>NC_135129.1:9567196-12274136 GCF_050908995.1 Andrena cerasifolii
TTTCAATCGAGAGGACGAAAGAATCGAGAGGACACTTGGAAGGAACCGGCCGCGGGATGCTGGAGGATGCTCGATCGTCCATCCAACGGTTTCACGAAGATTCCATGGAAAATTCAACCGCCTGGCATCACGTTGGAATAGGGACTATTGTACTCCCAGTTTCAAGTATCTAGAGTTAAACATGTGCTCTCCTGTTGGGTGCGTGGTATTCTGAACTTGCTACATCTTTCAAAAATACCGCCGAGGGATATGGAGAGTATTATTCAGCTTTCTAAAGAAAAACTTCGAAAACTAAGTTAAATGAATAATTCGACAAAATCTGCGAAGTTTCCGCGTTGCTTGACAGTTGGATTTTAAAATTTCTGAGCTACCAGGTACCTCT
This sequence comes from Andrena cerasifolii, assembly GCF_050908995.1. Lineage (NCBI taxonomy): Eukaryota > Metazoa > Arthropoda > Insecta > Hymenoptera > Andrenidae > Andrena > Andrena cerasifolii. The sequence continues at coordinate 9,567,579 of NC_135129.1, forward strand.
CACTTGCTCCTCCATCCAAAAATCCCTGTCGCGAACGGTGCAATGCCGATTCCGAATTAAAACCTCCAGCGAACAATTGACCAGGGAGAGCCTAGACTGGCGCAGCGCAACGAAAACGATGGAACGATGGGCCTGGCGCCGCGTTGGCCCCCCAATCTGTCGCTTATTTGAATAACAGGCAACGAGGTCCGCGGAATGAATCGCGCGGGCAGCAGAAGTACCGGTATTCAGTGGCGAACGATCGTCGACGAGACGGTGACAAACAGCGATACGCTGGAAACGTGGAAACTGGACGGCCGTCGTCGTATTGACAAACGACCTAACGCCCGTGTGGACCGTTGCGTTCGACGAGATTCGAATTATCTCTGCTGGAGCTTGTCAATGCAAATGCCATGCCTACATTCAATTACCGCTCGTCACGCTTCGATCAGCGCGAACGCCTGATCGCGGGATATCCTCCCCCTCGATTTCTTTTCTAGCGATCCTCGGGGGCCCACTGATCCATCCCAGCCACTTTCGCGGTCAGTTGATCGTCCATTTTACTGGATTCGTGGGAAGAAAGACGGGAGAACGTGGACGTTTGACGAACAGCAGTGGGACCAATCGTGGGAGAATATTTTTTATAGCTTGTCGGTGAAAGGGTTGCTAAAGGAATGAGCTAAGGGATGCTGGAAAGAATTTTAAACGTCGAGTTGAGGGTGCGTGACGATTCGACATCGATTAGACTGATCCTTCGGTCTATAGAGATCGTTGGATCAACGCAGAGGCGGTATGCGACGAGGGGATAAGCGACGGTAATTAATGGTTTCGCTATCGATTAATAATCGCTGCCGAGGAGCGCTCATAGAGAGATGGAATTCGACTCTGTGCTCCATTAGCTGGTAGCCAGTTTTAATAAGGATCGTGACTTCCATAAACTGATTCGTTTCTGTCTCCATTAATGCTTGGGACGTTAGTGGAAATGTGTATAATGGGAAAAAAATTGTGGTAGACATATTAAGGTAATATAAATTGAAGGTTCTCAGCAGTGTTGTTCCTCATTTACCAATTTTTCAATCTTCCATAAGTATCTTCAAACATATCATTTTCTATCGGTGAAAATTAACGTTCGTGGACACTTCTGACATGCTGCAACGATCTGGATCTCAAAGAAACACTGTTTTCTTCAAGTTTAATTCATAAAAGCTCCCCTGTTTGATCGCACCTCTGAGATCGATCGTGATCTTTTTTTTTTCGTCGTAGAAAATACTGCTAGGTATCAAGTTCTTTGAAATGCCTAAACAGGCAGGATCGGATATACAACCAAGTCGAGAGCATAATAACGCGCCTAATGGAAACGGAATCCAGAGCACGTGTCGTTAGGGGATACAAACGCAATCACGCACCGCGACGCGATTCATCGAAAAACCACGTTCCGCGTAAATCGATACGCGCAAAGCGAGTTTAAACAGTGCTCATTGAAAGAACTGGTGGAAAAGAATCGACTGAAACACGACAGGCGGGAGGAAACGCGATATTCCGCGGAACCGCGACGTCTGACCACAGACGGGCTTATTCCCCTTAAATTCTCCATTTCAATCGCAAGAGCTTTTTAACTCATCCAGCTGTGTGATATTCTACGTGTCTGTCTTGAGATGCACTATAAGACGTCGCGAATGTGCTACCTACATCGAAAGGAAATAACACAAAGAAGTTTTCTAATTACGATTACTTTAGAAGCTCTTGAAGACGTTCCATTGTAATGGCCACATCTAGCGAACAGAACCGTGGAAATATTGAATTTTCTGACAGAAACCAAGCGTGAAACTTATACTAACGGCAGTTCACGCATTCCTCTTCACTGTGACAACGTCTTGGTACAGATCAAATTTTCACGAGCAGACCCATCGGCGAGACTCACACCCTGTTTTCAGTGTCTACGCGATTGATTACATTCTAATCGCCCCAAAGGTATTCCGGACTCCATCCCCCAAAGACGCACATTCCTCCTCGCAACCTCCTACAGCTCCTCCTCTACTTTTCAAACCGATCATGGCCGCGCAACAGCGGAGAACACCGAGGACTTCTTTCGAGCGAGCGGTCCGTCTCTGCAATTTCCGCCGGGCGTATCGGCGGAAGGAGGCGCAAGGGGTCACACAACAACAACAGCGGGCAGCAGCACGTGTCGCGGGATTGGCCGACTGCGTGGACGTTGAAACGAGCGATCGGAAAAAGGAAAAAGCGATCGTACCATGCGTGGACGGCGGCGCGCGTGCTTCGAAACCGGTTCGTCGGTACGCTCGATTGGGCAACAATACACGAAGAACGGTACCGGGGCACGAGCAGAGGCAGCAACAACGGCACACCACCGCCAGCAACCTTGCCGCGTGAACACTACACAGCGCCACCCCCTCTCGGGCCGCACACTCACCCCCTACGCGACAATCGCCGTCTCTGTCCCGCGGAGGGTGGTTTCGTTCCAACCATCGCGACCGCCCCACTGGGACTGCAACTGCTCTCCCCTCCGTGGGTGTCGCGCACCCCTCTTCCTCGGCGGAGCGTCCCTACCACGTGCCGCGGCCACCCCTACACCGTAGAACGAACGTGGGGGTCGTACGTGGCGCGAGTAGGGGCGGCCACCGACGGAACATGTGTAACACGCAGCCTTGATTACACGCGGGCTTGTAAAAATTATTATTATGGCCGTGAGCGCGCGCTGCTTCGGCCACCCCAGCGCCACTCACGAATTTTGTTTTGCTTCGCTCCTCGTTTTTTTTCGGGGGATGCGCGCGCGACGTGACCTTTGGTCCTCGCTGATTGTTTTGACGCCGCGGCGGGATTCAATTGTTTTTCGCTTCTTCGTCGCCGATGGGAGGCTTCTTTTCGCATGAGATTTGCGAGGGAAATATTATAGATTCTAATTTTGAAGAAGTTGCGGGGTTTAGTGAGTTGTTTGATGAATTGGCTGGGTGGATGGAAGCACATTCTAGTCCCTGTGTTTTGGTATTCTCTTGCAGCGTTTGTGAAGGATTCGGGGCTCCTGAGGAAACAATTGTTACCCTTTACCGGTCGAAATGTTTTCAGAGAAACGATAAAGGGTTATCAATGTTGATGAATCGTTCGCCGGATACCGCTACCCACGGAGACACACAGAGAGCGTAATCGCGTTAATTCCTGCGCATCCGTCGAAAGGAAAAAATACCAGAATACCATTCCGTGCCAGTAGTTCGATGCGGTCGGGGCATTTGTCTGCTTCAGCAGCTCATCAGCCGACCCATTATCCGAATTATATTCGATACGAGATAAATAAATAACAGGTGAACCGGATAATCGATGCCGTTTAAAGCCGCGAAATATTTTCAGAGTTTCTCTTTTGCCCTTCATCTCTTCCCGACCCCTGCTTCGCACACGATCGTTTCGCAAATATTTCCTCTATTGAAAAAGTTCCACAGCCAATGAGAAGCGTAATCCACCCGGTGGTACTTTTCATTCAAAGCAGAGGACCGAGGATTTGGACAATTGGAAAAATTATTTCCCGAGGACACGCGATGCTGTATGGTGGGATCCATGGGGCCAGTTAGCCACCGAGGAGTACAAGCGGCTTCCCTGGTTTCTGGTCGAAGTGGGGCTAACCGCAGAATCGGAGGCAAGATGGCAAAAGTAAGTCGAGAGTCGAGGGGCGGCGCTGTGGCCTGGCCAGCCCACCGGCGCATCCTCGTGCTTCTCTCTCCGATACCAACTAAGATCTCCGAAGAACCACCGTTCGCGAAAACATGAGGCCATTCTTTTCCGCCTCGGGGTCTGCACTCCCACTTTGCAGCAGAAATTTCCTGGCAGCACGAGAGGAAATTTGTCAAACTACTGTGCTTCTTGAATAGTGGTGCCATCGTCAGCTGATGTGGAAGACTTGAATTTTATATGATTCTTTTAAAGAGGATTGTAAAGTAGAAACCTTCGCACTGATGAATATTGAGAAATTAATAGACAAGTGGCTAGACACAGAATAAATTTGTATTATATATTATTAGTAGCAGTAGCTGACCCTACAAAATAAAAACTGACACATACTTTCTATCCAAAATTATTTCAAATCCTTCCGAGAGGTAGATTAAAAATTAGAAGTGAAAGAAGAAAAGTCTGACTGCTTGATCGCCAAGCATCCTCATTCTACTTCCACCTGTCAGACAAACGAACTTTCAGAGTTTCCAGTTTCAACTTTTTAAAATCCCCAATTAATCTAACGGAAGCTGATCAGTGAGAAGCGAGCAATAAAGCGTGGTGGACTCTCGAATGAGGGAAGAAAGTCTCCGGGCTCTCCCCCCCGAAGAAGGGTCGTTGACTTTCAGATTGCGGACGCCGGCGAAATCCAAAAATCCTTCGGACTACCCCCGTAAAAGGCCAGAATAAACATTTCCTGAACGGTTAGTAGCGATGTGGCGGGCGCGGGTGAGCAGGGCGAGGGGAGGCTGCGGTTACGGAGGGCGGAGGTTGGTTCCAGACTGCAGGGAGTGCGAGGGAAACGGACGGTAGGTGAGGCGACCGCGTGTCGGAGGAAGATGGATCCTCGGGGCGACTAAAAGTAGACACGGAAAGCTCGCGCAGGCACCCAGAATGGCGGTGAGCTTCAAAGAAAACGGTGAATCGTTAAAGACGCCTGGCTACGTTTTACACGCGCCTTCTGACGAATCGACGGCCGTGGAGTACGCGGGGCAGGCTGACGGATCTGGTAACAAGAACGCTCCTCCGCGATGCCGGGCTTTACGCCACTATGCTGTGGAATTTCTTTATAGTAAACTCTTCGTATCTAGAATTTTGTAAATTTTCATTGAAAGCGGTTGGAATTCTTCGATCTGAAAGAGGGAGGTTCTTTTGTTGCGGGAAATGTGGAATTTGCAGATCCGAAGTTTTATAATAATCGTAGGATTTAGAATATTAAGAAAAATTTATTAGGTGGTTGAAAAAAAAATTAATTGAGGGTGGTTGCGAATTTTATTCACTATATGAATCGCGAAGTGTAATAATTGATGATTTTTTAGGGGGAATTCTGCAGAGTACGTAGTTTAGGGTGATTTGCTCTGTATTTTTGTTTATGTTTTTGTTACGTTTGAATTTTTGAATTCGGAAAGTTTGAATAAAACAATTTATATTTCAGCGCTCTTTCGTGCAGGTTTGGTGGGAAAACGACAGCCCTGTTCGAAGTACTGCCCAGAGATGGCGGCACGGATGTACTTTTATCACCCTTCGTTGAGGGGGTGCGCAACCCCTTTTTCGACACGCGCCATTACGGCAGCGCGACCGTATCGTCATAATAAACGGACAGCGCTTTAACAATTATGCATGGGCAGGCCGGTTCGAGCAGCGATTTTCAATCTTTCGGGTGTGTTAAACGAGGGTGAGTTAGCGAGATGTATTTTCCTCTTCCCTAATAAAGAAATAATCGTACATTTCCGAAAACGCGTTTGCTCGTGATGAAATGTAACGCGATTCAATTGCAATTTATTTGCCGGACCCGGTTCGACCATTTTTAGATGACAGCCTGGCCAGGAATTTTCAATAAAATATTGTTAAACGGAATTCCAGAAGAACGGGCGCAGGGCCGGGCGTCGATATTAAAATGAGATGTTAATTAATTTTTCTAAAACACGTTGCCGGCGAGATGCGAGGTGACGGTTGCAATTATGTCGCGAAATGAGGAACGCAACGAAATTACCTCATTCGCAAACATCGCTTTGAGGACACCTAGTGACATACCGCGGCTGAGCTATTCCACGTCAAAACGGATAGGTGAAAAATTTAGTTTCACCGATTCTCTTCAAAATTACAGCATTTGTCGATAACCTTGCAAGAACAAAGTATACTAAATTTCAACGGCCTGTGTCAAATAGTTTCCGAAATATTTAATCTTAAAGTTTCGAAAATTCAAGCAAAATCGGCTGACGGGTCATCACTTAAACTGTATTATCTCGGTCGTTTTTAAAGATAATGCCACCGTCTTGGGTTCATTTTAAAGCTGAAGGAATGCTTTCTCAAAACGTATATAGAATATTTTGTTTATTGTTAATAAGCTTAACAGTAATCGATGACAAAGTTTTAAATCGTGATTTGACGTCGTTCCCACCCACCGTCCGGCTTGAAAAAAATACCATTCGATTCGTTAAGTCTTCAACTAATAAATGCCTTTTTCAAAAAAGTGGAGAGATTTTGGGAACAGTTAATAAAAAAATAAAACTTACGATAGTGCATACCGCTTGGAACTGCACGGTTCCCATGGTCAGTCCGCATGCACGCGTTTTCAAAACAATAGCCTAGCGTAGGAAAGTATTTATATACGATGGATTAAAACAAATTTTTCTTTCAGTGTTTTCGGTATTCTCGAGAAAAATAGTAGGAATATCTGCTCACCATAGATAAATTAGCAATAGTAGGTAGCAGATATTCCTACGTCAGCCGATTTTGTTTGAATTTTCGAAAATTTAACATTATTTAACTATTTGACATAGGCCGTTGAAATTTAGTATACTTTGTTTTTGTAAGGTTATCGACAAACGCTGTAATTTTGAAGAGAATCGGTGGTGAAACTAAATTTTTCACCTATTCGTTTTGACGTGGAATAGCTCGGCTGTGAATTTGTGCGTCATTCTTTGACACCTCGCCCCTTAGAAATACGTAAAAAAATAATTAAACACCTTGGTGTGAGAATGACCGAATAGTGCCCGCATCGGCGAATGATCCATGAATCTCGAGTAGCACAGCCAACATCCCCTAAAACCTTAATTCAACGTCCTGCCTCCGAAGTACCCCAATAACTACCAAACAAAGTTCTCGATCGTGAGCAAAGAATCCAAGGTTTCAGGGTTGCCGAATGAGTTGATGGTCGCGCGGCCACCGCGGCCCGTAATCACCCCCGAAAAATCCGCGAGGCCGGCAAGGGGATGGCAAACATCCCGCAAAACCTTAACCACCCGAATGGTACTGTTTTAATGTAATTCCAGGACCGGTTTGTCGTTCGGCTCATGCACGCATGTAACAGCGCGAGCGACAAACCCGTCGAGCAAACCAGCGAGCGCGTAGAGCGGCCCGGAGAGAGGGAGAGAGAGAGAGGGAGAGAGAATGCAAGCGTACCACGGAGGGGTGAATAGCAACGAACGAGGGGGTGTGTGTATGTCGAAGGGGCAGGGGGTGTACACAGGTAAAGGTGGAAAGAGGAGGAACGAGGAGCAGCGACGGGCGAGAAAGAAAGACAGGCGGCATGGAAAGAGAGCCGCGTCGGGGGGGTGGAAAGAGAGGGAGAGAGGGTTGAACGAATGGGGGTGAGAGCGAGAGAGATGTCGGGGTGTTTTGTTCGCGCGCGATGGACGCGTCGCCATAGCGACCGGCGGTTGTTTATTATTGCGTCCAGCGGTCGTGTGGGGCGGCATGGAAGAGAGCGCGGGGGTAGTTTACGCGACGAGGGGTCGCGCGAGGGGGTGAAAAGGGTTAGGCAGGGTGGTAGGATGCCAGAGAGGGATGGCACGGGAGGTAGGGGGGTCGAGGAGGGTCGGTGTGCAACGAGGGAGTGGCGGCCGACCACACGAGGCCGAAAAACACACTCTCCGCCAAACCTAACCCCTTCTGCACCCCCGTACACCACCTCCTCCCCGCCCGCTGGTAATGAGAGTTCGATAAAGCGCCGTTACCAGTGTGTGACGTCAAGCGAGTTCTCTCTTTCGCTCTCTGATCTTCTCTCTCCTGCTCTCTCTCTCTCTCTCTCTCTCTCTCTCTCTCTCTCTCTCTCGCTATCCTTCGACGTCTCTCTTTTTATCCGAGTCCTTGCTCCGTCGTTCGATATCTTTCACTCTATCTCCTTCTCTTTTATCCACTCTTCCTACCCTTCTTTTTTGGCCTGCTCGTTGCCTTTTTTCGGTCGCTGTTAGCAGCGGCGAAGTCGCGGCATGTGACAAAAAACGAAGCCTCGGAAATTTCGTTGGCGAGCGTCCGCGCGCGAGAGCCGGAGCGGCATGAGCAACGTGAGCAACGGGAGCGTGGCCAGCACATTTTTGCGCCGGGCGATAAAAACGTCGCGGTGGCTTGATGGGTATCATATTTTTCTACGGGAACGGGGCTACAATTTGCGAACGGCGGTGGCGTTGACGCGGCTGGAAAGCACTCCGAGCCTGCCGTCATCGCTTTGCCCGCGCTAATTGCGTTCACCCCTTTCTTTGCGCTCCGGAACGCGGTACTTCCAATGTCACCGTCTCCTTCTCGGTGGATTGTCCGCGAATGAGGGTTGATTGTTGCGCAGGGCACGTCCAGTGAACGGATTCGTGGGAACTCGGAGGATGGTGGTTTACTTGGGAACTCTTTTCGAGAGACTGACGGTGACCAGTGGAGGACCGTGAAGGGGAATCGGGTCGTAATTGAGCATGAACCGCGGTGCAACGCACCTGTTCGAATTCCAGCGAGCCCGACGCTCTGGCCCTGCGAACTTCGGCCCCCTTTCGCGCGGGACAGACATTTAAGACGCACGCTAATTAAGAACGGCGTCTCACTACGCAGCTGCCACCCAACGCTGCGCCGTTGTCGGGAATTATTAAATGGCCACGAGGAGGCATAAGGTCGACATAAGGTCGACGCGTAACCAGAAACACGGAGAACAACGCTGCCGGAGAGTGAAGGGTTCTGGGGAACTTGGAGCCGCTTGCTCATTTTATTGCAATTTATAGCGTGTATTGCAAAGAACTGAGACGATGCACAGTAGTCTGGATACCTACTTTAACGGCCAAAAATTCTAATTTCTCTCAAACTTGGTGATCAACGGTTTCTGATGTCACTGATAACGAATCTGACACCAAAAATGCAAAATTCATGATGGCGGATTCAAATTTATAACGAAAAGATATATATTTTCAGGGAAATCGTGGTACAAATTTGTTATCACATTTGTCTTCGTCGCATCCAGACGAATTTACCTTAGTTACGTTACGAAACAAAAATGGGTAGAAGATGGAACGGAAATAAATAATTCAAACTCTCTTAATAGTAAGAGACATATTAGAGACAAAGTATTAGATGAATGCGTAAATTTAGTTACTGTTCATGGGCGACCGTTTAGTTTAATTAACGACGCAGCGTTTCAAAACAATTGTTTGCACGATACCGTCGACGTCAGTTTTATCTATTTCGCCACAAGAAGTACGAAATGCAGTAAAAATGAAGGCAAATTTGTTCAGAGACAATCTGAATTATGTAGAGAAGAAAAGAGGAAAAAGAATCAGTTCCAACATTATCTTTAACTAAATTAATATAACTAAACAAATAAGTAAGTATTATACATATACACGCAATGAAAACATCTGACAATGTCTGCTTCCTCCAAATCGCTACTCAAGCGAGTCTGCAGCTACACGCGTTTAGGACGCCCAAGTACCTCGAGCGTGATTTCTAAAAGTCTGTATAAAATTGAAGACTGCAGGAGGCTGCACTTGAAATTTGGGTGCTCCTGTTAGCAATTGTGTAAGCTTTCATGTAAGAAATGTCCGGCGTTAATCACTCTTAATCATTTTTTTATAAGCCTTCTCAAAGTTTCAATTGATATAAACATTGCACTCTTTGTACGTCGACTAAAAAATGCTTATGGCACATATAAATAAGTGAAATATACTTCTTTACCTATATAACTGTATAATACAAACATGTATTTTAATATTCTATAATGAGTAATTAAAACAATTAGATTCACATAAAATTTCAAGATTTTGTGCTCGTAATATTATATCTAATCAAAGAATCATCTGAAAAAGGAAAGGTATGCGGATTTAGAAGCTCTGGAGGGTTGTCAATTCATACAAAAAAAAAATTACATTGTTAAGTTGAAGTTGAGAAATTGAATTTTGGCTACCCTCCAGACCACTGTGCGATGGATCGAAGACATCCCTTCACTAGCCTATTGGACCACTCAGCTGAGAGTTTGAAAACAACAAGACGACGAACTTTCACAAAAAAATTTGCCAATTGATTTTATAGATTTCTTTTCCACCGAGGGAAGATAAAAAGTCAGAGGGTGTCTTGCAGGAGGCTAACAGATATTTCTCTGCGGCTATGGTCTGCAGAAACACAGACGCGGAAGACGGGTCAGCAGCGGAAGTCCGGAAGCCTATCAGCGCCTCGGGATCTCCACCGTCAGCTCCAGAATAATTCGCCTACGTGCAAAGGCTGGAGATTAAGAGAGGAACAGAGGGAAGCTGATAGGATCGCTAACAGACTCCAAAATCCCGCTCGCTATTCGACGGCAGCGAGCTGCTTCTCGCTTAACACTTCACTAATCTATTTCAAGGCTCTCCGATCGATCTGATCATTTGCATGTTTCAAGAAACGAACGAGTCTTGCAACCCTCGAACTTTAAAAGCTTCTTCGAGCGAATAGTTATACTTCTCGTCGAAGAAACGATTTTTTAGCAAGGTATCCCGAGGCGATGGTTCACGTGGCATGTAGCAGAACAGGCCAGAACGTCGTTTCCTCCGTGCATCCGCTCACCTGCGCCTCCACCCCGCGATAATTTACTCTTTTTTCGGTCGTCGATTCGGCTGGCCGGCGCTAATTTACATTTACGAGCGAGATCGGCTAATTGCCGGTTAACCGGTTGGCCGAGCCCGCCGATACGAAATACCTGGCCGGCAGTTTGTTGCCTTTCCGATACAACTGTCGTTCTCCGTGAGAACCGACGGGGAGGCCTCGTTGCGCCCGTATGTGGCCCACCGACATCAATTACGTCCATTTTCCTTAAACGCCGCTTTCGTTCCACTTGCCCACCCTTCCGCCCGCTCCTCCGCAACTTCGCCGGGCAGGATGAAAGTAGAACCGCCGGGGAAATTAGCGAAACGCTCCTGGACACCGAGAACACGTCGCTCTCGCGAACCCTTCGACAGAGTTTAGACCACTCGTTTCGTTCCTTCGGCGTTAGCGGACGCTGAAGCTTTAATAGCGCGAGGATTTTACTGGAGTACAGCTGGTTTCATTGAAACACTACGAATCCAGGGTCATGAAGTGTTGAAGATCTTTGATGGATGAAGAGTAGAATATAAAATGTTGATGAATCCAAAATCCATTTAATTGCATAGATTCAAGTCGAAGAGGTGGATTCTCAGTTTCGATTTTCCAGCAGGCTGAGTCGAGATCGATCGACCCCTGCCTGTTCCTTGGCGAGCGACAATTTTCCGGAGAGATACGAGAAGACACACAGCCGCGTGATATGGAGCCCGTAAAGACCACCAAAACGTAAACCGTGATACAGGCGCCAACGAACCAACTCCGTCGCCGCAATGTGTTATTGCCGGTAAACGAGTCGCCCTGTCACTCGCTATTCATCTCTAATTCCGGCCAGCCGGCCAGCTTAACGCTTTAGCAAGATGAAACTTTAATATCTGTCGGTGCAGGAGCGAAAACAAAAAACCAATTACCCGGCCTGCGAATGATCCGGCGGGCCGGGCGTCCTGTATTTATGGCCCTGTCGGGGCTTGTTGCCGGTCAATCGCTCGAACCGCATCATTTTTATTTGTAATTCCCTCTAAACCCACCGCGGGTTGCGCCGGAATACGGTGCTTAAAGTAATTAGCCCGCCACCTACTCCGATGACTTTATTGCGCCGGGCCGCGCCCGATGTATCAAGAATTACACGTGTAGAACAGCATTTTTACTGCCGGCAATAGCCCTGCAGCGTCGCTGAAATCCCGCAATGCAATCGAGGCATTTACCTAAGCACCGGACTAAAATTAACAGCGGCCAACATCCCCGGCGATTGTTCTAGCCAGGAGATTCGTATCGCCAATTATTGATATTTTCCCTTGTCCCCCTTTCCGATCGATCGCCGGCGAAAAAGTACGCGAACGGAGCAACGGAGATTTGGTCGGTGTTAAAAAATTTCCACCGTTTGTCAACCGAAAAACAGTAAAAAGGGGTGAACAACCCCGCCCCGGATCGCGGCGTGTCCGCGTAAAATGAAAGCCGCGCGGAGTAACGAAATTCTCGTTTGGGCGAGAGGGATTCCGGGCGACACGTTCAAGGAACGATCGCGCGACAAATGTAATTAAGGGCTCTTTCTGCCGTGGAAATTATGGCGGACTATCATTGACGGCCGCGAGGGGATGATGAACGCGGATTGGCATTTTCCAGCGCGGAGCGGCGTGCGCTCGGCCTCATGTACGCGTGCACACTGTGCTCGGTTTGTACGTTAAAGCGAGGTCCAACGCAGTACCTGTCACGGTCCTCTGGCATCCCCCCTCCCCCCGGCCACCCCCCATCGGCCAACGTTTGCATCGTGGGGCTCGCCGAGCGAACCACTCGGTTCGGTTTTTAGTTAATGCTCGCGCCCATCACGCTGCCGACCGCGTCGATGGACTTTAACCCATTATGGCCGCGTCTACATCGCGAGATACACTATTCGGATATTTTAAGGGATGATGGGTAACCACCGCCCGATGGAACGGTTAATCGAGGCTCGATTCAGGGGTGCTGATGATTTCCCGTAGTAGGTTGAAATGTGGGATCCTACGGGGTGGTGGGCATGGTCGGTATTTTTAGTTTCAATGCTGATGAGCTTGCTGGCTTAACTGTGAGTATTTTGCTGGAATTATAAAGCTCTGGGAGCCGGAACTTCGGAGCAGAGAGTTCAGTCGATCGTTGTGCCATTACTGATAAGCGTCGCCAATACTTCAACCCCCCGGGCGATTTATAAACACCCCCTGCCGGGGAAAAAAGCAGGAACGAGTCTCCGGGAAAGGAGAACAATGCCAAACAGAAGATAGGCGTTCGATCAAACAACGTCAGGCGGCCTCGAACCGTCGGAGGAACTGTATCGACTCCATGAATCGGGGAAATTTTTACGAGATATAGTCACGATATCCGGAGGCATAATAAAGTATATTACAAGCATTGCTTTAGACTCTGGACAGAGAAGCCTCGTTAACTACACGATCTCTATAAAGCCCCACCTACTAATTTAGACGTAATGACTCGCGACATCGCTGCCGGCTTTGAAGCGCCGCACAGTGTCGTGGCACGTGTTCAAAAAGCAAAAATTTGAGTTTTTAAATTTTGTATTTCTTTTCGTGGAATTGGTGGTAAACAGTCCTCCGACATAAGAACGTCATAACTTAGTAACATAAATAAAGGATTTAAGGTGCCCAATTACATTCAATGTCGAATAAGCAAACGCAAGCTGCCACAGACTGCACATAGGAAATATTTACCCACTGCATTTTTGTTGTATTTATAAGTTCTTTTCTTTCTTTCTTTTTTGAAAATAAGCAAAATATATCCTTCTTTCGTTTTATTAATTAAAAATTCGTATGCTTGTTATTAATTTGTGTTTAAATGTATTTAAAAAAATATATATTTTATTTGTTTCAGAAAAGTATGCGCGATATGATGAACTAATAAAAATTATGTTCAAAAATATATTTTAATGAATTATTTTATGTTGAAAATTAATTTTTTATGTACAAATATGATTAACATATCAATTACATGTAAATAACTGTGTCTTAATGGAAAATTGATTTCTATTTTTTTTCTTACATACTCGTTACACTGTGCGCCGACCGAAACGCACAAAGCGGCTCCACCCACGAAAATCCCGAAGCGATCACACGTCCGTTACCTCCGACCTACCATGATACTTCCTGCCACCTCGCCCCGTTTACCGGCCGATTCCCGGGAAAAGAGAACGCGAAACCAATCTCCGCGAAAAGGACGACAAAAAGAATTCGACCTGCCATCCCCTGGGCAAAAAGAGAGGAGCGGAATGGAAAAAAGCAAAGCAGCAAACAACGTGGACGACGTCGAACAAACAACGTGAGACAGGCTACGACGAAAATCGTGTCCCGGTGGCGTGGGGCGGCCGGGGAGCGGAGGGGGGTGGATCGTCGGATCGCGGGATCCCCGGTCGATCTAGCGGCGCTGGCCTCTCCTCTGGAGAGGGCGGAAGTAGCCGTGAAAAATTTTCCCGTCGACGTGTGGTGGCCCGTGTACGAGGCCAACGCCGCGCATTTCGCGGTGTTCGGGGTGTCGGGGGTGGTTCACCAGAGAGTGTACCGCGGGTTGGGTCACGCTGGGATGAGTCGCGTCCACGCTGCTGCAGGTCGGGGAAGCGAGCGGTGTGGGCGGTGGTGGGTAGCGAGAGGTGGATAGGGTGGCTGGGGTGACCGAGAGAGCGAGAGAAGTTGAGAGGAAGAGAGGGAGAGAGAGAGAGAGAGAGAGAGGGTTGGTTGGCAGTAGCGTGGAGTCGCGCTGGGGTGGCCGGACGTGAGGGAGGCGGTAGTGGTGGCAGTGGGTGGCCGAAGGTGAGGGTATTTGTTGGCGCGAGTGGCTAGCCAGTCGGATTACCACCGGGAGGGTGATTCGAGGGGGGTTTCGTTGGATGGCCTGGGGTAGGGGTGTGCGCGCGGTTCGCCGAGGGGTAGGGGGTTGCCATGGGTCTGCAATACACACAGTGGCACTCGACGAAAAATGTAGCCAGAGAGCGACCGCCGCTGGAAAATTTACACGCATCAGGAGGGCGAGGCTGAATGGCGAGGGTTAAAAGAGCATCGCTAATGGCCACCGCGTCGGTTATTTTGTGGATTTTTATAATACGACCGAGCGAGCCCGTGTCCCTTCTGCCCCCCCCCCTCCCTGCAGCCTGTACCACCCCTCGCTCACCACCCTTTATCTGTCCCACCGACACACAGCGCTGGGACACAGTCGATTCCATCAGTTTTTCAATCCGGCTGATTTTCCTTCGCGTCCACCGCCACCCCCTTCCGCGTGCTGTTCCACCGCATTTGCGTGGATGAAATTGAGCGATAATGAACGGGCGATTCGATTTTCCTTGCGAGCCGACGCGGCCTCCGCGATGAACGCGCTTTTGCGCGGAATATGTATTTTTTAGTGGCGGGGCATGTTTGAAATTAACCCGTGAATTACTTTTGGCTCTCGCGTCCGCCGCGTACGGGAAATTTTAATTAGCTTGCTTCTCGCCCTTCTTTACCACTCGCCTCGCTTATTCTTTCGCGCGTGTCTTTGTTTTCGCGGTGAACGTGGCATTTTGTTCGCCGATTAAAATGTCGAGCCACGTCCCCCTTGCAACCGCTGCAGTCGCTCGTTAGACGGAACGCCCGCATGACGAGTGGAAATTAATATTTCATGTTCGAAGTGGACGCTCCTGTGACACCGTGCGACGTTTAATTGTCGCGCGAAGAATAGAAATTGCGAGAGGAAATCGAAAGGGTTGATAACCGTTGTTCGTATCCAGGAATGTTCACAGCAACGGGACACGCTTTTTAAGGAATCCCTGTGTTGCTGTTTACGCGAGATGAAACACTCCAAATAAAAGGAGGCACGCTTGCGTTCTTTAGCAACTATTTGTAATAAACATCAACGGTACAAAAGCACTTCCCTCGTTGAATCGTCGCTTCCTTAGCAACAAGTGTCTGAAACGTCGTCCCCAGTGTACCAATCAAGAGACACGGTAGTGTCTCGCGCCAAGTACATGCGCAGCGCGAGGCACAGAGTGTCTATATTACGCCACGACCCGCTATCAATAACCCTTCGATTATCGAATCTCAATAATGGTTGATCCGTTTAGATTTTGAATGGTCTTAATGGATAGCTTGGGTTTGATTTGCATAAGAAAAGTGCCTTCGTTTTGTTCCTACGTGCCTTATGAACTGAGATATTTCAATGCAAATTTGCAATTTGGTGAATTTTATTGTCTCGATTAACAAGGTAAGTCGCCAATATTTTTTAATACATTTTTTATGTAAAGTTTATAGAAATGCAGAGAAGCATCTTGTTCCGCACAAGTTTCTGGAAATTTGTCAAATAAGGTAAAGCGACAAAATTTGTCAAAAGACGTAACATTAAGAATTAAGAAAATTACGGCAGACTGCTTACAAGGTAGAGCTCACATTAGTGAAGAAAGTACGCTGAAAACGCATCTCCCTTGATACTTTTCAATCTTTTGTGAAAGATATTCGTAATACTTTAAAATCCACAGTAGTTGCCACGCTATTCATTAATTTTATTAGTTTCCCATTTATAATATTTATTTCAATTCACCAATAAACATACTAAATTAATTTTATTCCAACACCAATAAATTGTGCGTTAAAATATTGGATCTCTTCGTTCATTTTCGCTGAATTACCATTAGCATATCAATTTCCTACAACAAGACTTTCTGCCATACGTTTTCACCTCCTTCGGACACATTTTGTAGTCTCTCCACTTACTATATCAAAGTTCTACATTATGTTGTAATTAAAATGTGGATTTTATATATTTACAGATAATCGAAGCAGAAGATGATGCAGTGTGATCTTCTTCGGAGAAAAAAATTTATTGTGACATAGTATTATATTAATTAAACGATTTTATTCAGCTTCGATCCTCTGTTTGCTTCTTGTATGTTTGGTTCATATCTGGATTCATATCAAATTTAAACCAATTCCACCAATCCAATTGTCTTGAAGCTTTGCAGGCGTGTGTAGTTTGAATGACAATACAACATGTATTAAAAAAAAAATAACCCCCGAGGGGGTGAAAAAGTTATCCAGGCATCAATAAGCACTACAAAAAGTGTGAAATCTCCACAAAATTACCTTTTTTAAAAAAGGTACAAAAAAGTGCGCCAAGTATACCGGCGCGTGCAGACAAACGAAAAAAAACTGTCGTAAATTTATTAATGTGCTATATTTAGCTTTACAAAACTAATGATATACAAAAATTGCGCCAATTATAAGAACGACTATTTGTACACACAATCGGATTTAAATGGAATAAAAGATTCATCATTGGAAGAAACAAAGAAGATAATAATATTAAGCAGATATATTTTTATAGAAATAAATAATTCAATACCAATAAATATTTTATTCAGAATACTTGGGGCTGCGAAACCAAAAAAATGTTAATTGTCTTGGTATAAATAATAAAATAAGACAAGACATCATTGGGACAAGACAGAAAGAAAAATATTAATGCAATTTATACATATTTATTCAGTTTAGCAACATCAATTCGGAGCGCAGCGCCAAGTATTTTGAATAAAATATTTATTGGTATTGAAATATTTATTTCTATAAAAATATATCTGCTTAATATTATTATCTTCTTTGTTTCTTCCAATGATGAATATTTTATTCCATTCAAATCCGATTGTGTGTACAAATAGTCGTTGTTATAATTGGCGCAATTTTTGTACCATTTTTAATAAAGGTAATTTTGTAAGATCTACTCGAAACGCCGTCAGACTCTCGCGAGCGCGGTGAAAACTTCCCTTAAACACAGTCAAGTAGTAAACCCAGTTATAACACCGCCCCCAAAAGTGGTCCAGTCAAACGGTATCAATGCAAGCGCTGGGAAAGCAAAGCAGCCGAAATTCTTTGCTATTTTCAGTGCGCTCCATAGAGCTCCAGTGAATCCATCGTGATCAAAGCCCATCCGCCGGTCGAGATCCATTAAACGCGACGTCCGAGCACCGGCGGATTCTCACTTCCTGACATTTAGCAGGTGAAACAACGGAGAACACGTACGCCGGTCCCCTCGGAGATGGCTGGCGCACACCCCCGCAGAGCGTAACGCTAACCCAGTGAAATAGATAGTCTCTCCAGGCTGGTATCGCGGCGCGGCACGGACGTGGAGAAGAGACAGAGTCATCGGCGGCGAGGGTGCGGGGGCGCGTGAGGATGGCGAGAGAGAGAGAGTGTGTGTGTGAGAGAGAGATAGAGAGAGAGAGAGAGAGAGAGAGAGAGCAAGAGTACACAGGCTGGCAGAATCCATCCATATATCGCAGGGCCAACAAACCGACCGAATCTCGACAGGACGAATGGGTAGGCCGCGTTTTCACCGTTGCCACTCCGCACCGTTTCCACCAGGTCGCCGGGGCCTCCGTGTGCGCGGGGGGTGGCTCGAGTGTGTACACGGGTGGTGGGTGTGCGTGGATGGGTATAGTTACCCGTAACGCGGCACACCGATCCGCCACACCGGCTACGACCAACGAAAGCTTCGGCCGGAGCGGAGCGCAACGGAGAGAGAGAGAGAGAGAGACGCGGCCAGATATAAAGAGATAAAGAGGAACAAGGGGGGTCGAGTGCGAGCGAACGAGAAACAGGGATGAAGAGGGATAAAGAGAGATGAAGTGGGGTGAAGTGGGCCAGAGAGAGACGGGAGGAGGTTACTGGCAGTGCAGCTCGGCACTCCGCAAATTTTCAACCGCCACCCACTCGACCATCCTCGTCCACCCCCCTTCTCCACCATCACGGTTCGCCAACCCCCAACCCTTCCTCTATTCGAGCTCGTTTTTGCCGCGTCCACCGCCAGATCAATGGGGTTGCTAACACGGGTAGGTATATGTGTCCGTCCCCACCGCCCCTGGTCAGACCGGTGCACCGCTCCTCGCCGCTACCCCTCGCCCACGAAGCAACGACCAACTACCCTCCGGGCACCCGACTACCCTCGCGATGCCTCATACCCGTCACTCTGTACAGGGTGATTATAAAGTTTCCACGGACCGATGCTAAATGAATTGCCGAGACCCTTCTCGCGTGTCTCCGCGGCAAGGTGTCACGCTCCAGAGGGGTGGTTTCTTCAGGGAGTCACCGGTTAGGGGCGCTACCCGTAGGAACCGCGGCCCAGCTTCCGAAGGGTTGAACGTGCGGGTGTAGCGCGAATTAATGCTCGAGCCTCGCGATGTTCCGCGCGATTGAGCGCCGCTTGGGATCTGATTTATCGCCGACCAAGCAGCCGACCCCTACGGAGATGAAGCTCCGAGGTGACGTTATTGTACCGAGCGGCGTTTGGTCCCTGTAGCTTCCCACTATTTTTTGCTGAAGTGCCGGAGTGTCGAATGTTTAAAGAGAAATTGCAAATGAGAGGCTGGTCGAATGACTTGCAGTAGATCGAGAAAGGTGGGAGCAATTCTCGTCCCATTGTCTCACCGAAAAAAGAGGCAAAGGGACGTGATTACAGGACATGGATCGGCATAATTGCGGGCTGGCGTAATGACTTTTTTATCAGTTCGCACCGCAGGGACGCGCGACTTGCAGGAGCAGGGTCGAATTGCCGGGCCGTAGGGGGAACGATCGATAATTCTGTTTCGGTTACAGACAATTACGACTGATTCGACCGCTAATCAACGGCACGACGGCTGGCTGTCTGGCCAACGATCCGACAAATATCCTCAAAGTGATCAGACGACACGGCCGTCCTAGCAATGCCGGCCACGTGCACAAGCGCGCGCGCGCGTGTGCAAATATCGACGCGTCCAATAAACAAATGGAGCCCGTAAAGTAAAATGGGAATAAAATAATTTCGACGTCGCTGACTGTTATATGACGTATAGACCGCGACGCTTCGGGCTCACCGGGGAGCCGCGTGTTATTATTTTTCCGGCGAGGCGGTGACTAATGAAAAGACTGATTACACCCGACAACTGCGTTCTGGTTTTTTTCATTTCCAAATAAGAGGAATTTTCAGCAACAATGGAAGATAAGCTGGGAATATTTAGAGGAGACTTTGCTTCGCGTGATAGCCGAAGGAATGTTCTGCTTTCTTCAAAGAAACTGAAGGATATCAGTTATCGATAAGAAATACTCCGATGTATCCAAGTAAGAATGAAGCTCGATCAAACTCCTCCACGGGTGCAATTATTATTATAAACCCCGAAACACGGAGCACGAACCCGAGGGGGCGAGAAACAAGTAAAGTAGCGACGACACACCCCGCGTCCAGCTCCGCTCGGCTTATTAAATCCCAGAGACATCACCCTTATTAAACATCACCTGTTGAGGGTGCTCAGTCGCCTCGGGCCGAAAAACTCGCCTCGGCGGGGGTGGCCGTTGCCCCTCCGCAATGAAGCATTTTTCAAACCGGAGTTCCCAGGGAAAATTTCAGGGCGAAAGTTTCGACGACTTGGCCGCGGGCCAGCCACTTGGTGGGCGGTCGTCGCGGTCGGTCGGAAAAATGCTCGACCTATTCTCCTTCGACCCGGCGGATTATACCCGGGGCCGGTCATCATCATCGCGATATATCGGCGCTTCAATCGTCCTTCCGATTCATCGGCTCGTAAAACAATGCCCTGCTGATTACTCGATATAACTCCCGAGGAGGGAAGGGGTGGCGAGAAAGGGCGATGCAGTTGCACCGCGTTGCATTCGACCGTTCGCGATTCATACGCAATAGAATTACCGGTTTACGCGGCGTCGCTGTTGCACGCGAATGCCGATAGCTAGGTACGAGCCGCGACTACCAATTAGGATCTCAACACCGCACCCCCTCCTAGTTACCCCACCGATATCCTTGCGCGCGATATCAATGGATCCTTGCAAATGAAATTTCCTGGCTCCCCGGCTCGCGATCGATGTCTAGGATGCTTTTAGCGGCCCAGTGCTCTCGGCACGATCGGTTTAAGTATAGGTCGATCTTCCACCGGTGAATCGTAAATTTTCCGAGGAAAATGTACAATGTATATTCCCTCGAAGGCATAGGACTCCTGGTGTGTGACGCGTGGCGTACTGACAAGGAGAGGTTTTTAGGTGTACGCCTCCGATTGCTTTGGCTATTGGATGTGTTTTAGTGGACCGAAAAATAAAAATTAGGAAAGAACTAGAAAAATAATAATAAACATTTTCAACAAAATGTAAGAAACCGACTTCAAAGGTGCGCTAAAAAGGATAAAATAGTTTTTTGAAGTCGGTGCCAAAATAGAAACAAAATTAAATCGGCTAGACGCGCGACGACCCACTAAATTTTTGCGCGCTGTAAATCCGGCGTTAGTGTGCTAATGGACTATAATCCTAATGGATATAATTGATAAAGTTTTAGAAATTGATTTAATTTTGTTTCTATTTTGGCACCGATTTCAAGAAAAAACATATTTTGTGCTTTTTAACGCACCTTTGAAGTCAGTTTTTACTTTTAAAAAAAGTATTATTTTTTAATTTTTAGTTACTTTTGTTTGAAGTCGGTTAAAAAACATTTATCATGGTACCAATTGGGGAACATACTCCATATAAAAACGAAAGATTCATCCAAATTGGTCCACGCGTTACAAAGTTATGCGCGAAAATACATGGAATTCTAGATAATTTTAGAGTATCTAGATAATAATAAAAAAAATTAACATAGTACCACCTTCATACGCTTTCGAATTGAGTAACCTCCTCCTTTTGAAGTCGGTTAAGAAACAGAAATAAATTTGAGGGGTGGTTGAACCCCTACAATATGCAAACGGGCCAATATAAAAAATACCTACATCTTATTTTTTGTTCCTCTAAAATATATCCAAAAAGGAAAGAAATCGGAAGCAGACACCTAAAAACCTCTCCTTGTGAGATATAGGATCCCACAGAACTACCCAGCGTAATGGTGACTCTTCCTCAAACGCGTACTAATTACTGAAATGGGGTAAAATGAAGCTTTGACTGGAATGAGTTCCCTGTTCCAATCGACATTCCCTTTTATAGGTTTCGGGTGTTGGCTGGAGGTTGGAATATGTGATATCGATGACTGCCATCACGATTCATTGCTATGACACAGTGGGGAAGAGAAATGCGTGGCTGGCTGTCTCGAAAGCCACGAATATTCGTATACGAAGAGCCCGTGACAGTCGATTGAGGAATCAGAGCAGATCCTTCGAAACAGCTGGCTCGCATGAAAAGGAGAGACCGAAGAAAATGGGGGGTCGCGAAAACATTGGGGGATCGAAAACCGCGCGACTTAATGTTCCCCTGTTTCTTGAGGAAGATTCCAGTGGCAGAGGCCCCCCGAATATCATGCCTCGATCGGGGATTCGACAGCCGTCTGGAAATCGAGAAGACCGAGAAGACGGCTACTTCAAAGTCGCGGTCGTTCTTGCGTAACCGAGGGCACTAGAAATCCCTAAACATCTGTCAGGTATCACTCCCCCCAGGGCGGCACTGTCCGCGTTAAATCAGGTGAACGATTCGCACAAAGGACCAGCCAGACCTCCTCTCGAGCACGCTGTCCGAGTGCAGCTTCGCGGAAGTCTTCTTCATTCATCGTCTCCTCCTTCTTCGCCCTCTTGTCCGTCGTCGCTCCTTGGATCGTTTGGGCGCGCAAAATATTATTCTCCAGACGCAGCACGCAAGTATTTCGATTTTCTTGAAAGAAACGTTTCCTATTTCCATTTCTTATATTTAAATCCGCGATTCTATTATTCATTTCTTGCAAAGGGTAGCTTTTAAAACTCCTCTGTGACACTTTCACACCCCTGTCAGTGGTGCATCCTCCAGGAAGACCGTCTGTCCACTCCACCCCTACACATACACGTGGCCCTGGTTCACCCTCGTAACGACAGATGGCTCACGGTGGTCAACCTTCGAGGGTCGTCCCTCCCTTCCCACCCTGGAAGGCCTACTTCGTAGCCCCGGGGTCGTGCGCGCCGGTGTTCGTCTTGAACTTTCGCCGAACTATCTCGAAAGCCTCGAAGAGGCGGAATTAGTTTCGGAGGGCCGTGTGTAAACGTGTCGAGGAAGACCGAAGCAAGGCGAACGTTTGGACAAACAGATTACCGCGCAGTTAGACGGTGCACCTGATCTCCTATAATTTCCTCGATCCGATTTCCTCGCGAGGATTATCGTGCCGCGAAAGGACAAGGGATTGTTTGCCCAGGCGATCGGTTTCGCTTCGACGCGCGTTTTTGCCCTCTTTCCCCACGGGGTATTAAACCCTCTCGAAGGATTACCTAAAAGGATGAGGAGCAGAACTTGCGTTGTTAAGGTGGGTCACTCAGGTGGAAATGAACTACCAGTTATTTTGCAGGTAAAAATTTGAAAATATGTATTTCCATATTATTTTTTACGCTGAAATGAATTATGTAAAAGTGTTAATACAGTGACAATGTTGTATCTCAAAATTATAAAAAAAATTTGAAAACATTATTCGATTGTAAAATCCATACCCCACATAATTCATTTCAGCGTAAACAAATATGGAAATATATATTTTCAAATTTTTATCCGTAAAATAACTGGTAGTTCATTTTCACCCGAGTGACGCCCCTTAAAACATTCCGATAAAGGGCAAGAGGGTTGGCTTGGGACCAGAGAGCCTTGAACTTTCTTCGCGACTTTCACAAGATTTGTTGCATAGGCAAACTATTACGTGTAATTAAAGAGTTAATTTAATCTTATTTTGGTCGACAACTGCGAGGTGGCTTGGCAAATATTTGTATAGGAAAAGCTCGTTTGCTCGCAGGTAACTGGGCTTCAATCCTATTAGCGATTCTTTAGATTAGGTGCGAGGATCGTCAAACAGTTGCAATAGGATTTTTTACGAGCTACCAGGGCTAACGACCTAAAGAACAATTATTTTTCTTGAATATCCGAGTACTTCAGAGATTCCTACGAACTGAAGGGTGGATAGGGGGGAAATATTTCGAGAAGAGAATTTTCAAATGAATGGTCACGAGCGTGTTCGGAGGCTTCGCCAGACGACACGCGCATCTGCTCCGCTCTTCTTTTTTCTTCCCTCCTTCCACCCCGGATAATTCATCCCCGATAGACGACGATTCATCCCCCCGGGCACGACCTATACGATTAACACGTCAAAAAGCACAAAGACCACGTCGAGGTATGTCATGGGAATAATTTTTTTTCTCCTTCCACCGCCGATGCACCGGTGCTGCGACGCCCAGCGACCCCTCTGGTTATGTTTGCACACACAAAACGTTTATCTGCGGGGCACCATGAAGCACCGTGCGCCCCGTCCATTCTCCAACGTATACACGAGTTCCTCGTGCCGCGAGATTGGGACTCTGTAAATGTTTACTGCTATTTTCCTTAGGAGTTCATCTTCTTTCACTCGTAATCGGTGCAGCCTGAGAGGCTTCTTCCAGTAATCCTTTCGACTGTTATTGTCATCCCTTTTGGCCGATTCTTTTTCCACGGAGAGCGTATTAGGATCGGAATAGAGCACATACGTTTGCTGAATGACTTAGACTTTGTGCCGAGGCAGGACTCCGTGGAAAGAGTATCAATGTTTGCTATTCCCATTTTGTGGGGTGGAAGTTGATGCTCGAGGAGCTGGAGCCTGAGAAAGGGTGGGCATGTGAGAGAAGGATTCAAGGTCCTAGAAAGAATTCCTTCCGAGGAAATTGAAAGATTCTCCCTCTTCGGTGCTGCTCCCATAAGAATCTCTCATTCGTTCTCGCTATAGACTGCTGTCTTCCTCTGTCTCCAGTTTAGGGGAGGAAAAGTGGTATGCATTTGTGTCACAGAGAGAATCATACCGAAGTGACGTTCATCAAAGCCACCTCAGGCAATCGATATTAGTCGGACGGGGTTGCCTGGCGTTAAATTATAAATCAAGCGAATCTTCAGACTTGGAGCTTCTACGAAGGCTGCGAAACGCCATGAAATATGCAACGGTCTTAGAGGGTAGTTTCGATCCGCACAGGGGAGACGAGCGTTAAAATGGAATTAACACTCACGTCCGTCCAAAAGTCCCCGGCTGGGAATCCGCCTGGAACTATATTCGCGACGATCGTTCGCCCCTTCCGCTTCGAGGGGGTTGAAACTTCCTACCCCCTTTCGTCGCTCTGTCCACGTGATTGTCTTGGTGGTAAAGAGTCGCCTCCACCGACGCAAAACAACCAAATGAAACACCATCCAACCGTATCCCTGCCTTTTTATCAATAAAATTAACTTTGCAACTTACACGCGGTGCAATTTCTTTCATCAAAATCTGCTCCAAAGTCACGTGGTTCAATCTCAAAGATTAAAACGCAACTTCTACTCTATTTCGCAAAATATTCCCCGTTCACTGCGAGTAACCGAAAACGGGATTTGCCCAGCCATGGATTTCAACGATTTTCCGCAGGTGCCTTTTTCCTTTTTTATCCGAACTCATAACCGCTAATCCGCTTCTCATTAGTGTCTCGCGTGCGCGGCGCATCGCTCCGCGACGCATTTTACCGTTCTAATGATGGCCAGAGCTTGTGTGATTGAAGCGCAGCTACTCTAATAAAATAAATCATGCGTGGTGGAGAGGCGAGGCGAGGCCGTCGCTGGGAACAGTGCTGTTGGTTCAAATTAATCCCATTGTGCCTGGATTTGGTCGGCGCGCCAATTAAACGGATTATTATCGTCGCTACCGTCATTACTTTTTGCGAAAAGCAGCCCGGTCACCGGGTTCGATCGCGAATTTTTATCCCCCTGCCACTTTTTCCCCACAGTCTTTCGAGCTGTGATTGCCCTCACCCCCTCTCCCCAGCAAAGCTCGTTTCATCGGATGAATGTAATTAATTAATATTTCCACCGATATATTCGATTAATTTTATCGCTCGTGTTTCGTTCTTTCCCGATTCTTTCTTTTTGGCTCGTTAGAGGGTCGATGATGGGGAGGGAATAAAAAGCTCCACGCGAAGTTCGACAATTCGGTCTGCCTAAAAGTAAGCTTTCACTCAAGTTTCTCTATGAATGAGCTCGTTTCCGTACGAGATATTCCGCGTCAAAACGGATAGGTGAAAAATTTAGTTTCACCGATTCTCTTCAAAATTACAGCATTTGTCGATAACCTTGCAAAAACAAAGTATACTAAATTTCAACGGCCTATGTCAAATAGTTTTCGAAATACCATGGGATCCGTGCAGTTTCAAGCGGTGTGCACTATCGTAAGTTTTATTTTTTTATTAACTGTTCCCAAAATCTCTCCACTTTTTCTAAAAAGGCATTTATTAGTCGAAGACTTAACGAATCGAATGGTATTTTTTTCAAGCCGGACGGTGGGTAGGAACGACGTCAAATCACGATTTAAAACTTTGACATCGATTACTGTTAAGCTTATTAACAATAAACAAAATATTATATATACGTTTTGAGAAAGCATTCCTTCAGCTTTAAAATGAACCCAAGACAGTGGCATTATCTTTAAAAATGACCGAGATATTACAGTTTAAGTGATGACCCGTCAGCCGATTTTGTTTGATTTTCGAAACTTTAACATTAAATATTTCGAAAACTATTTGACATAGGCCGTTGAAATTTAGTATACTTTGTTTTTGCTAGGTTATCGACAAATGCTGTAATTTTGAAGGGGATCGGTGAAACTAAATTTGTCACCTATTCGTTTTGACGTGGAATAGCTCGTACGTGTTCATTCTCTTGATTCCGTTAGTTACTCTACTTCTGAATTCCCACAAAATGGGTAGCAAAAATCTGTAGAAAACGTTACATGCAACATTCTCCAATCCCAGTGACGAATGATCCACGTCTAATTCCGCCGAGCCACCCCCGAATGCCACCCCCTCGTTCGGAGAAGTCTGCAGTGGCCCGTGGGGTGTGATCATGTGCTACGAATTCGACCAACGCGTTTAGGAAATACACCGCGGGCTCTTAGCCAAGATGGCTACCGGAAATTGCTCGGTGACCTTACTTAGGACTTAGCAGTAGGACTTAAGGGGAAGACGGGGCCGGCGAAGGGTTACCATATCGTCAGACACGATGGAGGGAAGTGCCATTAATGAGGTAATAGCGTAGGGGGAGGACCCGAGGAGTCTGTTTCATCCCAGCTTGATGAGCCGTCCCGAATTACATTGTCTTCGACGGTCATTTCGTTATGGGATGGCTTCTAACGTTCGCCAACAAGCGCGAACAGTGGTTGAACGACGGTTTGCGTCGTTGCCTCGTGATTTAGGAACGTCGGAGGGATTTTTCACGCCGTGGTAATTGCGCGCGAAGGGTTCCAACGGTGCTCCGTGATCTTCTCACCCTAAATTTGATTGTTTCGTGACTCCAAGCCTAGCGAGTTGCAACTTTTTCCTTCGAGCTAATTAGAGGTTTTCCATCGGGGAAGAAAAGGGACCGGTAAGCCCTAAATTAACGAATCCACGGGGTTTCTGCGTTGCAGACAGTTTCTAAGGACCCCTTATTAAGGAATGACAGCGACGAACCGATCAGCTTGATTCAAGACTCGACGCTGTCCAATCATCGCGCGCGTCAAACTGGAATTGTTCAATTACGATTTGTCACGTAGCGCCGATTTTCCACACACGTCGTTTTTCGCTCACCCCCTTACACCCTCGGCGTTCGCGGCAACTCCGTATGGGGTCCGTAACAATACTACGTAAGGGGCTCCGTGTAATAATGGCCCCGGGGGCATCGATCATGCGACGACCTAGGTACACGGGATCTCAAAAACACTCGGAGGCTTCCTGTGAATCGACCCGTCGAGATTTCCATCCGGATGGCCGCCCTCGAATCGCGACGGCAACAGAAATTCGTGAAATAGGGGAGACGGAGCAGTTCGATGCCCCTCGACAGATCAGAAAAGATAGTTTTCTGACAAAATTGATCGTTGGTTGGTGGAAATTCGATTTGCAGCCACTTCCTGATCGAGTTCTTCGGGATTCCCTGCGACAAAGTCTTCCTGGACTGTGGAGCGATCCTGCCTGTCTAAAAAAACACCTCGAAGCTTCCCAGCACCTACTACATCCCCTTAGAAATTACCAGAGGCTCCAAAAGAAATCTGAAGCATCCATCCTCCACAAATAACCCCACAGAGAATTCAACCTCCCCGTTCAAAATATCAACTGGAAACCCAGTTCGTCCACTCTTCACCCTCGTAAGCAACCCTCAAAAAACCTTATCACCTAGAGTTAAAGCACGACGAGTGTCTCCGGGAGAAGTTCCAAACCCTCGATCAACACTTCTTGGATCCTTCAGCACGGGATCCTCGAGCGACCCCAAAGCAAAGCAGACAGCCGACCCCGAAGAAACAATCGCGTGGACCGAACTTTGGGTCGAAGCTGTACATATGGGTGTGAAACAGGGTAGTAGGTACAAGCCTCGGCCCCTCTCGTCGTTGTACAGTGGCGGGTTTAGATTTAGTGTAGGTGTACGCGCGTGCACCCCCGGCGCGGGGGGTGTCGGGTGCGCGGAGAGCTAGGCGAGCCAGCGAGCATTCGAGGGGTGCGTCCCGAACACGTGACGCCTGATTCATACACAGACTGCTACGGAATCAATTTGTAATCTTGACTCGAATTAAGGACGACGGAGGGGTGATCGGCGAGACGGGAGGGGCGGCCGGTCCGCTGAGAAGAGAGGCGAGCGAGGGGGCGCGGGGGGGTTGTACCCGTTTATTGGGAAGCGAGCCTGGCATTTGGTGCGGAGAATGTGGCACGGCTATACACTGGAATCTGAACTGCCGCGTGCTGAGAGCATTATAGTCTGGCTTGTAGGTTATTAGGTGCGTCGGCTAATAGGCATCGATATCGGGTATTAATAGCAGGTAACCAGACGGTGATAATGGGTATCAAAGGGCGGTGTTTTAGCGCGACGCGGGGAATAGTAATAGCGGCTTTTACCTTGTTATTTAATCAATCCCCGTCGTGCTCCCAGCTAGGCGATTTTTTCTCTCTCGCCACCTGGTGCGCGATAGGAAGGGTAGGTGGACGTTTTAGGGATTTCTGACGCTTCCAGAGCGATTAGATCGGACACGATTGTAACCGAGGTTCTCTATCACTATATTTACTACCACGGATAATTCAAGACGACGTTGTTAAAATGTAAATGATTTCCAGCCAGGGCTTGAAACCGTTATTATAATGATTTCGGTTCTTGAAAGAGTTATGAAGAACCTTTATTCGGAATAACCGTTATAAAGAACCTAAATATCAGACTATATAAGTATAAGTTACGATTCCTATATAGCTCTATAACTTTTATTTTTTAGAACCGATTATAGAAGGTTATAGAACCGATTCTTGTATTTATAATATTACTTATTTATAATAATTTTTAAACAATTTGGTTACACAGAGTAATATATAGTTGTAATATGTTGTGATTTCATTTACTGTAAAATTCTGTACAATCGTTACAAGAATCGGTTCTGTAACCGCTTTGTAACTTATATAGAACCTAAAAAATAAAAGTTATAGAGCTATATAGGAACCGTAACTTATACTTATATAGTCTGATATTTAGGTTCTTTATAACGGTTATTCCGAATAAAGGTTCCGAATAACTCTTTCAGTCAGAACCTTTATATAACAGTTTGAAACAGTTATTTTCGAAACCTATTCAAGCCCTGTTTCCAGCACTTCATGGAATTCTATAAAAAAAAAAAAATACACGGAGGGTGATTCCGCGAGGTGAGGATGCTGGGTGCTTTAAACGAATAAACGCGAAGTGGCGAAGGGAAAAAATGGCGAAAGGGTTGTGAGGGCGAGCAAAGGGTACACGCCAGGTTCCCTTTATCGGCCGACAAACTTCACGGGTGCGTTTCTCCGGCGAGAGAGATTCGAGAGATTCGAAAGAGACGAGGCTGCGAAACAAAAGGGGCGTAGAGAGCAGGGTGCAAGAGGTGGCTGCGGAGGAGGAGGAGGCGAGGGGGTGGCACAGGTGGGGGCAGAAAACGATCGGGGCAACGAGAACGGAAACAAAAGCGACGCGGGGCGATACGCAGTATGGCGACGCTTCCGGCTCGCTCACCGCACACAATGCACACTCCCGTGTTAACTTCTGTGCCCTGTGCTTGCTCTTCCACCTTCCCCTCAACCGCCACCCCTTCTCGCGCATCGTTCTCCATCCACCGACGTCGAAACACACGACGCTACCCTTCGTCCCTCTCTTACGCCTGCTCTCCAAAACTCCGCGATTCCGCGCGCGTTACTTGAGCCGCTGATAACCAGGGCCGACGATACCTTTAATTGCACCCCCGCCGGTGCTCCGCGGAGCAACAAGTTTGCTACGACGAGAGCTTCGATCGACAGTGCTCGATCATCCTTGTAAGTGAAGAACTCTCTGTCTGGATATCCAAAGCAAGCTTCTCTGCGCAAACATTCAACTCCGCAGGTTTGCAACCCCTGTTCCACACCGATTTTCTACAAAGGAGGATTAATAACGCGAAATGCACCGGCTTCAACTGAAGAACAGTGGAGAATCAAAGCGCTGCGAGTTTCCAGACGCGGTTAAAAAACAAAGTATCCAGCCAACCGACGCTCAAAGTGACGTTTAAACTGAAGCCCGCCGGTGACAGACGTAATCCAGCCTTTCGCTCAAAGCTCCTCCGGCCCTTTGTGTAATTTTACGCAACGCAAAGTTAATCTAACCTCGCGTTTCCCGCCGGACTAGAGGTTCCTAGCCGGGATCGAAACGGCACTCGATGCCGCGCCGTTGACGAATCAAACGACGCCCCTGTCGGCATTGGCCGTGCATCTTTTCTCGCCTTTTCTCTATTTTTTCCCCCCCGTCATACTCCGCGGCATCTCTTATGCTGCTGTGACATTCGGGCCATTGTCTTTGTCCAGGCGCAGGCACTAGGCTTTATTAAAAAAAAAACAGGCTGCAGCCTTTTGCTGGGCAGTGGCGAGGAAACGGAAGCCTCGGGGGGTACGTTTTAAGAAATTAGTCCTCCGCGCGGCTCGTTAAGTGAAATCCCGTCCTGCCGTCGCTTCTCCCCGCGAACGGGGCCACTATTAATTAATTGCAGGCCCTGTTAACGTCCATGGACACGGTCGGGTAACATAAATCGAACGGCGAGAAACTTCACCGGGGGGTAGGAAGGAATTTTGAAAGGTTTTATTTAGGTAGAGATAGGTAGGAATTTGCTCTTTTATAAATAAGACTGAAGGGACAAGTTTAGTAGGAGATTACTACGGTGGCATGGGATATTAAAAGACAGGTCAGAAACAGAATGCAAGTCAATTTACGGAGAGAATGCTGTCAATTAGTTGCAGCAATTTCAAACAATTGGGATTATATATATTCGCGTAAAATGCTTTTCAGAGCTTAAATGCGCAGATTTGATTTCTCCGCAGCAGAATTCGATATACCAAAAGCTTCGGGATTTTTACAGGAATTCCACTGTATCGCTGAAAGAGACGCTACCTTTGACGCAGCTACTTTTTACCCCCAAGTTCCTTACCCTGTTCAGGGGACACCATCGGAGGGAGAGGCGGGTGTAAGCTTTCCTACACTTCGATCATCGCAGATGCGTGGCAGAGGGTGGAAAAAATGGGGTTAATCTCGCGTTAATCTGTTGGTAGGTGCCGGGACCAGCCCCTGAAGAGACCGTTGCTCAAGGACAGACTCTAAACGCGTGAAAGCAGAGAAATTCGAGGGAGCCTTTTTCACGTCCTTTTACCTAGAAATTAGCCTGCGAACCTTCGGGAAGACGAGCTTCCTTCGTGACGATCGGTAGTAAAAGTTTCGAAACTGGGCCTTTATGGATCGTGGCCTCTATTCCGCCAAGAGGGGCTACCGACAGGGACGCGTCTTTTCCCATAGAAAGCTGGCTTCCCGGTATCAATTTGGGGCTCCGATTCGAAGCATCGATAATGCAACCCTCTAAAGCAGTAATCTCTAGAAATTACACCACGCTGCACAGTGGGGAAATTTCGCGATTTATGTTCATGTGAGGTTAGACCGATCGCAAAGAATTCATCCAGATTTTCAAGTTGCTTCAAACATTTATATTGTGTTATCTAAAGATCTGAAAATAATTTCAAGGCATGGATTCAATTCCTGGTGGTGCGTAAGATATCTTTTTGACCTCAAAATAATTATGTTTCGGTTTTTAATATGTAATTTATACAATTTTTAAAGTAGTGTTTTAGAAATAACCTTTTCATATAAGAATCAATTTTCAATACGTAAAATAGTTATCAATCCCATAATATCCTGCAATGATTTTCATTCCTATTTTACGTTGGACTATTTTCATTCTATAAATGCAATTATTAATTGCTGATAGTTGCTAATCTTGTAATTATATGCATTTTTTTAAACACGACCCAGTGCGTCTTGTCTAACATACGACATAACTGTGACCGAGACTGGTTCACATGTTATACATTACAAACCTTCTTATTCTTTTTTAATGTATGTTTGTTTGTCGTCAGAAGCGATAACCCTTCTGCTATGCCCTGCTGCACTGTAGCAGAGGCATGCTCTAACAAAGAAAAAAGTGTATAAATGTAAATAATAAAAAAATCTTTATCGTTCGTAATTTTTGTAAGTGCTGTTTTTCGGATAATTTAGTTTCTCATATATAAGAACGTAAAAGTGCCGAATTTTATATATTAAAAATAAGCTTTGAGGTTTTGACCACGAAAATGGATATAATTCTTCAATTGACATTTGCGTTAAATTTGTGAAATTAAAAATTTTCATTTCAGTAGTTTTGGCCATAAAATCGCAAAAATTCCCCACTGTGCGCTGCTTAGAAAAGAACGAAGAAAGCATACGGGACACGGGGCATGAAAATAGAGAAATAGAAAACTTTCACCGCGTATTTCCTTTACTGAAAAATTAATGAACTTGGGAGACTAGCTACGCATCTCTCGACTTTGATAATTAACATGCGTGACTGAATATCTCATGTGACAATGTTTGGAAGCCATGGAGGGTCGAAAATAGAAGTGAAAATGCGATTCTGCGAGCATAGAAATGGCGCGATCAAGAAATTGAATCGGGACTGGCCTGGTCTGGCCTCACCTCGCCCTTCCTCTTCGTAACGTGGCAGGCGAAAGGGGTGGCGAGAGTGCGAGTGCAATTTCGTTGTAAATCTCGCAGGAAAGCCCCGTGAACGACACGCTGACCCAGAAAGCCAAAGGGTTGGGATTCCGTCAAGATCGATTCGAATTTCGTGCACGACCAAGCGTCGACCTTTACGACCTGTCCTTTCGAGTTTGCCCTGGCAGAAGGGCTGAATTGGCGCGCCTCTTTTGCGCGAAAATCGGTGAAATGAGCCCCGCACCCCAATAAATCTCTGGCCACGCCGACCTTCCGTCTTCGTCCACCACTGCTGCGTCAAACGCCGATATAGCCTCGTGGCCCCCCACGAAGACACCGCATGAGTCCCTGTCCAAATATTGGGCCTAACTGCCCGATGATCCTCATAACTCAATAAATTATGCCGTTTATTAATGGGACCAGGCTGTGGCGCGAAAACTCCACCGTGAGTCGTTGGAAACTTTCATCGAGGGAAGAAACTACATTCATTACTCAAATAATCATTTTCGATGTACACTTTGTTTTTCCAAGTGCTCTCTGTGGTATATATGTGTGTTTGTGCGTGGAGTGTGTGTGTTCAGGTGTACGCGAGTATCGCCAGAAGGCATCAGAGAGTTTTACAAGCAGATAATGCGATACGCGTGTTATTGTTACCAAAGTATTACTAATAAGTATATAATTACGTCAAATACCCAGTGATAACAGCCCTTGCGTACAGTTCAATTTGCGATACAAGGAGAGTATGCAAACTACGTACGTAAAAGTTACCAGGTAACCTTCTCTGATTAGTCTTAAAGAATCCAAACACCACCCCTACTATTGAAAAATTGAATCGAGAAACGAAGAGCGTCCTCTGTGAAATCCACGCGATGATCCTCCGAGATGCACCAGCTGCGCGGCAGCGTTTCACTCCCGCGATCCTCGTGGAGGTGAAGAAACGCGTGCAGCGTGGAGCGGAGGAGCGTAGATGGTGGCCAGGGTGGGGTGTTTGGAACACGTGCGCGTGAAAATTTACGTCGTCACGTAAGCGTGGCGCGGCTGGCAAGGTACGACGGCCGAGAAGAAGGAGAGCAGACGGAAAGCGAGGAAGGATCGGAAGGAGACACGGGGAGCGACCGAAACGCGTGTACGTACGAGTGGATGACAGAGAGGGATGACGGCCAGTGGACGGGCAGAGAGTGAAAGCCGCGAGAACGGGGGAGAAAGAGCGAGAGACAGGGGTGCGTGACGAGGGAGGGAAGAGACGGGCGGGAGGGTGACGAGCGTAAGGAAGAGCGGAGGCGCAAGCCACCCTTGGCAAGAGAGGCAGCAGGCTAGCAGCCCCTTTCGCAAGGCACCCCCTAAGCCTGGTTAGGGGCGAAGGCGGCGAGCCGCGGAGGCCACAACACGACCGCCGTCCTCATTGGTCGACGCGCCTCGCCTGGGTGGGGCTCCGGAAAAATTGGAGGGGAGAAAAATCCCCTCTAAATAGCTGCGGCTGCGGCCGCGAAAAACTAGAATCCGCTCAGCCGGCATCGAGAGCGCGTCGGTTCCGCGTACAGCTTCCGTAGATCATTTTTAGTTTGCATCGATCATTGGGACAGCGAGTGCCAGGAACGTGTCTCGTTCCTCGGGACTATTAAAAGAACATCGTGGACGCGAAGGGACTCCTTCGTTTGTTTGTTTGTTGGTGGTGTTTCGTTCCCGTTTGGCTTAAGTGTTAGAGACACACGGTGCGATCCCACGAGGAGATACACAATACTCAGTGATAAACGATCTTGGTGCTCTTGAGGATTACACTGTTGGACCTTTGTGAAAAAAAAAATGCATCTGCCGGACGGACCATTAGGAATGGACAGCTTCAACGCGATTCACGAGACGCTGCAGGCCTGCCACGGCAACCTAGTGAGGACCGGGAGCCCAGTCATCCTCTGCAGCGCGTTGCCGTCACACTGGAGGTCGAACAAGTCGCTACCAGTGGCCTTCAAGGTCGTGGCGCTCGACGAGGTCACCGACGGCACCCTGGTCACCATCAAGGCGGGCAACGACGAGAACTGCTGCGGGGAACTGCGAAACTGCACCGCGGTCATGAAGAACCAGGTTGCCAAGTTCAACGACCTCAGATTCGTCGGTCGTAGCGGAAGAGGTCAGTATCCGAGATGTCCTGAATCCTCTCCCAAGCTCGGCTTGCTTGGCAACGTTCACAGAGAATTAACAGAGACATCTTCGCGTTTCGTTACAGGAAAGTCCTTCTCACTAACCATACAAATCAGCACGGTACCATTCCAAGTGGCCACCTACACGAAGGCCATCAAGGTCACGGTGGACGGACCCAGGGAACCAAGGTCCAAGTCGAGTAAGTTCACCACAAGCATCTCCAATCTCTCCTCCACCCTGTATAACCATCGCATCGAATCTTCTACAAGATTCCTCCGGCTCTAGATCCTCGGACATTAAGAATCCTAAACGTCCAGCCTCCCTCGAATACCACCCCGACAAACTCTTCAACCCTCCATCTTCAGAAACAAGAAACGCAGCCCACCCTTCACTTTCTCTATCCACCAATTTACTCGAATCTCAAACCACCCTCGAATAAATTCAGAAAACTACCTAGACTCGCGCGTATCGGACACTCTCCTCACCCTCGAGTCGCCAAATCTCGAGCTGCAAGTCCAGCGAAATTCCAAGAGGGGAAGAGGAGGAGGAGAGGTGGATAATTCGGCGGGAGCAGCGTGACCGAGCGCAGAATCCGCAAACGGGCGTCGGAGTCTCGCAGGCGTTTAATAATCCGGTGGACCTCAAACCGCGAGCCGCAAGCTCCGGAGTCGTTCGCACGTGCACGTGTACAAGGGTGGTTGTGCGCGACGAGCTCGCGCGCGCGCACACGCACTCCGTGGACACACGGGGAGACGCGTGAAAGCAGGGCCTGCGAATCCGCCTTCCGCGGAGACTTTTGCTGGCATCGTTTCAAGCCACCGTCGGACGTCCTTTCTCCCCTCCTCCCCCGAGCCCCGCCGCCGCTGATTTTCCAGCGGCGACCACGCCGTGGAGAACACTAAAAGTCCCGTGTGTTTATTGGTCGGCTGCTCGGTCGGCCAAAAGAGCCGCGGCTGGCATTAGAAAAGACGAACGTTCCCGTCGGCCATCAAACCGTGTTCCCCCGCCTGCAAAGGAGCCGTCGCGTTTACGCGTTTGTTTATCGCGCCGCATATGGCGGTAGCATGTGGCTCGTGCTACGGAAACCGTACGAGCGGGTAGCGTTATAGCGTAGCCGGGGATCGTGTAAACAGAAATCGGCTAGCTCGCCTACGGAGAGCGTCGTTAATCCGCGTTTTATGGCCACCCAGCCGCCCCCGAGTCGACTTTTTATCTCTGCCATCGCTACTCTTTGTCAGTTCGTTAGGCGTCCCTAAAGCCGCCCTGGATATCTGGTTCTCCCCGACAGTTTAGTCTTGCAGGCCGTTCTCCTCGCTCCTCCTTCGTTCTCCGCTGTGCTTCGTCTTTTTTTTTTCATCGGGTGGGCCTCCGCGCGGAAAAGTTTGCCAAGGTTCCCCGTGGCTGCGGAGGAACCTTGATCGCGGCATTTATTTATAGAGCCGAAGGAATCGCTGCTCGAGTTCGGATTTTCCTGGCTATTTCCGACGCGAACGCGTTAAATAAAACCACTCTTTTGCTTGCAGATTACCAGTACGGACCTGGATTCCCTGGATTTGGACTGTTCAATCCATGGGTGGACGTGACGTACCTGGGCCAGGCGTGGCACTTGCCTCACCCTGCGTACGTCAAAGGTAAGCTTGCTTTTTCTAAGACACGTGCGTACCTCGATAACTGACCACCTGACGATGTTCTGAAATCTCAATTCGCGGTTGGATGTACAAGAAGCTTAAGATCTCTGATCGGTACCCAGAACATCGTTCACTCGTCGCTTGTCGAGGTGCATGCTCCATGGAGCGAGAAGCCTCTGCGCCCCAGCTGCCATTCCCCAATCAGAAGTCGGGATAATCAAAAATCCTAGTCGCCCAAAGTGCTCCTAATCGGTCCCATCAGAGCCCTTCATGTTCGTCCCGCTCGCAATCAATCAAATGCCAACAATGCGCGCGGCAAGCCAGTCCGGCGAAGCCGGTCTCGTTGCACCGAAGGAAAAGGGAAGCCTTGGAAAGAGGACACGCGTTCACGAGAGTCCGCGTTATCGATTTCGCCTGTAGTCCGCGACGCCTAGCGATGATTCATACACCCGTGGCTGGACCGAGGGGTGAGCCTGAGCTCCCTTTTCCCACAACGGACCCCTTCGGCCCCCAATTCAGCCGCCCCACTAGCTGCGCAACAACAATACGACTTAGCCTCCCTTCACCCACGAGCGCTTCCTCTCCCCGAACGGCAGCTCCTCTGGAAACGCGGCAGCTTCTCTAATCGACGCGCTCTTTTTCTCTGCTTCCTCAGGAACCATACCAATGTCATCGGCGGATCTGTTCCCACCGACCTTCCCACCGACGGTTCTACCGCCGTACTCCTTCGAGCCGGTGAAATTCCCGACGGAGTACACCACGCTTCCAGCGAAAACCACCACGGCGACCACCACGCCAGCAGCCATACCGAACAGTCCATCTAAGACACCCCCGAGGAGCCCCAGTGAATGTGGCAGCGAATCGGCCGCCGAAGAGGTTCGCAGCGCGTTCGTGCCCATCCGATTGAACACCCTTCCTCCCGCGTCGTCGGTGATCACCGCGTCCTCGTCGTCCCCGGAGAAGACCGACGTGAAGCCTACGCTAGGCGCGAGGAACGAGCTCAAAGCGCCCACCGCCCTGATCGCGCAGAAGCTCTCCATCAAGAGGAGCCCGTCCCCGACGAAGATCTCGTCGCCGCCGACGGCCAAGCCGGTCTGGAGGCCCTACTAGGGCCCAAGTGACCTCGGGACACGATGAAACAGGTTTTCTCGCTGGAAGGCTAGTGATTACTTAGACGTCGTCGGTGCACGCGCAACGGTCCTATCCGCTCGTGATGAAAGGAACCGGCGCGATCGTCGCCGACGTTAATCGTTGCTCGATAGAGCGCAATTTTTTTTATTCGTTCTTGTTTTCTGTACGCTGCTCGCTCGTTCTTCCGGGGCGTCGGGAGTTCGACCGGTGCGCGTCCAAATGATTCGAGGTCTTCGGTTTTACGAAGACGGCGCGGCAGAGATGACGTACTTACTCGCAGTTACGCTACGGAGATCGTACGTTAATTCACGGTGATTGAAGAGGGTGGAGAGGTGTCTTCTCCGATCGATCGAAGGCTGGTCACTTTCGATCCGCTCGGTCGTTGTGTACATACGCGAGATATAATTATTGTACATAGGGCAGTTTGTAAATACGTGTAGATAGTTCGTGGACAATAATGTAGAGAGACAGAGATATTATATATATATGTATACTCGTGAGCGTGCGTGGAACGAGCATGTGTACTGGTATGCGTGGGTGCGTGAGTGCGTGTAGAGAGAGACCAAAAGACAGAGATATTGATATTATTTATAAGCCAGAGATCTAATTTAATGTAAACAGATGGTATTATATAGAGACGGAACGAGAGGAATAAAATCGAAATCGATGCGAAAATTTAAATCGCCCTGCTGTTCGCATTCTTTCACCCCTCACCATTAATTCACTCATAATTACCACCCTCCATTAAGAAAACCCTTAATTCTGAAACTGCATTCCCTACAAACCAGAGGCGGGCAAAATTTTTAATTAAATAATATTTCGAATAACGAATAAAAGTTAAGAAAAAATAATTCGGTCCTGTGTCGAATAAAGTTAACTCGGATTAACGAACGAATGACTAATAATTTGTTTAACTTTTATTCGCTATTCGAAATTTGATGTTAATACAAATTTTGCTTACCTCTGCTACTAACACGCTTCCTTCGTGGAACCCATTCTCTCCGCCAGAACTTAACCGTTTTTCACTGAATTAACACCGCCCCTACTTCTCGCATCGCGTTAACGACTCCATATGCCGCAATCTCGGTCAAGGGATTCTTCGTGGGTCAAAAGGAAGGCTGATTTTCACGGTGCCCCTCGAAACGACAGTTTCGGTTCCGTCTTGCACGCGTTAGGCCATAGGAACACCATGAAAGAGATTGAAACGCCGCTTCGTGCCGCTGCAAGGGGAATCCATACTTTTTTTTTCGTCGCGATTTAAATCTGAATGGCCGTTCCACCGCGGTCGTTCGAGGTTCCTGCGTGTGCACGTATGGGTTCCCATACGGCGAACACAAGGGTAGAGAATGGTTTATATTGAGGGGAGTGCGTGAGATCTGTATTAGTACCGATAGGCCAGCAGAAGGTCAGTGCTTCTCATTCTCCTTTTCCAGTGAACCAGCGCGAGCCTCTAAGGTACACTTTCCTCCCTTAGACTTTGAACCAACGAAAATAGAGAGCCCAGTATATATTCAACAATTTTTCCTCCCTTTTTCGACAATTATTCGAGGACGGAAAAGGCGGCGACGTGAAATTTGGGCCGTCGGTGATTTCCGCGCAAAAACGCGCACGAGAAATGCTTCAAATTCGACGTTCCTAGCGGATATCGTGTTACGATAGGCAAGGCCTCCATTGCCGCCACTATGTCACTGTGAAACATAACCTAGGACAAGGGATTCTGTGCTCCGGCCTCTCTCTTTTTTTTTTGTTTTCGTTTTCGCGTTCAATCGTTCCGGACGTGTTTGTCAAGCCCGCGCATGGAAGTCGAGGACAGTCAATCTCGGTGACAACGTATAACTCAATTCACCGCCGGGGGAATATAATGCCTGACGCGTGTGTCCCGAAGAAAGCCATCGGAATTCCCGTGAATACCGAACGAGAGGAGTTATCGGCTCTCATAACGAATGCGTCGGGAAAATAGGATGAATATTAAAGAACTATGGGGGCCCCAATGAACGAAGATATCGTCGCTTTCAGCGGATCAATGGATGATCGATCTTGCTAAGTAGATCGTATGAAAATGGACAGAATTTTTGTAGCGTATCTACGTGACTCTATATTGAAACTTATCTTCGGCCTTCAACATTGTTTCGCGAAACTGCATTGTAGACTATTTCTTCTCCGATCGTGCTCGGTATTGACACGCAATTAAGAACCACCCTGTGTGCGTAGGATTAGACGAGCGAGGTGAACGAGGCGAGTAAATAGAGAAGGACCGGGTGGGCTTTTTGAGCGATTCAACGGGATCAGGCTGGGGAAAATGAGAACCGCGTTGACACCCCGTAGCCGTGGGGCTGCTCGTTGACGAGTAGACAACGGAACCAAGCAACCATGAAGGGTCGCCGCATGAACCGAGCCAAACCGATCGGAGGCAATCCGTGTGCGCGCGCGAGCCGGCCCCGCTGCTAACTAATGTTTGCCCAAAGAATCGCGAGGAATAATTGAGTCAGCAGCAGAGGAGAGGAAAAAAAATCAGCGCCCGAATCACCGGCGGAATAATCGACTTTCGTCGGGCCAGACTTCCTCGCCTCGCGATTTTTCAACCCCCTCGCCGGAATGGACGGTGTTTGACGACCCCCTCTTCGGCGAGTCGCTGCGCTGGCTCTCCGTGCACGAATATTCCGAGGAATTCGTCAAACTTTCGTCCCGAGATTTCGGATCAACGAGGTCCCTTGCACACCTAATTTCTATTTCGCTGAAGATAGACCACTGTCACTGCAGGCGACGCGAGTTGAACGCGACAGAATAATAGAACAGAATAAGATTCGCCAAAGAGCTTCGTCCCGGTAAAGTCGCGGATCCTTGAATTAAGGAACATAGGGGTGGAAAAACGCGAGAGTAGTTCGATATGGGGATCAGAAGCGCGGACAAAGTATCCGAGGGATCCGAGCGTGTCGACATGCCAGAGGATCCTCCTCCCGGTGGCAGGATCGTGAGGACAGAGCTCGAGGGTCCTAGAGTTAGGCAATCAGCGTTGATGACGGGGTACTCGCGGGGCGAAGGGCTCGGACAATTAGTAACCACCCTGCCACCCCCCCGTACACCCTGTCTTCCCGCACCTTCGACCTGCGATTCAACCGGTGAACCTGGCCAACAACGCGGCGACCGCAGCCGCCACGCATGCGAAAGAGGCTGCTGGATCAGTGCGACGAAGAGGGCCGACGAGGAGCCAAGAGGGAAAGAGACCAAGGGTTTACGTTCGTTGGCAGCGTTGCGTGGTTTACGCCTGTGCAAAGGGTGATCTTCGTTGAGTCATTCCACGCGAGGTCGGACACTTTTCGGAGTAACATTTCGGATTTTGCTGCGACTTGGATATGTTGTAGTCTTTAGGGGTATATAAACATATCTCGAAGGATTTTTCGAAATGTCAAAAATTGTGGATGTTACAGCTCTTTGAAGTATAGTGTTTACTATTTTTCCAAAAATTATAACTGTTGAACTAATAAACTGATAAAAATGACCTTTTGGGTGCTTACAGTGCAGATATAAGAGTACCTAATAAAAATTATTTCACTTAATAAAAACGAATTTTTGACCATTTATTTAGTAATTGTTCTAAACAAATGGAATTTTATAGTTGACGGCACCTTTTTAAAAATTTGGAAAAATAGGAGGATAAAGCCCTGTTTTTCCTCTTTATGGAAATGTTTTGAAAAACGTGGACGTTTTAAAATTAGCCAAATGAAAATTAATTGAATGTAACGCTGCGTGAAATCACACCGGCTCGACTGGTTGCTCGGGCCGTGCGATACTCGCAGCGGCCAAGTGGCTATCATATCCAAGTTGCACCAAAATCCAAAATGTTACTCCGAAAAGTGTCCGACTTCGCGTGGAACGACCCCGTTGGCGGACAATATCAACTCGATCGGAACGTTGTTCTGGCTAAGAAGAGGATTTACAAAAGAAGATCCTTTTTTTTCATGTCCTCTCCAACTGGGTGATCTTTGCTCGAGTCAGGACAACTTGGAGACGATCCACGTATCACTGACACGAGTATCAGACGCGATAAGGAGTTAATTTTCCATGCAATTGGTCATCACGAGCCGGCGTCTTCGTTGAAACGATGATCCTAATTACAGCGTCCAGATCCTACAAACAGCCTCCCTCGTTACGATCAAGGAAAGCGTATCGACTGAAGGATCAATCGAAACCACCGTTCCCAAAGTCGCTGCCAAAGAAGCCACCCCCGTTCGAGGGACGTTCGTTTTAATCGTCCGTTCGGAGCGCTTGAAAACTACTCTAAAGACTACTCCTTCTCTCTGTGGAGGGAAAGGGCCGCGCCACTAATTGCCTCCGTCATCTCTTTCCGCGAAACGTGTCGAGGATTACACGACGTCCGAGGAGGAGGATGGGCGTACTCGAAGGAGACCGCGGGAATAATAAGCCAGCCTCTGGAGGGTCCCCCCTGTTCCGTCGATCAGACAATGCCCCAGAGGAGTCGATTGAGGATGGAAGAAGCGCCAAGATCCTCGAGAGCACAACGTCTTTCCAGACGAAGGAAAGGCAGCCAGCTACGCGGTCTCTTCGCGACCTCACGAGTCGCCTAACGAGCTGTTTTGCATGGCAATGCTTCGACCTCGTTATCGGTTATCGATCCGTCACGAACACAGCCAGCAGCGGCACGCTGGCCACGGATTAAAGAGAACCCTGCGCCCGGGCTGCGTGCACCACCGTACACGCTCCTACACTCCCGTTGCACGCCGGGAGTAACGCGCGTGTGCACGCGTCCCGCGACCGTCTGCGGCCGCCGGCGTATTTTCAGGCCACGGTTGTTTGACCGATTGCCACCGAGGTTCGGTGAAAAGGCGCATCGTTTCGCGGAAACCACCGATTTTCAGCCACCGCCGACGCTAAATCAGCAGGAACCGTTCACCATTTCGGGGAACCTCGATCGATTCTTGGCTTCTGGTCGAGCTACGCGGATGGAGCGCGGGCCTCCCTGGCTCCGCTCTAGCCGACTGTAGCGCGAATTTCCTCGCGTGGAGTGAGAAAGGGAGCGTAAGGGGTGGGCTCGAGAACCGAAGAGACGCGTTGTTGGAAGAAGCATCAAATTTTCTACGCTCCCACTTCGCGTGGGCTGACAACACACATGAACTGATACGTATCGACTGCATCGGTTGCAATCTACCAACCAATGGAAACCCAAACGCATCACATACGGGCAGCGACGCGGGATCGAGCTTAACCCTCTAGTGCATAAATTTTTAATTCAGTTGGAAAATTTAGACTAGTCTAATTCGCGAATGAAAAGACCGAATCCGATGTCTGTTTTCAATTTGGAGGACGTCTGAGCTCCCCAGGGCAGCCCTCTGTGTCACCGCCTTAAGGCAGGATCATGTAGCAAGTACAAAAAATGTAGTGTTTTTTTTATAAAATAAATACTTCATTTTTAATGAAAAACTATGAAAAAATGTTGGAAAAAATATAAATTTATGATATAATGACCTATAGTCATGACTTCTTTATGTACATACCATTCTTTATACAGATTAATTATATTTTATATCATAATGCATAGCATATATCCCTTATTGTTGTTCAAGGATACTGTAGTTAAAATTTCGTAATAATTTGTTCAGTACTTTTTGAGATTTTTGTGAGCACACAAAGAAAGGCTGTGGCTTTATTATAATAGTATGATATGATATATGTGTGTATATAGGTACCAAATTTCATGAACAAAGAGCTAAATGGTGCACAAGTAAAATTTTCACGCATCAATTATTAGGGTGATAAACTAACACCCTGACTAACTTAGGATGATCCACTAACATGATACCCCCTTAAGGCGGCTACCGGCCAAGCCTCGCTTCACAGGTGTAAATTATTCTTTGCTTTCAAATCTTTATTCCATTCGATAGATCACTACACAAACTACTTACCAATAATTTTCTTTTAGCTGTACGGTGTCGGGAAGTATTCTATTCGATTTTTTTATTTTCAAAAATAATTTTCGCAGCATGCTTCGTTCAAAAATGCACTTCAAACTAGATTTCTGTCAAATCGAAACGTCAGATTGACACGTTTCTTATGCTAATATATGCGGTGTGGCAATACTTTTAAGGCTGGCAACTGAGAATTCTGAAAAAAAATTATAGCCGCCCAACTCCTGGATTAAACAGGTACCCGCCTTAAGGCAGGCGTACGCACTACAGGGTTACCGCTTCAAGGACTGCGAATATTATACCCATTCACTTGATCACTGGCC
This sequence comes from Andrena cerasifolii, assembly GCF_050908995.1. Classification (NCBI taxonomy): domain Eukaryota; kingdom Metazoa; phylum Arthropoda; class Insecta; order Hymenoptera; family Andrenidae; genus Andrena; species Andrena cerasifolii. Next base: position 9,611,189 of record NC_135129.1, read on the forward strand.
AAAAATAACGCCTCTCTGTACCTACTTATTGGCTCTGATCACTGTACCTCGGCACCCATCATGCAACGCGCCTGAAAGCTGCCAAAACCTTCGATCGCTTCCAAGTACCCACGCCGAGCTGCACCCTCCCATCGCCTGCAATCTCACCCATTTTCGGGGCGCCGAAACGAAGCAAAGAGGGAAAAAATCGCGTGAAACTGAAGGCAGACACCAGTACCGCGACAAATGAAGCTCGTCGAGCTCACCAGGCCGGAGTAACAAGCGTCTAGCGTCACTATTCGTCGACAGGCAGCCAGCCAGGTGGAGGCGGCCGCGACTGCATCAACGAGGGCCAGTGTCAGAAGATCAAACAAGATAATTAATCTCGTTAGTCCCGAATCAACCTGTTCTCTCTATTATCGGATTACCATACCGGTCACCCGGCAATTTGTCAACGCGCCGGGCGCGTTCCTTCGCGATCTCCTCGGGGTCTCGGCCACCTAGCGTGCTTTTCCTCGGATTAACGGGGCCCCTGGAGCGGCGGAGCCCTTAGCAGGAAATAAGAAATTCCGCAAGGTAGAACGGCGTGGCTTGCGTTGCCTGCGACCGGCGGGACAAACGGAGGGGAGTCTGAGGTGCCAGAGGAGCGCGTCGTAAAAGGCAATAAACCGCAAAAATTTCTCCGCGCACCGATTATAAAACCGCACTCAGGCTGTTTGTTTCGCAAGAGCCCCCCCGCACCACTTCTTCGCCTTCGACGAAGAGGACTCGGCCACGTTTAGAACCGCTAAGGGTGACCCAGCGAGGGTGGGATGCGAGGCCTTTCGCGGTCATTTATGAGGACAATTTGATCATCGACTTTACGATAGGGTCCCCCTGGTTCCTCGCTCCGTGGAAACGGCGAAAGAGAGAAGTAGGAGGCGCAGAGCGGGGACAGGCACAATATTGCTCGGACGCTGGTCGAGCCTTGCCGATCGCTTGAGGTAAAAGTTGCGGTCGTCGCATGGCGAAAACCCGTATAAACTTTTACGATTTCGTTTTATAACGAGCGTGCCTTTTCGCCGATCCCCTTTTTCTTCGCCTTGCCTGGAGGGCCCCCGGGGCGAGGGGGCCCGGGGGCCCCTCTGGCCAGACCTGCACCGCCAATTTACGGATTTCTCCAGAAGAATTCTAATTTAATTAAAGCCGCTTTGTGCGCCTCTATGCTCCATTCGCTCCGTCCGACCTGTTTCCCTTCTTTTTCCCTTTACCTCCGGTTTATCCGCTTTCGACCGAATCGCGGGGGTTGCAACCGCTACCCCCGTTCGACGGATCTTTGGAACGGCACTCGAGAGGGCACACTTGTTAAGTTCCTTTAAAACGAAGGACGATCGTTGGAAAAATTCGATACGTTCGTGGAAACGAGCCATCGCACAGTGGGCCGGATTTAAAATTTGCCGCCTTTTAGATCTTTTTCTTAAGATATCGAAATGACGCCAAAAATAGGAAAAAATTATTCCTCATAACTTGGAAACGAAAAGCTTCCCAAACATTTTGCTTAAACCACTGTAAAGGGCATTAAATAAGGTACCAAACAGAATTCAATTTTTTTATCACAAATAAGTTAAAAAAAATAATAAATAAATAAATAAATGTAAAAAAGTATTAAATTATACATCGTTAGACAGGAATAATTTTTTCCTATTTTTTGGCGTAAATTTCATTCCGATATCTTAAGAAAAAGACCCAAAAGGCGGCAAATTTTAAATCCGGCCCACTGTGCATCGCGGGTGTGAAAGCGGCTCGGGCGTATCGGAGGCATGGAAACTCGATAAATCAATGGATCGAGTCGGTAGGTAAGGTTTGATCCAGTTGACCGTTGAAGGCTCGATTCTTTTGGAATCCCGTCGGCTAGCAGCCAGCGGCAGAACGGAACTCATCAGGACGGGAGGAAGTGGACACGTCGGAACAATTTCCTTACACCGTCTCTGCTGCCACCACCCCGGAGCCTCCCCGCACGCCCTGCCCCACGACCTTTCCGTCGCTACCCTATCCTCCCGGCCGCCGCTACTGAAATTTTGACCCCTCGCCGATTGACCAATTTGCCAAATCGATTCACGTCGAAATGAACCTACGTAATATCTCCGGGGCCGACTCTCCCTCGCGCTCCTTCGCAGAACCTGGCCGCCCCTGGATAGACGGCCTCGAGTCGGACTCTATGGCCGCTGAAAACACGGGGCCAGATGGCGCGGGCATTCCGCTATGTTTCTTTGATTAAACAGCGGCTGACAATAGAACCACTGCGCGATAAGATAGAATAGAGCCTACGATCCGAGGCATCCCAATTGAAAACGAGCAGGAAGCATGGGAAGGAGGGACGTGGACGGTGGAAAAAATCGAAAGTGCACTTCCCTTAACGTAATAAGCACCCCTTGCCACCTCACCCTTTAATAACGTCAACAGGTTCGATCTATCGATGCTCAAAGCGGCGCACGAAGGAATCCCGAGGCTAAAGGAAATCCAGCAAAGCTAATAGACACGAGGTGCGGTTGTGAGGGGGTGGGTCTAGACGCGCAAAAGCCGCCGACATTTTTAATGTCGCGCGAGGCAAGAGGGTACTTAGTACCGATCCTCTCGGAGGCAGAGCACACCCTGTCTGCCCACCCTCTCTAGATATTACCCTTTGGAATAGCAGCAAAAATTATGGACAGCCGATAGGCCAGCGGCCGCTGCAGGGGTGCGTCTCATCCATTTAGGTCCATCACACATGACTGGATGGGGTGAGACTTACCCCGCAGAGGTTCTCACGTAGATTATGATCTTCTCACCCTCTGCCCTCGGATGCACGGGTTCAGAGAGAGCCTCCACTGAATGCCAAAAGTGAATTTACCTCTTAGCGTAACATCTATGCAAAGTTCACGCCGTGGAGCCTGAAGCACAATTCTGAGATTGTCAGAGGGAAACTAAAGTGAATGCCTGGCGATTTGGGTATCGCGTCCCTTAAGGGTGTAATTCATTTATGGCGAGGTAAGACTTGGCCCATTTCTTCCACGAAATCACGTACGGCCTGACTGATCCGAAAGATCGTTTCAAAGTCTACCAAGGGCGGAGGGTGGTCTTTCTCCGCGGAGGCAGATTTATCGATTATTCCCGGTCCAGTGGTCCCCTTTGGTTGAACGCGGCACGCCTTACCCCTCGACGTGTGTGTACAGCACGCGAAATTTACGACGGCAAACATCCGCAGCATCCCTTCTGCCGACTAAGAAAAAGACTCCTCGACGACGCGATCGTTCACCCAGTTCTTAATTCCTTCGGATATTAACCCTCTAGTGCATACGCCTGCCTTAAGGCGGGCACCTGTTTAATCCAGGAGTTGGGCGCCTATAATTTTTTTTCTCAGAATTCTCAGTTGCCAGCCTCAGAAGTATTGCCACACCGCACATATTAGCCTAAGAAACGTGTCAATCTGACGTTTCGATTTGACAGAAATCTAGTTTGAAGTGCATTCTTGAGCTAAGCATGCTGCAAAAAAATAATTTACACACTGTGAAGTGAGGCTTGGCCGGTAGCCGCCTTAAGGGGGTAGGTCACCCTCGCTAGCCTTAAAACAGGCCTTTTTTCAAACGCAAATTGTAAGGTGATAAATAACAATAGAGACAACGTTTTTTTTTAGTTTTATTCGTTGTTCTCTGAGCTTTAACACAAAAAAAGAAAAGTCTAAATATCTCTATGTACATAAAAGTTGTGAGTAAAAATGTAATGGCATGTACGTGGCGCACCGTTTGATGGTGTACATAAAATCTCGAAAACCGCTCCAATGATTTGGATGAAAATTTAATGAGACATGCAGAAAACCATTCCCTAAGATGTGTTGGAAGCAGATTTTCCAGATAAATTCTTTAAAAAAAGATAAAAAATATTTTCCATACAAGATCACTAAAATCGTATTTTTCAACATAAAAATTGTATTATTTTTTTTTCGAAAATCTGCTTCCAACAAATCTTAGGGGATGGTTTTCTGCATGTCTCATTAAATTTTCATCCGAATCCATGGAGCGGTTTTCGAGATTTTATGTACACCATTAAACAGTGTACCGCGCACATGCCATTACGTTTTTACTCACAACTTTTATGCACATAAAGATATTTAGACTTTTCTTTTTTTGTGTTAAAGCTCATAGAACAACGAATAAAACTAGAAGAAAAAAAAGCGTTGTCTCGGACATCGGATTCGGTCTTTTCATCCCCGAATTAGACTAGTCTAATTTTTCCAACTGAATTAAAAATCTATGCACTAGAGGGTTAAGCCGGTCGCGAAAGAATTTCAATTATCCACGGACAAACGAGCAAGATAAAGGTCCATGCTCGATCATCGAATTCATCTTCTAACGAATTCAGTTTCGCGGAGGGTACATTAACCGCGGGGCAAACACGGAGTGGGCGCGAGCCGAGGAGAAGACGAAACAGTGGGAAAGGGAAAAAAGCGAATCTTTTTCCATTAACATCATTTACCGTACACGAAGCACGCGGCTAGCCGCGTGTATGTAATACATGCGGATTAGCGCGTGTGCGCGCGCGCGCGCGAGCACACTCTTGCCGCGCTCTCACCCTTCGTGCAGCCGTATTACGGTCGTCGGGGGTAAACCACCCTGGCCTCTAGGAGACGAGAGCGGGAGCCCGCAGGGGTACGCCACGACAACCCCCGTAGCAACCCCTCAAAATCAACCGAACTCTACTCCCCGCGTGCTCCTTTCGGTCGCACCCGCCTCTCCCTGCTATCCCCTTTCTCAAACTCCTGATCCATTCTGTGTAGACGTTAATACCGCGAGAGGTATCCACCCGTGCCGTATTCTCGCTCCGAAATCTACTTCAACGGAGCCCGTGCTACCCTTCCCCGAGGCATCGCCGGCTAATATGAGCCTGGCAGGCGGAGAACCGATCGCCCGGGGATCTTGATTCGTCGAATCTTTCGCATTTATCAGCGGTATTGAAAACTGGCCAGTATCGGAGCCTCGGGGATATGGAGCAGCGTTTTGCTGGAACCTATTCAGAATCGGAGTTGATGCTTATCAAAGCTCTCTACTTTATCAGAAACTCCTGCTTCTACCCCGGAGGACGTGGTCCTCGGACTCGACGGTGGAGATTTGTTTCACAGCGTCCTCTGACCCCCACGGGTTTCGAAATTTCGGCCAAAGTTGGATGGATTGCAAAAAAGGAAGGGCGGGAAAGGGACACAAAGTGCTGGGCGAAATTGGAAAGTGGCAATATAGGTGCTCCAATATCCTCCCCGCTCCCGATGGCTGCTGGCTGTAAGAAGAGCGTGATCCAGCGACCATCCCCAACAGGTCGGCCATCCCCGGAAGGGATTGCAAAATGCAGCGGTGGCTCGGTGACGGGACGCCCTTTGCATTCGGGATGCACCGAGGCGAGTTAAGACTGAAGTTTCAAACACAATCAAGGGATAGGAAGCGAGGACGGGGGGCCCTATAAAGGGGATCCAGCAACGGGGCCAGCAATAATGCATGCGGCGTGCATTCTACTCTCCTCTGTGTAGATGGGGTTCTTTGTGCTAAGGGCTGCGCCAGAGGCCGGGGCGGTTGGATATACGGGGGAGAGCTAACACCATTATCTAATACTCCTGGGTGGCCATATGTGGTGCTCCAGCTACGAGCCACTGTACCATTCTCGAAAACCTCCGGCCTCGGTCATCCTACGACGATCGCCACCCCACCGCCGCCCAATTCGCGACCCTACTGCCGATTTCTTTTGTTACTACGCGGCCCCTATTTACCCTCGTCCCACCCTAATTATGGATAACAAGCTGCAAAGCGGATTCTTTGTTACTCCGACTCCACCTCCTTTTGTTTGCACTGGAAAACGCTGGAAAATCACTGCACCGAGGAGGCGTATGGCTTGTACAACGGTGTTTCGTAGAGGAATCGGTTGATACCTTTATTCACTAGGCTGCAGTCGTCGTTACTTTTTTCAATGCGTTAATGCAGTAATAAAGTACGATAAAGCGAGCACTGGAGCCGCGCGCACGAATCCCTGCACCCACACAAAAATCCTACAATTCTACTTCCCAGCGCGACGCAATTACCGTCATTCGATTAACAATACGAAAAACTGAGCCCCCTTTAGCAGAACCGCGCACCCGCTAACGAGCAGCCGAGTCAACGAGCTGTTTATAATTCTCGATTCCGCGGAGCGCGGCGATCGCGAAAGCGTAATTGCCGATACCGGTGCGCCGATGCCCGTCTTCCATTTTTTTCCCCAATCCCGACACCGATGGCTACCAATTACACCCCCTCCGGCCAGCGATAAATCGCCATTATCCCTGGGAAAATCGGCCGGCCGGATATCTTTGTTTTTTTTCACCATGCAGTGCCTTTCATCGCGTCGAATGCGTGGGTGGTGCGACCGGCCTCTGTCGTAAAACGATCGGCAACGGACCCAATTAATTCCGTTCTAACGAGCCAGCCAAGGCACTGCTCGATCCCATGGGACAAACGAATAGCCTCGAGAAGCCGTCGCTGAACGGGAATAATGAACAGAGACCGCGATCGGTACCACAGGCGACGGCACTCTTTCCGGGGCCGAAAAATTAATCCGATTACAACGGAAGGTAAATATTTGGACATTTCCAGCGCTTCCTTCATTAAGGGCCAGCCATTGTTGCCCGCTGTTCCCCGGCTACGGCCCGGTGCAAACGATAGGATTACCGCGGCGTGCAATACGATCAATAGGATCCTCGCGTTAATTTAATTTTTCCGCGTGCAATAAAACAATTAGGCGAGCCACGGTGGGCGTGACACTCGCGCGGACCGACCTTTGTTCTTCCCTTTTGTCCCACTTTTTTCTCGCATTTTTCTTACTAATCTGGGGAAACGGGCCGAAGGCTTAGCAGCCGCTGACAAAAGTTACTCGAACGATTCCTCGAAAAGATCTTTCTTTTACTGCACTGCCCGTGGAACGGGGTGAGGATTACTTTCCCCTTTTTTCGAGGGAAGGGAGGATCCCAAGCGAGCACGTTTTTCTCGAACGTAGCTGTTGAATCATTGAGCACATCGAGGAGTGGTTTTGATGCGTGGCTGCATGCTTCGTAATGAAATCTGTTTCTGTAGCCATGGTTGCTTGGGCGCAGGTAATCTTGGCATACTGCGAGGAAAGGTAAGTAAATGGAATCGGTTGGTTGCTGATAATGAAAGTTTAGAGAAGGAGTGATTCTTGGCGTGCGGCGCTTTAAAGTAGAATCGCTCGGCTGGTGGGATTCTAGGGCAGGTTCCCAGTTTACGAAACTTTCCGATTTCACTCGGTTTCCAGCCGGTGGCGGAACAAATAAGGGTGAGGTGTAGGTGGAGTGAAACGAGGCTAAACGTTTCGAAGGATCGATTCACGATCGTTCGTCACGCCTTGGCAGCGTGGTGCAGGGACAAGCGGTGGGCCCTCGAAGTTTCGTGCACCGTTGCGAAATCGTGGACGAGCAAGAACGCCCGGCCACGCGTATCTAATTTCGTAGGTCTCCCAACGCGTCGGCCAGATACCTGGACCACCGACAGACAAGCTCTGCGGACGAGCCAGATGTCAGAGAATCGGATTAAGGGATTTCCTGTCTTCGGATCGCGAACTGCGCCTGGTTTTTTGGTAACCTGACTGAATGGGGACGCCTCAGGGCCACGCGATTCAGATTCCAGGCTATTCGTCTGAACTGCCTAGCCTTCCTTCGTAAAACGCGAGATCAGTTACGATTTCCGGGGATGGTGGTGCTGTGTGACTTATTGTGAAATATTGGAATACGATTCTAAAGGAAAGTTCTGAAACGAAGGGTAAAAAACGAGGAATGTCCATTTTTCGCGATTTTGCGATTTATAGAATTTTGTTGGTGGCAACTGTGACTACAGAACTGGGAATCAGAAAGAGTTATAAAGTACAAACGCCTCCGCAAGATAACGTTAAAGTTTTGGTATAATGGTTAAAAGTAAAAACTAAAAGAATAATTTTTTTCTTGTATTACAATTTCGATGGTGTTTTTTCACTTTAAATAAAATCGTTTTGGCAAGTGGAACATTATCAACTAGAGTTTATCAATTTTATGTCACATTACAATCTGTACCCCGCGATTAAAATATTTTGTTTCATTAAAATGCGAATGAAAACTTTCTAACAAATTTATTTCGACGTTTGCTTCTGTATTAAAGTGATTCGTATCCTGTTATGAAATATCATGCCCCACGATTTTATTTAAAGTGAAACAACACCATCGAAATTGTGGTAAGTACAAGAAAAGAATTATTTTTTAGTTTTAAGTGCATTTTAATTTAGTTTTTAGCCCACTTTTAATACAATCGTTTAACATAATTTTTTTTCTTATATATTTTTTATTCTCTAGTTTTTAGTGTTTGTGGATTTACATTTCACAGCTCAGACTTCTTTACAAATATCTTTAATTGCTGTGAATAGTTTATCAGTTTGCTTCAACGCTGTAGTGCAAAAGTCACCACTACGTACGCCTGCAAAGTTTCAGTTTTACTATTCGCGCATACGTGATGGATCATTTCTCGATAAATTATGTATTTTCGGTAATCGCGATGCGACTGGCGTTCCGAACGCAGCGGCTATTTGTCGGTTTCGCAAAGAACGCGAGTGGCTGATTTCAAATCGTTTGGATTTGTGGTTGTGGGTTATACTTATCGATGACTGGGTAATTTTTTCACCCACTCGGGGTTAATTTTTTTTTAAATATTGCATTGTCATCCAAACTACGCACGCATGCAAAGTTTCAGGACAATTGGATAGTTGGTTTAATTTGAGTTGCCAGATTTGAACGATACATACATCAAACATACAAACAAACAAATAAACAAACAGAGAATCGAAGCTGAATAAAATCGTTTAAATTAAATAAAGGAGGAGAGTTCGAACTTCCAAATAGAGCATACATAGAACTCCTGCCTATTTCAAAAGCAAAATCCAAAGTCCTCATGGTTTTAAAGCAACTTGGCGATAAATAACTTAGCAAATACTACCCTTCTGTACATACCATAATTACAGAACACCTCCAAAGCATTAGTCGTCGCTCGAAACCCTTTCTCATCTCACCCTGACGCCACCCTTCCAAAATATGGCGCAGAAACCAGCGAAAGTCCCAAAATCCTGCTACATTCGGCAATCTCCGGTCCCCAAAGAGTCCACCCCCGGTTTTACAGCTCCGCAACGTGGCGAGTGGCGCGTTTCAGAGCAGCAGCCGACAGGAATCGAAGGCCTTGGCCAGGACTTTCACGAGCGTCGGTCGCGCGCCCGTAATCCCACGTTCGGAGCAGCATCTCCGTGTAAATTATCCGTCTGGTTTGGCGTGCTGGGTGAGCCTCGGTGGCCGACGGTGGCCGCGGCAGCAGGCCACGCGCCATATAATTTCCAAGGGGGCAAATAAAGAGGTGCGCTCGCGCCGTAAAAGTTTACGGGAGCTTTCTAACGCGGCCGGACAAGCCTGGGCGTACGACTCGTCATAAATTTCCTGCCAGTCACCGGTGCCCCGAAACATCCCCCTGCTCCCATCCACGAGGACACAGGTATCCGATCTGCCTAGAGCGAAAGGGACAGCGACTACGAAACGTAGCGAGCGTCAGTCATAAAGTTTTCCCGAAAATTTCACGAGGCACGCAGCACTCGACTCCGTTCCACCGGCCTCTCTGTTTTCTCCTTTACGATCTTCTCAAGGGAAAGCTCTCTCTTCTTGCGGGCCGTACAGTGAGCAGCTTTATAATACGAGGACGTTCGCCTTCCACTTCTCCTCTCGGCAGCAAGGAACCCGAGCATCCTTCCTCCTTGTCCCTCGCGCTGTCGCGCGAAAGTGGTGGCCGTGTCTAGCGCACGAACGCCAACGAGGCATAAATATTCCCGTCAATCCGATCGACAATGTCGTGAAAGGGAGACCCAGTGACCTAAAGCCCTGGCTTTCCACCGGCCGGGCCTCCTTCCGTCACTCTTTCTGCATTTTCTCCCCCGACAGTTCTGGCCAGAAGGATCGTAAAGGCGCGCGCCAACGAGAGCATGCCGATTGCGTTTGCGTCGCCACCCCTGGATGAGGCAACTTTACGAGGGTTCCTAGTGGGGTAAAAATACGAATCTCGAGGCGAGGTGGGAACTGGATTATCTGGGCCTAGTCGGACAGCTGTAGGGGGATCATTAAGTGGCGAAGAATCCTTTTACTGGTTTTAGCTGCTCGAGGGGTGAGCTGTCTCGATGATACGTGTTGCTTTGGTGAGGGAAGATTTTGCTGTAGTCTTATTAACATCGAGCCTTCAGGGATGCAGCGATCTCCAATGATTCACCCTCCACGAAAGACACCCTCGTTTCATTTACCAACACGAAAATTTAGAATTTTCCTTTAAGCAGCTCGAGAAATTCTCAGCAGTGGACTTTGGCAGCAGCACCCTTGCGCCCTTAATTTCTCCAGCATCCCTTCGCGTACCAGAAAGCGTAGACCACGAAGGCTCGGTCAGTACCACGCGTCCCGTGGGATTCTGCACTTTGCGCATCGGGCTCCGCTGAATGTCCCGGAAGAGACGCTCCTCTCGTTCAGTATCGCTCGCGACGGGATGCTGGGCATTATACGCCACGACGCCATTGTCCTCCAGGCCAGCGTGTAAGGTTACAGGACGATTGTCGCCCGGATTCCCGACGACGTGTCCTCTGTGAGCACCGAAGACGTCTCAATTACCTGATCCTACCTGCCGTTACCTGTCGATCCACCCACGCTACGTGGGAGAATCCTCATGCGAACGATGGAGCCAGCCTGGCGGAGGATGAGCAATCTTTGCAAGCGTGGAAAATCTTTGCTAGAGTCACGTTCGATCGTCACACTTTTCAAATATTCCGAGATTTATTCCTTTTAATGAGAATGCTGACGGTAAGATGAGCTTTGAATCGCAAGATTGTTTTCCAGAGGAAAAGGCAGCGTGCTCGAGGAAAATGATGATTCTCAGCCGTTATCTCCGGAAATATATGATGCTGTGATCAGAGTAAAAGTGTCGATATTGTTGCCTCCAGGAAAGGTTCCCCCTGACGGCAGCCTGGACGAGGACGCTGCAGAGTTGGGTCCAACTAACGGGCCGCCGGTTGTCGCCGGCATAATTGAGTTTTAAGTGTAATAAATACTGGCATAACCAGCGTCACGCCCTGGCCAAGGTCAAGTGCGCCCTTCGTCCTTCGAGTCGCGTGGAAAGGTAACGACTTTCACGGGAGATCATCGGAGGACTCTCGTGCCTCTCCCCTCCAGCCTGGTTCCTGGCCGAGATGAAAGTTATTTCCACAATATCCCGAGCCAGGGGAACCTGAGGTTCCGGGGAAACTTTCCTCGTGGCGCAAGATCTTACTTCCGAACATTTTGGGAGAGTTTACAGATATGTAGGGGAGACCGGTGCTAGTTAGAAAGCAGTTTAAATTTTTTTCGCTTGGACTATCACTTCGACGATGATGTGTTTCAACCATACACAGCTGTGTATGAGTTATTCCACGTCAAAACGAATAGGTGAAAAATTTAGTTTCACCGATTCTCTTCAAAATTACAGCATTTGCCGATAACCTTGCAAAAACAAAGTATACTAAATTTCAACGGCCTATGTCAAATAGTTTTCGAAATATTTAATGTTAAAGTTTCGAAAATTCAAACAAAATCGGCTGACGCGTCATCACTTAAACTGTAATATCTCGGTCATTTTTAAAGATAACGCCACTGTCTTGGGTTCATTTTAAAGCTGAAGGAATGCTTTCTCAAAACGTGTATATAATATTTTGTCTATTGTTAATAAGCTTAACAGTAATCGATGTCAAAGTTTTAAATCGTGATTTCACGTCGTTCCCACCCACCGTCCGGCTTGAAAAAAATACCATTCGATTCGTTAAGTCTTCGACTAATAAATGCCTTTTTAAAGTAAGTGGAGAGATTTTGGGAACAGTTAATAAAAAAATAAAACTTACGATACTGCGCACGCGCGCGTTTTCAAAACAATAGCCTAGCGCAGGAAAGTATTTATATACGATGGGTTAAAACAAATTTTCCTTTCAGTATTTTCGGTATTCTCGAGAAAAATAGTAGGAATATCTGCTACCTACTATTGCTAATCTTTTATATGGTGGGCAGATATTCAGAGTTTCAAATTTATAATTGTAACGCGAGTAGATGACACATATTCAACCCTCCACGCCGAAAGTTATCCCGAGTAGTTGAAAAACTCGGGACTACAGGTGTGGGAAGCTGGATGGACGCGTCGCCAAGGAGCCCTTCGCTGCCGAGGAGTGGACGCGAAGCCACCCCCGCGTTTTTCCCAGCCCGGCCGTGGCATGAATGAATTCGGGGCAGGCGGTGGAAACCGCGCGGATGAATGGGGGATGCGAGGGCGAAGGCGTTTTCACGGAGGATCCACGTCGGTGCCGGCGTGTTTGGTGACTCGGCATAAATCACGGGAAATCTGCTTTATGCTCGCGGGGGCAAACACCGTGCGACAGACCCGCCACTCCCGCGCCTCGACCCATCGACAATGGCCGTGGACGTGTAACCGCTGGCCAGATCGCATAATAAACACGTTTCCACCGCGACGAGAGGCGCAACGTCCTGGAAAAACGCAAACTCCCGGTAAATAAAGCCGTATTCTGGAAGCTGGGCCTCCGCTCGACAAAACGCGAGATAAATGGACAGGCGCACACGCGTGCACGCGTGCACGCGGCCGACCCCTCGAGCCACCCCCTTGTTTCGCGTACTCGCGGCGCTGGACGGCACTCCTGCTGAAAAAAAAAAGAAGAAGAGCGAACGAGAGAAAAAGGAAGGAGAGAGGAAGAGAGACAGGGCAGCCGTGGAATCGCGCAGCGATGTTCCCTCAGTTCTCTGCCCTGTCTCATCTGGGGAAACGCGAATATATTCTTTCTCGCTCGGGCGGGAACGCGTGCAGCTTGGAATTTTATTCGGTGCACAGGAGAGACGATAAGGGCAGGCGCCGTAATGGGAAACGGAGACGCGACCCGTTGCCGAGCAGAAAATTGTTGTTGCGCGGCGCGGGCTGCAACGCTGATGATGCCCACGCTGTCTTTGATACGGCGCAGCCGTATGGGAGGCTGGATTGTTGCTGCCTTTTTGCTTCCTCGTCGACTTCTTTTTTCGGTGGACGCCGACCAGCAGATTTCGGTAGCGAGAGGAGGAGGCAGTCCGCGAAGGGGGCTTCAATTTGGGGATGGTTTTAATGGGCGAATTTCACTCGAGTGAATGCCGAGAATATACGCAAAGAAATTTTAGGAAAAGGCTTATTCATGGGTCAAATGTCTTTTCGTCTAGTCTCTGGCTTTCACGGTGAGCTGGGAATTAAATACGGTGTTCTATGCGTCGAAATGAGGATAAGGGTTGGCTTGTAATTTCTATCATCCCTATCGTAAATACAGACACTCGAATACGATTAGAAAATATTGAAAATCCCACGATTACGAAACTGAGAAACATCCCTGGACATCAATCATGGCTCTCCGTTCCTTACTCGAGCCATTCAACCTTCTTCTTCAATAATTTCCTCGGATAGAAAGGAGGCATTCGTCCCAGTTTCTGGAACTGGACTATCAACGTCTTCCCCTAACACGTTTCGAATCCATTTCTCGCTGGTTTTGCACGTGCACAGCCCCGTCCATCTCCATTCCCTGTGTTAATCTTCTCCCGTGGCCGGTCAGTGAAAACGCAACGGGGGCGTGTCGCGTTTTGATTACACAGAAGTCGACAGCTTTCATGGCAAAGGAAGCGTAACCGAATCTCCAGCGAGGCCCTGGCCAGCTTTGTTGTTGTTAGGGCGCGAAAATACATATATATATATATGTTTGGGCCGAGCTGGGGCAAGGAGCTGCGAAGAAGAACGAGAACCGACCGAGTCTAACAGCTCGAACAAATTACTGAAAGATTCAGCTGAACGTGACCGTTCCATCCGGGGCTGACCTGCTGACCATTGTTGGCTAAATTGTTGCGCAAGAGAAGCTCACTCTGGGCGGAATATTGAAACGCGCGCGGAGTCCAGCTCCCTTTCGAGCCTCGTCAAGTGCAGAAGAACGTAACCCCCGGGTTTTGTGTCCGCCACGGAATGGGAAGATTCTTTTCTCGCGTACCTGCCTTTCAATGAGAGTTTTCTGTGTCAGTTTTAAGGGATTTTCGATGCTGAATGTTGGGCAGTTGATGGGAATTTTGAACTCTGATTGCTAATGTTTTTGAATTCAAAGAATTTTGAATGCACAGTAATATTGTAAACTATCGATCAAACATTTTGATCTGAGATTTATAATGTATCTGTGGATAAATAATCTGAATGCTGTCCACTTGCATATTACACTAAATGTCTGCAGAATTCGGAGTTCACGGTGTGCCAAGTCACGATACCTCTGTTCAGCTAGGCAATATTGATTGCTGCTTTCATTTTCCCTGCTCGCTGGTGAACGCGGGTGGAACAGAGGCCCCCGTTTGTTGAAGTAGTAACACTTCTTCGCAACAAGTTATTTTCGTGTTAAACTTCGTCCACCGCTGGAATACCGCACCAGTGCCGCAGCCTGGGCTATTCTGGTTTCCATATTTTTAGACGAATACGCCGGCGAGCTTGTCATCCACCGTTGCCACGGGATAAACGGGAATTCGATCGAATAACAAACGCGTTCCCAATGCTTCCTGCTTTCGATCACATCTAAATGCACAGTACTCTGCAATTCTATTATAGAATGCTTTATATTCAAAACGCTGTACAATTTCTATGGAATTCTACCTCTGAATACTTGTCGATTCCATGTGTTTCCCAACTCGAATGGATTCTGAGTTCCCGGCCGCGCTGGGAATCCAAATTCACAACACTTTTCGATCTCTAAACTCCTCGTTCTCGACGCTTCTAACCTCCGAGGAACTGAAGACACTGGAGCTGGAAAATTTCTACCAGATCCCCAAGAAAGGCACGTCTCCTCTGTCAGTTTGACGTCGGATGGCCAAGAAAGCACGGCCGCCTCGAGGGCCGGAAGAATTGCCATGTTTAGGAAGCTGTGCTGGCTAGCCGAAACCTCAGAGTCCGCGCGACGAAACCTCGTGCTTGCCAAACGGTGGGTCGACACTTAAAAATACAAATTCGACGAACAAAGGGAGGAGCGTTATCGGCACGGTGGGGTATCGCTTCCCGCCAGCCGGCACCCCCAGAGTCGGGGGTGGAGAAAAAAAAAAGGGGATGCTTCGTTGCGAAACGAGACGCTTTCGAGAAGCGTCGGCTCATTATGGGTGCCAACCCCCCGCAGCTCGACCTCCAAGCTCGCGGGGGGTCGTTCTGGAATTTGTCTCCTCGGATCGTCTCTCGGTCGGCCCTACCGAAAAAATTACGGCCTCCCACCGGGGGAGGAAGGTTTCAAATGATCTTGTCGACGTCACGGGCCATTCGTCGCGTTATTGACCAATTACCTTATTGGTTCATCGGTGGCGCAGTGGAATTCTTCGCCGCTCAACTGAATGGAAATTTTCTGACTTTACTTCTTTTGGTTCAGAGAAGATAGAAATCTGTATAAATGATCGTCGAAGATAGCAGAGGTTCTCGAAGGTCAATTTATTTAATCTTTTTTAAAGTGTCTGGCTGTAGTGGAAGATTAAAATGTTCAGAATTGGAAAGTCGACCGGAAATAGCGACCAGTAATAGGATTAAAGATTTGTACGAAGTGGGGAACGGGTGGGTCAGGTTCGAAGATACGATGGAGACACAATGCTCGAAGGGGCCTAATCGTTACCGAATTCTGGACCATCAGTCATCGGCAATAGAGACATTCCTCGAGGCGGCTGGGAGGTTGGGTTTTGCGGGTGTTTATGGAGCCAACACTACGCCCCTTCAGCACCCTCTTTACCCATCGTTCGAAACCTCAATTGTATTCTCTTAGGATTTTGGTCCTTTGCTGGCCGGCCGTGCGCCTTTGACAGGGCCGCAGCAGCTGTTACCATTTTCGAAAACCAGTCTGCACGTGACGACTGTTTCGATCCAACGATTGCACGATGGAAATGTTTAAAACAGTGTCGAGCGATAGTAGGTTTGAGCAGGAATGGAATTTGTACTTAATGGATTTATTGCTGCTTTTGGCTTTACTGCTTTAATGCTATTTAAGGGGCTGTTCTAGTCTAGAGCCCATAAAAATAGGTGATACTTAGGAATTAATTAAAGGAAAATTACTTCATATAATTCAATGGGACTTGTTGCATTGTATTAAGGATATCTTAAACTTCAGAAATATATTTTTGTTTTATAATTAATCATTGCAGACGCCACTGGGGAATCGTTAAATTCGAGGAGTCAAAAAATTCATCCAAAACGGTGGAATCTGTAGCACCTAAACCATTGGTGTGAAATAAAATAACAATACCAGATTGTTTAAGGGCATGAAACTCGCTTGTGGTCTGACCAGTAAAAATTACAAAAAAATTACATTTTTGGGGAAAATAACGACACGAAGTTTGAAACCACTTTTTCTCTATATTTTTTGTCCTTTCAACGCCTTTAAAAATTACAAATTTTGATTTTTTTTCAATTTTACTGGTCTATCCACGAGCCAGAAGTATATTCTTCAAAATAAAAAAAGTTTCAGTCGAATCGGATAATAACTTTTCGAGATACAGATTCCACCGACTTTAAGAACACTGTTTCGAAAAAAACGCGTTTAAAATTTTGTGTGAGCGCCGAGTGGCCTGGTGTTTCCCCTGCATTTGTCGCTACTCAAATGCCCATAACTTCGACAATTTTACGAATTTTAAAAAAATTCCTTTTAAACACGTACCTGTTCTTAAAAGGTTGAACATTCGAAAAACGAAATAAAAAAAATGGATATTTAGACCGGAACCTCCACTTAATGACTTTATTAGTGATTAGTAGAATTTATTACCGCCAATAAGCTATTATTATTATTATTAAAAGTAAGGAAAAGCTACAGCGGTGTTCAAAATACTGATGGAGGAAGCTTCTACAAATCCAAATCCTTGAAGGAAATCCTGATCAACGCAAATTTTATCAAACTAACCCTTCATCGTCAGAAATCGAATATGAGTGACATCCCTCAGTCTACAATAATGCTGAAAAATGCTGAATCATCGATCTTAGCTATCCTTTCCATAATTCCTATCATCCAGAAAAAAATCACCTGCCTAACCGACTGTAATAAGGTCGAGAGGTGGAGGCGAGTCCCCCATCGTGGAAAGGGCCCCAAATCACGGGGGCCCGTCCATATATTTACTCGTTCGGACTGTGCCTCTTTTATCTCGTTGGGTGCTTTTCCACGGTCATCGTCGCAAATCTCGGCCATTTGTCCGTCCCGTTGGACGGACAACGAGAGGGAACGAGGACGCGTAGGTGGAGGAGGACGCACAAGTCGCGCGACCGTGCACGAGAGAGAGTTTCCCCAATTCCGGGGCTAACAGAGACGATTCGTTCCGGCTGTAATGCGTTTATGGCAGCGTGTCCGCCAGTCCCGCGTCCGTCACGCTTCCTTCCCGCGTTACAGGACCCGCTGGACGTGCTAAGGAGACCTAAAGACTCTGTTTTGTGCCGCGGGCACCCCCCCGGGAAGGACCGGCCCTCCGTCGTCCACGTTCCGTCGATGATCGTCCGTAGCTTTCTACTCCCCTCCGACGGGCTGCAACATTTAGACTTTAAAGTCCCCTTATCCCTTTCTTTAAAATTAGAAGAAGTTTCCTTCGATTGGATCACAGCAATATCACGTTAATCCTTGAATTAAAAATCCGATAACAGAGTTTGAAATCAGTGCTACCAAGTGCGAGAAGACGTGGCGAAGAATTCTGAGTGCTGTTCGTTAACGCGGCGCGGAGACACGGTCTTATCAGCGGAGGGGTTAAAAAGCCGATCGACCCACGAAATGATCGTCCTTCTGGCGGAGGGAGCCAGGTCGATACAGAGGAACGGAAGCGAAGGAAATTTCGATCGGAGGATCAAGTCGACGGGCGGCCTCCCCCGCGTATAACCACGGATTGCCGGGGTTCTTTATGGGCAATCTATGGTGATGGAGATGATAGGCAAGCAGATATACGTAAACCTGATTCCGGAGGATCGTCCGCGACCCTACTCGAAGCGAGTACGCGGCTGGAAGCGTCGGGAGAACCGCCTCGATTCCCCAATAGTTTAACTTACGGCCGGATTTACTGGCGGAGATAGGAGAACCCCCGCGTATTGGCTGATAGACCCGCGACACCTACGCTCTCACCGATCCACAGCGGTCCTCAAACTTCCCCAGACTTTCCGCGATCCTTCTCAAGCGAAAGGATATTTCCCTCCATCTAGTATCGATCACAGAGGGATCTCGAAATTTCAATTCCCAGAGCCTTTCGATTTTAGTCGCCGAGACTGTTTTTCGGAGTGATCGCTGCAGTCACTTGCCGCCAAGTGTCCAGCCCACCAATTGGGGATGCTGATGGATGGCACGATCGGAGGTAGTGTTGTTAAAATCAGCTTCGAGCCGTGAGCTTCAAGAGCTCGAGTCGCGGTTCAAACTCTAAAGGCTCGAACCTTTAAGGCTCGAACACTGTAGCCGTGAGAGCTCTAGCCTTTAAAGCTCGAGTCTTCAAGCTCGAAGGCTCGAGTCGTATAAATTGTACGTAGTGAAGTGAATATGTACAAAGCTCGAGTTTTGGAAGCCTTAAAACTTAATGTAGAAGCTCTAAGTCTTACACTCCAAGCTTTTAAAGTCTTAACTCAAGCTTAATAGTACTATTCAATTAAACTGATTTGCAATAAAGCTAAGATAAAACTTTGTCATACAGCTTAAAAATAACGACACAACCACTATTATATTAATTTCAGGATATTATCAGCTTTTTTATAACATTTATAATGTTTCTGCTCACTATATTCTTTCTTTAAACATTCCTCAACACAAAACTAAATGAAAATGACCGTTATGATCTGTTCGGTTAGCTCAGTCGGTACACTGGTGTTGTGCGACAATGATCAATTAATTTTATGTTGAGAAACGTTCAAACCAAGAATGTAGTGAGCAGGAACGCTACAAATGTTATAAGAAGACCAGATAATATACTGAAATTTATATTATAGTGATTGTGTTGTTCCTTTTGTGTTTTATCATAATTTTATCAAAGAGTTTTGTTACAAATGACTACACTTACAAAAAAGATACTGTAGTATAGTTTTGTACTTTTATTGTATTATTAAAACACGGATCCAAGCAATTGGTGGAACCATCAAAAAGCATCTTTCTCTGTGTTTAATTTTAACGTTTTACAATAGTGGTTGCACAAAATAAGATATAATAACAAAGACTTGGAGTTAACTTCGTTACTATTAAACACAAGAGCCTTCAGCTTCGAGGCTTGAGCCTCAATGCTTGAACCTCGAACTTCGAGAGCTCGAGCTTCATATGATATTACCCTTAAAGGCTGAGCTATTAAGGTTAAGGCTTAAAGCTCTGAAGACTCGAGCTTTATACAACACTAATCGGAGGTGATGGAACGGCGAGCACAAAGGATCGATATCCTCAAGTATCGCCTGGCGGGCTGTTGCGCGGAGAGTGCAGTCCGTGGAACAATATGAGCCGTCGAGTGCCGTAGGAATCAATTAAATTACTAGGCCTGGCTCTGTCCAGCTTTCGCGGATCGGTGACTCGAACCCCCGCCGGCTGGTACAGCTTCCGCGAAGGGGTCGAAGGGACACCGGGAGCGGTATCTCGAGCAGTGTCCAGGATGCCGTCGAATGCAGCGAGCAGGAAGCACTTGGGTGACGCAGGAAGCACCCCTGCTTCAGCGACAGCAGGCGAAAGAGAATGGAGGGAAGGCGGAGCGAAAAAAGAGGGAAAGGAGCATCGCCGCGGGTAAGGGGGACGGGGAAAGAGCAAAGAGGGCGAAGGGATGGAGGCTTGGTCTCATCTTGCCTCCACAAAGCGGCGCCGCATCAGATAGCATTTGTTTTAAATATATGGATCGAAGGGTGTGGGGGAGTGGATGCCACGGGGGCTGAAAGGGGAAAGGGATTGAGGGGAGCGGTGGCGGAGACGGCTGGGGATACAATACCCCATATCCTACGCGAAAACCGGCCCACACTTTTATCGCGCGCGAGGGAAGAACGAGAGAGGGAGGCAGAGAGAGAGAGAGAGAACGGAGGAGGAAGATAGAACAACCCCGTTATACGACACAACTCGTTTCCTCGGTATTCCCTAGTTTCAGGAGCCAATACTCTACCCCCTGGATACGGCGGACGAGTCTGCCCTCGCTACCCTCATCCCTCGCCTCCTCTAACCTCCCTGCGGCCAGATATCGGCTTCCCAATAAGCTAACCGACTGCTCCGCGCCGGTTACCAGCGGTATCCGTGTCCTGGTTTCCTTCCAGAATCGCTTCCAACGCTCCCGCGGATCCTCTTCGTCTTCCTAAGAGACGGCCGTCGCAAGTGTCGCGGGTATCGCAGCCCCCGTTACAACCAGAATTATGGCCCCGTTATTTGTATCCACGGCCGGGGGTAGCAATGCGTCCCGTCGGTGTGCGCATTGAGCACTGGGTGACGAAGTGGTCCTGGGTGCTGGCTTCTTCTTTCATCCTGCTTCTCCTTCGATACACTGCGGGAGTATGTGTAGCTACTATTTTCCTGTTACCATGTATGGTTAAAAATAAATTGTGCTTCCTTTGTTCCCACGAATTCACTATTGCCATTCCATCTGGTTTATATATGTTGCAAGGAAATTTTCTACTTTTTGACAAAAGATGAATGATTGATCGAGCTATTTTACTTTCGAATCCGGAATTTCAACCAGCTAATTTGCTTCTGTTAAAAAACACCTCGAAGCGTAATGGATATCCTATAGAAATGGTTTCGTCGATTATTAAAAGACGTACTTTTGAAATTTACCATCCATTTTTAACAGAAAAACGGAAAGAAGTAAGAAACAATGAAGTAGGATCAATTAGTTGGAAGAACACTGTTGTGTTGCCGTTTTGTAATAATATCTCTAACGATGTAAGAAGAATTTTTAGAAAAACCGGAATTCACACTATTTTCAAATTATCGTTTTACACGAAACAATTGTTCCCTTTAATTAAAGACAAAATACCTCTTTCAAAACACTCCAACTTGCATGGGTTGTAATCAGGTTTATATCGGACAAACTTCTAGACTTTTAGAAAGACGAATACATGAACATAAAAGAAATATTTTTTCATCGCCCGTAACTTTCACAGTTACTCAGCTGACAATCCAAGAAAAAACAGTTTTCCGTGTCATTTTCTTTCATTTATTCGAAAACCATCGAATCAATTGTCCGGAATTTTTGTGACAATTTTGTTCAGTGTTTGATCTTTCTGTACACAAGATTTAAAAAACCTTGGCCTATTATTTCACTTTTAATTTTATGGTTATATTCTCAATATTGCGTTTTCCCATAAGAATACATGTTAAATTGAAAACTACCGAATCAATTTTTCTTAAATTTTGCGGAGGGTTTTGCTGTTGCCTAAAGATTGATGCCTCCAATTTTAAAAAATTTTCGCTTATTTTGAATGTTACTGAAGTTCATCCTTAAGTAGTCTTCTCCTGATATTGCCTCGTGTTGTAATCTCGAATAGCATTGTACAGTTAATTTTTCGGCGTAAATGTGCTCGCTAAAGACTAGTACCTGGTCGAAAATGAATGAACGTTTCACTGAATGCATTGATTCTGTTAAAGATGACCAAAGTTAAACCGAAAGAGGGCACAACAATCCTATGCGCAGAAGCAGGAGTGACAGGCGATTTGTAGGACGTTGAAGACGAGACGAGTCTCGTAGCTTTCCTCGGAAGCTGTAAAGGTCCCGGGGACTCGCAGCTACTACTTATGCGGCACAATAGGACCAACAATGCACCCCGTTTCACACCGAGATCCGGCCACCTCCCGCGCCTGACCAGGGGTCTTCCGGCGTGCCCATAAACGCATCATGGGTGCCACGAGAAATTATGTCGTTTCTTCGAGAACGGACGATGCATCGGTGACTCTCGAGTACGCCAAGCATAATCGATCGCGACACAAATGGAGGGTCGTGCCCGCGGGAATCCTTTAAGGTGTCGTCGAGATTCCTCGCAGAGTTTGACAAATTGCGAGGGTGTACGAGGCATGCACTCGAGGGGTGGACGAGAAACGCGATTCCTGGGGAAATCAGCTTGAAAGAAACTCGAAATACTCGCAGTAGAGCTAGAAGAGAAGAAGCTAAATTTGTCGACGCAGAAATAGAGGGGTTTGCGATTAATCCCCGGTTCCACGGGAGGAACACCTTCCCGGTACCGAGCTTCTAACACCGTCAACGTCCATTCCGATATTTCAAGGGGGTGACTTTCCCGACTGGACTGACTGCGCCTCCACGATCTATCATCGGCGAGGGATCTGTTTCAGCGAGAAACGTTCCAGCCCGATTGGCCAGCTTCTGAAAAAATTCCCCGATTTCGCGCCGGGGCATTCCTTCGCTCGCCGGATGGGTGTCCAGGCGACGAGCGGCGCACGGTGATCGCGCGCGATAGAGAGAAATCCAGCTCGCTGGCGTGGGGAGGTGAAGTGAGAAAACGAGAAAGAGAGACACTTGTAGGGGTCAGAGGTCGCTCGAATTTCACACGTGGATTAACTCTCCGTCGAGTGGAGTGTTCTCCACCTCCTCGTCCAACTTCCTCTCGTTCCTTGCCCCGTTACCACCCTCCGACCCTTGCCGCGTTGCGCGCAAGCGAGGCCTTGCTACACGAATTCCGAGATCCACCCTGTGCAGCCGCTAATGAACGTCCGCGTGGCCTGCGACATAAGCCACCCCCTCGTGCTCCTCGCACCCACCCTCGCGCCGCCGTCGATACGGTACACGTGAGTGCATGACAACGAGCACCTGGACGACGAAGCCGATGGAGGAGGGGTTCGGCGTGACGGGGGCGCGCGATATTCGCGCCCGGTGATCGTATTAAATCTCCTTCGACCTGAGCTTTTCGCCACCCCCTTCGCCTCACGGTAACTGCGTCCATCGATCTCGTAATTCAAGCTGACTTCAAATAAAACCGTCAGTCAAGTATTACCGCCACTAGCCCCTCGGACCCCCCGTGCCTCGCCCCTTTTCCCGGCGAGCGTCGAAGAAGATCGCTCGATAGGGACGTGGACGAGGACCTGGCACACGCTGGACAACACCGATCCACGCTATCGAGCGATGTCCACCGCTGTGCTTCATCCTGTAAAACAGTCGAGTCGACGTGCTTCAAAACTTGCTCACCGCGCGAAGTATCTAGAGACGCGGTAGCGTCTCGACGCCAAGTACAGGAAAGAAAGTACAGAAAAGACATCCTGTATATGTCGACTGTCGCTACCGCTATCATTTACTCGAGAAACGGCTAATCCAACCTAACCTGAATATATTTAACTCTAATATCATACGCAGCATATGCAAAACGCACCCATACACACATTCGCGAACGCACGCACGCACAGCAAAGAAAGAAAAAGATTAATGCAATTTATACATATGAATTCAGTTTAGCAACACCAATTCGGTGAGCAGCGCCAAGTATTTTGAATAAAATATTTACTTGTATAAAAATATATCTGTTTAATATTATTTAATACATTTTTTCTTTTTATAAGTAGCCATTGTTATAATTGGCGCAATTTTTGTATATCATTCATTTTGTAAAGCTATTAAGTTACGGCAATGTTTTTAAATGGGATTCTTTTTGATTGGTTAATTAAAATGTCCGCAATATGAGTAATGGAATGTATGAACACAGCATTTTAGCTGTGGATATGTAGTTGTGTCATCTTAAGCGCAGTTAGAAAGCACCTTTATGTGCTTGCAGCTCATTTGTATTTCACACCTTTTTTTTATACTCCAATTATTATTATCTTCTATTCTCTTGTGATTTATTTGATTTCATGTACTTACGTAATTTTTTTACTTTTTCGAAGTTTTTTATGGGGATGCGAATTACATGGGCGTGAAAATAAAATAGGGGTGGCACGGCAACGTCCTCGCACCCCCCTTGAATTTTGAACGGTGAATTAGCGGGAACGTTGCTGCACGAAATATTGCACCAATAAAAATTACAAATTTCAGCCCTCTCCCTTTCCAGGAAGAATTCAATGTTCTAACGAGACCAAACCGATTCTACTCAAAGGGTTAAAGTGCATAAATCAAGGCGAAAGAGTTTTCTCGGCCGGGAACTTAATATCCCCAATATTTTCTCCGACCGTGGACGCCGCAATCTTTATGGTGGCCTACTTTCTCTACCCTTTCACGGGGGTGTATTGCGCATTGTGCCGACGGGGGCGAACCGTGTCGGTTGTAACGTCACAACGGGGACATTATCGAGGAGAACGACGGTGCCCGGGGATGCAAATAGAATGCGAATTGGCCGGTTCACCGTTCCAGAGACATTCGACGGCGGTAAGAGGGCCGCTTAAAGAAGAAGCGTTTCCCGATCCCTGGAAGGGTTTCTATAGAGGGGTTGTTGTTACCTTTAGAGGCAATCCAAAGGGGGAACACCGCACGGTAGTCCAGTTTCTGACCAGCCCCAGCTACGAGTATTGGTCGCCTCGTAAAATCCAGGTCCCCTTGGAATATAAAAGTTAGTGGCAGGCTTGTGTCGTGCAGTCTCTCTTCCTCCCTCTCTGGCTCCTGATAAATCTATACAGTTAGTATGAGAATGACGTGGATACTGGATAAAATCTGTCCAGAATTTGGGGGTCTACAGCGTGCCTAAGCTAAGAACTTCAAATCCACACAATTGGAAAGCTTTGGAAAATTTCTGGTCGCGTTGAATATGAATTAGTGGGAGGGGAAGAAGAGACACTAAACTGTAACCCTTGTACTCCTAACCCCCCGTTTCTTTATAAACAAGGAAAACAACTGACCGCCCGCTTATTGTTCCGTTTATGGCAGGGAGGAGAGTTTTCATGGTGCTCCAATAAAATCGAAAGCGCAGGGGCTGATTCGGCGCCACTACGGGGCTGAGAGGCGAAAACAAGGAATCAGGTGGTTTTGGAAATCGTGAAGGCGTGCGAGGTCAGGCTAATAATAGACCAATGAAGAGTTGTTTCGTTAATTGAAGGGCGCTGGTACCGCGAGCAACCCTTGCCTACTCTTGCTCGCAAACGGCCACGACAACAACCCCCGGAATACCATTCGCCCCTGTAAATTATCCAGCTTCGCGGACCCGAAACCAGCCAGACTCGCTCGTGGGGGTCCACTGTGAAAGCATCGCGCATAACGGGTTCGCGAGAATTTACGATTTCGGTGACTGTTTCGGGAACCTGTGGAGTGCAAGTCGCTC
Organism: Andrena cerasifolii; assembly: GCF_050908995.1. NCBI lineage: Eukaryota > Metazoa > Arthropoda > Insecta > Hymenoptera > Andrenidae > Andrena > Andrena cerasifolii. The sequence goes on from NC_135129.1 coordinate 9,636,457, forward strand.
GAGGGCTCTCAACCCCTTCCTCGCCCAGCACTTCGGAGTCTCTCGCAGAAATACGAACCCCCCACCATTCTTCTCGATCACGTGCTTCCAAAACGTCCCTCAACTTTGGGAATATTTTCAGGCACCGTTCCACGCCCCCGTTTAGAATCGAGCTAGAAAAAAAACTCGTGCACCCTGTCCTAGGAATGGCCAAAAAATCCTGTCAGCTTCGTCAAAATCCCGGGGCAAGATTTACAACGTTTAAAAAACAACGGTTTTTCTACGTAACCGGACGCAGTTCCGTTGCACCGTTCGCTCCTTTTCCACTCGTCGCCAGTTTTCCCCTTTCGGGGGCCAGGATTTTTACCGTTTCTTTCGCCGTAGTCCCAGGGTGAACGGGGTCCGCTGGCTGTGCGTTTTACGATAACGTAGCGGCGCTTTATGAATTTATGCGAACCCCTTCGTTCGCCTGCGAGTCCGAGCTTTTGACTTTTAAGGGGTTATATGGCCCCTGGACAGCTTCCTTCTTGACGGTTCCTTTCCTCGCCCGGTTGGCGAAATTAACTTTACTGTCGGCGAAAGGCTTAGCGGTGGAGAAGTCAACACGATGGAATTTTTCGCCGGCGTGGCCGCTCCACTCTTTTCGTCCCGTGTTTTATGATTTTTCGAGGAAAGGGTCGTGTCGAGCCACGGGTATATACCGTTTTTTCCTCTTCACCCCTTGCTGCATATGGGTCACTACGCGCGGCCCGTTACACCAACTCCCAGATTTTTACCGTTTTTTTGCCCTCCATCCTGGACGTCCAGGTACCGGCTGTTTCACCCTATCGTTGTAGGGTTATGGACGATCGATCTACCCCTTGCAAATCATTCGGGACGGAGGGACGCTATCCTGACGCGCAGCTTTACGCAGTTCTGCTTTTTTCCGGGGTGGTCTTTGAGAAATAAGGGAACTTCAAGCCTGCCACTTCGTGCTAGGATTTCGGTCAACTTTCAGGGGGTGGATTTTTTCAGATACATGCTTGCGCGTGAATAGTTAAAGATAGTTGCGCTGGTGTATGATGGGGACTGAACACAGAGGATTCTTCTCCTGCTTGACAAGAATCTTGAATTTTCTGCTTCTTTTTATCCAAAGTGCGATGTGCATCCAGTACATAACACTTAAGAAAAGGTGTTTTATACCTTGTAAACTCTGCAGACAAAGGTTTATGTTCTATCAGCCTCTTTTTTCAGGGTTAAAGTTTGCACCATTAATTTGTGAGCGCGCTCTACCGACACTCTCATCCAAAAAACATTTCTCACATAGTTTCCCTGAGACTTCCCATGTTTCCTGTCTATCTGCATCCAATTCTGAACGATTATACACCTCTATTAACGGGCCGCTGGCAGAAATACCCTTAGACTCAACCTACTGCACCATTTTTACCGCCTCATTTTTAATAATCGCACTAAACAGCGAGCAACAGAGGACTCGGGCCATAGAAAAGCGGCCGGCCGTCGGAAGCTAACGGGAATGCTCTCTTTACGATCAGGTACAGGGGCAAAAAAGGTCGAGGAAGTCTTCTTGACCCAGTTTCGGTTAACAGTGCCTGGCCCCATTATGACTGGATTTTTATGCTTTTACAAGGCCGACGGTAGACGTTCCTGCGCTTGAAGTCCGTTTGAACGAGCGACCACGAGGACGGGAAACGGGATCCCGCTTTTTGGGATCCCGTTTCGTGTATTTCTGGATCAAGGGCCCACCTAACGGTGGTTTGTTTTTAATAACGGTGCCGTATATTTTAATGGGACTGCTCTTTCTCCTACCGGCACGGGTCCGCCCCGGAAATACGTTTTACGCGTTTAGTGTCGCCGTGGGACGGACCGTCCGCGCTAATTCGAAACCAAAACAGGGCAGTTTTTTCGGCCGGAGGCTCCCGAAATCTGGAACATTTTTTCACGACCAGCCGTAAAGAAATAAACCGTGGAGCAGCTCCATTTTTTGATTTACTGCCGGGGCAAAAGAATCATTTCTATTCAGGGTACGAGCGGACAAAAACGGTGCCGCGGCTCGTTGTTTCGGAATTTCGCCGGCTTTCAGGCTCGGCGATGATGGTCCCGTTTAAGAGGGCACCGTCCTAGTCTTTGGCAATATATATTGCTTCTATCTATGGAAATCGACGGAGTGGCGGAGGGCAGGGGCTTCGGGGGAGTCACAGTGATGCTAATCGCGGGGTAATCTCTTCTAATGCACGGTTTAGAATGCGCGACGTGACGCGGTGCGCGGCAGCTGCGCGATCACGCTTTTTCAACCCTACCCCGTTGCACACGTCGATCGACCGGACGATCTCGTGTATCGGCAAGCGGTGTCGCATTTTGCGTCGAGGGATCTGCATAAAACCGAGAGGAAAGGGACAAATTGTTCAGTTGATACGGGGGACGGTGGTTCCAATCTGCATGAAGAAATCAGACCAGTGTTTCAATTAGAATCTTATCTAACTTCCATGAACCTAAAGGTCTTCCCTTTTTCTCTGTCCCTCTGACTAACTTACTTTGCATCCCTCAGAAATTGCAGCACAGAACTGACCTTGAATTATGACACACATTATCTATTCCGCCGTTCTCAAGAATCCTCCCGCGAGGCATCGAAGTCGAAGCAACCCCTCGTGCTCGATCCTGTATCATCCCCGTAAAAAGAGAGTACACCACAATGAACGTTTCAAAGTAAACCGTGCGACGTACGGCATCCCCCGTTCGCTCCGCCGCTCCAGCGGCCAAAGCTAGACCACCACCATCCAAATTCAAACATGCCACCCCCCTCGGTCCGCGTCCCGACGCTCCGCGTTCTTATGCACACGTACAGGATGCTGCTGGTGCGCGCACACACGCTCGCCAGCGTGAACGCTAGCTGGTCAGCGTTCAGGCTGACGCTGCGTGCGTGAAAGGGCTCGTGGATGCACAAAGAGTGTGGCCAGCCGGCCGCTCGGTGTGTTGGTGACTTAATTCGGTGTGAATATATGCAAGCCTCTCGGATCCCGATCCCTGCCACCGTCGACGAGCACGTTCAGGGCATACACTGCCCAACGATCGCTAGCGATGGGATCGAGACGCTTGGAGTCCCAGAAAATACCAACAGAATTGAAGAATCTGTCGCTAGGTGTGGATCGCGAGGAAGGGTTCGAGGAGCTAGCTGCTCGATTGCAAATGGAGCGTTCTGTTCTTGAAGCTCTCGCTGTGCTATTTGTGGGATCTGTAAGCGACTCAAACGTACAATTGAAGCTCGAAATAGCTTGGGGATGATACTTCATTCGACCCATGATCACAGTTCTTGCATTGTTTATGAATGTTGGGGGAGCAGAACTGTTCGTGGAAGTCGTACGGTAATTGCAAGATCAGTATGGAGTTTCGGGACACGCGATGAAAGTTTCGAAATTCTTGGGGGCATACTGGAAAATTGAGAGGTCCTGGAAGGTGCAACTGTGGATGCTGAATGTTTCAAAACACTGAGATCCAGAAGCTAGAAATTATCGGAAACACATCCAACTGCTTGGATAGATCTTGACGGCGGTGGAATTATTCAAGAGCCTTGCTTCATGAGAAAGGAACGCCTTCCTTTCCACCCTCGAATCTCTCCGGAGATACCAAAGGAAGTCTACACCTTGAAGAATCAGCGTTTCCCATGAAACCCACACCCTTAATCAACCTCACCCTTCGCCCACTCTAAAAATGTTGGAACGCTCCCGGTTCGAGTACTATCCAAAGCTCGCCTCCACCCTCGAGCTCCTTGAACTCGCCAAATTGCTCGAACTCGCGAACACGGAGAATCGAACGGCCATCACTACCGACCGGTCGGCTAATTTCAATACCTCCTCTGCCAGCACCCCTCCCGCCCGCTCAGCCCCGTGTATACGTGTTACCACCACGCGGGGTGTTGCTGGTCTGCGTACGCTGAGTCGCGTACGGACACGGGGGGGTGGACAGTCGCCGGTTGCGTGTCGTCGGAGGGGGTGGATTGTTTCGGCGGAGGCGCGTGTGCGCGCGTACAACAGCGCGGATGTATTTGATGCTGGAATATTCCCGTCACCCGCTGGGAGAGGGTGGCGGCGGCGAGCGGAAAAAAAGGAGCGCGCTTCTGCACAACAGGAAGCACGGTGTAGCGCAGATAAACGGGCTTTTCGAGTGACGACGAGAGATCACATCCTCCAATTAATGCGTCTCGACTTAACGCTCCGCTACTTCGCTTCTTTTTTACTTCCCCTACTGCTGGCGTGAATATTTTGTTAATTAGTCGATCGAGACTGCTGGTGAGAAGGGTTGCCGACCTTTCCCTTCCACCAGGAGCATTCGATCGAATTTCCGTCGTGATTCGTGGTGAGAAAAGCTGATACCCGTGGAAGTGTGCTTCGAGTCCCTGGAGTATTTTGGAATTTTTCCTATTCCCTGGTAGTTCCCGTGGCCTTTGACTATGTTCAGTGATACCTGCGCTCTGGCTTAAACATAATGGATCCCGCGTTCAATCAGCGCTAGAAAATTAAACGAATCCAGGAGCAGCGTACCACGAAATCTCCCGCGCCATCGCATAAAAGACCCCCCAGCAATCACGCGTCCTCCAAGCACAGACATTTTCCGCCGGCTGACAAACAGGCGTCCCTAATTTGCTCGATATTCACCGTGCAGCCCAGTTGGCCCGCGAAAAAAGGAAGCCGAAGATCGACTGCAATCAAGCTGGATGCACCGTTTCCCAGACGGGCGATCCATTTCCTCCCGATGCGCCGGGATTTACAGCGCCTTGCAGCCTGTAATTTCGGACCCGAGGCTAGAAAGACGGGGAATGCGACGACGTGGAAACAGGGTCAAAGGGTGTGAGCGGGCTCCGCCGTTGGGGTGAAACCCTGCGCCCAGCACCCTTCGACCTCGCGAGTCTTCCAACGGCCAACTCTCTCCACAAGAGCGGCTAATTTTGATTCGCGATTGCCCTCGCACCTACACCTCCCACCCGCAACCCCTTCATCAGCCGGCACCAGCTACTTCCATACCAATCCAGCAACCCTAATTTTCTCAGAGCGTCCGAGAAGGAAAGAATCGCCAATATCTCGCTGCTAAATTGGAACGCTCTGCATGCCTGTCTTGGAGTAGTGAAAGATTGATACAGGGGATGGAGATTACACGGGTTGACGTAGCGTGCAAGTTATTTCCCCGTTTGAAGGGCTTTTTTTAACCCTTCTCGGTCCCGCGGAGTGCATCACCGTCTAGGATATGTTCTTGCCAATATTTCCCTACATTTTTAGACCTTAACAATAACATTTAAAAGTTTGGCGAATTTTAACAAAAAAAGCCGCTTTTATTCACAACTATTTTTTCAAACACAAATATCAACGCATCAAAATTTATATTTGTAGGAAAAAACTATTAGAGCCTGATTGTACGAGTACGTATTACGATTGTATAATTATCACTCAAAAGTTAAAAAATTCAGAAATACGAAAATGGTTATTCCTCGAATCTCGAATTTTAATACCGCGGAGCTTCGAAATATGCAAACAGAGATCGCGTAACTATCCTGTTTAAAAACTTTTCCGCTTCAACCTGATAATTCCATCACTTTCCTCCAATCGGGATTAAGGAAACCCCCGCTCCCGAAAGTGGAATAAAATCCTTTTCCTGCAGGAGTCGCTGTTCGAACAATCACGCACAATCACGGCCAGCATTATAAAACTGTCCCCCGGGGAATTTCCTGGCCGTGGATGGGGGTTGGCGGGGGTCAATCGAGAGAGGGTTGGTCAGGATGGAGCTGGATATGGAGAGACTCCGTTGGAGATTTTGCCATCTCGAGGGGGTCGAAAATGTCCCTACGTGAGTTCCACGTTACGAGAGCCTTGTATGGCTATCGCGCGAGACTCGGTGGGGTGCAATGGCTCCACGAGGGCAGGGGGGCAGGAGGGGCGGCGAACTGGACGGCACGTATCTTTACGGGTCATAAAGGTTGGCCCTCGTTACCGAGGAAGCTGTACCGCACCCGTGGCCACCAAGGCACCGCACCGCGAACCCTCCTTGTCGCCTTCAACCCTCTCTCTCATCCTCCAGCCCTGCTCCGACCTATCTCTGCCCTTCTCGGTCGTCCCTCGGTGTTCCAGGTGCCGCCGATACGCCCACAGTAAAGCTGCCACGGATTGAAACCGATCCACCGATACCGCGCAACAACGTATGAGGAAAAGAGGGATCTTCGAGCGAGACATCCCGTAAATGCGGACCACTTTTATTTTTCAAACCTTCCGATGGAAATCGCTGCAGAACTTGAAGAAATGGTCACGATACTCGGACAAAAGTTTATCAGATGAATTCGTGGATACTGAGAAGTGGGGAGTTGCTTTATTGCGGAATAAATCCTGCCACCCTCGGGCAAGCCAGGAGAGCAAGCAAAGTGGGCCCCACGGCCGCAGAGTGATGAAGATGTCTCGTCACGGGTGTCCTCCGTGCGGCATGGGACCCCATTGGTCCCGTGGCAGACCACGGGGGGTGCGCGTAAACGATGTCACGGACGTCATTGTGCTCCGAGCAGAACTGATCCCCCGTGGAATCGAAAGAGAAACTCCGGACCTTTTCACTGGGTCGACTTTAAATAGGCCGGATATATAATTGGGGCCCCCGAAACCATTGACGAGATTCCCGCGGTACCCCCCACAATGCCCATCGAGTGCTCGCACGGCGAAAAGGGCGAGAATAAAGACGCGTGTGACTGGGTGGAATGTCTTCGTACCAATTTCGATAGATTCCATGGGGAGGGAGAGAATGTCGCGAACAATGGGCCGCTGTGTTTCATCTTTTCAGGTGTCAGCAGCTTTCCAGGAGAAAAGTGACGTGTAGAAAGCGAGAGGATGAAAGGAGAATCTTTGAAAGTTGATCAAATGGGTTCTCAATCTTAATGAACCTTTGTATATCGCCCATTAATTTCTCCCCCTTCAGTAACCTTTTTGTACTCTAACGTTTCTAACTCTTATAACGCCTCTCTCTTCTTCTATCCCTTTCACTTAAAATCCCATCAAAAACCGATGTAACTGAAAACCTAGTCGCAACTCAAATATCTCAGCCCTATCATTCGAAATTAACCCTCTAGTGCATAGATTTTTAATTCAGGTGGAAAAATTAGACTAGTCTAATTCGGGGATGAAAAGACCGAATCCAATAGCAAGTACAAAAATGTAGTGTTTTTTTTTATAAAATAAATAGTCTATTTTTAATGAAAAACTATGAAAAAATGTTCAAAAAAATATAAATATATAATTTATGTTCAAAAAACTACTTACCAATAATTTTTTCACCTGCACGGTGTCGGGAAGTATTTTATTCGATTTTTTTACTTTCACAAATAATTTTCGCAGCATGCTTAGCTCAAAGATGCACTTCAAACTAGATTTCTGTCAAATCGAAACGTCAGATTGACACGTTGCTTAGGCTAATATATGCGGTGTGGCAATACTTTTAAGGCTGGCAACTGAGAATTCTGAAGAAAAAAATTATAGGCGCCCAACTCCTGGATTAAACAGGTGCCCGCTTTAAGGCAGGCGTATGCACTAGAGGGTTAAGACCCCCGAAAGTGCTCCCCTTGCAAGTGCTATCGTCTCCAAGGCCCCGAGAAGCTCGACCGAAAAAACTTGGTCATCTGCGCGCGAAAGATTCGAATCTATCGATGGAGAAAGGTGATGCGTCGCAGGTTTCAATGAAACGAAAGGCCCGACCCATGGAGTGCCAAAATATTGAGAGGCTCTCCGGTTCTTCCACGGACACGCACCGAGGAAGACGCAGAAAGGGTCCCGGCGCGATAAATGCCGGGCTAACCTCATTTTTCATGTGGCCCCGTAAAAATCGTCGTCCATGTATCCGCCGTGAATGGCGGGGCCCCCGGATACTATTCAGGCCGCGGGTCCCCCGAGAGGAGGCCCCGGGACCTGGCATTGGCGGGCGCAGGAGCGTGACATTATATTTATGTTGTCACCCTGCGTGTCAACGGCGCGGCTACCGAGGCTGCGTGAAAGGAGAGGGGCAAAAAGGGCGAAGATGGGCAGGAGGGGGCCCTAACTGGGCCTTGTCTACAAACACTGCCGTTCTACCGCGTCTCCCGATCGCTACTCATGCCACGAAACCAGGACAATGAGCGGATCCTTTCGTTACCTGTTCACGAGAGCCAGTCATCGTAAAACCATCGAATCGAATCGCGAAGAAAGCTTCCAACGCGTCTCCAGAGTTTCTTCTTTCATCTGCTTTTTGGGAGGCGGGACTCCCGTGGAAGCTGCTCTGGCTTGTAATCTCGGGATGATTCAGAGGATATGCTTTTAGCGTCCTTCCCTTCTGCTCCGTTTTAATTCAGCGATACTACTTAGCTCCTTCTTTCTCAATTGCATTCCTAGTTCTGAGCATATGTAGGAGTCGATTTGGTGGACGGAAGTATCGAAGTCAGATGCTAATTCGTTTCAGCTCCAGTTATTGAAAATGTTACCTCCACGCATTTAATTCTTCCCCCGAGCACTTCGAATTGAGAACCCACGTTGCAGGCAACTTTCTGGGTTGAGATTCTGGCTGATGTGGAGGTCGCAGGGGGCCCCTTCCGGCTAGACGCGCGTGCCCCTGTTGTCGCAACTGTCGTGAACAGTTGGCCCTTCGGTGTTCTCGAGAATGCCTGCGAATCGTCAGCAAGGGTCCTGTCGCGTCGACAGCATCCGGTTCTTCGATTCGTCGCCGCTGGTCTGGTGAAACCGCTGCGTCCAACAGCTCCTGTTCACTTTTAACGCTTTGTGGCAGGTTCAGCGATGCCGACGGCTCGTGTCGCCTCGACGGAAGTCTTAATCGTCCATTCACGGAGACCATCTGAATCCCTCGAGACATTCTGCGAGTTGCCACCCCCGTTCGTGAATAATTAGCCGCTCATAACCAAGTGGAGGTCGCGGAAAACTTGCTTCAGGGGGAATTAAAGGTAGCAGATCTCTAATTCTCGACTGCAACTAGTCCGGCTTGGATCGTAGACTAATTTCAGGCCACGGGGGGAGGAAAAGTGTTGCGAGGGCTGATGAAGGTGGAGGAAGGCTCGGTGCAAGGCCGCGGAAGGTCGTGCAACAATCGATAACTGTCGTTGGTAGACAGGCATAAGTCGTACGTGCTCGTGAACGTTATAGAGGCCCGGGGTACGCGTGCCAGTTTCCATCGGGAGTGACGGTAACAGCTGTTGCACGTCCATTTCGAAAGCTTTCTCCGTGGAAACTCCGAGGGAAGGGAAATTGGCGGCGCTGATCGTCGCGTAAACACAACCTAAAAGCAGTAGATCACTCGATTCCTCTTCGCACGTTTCTAAACACAGGCTCTCGCGGATACGCGCCAGCCGGCTCTATATATGTATACGGCAGCCTCGCCGCCCGACTGAAATAGAGCTGTCGATCGATTAGAACTTTTTCCAGCGCATACGTGACACCCATAAAAACCGTGTACCTCCTCGTCCAAGGGAATCGAATTCATCCGAGATTACTTCGTTTCGGTCAAAAGCCATTTGCATGGGCGACGCCAGCGCGACAGAAATTGCAAGAGACTTCGCTCCAACCGTACATTCGCCTTCTAATGAGTACAGATCCCCGTGGACTAGGATTAAGCTTCGTGGAAAATCATTACACCGCTGTAATTAAAGTCAAGTCACTTCTTTCAGACAGTTACTAAGCTCCCGGGAGAACCATCCGCCAATGATTTAGAGCAGTGTGTATTAAGGCCCTCCGACGAGTGCAGGAGCTTTATTGAATAAAAACTCTAAAAAGTAGATGTTATCTCAGCGCCGAAGCAACACAGACTGTCGCGCGTAAAAGCGGCTTGTCCCTTTTTTGTCTGGTAGTCGCGAATTATAAAGAGACGTTGCAGAAAGGGTCCATTGTGACTGATTCCTCCGCGTCGCCTGTTCTTCTCGCCCTTCCTCGCACTATCGTCGCCGTCGAAGCGCGTCGTCGCAAGCCAGGCGTAGAAACGGCCGGGCGCGAATAAATTTTTCAGGGCACAAACAAAAAAGGGAGCATCCAGATCGGCAAGATACATAAATTTCATCCTAGTAGCTCGGCAAGATCCTCCGCGACACAGTTCTTTTTTCCCCTTATTTTCCACCTGGAGAGGCGAGCAGTTCGACCGATAAATTCATATCGCGAATATTTCGAGAATTCGGGGGCCGTCGGACATTTTGAAGCACCGCAAATATTCATAAAAAATTCAGGGATAGTTCGACCAGCGGCGAGCGGACCAAAATTTTCGTCGAAACGAAAAACGAAGAGCGGGGCGGATGCGGGAGGGGAGCAACAGTTCGCGCGATTCATTCATAAAAAATTCGTCGAGTTCCTCGCGTTACATTCACCCCCTCCCCCCCCCGATGCCCGAGAGCGCCAACTTTCCACGGTCCCCTGCCGCCCTTGTGTGAAACGAGCGCGAGGAATTGATTTAAGTACACCCGCGCGATCGCGTTGTCGTTTCATATTCGTCGAAGAGTAGCCGGCGCGGCCCCGAGATTGCAGGAGGAAGGGCGAGGAAGCCCGAGGGGGTCGGGCGGTAAATTTTCATTAAAATACAACGGAAACATTTCTACTCCGTTAGACGGTGAATTTGCATGAATTAGAATTTCAAGTGTCGCGCGCGAACCAAGGGGCGTCCGTGGCCGCTTTGGAAGAAAAAGGAAATCGACGGGTTCGTTGGCGTTCCAGCGGGCGAGAGAAAAAAAAAATGCGAAAAAAGGAAGAGCAGGGATGAAAGGGGGAGGGTGGTGGATAGCGCGGATATTATTTTTCAAGCGAGTGATATACGGCCGAGCGACGATTTACGAAGTTACAACGATTGCTTCGTTTTTACGGTCCGAATGGAGAGGGGGTTGAAAAAGACAACTCGTTCTTCTCCCTTTTTTTTTGCACCACTCTCTTCCCGTGTTTTTTTTTCCCCGTACTAGCTGCTGCTGTCTTTTTTTCCCTGCTCTTCCCGGGCGCTGCTCGTCGGAAAAGCGACGAGCGTTCTTTCCAAGACGGTTCCCCTTTTTCCGCGTACATTCTCGCGCGCTCCTTCGGGGTCCCGGAGGCTTGGAGCGCTTTTTTTTTTGGCGCGCAAAAAAAATGTAGAAGAACGCCAGGAGCTGCAAAGGGAAACGAAGCGGCCGCAGGACAATGGGGCCTCGGTGCACCGACGATGCTTTTAATTTTTATGGGATTCTACGGGGTTAAAAAGCCGCTGCGCCCGGCCGACGATTTTTCTTTCCTTCTGGCCAGCCTCCTCTCCGCGGCCGTTTTATTAGGATCGTAAAGTCCCCTGCGGCTGGCTGGGTAAGAATTTTTTGCTTCTTCCAGGACCGGCACCCGCGCGAGAACGCCGAGCGTATCCTCGCCGACGAGGGACACGCGCGCCGGGACGGAAAAACTCGCGGAAAAAGTTGCGGAAAAAGTCGCGGCTCAATGGGACCGAAGCAAAAAGCGCATAATGAACTGTGATGTCGCGATTTCTTGCCGGTGGCCCTACTGGCCGAGTAATTATCGATGCTTTGTGGCCGGGAACGAGCGAGGCCGACGACGAACTTGCGTTCTTTACGCTGTTTTTTGGAGTTGTCGCTGCGCGGCTTAAAAACGCTTTCGGGGGAAACACGGGTTAAAGAAGCGAGCTGACAACTGCGTCGATGATTATGTTTGGAACTTTTTTAGAAAACCAAAAAGGGTCTTCTACAATTATGCCTTTCATGAACCAGAATTTTAATGAAGTTAGTTATTTATTGGAGAGAAAAAGATGAATTCCTACGAGGGTGACTGACTTCTAGAAAGTAGAAAAAATTTTGATAATGAAGGGTGTATAGATCAGTGGTTCCAGCGGGTATTTTTAGTTGATGATTCTTGATGATGTAACACTGATTTTTTATAACTGAAAAAAGCTGATTACCCAGATGCAGGAACACCCATCACACTAAATAAGATAATTAAATATATGAAATATCTTTAAATTAAATACCTTTAATATTATTAAACTGGAATTATATTCAGAAATACTTTTAATAAATACTTGTAATGTGTTTTCTTTACTCTATTAACTTTACCCTACCTTATATTTGGGAGGTGGAGGTCGCAGGTTATTTAAATATTATAAAAGGAGGTTGCGACTCAAAAAAGGTTGAGAAACACAGGTATAGATATATTCAAGTATTTTTCAACGATTACTCCTACATTCGCTAGGCTTTTCCATTCATGAATCCATTTGATTGTGAAGACTTAATGGCCCAGAGGAATGGGGACTTGCAAAACCCCGTGAAAATTTCGCAGACACGAAAAATTCCAGCAGTTTCGCCGCGCACTGTGCTTCCGTCGTCGCCGTCCATATTTCGGGCGACAGAAATTTGAATTTCTCCGCAGAAAAACTATGACAGATTCGAGAATCGATCACCGGTGACGTTCGCCAATCGACGGCTCACGGGGAATCGGATAAAAACGGAGAATCGGAAATTTCCCGGCCGCGGGAAATGCCTCTTTTGACGCGGAGGCCGGCTTTCCGCGTCCTTCGTCAGATTAGAACGATCGAGCGATACCGGTGTCGATATCGAAGCGATGGGAAACAGAGGAAACACAGACGGGCTGACCGATCGGCGGTGTGCACTCCGGTATTTCGCTCTGGTTGCGAATCAGTTGCTCTCTGGGCCCGCGAGCCGAAAAAAATCGACTATTCATGCGCAACGCCGATAAAATCTGAAAGCTGCTAAAAGCGCACGCGATCGTATCGCCCAATAATGTCGTTTCCGCGGCGGCAAATACTCAGACGTGTTTAGCACAGCTTCGCCCTAATTCAACGATCTCGGTGAAGGGATGCATAATGCACCGAATAAAGTAGGGGATACCTTCTTCCCTTCAATGAAAATACTTCTTCTGTCGCGTAGAAAGACGAGGACTAGCAACTGACTGTCCACTGTGTGAATTATCTCCCTCAAAGAAATTTAATCTTGTGTGCAGCAGAGTTAAAGGAATAAAAATATTTCTATTGCAAATTCAATAAAATTCATGAGGTATTTATAAAAATTTCTTTAAAGAATAATTCGAGTTTCCTTTTCTTTTTTCAAAGCTCTGGAATTACTTCAGTCGTGGTTACGTTAATCTCTTTTTTCCTTTCTCTTTGGAGGTGACAGGGCCCCTTGGTCCCCCACTCTGGGGGCCACTGCAAAGAAAAGATCACCCACCCTTCGATAAAACACGAATCCAGCTTCTCAAGATCCACCAAGCCTCTCCTCTAAAAATTGTACCTTCGCTAAACATTCTGAATGTATACTATGAAACTAATCGACTTCCCTTTGCCACTAAGGGCGATACAAGAAAGATGAAGAGGAAGGGTGGCAGGAGAAGGCGAGGCGGAAAAAAGTTGCGAAAAAACAGCGAGGGAGTAAATCCGCGTAATTACTCCCGATTCTCGAGGTTCGTTGCGAAATTCGGTGGTTCCGGCCAGGCTGCGCTCACCGAGAGGGAAAAAAGATATCCCGTAGATAGGATCTGAAAGCTGCTGAAAGCGCGCGATCGTATCGGCCAGTAATGCGATCCCCCAGCGACATAATGGCGCAAAACCTGGCCCCTATTGTTGGCCCGGGGCCTCGACGGCGCATTCCTTGGGCAGGATGTGCTCTCGATTTTCTCGGATATCGCATAATGTGGCTTACACCGCCGGGAACGGGGGGGGGGGGGCGAGCAGGGGAATCCAGCGATTTAGTGTACTGTAAACGAGAGAAAGGAAAAAGTCCGCCAGCCTGAGTTGGAGTAGGTGTGTCTCTCGGAGAATCTACTATTTGTTGTTCCTGCAGGGGTGCATTAAACCGAACGTCGTTTTTCCCCTACATTTTCTTCAAACCTGACACACACGTGCGGCCTTTCGAGGAAGATAATAATCGTGAAAGAAACTGCACCGCGATCGATCGAGTTTTTAATGTTGTTTTAGGGGCTCCTTCTGTGGAGGGTGTAAAAGTTGGAGAGAAGAGTGGGGGATTTTGTCGAGTGCCTAGAGTATCGATTGTTATAAAAAAATGAACGATTAACATAGTGTAATGGAAGAGCGATGGTAATTGGAAAAGAAACTAGTCGGTCTAGGCAGATTCGAGAGATATTTGTAGAACTTCGGAGGGTCTTTTCAGGAGAGAAAAGTATAGAGGTTAAACATGAAATATAAGAATGGAAGGGACCTCTCCTTCCGAAGTTATTTCAAATTATGCACGGGAAGTGAGCGTGAAGTCAAAGTGCATTTCCGGATGGGAACAGTAGTGGCATCGTTGACTGCGTCGACAACTAAGTTTCTACATCGAGCTCTCGATCGATAGTGAACAGTTCGAAACTGGTGGAGGTGCCTGTCCTACCGACGTCCGTTCACGCGGTAAACTTCCCCGGAAGAACGATGCAGGAATGTGTATTCAACTGTTGCTACACTTTCCACTAAAGTTCGAGTGCATTCTGCCACAGACGAGATATAGGATGGACCTATCACCCAATGAATCTTTCTGTCGCCGGTTTTTGGGGTCCTAGGACCCAATTATCATTTCAGCGGCACATGCAACGTTACCGGTGAAGCCTCGAAACAGATTGTAACGCTACGCGGGGTAGGAATTAGAACTCAGCACGGGTAAAACTAGGTGAATTGAAACCCGGGATTTTCAAATGATTCTGTTAGAGGTAGAGTAACAATTTAAAGATCGTTTTATAAACGTATTCCGTTCAACGACCGATAAAGAAGGATCATAACAAAACAAGACCACATACGCCTTGTACCCTTGCTGTCATATACAGGTTTACTTAACATAAAAATGTATATAAACAACAATATTATTTGTGGAATACATGCTTTCATGATGTAACGTGGAATACCTCGCTAAGGACGAAATGAAATAAATCATGCAAAACCATCGAATAAATGCATGAAAAATAGAATAAATCATGAAAACCCATCGTAGAGATACATAAAGGAGACGAGACCAATACGATATAGATTAAGGGTCTAAATCGAACCAAACTCAATGAATGTAAGTTTGGCTCGATTTAGACCCTTAATCTATATCGTAGGCTTTAGCTTGATTTCATTTTGCAACTCGCAATGCTAGAGAAACGTTACCAAGGAACCGGGCACACCAACGCGGAGGTATCTAAGAAAGTGACCCATTTCTACGAATAAATATTTCTGGTCCATATTCGACCAATGCATTTTTGAAAATTTGGAAAAGGTCTTACGACCAAAGTCCTTACACTAAAATTTATTGCTTGGACTATGGCTAGTTAAAACTAAGCACCTGTGCAAGTTATTCCGCGATGTATAAAATTTTCAGTTTAGTGGCTTAAAGTTATTCTAATGCAGGGGAGAAAGAAATATAGTTCATATAGCAGCCACTTTGGCAGCAGTCACTTATTATTATACTATTATTTCATAAAGGGACCATGTGAGGTCGAGATATCAGGTGGTAAAAGTGGCATTTTTGATTTCTCGTAATATCGCCAGTATATAATGCGTATTTATACTCAGCACATGCAACGGGCAAGCAAAAGTAGCGAGCATAGTGACCAAGTAGTACCAACAATGACTGTCATTGTCAGTTATACCAAATTAATGCTTTCTATTCGCGTTTTATTAAGAGAATCTAATGACTCGAATGTACATAATTACTGTTAAGTGAGAAGATTTGAAAGAACTCACACGAAACAGTTCAACTTCAGAAATGTAACTCGTATTCGATACATTAAGCATCCCGAATGTTTGTGAAATTAAAGAAAAGAAGTTTAGAATGTTTGAAACGCGATATTAAAACTCCTATCGCGAATTTCAAATTTATTCATTGTATTTTTCTACGTGTATTAAACATTTGGAAACACACGCATTAAATGTTACTATCCACGAATACTAACGACAAGTATGCATTCGTGGTCACTATGCTCGCTACAGCAATCATTTTGTTCGATAGCATGCAGAGAGATTGAAAGAATGACAAATTATCACTCACCGTTCGTTGAAAACAGACTCTCTGCTATCCACGCAGGCAAGCATCCCTTTTCAGCAGTTGCTATTTGATCTGCAGGCCAATGTCTCGCAGCTGCAGGGTCAGTACTGAATAGGATGTAGCACACTCACAAATCACATTAATCAGTCACATTAATTTCGCGCTGAAGGAGCAATAAGAGCACCGGTGCTTTGAATTAATTCTAGAGGCGGTTGAAACACTGACTCTACGATCGCGTTCACATCACTAACGCACAGAGCCACCGGTGGTCTTTGAAACACTGATTCGCGAAGCACTGACTCTAGAATCGCATTGCGCGCGATTACAAAAGCACTACACATTTCTAAATATCCCTCGACAGTGGAGAGATGTGATCCTACTCGAGGAAAGTGGTTCTCAAGAAGTCTTCTAGGTAACGGGTATATATCGCAGTGGAATCTTATTAAAGGGCCATCCACATAGTCTAGTAATCGATGAAATTAATGCGCGAACTGAGAAATCCCCGAAATAATACACGCACACTTAGTCGAACCGATCGCTGTCGCGGTTAAAGTCGAACTGGTGATGACATCGTTCCCCGGTATGTTTACATTGCTCGAGGTTACCGCTGAGCCTAACTGTTTCTCTTAGTGGATATTTACCTAGCCGCTGTAGAATTATATGTACATGTGGCGATTGCGATTCTTACGTCCCCAATACACAGGAACTAAATCTACCGAGTGTACCGTGCTGAAAATTAAGCCGAAACTGTGAAACTTTAATTTTTCTGTGCCATAGTTGATTTAATGTAACGAAACGCTGAAGTCGTGGGAATAGCTACGAGTTTATAGTTTATACTTATGATCTATCGATGCTATCAAAGAGTACTTTACCATTTGCACCCACTTCGGTGATTCGAATATTGTTCTAAGAGTTTGCGTTCTTTAACGTAGAGTGCGCATCAAAATCATTGTTCACCCACGAAGTCGGTATATCAGTTATCTGGACACGAATTGCCATTTACCATAAGATGCTACGTAGGTCTGTGCTGCAGCTATCGATTCAACGTACGATCCAATTCTTCGATATATCTCGAAATTTCAATTGTATTTTATAGTAGACAGTGGAAACACAAAATTCCACTTACAGGATGGTTTAATTAACGACTTAAACCACCTCAAACACTTTCGATACTTTAAATAAGAGGAAGTATTATTTGAAAAACTCGTATAGGTATTTGAAAGTATTCGGAGTGGCCCTGAGTGGAACCTTCCTGTTCATTAATTACTGCCTCTTTGAATATATAATTTCATTTTACGATTTATCTACTCAACCACCATGTCCATTGTTATTAGCATAAAAAATTCAACAGCAAGAGATAGTACTGTTACTTATAAGAACAAACAAATATCCCCGTGCAAAACTGATAATTGGAAGAAAAGAAAAGAATTTCTACGCAAGAGAAGCCCAGCCATCATCGATCATTCCCATTACCCGTACAATTTACTCGCGACCCACGACCCAGGCCAGCTTAATGCTCTCCCCGAATGTTCTTAATTTACGCTTGGCAATCCTGCTGGAACGAGCGGCAAAGCTCGTGCTTTAAACCTCGTTTTCCCAAATAGGATGAAGAGCGAGAGAGCACGACGTGGCACGGGTGTGTCTCACATCTGTATTGTTATCCTTTTGATGTCCTTCTCAAAGCCGGACCACGACGGGCTTACATTCCCCGTTTTAGTAAGCGCAGGGAGGCAGAAGCGATAAATTTCGACGGTCCAGGTCGCGCCACTTAGTACCCGCCACTTCCCTACCGCTGGAAACATACTTCAACCAAATATGCCCTGATTCGGGGGCATTTTAAACGACATCGCAATGTCACATCTAATTTCGTTAACCCTGGCTGCCTTATTAGACAAATTCACCCCTTCTCGATTTCCAACTATTATACACCCTATTATCTCACAGTGCTATACTCCTTATCTCATAATTATTTTCTGTAATCCAGAAAAATGATTGCAAATCGGAGGCAAAGAGTGGCGCAAACAGGTCTCATTTGAGGAAACGTTTCAACCTGATTAATTATGCCAAAGGGACTCATCAAGGGAAATCGAGTTCCAAATGACTCTCAATGGAACAGGAATGTTCGAGGCACGTTTTCCAACGACGAAACGGTGAATACAATTCACAGAAGATCGAGATTCGAGAGCCATCCCTGTGTCCCTGGAATCTAGTGTGCAAGCGGACACTGGAGAGAGAAAAAGAGAGAGAGAGAGGCAGTCGCGCAGAGGGTTTATTAAGCTTATTAACAGACTGCACAAGGGTGGACGTATCTACGTCGGTGGTCGGTGGAAAGTATGGCTGGCCAGAAGGGGCACGAGGGTGGAAAATAATGGTACGTGCGCCGTGCACCGACCCTTCATTCGTTTAATATAGTAGAATCCGAGATTTCGGCTTGTCCTACCTGCAATTATCACTTCCCTCTGCGTTATTTCCTTCCTGTCTACCTGCTCCGCTGGCGTCTTCGCCCGGGAATGAGATATCGCTCGATTAATGGTCAAATTGAATCAAGGAGCCTAATTAAATTCGCGTGTAGAAGGGCATCGTAATTGGAAACGAAGCGAGTTACAAACTTTCGTTAAATACAATTCAGAATTAAATCTCACATGTTTTTTAAGAATTTTAGAAGCATTCTACAAGCCTCCCCTAACGAGGATCTTGGAGAATCTCATTGATGAAGAATTGGAGGAGGCAAAGGGGAAGATGAACGTGAGAAATCGATTGCGAAATGAAGAATATCGCGATTATGCCAACAATTACCCCTCTTCATTGGCTGCTCCGTTCCTTGACCGAGCCACCCCTTGCCCGTTATCGCGTGGCCACCCCAGCGAGTATTATTAGCTGCACGCTTTGCAATTGAATTAACGGAAGCGGAATTGCATCGACGGAAACGGAAGCGACGTGGATTGTTCCGCATGGTCACGAAGGCTCGCCACTTTTCGCCGTTCCGTTTAATGGAAATACTTGCCTGTGCCATGACACAATTATTAACGGGGCAGGATTATTCTAAGGTTCCACAAAGCCACGGAAAGTTCATATAATCATAGATAATTACGCATAAACCTACGCACTGACGTTTCAGGAACAATTTTTCTATCCAAAGAAGGGGAAGCGAAAATTAATACCGAAACGCAACGATAAGCGATGCAGTGAATATAAAAATTACGTCGATAGATAAAAAGAGTGGCAATCGATTTCACAAGAGACTGGAATGTGCCTACAGCTAACGTTAATAAAACGTCGAAAAGGGTACGAGCACACGTGGACATAAGAACGAGGGTAGGAAGGGTTGGGAGATGTAAGGGCCACGGATTTAGGCTTCGCAGGAGCCAGGAGGTCGTCTAATCGTGTCCCTAGTCCTGATTTAGGACGGGATTTTAATTACGAAGGGTCAGTAAGTGCGGCTGTCCACTTGCCGTAAGTATTCCTCCCTTATTTATAGTTCATTAGCTCGGCTTTCGCGCAAAAGGCAGATTAACTTACGTCCCTGTTACACGGTCAACCCCCAACCCCCTCTGAATTTTACGCAAACCGTTGTGATAAAATCCTGACGAATGAATTAAAACGTTCAGCAATGCCAAGGCTTCTTAGGATTATCCTACCGGTAGTATCTCAAGGGTTGATAAAATGTTATCCCTCGACTGAACGACCGTTTCGAGGTATACATATATCCTGTTGACAACAGTGCCAGATTTGCCGAAACGTTTATCTTAGTCCGTTGAACACGCATTGCTTTGTCACAGTGGATGATTAATAGAGTGGAGACTGTCACATTAAAAATTCGTCGATTACCAAAGGGCGGGACTAACGGTATCAGGGTAAAGTCTTTCTACAGCGCGATATATTTTCTGACAAACGAGCTGCCGATAAGCGTGTCTTACGAATCCCTTCCGGTGGCGGTGGAAGTGGCTCGTTTTCACCCGATATCGTTTCGTCCCGATAAACAGCGTCAAAAAAAATATTTCTATTCTCCTCTGCACCCGCTCGCCCGCGACCCATCGATTTCTTATCGCGCTCACCCTGCACCGACCATGCCTCATGCATGTCTCCGAAACCCCTACCACCAAAATGAAACCAAACGCGGTCTAACGACGTTCTTTTAAGAAATGGCACTTTGCAGATTTCATTTTCAGTAACTGCAAGATTTAGTTGAGATATTATATATTCTATATTATTATACGATTAACTAGCAAAACACCTCCGCGCTTCACTACGGGCCTAAGAGATATCAAGGGCTCCATGAAAACACATTTCATCCGTTTTCACCACCAGCTTAGGGGTTGGTTAGGGAAAAATCCTGGAATTGGGTTTTAGGCATTTGTGTGAGTGATCTTTGTGAGTAAGAACCAAGTTGATATCTAATCTGGCCTAAGAGATATTAGGGAATCCGAGAAAATACATCTCACCTCTTTTCACCCCCTTGGGGGGGTGCAATTTTCACAAATCCTTCCTTAGTAGGCGCCTGCGCACAGTAAGGAAATTTTGCGATGTTATGGCCAAAGCTACAGAAATGAAATTTTTTAATTTTACAAAAATACAAATGTCAATTGAAGAACTATATCCATTTTCGTGGTCAAAACCTGAAAACTTATTTTTAATATATAAAATTCGGCACTAGTACGTTCTAATATATGAGAAACTAAATTATCCGAAAAACAGCACGTTAAAAAAAGAGTGAAAAGGTTCGTAATGTATAACATGTGAACCAGTCTCGGTCACAGTTATGTCGTATGTTAGACGAGACACACTGGATGTATAGATTTGACCAGCCAAAGGGAGGAACGAGGGGCAGAGCTTTCACTGGGGCCGAACGGACCAGATTAGAGAGGCCCAGGGAAAAAGTAGCCGGGATTATGTTGTGTGGCTCGATAACCGTGAAGACACGTGACGATCGCGATAGATCTACCCGTCTTTCGCGTAAGTAAGTGCGGTTTCACGACACGCCGCGCGGGCCCCGATTTTTGCGGTAGATCGGCGTGAATCGGCGGAGCCGAGCGGTGGGAGCCGGGCCCGTTCTCGCTTACAGAGCGGACAAGATAAGAATAACGGCCGAGGCGAAGTCGGCCCCGGGTCGGGGGCACCGTACACTTTCGACGGGTTAATTACATTCGTGCATGGAACGAGTGAAACCGCACTCGCTTCCTCGATCGCACTTTACCAGACCACAGTGCAATAAACGGTAGCGCTGCGGCGGACACCTTTAAAGCGACTCGCAATCTTTTCGTACGTGTTATGGGAAAATTCTTGCCTGCTCTGCGGATGAAAGGGCTGCCCGATATCGGCGCACCGCACCCGAAGGCTTCGAAGGACTTCCTGGGTGAATTTCAAGGGTGGACGGTTGGAAGGCCCATTGATCATTTGCAGGCCCGAAGTGATTGGCGATAATTGTTCCGCTGTGCTCTCCGGAGAAGATTTGTATTCAGATTGAAGTAGTTAGGGTAGTGTGGTAGGACAAGATTCAGGGGAAGGTGGTTCTTTGGGGTTGTTCCTGGGATCTTTAGGTCACCCAAGGAATTTCCTAGAAGTTCTATGTTTAGATAGAGGAGAGTTATCGCGAAGAATGCTAAACTGAATCATCCACTTCAAAATGACTGTGAGACACTGGTGACCTACTTTTTCGAGCACTTTGATCCAGCGGTTGAGCGGACATGTTTTGGAACGCTGCCTAATACCGAACAGCCAGTGGCGGATTTAACAGCGTGGCCGATGAGCAGTTGCCATCTGGGCCCCTGCCCAGAAGTCCCCCCTGGGTCCCATTCTTAAAAAAATTATAATTTTATCCAAAATACATTTTTTTCAGTATTATTACACTGAGCCCATTTCAGTAAATTACCGCTTTATTTTCCCGAAAAAGGCCCTTGCTCAGATGGCCCCCCCCTAAGGCCCTGTCTTAAAAAAATTTTGATTTTATCCAAGCACTATATATTTTTCTATGTTTTTCTGTACACTTACCCCGTTTTAGTAAACTACCTCCTCATTTTCCTGAAAAAGTGGGCCCCACAAAACGTTTGCCACCTGGGCCTTTTCTCTTAAATCCCCCTGCGAACAGCTCCCTCAAACCCTTTCAATCATCATAATCACCTCCACTGATCGAAATCGAAGCGACTGCTGATGCAGCGTAAGATACTCGTGGAAAAAGGAAGGTGCATGTAGCCGTATTGCGTGTAGCAATGGCTATCACAGGTACCAGATCCCTACCTGGTGGAAGCGGAGCTGGTGGGGTGTCACCGAACAAAGTTCAAAAGAGAGGAAAAGAGGCCGCGAAGGAGAGAAGGAGGAGGTCGAAGGTGGCGGTGGCACGAAGGAACAAAATCGCGGGGGTGGGGCGAGCGATCCACGATGCGGGAGAGCCCCACCCCCCACACCCCCCCACCTGCTCCCCCAATCACAAGCTCCGCCTCCAGAAACCCGCGTGACGTCACACGGACACTTGTTACGCCTTGCTGGAACACTGGATATCACCGTGCAACTTGCACCTTATCAACCTGGGAATATCGCCCCTTTCGACCCCTATAAATCATCCTCGCGTCGCCACTTGACCCTTTTCAATTTCAAAAGTGACGAGACAATTTCTGCATTTCGCGTCCTCGATGATTATTCGAATTGAGTATGGATTTATTTAAGACTGCAAAATGATTTTGAAGCGTGCATGAAGTTTTTTCAGAAATTTCACGACGATCCAATTAGGGATAGGATGAGGATGGTGGGGACGAAGTGGCAGAGAGCAGTAGCTTCTACGAGGAATACTCTAATGACAAAGTTATTCGAATTGGCAATTCTTTCTTCTGACCAGCAACTATTTCGAAGAGGGATGGGCGTCTCGAAAAAGTGGCACGATTACGATATCGCGGGTGCCGAAAGATTGGCTCGCCTTGGGGAATAACGCGATAACACGTGGAATTTCGACGATACTACTTCCTCCTTATCGGAGTAACAACTAGCCGAAAGATTATGCCGAGAAACGGCTAATTACCATGAATTAATTCCTGCCATTCATCGCTCGGCTTCCCAGCACCGAATTTCCCCGCTATTTTAAACGCATCCGGACCGATTGAGTGGGATCTGGTTTTACGATGACGCGCACGCTGCCCGGTTAAGCATGCAAATATATTTACGGATAGATGATACGATGACACAGGAATTTCCGGAAAACGATCGCAACAACACCGTGTATTAATGTTCGCATACCTTTCACGTTGTACCGGCGGCCTTCGATGCATATTTTTTCCCTCGTAAACTCGATGAATTTATCCTGCACGCACTGCTGCACTTCACTCGCGAGCAGAAAACCGCGGGAAACGATTGCCTGCTTCGGGACGATTCTCATTAAGCAGCGTCACGTGATTCGTCTTCGTGTGGGAATAGGTTAAGTTCGACTCTACGCGACTCTACGCAATCTATGCCTTAATGACTAAACTAATAGCGAATTCGATATCTCGCAGTGACTCGATCTGGTGCCAGAAAATTACTCGAATTGGTCGTTTCTGATAGAGACAAGAATAGCTCTGTAAGAATCAACCAATCCGAGTCATTTTCTCGCACTAGCACAGAGTCAGTGCGAGATACCGAATTCCCTCTTAATTCTAATCGATGATACAATGTAGAACTGGTTAAAAAGAAATATTGTTCGAAAGAGCGGGCGGCTATATAAAGCAGTGAACAGTGAGGAAATGAAAACGGGGATTGGACAAGAGATGAAAAAGAACACGAAAGATGCCCAGCGAACGACGACTCGACTGTGCTTTAACCTTGCTAAGACGTCACCGGTGTTGACTTTGCAAGGTTAAGAGCGGAACGCGAGAAATCGACGCACAGTTATATAAGGGAAATATAACCGAGCATTATAAATTACAGCTACGATATAACCAAACCTGCCAACGTGTTCGAATGTAAATAACACTGTGTTCCTTTCCCTCCACCCGCGGCGCTGCTTAACCTAACTGCGCGTCTGAGTCCAACTCGCGCATAAAGGACAAACTACATCAAACCGTGAACCTTTCATAATAGCCACTCTCAGGAGCTCATCGAAGTGCGCCAAAAGGAAGCATATCGAGTCTACCCAAAGGTATCAAAGAAATACCTACTTCCTTACATTTACCTAAACATAAAATAACCTCAGATTCGAACTCTGTCCAGCAGAAAAATGGGTTAGGTTCTCATTCTGCTTTGCCTCTGCTTAGTTACGTCGAATGACCTCAGGCGCAGTGGCGCAGATTATCCGCCGAATACAAGTGTTCGCACTGAGGTGCGATCTGGAAGCGGGTACTCATCCTAATCAACAGCTCCCCGGGAACTTTCCACGGGCGAGAGCGCCGGTAATAAACAAGCCGTAGGAGCATGGAAACGCGAAGGACGCTGTTCACGGAACGAGTCCGCAATCTGGAGGGCGGTCAGCGATCGGTCAGTTGGAGGGGGCCACCGGAGAGCGAGGATAGTGGCGGGAGAGTCGCGACGCGAGTTGACGGTACAGTGGGGAGCTTCGGAATTGCGAGGCTTAGGCCGTCCCGGGCCGCTTACGCGAAACACGCGGCCGAAGCCGCGCCGCCGGCATTACGTCGCGCACCGTCGACCGCGGCTGACGTCCTCGCGTGGACGAGTTAGTTCCCCTTTTCCGATCGGCCTCCATCTCGAGCACACCGTCACCACCGGATGCGAGTATCCGCAAGGTATCTGGCCGGCCGGGATCGCGTCGCCGCGGAAACGCTAGTGAAAGCCCCCCACCCGGGGCGTCATCCGCACTGCTTCGGGATCGGAGGAGCATCGGCGACCCAACAACCTGTAGGATCCCCTGTTCGCCGGATAAAAACGTGTTACGCCACGATTAACCGAGTGACTGCGAGAATTCTTGCTCGATCCATCGATCGCGCGCCACCTAGATCAGTGACACCTCGCGGCCTGGGTACGCGCTAGGGGGTGGATGGTGGGGGGAGGCGTGCAGCAGTTGTTTCCGCGGGAGATGGTGCATCGGTGTCGATAGTTGGAAGCATGGAATCGGCGGGAGACGAGTAGAGGCATCGTTTTTCGTCGTTGGAATGGAACTGGGCGAGACATCGAGGTGGCGGTCGTCCGGCAGATCGTGGATGGCAGGATGAGCTCGTCGGTGAATAGCGAGATCGTTGGCCACGTAGCGACGAAGCGGAGGGGTAGCTGCGGACGGAGAAGCTGGTAGCGGCGGAGGAGTCGGACGCGCATAGACGAGGAGGCAAGCAGAGCCACGACGTCCTGCCCGGAGGGTGCGTGCTTTGGCGACGAGGGGCGGCTACTGGCCGATGGGATGCATCTACCGGTGGGCTCGGTGGGCTGCGGGGAGAATTACGCCACCGTTGGATCCCACGAAGGCGCCGGCCCGTGCGGCCCCTCACTGGCGCCGCTGCAGGGGGTGAGCACCAGGTACCAGCAGGCCGAGGACGCCGACGCCGGGGGAGGTGGTGGCGAGATGAGCGAGGGTGCCGCCGTCGGCGAGCTCTGGTGGACCGAGAGGCTCGTCGGCGAGGCACAGGCTGAACACCCTGGGGAATTGGTTCGAACAGGTTCGTACGTTTCTCAATATCTTGCGGCTATTCCGTTGTAGATCTTAAAAGCAGAAAAATTCAATGTCCTTTGATATCTGGACGGTGGAGGTAGGGACACAGGTTTTTGTTATCAGGACATAGGGTAGGGCATTATATAGTATTCAGATTAGGAATGTACTGCTACAAATGGTTGTGTATGTTTATTGGTAGAGGAAGGTGGGTTTTGTGAATAGAGGTTGATATTGGGAGAGGAGCTGATGAATTGAATGTGTATATAATGAGTTACTCTTATGGAAGCACGTTGAGAAGTTTATGTGTTTGAGATAGTAGGCTTGTATGGTTTGTTAGAATAATGGAGTGAAATATGCATTCAGCAGGGCCTAATTTCTTTTCTAATTCGTTTGCATTAATTATAGCTTCATAGTTCTTGTAAATGAAGTCGTTAGGAGCGCTGTTCCCTTGCCAGACAAATTATTGTGTATTTCATGGAGTGTGAACAAATTTGGAGCGCCACATTTTATGGTACACCTTTCACGTTTTTCGGTGAACGCTAAGAACTCCAAGATTTCTATAGCATACGTTCGAGAGAAGGATAGCTGTGACTTTTTTTTCGATTAAATGCTACTGAATTTATTGTGAAACGGTTCTCGGAGCAAGAAGCGTTGGGTGTATCAAATAATATTACAATTTATTGTAAGCGTAAAGTAATTGTTTACGGTCTCCGCGTTAATGCGTTTCTTGAAGCAAGAGTTCAAGGAATCCTGCACCACAAAAATAAAACTCCTAAGAAACTACTAATCATTCTTCCACTAATGTTAAATTTGAAATGCACTGCTCCAACAAATTAGAGGATTTTGACTACTCCCACTATATACAGTTCAGATATTCAGCAGAAACCCTCCAATATTAAATACAACTATTAATACAAATTAAATACTTACACTAAATAATCTTCCCGCTTAACAAATGTTCGGATTTGTTAAAACTCCAAAGCGCGGCCGTCTCTTCGGAGTTGACTGCGATAGGGTCTACTTTCTATGATAGATAGTTTAGCTGTTCGTGGTTAGTTGAATGATTGCTGCAGCCTCTTGCGCAATTGAAACATTGATTATTTCTGTCCTGTTTTCAGGATCACCGTATTTCCTCTGTAGCCAACTGCCGACTCACTGGCGGTCCAACAAGACTCTCCCGGTGGCATTCAAAGTCGTCGCCCTGGGCGAGGTCGGCGATGGAACTCTGGTGACAGTGCGAGCGGGTAATGACGAAAACTGTTGCGCCGAACTGAGGAATTCCACCGCCTTGATGAAGAACCAAGTCGCCAAGTTCAACGACCTTAGGTTCGTCGGAAGAAGCGGCAGGGGTGAGTCTCTAAAGTCTAATCCATCATCCATCTCTCTTTTAATCCCGTCTTCTCTGTCTGCTACACGCCTCGCTTGCTCCTCAACCTATAAATCAATCTATATTGAAAAATGAAACATTGAAGTCTCGTAAAATTTGAAAGTCGAATGAATCGAAGGTCTTCCTAAAACTATCGATATCTCAGTGCTCTACGATTTCACCAGAAACTTGGTCAGACAGAGCTCATTTGATCGACAAATTCGCGTAGCATTGAAGACGATGAATTAGCAAGGTTCGCTTGAGGGGTCGCGACGCTTCGGGGCTAGTTTGTTACGTAAATCGTGCAAAAAGCAGCCAGTAAATTGTCCGTCAGGGGAGCGCATGTACCGTGATTTCGAACCCTCTAAAAGCACGGTTATTGTAATCATCATCGTCATCAACTGGCCTGAACCCCCCTCGAGCCACCGCCTCGCTTTTCAACCCTCCGCATCCGCGAGTTCTCTCGCTCCCGCCGCCCCCAGAGTCATTACTCGATGTCCGCCGGTAGCCCCGACCTAGCATCCGAAACAACTGGCCGTTAATCAGAAATCATCGTCCGCCGGTTGGGGAGAGAGAGGCTAAGTCCCCAAAATCAGGCAGATCCGATCAATGCTCGCGAGTCGTTTAATTTCTCTGCTCAACTTTTCCACTACTCTCATCGATTTTCCTCTCTTTTACAAGCGTGGAAGCAACTTTTATCGCGACAAAATTAATAGGTTTTATTTCAACAATCTACTCCCCTCTTTTGCTCTTCGCTATAGTTTAGCTCGGGCTTTCGATAGAAATAGAATTTGAAATATCTCTAGGAAAAGTGGACGAAACGAAATATCACACGAAATCGTCACGTTTATTAAACGACTTCCCAGTAATTCTGCTGATTCTATATCAGTTTTTAAATAATCCGCGGATCAGCCCGCGGATTTCAGAGACTTGGGTCGTCCGACCCTTGTGCAGGCAGGTACAGCAGTCCTTTAGGGCCTACAAATGCATTTTGCACCCCCGGCGCCCCCGCAGGATGCATTTATGAATTAACGAGCCGTACTGGTCGCACACACGAGCCGCGCTCGCGTTCGATCGCATCATCTATGTTTCATTCGATTTCATGATGAAGTGCAGGGTCAGCGTGTTCCATCCTCCTGACACCGGACACGCTAACCCCGGGAATCAATTAGCGAAAGAGACACGTCCCTCGCCGAAATCCTTCGATCCCTTTGTCCGATTTTTCGGCATTTTTTCTCCTCTTTCCCACTTCCTCCCTGCCTCTCTCTCTCTTTCTCTCCAACTCGCCTATCTCTCCTGGATAATCCGTAATACTCAATTTCGACGATTGGCCAAACCACCCTCTCCCTGTGCGCTCGTACCAGCCGCGGCCAGACCTACCCTCCTATCATCGAGGTTTTGTTTCCGCGACTTATTAATTTGATTGAACCGCGCCGCGTCACACCGATCCCCGATATCGCCAATTCCAAGGAATTCCGCGGGAATATCGACGGCCGCGTAAGGGATGATAATTTCCAGCAAGCTCCGCGCTCGTTCACTCTTTCTGCTTACTAAACTCGTTCGTGTTGACGATTCCCTTCCGCCTCTGCATACAAGAATAGTATACAGGATTTATAAGCGAAGCTTGACCAAACCGGGTCAAGCACCCCCCGGAAACGGAGTCCAACGGCGAAGCGACCCCGAAGGAATCTCGGTGAATGAATGTAATCGGTGGCCGGCTAGCGAGAGGGTGATGGTATCGCAGGATCGTCGCAATTATCACCTTCCCTGAAGGTGCACGGCGTTCTGGGGCCGCTCGTAAACCGAAAGAAACGAGAGAAAGAGAGTTGCGGAGAGAGTTTTGGAAGGTAGGGGGAGGTTGGTAGCGCCGGATCAAAGAGGGTCTGCGGGCTGAAACGGGCGTTCCATCATGGTCGGGTCCGAGGCAGCAGCCCGTGCCTATAATTAGTAATATACCGCAGTCTATATCGACACGGCTGAAATTACCACCGATAGTAATTATTTGACAATTGGAGAGACATCCTGTTGCGAGACTCGGGACCTTCGTCCCCGTTCCTCTCGATCCCCTCGTTTTCCATCCCAGTCTCCTGGCTCCCACTTGGAGGGAACCTCGGTGCCTGCCCCTCTCCTCTGTCCCGGTGCCACGAGTATTAACGGACGGTTTCGAGTGGTTTCGTACGGTTGTGTGGGCGGTTTTGGGATGGCGCTCGTCTCATCCCGGCCGCTGGAAACGCACCGACACACACCGCCACGACGAGCTCCGAGTTGGCGGCGTGACGCTGCCGCTGTTGCTGCTGCACACGTTATATAGGTGGCACATACGCGTGGCCCGGTTTTGTCTGTCGGTCTGTCCGTCCGTCGTTCGCGAATGCACAGCCTGGGTGTCCTGTCTCTGCAGATGACCGTTCCCATCATCGAGTATTAACCGCAGGTCCGGGCCGCGGAGGGGGTAGGAATCGGCCGTGCGTCATTATTAGCCCCAAATGCGATGGACTCGGACGTAGGAGGGTACGGGAGAGCCGGGGTGTCGCGCGCGGACCCTTCCTGTCGCTTTCGAGACGACTTCAACGAGCTTTCCACCCCTTTCTCGCGCTTTCGCGGCAAAGCCCTGTCGGCTGTCTCCTTGCTTCGGGGATGTTGCTTCAGACCTGGGTCAGCATTGCTCGAATCGTCCTGGTGTCATTTTTGAAAGAGTCCTGCCAGGATTGCAGGGTTAGCTTCTTCGGATGGTGCTCTAATCGTCGAGCTTAAAACGCGTTCAAGTAGATATTTGCGACTTAGGGAACTTGGAGCATTAAATCTCCAAATTGCCAGACCTCCACGCCCGCCGTTTCCAATCCCGCCCGCATCAATCGGAAACGCGTTCCCCGCGTGTCATTCATCCCGCGGAGCCCCCGAAAAGATGGGCGCGGAGCTGTGTGTGATCGATGCCGCTAATCGATTTCAAAACGAAAGCCAGAAAGAGCAACCGCGACACGCGGGATTTTTGGGTATGTATTCTGAAACGAGCCACTTTGCGCTGGACCGGAACGATGACGATAACAAGGATACAATGACGGGCGCGAGAGCGACATCACCGCGGGCTCGGGGGGGGTGCAACGAGGGAGTATGGGTGGGTGGCTGGGTTGGAAAAGGGTGAGCGGTAGCGCGCGAGGGGCGGGAGGGAGAGAGGGCAAGCTATAACTAGGATATAACGCCGTGCCTCTCTGCAGTCAGTTGCAGCTCCCGGGGGGTGGCGGGGGTCGGGGGTGTTTGATGCCGGTTATCATGTTGACAGACACAGCGAGGTGGACCAGGGTGTACCAAGGGGAGACAATTACAAATCGTTGACGTTTACGCCAACACAAACGACTATATGTCCGCGACACGTTAGAATATCCTCTCTTTAACGTAAACCAACGGTCTTCTTCGTGTCTCGCGATCGATGGCCAGTAGGACTTCACCTGGACACGGAGGAAGTCGAGGAAGAAATGGCAGGCTTTACTTTAAATACAGTCGAGTAGCTTCGGCACTTTTGTAGACAGCGACACCTTCTTCCCTGGGTCTATAAGTTTCGATGATTCTAAGAACCCTCGGAACCTCCCCAATAGTCCCGAAGCTTCTGAAGTAAAACTGTTTGCCTGCTCGAAACGATCAACACCTTCTCCCCGCGAAGCCAATCTATTTTTAAGTGGTCCCAGCCGTGCCGACACAAAGTAACCCACCGAGGACCGGAGTATACCACAGTTGACTTTACCGGGGCCGAAAAAGACAAGAGGCATCCTCGAACAGGCAGCGGCGAATTAGCGAATGCATATTAGCGATGGGCCGTTTAAGAGAGCGTAGTCAATCTCCGCGACGGACGTTTATGGGGAGGGAATTAATATACCGGACCTTCAACCTCGAGACCTTCGCCGGTGATATATGCACACCGGTGCTCCACCTCCCCCGAGTCTGGACAATCGAAGAAACTCGCGGTCTCTCGTAGCTCCGTGTAATTTCCGTTCTAAACTCTTTAACTACTCGGATCGAGTCCCTTCGACCACAGCTTGGGAACCTGTCGCTCGTTTTTTCACACCTAGACCACTGACGAATTGGTATTCTGCTGTTGCTTGATGGATAAGCTGATTGTAGGGGCTGAAGGGTAGCAATTTTTCTATCATCTCATAGCGGCGGTCGAAAAGAGTTTTTGGAAATATTTTATAGACATTATGTATACTCGGTATAATGATAGACTTTATCACCTTGTTATCACTGGTCTATTCTGAGCAAGTCCCAGACTCAATGCGGCATAGATAGTGATACACTTCCTTCGCACAAAACTATGGTGCTTCCGGCATCCTTCGCCATTCCACCACGACTGTGTATTCCCGCAAGGCTACTCCTCGCGTTGCTACTAGTCACTCACAGTAGTCCTCTTTTCTTTCAAATAAGAGAACCACAGAGCGCAACCGTGTTTTCAACCAACTTCCATCCCTCTTTGCCGCAGGAAAGAGCTTCAGCATCACCATCACGGTATCGACGACACCGCCCCAAGTGGCCACCTACACGAGGGCCATCAAGGTGACCGTCGATGGACCGCGGGAACCGCGCTCCAAAACGAGTGAGTAGATGGAACACTTTCACGCTACTCTGCAACCCCCCCCCCCCGTGGATCGCGAGATCTATCCGCGGCCACCGGCTGCTGCTAGCCGTGGATTTCCTGAAAATGTACCGATAATTCAACGAAAGTCCCTATGCGCGGTAATGGGGAGTCATTACCGAGCAGATGGTGCGCGATGATGCAGTGGTCGACGTGCGTACCGCGCGTATGCGTGTTTTGGGTTAGCTATTCACCCCGTCGGGGGCTACACGGACAATGCTTTTACCAGCATGGCCGCGCGAGCGCGCGAAAAGTAATCCACTTACCGTAATATACTAGGAAAACCTCCAAAAATATCCGTTAATTATCGATGCTCTGGCATGCCTAATAACCGGCCCTCGTGTACCGCGTATTTGCGATACGGGGCGCTTGATATACAAATAACGACACCCATTGCCGCGTAACCTGATGTTTGGGTCATTTGTCATCCGCGGCTGATTGCTGGGAGGCCTATTTGTTCAGGATATATGTTAGCGAAATTCGGATCGCATGCTGCGGGGGACGTTTCTTGTCGCAGTGGTGGGAAACCTGAGGAATATCGAGAAGTTTTAGAATTTAGGGGGTGAATAGGTTTTAGGTGGTAAAATCTCGTGGCAGTTGCCGCGTTAACGCGTATAATCGAGGAATTTAAAAAAAAAAATACCTGCAACGCGATTCGGTAACGAGCGAAATTGCGTTCCACCGAAATGTGTGAATATTTATTCGGAAAAGTGATTCGGACACGACGAGAATAACTCTGCGCGTGTATAGCTGTCAGGCATTAATGAAAATAATTCTGTTCAAGCCACGGGAGCCGGGCCATTTAAACTTCCGCGTTTTTTGATTATTCGTGGTTGGTTTTGCGTAATGGATCCACAAAATGTAAATTTATTTCCGCGGATATTTGTTCGCGGGCACCCGCTCGAGAGAGCGCGGAGGATTTCTGTACCGGCGGGTTTCGGAGGTTCCGGGCCATCGTTGTAGCTTAAGCGAGCCTCCACCATCTATCGGTCGCTTGATCCGCGCTGGGGAAAAAATGCCCGGTTGTTGTTTCGATATCAGATTAATAGCCGTTGCGGAGTCGACCGCGAGTACGGCAGCTTTTTGCGGACGTTTCGCATTTGTTGTATAAAGTATTGATAGGCGTAGGGCGATGCGTGCCCGCTGGCATCGCGGCTTTTTTTTGTTTTCCAAAATGGTCTACCGTGATTGATTTTACTAACGTTTCCTTTTTTCTCTCTCCCGTTTCTATCGCCCTCAAAACACTCAAATCGATACCCAACACGGAAATCCATGATTCTCCATTCCCCAGTGCTTTTCAACCGGTTCCTTAACGATGTAATCAATTCCACCGAGCTCCATACTTCATAATGCATCTATCACTCGTCAAAACTCCCGCTTAATACCATTTCCTCCAAACAGTGGCGGATTTAACCCTGCTTAAAATACTATTATTGATATTTTATCCAAAAGCTATATATTTTTCTCTACTACCCCACTTTAGCTCACAAGGGAAGATTCCGAACCCGCAAATTAAAAAAATTCTGAAACTTTGTGAGTATATAGGGGATTTCCTCCTGATTACAACATAATTCTTGTTTGCTGCCCAAATTCGCTCGAAGGGGGTGAAATTAACCCCTGAAAATTCAGCTATTTTCCGATTTTGTGTCATAAATCGCGAACTGTAAGAGATAGAAAAAAAGTTCCACGATAAAAGTTATTTCTTTTAATTTGATCTATGGTTTGGTAAAAAATTATTTTACAGGTCACAAGTTATAACACAAAAGCGGAAAATAACCGGATTTTCAGGGGCCAATTACACCTCCTTAGAGTGAATTTGGGCAGCAAACAAAAATTGCGTATTTATTAAGCTACTCTATTATTATACAAAAAAATTTAAAAGAATTTTTTAAATTTGTTTTAAAACTTTAAACGCGATTATCTCAGAAGAACATTTTTTTTTCAAATGGTGTAGGTGATTGCAAAAAACTATTTGACCAATCTGAATTTTTTACATGTTATTCAGCACATCAGTGGCTATGGCCGGACCACGGAAACCTTTTTTTATTAACCACTTCATACTTTTTACAAGGCAAAATGATTGAAAAATTCACCGTATTTCGACACTTAAACTTAAACGCGACATATATTTAAAAAAAGACTGTTAAAAATTTAAAACAGATTTTTTTCATACTGTCAATAAGTGTATTATTAAGTAGACAAAACATTATTTACGTTCGACAGTCCGTTTGCTAAAAACTAAATGCTAAAAAATGACAATTTTTCACGACTTCACAGTGGAGTGACCCCTTAAATCCGCCACTGCGTCCAAATAAACCCACGCTTCACCGTTGATCCGCCAGCAAAACGGTCTCCTTGAGCCTCGAAGAGCGCCAGAGGAGCAGGCTGTTGCTAAGAATCCTCTCGCACCCCTGCCTCGGTGGCCAGCCAGCGACCTCAAAGGGGAGGATAGTCGCGACGCGTGAAGACGGTGCTGCCTGTCTGGGAAGCGCGTCGCCTCCTAATTCCTCGGGGAACGAAAACGTGGACGGTGTCGCGTGGAAGGGATCCGGGGCCCCTGTCGACCGGGACACGCATCACGACATATTGCATACACGGGTTTTGGCATCGGTGGCGTGTCTCCTCCGCTTGGCACGCACCAGGTCGACAATCTACGGTAACGACCAGAGGCGTACGAGCGCCGTCGGGCGAAACTACCGGCGCGGCGCTTTCATTGTGCTCGCTGCGACGTGAAGCGCGCCGGTTCGCAGACACCTGCCGGCTATCATTATTACGTGGATAATCGTGAGCTTTTTGTTATCGAAAATCGCCATCCCCTCCCTCCTTTGCCCTCCCTACAGGGCCGGCCCTTTCCATCGGTTCGACCGGCTGTTTTGGGGCGAGCCGGTAATCGTGCAATTTCTGTAATTCGCCGGCCGTCAGCGCGTGTAAATACTGCAAACTCGGGCTACCGCGGCCTGCAACGACACGTAACAGGATTAACGGACTTCCAAGGCTGCGATAGACCGACCGGAACCGTTTGAACGCGTTAGGAGCAAGAGAAGACCGTGGGAGCTGGACGATCCGAAGGTGACTCGACGCTTTCGTTGCTGCGTCGCGTTGCTGCGGGGTGAATGGCGAAAAGTTGCCAGGAAGAGTGTAGGTGGCGAGGAGGCTCGCGGAATCGTTAATGGGAGTTTTTGGAGCGTTTATATACGGGTCAGGGGTCGCGTTAGTTAAAATCGCGCTGTAGCATGTAACGGCCAGAGGACTCTGAACGTGTCAAAGGCAGAGGTGCCTACGTATAAGGGACCGATCGCGGTCGCAGCATTTAGTGGAAGTACAATTCAAGGATCAAATTGGACAGAGCTATTTCCGATAGCGGATCGGTCGAGTCGTCAAAGGGATTGAGGAAAACGTTTCGGGGTGGATCCTCGATCGAGTCGAATGAACGGAGAAAGGGATCGCGAAACAAAGTGGCTACCAGCCGTCACCGTAGCCCAAAATCATCGAAACCGTCCCGATGGGACAATATCTGTGGACAGGGCGCTGTCAGTCAAAGATCGAAATTGAATTTGCTTGCCCCGTAATTGGCCCGCGTTCGGAATGTCGATTAGACGGGGGGTGGAGGGTGGAGAGATGCCCGAATTGCCGTGCTTCCCGCCCTGCCCCCGAAAAACGTACGATTCCCGGCTTTCATAGGAAAGTGCTTTGGAAATCCAGCTGCCGCGCGGCTCTAAGTGTCGCGGAACGGTCGAAATTGCCCTGGACGGAAAATCAGCCATAATTCGTGGGACGAGGACAAACAATCGAATGGCCTATGGGCGAGCAATATTGGCAAATGGCAAAATTGATCGGACACTCGTTGGAAAAACCATCGTCCCCTCTGCACGCCTTCTCTGACATCATGAATTTTGGAGCGTGCTGAAAGCACGGTGGACGAGTGCATCCAGATGGGGCGGAGGGAAATCGCGTGTTGTAAAACCTGTCGATCGGAACGTGGAACAATAAAATTCATAGATTCGCGATTGTCCACTTGGACCGATGCCGTTTTCGCTGTGAGAAGACTACGAGCGACACGATCCCTGGCTCCATGAACGTCGACTGCTAGCGAAAGCTTCTGATTAAAGAACGCCTGGCGACACCATCTCCTGATGGCACGACGACAAATGGCAGGCTGCTGGCCGTTGATTCGTGAATCGCTGTGGAATTATTTCGAGTCACGTTCCAGAGGATCGAGAAGAATCTTGGAGAGGGTAGGAAGCAGGAATCTAGAGTTGCATCTCGGGAGAGACGTCGAATCTAGCGGCAATAGAATTAATGCCGAACTATCGCGATTTTCCCTGGTTCGTTCTCTTAAAGGATAGAATAGATTCGAGTGAAATTGTCGAAATGCTAGCCGACCGGGACGTCAAGGAGGACGTAAGACGAGCGGAGGGAGGGGTCCTGTTATTAGAGAGGAGGAAAAAGCCGCGCTATTTCCGTCCTCCGGGTACGCCACACTTTGATTAGATAAGTCCGCCACTCGTGCAGCGGAGATTGGAATTATTGCTCTCTCTCTCGGCTTTTCGCCGTGCTCCACGAGCCAAAGGGGCAATCGGCGAAGGTGTCATATCAGAATCGTTCTTGTTTATTGTAATTAACCGCCTTTCCGCTCCGTGATTCGAATGTCAGGTACATTTCTGGACATCCTGTGCTCCGTACACTTCTGGTGATATTTTTCGTTGCCAGTCTAGAATCGTAGAGGGAAGTGGCTTAAGTCTATACCACAATGGTCGAGGACCTGTGAGAAGGATCGCATAGAATACTGAAATCCAAAGCTCAATATCTGTCATTAGCTTGCTGGAGCTTATTCTGCTCCTTTTTGAGTGGTCCATCGCGCAGATGACTAATGAGAGGATAGAAAGCCTAACTTCGGAATCAACAAGCAGAAAACGCCTCTTTAGCTGTTCCATCGGCTCTCCAGGCTGAAAGTATCCATCGACGCCTCGCTGCGTCGCATTCTGCAGTGCTCGTCCTGAATGGGAACGCCGACGGTACCCGAAAAGAGTGCCGGGCGCGCAGCGTTCGGGGGGCATTACGAGCGTCCGGTACGTGAGAAGTCGTGGGATCCGGTCGCGGCGCTGAAGGGAACACAGAGCCCTCTTGTTTCTCCGCGGCGGAGGATCGGTGGTAGTCGGTAGCGAGGAATAATCTTGTAGGCATCGGTTGGCGCACCGTAGCTGACCATCTGGGCTCGCCGACAATTTCGAGCAGTTTGCGGTCGAACTTTATTTGTCGTTCGCCCTCGTGGCCGAACTCTCTCCCTTCCCTCCATTTGCTTTCTTTCTTCCTTCTTTCTTTCTTTCACTCGCGCTTCGCCCTTTCCCGCCTCGCCTCCTCGAGTCTCACGGGCCCCTTCTCGCCGGGAGAATAACAATTTGCGCCTTGACTCCCATTCTTGGCTTCCTCTTGGGCCCAGAGGAAAGGAGAACGACGCGTCAGTTCTCTCGATTAGCGATCGGGATAGCGAAGTCGCGAATTTTCTAATAGAGATCGAGTGGTGGAGGTTGCCTTTTTGAATTGGCCATTTTCCAGAGGACGCGATAGAAATGAAAGGAAGGTAGAGTGCGAAAAATCTCGAAGGATCGCTGATTGACGCACAAAGCGCGAATGTTACGTGGCCGGGAGTCATCTTGCCACTAAATATCCTGTTCGATGATTATGCAAGCGTTCGAGGCTATGCACGTGGCGCATAATGTGCACCGGCATATAACGATACGCCGCGCCGGGAGTACGTGCATATTGCGAGCCAGCACAATAGCGAATCGCCGTGTCCAGTGTATAATACCGTGTAGGCGCTGCGATACTTGGCTCGGTTCTATCAATTCAGGGGGGGGGGGGCTGGAATGCACGAGGAATGCTATTGAAGTCGATCGAGACACGGGGCCCGCTAGGGCTTTCTTAATTATCCCACTCTATTGGGGCTAATTGCGCAAACATCTCCCCGCCGTGCCTCTACGACTAGCCAATGGCCGTCGTGCTTTCGTTTCCTCTTGTGAAAGTCCTGACTGTGCCTCCTTGGCCTCTGCACATGGGTGGTTTCACTCCGCCAGGCCTTCCAGGCTCTTCAGTTTCGACGCACCTGGATGATTATCACATTTGGCGCGAGATCTGCTCTCGTCGGCGGCCATCCTCTGGGCAATACACTGCTCGGCTCGTGTGCAAGCTCTCCTTATTCGTCCGCGCTAATTCCTTACTTTGCGTTGCAGGACAGACACACATTCCTGGACTGGCACGAGTCCCCTCGCTGCCTCGTGTTCCCGGACTGGCGCGGGGGGCCTTCCCTGACGTGCCCAGCCCTTTCACCCCCTATCTACGGGAGCCAGATCCGTACAGGAGGAGTAAGCATCACGTCGGGAACAACGTCACCGCGAATTCGGTTAGTGGTGCATGCACCAACCCCAACAACACCGACCCGACCGCATCACCCGCTTCCAGTACACACCTCGGGGCTACTGGCGGCTCCTCGGCTCATCAGGATTGCTACAAGCACAGCCCCCAACACGGTGGTGAGTCTTGCTCCTTCCGCTATCGCTTCTGCATCCGTTAGCGTGCACTCCGCGACCCGGCTGCTGGAATCCACGCGAACTGTGACGACGCAATTCGCGGAGATCTTATCAGCAGGACGTGCTTCCTCGTAGTTTAGCTTAAGTCTCGTTTCTGCATCGAGGGATCACGTGTTTGAAAGAGTCTGACATGTACTGCAAGGTATC
Source organism: Andrena cerasifolii (assembly GCF_050908995.1). Lineage (NCBI taxonomy): Eukaryota > Metazoa > Arthropoda > Insecta > Hymenoptera > Andrenidae > Andrena > Andrena cerasifolii. Next base: position 9,674,689 of record NC_135129.1, read on the forward strand.
TTGCGCTTTGAAATTGTAGGAAATTCTTCAGGGACCGAGCTCTCTGATTGCGTTGAATTCCGCGTTTGGGAGAACTTGACGATTGGGACATCTGGATGGGTCGAGATACTTAGTTCCTAATTAGTCACACCTGTTATATTTACTTCTCTGTCTCGATGCTATTCCCCGCTCACTACCGTCTCAATCGAGTAACTGTGGATAAATGGACACTGTGCCCTCCTGTCTGTTTGCTTCTTTCGTTTGATAGTGGATATTCCTCGGCTATCATCATCCTTCGCTCACGACGAGCATCATCCTCGTGGCTCGTGGAGCGACTCGAAACTATGCACCAACCCCACCCACCCCCTCCCAAGGGCGAGGGGAAACACTATTGCGAGGGATCAGGGGGAGAGAGAGAGAGAGGTGGTCTGCCGTTTCGCGAGGTAATAGTTTCATACCTCGTTCCGGCTCTGCACCCTCTAATTCAACGTAATAACGACATTCAACCTGCCGTTTCCATCTCTTCTCTCGCTGATCCCCGCCTCTGTGCACCGTTGTACCTCCCTAGCACGAGGCAAAAGTGTCCTCTCGTGCTGCAGCCTTCTCGTTGGTTAGCAGCGACGTTCGCGTAGACTTCGAGCCCTTCTGCAACCTCGTGGTGTCTTCAACACATTCACCTGCGTTGTGGATAGAATAGATCACCCCCAGTGATAGACCTAGCTCACCTAGCTCCATCGTATTCCCTGATTTAAATAGTCACAGGCGATAATAGTAGCTGAAATAGGTGTCGACATCTTCGACAAGGTGCCATTAGGGACATTCCATGCAAACTCGGACAGATTTCGGAGTTCGGAGATTTGAATATGTTGTAGTCTTTAGTGATACTTAAACGTACCTGAAAGAATTTTTCAAAATTTTGAAAAATGTCGATTTTACAGCTGTTTGAAGTTAAGTGCTACCTTTTTTTCATTACATTATAGCTATGGAAGTAGTAAACGGATGGAGATGAGCTTTACGGTGCTTATAGAAAAGACATTGAAGTTTTAAGAAAAAATTATTTCAGTTTAAAAAAAAAATTTGAACCATTTTTATGCAATTATTTTAAACAAATGCAGGTTTTTAACATCGGGCGCGTTTTGAAAAATCTGAAAAAGGAGAATATTGTTCTATCCTTCCCCTTGATGGACAAATTTTAACATTTTCGAGAATCCTGTATAAGAATATCAGGTATATCCGCTTGGCCGCTGCGAGTACCGCGGTGCTGGGCGACGCAACGTCAACTTTCGGCAATTTCTTGAAATGTCCACATTTTTTAAAATTTGTCCATCAAGGGGAAGGATAGAACTATATTCTCCTTTTTCAGATTTTTCAAAACGCGCCCGATGTTAAAAAACTACATTTGTTTAAAATAATTGCACAAAAATGGTTCAATATTTTTTTTTAAACAGAAATAATTTTTTCTCAAAACTTCAATGTCTTCTCTATAAGCACCGTAAAGCTCATCTCCATCCGTTTACTACTTCCATAGCTATAATGTATTGAAAAAAAGTTATCACTTAACTTCAAACAGCTGTAAAATCGACATTTATCAAAATTTCGAAAAATCCTTCGAGGTACGTTTAAATATCACTAAAGACTACAACATATTGACATTTCAGCAATCTACGAAAACTTACTCCGAAATCTGTCCGAGTTCGCATGGAATGTCCCATTAACGACCACAGTTCCCCACAGCGAAATCCAAGCACTGTAAAGGAACCAGTAGGCATCGTAGATCTCGATGGTCGCTCCGGAGACATATTTGGAGGCCCGTAGGCGTGCCTAGAGCTGATAATTCCGGATGCAAAAAGGCGGGAAGGCCAGCAGCCACTTTATTTCTGCGCGGCTCGTCTCGCATCAGCGGCCCCGACCTGATCAAAGTTAAGTAGACGCGCCCCTGGCTGGCAAGACCTCTTTGAAGCTACGCTGCGGTTTCACTTTGCCCTAATCTCCTCCCTGCTCCTGCCTCTGCCACCTTCTCCATCGATCAGACCCGCGCTGCCATCCAGCCCGAACTTTGCTGCACCCGTGTCACCTTGCCGGATCAGCCACCATTGTAATTACCTCATCTATCGGCGGGGGCAAAGTTTCGCCTTCCTTCGACGGTCGATGCAAGACAGAAGTCTGCGCCTTTCCTTCGACGCCTCGCAAAACATTCACTTCACACTGCTGAATTCTCTCGTGCTGCAACTAAAAATTCCGTTTTTCTAAAGCTCCTCGAAAGAGGAACAGTGATTCCGTTTCCTCCAGAGATCCAGCGAACGAGCGCACCTTCCTTTCAATCTAAACGACCCAGATTCACCGTAATATCCTGCGGCATTACGCTCCTCCGTCTTATGCCGGCGGCGAGACCCGTCCGCAAATCGTTTCTGCCTTTTCCCCGCCGCGAGATTCGTTCCCCCGTAATGCGAGCATTTTCACACCTATCAGATGAATGGAAATGACCGAGCGAAATGCTTCATTTACCGGTTCCACCTCATTCATCTCTCCATGCTCTCTGTTGCGCATCGCCGCGGCTGGTTCTTTCTCTCTTTCTTCTCGGCGCCTAATGAGCGGGCCCCGGAGCTGGGGCACACGTACGAACGAGCATAGAGTGCGAAATGAGCGAGCGGGCGTCGGTGGATGCAATTTTCTTCCTCCTCCCTCGGACCCCGCGCGCACCCGCCGTGTAGCTCGGTGCTCTTCGCGAGCGGATTTCGAGCTGGCCGCCGATTCGGAGCTTCCTCGGGCCCCTACAAGAGCCGCGCGCGCTCACGTACGACTCACGTGCACGTCTGCGTAATACCAGGGATCGATCGGCCGATCGATCGGGCGGACCGATCGATCGAGTGCTGGATCCATGTTGTTTTTGCCGTTCGTTGCTGCTGCGCGGCCTCCTCCTTTTGTCTTGGGCTCGGTTCGCTTGCGATGCCAGACGTTGTTGAATCGAAACCTATCCTCCTCTCTCCGCTCAATCTTTCCCGTCTTCTTCTCCGTTTCCACTCTCTCTCTCCCGCGTCCCCTGATTGCTCTCCAGGTCTCACCTACATGACGGCCGGCGATCGTTGCCTGCTCGTGCATTTACTGTACGAATGGAACTTCGTGGAGTTTGAATAGCGCGGATGCGGAGCCTCGAGGCCCAGCGGACTAGAAATCCAGGCCCATGGTAGCATAACTTCTCCTGTGTTCCCCTTTTTTTGGTGCCACCGCGCGCCGTGTCTGCTCGGAGACTCCGATTTTCTACTCGATCGGCCTGCAGGGAGCTGCGGGATCGAGAGAAACACGCGTGGTGAGCGCAGAAGAGGCTGCAAAGTGGAAGGGCAGCGACGACCTCGGGCAGAAGGTCTCATGGCGAGGAAAAAAGGGGAATCGAGCATTATTCCTGTCTCTTATAATATAACCGTGTCCGTCTTCTATCCCTCGAGAGTCTCATCTCGAGTCGTGATCGGGGTAATGAGGCCCCGGCAGTGTCAGCGGACCGGGTACCTGAAGACGCGATGCAGGAGGAGGAGGGCTCTCTTGTGCCCAGGACCAAGCGAAACGGAGAAAGGACAAGCTGGAGGGAGAGGACAGCAGAGAGGATGGTAGGGGTAAGGACGCTGATTATGGGGTGTCAAACAATCACACTGATTGTATATTCTCCGTTGACTCCTTCTGTCTGCCTGGACGTCTACTCGCGCAGAAACTAGCGGATTTGGCTTCCTCCACCCTTGGCTGCCGTCAGCTAGCGGTGACCAAGTGCAGATGGATTAACGTCATTAAGGAATTGTACTTCTTCGCACCCTCTATTTCGTCCTCAAGCGTTTAGAATAGTAGAAGACACCTCCGGGAAGGATATCAACGAAGAAAGCAGCGGAGGATCGAGCCATCTCTGCCCATTTACCGAGGCACGGGTAATCGAGTGGCAGGAGTCGAAAAGAGGCTCGAGGAGGGGCGATCTCGCGATTCCCACGTGCCTCCGCGGATAGCAGAGACTGCAGCTGCCTTTCTGGCTGTTTCTCGGCCTTTTTCTCCACCTACTGATTGTCCCGCGAGCGCTTCTTGCCTCGACGTGGATTTCGCCCGTCGCTGCGCGGAGCTTAATGGAAGGCTGGTGCGTGTCTTGCGCGGGATTATTACTCCTCCTCGCTGGCTGGTTGGGAACGCCAGTTGAGCCGCCTGCGAGATGAACCTCCGTCGTTTAATGTCAAGCTGCGGGTTAGGCAGTTTTAGAATCTCATCCTCGGAGCCATCCATTCCACGATACCTTCAATACACTCTGTAGTAGCTGTACGCTCGGTGCTTGTGGGAAATCGATGTTTTATAATTGAATCTGTGTAGCTTGTTTGGGAGCGTGTCGCGTGTGGCGTTTGATTAAGTTCCTTCCGACTAGCACGCCTTGGAGACGACTGTGGTCGGGAAGGAACGGGAGGAGGCCAAGGGTTACCATTCTTAAAGGGTTGCGAGGCAATTAGGAAAGTGTCACATACACTCCTTTCGCGACACTCCCTCGCAGCCTGGCGACCCCTATCATGCTCTATCAGAAGGTTATTAACGTACGCGCTTAAACTCGCTACGGGACTGCTAAAGGATCCGTGACACATTAGGAGAGCGTGTAATTAACACCCTCCAGGCGTGGTCGCCTTTCTAATCTCACGCGCGACTAAAGTCGCGCGAATCCGCCGGTCGCGCGTGCCTATCGAGCAGCGTGGAGCCTCTGCAGCAGGTCTCCTACCTTTTCCTTCGAGGGAAAGTGTTTCCCTGCCTCGGCTTTCCGCGGTTCTGCGACTCCACGCTGGAAACGCGATTTTCTCTTTCTATCACGCGAGCCCTCGCGGGCAACTTGCTCGCAAACGAGTCTTCGATGCTCGCTAAAATGACGAACGCGACCGCAGAACTTAATTAAACTCGTAAATCCGTCGGCACCGTCGTTCCAGACAGCCACGACTGTTGTTGCTGGTACTTATTTCCCTCGTCCTGGACGGCCAATCGGAGCCTCGCGTGCTTCAGCCAACATTCTGAAAATACGCTGGAGATATTCAAGCACACTCTGTTCCTCGATACTCCTAGTTCTACGAGATACTAGATATCGCAGGTTCATATTTTTCCGACGACTGTCGGTGGCAAAGCAGGGATGCTGAAGCTAGCTGGGGGTAAGAAGAAGCCTCTTCCGAGGGCGTCAGCCTCAGGGCCAGGCCCAAGACTTGCCAGCGGCGCGTCCAGCGTGCTTGGAAAGCTCGACGAAATCTTGGGCTTCCGCAAAGTGGAATTTCAGAAATCCCTCGGCTGCGGTGCCCGGTGAACTTTATCGTCTGTCGGTTTATCGCGTATCCTGGCACGGTACAACATCCTTCGTGTCCGTCCAATCAGGCGCGCACTTTGTGGACGGCTTAAGGAAACCCGCGGTGACCGCTTAGCCCAGACCGCGATAATAACCGGGCCGAGCGGACCGTTCCGTTTCCACGTATTCCTCCTTTCGAATGCTCGGCATCTGCCTGGAGGAGCCTTCCGCAGATAGCCGGATGTTGGGCCCTCCTTTTCCTCCACGCTCGCAGGAATCGGCCCCTAAACCGTGGCGGGGCGATAAACTTCCTTAATTAAGCGACGGCAGAAAAATTACCCTTACAGGTCACGCTTTTGGGGGTTAGATGGAAGTGGGCTCCGTCTTCGCTTCGGCGATGAGAACTTTTGATTCTTAAGGGGAGGAAAGGGGTGTGTGCTCCTAGGGTTAAGCTGTGTGTTAGAAATTTGTATAAGTTACCTGAGATTATAGGGGAGAAGTTTTTGTGTTTCGATGTAGAGAATTTTGAGATTTGGGACCCTGAATTGGATTTCAAGTGTTACGTGGCGGACCAGAAATTTATTGACACATCGCGTTTCAAAGATTCGAAGCTTTCACAGCCTTTCGTTTCTGGAGGCTGCACAGTGTCCGAAAGAGTGGAGCACCGAGGATGAGATGGACGAGTTTTGGCACGAGGACCACTCCAGGGAGGAGGGTGAATTGAATCCAACCCTTCGAACGCATCCACGCTGTTCCCACGACTCCTGGTCATCGGAGACAAACCCTCCCACAGGATGCTCCCGTTAGGAAATTCGTTACTCGATTGCCAGTACTCAGTGGGAAGGAAATACACAGCTGAGCTTTTTCTCGACCTTATTTTTTAATACATTCACTGCACACATTCCCAGTGTAATTATCTCGGGCACGTTCACCTGCCTCCTTTCGAGTAATGACACAGGTAGCCCCGGCACGTTTTTGCTCGGGATTGTTTAACCGCACAGCATAAACAAATTCGATAAGTAACTCCGGCGATCCGACGAAATTCCATGGGCCGATCGGAGGGACGAACGAGCGGCTCGCACGTCCAGTGCAACGCCGAAAATCGAGGCAAGTCCCGGGGCAATCAGGGGATACACTCGTTCGAATCGATTTGAGATGATCGAGGGACGATCTCGAGCAAATCGATCGAGGTCGATCCGCCGCCGCCGCCCGACGGCCCGAGAAACGTCGAAAAGAATTGAGCCGGACGAGCGAAGCGAGAAAGCGGTTCACGATCCAGAGGATCCACGATCTCCCCGGGATCGTCATCCTACCGAAACATCGGGGCAAAAAACGCCTCGAAAATCCTCGGCAGGACAAAAAGCCATCGCGCTTTTTCTCGTAATAATCGTGTCGCCTAGGCGACACCGGCAGATAGAACATGATTGTCGACGTCGTTGGTCTTGCTCCTGGCAGTTAACAGTCGTTTATTTGCAATGATTCTTCTGAGTGGCGAGGAAAATTGTTGAAGTTAACAGTAGTGGCACGGATAATCGGAAATAATGTTAGGGATTTTTCGATTTCTACATACCGTGCATTTCAGGGGAGCTTTGACGAAGATTTTGCATTATACTTGGAGATTAGGGGCCGTCCTTAAATTACCCATCCTCCCCTAGTAGAAGAATTCATAAGATTTTATATTCCAACACCCTCCACTCCACCCTTCCTAACGTAATATTTTTTACATTGCATTTTTGCAGTTATTAAAAGTCTGTTAAAGGTTAATATAATTCCCTTAAGTTTTATATAATTACCCATCTTGAAAATTAGGTTAAAAAATATTAGGTAAAGCCTTGCGTAATTTAAGGACGAGCCCTTAAATACTGCCTACTTATTCTGCTATCCACTTTCGCCAAATTCTTGTCCTTCTCCGGTAGGTTTGTGGTGTAGCTTTTGGTGTCGTAGGAAGTTTGGGTTTCAGACGGTTGTCGAATAGAAAAGTTTGTCGAAGGAGGTCGGACTGCCTATGCAGCTAGATTGATTGACAATTATGAGCATTGTCAGCGGTTAAAGGGGGAAGCTACGGTGAAAGGTCACCGTGCTGGCAGTTTCGCGAAGCTGCACAAGCTTCTAATAACTAGTTCCTCGTCTCATTCTCGATTCGCCTCGCGCTTCTTCCCGTTACCTCGCTAAACCGTAAACGACGAAGCTGGCTTTTGCAAGAGGATTTAAAGGTCCCGCCACGTCCCTCGTAATTCGCAGAAATACTTTGCGAGGAATTACCATACTTCTTCATGCCGTTTCTTAAACGGCCGCCACCGCGAACGGCTTCCTCTACAGCTTAAATCCCTGGTTTCATAATTCTGAACGAACTTCCAGCGAAATGGACCTCTCTTTTACTTGGCTGATAATTTTTTACCGAAAAACATTAGGAATCATGGAGGTTTGATTGAGAATTAGTTTGAGGATCATATTGAGGACTGAACTCCTCTGAGCAGTACTAGCAAAAGCTTCAGCCTACTAACCTTAGAAGAATTTCACTAGGAAACAGTCCTTTTCACACCAAACTTCTCTTCTGTAACCCATCACACCACCCGCGACGTTTCCAAGGCGCGTTATACCTGCTTCCACCAGCTCTCCGTAACTTCCTACAGAATTCCGGAAATTCCAACGATTTCAATGTCGTCATCGACCTCTCTGACCATTCTCGATCTCTTCATAAAATTATTAATCTGACAAGGAATCGTCCTTAAATTGCGTAAGGCTTTTTTCAGGGAGGAGGTCGCGAATTTCTTATAGGCGGCGAAGTCACGCAGCGTCTTACGTAATATTTTTTTAACCTAATTTTGAATATGAGTCACGAAACCGAGTTACATGAATTACACGAACCTTTAAAAGAATTTTAATAACTGAAGAAATATTGCGTAAAAAAGTGGATGGGGTGTTGAAATATAAAATCTTACGAAGTCTTACTTGAAAAGGGAGGGGGTAAGAAATCCCTAAAGCAAAAATACTCTTACGCAATTTAAGAACGTTCCCCGAGGAGCTGCTGCAGAAGAACAGGAGAATCCTTTTACCCAGGAAGCGAGACGTGGAAATGGAAAAGACATAAAAGTACAAAAAGGACGATGAAGTGGGGGAGCAGTTTCAATTGAAGGAAGACAAAGAGGCCGCGAGAGGGGCCGCTGAAATGGTGAACGGAAGTGCCCAGTAAGGTAGACGAATTAGGATCGAGAGGAAGCCGATGCTCCCTCTGCTTTTTTTCCATCCACGAAATCCCTGTACTCGTAACATCCCGGTACATTGGCTGAATCGTGTCAGGAGGAGGGAGGAGGAGGGAGAAAAATAGGTTGAAGAAGAGGCTAAGCAAGCCAGGAATAAAGCAGCAAGGGAAGCAAGGGAAGAAGAAGAGTGGAGCTGAAGGGGCGAGGAGGCCGTTACGTGATCCACGCTTGAGAGGGCACGGATCCTCATCCGAGTCTCTTACTCAAGACGGAGGGAGACGATCAGAGATCCTCCTCATTTTGCCCGCGCCGCTGATTTTCGTCTATCGACCAGGTCTTCGTTTTTCGTCGACTTTATTAGATGTCGAACAATGCGGGCCAAATTGAATTACGTCGGGGGGGCGTGAACTGTAACGATCGGGGAAACAATTTTTTACGCGATCGACCCCCACTGGGGCCTCTTGAGCGGATTTATGGGTGATCAAGAGAGCATTTTGTAGAAGAATTTATGGTAACTTCCAGACGTTCTCTGTAGGATTCTTCGGAGAGACTCAGTGTTACAGTAGAATTCTTAGCGAGTAAGCTTCGTATCTCGAGACTCTCACCGGAGTCGCCTGGTATCAGCCAGGAATTGAATCACAGCTGAGCGTTTCAGCGGCTAAGTCGCGCGGCAATCGTTTTGACGTCGAACAAAAGAGCGTGGAAATGGGTTCAGCGAACGGTTGAGCCGAGAATTGTTCGCCGTGGTTGATCCGAGGCGAGGCTGGAAAACGGTTTCGTACGTGCACGAATCCGATGGGCGAAAAACGTGTTCCGGGCGACGATTCGTGCCGAAAAACGACAGACGATTCGTTTGAGTTCGCCGCTAAACGGTAACAGAGTCGATGGACTGGGTATCTAGAAGCCCCTTACGCGAGGGGGCCCGCTAGAGCGACAAGAACTCTCCTTTCTTTTTTCACACGAAACTTAATTGATCGCCAATCAACGGTCCGGCCGTACCGTGATCAATTGATTACCGATCGATGTCGCTTTCGCTGAACTCGGGAATCATGTCTGCGTTTCGAAGCTCGCGCTTGGACAGCTGGAACGTGGAGACGTTTGCTTCGGTGGTCCTTCCCTTGAAAACTCTCGGATTTTGTTTTCAAATATTCGACTTATAAATATTAATGTAACAAGTGCAGGTGGAGGATCAGCGTCGGTGCACCCCGTGAAACGAAAGGGGGCTACGAGGTGGTCGAATACGTGGAATAAAAAGGTGTTAGGAAGGTACTCGCGTGTGGAGCGATGGTAATCGCGCGAAACCGCCTGCGGGCAATAGCACGGGGCCCCGTGGGTTTCCGGGCACGCCAGTGGGGCCCTTCATTCATGCTCTTCTTCATTCACCATCGAAATTGCCCGCGACAGTGGAAGGGAGAGGATGAAAGCTGCGAAAGGCGTCCTGAAAGGCGACGGACAAAGGGGAAAACACAAGAAGGCGAGGAAGGAGAGACGAAGAAAAAGGATGGAGGGGGCGAGGAATCGAGACTCTTTTTCTCGTGCCACGTCGAAGACGCGGGCCCCCATTGTTCGCCGCAGAGCAAATTGCCCCGGCTGCGTGCGTGCAAAACGCGGCTGGATTCTGCGCTAAACAGATTTCCTTCTTTCGAGCAGGACCCGTCCCTCTGAATGGCCGCGCAGCCTGAATGGGAGGAAGCGACGCGGAGGCGCGAAAACGCGAGCTGAATCGACCGAATTGCCCTCCGATGGTCATTGAAACCGTCGTCGAAGGGCGGCCGTGTTTGAGAGATTGACGAACCGTGGAAACATCCAAAGGGAATCGTCGTTGCTTTCTCACGTTTGCTGTCTGAAGAGAATTCCGCCGCTGTCTGGGAAACAGTGGGATCCAGGAACCGTGCGGAGCAGAGGAATTGTTAAAAAATTCGGGAGATGAATTCCTAAAAGGCTTGGAACTTGAAGTGCTAGGCTAGATGGTGCATAGGTTTCAAGATTAGATAACCGAGCAGTGGAACACTCAGGATTTATTCTTAGGACGAATAGAAGGGATACAAATATTTTTAATGCAAATTCAATAAAATTCTTTAGGTGGTTATAAAAATTTCTTCAAAGAATAAAATCCAGTTTTCTTTTCTTTTTACAAAGCCCCTTCTTTGGGAGGTGTCCCTTGCCCAACTCTGAGTGAGCCACTGGTACCGAGGATAATAGACTCTGAACGCTGAATTACTTCCCCCAGCTTCTATCGATACTTCCAAGCCACGGTGTCTCCAAACTCCACTCGTAGATTTCACGGGGATCCAGCAACGGCCAAGTCGGTAGCTTGTTCCTCGGGATCCCGGAGTCATCGGAGGGAAACACTATCCCCGGGGCAGGATACTCGGTATAAGAAGAAATCGCTGATGGTAAGCGATACGCGGGGCAACGAGAGTTTCCTGGCCGCTCCGTATGCGTAAGACTTCTCTCTCTCCTCGGGACGTTATGCAGGTTTTACGGGTGTGCACGGGCCCGATATGTGTCATACACGGCGGTGTACGAGTGTGTCGACATTCGCGCCGGGGCAGGAATATCGAGACGACGCAATATCGACTTACCTTACACGACCAAACGAGCATCTATCTCGGTGGGAAACGAAGCCCCACCGCTTCGTCTGTTCCACGCTCGTTCTTTCTTAACGTTCGATCTCTTTTGGAGACCCCCTCCACGGTGTTCAGTGGAGAAAGAATGCGCTAGCCTGCCTGTCTGACTTGATTCCTAGCTGAACGTATCCTCCTGGAACGTGTCCTCGAACAACTGCAGCGCGTGGGACCTGAGGTATCTTCAGGGTGCCAGTCAGCTGGTCAGACGGAATTTCATGACCTAGGAGCTAGGTTCTTCCTGCACCCGAATTCCAGCGTATTCCAAAGATAGAGGACGATGTACTCCATCGGTTGGAGTATCCCAGTGTATCTGCGAGCGTCTTAAGGCTTCCTCGGCGGATTAGAAGATGGAAGTTGAGGGAAGATGAGGTCGATCGAGGCAGCGGTAGCGCGAGCCAGGGTGTGGGGCAGAGCTAGGTGGGAGAGAAACCGAGAAACGACGAAATGACGGCGGTCGATGGACGGTTCGTTAAGTAGATGGCTGGTCGGGGGACTAAGCACCAAAACCACCTCACTGTGGTTTCACACCCGCAGAGCAACGGAGAGAGCTGGACAGGGAACGGGACACGCAGAGAGGAGGAAGTAGTAAACAGCTTGGAGTTCCTTTGGTCAGGACTCGTGCGTTCCTTCGGTCAGGATCTACGGCGGAGGTTACACCTCTTCTTCGCGGAGGCCAAGGAGTGTCGCTTGAACGGTCACCAGCGCCGTCACGACACCGTGGCGATCAATGAATGCTGAGTCAACGATGGGAAAGCTGGCTGGATAGATCGTTGATCCGCGATCCACTTCTCGGGTCTTCTGTGACATCGAACTGATGGTATTTACACCTTGCCTTCCCTGGAACGCAAGTTTCCGAGCGAAATGGCAATTATAATTCGTAAAAATGGAGCACAGATTCAAGATTGTGCTCCGATGCACATTATCCAGTTGATCCGCGGTCCTCAGCGATAGGTGCCCTCTGGAGATGGAGTCAACTCGATGCCGTCTCCTCCCTCGGTTCATAGAACCAGCTTCTTCCTCCTCGTCTTTCCCGCGGAGGCACGAAACGGACTATTATCCAACAGATGGTCGCCCGAACGCCGACCCTGCTAGTGGTAGACCTTTGTTTTGTTACCGTTGTTCCGGTAATTGCGGCAAATACACGGCCATTTTCGGTAATCACCCGCACGCCCCCATCCCCACGGCGGTCCCCTTTGAGGATCCCGAAACGACCTCGACCTTCCACGGCCAGTAGGCGTAACGACAGTTTTGCCAGGGGACCCTACACCCGCAACCTCGACCTTATCTCACGGCTGATCCACTGGGTCCTCCAGGACCAGAGGGCCACTGACAGGGAGCTCGTTTCTTGGCACTCTGACACTGTCAAGTACTTAGTTCACCCTACTTAAACCTTGCTTTTCACCAAGTTGTTATTTAAGAGGACATTCTTATCAAATCAAGTAAAAAATGGGAGATAATTTAGGATTTTTTTTCAAAAGTATACAACTTGCAGTAAAAAAAACTTTATGGTCTTTATTTATTCGTTTTTCACAAATTTGGAAAAAAATGCTACGCAAAAATATATGCAAAAAAAATTTTCTGACAAATTTTTAATGAAAATTTTCCCTTAAGGGGTCATTCTACTTTGAACCCACGAAAAATTAAGCTTTTTTTAAAGATATTTTTCTCAGTGAGTGCAACACAATGAAATAAATATTTTTTGGTATTTATTAAGCTATTCTTATACTATAGAAACAAAATTCAGAAAGAATTTTTACAATATGTTTTAATTGTTTGTGTTCAGTGTCAAATTGTTAATTGAGTTTTTTGTTTCGGATAAACCTGAGCCGGTAAATCACCTGCGTCGTGAACATATCTCTTTTTTTAGGTGCCATATTGACATTAAAAAAAAAACAATTAAAACAAATTGCAAAAATTCTTTTTAAATTATTTTTGTATAATGTAAGAGTAGCTTAATAAATACCAACAAGATTTATTTCACTATATGTTGTATTTACTGAGAAAGAAATCTTTAGCTTAATTTTTTGGCCGATCAAAGTAGAATGACCCCTTAAAGAAAACGCTGTAACACAGGTGTCTGCGTCGAGAATTTCAGGGGTGATTTCGAGAGTGTAATTTTAAAGGTCCCAGCAGCTGACTAATAGATATCGTCTGTAGCCTTTCTCGCCTCTTTTGTACTGCTTTTTATAACAGTACATCCTTATTTAAAGTGACACCGTACAGCTTCAGTGTCGATCGTTTCAAAGTCCCACTTCGAGTCCTGCTTACAGCAGGCCTGCTTACAGAGTCCCGAATACTGCCTATAGGTTTACGAGTGAATTAACGGCCGTTAATTACAAAACCGCCGCCTGTTTCTTGTACGTTGCAGCCCCTGCTAAGGCGTCATGGGATTACGAAGCGTGCAGCGCCTAGTCAATGGCGAAACCCGAGATTTATCGGCTATTAAAATCGACGGTTTTCTAATCAATTCTCTCCGCGACTTCCCCGCCTTGACCCGGCTGCACGCCGTACCTATTCGTTTCCATTAGCTCTGCGAAATATAGGTTTCTCGCTTGGAACGGGTAAAAAAGAAACAGCTTCATGCAGCGATCGCTGTCGATTTCTGGCCGATCGAATCGGACGTTTTCTCTCGAGCAGGAAAAGTCCTGGACACCGAGCTGTTTCGCAAGGATCGTATTTTTGACGCGCAGGACTCTCCGTAGGTGGAAATCGGCGGACGAGGCCAACCGGAGTGACGAAACTCACGCCGGTTGCTTTTCCTCCGCATCTTCCACAAGATCATCCATTCCAGGCACAATATCTCACTCCTACAGAGTGTAATACCTTCAATTTCGAATAACACTCTGTTTTTCAAGGAATCAAATATCTCGTTCGACGATGATCTTCTGGAATACTTAATCGGTAGGTCGAAAGTGTGACTAACTTCCGTCCGAATCGAGCGAGTTCCTCGTGACGCAGCAGGTCTAGCTCGCAAAAAAGAGTTCGGTAGAGGAAGCTTTTGAATTTTCGACGGTGTTTCGAAACTGCAGGATTCCCCGCGTCCACGCGGGTCTTCCTGGAACCGAGTGGCCGACGGTGCACGCCCTTGAAGCAGCGTGTTTTGTCATCGACCGACGAGTGCCCGCCGAGAATCACCAATGCCCGGACTTTCCGTCCACAGTTCTCGCCGTTAAACGGGTCTAGCGTCACGTATGCAGCTCAGCAGTCGTGTGGTCGGTTCCTTGAACTTTCCCAGTGAGTCTCTGACGGGGCTGCACCTCTGGAGGGGGCGTAGATTAGCGGGAAACGGTAAAATCTGAACGGAGTAGCAATTGCGGACAATTCTAGGCACGGAGGGGTTAGAATTTTAGAATATAGGGATGCAGCGAGCGTGATACTCTTTGGCATAGGTGAATGACGATCTCAGGTTCTTCTGGGAACAGAGAAATGCCGTTTTAGCCTCCCCTGCTTTTGAAAGATTGTCGTGCAGCTCCCAGATGATACGATTAACCACGAATTACGCCAGATCCGAGACGTGGCTCCAAGTTAAGAACCGAAGGCCGCCAAGGACGGGAAGGAAACTCTAGTATTACAGAGATGCCGAATGAAAGCTGAAACGGCTCATCGAGGGTAATAAAAATGCGAAAAAGAAGAGGCGGAGTATTGTGTGTCGGCGGCGACTTTTTAGTGAAACTTTATTCCTGGATCGCGCGAGCGCGAATACGGATTTCATAATCAGTCCGATTCGTCGTCGGCGGGGAGCGTAACTCGCGAACCTGGGGAAAGAAGTTCCGCCGAATCATCGATGACTCAGGCCTGCCGATGTTTCCTCTCTGTTTCCGTAACTTTTGCCGGGCGGCTCGTCCCGAGGTGCTTGGACATTCATCGGACGTCCGACGGATGTCGACGTGCGCGCGATAAATATTTCAGGAGATGGTAATTAATTGCGGGTAATTGTCGAGGAAAGTACGCCGAAACATGTACGTCGGCGTTGGATCATTGAATCAGGCTGTATCATATTCTGTGATTAGGTTCTTTGATAGGATTTTTAGTTAAGTTAGTCTACGTCCATGATGCAACTTAAATTAAGACTGTAAAAAGGAAAGAGAGTCGTGGAGCGAACAATCTCTTTAAATTTTCGTATTACAATTATCCATTATTTGTTGAAAGAACTTGGAACCAAATACTTGGACTTCCACTCTTTATTTCCAGCAGTCCTATCCACTTCCTTGATTCTTGGACAAGTGAGTCATTTCAATTAATCCGACGGAGTTACTCACTCGGAGCAGCGACTGGTGACCAGTCGGTTCTGGTTACCTCTCCGCGTAGACATCATTCCTTTACCTCGACGAAGGATTCGTTCAATCATCGACTGACCCTATTCTAAATCTGTTGCAGATACCAGCGGAGGGACAGCGGAGTGGACCTACTCGTCGACACCGTCCTATCCAGCGCCTCCAGTGAGCAGCGGTGGTTCCTTCTCTCCGATTCCTGGCGGAGCGTTTTCATACCCAGGTGAATCCCTCTCTCACCACCCGACCACGGAGCCCGTCCCGTTACCCACCGGTGAGTACTCGAAAGTCTACCGGCAAAATTGCGGAGGCAAAGCTCGCTTAGGCGGAACAGGGAAACGACTCGTTCCGACACTCTCGTGACGCAGCAGGCGTTCGAGGAACGCGTTCTTCCTGCTCACCGTGACGTAACCGCGAGTTGCGACAGCGATACCAACGCATGTTCATCCACAGCATCTTCTGCTTCCACCCAACTGCAGATTCTCACTCCCAGCATCGTGCTTTCTCTGCGTCCACAAAGCTTTAGCCCAGCACCATCTTCTGATCTCCAAAACCGTTGCTTCTTCGCATCTCCTGCTGCCACAGCAGCTTCCGTCGGTTCCTTCAAAGGTTAACGCTTCGAATAACATGTTTCACTCTCCCCGAACACCAACCTCAGCTTCCTCAGCTTGCACCCGGCTCTGAACCACTCACCATCGAGCAAGTCCCTATGTCGATCTTGCAGTTCTTCCATCGGAAGGCCAGCAGGACACCTACACGCCGAACTGCGTGCCCATGTACCCGGGACACGGGACGTCGTCGACGTCCCTGCCCCTGGTACCCAGCAAGTCCAGCGACTCGGATATCTTCGCTGGCAGTGGCACAGGTAGCGGCAGCCCAGGCTACCATTACGGCTCCTGGACGCCTGGGCCTACCACGCCGGTGCCGGTCGCCTCCCACAACTACAACCCTAACTACCAGGGTTACTACAACAACCCCAGCCAGAACTACATCAGCCCGGCGCCCATGGTGCTCTATCCCCAGCTGTACAGCACCGTCAACCAGAACCAGATCCACCTGCACCTGCACGGCGACCTCACCGACGAGCAGGTCACCATCGCTGGCAGCAACCTGACCATCAGCAGCAACAGGCTGGAGATCGGGGTCCTGGGTGAGGAAAGCGAGCAGAGGAACGACGTCTGGAGACCCTACTGAGGTGATCCCAGCAGCAGGACGCTTGGACTCGATGGAAGCACAGTTCGCACGGCGTTTCGCGAAGGGTGGGCAACTGCACCGGTGTTATAAATGTGATATCTACGGGGGAAGCCTCGTGGTTCGAGGGCTTGAAGGAGGTTTGGAGGAAGCTCAGCATAGGGACTCTTCAGTGTTTCTTGCAGGACAGATTGAAGGAGATTTCAGGGATGTATGCGTCCTTCGGACGTGGTCGGAGTTGCTTCGAAAGCACAGTCCGTTTAAACGCGATTGTCGGTATTCAGTGGAATCGAGATCAGGACGCGAGTGACGAGTGTTTGGTAAAATAAGAACGACAGTGACTTGTGGAGCGAGGCATAGACTCGTGAGAAAGTCTAAGCAAGGACCTCGGTCCCTCAGACTCGTCGATTCGAGGGGACCGAGCTGTGAACTCGGACTCGGTTGTAAACCGAGCCAGCGCGAGACATGTAACGTTGTAAATACACAGATATTTTCCATGAAATAAAATCTTGCCTAAACAGGTTCCTGAATCCCCCTCGTTCACCCTGTTGGAAGCCTCCTGGCGCGTCACCCTTCGAACAGCAAATTAATTTCTTTAATCGTTTGAGCCTGAAACGCATGGATTCTGAATTCTTAACGCGAGTGATTGCAGGGAGAGGTGGGGAAAGATCGAGGACGAAAGAAGGCTGTCATTAGCGAGAGGATGGAGCGGATCCGTTTTAGTAGGTTCGCGTAGAAAAATGTTCATCCGACTGGCAGCATGGGGGCAAACCACAGAGGCCTGGTGGTCTCTCTCGGCACAGAGGGCATGGATAATCCTTTTCAGGGCGCAGCGAGCTCTATTTAATATTTAAAGCACGCTGGCAATGACGAACGGATGGATAGTTGCGGTCTCCGTCCACGGTTCATGTCCTACGTCCCTTTATTAGCGATCCACCCTGTTTCGGTGTCCTTGCGCTCTCGCGATCTTCTGCAGACAGGAACGTCGTTCTGCTTCCACCATTTCAGTGCAGTAAGATAAAACCTTCGAAATTTCGAGAAATTTTAGTAAATTTCCGACGAACGTTAATGTGATTTATGCATTGACACAGGAGGATCTGTTTTTCAGTCCCCAGATCAGGCTCCAGGGTAATTTTCGTGGACTTTTAATAGCCCTGGGGGATTGCGTTGGGGAATGATATCCAAGGATCAGTAGAAAGTTAGTTAAACGTCGAGTTCCAAGCAAAATTGCCGTCTGAAACGAGGAATTAATAGATAATCCGGCGATTGTGCTGTCATGGAACGTGTACAAGACGGAGAAGCAATTTTCGCGATTAGAATCGACGGTGTAATGAGGAGGTTGGAGCAACTTTTGAATGACATCTTCGTTTCCACGACTTTAATCGTGGTACTCTCTTCCTTCCACAAGATCTGCGCGGAGAATTTGCGAAAATCTTATTCCAAACGCTAAGCTTTTTCGCAAACAGGATCATCTGTGTTGTAAGATCGCATCGTTGGTTTCCCCGTCTCGGAAGACCTGGAAAATTAATGGCGAAAGACTGGCGGCGAGAAGGGGTTCTAGAAAACGGAGGATGCATCCGCGCATAGACTTTCTCTGAAGAATTATGCTCTCCCCGCGTTGCGCCATCTCCCCCCGAGGATAAAACGCTTTCTGGCGACTTCGCCTGCTTCCTCCTCGCTGATGTTTACAGCCACGACGAATGGGACGCCGGGGCAGAAGAATAAAAGCATGGAATAAGCCGAGACGGCCGTCGCTCGTAAGCTTTCCTCTTTACGAGGATGACTCGACCGCAGACAAGTCTCCCGCCCTTTCCTGTGCCCGTTAAAACCAACTGAAATGCCTTTCGTCTCGCAGGAAACAGTCGACAGCTTCGATACCTCGCGGGATCCATCGAAAACTCGTGGGGAACCCTATGCGCAGCGGCGCGCTCAGGATTTAATCTTGGGGGGAGCCGAGTTGAACGGGTAAAAATATTTTTAAGAAATTTTATCTAATGGTGATTATAGCAATTTATTTAAAGAATGAAATCCTGTTTTCTTTTCTTTTTACGAAGCCCCTTCTTTGGAGGTGCCATGACCCTTTAGCCCCGTCTCTGGGTGCGTCACTGCCTATGTGAAACTCCGTTTCTTTATCCCTGTTAAAGAAAATTGAACTGAATCCTTTGGAACTCTGTTCCTCATGGAGTATGTGGAAGCTGATAAATATTAGAGAACAGTCGCGTCTGATTACCTTTTCCTGGAGAAACATTGCCTAGAATTTTAATTTAAAGGGACTCGACAGGTACGAAGGATAGGGAGTGAGAATTTTATCAAATTTTCCGGGTCCACCTTCGCCAACTTGAATGCCACGCGTTTGATCGTACAGTTTTATTAACATGGAGTAACTGATTATTCAACGTTCGTACATTCCTCGTCCGCACAGTTTCGATGGTAGTGATCGATCGTCTGCATCTGCCTACCCGTCGTTATTAATTTAAAATACATCCACAGCGATCTGTAATAAATGCACGTTTCATTCGTTCATACCGTTTCTCGTAACACGCGGGCCAGAGTGATCAGCCTTTGGAGTGGTGTCGATTCGTCATCGAAAGAACAGTGTGATCTACGTAGGCACGTTTTATTATCAATTATTAACCCCTCCCACAGTCTCCTCCTTCCATTAAACGATCTGACGGTCAACAATAATTATAATTAAAACGCGCGCGATGGAGACTCAAAACAGAACGGTGGACTCCCTGCGGGATAATAGCCGATTTATACAACGCTCGATAATTGTAACCCTCTTTACCCCCGCAACCTTACAAACGATATACAAAATATACGTGTCATATTATATATCGAAGCGACAAATAAAACTGAGAACGTCTCGACTGTGGCTGAGTCGCTCGCTAAACATCGGAACGTGTAAATCAACGATAAAAATATCTAGCCTCCCCCTCTCTCTCTCTCTCTCTCTCTCTCCCTCTCTCTCGTTAATCGTCTCTATCGATGCACTACCGGCAATCGTACTATTTACAATAAAATATAACATTATCGTCGTTAGTTTCTCGCGTCTGCTACGGTTCTCCGCGCGTCCAATCTCTTTGGCTATCTCGTGGACTTCACTCGAAATCCTATCGTTTACGCGAATTAATGACGCTTCTAAGCTCTTATCTCGCTAGTCAAGCCGTCATGTCTTTCATAGAATTTGCACCAATTCTTGGATACGTCTATCAGCTGAGTTGTAGGTAGATAGAGGAAGGAAATAGAGTTTCGATGATTGAGAAAACGAAATAGATTTAGAGGACTCTCGCTGATTGCTCGTCGATATTTCAGACGCCACGTTTAAAGTACACTTTCTTTTGTGACTGAGCGTCAAAGAACACAGTTCCCTAATCTTAAACCGACTCTGTGCTCTCTTCAAGTATTTTTGGACTCGAAGCATCCTTAACCCTTCAGAAGATTAAAACTCAAACCACCCCCAGGCCTAATACCCTTTCTTTCCCCCTTCGTAGCTGAAAAATCCCCTCTGAAGTATCAACCCCCATCAGAGAATCCTCATCCGCGCCACTGAAGACATCTAAAAGCCTGGAGATAGAAGAGAAATCAGCCCTTATCCAAGAATCAGCGCCGGATTTGCTGCCGATTAAACGATCCCCATCGAAAGCTCGAGTGTTGCTTGGCAGATCGACAGAGAAGAAACCGTTCCAGCTGGCGAAATCCGCGGAGGCTGCGTGCGTTTGCCGGCGAAGGGAAACCATCCCGGTACATCGGGCTCCGCCAGCTGGACCGCAAACTACAGTTAAGCGCAAAGAGCATAAAATGAGAATCGAGAGATGTGCGTGCCGAGCGGGATCGTAAATAAAATCCTTGTCCCTCGGTGTCGACGTGTCTGAGCGCGAAACTAGGAGACGGGCGACGCCTCCTCGATGGAAACTGGGCAACGTTTCATTTTCCCCTCTGCAAGAGTCGAGGATCGACTATTGTCAATCATGCGCACGCGACTTTTAATCGCTCTGGACGAATCTGGGGTCCTCGGATCCTTTGGGACTCACTGCGGGAGATATTACTTCCACAGTGAATTCTTTCAATTGTGGTGGATGGTGAAATGAACCTTGGCCTTGGTCACCACGAAGCTGGTGTCCATTTTTATGAGGATTCCTCCCCTCGTTTGGGGATGAAGGTTTAATTAAGAGGATAGTTCTTAATGTAGACTGTTGAGTCGGTGCTCTTCCCTGAAATAGAACTTGCCATCGTTCCTTCTTCTTATCTAGGGATTGACTCTGGTCATCAGTCTAAGGTTTTTTTGGAGGACTCGTTCCTCTATTGACTGGAACCAATGATATTTCTCGCAGGGTCCTCGCTTTTCGCATACACGTAGAAGCTGGCATCTTCGATGGAATGAAGGGTGATCTCTCGGAAGGTTTTTAAAGCCATCAGCAAGTAGATTGAAACAGAGACCTACGTTCAGTGCCCGCCAGGCTGGCTCCTCACAATTACGCGAAGGTATCGCGAGCACCAAGAAGTTTCAAAAGGACTCGTGAAAATACATCTGCTCCCAGATGTATCGAAGCTGTCCCTAATTGCTCGTCAGCTCGTACAGAACAGCAATCCGATGGAACAGGGCTGACAATCGTTGCTTGAGGACCTGATCCACTGCGTGTCTCGTAAGGACTCGCACACCGCTCACAAACACCGGGAGTAGGGGAGTCAATCGATCGTCCTGCAAAGAATTTCCCAATTTTCACAGCTCGCGGAAATCTAGAAACTTTAAGGGAACTGGGCGTTCGAAAAATCGATTTTTATTGCATTTTCCGAAAGTACTATCTTCTCCGAATAAAATGCCGCTTGGTTTATATTAAAATTCGGAAAATTGTTGTTTTGGCAGCTAAAGAGATGAAGCGGTAACTTATAGCGTCGGCTTTGCGCAAAAACTTTAAACGCGTTTTCCTCGAATCTGTTTTTCTCTTGGTTTTGCCGTATTTGCGAATGAACAGAGGCTCAGAAAGACTTGAACAAATTACAGGGTGTATAAAACATGTGCCATTTCCCGCGCAACCTATTATATGGTCCGTAAAAATTCGAGATTTTCATAAAAAAATTAAAGGGTCGCGGATTTTTAGTAGCGCACAAACACGATCTGAAAATCCGCGACTTTATAATTTTTTTATGAAAATCTCAAATATAAGTTACCGCTTCACCTTTTTTAAATATAAAACAAGCGGCATTTTATTAAAAAAAAATAGTACTTTCGGAAAATGCAATAAAAAAATCGATTTTTCGACTGCCTGGTCCCCTTAATACAGTGTTTCCCAACCATTTTTGAGTCGCGACCGCCTCTTATAATATTCAAATAACCTGCGGTCCCCCGTACGAGGTAAGGTAAATTTAATACAGTAAAAAAAACACATTAAAAATAGGTATTTCAGAATATAATTCTAACTTAATAATCGAGATAAACAAGTGCTAAAAATCGCGAACTAAAACTAACTGTGTTGACTCCCCAGAGAAGCACTTCGCGACCCACAATTTGGGAATCACTGCCTCAATAAATCACGGAGCGTGTTAAAAATTTGCGAAACTCACCGGCAAAGCTAGAGTCCAATCCAGCACGGTGCTGAGAGTCTCTGCCCAGGCTTTCCTGTGCGCCTCGCTGTCTTTATAAATATTAGTCTTCCTCTGAAAGCCCGTTTCCTGCGCCGGAGTCTCCTGGCCCTCGCCGCTGGCCCCCTCCCCCTCGTCCTTCAAGAAAGGATTAGTCCTGAAGCCCCTCTTGCTCCGCTCGTAATCGCGCAGCAGCTCGTCGATATTATCGAGAAACTTGGAGGAGCTGGCCTCCTCGTTCTCCTCGATCTTTGAGGAAACTCGCGGCGACATCTCAAGATCGTTAGACGAGCTGGACACCGTGGACCCTCCCCTAGTTTTCCTCAGCTCCATCACCGACCTGCACCTGCTGGGATCGAAACGGGAGAATCTCTTGAAGTCCTCCACTTCGCTGGGCACGACGAACTTGAGAGAACTCCGACGGGACAGCAAGCACGCGTCGCTTTTCCTTCTCTCCAGCCTCGATCTGGGATACAGTGGCACATCGTCGAGTATCAGGCTGGTGGTCCCTGACTTCTCGTCCTGCATGGACGTCGCGAAGGAGTCCGCAGAGTCAGTCCTTCGAATGGCGCCTAGTTTGTAGAACAGATGATCCTGGTCCATGAGGTGCGGCGGTGCCGGTGTCTTGGTATTGTACTTCCCATCGATGTAACCCTCGCTGGAGGTGCTGCCTGACCGATCAGGGTACACGATCTTCTCCGTAACAGAGCCCAGCCTGGACACTGGCCTGGAGTCATCCGTATCCGGCTCCGACGGCGGGCCAGAGTCAGTAGAATACTCCACTGCTAGGTCAGACAGCCTGAACGGCCTCGTGTCCTCCTCCACTTCTGGTCCCAGCTCCTCCAGCCCACTTTCGTCGTCTAGATTCGGATTGTAGGCCTCGACGTCCTCTTGCACCTCTGGATTCTCTGCCACCTCTGCGCTCTCTACGTCCTCCAGCTTCTTTGCTGGTGGTCTCACAGGAGCCGGAGTGGCTACGACTCTGTCACTGATGACTTCCTTTCTTGTGATCTCCGGGTAATCGTCTGGCTGCGCCACTAGGAGGAATATCTTCCTCTCGGAGAAGCTGTCCACCTTCGTGTGCCTCCCATCCTCGTCCAGGACCACCTCCACGTAGCTCTCGCAAAGTTCCTCGAACGTGGTGCGCAGCTGTCTCAGGTATTTCGAGAGCTGTCGCAAGCTGGAGCCCTTGGAGCAGTCCCTGTCGTCGGGGCTTGAGGACAGCAAGGATTTAACGGTTTCCAGGGTAGCCTGGCTGTTCTCCATTTCGCGTAGACACAGCTCGAACAGAGTGACGATCTTGATGGTCCAAGCTGCTCCAGCTTGGCGATAGAGGTTCGCTGGTTGGTGGAGGTTGGCTACCTTCTGGACCAAGAATTTCAGGCCTGGACGACAGTCGAACTTGAGGGCGGCTACGTAGGAGAGGTCCAGTGCCGAGAGGAAGATGTCCACGTGGTGGCTGGTCAGGTAGGAGAGGTAGCCAGAGACGAAGGCTTTTGGCGATGATGATGACGCTGAGTGTGGTATCACGTGCGATAAGCTAGAAGTTGGGGTGGAAACAAGGATTCATAGGAATGAAAAATTTCTGCATGGCTTGTGTACACTGTTGCGTGTGTGACTGAAGGGAGGGAAAGTGTACTTGAAGGTGTATGAAATACAAATGACGAGTGTTTGTAAAACAATCGAGTGCTATCTCAGGTTCTACTCTCATTCTAAGGGTGCACGTGATGATTTCTTTGGAGAATGAGTAGCTGGAACGTAGATCTGTTATTCTAGAGTGCACAAAACTCTCTCCAATGTCGCTACAATACCTACCTGGGAAAGGACGAGTCAGTTCCCTGCAAGAAGACACTGGCGATACAGTGAAGAAGCATCTGATGGACCAGCAGACCCACCACCAGTGCCCTCAGCTGAACCCTCACGATATAGAGATCAGGGTTGAGGGTGGAGCCTACTGAGGGTGGGTACAGAAGGAACACGTAGGACCTTTCGTCTGATTTTCTTGCAGTCTCCTCGGCACGTTGTTCCTCGAGAAGGAACACCTGAAGGGACGAGCATAAGAATGTTTTATTCTCGAAGGGGCCAGCGGAAACTACACACCCCACGATCCTCTGTAGATTCTCGAAGCTTTCCTAGACGTTCTCCGCTCATCGTCTTCATCTCTGTCGATTCATATCACGTACCTCCCTTTCGAGAAGCTACAAGAGGAACCGTGGGTGTCGCCCGGAGCCCCTTGCAATGATATCGTGAATGTCGTGACTAAGGATGGTCGCTCGGTTCGTGAACAAATCGTACATCGTTATCGGCGGCGGTTCTATAGCTCGACCTAACGCGATTGATTCGCTCTCGACAAGTAAATACGGTGTGCATTCTACGAAAGCTGCAGCTTCTAGAAGTAGGTGTCGTATATCTCATCACGTACATATCATGTGACAGTGAAATTCTAGCCATGGACCCAAGCCATGGATTTTAATGGTGATACGCAAGACCGTGCCAAGTTGAGTTTAAAAATGATATCTCGGCCAACGACGGGGTCCTTCGTTGCTTCAATCGAATCACTACGGAGCGCGTGTGTTTTGCCGAATTCTTTCGAGAGTCGAAAGAGTCGATTGTACTCGGTGGATTGCCTCGAAATCCCTGAGTCGCCGTTCGATGGTACGTCGGAGCGACCGAAGGATTCCTCGGGCGGGGACCAGCCGCGAAAGGACCTCGTCGAGGAGGTTCTGCAGCCTGACCTGTGCCTTCTACCAGCGAGTGCAAAAAAACATCTAAACGAGGTGATCGGTCGCCAATCGTTTTGGTTTGCTCAGCGTCGACAGGCTCGCTTCGATTCCTCCCCGTCCCTCTAAATTTCCTGTCGCGATGGCCGGTCAAGGATCATCAGAAAGACAAAAAGGGGGATGCAACACAAGAACCAATCAGCATTTATAAATGGAAGCGTCTGTATTTCGACACAGTTGTGCGTGGAACGCATCGAGCGGTACAAAAATACGATCGCGTTGACAATTAACATCGTACAAAGATCTCTCGTCGCCCGAGGCTTCCGTCCCGGGCACTCGGACGGCCCATCTAGTCCCAACGCTGCGCAGTGGCATAGAACTCGAGGGAGGGAACGCGCGAGGCCGGCTGTCCCCTTTATTTTAAAGGCTATCCAGCTTCGACGCCCGGGCACTCGATTCCAAGCCACCGTATATGCCATATCAGCCATACAGATGCAAGCTCGAACACACGCAAAGCGCAACGAATCGCGAGGCACGACGAATGCAAATAAAATAGAGAATTCTGTGATCTAGTCGACTACGGTCGCGATTTGCGGGTGCTGGAACGGTATCCAATTAGCGGAGCCGTGTCTCTCCGTAGGCAGAAAGCGGTAATTGCAAGTGAATCGATGTGGCGAGGAGCGCGGACCGATGGCAGGCCTGTCGACGACGACCAACGTCGCGGACGGATCGTCGATCGTCGACGGTCACTGTCGCGGGCGCGCGCGCGCGGAGATTCAACCCTCCCGTGGCGATTCCCTGCATCGTTTCACCCGTTCGTCTAGTCGGTTCCACGGTTAAGAGGAACCGATGCGTGGTAACACATTCGTTCGTCTGTTTCTTTGCCATTTCCTATCGTTCTTAAAATCCATGACGTGAGTTACCGTGGGCGGCTAGAGCCAATGGGGGCCCGTGTTCGTCGTAGTGTTAGTGTAATCGAGGGGTGTCGTGTGCTGCCTACAACCGACGGAGTAGGAGGTAGTGTGCTGGTCGATCAGTGTCGTCTCAATGGTCATCGAATCCTGGAAAGGTGTGGTCGGCAGTGAGGCCGCATTCTGCCTCTTCACGGCAGACAATACCTCGCGCAGCTGGCTCACCTGGGAGCAAGTCAGGTCAGGAGGGCACCACGTGTCTCTCTCTCTTTTTTCTCAAAAATGTTTGCCGGATAATAGTAATTCTACTCTGTACGTGCGCAACGCTCTCTCACTCGCTCGAAACACGCTGCATTCCGAGTATCGAATTCTAGCAAAGGATCGGCGCCGTGGAGGCTTTACTCCGAATACGCGGTCACGGTCGTCTGTTATGATGGGGGTGGGTGGTGGGAGGGTAGGTCGATCGATTTCGCGGGAGGAACGGCGGAATTTAGACGGATGGGCGCGCGAGGGAGGACGCGAGAGGGATCGATCATCTGAGATCTCGCTTGAGGGATCGGCATGCTAATGCCCGAGTGGGGACACGTCTCACAATCAGCTGAGAGCTCGTGGCGAATGCGGGGGCACACGAAAACAAGCACAACGAACGCACGAACGTCAAACAGCCAGAAGTGAGGTAGAATTTTCCTTCAGAGAAGACAGAGAGGTTCGGGCGTATAGAGGAACGACAGTGGGGAAGTGGGGACTTACCTGGGCAGCGAGCTGTCTCAGCCGTTCCGACTCTTCCACCGTCGCGTCCCGTCGCGCTGCAACCATGACCTGAGCAACGTCACCGTAAAACGACTCGGATCTCGGTGAGAAAGCCATGGTCAGCTGGTGCAGCTCTTGCAGGGAATTCGAACAGGCGCGGTAACAGGCGACACCGCAGACCTCCCATTGTTCTGGGGTGAGAAGGGGCCCGCTGCTCACCAGGACGTGCCTGCGCAGACCAGATTTCGAATATAAGTGGAGTCAGAAGAGTGGTGGATTTTTCTAGAGACGCGGTAGTTTCTCGACGCCAAGTATTTGACTTCCAGGCCGCGGACATCTAGGCAAATGTCAAGATGTTACATTTTATCTTCACATTATTAAAATGTCCACGATATGGGTAATGGTGGAGTGTACGAACACAGCATTTTAGCTGTGTATATGTAGTTGTCATCTTAAGCGCAGTTGGAAAGCATCTTAATGTACTTGCAGCTCATTTTGATTTCACAAATTTTTTATATGCTAATTATTATTATCTTCTATTCTTTTGTGATTTATTTGAGACTTCATGTACTTGCTGTAATTTTTTTACTTTTTTCAAGTTTTTTTATGGGGATTACATCTACCTTCGCATCGAATTTTCTCCTTCTAATCAGAAATTATTTATCCTGGGAGCTAACTAGAATGCATGACCAGAAAAAATCATCCCTACATTTCCAAACCTCCTTCAGACACCAATGCATTGCTGAAAGTATTCAGACCTGTAGAAGAAAAATGAAACCTCCAGCGATGGGAATCGAACCCGCGATCTTCGGATCCACTGCGCGCTGGTCAGCCGCCTTAACCGATTCCCCCAACGTTGACTCCGCGAGATCTCTACGTTTCGGACTCTACTTAAGGAGCGCCACCTATGTGCCACACTCGCACCGTAGGCCGTTCCTAAACTCCTACAGACGTAACCCAGATCTCGTTCTCCGAGTACGCCTGAGCAGAGTAACGAGACAGACGAATGCAGCCCGGTGCGTTCAAGAGAAGTGGCCTGCTACCAGGAGTGGGTGACTGCTAGGATTTCAGTGCAGGATCCCGTTCGTCATTCACTGCCAGGCCTAGCGATCTGCCCGCGAACCTGTCCCGTTTTTAAACTCCGCGCACGCCTGTACATCGATACCTCGCGATCGACCCCGTCCCGGGATTGGATTACACGTGGCTCGATGTACACTGTGCATTAATACGGGGAAAACGCGCGAATGGGTACAGCCTTTGCTTCGGAGGTAAAGGAGGACGGAGGGTATCCTTGCCGGTGTGCGCGGGTCGCACACGCGCGCGCCTCGGTCTGTGTCGCTGGCACGACGCTCCAGGGGTGTCGAGTGTCGGTGGCTACCTTATCCCACCGGACAGCCTGTCAAGCTTCGTTATCATCTTACACTCACGCTACGCCCGTAACGACGATATATCTAACCTCTGTCGATGTACATTCCATCGAACCTCCGCGCTATGATTCACCCTTTCTCTCCTCACATCCTCCCCCCTCGCCCTGGAAGAGCAGTCTCGCGAACCCCCTCACCCTAGCGCTTTGAACATCGACGGGCATAGCTTGGACGCCGGTGGATATTCACTGGGCCTCCTTTATTTCATTGTCAGTTTGATTTCTTTCCTCTCCATCTTTTTTTTTTATGGTTGGATTTAGAGAGGCAGTGGCGCACCCAGAAGGGCTCTGGCACCCCCCCGAAGAAGGGGTTTTGTAAGAAGAAAAGAAACTGGATTTTATTCTTTAAATCAATTTTTATAATCACCTAATGAATTTTACTGAATTTGCATTAAAAATATTTTCATCCCTTCAACTCGGCTCCCCTCAAGATTAAATCCTGAGTGCGCCACTGATAGGAGGAGCTAGATCTGGGTGGAGTTTGGAAGTCTGAATTCGAGTTGGCACTGAAGGTGATGACGGTGCCTTCGTTGCGAGCCAGTGATCTTAATTTGATACTGAGTCATCGGTGCAGTGTACTTAAAGGACTTTGACACTGTTCTTTTATGGTGTCATTGTAGGTGTTGAGATACTTTCATAGCTCGATGGATCTGTCTACTTTTTTTTAGTCTAATTCGAGGAAGATTCTTGAGGGTTTGATTGAAGCACTCACCTGATGCAAGCGCAGCCCAAACGAGCTATGCTCTCCGTGGGCTGAACGACGCACTCGGCCATCACCAGTAAAAGTTGCTTCAACATCAGCGTCGTCGCTGGCTGATGGGCGTCGTTTCGCATAACCTCTGGACCTAAAACCAAGGAATCAATATCCCTTTCAAATCCTTCCTCTTCAAGCATCCCACTCTAACCAACAAGTATCACCTTGCAAGTGAGTCAAATAATCCACCACCAGATCCGTCGTGAGGCCACAGCACTGCTTAAAGTTAGGAGCAAAGTTATCCCAGCCCCTGAAGATCTTCGACGTCTTCCTCAGCCAATTCTGCACCATGGGCAGCAGCAGGTGATTCACGCAGTAGAGGCCAAACGCTGGTCCAGGGACGTTGAGGGTGTCTCTCAGCAGGTGGAACAGAGTTTCCAAAGTGTGGGGCTGGTACCGTTTCGGACATATCATGGTGGCGCTCGCGAGACCTTCGATGAGGATATACCAGACCCTGAGGATCCCACTAGGCTTGTCCATGCTCTGCAGGGTGGTGATGGTGTGGACGTGGTCCATGAGGATATCGTGAGGTCTCCCAGGTATGGTCTCCTGGATCGACTCGGCGTGCTTATCGAATCTGATGAGCTCGGCGTTGGGTATCGCGGGGTCCACGTACTGGGGAATGGTGGAGACTTGGATTCTCTGAGCGGAGTGGAAGATCGGGCAGGCTGGCATGCCGTACATAGAGGCCAGAATGTCGCTGCAGCTCAGAAGATACTTGAGGCTCTCCACGCACAGTCTCATCCGCCTGGACTCGGCCACGTCCACCTGATCCTGCTCGTCCTGGTGGCCCTCCACGTCCCCGATGCCTCTCACGTGCCTCAGCAGACAGAGGATGCAATCTAGCGCCGCGTTGGCGAACACCAGCGTGTTGTCCGTCGAGAGGAACACCCGGAAGACCTCCAACAGGGGCGCTGATTCCACGGAATCTGAATTGCCGACGGAGGCTACTCGCAACGCCCCGAAGAGAGGCCGCCAGCCAGACCGGATCTCTGTTCGGTTGGTCTCGACGAACTCGCAGATGCAGCTGACGATCTGGCAGGAAATAAATGTACCACTCCCTGAATTTAAATCGAAGGGATCGAAAATTGGTATTTCAAATCGAATGAGAGAAAGGGGGTGACCTACTTGGTCTTGCACGTCACTATCGCACAGCTCCAGACACAATAGGTTCTCGAAAGGCTTGAATAGAGCCTCGTTGAAGTGGAAGTGAGGCAGCTCCACTTGTTCGTTCAGCAGAGCTGCCATCGAATCGTGGATGCATTGAACCGCCTTCTTGGAGATGCTGCGGTCCTTGTGGCAAGCTGCCTCCATAAAGTGCGGGCCTAGGATGCTCCAGACCTGGGAAACAATTAAAAAAGAATAGAAGAAGCTGTTAACTTCGGCAGCTTGAGCGTTTGAAGCTGGAAAGGTCTCGCCAGGAGTGTCTCACCCTCATTATATGAATCAGAGGCCTTCCACTCTTCACGCACTTCAACATCACTTCCCCTAGTCGAGCCAGCAGTAGCACGTTCATCTCGTTCTCCCTGGGCTTGCTCCTTCTCCACCAGAATCTCTTGTTATCCTTGGAACCGTCTGTGGTTTTGAACAGCTGAGCCTTGCTGGCTTCGCACAGGGCTGTCAGAAACAAGCAGAGAGCTCGAAGGTTCAGCTTCAACGCAGCGTTTTCGAACAGCCTATCCACTTGCTGGGACAAGACACAGATAATCTTAGCTGCGTAGTCGGCCGGGAGGATTCCGTTGAATTGGCTGTCTGCGTTCGATTCCTGAATGATCTCTGGGATGGTGTCTGAACTGGGGTTCTGTGTGTACGGGCTGGATAGGAAACTGTAGACGTCAACGCTGTAAGAATGAAAGTAGAGAGTATTTTGGCTGGTGTACTTGGGAAGGATTTTGAAAATACTGCTTTACCAAGTCTCTTCTTCATCGGTGATATTAAAATTGAGCCTAAGTCTGTCTTGGCTCCCTTTCACGTCTCCATTGGAGGTCTCCTTCTTCTCTTTCTTCTGCTGAGTCTTAGGTAGCGATGGGTTCTGGTTCCTCCCGAAGAAATCGTGCTCCAGTTTGCTCACATACAAGCAACATCTTTTTAACAAACAAATGCCTCCTGTATAGTTGCAATGAAATTGAACGTGATTAGTGGAAGGATGAATTAATAATCTCTCACGTGAAAACGTGGGGCCAGCAATCGCTGCCATGGCTGCCAAGTTCCAAACCCTTGCCCAAAAGCACGTCCATGCTCAGAGCATGAGAAGTGTGAATATTAGTGGCCCTGTTCTGCAATTTCAGACGTAGAACGTCCTTCGTTCGAGTGATCTTCGACAGTGACTGCTCCGTGCAGGCTGCCTTAGCTAGCAGAGCAAAGATGGAACCGCAACGATTCTGCAGACCTGTATAACAAGCGGTAGAAATAATTGCAGAGTACTGTGTACCTTAGAAAGTGACGAGTTACAGGAACGTCACTGACCAAGGATGTTACTAAGGATAGCAGCCTTGTGGAGGCCTTCCAGGGACAGGACAACTGTGTCCCTGATGCCCCTTCTGCCCCCATCCCTGCTCAGGATCCCCTTATTATTCTCTTCCTTCGGAGGATTCAGCCCGGTCGTCAGAACAGTCATCATGCTTCCCCAGCAACAAGTCAGCACCCTTCTAGAGAGCTTGGCACCAGCCTCAGCTTCCGGCGTGGGTTCACTCCGAGATAGCTGAGCTTTCTCGAGCCTTATGTAGTCAGACAACACCTGCCCACCTCTATGGCTACCAGGAATCCCGTCGATGTCTTAAAAAACCAGTGGAAATTAACCCTCGGAGCTCACAGGACTTAGTTTGTCCACAGAAAAGGGTCTTACCAGTGAGAACGTTTATCAAAGCATTATTTTCTGTATAATGAGGATTGTAGCCACATTTTTCGAGCAGATTGCAAGCCAACACTTGCTGATAGAGTTCAGACAGCCAGGTGGCTGACAGGTAGACTAGAACTCCTGACCCGTGCACCTCTTCTACGAATTGCTCCTGAAGGATTCAATGATAACAGTTGAAAATGATGGAGATTGATGTGGGAGGCCATACAGCTGTCGAAGCTGATTAGCACTTACCTCACTGATGGGAATTTGACGGCTCTCTTCGTGGTAGTAATGGATCCTGATTAGCTTGAGATTGAGGAGCAAGGCTGCGTAGGTGGCCAGGTAGATTCCATCAGCGTTCATGATGGTGATCAGGGCACAGGAGTCCGTGCTGATGTCCGTCTGCTCTTGGATCTTCTGCTGGGCTGTGAAGACCCCTGAGGATGTAGCGCGCGTCCCATTATTTATTCCTAAAGCATTCTACCGAAGCATTCCTACGTTCCAAGAACACGAGTCTTCTACCTTGACAATACTCCGAAGCGAAGTTCTGCAGCGCCTCGTCCACCTCTATGTTGCTCCTCAGGCTCAGCACCATGGGAATCAGGTCGCTCTTCAGGGTCTTCACGAATTTCCTCGCGTTGTGCCTCTCCACGTCCACGTTGCACTCGTCGGCCACCTGGCGACCCACGTGAAGACACTTGGGGAGCTTCTCTAGCCTCAGCCTCTCCCTCTCGTTCTCCATCGCGTACTCATTGTCCTCCAAGCTGTTCTCCTCCTGGACCTCGTCGGATTCGTTCTGAGGGCCCTCGGTGTCCGTCGAGTCCCCGTCCTCCGATGGTCCGTGGCCCGAGGAGTCCGAGTCGGACCCTATCCCCTTCTTCATCAGCTCCAGTTGCTCCCTGGAAAGATCGATGCAGGGTTTCAAGGCAATTACTCGAGCTGTCACAGCTTCGTGCTAAAGCTTCGTCTTGACAGCCAATTTAAAGTTTTACCTGTAAGTTTTCGGCAGCCGCGCCATGCTCTGGTAAGTGAGGGGCCCTCTGTAGTCGCAGGACTCCAGGTCCTCGTACAGGCTATTGATCGCGCACGTGTAAGTGTGATTAATGGCCTTCCCCTCGCACAGCTCCTGGAGCGCAGAGAGCATCGCAACCACGCATGAAACGCTCGCGTGCAGTATGCTCAATCCACCAGTGGTCGACTCCTCGATGGAGTCCATTGCCCTGTTGCAAATGAATATTATTGCAAGACGAGCACATTCATCTCTGAATCTTGAGACCTCCTTCGGTGAAACGATCGCTTACAGCCTCATCAGCGCCATGTCGCTCTGAATGTGGCTGCACCTGTCCTCCTCCACCAGCAACGGCCCAGCAAAGTCGACTATTCTGCTAGGACTTCGTAGCAGCTCCTTAAACGCCTTCAGTGGCTCCAGACGCTGCTGGGGCGGCGGGTACAGCAGCATTCTGTGGAACACCGACTCGAGGACAGGCCGCAGGGGACCCACACAACCCACTAAACGGACCAACTCTGTTCCGATGCTGCGGATAGAAGAATTTCGAGAGTTGTTCAACGAGTCGAAGCAGCGTTACGTCAGCTGCAGCGTCCGAAGTGTACGTGCCTGTAGACTGTCTTCGCCTGGTGGCTATCGAAGCTCAAAGAGGTAGCCAGATACCCAGATCCTCTTCCAACCTCGCTCTCCTTCCCTTCTCTGGAGGTGAAGGTCTTGTCCACCCTCGGCGTGCCCAGGAAAGCTATCAACGCCGGGCAGAACTTCTGCCAGAGGAAGGTGGTGAAGTGCGTGTTCGTGTGGATCTTCTGCGGCAGGGACGAGATCAACGTGTGCAGGCACTCCAGCAGGAACACCACCGTGTTACCATTTCTGCCGTTGCTGGAACAGTTTTTCCTAGAATTACGCGATGCAGGCGCCGCGCGGAATCCGCCTCCTCTCCTCTTACTTCTGAGCCTCGTCCAGCTTGCTGCAGATGTACTGGAGTATCGGCAGAGCCTCGTTGAAGCAGGACACCCCCCTTTCCCAGACGTTCTTATTCTTCTTGGCGTTCTCGTCCATCTCTTGGCACTCCTCGTCTGCGATCAGAAACGTTGCTTAATCTACCACCCGTTCGTGCAGGAATCCAGACGAGTCTCGCGTTCCTCGAGGGCAGATCGAGCAATGATCGCGCAATTAGGCAATGCGCATTCCGCCAGCACGCGAACGTGCTATCTATCGATCAAACTTCTGTTTGACTACGCGATCGAGTGGCTGATAAGCGGCTGGGGCACTCGCGCGATATTTGCACACGCTGTGCTAACAAAGCTGCCCGCCGCAAAGGACTCCAATTAGAAGCATGCGTTTTCAACGGAATTACCTAAAAACAGGCAAAAGGATCGCAGTGTCTGGCTGGTCGCAGCCTGAGCCGCGGTCCTCACCGCCTGGTTCCCATTTTCGAAAGCCTCGCAGCAGGTGGTGAGAATGGCGATTATCAAGCGGCCGTTCATCGTCCAGTAAGACGAGCAAGCTACTTGCAACAGAACCTGAAAAAAGTACGCAGCATTACCGGCGATTCTTCCTAAAAAATCTCCTCTGGACTCACTTTCAGCATGTCCGTCTGTGTGTCGTCCGACTGGGACAGAATGGAGCCCATCGCGTGCAGCATTTGCGCGGGCAGCCAGAGGGAGTCATCCTCCGGCTCGTAGGGAGACTGGAACCTGTCGTCCCTCAACATTTTCTGCATTAAAATGAACGAACATTAATACCAAGTCCTATTAATCATGAGAAACTTCATTCTCGAAGAAGTTGAAAATTTCTAAAAAAAATACATCGAATAAAGCTGAGATCCCTGACGGAAGGAATATTCTTCGAAGAAGCTCGATTATTTATACGTTTTCCTTGAACGTAAGGCTAGTAGAAACCGCGAGCAACACCTCGTCGCGCACCGTTCAGAATGTCACAGCTGCTCGCTGATATCGTTCGCTTTATCGCGAGGTTCCTTCCCGCCAGCGGATGCGTTCTTTACACGTACACGACACAGGGAATGTCGAAACCCTGCTGGAATACCCACATGTGTTCCCGACAGACCGAACGCCACGAATTTGCTCCTCTTCGTTTCCAATGCTAGCTGAAAGGTGTGTAGACATTTCGCCCGCAGCTCGTGGGGTGGATCGCGTAGCAACCCCTGCTGCTTATCCAGGAAATCTGCACAGTAAATTCTTAATCAATTCGCGGGAACCGCAGTCAAAGGACAGTTTTAAAGTGAAACAGAATTTATGATATAATAGGTTGGAAAATAATGAATTGATGGTGGGTGGAGGGATGTCAAGCGAGAGTGACTAACGCCACTCGGCTTTGAATAAGAGTAGCTACCGTCGGAGTTTCCTGGTAATAAGGAACCCGTGGTGTTTGATTTTGCGGGAGCACGTGGAGTTTACTCACCATACGCTTCCTGCGCTGATTTCCGTAAATTCTGTAATTTCGCATTGCTCGATTCCCGGACGATCTGCAGCAGGAGATCCTCCATGTCACGGTGGACTAGCACGCGACTGATCGATAGCGGGAGTGCCAATGCACGCTTGGCTATACGCGCGCATCCAGGGCCGTAATAACAGTTTCCCTCGAGGGAAAGTCATTTCCCTCCGCGGCAGTTCAACTTTATCGAATTCTTTTTCAGTAACTTAGCTTCACAGGAGACAAGGATACAAATTAGAATGCAAATTACTTTGTAGCTTAACCTGAGGCTACTGGAAGCAAACTCAATCTATACAGTCGCTTCAAATTTTCACTCTAACATTTGGGATGCTAGAAAAACAGTTCCCAGTTGGAAAACTATGTATGAAATCGTCAGGATAGCGATCAGACTTCTTTAAAACTCGATACAGTCGAAGGAAGTTACGCTACAATTACGCTAAACTTCTCGAAGTTGTCAGTCGTGTCTCGGTTAATATTCTATCGCGTGGATTGACATACTTGTCGCCACAGCACACTGTTCGACGATTTTTACTCGTATTTGAATATACGCCACTCTTCTCTGTCAGATTTCTGATTTATCGAGCCTCGATTTTGCCCGGTTAGCATCTCAAAATTCCCTCACAAAGAATGATATAATCAGTGCTGTCTGAACATGCTGTACTCCTGAATCCAGTTACTCCGCTCACGTTCATGCTTCCCAAAGAGATCGACGCCAAAATTGGCGCCTCGGGGATGATATTCTCGATGCAACGAGCGATTAAAGAGAAGGCGATTTCGGGTGGATCATAGACACTTTCAAACCGCGCGCACGTTGGCGCGCAGAGCGTTCGCGTGATCACGTGATCTCCTCTATTCGATTTTCAAAGATGGCGGCGGAGAGTGACAGGAAGCGTAAAGGTGTAGAGAAAGCTCATCGTAGAAATGCTATGCTGTACAAATTCGCGGTGAATGTGATAGGTAGGAGCCTGTTTTTACTAAATGGAAGCCGTGCCTCCGATTGTCTCCTCGGATTTTAATAAAATTCTCTTACCTTCTGCGACAGGCTTGGCATTCGGGTTTTTCCATCGGTGGCATGTGTCCACGCTCTTCGAAAATGACCGGCATTTCTCCCACCTGTCCGAGATCGAGAGGGAAATGTCGTTTCGCACGGAAATGGTAGGATATTTGGTGGAATTTGAAACGCCCACGATAGTGGCGTGAAGGCACCAGGTATGGCTGTTTCATCCTTCTGTTCCTCCTCAGGGCATGTATTATTCTTACTACAAAACGATCGCCGCGTCGGAGACGTTCGCGGAAGGGCTGTGGAAGGTCAGCTACGATAACATTTCCGAGTACGGGAATGTTATCGACGCGAGTAGAAAGTATAGCTTGTTGCCAGAGGTATCGTACCCCGATTGGTGGGCTTCCATCGGTTAGCACGTGAGAGCAGGAAAGAATAAGAATTAATGGTTTACAGTTGGTAGCTGGGTTTCTTTATCATTGCGCCAGGGACCTGGGAATCGTATCGATAAAGCAGTGCTGGGAAGTGAGACCCGTTTCTGCTACATTTATATACAGAGTCCAGTGTTAGGGGCACTCAATCCCTCAGGCACCTTGCGTTCTTCGGTTGTAATAGTTGTTCGAGGCTCCGTTGATACAAAAGCAGGTCTTATCGCATCGTGACTCTCGTATTCTGTGCATCTAATCTACCATTGAATGAAACTAGCGATACTGGAACATCATAAACTACCTTTATTAATCATCGCAGAGCCATAAATGATTTTTCAGCAAAGATATGAAAGTCATGGCTCTAGTGTTTGAGGGATTAACTGCCTCGAATAATTCCTTGCCACTCGACTCTGTATACCTTGGAAGAGGCTTTGTATCTGTCGTATATGTAGAAAGGGATGAATTCTAGATAGAAAGAGGAGAGGGCGCGCCACCGGTGACCAGCTGCGAGGGCCTGGGTGTCCCGATATATTTTTACTTAGAGATTGTCTGGTTTAGCACTGTGTTCACCGCAGCTATACTCTTCTATTACTCCATGTACCTGGGTAACAGCATAAACAGCGGTATAATCGCGGTGCTGTTGTTCTTTTACAATCACAACGAGTGCACCCGTGTCCAGTGGACACCGCCGCTGCGCGAGAGTTTCGCGTACCCTGTGATACTTTGCCAAATGTACACGCTGACTGCGTTGCTCAGGAAGGCTCGACAAGACTTGCGTACAATGCAGTTACTTCTGGTGCGTTGAAAGGATCGATGGAGCATGACTGTAGAGAGCTGTACTCTGTGGGGTAACGCGCGATGCAATTCTTACAGAAAATAGGTGTATTGACGGCAATCGGCCTGTGCTGCTGGCAGTTCTCCCATTTTGTGTTCACCACGCAGATCATTGCACTGCTGATACTTAAGTGGATGAAAGTGATACCGAACCATATTTATATATGCGTCTGTCTAACGCATGGTTGGGCCATCATGATGGCTATGAGCGTCATCGACGGCACCCCTCTGCTTTACTCCCTGTACCTGTGTCTGTTGCTGACCAGCAGTATTTTAAGCTACTCGGACCGGCTGTTCAGTTTAATGGGTCCGAAGCTGCGAACGGTTTTCGAGATTCTCGTGACGGTGGTCAGCACCAGGCGCTTGAAGTCGTTCTCCGGGTTCATGTCCGAGGACGACGCGCACGTCTACAATCTGCTGGAGGCCAAGCTGACCGATTACAAGGATTTCCACACGATGCTGTACACCTGCTCGGCGGAGTTCGATTTCCTGCCGTACAGAAGCTACGAGGCGATCACGAAGACCCTGCTTCTGCCGTGCGCGGTGCTCGCGGGGATACTGGCGATCTACTTCTGGTACAGGAATTACAGAGTCAAAGGTTACCCTAGGTGCATAGACGCGGACCTGGCGTACAACGGCCTGCAGACCGGCGCCTTCATCATCATGGCAGCGTTTATCATGAGATTGAAGCTGTTCATGAATCCCCATCTCTGTATAATAGCTGGCACGGTTTGCGCCAGCAGGTATTTGGAGAAGCTGGGGCTGAAGAACAACTTGATGAAGACCGCATTGGCCCTTCTGCTTATATCTGCGATGTCGTATCACGGATTAGAGAGGCTTCGGGAGGAACGGAGCATCATGGGTAACAACTTCCTCCTCCGTTAACGCTAAGCGCCTCCGTTCATCGTTTAGTCGCGTTTCTGTGTGTTACAGGCGAGTACAGCAACATCGAGCAGGAGGAGCTGTTCGAGTGGATAAAGAGCAACACACCTGAGCACGCGGTGTTCGCGGGCAAGATGTCGTTGATGGCGAACCTGATGCTCTCCACGGGGAGACCGATCATCAACAACCCTTACTACGAGAGCAAGGAGATGAGGTGCATCCACTGTGGACCCATTCTCGACGCGTGTCCTCTGGTGCTGACCAACCAGTCGTATGTTTCAGGGAACGAACGATGAAGGTGTACGAGATCTTCAGCAGGAAGGACGTGGCGTCGGTGTACTTCACTCTGAGGAACATGCACGTCGGCTACGTGGTGCTGGAGGAACCCTTGTGCTTCGGCTTCGCGAACCTGTAATAAAACAGTTCCAGACCCCGCAAACAAGTTCTCCGAATAACACAGCAGTGAATATTTTCTGTTGCAGGCCGGCGGGGTGTCAGGTGATCGACCTGTGGGACGCCACGGACAACGGAACCGCGAAGGCCGCCGGCAAGCCACCCCTCTGCCCACTGCTATTCCGCGGAAACGCTTACCCCTTTAAGAGGGCCTTTGTAAATAATCGATTCGTGGTCCTGCAGCTCGATTATTCCCATTACGTCGAACTGAAACCAAAGACCTCCGAGCCCCTTCACTACCAATATTGAGACCCTTAGCCTTAAGTCGAACGTTCAATGAGAAACTGAATATACCTCGCGAGATTGCAGATACTATTTTTCCCCGGAGAGAAGAGGTTGTGTACGATACATATATATTTTTTTTAAACACGGATGTGCAGCAGCCAAAGCAGAGTTGTTAGCCGACTGGGCGTTGAATAAAGCGTTATAATACGGTTGCGGCGCGTTTCATGTTTTTCCACCTCCGCTAACGATCCTCGCGACGCGCGAGTCGCTCGCTTAGCGAGATTAATTCGCTCGTCGAACACCGTGGCCGATATCAGACCATCTTCGCAGCGCGCTTCTCGAATCAGTATCGTGTGTGTGTCGTCAGTTTTGTTGAGGTGAAAATAAACGTGTACTGTACAAATCCGCGAGTTGTCATTGGGAGCTTCTTCTCCTCGATTCGCATCAGCGAGGAAACTCCGCGAAATGCCTCCTCAAATTCTATTCTTCCTGTATCTATTCTCCACGACTTTATTTCTCCAAGAAATTTCGAGAGTCGCGCCACAAAATTGAATTTAAATCTCACTTTGAAGTCTCCATCATTCAAATTATTAAACAATTCTCATCCCACAGAACCCACCCTCCGCCCGGAATATAAAGCGACCCAGAGAATGCCGATTTTTTCCACTGGTTTTTAACGAAAGTTGGCGGAATTTCGCGCGACACTTATCAACGCGAGAGCCGACAGACGGACGGGCGGCCAATGTTTGCGAGGAAAATCGAATCTCGCGGCGAAGATAGCTCCGTTATAGCCGCGCACCGTGGCACCTTCACTTCGCCCTGCAGTGGACGGTATAGTCGGAGCCCCTGCCTTCGCTATACTACGTTGTGCCGCTGACCCAAATGAATCCTATGGCCAGTCAGTCCCGGGCCGGGCTTCTTCGCGGCAATATTGCTCGCTCGATCGCAGCTGGCACCGTTTCGAGCACGCTCGTTCCCCACCGTCCAGCGACCACGCGAAATTCAGTTTCCCTCGAGACCCGCGCGAGTGTCGACGAGCCGATCGCGAGCCACCGTGCCTCCGGTCCCTGATTAATCGGTGAACCACGGTGCCCATATTGCAGCGGGGGACCAGTGAAATTATACGCGCGCCTCAGTGAAAGTTACCGATCCGCGGATAGACGAAAGGGACTCTGTGCCGCTCGATTTTCGGAGGATCCATGGTGATCGGAGGGATCTATGGTGCAGAAGGATCCGGGGGGATTTGGCCGGGAATTGTTTATATCGGGTACCAGGGAACGGTTGCTGCACTGTAGATTCGAGGAGGGAATAGTGGCTGGAGATTCGATATATCAGGTCGTGCGTGTTCGCCGGGGGAAGCAAGAAGATCGATCGTAGAGTAAATCGCCGCGCGCCACTTGGACCAGAAGGGAGGCGACCGAGGATGCCAGAGGCTAAAGGAGCAAAAACATAGAAATCGTGTTGGATCGGCTGCCGCCGGGGATCCAGATCGATCGAGATACAGATAGCGATGCGGTTACATTCCGCGGCAACGATCTACCCGCGTAATCACTGACACTCTGCAGTGAGTATCCGAACGGTTCCTTTCATTCCTCCGCCGCAGCCTCGGCGTGCATTTTTCTCTCTCCTTCGTTTCTTGTTAACGGAGGAAATGATTTGTCGAATATCAAGGACGCCTCTCCGCCTCGCGTCCTTGCGTCAGCTTATGTACGGCGCATTAATTCGCTCAATGAGCATAACAATGTAAATGCAGTCCTCGATCGGATGCGCCGATCCCGGTGCTCTGTAATCTCGAAATTGCGCTCGTTTCGCGGCAGGAGCTCTAGACGCTTTGGGCGGATTTTTTACTCCGCGGTCCTAGCGCGCAAACTTTGCGGGTAGCTATTCTTAATTAGAGAGGGTTCGATGCGTTCGCAGTCGTATAAAATTAGGGATTTTGAGGGCTCTAGCGTATTCTAGATAGCGGAGCGTGTTCCCAACATTTCTGTTTCTGGTGGGCCTCGCCATATAAGTGTTCCCTCAAAAGAAACGAAACAAGTTTTACTTACGGTAAATACCTACGCAGAATGATACGCGGAACTTAACAAATGAGATTTAAGCAGATAGTGGGTAGCAGTGTCACGAGCCTCTCCGATCCCATGTTCTTCTTTCCACTCGCTTTTTTCTCTCCCGTGGATACTTCATCAGCGGAGTTACTGGAGGGGTAACGCCACTGTAATGCCACAAACACGTAGTGTACCGTTGACAATTATTTGTGGCTAAACAAAGAAATAAGTCGATAATCTGTACAATAGCCTTTATTATACACATCTTAAGGAGCTTTAAGCTATTTTTTTTTATTTCTTGTTTTCTCAAAACAGCACTTTAAACGCATTTTTCTCGGAACCACGTTTTTCAAGTTGCCTTGCAGCATAACTTAAACAAATTCTATTCGATTCGGTGGGAATTTTTGCAGCAGCTTCTAAATTACATTAAAAAAAAATTAAAATGAATTAACAAAGAAATTAAAACGAATTTTTGCAATTTGTTTTAATTGTTCTTTTACAGTGTCAATATGGCACCTAAAAAGGGGGTATGTTCGTAGCGTAGGTGATTTCTCGATTTGAAAAAAAAGTTTGACAAAACACCCAAAAGGATGTATTCTCGGGTGTTCCATGAGAAAAATCTCGGTTATTTCTCGACAAAAATTGTTAATCGAGCTAGAGGCTATAGCGACACTCGTACAAATTAAGAATCTTTTGGAGTTTTTTGTTTCGGACAAGCTTGAGCCGGGAAATCGCCTGCGGCATGAACATGCCTCTTTTTTTAAGTACTATATTGACGCTGTAAGAAAAAACAGTAAAGCAAATTAAAAAAATTATTTTTAATTATTTCTCTATAACATAAGAGTAGCTTAATAAATACCAAAAAGATTTATTTCCTTATATTTGCATTTACTGAGAAAAGAATCTTTACATATAGCTTAATTTTTCTGCCGATCAGAGTAGAATGACCCCTTAAACCAGAATTAAACCACGTTAATTACTCGTATCTGTGGACTCCGTTACCTGTACAATGGAATTCAATTAGACAGCAAGTAAGGACACGTGTCCCCGCGACGAAACGCGGAATTCCATGGGCTTCCATCAGCCCATATCGGAGCATCCGCGAGCGTAGGAGGAAACTCGATACGTGGACGAGCCGAGGAGAGAAGAGGATTCCTAGCCCGCGAAATAGCCGTTGTTGCCTGACCTCGAAACCACGCGGAACATAGACAGCGCGGTGTGCGTCTCCTGAGGAATTTGGCACGCACGCTCTTCAACTTGGCGAGCCACCGAGCGCAACAGCTATCGATGCGCGCCGAGCGCTGGAAGCCTCACCGAGGCCGTCCTAAATCCCTCGGGCAGGCGATCCTCCAACGTATCGCTGCATATCCCGCCGATAACGTGATCGCCGATGCAAGCCGGCCGCGCCTAATCCTCCAAGACGGTAGAACCACGACTATTCGTAGCGTTACTTTCTCGCGGTATTCGTAACCCACTTTCCGAGTAGACGATGCAGTCACCCCGTACAGCGAGCTCTGTGCCGCTGCCAACACTCGAATTAGAAGCATCTAATTCGCTCGAATTACCTTCTGCCACGGACCGTCTTCTTTAGCGATCGCGAAGTGGCGATCGTTAACGAGTCTTTGACTCTGATCAGTTTTCCTGGGGTGCAACAGCCTCCCCACCCCTGAAGACGCGCACCCAGAAGGGGAGCCAAGGGGCCCTGGCACCCCCAGAAAGAAGAGGCGTTTCAAGAAGAAAAGAAAACTGAGTTTCATACTTTAAAGAAATTTTTATAATCACCGATTTCATTAAATCATGAGTGCGAAGATTAGATCCCCCTGCGAAGATTAGCAACAACAGCCACATAAATTAGCTACCACAGTCGCGTGGAGAAGTCATGGAAGTCCACTTTGAAAGGTCAATCCTCTATCGACGTACCAATTCAGCGACTCTACAGGTTTCCAATCGAAGAGGATCTCCCCGATCGTTTCAATCCTCTCCGCGATTCTTCAGCCTTTAATCCAGCCTATTATACCCTCGGAAATGGAGAGGCGTCCGGAGCCATTTTCAACTCCTATCGAGTGTATCCTAGGAGATCGCTGCGGAATGGCTGGCGATCGGCTAGCCGAGATTCCTGCGCCGGGGATCGCTGATTAATCGTGAGAAACGGTTTCAAGGTGGAGGCCAAGTATCCTTCCCGAGCCCAGAAGAGACAGGAACGCGTTGCTGTTGAGAGCGGCGGAGGAGTGGGCGACGGAGTTTCACATGACCGAGTTAGAGCATCCAGTTTTACAAGGGGCACGATGCACGGTGACACCAGATATCGTTTTCACGTAGGCCGGCTGATTGCCCCGCCGGAGAGCCTCTAATTGGCCAGAGGTCACAGCCATGAAACGTAATTTCATCCCACTGTAAGGTAATTTGCGGGAATTGCCGCCCCCTCTCTCCTTCCAATTAAATCACAAACGGCGAGCAGATAGCGACTCGCAGGGCCGACGCTTTGTTTAGTAGGCCGGTGCGATCTTCGTCAAGTCAGTCTCTCCAAACCAGAGTTTTCTTTGTGATAACGTAGAGAGGAAGAGGGAGAGAGTGAAATGGAAACGTGGTCCAAGGGCAATTGTTCTTCATCGCCTGGACCGGGCCGGTTAACGCGCGGTTATGACGCTCGTGCGAGTAATTTCAAGGTATGGTTGTTAACGACGAAGGGAAATTGATGGAGATGCTCAACCCGTCTCGCTGGCGGGGCTCGGGAAAGGCCTCTTTGTCTTGCGAAGCTTCGGGAGGGGCTTTGCTTCGATCCGTAGAATATTGATCAGAAGGATCTTGA
The DNA here is from genome assembly GCF_050908995.1 of Andrena cerasifolii. Classification (NCBI taxonomy): domain Eukaryota; kingdom Metazoa; phylum Arthropoda; class Insecta; order Hymenoptera; family Andrenidae; genus Andrena; species Andrena cerasifolii. The sequence goes on from NC_135129.1 coordinate 9,718,357, forward strand.
AAGGATTTAAGGGGGCAAAAGCAACTGATATTTACGATTTTTAAAAAAACAAACTGTTGTTAATATTGGGTTAAACTCCTTTGGGATATAAATAGGCATCTTAAAATCTCTGGAAATTATTTTTTTTATGCTTATTATTATTTATTAATTGTAGAATTAATAAATCTCTTCGACCCTAAGCCCCCTTAAGGCCGTCGCGGATTTTGGCGAAGCGAAGAAATTAATAATGATTAATTATTTGCCGCTGCGCTTCAATTCTTTATAAACTCCCCTCTTCGTATCGCCGCGCTTCGCCAAAATCCGCGACGGCCTTTAGGAGGACAGAAGAGTGCAATGATAGTCGCTAAATTAGAATGCACTATCCCCAAATTGAACAATCGCATCCGAAGCAAAAATACAAATATAGCTTTTTTAAATTGCAATAACTTGCAGAGCCCTCGGGAAGGGCTCACGAATCCTCGCAGAAACAATGGACTCCGCTAGGTCTTCCTCCCAGGAATTTCGTTTTGTCAGAACTGGTTCGAGCTCCCTCGGCCGAAACAAGGCCAGGCTTCTCCGGCGTCAGCGTCTTCCCTCTTGATCTCGCCTGGCTTCACACAGGGGGACCATTTTTTTCTGACCTTGCTCCGCGCTATACCTCTCGGCATTCCGGACTAATCGAACGACACACCTCTCACCGTGTTCCTGTCCCGTGGCTCCGTGCACTATGCCGCTTAGAAACGTGCTCCTTCTATCCGTGCATTTCCATACACGTGATTAGGAAACAGTCGCGCTTCAATGTACGCGCCTGGCGGTTTACGATTCGAGAGGACACCGCCCGGCTCTGAGGAACGCGTAAGTGGCTATAAATTGGTCGCTTTACGAGCTGCTTTTTCACTGGATCCGAAGAATTTTTTTGTAGCCTTATCGTGGGTCTTTGGAGGGATATTTGGTGGCTTTTCAGCCGTCTGATTTTTTCATGGGTATCTAAACGGGTGGTTGTTTTCTTTCTCAGGGAGAAACATAGTAAAATCTCGGGGAGTTGGTGTTTTTATGGGAGGCAAAGATTTCTGTAATCTAAGATTTTTTTTTAATTCGAGTCTTTGGGGGCTTTCAATGATAATTAATATTATTTTTAATTTTCTGTAGCTTTTAGTTTGTAAGCCTAAAATGGAACTATGGCTTGGTACTTCTAATAATTGTATAATGTCGGAGTTGTTCATTATTCTGCGAAATAAAGATCGCAAAATTACAGGATTCGCTCTACGTTTAACTAATTTCTTGTCACTTTGAGGGTTCGTAGCTTTCTGCGTAAGTGGTCCAATTGATGGTAGCTGATCTTGCTGCGGCTGTTCGGGCTTCCTTTGTTCAGAGAGTACACCAGGGTGTTTATCTTGGCGATCTGGCGTCTATAAGGAAGACGAACGGCCACCGCGGTAGCTCTGTCGAAATTCGTGCGAAAGTAAATTCCTTTTTTAAAGGCTCGCCTCGGAGCAGCGCGCGTTTCCACGGACTTTCTTCGCCTTAACCTACTTCCGGCAGAAACGGCAGGAAGAATGATGTTCGCATCGGGCAAAAGAGCCGCGCGTATAATAGAGACAAGAGTAGCTTCGGACTGGTTTCTTCGAACGACATTGTTATCAGTGGAAGGAAAATTAACCTGGTTTCTGTGCCTTCTAACTGGCTTGGATCCACGAACGGTAATTTCACTGCGTCTAACTGCCACGTGAATTGAAATTCACGGAACCACCGGGGTGTGTTTCCAGTAAAGGGGCAGGGATTCGGAGAATCCGCTGTAATTACTCGAGCTTCTAACCGCGACGAAGTATCTAACACTCTTCGAAGCATTAGCAGGCCTTTGTTTGCTACCCACTTCAGTGAAATATCAGAAATATCAAGGATACCACTTCGGGATTCTATTTAAAAGATATTTCCTCCAAACCCACTAAAATTTCGTTCACATTCCAACGTAACTGCGATTACTTTGTATTAGAATTGAGGAGCCACTGGAGAATTAATTTCCCAGTAGGTACAAAGAAAAATAATGAAACTTGGATCTCTTCCAAATTTCCAGAAACCACTTCACTGGTTCATAGATCTCGCATATTTTTCGACTAAATTTCCAACGCAGATCGCGTTCCCTCGATCCACTTGCGCAACCAAAGCGAACGACCACTGCCACCGGTTCTCCAGATCGATTCGCAGGCGAGAACTTTTGAAATCCACCGCCGCTTCTAATGTCAGTCCCCCCACGTTCGACTGCTAATTCCCCTGCTGATAATATCCAGCGAAAAAGAGCGTATTCGAGCGTGCAGGTTCGTTAGCTACGCGTGAAAGTGCGCAGCCTCGAGACGAGGAAAAGGCAGTCGACCGGCGATCAGAAACAGGGAGAGAATATGCATGTTTATTATAATTTTCGATCGGCGATGCACTTGGGATAAGAGCGGGCCTCGAAAGCGGTTCGTTTAGAAATTTCACGAACCGCTCGCCTGAGATTCGCGTGACTCTGCGTACCCCTCTTACCCATTCATCCTTCCATTCTTTCCAGTTTTTAGAAACTCGACGACCCCAGTAAATTCCCGAGCCCCCTCCCTGGGAAAGAAATCGCCTCAGAAGAGAGCCCGCGACTGACAGTCCAGGAGATATTTCCTCGTGGCGTAACAATCGCTCCGTTGCAACGTCTGCTAGACGGAGTGATACTAAAATTGTCGGGTTTTAGCGCGTGGAATTAACGAACCGCTCGCTGTCCTCCTGCTGACGGATGTCTGGTAACTTAGCTCGCTGAAATTCTCGCATGTGACGTGGAGATTTCAAAATCTCCGTTCCTTGGAATTCTGAAACCCCTCCAATTTACCCTCTCCCTCAGTGGCGCACCCAGAGGAGGCCCCAAGGGGCCCTGGCACCCCCTAAACAAGGGGCTTCGTAAAAAAAAAAGAAAACTCGATTTTATTCTTCAAATCAATTTGTATAATCACCTAATGAATTTTATTGAATTTGCATAGAAAATATTTTTATCCCTTAAACTCTTCTCCCCCAAGATTAAATCCTGAGCGCGCCACTCCCTACATATCTCTTCCAGATCCAAATATATTTAGAATCTCCAAATCACTTTGAACCTCAAACACCTCCAGTTCGGGGCCCTTGTCGAAAAATGGAAGCAGCCTCGCCAGAAGTGGTTGCAGTGGAATTCGCCAGGCTGAGTCGGGGCACGATAATAAATTAGACCACGGCTGCACGCGGAATAGAAAGTTGCAGCGGTCGGGCGCAGCCAAAGAAGCGGGCAGAAGCGGAGAAACCGTGGCCGAATACGTAGAACGAGGAAGAAGGATCCCGTCAGGGCTCCCGTGTCCGCGGCACGTTCCTCTTCGGTGTCCTCTCCCTTTCATCCTCCACGGTTGACATTTTCCGCGGTTCGCCGAGAAACCAGCCGCGACTTCCTCCTTCCCGCAGTAATGACCCCCGTTGTAACAGGCGGCGTTGATTATCAACGATCCCCGCCGCTCTTCCTCCTGCGCGAGGACGTAATAATTCGACGCGCACCACGCTAATTGCCGGGGCTTTCATCGAGATTAAGGTGTTACCACTCTCACTGGGAACCTTGCCTCTGGAGACGCTGGGAATATCAGCATCTCCTCCGTTCGAGCCGCAATTTCCCTTCAAACGAACATCGAGTGGCAGCTTCGTTCTCCTTCTTCCACCTGCTCGTAGCTACGACTCCGATTGCGCTACAGATTTTTTAATAGGAGCGTGGTAGGTTCTTAGAGGGAGTCCTAATTTGTCGGATAGAAACGTAGGGAAATTTGGGATTTTTGGGGGGAATGCTAGCGACTCGAATCAACTGAAATTTGGACCATGTTTTTGTGCATTTTTGAAGAAGTCGCTGTGGTTTTTTTATCAAGTTTTAATAATAAATAGAGGAGTTATGCACGATACACTAATACGCTGGTGTGCATGGTATTTATTTTCCAGGTAATGCGAAGCAGAAAAATGAAACGGTGTTTTGACTTCAGTTTAGCGAACCAGAATAACATGGAAAAATTATTTCTGATCCTATATTAAAAACTAATAAAAAAAAAACCGCAACTTCTTCAGAGATGCATAAAATCGTGATCCAAATTTCAGACGAATCAAATCGAAAAAAATAGGATTCCCTTTAAAGCAAATCTGATCGGGCGGTTTGCTGTAGCTCTCGTAAAGTTTCCTACCTTTCTTTCGCTTCTTGGCAGGGGAGATCGTGATTTGCATTCAGCTTCATCTTTCATTTCTGTTCCGGCGTTGTTACGGAATTGGTGGAAGGAAGTTTTGTAGCTTTATTTAGAGAGAACTGGAGAGAAATGCACTTCCTGGAAATGTGCAGGTGAAACTTTTGTCTGAAACGGAAGTCTCGGATGGTAAAAGGATTCTTAGGAGTTCCATGGCTCGTGTGCGCGGCATTGAACGAAGCAGCCGTGTGAAGAAGTTAATTGGAAGCGCGATATGCAATGTTTAAAGGGGCGAGGACTGACAATGTCACTGATTCTGTTTGCAGAGATGCGAAGCGAGGTAGGAGAATGGCTGCCCACCTGCGTAGGTTCACCGATATGCATCCTGCTGCTGTCGTGGTCGCTTCTGATCTATCAGAACCAGCCATCTTCCGCGAAGAGGAGGATCGACGTGTTCGCGGTGGCCATTCTCTCCCAGAGCCTCGTCCATCAGCTGGGGCTCCTCTTCTACGCGATCCTCACGCTCATCCGGCCTAGTAACCACTTCGGAGGTAACTCTACGCGTAACTTTATCATCTCTTCGACAAGACTGCGCAGAAGTACGGCGGAATAATCAATGCATGCTGCCCAAGTTACCCTCGTCGTCTCTAATTAATCAGGGATTAATCTGACGCAAAGTTTGATAGATAGCTAAACCTACAGCGCCCAAAAATGGCCCCGTCCCACAAACTACCATCACTTGCGATACCTTCCACGCCCAAGAGCTTAAAAAACAGATGAAGCTAACTGACTTAAAGCGGCCTAAACCACCCACTCAAGAACTCCCCCAATTTCATTCCCCTCCTAGAGTTCTGCTCGACCCTAGTCTGGATGCTGAACTCGTCCAGCATCCTGCAGGAGCTGACACTGACCTCGATCGCGATCTTCACGGCGATCAGCGCTAGGAACGAGGGCCTGAAGCTCACCAAGAACCACCTCAAGTACCACCTGGTCAGCCTGAGCGTGATTAGCGCCTGCGTGGGCGTGACCGGTGTCCTGAACTTCGAGCCAGACCTCTGCGTCTTCCTGGCCCCGGAGATCTCCCTGAAATACGGCGTGTTCGTCAACTGCCTGCGGTGCCTGCTGATGCTCGCCACGGCGGTCAGCCTGCTGATGGCTCTGTTCAGAGGCATCTGTCGCACTCGCAAAGCAGAGCTTCTGAAATCCGTGTCCGACCTGTCCGAGACCAGCTCGAAGAACTCCTCCGGGGCTTTCGAGTGCCACCCGCCTCACTGGGACCCGTCGAGCGGCTCGTGCACCAGCGGCTCCACCAACAGCAGAGCCTGCCTCAGGAAGAAGAAGGTCCAGGTCGACGAAGCCAGTGGAAGACCCACCATTTACAGCATCCTCTTCGTCTGCTACGCCTTCCAGCATGTCCCCATCTTGGTAATGTCCTTTTCTTGCTGTACTTTGTGGTGCTGGGCTGTAATCTTAGAAACTTGTGCATCATGGACGTGCCGGAGCTCCGTTTTCGAGCTGGCGAACAGAACTGCGGGCAGTTCTGCTTGCGAGTCTTTGTGTAACCTTAAGAATTTCAGATAGGAAGTCATGAAGGTGGTAATTGTTACCTTATAGGGGGATTTATCGCGGGGGAAAAGTCAGGTTTATTAAACGTCTCTTGGTCGTGTTGTAAGATGCCCGGGGTATAAGAGCCGGATTTCGTAATAACCACGAAATTGCAGGCGCGCAGTGAGCCGCGACAGTGTTACACGACTAAAATCGACAGCTCTAACTTATTCCCGATTATCTTTCACGAGCGATTAAAAGTGCACTATTACGCGGCCGCTCTCTAATCCGCAAGCCAGACTATCGCGTAATTCGTTCCTTAAATTAGCTCGATAAATTGGTACTCGATTTTTTGGTCATTCCATGCGAAATCAGACACTTTTCGAGGTAACATTTCAGATTTAGGCGAACCTTGGATATGTCGTAGTCTTTAGGGATTTTTCAAAATGTCAAAAATTGTGGATCTTACAGCTCTTTGAAATATAGCGTTAACTTTTGTTCTCAAAAAATTATAACTGTTGAACTAACAAACTGATCAAAAGGAGCTTCTTCTCTAAAAATTATTTCACTGAAAAAAAAACAAATTTTTGATCATTTATTTTGCAATTGTTCTAGACAAATGCCATGTTTTCACTGTTTTCACTATTTAAAAATTTGAAAGAAATGAGGAGTCCTATTTGTCCTCTTTACGGATGTATTTTTAGAAATACGAACACTTTAAGATTGGCCAAATGGGAATTGATTGAGTGTGACGCTGCGTCACCCAGCACCGGCTCGACTGGCTGATCCGCGCGCACTACAATATTGAACTATCTAGCCAGATTGGTCTTTAACGACGCGATTGTTCGTCGACACTTTAGCTGCGTGGTTCTTTTGCAATTATTTTTTTTTACGAATTATTTAAACTGTATTAAAAAATATCCGTCAAGCAGTGGACACTAAAAATAAGCAAATCATTGTCTTACTACGGGTTTACTGCACCTCGCTGCTCAAAGCTCATGAATAAAAGAAGAACTGAACTTACCAAGAACATCTTATCAACATTATATTCCAGTGAAAGTACAGACTTCATTCTAAAATTGTATAACGTTGGAGCCACGCGTTTCATTCATATGTTCATTAAAAAAAAAACTCATCCAAGCCAAGAGTCAGCACTCTGGAAAATCAGAGTTCATCCACACACTTCTGACTGCCCAAACTGAATCATACTAAAATTGCTTGTCTGTCAAAGGGCCCCCCTTACCGGCCGGATGCCAGCTCGGGTAGCTCTCGTCCGGAAGTGGACGAGTCATCGGTCGTGTTCTCTTTCTTCCATACCGGAATTCCGTTCGCTAACGAGAAAGTTGTCGCACGTAGAGAAAGATAAATCCATCCTCCATTCGAACAAACGACTATTTCTCTGCGCGGAATATTCTCTGCCGCCTTGCAATCGTCGCGAGTGTCGCTGAATCGTACCGCCTCCGAAAAAGAAACAGGAAACGAGAAAGAGAGGACTCGAAGACCGGCCGTCGAAATATTCGAAAGTGCCATGCTTAATACGGACGATGACCTCGATGTCGAACTCGATTAACATTCGTAACGCGGCAGAATCGCCGCTGGAGAAACTCCCCTGACCTTCCTCGTTAATATTTATAATGGACCACGGGACTCTGTTTATAATCGCCACGAGTGACCAGCTTTGAATTGGGTCACTCCTATGCGGGCGTCGAGGTCTCCGCGTTTGGCCTCGGCTTTGTCCTCTTCGCGCACGAAAATCTTAATTGTTTCAATATATTAAGAGGATACTCTTTCATTGTGCCGGGCCACAGAAGATTGAATTTCATCGTATCATTCGTAAGAAACACTTCGCTCGATGAATAGGTTGCTTTACCAGCTTTACCTGATTTGCTAATACCTGACGACCCATTTCTAGAGTCTCGAATCGTTTCGTTGAGATTCGTAATGAAGTTATTAAGATAAAAAACACGAACGAACAGAGATACACGCGAGGCAACGTCTGGGTTTCTACGTGAATATTTATTGCTAATCACGGGGTCGGAGATTCCTCGGCACCATCGATCCACAACAGAGTTGGGCATTAAATAAAGAAAAAATATTCAATTAGATTATTCGCTGAGGAACGTTAATTTTTTTAATTCGCGAGAATTTATTCGACAAACTTTAACTTTACCTTTAACTATAACTCGACGTCGAGTAAAGTTAAAGTTATACTTTTAAAGTTAAAATTAAAGTTTTAAAGTTAAAGTTCAAATTAAAGTTTTAAAGTTAAAGTTCAAATTAAAGTTGAAGAAATTATTCGACGCTGAATTTGAAACTTTCGACGAATAAAAAAATTAATTTTACTCGTCAAATTCGGTTCAACATTATTCGACACATCACGACTAATTTCTTCAACTTTGATTCGTTACTCGACATTTTTGTTTAAATAACAATTTTGCCCATCTCTGATCCGCAGTCACAAAGAACCCTTACTCTTTACCCGTTGCAATAACGCGGATCAGAGGCAACGCTGTCCGTTTCCAGGTCGTAAATTAAGTGTTACAGAGATATTTGTTCTGCTACCAGTATCGAGCATTTATCCTGCGCTTGGAAGGAAGGTAATTCTCCCCTCCAAGAAGTGTGACGAGATTTACTCGCAATCCAGAAATGGAAAATGAATTTTCCGCGCGCAGAACGTAATTCAAATTAGATCTTTTATTCATTTCACATTCTCGAGCGGCTCGCGTATATCGGCCCATATACTCGCTAAATGAGCAGTGTTACCAGTGGAGCCGACCCCGATTGAAGGGAAAACGAGACGTAACCAGCGAGCGGTTTAAAAATCGATCGAATGCTAGGCGATGCTCGGGCGCGAGCTGCGTGACGCTCGCGTTCTCCATCAGACAATTAAAGCGAGGCAAAGCGTGCAAGCTCGCTTGGGATTCAGCGCGAGTTCTGGCTGAAATTGATTGGAGAAACTCGCCTCGCCGCGAAAAGACGAGGAGAAACCGACGGGGCGAGGGAGCACAGGGAAAGAGAGGAAAAATATGACGCGCCCCTCATTGTGGCGCGAATCGGAGCGATACGCCTGTGCAGCACGCGTGCAACGAACACTCGTTACGTAGGTATCCAATGTACACACCTGCCGAAAGTATCGCGGCGATGCTCTTCCAGAGAGTCGGAGCAGAAAATCGATAGCAAAATGTGCTGGAATCACGCGTGAGACCTCTAATTGCGGCGATAACGAACTCTGAAAGCCACTGACGCTGAATCGGCTTCTAATCGATCTTCATATCGGGACGGTTTCTTTTGACCACGAAGGACTCGATGAGGAAGATTTAGATGCCATTTTTTGTGGATTTAACGGGACGAGTATCGACTTTGGGAATTTTCAATTGGTGGCACTTGAGGGGAAAAATAGGTGGCTTTAAGAATTTTTTACAAGAAGACGTTATAACATATCCTAAAAAAGGTTTTTGCCTTTTGTTAATACACTCGTTGGGGTACAAAAAAATAATTTTGTTCCATGTTTTCGATCTCGATGCCTGTTTTAGATGACGGTCAGTGCAGCGGTGCCAAAAAGAGATGCCTAAACGGAAAGCATGAAAACTCACGGGATGCTTTGTAATCAAAAATCTAAAAAAAATTATTTATATTAATGGCTACTACGTTGCTACTTTGTCGCAGCAAAAAACACCAAAACTGCGATGATTGGTGTACATTTGAACGAAGTAGTGCAAAAAGAGGTAATTTTACGCATAAATGTGCAGATAAAAAAAAAACTCGTGGTTCGAAAATTTATATTAGAGGACGATGCGATAACGAGTCCAATTCTGAAACAAACGCCTCATGATTTTTTTTAATCGGATCGGTAGATCTTCCGAAATCGCGGTTACCGTTTAGGCATTTCTTTTTGACAGCGCCGCACTAAGCGCCACCTAGGAACTGCAAGAGAGCGAAAAACACGAAGCAAAAAATTTCTTTCGCACCCTAATAAGTGTATTATTAAAAGCCAAGAATATTTTTTAGGATATGTTACAACCTCTTATTGTAAAAATTCATAAACATCGCCTATTTTTCGAGCCTTTTCACTGGAAGATTCCCTTAACGATTTGTGGCAGGAGAGGCCTTTGGATTCCCGAGTATTACGTTGCAGAGTTTCTCGACCTCTTTCCCAATGAATCTTTAATTCAATGTGCCTTTCAAGTCATGTAGGAAATCATAAGCTTCTGCTCACACTTACTTTTTACTCAATTTTCACTCCTTCTGCTGAAGCGTCGGCTTTCTAAGGAGCTCTCATGTTAAACGGAGAGAATGCCGAGTGAAATTGGAAATTTTTTATTAGATCGCCCGTGAACAGTTTCACTGTGTTAATAGAACGATATTTCGAGGTTTCCCTTTCCTTCTACAGTGCCAGGCTCGCACACGCATTCGCGTCACGTTCCTAAGCAGCCGTACTCATTAATTAAGGTATCTCAGTTTCGATTTCATATCTGCTCCGCCCGTTACGCGCGCAACCGCCTCGAATTAAAGCTTCGTAATCTCGGGCTTGTTTACGGTGTTCACCTCTCCACATAATTCCACGTAAATTCGCGGCAAGCATTTCCTAAGCAGCCGACACCCCTTTTTCTCGCGACGTATCGTTAACTTTTACGTAAGCGCAGCGATACGTTTGCTGCTTGGTTGTTGCGTAAGTAGGTACCGTTTTTCGCGGGCCGATCTAGCAGCATTTTCGTTCCCAAGAAAGTTGTACACTCGGTTTCATTAATATTCGCGCTTAAATTAGCGCGCAAATTGAAATTCATTAACTGAGTTCTTAAGCAGTGGGTATTTCATTGCTCGCGCGAAATCCAACGAACATTAACAAACCCGTCCAGCGTTTATACATTTCGAAAAGGAATCTTGTCTACGGCGTATGAAAACCGGGGTCCCTCGACCTCGAAATTCTGTGGTACATTCTGGAAACGATTTCTCCGCCGAGATATCCAGTTTTCGACCGAAACGCACATGCTCGAGCAGTGGCGCACTGAGGATTTAACTTCGGGGGAGCCAAATTGAACGGACAAAAATATTTCTAATGCAAATTCAGTAAAAATTTATTAGGTGATTCTACAAATCGATCTAACGAATGAAATCGAGTGTTCTTTTCTTTTTACAAAGCTCTTGAATTACTTCACTCGTGGTTACATTAATCTCCTTTCTCCCTTTTCTTTGGGGGGTGCCAGGCTCCGTCTGAGTGCGGCACTGTGCTCCAGAAGGAATGCCTGTTTGCTTCAGAAACTCGAAGGAATCCCCTTCATTCTGCTTTCCGAACTCCAAATCAGTGTACATCCCCCAGCAGCCCCTAAATCACCCGATGCCAAATAATTTCCCTGCGTCGCTAAAAACGCCAGGTACCCAGGCTTACCTAACCCAGACTCGAAGGCACGATAACACGATCCTGACACCCTGTCCCAAGCTGTTACGTGGAAGATCGGCCGCGGTTACCGGCGCACGTAGCTGCGCATGCAGGCCAACGTAAAAAGGCGCGCAACGGGCGGTGCGCTTTTGAAAGCGCGACCGTATGCAGTTTTCACTGTTGAAACGCCCCCGGTTCGCTTGGGCTCGTTAAAATCGAAAGTGAAGCCACGTAAGACGGCGTTTCGACGTTTCCCTCGGTGGTTGCCCACCTTTTTTCCCCGTCGCGTCGCTCGCCGAGCACGAGTGGAAATTACAGGAGCGCACGCGTCGCTCGTATATCGACGCATCCGCGGCAGACGAGTCGAAACAATTAGCCGCATGCGATGCAGTCGCATTCCGCTGGCCGCTTTTCGCCCGGCGAAAGCCGCGGCCGATCGTTCCTGACACGATTTCTTGTGGAAATCATCGATAGAAGGGAACGACGGGGCCCGTGTCCTCGATTCACCTCCGCGCGACCGTGTCTAGGAACAGAAGCTCGAGTTACTCGAACAGGGGTGCGGGAACTCTAGCTCGGCGAGATGGGTTGAACAATGCAAGGGGATTGGAGAAGAGCAATTCTTTAATTGCTCCGCTCCGAAATGAAGATACCTGCTCCAGCTCCGCTTCGTGCTCCGAGCACAGCGTTTGCATTTCGAAAAAATTTACAGGGATTATAATATATTTTCAACGCTGTAGAATCCGGAATTAGTATTTATAAAAAGTTTCACTCCTGTGTTTTTATAAAAGAAATAATATAATTCGAATAATTAGAAGAATACAGATTTAAAATTTGTAGTGGTTTATTGTTCAAAGAGACTACTTAGGGCTCGTACATAAAATATGGATACGCAGGGAATTTGGTGTACAGAAAATCTAAGGCTAACAGTGCAGGGAGCTCGAGGGGTGGTATTCTGATTAATTCCCTTGACAGTGTAGGAGACACAGAATTGAAGCTCAAGAAAACCGAAGGAGATAGGCTTGAATGAGTAACAGAGGAACATTCTCTTCCCTCGCAGGTGATATCTATCAAACCAGCAGTCCTCAGGGACTTCTGCACGCCACAGAATCTCGCGACCTGGCTACCCCTGCTGAAGGACACCCTGCTGCCGGTGTTCCTCGCTCTCTTCGACAAAATGTTCTGCCGCTACGTGGCCAGGGTCTACACGAAGCAGGATCACACGGGGAGACTGTCCCATGGTAACTCTCGGGTCTCGTTAAACGTTAACGGAACTAGCTCTCAAAGAGTCCCGCGCGTTTGAAGTTCGATTAGGAAAGACGACATTTCTCGTGCATTATCGTCGAAGGAAACAGGATTCCCTGGTTCCGCGGTATTTCTCCGCTGTGCGTGGCGTCGATTCTCGAGTAGAAAAATGCACGATGCACGCGTGGGAACGCAGAGACTCATCGGCGTGTAATCGTCAAGGAGAGATATATCAGTTATGCGACAAGCCGCAATCTCGCAATCGCAGGTAACCGCATACCGCGCGGTTAATTTCCCTTTTACTCGCGCGTGCTTCGCCTTTTTCGCGGCTTTTCTTTTACTCGACTGGGCTCTCCGTCGTACACCGTTGCTAGAGCACCTCGATCATCCACGAGATTTTCGTGCCGCGTTGAAAAAGCTGCGGTACCTCGCCGCACCGTTTTCCGCCTCGAATCGCGCTGATATTTTCGCAACACCGGCGAGGGAAACTGCGAACCCGCCACGTACGATTTCACGGAAACATCTGTTACGCTTCCTTTCCAGGCGGCATAGACGGCAAGTTTCGCCACTTCGAGCAGGACACCGAGTACAAGCTGCAGTTGAACCTGAACCACGGGCTCAAGTTCCCCCTGACTAACGGAAGCCTCTACGGCCGGTTGCACAATCACCAAAACAGAGGCTAGTACACGGACCTATTAACGTCGCAGCATTTTATTCGCCGCCACATCGTGCACAGTACACAGCTCCTTTTAAACCTCCGCCAATTCCAACAGCAGCGCCGACGAAGCTTCGTTGCGATGCTAATTCAATCGTCACTCGAGAATTACCAATCGGTTGCAAACTCAAGGTGTAGTAATTACCATTTAATTTGCATAATTGCTCTGTGATCGAGTGGATCATCGGCTGTTGCGCAATCGACGCCTGAGGAAACACGAAGAACTCTTGTCCGCGAGGGTTCCACGGTTCGAAAAGTTTCTAGTCCCCCGCGAAGTTCTACCTGCTCTTAACGCGTCGCATATTCTGCGACCGCGATGGAGGAACGCTTTTCCAATTCCCGATCGCGGGTCCCGCCCGACCCGGTGAATACGCGTCAGGAATTTCGCGCGACGATGATCTTCCGCCGATAGAAAGTACGGAGTGACTCGTTTCCGCGCGAACGGTGGCTTCCACCGCGAATACTTGAAATTATGGGCCACTGGCGAAGTGGAAAATCGATATTCCTGGTCACGTTCCGCGGTGTCTGTGCTGGTATTTCAGGCCGGGGCCAGCATACGTGTCTTTTTCAATAGAGTTTTGATCGTTTTCCTGTTTACCCGCTGGTACTGCGAGGCAAATCGAAGTCATCATCGGGACATCAGATTGTTTGAAGTTTAGACAGAAAATAGGTTGCTGCAAAGTTAATAAAGTCCCCAGGTCCCCTCTTCTCCAGAACCTAGCCCCTTCCCTCTCCTCTTTGACATTAAAATTAAAAAGATTCGTGGAATCACATCGCAACGAGGACCCTTTTACAGGAAAGACAGGCACGATCACAATGGGGATACAGCACTACCCCAGAACGCAGTCCCTGAACGAGGACAGCAACTACGCTTCTCTGCCCGCGGAGCTTTCCTCCTTCACAAGCTCGACCTTCGAGCCGCGCCAAGACGCGAACCACGCGGAGGCCCTGAAGAGACCCACCTGCGAGCCGCAAATCAAGCGACCGAGGCCCAACGAGAGCTTCCAGGAGTTGCCCGGCAGTCGTAGGAAGATCGGCAGCACGGACGTCTTCGGGCAGAACATGGAGAACCTGGTGCAGCTGGAGGACCCGTGCGTGAAGCGCAAGTTCACGAAGAGCTTAGACGAGATACGAGAGGAGCCTCCGAGGAGGCACGCCAGGAGCGTGCTGGGCCTGGAGAACTTGATCGCTGGATTGGACGGGAACCTCCACGAGCAGCAGCGCTACCCCAGGGTCACCCTTCGGAGGAACCAGAGCTTCGATCACGCGAGATGCCAGTCGTGAGCTTTTTCTCTTGATTCTCTGGCTAATCCTGTTGTTGCGAGTGGTTAGAAGGAAACGCGACGTGTTTCAGGTACCACCGACCCATTCTAGACTCCAGGACCTACGACTTGAAGAAGCAAGAGCAGAAGAAGGAGCAGCAGAGTGTCCAGAGGCAAGAGACCCAGGCCAGTGTCGATGGCTACGAAACCTCCGACGACGAGAGCTGCGACCTGGAGAACGGGGACTTCGACACGATCAGCTCGTGCAGGAGTCGAAGCAGGAGCTGCTGCTCGGTCACCACGGTGGCGAATGACGATTTCGAGTATTTCCAACGTAAGGGAACCAAGGTATCATCCTTTGTCTCATGATCTTGGTCAGGGAATCTCGATCGCGCCCCCTCGAGCCGGTGAGTCTTCAGGTTCGATTAGAAGATCCCTTGCCACGTCCCCGTAGCTACAGCCACGCCCTGCGTTTCGCACTGTTACTCTGGAAGCGTATAGAAGCGCCTAACGAGCACCCCGGAGCACGCGAGCGATCCCAGTCACTCGGACGTTGATGAAGAAAGGCGGTCGCGCGCGAGAACACTTTATTGGCCTTTCATCGGGCGAGCACTTGCGTAACGAGGGCCGTGGGAACGTGCTGTTTTGCAGGTGGAGCTGTTGCCCTCGAAGAGAACCGGCGAGGTAAAGGTCAACATGCGATCTTTCACGCCGAGGATCATCGAGAACGGGACGAACGAGCTGCGCGAGGAGAGGAGGTGCAAGCTGGCCGACACCAAGCCGAGCATACAGTCCTACCACCTGAAGAAGGCGAGGATCAGCCCCGGCTACTCGATGAACGACCTCGACAAGCTGACGATGGACAGGAGGCTGCCGGACCTCTCGCTCGAGAGCCTCAAGAGCATCCTGATGAGCACGGATGTCAGCTACCTGGACAACGGGGACATCTGCAGGCACGACATCGGCGGCTCTGTGCCTGACTTCAAGAAGATCTTCGTCACGGAGTTCATATGAGAGGAATGGACCAAGCTCTGGGCGTGTGTTGGAGATAATTAGGCGGAGAGGGCGACGGGAAGACTGTACAGAGTGGTTCGTGCGAAATAAGCAGGCTTCTTCCTTTGGAATGCCACTTGTTTATTGAGTGGCTAGTCCAAGGGATGAAGGAGGGTTTGGATCTTTGCCGAGGGAGACGCTTCGAAGCGAGGATGTTGGGACTGTGCACAATGTTGAGAAATTAGAAGGCTCGTTCTTTCAGGAGAGGTTCGATCCCAGGGAGAAATCGCGGTGTAATCCGCTGCGGTTCCTCCACGTTTGGAGATCCAGAAAATTATGCAACAGCTTCACGGAAGTAGCCGCGTTGGAAAGTTCGGGGGCGCGGCGGGTCTAGTTGAACAAGTTAACTAATTCAATTGGCAGAGTCTCTTTCTCCCTTTGTTTCTTTGAGTCGTCGCTCGATCTTCAAGGTCCGCGTTAACGCGATGAAAGCAACGATTGGACTGCGGATTGAAAGGCTGCGTCTTTGAATAGACGATGCTTATCTGGGAACGCGAAACGCAATTGGAATATTCTCCTCTCTTTTCCCATCGTTTCATAAACATTTACTATCCTGAATTCTTTCCACTGCAAGCCCTATTGAAAAGGGGATACAACGAATTCGGTTACTCTATCGCATCGAGCACAAACTAAACGTAAAAGGAACCAAGGCCTGGCAAGCAGATACTTCAACCCCCCAAAAAGCACTAGCTCCTAAAAATACACGAAATCTACTTGCAGCAATGTGGTGCGAAGCTGGAAAACACCCTCCCCAACCCCGTCCGCGTGCAAACAAACTCCCAGGGCCCCCGTCCCTCCGTCCATCCCCCTGGAAAAACCGTGTTTGCAGATCCGCAGTCCATCGACGGCGGGGCGAGAACTCGGCCAAGGGATTGCGCTCGGCTAACGGGAGAAACAAATGGCCGGGACTTTATTCGAACTCGCGACTCCGCGTTTAAATAGAACGGACGCATTACGGTGAGACGGCGTCTGGCCGTAAATCAGCGTGCCCTGGCGTAATAACTTACGAGCGAAGGATCGAAATTGCAGCGCGCTTTGAGTTACGAGCAGCGCGCGGATGCGACGAACTCCGAATAGGAATGCGAACGGACGCGCGCGCCTGTAAAATATCCTTGTAAAATATGCCCCTCCATTGTTCTCTCCCCCGTTCCCGTTATCCCGTGAGATTTTTAATAAAACGCGACCCCCTCCCCCTCTCAGCATTGTGTGGAGATCGATTTGTATATATCTTGTACATTTGTATGGTAATATTTAACTCGGAGTAAATACATGTGTACGCGGTACGTGGCAGTGTGCGCTCTCCAATTAATCCTCTGATGGTCCATGGAGAACAATTGACGGGGGGGGGGGGGGAATCGTGGATTACAATTGTGTGATGGAACTGTTTGAGGGGCGGGGCCGCGGGGGAGGAAGTAATTGTTTCATTGAAGGGCTACATATTTCCATTTTCTGCAGTGGAGAGATTGTATTTCTGTGAATCGGTTGACAGGGGGAGTCTGATGGACGCAGTAAAGTGTTGCAGAATCTGACAGACGTTCGAAGTGGTAAGCTTCCTCTTCAATTTTCAGCAGAAGTGATTTTCTAATTATTTCGTGGGGTATTTTCAGCTGTTTTTATTTATAATGCATTCATCATTCGAGTTTTTCGATGACCTGAATTTTTATTCGTGGCTTAAAACGTTGCGTTTAAAACTTTATTTTAAAAAGTTCCGTTTTGCGACCCTTGTCTACTTTACGCCCTAGGCAACTGTCTAATTTTGCCTGTGGGGACGAACCGGGATTGTGTGTACTGTGAGTATCATTCTTCTTTTTATTTAATTTTCAGAAGCTAGTAGGGGTCTGCAAATGAATCTGTCTATCGAGGTCTCTAAAAAATTTATTCCTATCGTACAATGAGTGTCGAGGGTATCCTAGAAGAGAGACGCGAGTCTGTTCTGTCGCTATAATATCTCGTCGGCTCTCAGCGAAGCCAATTATTCTCGTTCAACTAGGATCGTGTCCGCGGATAACCCCTCGCCGCTCAGGGGACTGTAATTATCGCGTGTATTACGTGCGCGGACTTTTTGGTACTCGTTGTTTTTCAGCCTGTACACCGACGGACACGATTATCACGTGCGCGCCCTACGATAGGTCCTAATCGTCGCTTAATCGCCTAATTAAATTGTACGTACCGCGTTTTATTACGCTCGCGTTGACTAGCAATACACGGTTTGGCATCGTTAATCGTATCTCTAATTATCTACCCTCCAGTGGCGTAGGAACGGCTTCTCCCCTTCGCCGGGGATAAAAACGCCGAGAAATCTGCTCGCTCGTGTAATTACGCCTATAAAATCGGTGGAGTGCTATTACTCGGAGAAGGCGGATGCACAGATACACCGAGCTTTACATTCGATTTCTAATTTAGGGTAAAACAGTAGCGTCTGCGGAGAACTAAAAAGACTTCGTTGCCACGGTGACATAGCGCTGGTAAATTGGGGACATTGCAGCCAGAGGGGTGTAGCTCCATATTTACCAAATTCAAGTAAATTAAAAAAAACTCTTTACAAAATTATTGCTTTGAATTAAAGAGAACACTGATTGAAAAATATATTTTTCACACAGTGAGTAATAGTTATTGGTTCGATAAGCTTTTATTTCTATTTTTCGAGACAAAATATTCTATGATAAAAATATTAATTAATATTAATATTTCCATTTTTATTATTTGCAATTAATCGCTCATTCGTTAACTTCTTTGCAAACTTCTTTTTTACACATATCACGCGTTATAACTCAAAGCCTGTAAAAAATGGAGCTGCACCTCTCTCTCGCAAGGTCCCGAATTCATTATCATTTAATATATTACAAAAATCTGATTGCCTGCTTCCTGTTATCGTTCTACTACCCTTGACAATTAATCTCTTATTACTACCATACACTCTAATCTCGCAGCTACAGGCCAAAGACACTCTAATTGAACTAGCCAAGCACTTCTATCCCCGTTTCTCAGGAACAGAAAGAAGAATCACTGAGAATCTCGACGCGTAGCGGCGGCAAGTGATTAAACTCGAAAGAATGGTACTTAAATAATGAATCTCGCATGGCGAACGTTGCTACGCCACTGTACGTAGAAATGGGACTCGGTTCTCTTTGGTATAAAATTGCAATGATCGCGCTGGATCCGCGGGAGTGGTGGGATCTCAATGGCTGGCGTAGACGAGATCGCTGCCGCGAAAGATTGCCTCGATCATGGACTTCCGGTTGAGCTTTCCGCCCCTGGACTCGACGATCGCCACCAGTTGCTGATATCGCTTCCACGCGGTCACCGAGGCCGCTTCCCCTTCCGGTCCGCTCTTAATCTTCTGATACACATCCGTGCTCCTGACCGCAGCCTCGGAAGTCTGGCAGACGCTTTCCGTGTCCGGTATCATCTGGAATTCCGTGGCAAGCTTTTAGACAGAGAAAGCAGCTCCGTAAACCCACGTGATGTGGGCATATTCATGAATTATTGTGGCTTCTAATTTTAACAAAGAATGAACCTGGCAGCCGCTCAAACATTCCGCAAAAGAATTCCAAGAGGAACGATTTAATGGGGGTAGAACGAGCTCCCCTCGTTCTTCCATCAATCGGGCTAATCGCTCCAGATCGCCCGGGTCTGTAATTAGCGCGACACGATGGAAAAGCCCCGGTTTAATCGCGAGCTCGAATCTCCGGGACGTTTGCTCGGGTTTGACCGATGTTTGTAGGACGCCGTGTATACACGTGTAACGCAAGCCTAAAGCCAGCCCTCGAAATCAATACTCCGCATTACACTGTTACTAAGGATTCCCATCCCCCATCGCCAGATTCACCCCCGTGCCAGGCAGGGGTTCAATGGCCAAAATACAGGCCCCTCCGCGTAACACGTCCGCGAAACGAATGGGAGCGCGCGGTGGCTTCGATTGTCTCTCTTTTCCCCGTCTATACTTCGTTGGCTCGATCGCGTAGAAAAATGGACGAGAACAGGGTGAAACCGGTGCTATCTCCAGAGGAAAAGCTTTTAAAAAACCCTCCGACGCTCTCTCCCCTCGGCTCCTCCGGGGATGGAAAGAGGGGAAATGGAAAACAGACGAAGCTTCTGCCTGAATACTCCATTTAACTCGCGGAAATGTCGTTATACCTACTTTAGGAAATACAGGGTTTCCTTAGAGTTTTTATGAATTCCAGCGGAGATCCCGCTGAATTTTCAGAAGAATTCTTCGGGATTACTTCGGGGGGAATCGCGTTTTATGAGGGAAGTTCGCCGGCTCCTCTGTTCCGCGGTGGAAATATTGGCCGAGTTTCTGCGCGAGGGGGTGGAAACGGAGCAATAATTCCGACGAGGTCGTAATACAGGAATTGCTGTTTTTATGGGTTGGAAAAAAGTTAGCCCGCCTTCTTCTATTTACGTCTCGGGAAGTTTAAGCACCGCAGCTCAGGAGTTCTCAGGGGCGCACCCAAGCCACTTTAACTTTTTCCGCTTCCGCGGCCGCGATAAACATTTATCTTGTTCGGGAATTTCGCGGGCGCTTTGAAGTTCGGGGAAAGTTGCCGCGTCAAGGAATATTGCCAGGCATGATGGATATTAGAGGGAATCGAAGTGGAGCAGGGATCTCTTCCCGAGGAAGCTTCCGACGCTTAGTCGACTTTAATGGAAGCTTCCATTGTCCGCTGATTGAAAAAGAATAGCCCGATACGCCGGCAACCACGAACAGTGATTAGCAAGTCCATCCTACGGAGCGCCAACTGTGCAATTAGAAGCCGAGAACGCGGAGGCCGAAGCAATTAGATTTTTAAGCCGCGCGGGTCGTTAATGCGAACCTCGAAAATGCAGATTGAAACAGAGAATTCCCGGCGGAGTAGAGTAACTTCCGAAGCTCGCGCTAAACTAAATAAACATTACCACTGGGAGATCTTCGCAAGCAACGGGGACTCGATCTCCAAAGTTTAATTCGCGGGGGCGTTGATCGGAAGCTCGAAACACCCCATAGGCAAGAATTCAATTGCAAACTTTACTCTTGGATAAGTAACACTGCTTGAATTTCTGCCGCCTGAAACGCGAATGGAGAGCTTCAAAGCGACCGTGGAAGCAGAAGAATCCCCGCAATAAAGGAACTTAGAGAGCAAGACCCACCTCGGCGTTCAGCAGCGTCCTCTTCTTCTTCTTCCCTCCTCGTTCCCTGGTCCTGATCCAATTAACCAACGGGTTAAGGTCGCTTCTCGCAGAGGCCCAGTAGAGGAGCGAGCGTGTCTGGTGGAAATCGGAGATGGGATCGATCGGAACGCCGCGAAAGCGGATTCGGAGCACAGCACGGTCCAAGAGTAACTGAAGAAGGCCAACAAACGCCGACCATCAGCTGGTTTCCCCGATTACTCCCCTCCTCTGTCCAGGAACCCACATGTGCCGGCCATATGGGGGGGAAAGGTTGGCGGAGGGCTGGAGAGACAACCAGGGGACCCGGCGCTTTCGTTAGCACCCTTCGTGCCCCGAGTCTCTCCCGTGTCGAGGGTTCGTTTCCGGCCGCCGTTCGCGTGCCAACGATTTTTAAACCTCCCGACGGTTTGCACGCCCCCCTCGACCCTACGCTTTTCAGCTTCCTTGGGGGTGTGTTTGCACCTTGAACTGCCGTGTGTCTTTTACGGAGCACCGTTGGCCCCGATATCCAGGCCTCGATCGAATTCGTTCACTGTGCCATCCGCCGTTGCCCCTGGCTGTTTGGAAATGTCGTTAGTGGCTTGATAATTGCGTGGGTCTGTTAGGAATCCACAGTAGGATGAATTAGCGGGTGCGTGTTAAGATCATCGAAGCGGTCGAACGCTGGATCTGCCAGCTGCTCCTCTTGCCAGCGTGCTACTTGGAGATTTTTTGGCAGATCGAATTGTCGCGATGTGCCGGGCTGCTGTTTGTACGAATGTTGCGCGCGGTATGCACCCGGGCCGTTCCGTGGGAGCTGTTCATTGGAAATCGATGAGTTTGCGGAGTTTCCGCTGCCACCCAACCATCGTTGGATATACAAATGTAAATTGGGTTGATGCACTTTAGGATTCACTCCGCGCAGGTAACTACGGCTGATTTAAACAGAGCTTTAATTAGTATGCCGCGCTGAATATCGGAGCCTTTAATTGAAGTGTCCGTAGACCTCGTTGTCTCTACAACTGCACCGTAGCTGCACGCGAATGCAGTTATGCAAGCGAGTTATCGGCAAATCGACGTTAATTGCCATCTGGTTTAGTCCGGTGACGAGGCGAGAAGTAGGTGTACTATATACTCTCTGCGTACACAATCCTTTAATTCAAATCTTCCCTTTTTAAACGCGAGTATTTGAATTCGATCTTCTGACGGTTTGACTACGAAGGCTTTGAAGAAATAGTTAAGATTTCGACGGAAAAACTTCGACGTGTTTATGCAAGAAAATGGTTTAATTTAATTTAATTAAAAAATAGTTTCGTTTTATTTCGCTTCTTAATAGCTAGAATACACAGTTTGCTAACTCCGGCGGCGCGGCGCTACGAAGATATACCTACCTACCAATAAAACAATCTCAAATGAATTATTTTTTAATAAAAAAAAATTCTTGTTATCCGAATTGACATCCTTAAAGTTTTAGAAAGATTCACTTTGTATTCGTTGGGAAAATAATTCTGAAAAACAACCGTTTTCAGCGTCCTAAACCAAGTTCCCCCTTAAAGGAAGACATATCACAGAAGAACGGTAAGATTTCATTAACTTTCAAACTCAGTCGCTGGATTCCCCAAGTCGTAAAACCAATTGCGTCCAATCGGCTTGTTTACGAGACTCGTATCAGCTTTCAGTGGTCACCGATGCACCGAGGAAGCGGAGATGATATCCTCGCAAAAGAGCCGGACAAATCCACCCGATCGATGCAAAGAAGCTTCCACAGACTCGCGGACCCATTCCCTCCCGTCTCCAGGATATTCCTCCGCAATTTTTCAGGACCGCGAAGCTTCGTCCGCTCAAAAGTCATTCTAAACAGAGAAACCTCCGAACGGAATTCGATCCATCAGTGTCTTAAATTCAATTCGGTTCCCCCAACAAGATTTCCCTCGGAAGGGAAACGGAAACTGTGCTGCTCCGTATAATACGTAACTCTCTACGTAGCAACCACAATTATCTATCTTACTACGGTCCAGTGAGTTGCTGCAGCGGGAAAATTGGTGAGTGACGGCGAAAATTGCCCCGTTGATTTCCAACTGTCCACATTCCTCGACGTCCACGACGCCGTCATAGGGTCTCCTGGCAGCCCATTGTGGAACGTCGAGGGAATCGAGTAAATTGGCTGAATTGCCACGTCCGAGAATCGTGGCACGTCGATGCAGACGCGAGATAGAATCGCTCGAATTACAGCACAGAATAGTTTCGGACAGAGGCGATGTCGTTTCCATGCACAATGCGCCCGGATCGTCCAGGGTCCGGCCTGTTACGCCGCAGCCTCCGCTCGGATATTAATTGCCCCGCTTTTCAGAAAGCTGAACGAACTAGCAAAGTCCCCTTCGAATTCTCTTCTCCTTGTCATTCATAAATTCTGTCGCCCCGGTTCGACGAATCTCGATAGACTTCGGTGCTCAAGGGTTGAGAAGTCGATGTTCCGTGGTACCTTCGAGAAGTCAGGGACATTTCTGGTAACCTTGAATTCTAAAGCAGGCCATTTCATTCGCGGCTCGGGGAAACAGGGAAAAGGTCCCTCGGCATAAAAATCCTGGAGCCCGGAGTTGCGGCGTGTACGCCGACAATAAAAGTCTCGCGGAACGTAACTACGAAAGTGAAAAGTTTCGTGGAGCCGACAGATGGTCCCGGCATGTGCGGCGAGTTGTAAGTTATTAAAAAAAAAAACAGTTCGACGTCCCCGTTGCTGCGAAAAAAAAAACAAAAACGGGGGAACTTGTCATCCTCTGCTGTGGGACGAACTTCTGAGGCATTCTGAGTTCGACTGTCGCGCAGTATCGTAGTTGTAAGTGGAGCGAATAATGGATAGATGAATATAGACACTGGTTATTGACTATTCGTTCACGTGGAAATGCATAATACAGTGGATTATTGGAAATTTTAATGGATTTTTCGATCGAGTGGAATGCTTAGTTCTGGGTTTGTTGCCCACATCGAAGAGTAATTGTTCTGGTCAGAAAATTGATTTCACTCGAAACGATCGAGTCCCCAGCTGCGCCTATTCTTTAATGGCCAATCGGCGCGTGCAGCATAAAGGCACACGACACCACTCTTACAGCTGCCGGAAGTATACATCTGCCGGCTTCTACTAACCGTGCCGTGGAGTTCGGCCCACCTTTCCACTCCAGTAGACGTTATTTCAGTGCTTTGCTTCGCAATTAAACGTGACGTGGTGCCATTAATCGATGTACGATGCTTAAATCGCCGAGCTTCTGATTTCAGGGGAAAATCGGGGAAAGGTGTCGATGAAGGAAGTGACAGAGAGGTCTCAGGGAAGGAGGGAAGAGAGAAAGGAAGCGTTCGTTTCGGAAAATCAGAAACATCTGCCAGGAAACACTGATCCTTGATTAGGGACAGGGCTCGTGCTGAACACCTTGGCCTCCTGGTCGTTGGATCTTGGAACGTTCGACGGAATTTTTAGAATCTGAGAGCTTGGACGTGTGGCACGACCTGGAAAGTCGGGGATCAGGAATCTGTAGACTGGGGAATTTAGGATTTGGGAAATTAGGGAGTTGAGGGTTTCAGAATTTGGCGACTTGAAGGTTTGGTGAATTAGGAACTTTGGAATTTAAGAAATTCGGGGCTTGGGAGTTTGAAAATGTGGAACTTGGGAGCTTAAGAAATTGGGGACGCGAAGATTTGGAAACTTGGGGATTTGGGGGATAAGGAACTTGGAAACTTAAGGAATTAGGAAATTTGAGAAAATTGGGAACTTGAGGACTTGAAGAGTTAAGAATTTTGGGACTTAATGATTTGGAAACTTGGAAATTTGGGAAATAAGGGACTGGGAAACTTAGAAAATTTGGGAAATTGTGAACTCGAGGAGTTGGCAATTTGAAAACACAGAATACTGTGGATTTGGAAATTTGGAAACATGAAAAATTGGAGACCAGGCAGTTCGCAAATTCCTCCATTTACGCAAGAAAGCGGGAGAGTAAAATCAACCAAATACTTTCCAGTATCCACCGAGGCACCGCGTCAACCAAG
The DNA here is from genome assembly GCF_050908995.1 of Andrena cerasifolii. Taxonomy (NCBI): domain Eukaryota; kingdom Metazoa; phylum Arthropoda; class Insecta; order Hymenoptera; family Andrenidae; genus Andrena; species Andrena cerasifolii. The sequence goes on from NC_135129.1 coordinate 9,742,900, forward strand.
AAATATGGAGAAACAAGAAAGCTGCTCGTTGCAACGACATACCTAAAGAGAACCAGATGCAACACGACAAATATGTTACTTTCCCCCACTGGCCCACGAATAATGACTTCTGTCTTCTCGCGAACAGCCACACTTTCTCAACTGTCACGTTTTCGCAAGTAACCGTGTCCATTCATCGACAAACTTCCCATCCAATTAACCCTATCGAAGACACTTGCAACCGATCCTCCGCCTTAATTAATGCAATTACGTGGCTAAACGTCCCCCGGACGAGTCTTCAAATTTTTAACCCGGCACGCTCTTATCCGAATGATCCCCTCTGAATTTAAAACGGTGCGCATACGAAACCAAGCTCATCTCCTTCCAGCTGACAACGGGGGAAACGGGACGCGTCTTTGAGCACGAGAAGAAACTCTTTGAAAGCGGTTCAATGCAGTCTGCAGAAGTTCGCTACAAAGGAACAGGTTGCGCGTTGAACGGATAGTCTTCGCAGACACTGGAAGTGTCTCTCGAGGTTTAATGGAGAAGTCCGCTGTCCCAGCTTCGTCCCAGTCGACTCTCTACCCACAAATACAAGCGCGTACACAGTTAATGACCCGGCCTCGAGAAAAAGGAATGGAATAAAAAAGAAAAGAGTTTCATTAGGGATAGAAATCAATTCCACGGATGATCGATGGATGAAGGATTCAGAGGAATCCAAAGAATCCCAGTCTACCTGTTCCACGTTCGTCCACACGCCACTGTAACTCCATATTTCCAAGTTCCAAGCATCTGCTGGACACTGTACACCAGGGTAATCCGAAGGAGAAGTAAAAACATTGAGGAATCCTGGTCTCACGAATATTCGTGTCCCGATTTTCCGATCGACCTGTCCCAGGGAATTCGGCTATCGTTCGGAACGAGTCTCCTCAACCCTTTCTCGCATTCTCACCCCCGCAGCTGACGAGCACGGGATACCACCTGACGGTTGGCCAGGAACAGCTGTTCCCTCCCCTGCCACCGTGGCCCACGATCCCCTCCAAAAAATCCAAACGATTTCGGCTCGAAAGAGGGAAAGGGAAAAAAAACAGAGGCGGACAGTCGGAACACCCGGCAGGATGCTCCTCCGGGGATGATTAGAGATCGGAGGAGGAGTTAATGCTGCAGCGAATTAAGCGAATTAAGCACCGAGGGAGCATTCGCTGGGGTGGAGCGTTTAAAAGGATCTGCAAGTCTGAATGAAATCTGCGGGGCTGGCAAAGCACGAAATTCGCAGGTCGAGTGGAAAGCTAACGTAATTCTACCGCTTCCATCGAGATTCTTCGGCACTGATAGTTGCCAGGTGCTTCTGATTCGTTTTAACTATGAAACACTGGGTGTCAGCGGGATCATTGCTTCCCCTGAAGAAGTAGATATATATACGAGGCATTGAGAGCAAGAACTAACATTGGAAAAAAAATAATTTTTCCCATTTTATATAATTAATATTGGAATACTAACTCAATTTCACTAAAAATACTTTCAATCGTTCTTCGAAAATAAATTCCATGATGAACTACCCCCGGAGGGTGCGCAACCCTCCCCCTGTTTAGACCGCAAAGTTCTGCCAATCACCGCGAAGATTTTTCCAAATTACCCAGCTACCAGGTCTCCGCGTGAAAAATCCAGAAGGACGACGCTGACGCGACGAAGAGCGGAGGGCCGACAGGGTCTCTCTGGCTAATTACCCGGACGGCGATCGGGCGTAGATCTCCTCTGGCGAAAGATCGCCCGTGGATGATTCAGTGGCGGTAAGAAAGCGCATAGATTCCCTTGGTAACAGCAGCCTCGACTTATTTTCGCCGGACGAACGTCGAAGACAACAAAAGTACCTCGACGGAGCAGATGCATGGCATGTGCTACGAACCGACACCAGATGCCCCATTGGCGTAGAGATCCCCGAGGCAAGCTGCCACGATAAAGCTGCCCATGGGATCCTTTTCAACCTGGTCGCGTGCCAGATAGAGCCTTCCTACGGCCTCTCCGCAGCCACCAGGATCCTTTTCTCCAATCTATCCCCGGGATCCCCTCGAATCTCCGATAGATCTGCCCCGGGAACAGCAACGGTCAGGCTGAGGGCCGCGAGCAGCCTGGAAAATGACGTTTCTTGCCGACCAAAGTGAGGCGATTTGTTACTCGAGCTCTGCTCAAACTGGAGGATTCTGAAAGGCGAAATAATTTGGAAAATATTCAGTGACTCAGATCTCGGAGCAGGATTCTTAAAGGGGTAAACACCTGGAAGAAGAAGGGATCTCTTCTTCTTACGATTAGCGTCCTCTAGTCTCTTCTTCTCACTAACCTCTCACGGGACTGGTAAATGTGTTTAGACGCCTTAAACCCTGCGTAAATTAAAACTACACCATTGCGCACGTTGGGCCTCACAGGCCCATATCTCCAAGTCTAGAAATGCGTGGATATTTCGAGCGAAAAAAGTTTTAGGCTGCGCGTAGCCTCGTGCGCTCAATCTTTATCAAGAAAAATAATTAATAGCAAAACGAGATACTGAAAAAATATCTCTTCAACACTGCGAGTATCGTCGTTTTTCACTATCATGAGAACTGTTCGCTTGGGCCCGTCAAGCCCCACGTGTGCATTGATAGGGTTCCGAATGGTTGCAGGTTTCAGTGTAGAACGAGGGGCTTAATTAACTTAGCGTTCATTTATTTACTGGTCAATGTTATCTACAATGATTTATTGTAAAAGTAACAATAGTTGTGTATAAGTTAAAACGGTATATCATACATATGTACAGGGAGGGGTGAGTAGATCTCGACGATCCCATAGAGTTTAAGTTGGATCTTACGCGAACAGAGGCAAATCGATCGCCGTGCTGAAGAGGTTCCCTCCGCTTCTCTGGCGCGTGATTCGCAATCGAGGTCGATTCGTCGATCGAAGATCACACGCGATCGTGGTATTCCCCGTCTACGATCTCTCGATCGATCCACAGTCGATGAACACAGCTCGTCTTGTATACCAAGACACCAACGATCCTTCCTCACGATTTGCCGGTCTAGAATTGATCTGGTGCGCCTATCTAATATCGATGAACTCCTCCTTAGACACAGCTAACTCGTAATAAGCGCCTTTGGAGGATAAAATACACTTCTTTTTGACGACACTGGGTGCAGCTTCTCGTATACAATTTGCCAGTCGACGCGTTAATTAAACGTTCCACCCCATCTTTAGATCGCTATCAACCCGGGCAGAAACGTATCCTCCATTTAGATCTGAGATCTACGTGGCTTCCCGATGCGATGCAACGTTCAAAGTGCCAAAAAAATTCTTAATTCTGTCCCTCGATCTCTCACGCACTTACGATAAAATAATCTACGAATTTCTCCTAGGGTCGTGTACTGTGATTTTAGCGATGGTATCTCCGCAGCTCCTCGCTCTCCAACACCCTGACCGAGTAAAGAATCATGTCCGAAATAATCAGTGGAACCTGGCCACTGACAACAGCGAGCCTCGAGCTTTTCGAATCACCCTGCCTGCTCTCTGAAAATAATTACTCGATCGTGGAGTTGAAAGGCTGGAAGCGGTGCATCGATAAAAATCTCCAAGTCACCCCTGCCTCTCGAGGGGGGGGGGGCGAAAGTAACGGCGAGTCTCGACGTTGATTTAAGGAAATTCACTTGGACGGGGGCGTGTTGCACCCCCTCGGCTCTCGTTCATATCGATCCAGCGTATGAACCCTATCCCATTGACATCGTTTATTGACATTCGTTTACCATAGAGCGAATCCAACGGATCGACGGCGTCGCGGGAACGAACGGATCCCTTAGCCTAACGCGATAATCGTAGAAAATAAATAACGGTAATGAGAACGATAATGGCTAATAAAGAGCAGCGACCACGGTTACAATAGCACTAATCACGATACAATAAAACGGAGTACAAAAAGAAAAGAGGAGAAAGGGATAGAAAAGCAGCTCGCCTCTGGGACGAACGTTTGGTTATAAAGAAAGGGTGCTAATTTGGTGGTCGAACGGGCGTGACGCGAATCGCGCGCCATTGGATGCTAACTTCATCATCCCCCCGTTCTTTATTACAACTTGGCGCAAGGACCTGAAGAGTGATGGATCCACTGTGCCCAGTTTCTAGGCATTTACGAGCTGAGCTGAACTCGGACCGATTATTATTCGACTCGAATAAATCGAGCGCACCCCTACCAGTCTCTGTTGCACTGCGGTTGACCACCGACGAAACGTTCCAGTGAGGACACGTGAATAAGCTAGTACGAAACGAGGGAGCATTTCGTGGGTGGAGGCTCGATCAGCGGTGAGCTTCGACCTTTCAACCGTGCTCAATCGCATTTAACAAATGACTTGCTCCCGCTTGCTAAAAAATGGAATGTCCCGTGCAAGGTTTCCAGTTTGCTATGGATATCAGTGGACTACTTTCCCGCAGACGTGAAACTAAGGGCTTTGGCAGAGCTAAGGAATGAACGAACTGCTGGGGATCTAGGCGATCTGCCTTCGATTTGCCGGGGTCGAGGAGTCGATATTGCCCGAGTCAGTCGCTCGACATTCTCACGGCCTACACATCTCGTCCGCGACAGCCGCCCGGGTGGAGGCGCAGCCTCCGGAGAAGCTCGGCTCCGCTCGACGGGCGCAGTCTCACGGTCTGAAAGCGCGCCGTTTGCTTCGCAAACACGCGGTGAATGCACGTTGATCTGAATGAAAAGAGATTCCTCTTTTTACCGCGACAGGAACTTCTGCTCGCGCGAGATTGTCGCGTGAACGACGACGGTTCCGCCGGGGCGGTCGAGGGGCGAATGTGGGGCAGGCTTCAAGCAGCGGGTCGTTAAAGTTTCGCTAGGCAAACGAGCGATCTAGATGTGAATTTTAATTCCCGTTTTACGGAACACCGAGAGAGATACACCGAGTTCCAAGGGGAATTCCTATCGCACCCTTCCTAGGCGCGCGATACACTGTAGCAGGTGCTAAAGCAGCTAAAGTAGCTTCCCGAAAGGTGTGGATCCTCGACGGGGAGCAGGAAACACCCCCTCGCCCCGGTGGGTTACAGATCGCGGTTGCCCCTCGCCGAAAGCGTCCCACAGCGAAAGCCAGGCTTCCTTAAAAAAATAGCGTCTGGGCCGATAAAATCAGGGCGATTCGTTTACGTGGTGTACTGAGCGAAGGCCCGTTCCCTCTGCAGCTCCAGATGCTCCTTCATGGCGAGGACCGTGGGATGATGCGGCGGCAGCCCCTCGTCCTCCACCAGATATCTCAGGGCTTCCGCGGCGCAGGCGTCCCAACCGGCGCCCCAGGACCCCGGCACTTGATCCTGATAGCTCCTTCCCTCCTCGGGGTCCTCGTCCATCCTCAGGCGACGGTCCAGGCACTCGTACGACTCCGCGAACACTTGCTCCTGCCTCTGACACTTCTCCGTGGCGTTCTCGTGGTAGCGGATCCCCTTGAAGCCCTCGGCCGGCAGGCAACCGCGCTCCAGGTAGCTGGTCTCCACCAGGTCCATCTCGTCCCTGTCGATGGTGTCTCTCGCCAGCAGCCTGCCTGCGCTCTGCTTCTGGTGGGACTGCTTCAGCTCCATGGCCAACGAGGCGGCCAGCTGCCGCAGCAGCCTGCTGTTCTCCTCCTCGTCCTCCTCGTCCTCCAGCTCGTCCAGCTCCACGCCCTCGTCCTCGGAGGAGGACACCAGGTCCTCGTTCTCGTCGTCCACGCCCAGCAACGTCAGTAACCTCTCCGCGGCATCTGCGCAGACGGAGCAACGGATTTGTCACACTAGGTAATGCATAGCCATTAGTCCGCGCGTTTGGCGAAACAACAGAGGAACGAGGCAGAGAAGACTCTCGAAGGGAACGGGCAAAGGTTCGCGAATCCAGGGCTTGGCTGCTGCGCTCAGAGGGCAGTGCGAATCAGATCGCGTGAAAAGCTGGAGAACTCGATTCCCCTGGTTTTGATAGAGAGAACGAGAGAGCGAAGGAAAAAAGGACCGGAATTCGGCTCGACTCGGTGCACAGTGGGGAAATTTTGCGATTTCATGGCCAAAACTACAGTAATGAAATTTTTGAATTTTACAAATTTAATAAAATGTCAATTGAAAAACTATATCCATTTTCGTGGTCAAAACTTCAAAACTTATTTTTAATATATAATATTCGGAACTTTTACGTTCTAATATATGAGAAACTAAATTATCCGAAAAACAGCACTTGAAAAAATCTTTATCGTTCGTAATTTTTGTAAGTGCTGTTTTATATATTAATATATTAATATTTAATATATTAAAATAAATATACTAATATATGAGAAACTAAATTATCCGAGAAACAGCACTTGACAAAATCTTTATCGTTCGTAATTTTTTTAAGTGCTGTTTCTCGGATAATTTAGTTTCTCATATATTAGAACGTAAAACTGCCGAATTTTATATATTAAAAAATAAGTTTTGAAGTTTTGACCACGAAAATGGATATATTTCTTCAATTGACATTTATATTAAATTTGTAAAATTCAAAAATTTCATTACTGCAGTTTTGGCCATAAAATCGCAAAACTTCCCCACTGTGCGGTGGCCCGGTTTCGCGCACTCCTGTGGGAATCCTGCACCATGAGCCTCCCATGGGAACTACCTGTCGCTACCCACCCCACCATCCTTCCTGCGAATCATCGAATTTCGCACGAGCCTCTCTCTCCTCTGCTTCTTCGGTTCGGTGAGGCCGTGTACGTACACGCGCCCCCTTGTTCGCACACCCTTCCGAGAAGCCCTCGGTGGAAGGGTCGTCAGGTACGGCCAGTCCAGGCTTACCTGTTCCTGGGAACTTCGTGGATACCCTCCGCGCAGGGGGGGTGTTCAATTAAACGATACTTTACGGGACGGTGTCCCTCCAAAGGGAAGATCGCGAGGGGAGGTGTACAGGCACCTTGTGAGAGGACACTTTTTGGGGACATTCACGTGTGGGAAGTTGGCAGAAATTTGGAAGACGGGGCTGACGGGTGATTCCCGAGGGAGGACTTGTAAGAACACGAGACGCTTGTCACTCTACGCCACTTTGATCTCCCACGTTCCTGCGAGCGGCGTGGATATCACGGCCGGGTGAAACGCTTTGGTGGATCGAAAATAGGAGACCGGGCAGAGAAGCTCGGGAGTTTAAACAAGTTATTATTTCGCGAGGGTGGGAAAGGGGTTGAACGAGGAAGGCTGTTGTTGCTATGAATTATGTAACAGCATGTTGGTGTTGGCGGGACCAGTTGGCAAGCAGAATTCGCGTCCGCTCGTGGAAATAGCGTTTATGCAGATGCATCGTATTTACCTGCACGCTGGAGGACCGCTGCTTTTGATAAACGACGGAGGAAGTTCGCTCGCGGAGAAGTTGAATCTTCCGTTTGATTCTTCGGAATGCCGCTTCTTCTACTTGGAGTATCATTGCATTATTCTTTATTACGCGAGCGAGATTATCCAATTTACCTGTCGAAGGACTAACAGGGCCCCGATTCATGCCCGCGTTCCCATAAATCAAGTCGAAGGCCAAGAGAAGCCACCGCACCGGGACTTTTTACTCGATGGGCCATTTTTTTCCGCGAAGCCCCGCGCGCGTTAGGTGCTCCCTTTTTTCTTCGTACCATCGACACCGCACAACAGAGTCCAGACCAGTCGGGAACGAGTTCATTGTTTTTTCCCCCCATGGAGAACAACCCCCCAGGACGTGGACGCCGGACGTTCCCACAGGGATAGCCAGATTTAAATGTCTCTCCATTCTATGGCCTCTGAGGCTGGATTGAGTTAGGTTAGTCAACGATTTAAAGGGCTCGGTAAAGGCAGCCGTATCTGCGAGGGCCTCGTCCCACGGACGGGGCCTAAAAACGATCTGGAAGCTCGCTTCAGGAAGCGAATGAGACGGAAGTAAGAATCGCTTGGAACTCAATCACAGGGGAATCAATCGTCTATCGGTCAGACGATTTAAAATTAAATTATCCTATCGACGGGAGGAGGAAAAGAAACTACCCTCAAGAACTATGTACGTATTACCCAGTGGCGCGCTCAGGATTTAATCTCGGGGGAGCCGAGTTGAACGGATTAAAATATTATTTAAGAAAAATTACTTACTGTAATTTCATTCAATGCAAATTGAATAAAATTCATTAGGTGATTGTAAAAATTTATTTAAAGAGTAAAATCCAATTTTCTTTTCTTCTTACAAAGCCTCTACTTCGGAGGGTGCCAGGCCCCTGGGCCTCCTCCTCTGAGTGCACCACTGGTATCACCTATATACCGCGCAATGGAGAACTTTGGGAAATAGATTCCACTAACAATTTGTGTCTCCTGTTTGATCGTAAAGGGTATATATCACTGGCAGATCCTCAACGATAAAAGTTTCGACGTGGAATCGAGGTGAGCGTAAAGTATCTATCCTACAGGTCGTTAAAAAGTCCGATGGAGGCAGCTCGTTCAGAAACGAGAAATAAACTACGTCCTCGCTTCGCACAGCATCATCCTCGAACGAAGATTACGTAAGAGTTGTTCGAATGAATTCTACCGCGAACAGTCGCTGGAATTCGCCGAGGTAAAGCAAAGGGCGAGAGTGGCGAGCGTGCGGAGTGGCCCTGTTTGCCCGGAATGGGATTTATAGATCGTAAATCGCTGGCGGGGCTCGATCGGGACCACCAGCCGGAGTTTGCTCTATTATTCAACCGCGGCCCAGATGAAATTGCACGGTGCCGCAATTTTCCATCGGAAGATTGAAATTCCTACGGCTGTAAGCAACGTAGACGCTACCAGCCGACGCCATTAGCATATAAAATTCATATCTCAAGAACGGGGCCGGCGAGCGCCGCGGCAGAAAGTTATTTTCCCGCGTGCACGGGACACGTCGCCCCGTGTCGTGGCCGTTTTTAGTGATTAATGCTAACGACCCACGAAACTTTAATGAGCCTTATAAATGGACTTTGAGCCGGTGCCACGGACTTTGAAACCGAAAGATCGATGAAGGGTCGCTGGGAGTCGCGGCGCGCGTGGCTTTTGAGCAGCCCGGGCTGGCCTCGGGCAGCTTCGAAATTTGTTTGTATCTCGTTCGAGGATAATTAATGGACCGCGCCGCGGGATGCATTAATATTTCGGAGTGCTCGAAATTCAATCCTCCGAGCGACGGAGCGCTGCGCGCAGCAAATGGCGGGACGTCGATTGAATTATCATTTCTCCATGGGAAGCATCTCGGAAGTTGAAAGCCGCGGAACTGCGGGCTGGAACGACGGAATGTGAAGAGACGTAATTATTCGAGTATTCCTTACAACCCTGGGAGAGACACCTATCGGAAAGGGTGACTTTCCAGGCGTCGCTGATGAAACGTCCTACTTAAGAGTCTCGAAAGAATTAGGCGGCCCCTATCTTCGGCGATCACTGAAATTCCCAGGCGCGGCAGGTAAGGGTGGGGTAGGAAAGGTCTGCGGAGAAGGTAGCGACCTTTCTCACTGGGTCGTGAAATAAAAATTTCCTCGGGATTTCTGCGAGGTCTACGGGGGCAGGTACGAGGGAGCCCTTAAAAGGGCTCGGCGAGACGTTTCTGGTCCGCGTGAAAGCAACGAAATATCTCGTGTTCCCCGGGCGACTCGATTTCCCCTGTTTCACCCTGACAAAGGGCCCGGCTTAACCACTAGGAAGCAGCGAGGCAGGCCGCGGCCGGGCCGAAGACGAAGGAAGTCGGAGGTGACGTTTACAACTTGGCAGAGCCGCGGAATTGTATAAATAAGTTTTGTTACGGGGGCGCAGAGACGGAAGGTTACTAATAATCGCTGTTGCTCCTTGGAGATGATTCCGGGCGATGGAAGCGCGGCAGAAATAGCTCGCAGCGGGTTGCATAGCTGCGACGAATCGTTACGCTTTAAGGAGTCATTCCGGTTAGACGGATTGAAGAAATCCACTTTTTTTAAACATTTTTCGACGGTACATATCCTCAAGAATGTGCTGTTAAATTTTCATGCAAAAGCTCAGATTGTTTTAGCTTCTACAGAGGCTCGGCCTCTGAAAACTTTGAACGCGTTTTTCTCGAAACGTCATTTTCCACATCGCGAAGATAAAATCTGGAAATCTATCGAACCGATTGCTCTATAAATTTTACTGCTTATTCTGCACACCTGTGGCTCTCGCAGGGACTACAACCAAGTATTTTCATCCAGTCTAACCTACTTTTAAAATCGATAATAGCAAAAGGAAAAAGCCGAAAAAACATTTTTCTTGCATTTTGCCCGCCATTTTGCTAATTTCGAAGATAAATCACTAATTACAGTTCGAACGATAGCGACAGTCATACCGATCAAGAATCTGTTTGGATTTTTGGTTTCAGACAAGTCTAACTGCTGAAATCGCCTGCACGAGCGAGGCATGAATTTTTAAACACGTCATCAAGACCGCTTTCAAAAGCATTTCGAAAGCAATAATTTTCTTACCTTTCTATTTTTTATTTACTATAGAAACGTAGTTTAGTAATTAGAAAAAGTTTCATTCCATTACTAGAATTATTTTCCCCGCAATAAATTCCTGAAAATCGCTGAATTTATCGGCGCGCTGACCGGGATGCTCCCTTAAATCGAGGGAGCTTGTTGAACAGGATCGAACGGGATAACTCGAGGACTCAAAATCCGAAGGGACTCGAATCACTGGAAGCTAATTAAGGGGACCGAGACTGCCTCCGCGCTCGATTGTCCCTTAAGACGGAGTATTTGAAGATTTCCAAGACAGTTGTCTGCACCCGTGATTGAAGAAGCTCGCGAAGGGAATTGGAAACACTCGGGAGCCGAGTTTCTTTGAGCGTTGGAACTCCATTACAAAGATCCTGTTGCCTTAAGCTCGGGGGCAGTAATCTCGAAGAGTAGAAGTTGAACGAATCCTCGTTGAAAAGCCAGGCCCCGCGGAATATTCCAGAAGCAGCCGAGGCCGAAGACAATGAGGACTCCAGCCAATTAAAGTCACTGCACCAGAGCGCTCAAGCAGTTCTTCCCACTGTCTCGGCAGCCACGCAGCTTCCATCAAAAGCGGTACACCTAGCGGACTAATCGCTGCTTCTCCGAGCGGCATGCGTCAGTAACGAGTGCCATTAAAAAGAATCCACGCCATCACGAATAAGAGCGATCGGCCGAGGTGATCGCGGGCCCGGTGCAATTAAAGACACTTAAGAGAAGCGACTGGAGCGCCGGGATCGCGATCAACCTCCCTACAATTTATCGATCACGGGGAGGATCGACGTGACATCGAATGCTGGCAATTAAACGCGATCCCAGGCGACTCGGAAGGGTTCCAAAGAGGACAGCGCCGAGCGGAGAAGGTGGCAGCAGATCACAAGGGAAACCGATGTCGGTGGGGCGTGTGTCGTGATCGATACGAGGCATCGCGTGACCGAAAATCGGCCCGCGGCTGTGTCGAGCGTGCAGGGCAGGCCGTGCGGGAGAAGGGACCAGGTAATTAGGAGCGATTACCGGTCGCTTTTAAGCCGGCAGTCGCGGGTCCACGGCTCGGCGGACGCGACCTGGCTGATTATAAAGTGGTAAACCGGGGGTATACTTTGTCATGAAGTCGTCGGGAGACCTGCGCCGCGATCCAGGAGGACGTAATTACATGGACCCTGGACGGTCTTCCTCGCGAGGAGGTGCCCTTTCTCTTCGCCCGACTCCCGAGCATTGACTCCGTTCCAGGGGACCGAGAACACGGAAGCTGTTTGGTCCTGGCGCTCCATTTCCTTCCCACGAAGAACCCTCGCCTGGTCGAGGGATCAATTCCGAGGGCCATTTCTCTTCTCCGGAGAAGGAAGGTGTTTGCAGGGACTCTGCCTCCTTAAAGTATAAACTTTGGACTTGATCAGCATTTCGGAGAAGCTTCGATTCAAAGCACAGTGGCCTGAAAGAGCGTATCGCGTCTACCCCGTGCTAGGGAAAGCTACGGTTTTGTAAACAGAATTTCCTCGCGCCCGTTGCCCCGTCAGACATTTCCGCCATTTCGGTGGATAATCTGGGGCCTCGAGAGGCAGAAACGTTTTAATGATACGTTTATAATGCGCTACCTGCGAGCGGTTCTCTCTATTGCGAGACGGGGCACAAAGTGAAAGGACCGTGACAAAGAGTTTTCTTGCGGCTGTAAATAATTATTCCGTCTCGGGGATATTTCGGGGGGCTAAGGAGGAGGAGGAGGCGAAAACATTCCCCTTTGTGCCGCCGGGGTCGGTAATTGCATTCCTGACGATTTCCCCCTGCAGTCGAACGTTTGTTTGGCTTAACAATTTCACCCCCATCCAGGCGGAGCGCGCCCCGCCGCGCCGTTCAGGCTGCGTTATTCTGTCTCGTTACACGCGGACCTTCTCTTAATGCCGTCGCTCCTGACGATCTAATTAACGAGTAAATAAAACGTGCGAGTACCGTCGCCTCCTTGCAGCGAGCCGTGTAAAACAAGAGGGTAGTTACGAGTGGAAATGGGATCGAGGAGTATTGCGGGGAGCGTTTAAATTGCGGGGGACTTATTTCGGGGCTTCGCAGCAATCTTCAGAAGACAGCTGCCACTGTTTGCTGGGTTTAATGAGATACGGGAGAAACTGTGTCTGTGCGAATGGATTGTTCGTGGAAAAGTGTATCGAGGGGGTGGAGTAGGGAATATGAAAGAAGAAACTTCTTTAAAGGGACATTCCATGCGAACGCGAACAGATTTCGGAGTAAGTTTTCGTGGATCGCTGAAATTTCAATTGGTTGTAGTGTTTAGTGATATTTAAACGTACCTGAAAGGATTTTTCAAAATTTTGAAAAATGTCGATTTTACAGCTGTTTGAAGTTAAGTGCTACCCTTTTTTCAATATATTATAGCTATGGAAGTAGTAAACGGGTGGAGATGAGCTTTACGGTGCTTATAGAGAAGACATTGAAGTTTTAAGAAAAAATTATTGAAATATCACTAAAGACTACAACATATTGAAATTTCAGCAAAAACTTACTCCGAAATCTGTCCGAGTTCGCATGGAATGTCCCTAAAATAAATTCTGCTCCTCGATTCTCTTTGTCGAGTCCTCGTCTCCTTTAGGATAATATTTGGCGGTTGGATTATTTTCCAAGCTCTCGTAGCCAGGAATCTGATCCCACCCCTAATTAGGCGCGCCCCCGACAGGCATCTCTGTTCAAACGAAGACTCCGTGCTCGGGCTCCTTCGAGAGTAGCTTGTCACCGAGGGAAGATAGAAAAGGGAAGTTTAATTACCTCGAATGCTCGGAGACGAATCCGCGACGTCGGTCGCGAGGTCGACGAGATCCTCGAGCCCTCCTCCGTCACCCCCGCAGTCCATTATCATGTCCTGAAATCAGAGAATGGTTCGTGAGAATGCTTGAACATGGCCAATTAATGCGCTCGTCTTTTCCCCATTAATTCTCCTTCCATTTTTACCTCTGCCCACGACGAGGCACCCTTTAACCCCTTAAACTACCACCATGTCCGATAAAATCTTCTCGCACTTCCAAAAAGAGATGGAACCCATCTTCGCAGGGGCGCATTTATACTTTTGCAGGCCCTAAGCGCAACATCATTACATTGCCCCACAAATCTTTCAGCTGCATCTTGTTTTTATACTCTGAATTTAATATTTAAAAAGAAGTAAGTATCTTAGTTTGCAAAAATCACGCGAAAAAATCAGGGTTTCAACTTTAAATGGTCGCCATTCTGTTTTAGATTAATATTTCGGAAATTCCCTCCGTCAATCAGAGGATACATTAATATACTAACGAAATCTTTTTTGTAATTTGATTTTAGACAATCTGGTTCCGAATGGCAGTGTTCACCGCGAAACCAAATTTTTAAAAATGCTTCTTAGATATCGGTTGTTACTTTATCATAAACCTAAATATTTTTCCACGAAAAAATTAGCAAATACTCTTTAAGCGTTGCTCTTTCAAGTGCAAAAAGTTTTGCACAAATATATACTTCCACTTGTTCAAAAAAAATTCACAAACATTCGCCTCTTTTCGGCCGCCTGACTAGGTAGAACCCTTAAGGATGAAAATAAAGGAACTCATTTTTGGGGGATTATTTCTGTTTTTCCTATGAAAGATTCTATTCCCATAGAGAGTAAGGCTCCAGGTTGCTCTAGTGACAGACGTGCCAATGCTTCTTTTATTCCCTTTCCAAACCAATGGAGATCTCCCACTATGAATCGCGGGTGCGTTAAATCCCGAAGGACCTATTACCTTTCATTAGCAAATCGAAATAAAGTCACCGGCCCGGTAGACGGAGCAAGCTTAATACAGTCATAAAGGACGCGACGCAGCACGATGGCCAGAGGGGCGCAGGAGGGAGCGCGAGAGCATGGGAATCAGCCACGCATGCATGCACCGGGCACCAAACCCGCCGAAGAAAAAAGAAGATGTATCCATCAGGAGGGTTAACGAGATTCCGCGAGGCTGTCAGCGTTTCCTGCCGGCGTCGGGCTACCGCGATCATTCCCAAAAATTGAAACGTACAAAAAGCAGGCGCTCGCATTAACCGGATCGCCTGGCGGTCGCATTAACGATGCCACTTTGTAATCGGCGAATGCTCGTTACGACTTTCTCCCCGAATAACGCTTATTTCCAACAAAATTGCACGTTCCCGCGCACAGTGGCCCCTCGCGAGCAAACTCGGGCCCGCGGAACGCTTAATTACCCCCCTTCAATTTTCCATAAAATTCCCCGCTCCACCGGTACACCGTCGCCCCGCTAATTCCCGCTGCACGTTAACCAGCGAATTAAACGCTGCCCGTGAATAAAACGTCCCCCCCTCCCTCAAGGACTCGCAACGAGGCTGCGAGAAAAAAGGACACGACGGGCAAAGAGAAGAACAAGCGAACGAGGAAGAAGATCGTCGGGGAGCCGCTACAGGCCTGCGCGTCGTAAAATCGTCCGGTAGCTTTATAAAGTGCGAGCATCTGCCTCGTGAAAGCCGGAATCCGCCTATCGACAGCCTCTATCGGGACACCGGGAGCGCGCTCGGTGCACGCGGAATTCCAGCTTTTCCCGTGCGAGATTTTACCGCCCCTGCTACCGAGCAGTGGCCAGTTTACGACTGACCTTGGTCGCCCGTAAATTCGAGAAATTTATTGCACAGCACCCAGGAGCGACGGTAGCGGTGCGTGAAAATGCGTGCACCCAGTGACCCAGAGACACCGCCCGGCCGTAAACGTGGAAAGCAACGGTGGCTGAGTTATTGTGCCCCTGGCTGGCCTGCGATTTTTCCCCCCCAGACGGACTTTACGACTCTGCCTCGCGCTCTCTGGCGACGATCGGGAAATCGTCGACGGAGGAGTCCGTTCTTCTGGACGCGGGACAGGGCACAGTGGTTCCAAATCGCCGAAATCTGGCCAAAATTCAATTTTCGGAGTACGTAGCAGCTTTTTGCTATTTTAGCAGATTTGTTGTCTATATATCAGTGCATCAAATGCCGTTTGAATTTCTTAAATGTATTGATTGGTTATTGAGATATAGGGCCGTCAAAGGTGACGAAATTTCGTGCTCCTGTCTTGAAAATGGGAGCATGTTTAATGTGTCGGAGAAAGTTTAGCTGAGAAGATCGATATGTTTAAACAGTTTACCATTAAAGTAGGTGGTATAAGCATAAACTTTCCACAGAAACAAAGTAATATATCTTTGAATTTATCCGTGTAATTCCCTTCGCAATGTGTCATAAATCTAAGTCGTGTTTTAATAAAGCAGACAGAAAACAAAGTTGAGTGTCACCCGGTGTCATGCGGTAACAAGTTTCTTGATATAAAGTACCATGTCAAGTATGATATCCAATTGAGAATATTTGCGGAAATTTGCGATTTTTCAAGATATCTAAATTTAAAGCGCCAAGTGCATTTAATATATGAATAAAACAGCATGCCTTATTTCAAACAACGCTTATAATCCATAGTTTTCTTTTATTATTTCCGGCAATATACTTGAAGTGTGTGACCTACTAAACGGATAAACGTTGAGTTTTTTCACTAGAATCGGAACAAAAATTTTTAAAATAATATTCAAACAGTTTATAAATTAACATCGTCATATTAAAATCGACGTTCTAATTATATCGTTTTAGTGAAAAATCGGAAAGTAACCAATCTTCACGAAGATTAACTTGAAAACAACGTTCACACCAGTGACATTAGATTTGCCATTTGTTTCTTTTGTAATTTTGACTTCAGATTCGCAATCGCCAACCCCAAAAAGCCCGGAGCACCGATTTCTGACTAAATTGAAGTACGTTTCGAGGGGTTTGCCGCTTTTTAGCGATTCGGAACCACTGTGGGACGAGGGTTAAGGGTGGTCGTGGGGGCGTTGAAGGGTAGCTTGCGTAGCGAAAAGTGACGGAGTCGGAGATTAAAAAGAGCCGCGGTGCACTCGTGACGCTTTATCTCTCGTTATTGTCTTCCAGCTTTTTTTTTTTCGTGGCTCGTTCGATGGGGAGGTCAGAGTCGGCTTGCAGTTTCGCAGCGTCGTGGGGAAACTGTGAACGAGGTGGGTCGAGAGGTGTCTCGCAGGTGCGGTCCATTTTCGCGGGGCAGGGTCTCGGGAAGGTATTAGCATAGAGAAGAAGACGCTGGGCGGTTCGCCGATCGTTTACGAGGCTCGAAACCGGTGCAGAGCCGTCGAGGATCATCGGCGATCTCGCCGTCGAACGAGGCAATTATCCAGCTGACGCGAGGACGCATTAAAGCCAGCCACGATCTCGAAGCGCGTGCACATTGATCGGCTGAAGACACTTGATTTTTGGCTATCGCCCCGGAAAGCAGCGAGGGATATGTAAATCCACGGATCTTTAATTACCTGAGGAGGGCAGGGCACGGAGAACGGGGTTCTTGGGGGCTGCTTTCCGAGATAGATGCTCCCTTCTCAGTTGACACTCTTCTCTCGGACTCCCTTCCGGAGACTGGTACCTTCGTTTCAGATAAATGGCACTGATCAACGCCGGTGTCAATCATTCCCGATACCTCTGCAAGCCACTGAATAATTCTCCGCGTTCCCTACACGCGAGCAGAGTTTCCCTTCGAGCGAGACAAAAAACGAAAGAAAGCACTCGACATCTGGCAGCGCCACTAAAAAGTCAATTCGTAGGGAACACTGTCCCAAAGTGTATCCATTTTAATGAAGCAGGAAACGCGATTGCAGGGCTGTCGCCCCGCAAAGTGGCTGGGGATATGTAAATTCTCGGCGAGGTGGCTTCTTCCAGAGGCGTCGAGGCCGTAATTAAAGAGGATTGCTCGATTTATGCGCGATTAAACGGGAATTTCATCGATCGGGGTACGGCGGCAGGGGCACGCCGGCCCCTTCATTGTAATTTCAAAGAAGCAAACACCCTCGCGGTGAAATAAAATCAAGCAAAAAAAAAAAAGAACATCCCCTACCAGAGGACATTCTCATTTCGCGAAACGAGGGTAATAAACGCTGACAGAATAAGTTCGGGGATGAAACGCAAACGGGCCGAGTCTCTCCATCGCGTGTTTCACGGACGGAAACTTCTGCCCGGAGTGAGAACTCGGTGGAATAGTAAAGATGGAATTACCTTTCTGCCGTTACCAGGCAAAGGAAATTCGTTCCACTCCCTCTCGGTCCGATTCGATCTTTCCCGCTCTCCCGCGACAGTATTTTCGCGTTTCATTCGCCCTGGCGCGCTTTCGAATTACTTTCCACGCGGGGTCCGCTGGTTGCCGATGCGACGGGGCAGCGATAACGACGGCAATTTTTGGCCCCGTTCGAGGAAGTGATTCCTCGTGTAAATAAGGGAGAAACCCCGGGCGAACGAGGAGGGACTTTACATTCATAGAGGCTTCGTTAAGGCCGCGCTGCACGTTGACTCAGTCCCGACCCACTTTGGCAGCGGTCTCGCGGCGAGTATATAACGCGTGTTCTCCGCCCGGCGAGATTAATAGCGCATCCGCGATATCGATTCCAACGGGCAAATAAAACTCCGCAAACTGACCCGGTTTCCACTTCGGGGTTAATTAAGGCCTTGACACAGGCAAAGGCGGCACCGAGCCGGGGAACGCGACTTCACGGGAACAAAGAAGCGGCTCGAGCTCCGAGGGGGACCGTGCCCCGGCTTTTCCACTTAACGCTCGCTCGGTTTCAACGCCCGTGAATTTGCATCTTTCCCGGAGAACAGCGGGACGATTCGCTGATCCTTTGCTAACAGCGACAGCCCTGAGCCGTCTGCAAAGAAACTGATACTAGCCCGGGGCCCTTTAAACTCGAAGGTGCGCTTCGAAGCAGAGAGAGGCAGTCGATTTTGCATGGAAATCAAAATTCCAAGTAACGAATAAATTTGTCTTAACTTCTACCCGTTATTTCGCGCGTTCGAAGGAAACGATTCGCAGAAGCGTCGACAAGGAGGCTAGGAAAATTGGATGATTGTCGAAGAAGCACATCGATGGCCCGATAACGGAAATTGCCCTGTAATTGTCCCCGGCGGGAATCGTTCTCGCCGGGGATCGCTCGGGAAATAAATTGAAACCGCGGCCGAGCGAGTCGGAAGATTATTGATAATGAACGCGGATCCAGGGCTTGTTCTTTTTAAGTCGCTGGTATATTTCACGCAACAAAGCGCCAGGTTTTTGCGGTGAAAACGAGAGAGGCGAGCGTGGCGAGCGTGGCAGGCCGGTGCTCGTTAAATAAAAGTCTGTAACGAGGTAGAAAATGAACGCAGGAGAAGATGGATTAGCGCGGGGAAGCATACGCGCGAGCCGGTGTACAAACAAGCTCTCGGCGTGCCCAGCAGTTACATTTTTATCCTTTCCACATTTTCTCCGCCGTACTTATTTAACGATGTCCTGAATCCCCAATCACGGCCGCGCCGCTGCTAATTAGTTGCGCGCCCGGAACACTCCGTATCGATATTCATTTCCCTGTATCTGAATAATAGAATCACCCGGTGGAGTAATCTCCCAGGTCCGTTACATCGCCCGTTTCGTAGAGAGAGAGAGAGAGAGAGAGAGAGAGAGGAATGTAAAAGGGCCATTACGAAGTGTATTCCTGAAATAATGTATAACGCTCCCGTTCCATATTCAAATCGTCGAATTAATATCACCGGCGCGTATAATTAATCGCCGACGTTTTAATTGGCCCTCCTCGATTGGCTTCGTTCACAGCTACCGAACGTTCGATCTTCATTTCCAGCTCGGCGTTATCCCCCGCCCGACGCCGACTAATTTACCCGTAAAACGTTAATCGCGAATCAGCTTCGTTACGGCCCCGGGCAACCCCTCGTCAGGCTTATCAATTTTAAACGCGCATAAATGCCCGATAAACGCAGCTAATTTGTCCATAAAACGCTCGCGCAAATTAGTTCCGGTGTGCTCTCCGTCCCGGCATCGATCTAAATTGCAAATCCCGAGGAATTCTAATAACTCCGGTCGTTCACCCCTATTCCTGCCTTGGTAAGTGTTAGATTAATTATTTACCCTCCGCCGCAGAAAATCCAACGAAAACGCGTCCCTTCGAAGCGGCAGCGATTTTCGATAAAAGCCGCGGGACCAGCGGCGGATATTTTCAAACGCCTCTCCTATCGAGCAATCGCGCAATGGTGGGCGTAATTACGAGCGGACGGGGGCTCGAAGATTTTCATACGGTCGTTAATGAACGCGCGTCGGAGCGAACGCTCGTTTCCTTTTTTCTTATTCGTACGTACCGTGTACCGTTTAATTCTGTAGCTACAATGTAGCCGGGTCGATGCACTATCTCGTATCGAAAACCAATATTTTTTACCCCGCGGGGGGGGGAGCGGTGGCAAAGGCAAGCGCGGGCGAAAGGGGGCGGTAAAATATTGACTCGACACAATAAACGGCCCCCATCGGCAGGCTGCGCCGAATCGCCTTGTATTGAATCATCGGAATTCAAATGTATCCGTGCTCGCGTGTCGGGGGTAATTAAAGAGGCAGGAAGGAGCGGGCGACGACGGTGGGGGAGGGATAAAAATTTACGACGGATCATGGGCATTTCAATGGAGCCACGGCTGTGCAGGCGGACGGGAAGAGAAAGAGCCGCGATAAAATCGCGCGTTCGAGGTGTAACAATCGACTAACCGGGGCAGGAAGAAAGACTCATAACGCGGCGTGAAATTTAAAATGCACGGAAGGAGAATGGAGGATGAAGGAAGGAGGAAGTGTATTAGCAGGGTCGGGTAATTAACGGAGATACAGATTCAGACCGAAGACCGTGCGTTCGACGAAGTAAAAGTTCCTCGCTAGACACGCTCGCTTAATGGAGGGTAAACTGCAGTAATGCTGGCACTAGGGTTTATACAAAAACCCACTTTTGAAAGAAAATCAGTTTTCGAATTCCACTATTCCGAGAAAAAAACGGTTAAAACGGTTTTCGAATTTTCACAAAAGAATTATAATTAAAATAGTAAATGAATATTTGTAGTCATTTTAAAAATTTTCAGTTTCCTTGATATTATGGAATTACGAAAATATGGCGAAATAAAATATACTCTGTCTATACAAAAGCAAGTAAATAAAAATAAATCAAATAACTTAAATCCGTACAAATACGTACAATTTTTTAGTTCATTTAATATTTATTGATCTACAAAAATATAACACAATGAATTAGACTGCACTCAAAACCAAATGAAAAAAAATTAAACAAACTAAAATCCATACAAAATATAAATCTTTTAAAAGGTGGTACCGAATTATAAATCTTTATTCCATTTATTCCACTTTTAATATCCTATATTTTTAGTTACGCGTATTAAGCAAACATTAATAAGTACAATTCTTATTAAAAGTATGCGGTCATTTACTGGGCTTCTACAGGTTTGGCATTTTATAACTGTTTTTTTTTTAAATTCCGATAAGAATAAGTAATTATTTTTACAGAAATTTCAAGGAAAATAAATTTAAATGCAATTTCAACAGTCGTTTTGTTGTTACACATAAATATAATCAAGTATTAATCTGAAAGCTTCATAGATTCACCAATTCGATCATTCACTGGTTGGTTTACCCTACATACGATTGTACTTTTACGTCTTTATTTGCTTTCCATTGAATATTTTTAAAATAATACACTTAACAGGTACTCGAGATGTTTTATTCCATTGAGAAACCAATAATCATCTATCATTACTGAAAATTAAGACCACACAAAAACATCAGAAAAAAATATAGGCATTCCAAAAAACTATAGATTTCCGCTTAGGGTGCCGATCATTCCCACAGTTTTCCGCGCGTATAAAGGGCCGATGGGTCGAAGAAGAGCCACAGAATGCGCGCGCCAAATATTGATAATCGACTAATCGACGGGAATAAAAGTCCCCGGGTAGAGGTTCCAGGCGTAATTCGCTTACAACATTTTTATGGACCGGTCGTTTTATTGAAACGCAGTTATCGGCCAGGTAGTGTTATCGAATATCGATACCCTTACGCGAGGCGGATGCGCAAGGTGGCCGTAAAAGAGGCCAACAAAACGTCGGGTTCGCCTCGTAAACGATATATTGATATATCGTAAATATGATACCGGTACCCCGCTCAGTGTTCTGCATGCTGTAAATCGATTTTACACCGAGGGCTGATAAAACCTGGCGTTTAACACAATCGCCGCAGTACAGCCTCGAATAACGCTCTCCGGGCGTTAAGAGAGACAGGACAGTTCTTCCGCAGGGAGAGGAGGGGAAAGAGGAGGCGGCTAAAGATTGCCGCTCTTAACAAATGCCGGGTTTATACCGGGCAATTAACAAAAACCGTCACTTTCGAGCTAACGAGTGTATTTCCATTGGCGAACGCGGGGAGAGCGATATAATGAAGCGGCATTACTCTGCATTAACTCTTTATCGCGCATAATGTCATCGAGCTACAGGGTGATTTAAAAAGCGTGACCTATAATTTGCGAACCCGTTCCGCGTGTCACTGGAAAGCGGCGTTAAAGAATCTTCGGTGCCGTTATTCGCGTAAGAAGCGATCGTAAGAAGCTGTTCGCAGAAAGGGCCCGGAGATTTCGTGGCGCCGGAGTTGAAGCGCCCTGTACTCGGAAGGAGACAAACGAAATTAAAAGTTGCCGAGGGAAATCGTAGCCCCGCGCGGGATTGAATTCGCTGGGACAATTCGGGAAGTTCAAAGGGAACTTTGCCCGTGCGAAAAAGCGGAAAGTTTTCGGTCGCGAAATAAGATTCCATTTGAAATTTAGATTCCGCGCCGGCGGAATGCGAACCGAGGGAACTGATAGGGATGTCG
This sequence comes from Andrena cerasifolii, assembly GCF_050908995.1. Classification (NCBI taxonomy): domain Eukaryota; kingdom Metazoa; phylum Arthropoda; class Insecta; order Hymenoptera; family Andrenidae; genus Andrena; species Andrena cerasifolii. The sequence continues at coordinate 9,765,088 of NC_135129.1, forward strand.
CGCGAGAGAGAGATAGGATATCGAGGTCGAGGGAAGTCGTTCGAACTTTCGCACAGTAAAACAAGCCCGGAAGGTTCTTGCAATTTTTCTGCAGTCCAATTCCGGGACCATCCCAGGAAGCGCGTCAAATTTTTGTCGCGATGCAGTGGAGGCTTTAGAAAATAAACAGGCACACCGACAGTGGACTCATTTCGACTGAGAGATTCGTCTCTTGGAAGAGTAGCCGAGGCTTTCGCTGAAATTAATATCTCGATACTCGGTCCTTGCGTTTAACGGCATTTAGGCGACTTTCATCCCCAGCCCCATCGCGGAGCAAAGGTAATGGAGCAACGCTCGGGAGGCTCGGATCGATCCACCTGCGAGGATTGTGACTCCGATTAATGTTTCAACTACGCGGAGCACCGCAATCTAGCGGCGCATCGGCGTCGTATATACGTATCGCGTATCTGGCCGGAAGGGAGGAGTTCAAAGGGGAGAGAGTACGCGGTCGGAAAGTAATATCTGCTGGCGAGGAACTTATGCGGCAGCGGGTGTGTAATCGCACTTTGTATTTTATCAAGATCCCGATGCGACGGTGAATTATGTAATTGCGACTCGCCCCCTCGGGCCTCCGGGGCGCTGAAAAGCCCGTCGTCGCGGGCCGAGGGAAAGAAGGAAATGTTTTCCCTCCCTTTGGCGCGGGGGAGTCGCGGGGCGGGGCGGGGCCGGATGGAAATTGGAGGGAATGTCGAAACAAACGGGAGGATAATGCCATCTCGTTTCTCCCAGGCGAGTGCTTTCGCGGAGATTGGAAATGGAGGCCTTTTCATCGGAGCGGAGGTTTAATTAAGGCCAGTCGATATCCCGGCGTGTCTGCGAGGTATTGTAGCGACTTGATTTAACTTTTCCTCGCTATCTGGATGGCGAAACGAGACCGCCTCTGCGGGGTTTTACAGATTCCGGCGCCCTGTGACTCGCCGCGCGGAAGTCTCTCTGGGTTTCATTATTCCGCGGGGGATTTCAAACCGGGGGATGGCTCCTCGGTGTAAAAATACGCCCAGCGAATGGAGCTCTGTTATTAATTCCGCGGAAGAGTGTCCCCTGCTCGCAGGGCCGCGACGTTGCGCAAACAATCGGCTGGGCTCTGCGACAGATTCGCCGCGCGTTTTTCCGCGGATCAACTAAATTATGGGGCACCCACGCGGCCACGCTAATTGAATTGCTAATCGATCCAACGGAGCGGCGTTTTCGAAGTTTGTCAGCCGTGGCGGCGGTTGCATAATTCCGTGGGTCGTTACGTCAGGGGAACCGTGTTTCTTCGGTAATAATTGCCAGCGCTCGGCGAGGAGGAACCGGGAGGAGTGTACAACAGAAATAACAGACGCCCGAGACCACGGTTTTCCCTCCACGTTCACGGACCATCGTTCAGCAAACAGCCTTCGAATCGGGGATTTATTTATCTTCACCTTCGCGCGGTAGACCCGCTACAAGCGTAAATCGCAAGTCCCCACTTCTGAGAGCTTCCGAGACATCCCTGTCGCAAGAGAAGCTCGGAGAATTCACCGATGTAACGCTATGAATAATAGAACGGAGCCGGAATTCTCAGTTTTATAGCCTGCTATGTAACAGGTGGCACAAAAGATCCGATGTTAATAGCTCCTGATTTTTTAATACCTCCGCCAGAGCGCACTGGGCATTTAATCTCGGGGGGGAGTCGAGTTGCGGGGATGAAAATGTTTCTAATGGTTTTCATTAGATCGTAATTAATCGTCTTTATTAGTCTAAAGAAAGAAGAGAGCTGAATATGTGCACTGTCGAGAAGCCTAACAGTGTACTAAAATGGAGACAACAAATAGACGTAACAAATATTAAGAATAAACTAAAGTAAAAAAATCTTAAGATTTAAAGCTAATCATGCGAATAGCAGAAAGTAGAGTGGAGCAAGAAGAGTAAAGTAAAATGCGAAAGTACTTGCAAAGAATAAGTAAATCATGCTAAGAATACAGAGACAGATGATTATAGAAATTTATTCAAAGAATAATGTGCGGTTTACTTTGCTTTTTAAAAAGCCTCTCCTTCGAGGGGTTGCTACGACTCCCTCGCCCCCTCTAGGTGCGCCATTGGCGTCGGCTGCGCGCAGACGGATCAACTTTCCCGTTTAAATACAACGTTTCGAGTCACTCTAATAGAAAACAAGTTGCAACGTTTCAGAAAACAGCCCCCGCAGGCTTGTCGCGATAAGCTCGGGCTCTTCCCGGCGCATTTTCGCGCGGCACGAGCGATTATTATTAAACGCCCGGCGTTACACGCCGTTAATGCACTCGGCGCGAGCGGATCGACTTTAATTGATACGCGCCGAGTGCCATTAACGTTTTAATTAGCGGCGAGCAAGCCTGATACGTCGGCCGACATTTCCTCCGCGCGATCGATGCCCCAGCGTCGCCCGTTAAGCGGCAACACTCTATTTATAGGGGGGCACGCAGCAAACACATCTCGTTCCGTTAACAAACCAGCCTCCCACGCCGAAAAGTTGCGCCGCGCGGAAACTCGAAGAAATCCAATTAACGGAGTCTATCGGCTCAGCGGGGCCCCTTCCGCGTATGCAACCTTGTTCGTTCCGCGAGCCCATCCGTCTCCGGCCTCCTCGCCGCATTATGCCGGTGCATTTTCTACGCTCGCCGATCGACGCTTTCCATGGGGATTTAACGAGCGCCTCGAGACGTCTCGCAGCGCCGCGGCGCGTGTTCAAGAAGCAAAATTTGAATTATGAAATTTTGTATTTCATTTCGTGGAATCGATAGTAAACGGTCCCACGATATAAGAACATCGTAACTTAGTAACGTATATAACGGATTTAAGGTAAGTAATTACATTCAAACTCAAATAACCAAACGCAAGCTGCCACAGGCTACACATAGGAAATATTTACCCGCTGCATTTTTGTTGGATTTATGAGTTCGTTTCTTTCTTTTTTTTAAATAAGCAAAATAAGGTGAACCAACCAGCGAATTGTTGAATCTATGGACCTTTGAGATTAATACTGGAATATATTTATGTATAACAACAAAACAGCTGTTGAAATTGCATTTGAATTTTTCTTGAAATTTCTATAAAAATAATTACTTATTCTTATTGTAATTTTAAAAAAACAGTTATAAAATGCAAAACGTGTAGAAGCCCAGTAAATGACCGCATACTTTTAATAAGAATTGTACTTATTAATGTTTGCTTAATACGCGTAACTAAAAATGTAGGATATTAAAATAATAATGTTTAAATTTATATTTGACAATTCTTTGCCTAATGGTCATTCACTGGTATGCGGTCAATTACTGGTTGGTTTACCCTGTATCCTTCTTTCGTTTTATTAATTAAAAATTCTTGCAGATAAAGATATGAATACGTAGCAGTGACTCAAATTATTACTGTTTTTGTCACATCTTCTAAAATCTGGAGAGAATTAAAAAAAAACGAAACATATCGGTTCTTTCAATTTTTTTTACTACAATTAGTTCTCTTTGTGCCCTTTAATTTGGTATAAATTTTATTTGCTCCCAAGTGCTCCCACGTGAGAAAAAAATACACGTAATGTAACGAAAAAACTAGACACATCTGTGCTCGACTATTTATTTTTAAAGGACACTGAGCTTTGAATTCCTTCAGATTCAACTGATAGTGATGAAGATGTATAATTAAATTTATTATCAATACGAATTATATAAAAAATTAATTTTATTTTTTTATAATTGTCTCATATGTTTGTTATTAGTTTATATTTAAACGTATTTAAAAATATATATATTTTTTATTTGTTTTACTTTTATTATGTTCAAAAATATATTTTAATGAATTATTTTATTTATTTTTTTATAATTGTCTCATATGTTTGTTGTTAGTTTATATTTAAACGTATTAAAAAATATATATATTTTATTTGTTTTACTTTTATTATGTTCAAAAATATATTTTAATGAATTACTTTATGTTAAAACTTAATTTTTTTGTGTACAAATATGATTAACATATATCAATTATATGTAAATAATTGTATCTTAATGGAAAATTGATTTTTTCCGTATAACTCATTACACCGCACGTCTGCTGTGGAGCGAGCAGGAAGCTCCGGCGAATTTCTGCCGGCTGGACGGTACATCTCCGCGGGACAATATAATCGAGGAAGCTGGAGGATCAATTGCTGAACACCTTTTAGCGAAAGCGGTCGCAGCATTGTCTTGCGGGCGATCGTTGCGGAGGAGTTTTATGGGAGAAAGGAAGGCTCGGTTGTAAAGCTGAAACCCTTTTAATTAACAAGATTCCGGGAGCCATTCTCTGTACGAGGGAGCAAGGTTGTTTGCCTAGGCGCTGCTGCCTCCATGATCGAACGTAAGCTCCCATTGGGGAGGTTTTACACGGAGCAGGGATGCTCTCTCCTCCGCGGATCCGCAACAGTGCACTCAGCGTAAAGTCTCCTGGAATTCGCAAGGGAGAGAGGCCTGCTGCCATTTTCCACGGGGTGAGTTAAGGAAAATCGAGGGCGGAAGTCGCAGAAAGTCGCGTGCAGAAGGGCGCGATAAAACGAATGCAAAACGAATGTAAATTCAACAACCGATAATGGCCCTCGATTCGCGAGCTGATGTGCGCGTACGCGCAAAATTGAATGCACCCGTGTAACGGGAAAGTGCATCGAATTCAGAATAACACGATCCACCGACAATGGCGGCCAGTTAAATTCAAATACTGTAATTTATCACAGGTGATGCAAACAGGTGCGAATTCGGAATGCCTTTATCGCCCACAGACAGCTTGTCCGCTAAAATATTCCGCGAATGGAAAGTGCAATCTTCCCCGGACACCATCCGGAGGAATTCGAGCAGCTGATCTGTCAAAAAATTCTCAGGCATAAGGGAAGTGTTCTCGGTCCCGGCGACGGGAAACCCTAAACAGCGTAACGGTTAAGAAAATTCCAGGGTCGAGTATTTAGGTAAACCGTGAGTCACGCAACTCGCTCCGCCTCCTATTAGCTTGTGGTGATCAGCATTAAAGCGTTCGAGGAATTTCTAGCGGGGCACTTTCAGCTTCTCGGCGAGCAGAAAATTACTTCCGCGAGACGCTGCGCGCAGAAGACCCTGTGCACGGAATCGAGTAATGCTCCTGCCGTCGTCGTAACGTTAACGTTTCGTCTGTCAGCGGCGCCGATCGGCGTTAACAAGTACAATGCACTCCGCATGGTTTGCCAGCGTTTCCACGGCGATACTTTGAAACGCTCCCGAGTCTCCAGGCTCGTCGAAGCCAAGGTTGCGAGCGAAATGGTGAATAATAATGGAGTTGGAGCGCGTTTCCTCCGCGGGACCTCCATAAACGGGCCGGTACACAAGGTGTTTCTAAATCGCGGAGTTAAGTCGACGCTCCCGAGCAAGTGTCTCGTAATCTTACGCCGTCGCAGCTCCCGACTGGATTATTCAGGGCCGCCCGGCCAGGAATGCGGAGTATTATCCGTGGGATAATGCAGGCGAGCCTCGGACGGGACACTGGTCTTCTCCGTGACTAGGCAACGGACCAGCGATCCGCCGAGAGTATCCCGTGCAACGGGTCGAGCGGGTCTCCCGCGGTCGCCGATCCACCGAGCGGATAGCCGGGGCACGAGGTAAACGAAACGGAGCCGATCTATCAGGCCATTACATACCTCGGACAAGGCGTCCTCCATCATATCGCTGGTATCTCTCATGGCTCCGAATGGCAACTGGCACCGACAACGATCACTCAACGCCCACGTATCAGCCGTTTCCTAGTCCTCCGTGTACGTGTCACTCCGGTTCCCTCCGGGGCCACGCTGCTCCGAAAGCGAGCGGGGAGAGTCGCCGGGCGATCGGCAGCGCAGGGAAGAAGCTGGATCCTGGTCGATGCTGGTGGATCGTCCACGATCGTCGGCAGGCGACGCCAGCGGGACGGTGGCCCGTTCCTGTCACGAGCACATTGTCCCGCGATCGGCTCTGTCCCGCCTCGGCGACGCGTTGTTACGCGTTGTTACTTCGCCGTCGCCGTAGACGTCGGTTCGATCGATCGTATCGCAACGTGTCACTGTACCCGCTCCTCGCCCTCCCCCCGCCGACCGGTGCACCCCGTTTCTCTCGCACGACGAGGATGATCCCCGCGACACGCAGCCTCCGGCTGATGCACGGCTAGGACGCGGATGACGCAGGGGATGACGTAGCGGTGGGATCGGAGCGTGGAGAGCTCACGAGGCTCGCGGGACGATCGCGGCCCGATCCATCGGTGCACGCGGCTTTGGAAACACTGGCGAGCGGTGTCAGGTAAGCCAGGGAGCAGGTCGACAGACAGCCAGCAGGCCAGACCTGCCTCCATGACACTGCTCCTGTCTTCCTTCTACCCTCGCCGCGTCTCTCCCTTGCACCGACTGCCTGCAGCTGCCTTTCCACCCCTCCCCGACGACTTTCCCCTACGCTGTCCCTCCAACGTCGTTGCCCCTCGTTCGCCCACTCCTCGGCGCCCCTTTCGCTGGAATCGTCGGGCCATCCTCGTCGCCCCTGCCGCCGCCGACTCTCCACTCCTCTCCCTCCATCCAACCGTCACGCTCCCCTCCGCCTCCCACCGCCTGCATTTTCCTGCCGTTTCCCCTCGAGCGGCTACGCTCGCTCTCCTCCTCTATGCTCCGACCGCCACCCTCGGCCCCTCCGGCGCGGAGTTTCCCGCAGACGGCGGCCCACGAACGCTTCCTCCACGCACGCCGATTCAGCTGGAGACGGAGCGAGGACCGCGGTATTCAAACGCTCCGTACCGTGGATCCGGATCGATCGCCGCCGGGATTCCGCGGAGACGCGGACTGCGAGGCTGGACTTTCGGCGAAACGGCTGGCTGGTTGGATGACTGGAAGATGCAGCTTCGATGTGTGATAGGGTGGAATAGATTCCTCTGTTCAAGCGATCGTTAGAGGCTTGCATTCCTAGGATCTTCTTGGACCAATTGGGGCGCATTCCGAGGAGGCAATTTCCGCTTGTAACACGCTCGATCTGTTCTGTATCCTTCCGCGAAAACCATACGGGACTCGGAGACTCCTTCGCTGGGAAACGTAATTGGGAAAGGGAGAATTTTCGGCCGAGAAAGGAACGTCCTCGCGGCGCTTACAAAGCGGCTCGCGCTCGTCCTGGCGCAGGGCAACGATGCAGACGAACAGCTGCTATTTCACCTGTTCGATATATTATTTAAATGCTTCACCTGCCGCGATGTCAAGATACCGCGAGATAAGCGGCCGGCGTTTCCTGCTTTCTCGTCGCGGATATCACGCGAGATTTTCGGCGCCGTCTCTTTCTCCGAAGCTCCTTTTTTGCCGGGCCACCGAGAACCCGCGAAATTCACCGCCAAATGAGGATAATCGGTCTCTCTTCTTCCTTTTCTGGAACGCCCCGGCAGTCCGATGTCCGCGCGAAACGAACGGACCGCTCCGTTAATTATGGCAATCTTTCGCCGAGCCTTTCCACAAATGAATTGGAATAATGGCGAGGGCTTCGGAATTTATACAATCCGCCGCGCGCTTGCCACGTCAATGGAGTCTCGAGAACTTGGGCAGGTGGTAAGTGTGCTTGGAAGATGATCGATGCAACGGAAAGGTACCAACTTTATTCACAACTAGCTGACCCGTTACCCGGCTTCACCCGGGAATTATTAATCATATTTCCAATATAAAAAAGCCTAAAATATTACGTCCATGAAAAAGAAAATTCTAAACTTTTTTCCAAGGGGTGATGTCACCCCCTAAAATTGTGGCAGCAACAAAAAATAGCATTCTGTTACGGATCAACTATTCTACTCGCACACAAAGTTGCATAATTTTCTGAATTTTCGGGATGCGTAATTTCCCTTGTTACTTCAGTTCTACCTTAGCCTACAGTTCGCTACTTCTTTTCATTTCATTTCATTTGTAGTAATTTTAGTTAATTCTTAGTTTCACGTTCTTAAGCTTAGGCTTATTAAATATTTCGCCTTTCTCTAATTTTTCTCTAATCTTCTCTAATGTTATAATAATAATAATATTTCGAGCTCGGGAGTATTAGCTTCGCTACGTTTTGTTGTTCTGCAGGAAAATTGCTCGACGGTCCAGCCCAGCTATTATCGGGCTGACTTTCTTCGTATATTTAGCCAAAAGCTCCGTGTCCACGTGCCCGACTTTGTGGTTTCTGCCGCAAGTTGTGAAAGGTACATATCCGTCGCCAGCCCGAATCAGAAACGTTGGAACCACGATTCTGTACCATTCACTTTCCACCAAGCTTTCGAATTTCGGCGCTGCGCAGGCTCGGCATCTAGACATTGAAATAGAATGTAATAATGCAGATAGTGGGTAAATTTAAAGAATCATTACCTTATTTTAACATCCGTCACTGTTTTCGAGTCCCCAGTCACGTTGTACGTCACTTTCAATCCAGACCACGACAAGAAGCCCTTCGAATTTAAAATCTGCAATCATCAGCGATCGATTGAATGTTATTTTACTCAGGGTTCACAGATATTTTAGCTTCCGAACAAGTGGGACGAGCAAGCAGCCTTAAAGACTGCAACCGCTGTGCACGGGTGTTCAGAGAGACACTCTCCCGCAGGGGACCAGCAAAGCGTGAAAGACAGCCACGCAGCTCTAACAAGGAGACGCACAGTGGGCTGGATTTCAAATTTGCCGCGTTATTTTTCTTTTTTTTTTAAATTATACCTTTCCAGTGATGTATAATTTAATATTTTTCACGTTGATTTATTTATTTTCAATTTTTTTAACTGATTTGTGATAACAAAATTTTATTCTGTTTATTTGCTACCTTATTTAATGCCCTTCACAGTGGTTTAAGTAAAATGTTCGGGAAACTTTTCGTTTCCACGTTATAAGTCGAATAATAAAGGAAAGTAGCAACAAATCGATTTCGTTTAAATTAAAGGCCAGGCTTTTGCGATAAATATCTTCTTTTATTAGTAACTGATATGAGCGATCCATTATAAAATAATTTTATATGCAGTAACGAAAACAGCGACATTTCTCAAATTTGACAAGATCGTCGCGTGATCTCAGAGGAGGCTGTGCTGAAAATATTGCAATTGGTCCGAAAGTGAACTTCTTGGCGTTTGGAAGATATTCAAGTCAAATTTGAAAAATGTCGCTGTTTTCGTTACTGCGTGTAAAATTATTTTTTAACGTATTCTTTATATCAGTTACTAATAAAAGAAGGTATTTATCGCAAAAGCCTGGTGTTTAATTCCAACGAAACGATTTGTTGCAACTTTCCTTTATTATTCGACTTTTCCTTATAACTTGGAAACGAAACATTTCGCAAACATTTTACTTAGACCATTATCCCTTGTACTTTAGGAGTTATTCGCGAAAAAAATGTGAGGTGCCTATTTGACTTTGAGCTTAGTTTTCATATCCTTAAACGGCGATGGGGCACGACTGAAATATACCGCTGTTCTTGCCGCGAGTCGCTCTATGCATAAATCCACGAAGTTGCGTTCCAGTCGGTGAGTGCGGGTTCGCGGTGTTTCCTTATCAGTAATCGCAATAGATATTTGTTCGAATTAAGCTATCCAGCCCACTAGAAAAGCGACGGTTTCGATAAATCCAAATTAACAGCTGCTCTACTGTTCCCCGTACCTGCATGATGCAAGTTCCATTCAGTTCAAGAGTGTCCCACGTGTTCTCGAACGGCTGGGCCATCACCAAATCGCCAAAAGTGATATCCCCGCCGATGGAGTCGATGGGAGAGCGTATTCCTCCAGAATTCATGCAGGCCACAGCAGCGTACGTCCAGTAAGTCTTGTTTTCTGCCTGCTCCACGTACTGGAATCATTTAAAACACACATTTCGGGAACCTGAATATCCCCAGGGAGCTCTTAAGTGTACATTCGTTCGCCTCTATCCAACGAATCAGCTGTTTGAGATTCAGGCAGAAATCCTCCACTCACAGCATCCACCATCGCGTCCGTGATCAAGTTCCCAAGGTTGCACTCCCTTTTGCTACAATCGTTGTCCAAGTAAACCTTCGCTCGACCAACCTTCGACGACGCTTTTTTCTCCACGCTCGCTTTCCAGGGCTGCAGGGCATCCAGCATCTGGGGATCTGCCAGAGATTTGGACTTTCAGGGACACAGTTTCGCCGATTTCCGTAGAAGCTATCTATTTTCGTTAGCTTGTTCTACTTGCAGGGGAATTCTATTTCCTCGGCTAAAAGCACAGCAAAATTTCAGATTTTTGTTTCAAGAAACTAACGATTCGATTCATCTGAAATTTAGCAGAGTTTGGGAATTTTTTTCTAAGAAACTAGCGATTCGATTCCTCTGAAATTTGGACCATGCTTTTATGCAGCTTTGAAGAAGATGCAGTTTTTTTTGCAATAATTTTTATTAACAAATACAGGAGTTACGTATGATCAACAAACAGGCCGCAGCAACTTCATCAGAGATGCATAAAAACACGGTCCAAATTTCAAATGAATCGAATTGCTAGTTTCTTGAAAAAAAATTCCCAAACTCTGCTATGTTTTTAGCCGAGAAAATAGGTTTCCCCTCTTAATCGACGAAGAGTTTCCTCGCTCTAATGTCTGGTCCTCCCGAGCATTTAACTGAAATTGGGTACTCAAATATTTTCCCCGTTTCTTCTTTTTCTCCGCCGCGATGGGACACCCAGCCGACCAGAAACACGCCGAGGAAACTGTTTGGCGGAGCTCGTTTACTCAATACCGTCTATTTAAGGCTCACCCTCTTCGATGGAGTAATCAAGAAGAATCGGATTTCCGTCCCAATCAACCACCTCGCCCTCCTTATCGAGCCACACCGTCAGATTCCCTAGATACCTGGCGGAAACGGGGAACGACTTCTTCACTTTCCAGAACAGAGACGCGAAGTTTAAACGAGAGCTTTCGCCGAGAACGGATTACGAACTTGGTGTACGCCGCTGCCTGAACAATCAGCACCGTTCTGTTGGTGTTTTCCTGGGCCACCACCACGGGGTAGACGTCCTCCGGGGTGTCGACGAACGGGGGCGCTCCTAAAAAGATAGTAATTCATCGGAAACACAATTTCCCTCGCGAAACTCTCGGACTTCCCGCGGCCCCTTTCAGCTTGCTAGTTAAACGTTCTATGCCACGAAATTGGAGAAGGCTTGTGTAACTTTTCCGAGCAAAGAAGATCGAAAAGAGCTCCCTCGAAAACTTCCGCAACAGTGTTCCCTTCCTTTCGCGCTTTGATTGATAATGCACCCTGCTCGTAAAGATTTCTTTCCTCCATAAATACAGCATATAATGAAACAAATCCTTTGGGAATTTATTAAGCTGGATATACATTTCAAAAGAAGTAGGTATAATAAGTGCCAGATTTTCTATCGAGTTCAGTATTTAAAAAAAAAATACCTGCCAAACAAAACCTATAATTTCCATGCGCCCAAAATGGCACCCTCCCTTAATTAGTGTGCAGTCAATAGAAAAGTTTAGAGTACTATCGTTAGGGGAGGCTTCGTGGAACTTCGTTTCGAGCCTTCGACTTCTTGTGCACGGATAAAAAGCTGGGGAAGCTCGGGGAGCTTTCGTGCTGGCTTCTCAGATTAAACGAAGTTTCTTTGCTGTTTACTTGCCTGAGTAAAGAAACGTGTGCGAATGCCCACCGACGATCACGTCAATTAAAGGACACTTGGCAGCCATTATCCTGTCCACGGGCAATCCACAGTGACTTAAAACAATAATAACCCCGACCCCCTGCGACTTCAATCTGCTCGCTTCCTCGTTCACCGAGCCCACCTCGTCCATGAACTTTAATTTCCCTGTGTTGGCAATCGTCTGGCAATTTGTAATGAGTCAATTAAGGCGACGGGTGGGAAACGCAGCGTCACTCCATTTAAACCTCTGTCCCCTGTAATCGTCCCGCTTTTTCGGCCCCCTCCGGGAATATTCGCGTGAGTCTGGCTTTTTAGAGTCCACTCGATTGGTAATCAGAGTAGAGTCTAACAAGAAGATTTAACGATCCTCACTTTCTGCGCGAGCGTAATTACGGGGAGGCAAGAACGTCGACGAGCCCCGAGTTAATTGAAACCTTGCCCATTGTATTTATTCCTCGGATCGCGGAGTTGGAGGACGGTTTATGAGATTAGGACATCGCTGACGTTGATCGAGTATTTAATTCGCTGGAAAGTTCGACGTTGGGAGAGACGGAGATGAAACTTTACTGCTCCGTTTGATTACACCGAGAGAGATTTAAGTGGGAAGGAAGAATGGTAATCAAGTTTGGGAGACTTGAGTAGCCTAGCCTGATTGTAGCCTAAACCCCGTAAAGTTTGCAATGCGAAGGGCAAGGGGAGAAGACAGGGAATGCCACGAAACAACTTTATCGAGAAAATTACAGCTTTAATACCTTAAAGGTTTGATGAATTTATTTTTCTTGCATAATTTCTTGAAAAATGGACCTTCCCTTTTTCCCTTTACCCTTCGTACAAGGTAGATAAATTAATACGAACATCGGTTGTGGATAAAATAACACCTATAACCCCGATCTTCGTCCCATTCCTCTCAAGGATCGTGCTATTCCTGTACAGCCCCTGAAGAGCAAGGAAAAAATTTTTAAGAGCCTACCCATTGAAAATTCAAATAGATTCACCAACCTGAATCGTCGGTTCTTCGCTAGCATCTATGTTGGTCACCACTACTGGTGCCTCGACCATTTGCAAAAATGGAACAACACCCTCGACTCCATTATCGAACTCGTGGTTGCCTATCGTCTGGAAAAATTACAAGATCTTATCTCTCTTAATAACCGAGGGCCAACTAATTATATCAGCGGTACTCTTCCACGCGCCGACAGATTTGTGTCACACGCCAGATATTATATCGCGCTTTATCGCCACTCGAACCCTCGGACAATCAATCGGTTCATAAAGAACAGAAGAACCCTGCAGCTCTCCAAAGAATCGACGAAAACAGAACGAGCAGAAATTGAGTAATCCCTCTGCGCCGCGAAACGCCGATACTCCCCGGCCAATCTCTGTTCGTTGATCTCTCCTAAACTCCCCCGCTATCCTCTTATCGAAGAGCCTGTCGCCTGTTCAATTAACAGACGATCGGGCCGCTCGACTTCCTGCGCTTTTACCGAGATTCGGGCCGAACCGTTCGGATTTCATCGCTTTGACGCGGAATCTCGTTAAGTAACGGAACGAGCCACCGTGCCCGAATAATCGATCGTTAAACTCTTTTGACCCAATTAAACCAGGCCCAGGCGACGAACGGATCCGCCGTTTATTCCTCGTGCCTCGCCGTTTCTTTTTCATTCCCGACACGCTCATATCCCCGTCGCCGTTTTACCATAACGTCGTGGGGCAGCATGTTCACGAACGTCCCGGTCACGTTCCAGCGATGGATGTTGTACCAGAGAGTGCCCTGGAAATGGTCGCCGGCGTTCAGGAAAATTGGGTTCGGCCTCTCGCTGATTAAACGATTCACCGCCGTGGAAACTCGCGCGATTCCGCCTACGCAATCCCTTTTCTCCTCGCTTTCCTCCCGACACGCGCCAGAATACGGTCCAGTTTGCTCGAACCTGAAACCATTTTTCCCCCTGCTGAATCCCCGTCAAATCATCGCCGCTAGATTCTGGATTCAACAGTTTTCGAAATAAAGTTTTCATTAAATCTCTTGATTATTAATAGTGACGCTTTCTCAGCTCTCCGTTCAACTCAACTATATTCCAGGCTGTTTTTCCCAGTGTATTCATATTTTTACCGAGGCCCCTGCTTCGCCACCTGTTGCTGCTCCGCAGCCCCGCGTTTTCCGTGAAATTTTTCGCCTCGAAAAGGATACGGAATTCGAAAAACGACGGGCGCGAGTGCAGGACATTTTGTTCACCCTCTTTCTGTCCACCCCGGAGGGAAGCTCGCGTTAGGTAAAACCGCGGGGCAACGAGCAACAGGAATAGAGATGATGTAAAGGATTTGCAGAGTCGCGCGCCCGTGCAGATATTGAGCAACGAGACTGTTCATTGTAAGAAGTCACGATTAATCTGAATCATTGCCTCCGCGACCATGAGATTTCACTTGGAACCTTCGAATAAAGATCGAACGAGGCACGCGGGTCGCATTCAGACCTTTCGATGCTTCGGACGACCGTCGATTATACGATACATTGGTCGGTACTATTCAGTGGCAGATTTAATCGTCCGGATGGACCTCCAGGGCCCCATCCTCAGAAAAAAGAAATTTATGATTTACAGAAAGCACAGAAAAATATATAGTGTTTAGATAAAATTGTGATTTTATATTTTTTCTGTACTACTACACTCAGCTCGCTTTTAGTAAACTGCCTCTTCATTTTCCCGAAAAATTGGCCACTCAGAGAGCTTGCCAGCTGAGCCTTTTTCCTTAAATCCGCCACTGCGCGATTCCCTGGCGACTTTGTAACTGCGATCGCGCTGCTGTTATCGATGCGTAGGTGATTATCGCGGGCGATCAGCATATCCGCCTGCATCGCGTTGGATCGAGCCATGCAAATCGCTGAGATGAATATGAATCGCGGGGAGCGAGTGGGAATGGTGGAAGATTAACTAGACGATTGGAAAAGTTAATTGACAGTGGGACAATTGAGCTGGACGTTTGGATCGGTCCTGGAATTAATCTCGAGAGACACTTAATTTAGCAGTGAGAAGGCGTTGGGTGCCTTTTTGTTGGGGAGCTCGATTATGTAAATATGTCGTGATAACTGCGATAATTAATAGTAACGAATGCTCGTAGCGAAGCAAACACTTGCCGCTGTTAGCAATAATTAGACAGAATCGTTTTCAATGACCCCGTTTTCACGTGCCCGACGCCACTAGTGTTCCCGCTGAAATCGACTTACCTCGCGTGGAAATCGTTCAAGTGTATCACCGATAGCTCCAACAAGTCCGATCGTCCCGGGTAATACACTCCTCTCCCGGTGAATCCCCAGGATGTTTGGAAGAGGAAGAGCAACAGCCAAATTGGGTTCATCTTTGATCTAAAACCAGGAGATTGAATGCGAGTTAACAGGCGGGATTGTAGCTTCGTTCCGTCAACTGATTTTCATAAGATCGCCTTGGAGCGTCCAGGTACGTGGCTAATGATCAATGTTGAGTCATCTTAATTGGTGTCTCGTTCGAGGACGACTGTTTTGTAGTAGAAAATGAAATGCGAAGTGTATTAGTATTTCTGAAACTGAGGGAGCTTTAAAATCATTGCTTTATGTAATTAATTAACTGCTTAAGATCAATATTCGTACACCCTCCAGTCTTATCCATCTTTAATCCTGAAAGCGGAGAAATACTTTCTAGTAAACAAATTTTTTAAAAACCCATCCTTTATCAGAATGTGCTAAAAAGGGGAAAACTAATTTTCATACCGGATTAAATGACTACCTTAAAAAAATCCCTCGTATGAATAATAGTAAAAGCGTGGGGCGTAAATATTTTAGAAAAAAAATTAGTTACTGTAAATCACTTTATGCTTTTTAGTGAAAATATTGTATTGCCATCGGAAGTACATATTTATGTAAAGTTTCAAGTCGATCGGATACGTGGAAGTGGGTCAAAGTTAGCTTACAAGATTTCACCCTAAGGAACTAACGAACTCAGAAGTGAAGCTAAATAAATGCTTGTAATGTGGTATTGTTTGAATCGAAGTCCACCCTTTGGCAAGTATTTTCTTTGCTGATAACACTGCTGAAAGGGGAAATAAAGAAGTATTGAATTCAATACCCAAGCATACGCAAGTTAATTAAAATAAATAATAAATAAAGTGTTACAACAATGGAGAACGGTCTCACGAGTGTTCACAGTATCTATTGCAAATGTCTCTCTTTCTCATAAGCTTGCCAATAAAACAGAAAAGAGAATAGGAGCAGCAGTAAGGTGGAGACCACTTTTATATCGATATCCAACAAACGTCCCCTAAATTAATCGAGTTTACTGAGCTCCTTTCTCGTCCACGATCGAACGACTTTAAAAAAAAAAAGAAAAATGAAATATAAAAGACCGGACCCAGAATCTGCAGGACGAAAAATGTTGCTTTCATTCGCGTCTTATCGTGCAGCGTGTACCACTTTTATCGAAAACGGTACCAAGCGGAAGTGGTCGAATTGCAGTCGTGATTAAACCCAACAGACACTCCGTTATACTTTTATGAACCTCCAGCTATGAGAAGGAGCACGATGTTCGAGGGTACGACAGACGGTTTCGCGATTAATTGAAAACAATTGCGACATCGCTGTTGTCACCGTCCACAATTGGCAGGAAATTTATCATTTATGTGGTAACACTGACACAAACAACGTTCCGCTAATTTATCCGCCGAACGATAAATTATATCGAAACACTTGTATCTACAAGAGAATTCCATTCTTTCTTAACGAGCTCGAGAAAAACGTCGCATCGCTGACTGCGAACTGTGCGAAATTCATTTCAGTCTTGTTTCTTGTTGATAAGAATTTAAAAACGGTCCTTTACGATGCATTGCACAAACTACAAGCTGATAATGAGGATTTTAATTAACGCTTAAGAAGCGCGCGAAATTTCATCGATCGCAGGTACTTTCCATCTCTGTTCCACTAAACGTTTCATTGAACAGTAGTTTCATAGCGAACTTTTAGCGCGAAGGTATGTTTTAAATACATAACAGAGACTGGACTGTGTCGGAATTGATTAAAAACACAATGACATAGTGATAATTGAGTTCCAGGAGAGGGCAGAAGATAATCGACATTGTGTACGGTGAGAACAGAATTTCAATGGAAGGATGCAGAAATTACGCGTGTAATCGCGCGGCTTGCCGAAACGCGGCCCCGGTTGATCACAAAGCGGCGCGATTAATCAAAAATCGGTCATGTAACGCACCTGTCGCCGCGAACGCTCGTGAAGAACTGGCTGTCTAAAACGGACTCTATCTTTTCACTCCTTCCACGGCGAGAGCAGATCATTATCTAGCTAAAACGACTCTGGTTATTCAATCACGATGGTAGAAAAGAAAGTCCACTCGATTTTCGGTGTTCCGGGTAATTAAGGTAGGTGCGGATTAAAATTATTCACGGAGCCCCTGTAGATGGTAGGATTAAGCGTAATTTTTTCAGCTTGATAATATGAATGTGGAGCTGGACCAAGCGCTTCGATGCTTCAATGCTTGTGTTTCACTGCTTAATTCTTTTTTTTTTTGGCAGTCAGAACTGTGGATGGATTCGTAAGTGATACAATTTCGAATGCACCCATGTGCATAGTTTTTATCACTACAAAGTTAGCAATTACGATTTTAGCTCCATTTTGCGATAGCGCTAGCAGTTCAAATAAATTACTCTAATCCTTAGAGCCTTCTCCACCGCGAACCGCATGGAAATTACATTCTTTTCCACTAAGAAAAAAATAATTTTGTTGCCACTTAGGGGTTCTCTCAACTTTGTCGGACGAAAACTGACGCGAACTTTGGGAATTTTTTAAAACAAAACCATTAAATATATTTATTTCCAGCTTTCTGGCTTCATTTGTCAATCTTTAGAGAATACGAAGAAAAAAATTGTATGCAAAAATAGTGGTTATATCCGGAGTTATAGTGCTTCAAATAGAGCGCCTTACAAAAATCACATGCGCATTGTTAGCATAAAATCATCCATTCTACTTGTCCGAAATAGAAAATTTAAAAGTTTGTGTAATCTTTACAAGCGTAGCTATCGCACCAGCTAGATTAAATGAGGAATACTGAAAATTAAAAAAGAAATGACAACATCTACAACAGACATCGATTTCTGCAAAAAAATCGCTGGTTTCTTAAGTCGCAGAAGTCTAATGTTGCAAAAACCGCACAGTGCACAAATCTTCTACGCCCATTTTTAGTGTTTCCTAAACAAGAAAAATATTATTTTCGACAAATTTATGAAGTAGAAATAAATGTGACTTTTATACAGCATAAAGAAGCAGCCAGAAACTATTGTTTGCATATAAAAGCTCAAATTCCACAAAAACTGACCATACAGTATTTATAGTCTTCCACGATGCTCGAGCCTCCCTCGAAGCAGTGGCAAACGAAGGAAAAGGGTAAACACTTCTGCGAGCCCTTGCTTAATGCTAACTTCGGTTATTCCATGGCAAAAAAGAAAGTGTCGAGCACGAGCGTTCGGGAAATTGGGAGGAGAGGGAAGGTCGAATGAATTTCACCTACAGCTAACAATTCTGGGGTCTGAGCACGCAACTTTTGTACCCCTGGCTCAGATCGCCCGTACCTTCCGAGCGAGCAGTGTCTAAGTAGTCTAGTTTTATTGTGTAACGCGCTGTAACCGCGCTGCCCACCCCCTGAGTCAACCCTGCATCCCTCCACGGCGACTGGGGGTAAGTGCTGAATTTATTGCAATATTTAAACAAGCGAATTACAGAGCCATTATTTTTACCATTCTTTTCTTTTTACCCTTCTTCGCGCAACATGCATCGTTGAATATTATTTCTATCCATTCAGCGGATAGCGTTGTAAATGCAGAAATTAATATTCAAGCTCTGAAAATTGTCCACGTGCACGGAGAGTAGAAAAACTAGTTCGCAATGTTACACAAGTGTTTGTCTTTCCGCGGGAACTGGTTGCGAAGCAGCGATAAGGGTGACAGAACATAAATAATTTATCCGCCTGCGCGTGAATTTTTACCCGCAGATCTGGTTGAAAATAACAATTCTGAATGTAAAACAGCGCCGATCGGCGTGACGAACCCGTTCCGCACCGTGGATTTAAACCTATCGATTAGCGAAGTGATAAACTGTTAACTGAAATTTATGCGCCGCCGTTAGAATTAGATCTGCGCTCGCGATACCAGCCCGCAATATTACGCGTCTTTTAAGCCCGCGAGGAAAACAATCTCGCTTTCGAAACACTTCGCTCAGGTCATTAAGGCTGCCGTCTCACTGGGCCTTGAAGTGTGTGCGCGCGCACACACAAGCTAGGAAAAGCGTGTACGTTTAATTATCAATCATTAAGAGGGAATAACGTCTCCTCATTTTTGGCTTTCCTCAAATTGCATTCCGATATCTTTCGAAGGTCAAAAGTTATACGGAAAGGCCCCAAATTCTTCAACCCGGGCCGGGAAATTTCAAATAGCTCTTTGCAACGTTAACTTGAACGAGACCGTCCTAAAATTTTCGAAACGCGGGCCTCACTGCTGTCCAGCGCTCGCTGGCAGCCCTCCGAACGCCGGGTCGGTGAATGGTTGTAGTGGAATGCGTCCGTGAGGCGGTGTTGCCATTTCCTCTGTTCGCGCGCGCGGAGGTTGCAGCTTTAACGGATGACCTTGTATACGCGATGTAGTAAACAAACCGTTTCAAGCAACTTTCGTCCTGGAATCGGCAAGAAGGAGGTTTTTGCGGGTATAGTCGCCTCCAGCAGACATTCTTGCAGGGTGGTCTGGTGCGTTTGAACGCTAATAAGCACCGCGCGTTGAAATAATAATGAAGAGAAATGGCATAGTGAGGCTTCAAGGATTCTCCGTCAGCGGCGCTGGTGGTATATTCCCGGTAGTTTCATTAGGGCCCGGTTGTTTAGTGGGGACGCTTCGATCGATTCGGACCACAACGAAAATGAGGCGGCAGCCTTTTAATACTCACACGCAGTTACCATTTCATATATTGCTTTTATAAAGGAAACGAGTTCGGTATATAAACTTTTACGGTCTCGTTTTATTACCGATCCAAGATGCAACGATTCCTGCTGAATTTCGCCAGTATCATCGCCGAAAATACTGTCGGATGCCACGTTAATGCCTTTACCCTCGTTATCACCTTATTTTACTAACTCAGCCAGTTTACTCGAAATTAATCTTGCGATTACTTTGTATCGGCCAATCACCGAGGTGGTATTTTAAACCGAAGGCAACAGTGATTGAGGAACCCTCTTCGATCTTCGTCAAACGTATTCGCGCACCGTTTCTCAGGCCTGGTAGCTTTCAGTAAATTGCGATTAAATTCTGCACCCATAAACGTCAGACTGATTAAGCGGCGATTTACTTAGAAGTCGCCCACGAGTTTCTCGTTTTAATATTAACGCGAGTCTAAACTGAATGCGAAGGGAACAGCCTCGAAGGACATTGGTGAGTGGAGCTTCGTGAATTCCTCGACGAGTGCCATCCGTCAGGGAATATTGAAAAATGCGCTTCCCGCAGACTCGGAGGAGCCAAAGAACAACGCTAAACGACGCTCGCCGTCCTGGCATGTTGACAAGAAGATGATTCTATATCGGAATCCTGGTCATGTGTCGCGCTCAATAACACCGCGATTGTCATCGGAGAGTAATAAAACGAACGTGCAGTTAAATCGAAACCGAGGCAACCAGATGCGAGTGTCAACCTTGGTCTCAGAATTCGCGATAAAGCGGCATTAAACCTCTTATCTGATGGCGAAGGCACGCAACTAAAGGACACCTTCTCCTTTCTAGACTTTCGAGCACGCGCTCCGCGCGCTCGCGGCGCCAGAAACAAAAAAGAAATTAAGGGAAAGTCTAAGTTGATTACTTCTCCGATGCCTCCGCGGTTAATTGAAATTGAGTGGACATTTGAAGAATTTAGAAAGCCTGTTTTCGCGTCGATCGGAGGATGGAGGGGGGTTAATATTGAGCTTGTAAAGGTGGCGTGAAAATTTTTTTAGAGAAACGAGCCGTTGGGGGCTTCTGGTCTTGAGAACGCGGAGGCTGTCGAGCTCGGTTGGCAGTTCGAGGGTGAGAAATCGGCGGATAAGTAGTTGTTTCCTAATCAACGGTAGGGATTGCCGAGATAAGCGGAGGGATCGACGGGAACAGGCATAATTTCCACCGTCTGGTTCCGTTTACAATCGTGGATGCGGGGCGTTGAAATCTCTGATAAGATAGCGTTGCGAAAGAAATGGCTACTTTGGTGCTCCTGCCCCCTATT
Source organism: Andrena cerasifolii (assembly GCF_050908995.1). NCBI lineage: Eukaryota > Metazoa > Arthropoda > Insecta > Hymenoptera > Andrenidae > Andrena > Andrena cerasifolii. The sequence continues at coordinate 9,785,970 of NC_135129.1, forward strand.
GTTAAAGTGCAACGAGCCCAGGTGGCTCGAAACGAGGGAGAATTATTCGTGGAAAGAACAGTGTCTCGATTTTTTTGAAGCTGCGATATCGGGGGTTAATTACAAAGTTATCTGCTGGTGATCAGCGAAATTGTTATTGTCACGAGACAATATAGACGCGTTTGTCTTTAAAATTCGCGCACTCCAAGTCTGATAAAGAAGATACTGTGTAAACCTATCGTCGTTCTTATCATTTTCGAAATCGAACATACCAGATAGACCATTCATTAATGTTTCTAGAGAATCCACAGTAATTGCTCCAGCAAGGACGCTTAGCAACAGTAGGGGAGACCTGGGGGGGGAGGCTAGTTGATACGTTACTCTGTTTTCAATTTTTTTCATTTTTTATTTGAATTAATTACTTAATAATAAATGTGCCAAAATATAATTTGGAGAATTTGAGAAAATATATACAGAATGAATGAAAAAATGTTATTTGGACGATCAATTTGGATGCATCAGAACTATTTACTTTTTCAAAACAGTTAAAAACCACTGCTAACATCAAGGTACTTACACAGATGGACGCTGGATCGTAGTAAAGAATGAACAACAAACTTCACGTATCTCGCTGAAATGGAGCTACATATACAGGGTGTCGAGATAATTCGTCCGTGTCAACTAGCCCCGGCCTCCCCTACCGGTTCGAACAAAAATACTCGCGATACACTCGAACCCGTCGCTACCTCCGCCAAACAAATGAGAAAAGAGTCCCTCCCGAAGGCAAGCAAAGTACATACACTCTACCAAAGCCATCTCATCTACCCTTCCCCGCTTCCCAACAATCTCCCTTACCTCCCATCAAATCCCCGAAACCACCAACGCCTTTCGTCACCCACCTTCCCTCCGAACTCAGCTGACTTATCGAGCACGCGGCAGTGAAAGTGGAAAATTGCGCGGGAAATGAAGCGCTCGCGCGATAGGCACCGCTCGACCGATTCCCCCGATGAAAATTCGCGGTGGCGAATCGCGCGCGAGTTATCGGGGGCGAACGAAGGCTCCACGGAGCTTTTGGGCCGACGATCGCGTTCAGTTGACGCTGGTCGCTCGGCAAAATCGGCTCGGCACGCTCGGCTCGCTGGTGATCGCGTTGCGCAATCGGCCGCCGAATCGTCCGGTAAACGAACCCTGGCCACACGCTGGTGATTGGCGTCGCGTGCAGCTACCTCTAGTACCGAACCCGAGTGTCCCCACGTATTTTTAGATAGACGAGGAGCGCGCGTCGATCGGTGCACATCCGCACTTCCGACGACGGTCTCAGATGTTTGGCGGCAGCTCGCGGGCTGCCAGATAGCACAGGTGCTACCTTGGCAATTCATCGCGATTTCTTCTGTTGACACTTGATGCCAATTAATGCTGTTTAGCGGGGAACGCTTGTGGGATGTGGATGAAGCGAATGAAGTGAATGAAGCGGACGAAGTAGACGAAGTCTCCTGCAGAGCTCAGCTCTGGGGACAGGTGACGCGAATTGGTCCTCGAAACTGAGTTACAGAGACGTTGATAGGGGACCATTTATCTTAGTTTCAGTGGTTTGGTAAGCGATATGTCCAAGGTTAGCTTTGAACTGATTATTATATTGGTGCGGGATGTGTGCTTCTAAGTAGCTGTGCGTGAAGTGGAGGTATTGGTGGCTTTGGTTGGTTTGTATGGAACGTACGAGCAATTTAATGAATGACAATTAAAACTGGGTGTACGGTGCTATACCCACTGCTCGATACTATTTTTATAAATGCCCAAGAAAAGGCACAGAGGACAGAGAAAGCAATTTTAATACACGAGATTTGCGTACAACTTTGGGAAACTTCTAACGAGGGCCAATTCATTGTGATATTTTTTTAACGATAAACTTTGTCGCTTTGAACAGTCACTTGTTCACTAATTCTTAAATTTGTAACATTACGCCCTCTTCTTTCAACTAATAATTGATTGTTTCAAACAAGATGACTATTTACTTTACATGAATTTCGTTTAACTTTTCCCGTGACCAGTCAGCTATAAATAGTATCCAGCAGTTCTTTGATCAGAGACGTTTGTGGTATATCCGAGCAGTACGTACTTAGCTTTGAGGAAAGGAGCTTCTTGATCGCAAACAGTTACTTTTGTAAATGCACATAAGAACAGAACTGCATACGTATTTTCGCGGGTAAAATTGGATTGTCATTACCATTTCAGTATAATAGTAACGCTTCTTTATCTCCAGGGAAACATCCAACTAAGTGTCAGCTTATTGTTATATAAAACCACTGATAAGACACGAGATTAAATGAATTCACACTGTAGAAACTTATCTGGACTGAAATCGCGAAGAACTCTTCTTGAAATATCATATATCCACGCATGTCAGGGTCTCTAACAAAGTTTCATTCAAGACGCACAGAAACTCTTTCAGCTACTTACTCCCAAATTATCCCACTTACAGTAGCTCGCGAAACTAATCCAGCACCCTTTAAAACAGTGTAACTATTCAAAAATTGGTCCAAACGACTTGATCTTTTTCCTGAAGCTAGAAGGATTAGTTTACTTAAATCCGCAAACGGGATTTATAAAATTTTCATTACAGGCTCAGATAAAAAATTGAAAAAGCGACTGTTTTCACTCTTTTCCTCCCTATGCCGACCAATCGTAATATTTTCCCAAAATCACCAAACACGTCACCTAAATAGTAAACTAATCCTTCTAGCTTCCTAACACCTACATAATACCTTCCCGGGACCAGCTTGGCACATTAGCAGCTGTCCACGCGACACCGTAACACCTACTGTTACCATTGATTGCCACTATGTCAAGAATGCCACCTCCGCAAGCCCACTGCTCCGATTATCAAACATTTCTTCCAAACACTGTCCCAGGAATTTCGCATTCATTCTTACGTAGGAATCCCACTGTTTGCGGGACTCCCGTTGACTGCTAACAGATATCTCTTCGCGAGTCGAATTTCAATAAAAAAAAAAGAAAGCGCATTCTCCATTCGGAAGCCATCGCCGAGTCACCGCATGGAACTTCTCCATTGCCAACTCTGCGCTGAATCGCAGAAACCGTCACCGGTCAGATTAACTTCACCCGCTAATTGATCGCGATTGCGCCAAGAACGGAGTTTACCCGTCCGGATCGAACGAATCGAAAAGCTGCAGCCCGTTATCGTCACCGAATGACGCAGAACCCCGCGCTCTCCATTCGAAAACGCCGGCTGGCAGCATCCGCCGCGTTTCGCAAGGAATCGTGCGAACACCCCTGTCACGGACGACGGGTCTTCAATTATTGCCGCAACGTCCCACTTCGGAATGGAGATCGTAAACCTTTTCCCATGGGCAGATTCTATTTTGCAACGTTAACGATCGCCCACGCCTCGCCTCTCGCAAACGTCCCCTGACGCTTTTCACCATCGAGATTAGAAGCCCGTCCTCGGTTTTAAAGATTGTCTCGCAGCGTTCCGATGAGAGCTGGATGTTAATGACCCAGAAAATCGACAGCGTCGGTTTATTATTGAAACGAGGTTCTCCTTGAAGCCCGGAATTAATGAACTAGAACGTTGGAAACGTCGGGGCTCAGATGTGCTTCTATGCGTATCGTAGTTCTGACGAAGCGGCTTCGAAGGCTTTGGTAAACGACGCAGTGGTAGATAAAGAAGTTTCGAAAACAAAACAATTTAGGTAATTAAAGCGTTGAAAGAACTAGGAAACTCGAAATGTTGGGGCTCACTTTCTCAGAAGCGGTTCTTCGTTAAAAAAAAAACCACGTCTCACCATGCACGGAATCGATGGAATTGCCGTGGTAGCTAATTTTCATGCCCTCCCCTACCCCCTCGCGACCTGCTTGATAGTCCCGCTCGCGATGACGCGGGCGAGTTCGCGGCTTATCGGTGACCACTGTTTCTCTCTTTCTTAATAGGCACGCGTTATCGAGGCGGCGCTTCACGTCACCTTACAAAACACGTGATAAAGAGACGGCACGATAGTCGAACGGAGACACGAGCGAGCTTTGATTACCCGCCTGGAAATGGAGAAAGCGCTGGGAGCTTGGATCGCTGTTTGCTGCGCACTCGCGATGCTCTCCAGCCAGGCCCTTGGGAACCCTGTAGCAAGCAAAGATGCCGGGCTCACGATTCGAATCGTTCACACGAACGACATGCATTCGAGGTAACTGTGATTCCTTGGAAGAAATTGGAATGGGACAGTGGACGCTCGTGGCTAATCAGAAGGGCATCGGTTTCACTTCGAACTTTACGTCCGAGTAGAGGGAGGAATTCCCCTTGTAAAGGGAGAAGAAGAATGCTATTTTTCGCAGGATATTCAACACCTCGGATTTAAATTCTTCGCAGCCATCCCTCGTGTACAGTAGGCTGTCCCTTCTTTATACGTCTGGAAATTTTTTATTTCGTATTTCTTTGCCCTCACCCCCTATGGTTCCATTAAGGGGGTATTCTGCTCCGGCGAGTCGTTTTCGTCGCGTTATTTCGGGATTTCTTTTACAAAGAACCCGGAAATTTTATTATTATTCTGTTTATTGCTATATGATTGTTGATATTTAAACTGTCTTTACAAATTTTGTCAATGGGGGATAATTAAAATCAAACGCAGTTGACCGCGTTAAAGTAATCGCGAGGAAAAAAACATGGGGTCACTGCGGCCATGATTAGGCTCGTTCTGGTGATTTGAAACAAAAAATGTATAGAGATTCTTTATTTGTATGCCTTTGGCTATAGGCGGTACCAGAATGATATACAAATATTGAAAATTAAGCAAGTGACGGCGGTTTGAATATTAAGTTTCGATTTTCGCACTTTTATTTCAACTTTAAAGGTCTGTGAAAGTTTATAAAAAATTAAAGAAAAAAATAAAACCGACTTGAAACAAATAAAAATGCACTAAAAAGTAAAAAATAATTTAATCCCTTATTTAATCTACGACTCTCATATTTTTTAAGTCGGCGTCAGATTTACACAGTGCAAATGATGAGACGTCGACTTGAAAAGTATAAGAGTCGTAGGTTAAATAAGGGATTAAATTATTTTCTACTTTTTAGTATATTTTTATGTTTTTGAAGTCGGTTTTAATTTTTTTTTAAATTTTTTTTATTTTTTACTTTTTAGTTTTATGTATACTGTATACTGACACAACTTGCTTAGGAAATATGCGCGTACGTACGTAACATAATAATAATTAGGTGACAATAGTTTTTATTATTAACCAGAACTGGCAAAATATTGGGCCAAGATTGATGCAGTGTAGGATGAGACCACCGGGGCATCGCCCTCTTTCGAATAAAAAAAAAGATCATCAAAATCGGTCCATTTGCTGAGGAGTTATGCGGGAACAAACATATAGTAAAAAAAAAGCATACGTGCGTAGTGTGGTACACTCGCGACAGACACCACGAGAGAAGCTTCTTATCCACAGATTCGACGAGACGTCGAGGATGTCGAGCGTCTGCCCGCCGAAGGATGCGCAGGCGGGAAAGTGCTACGGAGGGTTTGCGAGGATAGCGACCTTGGTCAGGCAGGCGAGGGCATCGCCGATGCCCTGCCTCTTCCTCAACGCCGGGGACACTTACCAAGGGTCCATGTGGTACAACGTGTACAAGTGGAAAGTGGTCGCCAAGTTCCTGAACCTTCTGGCACCAGACGCGGTGGTATGTCCAGAAACCATCAGATTTCAGACATTCAGAGCAAAAAGGGACTAATTGTAAGCCACATCTCTTGCGAAAATTCAGTTAATAGCAACAATGTATTCCACCACCTAAAATAGCAAACATTTTTTTCCGACGTGGGTTAATCCGTTTTTGCTTTGTTGTTGAAAAAAAGATGTTTCATTTTACTTTACTTCCACCATTTTTTTTAAATAAAAAGCTAAACTAACAAGTTTAAATAGTAAAGTAAACGTTTTTCGAAATGCGGCATCTCTCCTAAAGAAGGATATTTTTAGTTTCAATTTTTCAAGATTTATTTCGAACAGTGTGTTTCCTTGGAAATAATTTTCTTTGCAAAATTTAGGTATGGCGAGAGTTTTGCGCAAGCTGCGGCAACTCTCCCATAATTACCCTATGTCGCAGACGTCCATCAGTTTTTTAACACCCTGTACAGCTGTACTGTGCTTGCAATGAAGCGCCGAAATTCCGTTCGGAGGCTAAGTTACTGGTTTCTCGTCGCAGAGTCTGGGTAACCACGAGTTCGACGACGGCGTGGCCGGCCTGGTGCCGTTTATCCAGAACGCCACGTTCCCCATAGTGACCTCGAACCTGGACCTGAGCAAGCAACCGGACCTGGCAGCCACGAAGCTGCTGAACAGCACGGTGCTGACGGTGAACGGGACTAAGATCGGCGTGATCGGCTACCTGACGCCGGAGACGAAGATGATCTCGAGCACGGACGACGTGATCTTCCTCGACGAGGTGACCACCGTGCGCAGGGAGGCTGAGGAGCTGAAGAGGCAGGGCGTGAAGATCCTCATCGCCCTGGGTCACTCCGGCTTCGAGACGGACAAGAAGATCGCCAGAGAAGTGGAGGACATCGACATTGTGATCGGCGGCCACACGAACACCTTCCTCTACAACGGCCAGAAGCCCGACCTGGAGGAGCCGGAAGGCTTCTACCCCACGGAGGTTGTGCAGAACAGCGGGAGGAAGGTGTACGTGGTGCAGGCGTACGCGTACACCAAGTACCTGGGCAACTTTACGGTCACCTTCGATCCCCAGGGCGAGGTCACCCAAATCAAAGGCAACCCCGTGCTCGTCGACAGCAGTATCGAGCAGGTAATTTGCTTGATCCGTGTTTCTTTTTTATTTTGAAGCTTGGGGGCTTGTTTGGGGTGGTGGGCTGGAAATACCGAATTGACGGAATTCAAGGACGACACCTTGTTAGGCCAGTGCAAAAGTTCCTTGCCTCACTGTCGAGTGAAATATCCTTTTTTACTACAGCTACTTCTACTGGAATAAAGAAATTTTAAAAAAAATTAAAACCCACTTCAAAAACATAAAAATGCACTAAACAGTAGGAAATAATTTTTTCATTTAATCTACGACTATCAATTTTTTATGTCGGTGCCTCGTTATTTGCACTGTGTAAATCTGGCGTCGATTTAAAAAGATTGATAGTCGTAGATTAATTAAGGGAAAAAATTATTTCTTACTTTTTAGTGCATTTCTATGTTTTTGACGTCGGTTTTAATTTTTTTATTTTTTACTTTTTAGTTATTTAAGTTACTGCATTTATTTAAAAAAAAATGATTTCTCGAATTCGCTATATGGTATATAAAATGCGAGAATACATGAAATACAAATTATGTAATGAGGCGAAGTTTGAATTAACCAGTACTGGCAAAGTATTGAGCCAATATGGATGCAGTGTAGAATAGGACCACCGGGGCATCGCCCTCTTTCGAATAAAAAAAAGATCATCAAAATCGGTGCATATGCTGAGAAGTTATGCGGGGACAAACATAAAAAAAATACATACGGGTCGAATCTATAACCTCCTCTTCTTTGAAGTCGGTTAAAAATGGCAAAAGATCATAGATCAAAATTGCAACATATGTTTACTTCTAATTCAGAGTTTGGATGCGACCGAACTTTTGCACCCGCGTAATAAATAAACTGACCACCAAAAACGTCGCGAAGATGTATCGTTCCAAAGAGCTGCTACTAGCTATCGGTTTCTAAAAGTCACTCGTGAAAGCTGCCAGAGAAGCATATCATATGCAACTCTAAACCCGCATAAATCATTGTCAGGAAGCTATTAAATCACGAACAAACACGGGAATCCCTAATGACCGTATAATACGAGGTAGCATACCTAATGAATCACCGATAACTCGGCCATCAAAAACATTCCATCCACAAAGCTTGTAGCTGAAAGATGCTGCACGTCTACGTATAACCAATCAACTCTACAATCGTACATATAACCCACAGCTAAATATTAATTCCACACATTCCACTAATAGCTTCCCTACGAAGCTACAAGTGGTCATAAAGAAAAGTACCGAAATTGATTAATAATTCACTTGTGCTTTATGGGCCGAGAGCGTTTAAATCATTCACAAACTCATCATCCTCCGTTACGCGATCACATTGAACGGCGTAATGGAGAATTCATTCGCTAAACAAATTATCCTAATCGATTCTCTACTTTATCTACCGCGGTACGGTGTAGCCCCTTAAGGTTGATGTCTGCACTGCACCGCCTACATACGTTTGCGCCAGAAAATTCGCTCAAGTTAATAGGAATGCATGATACTAGTAGAGGTGGCACGACCGAGCTGCGCGAGAGAGAAAGCTAGCGCGTGCGACAAGGATAGAGCTACTTTCGTGCCACTATCTCTGCTTATGCGCTCCTGCTGCCTCCTCGCTCCTGGTGGCAAAAGAGCGGGATGCGAGGAGGTGGCATCGCTCAGCTGTGCGCGAGAAAGAGAGAGAGAGGTGGCGTGTGCGACACAGATGGAGATACGATCGTGCCACTAACTTTGATTATGCAAGCCTGGTGCTTTCGTGCTCCGGGTAGCAGGAGCGCATAGTGCGAAGGAGTGGCGATGAAAGCGAGAGGGAACGATGTTTAGAAAAGGAGACACGCAGAACGCGCGGGTTTCTTTAAACTTTAATTGACAAGTGTATCATATTATAGAATATAATTTCTTCCGGGTTATTTAGCTAATTTGGACTGAGGGAAACAAGGGTTGGTGCAGAATGTAAGCAACAGTGTATAGATTTAACTGCAGTTATGATTGAGCAGGAATTATGCGAGGGAAGTTTGTAATTTATTGGTCAATGGGGATTTTTATATAGTGTTTGTAATTATTTAGGCTTTTGGAATCGAAATAGTGGAAATTTACCAGTGGCGAATTTAAAGAGAAAGGCCCAGCTGGCAAACGTTCGCGCGGCCCATTTTTGAATGAAAAATGAAGAGGTAGTTTACTAAAAACGGGCTAACAATAAGTGTAGTAGTACAGAAAAAAAACTATAGTGTTTGGATAAAATCATAATTTTTTTCTTGAGAATGGAACCCTGAGGGGAGCTTTCTGAGCAATTTGCATGCATTTGCAATTGTATCGTAAAATATATCTCTTATCCTAGTGAACACTCTCTTATTTGTCAATTTCGAACAGGCGACAGACATTTTGAAGGATCTGGACGAAATGAGAGGAGCCATCCAGAACGTGAGTACGACCGTAGTCGGGAAGACGCGCGTCCTCCTGGAAGGAGACAGCAAAGTCTGCAGACGCAGGGAATGCAACCTGGGCAATTTGATCACAGACGCTATGATCGATTACCACGCCGGTGAATACGGAGGGAAAATAGGCTGGACTGACGCTGCTATAGCTTTCCAGAACGGTGGCAGCATTAGGACCTCCATCACTAGAGACAACGACGACCAAGTTACTATGGGAGAGATTCTCAGCGTGCTACCATTCCACAATATAATCCTGAAGGCTCCGCTTACTGGAGAACTGATCCAGTCCGTTCTAGAGTGGAGCGTTCAGAGTCTGGAGATGAACAACACTGCGAACCTGTTCGGCGCATTCGTGCAGTTCTCTGGGCTTCAGGTATGTATTCGACTGCGCTTTAAAAATTCTTATTAGAACACCAATGACGAGGTATTCCCATGCAGGTGGTCTACGATCTGTCTCGCCCGAAGAATTCAAGAGTGGTCTCGGTGCAGGTGCAGTGCGCATCTTGTGACATTCCAGCGTACAGCGAACTTGAAAGAAACAAAACCTATAATGTACTTCTGTCTGATTTTATGCAGAGCGGTGGCGATGGGTATGTTATGCTAAAGGATCTCAAGACTCAATCTCTCGGTACGTTTAACAATAAAATAGCTTTCAACGCTTACCGATGCTCGACAAAGATAACAAATGTAACATTTAATTACAGGTATCACTGTAGCAGATGCACTGGTCAAATACTTCCAGAAGCATAGCCCGGTGCATTCTGGTGTTGAATGGAGAATAAGCTATGCAAGCAGCAAAAATGAGCACAGTGGTTCCGACAATTTACATCAGTCTATTAGATTGATCATTCTGTTACCGATAGTTATAAGTTGGCTATTCGTAAGATAGCTACGCGAAGATACGTTTTGAGCAATCAGACTCAGCAATATTTAAAACTTTATAATTTATATAGGTTTTTATACGCGACGTGTCTCTGCGAATTATCTTTTAATTAAGGACAAAGGGGGTATCGAATTAACGCTATTTGTATTCTGAACACTTTTTATTCGTCTACATTCAAAACTCCATTAGACCGTACTTAAAACATAAAATACAATACACATTTTGAACGAGTACAAATAATACTTAGGTATGGACATATTTTGTGTACTTATATAGACATACTGGTATTTGTCAGAGCATCGTATTACGCCGATTGCACAGCTTGTAGTTTAGGAATTTCTCGTTTGTTACCGTACAGATCGTAAACGCGCTTCAATGTCTCCACGACGTTGTTCATTTCTTCGCAAGGCATCGGTACCAGATTGTATATAACTGTAATCATTTGCAATAGGTCGTCTACGATGTGAGGTTTATCTATTATGTTCCCTTTGGTAGCAAGATCGACGTATGTGTTGAATTTCCTTAGCACGTGATTGATCGTATTCTCGTCTTTCTTTGTCTTCACCAATTCCTACGGTAGAGCGTACCAAAAATTAATTTTCACATGCCCAGATGTAGGTGTATCAATTTACATTAAACAATCTAGTAACTCACTCTGAACGACTTTAGATTGTAAAACAGTGGCCAGTCTTCCTGGCACGCTATGCACTGGCACGTAAAATGATACTGCTTCAGAAGCTCCTTCTGTCTCGTAACTTTCGGAGTAATGGCATAGTGCTGGCTGTAACTGTCGAATAACTGAAAAAGAATAATGTTTGTCAGCAGGGGCGAATTTGAAGATGTGGCGCCCCTAGGCTAACAAGCGTCTACCGCTCTTTCTCTGTGAAATACCATCAAATTTTGTAATTTAAAAGAGTCGAGGCAATTTCAAAATTAACTCAATATAGCAACTCGCAGATGATTCACTGCTAATTCGCTATATAGCGAGAGAAAAGTGAATTATTTTTAAAGCTGTCTCAAGCCTCTGTGTTTAAACCTTTTCCAATTTGTTTCCCCAAAATTTGCAGCCTATTTAGCTTACACCCAAATCCGCCCCTGTTAAAAACGCGTTATGGTAGTAGAGTTCCTACAAGCAGTTTAAGTACCCTGTACGTACCTGCTCGCCTTTCTCGATCGGGTACATGTTATAAATAATCATATGCTTCGTCCGCGAGTGCCTTTCCACATTCGAAGCGCAGCTGTGGTTAATCAAACTGAAGAATGGCATAGCTGCAATGCCACGTTCGACTGCTTCCAATCCGCACTCTTCCGAAAACTGCAAATACCAATTTGATAGTGAAATATTCAAAGCAATCTTCCATTAAGAGAAACGGCGGATTCAATTGGAACAATATAGCTATTAGAATTCTATCACTATTACGTACACTGTGTACATTACACGGGATCATCTGTTGGTGCCTTAATATAAGGCCACCGACAAATGAAACATCGGCGTTCTTCACCAGTGCAGATAAATCTTTCAACGGACTTCCGAACATGTTAGTACATGTTGCCAGGAAGTACAAAATAAAACAAGCATCTATAGATCTCCTAAAGAGATCATCCGGCGTACGTTTTTCAGTATTGGTCACGAGACCTAACAAACTTCTATATTTATCGCTTTCAAAGATTCCATTCTCAGAGAAACCTTTTGTACGTGGGTCTGAAAATGTAAACGATTAAAATATTTTTTCACGTGTAAAATATGAGAAGTTAATTACCATCGCAGCTATCGATCTTTTTTAACTCTTCTCTTAACTCCTCTAAACTCGAGCTTTCTCTCACAGCCTGCGTGGCAAGCCGTAAGCTAAACAGATCCAATTTTGTAAACTCCATCTTAAACAGAGAAGGGAATACAGAGCATTCCATGTCATGGAAATGCTTCCAATCCAAAGTCTTGCATTCTTCTGAACAGTACATAGCATGAACACAATGATTGCAAGGTATATTAGCCCAAGATACTTCTAAGCAATACGAACAATGGGTGTGCACGTTGTTAGGACTTAAGATTAACGAGTATGGCTTTTCTATGGCAATTATTTCGCCAGGATTTATTTTACGGGTAGCTACAACGTGCCTACCATACTGTTCGTTATAATTTATTGTTACTGCGTCAGTAGCGCAAGGAATCTTAGGATTACGACTCTCAATTTTAGGCAGCGGACATTCGCTCCGGGGTTTGATACCATTTATATTCTTGGACTTATGTGAATTCGATGTTCCATTTATAGACATAAGTTTTCCATTTAATTCTTTACGACTTCTCTCGTCCAATGACATTCTCTCTAACCACTGCAGTGCTTCTTTAACGGTGTCTTCCACGCCGGAATGCTTAAGAGCCTCTAAACACTCGGCTTTTCTTAGATAAAGCTTGAATTTCAAATTATCTGGATACGATAATGCCAATGCTCTGTCTATATCCTGTATGCACTCTTCATATTTGCATAATTTCTTTAAAACCGCTGATCTGTTAGCATATGCCAAAGAGAGCTGCTCGGATGAGCATGGCGCGTAAGCAACGCTGGTTGTATACAGTTTCAAAGCGGAAACGCAAGTTTCACTTGTCAATGGATTCGAAACAAACATAGTGTTGCCCTTTTCCCTTAAGGTCTGGGAATGCTTCGCATCCTTGCTATCGCCGCACACTTGAGGGATTATATCGTACTCTAGCATAATGTCAAGAGTAAATATTATACGCTCCTCATCTGTGCGTAGTGCTTTAAAATTTTTGACCAGTTCTTTATGCTTATCGACTGCTCTCAGTCTGTGGTTTAATGTATACAATACTTTCTCCATTTTAATAATAGGTAGCTGTACATAGAAACAAAATTGAACATTAGTCAGAAATTACTCTCATTATTTTCGGCTAAATTTCGTTTTAGAGAATCCAAAATTTGTCATCCATTTTTCTACCCCTTTATAGTATTTCACGAGTAGAATCCAAAAATACATGTTTCCAGTTTAGTAAATCGTTGTGTCGAAAGTTATGCGTCTGTAAAAGTGCAAAGATGGATCACAAATTTTGGGTCCCCCAAAGCGAAATTTGGCCTCATTTTACGCCAAGAATTGGTTAGACGTAATGATATACAGTCAAAAATAAAATAATATAATTACATACATCGCGTTAAATACTGCGTTATTGTAATAATACGTCGCGAAATTGAACTGCTTTATACATCAGTCTTTCGATCTCTCAACATCGATGCGCCCGTAACTTCAGGATCACGTAAACGCAATGGGGCTTGATGTTGATGGGGGTTCCTGGGAATGGGAGAGAGGGTGTACTGTGCGCGGGTGAGATGCCCGATTGGACGGCACAGGGGTAAGAGGAGTGCTCTTCGTCACGCAGTGCCGTGTTATCCGATTCGTCGATGTTTTCGCGTCGGCCAATAACGGACAATAATTTGGGAACTTTCAAGATAGGACCAATCGGACCCGCATTTCTTCCTCGTGCCATCTTCTCGGCCGCGCACAGTGGACTTAACAATGTTAAATTTGGCGAAACTTCCGAAAACCGGTCAAACCCGATTGGGCTGAAATTTTGCAAATAGCTTCATTTTGCATAAAAATAACGTTTGCGAGAAGGATTTTTGGCGACTCGAATTTTTTTTTTACCATTTCAATGCCGTTCCCTACCTTACCGACAGAGTCGAGAATAGGATACAACAGTTATTCAGTGCATTCTCCTTATTATTCTCCTGTATATACATATTTAATATCGTTCAATAATGTTGAGAATGCATTGAAGCTTGGCCCCGTGTAAACTCACATCGGTTCGCTACCATGCTTTACGCGCCCGCGAGCGGGCGCGCGCCCCCCGCCCCAAACTAGCCCAAAACCAATACTAATACCCAGTATCAAGCTGATATCTCTTTCTAAGTTGATCTCTGTTTTATAGATTTTAGGAGATTAATAAGGAGAATGCACTGAATAACTGTTGAATCCGATTCTCCGCTCTGTCGGTAAGATAGAGAATGACATTGAAATGGTAAAAAAAAAATTTTCGAGTCGCCAAAAATCCTTCTCGCAAACGTTATTTTTATGCAAAATGAAGCTATTTGCAAAATTTCAGCCCAATCGGGTTTGACCGGTTTTCGGAAGTATAGCCAATATCCATACAGTCTGCTGAAATCAGTGGAAAATAGCCTGTAAATATAACGACGGAATGTATCAGGAGTGTATGAACGATGGGGACCTGTGCACTACTCTTTTCCAATCAAGTATTCGAAAGCAAAGGTTCCGTTCCAGACAGTTCCAGACGTATGCCTAGAAACAGTAGAAGTCGAGAAATGGAGATTACACACGATGCATGGAATATCTTTGAATAAATACGATCGAATGTTAATATACGCAACAGGACGCAACAGATGCATAATTCAGCTTCGTCACTTGCTCAAATACTAAACACCGAAACGTTGGCTGCCCCGTTCCTTACTGCCATTAAGTTAGCCGATACAGTTCAGTAAGTTAACAGAAGTTTACACAGCGGTTTGTTTATTATTACTGACCGCAGCGTCATGAACCGATAACACAATATGTGAATAAACGGCGTTAACAATCAGCGTCCGTGAATAGGAAAAGTGACAGTGCGATCTGAAGTAATGGGTGTAAGTTTAACCAGATGCCAGCGCGTGCCCCGTGTATCATCTTGCGCGCCCTAGGAATTTTTCACTCGGTGCACCACTGGCTACAATAATTCTTACCTTCGTTTAATATCTGTCTCATTCATTGCATTATGCTACGTGATGCTACGCCAGTTTCCGCTTTGTGATCATGGGCTTCTGTGAGAGTATTTTTTCTCAAAAAAGATAGCTTTGTCAAGACACTAATTGTTCCCCGTATTGGAGCCGATATCTGGCGTTCTCCTCTCGGCTTTCTAAAGGTAAGATGCCGTATCAATCGAGCTGCATGATTTACGAGGAAAAAAAATAATGGCATCGATAATCGATAACAAGTTGAATAAAATGGAAACACAGCGATTATCAAGCAGCATTACAGCGCGCTATGTCCCCTCCGCGTGACGTGTGTTTTTCCGAGAAGAAGCAGACTCCGAGAAGCTTACCCAATCTTCTCGTTACCCGTCCGCCTTTAGGTGCCAGTGTTCTCCCGTGTTCTAGTTAACGATTATGACAGATTCACTTCGGCTAAGACGTAAATATCGTAGCACTGTTTATATTCTGCGCCGCATCTGCATTATCTATTATTTCATTGACATCCTGCAGACTACATTTTCCAACTATTATTAAGCTTCTTGCGACGTATTTTTTGCAGCAGGATGCTCAAAAGTGGGCGACTTTTTAATGCAAAGCTTACCATGTAAATTGTCTTACATCAGTGTCACGATGCATTTTTAATGAACAAATGAACTTACGAAGGCACATATATTTACATAAACATTGCAACGCGTCTAAAGTCTTGTCATTTTCTGTCTCATTTTAACGAAAGATTATGCGATATGTTCCAGGACAATTCCTTTTGATGGATGGACAAATACATTAGCTTATAATGGAGGGTCCGTTAGAAGTAAAAGATTCCGTGACGGGTACGGAAGAACCGATTAAGTCGGAGGCACCTGTGCAGAATCCAGATAGCAGCGATCGGAGTGATGGCGCAGTGTCGCCACCCCCGAATTGTAGCATTTGCTTAGGCAAGCTGGTGAACACATCGTTCACGGACAGCTGCCTTCATCAGTTTTGCTTTACATGTCTGCTTCAGTGGTCTAAGATAAAAACTGAGTGCCCCTTGTGCAAGCAGACATTCAAGTCTATCATACACAATGTTAGATCGGAAGAAGATTACGATCAGTACCATGTGCCTAGAGAGTTGGCTACCCTGGATCTGAATTTCGAGCTCGGACATCCAGTGGACACCATTGGACACCGTTTCCATTACAGGTATCGCGTTGAACTTTAATCTTGGATCAGAGCTCGATGTATTCGATTTTCCCGAGAAATAAAAAATAATGCGATGGTTTTAGAACAACTATGATAGGACATCAGCGACGTCCAACCGACGTAGTGCTTAATCCGGAGCAGGTTGCAAGAAGAGAACAATTGCCGAGCATAGCCCCGCAAGTTCCGATAGGAGAGCGTTTACGTAGACGATCGAATACGGCTGATTATCGCCGCACCATTTACAGGCTTGGAATTTGGGCCACTGCGTTGCGCGACGTGTTCGGCCGTTTCCGTGAATGCAGCGCTGATTTCTATCGGTTAGTCGGCACTCGCCTATTTCTCGCTGAGAAAATCACTCGCCGATGACGCAGTGTTCATTTTAATTTGTAGAAGAGAGCCAAGGGAACTAAATCGACTTATACCGTGGTTAAATCGGGAGTTACAAGTGTTACTTAATAACAACGCTTCGCATGTCGCATATGTACTGAGACTTATATTGGACGCTCTTACTCAGTATGATATTAGAAGCCCTGAGTTTCGAGATCTAGTACGTCCGCATTTCGGCACGTTCACGGATCACTTTGTACACGAGCTGCTCAACTATGCGCAAAGTAGCTTCGATTTAGTTGGGTACGATCAGTCCGTGACGTACTTACCCCAAGGTATGCGGTCTCATTGCAATTATTCAGAGCTATGGTTTATGTATGCTTCGTACAGAATAATTGATTGTATTTATTGTAGGTTTGTCAGGTGAATATGTATCAAATATTGTCTCGCCTGCATCGAGCAGTAGTAGTACTAGTTCTGACGATTCGGATGTTCGAGTTCTGGACGAAGCAATCGATCTCAGAATGAACGCCGTGATGCCAAGCGTGGGGCCTCACACGATCGGTGTGCCCGGTGAGCTTTGGTTTCTTTATACATTCTATTTTCCATGCAAGTGGAGATAGAGCTTCGAGCAATCCGCTTTCAAAAATCTTTTCGATTAGGCCCCAGCACAGTGGGACAAACGTTCCAGCTAGATATACCGTACAATGTACCGGACGTGCTGACTATTTCCTCTGATTCCTCGACGTCAGACTATGAGTGCGAGGTGATCGGTTACGTGAAGCCTCGCCACGAAAGAACACCGGAAATCATAGAATTGGTGTCCTCGGATCCTGAGGAAATCAATGTTTCTCAAGTATCAAACGACAATGCACAGTAAGTAGCAGCGTATCACCTTTGAAGACCGCAATTTCCAATCGAGATAAATACCGTTGAATGTTTCTGCTAGATCTTCCATGCCTGTTTTTTATGCTGATAACACCCAGCCGAGCACGTCTCACGTCATTAAAAAGAGAGAGTCATCTTCTTCGTCCACGGAGAGCGATTCCGACTCGCACAGCGATTACACTTGCAGAAGGAGCAGAAAGTATCAAAGTCGCGCTAGGAAATCGAAGAAAAGCACAAGCACTAAGAGACGGAATCGCTCTATTGAGGCGAGGACCCGTAATCGGGCCAGCAGGAACTTGTCCAGCTCCGGGGAGAGTGATTCCAGGAAAAGGGGAACCAGAAGAAATGCTCAGCGCACGATGAAGAAGAAATTGAGCCGCAGCAGCGGCTCTAGTTCCCGCGAAACCGATTCGAAGACGGTAGACGAGAAGAAATCCAGGAGCCTGCAGTATTCCGTGAAGGGGACCGTGCGCGTTCGCAAAGACTTGATTAAGAAAGAAACTCGGTACACCGACAACGAATCGTTCAGCAGCGACAGCAGCAGCGAGTCCGACGAGAACATTAATTCAAAGCCTCGCACCATACGGAAATCGAAAAGAAAGTACACCACCAGCTCGAGTGATTTCGACACGGACAGAAGCGAACGAGCAACGAGAACGAGGGGCAAAACGAGACAAGCGTTGGACATGAAGGATGCTCATCGAAAAGAATCAAGATACAAGGACAATCGACAATCTATGTCTAGAAGTAGCAGCGCGTCGTCGTACGCGTCGCAGGCAGAGAAGAGCAGCTGCAAGCGACGCGAGCCTCAACGAGAATCCAACGACGACGGCAGCAGCTCGATAAACAGGATTATATCGAGGAAAAACCGTGAATCAAGATGTAAGGCGAAGGGGGCTATTCTAAGTACCTCGTCGGACTCGGATGAAGATCATTATCGATCGCACAGCCAGTGTAGCAATTATTCGAGTAAATCTTACACGCATAAGAAGAAGTCGAAGCATAAAGATAGACGCAAAAGCAAGAAAAGGAAACGGTCCAGCAGTCGAACGTATAGTTTATCGATTCGATCACGATTGACTCGGCGACATCCTGTTTAAAAGTTTAAATGTACGCGACATTGACATTCCGATTCGAAGAATGGTTCGAAATAGATGAAAACTAAAGAGAAACGTTTTAAGCTCCCGGAGAAGCGGAGTCGAAGGAGATCTCAGGGTAACACCAAATCAAAATCGATGAAATAAGAGAGAACGGCGACGCGATTCGATCGTTGATTAGCTCGAACTCTGAATGTGTTACTGGCGATACCATTTAACCTTCGGTTGTCACACTGGGTCAAATTGACCCTGCAATTCTTTAAGCAAAGAACTTTTTGTCGCAACTCTTATTGCTTCAAATTTTTTTTAAGCATGATGATACTTTAAATGGCAATTTTCAACGATGGGCATATATTCTACAATGTTCAAACTTTATCTCAGAATTTTTAAGACTTAATTTAACAAATAGTTTTTAAATAACTGATTGAAAATTGGCAGGGTCAAATTGACCCAGTGTGACAACGACGTTCGAAAAAGTAGGTGTGACATCCGAGGGTTAACTGGAAATTTCTGACTTCTTTTCGCGCGATCACGCGCGCATAAACTATACACAACGACGAAGAATGACGAACTTGTATTAGTTCTTCGCGGTTTAGAATCCATGGACCATGGACAGAGAAACATAGGGCATCATAAGAAATATGCATTCGTATTGTTTCATTCCTTTGCTTTCTGAATGAAAATGGCTTCCACTTGTGTTGTAAAACGACATATATAAAGACTCTGTATAAAAGTTCGGACCTTAATTAATAGATTTTCCTATTTATAATTATTTCTTGGGTGTATATTACTTGGATGGAAAAAAGGCTACCCGGATTCAATGTTGAAAATTTGGATGATATATGAAAGAAGGCAAAGCGTATTCTATGCGTTGAAAGTAATAATGAGCACGTTATCTCGCTATTATCTTCGACAACGGACAGCAAACTTGGGTATATTTCTTTACGACCTGGATTCCCAAAGAATGTTTGTAAATATACATGTATCTTATAATTATACACGTTATATTATAAATCACGAAAATAACTGTCTTATAACACGCAATACTGATTTTATCTTCTTTCTCACGCTATTACATATTTCTAACATTAGCGATTGAGATACTAATGTTTAACTGTTTAGAAGACCTTTCTTTTCATAAATGCTGTATATTTATTTTATTACGTAATATATATATATTTCTTTTTACATAATTCAGAGCCTGGGTTACGCAAAATGCACTCCCTGTGCATTGAATGCGCGTAGAAGACTAAAACAAACGTTTCGATATAAAATGAAGTTTAGTTACAGCGGACAACAATACGTAAGAATGCCTCTACAGCCCATTTCAAATTAAGCACGAGTGTAATATTCGTTATACCTGATAAAGTCATCCATGTCCATCGTCCTAGCACGCTTATCATCGGCAGCCATTTTGTGCAAAATATCATACACCATTTCCTTCATGTCGAATCCTTCCGGCACTGCCTAGATACGAAAACAAAATTTTTAAGTACCCAAAAGCATTTGCTCTGTACCTCTAAGATTATTTACCTTGTCGTTCAGACTACAATGAAGTCTATAATTTTTCTCCAACATTGTTATCACGGCGGTTTGCTTGAACGCTGCAGCCAGCGTTTTATTTTTTCTCACAAATGCGATTCTCGTCAAGCCATCCCATTCCTGATAGTTAATCGGGGGTGGTGGATTACGTGGTTCTATTCTGACTACGTTCGATTCCACTTTTGGCGGCGGCCTAAAGTTATTCTTTCCTACTTTCATCAGCATGTCTACCCTCGCTAACAGTTGAGTGTTTACGCTCAGGCGACAATACAATTTATCGCCTGGCTTTGCTACCAAACGCTCGGCGAATTCTCTTTGAAACATAAGTACGGCGCATCTGTAGAAAATAAGGTGCTGGTCAGGCACATCTCCACTCAGGTTTCTCACACGTTGAAAATCAGCGCTACGCTTCTGTGATCAATTTTGCAGAAAATGATCAAACCCTTGGAGTAAATTACCTGAACAGTGGTCTGTGTAGGAGTAATTTAAAGACTAAGGGAGATGATATTTGATATGGTATATTGGCAATGCACAAGTCAAAGAACGGCATGTCTGTCTTTAAAACGTCCCCTATCATAATCTGCAACTTCGCCTGGTACGGCGTACCTTGTACACGCTTCTGTAACTCAGCCACCATCCTAGTATCCACCTCGCAGGCTATTACTTTCTTGGCTTTGTCCAATAATTTCACAGTCATGTTACCAGTGCCGGGGCCTATTTCTAACACAACGTCCGTCGGCCTGACAGCAGCCTTCTCTACCATACTTTGAATTATAAGTGGATTTTTCAAAATGTGTTGTCCAATATCCGTATTGAATAAGATACCTGGCGCGATTAAATCAATGAAATTAAACTAAACATAGGAGCACATATTTATTCAGATAACTTAATGTACAATCTCATCTGGTTAGCATAATATATAAATTACTTTATAATTTACTAGTATAATACTAGCGTACATTTTCATAAAATCTGAGAACGAAGCTGGGCGAAATATTAACTTTGTGCAGTAGAAACTAACCCCAGCTCCATTGCAGAAAGTTATTTAACCGCAACTGAAAAAGCTATTGTCTATATCTCGTACCCTGCTTCGCGACTTCTTTGTGAACGCGAGACAGCTTCTTCGCGCGTACCTTCGGCATTTTGCTAGCACTGTTATTACTTCGCCTTCTGTAATATATAAAAAGGCACTGTTGAAGACAGGAATACAGAAACCATCAGGTATCAACAGCAGGCATCAAATTCTTGTGTTGAATAGATCGTAGTACGGAAGGATTAATGGATTTCTGCATCAGCTCCCTCTTATGCAGCAGAGGGGAATTAAAATCTGGCGTACTTTCAATTACTGACTGCTTCTCGATTAATAGCTGATTACCATTGGGAATTAAGTAAACAGCTGGGCTCTGGAACGTATGAAATGTATCCGTTAAGATATACGATAAAAATGCACCCGTTCCGCGATGGTGCGCAACGATTGGCCACTGATTACAGAGGCACGAGCTCTTAACAGTGCAGGCGTAACACTGCTATCACGGAAAGGTAGGGAAAAGCGTTTGCCTGTCTTCTGCATTATCATGGACGTAAATCTGTCATCCCGATAATTGCACGTTACAGGTTACAGGCGACGGGCTCGCGGCGTAACGTTATTTCAAGCTTTTAAGAGGAATCGCTGCCTGACAAGACTCATGAACGGTCGTTAGGTAAGCTGGCATAACGATCGGATGGTTTCCTTCGCGCACAAAGCTCGCGGAGCTCGGGGGATAATTTGAATTCAAGCCTGACGAAGTGATCTGTAATGTTTCAGTATCACGATTCTGCGATGCAATTATCTAATCTTGGAAGTATTAACTGGTGACGTTATGGAGCTGAAAGTATGGGTGGAGGGTATACAGCGTATTGTGTGTGGCGTTACAGAAACCACTACGTGTCAGGTGAGCATCGCTTCTTTAAATATGGTTGTTAAATTAGATGATGTGATTCTGTAGAAGCACAGAGATTCTGTGTTTACGCGAAATTAACTTTCAGGATGTAGTATACGCTCTAGCCCATGCTACTGGACAAACAGGTAGATTTACTTTAGTGGAAAGATGGAGGACCAACGAGCGCCTCTTAGCTCCCTATGAAAATCCTCTGAAGGTACTGGTATAAGTAATTCGGCCTCGTGCCAATGATTGGTAACTTTTATGTAACAATGTGATTTGTTCTACAAGATTTTGATGAAATGGGGAGAGTACTCTTCGGAAGTACAGTTGATCCTAAGACGCTCTACACCAGAGGGCAATAAGGGCCCTAGTTCGTTAGGATCTCGTTTAAACCATGGTCCACGATTGAACGGCATTGTAGGCTCTGGATTGGATCATGCGACGACGGTCAGCAGCGGTCAAGATGATACCAAGAGCACCATGACAGCTCAGAGTTCCGATTTCGATGATTTACAAGGATGCCTCGATAGAAATCGTGACACCAGAAAGTCATTAACGTTCGGAGGACTGCACGGGAATGTGATGGAGAATAATACAGATGTAAATAAGTTTCAGATCTTTTACAGTTTTACGAATCAATCATGCGATATCTCGTCCTCATGTTTTAGATTCAGATGGAGAATGTTGCCATAGTTCAACCTACACCTCATTTAAAGAATAAGGATTTGAACATAAGAAAAAACATACAAAAACCAGCTCAGTCCCCTACTCGTGCTAGTAGCAGTGAAAGTAACACGCATATATCGCAAAAGAAAGTGCGCGAGGTTCCCCCCTACAGGGATCCCCCGGGTCCTGCTTCGCCGCCTCTTCGAACTTTACCTCCTTACAGGGATCCTCCACCGCCGAATTTAAATAGCCCTGGGAGATCACAGTTTCAATCTAGTACAAATGCTGGGAGCCCTCATACTCATAAAGAGGATCAACCCTCTTCTAGTAATTCCATCAAGTTAAAGAGAAATCTCATTCAGGTTCTACAGATAGTTCTTTGATTACATATACAGGTTGCTCTCACACGAAATTGTAATCTGCTTTGTCTGCTCAGGAATTTCAGGACACAAAGGGACAGATTCCATCTGTAAATCAGTTATCCGGTCAGACACAAAACATGGTCACCGATGCTTACACTCAACGATACGTTGAACTTATCAGACTAGTCAACAAGCAACGTGATACAATTAGCGCCCAGCAAGCAGACCTTACTAAAGTATGATAGGACGTAATCTTCGTTTTAAATCAAGAGAAACGTGTACGAAATACTATTAATTAACTGTTTCTAGTTCGACGCTGAAATATTATATTGGGAAACTAAGAACAGGGAGCAAATGCATCAGATGGACTTTATTTCTCAGGAAGTAAATCGTATGGAATCTACAGGTCGGCTTATCGAAGAACAGGCATGTATTTTAAACAGGACTAGGATAGCTCTTGCAATTAGTATGCTTGTACTAAGATTTACTGTCTCTATAGCTGAAGGAACTGGCACATGTGGAAGAGGAGAGTGAAATAGTCAGGCAACAAGAAAAAACGTTGAAGTCGGAGATTACTTTGCTAAGATCGAAGCTTGCGAATTGCGAAACCGAGTTACTTCAGTGCAAAAATAAAATCAGGTAAAGAAGATACTGAATCAGACTTTCGAGTAACTAAATACACAACGCGGTATTAATTTCTTCTTTTCGCGCTGTAGATTAGTCATGGAAGAGCTCGCTATAGAACAGCACAACATAAGTCGTGAAACGGACGAGAGACAAATAATGGAACGTAAGATCATTAGCGAGGTTGAGCATCTTCAAAATGAAGTGGAACAAGCTAAACGCTCTGCCGAGCTGGCTTCGCAGTGCGCGGAATCGTTGAAGCTCGAAGTGGTGAATCTGGAATCGGCGATCGTCGAGAAGAAGTTGCAAGTGGAACGTTTGGTAGCTGACATGAAGGAGGCGAACCTACAAAGTCTAGCCGTTGCTTGCCAAGACGAGCAGGTCAAGTCGTTGCTAGAAGGTACTTGAATTTAACTTAACACACTAATCGAAAGACTCACTGACTTACCAATGCTGTTTGCGTGTAACTTAGGTGCTCACAAGCCTGGCAGTACGCGTAAAATGATAGGCTCCCCGAGGCAATTAGAAACTGCAGTACCTACGAGTAAAAATCCACACGGCGTTTGGGTATAATATTATTAATTCGATGTACCGTGGGCATACCGAATCTAATATCTCACATTCTCGATGCAGCGAACACAGCTAAACGTTTCATGTAGGGACACGAATGCTACATGTACACTTAGTAGGGAACGACGTAAGTAAAGGAAATATTTTACTCTCGTGTCGTTCGCGAACGCAAGCTATACCCGTTTGTTTCATCCACTGGCCATATAATTTTTCAGTAAACTTAGCCGTAAGCGTTAACTATAATAATGATCCTAAACACATCTGGTGTGTATAAAGACCGATAGATATCAGACAATACATGTATCCAAAGTATTAGAAATACGGATCGTGCGACGCGCTCGCGTCGAATAACTTTAGGATCTATAAGCCGTTGCAAGCTTCATGGAACAATTACTCGATATAAGATTATATATTTTCTATAATCAAAATAATTCTGTGAATTAAGAGAGCATTTACACAACTGGTGCACTATACAGTCGGAATACAAACGCAATACGTATACCATATGTATTAATCTTGTACATATCGTTGAAAGTATGTGATAACGAAGTCTGAAACACATTATCGATCACTGTCTAGTTTGCATAGCTTGCATTTTCACGTATTTAAGAAGGCGTCTTCTTAAACTCCATTCCAAGATCAAGGTCTAGTTACATTCACCGATTAAAAGGAACGTTTTGCTTCGTTTTAGATAGAATATTAGAGTTAACTTTCATTGTTCTGTACATTAATCATCGACGCGCATCGTTAGAACAATATCCACCCACTGCCATTATTATTAGCGGATAATTTTTAAAATACAATAATTTAGATTATTTCGTGTGTTACTTCATTTTTATACAAAACATATGTACTTTTTAGTATGCAATCATTTCGGTGCGGACAGCACCGATCTGTTTCTTACAATGATTTTATTGTATCTACCAAAGTGTGTTGGCTTTTGACGAAAGAGCAAGCACTTATTGTATAATGCGACATACAAAATAAATGTTAAGATCGATTAAATCTGTGCGTCCTGCCGATCCCAGTCTCTTAATTTATAAGTTGCATGGGGTAAATACGACAGATATGTAGATCAATGGAATCGTAAAGAACGTTTTTAAGTAGTTGGGCTTGAAATTTCGCGCGTTTTTTTTAGACCCGTGTTTACTACTTGGATAAGGCAGCGGATGCCGGTACTTTTAGGTTTAAGTATACAAACATTTATGTGTATAAATAATTGAATGGAGTATTGTATATTTATATGTTACGAATCTGCAATACATAAATGTGACATTACGACCTGGTGCCATTTACGATCAATCATTTGCGAAGTCGCAAAATAAGTAAAATCTCCGCAACATTTAAGAGTCAAAAGTATTTGCGGCAGAATGAGCCTTTGGGTCGACAAATATCGCCCAACAACCCTTGGGAAATTAGATTATCACAAGGAACAGGCAGAATATTTAAAAAATATGGTAAATACGTGTGTAAGGACATATGTAAATTGAACGAGAGGTTATAGGAAAAAGGGCGCCATTATTTGGTATTACACTATGTAATTGTAAAGAACCTTTCTTATTTCATTAATTTGAGCATACAATTACAGGTACAAATGGGAGACTTCCCACATTTATTGGTATATGGACCACCAGGCGCAGGAAAGAAGACTCGTATAATGTGTATCATAAAAGAGTTATACGGGAATGGAGCTGAGAGGCTCAGGATGGAAACTATGAATTTCGAGGCACGTGTTTCTCGTTACTTTGAGGGAAACGCTCATTTCTCTGCTATTTCTTTTCTGCAGAAAGCTGACTTCTCTTTCATGTTTCAGACCCCATCCAAAAAGAAACTAGAAATAACAACGATCAGCAGTAACTATCACATAGAAGTAAACCCGAGTGATGTGGGGATATACGATAGAGTTGTTGTAATGGACTTGGTGAAAACAACTGCTCAAACTCATCAGATAGATTCGAGTGGGCAAAGGGAATTTAAAGGTGAATACCGAAAGTTACAGTAAGATGTATTTTATTACTCAGATTTCTGTACTGTCCTTTAACAATAACAATAATCTACGCTTAGTGGTACTGCTAACTAACGTCGATCAGCTTACCAAAGACGCGCAACACGCCCTTAGAAGAACAATGGAAAAGTATGTTGCTACGTGCAGGCTAATACTTTGCGCGAATTCAACGTCCCGTGTTTTGCCGGCTATTCGATCGCGATGTTTAGGGATTAGAGTGCCAGCTCCATCGGTGTCTGATATAACAAATATATTGCATTCCGTTTGCAAACGCGAAGGTTTAACTCTGCCCGATGAACTAGCTGTTAGATTGGCCGAAACTAGCGGTAGGAATCTTAGACGAGCAATATTGATGATCGAGGCTTGTAAAGTCGAACAGTAAGTACATTTATATAAGTGTGCAAGCTCGGGCAAATTAAAGAACGCATAAGCTGACTTCGAATTTCTAGGTATCCATTTACCAGCGATCAAAAGATCACCGAACCAGACTGGCAAGTGTACATTCGTAATACGGCCAGTATGATGGTTAGCGAGCAGAGCCCGAAGAAGCTTCTCGAAATACGGAACAGACTTTACGAGCTACTGACGCACGCTATACCGTGCGATTTAATATTTAAAGGGCTTTTACAGGAGTGTATAAAGAACTGTGATCTTCAGCTGAAAATCGAGATTGCGACAGTCGCGGCAGAGTACGAGCACAAAATGCATCGCGGGTCGAAGCCAATCTTTCATTTAGAAGCCTTCGTCGCTCGATTTATGGCGATTTATAAAAAATTCATCGACTCGTCTCTCGAGGGTTTTGATTGATATATTTATTCGTACATTTGATCGTGCTAAAGGTATAATTACTCGAGAACATAAATAAATTTTTTTAAATAATTTATCGCACACATCTCTAAATTGTTTTTAGCATTCGTCGACGACAAAGTAACGGACGATAATCTCTAGCGTGTCGTTTTATTCTATATTTAATACAGTTCGCAAAGTACAAAGATGCCCACTTATCGGTCTCGTAGTACGTGTAATTTTCAACGGAAATTGTATCGCGACGAAGCGATGCAATTGAACTTACAATGAAGCAAGAATAACAGCTGCAACCGCAGATAATCCTAGTACCACATACCCAGTGCTGTACACTTCTTTGATCGAAAGGAACAATCCAACATCCCAAGACTGTAAATTGTAACATGTGTTTAGGTAAAAGAATACAGAGAGTCTATCTATAACGCCGATATGTAAAACCGTACCAAGTGGCGAAAGCCGTTAAGAGTGTGGTACGAAGCAGGAAGAGCCAACAGAATTTTTCCCACGAACAGAACGGGACCGGGAAGGCCTAAATTTTGAACCATTTCGATGAGGCAAGGAATGCCTCCAGGTATAACCAGAGTTCCTGTAAAAAATGGAGCAAATCGTTTAAAATTAGCTTCCTCCATTTCCGGTCTGGGTGAGTAAAATGTTGATCTTACCTAGACCGAGCGCCATAGCATAAGTTGATAATATTATGCCTGTCGTGCGATGCGTTACGGAAAGAACAGACGTCAATTGGATTTGGTAAATAGTCAAGTGCGGTGACATGGGTCTTTTGAGGCGCATATTCTTGTCATCGTGAGACTCGCAAACTGCCATTCTCCCGCACAGCGGCTGCGACACGGCGACATTCTGCGGGCTAAAGAATTCATTTCTATAAATGTTTTTTCTAGATTGAAATGTCGCGTGACGTTATAAAGTACTAGTTGCCGGGAATGATTAATATTGTAATTCCAATACGCTCGCAAGCGAAATGACACTCTAGATTTGGGTAGGAATATAAATTATTAGATACGAGGCATGATAAAATTCAAGTGACACTCGGATAAAATAAAAGGGCTACGTATATTATGTAATATGTCACCTGCAAGTGTATAAATTCCGGAAATTACGAAGATCGAAACTCCTTCGGCACAGCAACCTGAAAGAGACCAATGTACACCGTAGGTATTAAATGCGATTTAAAGCAACGAGAAATTAAAGGACAATTCGCTACCTCGTATAGCACAGCGCCATGTTTTTTTATGAGCGCTCTGTATTTTCAACCGCGGATAAACTGACTTTGTAGGCACGCCAAAAAGCGGTAATTATAATTGTTCTTTATGCTTCAAAGAATGTTCAGAAGGCAAGAAGTTTATATTAAAAGTACTCCAATATGTGCTCAGACTGGAAGTATACAGAATTATCAATTTGGTTTGATTTTTATCTGTATTACATATAAGGCGAATTCCACTTACGCGAGTGGAATTCGATCTTATAGAAAAGTCAGAAAAGATAATCAGACTAATTCAACTGCTTTTGGAACCAGTGAAAATGCTTTAAAAATATCGTCAGTTGAAAGTGAAACTTTCATGCGAACGGAGCTCATGTAAAACCGCCATGTTGAAGTTTATTGTTCATATGCTCCCTCTGGTGTTTCTTCTGCTTCGCGAATTCCTCATCGTGCTTTCATTTTCAACCGGGGATCGTCGGCGTTTTGTGATTGCGTGTGATTGTGTCTGCGATCTTGAACGCGTTAAGGATAAATTCATCCATTCATCAGCCGTACGCAATTTCAATTAACGATGGCACAAAATCTGAATTTTAACTTTCCAAATTTCTCCAAAACACCAAATGGATTGTCTCTTGGTGTTAAGCTACTCGCAGCGGCCGGCGTGGCGGTTTATGGTGTTTCGAAATCCATGTACACAGGTTAATTTGATTTTCGCATTCTACGAATGATAGTAGTTTTGTTTCATACCTTGTCAATGAAACGCATTAAGCGTGACACAGTGGAACATTATATCAGGGAATAGTTTCTTGCAGTTGCTTCTCATTATACGACTGAATCTTGTTTTAGTGGAAGCTGGTCACAGAGCGATCATCTTCTCTCGCTTAGGAGGTATTCAGAAAGACATCTTCACCGAGGGCCTCCATTTCCGACTTCCATGGTTCCACTATCCAATTATCTACGATATCAGAAGTAGACCCAGGAAAATATCCTCGCCCACGGGATCCAAAGACTTACAAATGGTCAATATTTCTCTTCGTGTACTTTCTAGACCCGACGCAGAGACGCTACCTACCATGTACCGTTTCTTAGGTCTCGATTACGACGAGAAGGTTGGTAAGGATCTTGATACAACACCGTCGTAACGGATTTTTAATAACAGTAGCATAATTGTTTTCTAGGTTTTGCCAAGCATTTGCAATGAAGTATTAAAGTCAGTCGTCGCTAAGTTCAATGCCTCTCAGCTTATTACTCAGAGACAGCAGGTCTCTAATTTAGTAAGGAAGGAATTAACCGAGCGCGCTCGTGACTTCAACATTGTCCTGGACGATGTCTCCATAACTGAATTGAGCTTCGGTAAAGAGTATACCGCTGCTGTAGAAGCTAAGCAAGTTGCTCAACAGGAAGCGCAGAGAGCAGCTTTTGTCGTAGAAAGAGCGAAGCAAGAGAAGCAACAGAAAATTGTCCAAGCAGAGGGTGAAGCAGAAGCAGCTAAAATGATATCCTTTGAAAACGATATGAATACATAATTATAATCGTAGACGCGTAAGATAGGATCCTTAACTCCTGTGCACCTTGGTTTAGCCGTTAGCCAAAATCCTGGTTATCTGAAGTTGCGAAAGATTCGGGCAGCACAGACTATTGCCCGCACGGTAATTACAAATGATGTGATTTGTAGCATTATATTAATTTCTGTTATACGAATCTAACATCTGTTTTAGATCTCAACCTCACAGAATCGCGTTTATCTTAGCGGTAGCGGTCTCATGCTGAACATTCAAGATCCATCGTTTGACGATGCATCCGACAAACTGAAAAGTAAGAAATAAAGGCAATACGAACTTTTCTCACACTTATTTCTTTCCACAATAACCGATGTTATATGGCGCAAAATGATTATCAATGTTGTACATGTAGATGCTAAAGGACGATGTCAATAAGATTTATTAGATATTTCTAGATATTAAATATCATTGCACCTGCGCTTGTTCCTCTCTTTGTGCCTTATGCTACGATGATGCTCGCTCGCAAATCTCGAGCTCATGTGTTTTCAGGTCATGAAGGGATGGGATGGAAAAGCTGGAATGATACTACGCGAAGCGCGGTGAAATCTTTAAAGGCCGACAGTCAGCCATCGGTGAAAGCGAATCAAAAGCCGCTAATCAAGGCTGGCGTATCTCCGGAAGAACAGATATCTGTTTTATTGGATTCAGCCGATGATGGGGCAAAAATGATAGTTTCATGAGCTTGGAAGCTTTGACGTTCGAAGAGATCTTGCGATGCGAGCTCGTCTTTTCTAACACGTTCCTTTTCCGAATCCCGTCACTACTTTAAAATAAGCGAAACTTTTCTCTTTTTTTACCAGATCTCGACGCGGACAAATAAAAGTCTAATCTACGGATCGCCCCATTTATCCTTGTTAATAGGTGTATAAATTCTCCGTACGAAAATAAGTTGTTTTATTTTTGTACGAACCAATGTAAAATATATGTATCCTTTTCCCACGCTCTGTTCTTTAAACTTATAAATCAATGAAAATATAAAGTAATTTCAATGTATCCTCGCCCCAATTAGCGCCGATGAGTTCTGCGAAATAGTATCTCCGTGTCTCTATCTAGCTATGGGATCGCGAAAAAGATAAACGCACAATTTCAGAACGCACGAGTTGCATATTGCAATTCCGGCAAATTGGCGTGCGAATATTACGTAGCCTACATTAACTTATGACAAGCAGAAGTAAGAGCATCGGCGTTTTTAAATAATTTCTAGATTTCAACGAGATAAAGGTGTGTATTGTTAAAATAATACAATTTTTAGGTCACGATTCTGAGTTAACCTTTACTTTCTTCTCCATGTGTATTTTGACATAAAACAATTTTGTACTAGGCTGTGTTACTTATTAATGCATTATCCATTAATGCATTTTTTGGTAAAACAAAGCTGCGTTTCGTTCTAACATCGATACTTTATTGCATCATTCTTTTAGATGGTGCTAGATAAGCCTGTGGAACCAACAATAGGAGGGTAAGAAGAATATTTCTTTTTATATAATTGAATCATATTTTAAAGGTATGTTTCCTCTAAAGGGACGAAGTCTCCAAGAAGGCTCTTAAAAAGCAGCAGAAAGAGGCAGAGAAAGCAGCAAAGAAAGCTGAACGTAAAGCTCAAACTGTAAGTTAAATTATTCTGTACGTGATTTTATGATAATGCGGTTTTCAATCTTCGCAGCAAGTTCAGCAAGAAGTAACTCAAGAGGAGGATGTGTCTGTTGGAAACTATGGAGACACGGGATTGGTGCAAAGTAAAGAGAAGCATGCAGAGAGAAAATTTACCGATATTAAAGAATTGACACCAGAGTTGGAGAAACAAAGTGTGTGGTTAAGAGGACGTTTACATACCAGCCGTGCCAAAGGTATATCCAAATCTGAGCAGAGTATTGTTCAATGTGCGCTGCTTATTAAAAAGTTGTAGAATAAACGTATATTATTGCAGGAAAACAATGCTTTATTGTTTTAAGACAGCAGTCGTACACGGTGCAAGGTTTAGCTGCGGTAAATGAAAGAATCAGCAAGCAGATGATCAAGTTCATATCAAAGTATGTTACAGAAATCAGTTTCAATGGAAATAATGTTATTTTGTGCTTCATAGAGTAATTTTACAGTATTACCAAAGAGTCTATCGTCGATGTGGAAGCAGTTGTACAACGTGTACCTTCTAAAATTGAGTCATGTACGCAGAAAGATGTGGAGGTTCACATTGGAAAAGTATTTGTGATAAGCGCGGCGAAGCCGCAATTGCCTTTGCAAATTGAAGACGCCGCGAGGCCTGTGGGAGAAGTGGATGATAATGCTCTGAATATAAAAGTGAATCAGGACACTAGATTGGACAACAGAATCTTGGATTTGAGGACTCCCGCCAATCAGGCTATATTTAGAGTCGAAGCAGCTATTTGTAAATTGTTCAGAGATATCCTCACGAGTAAAGTAAGTTATTATAATTGGTGAACTTAAGAGGAAGCCCTATTTAGGACCCTAGGAATAAGGTGATTCTTGGAAATTTTTTTCTAAGAAACTGTTAAGCGGATCTTTTCCAAACTTTCAAGTTATTTTAGTTCACATTCAAACAATAAAAATTAATTTTTTCGTTACAAAGTGTTCGGTAGAAATGGAAATATATGAAGACTTTCGTTAGGACTCGCGCGCCGGAGTTGCGAATTTGCGATTATAAAGGTGGCCCTAATTCCAAATACTCCATCACCCTATTCCTGGCGTACTAAATAGGGCTCCCCCCCCCCCCCTTAATTAGAATAATTCGCTTGATTAATCTCTCATTCATAGGGTTTCGTTGAAATCCACACCCCGAAAATCATATCTGCAGCGAGCGAGGGTGGAGCGAATGTATTTACAGTGTCATATTTTAAAGGAAACGCTTACCTAGCTCAGTCTCCTCAGCTTTATAAACAGATGGCTATAGCGGCAGACTTCGACAAGGTTTTCACCGTAGGAGCAGGTAATTCACAATTCAAAAGCATAACTATTTTACTAACTGCTTTGCGAAATATGTTACCATTACACGTGACAATTATTCAGTTTTTAGAGCCGAAGACTCTAATACGCACAGACACTTAACGGAATTCGTCGGTCTTGACTTAGAAATGGCATTCAAGTATCATTATCACGAAGTAATTGATACTATTGGGCAAATGTTTACGGAGATGTTCAAGGGTCTTCGCGACAAGTTAGTAAAAGCTTCTAATCCGTGCACCTGCTCTTCCACAGTGCATAAAGATAATCCCATTATATCCCGTTTAAAGTTACATGGCCGACATTGATGCTGTCCGTCAGCAATACAACGTAGAGCCTTTCAAATTCTTGGATCCACCTTTGAGATTAGAATTCAGCGATGCAATCGAATTACTAGCGGAAGCTGGAGTTACCTTGGGCGAGGAGGACGACTTATCCACGCCAGATGAAAAACTGTTGGGTAAACTCGTCAAGGCAAAAGTGAGAGTCTTTACACATTATTTGTGCTCGCGTAATATTCTAATATTGTGTAATGCATTTCTGCCGTACTTGTGATTACAGTACGACACTGACTTTTACATATTGGACAAGTATCCGTTGGCAGTGAGACCTTTCTACACGATGCCTGATCCAAATAATCCCGTAAGTCTGCACAATTTATCTTTTATTGAACATGTACCTACGGTAATATTCGTTACAGAAATTATCCAATTCCTACGATATGTTCATGCGTGGCGAGGAGATCATTTCTGGCGCGCAGCGTATTCATGATCCCGAGCTTCTCATAGATCGCGCGAAGTATCACGAAATTGGTAAGTCTACCTAAACTCTCGCCCATGCAGCTTGCCATTGCTATGCGCTACGTTTGTTAACACACTCTTGTTTCACAAATATTTCAGACTTGGAGAAGATCAAGTCGTACATCGATGCGTTCAGGTACGGCTGCCCTCCTCATGCTGGCGGTGGAATCGGAATGGAGCGTGTCGTTATGTTGTATCTTGGTCTAGACAATATCAGGAAGGTTTCAATGTTCCCTCGCGATCCTAAGCGCCTCACACCTTAAAAGTCAAACTGGTCCTTTCTACGCAATTTCTCATATGTATCGAAATAAAGTGGCGCAGCCATAAAAGTGTTCAGCAAGTTTGAACGATTTTGAAACACTTCGTGACAGTGGGGAGTCAATAAATGGAACGTATAAAATATTCTATAGTATTCGGACTTTTTTCGGAGTAAATTTCTTCAACTCTGATCGACAATATTAACATCCCTTTTCATATTTGAATAAACCGCGCGCCAGGCTGAATGTTCATAGATGTCGTTACTGTACGCAACAAAACGCGAGTTGTGTCAAACGAGTACGACTGCTTTGAACACAAATAAGTTTTGAATTTTTTACGCAACGTAGGTCGAACGTGACAACGAATATTCAAGAAAGATCCTACGTGATTGAAAGCACATTACTCTTAGTAATAGCTGTACTTTTAGAAAGCTCAGAAATGACAGCGAGCAGGTCGTTGATTTTGAGCGGTTTCAAGGAGGATTGTGAACAATTGATCACTCGTTTCGAACGGGCGAACGATATTAGATTTCAAACATTCTGCGAGATCTGGAAAGAGATGAAATTCTCGCTGGTGTTCACGTAAGTTTCATTTCAAGCATACACTGTAGTCACATTGTAATGTTTATCTTTGTCACGTACATCGACCTTGGGAACGTGAGAAGAACCATTATTCAGACGAGCAAGGGGTGATTGTTAAACCATTCATGCTACTCGTATTTCCAGAGGACGCCCCACATTTATAGAACTGTTGGAATTTTGTGAGGAGGCACTGAACATGTGCAAACAGTTCCTGCTTCTGCCTCCGCGCTTCAAAGAGCGTGTTGGAGGCTTGTATCTTCTGTACGGGGTGTATTACAAGATGCCAATAGAGCAGTTTAAGATTAGAGTTAAACTGGACGACTGGCGAAGCATCCTTGACTTGCACGCGGAGATAAAAGAGGCGGAGCACTTGGATACTAATTATATATTATGTAAACTAATAGCCGATGGTGCATTTCACTTTACTGTCTTTGATAAAGAGGTATGTTTCATCAAAGCTCTCAAAGGGAAATAATGTTTTACGGATTTTATAAACGATTTCTTGTTCTTAGTTCGGGCTGGAGAAACATTACCGTACGAAGGAGGCGCAGTGCTTTAATCCATATTCTGTACTGCCTTCGGTGAAAGATCTAACTGATAAAGATCAACTGTTGTCAAAGATTAGCGAGTTGAGCAAAATTTACGAGAAGGATAAACAGACACTGATATCTGAAAACATGTCCGAGGC
Source organism: Andrena cerasifolii (assembly GCF_050908995.1). Lineage (NCBI taxonomy): Eukaryota > Metazoa > Arthropoda > Insecta > Hymenoptera > Andrenidae > Andrena > Andrena cerasifolii. The sequence goes on from NC_135129.1 coordinate 9,820,855, forward strand.
TAGTTTGAATCTGTTCGATCCGAACATTGCTGAGGAAATCATCAATGACATTCAGAACTTTGAAGAACAGAGGAGGCTTCAATACATGAAGATTGGATTCGGTCACGGCAAGGCGTCTAATGCTTCGACTTCGAAAGTGGAACTTAAGCCATCCCAGTTGTATGTTAATTTATGCAACACTAACAATCTTCACTCAGTATTTGCTGGACTGTTGCATTGTGTTCGTAAATTCTAGGAAAAGAACTAGGAGAAAAATACGGCCACTAATCGACGATGCGTTTGAAACAGATTCCAACGATTCGGAAGATGAAATAGAGATCGAAGATTCTGACTCTGATTTGCCGGAGAACTTTGACTGAAAAGAGAAGGGAAGAGGAGAGAAGAGAGGAAAAGTTCGTCGTTTATGTGTAAGTGTAACATCTTGTAGCAATATATGTAGAATAAATTGCAATAGTTTTCTAAACTGGTAATAGCTCGTACTAAACGGATGGTGGTTGTATTTAAGTCGCTTTTTATTGAGAAGTAGTACAAAATGAGTATAAAGAACAAGTCAGCGGAAATACCAATCGTTTCAAATTTAAAGAAACCCTTCTGTAGAATTCATTGTACTCTACCTCGTCTCTTCTGTGCATTGCACAGGCTCTAAATGAAGACAATTCGATTAAATTACTAAACACCTTTAAAATGGAATTAAAGTAAATTTCTAAACTTAAGAAACTGGGCAGAATGTTCGACAGGTGTCGGGTGTGAGTTGCTTTGTCGGAAATTAAGCTCCCGAAGTTGTAACTTTTCATTTCCATGCAGCTGTAGTATACATGTTGACGTTAAAAGTGAAGCTATATACTGGATACAATAGTCGCGCTGTCGTGAATAAACATTTTTATGAAGCTCACGGCGATTAGTTTACATACTAGAATTTCTTAGTAAACTTTCAGTTGATTGTTGTCGTCGAATCCAGCGCTGTGGCCCGCGTTCCGTACGATAAAGCTAGTCCCGTCGTAGTGCATGCGCCGTTCACCGCGACGCACGAAAAGATGGGACGTCTGGCCGAGGGACGCGGTGCAATGTAAAAACGGCGTTGTTAACGAGGCTGTTCCATTACTGGGCGACGTGCGCAACTGATACTTATTACTGTTCCGTGCGATCCTGCCGGAAATAAAATTCACATCGCTTGCTAACGTTCTATTAGCGGCTTTAAACTACTGCTATCGACTGGGAATACCTGACAAGCCCGTCGGGCGTTTGGGAGACCCTGACGTTGTTGATGATCCAATTCTCCACACCTTCGTTGGTCAGCCAATACTGAGCGCCGCTCAGAACCGCTGCAGCTTCTTGCTGGCACGCCGGGCCGTGCCGAGAACGGGAGTAAAAAACGCTTAAGGAGAAGTCCTGGAAGTGGAAGTTGATTTTGTTAAGTAGGGACAATTTCGTTGAATAGAAATGTATATTCTCCTCGTTCTACCTGACTCATATCGGAGAACGAGTCCGTGGTTGTTCTCGTCCCTGCCGTGTCCACCAAATAAACCAGAGCACACTGCTCTGACGTGAAGCTGACCCCTTTGTACCACATCTTCGCGTACCTAATAAAAAGTAATAGATACTTGCTAATGTGTACATTAATGATGTTACAGATCTCGCTAACTTGTTATTCCCATGGGCGTCGTGGGCCAAGATTTCGACCCGTGATCCGTACTGATATATCCTTCCATTCGGATGCAGCAATGCCGCGGCCGCTCCAGAACCGCTCAACGATAGTACGATGTTATTCTACGCTGACGATAAATGCAATTCAGATAAATATTGCGTGAGTGTTACTGGCGCCTCTGCTACCCGTCGATCGCGACGCGTAAGCCCGCTTCGTTGCTTTCGTATTCATTCACATGCGTGGAAGAGGCCGTAGCGAATGACTCTGCAGGGCTCGCCCGGGGACAGTGATTCCGTCACGAGGCAGAAAAATTGAGATACCTTGAAATTGATCACTCTGACCGCACGCTCGATCGTCATGTCTACTCGGATCCTGTTATGAAGTCTCAAGGAGATGGTCCCATGCGGCGTGGCGACGATAGCAGCATCGGTATCGTGGTCTCTCCAGTTCTCCGCGTACACGCACATCTCCTCGTAGTACGGCGCGATAGTTTTAGAATTTCGCGGCTGCCTCCAAAGCCCCGTTGAATTAGAGAACGCCGTCCCATTGGTTAATCCACCCCATTGTTCCGACGGAGGTGCCTCGAAGTACTTGGAAAATTCACTGTATCGCTAGAATCAAACCACTCTTACCTAACTTGTCAACTTTATAATAGAAAGAATGCGAGGTCAGAGATCGATATTAATTACGAAAGTAGCTGGCTATCGTGAAAGGTACTCGTGAAAGTACCTGGAAATTAGTTTCGTCTGCCTGCGCGTGATAACTGTGCGCCGTGTAAAGAGATCTTGGCCGCATAGGCGCGGTCGAAGTAGTCTGATTCTGAATCACTGGCGCGGAGCATAGCTGTTGATTCGTTGCCTGTGTACCTGCCTGCGTGTTACACTTTTGGATCTCTTTTCGGTACTCGCCGCAAGGAGCTGCCATTGCTTTTGCCTTCAATTATAATATTACGGAATGAGAATTAAGAAAGGAAAAGAAAGGGCATTGCTTAACAATTCTGCGTTAGTATGTAGCGTATACGCCGGATTCTAAGGGATACAAAAAAGAAAAAGAAAAGAAAACGGTGTCAGAGGGAATATTGGACTGCTCCGTGAAAGAGAAAGTCAATTCGTAAACGATTCACGAATAAACGGTTGATGAATACGAGGTCAAGGAACTCTGGGAAGACCTTGGGATTGGCGGTAGCGTTTTTCGGCTTCTTGCGACGGGATTTCCGGGGTTTCGACACCGCCGTTTGGCCACCCTCGTTTATGCGATCCACGGCTGAAACGGTTTGCGTATCAACAGGCTTCTTAAGTGCTTCCAACGGGTCCGCCGCTTCGATGGCGAATTCCGGTATTTCGATTTCACAGGGAGGCTCGCATGTAACGTTGCCCCGTGGAACTTTCCTTTTCGGCAATCGAGAACCCGTGGATCGCGTCAACGGCGATCAAGACTCGGCTACTTGAAAGAACTTGTACTGAGAGCGACGCGGCTGGAAAGATATATTTCGATAAAACAAACGAGCATCTTGATTTCTCGTTGCCCCCGGCAATAAAAAGTGACGAGAGACTGGCGAGAGAGGGGTCCCATTGAAGCGAGATTTGGGTGAGCTTTTTCAAAGTTTCTAGTGGAACGATTCACTTGGTATTCACTCGTTCCTATAGCGAATAGGAAACCCTATAGAGCACCCCAGTTACTCTGATTCGTAAGTGGAGAAAAATGTCTCTGGTGTTTTTTGAACACAACTTTCTCATGGTTTTCGAGCCACGAAACAATTGGTTTTATAATAATATTCAAATCTATTCTGCAGTCACCCCGTGCTTTCCTTGTCATTCGCGACGTTAAACATTCGATTGCAGAAATGATTACTTGCAATGGCCAAGGTGAAGGTCACTACCGCGGAGCGATTACGCAATTGCCATTTGTCAACTGTTAGATTTCTCGCAACACGATTGCGATGTACAAGTCCGCATTTTCTAACAGATTCGGTAACACTCTGCTTATCGTGTATGATTAAGTGTAATTATTATCACAATCGCGCGTCAGACATTCCCTTCCTTTATGCTAAATAATTTTATAATCGACCGCTATGATGTTGCTGCATGTCATTAAGAACTAGTCGATACCGGTTCCAATACTCGTTTTGTATTTTCTGCCGACATTTAAATCGCCAGCTTAAAGCCGACGAAAGTTGCATTTTTTGTCACCCGTGCGATTTCACGGAGTATTCGCGATCGGCTTGTGGATCATCCGTATTCTAAAGGTATTATCGGAGAGGAATGTTACTTTTAATGTACCCGCTTTTCGTTCTCAAGGATGGCAATTAAATTGTGAATGTTTAATTCCTCTGACGGCCGAGGGCATTAACGATCCGGTGAGAAATTTTTGAGACGTGATATGAAAATAGAAATTACTGCAAGTCAATGTGCTTATTGCATAACTGCATAATCGCCGCTTCCTTTGTATTCCCTGCAAACGAATATAGTATTCGTGTCGCAGAAAATCGAAACGAGAACAGTGCTCGCGAAAAAGTGAGCCGCGGGCGCTAGGTGTTTATCATCGGCATTTCACTAACTCATTCTATGCTTTTTTTTCCAGTGTCCCCGGGACGTCAATGACACACCCAGGGAGCAAGAACTGGCGCACGTGTGAGTGGCACAGCTTTTATATTTCATACGGTGTAGCTGGCATCAATAGAATAAATGTTCGCGACACTTGAGTACATGAGACAGTGTTGTTACAAGTAACATTATATTGTATAATGCTGGTTTTCGTATGGTGGGGGTGCAGGATTTATCTACTGACACTTAAGGTCCCAGTGCGCGCTCATTCTGCACGTGAGTAGCTCGTGGGAGTTCATTGCTAAATCGGAGACGGTCCTCGAAACAAAATTCTGCCTAACGATCTTCAATTATGATTCCTCCTAGACTCCTGCTTCTTTCGGGCGTTATATGCCTGGCATTAGGTAATACCCTTCATCTTTCTCGCTTAAATTAAATAACTAGATCGTAGCTTTATATTCAGAACTACTCGCACCGATTTCTGCTACCGTGACTATCTCAATACCAGAGTATTTAGTTTCACGATTGTCATTGGAACTGTAATTTGAAGTATTAAATTTCCTTGTTTCTAGGATCACCTGCTCCAACCGGGGACCATGAAACGGATCACAAGAAAGATCACAAAAGAGATCGAGACAGTACTCTTCGATTGGTAACAGTGGTAAGCACCGAGAAATATTGTTTGAAACTCGATATATTAAACTCTTTATACTTGTACATATTTGTAGTTGGATTAACGTTATCTTACGATTAGTAAAGTTGCTACACGCTCTTTAAGATATTCGTTTCCTTGAAAAAACGTATCATTGTTCAGGTTAAGCTTAAGATTAGCAAAAACGATGACGGGTTACGTTAATAAATTAATTTTTAGATAATGCGACATGGGGAAAGGGCGCCACAGGATACTTACCCAAACGATCCTTATTTGAATAATACAATGGAACCGTATGGTTGGGGCCAGCTGACAAACGTAACGTCCCTTCTTTCGACACATTATCATTTGATTTAATATTGCTTAACAAATATGCTTTGTAGGAGGGAAGAAGGAGTCAGTACAATCAAGGGCGTTTCCTGCGAGATCGTTACGACGAATTCCTGGGTTCGATCTACAGCCCCGACATATTTTACTTGCAATGCACCGCAGTGGATCGCACAAAAATGTCCGCGCTGCTGGAAGCGGCGGCTTTGTGGAAACCGAACGAAAAGCAATCGTTCAAGTCCGATCTACCATGGCAGCCAGTCACTTTGTATTATCAGCCACGCTCGGAAGACACGGTACGCATTGTATCTCGCAATACGAATAAGCTCCGAGTCTTTGATTTTTGTACATTTTTAGCTGATGTTAATTTGGGACACGTGTCCAAGATATACCAAGTTGCGACAGACAATTATGAGTTCACCAGATGTACAAACAGTTCAGAATGATAATAGACAATTGTACGAGGAGCTAACGAACTTAACGGGCATGGCAGTTTCGAAACCCGACGACGTTAGTTCACTTTACGGGACCCTCACTGCAGAGGTTTGTATTATCTTATGAAGAGGAGTGAGTTCAGTGAGTATCTAACGATTGTAAATGGATTTTAGCAACAAATGAACTTGACTCTCCCGGAATGGACGAAAGATTATTATCCAGAGAAATTGGTACCGCTGACGTTGTACGACTTCCAACTCAACGTGTATAATGATGCTCTTAAAAGACTCAAAGGAGGACCTTTCCTTAAAAAGATTGCCACTGACATGTTGGCAAAGAGGGATAATACTTTAGAACCCGAAGCGAGAAAGATGTTCATGTATATTGGGCACGACAGTACCGTCGTGACTTTGTTGGACGTCATGCACATATGGAACAATCAAATGCCACATTACAATATTATGACTATGATCGAATTACACGAAGACAGAGACGGTTGGAATGTTCAGGTAAATAGGATCTTGTCGTTTACTTAACGAGGCTAGATCTAAAACGATGTAATCGTAAGAATTATTTGTATTCCCTGCTCGTAGGTGTTTTTGAGAAACACAACGTATCGCGAGCCGTATTCTCTGACCATCCCAGGATGCACAACAGTTTGTCCTTTGGAAAAGTTTGTACAGATTCTAAAACCAATGATACCAGACGATTGGGTACAAGAATGCAAAGTTGAAGGGGAGTATACGCCTCCTCCTGCCCCCCTTCCTTGACCCCATTTAGATTATTTAGCCGAGCAGTATACGTGCCTTCCGAAACTTCTTATACAAAACTGAATTTTAGAAAAATGAACTTCCATAACACATAAGGAAAAACGCGTGTTTTTTAAGTAAAGACAACTGTACAATAAAACGTATAAGATAAAGAGCTGGTCATTTTTTAGAGGCAACGGCTGTGATAGGATCATTTTCCTGCTTCGATACCAAGCTACATTGATAAATCTTCAATTCGCAGCGGCAGTTGCGCATGCAGACATAACACGATTAAAACTTCATTTTCGTAGTATGTATTTACATTTATTTTCATTCGCATACACGCTCGGAGTTTCTATCTTCCTCGTACATATATAAAGAGAATATACACGCGTGCTCGAGACACGAGCGCAGCGTGCCTGTCGTAAAGAAATCCGCGCGATTAGCTGTTTATGCTTCTAGGCGAATATTTTCTCCTCGCGACGTTTTTTCGTCACCACTGTGCCGGGTTTGTGTTGGGCGTCCGGATGATTTAGTAGCTCGGGCGGGCAGGTAGAGATCGGGCTCGAGAGGATCGTCTGCTTGAGGTCGTAGAACAGATGGCTGTCGTCCTTCGTGCAGAACGAAATAGCAAGACCAGCCTTCCCGGCACGACCAGTTCTACCAATACGATGGGTGTAATCTGCAAACGGGTGAGAGATGTAGCGTATCTTTCCGATATCCCTTTAACGAATCGCATTACCCATTTACCTTCTATGGTCTTAGCCATATCGTAATTAATGACCATGGACACGTCCTTGATATCGATACCACGACCGGCCACATCGGTAGCAACCAATATATCCTTGCTACCACTTTTAAGAGATGCAAGCGCATACTCTCTCTGTTCTTGCCCTTTGCCACCGTGAAGGGTGCAGGCGTTATACTGAAAACGTAAGAACATTAGAGCAACCGCTTGATCCTATGAATTAGCGAAACAGTACTTAATGAGAGGAAACGTACGCCCAGTTTCTCGAGACCTCTCGCGAGAACGTCAGCGCCCTTCTTTTGGTTAACGAATATAATGACCGGTGGTTCGACCCCTCTGCTCAGTATTTCCATTAGTTTCTTGCGCTTATCAGCCTCGCCCATTATGTGGACGATTTGTTCGGTTCTTTCTGTCGGTTTTCCGACGCTACCGATGTATACAACGGCGGGCCGTCTTAAATAAGTCCTAGCTAATCGCTCCACCGCGGGTGGCATAGTTGCCGTGAACATCACAGTCTAAAAATAAAAAGGCTTGTGAATTATTCATGTCTATACAGCATTTGTAATGCAAAAGAATATTTCAATGCCTGTCTGTATTTCTTCTTCGTGTTGTAATTGGCCAGCAGTTTTTCCTCGTTCTCGGCGTCCTCATTATCGGGTTTCAGGTTCGTAACCGGCATGTACTCCAAAATTTTCTGCACGTCTGAAAGTTTATATGCAGACTAGTGCCGAACTAGATATAAAGGTGTACACCAGAATGCATACCTGGCTCGAATCCCATGTCTATCATTCTGTCAGCTTCGTCCAAGACGATGTAGGTGCACTGATTCAGAACTAAGTATCGATTTTCTAAAACGTCTATTAAACGTCCGGGTGTGGCTATTACGATCTGTAACAGTAAAAGTGGCATTACACGCTGAACATAACGCGTAGTAGATACATTATACGAAATTGGTACCTCGCAACCCATTCTTAATCTAAATCCTTGCTCTTCCCTTGAAAGACCACCCACCACGACCACCGTTCTTATACCTAATGGCTGCCCGAATTTATTAGTCTCTTCTTCAATTTGCTGAGCCAACTCACTGAAAAGATATAGAATTTATAGAGCTTGGGTTTCTTAAGTAGATCAGTGATTGAAGGTACAAGTAACACTTACCGCGTTGGCGCTAATATTATACTGTAAGGGCCTTGATCAGCCTCTTCCAATCTCTCAATTTTCGGTAAGCTAGTAATCCACAATAACAGTGGAATTAGGAAAGCTAGGGTCTTTCCGGAACCAGTTTCAGCAACGCCGATGATATCACGGTTCTGCAGTCCAATAGGAATAGCTTGTCTTTGAATGGGTGTTAAATCCTTATATCCAACTTTATCAACGATATCGAGAATTTCTTTCGGGAATCCTGACTCTTTCCACGATCTAATCGGATCGGGTATACGTCCTCCTTTTATCGTAATATTATAATCTTCTCGAAATATGCGCCAATCTCTTTCTGTCATTTCCTGAATAGCTTTCTCTGACCAGTGCCTATCGTCCCACTTCTGCTTCTCTTCTTTCCTCTTCACCTTCTTCAACCTCATTCTGAAAAGCAAGAACAAAGAATAAGCTTACATGAATAATTCTCAGTTTTAAAGAAGGCGCATACTTCTCTTGCTCCTTCTCTGCCTCTGTTCTCCTCTTCTCTAGAAGTTCCCCATAGAATTTACTCTGATCCCGCTTCTGTGCTTTAATGTCTATTCCAGCGAGATTCCCTCTGCCGAAGAACTGAACTTGATGTCTCTCCTTATAGATACTGTTATAATCCACAGACGTGTCTTCCGAGGTATCCCAGTCAAACACGAATTTCCTGTCATTTAACCTTCTAACGCGCCGCTTCTTCTTTATCAATCCCAAGTACCGCTCTTTGATGGCTTCCACTTCTTTTTCCTTATCCTTGTCCTTGATCTCGTCTTCCCTGGTACGCTGAGCTTCTCTGCGCCTGTTTGATAAATTATTAATAAAGTACTCTCCGCTACCTAAACATAAAATACATAATGAAACATCATATACCTATCCCTATCATCCCATTCCCTATCCTTCCCAGTGCTTTCATTGTGGAAGAAATTTTTACGTTGCTCCTCTTGCTGTTTCCTGATAGCATCGACCTCTTCCTGCCGCTTCTGAAGTGCCAGAGCCGCACGCTCCTCTTTGCTCAGAAATTTGGGCTTAGCACGTGCCTCCTCTTCTGCTTTCTTCTTCGCCAGTAATTCCTCCAAACTGAGTGGTTCCTTCTTCGGAGGACCTTTCGGTTTATCATCTGCCTCCTCGTCCTCCTTACCCTCACCCTTGTTATCTTTCTTATTGTCGTCGTCTATGACAAATATAGGGCTCTGTTTCCGTTTCTTGTCATCCTTCGATTTATCTTTGGAGTCTCGTTCTCGCTCTCGCCTCTCCCTCGACCTGTCCCTATCCTTCTCGCGGGATCGATCTCTCTCCCTTGATCGTTCTCGCGATCTTGACCGTTTCCGATCTTTCTTCCGATCCTTAGATCGGCTTCTCGATCGCCTGCGATCGCGTCTGTCGCGCTCCCTTTCACGATCACGTTCACGTTCGCGCGATCGACTGCGTCTTACGGTTTTCTTGTCGTGTGCCATGTCAAACTGCTTCAATTCACTTACTCAAATTGTTTAGGTAAGGAAAGTAATGCTGGACCTTGGTAAACGTAAAGGTTAGCAGCTTAAACGTTCATTAACTTTTCATAACAATTAAGCGATAACACAAGTGCTCGGTATGAGTACATTCGTAATTATTTTTTACGATTAGCAATTTTCTTTCTTCGACGTAAACAAAATAACCTTACACGCAACAATCGCGTGTACACATTAGGCTTGTATCGCAACGCGCGATAATTACAGTCCCGATTGCATTTCCATTGCATGCGACGTAAAATCCGTTTTCATTTCGTCTTCACGTCGCAGTTAAATTGTCACGAACGGTAATTATCAACGTGCGTCGTAGGAAAATAAAACGGACCTTTAAACATTGCAAGTCTTAAACATTTTCACCAGCAGCAATAACTATTTCTACACGATCGCGCATATTTTAAGTTTCATGGAAACTGAAGAGATATCTAAAACAGAGTTAATATCCCGTAGCAGTAATATTCTACGTAGAGTTCGTTGTAGAACGATTTTTACTGAATTGTAAGGACAGATAGAGGCATTTGCATCGGAAGAAATGTTAGATTCTTTTATGTAAAAGCTGTTAAACGTGTGCGCGTCAGTAAGGTCGTTTGAATTTTTGCCGCCGAATGGTGGCCCGAATGCTTTGCATCCATTGGCCAGTCGCCCGTAAAATTTCGGGCCAATGGGGTGGAAGCATCGGTAGAGCCACGGGCAGGCTCAATAAAGGGCGCTAGTGTCCGTCAAGTGTCACAGCCGTTGCTCGTCGTCCTCAGTATTGTAACTTAAATCGGTGATTTAATTAGGAATAACGTATTTTTTGTCTAGAATTTGTGAAACGTTAAGCAATAATGACCGACAAGAAAGGTAACTATACACCGAAATGCGCGCAATACGACTAGCAATATGTGTTACACACGTTAAGAGTATCTCGTGTTTTCGAGTCGGGATTATATACCACTTGTCACTCGTACGACGGGAGAGTTCTTTCGCGTTAGAGCGATGCTGCCCGATGCCTGTGAAAAATCATGCACGTTGAAATTCGATCGAAGCTCGGTATCGTTAATTACGCGGCTCAGCCCTCGTCTACGTACGAGGCGAGGAAAACTTGAATTTCTGCCCAGTGACAGATAAATCAATACCGCATTCTGTGTGGGAAATACAAAATGGCTTCCAGGGTTCGTCCTGGATAATTTTCACGACGACTCTTTTATTAAAAGTAGCGTGTGCCGCCCGAAACGGGAACGGCGTTGTCGGTATTGGTCGTTTTATGCCCCGATGCAATTAATATGCGCGTTCAATCGGCTCGACTAATGCGAATAGTAATATCCATTGGTCCAACTAATATGCACATTCATGCATGTTTCAAAAAAATTCATCGAGCGATAAACAGTCGAGCGTTGTCCGATTTTATTGTATCCTGCTATCGTTTTTCGAAAAGTAACAATCGAATATTGTTGCATTTTAACGAAAAGAGACTTTAATAGCAATGCTTTTAATATTGGAGGTAGTCAAGATTTTTTTTTTTTTTTTTTAATTAGATATAATTTTTTTTTTAAATATAAAGAAGAAAGTCTCTTTTGTTGCACACTTAAACGAAAGTTATAATGTTAAATAAATTAAAGCGCTTTTTCTGTTACATATTATTTCTATGAAAATTAATTACAAAATGGAGATGCTTTGTGATTGATTTATGCAAGGGAAGCAAGCAGGACAGAATTTGTGATAAAACAATTAAACACCCTTAAGGTTCTTTGTCATGGAATCGCAGAGCGGATCTCTGGAAGTCATTTATTTATTGTATTTTTCATTATTTAGCATTGGTTGCAGATACAGACCTCGAAAAGTTTGGTCAGTTTATAATGATTCGAGTAACATCGATTACATAATTGGTCTACCTCTGAGGAATAAAAATTACCTGCGTGTCGAAGGGAAATTAGAAGCTTTTTGATAAGAAACAGTTAGAGAGAATTTTCTGCATCGCTCGCATGTGAAAATCTGTCGGCGATCAAATCCCGTGAGCAAGTTATTCTGCAACTCGTACGAGCGAGGTACACGGCTTAATGTGCTATGGACTTTCTCGAGTTTCGTACGTGCATATGGATAACGTTGAGTCGACGTACAGCTCGGAACCACTACACAATTTCATAGTAATCCACCGTCGTACTTGATTAACAGCTCGGACAGTTATGCGATTATTCCTAATTCAGTCCGCTCTGTTCCTAAGGCGGACGTACGATTACAGAGCATAGCGTTTAAGGGATGTGTAAAAGTTTTAGTCTGTAAGTAGATTGCGTTGTAACGATACAACCAGAAAAAGTAATACGTGAGTCGAGGATTATACTGGTGCATATCTGCGAGCGTATTACCGTGACCGGTATAGCCGCTAAAAAACCAAAGGATAGCGCCTACAGTTGTGGCTGTCAATATGTTTGCAGCGGACCATTACAAAGACGATTTGATCCCAGTCAGTAGGTGGAGCTTCGGAGACCGGCGTTCGCGCAGCCTAAGCCACGTATCTAACCTCACCTTACTCTATATATTACCTTAACTCACTACGTGTTTATATACCAACGTATATTACGTATACACACACACACATATATATATATATATTATATTATATATATATAAATATATATATATATATATTCCACCAAATATATATATGAAGATGTAGACGCGCCGCGCGCCTCCCGATTCAAAAAGTGAAGAGAGCGATAGAATCGAACCGTCATCTCGCCTATTGTTTTCCCGCCTTCGGCCATTCGACCGATCGAATTTTGCTCAGCCTCTTCCGGTTTTTAACGTCGTTCACTCTCATCGGCAAGATCGTGGGTGCCAAGTGATTGCGGCCCTCTGACCGGTTCGTAGAAAAGAAATCCGGCAACGAGAAAAAGAACGCCTGAAACGAATCTTTGGGAAAGCGTGCCGTTGATCGAATCGACTCGACTAACGCCAGTTTCCCCGTTCTGCCGCCTGCCATGTTGGTTATGTTGATACCAATGATCGGCAGGTACGTTAGAAAGGGATCGAGAGTAACCGTGAGGTCGTTCGTTGAAAATCTGCCGGTATAACGGAAACTGAAGTGTTTAACGCACCGTGCACCGTCTGGAGCACGATCGAAGAAACGATCTCTGGTGTATCGCGTACATTCGGACGCGTAGAGTTTTAGCCGCGGGGCTTCCTCGGGCTTGGCAGTCGATGAAACGTATAGAAAACAGAGATCGTTTGGGAACGTCATTGGTGGACGGGGGGGGGGGGTTAGGGGGAGGAGGAGGAGGAGGTGCTTCGTAAGTCCCCACGAGACTGAATGAGGTTTAAATATGATCGAGACTTATACTTTTTGAATTGGAGACGTCGGCTGCTATATATCCAAATCAATATGAACGTAAGATATTGATATGGGTGTACAAATATTTCGTACTGAGACCGTGGTATTGGCTGATTGCTTAATTTATTCTCTTTTTTTTTCTCGATTTTTTTCCATTTTTTCCAACGCCCATCGTGCCTTTCGTGGTACGGGTAACGTTTGGCCGGAGAGTTGCAGCGTAATGGGCTAGCGCGGGATACGGATCCTTCGCTGGAGGCGCGATAAAGGTTGCCCAAGTTTCGAGAACGACTCGCCACGAAGCGGCACGGTGGGCCAGCGGGGTGGACACGAATGCTGTATCTAAGCTCAGCGTATTTATATGATACTTCTACTCGATAGAAACTTGGTAGCTCACTTTTAACAATAGTGCATGTCGCTTCGGCTCTCGGGCTACAAGTTTCTTGTTAAAGAAAAGGAAAAGATAAGCGTGTAACCTCGATTGGCTCGCGATTAAGCGGTCGGCGAAACTGCCGCCGCCGACGGTAAACCAGAAAACCGTATCGAAACAGATTGACGATGACAGATAGAGACGAAACTTGTGGTCGGTTCTGCACGTGTTTTGTAGTCGATATATTGATAAAGAGAATATCTACCTCCTTCGTCGGCGAACAGTAGCGTACTAGCTTAACTCCCGGTTCCGCGATTGGGGAGAAGAGAGAGAGAGAGAGAGAAAGAAAGAAGGAGAGGGAGAGAGAGAGACAGAGAGTAAAGAGAAGTAGCGTATATACATATCTGATAAATATATATACGTGTGCACACACTTAAATGTTCCGTTGCCTCTCTCCGTAGCGGCGCTAGCAGTTTCTGCCCGCTCTGAACGGGAAAAAGATATCACGATTGGAAGCAAAAGAGATTCGAAATTGTGATAGAAAATCGACACCAAAAAAACACGCTTCGTCGACAATGAGAGAGAGAGAGAGAAAAAAACGAAAGAAAGAACAGAGTAACGAATAACAACGTTGAAAGCGACGATGCATGTTTCGCAAGTGTCCGCGTTGTGTCGGGTCGCGCGCAACGCGCACCCAAGGAAGAGAAATTTCGTAATTACGTTTGACCCCCCTCCCTCTGCATCCTGATCGAATTTATGTGCAAGTATATATACATATATACATAGCTTTGATGATTTTTCACGTGTTTGTTATTTTAGTTTGCATGCTTGGAATGCATTGGTAGAGGCACGCACGACGCGCGATCACCTCCGATCGACCGAGATTTGTATTCCTATTGCCTTCGAATGGACCAAAGTCAAAGAGGAAGAGGTATAAACAACGCCTGAGGCGGTATTCGATTATTAAAAGTTGATCGCGCGTCGTATTATAATGCATGCTCATTGATATGTTGTGATAGACTTTTCCATGATTCTATCTTTTACGTTCCCTCGCTCGCTGCCTTCTTAACCGATCAAATATTCAAAGCAATCCTAACGAGACCGCGGCGTGTCTCCCTTCCAACGCACGCCACCACCGTTTTAAAATCTCCAGCCGTTAAGAAGGGATCGAACGAATCGTTTTCGTCGTTTTTTAATCGTCGTGTAGTTTGAACAAGTTTTTCGTAGAGTGTCTTTGGATTTGATATTATACAGAAAGAGAGACGTTCCTATTTCTGCAGTGAACGGGACACATCGAATTCATTAACACGTTCGGGACACCGTTTCCCGTTGGCTTCCCTCGCGGACGTTGCTCGCGCGAATCTTGGAATAATTGGCCGATCGATCGGCGCCGCTGGCACACGAGGTGCCGCCCCTAAGGTCATAGGAATCTCTCGAGCATTTTTGATACTGCATGTGCATGGTTGGCAGACTCTATCATGTATACTGTTAATAGTGAGCTTAAATATTGAGATTGCGATTCGACGATACTAGAGTCGAGAGTTGTCGAGGGTGCCTCCGAGTTGTCGAGACCCAGCGACCCGGGCCGATGTTCGGCGAGAAGCGTTTTTTCTTTCTTCTAAATCTTACTTAGTGACCGTTGCACGAGAGAATTTAGAAGTAGCCACGTAATTAATTCCTATTATACAAGTGCGTTTCTGAGTGGACGGTATATCGGCTGGCAGGTTGCTAACTTTCTCCGGGGGACGTTTTTATAAATACCTGTGCTCGCCCCTTTGCCTCGAATCGCACAAAGGCGCGTCGAGGAAGAAGATCCCTCGCTCGCGAAGCGAGGTGCCCGACGATCATCCCCCTTGGTCGCTGGGGCTTAGCCGAGGACTGTCCCACCGAAGCATTTCGATGGACAAAGTCCTCCGGCAAAAATAGATCGGAGATCGAGGAGGAGCGGGCCGCGGGATCTGCCCGGGCCGATCTCTCTCGTGAGCCGGGGCGAAAAAACCTCGGCAGAGATGATCCGACGGGGGAGAAACTGGGTCGAATATGCTCCATTGGGACAACTTGGGCTTTGCGGGAACGGGACAGAGGGGAAGAGACCGGAAAGGAATGCGTGTGCGTGTACGAGAGAAAGAAGGGTCGATCTAACAAAGAGTATACACGGAAAGGAAAATGGGGAGAGGGCGTAGAGGTAGAGGCAGAAGAGAGACGGGGAAAAGGATAAGAAAAGGAATTAGGGAGAGAAAGGGACTGAGAGAGAGAGAGAGAGTGAGAGAGAGAGAGAGAAAGAGAGAGAGAGCGAGAGGACACATAGAGGAAAATGAAAGACACAAGTTTCATGTATAACCCAGTAAACCCGTACTAGCATATTAACGTTACAATCAATTGTTATTGGATTCGATGATTGTTTGCACCGTGGCACTGACACATAAATTTATTATTCGATTGAAGGCTGGTCCGATCGCTGGGACCCGCGAGCCTCCTGCTCTAGTAGCAGCTTGCGCGCACGGTCGGATCGGCTCCGACGAGGCGGAGGATGAAGGAAACCACGGGCATATCTCGTCCTACACGCGCCGCCATCGGGAATAATTGTAACGTAATTCGAGCAGCGCTCGTTTCCAAGCGTCGGACCAGTATTCAATTATCATGGACAATTTGGTGTGGGCTGACGTCTATGTTAGAGTACAACATGTCCATCCACTGCTGCTGAGCTTGAGCCGTTCGTCATACGCGAGCCGCGAGCCCACGTTTTCGAGGGATCATCCCGGGGATCGGCAACGGCGTGGAAACGGATCGATCCGATCTCGCTTCTGTCTCGGGCGTGGAATATAGAACGCGAGGATGCGCCGTCGGGAGGGTTGAACGTCGCGTATGCCGAATGACGACACGGCGCAGGGCGTAATTTAGTCTACTAAAAACGAAATTGGGCGTTCTCGCGGTTGTGCCAACGAGAAACGAGAGAGCCCCGAACGAGGCTAATGACAAAAGAAAGTTTCGCTCGTGGCAAATTTTACGCGACCGAGCGCCCAGTTAAATAATATATATATATATACACACACACATATATATATATATATTACGCAATTACGAAGAACTTTTAATCATGTTTGACCTTTATTTATGGATATTTGCAGAAATTTGTGGTTTGCTGAATCTTGTCACGACTTTTTGAATGTGTGGAACTTGATATACATAAACAAGTATAATATATGTATATATATGTATATGCAGCATACATATATATATGTTGAAAGTACTTTTGTTTTCTTTTTCAATCGTACCACTGTACTCATTGTATAAATTACACATTCACCGCCCGTTAAGAACGAATAGACGGTTTTACTCGGCCCACCGAGGCCGTGAATCCACCTGTAATTGGATCGTTTGTACGGTTTTACCAAAAGTGTCTCTCACTTCATCGGATCTTGATTACTGGGCTTGTTTTTTTTTTTAACATCACCTTTTGGAACAACCCGTTTACCCCTTCTTACCCCCTGGCTTTATTTTAGCTCTGTTTTTTGTCATTTCTTTTTTTCGACGTGGTCGAACCTGAGCGCGCTCCGTCGCCACGGTAATAGGCAAAGAGCATCCAGATGCACTAGCTTCGCGTATCTCTTATAAAATGTCCAAGACGTTAGTTCTGTAGCAGTGGCTTATTTACGGGGCCAGTCGATGGGTCCTCTGAGGTTCGACCATTTAGACGAATGTATTTGGCTTTTACCTTGATTGCGTAACGCTATTTGCTTTGAGATCGGTTTCGTATTATATCTTAGTTTTAGAAGTAAAGGTAGGTCGATTAACGCGAGTTTTCATTTGAGAATAGTTTCTCATCTTCTTCTTCTTCTTCTTCCTCCCCATTTGTTTCTTTGATTCTCGACCGACTGCCTGACGATTCTTTTGACTGTCTCGAAACATTACATATATCACTCGTAGTGGCTGTATTGTTACATAGACTTGTTATGTACAACTTTTATGTGTATTTACGTTCTAAGAAAGGTGAAAAGAAGTGTCTCGGCGAGCTGTTCTTTTCCAATTTTTTCTTTTTAAAAAAATTCTTTCGTTCCGCGCGATCGTTTCTCGGCCTCTGAATTCGATCTCACGAAACCTCCGCCCGAGACTTTGATTTCGCTCGGACCAGTGACAAGATGTTACCACAGATTGCTCCATGTCAGATTCCAAAAATATACATACATGTTTATTTACTCACGGCCAAGATGCCGGAAGTAATAGTTTGCTAAGCTATTCTCAAGTGTCTCGCTTTCAACTACGCCTCTATCGAGAATCCTCGGAACCGAACGCGCTCCTTTTGTCACGCGACCGTGCGCCGTCGTTTTGCTTCTGCAACCTCGACTAACCCGGGAGCAAAGGTGGATTGCGCCTGGCCCCGCGGACAATGGATTTTCGAAAGAGCCGTAAATGTCTTCTATTTTTTTTTTTTACTATCGAAAGCCTGTCTTGTGCCGGCGGAAGTTTACGCGGATATGCATCGTGATATGTTTCTTTACACGTTTCACCCCCAGATGTTTACGATATTCTTGCCGGTTCTCACGAATGATAAGAGTCTGCGTGCTGCGGTAAACTCGAAAGGTAACAAGAAGGCAACAATACCGTTTTAATTTTCGGTTATTTCTTTTCACCATTATTTAGTGACTAACATTGTTTGAGCTTTGAATAGTACCTTGATAAAAACGGTGTATGTCATGTGTAAGATATACTTGGGTGTGGGAGTACCACTTTTGGGATCGCGACGTGTTCGACGCTTGGTCCTTTGGTATCCGTCGCGCTCGTTTGTCCAGCTGCCGAGCAGCCGTATTAATTTAGCCGCGCCTTAACCCGAGAACGGGGACAGAGGGTACCGATTAAACCAGGCGTCGAAAACGTCCCGATGCTGGCGGCGCGTGTCACAAGATCAGCCGGGAAGCAAAGGCGAAACTGTCGATTGCATCGCGGATGATTGAGAGCTTGGAGGGAGTTTCTTGTG
Source organism: Andrena cerasifolii (assembly GCF_050908995.1). Lineage (NCBI taxonomy): Eukaryota > Metazoa > Arthropoda > Insecta > Hymenoptera > Andrenidae > Andrena > Andrena cerasifolii. The sequence continues at coordinate 9,839,290 of NC_135129.1, forward strand.
TCCCCTGCGGATCTTTGAAACGGGCCGTCCTTTATCCTTTCTGGCAGTGGTACCACGTACCGTTGGCTTAGATCGAACCTACGGCCAACAAAATGAACGGACCTGCATTTTCTATTGCATGTGTTACAGCATACCCGGTGACACCTCATCCACCAACAGGTTTTGTCCCTGCGCCGGCACAGCCTGCTACCTACGGTGGTACACGTAAGAGAAATCATCATCTCTCTGTGTTTCGATCCGTCGACTATATCGCGTTCCGAATGATCCGATTACATGCCAGCTTGTACGATAGTTGCAGGTGCCGCACCGTACGGGGTGTTCCCTAACCAGCCACAGCTGTATGCAGCGCAAGGCCCACCGCCACCGACTTACGATCAGACCCTTACGCATCCCATGGTGAGACATATGGTTAAATCGCGGTAGAATTCTGGGGCTTGCGGAGCGCCTGGTGATAAGGGAGATAGGCGTTGGATACTAATTTTTAAGGGCTTTCGAATTAATTTAAGCAGATGTATCAGCCAATGTACGGCCAAGGGTATCCAGGATACTTGGCAGGCTCATGTTATCCTACGTATGGACCATTACAATACTATCCGCCATTGGCTACAGCTGCAGCATACTATCCGGCAGCAGCAATGCAGCCGCCAGTTAGGCCTCCTACACTTGTGATGCCTGTAAGTTGTGCTCGTCAAGCACAGTTCACATTAGTCGAGAAACTAGGCTTCAAGTCGCTTCGATTCAAGTGTATTGACTTGATGCTTGTGTTCAGTAGGGTCAGCTGACTTCAAGTTACTTTTAAGATTACGCGAAGATAGTAAATATCTGAAATGGCGAGAAAGGAGGTGGTCTCCTTCGGTATTCCATAAAATATCATGTATTTCTAAGAATTTAGAAATCCTGTCATTACTGCACTTATTCTTAACCATTTTCTTTTTTATTATAACCACGCGAAAAGTTGGGAGGCTCTTTGCTTCTTGATTCTAGCGACTTGAAGTTAAGTAACTTGGCTAGTCCGAACGAGGCTTAAAGGGGGAACCTAGTTTAGGACGATGAAAAAATCGACTATTTTTTATTTTTTTAATCGATAGTAGTACTCGTGGAGAATATATTCTCAAATTTACAGACAGAAATTCGAAGTAGCTTCGTAGATACAGCCGACGTAACAGATGCGTGTCGCGCAGATATAGGTACGATCGAAAACTTCAAATGCGTTTTTCTAGAAACTACGTTTTCTAAACTTGTGTACGCGATAGATAAAAATTTAATTGACCGATTGACTTCGTAACTTTTCGTAAAATCGTAACTTATTCTTTAAAGTCTCATAAGTTTGTCAATTTTAGACTTTTTCTTAATTTTTTTAGTTCATTAATGATATAAATTCATGTCAATTAAAAAAACTTCGGCTTTTCTATATCCGACAAAAATTGAATCCGCTTGACAACTCCGACGGCTCGGCGCTACAAAGATATACCAATAAAACAATGTTAAATGAATTATTCTTGAATAAAAAAAAGTTGTTTTGTTGTCTGAATATACAGTAAAATACCCTTAATGTTTTGGAAAGATTCGTTTTATATTTGTTGAGAAAATAATTCTTAAAAATCACCGTGTTTTCAAGGTCCTAAACCAGGTTCCCCCTTAAGGGTGCTCTGAGATTGTAGAAGTTGCTGAGTAATCGTCGCCTCACAGAATTTAAGCCGATGACGTTTGATTTTTTGCAGAATGGTTTCGACGCTTCTAACCGATTCGATAGTATCTCGCAACCCGTCTTGCCACCGCCCCCAACAGTTCCAAACGCCGCCCAGCTAGCCGCGATGGCCAGCCACAGCGTTGCTATATCGCAAAAGAAAAACTTCCTAGGAGGGGGAACAGAAGGCGGTTACACCTTTTGGTAAACCATTATAACTTTTGTGAAACACTAAGTCTAAAAAAAAAAGGCATTGTTGTCGAGATGATCCATGTAGGCAAATCTGATTTTTCTGTTAGAGTTCTGCTATTTTTCATATTGGAAGCAGCTATAATATTGATTAGTATATCTTGAGCGCGAACCGATCGCGAGGCGTCGCCCCTTGCCGCGCGTAAGTCGGGCGATTGCTCGCGAAGTCGAGTGACGCGGAGGCGGGCGATTGTGATCGGACGCGGGAATGCGATTCTCGAGATGTTTGGCGATCGGTCGGCGACTCGAAAGATACTTATGTAAAAACGAAAATTTCACAAGAGAAACATTGAGAAGGGAAGACTCGTGCGACGCTTGTCATGCGACCCCCGATAAACTGCTACTTACATTCGATTCAGAAAAAAAGACCAGAAGTATATTTTGTAAAGTAACGATGCGTGGAAGTTTCTCTAGAGCCGGTAGCTTCCTTTTGTCTTTTTTCTTCTTTTCTTATTAAAAGCATGCCATGGTCTTGGCGGTGACTCCACGAGAACGATCGAGCGGTACACGAACCTTTATTGACGTACTTAAAAAAAAAAAAAAAAACGAGTAGAACTTAAGAGGACGGTAATTATTTAAAGATGAAACGTATCGTTGTAAATCGTACGACTGCCAACCAAATAATTTCGAAACGGTAGCATTAAAAAAGTGAATCCAATATTCTAAATATACTGTGAAACTTGAAAAATCATCCCCCCCCACACCCAAGTACGTTTTGCTCGATCCTTCTGCATTTAACGGCTGACAAATTCCGAAACGCACGAGATTGTTCCATTGTTGTTGTTTTTTTTTTCTTTCTCTTTATTTAACAAAAGGGTTGCTGAACACGAGCGAGAGTAGGGAACACGGTGTTGTTCTTCTCTTTAGAGATAGCAGGTGAATACGTGCACCACTGGATGCGAGAGTTGTCTCATTCGCCTACAGGGATCGATATTCAAAGTGTGTTCTAAGCCTTTTTTAAGCGCGACTTGGTTTTCTGCATGGCAGACCGAAGAGCAAAAGGGGGCTGCTCACGTTATTTCTGTTAATTACTGTTTACATGATTATTACTTTCTTTTTTTGAGACTCCTTCCTCCCCTGGCGCTCAGGGGGGGAGGGTCTCCGTCGTCCAAAGTAACTCCTTTACTTTGGAGAGAAAACAAATCATCATGGGTAGCCCTGACGTTTAGAAAAAAAAAACGCAAAAAAGAATATGTACGTGATAGGAGCCCGAGGAATGCGTGAGAGTCATTCGCGGTTGCCAAGCTGAACGACGCGCTTTGTATTTCGAATTTGACGACTAATGCCAATGATATACGATTAATGTCGAATATTACAACGTTTCTTTGATAAAGATGAATTTTTTAGCTGGGACAGGAATACCTTTAGAAGGTTTCTTCCCGAGGTCATTAGAATCGCAGGATCGTGACACTTTTTTTTGGAAGTTAGAATAAAAGGGATAACGCCGATGTTGAGGGCTCGAGTGCCAAAACAACGAGAAATTAAGCTTATAAATGCCGAAGATTCTCACGTATTCGACGACTTCAAAGATACTTACTACTCTACCTAAAAGTACGCACTCTCTTCTTTGAAATCAGTAGTCTTTCCTCCTAGTTGTTTCATGTTTCTTTTTTAAAACGCAGATTAGCTAGGTCGGCTAACGAAGTTATTATTTAATTGAAGTAAAAAGGCTTGCCCGCGGCGCTCGAATTTCCTTGAAGCAGGTTAAATTGCGCTTTGATTGAAACAGTTGCCATGTAGCGGGGTCTGATGCGTCATCGGACGTCTCCACTTGCTTCAACTAGATATAGATGTGTCCGAACTTTTTCCAACTGTATAACACTGATCTCTGTAACGTCCAAAGACGCCCATTATTCTGAAAATTCTCCCGGAATTGTACGGGCAAGTGTGTGGGAACTGGTTTCGACCGAAGCTTCGCGAAGGAAACAAGTAGCCGACTCAATTTCAAAGTACAAATTGAATATCCATGTAAGTAGAGGGGAGAAATTCGCGACAACGCGGCCAAGCCTTACGTCAGCCATATTAGGCGAGTTGCAATGATGATACGGTAAGCAACGCAGCGAGTTCGTAACGCCCGACGATTTAAACACAGTGCAGAATTGTTGGCAGCCAACTACTAGCGACATATTTTCTGAGAACTTGAGACCTATTGTAAGAAGCGAAGGGACACGGAAATTCTGGCGATGATAACGAGAGAACCTAGATGCACAGCTACGAAACGACTGTTTTGCTCCGCGATCATAGCATATAGTGCAGTGCGCGCCTGCCGACAGGGCGCCTGCTGAAGCGCCGCTCCGCGGGCGCGCGATTTAATCACACGATATTAATTAAGCAATGAAGATCGAAGAAACTAATTTACAATCGGTGATAGCTTAGGATAGGACCAAGAAACGCAGTTCTATTTAGAAATTTTTCGAATGGGTGTTCCCGGAAAACTTGACCAGTACTCTAATATGTTTTGCATTGGACTTTACAAGGCCGGGCATTCCATTGGGCCCGGCCGCAGAGTTATAGAAGTGAAAATTCTCCATTCTCCCTCGATCGGAGGATTTAGAGCGAGTTGCAATTTAATTGAACAGAAAAGTCAAAGGTGATTTCGATTTTGCCTTAACGGGCTATTAGTTGAATTTCTATGAGACATTTATCGCTTGGAAGTTTTACATCCATTTTCAGAGCATTGCCCGCATTTGAATTTTGCACTTTTAAAAGCAGGAACGTCCTGATATTGATACGGTTCTTTGTATTTTTGTGATATCCGATTACCTCGAAATCTAAAGCAGTAATAAGTAGATTGTTTTGTCTTCGTTTTCTACCGTCTCCTTGGATCATAGTTCAGCGTCCCGTCGGGAAGGGAACTAGCGAGCAATAATTTGGAACCGAGACTTTTGTAAATGGCGAAACGCACGACTGGCCAAATTTGTTGCCACAGCGCCGTAAATTACGTTCACCTTGTACCTTTGATTCTTGTTACTTCTTTTTCCCTTCTCTTTTATCTTTTTCTTTCTTACGAGACGTACCTACAGCTATTCACATTATGACCCAGCGTTCGGTAAAGAAGCGCGTAATCTCAATCTTGTTAAAAGAAAATGAAAAATCTAGTCCGAAGAGTCTGACTGATTGGGATAAAAGATGTGTCGCATAGACCTTTTTCTCCTCGATCCGTGCGACGCCAGTTGCGAATTATACCACGCTGCATATTCATTTATTATATCCTCGAGGCATCCGACGAAAAATTAATCAATCTCTCCCTAAACGAGAACTCATGCCATTCCACTTTACGACATTGAGCCCACGATCGACACATGTACGAGTCATATTTAGGAATCGGAGGACACACGCGTGCACGCGCGCTCGCGTGCACCGCGAGGAGAAACGAGGAGCGAGGTTGTGTCGTTGTTTCGAACAAAAGAGAAAAAAAAAATGTAAAACACTCTCGTCGAATTTTTGCGAGTCTGCATATCAGCGAAGGGGGCTACCTATTACTAGCTTACTTCGCTTATCGTTACATTGCGCAATAAATGCACGGAGCCACCTCAATCTTTGCAGCTACGACATGAACATTAAAAAAAAGAAAGAAAGAACGATTGAAAAAAAAAAAACACTTACCACTATAATAGATACTAACCATCGAGGACTAAAAGTAACGAAAGACGGGAAGAAAGGTGTGACGAAGCACCGATGTCAGCTTTCATAGAAACTCGTACACACGAAGAAACATGTGAACTGTATTGTGTTAATATTTATATTTAAATTATTATTATTTAAACGATTTATTTGCAGATTTCTACAATTTAGATCAGAATTTACGCGACATATTTTGACCGATTATTTTGTATCGAGCGAGAGTGGTGGGAAGGTTTTATATCACGAAAAAAAAGTGTGCAATAAGCGTAATGTCTATTGTAACAATAAAGAAATGATATTAATTGCAACGGTGAACTTGTTATTACGTTGAGCGAGAGAGAGAGATTGAGAGAGAGACAGAAAGCAAGTGAGAGAGAGAGAGTCAGAGAGAAAGAGCGTGCGAGAGAGAGAGAGAGAGCATAACAAGAGAAATGAAAATGTACCATTGCAATCATCAAGTGTACTAGTTAATAAATATTACGATCATGGAATTCGTTACATACTGCCTTCTCCTTGTACATATATACAAGCTTGCAATGACTACATAGTTCAATAGAATGGATATGGAACACTGAAATGCAAACCAAGGAATTGAAATTGAACAGCTAAAGCGGATATAAAACTTTATGTAATCACTGATACAACAACAGGGTCATTCAAATTTTCTCGCGATTAATATACACAAGTATTTTCCGGTATGGTAATATGTACAAAATATACTTATCAACAGTTCAGCATTAATAAGGTCTGGTATCTCCAGATTACGAACCATTCACTTTATTCTCATCGCTAATCGTACTTTCTGTTTGACAGGACTTTCTTCATAGTTTTCTCTAAAGTCGGTAACATGTCGCAATAATTGTCTACACATTTTGTCGCACACTTCTCAAAGTCATCGCTGTACCTGTCCACTTCCCTCTGCGAAGGATTGGGACCCATCTTGTCTTTTATTTTGTCGTTGCAGTCCATAATGCACCTCTGCAATCGATTCTGAAAACCAACAGCTCGTATTTAACGCACTCAATTGTGATCAACATTCGTCGCTTAACAGCTTCCAAGTACCGTACCTGAACTCTTTCAAATTCCCCTTGAACGTACTGCTGGGCCTTGTTCAAAGAGCCATTGCAGTTTTCTATGCAATGGTGTACTTTCTGTATGCTGTAGGACTCGTTGTCGCAGCAGGTCGCAGAGCACCTGTGCATCTCGCCCTGAAACCCAATAGCATCATCGCGGTAACGTGGTAGCTTCGTCAGCTTTCATAGAATTTTATGATCTAACAGCGTAGGTAAAGCATGACCCGCGATATAACCTGAAATTACTATGCGGCGGACTGAGTGTACCTGCATTTTTCTCAGGTACGATTTGTCAATCTCCTCCACCATTTTAGTCATATTCTCTTCCACTCGTCTTCTTTGCTCCTCGACCATTTTTCTGTATTCACTCTCTTCGAAACGTGTGTATCGAATAAAATAGAGTAGCCGGTCTCCCTGATAGGGCTCTTAGCTCTATCAATATCCGCGTATAGGAAAGAAACATATCGTTCAGGTTAGGTCAGTAATCGAACATGTGCGGTTACGTAATCAAATTGAAATTCGTAATTGGCGGGTTAAAGTATCGATGGGTATGCACGGGACGAAGAAATATCTCGTTAACTGGTTTGTGACTTAAAACTGGTGAGGAATCATTTTTCCACAAGGTACTCGAGTACTTTTACAATAACGTTAGTTGAAATTAATATCGTCCCGGATAAATAAATATTCTGTTTAACTTCGAATACCATTAATATGAATGAAACTATGAATTATAATATTTCTTAATTTCAAATTGTCCAGTTCCATAAAAACTCGGCTTAGAAGGGGGGGGAATGGGTGCAACGATCCAGTAGCGCGGTTGCGCGGAGCTAAAGTTGTGCAACGCGCATGTGCAGTTAGTATAGGGTACGGGGCATACGAATCGGAAACCATTCCGGTCGCCTTTCTTCACTTGACCGGCCAAGATGTTGAATGCCGTATCGAAGGCAGCCACTGGGGCTTTGAGGGCCGTCAAACCTGCGCTTCTCCAAAATGAAGTGACTAAAATATCCGGGGCCCTGTCCGTCAACAGTGAGTATTAATACAAAATCATCTTACCATTCACCTTAATCGTCTACCTTCGCTCGTTGACACAGTTCCCAATTACCGCCCCATCCATCGTGGTCTAGCAGAAACGTAACTCTGCATCGGGGCACCACCCCGTTTAGCTGTTCGCTCTCCTTCTGACATCCCTAACGAATTAACGGTCCTTTTTTTTCATTGACACACGAATCCGGAGTAAAATTAGTATTGATTATATAATCCGTATTATTCGACCGAACCGCAGCGGTGATACCACTGTGCCAACATGGCGGCATTTAAGGTCACTTCGACTAATTTTTTACTGCGTTGAAACGATGTACCAGCATGATTGCGTTTAATATTTTGATTGTATCGCGAATTTCGGTGGACCTTTATCCGATCTCTTGCGATGCTACGATGTAAAGAGCGTTCAGCTCTCCGCGCGCTGCCATCATCAATCCTGTCTCGTGGATATCGACCGCTCTTAATTTTCCTGATACAGATCTTTAGAATACCTTACGCATACAATCAATTGCATATTTATTACAAAACTCGAACGATTGCGAAGATTCGTCTAGTCGAGAATACAAGATTCGTAGATTTTCATTTGAAGTATGCACATGCAGTTTGTATTATGTAACTTACCTCCCATGAGTATTATCTAATATTTTGTTGAGCTCGTACTAATAATTGTCCCATCCGTGGATCCTCCATAGGAGAGTGGAATTAATGAAAATATTTACACAGATAATACATGATTTTAATGCTCCACGATTTGTTATATGCAAAGACAAATATTGAATGTTGATTCTTAATTAGACAGGGAATATGCGAAAGCCGCAACTGCCAAGAGTGGTGCACATGGAAGGATCGTCGCTGTCATCGGTGCCGTCGTTGACGTGCAATTTGACGATGAACTTCCACGTATCCTTAACGCCTTGGAGGTCCAGGACCGTTCTCCCAGGCTAGTCCTTGAAGTGGCTCAGCATCTGGGAGAGAACACAGTGCGCACCATCGCTATGGATGGTAATTTTACTTTCACATTTCAGTACCATTTATGTAACACATCGTCATTTGGACTATTTAACACAAATAGATCCTTTTACTTATTCAACAGTTTACAGCAATTTATTTCAATTGTATAGGTACCGAAGGTCTGGTCCGTGGTAACAGCGTTATCGATTCCGGTTTCCCTATCCGTATTCCTGTCGGTGTTGAAACTTTGGGCCGCATTATCAATGTCATCGGCGAACCAATCGACGAGCGCGGACCCGTTCCTACTGACAAGCTTGCCCCCATCCACGCAGACGCTCCCGAATTCGTAGAAATGTCTGTAGAACAGGAGATTCTGGTAACTGGAATTAAGGTCGTCGATCTCCTCGCTCCCTACGCTAAGGGTGGAAAAATTGGTACATCTAGCGTTCTATTTAATCACCTGTTTCGATTTAATCTATGTTTGCTAATTTTTACTTCATTGAACACAGGTTTGTTCGGCGGCGCCGGTGTAGGCAAAACTGTATTAATTATGGAGCTGATCAACAACGTAGCTAAAGCTCACGGTGGTTACTCCGTGTTTGCTGGCGTGGGTGAGCGAACTCGCGAGGGCAATGACTTGTACCACGAGATGATCGAGTCCGGTGTCATCTCACTGAAGGACAAGACCTCGAAGGTAGCGCTGGTGTATGGACAAATGAACGAACCACCGGGCGCTCGTGCCCGTGTCGCGTTGACTGGCTTGACCGTCGCCGAATATTTCCGCGATCAAGAAGGACAGGACGTGTTGCTGTTCATTGACAACATCTTCAGGTTTACTCAAGCTGGTTCGGAAGTACGTGTAATCGATAGTACCTTGCACCTTCAGTTTAATCTTCTCTACTAATAACTCTTTACTCTTAAAGGTGTCGGCCTTGCTGGGTCGTATTCCATCCGCCGTAGGTTACCAGCCAACTCTGGCCACCGACATGGGTAGCATGCAGGAGCGTATCACAACAACGAAGAAGGGATCCATCACTTCTGTGCAGGCTATTTACGTGCCCGCTGATGACTTGACAGATCCTGCCCCTGCCACCACATTCGCTCACTTGGACGCTACCACCGTATTGTCCCGTGCCATCGCTGAGCTTGGTAATTATTGGAGTTGCTTCTACATTTATTGGCTTTATAATTCGAATCAGAGAAGTGTGACCGGGAATTACGTGAAATCTTTAGGTATCTATCCCGCTGTCGATCCCCTTGACTCTACCTCCCGTATCATGGATCCCAACATCATTGGTAACGAGCATTACAACGTTGCTCGTGGCGTGCAGAAGATCTTGCAGGATTACAAATCGCTTCAAGATATCATTGCTATCTTGGGTATGGATGAGTTGTCCGAGGAAGACAAGCTTACTGTCGCGCGTGCGCGTAAGATTCAGAGGTTCTTGTCCCAGCCATTCCAGGTACATATAAATCTCCGCTCCGTTTTATTATGCAATTTTATTGGTCTTTATTAACCATTATTCATTGGCATTGTTTAGGTTGCCGAGGTGTTCACCGGACATGCCGGCAAATTAGTACCGATACAAGAAACTATCAAAGGATTCCAAAAGATCTTGGTTGGAGAGTACGATCACCTCCCAGAAGTCGCGTTCTATATGGTCGGCCCGATCGAAGAAGTAGTAGCAAAGGCAGAATCGTTAGCCAAACAATAAGTCGGCTCACAGTCATCGTAATCATGTCATTAAATAATTAAAACGATCTTCTAATAATACAGGCCTGTCTCTTTTTTATGTAACGGAAAATAGTGGATTTCATTGGGGGGTGTAAGTGTCCTCGGACGCAATCGCAGAACGGGAATTAGAAGATTGTTTTCTCGTTGTTCAGAGAAGTTCACAAAGCCATACGAAATTCTGGGGAACATCGTGAACGATAATCAATTCGAAGTGTCACATGGATTTCGTTTGATTTCGTTCGGAATGTTCTCGCAATCCATAGATCGACTCGATAACCATACTGTTATTACTTAGCATATACTGCAACGCCTATAGTATATGTTAGAAACTAATAAAAATTTTACAAAAACGTACGGATGAATGTGCACTTTAAGGATCCTTCGTTTTCGTAAAACAGTTTTTTTTGTTTTTAATTTAACGCAGGAATAAAAGAATTACACCTCCGCTTTCAAATGTAGAAGAATATATACTTTGCCACTTTAGCCATCACAATACTTAAACTTTTAAAATACTTAGTGTAGAAGAATACTGTTGATCTTTTCTTTACGAACAATTAAGTTAAACATCACCTTCAGTTATCAAAATCAATCATAGGCTTTTTCAATCGATAAGTGTCTTTCAGGACCTGAAATAGAAAACAGAAAATAGGCTCGTTAGATTCGAAAGAATATCCGATTACATGATTTAGAAATAGTAATAACGTTTATTACCCTCCACTGTTCCATGGTCAGGTACATAACATTTTGAATGTTTGGAACTTTTCCTGCCTTAATTTGAGCAGTCATGTCTTTAGAACACGGTTGGACCATCAGTATCCCGGAGCTGTCTACGATCAAATAAGTACACATAGCATAGAAATCGCATATTTCTACTATCATCGAAATTAGTTACCTTTTGATATTTTTACTTGCCCATCCCGGACGAGAAACGATATTTGCAGCATATTCTCGATAGTTTTCCCAAAGTCCCTTGGGTGCAGAATTAATTTAAAGAAATCAATGGGCTCGCGATTAGTCTTATAATAACGTGTAATGAACCCTTTCATTTTTACAGTTTGCTCCAGACTCTCCTCCTCTTTGTCAACCATTACAACATTCTCCGGCCTTTTTATCGCTGCCTGAGTCTCTCTGACCATTGGTTTTCTTCTTTGGTTCACTTCTTTCATCTCTAATGGTGCTAAAGTACCTAAGAATAGAGAACAGACAGACTCACACTTGTTTCTTTAAGTTAATTGCGAAAACTATTTAACAAAGAAATTTCGTGGAACCTAATAATGTGGTATACTGAGGTGCCGTGTTGAAGCATTTTGTAACTTGTGATTCTAAAACAGCCCAATTCGGTGTTTCCGTTTCAACATCTGGCAGTTGCTTTACATATTCTACCTAAATCATATAAACATTTAGAATTGGTTATAGATACAGCGATATAGCTGTTATCTCAAGAACATACCAGCTTCTGAGCGAATTCTGCATGATTATACGAGTACACAAATCGTGTTAAAGACCGGGTACACTGTTTTAAAACTCTAGAGGACACGTTCATCATTTGCGAGTCCAGTAATACTTCTTCTTGATTGTGTACTGAAAATAATACATATTATAAAGCTGGATATATAAGAGTACGTAAAACATACAAATACACGCGATACATACTCTTTTCTTCTAGAGTAGTTTCAGAGTTTATGGTATCCGTCTGTTCCATACATAAATCTAGAGTTTGTATAGTAGCATCACCGATTGTGTCTTCTAGAAATTGTGCACTGATTAGAAGATTTGTTTTCCCAAGATAAACATCGTTTGTGCATAAAGATCTTACCAAGGGATTCAGCCGTGGTGATAACTTTTCTTAAAATTTCTTTGCGCTGAAGCGGGGATCGTAAAATCGATAACCTCTCGTTCGAACTGGAATTGTCCTTGGACATTTTGAACCCCCTTTTTTACTGCAACATTTTATTGTTCGTGATAATTTGTATCCGAGTGCACGCTCGCAGAAAATAATGACAATTCTCTGGCTGCTTATTGTCAATGCAACTGAACCATAAAGCAAGAACTGCAATGGTACCTAAGTGGTATTGTTGATAACTATATTAACAACATTGAGCGTTAAAAGTTCCTAATTCTTACATCTGCTGTTTGATAAACAGACAATTAATAATTAAATACTCCGTGCAACAGTATTTCCATTGTTCTTAAAGTAACAACAGAACCCCGTGAACGTTGAGTCGACAGCAGACCTAGCACTAACTGACGTTAACCTTTAATCACTGTGAAACGAACTATGCTAATATTTACGAACTGGTCTATGGTACTGGCGTGATTGTTCCGTTGCAAAGTTATTTATTAACAAGTGATTTATCCACAGCTGTTGTCGTTCCTTAATGATCCTATTGCGGTGTAAATCCATTTGAATCGTATTCAGAGGGGCGAGACGCGAGAGAAGTGCAGCTTCTGATTAAATCCGAGACGCACCACGAAAACTTTTGACAGCTCGTGGTGACGAAAACTATCGTACGCTTTAAGTTCGACTAAAGAATTAAAACAACGGGCATGGAAAACACCTCGAACAAGGTACTGCACCTAAGTGCTGAATAATGTTAGCCGGTGCTACCTTAATCTCGTAATATGAATTTGTAGGAAGAGCAGAACAACCAGGATGATTCAGACTCCGAAATAGATGAGGTAGAGCCCAGACTCAAATTTGTCAGGATGAGGAGCGACCTGGAGCGTATATTGCAAAACGATGCAGCTAGTTGCATTGCTGTGCACCCCAAGGTGTGAAGAATAATTCTATGATATTTGTGCACGTTTCTTACAACTTTCATTCGGGCAAATCGTGCCAGGGAGGTTAAGCTGGCTTATTTAGATATATCGTAGAAACACTGACTCAGATATAATTGAAATGAAAGCTTTTGGCCCCATTGTAATCTTTGTCCTATACTGTGCTTTATGTAAACCAGGAATCAGGCTCGGATTAAGATTTTTTGAGCCTGGGGCTATGAAACCTTCGAGGGCCCCTGTGGGTGAAAAGTGCAGGGCGGGATTTAAACAATAGCAAGTTTAAATTCTCGTATAACGAAAATTTAAATAGAATATCTTAAAGGAGGTTTAACCCTTCGTTGACACACTGGGTGTAAGCCACCCATAAACTGATTTTGACGCTCTGAACTTTCTTCAATACGTAGATTCTACGTAGATATTCGTGGAATATCTTTATTTTTTCAATTACCGAAATAGTCTACCTTCTCTATAGAAAATAAATACCTTTTTCCAAAGCCAACTTACGAACTATTTTTGAAAATATTATATCTGAACAATAACTCCATAGATTTTTAGCTTCTAATATTGAAATTTGTAAAATTTACAATTTTTTTCGTTTTTTCTCAACATATGGAAATCTAGATTTTTTTTATAAAAGCTGTGATAATATTTCAGTTAAAAAACTATTGGAATACATTATAGAGACCTTGAAATTGGCCTGATTTTTTCGTAACGATTGAATTCTTTAGATGAGAATGGCAGTTGTTAAAAAATTGCTCTGGGTGTGAGCCACCCAGTATGTCAAAGTTGATTGTAAAAAGAGGCGTGTCAACGAAGGGTAAACAATGAAATTTTAAAATAAAAACATAAAATTAGAAGTTGTGGAAATCATAGACAATTTATTTGATACAACATTTCCAATGAAGACAGAGTGAGCTAGCTAATCGCTTAGAAGATAGAACTGAAGGCTTAGAACGGGGCCCTCCTGGAAAGTGGGGCCTGGGGCTGCAGCCCCCCCTAGCCCTCCTTTAATCCGGGCCTAGCAGGAACTCTGTTATCTTCTAGAGACCACTGGTTTTAAATTAAACTGATTGCAATTTAATTTCGGTTTAGTTTCTATGCCTGGGCTCGCATTGGGGCATGATACATCTGTTGGACCACCAAGGCAATAACATCGAGTCTAAGACTCTGCAAGCGCACACGGTCGCCGTGAACCAAATCTCCATAGATTACAATGGAGATTTCATCGCGTCGTGCAGCGACGACGGAAAGGTTTTTATATACGGTCTTTATAGTACAGAGAATAATCACAATATGAGTATGGGTAGATTGGTTAAAAGCATAGCCATAGACCCGAATTACTATAAGAGCGGTAGTGGAAGAAGATTCATTACAGGTATCTCTTTAAGCATACGTTAGTTTCTATAAAGGCTATCTGATGGTAAACTAATAATATTTTCAGGGGACGACAAGCTGGTTTTGTATGAAAAGACTTTTTTATCTAGAATGAAACAGACTGTGTTATGCGAAGCAGAAGGCGGGGTAAGATCGGTCGCGTGGACTGGACACTTTGTGGCTTGGGCGTCGGACATTGGTGTTAGGGTTTACGACATAAACGCAAGATGCTCGTTGGTCCTCATTAAATGGACTAAGTCTGCCGAGTGAGTGAAAGAGCGATACGTGAGATTCTTGCGGAACTTTGCGAACGAAACAGTCCTTAATCGAGATAATTCCATCGCTTTACAGCGCTTTACCGGAACATTATAGATGTAACCTTCGCTGGTCGGACGATAGAACATTATTAATTGGGTGGGTTGATATAGTAAGAGTTTGCCAAATTAGGAAAAGATCGATACACGAGATGGCCAATAGGGACTTACCGGAATATGTAGTGGATCCAGGTATGCTCGTCGTAAAATACATATGGAAGTACAGTGAATAGTAACAGTTTAATTTCAGTGTCTACGTTCCAAGTGGACTTTTACATTTCTGGTATCGCGCCTTTAGAAAATCAGTTAGTATTATTAGGCTGCCTAAAGGAACCAAATGAGAATGGGAAAAGTCAGCGGCCAACGGTACACGTCGTCGAACCAAAGTACCAAGATTTTTCCATCGTCTGTGCGAACTCCCTCTCGCTTCGTGGTTACAAAGAGTACAGCTGTAATGATTATCACTTAGATTGTCTACAGGAAGAAAACAGGTACGTTCAGTCCCATTAATTTCATTGTGCTCGTTAAGGTTGCTCTTATATTCTCTTATTTGCACTCAGATTTTTTATTGTGAGTCCAAAGGACATTGTTGTGGCTAGTTTATACGATGCGGACGATAGAATCGAATGGCGTCTAAATCATGGAAAATTTGAGCAAGCATTAGAAGCAGTGACAATAAATAACAGCAAAGATTGTAAGAAGTACACGTTAGTGAACGTCGGTCGTGTGTACCTGGATCACTTACTGGCGTGCGGGAAATACGATGAGGCGGGGAAACTCTGCTTAAAAGTTCTAGGAAGGGATAAGAAGCTGTGGGAGGAAGAAGTTAGTCGTTTGTTAAATTACGAGATACTGTCTCATCTTCGATTCGATTAACTGTGCTCTTCTGCAGGTATACAAATTTGCAAGGGTGCACCAATTACGGTCCATATCTTCTTATCTTCCGAGGGGGGACGTGCAGTTAGACCCGTTGATCTACGAAATGGTTCTCTACGAATATTTAAAAATGGACCCTGATGGATTTCTTCAGCTAGTCAAAGAGTGGTCCCCGAAGTTGTACAAAGTTGCAGCTGTCGTTAACGGTGTTCTGGAACACCTTCTGGTTCGCAGTCAACGGCAGAACGTGCTCTTAGAAGCTTTAGCCCTTTTATATATTCACGACGGGAAGTACGACAAAGCGCTGGCCATGTACTTGAAGCTAAGGCACAAAGATGTGTTTCAGCTTATCCAGAAATATCAATTGTACCGTACCGTTTACGACATGATAGAAGGCTTAATGGATTTAGACACGGACAGGGCTATACAGTTTTTCTTAGAAAAGGACAGAGTGCCATCAGAAATTGTTGTACAGAAATTGCAGCACAATCATCGATACTTATACCTGGTAAGATTGAAGATAAAAGACTTTCGGAGTAGCTACGGTTCGCTTTAATTAACGCTTCGAAAATTTGTTCGCGCCAGTATCTAGATGCGCTAGATAAGAAAGATAGGAAAGATTCGAAGGACAAGTACCATGGATTGCTGGTCCGACTATACGCCGATTACTCCCGAGACAAATTGTTGCCACTTTTACGCCGCTCCGATAACTACCCCATACAACAGGCACTGGATATTTGCACTCAGCGAAAATTCTATCCAGAAATGGTGTACTTGCTCGATAAAATTGGAAATGCTTCTGAAGCTCTGGCGCTGATGACGAGGGAATTAAATGATATGGAGAGCGCGATCGCGTTCTGCCAGGAGCACGATGACGAGGAGTTGTGGAACGACTTGATCAACTACTCTCTGGACAAGCCTAGTAAGTAATGATAGTTCTTTTGCGTAACTCCGCTAAATTAAACCGTTTCGTTTCAGAGGCCATCACGTTCCTGCTTCAAAAGATAGGCACCTATGTGGACCCCAGGCTCATGGTGCAGAGGATAGAACCGTCTCTAGAAATTCCCGGGCTGAAGAAAGCTTTAGTTAAATTGCTGTGCGATTACAATCTTCAAGTGTCTATACAAGAGGGTTGTAAAAAGACTTTATCTAATGATTATTTTAATCTACACGAAAGGCTGGTTAAATGCCACCAGAAAGGAATATTTATAGATGGTTTGTATTTATGAGACGATTATAGTGATTGTGTACTATGTTTATGCTTGTGATATTCTTTCTTATCAGATGACCAAATGTGCGGAGCGTGCCATAGGAAAATAATTGTAAGAGGTATCTATTGAAATAACGTGAACCTGGTTAGGTTTAATATTAACTTCACTTTTATTACATTCCTCCGACTATTATTTGTTGTAGAATCGAGGAACTTAGTTGTATTTTATTGCAAACACTCGTTTCACGAAGGTTGTCTAGAGAATTTCAAGGTGGTGGTATGTATCTTAATTTTTCACTCACGTAAAACACATCATGCAAGTTTCTATGTGCCTCGATTTTCTGTTCCCAGGAAAACTGTGTCATATGTAATTCACAGAAGGATATGTCGCCTGGTAAAAAATGATACAGGTACGATTTACAGAAATACTTGGAAACAACTCTCTCGAACTCATACATCATCCACGTCTGTATCGCCGGTTTTTAATCTTCCTAATATTTGGTCAATGAGAGAACACTTTGTACATATCTGGAATACTTTGAGGCACCCAGGACATTTCGAATATGGCTAGAAATTCAACGTTCCTATGAAAATTGATGAACGCGGTATACAATTTTAAATACAAGCGAAGGAGAGGTTTACTTCGTGTCCATCACAGGTTTTCACAATAGTTTGGCATTGGTCGCAAGTTCTTTTCAATTGCCCAGTACCATTGGGCTTACGACGTTCTTCTTTGATTTCTTTACCGCTCGTAGACGTGTTGGAAGTAGATGTCTCATCTTTCTCTTGCCTATCGGGTGTAACTGACAAGTTTGACACTTTCGAGTGAACAGATCGGCCCGAGGCAGAAGAGCTCTGAAATGATAGTTTTATCTGAATTCTAAATCCATTCTGCGGTTTGAAATACGCACTGTCGTGTCAGGACATTCTTCCGCAGAAGATCTCGAATGTGTTTCTTGCAGCGCGTGGCAATCTATGCAAAATCCGCAGATACTGCACGAGACATCCGATTTTTCTCTCGCCAGCTGTGATTGTATATCAACGTCATAATTCTCTTCCAAAGTACTGGTCTCCCAGGATTTTGGACATTTGGCAAACGCTTTGAAATGTTGTATCGTAAAGTCTATTACGTTCTGAGGCTTTACTGCGGAGACCAGTAAAGTTGAAGCTCACAGTGAAATGGGGAATGCAAAAGACCTGTCTAAGAAGAATGGGTAGAATGTTTATCCCATTAAGGAACTCATTACCAACTAGCAGCGTTTGAGTGTAATCCGCGATCAATTGCTTTACTTCTGGGTGATCTGCCAGGTATTCCATTTGCTCGGCGATGTTGGAGTACTGTTAAAAGAACGAAACCTACAATTTTTGGATTCCTATATACGGCCAGTAAACTATCACTTACCTTCACATCCAAGTATTTGGAAAACATTTCAATGTCTTCCTTCCAGCGATCTCGCAATGGCGTTGTTATTCTTATAGTTTTATTTGTCATCTTTGGATCAACCAATGGATTGAGTTTCAAGATGTATGGCACATCTAGCCAATTGTGCCGAAGTATTTTACCCTGCGGAGTCAAGTAAGTTCTTACGGTATGCACAGTTCCATCTTCCCTGTGTATCTTACGTTCGATGGTATAGACGCTTAAATAATGACCATCTAGTTCCATATGTTCTGCCAGGTTACACGTCTATCGAAACAACATCCTCTTATTTAAATTCATTGACAAAAATCTGTGGTATCTTACATAGTTAGATGTAGTGATTTCCCCGTCTGTGGTAATGCTGTTGAAAGACAGCATTCCTTCGTAATTTATAAGCGCCAAGTATCGCATGAGCAGTATATTTACTCCCTCGCTTATGAATTTACTGTTATAGTGACAGGACAAGTCTTTAGTCTCCTCGCATCCATCGCACGGACAAGTGCGTATCAGTTTTACATGATAAAAATTATCTTCGCTGCCAATATAAATTGTTTTCTCGTGCAGTCCATCATCTTCGTACACGAATCTGAAATATCGTAGAACGTTAATGTGTTTGAGGGCGAGCGTCGGGGCGAGGCTTTCATTGAAGTCAAGTAACTCTGTTCTCTTCTCTTCCAGGCAATGGAATTTCGACGTTGCTGAACTAATAACCTTTGACCCACCGAAGTGGCCGTCGATGAACATCGAAGACTGCACGTGCACTAAAAGTTCATGGGCTTGGGGCCCGATGGATTCCACTAGAATGCAGTAGCCGCCTATCGGCTTAGAGTCCCTTGCAGATTCACTTTTCAAACAAACCATCAACGTCTCCCGGAAGCATAAAGCTTTTCGTTTCCGGTCGTCTGGAGTACAAACGAAAGAAAGGGCGTTTAGAGTACGCGAACGTGATATTCCTTTCAGAGCGATTTGTACTGCTCAGCGGCGGAAGTGACATATATTTTGCAAGGCGTAGACATAACTACATTCCATATGTCTGATTTCCCCAACGACGAATAGACTTATCAATGTGTACATTATATATATTTTTCTATATCAGATTTTATTACGCACCGTTTTCGTGGATGCTTGTCTATTTTATTTATCGAATATCTTCATTCGTTGTTGGAGAAATTTGGTTGGAACCAATCATTCGAATGGGGGTGTTTTAGACCGAATTATTTTATCCGAGAACCTTCTGAACGATTCACTGTTTCGTTTGAGATCCGTTGGTCGTAAGCCCCTAAGTTCGCTGTATATACTAATGTATACATAGCAGTTTGCGAGTGAAATCATTCTACGTATAATAAATAGAACTGGGAATGTTGCGAGAGATCTATACATCAGTATGTGCAGTAAACAGTCTGTGAAATCGTTATAATATCCTGCATTTTGTACAGCAGGGTGCCATTAATGTATAAAGTTTTAGTATGTTCTGTAGTATTTAAAAGTCGCAAGTCCATGTAGCGCGTTCTACCCAGGCCTTCGTGTAAATACGAATTTCTGAATTGCATCGTAGAACGGTAATAATAGATAGAATGTAATTAATATATAACTTTTTCACGCCGCTTCTAAAGTTTTACCCCAGTCGATTCTTGAAGCTTCTCCGCGGTGATTTTTATAATTAAAGTACGTTGTTCCTTACAATTACAAGCAGGCCTTTCCTTATTCGCCATAAAGAAGTAACTAGTGGAGTTTACCAATTAAGAATTCAGGAATCCATTTCTGAATATCAAACAGCTCACAGCAAATTTCTTTCTTGTCCTCCGACATCTTAACGGCTTTCGTAAACAAACACTCAAAGGAAAAAAAGAAGAACCACAAGTTTGAAAGTAGCTTTTTCACAAGACCGAAGTGAAACCCATAGAATATCACTGTGGGTTCGATCAGCGTTAAACTTGCAAAATGAACACTAGAAGATTGTCGAAGAGGCGATTAGACATTCATATTTGCGAGCTGCCAAAATCGTCCGAGAGTAATTTGCCGAAATTACCGCCGAACGCAAGATTTTATTTCCGATGGAAACGGAATTTTCAAAAGAAAATTTTGGTTTCCGTGAACCATCCACTAACACGTAACTTTTTACGCAGCTATGCTGCCATCGCTTTTGAGAAAAGGCGACACGGACGGTCTTCGTTTTGGTGGGTGATACATCCTTGCAGCGACTTCAGGTAACTCTGGGCTTTGGGGAAGATTTAATGGAAAGTCAGCGATAGAAACTCTGCTTTAAAGATCGCCGTCGGGTTTCATCCGTGAACATTTGTTCCTGCAGGTTTTACTGGGACCTTCTAATGATGTTCAATTTCCTCTACATTTTCATAACTGTGCCATATATTTTGGCCTTTCACAGAGTAGCCAAAAGTTCTGCTCCAAACATTTGGAATCCAGTGAATCCTGCGTACATAATCTGCGTAATAGATATCGTTCTGAATTTCATAACTGGATTCAGTTCACTCGATGGTCATGAAATCTTTCTAGATCCAACTCTAACAATACGGTAATTCAATTTATTTCCTTCTTCTGCCCCAAATAAATCTTATGCTTGTTTAAAGTATCGATTTTGTACAGGCATTACGTGCAAGGGTATTTTCTGATTGATTCTGTATCTTCGATTCCGTACACATGGTTTTATAAAGACATCATTTTGCCTCCAGGTCCTTCCTCTAACTCTATCTTGTTAATCCCTGAATTCCTGCCGCTTGTAAAGATTCTGCGTATTTATACATTACGCTTTTACATCAAACAAGTGACCACGGTAAGAGCTACCAGTAAGAGAGATTTAAACCATCAGCGAACCCTTTAAGAGTTACCATTTACCCATAGAATTTTATAGGCCTTTGCGCTTTCTCATGCAGAAGAGAAAACCATTTGGTTAGTACTGCTGATGTTTTTGATATTGCACTGGTGTAGCTGCATATCGCATCTCTTTCCATTTATTATCGCACATATGTTTGGAATGACCAAGGAGGTACGAATTAAGTTTGCTTAACAAATCAGAAGAAAGCTGTTCCCCACATCTCTGATGGTAGAGCGAAACTAAGTCACAAGCCAGTTTGTTTCTAGGAATCTGAAATGTATCTAATTACTTCAGGATTGTATAAAAAGTCCGACGCAGATATTTATTTAATTTATCTGCATATTGGAGTGAGCAACTTCTTTGGATCAAGCTTCACCGAATTCACTAATTTGGGCAAAGTAGATACTCCTACACGCTCTATAATTCTACTGTTAGGAAGAGGATTTATAATTTATCTCATAGGTAACTTCTCCATGGCGAAGCTACATTAAGTTGTTCGTCGAAGGAAGTATCTTAATCCCCTTTTGTATCGGAACAGTGATAGTCTTGCAATTAGTTCAGTCAGCCGTAGAACCAGAGTTGAAATATCAAAGAATCCTGCATCGAGTGAAAGAATACATTCGCGACCAAGAACTGCCAAAGCGTCTTGGAGATAAACTTATTGCTTACTATGAGTATCGTTTTCAAGGAAGCTATTTCAAGGAGAAGGCCATATCCAACACTTTATCAAGTTAGTATTCAGTGTAGCAAAGTTTAGGCTTTAAGAAACAATATTCAAGAATATTCGAGCCCTCGTTCTTGTGTTTAGGACACTTGAATCAAGAAATCGTGATCAACAGTAGTCGTGGACTGTTAGACACAGCCACTATTCTACATTCTTTGCCTCGCCACGTTATTGGGAACTTGATGGGTGAGATACAGAAGAATAATACCCTTCTTCTGGTAATAACTTATCAACTGTGCACATGTAACAGAACATTTTTTAGGGATCGTAAGACCAGTAATTTATCTCAACGAGGACATTATTTATAAATGTGGAGACGAGGGCGACTGTATGTTCTTCATAGTCAGCGGCACCGTCGCTTTAATTACGTTCTACGGTAAGGAAGTAAGCATTCAGCATTAATATATTCCTCTTCTAATTATATACAGTAGAAGATAAAATTTGCAATTCCCTTTCACGCGAGATATGCCATGAAAAAGACGGAGGGTATTTCGGCGAAGGTGCATTAATTTTCCCGGATCGGAGGAGATTGGAATCAGTGATCGCCCTTGAAGTGTGCGAATTCCTGCGCTTAAATATTCGCGATTTCAAGCGCATGTTCCCTTCGACGTCAGGGTTTTATAAAAGGCTGGAGAATGTTGCGAACGCGAGGCAGGAGAAAATCAGCAAGTTGAATATTACCGATGAAGAACGTATTAAATCAGTAGTGCCGTTCCCAGAGAGTACTGAAAATAATCAGCAAACAGAAGCTCCAGCTACCAATGAGAATGAACTTCAACTGGGAGATACAACTAATGCAGAGTGAAACATTAATCTGGAAGCCTCTTTTTTTAAGGAGCTTTATTGTATGTAGCATTATGCTAGCCATTACGGAATTTAAAAGGAGAGATAATCGCGCGTCGCGAATTTCATCATTCGTCTGCATCAGTTTCGCACGCATGCCCGCATGCGTGTAATTCGCCAGCTTGTTCCTGCATCGCGAGTCGCGAAATTTTGCAACTTGGATCGACGTTGCCTGTGTAATTCGTTTTCACTGTAATAATAAAGTCTATTAAAGCTTAGACTTTGGATAATTAGCTAAATTATTTTCGTAATCTTAATTTCAAGCTGTTTGTCACGAACAGCTGTTAAGCACTTCGTTCGGCATAGGTTCGAATCACATTTGTGTAGCTTTGTAGCAATAGAATTACGTTAATTGCTGCAAGATCGTATGTTTCTTTAAGCGTTAATCGTAGTAGCACTATGTCAGTAGCTAAAATTGAGATTCCGTGAATATGTTAAGAGGTTAAGTCCATGGTCTTGACAAGTCCTCTGTGCACGTGGCCGGCACACGCGTGTCAGTTTCTTCAAAGACGCAAGTTCATTACTGAAATCTGGTTTATTCTCTTTTATTTAGAGTAACAAATATGGTGGAGTTGAAGTGGGAAGAGAAGTATGAGCTGATCACCAGAAACTTAGCTGAATGGCTTGGTGACGAGAAGCTCAAGAGTATTCTAAAGCAACGAGATTTAAAGCTCTATTGGGGTACCGCAACGACGGGTAAACCTCACATTGGCTACTTCACGCCTATGTCCAAGATAGCCGACTTCCTAAGAGCTGGAGTAGAAGTAACTATATTGTTCGCCGATCTCCATGCCTATTTGGATAACATGAAGGCCCCTTGGGAACTTTTGGAACTCCGTACACGGTATTATGAAGCAGTTATCAAAGCGATGCTTAAGTCTATCGACGTACCTTTGGATAAATTGAAGTTCGTCAAAGGGACGGATTACCAATTGTCCAAGTGAGTAACTATTTGCGAGGGGAGCGAGGAATCTAAACGATATGTGTTATGTAAATAACTAATAAATTTTCTTGTTCAAGGGAGTATACATTGGATGTTTATCGTTTAACTTCCACTGTAACCGAGCACGATGCGAAGAAAGCTGGTGCAGAAGTAGTTAAGCAAGTTGCTAATCCTTTGCTGTCTGGATTGTTGTATCCAGGGTTGCAAGCTTTAGACGAACAGTACCTCAAGATCGATGCCCAATTCGGTGGCGTGGACCAAAGAAAGATCTTTACTTTCTCTGAGAAATATTTGCCTATGCTTGGATACGAGAAGCGTATCCATTTAATGAATCCAATGAGTATGTGCGCAGCACACTTGAAGCGCTAAATGTATCAATCGTGGTTAGAATAGCGGAGTACGTGAAACTTTGTTTCAGTTCCCGGATTGGCGGGATCGAAAATGTCTTCTTCCGAGGACGACTCTAAGATCGATCTTCTAGATAATGCTGCGGCGGTTAAGAAGAAACTGAAGAAAGCATTTTGCGAGCCTGGTAATATTGCTGATAACGGAGTTCTATCATTTGCCAAGCACGTCATATATCCTTTGTTAAAGGAAGGAGAATCCTTTGTTGTACAGAGGAGCGCTGAATTCGGTGTGTATAACTGTTGCGAAACTTTTATTAGCTCGTCCAGGGACAAAGTTCTAATAACGGAAATGATTTAGGTGGAGACATCTCGTTCGACAAGTACGAGGACTTGGAAAGTGCATTTGCCAAGGAGGTCATACATCCTGGAGATCTGAAAAGTGCAGCAGAAATTTATATCAATAAGCTCCTAGATCCAATTAGGAAACAATTCGAAGCAGATTCGAAACTGAAAACACTGGCGAGCAAAGCATATCCTCCTCCGCAAAAGCAAAGTAATATCTCGTACACGAAATAAAAAAATCCGCGTACGTTACTAACGCAAAGAACTATGTAAAAATCTTATGGAACTTTTAGAAGCTGTGGAGGAATTAACGCCAGCCCGGCTAGATATCAGAGTTGGAAAGATAGTCGAAGTATCGAAACATCCCGATGCTGATTCTCTTTACGTGGAGAAAATAGATTTAGGGGAATCTAGTGGGCCTCGTACAATAGTTAGTGGTCTCGTAAATTATGTACCGTTGGTGGAGATGAAGGATAGGATGGTGGTTATTCTTACGAACTTGAAACCAGCGAATCTCAGAGGCGTCCAGTCTCATGGAATGGTCCTGTGCGCATCGGTGTACGTTTCAATTTAGGCACCATTCTTTCATTATGTCATACAGTTTCTTCAAACATATTTTAAATGCGAACAGAGACGAACCCACGAAGCGAGTCGAGCCACTGAGACCTCCGCCAGACAGTAAACCGGGTGATAAAGTGGTTGTGGAGGGATATGAGGATGGAACGCCAGACGATGTATTAAATCCAAAGAAGAAAGTGTGGGAGAAATTACAAGTACGTTTATTATATCCTACGTTGCGATATAGTGTGCTTATACTTCGTTATAATTCACTTCTTCCACAGGGTGATCTTGTAGTAAATGGTAGCGGAGAAGCATCGTGGAGTGGAAACGTCCTGCTCACTGCAAGCGGTGGCAAAATTACGGCTGACAGTCTTAAGAACGTCGCAATCAAATAATGCATTTCAGATGTATAGGTATCTGAGCATTTTTATTTTTTTACTTATACAAGAATAGATCGCTTGATATTTAAAACTGCCATTTGTATTTTATTTCACTGTTAGCAACGCGATTTTGTATTTTTTTTTAGATGTACAGTCACGAAAATAGATAGGAAGTGCATCTTTGCAAGAGATTTATACACTTAGAAGATATTTCGCAATTACCTTGTCCTCGCTGTACTTAATGAATACGTCATCGCTAATGCTGGTGCAGGTACAATAACAAATTAAATTGGATTACGGTTTACGCGCGTTCCTACGACTGCAGGCAAAATGCTTGGTATCGTACCCCTTTCGTTATAGTTCATTCGTATGCAAGGGGATCGTGGTCGTAAATAATGGAAACGCTCTGATTTCAACTGCGAGACACTGCACGGTTTCGATTCCTGTTGTTTCTTCTTACGGATAAGCCAAGACGTAGCCGGGCACAGTGCTAACTCTTTTCTCAATGAACTACTACTGCAACCGTACAATAAAGGATTTATCGCTGCATTAAATAACACCAGGTATCTACTGATGTACCTGCAGCACAAATCATAGAATTATTTACGTAACATTATAGGCAATTATACAGTCGCCAAATGGACGATTAATTTTCGTGGAAACATTTACCAGAGCGGGTACATGACTTCTGCTTGACCCGACTTGGGTGTTTCCTTCAGTAACTGTGCTCTGCGAATTATCAGCGCGGTGAATGGCACGCGGCATAGAATGAACGCCAGAACTATGAGCGCCAATATCTGCGCCACTCTTCCTTTGTACTTCACTACGATAGGATACTTGCCCCTCAATGCTTGGGATTCGTAGCGATCTAACTATAAAACATTCCTCGTCCAATTACCGCATCACACCTTCGCATTTAAATGTTACCTTGATTAGAATAGCCGAGTAACATATCGCCATAATGGACAACGGGGCCCAGACGGTCAAGCCCGCGAAAATGTGCCAGTATGGATAGACCAGCACGGTATCTTCGGTGCAATAGGTTTCCAAATAATCCTTCCACCGTCGTTCGTAGTAATGTCTGAAGTAGGCCAGGGGCCCGGCGACGGCTATACCAGAAATCCACGTGAAGACTAGCAGGATGTAGGTGGTCCTTCAACATAGAAACGCAACGATACGTATCCACAGTTCGCGCTCACTTGTGATTCTATGTTCAATACATTGCGTCATTACGTTCTCGTCAGCTTCCCTGAACAGTTAAAGACAATCGCAGAGACTCGATCGTAGCTGATCGCGCTCAAGTTGAAGACGGCCACTAGGGTCAGAGCGTGCACTAGCAAGCCGTCCAGGCGACAGCCAATCTCATCTAGGACGTAGTTCTGAAATAAGTCGATACAGAGAAACATCCACGAGCATACTAAGCAGGTGCCCAAGTCTGCTATACACATATTCACAATCAGCAGATTCGTTACGGTCCGAAGAGACTTCTCCTTGACGATCACGTAGATTAAGCCGCCGTTAGCTAAGGATCCAATGATGATGATCGGCAGTGCACTAATGATCTTCACGATCACTTCCCATGCGGGTCTGATTCCCCAAATTGCTGCAGGGAACAAATGCTTGCTAGTGTCGATATTCTCCCACTAAGGACCCACAGATTTATCAGTCACGCTCGCAGTAATATTAATATAAGGGAATTTGATTAATAGGATACTGTACGTCGACGCCAACAGTAGTGATTTCGTAGTCGTTTTCTACGTGACAGTTCCATTGCACGTCTATGATGATACTTCTGTTCTGAAAGTCCATGAAGTCTATGTCCATTGTATTAGTTCTGTTGTGACGTGAGAGCAATGCGAATTCTGCTGGAGAACTGAAAGGCTTAATAGTAATTGGGAAAGCTTAATCTAGGCGTAACAGATGGTCCATTAGCGCTAGGAGCAAGCTGTTTGTAGAGCTCTTCAAATATAAAGAGCTTTCTGAGCAGTTGTCGATGAGTTCTAGGAATAGTGAGTTCGAAAGAAAGTCTGAGGATTTTAATGGGTTAATTAATTCGACAGTGTCTCGATTTTCAATATTTTATTTGGTTGCAAGCGTATACACGCGTATCCTATGCTGATACCATTTGTATTCCGCAGTAAACTTTTGCCTTTAGTGAAAGTAATTTTGCGTTCGCTTATACACAGGCGTATAGATTTGGCACGCTGGAATAGAAATATTTCTGTGGACATATTTCCCGTGGTTGCACTGCTCTTCGTATTTGTACTTTGTAGATATTACTTTCTAGTCAGTCATACCCAACACTATCTAGATAAAAAGTTCCCTCCGTGATTTTTAAGAATTAAAATACGATATACCTATTTCCTCGTTATATGAAAAATATATAAACGTTACGCTCTCAGGATGGCGCGACTTTAATTATTTTTCGCTCTTTGTGGTAACAAGTGTTGCTCTCTTAAAAGAATAAAATTAATTGAAATTATTAGTCCTTTATAAAACAACGGGCACAAATACATCTACGCTTGCATTAGCGCTATCTCGGAATTTAAATCAACAGCGTAATTAATCTTTGATATCCCTTGGAGTTTGAAGCTTCCACAAGCTAAGAATAAAATGATATTCCGTAAAAATCTTTTTATTATGCGCTCGTTGTATCGCCATCGAATGCTTAAAACTTAAAACGCGAGAAATTAGGAAAGGGGTTCAGACGATCGAACATCGCATCATGCTCGGAGTTAACATAGAACTGAACTTAGTTAAAACGCATTACGAATTAAATAATATAGATTCATTTCACTTCAATATATTAAACAGGCATGATAAAACTATAGCTGCTCGTAATACAAAATGATATCCATATTTAACACTTTCTATCCGCGCGATACCCAATGGCGGATATACGTCGCAGTTAGCACGTTATTTACAAACAAATACTATCAATCCTAGTCACAGCAGTTCACATTAGAATGTCGCTTGATCGTCCTTAAGAACTAAAGTCTCTCATAATAATCGAATGCGTGAATGGAGAAGAATCCTGCTTGATAGCTTTCAAACGTGAAAGAAGGAGCTGTCCGTCATCGTTTTTATCGGTATATTGAACAATATTTAAACTACAATTTGTAACAAACATTTGACTAGCTTTCATAGTCTCATTCCGTGTCCTCGGCTTCGGACGATTGCGCGACCGGCAACGGCGACGGAATAACTAACTCGTCATCCTCGACCTCCTCCTCCGCGAGTAAAAAGTCTTCGCCCTCGTGGACCTCCTCTTCCCTGGCCGGCTCCGGCGGGGCCAGCACGTCCTGACCGTGCTGTTTCAAGTGATCCTTCAGCGCGAACGCTCTGCCGTACGACGCGCCGCAGATGTAGCAACTGAACTTTAAATTGTTGTCCTTCTTGTGAGTCTGTATGTGAGCACGCGCGGCATACAAGGAAGCGAACGGTCGCGAGCACTCGGTGCACCGGAACGGTTTAGTGTGACTGTTCTTGTGGCCCGCCAATTGAACACGCGTCTTGAACGTCTTGGGGCAGTACGGGCACGTGTAAGCGCGCTCCTCGCCGTGCGTCAGCAGATGGTGATTGTACACGGATGAAGCTTTAAATCTCTTGCCACAGTGCTGGCATCCGTAAGGCCTGACGCCGGTGTGAGTTCTCATGTGCAGAGTCAGACAGTAGGAGACGCGAAAAGTTTTGCCGCACACCTGTTACACAATAGGATGTTTCTTAATGCGAATCAAGATCTAAGGGGGAGCTAGAGATCGTTTCGGTTCTACTCACTTCGCATGCATGCGGCTTCTCCCCTGTATGAATACGCTCGTGCTTCACTTTCTCGTGGGGTCTTGTGAATCTGCGGCCACAGTGCTGGCACTGATAAGGCTTTTGACTTTCCGTCAGCTCGGTGGCCGTGGTGTCCGTGGAGGGCGGCGTCGGTGAATGCGACTGACCGAGTTCCGTGTGCACCGCGGCGTGCATCGCTAAACTATCAGCGGAATCGAATTTTCTATTGCAGACTGTACAAGTTACGGAGTCGCCGGAGTGCAACGCCATGTGAGCCTCTTTGTACGACTCTGCCAGTACTTTGCCTGCGAAGAATTAGTACCCGATGAAGTCAGATATTTAGAATGGGGGGCTCGAGATTCTTTGGATTTAGAATAAATGTATTACCACACTCGTGGCACGTAAACGTTGCATTGGGCGTTCCCTCGGGCGCGTCGACGTGTCTTGCTCTGACCGGCGCGTGCATTCGGGAATGCAAGCGCAAGCTTTTGTGCGAGCAGAATTCTGTACCGCAGGTTTCGCACACGAACGTCTTTTGATTCGGATCCGGTTCACCCTCGTGCACCTTGGCGTGCAATTGCAACGCTTTCGGCGTGGCGAACGTTTGATCACAGCTGTCGCAACGATTATTGCCATGGAGACACGCGTGCACTCTGAAATTTCCTAATTTCGAGAACTGCTGAAGGCACTGATTACACCTGTACATTCTCACCGGTGTTGTTGCCAGCCTCTTCTCGCGTACCTGCAATGAATCTGTCGTGAGTTAACATTTACTTGTCGATATAGCTTAGTATAGATGTGTCGTACTTTCACGCCTTCTACGTTGGAGAAGAACTTCTCGATCATTGGTGCCTTCGTGGATTGAAGCGACGTTTGAGCGGGAGCTCTGTCCCAGAATCTTTCTATTTGTACTACCTTCCTTGTATACAATCTACCTTCGCTGTCCACGCATTCTTCCGTGCGAAGAGTGTTCATACTTTGTCTTTGCCGTGCATTAACCGCGCTTCCCGATTCTGTTGGTAAGGTATTAGTCTCAGGTACTGTAGGTAAATCGTCTAACTGATCGGCTATTTCGAGCAATACTTCTTGCCCGTCGTGAAACTGTTTTATGTGCTCCACGACGGAATTGAAACTCATGTCGCAACTAGTACAACTATAAACTGCTTCTGGTTCTATCTGCAAAAGTGGAACATAGATTTGTACTGCAACAATTTTACTAGCATTCGAAAATATCTTTCAGTCTTCTTAATATATACGCATACCTCGCAGAGTTCTTGTTTAACATGCAACATTCCATCTTCGTCTAGTTCGCCCACATCATTTATATGATCCATGTTTATCAAAGCACCAGTGTCTCCGTCAAGGAGCTCCGAACCATCGGGTAGAATAGTAATCACATTTTTATCCCGGCTTTTGTCTCCTGTTTCCGAAGCGGATATTGTTACCAGCTGATTCTGGGTTATAGATTTCTCTTCCGCTTTGCTAACAATACTAGGAACTTTTTCTGTCATCTTAAACTCCAGAGAATTCTGCTCCATCTGGCTCTCTTCGGTCTCCATCTTTTCTACCACTTTAATCTCTCCTGATGGTATCGTTAGAAGCAATAGTCGGATCAACTGAATTAATATACATTAAATTAAGATTTTTACGCACCATTTTCATCCACTCTTAGTGTTTGGGGTCCCCCGACTATCATGATACCACTGTCGTTTACAGTTGCTAGGAAACTTTGATCTATCCCTTCGACATTGGTGCTCTAAAATCAGAATTATAAAGCAACGACCGGAGTAGAGACACAGCCTCAGAAGGTTTTCTTCCATGCGAACCATTAGCACCTCTGTGTCCGGCTCCAATTCCTGTTGAGCATCCTGCCCCTCCTCCAATTCAGCAGATACCTCTGACTCGACGCTCTGCCCGCACCGATCCAAGTGTTGAATCAGCGCCATTACAGAGTCAGACCTCTGCGAGCAGCCAGGACAGTACAGGTTGTCCGTCATGCTCAGCAAGTGATACTTCAATGACTGCGGATTGTTAAACGTCTCGCCGCAGCACATCGGGCAAACAAGATTCAACGATCCCATGTCTGTCTCGTTTTGGGTGCTGACCACGTAGAGGGTCCTTGTTAACCCTAACCTGACCCTTTACTTCAATATTAACCTAACACGATTCTTTTCTCTGTACGCTCGCCCGCCCTAGCCTTAACTCAACGCACAGAGCCGGCTTGTCGCTGACGAGAACCTAACCTGAAGTCGAGTCAGAGAAATCAGTGTAGCCGCGTGTACGTGTCCGACTACCGAACAATGTCATGTTGTTTCTTCGGAGGAACTGGATTCGGTCGCGAACGGTCTACTTATTCCTACCGAATTGTGTTGCACAAATGTAAACGGCACCTAGTTCCCGTGCTAACTGCAATAACAAAACTCATTAGAGACGAACTTCAGCGCAAACAAATGCCGCACACAACAACACACAACAATCATGAAGTTAGGGAAGTGATAAGTGAATCGCGAAGTCGGCCATTACATGCGACTCGCGGTGAAGAACTACTCGAGTTAAATTACAGCCTGGTCGTTCACGAGAGTAATAATTTCTTCGCTGCGATGTGAATAATAACAATCCTATTGTCTCTCCTTTTTTTAAAAAAATTTATCCTATTATTTGTGTTGCAATACACATATCGGAGGCATTAAGGATGCTCGAAGATTAATTAGACGCTCGGTTGACATTAGGCGCGCGATATGCCGAGGTTCCGTCCGAATATCTTTCGCAATTGCATAACTTTCCATTGGCTTTATATATTATTCATTGGTCAATTCGTGATTCTGTTTGGTATCCACGTTATCAATAGCGATGCGCGTCGCTACTACGCGCATTAATATAAAGAGGAGGGTAGTAATTAAACTGATAGATTTCTTTCAAACGATAGTTATTTGTTAAAGTATATTTACATTGTCTTCATTTAGAATTACCACAAGCATCATCACATAACTTAATAACCCTTTAATACCTCGAGTCCGTATTACATATTATGCTCTTGTGCATGGAACACTTGAATAGTCTCTTTTAACGATTTAGTCAGCGTGCTCGTGTTGCGCGTTGCTCTCGCGCCACGTATTCTGGACTAGCTCTACGAACTGCTGCCACCATCTACTCTGCGACGTGAAGTACAAAGCGCACGCGGCGATGAAAGCCCACGACAGTACCAAACAGTAATCGGTTTCATTGGAAGGTGTACTGGGAACAGGACCGGCGAAATCCGAGGACGTGACGTACAGCGATCTACTCGGTTGTAGATTAGTCATGTACGTTATGAATCGTGCGAAAGATTCTAACGTGTAGACGGTGTAATTAAACTTCGCCACTGGCTTCCCGTTGTGGACAAGCATTAACGTTGGAACGCCGACGATTCCGTACTGAGCGTTGAAGCTGCAACAACAGAGAACGCAAAGTTTAAATGACCTCTCTCGCTCCTCTATCGTTGAATACAAATCAAAATGCATCGCGGTACTACTTCTGATATTTTATGGCATCGATCGCGACTGCTTTGATATGTGGAAAGGAGCGCGACAACGCGTTAAAGTGCGGCGCAGCTCGGCTGCTGAATATACACCATCTCGCGTAGAATAATACTATCACGCATGTCCCTGGCAACAGTCTGCCCTCCTTGTCATTTCTGCTCCTGTTCGACGGCCCAGGTTCCAAGATTAACAATTTCATTAACCTGGTGGCATTGACTAGCTGTAACAATCAACATCTATAATCCGTCTTACATATCTCGCAGGCAAAACGGTTAAGCGACTCGGTCTCTTACTTCTACTGGCCCGTAAACCTTGTCCATCAAGCAGTTGACGTTAGTCACGTTAGGCGACGAACTGTTCACTGTCACGTTCGATTCGACGGACCTCATTTCCTCCGTGGTGTTCGCTTCTCCTGGATATTGATCAGGATAGCAAACTTGATCCGGATTCTCGAATGGGCTTACCTCTCTCTCCTCGCATTCCACCGTTCCTCCAAAGAAGCTTATCACTTGCGCTAAACGAGTAAGGAAAATTAGAGTCGGTTCGTTGTTACTTAAATACGGGGAAGTATATTTGCAGCTCACCTAAGACTATGACAAATAAATACAAGTTCCTCTTGCGGGTATACATCTTATACACATAACCTAAACACTGCACTCTCGTCTTGGTCAGTGGCATTAAATCCTCGAACAAATTCAAGCTTTCTACCAACAACCCGCGGTGTTTAACGAATAACCATAGCTTTACTATAATCTACAATATGACATTCGTGACAAACAGATTTGTGTACATACATATTATTTTTTATTTCCAGTCTCGATCGCGGACCATACCGACGATCGATTAACTGTTCGAGTTCGCTACAGTCGATTGTCACGCGTCCTGCAAGTCGATTTATGCTTTCCACGATTAATTTGATTTTGAATCTAGAGACGCGGTAGCGTCTCGACGCCAAGTATCTCATCACGCTTGCAATATTTTCTAAATTTAACGGCATTTTTCTTATGTAAACCGCATATAAGCTTCCGAATAAGACCAAATTCAATAAAATCGGTCCGCGTATGACAGAGATATCGTAATATCGTCTCATGGATCTGTCACAAATATAACATTTTTAACATTTTCTTCGTCCCTCATTGTATATATTATATGAAACTGAAAATTAACGACTGGTGTAAATTCTTTGAAATTTAATTTTCTATGCACGTGAGCATCTCCAGGAGGTGATTCTAAACGTGAATGTGCTGTGCAGTGGAATTCTGGATGAAAATAGAGGTTCAATGATGTCCAATTTGTTTGTCTAACCTCAATTTTCAGTTTCATATCATGACCAACGTAAGTTCTTTGAAATTTAATATTCTGTGCACGTGGGAACACCCAGGAGATGATTCCAATCGTTAATGTGCTTTGCGGTTAAAATCTGACTTAAAGTGGAAGGTTCCGTGAAGTCAAATTTGCTTTTCGAACCTCAATATTCAGTTTCATGTAACGACTACTGTAAATTCTTTGAAATTTAATTTTCTATGCACGCAGGAACCTCCAGGAGGTGATCCAAAACGTGACTGTGCTCTGTAGTGGATTTCTGGCTGAAAATAGAGGTTCAGTGATGTCAAATTTGATCGTCGAACCTCAATTTTCAGTTTCATATAACGACTGGTGTAAATTCTTTGATCCCCATAAAAAACTTCAAAAAAGTAAACAAATTATGCCAAGTACATGAATTATCTTTGTAAAAAGAAGTGAGATCCCCATAAAAAAACTTCAAAAAAGTAAAGAAATTACGCCAAGTACACGAAATCAAATATTAATTTACGACAATGTTTTTAAATGGGATTCTTTTTGATGGGTTAATTAAAATGTCCGCGATATGAGTAATGGAATGAACACAATGTATGAACACGCATAGTTGGAAACCACCTTTATGTACTTGCAGCCCATTTTGATTTCACATCTTTCTTTTATTTTGTAATTATTATTATCTCCTATTTTTTGTGATTTATTTGATTTCGTGTACTTGGCGTAATTTCTTTACTTTCTTGAATTTTTTTTAAGGAGATTATGATTAACGCGTGCAGCATCGGAAATATTCAAATGGTATTTTATATTGTTCATTCTTCGTATTTTATGAAACAAAAGGCTCTCGTTATTCAGCGAATACCTACAGAAAATTTCACTCACCGTCAAGAATGATATTTTGAAATAAATATTTGTAATTAAACATAAAGGGTGGCAAAAATCATTTTTTGATCGTACCCTGTTATCACGATTGATAAGATTCTCGGTTATCATTGACATTCGGACTCGAAGAGTCCTCGTAGAAAACACTGCTAAAATTAAAAGAACAAATTTAATACCATAGTATAGAATTTGATTTATGACATTTACGGTGCTTTCTACGCAGCCTCTTCGTTTCTCGCGCGTAGTGCCTTTCTTCCACTCGGTTTCCCGCTGTCGTTCATCGTTTTTCGTAACTCGCTGGAATTTTCATTGACTTCGATGCGTCTACAGATCACGGTATCGTTACCATCGACTCATTTGTAAATTACGAAACGGTTAATTCACAGGGAGAGTCTCACGCGATGTTGCGATCAAGCTCGCCGCTTTCGAGCGTGCTCTACGCGCCGCCGGAAGAAGAAGGAAAGGAAAAGAGCCCAGGAGTAGGAGCCACCGCGCGTCCCCAGCCACTTTCATTGTTATCCGATCTGTCTTCACTCGAAGACGCACGCCGAGCACTTCGTTCTGGTCTACTCTACTCTCCGAGAAACAGCCGCAGCTTTCCACCATTCGGGGACAGTCGAGCGAACCTCCAAGCCTCCAGTGAGTATCGAGAATTTTAATAAAAATTCCACGTTTTCACTGCGCGCCTTTCACGCCGCTGCCCACCGCTGATAGCGATCGACGAAACCTTCTTTCTGTTCTTGCATCAGGTCGAATGAAAGCTTCTATCGCCTGTTGCTTTCATTCAACGAGATTTCTGTTTTTTTTTTTTCAAATGTAACTAAAGGGAGAGTATATATTTAATTTAATGCTCGCATTTTCAATTAATTAGATCGCGTGGATTTCACTGACTTTCTTTAACATTTAATACGGTGGCGTTGGTTATTGCTGCGCGTGCGGTTTATATTTAAAAGAGAAGGCAAATTGTGAGTTGAATTTGTCTTTCCCCAGTAAAAAATTAAGTATCTTAATTTTCTGAACTGTACTGCGAAGGACCCAGTTCCTGATCAGAACCCAATTCCTGAACAGTTTAGGAAAATAAAGCAAATAATAAGCTCATTATGATACAAATTTATTCTAACAAATTACTAACTAATTATGAAGTATTTTGATATTTATACGCAAAATTTGGTAGCTCATAGTAAAACGCGTGAAGGTGATCAGAAGCTGCTCCCTTTGCATTTTTCACTTTCAAAGTTAAATTATAAAATAGTTATTGTTATGTGTGCACTTTTTTTAATAGCAAATTAAAGATAGACCATAGATTTACTGAAATAACAAATAATCTTTTAGATTTAGTTAAATTTTCCCTTTAGACGTTTAAAAACCCGCGGTAGTTACTCTTAAGTGATCAGGAACTGGGTCCTTGACGGTAAAGGTAGGCTCTCGCTGCGCCTCGCCTCGCCTCGGCTCATTTTATTCTTCCTATGCTTTTCTTATGTATTTCGACAATTTCACTCACACTGCGCCTCGCCTCGGTGCGACTCCGAGCCGCGGATTCTTCCTCGAGAATATTTTGAGGAGAAGAGGCGAGGCAACCGCTAAAAGAGGAAGGAAGAGATCCTCCGAGCAACTGACCAAACACACGAACGAGGGAAGCTCAGATACCTTCAGGTACGGAAAAGCTGAGGCGACGCGAGCCTCGACGCGAGTGCGAAAAGTAGTTGCGCCGAGGCGAGGCGAGGCGTAGTGAGAGCCTACTTTAAAGCCGGGAATCCACCGGGAAGCTGAGCTAAGCTATGCTATGTTTTAGCTTAGCTTTTGGTGGAAACGGCTTCCTCAAAATGTATCGAAGCTAATTTCTTTAAAACATAGCATAGCGTAACTTACAAGGGGAGGACACCATGTGGTAGACACCGATTCTGGTGAGCCTTGGCACGATGGATCTATGTCGAAATTAAGTAAATAGGTGTCCGAGCGTTTCTGCCAATGGGCCTTAATAATAAAGATGTAAATTATTAAAAATTTCATAGTGGCCGTAGGGTTTTAGTGGGTAAAAATCCCAAACTACTCTGGCGCCCGCGGGAGATTCCCTTCTGGAGGCGTCGGGGTGCCTCTTGAAGATGTCTCCGCGTTAAAAAAAACTTTATAAATTTTTTTTTATAAATTACCTTTTTTATAATTTTTGTTTAAACTCGGGTAAATCTTCAAAAAGCACCCCGACTCCTCCAGAGGGGAATCCCCATTGGCGCCAGGGTAGTTGTGGGATTCTTACCGACTAAAATCCCACGGCCACTATGAAATTATTAATAATTTACGTGTAAATATCTCTATTATTTAAGCCTATTGACTGAAACGCTCGGACCCAGACCTATTTACTTATTTTCGACATAGATCCATCGTGCCAAGGCTAATAAAAATCAACGTCTATCGCATGGTGTCCTCCCCTTGTTAGCTTAGCTTCCCGGTGGATTCCAGCTTAACGTGTCTCTACCGCGGAGGTAATAGCTGCCCTGCGCTGTTGGTTAAACGGGCTGCGAGAAAACGCTGAAAATTAGCATAGAAAAATGCGAGGAGGTTGGCCTTTATCCGCCTGGCGACCCGGGGTTCATTCATTCCAAGCGAACAATGAGATTTCGTGTGCCCCAAAGTCGTAAAAAGGGAAGTTCTTACGCACGGCACTATTGCAGCGGTAACTTGTTACAATATCGGCCGCTTAGGAAATTGGGAAATTCTGCCGTTGCATCTCCTCGCCCTGGGAAATCGCATTGTTTTCCACGCAGTAAACGTGAATGACGAATGCTTGATTAAATCCTGAATCGCAGCTGAAACGCTAGAAGTTCACATTGTATTCCTTTTTAATTGGCGATAGGAAATAGATGGCGATGTAGTTTAAGAATCAGCAGGAAAGCTCGTGGTGGAGACTCCACGCTGTACGGGATTAATAAGAATCTCCGAGGACAATGGAGGAAGCTGTTGTTGAAGAAGGTGTTCGAATTATTATGCTTCCTAGTTTCACCCGATTGTCGCTGAAACAGACGGAAGGTAGACGCATTCATGCTCTGTTTCAGCGGCTCGAATTCACTGAGTTTCTACAGGATATGTCCGCGGAGATATTTTAATGGCACCGGCCACGCAGACGCGCCTTCTCTGTCTTCCGTGCGCCTCGCGCTACTATCGAGAAAGAAACGTGCTCTTCCCTTTAGGTACTAGGTCCCTAATAGCCGCGAAAGCCCCGGCGAAGCTTTTACACTCCCCCGGCGCGGCCGATCCTCTCACTAACTGTTGTCATGTTTATCGTTGGCGCAGGTAATGTCGGCGCCCAAGCTGCCGGTTATTCTATTGTTAGTGTTTTTGAAGATAAGCCTTGCCCGCGCAGACATCGAAAATTGGGAAGCCTGCGGCGGGAGGCTGGAGCGCGCTTTGGATTCGATTCACAGAGGTTACAGCAGGAGGAACAGGCTGGAGGAGGAGGAAGCGAGCAGTTCGTACCAGCAGGAACTTCGCTCCGCGCCGCTTGAGATGTCAGTCTCCCGGATCGCTGTTAAAGTAATATTATTTATTTATTTATTTGTCAAGGGGGAAGCCACTGTGACGGTCGAAAATAAAGGCTGTTTCCAAGGTATTCTTTTATAATAAAATGTACCGTAACCGTGATGGAAAACACTGGTTTTCGTTAGATCACCGAAGTGAAGCATCACGGGGCGGTGGACTGGGGAAAGATGGGAGACCACCTTTCTCCCGGTGCGCTGCTGCTGCTGCTGGGACCCGAATGAGAGAGGAGGGATAAAAAAAATGGGACTGTAGTTCGTTGGGCAATATAAGCAGAAATAAGCCTGAAACGCCATCCTGCTTAAAACACGGGAAAACAATAAAAACAAACGAACATAATAAAATGGTAACTTGCTACGAAAAATCTTTATTAATTGCTGAACATACATATATTTAACTGATGTTTTATGATTCTAGATTGAACAATTTTTGAGTGGTTTCAAATTTTGACTGTTTTGCTGTACGTATAAACATTGAAGATGGCATAAAACACTTATTTCATGAAGCAATTCGACGTATAAGTTACTCTGACACGGAAAAAACGACGAAAAAATCGGTTTTTAATTTTTTTAACTGCGGCGCACCAAATTGAAAAATCTGAAAAAAATTCAGGACAATAGTAACAATGATACGTACTTACAGTAAAAATATAATTATAGTGCCAAGACTGCTTCGATACACAATCGGCATTTTTCAGCATTTTTTGGCGTTTTTTATTTTTCACAGCTCGGTTTTTCAATTTAAAAATCTGAAAAAAATTCAGGACAATAGTAACAATGATACGTACTTACAGTAAAAATATAATTATAGTGCAAACCCTGCTTCGATACACAATCGGCATTTTTCAGCATTTTTTGGCGTTTTTTATTTTTCACAGCTTGGTTTTTCAATTTAAAAATCTGAAAAAAATTCAGGACAATAGTAACAATCATACGTACCTACAGTAAAAATATAATTATAGTGCCAAGCCTGCTTCGATACACAATCGACATTTTTCAGCATTTTTTGGCATTTTTTATTTTTCACAGCTTGGTTTTTCAATTTAAAAATCTGAAACAATTCTCTAATATGTGCCCTGATAACATAAATGCCTCTGATTTTTTTCAAAATTTTTCATCCCCTAGTATAGGAGAAATTCGGCAAAAACCTGATTTCCTATTTTTGCCCTTTACTACCCTCCGGGTGGAGATACGGAGTTGAAAATTGCCACAAATGTTTCTTTCTTAATAAGCTTTCGAATGATTCATCGTGAGTTGAATTCGGTTCAAGGACACATTTGACCATCTTAACCGGCTATACCCTTTAGTATACCTCTTTCCACTTCATGTTCTCCTGATACCTGGGCCAAAATCTGGCAAAAATTTTCAGAATGCACAAAATTGGGCTTTGTAACAGGAGAACATGATGTCGAAAGAGGTGGCACTAAGTAATGTCTTCGGAGAGAGAATCGAGGATGCCTTCGAAGCTGAAATTCAGAATACCTCTCTCCGCTTCATGTTCTCCTGATACCTGGGCCAAAATCTGGCAAAAATTTTCAGAATGCACAAAATTGGGCTTTGTAACAGGAGAACATGATGTCGAAAGAGGTGGCACTAAGTAATGTCTTCGGAGAGAGAATCGAGGATGCCTTCGAAGCTGAAATTCAGAATACCTCTCTCCGCTTCATGTTCTCCTGATACCTGGGCCAAAATCTGGCAAAAATTTTCAGAATGCACAAAACTGGGCTTTGTAACAGGAGAACATGATGTCGAAAGAGGTGGCACTAAGTAATGTCTGCGGAGAGAGAATCGAAGATGCCTTCGAAGCTGAAATTCAGAATACCTCTCTCCGCTTCATGTTCTCCTGATACCTGGGCCAAAATCTGGCAAAAATTTTCAGAATGCACAAAATTGGGCTTTGTAACAGGAGAACATGATGTCGAAAGAGGTGGCACTAAGTAATGTCTTCGGAGAGAGAATCGAAGATGTCTTCGAAGCTGAAATTCAGAATACCTCTCTCCGCTTCATGTTCTCCTGATACCTGGGCCAAAATCTGGCAAAATTTTCAGAATGCACAAAATTGGGCTTTGTAACAGGAGAACATGATGTCGAAAGAGGTGGCACTAAGTAATGTCTTCGGAGAGAGAATCGAGGATGCCTTCGAAGCTGAAATTCAGAATACCTCTCTCCGCTTCATGTTCTCCTGATACCTGGGCCAAAATCTGGCAAAAATTTTCAGAATGCACAAAACTGGGCTTTGTAACAGGAGAACATGATGTCGAAAGAGGTGGCACTAAGTAATGTCTTCGGAGAGAGAATCGAAGATGCCTTCGAAGCTGAAATTCAGAATACCTCTCTCCGCTTCATGTTCTCCTGATACCTGGGCCAAAATCTGGCAAAAATTTTCAGAATACACAAAATTGGGCTTTGTAACAGGAGAACATGATGTCGAAAGAGGTGGCACTAAGTAATGTCTGCGGAGAGAGAATCGAAGATGCCTTCGAAGCTGAAATTCAGAATACCTCTCTCCGCTTCATGTTCTCCTGATACCTGGGCCAAAATCTGGCAAAAATTTTCAGAATGCACAAAATTGGGCTTTGTAACAGGAGAACATGATGTCGAAAGAGGTGGCACTAAGTAATGTCTTCGGAGAGAGAATCGAGGATGCCTTCGAAGCTGAAATTCAGAATACCTCTCTCCGCTTCATGTTCTCCTGATACCTGGGCCAAAATCTGGCAAAAATTTTCAGAATGCACAAAACTGGGCTTTGTAACAGGAGAACATGATGTCGAAAGAGGTGGCACTAAGTAATGTCTTCGGAGAGAGAATCGAAGATGCCTTCGAAGCTGAAATTCAGAATACCTCTCTCCGCTTCATGTTCTCCTGATACCTGGGCCAAAATCTGGCAAAAATTTTCAGAATGCACAAAATTGGGCTTTGTAACAGGAGAACATGATGTCGAAAGAGGTGGCACTAAGTAATGTCTGCGGAGAGAGAATCGAAGATGCCTTCGAAGCTGAAATTCAGAATACCTCTCTCCGCTTCATGTTCTCCTGATACCTGGGCCAAAATCTGGCAAAAATTTTCAGAATGCACAAAATTGGGCTTTGTAACAGGAGAACATGATGTCGAAAGAGGTGGCACTAAGTAATGTCTTCGGAGAGAGAATCGAAGATGCCTTCGAAGCTGAAATTCAGAATACCTCTCTCCGCTTCATGTTCTCCTGATACCTGGGCCAAAATCTGGCAAAATTTTCAGAATGCACAAAATTGGGCTTTGTAACAGGAGAACATGATGTCGAAAGAGGTGGCACTAAGTAATGTCTTCGGAGAGAGAATCGAGGATGCCTTCGAAGCTGAAATTCAGAATACCTCTCTCCGCTTCATGTTCTCCTGATACCTGGGCCAAAATCTGGCAAAAATTTTCAGAATGCACAAAACTGGGCTTTGTAACAGGAGAACATGATGTCGAAAGAGGTGGCACTAAGTAATGTCTTCGGAGAGAGAATCGAAGATGCCTTCGAAGCTGAAATTCAGAATACCTCTCTCCGCTTTATGTTCTCCTGATACCTGGGCCAAAATCTGGCAAAAATTTTCAGAATGCACAAAATTGGGCTTTGTATCAGGAGAACATGATGTCGAAAGAGGTGGCACTAAGTAATGTCTGCGGAGAGAGAATCGAAGACGCCTTCGAAGCTGAAATTCAGAATACCTCTCTCCGCTTCATGTTCTCCTGATACCTGGGCCAAAATCTGGCAAAAATTTTCAGAATGCACAAAATTGGGCTTTGTAACAGGAGAACATGATGTCGAAAGAGGTGGCACTAAGTAATGTCTTCGGAGAGAGAATCGAAGACGCCTTCGAAGCTGAAATTCAGAATACCTCTCTCCGCTTCATGTTCTCCTGATACCTGGGCCAAAATCTGGCAAAAATTTTCAGAATGCACAAAATTGGGCTTTGTAACAGGAGAACATGATGTCGAAAGAGGTGGCACTAAGTAATGTCTTCGGAGAGAGAATCGAAGATGCCTTCGAAGCTGAAATTCAGAATACCTCTCTCCGCTTCATGTTCTCCTGATACCTGGGCCAAAATCTGGCAAAATTTTCAGAATGCACAAAATTGGGCTTTGTAACAGGAGAACATGATGTCGAAAGAGGTGGCACTAAGTAATGTCTTCGGAGAGAGAATCGAGGATGCCTTCGAAGCTGAAATTCAGAATACCTCTCTCCGCTTCATGTTCTCCTGATACCTGGGCCAAAATCTGGCAAAAATTTTCAGAATGCACAAAACTGGGCTTTGTAACAGGAGAACATGATGTCGAAAGAGGTGGTACTAAGTAATGTCTTCGGAGAGAGAATCGAAGATGCCTTCGAAGCTGAAATTCAGAA
This sequence comes from Andrena cerasifolii, assembly GCF_050908995.1. Lineage (NCBI taxonomy): Eukaryota > Metazoa > Arthropoda > Insecta > Hymenoptera > Andrenidae > Andrena > Andrena cerasifolii. The sequence continues at coordinate 9,881,967 of NC_135129.1, forward strand.
TACCTCTCTCCGCTTCATGTTCTCCTGATACCTGGGCCAAAATCTGGCAAAAATTTTCAGAATGCACAAAATTGGGCTTTGTAACAGGAGAACATGATGTCGAAAGAGGTGGCACTAAGTAATGTCTGCGGAGAGAGAATCGAAGATGCCTTCGAAGCTGAAATTCAGAATACCTCTCTCCGCTTCATGTTCTCCTGATACCTGGGCCAAAATCTGGCAAAAATTTTCAGAATGCACAAAATTGGGCTTTGTAACAGGAGAACATGATGTCGAAAGAGGTGGCACTAAGTAATGTCTTCGGAGAGAGAATCGAAGATGCCTTCGAAGCTGAAATTCAGAATACCTCTCTCCGCTTCATGTTCTCCTGATACCTGGGCCAAAATCTGGCAAAATTTTCAGAATGCACAAAATTGGGCTTTGTAACAGGAGAACATGATGTCGAAAGAGGTGGCACTAAGTAATGTCTTCGGAGAGAGAATCGAGGATGCCTTCGAAGCTGAAATTCAGAATACCTCTCTCCGCTTCATGTTCTCCTGATACCTGGGCCAAAATCTGGCAAAAATTTTCAGAATGCACAAAACTGGGCTTTGTAACAGGAGAACATGATGTCGAAAGAGGTGGCACTAAGTAATGTCTTCGGAGAGAGAATCGAAGATGCCTTCGAAGCTGAAATTCAGAATACCTCTCTCCGCTTCATGTTCTCCTGATACCTGGGCCAAAATCTGGCAAAAATTTTCAGAATGCACAAAATTGGGCTTTGTAACAGGAGAACATGATGTCGAAAGAGGTGGCACTAAGTAATGTCTGCGGAGAGAGAATCGAAGATGCCTTCGAAGCTGAAATTCAGAATACCTCTCTCCGCTTCATGTTCTCCTGATACCTGGGCCAAAATCTGGCAAAATTTTCAGAATGCACAAAATTGGGCTTTGTAACAGGAGAACATGATGTCGAAAGAGGTGGCACTAAGTAATGTCTTCGGAGAGAGAATCGAGGATGCCTTCGAAGCTGAAATTCAGAATACCTCTCTCCGCTTCATGTTCTCCTGATACCTGGGCCAAAATCTGGCAAAAATTTTCAGAATGCACAAAACTGGGCTTTGTAACAGGAGAACATGATGTCGAAAGAGGTGGTACTAAGTAATGTCTTCGGAGAGAGAATCGAAGATGCCTTCGAAGCTGAAATTCAGAATACCTCTCTCCGCTTCATGTTCTCCTGATACCTGGGCCAAAATCTGGCAAAAATTTTCAGAATGCACAAAATTGGGCTTTGTAACAGGAGAACATGATGTCGAAAGAGGTGGCACTAAGTAATGTCTGCGGAGAGAGAATCGAAGATGCCTTCGAAGCTGAAATTCAGAATACCTCTCTCCGCTTCATGTTCTCCTGATACCTGGGCCAAAATCTGGCAAAAATTTTCAGAATGCACAAAATTGGGCTTTGTAACAGGAGAACATGATGTCGAAAGAGGTGGCACTAAGTAATGTCTTCGGAGAGAGAATCGAAGATGCCTTCGAAGCTGAAATTCAGAATACCTCTCTCCGCTTCATGTTCTCCTGATACCTGGGCCAAAATCTGGCAAAAATTTTCAGAATGCACAAAATTGGGCTTTGTAACAGGAGAACATGATGTCGAAAGAGGTGGCACTAAGTAATGTCTTCGGAGAGAGAATCGAAGATGCCTTCGAAGCTGAAATTCAGATTACCTCTCTCCGCTTCATGTTCTCCTGATACCTGGGCCAAAATCAGGCAAAATTTTCAGAATGCACAAAATTGGGCTTTGTAACAGGAGAACATGATGTCGAAAGAGGTGGCACTAAGTAATGTCTTCGGAGAGAGAATCGAGGATGCCTTCGAAGCTGAAATTCAGAATACCTCTCTCCGCTTCATGTTCTCCTGATACCTGGGCCAAAATCTGGCAAAAATTTTCAGAATGCACAAAATTGGGCTTTGTAACAGGAGAACATGATGTCGAAAGAGGTGGCACTAAGTAATGTCTGCGGAGAGAGAATCGAAGATGCCTTCGAAGCTGAAATTCAGAATACCTCTCTCCGCTTCATGTTCTCCTGATACCTGGGCAAAAATCTGGCAAAAATTTTCAGAATGCACAAAATTGGGCTTTGTAACAGGAGAACATGATGTCGAAAGAGGTGGCACTAAGTAATGTCTTCGGAGAGAGAATCGAAGATGCCTTCGAAGCTGAAATTCAGAATACCTCTCTCCGCTTCATGTTCTCCTGATACCTGGGCCAAAATCTGGCAAAAATTTTCAGAATGCACAAAATTGGGCTTTGTAACAGGAGAACATGATGTCGAGAGAGGTGGCACTAAGTAATGTCTTCGGAGAGAGAATCGAAGACGCCTTCGAAGCTGAAATTCAGAATACCTCTCTCCGCTTCATGTTCTCCTGATACCTGGGCCAAAATCTGGCAAAAATTTTCAGAATGCACAAAACTGGGCTTTGTAACAGGAGAACATGATGTCGAAAGAGGTGGCACTAAGTAATGTCTTCGGAGAGAGAATCGAAGATGCCTTCGAAGCTGAAATTCAGAATACCTCTCTCCGCTTCATGTTCTCCTGATACCTGGGCCAAAATCTGGCAAAAATTTTCAGAATGCACAAAATTGGGCTTTGTAACAGGAGAACATGATGTCGAGAGAGGTGGCACTAAGTAATGTCTTCGGAGAGAGAATCGAGGATGCCTTCGAAGCTGAAATTCAGAATACCTCTTTTCGCTTCATGTTCTCCTGATTGTGGCAATTTTCAACTTCGTATCTCTACCCGGAGGGTAGTAAAGGGCAAAAATAGGAAATCAGGTTTTTGCCGAATTTCTCCTATACTTGGGGATGAAAAATTTTGAAAAAAATCAGAAGCATTTATGTTATCAGGGCACATATTAGAGAATTGTTTCAGATTTTTAAATTGAAAAACCAAGCTGTGAAAAATAAAAAACGCCAAAAAATGCTGAAAAAGCCGATTGTGTATCGAAGCAGGCTTGGCACTATAATTATATTTTTACTGTAAGTACCTATGATTGTTACTATTGTCCTGAATTTTTTTCAGATTTTTCAATTTGGTGCGCCGGAGTTAAAAAAATTAAATTCGAGGTAATCGCGTTTAAAGTTTTGACAGAAGTTATTTTCTGCAACTCAAAGATCGCAACTGTATACTTTTCTGCGCTAACTGTACAAAACCTTCCGAAGCTCTCAGAATTTTTCGAGATCCACTTTGAAATTATGCAGGTATATTTTTGAGACCCCAAGTATTATGAAAATGCATGAAAAGAAAAATGGGGATAACAAATTTTCACAGTGGCTTCCCCCTTAATATTAATTTCGCAACTGCTGTGCAAACTCTTAGCTCGTAGCCAGATAAATCTTTGAAACTTTCTTGCATCCTTTGCTCTTCATCCCTTCTCCTTTACAGCTACCCCAAGGTGCAAGGGACACTGCGAACCCTTGGGCCAGGGTGGAGAAGTGCGTCTACGAGCCCAGCAACAATTCCCTCCAGACTCGGGTAGCGTTCAATGACCTCTCCGTTTCTGGTATGGTGTCATTGACGCCCAGGGATCATCAGCCACCAATTCCAGCCGAATCCTGCAGAATGACGCTGAGATTGAGACGAGCAGGCATCGACTTCCTCACTACCCCGATTGCTCGCGGTAGAGGGCAAATGCGAATCCGAACGGAGTCCAGCTTCTTGGAGCCGAGGTTCGCCTCCATTTATGCCTACGGTTGCCACACCAGGCGACTGGACAAGCAGATCAAGAGGCAAGACAAGTGGCCTCCGTTTCATCACCCTCACAATGAAGTAAGTGTGCAGAGGCTATGGGAATTTTAATGTAGGAATAGGTTTCGTAATTCCTATATATTCGGGAGCTACGGAAAAAGCGAAAACGTAAATATTTTCTTACAAAAGAAATTACCAAATGTTCTTTAAACGTTGCTCTTTTAAGTGCAAAAAGTTCTGTATAAATATATGCTTCCGCTGTTTCGAAAAAAATTCACAAACATTCGCCTCTTTTCGGCCTCCTAACTAGGTATAATCCCTTAAGGGGGGGATTCTCATGTAACAGCCCTCGAAATTTATGAATTTTTTTTTGAAAAAGATATTGTTAATATTGTATTAAACTCTTTTGGGATATAAGGAGGCATTTTAAACTTGCAGAAAATATTTTTTTTATGTCGATCCTTCTAATTATTTGTTCATTATTTTGGAATCATTTCGACGATGCCAGGTTCACTATTTTATATATAAATATTTCCTACAGTTCACGGCGTTGCCCGTGATACCCAATGACGACTACGAAGCGGCGGAGCCGCGACAACTGGTCGGCGTCTCGAAGGAAGTGGATGTCGCCATCCCCAACGAGACGCGTGAATCTCGTTTCCTGAGCCCACCTGTTGCGAAGCTCGGCATTTGGCGGAAAAACGTTTGGCTGACCAAGTCACCGGCCCGCGAGAAGCGAGCCCTTCTCCCCTCCGAGTCTAGCTCCAACGTCCTCGGCGGTTCCTCGAGCGTTCCGCGCTTTCCAGGATCTTTCGACAGCGGCCAGGAAGCCGGTCATCATTCCCCGAGAATCTCTAGATCAACGGAGACGATCACACCGCAGGATTTCGTAAGCGCGCTGGCCAGCAGGAGATCGAGAGCGAACGCGACCGACGACTGCGCTGGCCGTCGCAACGCTAGCAGCCTGGTGAACGCTACGGAGAGCTTCCTGACGAATCTCAACGACAGCCAGCCGAAGGCTAATTTCAAGAGGGAGGACAGCTATCAGGCAACGAAGGCTAGTCCTAGGGAGACCAGGCAGCTGTACGTGGAGGAGAACTTTGATAACGTCTTCCCGAGCGACTCGGAGAATAGCGGCAGAAGCTGGCAGTCGAAGGAGCACATCGCCAGTGAGATGGAGGACGTGTTCTTGCGAGGGGCTAGCCAAGCGCTGACCAAGTATATCGAGAGGCAGCTGCACCCGGCTATTAAAGAGACACTGATGATTTCCATGGGATATACCGTTAGTTATGGATAGGGTACTATTTTGCGTTTGCTCTGCTAGCGACTTGTAGAGTGCTCTTGCTTATGGCACGTTGTGTAGATAGTGTAGAAACTCAAGTGAAGTCGGAGTCGCGGTTCTGACACTGATGTCTAGTCTTGTTTTGGATATAGTAGATGCACACGGTGCGATTGGAAGTATAAGTATATTTTGTAAATTACTTTATTAAAAAAGAGGAATTTCTGTGAAGGTGTTTTGGTAATGCATGAATGCATCTTGCGTATTGAGAATATATTTGTCTTGTACTTGTATTATATTCTCATTACTTTAATTAAATGCAAGATAATGAAAGATAATGAAGATAACGACTGATGATGTTCCTCGTAAAACTTTTTCCCACAAATTGGGATTTTTAACTGGCCCACGAGCCAAAATAAATTCTCTTTTCCCCTCGCCTTCTCCAATTCCTATTCTCCATTAAAAGTAATCTTAATATATAAAGCAGAACGTTTTTATAGGTTTGTGTGTTTGTCTGTCGCCTGAAAACTTTCAAACGATAAGCTCTGGGATCACGAAATTTGCCTCAGCTTATTTTGCCTTCACCGTGCCAAATTTCACATTTATTGCAACTTCAACGCGAATGCGCCACATCTTCCTCTTATCCGATCAACTTTATCTTTTACGGGAATTATTTTCTTACTCAATGCAAAAAAAAATTTCACCAAGAGTAGCTAGGGTCCTTATAAGATTATAAGCTGTAAAATTGAGGTTATTGAAATAAAATACGTTACCGTTTCAAGTACTGATGTATCTGATTTATTTCCTTCTCATTAATACTCCTCATTAACACTCCGCTTTCTACAAGTCCTTTAGTCGTGGAGAGATGTGTTCGTACCGGAGGAAAGTATTCCCATAAAGCCTTCTAAACAGATAATAAACGTATTACCGTGTTAGGTTCGGTACCGCGCTGCAACATCCTGCAATACCGACCATACGTCGATTTGGGGCTGAAAATCTCCTAAAGTATCAGGATTACATGATGTCATAGGAGGTGGCACGCCCGAGCTGTGCGAGAGAGAAAGCTGGAACTCTCTATCTCTCTCGCACGCCACCTATCTCGCTCCTCGTCGCACGCACTAGCGCTCTCTCTCTTTCACACAGCTCGGCCGTGCCACCTCCTGTGATATCATGTATTCCTATTACTTTAGGAGATTTTCAGCCCCCATTCCGAGCATGTCGATATTGTAGGACGCTGCTGCGCAGTACGGAAATTACCGCGCGAAATATTGAATAAAATTACGCGTAAAAGGGCTACTTTTTTAATGCAATCCTAACAATTACTTACGCGTAACAAATATTTGTCTCACTGGATAATAGGGGAAGAAACCAACACAGCTGGTGATTTAAAACAATAATTTATTTCGTAAAGAACTATAATTACCGAGTCGCTAAGCCTAGTGGACAGGTTATTGCATCTTATTCGTTTAAATAATTATCGTGTGTGTTACCGATCAATCGATACATCGTGCATAATACTTCTTATACATTATTTAACGTATTTACATGTCACACCCTCGACACGGATCCCCGTGCTTTCGTTTCTTTTTATAAAAGACAAGAGGATCCTCTTATGTTACAAGTTCAGGTTCGTCTCTGCGCCGAGTATGCCTCTTCTTAGAACAAAATAAAACGTAATCTTACGCGATCCAATAAAGTTAACGATTAACATAGAATCAATTATCACGATCATGTATTTTTTTGTAGCGAAAGGAGGAGTCAGCTCGCGAATTAAGAAAGACCGTTTTGCGAGGTGCGAGTTTGGGAGCTTTATATTTCCAAACTCACCGTGTCTGTTCGAAATGCACAAATCGAAGTGGAAGGGTGCTTTTTACTACGAGGAAGTCCACTGCGCTAGTTTTATAAAACCAAAGGAGGCGTGTTAACATACATGAACGAGATAGTAAAACTCAACGTTGCAACTTATCCCTAGGTTTGAAAACAGAATGAAATCGTATATCGTAATAGAATAAAGGACCTTAGTGTTCAAGGTTTATTCTTAGCGTACTATATCACAATAACTCTGTACATAAAACGAATAATCGTGAAACAATAACGAGCAGGTAATAGAAATAGACATTTGGGTAATATAAGAACAGTACTGGGGCAACCTTCGTCTTCCCCAAAGAAGACTAATTAAAAAAAGAGAGCGCTTAAAGATCGATTTCCTTAACCATTAGTTCGAGGCTCGATTGCCAACTCACTTAACTCGACTGCTTCCTGCGACTTTCAGCGACCTGTTCTTTCGTTAAACTGTCATTGCCGTTTTCAAGAAACCCTTCTGCTTTCGAATCTACAGGTAAGGAGGTTTGTACCAGATCGAATAGCCTGAGAAAGCAGAGAAGCTAAGCTACTCAAGGTACAATTCCTCGCAGCCCTCTCAGACGAGTCACGACTCTGTCTTTTCCGGAACAGCTTCCTCGTCGACCTCGATTTTCATCTCCTGCTCCGACTCTGCCCGCTTATCCGCCTCCTGGTCGTCCTGCTCCACTTGCTCGTCGACGTTTATCTCCTCTTCTTCGTCTGCGGTGTCAGGCAACACTTCCTCCTTCACCATCACACCCTCGCTACTGTTTTGCTCCTTCGAATCCCTAGGTTTAGCTTCGACCGAGTTCTGCGGGTTCTCAGTGGGCGACGGAGCCCCTCCGGAGCGATGGAACGTTAGCACGTGATGGTCCAGCTCGGCCCTGAAGAAGAACTTAAGCGTGCACTTGGAGCAATCGTACGGTCGAGCTCCTAGGCCGTGTTCATGCAGCATGTGGTTCTGGAAGAAGAGGAAACAAACTCCGTTACCACTGTGGGTCCAATAAACACCGACCTTCGCAAATCTACAAAGCCAATGCGCACCTGAAGTCCAATGGGCGCTGTGAAGAGGGACTGGCAAATGTAGCAACTGAGAGCAGCGCATCCAGCGAACGTATGCTCTATCAAGTGGCTCTGTAGTTGCAACGGACTGCTAGCTTCGAAGAGACACAAGTGGCAGCGTAGTGCCTCGACAGATGCTTTCCCCGAGGTCTCCAGATGCTCCTTTCTCACGTGCTGCTGTATCTTAGCTTCCGTTGGAAACGACATCTGAATGGAAAAGTAGATTCGTGTTTTAGAACCGATACGAATGGAGAATGCTTTAATCCTTCTCTACCACCACTCCCCCTTACCTGACACTGTATGCACGTGTACGTGCTCGACCCAGACCCGGTCTTCTCATGCTCCATGTGCCTGTGTTTCTCCGCTTCCTCAGGGTCCTCGAACTTCACCCCGCAATCCTGGCACCTCTTGCCGTCGTTCCCTTCGCTGCCCTTGTCCTCTGCCTTAAACGCACGCTCGGAGTCCCACCTGTCCCTGGACCCGTCCCACTGAGGATCCTTGCTGGATATCCAGCCCCTGTCGCATTTAGTTCTAGCATGCTCATAGGGTGAGTTCAGGATAGGCAGGCCCTGGGAATGGCGGATGTAGCAGGACTTGCAGACCCTGAGGGACTGTCCCCCGCCGCTGATGTGATTGGGAGGTAGGCTGACGAAGTCGTCGACGGAGTAGTCCCTGAGGCAGAGGCAGCAGCCCGGGTTATGGCTCTTCTGGTTCGGGCTGGGGCTGGACCCAGCGCTCCTGGACCCAGTGGAGGCTCGGAGGTGGTGTCTGGCGTGGAGGCGACACTCCAGGTCGCTGATCAAGGTCTGCCTGCAGACGACACACGCGGCCGGCAGATGAGGGAGCGAGCCGTCTAGCCTCTGCTGAGGGTCCACGTTTTCCAGGCTGTGTCTCTGCACGTGCTCGAGGAACTGCGACTCCGTGGCTAGGCTCCCGCGGCACACGATGCAGGTGTCGCTCAGCTGGATCTTGCAGTGCTTCTGCAGCTTGTGCTCGGCCAGGATGGCCCCGGACGGGCAGACCTCGTCGCAGATATTGCACTTGTGGCGTCCCCCGGGCTCGTTCGAGGCGTGCTGGATCCTTGTGTGGGACTCCAGCTCGGTTCTGGAGCGGCACACCTCGCCGCAATAGGCACACGTCATGCTCAGGCTAGACAGGGACTTGCTCTGAGGCTTGGCAGCCGCGTGGGCTAGCTTCTTGTGGGCCTGGAGCTCCGCCTCGTTCGCGAACTCGCCCCTCTCGCAGAGCTCGCACTGCTGAGCCCCCGTGCTGGTGTAGTTCGCTCGCTTGTTGTTGTTGTCCCGCTGGTTCAGGGAGTTGTTGTTGCTGGACGCTGGGGAGCGGCCCCTTTTCTGCGACTTTGGCTGCAACCGAACAAACAGAGTAAAACACCCGTTTCCTTGGTATTCCATAGTATTTCAGTGTCTACAGCACAGATAAGCGTGGTGATAGTAAGAAATTTTGGATATACAGTGGCGGACATAAGAAAGTTCACAACTTTTAAAACCGCATAACTTTTTTAGAATTAGTCCAAACGACATGAGTTTTTTTTTTAGAAGAAGGATTACTTTCCTAAGTGACGCGACCGCCACTGTATGATGAAAAATGACATTTGAAATACGGACATCCATGCGCTAGCAGTATAGGTACACAATAGACATGTATAGTGAAGAAAATAACTTTTCGATACCCTAATGTAACTTTTTCTTACTGATTTAAAATTGTAATATAAACACTCCCCTTGCAAGTACGTGTTGTTTCTTTTTTTAATATATAATCTGGCCATTTTTAAAGTAATACTGACAGTTACTTATCACTTTTAAGTGTCACATTAATCAAAATTTAGAATTTAAGTTCAAAAGCAGGCAGTCGGGGTGGGTTGTACCGCAACAGAAGCGAATAGTGACAAAGAAGATGAATAAAATTGTCTTGTTTGCATGAAATCCTATAGGTAGCACAGCACAAGCAAACCAAATGAAAAATGGGTGAATCGCATGAAGAATGCACCAGCCAAAACGTTTTCTATTTTTGCCACAATTAGGATACCGCATAATTGGTTATAAATTTTACATTGTTTCGTTTATCAATATAATTAAAATCAATAAATATTTTAATTTTGTAAAGTTACTGACCCGGGATCAGGGGCTGTTGTAACACTTTCTCCGCTTCCCATTTCTAATTAATAACCTGGATATCACTTGACATACAGCGAAACTGTTGTGCCTCAATAACGTCAGGTAAGTAAGTAACATTTTCGTATAAGAATTACAAAGTGAAAGTGTTACTACCGCCCCCGGTCTACCCTCCGCTATTCAACTACACACCTCTTCTTGCGACCTAGGCGCGGGCCTCCCGATCCGCCCGTTCTCCCTGGCCTGATGGTCGCTCGAGTGGTGCGCCTGGGCGATATGCCTGTCGAGCAGGAACTCAACAGCGAAGCCCTCCCTGCAGATGGGGCACCTGTACAGGTTGCTCGAGTGGCTGGCCAGGTGAAGCTGCAGCTCCAGCTCCGAGCTGCAGCAGACGCCGCAGAAGACGCACCTAGGCCCTGAGCCACCAGTTACACCAGGAGTGGAGGCTGGACTCCTGGCCACGGGGCTGCTGTTCGACACGGCGGGCGGCGCGTGGACGCTCCTCACGTGGCTAGCCATCTCCGACTCGCTCCTGAAGAAGCTTCTGCCTTCCCCGGGTGCGTTCCCAGGCGAGTTCTCGTTATTGGGAGCGGTGCATGCGTTGCAGCGATAGATCCTGCACTCCTGACTGTGCTTCACAGCGAAGTGCACCTGTATCGCCACCCTGGAGTCGAACGTGTCCCTGCACAGGGCGCACCTATAGAGATGATGAGCGTGGCTATCGAGCAGGTGTCTCTGTAGAAGGTCAGGGTGAGGGTAGAGCTTCTTGCAGGCCCCGCAGGCATACTCCTTGCTGATCTGACCCAGGTAGTGCTTCGTTAGGTGCGCCAGCATGTCCTCCCTGTCCGGGAAGGCAGCCTCGCATTTCGGGCAGGGATGCCTCATGGCGTCGTTGCGGTGGTCGGCTTGCAAATGCCTGGCCAAGTGCTCCCTGAAGGACTCGAAGTCCTTGAGAGCGGCTCCACATTGGCCGCAGAGCAGGGTCCCTGCGGTGTAGCTGCCCTCCGTCGACCTGGAATGCTTGCTGGTGAGGTCGGCTGGCTCGGACAGCGACTGGTCCACAGACTTCTCCGCCCTGGAGCTCTTCGCGTCCCCATAGCTACCGTTCATCTTCGCGTCCGCGTACTCGCGACCCTCCAGGGCTCCGATCCGCCTGTTCTCGCAGTGCTGGAGGACGTAGTGCTCGGCGTAGGCTGCTGCAGAGGCGCAGGGGATGCCGCAGAGGGGACACATCATCAGGGCAGAGCCGAAGCCGTCTGTCCTGTGGATGGAGACTAGGTGGTCCCGCAGAGAACCAAGCGTGGAGAACTTCATGGTGCACTGGTTGCAGGTGAACGAGTTCTCGTAGTGCTCCTTCTCCGTTCTTCTCTCCGACTCCTCCTGGTGGTACTTCCTCTCGCGGTGATCCTTCGCACCCTCGGCTCGGTCCAGCCCCTTGTCGGGCTGGTAGGCCAGCTGGTCGCTGCTCCTGCTAGGCGAGGGCGCCACAGCCACGCTCTCGCCGCTCAGGATCGCCTGGTGCATCGTGTGCACGTGCATCTGCAGCTGCTGCATGCAGCTGAACGAGTCCCTGGTGCAATACATGCATGCGAGCTTGAGGGGCGAGCTCAGGATCGGCGTGGTCGAGGCGCTGCCCTGCGACCCCTTCACTCCGGACTTCGGGGCGAGGGACAGGTTCAGCGATGGCGACGGGGAGCTCGCGACAGGGGGCGAGGATGTGCTGTGCGAGGAGACGCTGCGCCGACCGTACTCCACGTCCTGCAGCTTGCTGGCGACCTGCGACTGATGGAGCTTCTTGTGCGACTGCATGTGGGAGGTTAACGCCGCGGCCGTGTTGTAGCCCCTAGAGCAGGCTGTGCACTGGTAGGGCTTCTGGGTGTCGTGGGTTTTCATGTGGATCTTCAGGTGGTCGCTGAAAATGCGGGTCGTTGATGAGTGATAACGATTTCGCTGGGTGCGAGTGGAATTTTAGGTTCAAAGGGATTGTTAGATTTCGCAGGTGGTCCTTCAGGGATGCTTAAAGGGCTATGCCAACCTGTAAGATCTAAAAACACCAGTATTTCGGGAATTTTTTTTAAACTTGTAGACTTTTTTAAACAAACGGTTGTATATTCGAAACTTTATATTTTAAAGTTCTTGTAGGTTTTTTTGCAATGCGATTTGTAAATAAATAATGGAATTATGGGCGATCCCACGGCAGCGTTTTTTTTATTACGGTGACCACTGTAGCTTTGATTTGGTTCATCGGAAATAAAAAATTCGACGAAATTTAGTTAGTGTATTAAATTATCTAGTCCTTAATCGTGGCTTTTTCATTTCCGTTGCGTGGTTTTTATTTTACAGGTGAAAAATGATGAAAAATGTCGTGGCGATTCTGTGGCGAAAAAACACCATTTTGTAGGAAATTAATTTTTCGGGATAATGAAGATTAAGGACTAGATAATTTAATGTACTAACTAAATTTCGGCGAATTTTTTATTTTACATGAACCACGTCAAAATTAGAAAAAAATCGCTGTCGGGAGATCGCTGATATTTCTTTTATTTATTTATATTTTCCATCGCAAAAATTACTACAAGTAGTTTAACACGAACGCTTTCGAATGCATAAAAGTTTGATTAAAAAAGCTTTCAAGTTTTTCCCCCAAAAATTCCCAAATATACATGTTTCTCCAGACCTCAGAGGTAGGCACAACCCCTTAAGTGTTTTGGGTAAGTGCTTATAAGTGTGTGGTGAGTTTAGGTGGTTTTAAGTCGAGTCAGGCAGAAGCTTTCAGTAGGTAATTTAGAATAATTAACTAGATTTAATATAACAATTTGATGTGTAATATATTCAACTATCGCTTCTAATAAATTAAACCTTCCTCCATCTCTATTCTTATTTAATTAACGCTCTTCTTTACTGTCACGGTGACTGTCAAAATTACCTTCCTTCCGCTGGACGTTTCATAGAACCGAAAATCAGACTGTGCCCGTTAACCGTGCTAATTCGATTCACGTTAATCACCAGCGACGCGAATGAAAACTTTTTCCGGGCGATTTTGGTCGATACTCTGGCGGACGTTCTATTAAAAACATCGCCCTGCCGTAGAAACTTCCGATGCAGTGGTATTAAAATTAAAAGCAGGGTGATGGTATCATTAGGACAGCTTGCCAAACCAAAAAAAAAGCTTCCATTTCTGACTTAAGCCACGAGAAAGGGACGCCGTATTGTCAACTGTTATAAAATCTATACTTGCACGGTAAAATTTCCCTTTACCTCACGTGTCAATTTTCAAACCAATCACTACTTTTTTGACCTTTTCAAACTTAAAAATACCACCCACAATATTCGTGGAGAAATAACCGAGGAGTAAAAAATAGCGGAAGAATAAAAAAAATACCAGATTAGTACAGAAATGCCGGAGAAGTAAAGAATAAAAGCACGCGAATAAAAAAATACCGAAGGAATACGAAAATACCATAGGAATAAATAAATAACAGAGGAGTAGAAAAAAGTAGAGAAATAAAAAATACCAGATGAGTACAGAAATTCTAGAGAAATAAAGATATAGAAAATAACAGGGGAGTAAAGAAATAGCAGAGGAATAAGAAAACTACCAGAGAAGTTAAAATAACAGTGAAGTAAATAAATAACAGAGGAGTAGAAAAAAGTAGAGAAATAAAAAATACCAGATGACTACAGAATACTAGAGAAATAAAGATATAGAAAATAACAGTGGAGTAAAGAAATAGCAGAGGAATAAGAAAAATAGCAGAGGAATAAAAAAATACCAGAGAAGTTAAAATAACAGTGAAGTAAAGAAGTAGCAGAGAAATAAAAAAATACCAGAGAAGTAAAAAAATACCAGCGGAGTACAGAAATACCAATGAAGTAAAGAAAGACCAGAGGAGAAAAGAACTCCTGAGAGCAGACGACCAGCAAGACGCGAAGAGTTCAACACCTCCGCCACCTCCGCGATGGCGGAGAGGTGGGTCTCCTGTCCGCGCTGTCTAGCCGGTTGCCAAAAATAAAGGGCGCCAAGCGATATGGACGATCGGGATGAACAATTTGCGCGCCCGTATCACGGGGACGCGGATGAATAATTCATCGGAGGGGGGGCTGGTGGAAAACTAAATCCGTTATAAGGCCAGGTCACTCGCCGGTCCGCGACCGGTCAGTGTCTCAGCTTCCAGAAATGAAGACAGACGGCAAATTTGTTCTTGCACTTTACGCCTGAATTATTCATGCAACTCGGCAGGATTATCGGCTGGCTAGGCCCTGCCACGTCCTATTATCGCGCGTGTATCACATCTCGCGTGTCGCCTGCTCGAAAACCAGCGGATGGGAGAAAAATGGCCAGCTTAAAGAACCAACTGTCCTCTTACGGAGCTTCTCATCTCTTCATTTACTAGAGGCGATTCAACTGCGATTGTTTCATAAATCTGACTTGGGTTTCTGGATTAGTGGAAGCTTCTTCGAAATTGAAGAGAGAGAGAGAGAGAGTTTCCAGGAATTACGTGGATTTCATCTAATTTTGGGATCGTTTATAGTTTGCGGACTACGATGTATCAGGGGGCGGAGTGTTTGGTGAATGAGAAAAATGACCAATTATTGTCTGTTAGGGGTGGAGAGAATCGTAAGGGGACAGGGAAAGAGGAAATAGAAATAAATGGACCAGAAGAGCTCCACCCAATGAGCCATCTCTGCAACTGTCGCGAATTCTCCTGATTCCTTAGCTTTTGAATTGTTTAGGGGCGGTATTAAACTCTTATGTAACCCGAATCGGGGTAGTGGTAGCTCAGACAATAAAGAACTAACAGTGGAATTAGTCTGACAATCTTCTATTGTAGTGAACATCGATTATAAAACTTGACTTCAGCGAGATTGGCCTCTAATTAAATATCGGCGTGAATTTTATAGAAGCGCAGTTGGGAGACCCAAGATTCTGTGCCACATAATGGTAAAAGTCACTGGAATCGGCATCGAATCGTGGAAGCGGACGTTTGCTTTACTCTTTTCTCTTCGCGATGGATTATAGGCGGATAACGATTGGCCGAGTACGCTCGATCGATCGTCGACGATCTCGATCACGCATTGAGATCCCCCGTGGCTGCGGGATCTATGTGAGAACCACGGGGGTTTTCACCCTTTTGTTGGGTCACCCAAGCCGACTGTCAAGCCGGAGGAACGAATAGAGATGTGGCGTAAAGATCCAGCAATGCGATTGTAATAGTGGCTGACAGGCAAAGCCTCTGTTAGGACTTTCATTCCTGCGACACTGTTCTGCAAGTGGAACCACTGAGAAGTACTTGGGATAAACTTGCAGACTCCAGAGAAACATGAAGACTCATTACTTTTTAGTTGAAATTAATTTTCGTCCCTCCTGATAAATTGAAAAGTTGGCTACACAAAGTGAAGTCTAAAAGAAAGAACCTTCCAAGCTACCTAACCCCCTCAACACCTACACCCCGCGACAAAACTATAAGCCAACCATAACTTGTGGGAATATATTAATATGAGTGAAACTTTTGTTAGAATTGTGGATTATACAAATTTGTTTGCAGAGTAAAGTCCAGTTTTGCTTTTCTTTTTACAAAGCCCCTTTGGAGGGTGCCAGGAGCCTTGGCCACCGTCTAGTTGCGCCACTGCCCGCGTCCCATCTTCGAGCAAAAACCAGAACCTCTGATCTACCAAAACGCCCGGTTCCCGGGCTCGGCGAGAAGTCCCGAGCGCGGCGTAACCGAGCGTTGGTGGACTCGGAGCAACGAGGCACTTGACTAATGTTCTACCTGTTGTCCCGTAACACCTATGCGCCTACCTGTCCGCTCACCTGGACGCGGCGACCAGGGCCCCTTCTCGCGGCGCGCATTCACGCTCGCAGGCCGGCGGAGCACGCGGGGCACGCTCGAAGGGAAAAAGGTCCGCCACCCTTGGCCAGGGGCCCACCTCCAACCGGCTTAGCATTATAATGCGCGAGGTGGACGAGTGAATGGGCGCGGGGACGCGAGAAAAGGGAGAGAGGGGAGGAATGAAGATAGGAAAGGAGGTCGTCTCGGTGAACGCTGGCAGGGTGAAAGAAAGAGTCACGTAAGAGAGTAAGCTTGACTAATGCCAGCCGGGGCCGCGGTCGTCGTGTGATCATTATTCATTTGTCACACACTGCCGGGATCGGTCCCCCGGAATCGGGGCCCTCCGTTTCGTTTCCACTTTCTGGCTGTCGCCTGTTCAGCCGGCCGCTCTCGCGGGCGCTCGCCCCGCCGCGGGGTCCGCAGCGGCATGATCGATCCCCGTGGACGTTGCATATCGCAGGGACAGCTGCTTTCTGGGCTTGATAAAGCTCCTTGCCAAGGGGATTGTCTTTAGCGCGGACCACCGCGTGGAGGGCGCACTTTTTCTGAATCGGATGTTAGGGTGGTAGCTTCGCGAGGTGGATTTTAAGAAGAAGAGAAAATAGGAGTCTTGTCCTGAAGACTTCAGGCCTGAGTTGGTACCACGGGAAGCGATAGAATCAATAAGCTTGTCAGGCAGAAGAAGTCGACAAGGTGAGATGCGCGTACTCTCTTTCTCTTTTAAGGGATTATGCCTACCTGCAACGTCTGAAAACGCAAGTATATTCGGGATTTTTTTCTTCAATTTGAAGACTTTTTTTTAAATAAACGGTAGTATATTCGGAAGTATATGTTTTAAAGTTCTTGTAGTTTTTTTTTGCAATGCGATAACTAAATAAATAATGGAATTATAAGCGATCTCCCGACAGCGCTTTTTTTTACTGCGGTGATCATTATAGCTACGACCTGGTTCATCGGAAATAAAAAATTCGACCAAATTTAGTCGGTATATTAGATTAGCTTGACCTTAATCGTGGGTTTTCATTTCCGTTGGGTAGTTGTTATTTTACAGACGGAAAATGATGAAACATGAGCGCGATTCTGTGGTGAAAATCGATACTTTTGCTATGAGAAGTTGCCATTTCGTAGCAAATTAATATCTTGGGATAATAAACGATTAAGGACAAGATAATCCAATATACTAACTAAATTCCCGCGAATTTTTTATTTCAGATGAACCAGGTCAGAATTAGAATGTTCACCGCAAACTACTGCCAAAAAAAAGTCGCTGCCGATAGATCGCTAATATATTTTTTTCATTTATGTATATTTTCCATCGCAAAAATTACCACAAGTAGTTTAACATGTACACTTTCGAATACATAAAGGTTTATTTAAAAAAAAAGTCTTCGAGTGTTTTAAAAAAAATCCCGAATATACTTGTGTTTTCAGACCTTGCAGGTAGGCATAACCCCTTAAGGGGTTCCCTGGTGCTTTAAGGGGTTTTTTCTTAAACAGTGGAAGCGTATATTTTTTAGAACTTTTTGCACGTAAAAGAGCAACATTTAAAGAACATTTAGTTATTTTTTTTGTAGAAAAATATTTACGTTTATAATAAAAATACAACGACATCCACGAAGCCTTTTTAAAAACAGTGAGCATGATATCTCAAAAACTACTGCACCAATCTTTCTGAAATTTTGCGGGCTTATTTTTTTTTACATAAAGGTAAGGGTAAGGATAGAGTTAGGACAATTCCAGGCTCACCTCCGAGAGAAAGCAGCTTCGCAGTGCGTGCATCGGTATCTTCGATCTCCCGTGTGAAGCTTCACGTGTCGATCTCTGCTGCGCTTATGTTTGAACAGTCTCGCGCACCAGCTGCATCGATACGGCATCTGATCGCCGTGACTCTGTAACAACGCGAGATAAATGATCGGTTGGTGTGAATATATATCGATCATTACTCGAGTCTCCGACGAAACCAAAGACTCCATTTCTAACTACCCTCGACACTGTGACAAGGTTCGGTAAGAATAATGCTCGACGAACAGCGCGCCCGAAAATAATTTCCCCCCTGTAGGTGGATCGAGGAAGAAAAAGGGATCGACGGGGGCAAGAAACCTCTCGTCGGGGAATTGCTCTGCGTGGTTGTCACCCAGGTAGATCACTGTGACCGATATGATCGCGAACGGGCCGGGTCATTCCCTTTGTCCGCGTCCTCCTCGTCTTTTTTTCCAAGCGGCGCGTTATGCTCTCTTTTCGAGCCGGTGTTCGTCCAGCGAGAAGTAAGCTCGGCACGTACGACTTTCGAGCACCGTCGGCTCCTTTGAAGAGACAATCCGGACGGAAGGGCGAAGCGATCGCCTCGTCGAGGACCTCTCCGGAGACTGACAGTCGCGGGGGGTATCGTGGATCACGTAGGGAACGGGCAACACGTCGAATGGCACTAGTCGTTGTAAAGATTCTACAGCTGATTGTCAGTACGGGGGCATGGAAAGTGCGCTGACGAAGGAAATGCTGCACTAATGATAATGACAGCAATGGACATTTTTCAGCTTTCCTTTTTAATGTATCAACCCTCTTACCTATTAACCCTTAAAGGGGGGTTACGCATACCTGCGAGGTTTGAAAAAAACATGTATATTATTGAATTTTGGGGGGGAAAACTTGAAGTCAAATTATTATTAAAGAGGAGTCCACGTCACCGTTTATGACACAAGGTGGGACGTCGCCAATTAAGGGGGGAAACCACAGTAAAAGATCGGAAGAATCGATTTTTTCTGCTTTGCATTTTCTGAAAGACACGCGTTTCAAGAATACTTTCTCCAAATTTCACGAAGAAATACGTAAAATTCACGGAGATATAGTATTTTCCGTGTAATATAGTATTTTTCAACCGCGTAGACAGTATAGAGAGAAAACTATAGATTTATTGTACGAAAAACTCTTTTTTTTTTTAATTAAAAGCCCCCTTCCATTTTTTTTTATCAAAATCTTTACCCTAAAAAATGATTCTTTTTCAGTGGTCCGGCATTCTGTTATCTTTTGCGATACTGACTATTTTCAATATCGCAAAAGATAACAATGTCATAACGTCGTGTAATAACGCAGGCTTCTAGTTTCTAAATATTTCTGTCTTTTTGAATTCGAATTAACCAAATGGCTCACTGTCGACGCCGCAGGAACGATTTTGCCGCAGCGCACATTTTCACGAACAGTGTACCGGAAACGGAATTATGAATTTGATTAAAAAAAATTTCTTTTACCCTTCAATATATACATATCAACTATACTACGCGATACACTGATTTACTTGCGTTGTTTGCTTGAAAAAAAATCTCGAAAACACCCTTACTTTTCAGACCATTACAGTGGTCTCCCCGCTTAAGGGTGACTATATTCGCCCGCCACTGTGCTAATAAAATAACAAAAAACATGGCAATTTAAGCGATTCTAATAAGTTAGAATAGTTCGACAATTTCTACATGTATTACTAGCTTTGAATTCCCGTGCGATTTTCGAGTGGCCAATAATTTCGCGAAAGGGCGAGGAAGCAATACGAAGTGGGTACAGGTTGACGATGGAAATTCGTCCCCGTTATCGAAGCCGTATCTGTGCCCCATGCGAGCCGCGATTCAGCTCGCGTATGTGGAAGCGGTCTTTCATCGAGGCTGGAACAGTCCAGAGGCACCCGAAGACGTGGAGGAGCCACCTGGACGAACAACCTGACCGGTACAACCTGTTATGGGCCACGGTACAGATTCTGACCCGACGATGACCCGTGGCCGTCCACTCGGACGCGGAAGAGCGGTCCTCTCTAATGCCACCGCCATGCAAAACAGAAAAATTCGAATCGGCCACGCGACCTCCGCGCGATGGAACGCGCCGACGCTTGCCGGCATCCCTTTCGTCGTGGGATTAAACTTCGCGCGCACACGAACCCGGAGTTGCGAAATTCTGCTGGGTATCTGACAGCCTCGATCTATTTAGGGGAAATCGATTGCATTGAAAAGCGCCTGTAGCGCTGTTTACAAGTATTAATAATTGCGAGAAAGCTCGCAAATTTATCGAACAACCCTTCTGAATTTTATTTCATCTGGTATTTTAAATTCATAGCACGAAAAGTATTGAATCTGTGGCGAGTGCCAGATTTCTTGAGAATACAGTGTATCGATACACTTATGAAAGGAAGCGTAGCTGTTTCTTCTTACAGTATGCAATTTCAGTGGATCAAACGATTACGTAAGCACAGATGACTAGGGCTGAGCAATTACCTGTTCGTGTTTCTTCAGGTAGCTCAACCGCGGGAACGTGCGGTCGCAGAACTGGCAAGGATAAGGCGCGGCAGCGTTGTTTCCGTCGGCGTTCACGCCGACGTCAGCATCCACTTCAGGCTCCGACGGGAAGCTGGCCGACGTCGGCGTCGCGCAGGACGACGGCGTCTCGCCTCCTCGGCGCGAGTTCGGCCCGCCGTCCTCGCTGTGCCAGGACGAGCTCCCGGTCCCCAAGGCCTCTGCAACGGTAGCAACAGAAACACCCTTTAGAATTCGGCGAACAGGATCACCAATCATTCTTAAATAAAACACACTACTCCTCTCTTCCTCTTAGCCGCTTCGACGTGACTGGTTTCCAAAAAGATGGAGAAGTAAGCGTCACGTGTAATGGATACAAATAGCCCTCTTCCGCGAAAGTAGCAGCCATTCGTATCAATAGAGGTGGAATGAAGGAAGAACGAGGGGATGAATGGGAATAAAGAAGTCCTGAAAGGGGAAGCTCTCCTACTAAAATTCTCTGGATATATAATCCTCCCCATCCAAGAAGCTAAATTAAAAATTGTACCATCTGTAACACAGGCTCCTGCGCTTCCACTCGAAGCGCTTTCCTTCTTGCGTCCGTCTAAAGATCCTGCGATCCTTCCACCAGGATATCGACGGCGGAGGACTCCGTCGAAGCCGCGCGGAATGCTTTTTCGAAACAGGTTTACAAATGTCGCAAGGAGGAGACCAGTTCCATAAGCGACCTTACGAACTCGTGGCGTACACGTCGGGGCATTACGAGGCCGGCTGACTTCACCTCGCCCCGTTACATGTCCCTTCGGATTGTTTTCGTAACGAGCACGCGGCGAAACTGGTACCATTAACCCGCGTGGCCCGTCAAGAGGAGGCCCGCGCCAGATCCACCAGGACTGGTCGCCGCGGATAGAGGAAACCAGGCGTTCGGGGCATTCCTGGATCGAGTTCTGCTACCCTCTTATCCGCGCGACCAGCCCCGGCTATCTGCCTCGCATCGTGTTAACGTACGGTGCAATTTTTCCGCTGTAACGCGGAATGGTCTCTTCCAGCGCGATAGGGAATCGTCGCCACGCTCGGCGGATCCTTGCGTCCCCTCCATTCGGCAATCCAGAGCTCGTCGTCCCGGATTACAGATACGGAACAATACCGCTGTACCAATCTAGTATTTCCTTGGTGAACAGATCGGTGGAGGTAATAGGGAAGTGGATGCGGGGGTGCTTGGATTTTTAAGGGTTCGTGTCAGGGAGTTAAGGGATAAGAACAGTGGCGGATTTAAGGGGTTATATACCTAGTCAGGCGGCCGAAAAGAGGCGAATATTTGTGAATTTTTTTTCAACAAGCGGAAGCGTATATTTTTACAAAACTTTTTGCGTTTAAAAGAGCAACATTTACAGAACATTTGGTAATTTTTTCGTGGAAAAATATTTACGTTTATAATAAAGTAACAAGCGACATCTAAGAAACATTTTTAAAAATCTGGTTTTGCGGTGAGCACTGCCATTCGGAACCAGATTATCTAAAATCAAAAAACAAAAAAGATTTCGTTAGTATATTAGTGTATCCTCAGGTTGACGGAGAGAATTTTCCGAATTATTAATTTAGAACCGAATGGCGAATATTTAAAGTTGAAATCCTGATTTTTGTGCAAAAATCACGCGAGAAAAATTAGGATTTTAAATTTAAATATCCGCCATTTTGTTTTAAATTAATATTTCGGAAATTTCTCTCCGCCAACCTGAGGATACATTAATATGCTAACGAAATCTTTTTTGCTTTTTGATTTTAGATAATCTGGTTCCGCATAGCAGTGTTCGTCGCAAAACCAAATTTTTAAAAATGTTTCTTGGATGTCGCCTGTTACTTTATTATAAACGTAAATATTTTTCTACGAAAAAATTACCAAATGTTCTTTAAATGTTGCTCTTTTAAGCGCGGAAAGTTCCGTAAGAATATATGCTTCCGCTTTTTAAAAAAAAATTCACAAACATTCGCCTCTTTTCGGCCACCTGACCAGGTATAACCCGAGAAAAATATAGTGTTTTGATAAAATTACAGTTTTTTTTTTAAGATAGGGCCCTGTTGGGTCTTCTGGAACGGCCACTGGTGAATTAAGAATAATTATTATATGTGAATTTCTACTACTTTTTAGAAGATAGAGGGAGTCTACGGTTACGTTTTCTAGGAAAGGTATAGCGCGGAGATAAAGGAGGATGATTTTAGATAAAAGGCAACAACGCGTCATAGAAGAAACCGGTGACGAAGGAGACATCCGGACGAGGCGAGTCGAATAATTAATAATTGCCAGGAATGAAGACTCCCACCGGCTCGAATAGAGCAAAGTGGCCCTGGTAAACGGTGGAAATGACTCGGCTAGTTGGCCGTTTCCTCATTTGCCCCGGTCCACGCTGGATCCGACACCCACCACTGGATTTAAGAGATTTTACGGAATACCGTCTTCGCCGGGCCCCACTGAGACCGGAGAGGGACGAGGGGCACCCAACGAGATCGGATCACGGACTCGTGCTTCTCTTAAATGGGTCGCATCCTCCACCCACGCGACCCGTCCACGGCTTTTCTTCCTTTTCCAGCTCCGCTGTGGTCAGGCGACCGTCCGCAGACGTTGCTTTCGATAAAATCGACGGGGGAAAGAGAATACAATATACAATACAAATCGAACATCGAACTTCAATTACACTGGTTTACAAAATAACAAAAATTGTGCAGCAGATGCCACTATTTTTTTCTTATGTAAAATGGCACGCTGATTCCGAAAATAAGGTCTAAAAAAAATTCTATGGATATGTTTTCGAGATATCGACAGGTGAACTTTTTACCTGTTTGTCGAAAAGGTGGTCCCACTTAATTGCGAATAATCTCGCGTTGCGAATGACCGATATGGTCGCAAAATTATCGAAAATTAAAGATAATTGATTCACCAACCAATCTACCTGAAAAAATTTTCAAATCGGTTCAGTAGTTCGGGTGAAATCATTGTTTCTCATTTCTTACGTTGCGCAACACGAGATATTCGCAATTATGTGGGGCCACCTTTTTGACAGACAGGTAAAAAGTTCACCTGCCGATACCTCGAAAACGTATCCATAGAACAATTTTTAGACCTTATTTCGGAATCAGCGGGCCATTCTACATAAGAAAAAAATAGTGGCATCTGCTGCACAAAATGGCTGTAAACTAGTGTTGGAAGCCAAAGAATGAGCAAAATCCTGATAATTCGAAGACGTGAAATTAGAATTTTCTACTGGAGTCTCTGGAACCTCTGGAACCTCTGTGACCACTGGATCTACGAGATAAGCTATCCGATAACGACTGTCCCCAAATTCTTCGAAACTTCTGATAATGTAATAGAAATTTCGTACGTCTCCTGAATTAAGTGATACAAGTCAATGGATCCTGCTGCTTGGTACACTCTGAAACTCCAATAACTACCAAAACCCCTCGAATTTGATACTTCACTCTAGCTCCTTTTATCCCAATCCTCAGCAGTGGCCTCGAGGTGGAAACGTTAAAATTGGAATGATAATCCTAAGGTGCCCCGGCTGATCAGGTGTTCCTCCAGTTGTGCAACTCGCATCGCGCGCGTATCGAGGCACTCGCCCAATTGGCATCCCGCATGACTCACGCGCGCTTCTTTTTCGCAGAAGGAGAGACGCGGCGGATCGGGTGGGCATGCAATAAATATAAACCGAGCTACCGAATGCACCCAGCTGATACCCCTCGTCATCGGGAATTCGACTGCGACTGCCAAGAAATCGGGGGAGGATCTAGCCTGTCCCGTTCACGGGAAACGTGTCGAGCGATCCACTCGCACCCTCCACCCTGTACGATTAACCGTACGCCTCTGGGTCATTTTTCACCCAACTGTGCTCTCACTTTTCTAACTTTCGGTTGGTTTCTCTGAGGGTTCTCCCAGTTTTCCGAAAAATGAAAGAATATAGAAGATAGTTGCTAATATATATTTCTCAGTCTCTGGCATTACATTGAAACTCGAGGTGAAGTGGAGGCCCTAGCAGGGTTGAACCAATGTGGAACATTGATCGTTAACCCTTCAACCCTCTAAGGAAGGAGGCGAGTATCGAAAGTGGTGGAAGTAACGGAGATTAGAGATCGTCTCAAGTGGCAGCTGGATCCTCGATGATTTTCGGCTGTTCAGAGGAAAAGGGGGCAAGATTACGACGCAAGGACGTAAAGGCCCCGTGTTGGGGGATTCGAAGGGGTTTTATTTAGAGTCTCGATTCGGTCCAATCAGCGGCGATGTGTCATCGGCGCGAAAATAGTCGCACTTAACACTGGCAGCTCTTTTCTGCTCGACCTGCCGATGCCAGCCGTATCGCATTGTGTTTTTATCCTCTCGGCGTGTGCGTGCACGCCCGTACACGCGTGATGGCCCGCGTAATGTTTGTCACCTCGTGCCCGCCGCTATTTATAGGACGGTTCGACGACGCTTATTAATAGGGGGCCGACTTAACGCCTTCGTTAATTGTGACTTATGTAGAGACGCGAACTCCGACGGTCACCAGTGGTTTGCGCGGATTTACGAGCCGCCATTGGCGCAGCCGGCCAGCCCCGGGTGGCTCCAAAATTCTCATGGTCGATGGCTTCGATCAGCGAGCAAAGGGGCGAGTGGTGTTCCAGTGGGTTCGAGCCCTTCGCTCACCTACTAATTAAAGGGAGCGAGCTGCGAGGAACAATGAACGTTTCGCAGGACAAAAGTTTCCACCCCTTTTTAGGGGTAGAATCTTCGGGGGATGAATATTTTGACGATCGATTTAGATTCTTTAGGGGTTCTTGGTCTTTGTAATTGATAGTCTTCTAGTAGTTCTGTTGGGAAAGTCGGAGCCTAGTATTCTATTGCAAGAGGCGACGATGACGCGTCGCTGTAAGTGGCTCCTAGTAGCGGAGTCAACGATCAATTACTGGATTAGGTTGAAATTGAAAAGACGCACGAAACGAAGGGCAATTGATTGGGTCTTGAAGCGCGCTTGCGGGAGACGGTGGGTTATAAGCGAAGCTCGGAACTTGGAATTGCAATGCTCGATATTTCTGTACAGAGCACTGAATAAAGTTTCCGACTTGTGGTTAAATAAGATTTCTACGAAATGCTTCCTTGATCCTCAAAGACTAACCACGCTGACACGATTACCCGTTGAAAGCAAGAAAGAGGAAAAATGACAGACTGTAAGAGCTAGGGTTGCCAACTTTTTTCTGGAAAATTACCATAGGCCAATTGTGACAAAAAATATAGTACATTGTGAAAAAATGTAGTACTTTTCAGAGGAAAGTGGTAGAAAATCAAACTGCATTAAAACGACATCTTATTTTTTAAATGTATACTTTTTGTGCATTTTGCATTAGTAAATAATTGATTGTCTTTCAGAAATATGTCAAAGGTTTGCTTTTTTTACAAGGAGCTCATTTTTAACGAGAGACAGACTGGCTCTGTTTCTCCCTTCCAGTCACTTCATATTCATTATAGAAAAAAATCCTCTCTGTTTAAATTGCCAAATTAAAGTTTTCGTGCAGCCATAGATTAAAAATAAATAAAATTGTAGAATTTAATCAATGTATCAGAAATATAGTATTTCTACGTACTATATATTTTTCTAACCGTGTATAGTACAGTACACAAAAATATAGTACAATATCATAGTACGGTTGGCAACCCTAGCAAGAACTGACATTTTACATACATACCTTTAGACTTATGGTGCTCCTCCTGAGAGGGTTCCTTATGAGCCTGGATCTTCCCTATCAACAATTCCAGCCTCGAGCTGTTCCCCTTGAACAACATTCTGAATCTCGCTGCTCAAGCACCCCTATTGTTCAAAGGCCTGCCACGAGTCACCATCACCTGATCACCAACCCCAATTTACCAGCTGAATTCCTCGGGCTAAAGTCCACGAGACCAGTGTACATAAATCTGTCCCAAAACCGCCACACTATTCACACCGTCCAACAGTTTTCACGATCACAGGAGCAAGCCTCCAGAAAGCAGCACCGGGCCGAAGAATCCTCGAGAAGCCAACGCTAAGCTTCCTGAGATTCGCCAGCACCTCTGCCACAGATCATCCTGATCGTCGATGTCTCTGCGCCGAAGTTGAACGACGCTCCGGAGTACGTAGACGCGAGACCGCGGCTCGGAGCGACGATGAGCGAAGGCGAGGTCCTCGGAGGGTCCTCCGCGGAGGATGATCGATCTGGCCTCGATCGTTCGATCACAAGGACTGGCATCGGCGGTTGGATCGCGCGCGAGCCAGCGGCTGGGAGGAAGCTCGGTGTAACGCGCGCTAACCGGGAACCCTACGGTGACTATTATCGCGCACGATGCAAACCGACACACCAAGCCCGACTCCTCCTGAAAGCAAAAGAGTGCCCCCCTCGTACGTGGAAGGAGAAGGGACCACAAAAGCCGGGCCGAGAGAGGCCAGGGAGTCCCCTGGGAAACCAGCCACCGCATTGGACGGTAGGCGGGCTCGCACACTAACGAGTACACCCACCTTCCGGCTACCCACTGGCACCTATTTAACCTTTCATCCACCTTCTCCACCTAATCCACCTATGCGCCCTTACGCGGCCACGCGGAGGTGACCGACCCAGCCTGCAGCGCGGACACCGTCCCGGAACTTGCCACCGAGCACCAGAGTCTATGGGAACACTGCTGCGCGATTATGGAACGCGGTGAAAGCTGCGACTGGCGTGATTAGCGGCAGCTTAGCTCGCAGGATATGGTAATGGGTGATAGAGAGTTTCAGCTTCTTTTCTTGGGGAAAGAATCTTCGAGGATCTTGAAATCTGGGTTCATAGATTGGGGGTTGGATAGGTCAGTGATACATACAGTGGCAGAAGAAGGAAAGTTTAGGTCTTTTAAAATCGCTTAACTTTTTTAGAATTGCTCCAAACGAATTGAGTGCTTTTTTGAGAACGTGTTTCAATGCAATTGGTCGGAACAGTGATAAGAATGGTAAAGGTCGTTTTTTAAACTTTTTTCTGAGCCTGCAATGGAAATTAAAAAATCCAGTTTGTAGAGTTAAGTAAGCTGTATACGTGTTAAAAATTTCATCGAAATCGGTCAACGTTGCTCTGAGTTACAAACGCTTAAAGATCGCAGAATAAGCTCGAAAATCGCTGATTTCGGGAATTTCGCGAAACACGTCATTTAGCAAACTAATCCTTCCAGCTTCTAAAAAAAAAACAAGTCGTTTGGACTAATTCTAAAAAAGTTTCTTTCGCCCGCCACTGTATATAATACTTGAAGATTAGTATTAAGTTAGTTAAAGATATAAGAATACGAGTTTAGGTCCTAAGCTATTTAAAGAAGAGCGAGGGTTCAAGAAGAACCTCCGAAAGTTAAGGATTTAATTTATTTGTAACGTATTTCTTCAGTTTTTAGGCGCGAAGAAGAGCGAGGGTTGAAGACGAACCTCCTAAAATTGAGGTTCTTCTTGACCCCTAACTCCTAAAGTTTAGTTTCTTCTTAACCCAGACCTTCTTTAGAAATTTCTATGCGCCCAAAATCTGAAGAAATAAGTTACAAATAAATTAAATCCTAAACTTCAGGGGGTTCTTCTTGAACGTTCGCTCTTTAGAAATTTCTCCGCGCCTAAAATCTGAGGATATAAATTACTAAAGAAATAAATTTAAGTCCCTCAAGTCGCCATTTGCACTTCCAACGGATAGATCTATTTTCCACGATAGCCTTAGGAATAAATAATTGATCGAATGACGGCCAAGCTATACTAAACGACGCAGAGAGCAAACAGCAGCCCCGGCGACGCATAGTTTCCATGAAACCTACTTCAAGGTTCACCAGCGGGATTCCTATCGGGGATCTCGATCGGCATAGTGGACGAGTTTGGTGTACGCGTGGCCGCGGGAGTTTCCAAGAGACGGGGGTCGGCGAGGCGACCGGGCTAGGAAGAAAGGGAAGCGAGTGTCGAACCAGGGAAAGAGGGCCCGGGGAAGAAAACGAAATCCGAAGTGGACCCCCTGCAACCCCTGTGAAATCGACTGGAATGGATTCTCACACACGGCTGGAGCTCTGTGCCACCTTATGGGGGCAACGGAGGAGCATGGGGCTCCCTGCGGGGGCCCACGAGGTGCGCCTCTAACCCGTGCCCGTTTCGGAAACGCGCGAGCGCCCACCCATCGCGCTTATTTATCTCGTTGCAATCGGGACGTTAGGTGGTCCCTCCTCTATCCAACAGCATTCACACGTGCTTTTCAATTATTCCTCGCTGATTAGCTACTCTATGAATTCGTGCTTCCACAGGGTACACTCGAAGTGATACTCAAGGGAACGAAATTGATAATTGCGTTTCAATTTTCTTTGTGTCGATAAGAGAATACGTACACAGAACTCTCTCAGGAGTTTTGGTACTTGGAACACCTTTAAATACAGGGTGCCTCAGAGATTACCGACCAAAGGGAGGTCCTCCACCGAATTTTTCCAGAAGTGACGTGACTGATTACAAAGTTTACGAGGGTTTGATCCAGGGTTGCCAACTCTTTTTCGGGATAACATAGTACTATAGGCCAAATTTGATAAAAAAACATAGTACACAGTGAAAAATATAGTACTTTTCAGAGGAAAGTGGTACAAAATAAAACTACATTAAAATATCTTATTTTTTAAATGAATATTTTTTGCATTTTGCACTAATTGATTGTCTTTAACAAATATGTTAAGGAGCTCATTTTTTACGAGAGACAGACTGGCTCTGTTTCTCTCTTCCCGCAACCTCGTATTCATTATAGAAAACATCCACTCTATTAAACTTTAATTTTGCAAATTAAAGTTTTGATGTTGCCATAAAATAAAGTAATAAGTACAAACTTATAGAATTTTATCGATGTTTCGGAAATATAGTATATTTGCGTACTATATCTTTTTCTAATGGTATATAGTACACTGGACAGAAACATAGTACAATACCATATATTATAGTATGCTCGGCAACCCTAGTTTGATCCGAGTTGCTGATTAAGAAACGAGTGGAGATTCAAAGGACCTTACCTCCAAGACATCCTACGTATACCATCGCGGTCGAGCGTCAGGGAAAGTTTGAACAGACTTGGTTTCTCAGCGCGTTAATTGCCTCGGTGGCGTTTTTCCACGGCGCGGGGGATACTCGAACGTTATTAAGTTTTCGTCGTGGACTGTTTTTTGCCGCCGGACGATTTCATCGATCGCACAAGTGGACCGAATCGTGCAGACGGCTGCGATTGGAAGCCGAGAGACGGAAACTGTATTGTTCGCAACGGTGCGAAACAGACGGGGCAAAAAGGAGAGCCGGTGCCATTAGAGAATCGCCTTAGGCACGCACGCCCGTCACTTCTTAGGCCGTTTCGACTCTCTGACCACCGCGGGATTATTACTGTCCGGCGGAGCTAATAAGCTCCGTTTCGACTAACGACAGGCTTCGAGCAGCCCTTAACGCAGCTTTCAAACAGTGTGAAATTAACTTTTACGACAAGGAAACCCTGGCGGTACGCTGTAGCGTCTTTCAGCGCACCTGAAGCTACAGTGCAAACTCACAGACTCGAGGAAATGGGACGAGAACGAAGAATGACTGGAAGATACCTAGAATTCATATTTCATGGAAATTGAGCGCAGTAAAGTTCGAAGTCTAACAGCTAAATCTGCGCGCATCGAGCTACCCAAAACTACGCGAAGCTTGGTAGTAAATGGTCCGCAGGGTTCAACTAGAATCTGCGGTGCGGAGGTAACCGAAACGGCGCTTCAAACTTGACGATTGATTCGCCTGAATAATTACAGTAGCGATTTCACAGTGACCCAGCTAGCTCTGTGAGACCTTGCTACATGAGTTGAGATTACAACCAACAGGTCCGCGTAAAAATTGCTTTCCAAGAGCCACAGAAACCTACGTCAAGTAACTCAATGCAGAGCACTCGACGCCACCAAGCGTATCGCATAGAAAATCAATTTAAGGTGCATTTAAAATTGATTTTGTCTGCGTAGAGGTCGATATCGATCCCCAAAGGTGAGACTTGGATCAGCGTCGGATGACTTGGCGCCGTCGCGACGCACGTTGTGGGTGGCTCCGTGATAAGAGCGCATGTGCAAGCGTCAGCGTCCCGTCGCCGATCGACTCCGCCTACGCGGGGCCACAGAGATGCACGCGCGTTTTCCATTCTGGCCCGTTCACACGCGCGCACGCGACGCTTCCGTCCGCCCCGGAGGTGAAGCGCGTCGGATCGCTGGTCCACAGCCACCCACGCTTAGGCCGCGTCCACACGGATACCCGGTGCCCCACCACGCGGCTCGGAGAGCACGCAACCCGTGGCGGCACGCGCGATTTCATTCATGAACACCAGCCGCCCGCGGACGCGCGGTATGCCCCGTTCGCGGGCAACCCTTCTGCTATCGACAGGCGTGAATCGCGTAGGCGCGGTGTATTTTCGTCGTACGATATAAGGAATATTCTTTTTCTACCAAACAAACATGTTTTTTAAAGCTTACGATGTCAATAAACTTCGTGCCAAAGAACAGGGCTCAGTTTCGATTGGTTTCTTTCACGTCGTTTAGCAAACTAATCCTTCCAGCTTCTAAAGAAAAAAACAAGTAGTTTGGACTAATTCTAAAAAAGTTTCTTTCGTCCGCCACTGTAGATAATACTTGAAGATTAGTATTAAGTTAGTTAAAGATATAAGAATATGAGTTTAGGTCCTATGCTATTTAAAGAAGAGCGAGGGTTCAAGAAGAACCTCCGAAAGTTAAGGATTTAATTTATTTGTAATGTATTTCTTCAGTTTTTAGGCGAGAAGAAGAGCGAGGGTTGAAGACGAACCTCCTAAAATTGAGGTTCTTCTTGACCCCTAACTCCTAAAGCTTAGTTTCTTCTTAACCCAGACCTTCTTTACAAATTTCTTTGCGCCTAAAATCTGAAGAAATAAGTTACAAATAAATTAAATCCTAAACTTCAGGGGGTTCTTCTTGAACGTTCGCTCTTTAGAAATTTCTCCGCGCCTAAAATCTGAAGATATAAATTACTAAAGAAATAAATTTAAGTCCCTCAAGTCGCCATTTGCACTTCCAACGGATAGATCTATTTTTCCACGATAGCCTTAGGAATAAATAATTGATCGAATGACGGCCAAGCTATACTGAACGACGCAGAGAGCAAGCAACAGCCCCGGCGACGCATAGTTTCCATGAAACCTACTTCAAGGTTCACCAGCGGGGTTCCTATCGGGGATCCCAAAGAACAGGGCTCAGTTTCGATTGGTTTCTTTGTAATTAATTGAAACAGAAATGCTTCGGTTTAGACAGGAACGACTGCCTAGTACCCTTAAGGATTCGTGGAAGCAACTGCTTTCTAAGTTTTTCAATAGCTTTCAATTGTTGCCCGATTTATTTTAATAGGTTGAACTTTAAATTTGCGGTTCTTCAGTTGCGCAGCTTCGCGCAGCGAATTGTTTCGTCGAGGAGGTGTAGTTGCCAGGGGAAATTTATTTAGCACCCCTTCTTCCTTCCTATCTTCAACTTCAATTTACCTCCACTTCAGAGGAAGTCTCTCGTCGCTTGCTACCCAAAGATCAATTATCTCCCGGTTGCCAATAGTTGCGCGGTTATAGTAGCAGTCGATCAGTGTCACCAGGAACAGTCGCCACCTCGCTTTCACGAGCATCGGCGGAAAAACCTTAAGATCGATAATTTTACGGAAGCCGTCGGCCGGGGAAAAACGACTGCGGGCAGACACCGGGGGACAAAAGGTATTCCTAGTGTACTGATTTGCGGTCGGGAGATCACACGGAAGCGGCAGGAATTGCCTCGATATTCCGCGAGGCCTGTGAGAACGCGGACGACGTTCCTCCATGAATTTATTAGATTGAGACGCTCTCACGCGAACATCCCGACGCTTTTACAAGCCGCGGAACCAATTTCTGCGTTGCCAATCCGCGACGCTTTCACGCCTCTGTCCCCGGTGAAATTCCCTCGAATCTCTCCCCGATCGCCGGCATCCCACTTCCGAAATTCCTACAGAAATTAAAGCCCCCTAGAATGCACCGGTCCCTCCTCAAATAAACCAAGCTCGAAACACAAGCTAAAGTTAATATTCCCTCGCGATCTCCTTGGAAAACTTCCCTTTAGCCCCTATCGAAAGTAATCGAGGCAAGCCTTTTCCAATATTCCCTCACTGATTTACGACGCCGCTATCGTCGCCACTTGCGCGGCACGAAAATCTTCGCGATAGCAAGCCTGATTTTCTATGGAAACCAGTCGTCACGCAGTCTGCGGGTTCAGTCGCGCACTTTGAGCGCGTCAAACAGTCGGCGTCATTCGCAAACAACCAGCAAACCGCGTTCATTGAGCAGAGCAGAGCCTAGCTTTCGACACGGGCTCCCGCGATATTAGGCAGATTAGAAACCAGCGATTTCTTTACCCTGTCTGTTTGCCGGGGCCCGATAGGCGTCCGTGAAATCCAGTGAGTAACAGGGAAAGTCCTGTTTTCCTTTCGACGGGACGCACGGATTGCCTCGTTGATAATGCGCCGGCAATTAGGCCTCCCCGAGATAAGATCCTTATCTTGGCTACGCTGCGATCATTAACGAGACTGCGTCAAGCTTCCCCGAAAGGGGGGACACATGGAAGTCGTTGTTAATATTCGATGCTTAGCTTGCACTGAATAACGATTGCGCAATTCGAGAATCGCGTTGAATCGCCAGCTAAAGAAACTTCGGAACCCCTGGAAATGTCCCTCCCCCAAGCCGCGGAACCTCCCCAGTCCCTCAGAAATGTAAATTTCAGCGTTAACCACCGAGTAAGTCTTCCTACGACAACAGCCACTTCCGGTCAAGGAACATAAACTCCTCGAAACTGTCTTAACAGCCACGAGAGACGCTCCGACCGGTAGCCGTTGCCCCTTTCAAGCTACTTCCGCCCTAGCATCGTTGTTTGCGGAATAATCACCTTAACGATAATTCTGCAGAAGCTCGGGCGACTAAAAGCCGCGGGAAAAAATTCACAGACCCGATCGGTCCTACTGCGATCTACCCACTGTCGGGAGATTAAAGGAGACGTTAAACGCTTTAAATGATTGAAAGAGTAGCTTGAATGAGTGGAAGGGAAGCAAAGCTTTTACGAGCAGTCTGATCGTAGAAATATTTCAAGCAGGCCGTCAGGGCGCGGTAAATTTAAACCCGAATGGATCCCGGCTGGCAAGAGGTCACTTCCGGTTCAGGCGAGGGTAGGTTCAGCCAGGAAACCACGTCCTGGCCGGAAGCGGCTACCCTCGGGCAGACGATGCACCCTCCACGCGGTTTATCTTAGCCGCCATCTTGGGGCTGCAAGAACCGCAGCACCCCTGTCTTAAGTCGCGGGACCATTAGCCCCGGGCTTTACGACGTCTGTTTAACGGCCGATGACGAGCACCGCCCAATTAGCGACGATTAAGTACTCGAGAAATGGTATAACTCGTTGCTAATATTAGGAATTTCCACGATCGCGAGCAACTGCTCCGGGTAGGGTAAGTGTAATTTAGGACCGTTTCCGATCGTGTCGTGCAAAAGGAACGGAGGATGTCGAGAAGGTTGGCAAGTGATGGTAGATAAATTGATTAGAAGTCACGGCTCGTTTATAATGACCACGAAGGAATTCCAAGGTTCTTCCTAATGTCACCCTACTAATGGCCTTCGCTAATTACACTTTGGCAATGTGCTCGAAGAAAGTTGGGTAGTTTTATTGAATTTTGGATAGAGGCAGGATTGAGAATTGATTCGCGTTAAGTGGAGGACGAAGGTGCGATGAAAGGTGACACGGCAGGTTTAGGGTCCACCTGCTGGCCGTGTCTAACCAGAAAATATCACGGCCAGCTTCTGGGCAATCGAACGATTCTGTCAGCGGACAAATTGCTTTTCTATCCGTTTCGTCGCGCCGAAGGAACCGCTCGAAATTCCGGTAGCAATCCCTTGACAAAGAGCATCGACCACCCTCCGCGCGCCGCTCTCCGTGGAGAATTTGGATCTTGGTGTTTCTATTACGCGGAGAGCAAATGGAATACCTATTCTTTGTGGTCCGTAATTTTAATTTTAACTAACTAACATTTTTATTAGAGTCCATGTGTTTTTCCTAAAGTTTGTCCAAGCAGTCATAAGAGGAGAGACAAAGAAAGGCGACGAGAAGTGTGGAATATCGATGTTCAAAGTGTTTCGCGCCAGTGAATCTCGAGGCTGCCGATACCCACCCTTGATATCGACGCTAGCTGAGCTCATTTATTTTTTACGCGGTCGCCCCTGCGAGCACCAGCACCCCGGACCGAGTTTTTGTCGGCCAAGGGTACTGGTCCCGACCACGAAGAGGTCAGGCAGGTGAACCTTAATTCGTTGGGGGGCCAAGGTATCAAAGAGGGCCGCCTGCAACCTACGGTGGATTCAACGAAACCGCCATTACGGGCCACCGAACCGTTTACTCGACTGCATCTCCACTCGAGAGTCGAGAACAAACGTTCATCGCCAGCCTCTATTGTCCCCTCCATTATTTTTATACGAGTATAGATCGTGGATGTAATTGTAAATGAGTCGCAATGCTTTTTCGCCTCTTTTTAGTGGACTTTGGCCACTCGTCAAGAATTCTAATATTCTACGGAATAATATTCTAGTATTCTAGGAAATAATATTCTAGTATTCTATGGAATAGTGTTTCAATATTCTATGAAATAATATTCTAGTATTCTAGGAAATAATATTCTAGTATTCTATGAAATAATATTCTAGTATTCTAGGAAATAATATTCTAGTATTCTAGGAAATAATATTCTAGTATTCTATGGAATAGTGTTTCAATATTCTATGAAATAATATTCTAGTATTCTAGGAAATAATATTCTAGTATTCTAGGAAATAATATTCTAGTATTCTAGGAAATAATATTCTAGTATTCTAGGAAATAATATTCTAGTATTCTATGGAATAGTGTTTCAATATTCTATTAAATAATATTCTAGTATCGTATAAAACAGTATTCCATTCTAGGATTAACATAGGCTCAATAAACTTTCAAAAGTGTTGCCCCGATTGAAGCTACGCTTTCTACAACTTCAAGTAAGTACATAGCGTTAAACCACCCAAGAACTCCTCGCCATTAAAGTCTCGTTTC
Organism: Andrena cerasifolii; assembly: GCF_050908995.1. Lineage (NCBI taxonomy): Eukaryota > Metazoa > Arthropoda > Insecta > Hymenoptera > Andrenidae > Andrena > Andrena cerasifolii. Next base: position 9,917,240 of record NC_135129.1, read on the forward strand.
CAATTACAGAGCCGGCGATCAAGTCGCGTGCCCCTCAGTCACGGCTGGCTCAGAATCATCGAAGTACATCGAAACCCCCAATCACCTGTCTCTTCAGGGTCGCTCGTCTCGGTGCGCGAGCACCACGGGCCTTAAAAAATAAAGAAGCTGCAGGTAAGAGACACCTGAGGAAGGTGGATCCTCTTCACGCGTACGCGCCAGCACCTGCTGCGTCCATTTAACTCCGCTGGACCAGAACCTTCCGACTAATACCTCCCGAGGAACATTTCTATCTCGAAAGATCATTGAGGACCTCTTCATTTCTTGACTAAACAATTGTCCTCGCGACTTGTTCCACCGCTTTTGACCTCGAGGCGAGAGTTTCGCAATAAGATTGAGGAACCTGAATGGAAAACGCTTTCTCGAACGACAGGGGGCAGACCAATTTCCCACAGAAGATTAAAGAAGCCTCCAAAGTTGCCCAATGGAAATCGCCAAAGGAGCAGCAACCGTGTCACCACTTTCACCCAACACTGGGCAGCACGAAACGCCCAATTATTGATCTCTCACCCGTGCATAGACGCCGAGGGAGAGTGGTCGCGGTAACAAGCTTGCAAACCGTGAAGAAACCAGTCGATCAGGGAGCGAAAGTGACAAAGTAGAGGATAGAAACTTCCACGCCTAAAGATTCCAAGTATACGACTCCGAGATGGGGAATGACTTCTCGGAGAAGTCGCCTGGGGACGTCTCGTAGATTCCCGAAGAAAGGAATTTTGATAAAATCTTCTGTCATTGGTTGAGCAGGTGACGGCCAAGTGACTTTCATAGGGATTAGGCGAACACCTCGCCGAGTATCGACTTCCCGTCAGCGGGATCACTGATCTCCCTGCACGAGGTCTGCGCAATAGGGGCGAGGAACGCGGCTCGTTGGGGGTGTGGGGAGGTCGAGGGTTAACCAGACGACTAGGTAGACTTAAATGTCGCAGGTACGCCGGTCAGATGCTACTTGTTGCTTCGGGAGCGTATAGCGTGCTCGGGGATTCTCATAGTAACTCTGCCACGGGGATCTTGGCTACAGGTCGTTATCAAATCAGCCGAAGAGATTTGAATTAAACGTAAAACATTCGGAACAGAGCGCTAAGTAAGTGAATTAACCGGTAGAAGATTGTCGGATCAGGAACCCCTGTGAAAGGGAGCTCGGAATAAGAGGATTCGGAGGATCGACTTTCGCGACATTGGTAAGGTGGTTGGCCAGTAGCGCAGAGGACCCGCAGATTGACGGACCCCCATTTTCTCCGTGGCTCCCGAACATATAGGAATTACGAAAGCAATTCCTACACAACGAGTAAAATCTTACAATTACCAAAATCTTCCGTAGATATAAGGTCACGCGTGGTCCACCGAAGATAGAAGGTGGAAATCTGTATCCACGATTTGGCGATCGACAGTCCAGGGAGGAATTCAGAGAGCCGAGGGGACAGGTCTCGTTAGGTGGCTGGGAAAGGTGCCCCCTGGGTGCCCACCGCTGGGACCTAAATCTCAGATTACAATCTCCAGCAGGGGAACGGTGCCAAGATTAAGGGCCCCCTGTACCTCGGCTCGTGTATTAGGGAGGGGGTACACGCGCGAAAACGAACGAAAGAAAGAAGAGAGAGATCTGGGTGGGTGGGGGGCAACGAGGGGCCAGCGTTAAGAGAATCAGAGAGAGAGAGAGAGGGGGGAACGGAGGCTGAGGAGCATTGAGAGAAAGAGAAAAGGGGACAAAGGAGTACAGGGGACGCGATCGTACGAATAAAGAGTCCGAAGGAAACCGAAAAACCGCACGAGAGGCGAGTGGAACGCCGTGGAACGGATAAGAGGAGAAAGGGGGTGTAGCCGTGGATCTCGAGATAGCCATCGAGCGGAGGAAAAGAAAGGGAGAGGAGGCAACGATAGAAACGGATAAAGGAAAAACGGGCGATAAATAAGGGAAAAAAGGAGCCGAAGGGATGAAAGATACGCGGGAAGCAGATAAACGGATAGAGGCTCTGGGAGGCTGAGGTTGGGTGGAGAGACGAATAGGGAGAGATTAAGATGTCACGTGCACACCATGGGACAAATACGCCTCGGTAAGGATACGTGCAGCACGCACCGTCCGCTCGTGCCACCTCTGGACCCCGTTTCACCGCTCGACATCTCGCATTCCTACCTGTGGACTCTGGAGCCCCGGGGTCGCAGATAAGCCCTCAGCCTTCCTGTAACTTTGACGCGGCCCGACACAGCCCCTCCACCTACACGCGACGGCTACGGGATCCTCGAGGTGATAAGACGGCGTAGATAAACTTCAGGGTGGACCGGAGAGGGATATCGAGACGGGCCCCTTTGGTCCTCGCGAGTTCGAGGGGCACAGGAAGCGGAGGCTGTCAAGTGCGGTGGAAACCAAGGGGTCGCGGAGATTAACCCTCCAGTGCATCGATTTTTAATTCAGTTGGAAAAATTAGACTAGTCTAATTCGGGGATGAAAAGACCGAATCCGATGTCTGTTTTCAATTTGGAGGACGTCTGGGCTCCCCAGGGCAATACCAATAATTTTTTAGCTGCCCGATGTCGGGAAGTATTTTAGCTGATTTTTTTACTTTCACAAATAATTTTCGCAGCATGCTTAGCTCAAAAATGCACTTCAAACTAGATTTCTGTCAAATCGAAACGTCAGATTGACACGTTTCTTAGGCTAATATGTGCGGTGTGGCAATACTTTTAGGGCTGGCAACTGAAAATTCTGAGAAAAAAATTATAGACGCCCAACTTCTGGATTAAACAGGTGCCCGCCTTAAGGCAGGCGTATGCGCTAGAGGGTTGAACAGGAAAATTTGACGCTGAGCTGCGAAGTTTGCGCGCAATGGAGAGCACGAGCTCCGGCCGGAGTAATCGGGCGTGACTAACGCGGAGGAAGTGGATCCTTCGGCCGGGAATGAATGTGCTCGTGGTGTGGCTCGTGACAATGACAGGACAGTTAGCATGGTACAGAGGAGCAGCGGGGGTCCCGGCGATGATCCTGAGGAGGGAACCGAAGCGAGGTTCAACCCGGGGAACATCGACTTCCACGCGACCCCCTCTTAGGTGAAAAACGACAGCAAACAGCGGTGGCGTTCGTGGTTCGTTAAAATATCGATGTCCCTTGGGGAAAGCGGGACTTCTTTGGAGAAAGATGAATGCTGGTCTATTACAAGTTATTTCTTTATTCCGCATCAAATCTGAGACACGGGGTGTGTACTGTGAAGTAGAAGTGGATTTACTTAATTTTCTCATCGCGGGGGAAGGCGAGGACCGGTCCGTTTATGTGAAACAAGCAGGCAATTGATAAGCTACATGCCCCCAGTTAAGAATCCTCGACCGAGCTTATTGGGGAACAATTATACGAGGCAAGTAAAGTTAGTGCGCCCTGTCGTTGGGATAATTATGACCGGAGCACCGTGGCACCAAAGCGCATCGAGATCCGTCGATGCCTCGGCGGAAAAAGAAGGAACCAAGCCGTTCGAGTAACATTAACGAAAGTTTAACTGTATTGTAGCGGCGGACAGCGTCGATGCTTCTCGCTGTGCGTACACGAGGCGCAGGTACTCTCTGATAAAGTCCCAGAGGCTGAGGAATCAGGGACCTCCTGTCGCGTGACACGGGGAACGGTGTTTCCCCAACACCCACGCCGATCCTCCTCCTCCCTGCAGCCCCTCAGCTCGGAAATAAAGCGGAATCTTCATGAATATGAATAAGACACGGGATGGCACCGCGGAATACTCCATCTCCCCTGCCACGGAATCGCTCGAGTTTCTCCTTTAAATTCGAAACGCCATTGAAGGCCGACGATGGGAGATAATTTTTTATTAATGGCGACTGAAGCTTCTTGTGTCTGGGAGTACTGATTACGGCGCTGGGAATCTAAGGTCTAAGGTATCGGGGGCCAAATGTATCGAGAACTTTAAGTACCTACCGAGGATTTTGGGTAATCAGTACTTTAGGTAACGAGAACATAAGGGAACTTAAGATATCGTGGACCTTAAAGGGTCATGCCTAGTTGGCAGACGAAAAAGATCGTGATTTTCGGGAATTTTTTGTGAGAAATGTGATGTATGTTTCTTGCAACTATTTGCTCATTTTAAAAGTACATATATTCAGCAACTCTCAGTAATTTTATTATAGGAAAATATTAAAAAATGTACGAATAACAGCCAGTCTCCCGGAAGCTAATGTATCGGGAACCTAAGATATCGAGAAATTCAAGTACCGAGGATCCTAAAAATCGAGAATCTAAGGTACCGAGGACTTAAGGTACCGAGGACCCGGATATATTCGGAGCCCCACAGTACCGAGGACCCTAAATATCCGGAGCCCCAAATATCGCGGACCTAAACCACTGAAAATCCAAAATTCGTAGGTATCTACCCCAAACCTAAGGTACTGACGAACAGAGGCACGAGTTCGAAGATACCTCTTGCACCATATTACGTCACAAATTGTCCAGCAGCCACCGCAGGACATACTTGCTAAAAATGAATACCGAAGGGCACAGCTAGCCAAGAAAATCCACAAACCGAGATCGACCGCGGGAACGATCGTGGCGGCGATGCTGGAAATCGATGGGAGCAAATCGTGGCGGGGAATCGAACGGCCCCTCGTCGTCCGAGTGTTGAGTCCCGTTTCAGTATCTTAAGTCACGTATTCCGTGGGAGCAGAGCGAATCGTACGGAAGGAGAGAACCGGGGTGACAAGACAAAAGATATAAGAAAACTTCCGCGCGCTCCGATCGTCCACGGAGTGTGGGAATGTTCCACTCCTCGCCCGATAATCTAAAGCTGTTCCTCCCATTTGTATAAACCTTTTCGCTCCCATTGTCGCGCCGTAAAATCGCCCGTCACTCGCTTTTTATGCGAACGCAACAAGAAAAAACTATTTACGTGCGGCACATTCTATGCGAACTCGGACAGATTTCGGAGTAAGTTTTCGTAGATCGCTGAAATTTGAATGTGTTGTAGTCTTTAGTGATATTTAAACGTACCTCAAAGGATTTTTCGAAATTTTGAAAAATGTCGATTTTACAGCTGGTTCAAGTTAAGTGCTACCTTTTTTTTCAATACATTATAGCTACGGAAGTAGTAAACGGATGGAGATGAGCTTTACGGTGCTTATAGAGAAGACATTGAAGTTTTAAGAAAAAATTATTTCAGTTTAAAAAAAAATTGAACCATTTTTGTGCAATTATTATAAACAAATGCAGGTTTTTAACATCAGGCGCGATTTTAAAAATCTGAAAAAAGGAGAATATAGTTCTATCCTTCCCCTTGATGGACAAATTTTCAAAAATATGGACATTTTAAAATTGGCCCTGTAAAAATTGCCGAAAGTTAGGAATGAAGTAAATATATTGAACTATCTATCTAGTAGATTGAGTTTCTTTCTTTCATTCCTAATCTTGTGTGGCCTTGAAGGTCATAGTATACCATATGGTTGAATTTGTCTTGACAGTCGCTTTCATATTGGGTAATCAAATATATAGAATTCCAATTAAAAAACTGAAAGTCACCCTCGTTTCAAGGAAAATGTTACGAACACCAAAAATTGAGATACCATATTATGTTGGATATAAAAAACAGTAAGACTTTTCCTCCTTCAGTTTTTTTTTTTTTCAAATACTTACCATTTTCGAGAATCCTGTATAAGAATATCAGGTATAGCCGCTTGGCCGCTGCGAGTACCGCGGCGCTGAGCGACGCAGCGTCAACTTTCGGCAATTTTTACAGGGCCAATTTTAAAATGTCCATATTTTTGAAAATTTGTCCATCAAGAGGAAGGATAGAACTATATTCTCCTTTTCAGATTTTTAAAATCGCGCTCGATGTTAAAAACCTGCATTTGTTTAAAGTAATTGCACAAAAGTGGTTCAATTTTTCTTTTTTAAACTGAAATAATTTTTTCTTAAAACTTTAATATCTTCTCTATAAGCACCGTAAAGCTCGTCTCCACCCGTTTACTACTTCCATAGCTATAATGTATTGAAAAAAAGTTAGCACTTAACTTCAAACAGCTGTAAAATCGACATTGTTCAAAATTTCGAAAAATCCTTTGAGGCACGTTTAAATATCACTAAACACTACAACACATTCAAATTTCAGCAATCTACGAAAACTTACTCCGAAATCTGTCCGAGTCCGCATGTAATGTCCCGTGCGTAATAACGGCAAGAGTCCCTCGGTTGAGATTTCGTGAAAGGGATCAGCCGGAAATCAGCGAGTCCGACGACAGAAGGCAAAGTCTGCCGCTATACAGCACTATCCTCAGAATTTACGATCATCCAGGGAAACTGTTAACGCCGCTATATATACGCACTTGACTTTCTTATTCGTTCCTCATCACCCGTTTCAATTCGTTCAAATTGACACTCGGAGATGCCCCTGATAAGACTGATTAATTCGATGGGCCGAGCCGTCACCGGAATGTAATTATATTACGTCCACTGCTCGGACGGGGAATTTAAAAGTCTCGAAATCTTCGAGGAGTGCTTTAATTAGACTCGATTTAACCAGCCTCGACGTTGGCTCCTCGACCAGCTCGATGGAGCTTGGATGGAAATTTCTGGGGACATTTATAAATTTAGCACGATTGACGTGTTTACTCCATTACCGGCTGACCCCATCCGACGTGCATAAGTAATTCCTCCATGAAAGATAGAAAAAAAAGTCTCCTCGATGGAGAATATATATCCACGCCGCTCGATTAAAATCCTCGTTTCATATTGTTCGATATTAAACATATAAATATGAACGCGACAGAGATCTGCAGCTTCTTCGAATGGGGTTTAAAAAAGTAACACGTTTGACTCGCCAGGGAAGAGCGGCGCCCCGTTCGAATCAAATTAATTCACTTTCGCCCGCGTGCCTCGAATCGTCGGTTATCGGTGGCGAGGAGAATCGAGAGGATGACTCGGGCGAGCAGGCATCGCCGAGGAGGGGTGCCAGGATGGCGCATATCATCTTAAAGTTTAATTGAGTCTAGGTCCCACGAGGAGTCAACACCGGAGCCAATCTTACTCGACGCGGCCCTTTGGGAGCCGAGGTCCGTCCCTGCCACCCTTCACCGCTGCTCCTACATCCTCCGTGTTCTTCCTCGGCTCCCGAAGGATTATCTGGATACCTCCTGACACAACCTCTTTCCAGGAACACGCTGTCGGTCATCGATGGCTGGCGAACGAGCGGGAAGCTTCCTTCGATCACGACGATGACTGATCTCGGTATTGAGAAACGAGGATGAGAAACCTCGTGGGGTGGATGAAACGAAGAAGAAACACTCGAACAGCAAAGATTAGAGGAACGTTTGATAGGGATGGACGATCGGAGAGTTTAAAGGCAGAAAATTTTAATGCGAGTACCTACTTGCTACCTACTATTGCTAATCTTTTATATGGTGAGCAGATATTCCTACTATCTTTCTCGAGAATACCGAAAATACTGAAAGGAAAATTTGTTTTAACCCATCGTATATAAATACTTTCCTACGCTAGGCTATTGTTTTGAAAACGCGTGCGTGCGCACTATCGTAAGTTTTATTTTTTTATTAACTGTTCCCAAAATTTCTCCACTTTTTTTAAAAAGGCATTTGTTAGTTGAAGCCTTAACGAATCGAATGGTATTTCTTCAAGTCGGACCGTGGGTGGGAACGACGTCAAATCGCGATTTGAAACTTTGACATCGATTACTGTTAAATTTATTAACAATAAACAAAATATTCTATATACGTTTCTAGAAAGCATTCCTTCAGCTTTAAAATGAACCCAAGACGGTGGCATTATCTTTAAAAATGACCGAGATATTACAGTTTAAGTGACGACGCGTCAGCCGATTTTGTTTGATTTTCGAAACTTTAACATTAAATATTTCGAAAGCTATTTGACACAGGCCGTTGAAATTTAGTATACTTTGTTTTTGCAAGGTTATCGACAAATGCTGTAATTTTGAAGAGAATCGGTGAAACTAAATTGTTCACCTATCGTGGAATAGCTCTAAGGGGAGTGACGACCCTCGATCGTCTCGACTATCCACGGCGTTAAAGCGAATTAACCCGCGGCAATCAGCAGCGGGATGAAATTTTAAGGGGCGAGGACGCTGCAGACTTCACAGACATCGCGAGTTGGCCCAAAGAAGTTTAAACATTTACAAGTAATTCGGCATCTCGACCTTGCTCGCTCTGTAGTCGCCGAAGGTGGTTAAAGGGGGAGGGGCTCGAGGACGAGGAAACCTCTTGCGATGAATTACACCAGGTCCCCGGGGATGACGGGGGAGGGGATCAACCCCGTCGTGCTTCGTCTTGCGTTAATTTCGACTCCAGACGCGTACCTTACTCGCCGTTATCCTCGGGATGCCAAGGTCGAGCTTGCAAAACTTCCCTCGGCTCCACCAGACACTCCTCTCGTCTCTCGGCGTGCATCTAACTGAAATTAATAATAATCCAGCGCGACCCAACATCCGTTAAGGGAAGCACTCCGAAGAAATACAATCGCGATGACTCAAAGGACGAGCTCAGCATCCGAGCAGAAAATCCCTATCCACCACCGCGACAACTAGACACTTTTCGTTCCCTTCGACGTTCCCTACAAACCACCCCCGAACGGTGTGCGTCACTGCAGCGAAACCGTCCCACGCCAGGAGCCGTAATTGGGGCAATTAACCGAAACCGAGATACCCTTTGCGCTGCGATCGCCAGGAACGGGTGAGGCGATGGGGGGGGGGGAGAAGGGTGGGAGGGGGCCTAGGTAGGGGCGGAATCGATGATTCCGGCGGATGTTCTAAAGTTTCCAGGAAGGGTAGATGGTCGAATCGGTTCGTTTCGCTCCATTTCGCGCGGCGGTTTCGTATGTACGAAGGGGGTCCTAGTATCGGATGTCCCTGGAGCACCGACGCACGACAATGGGGCCCCGAAGACCAAAATCAGCGCGCCGCCCTTTCTTCGTGCCCCAAGCTCCACGGCCACCCCTTTTTCGCCGAACGATTCCCTTTTCCATAACCCACCTCGCTCTCTCTCTCTCTGGCCGAGGGCCCTAACCGCCTCTCTTTGGCGCGCTCGGCCGCGAGCAAGACGGAAGAAAAAACAAACGGGCGAAGGATTTAATATAATATAGAATGGATATCCTGTCCGTGGAGAGCCGATGTCGTTCCCCTTTTATGCCATTAGGTGGTGCCGTAACCCGATACCTTCGCGGCCGAACAGGGGTATAAAACAAAGTATGGGGCCCCTCCGGGATACGTCGGCGACGGCTACCAGGGCGCGTGTTCCTCCTACGAGCACCTCGATCCTCTCGCGAGATCTGTGCATCGTCAATTGTGGGAAACTGGACGATTGGCAAGTTAAGGGATGCGTTGCGGGTGGAACCTCCGAGGATGGACGGGCAAATTCGAGTGGTTAATTTTGGGAAGTTGCAAACTGACGGGGAGTTAGGTACTCGATCGATTATACTCCTTAATCTTCGGGGGTGGGGTGCCCATGCAGGTTAATTGCTGCGAGGAATCTAGGGTTTGGTGGAATTCTGGCGTTTCTGGAAAGTGTTTCGCAGAACAGTGATTCCCAAACCTTTGGGTCGCGAAGTGTTTTCTGGGGGGTCGTCACGGTTTTTTCTTTAAATATTATTAAGTTAGAATTACATTCTGAAGTACCTATTTTTAATGTGTTTTCTTTGCCTAGTTGTATTTAAACGGGAATCAAAAATGATTGGAAAACACTGTCATAGAAGTCCTTTGATATAGGACTTATAAATAAATTGATATCGACGCCAAGTACATGAAAGACACCCTGTATATATGTCGACTGTCGCTACCGCTATTATTTACTCGTCATATAAGCTTCTGAATAAGACTAAATTCAATAAAATTCGTCCACGCATGACAGAGATATCGTAATATCGTCTCATGGATCAGTCGGAAACGGTGATGTTTAATCAGTTTAGCAATACCAATTCGGAGCGCAGCGCCAAGTATTTTGAATAAAATATTTATTCGTATTAAAATACTTATTCGTATAAAAATATATCTGCTTAATATTATTTAATACATTTTTTTCTTTGTATAAATAGCCATTGTGATAATTGGCGTCATTTTTGTATATCATTAGTTTTGTAAAGATATTAATTTTCGACAATGTTTTTAAATGGGATTCCTTTTGATGGGATTGAAATGTCCGCGTTATGAGTAATGGAATGTATGATTAATATGTACTTGCAGCTCGTTTTGATTTCACATTTTTTTTATATTGTAATTACTATTAGGTACTTTCTATTTTTTGTTTGTGATACTCTTTTACGTCCTCGACTTTTTTTACGTACTTGGCGTAATTTTTTTACTTTTTTGAAGTTTTTTACGGGGATTTGAATTACGCTCCCCATTGGAATTTGATAGAGTTCTCAGGGTGACGAGGGAAATTAAGAATTTCGTCTGGTGAGATTGGCGAGCACCGGTGCTTCAAGTATTTCTCGTTTCCAGATAGAGAACACGATACACCCCCTACCCTGTCCCGCGGATAATTGCCGTGGAGGATTAAAAAGGAGGAAAGAAATCGACATTATGGCCCGTGTTTTTTCGACGTTTAACTCACGGGCGCATATTCACCTGCGAGCGCGAAACCAGATACCCCAATCATCTTGTCACGGGTTATAGAAACGTGTACAAAGGGTGGCCCACAATAAACCGCCCCTGCGAGACACCAAGGGCCACGAATGCTGCCCTGACACACGGATCTATTCTCTCTATCGCGAGGAGACTCGTCCCCGATTCCTCCGATTCAGAACCTTTGTCCGCGAGATCGCAGGACTTCCCAGGACCCTCCTCCCCAATTTTCTCCCGAAAACCTCTGTCTTCCGGCATTCAAAGCTGGCAAAACTCAATCTCGGAACCTCCAATTACTTCTTCACGAAATGGGATAAATCCTCCCCTTTTAGTCGCCTCCTACGACGAGCCGGGGTAACTGCGGGTGCGTTTCATCCCCCTCGCCCGCAGGGGGCGCCGATCACTTCGTCTTCTTGATAAGATCTACCGAATTTCTCGCTGCACAGGAAGAAAATGTGGTACGTGGCAGTTGGGAGGATGCGGAACGTAGTACGAACGCGACAAAGAATATCCTGATCGAGGGGAATCAGGAATTATTCGATCGGGCACGTAACGGAGAGGCCGTAGGAAGCGTTTACCGGTGCAGAGGGTGGTTAGCCAGCCAGCGGCGGCGGTGGGCGGACGGGGAGGTATAATGCATTGAATTAGACGCAAATGCACCCTGGACACCAATTGAACGGGCTTCCTGTGCTTCGTGCTCCATCTCTCCCGCGGGGACCACCGCCTTTCCTCGATATAGCGCGCGTGTATACCGCAGGATGCCTCGACGCGATACCAACCGCCTCGTGCTACGGCCCTGCGCGCCAAATATTCCGAAGGATCTCGAGGAAGCCGATGCAGATCTGTGCATAGGTTACAGTGATTCGCGAGCAAACCTCTTCCCAAATCCGAAATTCTGATTCTAAATAAAGATTCCTGTGAATTTTAAGGAGTAATTATTTCCGGGGGTGAAATCAGGGCTCTGACCTGTAAGGGGTCGTCCTGAAATTACGTAAGAATTTTTGGGGAAACAGGGGGTCGCGAATTTCTTATAAGGGAGTCAGGTAGCGCCTTACGTAATATTTTTTAAACCTAATTTTCAGTACGATGTAAAAAATATTACGTAAGGAGAGGGGGGATACAGAATATTAGGAATTCTTATACTTGGGAAGAGAGGAGGTAAGAAATCGTCGAAATTACACTTATTTAATTTAAGGACGGCCCCTATTATTTATATTTCTTTGGGTAGTGTAGTAGATAATAGAAAGCTGGATAATTGTTGTATTTAAAGCTTTGGGTTATCCAGCAGCTTTTCAACGTTATATTAAAAATATTAAAGAAGGTGATAACTTCAGGGTAGAGTTGGGCAAAATGTAAACTAATTACAAATTACGATTAAAACGCAATTGTATAATTGATTACACATTAATTTAGGTAGTTCGCCACAATTTTGTCAACTACCTAAATTAACGATTACGAAAAATAATGTGTAATCAATTACGCAATTACATTTTAATCGTAATCTGTAATTAGATTACATTTTTCCGAACTCTGCTTCAGAGTCTAAGTTCACTCCTTCGAAGTGAATATTTCCGAAGAAAAGAAAATTGCTCCTCTACGTTCACACGAACGGTTCCTTGTCGGAGTACCTAAGTCAAAAGTTTCCAGTAAACTTTTATCGCGGTAGGCTTCGTTTATGGGGGCACTGGCTTCGGAGGTGGTTCTAGGAGATGTTCGGTAGGTTAAGAGTCAAGCTCACTTTAGTAGCAGTGCAGTTGACCGAATTAGAGTCAAGATCGCTCCAGCAGTAATGCATTTGATTGAATTAGAATCAAGATCGTTTCAGTGGGAATGCATCTGAGTGAATTAGAGTCAAGATCGCCGCGGTAGAAGCGCGTTCGAGTGGATTGGAACGAAGATCGTTTCAGTGGGAGTACGCTCGGCCGAGGAGCCAGTGCATCTGCTGTTTCAATATTTCAGAACGTAATGAGAGGGACAACGACATGCACGAAGTCCCGCGTGCCAGTAAGCTTCCAGCACATTGTTCTGGACGGCGCACGAAGCGATCCACCTTGACCCAAACGTGATTCTCGAAAACTAGCAGCGCGCCGTGACACATCGAATGACGGACGCGTCTCTCAGGTGTACTTGTCATAATTCTTTCGCCTCCGCCGCGGCTGGCGCATTGCACAATTATGCTTCAAGGAGTTACCCTTGCCACCGACTCCGGTCGCTTCGAAGTATCACCTTCGAAGGCATATCCACCTCGATTCCAATACGTTCCTTGTCTTCTTAATCATTAATCGACGCAATTACCGCGCAAAGGACACGCACCGAGCAGCAGCATCTTTTAAACGCTGCTCGTCATCTTCGAAACTCATTTTGAATTCAAAAACATAATTCTAATTCCAAGTAATACGTGCTCAAAAATATTCCACGAGGAAACAGAAGAAACATTAGACCCAAGTAAATACAAAAATTAAATAGCTGTAATTTCAACTCCTCCATCCTCAGCTACCAATCCCAACACCTTCGCCAATTACGGTTGCCAACTACTATGATCTCCAGTATTGTACTGCATTTTTGTCTAGTGTACTATATACAGTTAGAAAAAGATATATCTGGTACGCAGAAATACTATATTCCGATACATCGATGAAATTCTACAATTTTTACTTATTTTTGTACTCTATGGTTACTATCTACTCAAACCCTTAATTTGCGAAGTTAAACTTAACAGAGAGGATTTTTTTCTATAATTACTATGAAGTAGCGAGAAGAGAGAAACAGAACTATACAAAAACGAGCTCCTTATATGTGTTAATTTCGACTTTCAGTGCAATCAAACCTTTGACACATACGTCGAAGACGACAAATTAATTAATAATGCAAAAACCCACAAAAAATATACCTGCATTGAAAAAATAAGGTAGATTTTCTACCACTTTCCTCTGAACAGTACTATATATTTTCACAATGTACTAAATATTTTTTTTTATCACATTTGGCCATGAAGTACTATATTTTCCCTAAAAGAGACTTGACAACCCTGCCACCAACCGTCCTCCTCAAAATTCATCGAAATATCCAGACCAGATTCGGTTCAGCTTCCATTCCGATCGATTGCACTTGCGAAAAAAGCAACGGTCCACGGAGGAGTCCGGTGCAGCTCCCGAGGAGGAAGTTGGCCGAGGAAAGAGCAGGAACGGAGGAAGTATATACGCGGAGGAGGATCCTCGAAGGATGCAGTAAGGGCCGAGGGATCGGGCGTGGAGCGATAAGAAGGCACCCGCAGGTGTAATTATGATTACCGCAGTGCAGAGAAAGACGGAGTATTGCGGGGCTCGTATGGCAGCCGTGGGATCGTGGGAAATAGGAATCCTCGAACGGCACTTTCGCGTCTCTGGCTCTTGCTAGCAGCCGCCACCGACCACCAACAACGCTGTTTTCCGATTGTTGGTCCCCTGGCCTTTCGCACTGGCTTCCTACCGTCCACGGTTAGGATACCGCCGCGTCTACGCGGCCCGTAATCAAATATTTGACGAGTTTCGTAATTTCTTAGACGGTGCAGACTACCGTAGACGGTTTACGGTGCCGCGTATCGATCTCCATCACGCGTATGGGCTTCAACAATCGCTACCACCTCGCCGGGCTTCTGCTTCACCATTTTTCAAGAACAATTAAATCTGCTGTAAGATGAATCGACTAATTGGATCGTCGTGATCGATCACTTGGCTTCTAAACATCGAGTAGCTACTTGAAAATCTACTTCGCGGAGAAATTACTCCGGGGCTATCGATAGAAGGAGCGCCTGCTAAGTGGAATTCGAGTGCTGGCGGCAATAAACGTGATCGACGGCAATTCGATTTTCTCAAATTATTGCTACTGTTCAACCTGGTAGTTGAGCATCTCGGCCCGCCTAATCCACTCTCCTTGCGTGGAAGCTAGCTTCAATCTATGCGTCCATAAAAATCCTTCAATGATATTTCAATCTTCCACAAGCTAGCCCATTACGGCGACCGCCAGCAGTCCCTGCAATCGTTCCAAAGCTACGCAAAGCACGAGTAACGAGAAAACACCCCGGTGGCCGTGTCTCCGTAAGAATCGTGGAAAAAAAAAGCGTGCTGGGTAATACACGCTGCGGGGGGGTGGGTGTGTGGGGGTTGGTCGGAGCAGTTAACAGCCGAGTTTTTCCAGCATGGACCCCATGGGTGCGCCCCACGGCACCCCGAGGTCTCGTTTCGACCTATGCTTTATACGCAGCTCGCCCTCCCCTCGCCCTTTCTAGCCACCACGATCGCCCGTCGACCACCAGCCTCCTCCTCCCCATAACGCGCAGCCACCGTTATGGGGATGAATTCGACCTGGAGAATACATTCGTAGGTGGGCGGAAAAGAATTCCACGGGAGGTTGCCATTTTAATGCCTCCTGTTTAGACAGGCGCGTTGGGGAGTTCGGTATTGCTGGATATACTGCGAAATTGATTTTACAGGCAGACTGCGGGGTCGAACGGATTATTGCACAATTATTACGTGGGCAGGATTCCAAGCGGGTAGATAAGGGCGGTATTTAAAGTCTTTGGAGAGCAAGGATCAAAGGGTTCATCGATCGATCTGCATTGCCGAGGAAGATAGCTCTCGACAGGATAACGCAGACATAACGAACCTGCAACATTGTAACTGGTTTCGAATTGTCGTCGGACGAGGCGATTGAAGGCCTGTTCACAATCGTGGGTGACTTGAGATTTGTACGAGACTGTGAATGTGTGTTTACTTGGTGACGCTCGAGTATTTAGTTGGAGGGTTTTGGATTGCGAAGAATTTTAGAGGCGTTTTCTAAGTCCTTCTTGTTTGCCGCTGTGTTGTACTTCTCTTGGATAAATTATTTTAGTCGGCAATTATGTTCGAAGGTCTGCTTGGAAGGACCACGAATGTGCACCGAGGGAAATGCTTCTGCAGGTAGGTTTCAACGTAACTCCGCGATCTATCGATCTCACGTGTGGGCTGAGCTTAAGAGATACGCGCCTCCGCTATCCTTTCTCCTGTTTTATTGTCCTTGTTCCAAGTTGGATCCCTTATCCATCATCTTCTCCTTCGATTACGACCCAGGACGTCGGAGTCGAGAAGCCACGCCGGCCTTCGAGAGCTCTGGCAAGAGCAACAGGAAAGTACCGGCCAGAGAGAGAGAGAGAGAGAGGGAGATGTAAAAGGAAAAACGAGGGGGAATAAAACGAAACGAGGAAATATAGGAAAAATGAAACTGGGGGCAGGTTGCAGACATAAAGGGCGAACAGGAAGCTTCTCTTATTTTTAAGCTGAATTAGAAAACCTACGAATAAAACTGACAGCCACCAGTCCATCGAACCTCCTCGCGCTGAGATAAATATCATTGTCGAGGAGCGGATCAAGTTATTCAAAGATGCTTCATCGCCGTTAAGATTGAAATGCGCCAGGCAAAAGGGGAACTATTTACTGAAATTGATTTCGCGGGCTCTTAAATGCTGTGGATTGAAGGAGCGTCGGAGGACTAACCGAGGAAGTCGAGGAGGAAGCAGAATTGGGAGAGGAAGGCTCGAAGGGGAAACGAGAGCGCCAACACAACGCGTATGCAAACTTTTAATAACGCGTGCATCCTCTTTTTACTGTTACAAGGTATTCGTTAGCGGTTTTACGAGCGGATAATTACAGGACGACGCGGCAATACCCGTGCAAACTTTTTTTCACCCCCTTTTCGCGCCTCCCTTTTTACACTGGGCCAGAGCACCTCGCGGGAATGTTTGCGGACAAAGAAACAATTGTTCCCGCTTGCACCGGGGAACGTAATTCGGCGGTAAAAATCGCGACAGCGTCGAACAGCTACGAAAAATCGGCAATCGAGAATAATACAGATTTTGAAATACTATCGCTGCTCCAATGTCGAAACCCTACAACGAAATTATGAAATCATCTACTAATCATCCTTTTACTAATTCCGCCGCTATTCCAAGCTCCGTAGTTTCGAAATTCGTCATCCAAAACGAAGTTCGCTATCTACAGTACTCTTCGGGAATACGTCTTTAGGAATATCGAGGTGCGCCTGCTTTGCTAGGTCCTGGTGATCCGTCGAGGATGCAGGTTCCTCGAAGGAACCTCGAGCCCGCCGCGTTCATCCTGGTAAAGGGGAATTCAATTAAACGTAAGCGTTTCTCTGCGGTTGACGCGTGGGCATGCCAGTCGATTATTGCGATGCACGTGCGTGGTGCATCGAGCCCACGGTGTGCTTCTGCCCGGACCGGAGAGGTCGCGCTTCCTTTCCTCCGTGCCACGAAAGGGCAAATTGCGCCGATCCTTGTCTGAAATGGTCTCAAAACCGCAATCGCTCAAGACCCGGACAATTAAACGGCGCGCGCCACGACGAGAATCCACTCTCCAGGGAGGATGCGCCCGCGAATTTGCTAGACAAATCATTTCCCGAGACTCTCCCTTCGACCCTCCCTCCAATCTTCGCTTCGATAATCGGCACGATCGAAGAATGATTATAACCTACACGAATTAGAATTCTCGATGCGTAACTATTCTAATTAAAATTGATGAAGATAAATCTCTTAAGAGGCGAACTTTGTACGGATTAGCACTGAAATAAAGCCAGAGCTCTGAAATTGTTTTCGAAGAACTTATTTCTTCTAACTTGTTGTCTACATATTTAAGAAAGCAAAGGTAATTTTTTCCATAATAAAAAAAAATTATGCCTTCGACGCCGTGGCCATATATCGACTATTTTTTATTGCGGAAAACTTTTTTGTTACTTCTTTAAATATGCACTAAGTCATCCCGAAAGTTTCAACAAGTTAGAATAAATAAGTATCTTGAGAGAAAATTTCCAAAAAATCTTAATCCACATCCATGTACAATACTCCAACCGTATCCTTTGCGAAATTCAGTGGACGCAATTGCAGCAGGTATTAACAGCCACTTCCAAATACCGATTATCCATTTCCCCCCTGTAAACACTCCGTAATATAACTTCGAATTATTCTTGAAGCGCAGTGTCGAAGACTTCGCGGAGTCGCGCAGACAAGGAAGGATAGTCCCGACGAGAATTTTCACGGAGCGCCAAGGTGCAGGGGAATGCGAGGAGTCAGCACCCGTAATAGATCCACGAGGAGCGCCTCCATCGGGTGGACGAGGCGGAAGGTGATCCCCGAACAGGAAGATGCTATCTGGCCGAACCGCTGCCCAAATACTAATTGGACCAGGCTTTATTTATACACAGTAGCTCACGTGACAAAGGTTACACGTGGCATTCCTGCGGCTTTCTCGGCGTGTCTAGCCGCAGATCGCCCCCTATCAGATCGGATGGGTGCCTGCCATTCCCGGGGCGAGCATTTCTGATCGCTGGCCTCGTCCATCTTGTCGCCCGTCGACAGCATCCCTAGTCAGCCTTTTAAATGAGCCTCGACTGAGCTGGTCGATCGGTATCGATCTTTCTCCATCAGCAATTCAGCAGCATTTTTCTGCGCTTCGCTATGAGCATGCGTTGCGATTTGTGTTATAAAATAATCTAGCTCACGCGTTGTACAGGTGCGCGATGTATTCGAAGGGACTTGCACGAAATTCTGGATCACATTTTGCAAAGCTTTACAGGGTAAGTTGAGGACAGTTGGCTCACCAAATATAAAATGGCTATTAAAACTATGTATTCAGAATTCTATGCTGATACAGAAAACAAATGGCGGATATTTGCTTCGAGAGAATATTTACTGAAAATAAGCTTGAGAACTGAAGTCGTGACACCTGACCGTCTCTCCTGAGGTGCTGGGAGAGATGGCTCGCGGCGTTAGAAGGGGTGGTTCGCGTGTCTGGGAGAGTCGACTCGCGTAATCATTCGTGAAAAAATGACAAAGAAGAAAGCAAAATTATCTGCTGTAATTAAAATCTGAGAAAAGCTCTGTGAGAGAAGATTAGAATTGAATTGGGAGGATTCAGCAGTGTGTGCGCCGGTGGAAGAGGAGAAAACGAGTAAACAGCGGGATGAAAAATTGCGGGGTAATCGCACGGAAGCTGAAGAGGAGGAGGACACTGTCCCACACTTTGCAATTCTCCTGGCGAAGAGAAAGGACTGCCGTCGAGGCGAGATTTGCGGTTTCCCCTCGCGATAACAGCCAAGGGATATGCCTAACGTAACGCAGAGTTATATTACACCTATACGAACGGCTGCTTAAACGCTTTGCAATACGCAACGGGCATTAACTTGCTGGAATTTTCATTTGAAACGGTCGCCGGTGGATGCTGCGAGCCGTGTGCCTGATAAAAATCGTATTCATAGTCTGCGAGCTTCTGTGTTCAATTTTCTAACGAGGAAGAGCGACATGGATCGTTTATCCAGGATTGAACAGATGCCGAGCTCCCGGAACCTCTCCACTGTGTTTCTGATTAAAAACCATGCTGTTCCAAGTCGAATGCTGTTTATCCTCGATCGAGAATTACGACCAGCTTCTTAACCGAGGAATCAACGTCCGCTGAAACGCGCGATGGTGCTCGTGTAATGAATAGTCACGAAGCGATCGTCGATCAAGTCGAGGCGAACGGGGGCACAGAGACGAGCCCTTAACGCATCTAATTAGTTATGGTGTCTTTCAACGGCTAAATCATTCTCAATTGGATGACTCGAGAAAATCCTCCACCAGGCTCTCTCGAGTAACTCCACCTTTACGCTGCGAATAAGCGAGCGCCTCCTTCTGACAATTTACTCCAAGAGGAGGCGATCTTACAGATTCACTTTCCATATTAAATTAAAAAAGTCACTTGGAAATTTCTCTGCGTTCTCTTAAAGCAACAAAGTCTTTTCTATTGTCAATTTAATTCCACGTTTGAAGCTTCAAATACCTCCCCCAAATGCAGCATCTTCCAAAAAAAAATTCTGAATTCATGCAAACGCTATCTACACTTTCCGTATTAAATTAATAAGGTCTCTTGGAAATTCCTCTCGGTTTTCTTTAACGAATAAAATCGTTTCGCATCAAGTTCAACCCTGTCCACGTCGAATTTCCCTTTGAAAAAGCTACGAAGCAAATTGTAACTCCGTGAAACGTCTATTACGAGCCGTCTACTAGACCAGTCCGCGTCCTCGGCACTCTTAGTGCTCCTGCGAGTTGCTTATCGGTCGCGTTTATCTTCGATCGAAGCCAGCAATCAGGAGCAAGCACTTCTGGCCCCGCGTGTCTATTCGCCTCGATACGGAGGAGCCATTCAGAGGCAGATGGAAGCCTCGTCAGCTCGCGGCGTCCTTCTCTGAAGACGTCGAGGTGTAGGTCGGCAGATTTTATCGCACAGGAGATTCCTGTACCGCGGTACGTCCCTACCTGGCTCCGTTTTGTATTTCACTTGCCGCGACATGCGTCTCGCGCTCTCCTCCAGGACGGCGAGTCGCCTTCAATGACGCTGCCACGGAATTAAGAATTCTATATAGCCGGCTCGCTGCTCCCCTGGCCTCTTGCGACATCCACCAGAAAAGGGGACCAAGCACGGGCGATTTTATTCGCCGAATTCGGGGTCCTTTCAGAATCTCACTGTTTAAAGCTTCTCGAATGACGATCGCGCGTCTGGTGGGAGTACAAGTTGCTACTGATTGCGTGGAATGATTATTTGGTAGTATCCTGTAATTGGTAGCCAAAAATCCGCGCATCGAGACTTCTTTGGAGAAAAGGAAGGCGTCCTCTGTGGACCAGGCGTGGCAGATTAGTTTTAAGTTGAAGAAATTGATTCTTTTAAACATTTTTCGAAAGTATGTACTGCGAAATTTTCATGGAAAAATTCCGACTATTTTAGCTTCTACAGAGGCGTTTTGTAGGGAGCGTAGAGGCTCGGCTTCTACGGATGAAAACTTTGAACGCGTTTTTCTCGAAACGTCATTTGTCCGCATCGCGAAGATAAAATCTGAAAATCTATCGAACCGATTGCTTTATAAATTTTACTGCTTATTCTGCGCACCTGTGACTCTCGCACGGGCTACAGTCAAATATCACAAAAACAATCGCATGTCGCAGTAGAATACCCGCTTAACGCGAAAGATTGCATTGCACTGTGAGCGGCGTGCTTTCACGCTGAGGAGTTTACACCTGCTGCACGACTTTAACAAGTTGCCATATTTTCTGGGAATCATAGAAAGTGCCTAACGTCGTCCTAGTGTCTTGAAACGCTCGCTCGAGGCGAGTTGACAGAACTTTTCTCGGCAGTAGTGATCAGTTGGAAAGGCCAGACGACGTTGAAGCAATATTCCGCTAAGCTTGCGCCGCTAAAAGTGGTAAGCAATCTAGACTCGATGGAAAGTTGGTAGGTCTTCGAAGCCCTCTGTCCTGCAGAGGGGAAGTTGCCTCGAGGAATGGAGTTCTCCGAGGACGACTGCTCTGGGTAACTGGTGTTCCGGCTGTTACTAAGGGAGGCTCCGTAAATGTAACGCTTGCGATTGTTACAATTGCGAGAAGGGGGTGTCGGGTGCAACGTCTCAGCAAAAGAACTGGGGCAAGGTTCGCTCAGTCATATCCGTACGAGGCAGGAATGCACAAGGTGGTGTGCTTAGCATGCGTGACACACGGGGAACCGAAGAGAAATCGCTCTCGCGCTTAGCATATCGCCGCGAAATAGATCCCAGCTTCAAACCTACCCACCGGTTCTGCCTTCGCGAACTTTAGCACAAGCCGAGCGATGAAACTGTGCCAGAAGTGGCGATAAAACGTCCCTAGGAAACTTTCAAAATAGATCCAAGATACGGCGAAATATTAAACGCGCGACTCTGTTTCGTTAACAAAATTTCAATACAATTCGCAAAGAAGCCCCGCTGTAAAAAAGACAGGAGTATTGTAGCTACAGTCCCGTGTTCCTGGGGGTCTATTGAATTACCAACACCCAACTTGGACAGTGGAAATTCGGTGGGAGTAAAAATTTGATACGGCGAACGCGCAGTGAAGATGGGAGAGGCTGATGAAGATAGTTGCCTGGTAACGTAAATGGTTTGACGGCAGTTCACCTTGCTTTGCGCAGGGAATTTCAGGGACCGCTGGCGCCCAGGAAAACAATAATCCAAGGTAATGATGATTGCCGAGCACTCAGCCTCGCCAGGATTAATACAGCCCATTTGCATTCGTGGGCGAGTGGCTACGTGGACGCTGCTACCTTGTCGCAATCGCGACCGTGCAAATAACACGTGCTGGACTACCGAAAGACGAGATACACGCGGATGGAATATCTTAATCGCTGCTCGACATTCTGCCCTGGTAAACATTCCATATACACGTTCCTCCTGTTCGATGATCGACAAACAGAGGTTCCTCCACTCGCTTCCCATCAACTTCTGGATCGAAATTTAATTTCAAAGTTTTTATCTTTAATTTAATCACAGCAAACAACGGAATAAAAAGCAACAACAGAATGTAAAGCGGAGAAAGGGGAGTACTAGAACATGGAAACTTATTCGAGAAATGGTTTGAATTACATCGTGCGTCAAAGTGGAAACTCTTCAGATTCTACTTCCAATAATTAATTATCTTGTTTCTAGCCTTGAGCAGATATTATAGCGAGCATGCAGGTTTTTTTTTTAAGTTTCTTTCGCACGCGGTGACTGATACTGCGGCTGCACGGTGCAACAAAGTGCACAAAAGCTGCACTTGCACGTGCAAGAGAGGCGGCTGAGTAATCGGATGTAAATGGGTCAACGCGCGAGTTCGAAACGCCGTTCATTAAAAGCGCGCGGGCCGCTTTCCAATTCGAGACACGATGAGAAAAACAGGCTATTGTGAGTCAACCACATCTGAAACGATCGCCTCGAGGCCCTTTTCTGCGATCGAGATTGCCACTCGCCGAGGATAGCACCCTTCGAACCAGCTGTTTCTGTTCGATAGTGGAAAAGTGAATTCACCCTTAAATGCGAATTATATATCTTATCCAAAACTTCGAATTGCACCGCTGTTCTTTTGGAACTCCGGCAACAACTTAATCGACAACGGCGAGCAATGTCCATCGCTTGAAGATGGAGCACAGTCTGGAGGTTGGTAAAAGAAGGATTTCGAGATTAATTAACCCGTCGACAGTTGGACATGAACTCCACCTTCGATTCGCATTAAAATTACTGAGCCAGCAATATCGGCGATACCCTGCACGCATCATAGAACGCGCGATGTTCTTTAGGAGACCATGAATGGATTACTACAATGAAAAACATTAATGGATCGTGACAAGCACTTGCCCTTGGAAACTGGGCTCCTTCTAGTCGCTTTGGAACTTTATTATCTTTAATCTTCGATTCCTAAGGACTGGTGTCATTCAGTTCTATAAAATACATTCGAGTAATAAATTCTTCGTGACTTCTCTACTAACATTATCCACGAACAAGCTCTTCTTCGTCTCACCCAACTCTCCCACCATCTTCCCAACATAAATCCCTCTTCAACTAACAATAGGTAGGTACTTCCAACGATTCGAATCCGAAATGACCGCGGTTCTTATTTATTTATTATAAAATAAAACGGTCGCGGTTCTGATTCGAATCGAGTTTCAAGAACGGTTCTTCAGCTTCCTCCGAGCCCTCAACGAACCCCTTCACTTCCAACGCGACAAGATACTTTCCATCGATTGAACGACGATGTTTAGAAACAATCATCCCCGGAGAGTAAAAGATACTGATTAGCTCGCGGGATCTTAGGTCCTCAGTGACTTCTAGCCTCCCCGGAGCAGGCTCCAGACTTCACCCAGGGTGGGGAACAATAACTGGGAGGGGATGGGCCTCGAAGACGGGGCGATAACGCGAAATCGTCGGGCGGTAAAGTACGTCGCCCCGAGGAAAGTTTCCGGCGCTGTAAGAATTTCTCGCCTCCGGCCTGCCTGGCCAAAGTTTTCGCCTAAATTCCCGCGGGTACCATGAGAGGGAAAGGGAGAAAGAAAAGACGTGGAGGGAGTGTACAACGCCACCCCCGCAGCGCAAGAAGCAGCGCGCTGCACCCACACAGCCCAGCGTCGTCATCGAACGTAGAAATCGCAGAATCTTTGCGGAAACACATGGGGTTCACTGCACCCCAACGTCATTTTTGAGTTACCATTATGGAATTAATAAATCTTATAACATTTCAGTGATAATTGTACATTCTTAATGCTGTAAGAATTTTAAGAAATAAAAAATTAAGAATTGTAAGAACTTTTTTTTTTAGAAATGTAAATTTTCATCTGATCAAATTTGTAGTTGAAAAAGCAATGTGTTTCTGTTAAAATACCCCAATTTTCAAATTGTATTTAATATTAAAATTTGAAAATTCGGTGAATTTTAACAAAAAAAATCGCTTTAATTTTTAGCCCTTAATGCGTTTAATAATTGCATTCTTCTTCGGAAGATGAGTGACAAATAGAAGGTGCAATAGAATGGACAAAAACCCTCTGAACACCCCCGCAGCAGTCGATTTATTTTAGAAAAAATTTGCTCCTGTCTTAGAGGATTCTTCCCAAGCGATTTCTGACCAGAAAAGAGGACAATCGCTCTGCGAATAACGAGAATAGAAGGTGGGGGTTGCAGGGGGGTGAATTCCCGCCGAGTCGTCGAGCGAGAGCTCCTCGGAGCGTCGGCTCCGCGCGCGTAAATAAGCGTGCTAACGCGAGCGAGTGTGCGCGCCACGGTCTCGCGGCATTCACGCGAGAAAACTCCCTGGAGAAATAACCGGCTTGTATGTAATGCACGCCGAGGCATTGTAACGGGGGTGTAAAGCCGGTGCTGCGGTCCTGGGGGGTGGACGGAGCGGTGGGGCGAGAGGAAGAAGGAGGAAGAAGCTGTTGGGGAAAGAAGGAAAAAGGAGGAGAGGGAAGAGCGAAGGAACGGGAAGGGAAAAGCGGCGAGATCCACCTTTCAGGTGCGAAATGCCACCCTCCGATGTGCACTGCACCCCCACGACGTGTATTTATTATTTTATTAGCACCAGGGGGTGGAAGCTGCGAAGGTGGAAGCTCTTTGGGGGACGTAAGACGACAACGTCCTGGTAGGAGTCTTACTAAATCGATCGGAAAGGGGATCAGGGTGACATAATAAGAAATTTTCTCTATTATCGCAAAGTTTTACTAGCTTCATTTATGCGCGAGATCTCATTTATTGATTTACGTTAAGCGTGGAATTTTTGTGTGGGTTAGGTAAGCTAATATTTCCAGTTGAAAACTTGAACGAGGAAGACGATTTGTAGAAAATTTGAATGTTTTCCCGCCAGATGAGAGTGTATCGATGGAGTAAAACGCTGCGGGAGATTCGTCAACTGCGGAGCAAACTTTGCTTACGTACCGACGGCCGGTAAGTGGGAAAACTGCCACGAGAATTCCCGACACGCTCGTATCGCACGGTAAATCAGGGGAGTTCGAAAGTTTTTCTAGCACTATCGAAAGAAAGAATATCTTTAAAAAAAAAATTACAAATATTCATACACCAGGATACATCCTCCCTTATTAGTTAAGCCTTCTGCCGATCAGAATCGTGTGCAACCATTACAAAATTTTCTCTCCAGCCCCTAAGCAAGGAATTATAATACGAAATGCTAATCAACCCCGAAAAATTTTCACGTCCCACCACGAAACATCTCCGAAACCTGCATTCCCCAAACACAATCCACAAATCATCGATTTCCAAGGTAAACAAACTAGTGGGACATCGAGACGAAAGTCAATATCGAAATCTCTAAAAATTCGAGGCCTGATAGGGGAGATAAGGCTGGGCGACGCGGGTCCAGCTGGCGGTTTATCAAATAATAAGCGAATTAAAGCGACGGGGAGGATGGCTGGCGGACATTTAAAGTGCTCGTCCGTGTCCACGTCCGTCCTCTCTAATTGCCGTCGGCTTCAACCGCCATGCAGGGCAGCAAATCTCATCCGTGATAAAATAATTTCGGCGTTTGCGCGGGACTCACCCCCGGCGGAGATCCTTTGTTTACCTTCGCCCCCTGTCAGTTCCGCTCCCATCTTCCTCGATCCTCTTATTCCTCGTCACCCTTATTCCAATTCCATCCTCGTCCCTCCGCGCCCCCTCCACTTTCACTCTCGGCCCTCGTTCGCGCGCGTCACACCTTTTTCCACTGCCGTTTTCCCTCGGCTTTTCCGCGGGATCGATTCTGGCTCGCGATCGACACCGTTTTCACTTAACGTCAATTAGGCTCGGAGGGGATAATCGCGTTTGAAATCGGTGACGAAACGTCGCCGGAGATTTTTACAACTCGGGAGGGGGGCGGGCAGGGGTTCGATGAAAATTGAAGCGGGGGATGAGAGTTGGGATGGAGGGATGACGGTGAAGCTGAAGGGTGGAATGTTGGTTAGAAATGTTGGGAAGAAGTCAAAGAGGTTGGAATGAAAGGCTGAGAAGTCAAAGTGGAAGTTTGAAGGCGAATGGGCGAGATTGAAGCTTGCTGGTGGAATCTGAAGATGAAAATGGGAAGTTGAGGAGTGGAGGCTGAATGTCGAGCGATCTACGTAGAGGCGGAGGAGCTCCGTTCCTTTCGAATAATGGATGACCGAGTGCAAGGTTCCTCGGTGTTCAAAGACAGACGCGGGTTAAATTTTCAACGTGTCCACGGAGGCTGTGTAACGGCTTAGTTAATCAGAGAAGGCTGCTCTTGTCTCAGCAATTGGAATCCTGCGACATATGAACGGGGAAGAGGGTAGAAAACGTGTCGCGTTCTATTTTTCAAATTCTTAGAATCCCTATAATAATAGAGGAAGAGGTGCAAATATGAGCTAGGGTCCAAACATGGGCTAGTTGAATTATTAGGTCATAGTGGGTGCTTCACTCCATCGGCAAAGGTGTAAAAGTACGACTGAGAAAGAAAAGTAGCTGCAGGAAATAGATAATGGCTTGCATTTGCTTGGTTAATATCCTGCGTTGCAAAACGTCTTAAAGGAACGAACGAACGAACGAATCTGAAAGATTTTACAGGTATGTTTGTTTTATTTTTTTTAACAACAATCTAGCGAACTGAGAGTTAATTTGCTATGAGCACTATATTGTTGACATTGCAAGCTTGTACTCGCAGAATTTTTTATAACGAATAGCATCGCGTAATAATGACTTTCACTGCTCCAAGCGTCCATGAGCAAGTGGTCTAAATACGGGCTACAAAGCTGAAGACGATTTCAGCGACGTTGATGAAACTCATCAAAGGGGGCATGCAGACGACGAGGATGCGAGTCGCATGTCTTGCAGAAGACTTTTCTCTAGAGACACAGAGGGAGAACTTTTGGTGAAGTGTTTTTATTATTATTATTATCATTATCATTTATTCAGGGGTAAGAAAACCCTTTAGTAAGGTACAATTATGGGCATGTAAGAGACAAAGTAACAGGACAGTAAGTAAACGAAGTAGATTTTAAGCTTTCAATATTATATGTGGGCACACCATGCCTGTGCAGGTGTTGAAAGGACGTGTGCATCTCTGACTACTGTAAATACACCATCACCTTCTAAGTTTATTTTTGCTAGCATTTTGGACGTGTTTTAAAAAGATTCAGTCTGAAAATATGCAGTTTTCACTGTTCTTTAAGATTATTTTAATAGTAGCCCATATTTAAAGCCCGTTTTCAAAACCGAAAATTTGTACTGCTATTTTGAATATAGAATTTCAAACAAAGCTTACTCTTTTTCACCTTATTTCACCTCCGTGTAATAAATTAAACACATTGAACATACTGGTTCAAGTGTCGGATCATAAAAATCTTCAACAGGTGTGGCAACAATCCTAAAATAAAAGTGGTAGCCCATATTTAGGCCACTTCCTCTATACAAGCATTCCTACCCCCACAACAGGATTCCATAAAAAGAGGACCCCTCCAACGAACCTTCGAATTAACCAAGCCGCAATTAATATCCTCAGCCGGCCCAATTACCCAAGGAGGAAGCCGAGCGACAGAAACGCGATACGCGTTCTTGTTACGAATTTCTCCCGCCTACCCAGCCGAGAAAGACGCGCAGCGCGATTAATCACGAGCAACTAACCCTTTGTCGTCCCGCGAAACCACCCCCGCAACTAACCCACCCTCGCGAACGATTGCGTGACTCCGGCAAGTTGATCCGTTGCCCGTCGATCGCGAGGATCCTCCGCGCGGATAAAGATCCGAAATGAATTCCGAGGGTGGCCTGGGGGACAACAAGCCGCCGGAGGGCGGCGTGGGTGGGTCAGGGACGGCCGTAGGGGCGGCTAAATTAAGAGCAGAAAGAAGGGAGCAGCTTCCAGCGATCCCCGAACCCGGCAGAAACGAGAGAGTCGAATGCTCCGTAATGTGAGCCGCTTAAAGTTGCAATGGGTCTCTGGGGTATAGAAAAAGAGGGGGGTCTAGGGGTGGCCGGGGTGGAGGATCGAGTGACTGACTGACTGAAACCAAAAAGGACCCCGCCTAAGAGATTGGGATCCTCGCGAATCCAGGCGAGTCCGCTGGGATCGCGTCGAATCGCGGACATCTTTCTGCGATCGCTGGGTCGATCCTTTATTACCTGGCGATAGATGCGTTGGATCGGTCAGTGGAAAATGGAGAAGCTTAATGAATCTTCTCCAAGTGTGGTTGGGAAGAATATAACAGTGGAAAGAGTGACCTCGGCGTGCTAATTAAGAGTCAACTCGTTTCTTACGAACGGTATTATTTAAACCACGATACGTCCCTTTGTAAGTGCAGATCCGATTTCTGTTGATGCACCCTTGGCTAACACTGCGCGGCACGTCTCGCGAAGAATTCACGCGTAAAGCCGAACCCCGTTTCACACAACGGAATCACCGTTGCAGTAAATAAAGCGACATTTGCGTGACTCTTAATTAAATTCGCCGATTTTCCCATAATTAAACATTGATTTATCCAGAGCAGAGGGCGGATTCAATAAAACAAAGCTGGTGTATACGTGACTGTTAATTAAAACCGTCAGTTTCGCCGACAATTGAATAACTTCGTTCGTTATTACCTTCGCCCACAATTCGTGATTCGAAATTTAATGAATCAACGTCTACGGTTGCTTTTTCATCGGATATTCGATCGTTCCGCCGCGCAGAGAATTCATGGGAAAAGTTGTGGATCGGTCGCAGGTCCGGGGAAAGGGTCTTATAATTACGAGGACGCGAGTCGTCGAGGCCTTCGGCGAGCGCGGGACAGAAGCTGCCACTAAAAGGACACATTTATGTCTTCCCAGGAGTACGTTAGCTAGATGGCTAGCCGGCGGCCAAACCAACCCCCTCCTGGTCTTATTCACGGACCAGGAACCCTGTTCAACTTCCCCTGGACGTCGACTAAAGCCGAATCTCTCTGTTGCACGACGGTAATCGAATCAGCATGGCCGCGTCACGATTCCGCGGAAACTCCTTCGTCGACAACCAAGTCGTCGTTTCGCTTATTCTATACAGCAACTGCGTTCGCTATGCCCGTACTAGCTTCGCTGTTCTTTGCCGTCAGATCTACGATTAGAAATACTGGACCACTTGTCGCTGAGATGTTAAAACGCGTTGCTGCTTCTAAGGGATGATCCACTTCTGGATAGTAAAGTTCGCGAGATGTAACGGTCTTACGGGGGGTAACAGAGTGACTCGACGAATTTGGGAAGATTTATCTTTCCATGGAGGAATAGAAATGAACCTTAAGGGTCTACACCACCTTGGATTCTAAAAATTGCAGCTATCTTTAAGAGTTTTTATTACAGTGATTAAGAATATGAAAAATCTGTAACTAAGCATTTATTACAGGTACAACTATTGAAGAAGACGAAACAATTTTTGTTCGAACGCAATGGCGTCGCTGGGGACGGTCCACGTAAGCTTCTATTTTTGCAGCGCGCCAAATTGTTGGACCTAGAGCAATAAACCTAAAATTTTGTCACGTAAAATGAATTTCGTGTACTTCAATAGTTGTGCAATGGATGCATAATTGTAAATTTTTCATTTTCTTTGTCATTTTCTCAAAAAGAAGCTGAAAGATAGCTGCTATTTTTAGAATCCAAAGTGGTGTAACCCCTTAATTTTGATTTTCCATGGTACCCTTAGGTCTCTTAATTAACTTCCTCTAACTTCCAATAGAATACTTTAAAGAGGCTCGACGATCTAACACAGGAGGGCGAGTCGTGGGAATTCGGAGGAAACATGGGATAATGAGGGAAAATTGCCCAACCCCGCAAGGATCGGGTAAAATTTACGCGTGGAAAAGCGACGTCTGTCGCCCTGGAGGGATGCGTGCGCCCCATCTAGCCGAACCGCTGTCCTAGATCGATCAAACGAAATAGTTAATTGTGTCTGTGACAGTGTCCCCGCGTCTAGTAATGGACTTGGGAGATTGGTCGAGTAAAACCCAGTGAAACCGAACTGGGTCCTCTGTGTTACCCGCCGGCTAATCGAATTACAGCGACGTACGGTCGGATTCGTGGAAACTCCTGGTCCCATAAACCGAGCGCGCCGGCAAATGCTCAAAGTGTCCCTGGGGCCCGATTAAAACCTTAAACACGGTAAAAGATCGTGCCCGCCGCGAATTCCGCGATTCAAATTAACGGGGGTTGAGAGATCGGAAAACTTCAATGGAGGTCCGATTTCCGCGGATGGAAACGATGAGCTCGCAAAGCCTTCCTACGAATACCTCCAGCGTCCCTCCCTCCTGCGATGCTCACTTGAAAAATTCACCCCTCGATCTTTCCGAGAAGGGAGACAACCCTCTTTATCGCCCGACGTTCGCTGCTTGTTAGGATCTCGTTGGGGGTTTTCGAGATTTTTATGGGTCACGGGACTGCTTAAGAATCCCGACGTTGGTCTCTTTGAGGCCGACCTGCCTCGATCGAGTTCAGAAGAGATGCACGTACGCTTGCTGGTTGGAAAAGGTGTGTGAAAACGTTCAGACTCACCGCTGTCGAGGCTGTTCTGGTTCTCCAGGTCTGGACCCTGCGCGGACGACGGCCTGCCATCTTGTAGGTACTCTGGAACAGGAGGAAGGTTTACGTTAGTGCGATGAATGGATATTGCGAGATAATGGGAGAAAAATAAACCTATGCTTCCTACGAAATTAAGGGGCTAGACTCTACGCGATAGTAATAAACATTGTGTAAAAGGAAAAATTTGTACTTGCTTTCATCTCCTTCTAATTAATTCGCAAAAAAAAAACGCTTGTTCCTCGAGCGATTTAGGTCCCCTTAATATTCCTACTATTTCCCTTATTCCAAGGTCCCGTGCTAAATAAGTGATCGACGAGTGATGAAAGAGCGCGAAGGGTTAAGTTTGCCAGCTGTTCGCAGATTTAGCTGCATCCCAGTCTGCGTGCGTTCCCGATTCAAAAACCTCGGACCCACTCGACCTGCCCGATACATTTTCCAGAGCAATACCGTTCCCGTCACTTTTTATCAGCCCAGCCCAGAAATCCACGGGCGTAATTCCAGAGAGGTAGCAGCCTAATGGGGGTCACCATTGAAATTTCATGGGATTTCGGGCGATCGAGCAGAACGAAGTCAGATACAGGGTCCAGGGCCAGCGCGCGCTCGACCCCTTTGCCGCGCGGATGCGTATAATACGAGAAAGGGGTGGAAAAGAGCCGTGGCGATCCCACGGGAGCCATACCCCGGTGATATTGGCTCCCATAGCCCATTCCTGAGCGTAGGAGGCCCCGAACCAGCCGCCTCCTGGGCCGAGGTCCGAGGGAAACTGGCCGAAATTCAAATTTCCCACCGGGCGTATGGCGTAACTTTGAGCGTAACTCGCGGCAAACAACCGCAAATGCCCGCCTCGTGCTCGCGATCACAGTTTTTCCGCTACACGTGTATCGATCACCGCCGCTAAGCGCTTCCGCGGGCAACTTCTTACAGCTCGGTGGCGAGTTTACCTCTGCGAGGGACCCAGAACCTAAGCGTGGAAGCGGTGGACATTGCAGAGCTCCGCTCTGTGCAACGCTTGATAAGAATTTGAGAGACCTCGGGGATTCAGAGCTTGCAGGGGAATTGAGGAGGCGCAGCTCCATCGTTACAAACTTCAAGTAAATTAGAAAACACTGTTTATAAAATTATTCCTCTGATTTAATATCAAAGAGAGAACAAACGATGTGGAATTTTTTTTTATATATATATATCACACGTCGTAACTCAAAAACTGTCGAAAATGGAGCTGCACCCCTCTTGCTGGAAGCTCCTCAATTATTTATTCCCTAGCCCTTTGGATTCCAGCGAGGAAAAGTTTCGAAGACAGGCAGGATACCTTAGAAGGCACCCCCAAGTGCAGGTTGGGTTAATTGTTTATCCGAGTGCGTGAATAATTCATTGATAAGACGTCGAGAAGACGCGCGGAGGGCGAAAGACGGTAAGTAGCAGGGCTAGGAAAGGCTGGTCGGAATTATCATCGCTCATAAGTCACCGGCCGTGAACATTGCGCGGTGCAGTTGGTGGTTTCCAGAGAAGAGATAACTCGTATAAATAACCCGGAAGTCCGCGGTGTACAATAGTCTTTTTTTACGAGTATGACTTTTGGGAGTTCCAAGGCCGCGCTTGGGACACTGTTGGTAATCAGTTTCTCGTTGGTACCGAAATATAGCGCGTCAACGAGGGGGTGGAAGGGCTGGAAAAACGCGTCTCACTTGCTGGAATTTTAGATTTCCCTTTTGGAGGCGTTTCCTGATGGGAATCGAGCCCTTGGCACGGAGTTCTACTCAAATTCTTCGCACTACTCTTTTGCCAGAGGGAAAACAGAAATTTGAACTAATTTGAATTTTAAGGGGGAATCCTACGTTATGGGCTAAAAACATAGCAAAGTTTAGGAATTTTTTTTTAAGAAACTAGCATTTCGATTCATCTGAAATGTGAACCATGCTTTTATGCATCCTTGAAGAAGTTGCAGGTTTTTTTTTATTCATTTTTAATAATAAATATAGGAGTTATGTGTCACGCCGCGCAAAACATATGTAGCTTCACTTTGATGAACCAGAATACCGCTAACAAGTAAGTCCTATAGGTACTTCTTTTGTTACATAAGAAAATCCTCGCAAAATTGGATAACAAAAATTAAATATTCAGACATTCCAGTTTGAAAACTCTCCACAATCCTCAATATTTTTTTTTGTTTTTTGATGGTTCGTCAATTTCAAACTACATGTGTATAAAATAAAACGCCGTTTCATTTTTTTGTTCCAACGGGCGGCGAATTTTGCGCGGCGTGATGGTCGAACATGCATAACACGCAAACCTGCAGCTTCCTCAAAGATGCATCAAAACATGGTCCAAATTTCACACGAATCCAAACGCTGGTTCCTAAAAAAAAAAATCCCAAATCTTGCTATGTTTTTAACCGAAAGAATAGGATTCTCCCCTTAACTATAGCCTGTACAAGATTTCTGAATGCGTAATAAATATTCCATAATCCCAGAAGCCAAAGACTGCATGACTTTCATTATCTGTAGTCAGTAAGCGAGAGTTGTGGAGAAATCCTCGGCAGTAAGCGACCCCCAATGACGGTTTATTTTTCGATCGAAGACCCACCTGATCAGGGTACAGTGCATGTCCAGGCGACCCATCGAAAAACGTTTCCAGCTCGACATCCGCCTAACACAATCACTGCCACCTGATTCCCCTAAAGAACAGCAGCCCTCGCAGTCAGTAAACCCGAACCTGGTTCCCCTAACCCCATAAACAACCAGCTCAACCGTACAGAAAAGCCCGAATAAACTCCTCCAATCATCCATTTGCCACTGTCCACCCTACAGTGGTCTACGATTCCTCAGTACCCTGGCAACAATTTCAATGAGCCACATTTTCCGAACCTGATACCCCGAAATCCTCTGGCTCTCAATTTACTACGCTTCCTCCAACTTTTTCCTTCGCGAATTTCCACGGAGAAGCACTTCAGCGCGCAGAGCCCTTCCCAGCGACCCCGCGACCCGAAATTTCCTCCTCCAGCGGCGACGCATCGCCCATTGAAGATTCAAAAGGCACCGCTAGGGTTAAACTCTTCAGCTCGCCCCTGTCGTTAGTCGTTGCGATTCTCGTCTAGGCGAGGGGGTGGGTGCGCGGTACGTATGAATTTCGACATCGCCACTCGAAGCTGTTGGGAAGCGGTTTTGGTTTTGTATTAGCATGTAACTCCGGCAGGAGTTGAAGTTGCGATGGCTTGTGGGTGGCTGGGCGAACGTAGGGAGGGTAATTACCTCCTTGGGGAGTGCTCCCCTCCCTCGACTCGCCACCCACCCACCCTCTCGTGGTGTAGCCTGGTATAGCCCCAGCACGGGTACAGAGGCTTCCCACTGCTCCCAGTGGTCCCGCGGGAACAGCCCAGTGGCTCTCATTCCGCCGGTGCTCATTCGACCCAAATTGGATTTCACCAGCGCGCGCGCGAACACCTCCACCGCCGATGGAATTTCTTTCGCCAGGGCGGCAAGCGTTTCGATTATGCGAACCCCTTCAAGGGTGCTCCGGGAACCTGTGCCTCACTGGGCCACCTTCGATCTCCAAGAGACACGAGGATTCGGAGTAGGACGCTGATTGTACGAGGGACGTTATAACCTTCGCTTTTAATTAATGGAAGCCTTGACGGATGAGTT
Source organism: Andrena cerasifolii (assembly GCF_050908995.1). Classification (NCBI taxonomy): domain Eukaryota; kingdom Metazoa; phylum Arthropoda; class Insecta; order Hymenoptera; family Andrenidae; genus Andrena; species Andrena cerasifolii. The sequence goes on from NC_135129.1 coordinate 9,951,336, forward strand.
ACGAGCAACCGACTTATTCGCGATGCTCGGTGTAGATGCGACGAGGATTAGTTACACCGCGAGGGGACTACGAACCGTTCAGGCCATCGCTGGACATTCATTAGTAAAATACTCCATTCGAAATTGACCGCGGGTCTCCGTCAGGCCTAATAACCGACTTGCCCCGTTTAATTGCCGCGACACCCGCGCCTTAAGTAATTCCAGGCTGATGACCGTCGCGAGGCAGCCCGCTGACGAGTCCACTCCAAGGAGGCTCGAATTAAACGTCAGAAAACGTCGGGTGGATATTATAAAATTGCTATTTTTAATCGCGGATTCTGACGCGAACGTCGGATAGCTACCCCCGAAGGCGCGGCGATATCGCGGCAGAGGAAAATCCAATTGGACCAGCCGGGGGGTCGCGCGAACGCTGAGCCTCCATCAAGAATTCACGCGTTGTTTAATACGTATCGCGGGATCCGCGCGCCAAGTCCTTTCGCAAACAGTTTCGCTCCTCGGGGCCAGGAAACAAAAAAACGGGCAGAAGCGTGGAGAGCGAGCGAGCGCTGATAGGCCAAATCTAAAATCGATACCGGAAACCACGAAAACCGCGCTCGCCCCCGCGTAATCCGGCCCCGAATCTGATTTTAATCGTTGCTTGCCCCCTCGATCAAGGTGTCACCGTCCGTGTACCTTCGCCGATGGTATCCACGATTTTCCGCGGGCGAAATGGCCACCAGCAATTCAATTAACCTCCGCGAGCCGCCGATACGCATCTACGCTTAATACGATTTTAATTAACGTCCGCGGGTGACGTTCTTTGGCCGCGGAGGTGGGAGCCGTTTCTTGGGCGATCCTGATCGCGTTAGTTCGCCTCGAGCTAACTTCCAGGCGAATTTGGCGGAACTTGGAGGTGAATTCGGTGGAGGAATCGGGGTCGAACAGGGAGGACTGATTGGGTTGGACGTAATTTAGGATTTCACCGTCTGTGGTCAGTGCCGGGGTTGGTCAGTTTTCTGCAGCGTAGAAGAACTTGGCGAAAGGTCAAGAATCGGTGTAGCGGGGTTCGAGTGGCATGGTTGATTTTAAGTTGGAGTGTACTTGTGATAGAAAATCTTCTGTTTAACGCGCAGTCATCTTTCTGCATTCTGCGAGACACCAAAACTTTCTCTACGACTCTAGAACAATTTCCTATAAAGTTCTCAATGACCCTCCAATTCCCTACCCTCACAATTTACCTAACCATTATCCATACAAATCCACAAAATTTGTAATATCTCCCACACCCTTAAGGGAACTAGGCAGTCGTTTTCCGTGAAAAAAAAAAACAGTTTCTTTGTAATGCATTTGTAAAAATATGATGGTTAATCCAGATATACCCTTTTACTCAATGTTTATTATCGTCATAGAGATTGAAAAAAAGTTGGTATGAAATATATATGTGCTTTAAAAACGGCGGTGCTAACTGGTAAACATTTTAACGTTCTACCGTGGTTTTCAGGTAATATTCGTCTTAAAAAGAGACGTAATCCAATTTCAAGGTGTGATTCTCGTTCGTGACCCAAACAAGCTTCTCGCTTGTCTGTTCCCCAGATCGCTCGAGTTGCAGCGGCACACCCGGTACAGTGTCATCGGCACACGCCAGCCTTAAGGGCAGCGCGGTATCCTCGCGGGAGCAGCACAAACAATAGCAATAGGTTTGGCCAGAGCCACCCTTCGAGCAGCCTTCAACGTCCTACGACCATGCCCTGCGCCAGTATCCTTCGACCTTCCCACCCTAGCGTCCGCTCAAGAGAAGAAGCAGGCCAAGCTGAGGGCGAACGAAGGAGAGGAAAAGAGTATACCTCGGGGAAAACTTTAATTTCTTTCCGAGAAAGATGGCTGTTCCTTGTACTTCGCTGCCGCCCAAGGAGCCGCTCTGTCCATGTGCCACGGGCACACGTCCCCCGACGTGTGTGTACACGATCGGTGGGCCTGTGCACGTGGGATACGGACACCGATGGGCTCCGTTGGAATTAATTTGGCCGGATGTCCCTGCTGGGACGCCTCCTCGCAGACCGTTTGCTCGCCGCCACTTTTCCAAACCAGACACCCCTGTGTCCCTCCGAAAACCAACTTCATCCGAGGTGTCCAGCGTGGCGAGCTGCGGAGTTCCTGGTGCGTGCAGCTTTCTTCGGATGGTCAGTGGAATCCGGAGGCCCTGAATCTTAGATGGGAGCACGCACGATTGGCCATCGAGATTACCTAGCTCCTAGACCCTCGGTGCAGGAAGATTCGAGCTCCTCCGAAGCTCTGAAGGAGCTCGGGATTATCGAAAACTCTGCGCCAGCTTGCTCGGAATCCTCTGTAGCAGGTGCCGAGGATTTTTCTACCAGTCGATTAGCTCGATGCGAACGAGATAGGTGCTAAGGAACATCTTTAGATGAAAATGTGGCGGGACCAATCAGCCGAAATTACTGACGGCCCAATGTGCCGCGGCTATCGATCGAGGTCATAGTTCACGACGCGAGATGAACCATAAAGCGGCGCACACACCTGCGTATCGTAAACATAACGCCACGAGGCCATAAGCTCTCGCCCCCAGCATCCACCCTCCATCACACCCTGACGTAGCCAATTAGTCGAGGAATTAGCCTGACTCCGACCTCGAAATTATTGCGCCAACCGTGCGTGCCTCCTCGCATGGCCGCTGGTCAAAGGGTTTTGTATAAATTCCACGCCCTTTGCCGAGGAAAACTCTTCGTCGAACCCATTCGACTGGGTCCTACACTCCCCCGTTAGTAATTCGAGACGGATTTCGAAACGTTGTTCCACGAACTAGACGAACGAATCAGATCTTCAGAATTCGCGCACGAGTCACAGAAATCCTCCGGTTTAGCGGCGGAAAGCTTTCGTTAGCTAACGCTTGGCGCGGAGGAGGCTGGTGGAAGGGAAAGCGCCAGCGTACACGTATCTCGGGAAGTTCTCGAGCCCCCGACAGTTCTTCAGGTGGCAGTCAAAGAAGTAGGATGGAATACCACCTGTTATTCGCGGCGCAAACGAATGAGAAAGCCTGGAGGAAGTTCGCCGGGCCCGCTAATAACTCGACGGCGGCGGTGCTCGTTGTCGGGGCGCTTTACTAGCCGCGGTAAAACTTGGTAACTCGAGGAGATAAAGGTAGCGCGAGTCAGTGTCCCGAGGCCATGCCAACGATCCTCCTAGATCGCCCCCGTATCTCCTCGGTCTCATCTTTTGCTCCGCGATCTCGTCTTCCAGCCAGCTCAGCGGGCTTTGTCCAGGACGCGCTGGGAAATTGTCCCCGCCACGGTCGCGCGTTTTTTCCATCGCCGACTATCAAGCTGGAAACCCTCGCAGCCATCCGTAATTTCCGTGTATTAACGCCCAACGAGATGGACCACCTTGCAGCGCTGCCTTTTAATCTATACCGACGCTTCTTGCTCGCCTCGGACTCGCGTTCAGAAAATGGCAGGATGAAGGAAATTGCATTTGTCCTGATGGTCCTTGCTGCTTTATTTGCTGCGAGGTTTTTGCTGGGCGCGCCCCTCTTGGAGCTTGCGAGCTTTATTTGTTGTGGAAAGTCGATGGTGTCTTTATGAATCGGATGGTGTGCGAAAGAGGAAAAGTTCTTAATACATCTATCTTCCTTTTTTAATTTTCTATGCTCCCTGCTTAACTGTAGCATCGAAGAGTCGCCAAACCCAAGGAAACGTCGATTGTACTTTAATATTTTAATGTCGGACACCACAAACGTAGCGCGGTGGAGGGGGGCGAGTTGATTGGAGCAGCCAAAGGAAGAAATTGCGTTCTGTCGGTGAATGATGTTCTAGAATACGGTATTAAGCTGCTATCGAAATGTGACAGAGTGTCTGGGGACTGAGGGGGCCGGCAGCACGAGCCAACTTAACTTTCGTGCGAACATAGAGGTATCAGGTGCTAACTTTATGCTAATCTTTCTCTCCTTGGGCTGTAACGCTGCTCCGTAGTACAAGAGAACCACGGCGTTTCCGCCACCCTTTCGAGTTTTTCGCGCTGTACTCTGTAAAGGTCTCATCGGACTATCGATCATCACCTCGACCAAATGAACCTCGGTGAAACTCAACTACCGTCGAATCACCGCTAATTGTAACACGAAATTCTAACTGAATAAGTAAAGAAATTTCCATCTGAAACGTACGTATAATATATTCCTACTCGCACGCCCGCATCTTCACTTCTGCCCATGGTATCCTTACGCAGACATGTCCAATTGACACGATCCACGCGTTAAATTCGAATCGACCAGCGAACAGCACCCAGCGCGGCAGCTAGGCTTCCATCATTTAATAAACAGATGCACGGCGTGCAAACGCTAATCTGCCGTACATCCTTCGGAACCGCGAGCGCTGCATCCGGCTGCAGTTGCAGCCGCGGGTGCACCGCTCCACCGCTGCGAGTACAATCGTATTAGATACGAGCGGGGAATAGCGGCGCCGCGCCGGGAGAGCGAGTTTATAATGACGGAACGAGAAGGTCTAGTCGCTCGAGACCGTATCACATTTTGCCCGCGTGTCGGCTAGCTGCTGCCGGCTGTTGCTCGTCTCCGCGCTTGTCGAACAGGCTGCACACTAGTGCACGCGCGTCAACGCCAACTGTATTAGAAGCTAGGAATCAAACATGCAATTTAACTTCCATCTACGTATTAGTACAGACGGAAAAACCCACGAAACGAGTGCGTCGAGTTTCAGTAATTAGCGGCAGAACCAGAACTCCAGTATGCCAGTCACGTTTGCCAAAAACAGTATACCAGTTAAGGGTTAAGGACGCGACGCGGAGATCCCTGGATTAGAAAAAAAAAATTAGAAACAGCTCACAAAGCTACCATCGTATAAATCAGTAGAAATAATCGACGAAGGGAGTTTCCTTGAAATATTCGTCCCAAGTTGAGTGATCAGAGTCAGTATAGTACAAGCTTAATCCCTCAAGCGACCGAGACGCCTGCGCACCGTGTGACAAACACGCGTCCCAAGAAATTTGAAGCAGGCAGGCTCGTCTAAACCCCGATCCGTACACCACCGGCGTATTCCCGCGCTCCATCGAACGCGGCGCATCGGCGGGAAATGAAAAAAGTTACGAATTACACGATCATAGTGGAAGCTTGAACAAAGGGGGTTACGCGAGCGGAGGCGTGCAATTACGAGGGCGCAATCCGAGCTGCAGCAGGATGACGAAGAAAATAATTACGTCGGGCCCGTGGAAATATTAAAAAACCATGCAATTTTTGCGCCAGGCATTTTTCCGCGCGGGAGCCGGTCGAATAACGCGAGCCTTGATTTATAATTCGCGCGGCGTATAAGTTCGCGGATGCTCCCACCGCAACCGGCGCGGAGCTCCTCGCATGTTTATTCGCAAGCGCGTTTAGTGAATGCCCCTCGGAAGAAGCACGGGCTTGCTTGTTGATCTACAGGGTGCTAAGTGGATCACGATTCTGAGGGATCGACGAATCGATTTCGTTGGGATTTGCAAATGCGCCGCGTCACAGATGCATCTCTAAGTCATCGAGCTTCGGAGATGCACTTCTAGCTTCTTGAAACTTTTGCGGGGAGCACAGAAACCCTCTTGTGGATTCCTGATACCCTAAGTTTCTTTCAAGTCTAAGTGTTCGAGGTGGTGAATGAGAATGTATCTTCGAATGAGCTTTGCTGTGCTACTGACAAGCGAACATCCCGGACGCGGAAATTAAAAAAAAAACTGAAACTTTTTGTGAATATGTAGATAATTTCCTCCTGATTATAATGCAATTTTTGTTTGCTGCCCAAATTCACTCTAAGGGGGTGTAATTGACCCCTGAAATTCCGGTTATTTTCTGACTTTGTGTTATAACTCGTAAACTGTAAAATATTTTTTACTAAATGATAGATCTAATTAAAAGAAGTAACTTTTGTCTTGAAACTTTTTTTCTATCTCTTATAGATCGCGAATTATAACACAAAATCGGAAAATAGCCGCATTTTCAGGGGGTAATTTCACCCCCTTCGAATGAATTTGGGCAACAAACAAAAAGTGCGTTGTAATCAGGAGGAAATTCCCTACGTATTCACAAAGTTTCAGAATTTTTTAAATTTTCGGCTTCGAGATGTTTCCTTGTGAGTTCTCGATGACGATTATTTAAGACGTTGAGCTTTTGATAAGACACTTATTAATTTCTTGCCAGCTTCAAAGACTCGCAGAAACAAACATTGCCAAATCCCCGTACAAATTAATGGCACACTTCCATTGACAAAGCTGCGTGCACTATTCATTAATACGTGTGCAAACGGCTGGCTGCGTAAACAGTGTTCGATACATCGACATTCCTGTTTACCCGCAGGCAAAGCGCAAGAGCCCGAGGATACGGGCGCACCCTGGTCGCAGTAGAATGAGGAAAGCGTGATCAGACACCTCGAGTAGAACGCTAGCTATAGGAATTCGACTATTCCTCCTAATAAACTCGATTGGAAGAAACTTTGAAATTTTACAGCTCGTAAACACTCTGACCCCAAAGTACCCCCAAAACCACAATAAAGCTCCCTCTTCGCGCGATAACCCAAAATACAACGAACCAAACTCTGGCCTCAGTTAAGGGGTCAGTCTACTTCGATCGGCCGAAACATTAAGCTACTTTAAACCCTTCGTTGACACAGCTCCTTTTTCGATCAATCTTGACATACCTGGGTGGCTCACACCCAGAAAATTTTTGAACGACTGCCATTCTCATCTAAAGAATCCAATTATTATGGAAAAAATCATGGATCAATTTCAACGTCTCTAGAATGTATTCCAATAGTTTTTTCATTGAAATTTTATCGCAGTTTTTGTAAAAAAAAATCTAGACTACCAAATGTCAAAAAGAACGAAGAGTATTTTTAAAAAATTGTAGATTTTACAAATTTCAATATTAGAAGCTAACAATCTACAGAGTTATTGTTGGGATATAATACTTCGAGAGAAAAAATAGTTTGTACGTCGGCTTTGGAAGAAAACTATATATATTGCATATAGAAGATACAAAGCGTGAAAATCAGCTTATGGGTGGCTGAGACCCAGAGTGTCAACGAAGGGTTAAAGATTTTTTTCTCAGTAAATGTATCACATAATGAAATAAATCTTTTTGGTATTTATAAAGCTATTTTTATATTATAAAAAAAAGTTTATTATATTATATATATTATATAAAAAAATTTACTGGGAAAAAATCTTGAAAAATAGCTTAATTTTTCGGCCGACCAAAGTGGACTGGCCCCTTAAGATCGCCCTAAACCGAAACACTCAACAATTCAGAGCACTGGAAACTCTCAGTCACCCAGAACTCCCCCAGCATCCGAGGCACCACCCAAAGTTCCGTGGCACGGGATCGCTGGGAGCGATTCGAGGCGTTTTCAGCCCATCGCTGGCAGCACAGGTGCATCTGCACCACTGCTAAGCGCACGTAACGTCCACACGCAAGGGTGTACGTGGCACGTTCGCCGATCCGGCTTGTGTAAGTGCTGGGAACGGGAGGATCAGGAAGGGGGGGAGGGGAGGAGAGGAGAGACCTAGAGTCGGTCCCAGGGGATACGTAGAGCCATGGCACGGCCCGAGGCAGCTCGTCACCTGGGACAGCCTTATATCGGCGGGTACAGTCGCACCGAGAAAGTGCCATTGTACCTAAAGCCGTTTTCCTTGCTCTTGATCAAGAGCCATTCGAGAACAACCGCGGTTCGTGACTCGGGATGTTCTCTCGCGGAGGATCCACGCTGATAGATAATGTCCTGGAGGGATCAAGGGGTGCGTATTAACGGGGGACCTGCTACACTGCCGCATCTGATGGGAGCAAAGGGGTATCCGCGCGAGCTCCCTTAGAATTCACTGGGCGAGGCGAGGTGGAGTTTTGGTAATTCTATCTTCGGTACTTAGGAAGATAGAGAACGGTCGATTGAGTTTTTTTTTTAAAGATCCTCAAATATGGAGAATATTTTCGAAAATAGTTAAATAGTAAAATGTTAAAATCGAGTGCACTCGATCAACGGGCGACCAGAATTAGAAGTGTATCGCGTATCGAGCCACGAGGATCGACCGAGTCCTCCAAGAAACTTTGAAGCGAGGTCGATAATCCTCGAACGAGGTATTCGAAACGCGCGAGGCATCAGAGAGCAGCTCGAAATTGCCTCACCTGTAACATCCGCCACGCGTTCGCCTACGATTCACAACGCTTCGAGTAATCGATCAAAAACGCCGACGAACGTCCACGGGGTAAGGGAAGCCGAAATTCCTCGGCTTTTGGAAGTGGCCCAAAACAGCCCTGCACGGAGGATCCAGCGAGAGCGCGGACCATGGAAGGGAAGCTTCATTAGCGGTTGCGATGCCGAGTGCGGGGGCGACGGGGGGTGAGAATCGCGGTCGGAGGAGGAGGAAGGAGGACGAGGCCAGGAGGCAAGGGGAGAGAGAGAGGCTGCGAAGGAGAAAAGTCCACAGAGGACGGGAAGAGGGAAAACGAAATCGAAAGAAACAGAAGGACGGCAGAGTACACGAAGGGAGCAAGAGGGAGAGACGGGGAGGAGGGTGGAAAGTGCGAAGAGGCAGCGGGGCCAGATCCCTCGGGACTCTGTGCTCTCCTCTGGCGCTGCCAGCACTCGGGAACGCGAAAGAGGAGAGCCGAGGAGGGAGTGCGCGGGGGGTGGCAGGAGGGAGAACTAATCAGCTCGACGCATGCGCACTGGGCTGCTCTCGCGGTCCCTCGGGATTCCCCTGGCATTCCCCATAATATACCCTCGCCCAACTCCCTCCTCATCCACCTCCACCTCCTCCTCCCTTGACGCCCTCTTTACCTCCGCGTCCTCTCTTCCTCCTGCTCCTCTTGGATCCTACGTCGCAACTACACTCGCTACAGGACTTTCTAGCTTCCCACCGGCGAGATGGATCTCCCTTCCGCTCCTTCTCCGAGTTTTCGACTTTTCGAATTTTCCAATTCCCCAATTTCCCCGATTTCCCGTCACCTGTTATTAACGCAAGACCTAGGGGGTTGCTGGTTCAATGGAGCACGTGCTTCTAGTATTTTATAATTTTTTTAGAGCGACGTTTTGAGTAAATCGAAGGGGAAAGTTTGTATCGTAAAGAAGACGAGGGTGTTCTTACTTATGGATGTTACTTAATAGATCAGACCAGACGCTGCTTCCCAAACGGCTTTCGCATAATCTTCCCGCGGCCCTCTCGCTTTTCGTCACCCACCATCAGGTCGGAGGACCTCCCGACTTCTCCCAGTGGGAGCCAGGATCCCCCATTTTCTTAATGCCAGAGATTTCAATCCGTCACGAGGTCGACGCGACATCTTTCGCTTCGACAATTTTCGGATACTCCAGAGCGTAGGTCTCCAAAGCGTTTGCCTCCTCTAGTTCCCCCCGCAATTATCCACTTCACCCCTCGTCAACTCGAATTCCACCCGAACGAGTCCCTTCTAACAATGTGAAGCAGCGACGGAAGAGCCTCTTTCCTCCGAAAAGGAAATTTTAATCCCGTCCTCAGCCAGGTTACAACAATTTCGTCACGAGCCTTCCAATTACCGACGCGCGATAATTGTTCCTCGCCGTCTGTGGCCGCGGCAGAGGTAACCAATTGACAATCGAGTAAATCGACGAAAGGCAGCGAGCCAGCCAGACGAGATCAGTGAACGAGCCACAATCGAACGACCTCCCTCGATCTCCGGTATCGTTCCCAAGCAACACAGCTTCCTATTCAGCTAGCTAAGCGGGGGTTGCTGGATCATTTGTCGCGCGCGAGGCGTCGCTAATTCCTAATTGGCCATGCTCGGTCTGACGGGGAAAAAACTGGGGGAGAAAAGAGAGGGAACCGGGGGACGTGGCTGTTGTTCGAATAATCGAGACCCAACGGGGTTGACTCGCGGCGAAAACAACCCTTTCTCGCGGGCAAAAGCTAGCAAAGCGCAGAAGCCACCCCCTCGGATTCTTCCCGCGGCAGAGTCCCTGTGTAAGGCGTTAACCTGCCCCCGTCGCAGGATCCCGCCGAGCCAATATTCCCAAAGACAATGATGATACATCTGCGATGAGCATCTTTGACGTACCTGGTTATGCTGCTAATCATTTGCGTGAGGGATGCAGTTTGCGTGGTACGGATAAGGAAGTGGAGACGGATTACCGTCTCTACATTCTCTTTAGAAATTATTGGATGTACCCTAAGATTCCTAAAAACAGTGTAACCCCTTGGAAAACCTTGGGAGGCCCTTCAGCCTCCCAAAGAGTCCCAGGGACCTGGATAACAAAAATTGAAAAGTCCTCGCAGGAAACGCTATAAGTTCCCCGGACCAAAAACCTTCCGAGCACCGCCCCCGCTGCCACCCACAACCCCATCGCGAGTAAGACATTCGAGTTCCGTTTAAGCCAGCGACGCGTGCTCATAAAACTCGCCGAAAGGCTCGCGGTATTTTCGAGAAGCCTCGTATAATCTCGCCTAACGACTCCGGCGCCGATCCTCCGGCCAATAAAATTCTCGCGGCCGATCGTTACGTAACCGGGGGGTGGGCCAGGAAAGATTCGCGTTTTCTTCCCTCCCCGGCGGATCCGACTTTTATCTGTTCCACCCTGTACAGGCCGATTATTATTTCAGGTTAGCTTTCGCCAAGTGTACTCGCTCGCGCTCGCGTGTGCGCTTTATACTCCAAGGTAAAACCGGCTTGGAGGAGCTCGAAACGAGGTTGTATCCCCGAGGAGGCGACCGACTCCCGCGGGAGATGCCTCGATGCCTTCATCTCCGCTCCTCCCCTCCCTCCGCGCAACCCTCATCGCCTGTTCCCCCGGCTCGCCTGAAAACATCCAGGCTCCTTCGTTTCTTTAATACATGGCCCTCGCCAGCGCTGCTCATTACCTCGGAATAAAATGACGCAACGCTGCCTGCTCCGCTGTGACCGTTTATTAACCCTAACATGGCGGCCGATACCTGGGCGTAAGGTGTTCGCGGTGGTGTGGGTGCCGGGGCATTTGAGGATTCCGGGTTGCTGCTGTGACGAATTTGTTTTACAAGGTCGGGTGGGGGGTTTTTAGGTTAAGGTCTTTCTCATGTAAGAAGAAATAAATAATGTTAAATCAATCTCCCACCGTTTTGCATGATTTTTTGACGCCCCCGCTTGAATTAATCTCCAGGGCCATTTGCAATGATTAAATATTTTTCTACAAAAATTTTTATTTAATAATGATTTTTTTGTGAAAATAGACACATTCATCTGGATTACATTTCGTGACCCCAGAGTTTACCGCTGGAAAAATATCTCTATTGGTTTTAAATGTATCCATTTGTATGAAATATATCTGACGTAACACAGCTGTAACTTGGTAACAATGCAACGTGATAGATGCAAAGGATTTCAGCTAATGGCTGACAAACGATAGTCAGCTGTTAAATTCAGGAGCGGACTGTCATGGGTCAGTATTAGAACTTGCTCGCTTCCTTTTTATGTGCTTCCCCAAAATTCGATTGCAATCACTCTCTGATTACATACACGATTCATTCTTATTTATCTAGCGTTTCATTCCTACTTTTGCAAGTTGCACACCTCTGTGTGCTTCACTTCCAATATATATTACTCGTTATTATTATATTTGAACATTACTGAATTAGTGTAATTTAAAGTTAAAAACATTCAATTCGCACAATTATTATTGCAAATAAAAAATTGCAGCAAAATAGTATATTTCTCCTGACTTGCACCTGCGTTTGTGCAAAAAAATATCAATTTTTCAAAGGGTCGGATGCGGTCGGATATGAATAATTGAATTTTGTGAAATTGAATCTATCCAGAATTATGAGGTATGCTTGAATTTACGGACAAATACGAACAATTCTTTTAATTTAGAAAAATACGAAAATGGTAACAAAAAATCTTAATTTGGCAATAGAATATAAGTGTTTATATTTTTCATCACAAGAAAAAGACTAACTAAAACTATTCCAATGTGTAAAAGCTGATCATTTTCTAAAAATGGAAATCTAAAATTTTTTTAAGAATATTTAACCGAGGAAGCCCAGAACGCCCGAAATAATGATTTTAAAAACTACTGCGAATTATACGCAAAAAGAGCAGCCGAAAAATGACAAATCAAGATGTTCTAAATAATTTATTAATAAGCCCCGATCCATATATATGGAAATCAACATGAAGGGACTCTTCAAGTCCCATTATTAAAAAGAGCGACGAGAAAAAAAAATGATTATTGTATTTATTATACAATATATTACCTGTAATCTTAGATTATAATCATTACACGATGAAATATGTAAGAAATGAACTGAATGCCTACCTAAACGTCGATCCGTCCCACTGTGCGTCGATGGCGTTTATTCCGCGCGCCATTCGATGTAATTTGTTTAATTGAGATTCACCGCGCGTTTCGCAGCCTGCCATCGTATTACAACCGCGCGATTTTTCCACTAATATCTGATTTATCGCCCTGCACCGTGCTTTTTTCCCCGGACTGTCGCTGCGTTTCCACGGATGAACGACCGCCACTTTTAACGAAGCCCATGAAAACGTTAGCGGGAACTGCCAGGGGAAACAAGACGTAAAAGCGCGGCGAGCGGGTATTCGATGATGTACGATCGGGAGAGCTATCCTCCCTCTGTATCATCGAGCCGCCATTGTCCCGCGCCGCTGTACTTTCGACCGCGATGTATCGACATAATAAGCGAGGGCGGATCACCTTTGCCACCTGAGCCCCTATTACCATTCTGAAAGGAATTGCCACCCCCGGCGCTTCTGCTCCACCCTAGCGCGCCGGGCATACGTGTGGGGAAACTTCTACGGGGAGGCCACCCTCCCAGTTAAGTCTTCCTTTCGAGGAAAGATGCTTAAACTATCAACCGGGTCCAGGAGAATTACTCAACGTTACTCTCACCCCCCTGAAATGTTTCTCAATATGCGAGAATAATCGCGCGTGCTCGCTGTAAATTAGAGAGAAACCATCCCTGATCCACGGTCGTCGACGCAGTTCGAATGCTAGCGAGAGTGGAACGTTAAATGTGCTAGATGGTAGGGAGTAAAGGTGGTGGGACACTAGCGATCGCCTGGAAACGGGTGAACGCGCAGCCATCGCTCACGCAGCACCGAAGGACCCTCCGGGACCAAAGGAATCCCATATTCATAGAGGCTAAGGTTGCTCCGCGCTTCTTGAGCGGCCGCGAACAATGACGGTGCGTCTGAAACGCATTGTTGCGTCGCGGGTAGTGCAACGTCCCGCGAGAACTGATAAAAGTAATGCACCAGAATGCACCGAGAGTGCACCCTCCCACTGCCCGCCCCCTCTCGCGATTCTTGCCCCATTGTCGCGGGCGTAACGACGGTCGCCCCTGAGTGCGATGCTTCATTGTACGAAGTATTCAGAGTCGGCGGCGGGATCCGCGAAAATAGATCTCTGAGCAGGCTGAATGCTGAGCCGGTGTTGATCTTTTAACTGGCTCGGCCGCGCAACCGATGCACCGCCCCGGCTCCAAACACGCGGGAGATTTAGAACCTTCGTTGGGGATTTTTTAGCGGACTTGGTGCTTGGACGAGTTAACGGAGATTTGGAAAGATTTAAGGGGCAGCCTCTCCTGCTTGCTTCGAGCAGTGTATTTTGTTAAAAATTTTAAGAGGCTATGAGAAATGTAGTTGAGACTGGAGAATATTTTATTGGTATCAATTATTGTAACAACACTAGTTTACAGCCATTTTATGCAGCAGATGACACTATTTTTTTTTTATGTAAAATGGCCCGTTGATTCCGAAAATAATATATCGACAGGTGAGCTTTTTACCTGTCTGTCAAAAAGGTGGCCCCACTTAATTGCGAATATCTCGCGTTAAGAAGGACCGATATGGTCGAAAATTATCTTAAATTAAAGATAATTGAATTACCAACAAATCTACCTTACAAATTTTTCAAATCGGTTCGGTAGTTCGGGTGAAATCGATGGAAATATATGACAGGTCATTTTTTCGACCGAAAGTGACATCGACAATTCATTTAATCATCTAGGAAAAATCGAAATCGCAAAAATTGGGACCATTGTCTCGTTTCTTACGTTGAGTCTGCACTTTTACGAAGAAAACAAGGTCCCACTGAAGAAGATCTATGGATAAACACCGAAGCTAGAGACAATTGTGTGAAAACACTAAAATTTCATTTTTTCTCAATTTTTGTGTTTTTTCCCTCCATTTTATTGTGTTATTTCAATTTTAATTCATTCTGTTCATTTTTTCATGTATTTTGTTAATACATGTGTGTTTTAGAAATAGTTCTGGCTCTTTTTTTGTCTGTTGCTCGTTTTGGTCAATTTCGATGGTGTATTCACACTTTAAATAAAATCCTAGGCGCAATTTTTTCATATATAAAAAAAACAGTGGCTTTTGCTGCACAAAATATTGTTGTTATTTTGTAAACTAGTGTAATTAAAGGTCCCTCGAATGATGGAGTGCATTCCAACGAGGAAAGAGTTAAAGTATAGGGGATATGATTTTCTAATTACACCACTCACCCTCCGAATGCCGACTGAACGCACGCTGCAGCTCCTCCTCCTCGTCCTCCTCCTCTTCCTCTCCGTCCTCTGCAACAGACAATTAGCTCGATTAAGAATGAGGAGTTTTCCGCTCGGAGCCCTCGAAGGCACGGTCGATGGGAAAGGAAAACACGCGCCGCTCGGATTTACGCGAACGTTTAATAACGAGGGAAAGTATTTAGCAACACTCACGCTTAATTCCCGTTGTCTCATTATCCTGCTCGGTTACCTCCAGGACATTCTGCTCGTTCCCGTCCTCCCACTCTTCGTCTCCTGCGGAGAGGCAAGCGACCATTAATTCCACTTTCATTTGCATATCACCCGGCGAAGAATGAAATCTGTATTTGCGAAGAAAAACAACCGACCAGGTTGTGATTCTTCGCCCTCCCCCTTTCGCGTTGCATTCCAACCGACGTGAATATGAATTCCCGACGATTAATAATGAGCTTCTCGCGGAATACCCGCCGCTCTGCCACACAGGGCCATTTACGTGTCAAACGTGACGACGTGAATTCTTACGAACAACGTGTCGCTGCCCTGTACAAAGTGTACTGCGTAATTTATACGCAGGAATGCGCGCAGATTTATTTTTCTTCTTGGAATTACTTTAAGCGTACCACGCATCAACTTCAAATTACTTCAAGGGCGGATTGCACCTCGTTGGGCCGAAAAATAGGTAATTCTTTGCGAATTTTTTGTACAAAAACGGTTAGAGAAATTAATTTGAGGTTTGTCAGGCTGCTTTACTGTATCTTGAACTATTGCTCAGAATTGTTGCGTGACAGTGAAAGCAAGCAGGTACAGAGAGACCGTTGAAAAATAATCGGGTGGTTTCTGGCGTTGACGAAAACTACCGACAGGATTATCCGGAACTGAAAGAAAAGAGATTCGTAATGTATACGAACGTGGCTATCTGTGGTAGTAGATGCATTAAGAAAACTAAAGAAATGTTAAAATGGCAGCCTTTTGAAGAATATGAAGCGCCCTGAGTTGAGTCTGAAAAAGGTTTCGCCCCAAAATCGGGGAAACTTCTTTAAATAAAAAAGGAACGGTAACAGATACGCCAATGAATCTACTACCACAGATATTTCTGTCGAACCACCTGATATTTGTTCAACAATCTTTTTCCACTGCCACACAAAAATTCAGAACAATAGCTCAAGGTACAATAAAACAGCCTGCCAAGCCTCAAATTAATTTGACGCGCCGTTTTTTTACAAAAATTTCACAAAGAATTGCCTGTTTTTCGGCCCAACAAGGCGCAATCCCCCCTCGAGTATCCAAAGCAATACGATTAACCATAACTAAACAGTACTCAGACGTTCATCTTCCCTCCATCTACTCCCAGCTCACTCGATGCCGGTCACTCCAACGCGTACGTACGATCAATGGCCTACTTCACACTGCTCCCCTTCGTTTCGGTAGCTTTTATCCTACGATAGTCCGCGAATATGGTCTTGCTCCGAATTGCATTCAACAAATATATCCTAGAAGTGTTCCCCAAACGAGTGCCAAGTATGCGAAGTGAGCTGAGTGTGCCCGCTTCGCTGCACAAAGGAAATTGAAATCACATTTCTCAGGCTGTCTACAGGTTTGCGTTTAAATCGCGTCTGAATCGATCGCGGGAGTATGGAGCTGTTCCAGGAGTCGTCAGATCCGACTGGCTGCCTCGCCAAAGGGCTGCGATTCGCTTGTACATCATCAAAAAGCGAAACGACGAGCCGTGTTTCCGGAATGAAATATACCCGCGGACCTGGCTCCCGTACAGCCGAGCCATCCGTTTGTCACGTGGGACCACAAAATTAAA
Source organism: Andrena cerasifolii (assembly GCF_050908995.1). Taxonomy (NCBI): domain Eukaryota; kingdom Metazoa; phylum Arthropoda; class Insecta; order Hymenoptera; family Andrenidae; genus Andrena; species Andrena cerasifolii. The sequence goes on from NC_135129.1 coordinate 9,967,657, forward strand.
CTTAAAAAATTACACCCCCGTCCACGTGGCCAACAGGTCGTTTGTTATTTTGCATACATCCAACCCCCCTCCCCCCCTCTCTCTGTTCGCTTCCTCTCCGCGTCGCTCTCTCCCTCCGCCCCTCTGCCAGTGTACGAGCTAGCTCGACGAACTTTCCACTCGGCCCGATTGCCACCGTTTCCGAAGGTGTCGAATGCGGATTTTTTTCCCAAACCAACCCCCTCAGCTTCCGCTTAAACCAGGACATTTGTAACCCACGCGCGACTGATTAGCTCATCCCCGTGCTCCGATATGACTGCCCGTGCGGAGTGCAGTGTATTGCGATTCGGGGCGTGTGATCCAAAAGGATTCGAGCTCTGTAAGCCTTTAGGACTCATTTCGAAAATCCCTAAAATTCTATCGCCTGTTTATATTTAACTTTCGCTTAGCAACCATCCGTAGGTTTCCTAGTAGGAAAGTAGATTTCAATGTGTTCGGTATTAGAAAATTATTATAAACAAAAATAAAAAAATTACCAATGGATGTTTTCTACTTCAAAATAACAAGATGCAACATGTGTATTAGAGACCACGGTATGGTACGTGTAGCAAAAAGACACGTGTACACGGGTACACGTGTATTACATATATCCGTACCTCGATCCGTATAGCTTTTAATACACGGGTACCCGTGTACTATTTCACGTGTATTTAAATACACGTGTATCAACGTATTTGTTTATTTTGATCAGAATTGGGCATTAACTACGGGAGAATGGACAATGGCGGTCACTTAAGCAATAAGTGTAATAAAACCGAGTGATGTTTTTCAATTTTAAGGATTATCGTTGCGTCTAAAAAGAAACTCGCTTATTACCAGTAATGCCTTAATTTTTTGTATCAAAATAGGTAATCGATTAAATAAATCTTGTTAATTTTATAATTGTGTTATTAGTTACGAACTGAAAATTTGTAAAACCATACTTTCCGCATATTATTCTAGTAAATATATTTAAATACATTAATTCTTTTATGAATTTCGCAATCCCTCAGAGTTCTGGGATATCTATAGATATTAAAAATCAGACGAATCAAAATACGGATACGTTAATACACGTGTATTTATAAATACACGTGTATCTAAATTCACGTGTATTTAAATACACGTGAAATAGGGATCTCTAATGTGTATTGATCTGACAATTTTGAAATAGTGGCTAAAAGTTGGTGTTGAAGGGTTGAGGGAGGCTTCGATTTCAGAAGATGGAAGGGACATATTTTTGCGCGACACGTGCGCTTCCTCTGCTTTCTTCTCCGATCACGAGATGCTCCAGTAACCTAGCTAGTTGATCGCAAGAATAAAAGCTAAGGGAGCTCGACTATTAGCTGGATAATCAAGCTGTTCCGTGCAGGTAGTACAGTGCGCGAGGCAGCGTGCCCGGGGAGCATGGTAATCGCGAAAGTTTGATGAAGCTTAGAGAGGAGAAGAGTGCCATCGACTTTATTGGAAGGGCTCGGGAGAAAGAAAGATGGCTGAGTGGATGTCCTCCAGCGGTGGAAGGAGCATTAGCCTGCTAGACGAGAAGCATCGGGCGCATCGGAGCAAGGGATGGAAGGCTGAGGCCGGTCTTAAATATTCCAGAAGACATCAGGCGGGCTGCTGGTGGCTGGCAACCGCCCTTCGATTCAACCTTCGCGCCCTACGGCCTGTCAGCTGTCAGGGCTTCTGTCGAGCAGCTCGCGCGCTCCGCGCCAACGACGATACCACCGGTTAATGGTTCATCCATCATCGGGAACTCCTGACGGCGCGGACTTTTCCATCGGTCCCTGCCTTGTCCCGCTAATTGCCGTTGAACTTTCGCTCCCCCTCTGGAGACGGTGTCTCGCGCAACCGATTACTGCCGTAGGAACAATCCCTGGGATACTTCCACCCCGATTCAGGGGAGCGTTCTTTCGATTTTAATCGCTGATCAAATCGAGGAGAGACGATGGATGTCGCGTCAACCACCGCCAAACTATGAAAAGATCCTCTCGATCTTCTAAGAAGAATCATAATCCTCAAAAATCCTAGAGAAACCCTAAAGTAATCCTCTTAAGGGGTTACGCCACCTTGGACGAAGCAGAGTTACAGACATATCCGGCATTTTTTTTAGCGCGATAATGAAAAAAAATGGAAAATTCTATATGAACCTGTTATTGTCCAACTCTCGACGGAAAAGGTTTTACACGGTGTTTAATCTCACGGCTATACCGTTTGACTTAGAGCAAACAACCAAATAGTTTTAGTTTCTACATACCTAAAACCAAAGGAGTACATGCCGATTTTGCGATATCTTCAACATATTCTTCGCAACTGACACTTTTATAAAACAAAAATGCACTTTTCCTTCGCATGTTCACCACTTCGATAAAAATGAATGTTCATGGATGTCCATATGCGCTTCTTTGGTTTCAGGAATGTAGAACATAAAACTTTTTCGTTTTTTGTTCCAGGTGAAACGGTATAGCCGTGAGGTTAAAACGTCGTGGAAAAAGTCGTTCGGCATGATTTCGCGTATCGCAGCTCTACAGCCGCCATTTTGTACGAAAAAAATACGACTTTTTCCGTCGAAAGTTGGACAATAACAGGTTCATATTGAATTTTCCATTTATTTCATTATCTCCCTAAAAAAAATTTCCGAAAATTACTATAACTGTGCTTTATCCAAGGTGGCCTAACCCCTGTAAGAATAGAACTATAGAATTATTCGCAAGGCGCGCCAAGCGACATGGCGTTCGCCGTGGAGCGTCTGGCTGGAAACAGAGGACGATGGAGGTGGGCCTCGATCGTAGGCGACTCGCTAAATAAAATCAGTTGTTGCTAACCAGCCGAACGATACGTCTCCTTTATTTAACCGTTCCCGATATTCACTCCTACACCCCTTAATTGCCCAGTGGCAACCCAGACCTAGCATCTTCAGCTAGAATCTCTCTCCACCTCGCCTCGCCCGAACTTCTTTCAATTCAGCCAGATTATCAAACCGCGTAAGAACCATAGGAACACCTAAACGAGCTGAGACGAGGCGGTAGGCCACGCAGCCTTCTCCACTAAACCATCCCCCGTTTAATCGACAGCCCACTCAAGCTTCCCGAATTAACGTACCCGAGACCCGGAGTCCCAGAATCGAACGAAACTCCCAATTTCTCGGTCCATAGGGTTAACATCCTCGCGGCACTCGGCCGGGTCCAGCCGACAGAATACCGAGTGGCTGCTTCGTATGCGCGCGGTGGCCCGCCAGGATTCGATCTCTGCCCGTAAATACTGTAAACAATTCGGCGGCGAGGCAAAATAGCCCGGGCCGGACAATAATCGTAAAGGTAAGGGGATTGGCTATCATCTCGCTGGGCCTGCGCGCAGCTTTACGCGGGCTGCACCTGTGTTTATGTACGATACGAGGCACAGCAAGAAGGTAATACGGTCTGTCTGGCCTAGACGAAGCGGCTGCACACGACGACCGCCTAAGCTCTCGAAAATACAGGTCGCAATCTCCACCCCGCCCTGTCCCGTGGTTGGCTAACGTTAAACGGATGTATTATTATGAGCGACCCTCGGATAACTGCATATTGCGGCTTAACCCTGCCGCGCGTTGTTCTTTCGATAACGCTTCTGGATAGGATTCCTAAGGGCGCGCGATAGAGACCACTGAAAGGCCGAGCGCTTGTGTTTTCTGGTTTCGCGAGGTTGGAGCTTCGAGGGGCTTGCAAGGGGTTCGAGAGATATTGGTCAAGTTTCTGCGGGTGCGCGGGGGTGAGGAAGATCGGGATGGTTTTCTGTTTTAACTGGCGGGATATGGGTAGTTCGATTCTTTGCTGGGGTGGATTTATTGATAGTAATTAGAGGCGGTTTACTTTGAGGTATTTAGGGAAAACAGAGTGGAGATTGAAGTTGAAGGTGGAGCTGGGCTGTACGCGCGGGTACTGTGGGGAAGCATGTTTCAAAACCGAAGATTCGTACTGTTATTTTAAATATAGAATTCGAAACAGAGATTAATTTTTGTTCGCCTTATTTCACCTCCGTATAATAAATTAAACATTTCGAACGTACAGACTCAAGCGTGGGATCATAAAAATCTTCAATAGGTGTGGCGAAAATCCTGAAACAAAAGTGGTAGCCCATATTTAGACCCTAACCCATATTTGCAACACTTCCTCTAGATTTGCAATGGTGTTATTCAGAATTCTGCGGCCATTCGTCAGTGGAAAGACAGTGGTAGCGTGGGGAGCTGTTTCACTGTTAGTATTAAAGAAATGTATTATGATGAACCAATCTATATGCACGAGGATGATAACTGCATATTGAGACTAAACCCTCCTCCGCCACGGGCCATCGTGGATCTCTGGCAAAAATGCTTTAAGACGCGACGCGCATGGGGAACGAGGAATGCTTCTTCCTCGAGCTGAAAATGTGAAGCTCGAATTGCAAGTTGATCGTTAAATCGAGGAATAATGCTGAAATTTCTTGACGACTTTCCAGTTCCGTTGTGTTCGAGGGAATTTCAAGGCGCGCCCGATTTTCGAGGACTCACTTTCACTCCGTCCACGTTTGTTAAATGATATTACTTCTCCGCTGAGCCCCGGGCATATAATACTACGTCTTTTCATTGAGAATTCTTGAGGACCGTTGACACAGCAACGCGTCTTTCGTTACACCTCTTCCGTTGCGAATCAAGAGCCTTGCAAGTCGACGGAATACCGCTGGCAGCGCGGGCAAACAGAAATCCGACTACGCCATCAGGATGTCCCGAATGCAATACCTTTAAAAGCAACCGCTATCCCGATATTTCAGAGGAGAAGAACAATCTGCCGGTGGACTCGGGCTGACAATTGCAGGCGGCAGAGGGAACTTGGTCAACGGCGCAATTTAAAATGCAGCAATCGATACGTTATTAATTATCGTGCCTACCTGACCCAGCTATACATCGTAGAATCTAAGTCCTCGAATCGATACACCCCCTAATTACGCCACCCCTTACAGCCAACCTTCCGACACCTCAACTTAAGGGGGAGGCCCCTACCTAGAACGGTCAACGTGCTTCTTTGGGAATTTTTTCTATTGTAGAAAAGCCGACAAACCTTTATTATTAAACATTAGTCGATTGGAAAGAGTACATTCTACGGACATTTCAGTATTTTTTGTGGAAAAAATATCGAAAGCTTTGCGAGTTATAGAGGATCGCGAGTTATAACACAAAATCGGAAAATAGCTGGATTTTCAGCGGTCAATTACACCCCCTTAGATTGAATTCGGGCAGCGAAGAAAAATTGCGTTGCAATCAGGAGGAAATCCCCTACATTTTCACGAAGTTTCAGAATTTTTCGAATTTCCTGGTTGTTCCCCTGTGAGCGCTACACCGAGGAACACCTACCAACTTACACGCGTACAACTTCGTCAATTTCGGTCGGATTAACAAGACACTTTCAGGGAATATTTTCCAGATGTTGAGCTTCAAGGAAATATAATAAATGGATATTTTGGAAATTTCTAGGTAGGCCTGCTCCCTTAAGATCCATTCGCCTACATCCCACCGCCGTCACCCTCGACGTCTCAAAGTGTCCAGATGAACGAACCATCCGTCACTAAAATCCAAGTACCCCCCTCGACGCACCAGTTCCTCTCGCCGCAGCACAGAAACCAAACCCCTAATTTCTCCATCCCTTACAAGCGACCTAACCAAAAGACCATCCTCCGGTTCTGCGGTGCCGCCAAGGTCAGCGGCGCGTTAGCATAGCCAGGAGGCGAAGGGGAGCGCGGCCTCGCGATTCCCAGTTACGATAATCTGACTAACGATATCTCCTGGGGATCGGCAGGTCGCGGGATGCCTGGAGACGTGGATCCCCGAGGCCGGCGGAGCGGTCGGGAGGCAGCCACCGGGGTTTCGAGTCATTAATCGATATGCCGTGAATAAAGGAGCGCCCTGCGGGTTATCCAGGGCGCGACTGCTATCTCTGCTCCCCGGTTGCAGCCGCCGTACGTCTTGGACTCGTGACAGGCAGCCAGACAGCCATAGAGCCAGAGAGAGCGAGCAGCCATTGGGAAGGGCTGCTGCTGCTGCTGGGTGGCTGCTACAAGGGAAGTCGAGCTGATTCCCGAGGGAGCCTTACCCCGGCCAGCTCTGACGCGGGCTCAGACTCCCCCGGGACGCTAGCATCCGCCGACGAATACCCTCTGGCTCCGACACGCTACCTGGAGCACCCGGGATATTGCGGATAACTTTGCTGCCATGCTCCCCGACCGAATATCCGCACGATCGAACGGTCGCGAGCAATGTCCAGCCGCTTCTAGCTTCCGCCAGCGATTGCTTCCGTTTGTGGCGTGATTATACAACAGCCGAGCGGATGAATATCCCAAGGGAGACGATTGCGATAAGTTTTAACAGAGACCGCGGGCGAACAGCGAAGTGGGACGCACCTTGAAGATTGATTTTCAGTAGGGTTGCCACCAATTTCAGAGGGAAATAACGTAAATTCGCTTTCGCGCAGTAGATTTTAATCTTGGCACTTTTTATTTCTTCCAAACATATTTTTCTATTGCTTCTAGCATCACGGGGCAACTGTTTAGCATTTTTAGATAACTCAATGGCGTTATTGCGCTCAATATTCGTATTAAAGTATGTAAATAATTTCGTTCTTTAGTAAATTAGGAGAGGCCTTCTTTCTCCCTGTAAATGCTGAGTTGGCGGGAATAGACAGAGGGTAAAGAATTACAAAGCACGTGGATCAACTATCACACCTTTCGCCTACCTACATTTACGTATAATAACGCGAGATACTTTGTTTCAAAATACGGGTGGCAACCCTAGTGGGGAGTGCGAGGGAGATTACTATGGAGTAGGAATAAGTAGGAGTTAAGAGATGCCTCGTGTCTACCTGTCCCGAAACACCTGTCCATGTAGCTCTAATCACGGCAGCCAGGGACACCGCGGTAGAAACGTATCCCCTGACCTTTCGATCGCGGTCCTAAATTCGCAACAAAGTAAATGCGAGGCGCGCGGGGTCGGTGGGACGCAACTGGTGCACGCGACGCGTACAAAAGGCCGCCCCCGGGTGATTGTGATTCTCGTAGCACGCGCGATTCGCCGTGAAAGGGACGGCCAAGTCGGCGAAACGTCAACGCGTGGCCTCGCCTCAAAGGAATACCGCATCCCGGGAATGTCTCGCGTAGACCGTCTCCACGCCTTCCTTGGGGGTACGCAGCCTTCCGCATGCCGGCCACTTTTCAAACAGTGCCGTCTCAAACGTCCCGAACGCCGCCCACTTTATCTCTGGCTTGTGCGCTTCTTGCGCGTCCCTTTGTGCAACGTACACCGAGCGAACAGATGCACGCGTCCAGAGGCATCGCGCACCTCTTCCACCGCTTCGTCTGTCCACTTGCTGACGCGCCGTTGCGAGGATACTGGGGATACCGTTCGGTGGAGTTCAGTTAAGGGTAGGGAAAGTGTTTGGGGGGTACGAAAGAGGAGGGGAGGGAGGTATGTGACGCTAGGGTTGAGTTTTTGGGAGATATTGGTCGTAGGAGAAATGATTTGATTTGGAGATAAGAAGCCATCGTTTATGTTACTGGTTGATCAAGAGAAGAGTTTAGTAAAGGTGCAAGTTCACCTTGATGAGATTTTGCGTCGTATTTAGGGGAGACCGGGGCTAGTTGATACGTTTTCAATTTTTTTCATTTCTATTTGCATTAATTACTTGATCACAAATATGCCAAAATATACTTTGGTCCTTCCTCTTTAATATATAGTAAACGGAAACTTGAGAAAATACATACAAAATGAATGGAAAAATAGTAACTAATAAATTTGAAAAATAAAATTTTAATCTAGACACCTTTCCAACAATATAGACCCCTCAAAATGAAGAAAGGCGTGTTCTAAAGAACCAAACAGATTTTTGCTCGTTTGAACATTTTACTTAAAGTTTGTTTCTGAAAAGAATTCTGTAAATTTTTATATGTATTTTGGCTGATCTACGTTCACCAAGCCATCGCCCGTGGAACAAGTGTTTTATTGCACGGGCTGTTTCGAAGTTGCCCGCGCCGTAAGTAGAAACAGACAGACCGAGACAGACGTCTGGAGAACCACGTTACCGTTCCAGCCGAATAACCTTTGGAGTTGTCTCTCTGTACTTCAACCATACTTCTCGAGTTCCCTCAACCTAAGTAACTTCTCTCCCTGTTAAACTAAATATAAAAATTACCAATCTAACGATAGTTACTCCACTGAGTCTCATTTCAGACAATTCAAGCCGTCCCATTTCGAAGCAGAAAAACTATTCCTATTACGAAGTTACACCACTTTGGAGCCTAAAAGAGCAGCTATCTTCAAGATTATTTTGAGAAACAATCTATAACAAAGTATTTATTGTAAAATTTGTTTCGCACACTTCATTAGTTATACAATAAATGCTTTATTACAGATTATTCATTTTCCTTATAATTTTCTACCCCAAAAAATTCTTAAAGCTGCTTCTTTAGGCTCCAAACTGGTGTAACTCCTTAACTCGCCCACTACCCTGATCCTTGAGCATTTGAATAATAATCCAAGAGATCCGAAACACCTCGAACTACCAAACCCTCGCCATTCTAGCCCTGTACACGTGTATCAGCTAAATCAACGACTGCATCGTCACATTCGCCCCGACGAAAATCACCGATGGTTAATCGATCACGTTGCAAGTGCACACGTGGAACTCGGTCCGCCGGCGAAGGAACAGAGAGGAGAAATCTCGCGTTTCCAGGGGCGAAAGCGACTCGGTGCCGAGCTATTGGATCGCCGAGCGACCACCACCAGCGCGTTTCGAGCATCACGAACACGTGGCTAGCCACGAAATAGCAAGCCCCGGGCCCGATATAGCATTGCGGGCATAGGTGATATAGGGTGTCGCTAATTAATGCACGATAATGAACCTGGGCGCGACCCAACCTGTATTAATGGATTCCAATGCCCGTCATAACGCGGACGATCCGTGGGTGCATCGGAACCCGGCCTAATTGCGTTAATGGAGGCCCATCTGTTTGCGTTCCCGGCTTTCCGAATACTTCTACTCGTCACTCGTCTGCGGAACAATGCAACGCTGGCCAAAAGAAAGTTTGAAACTTCAGAACTTAATATGGCATTTGCCGACTATATAGGTACTATAGGCATCAGTGGTCAGTTTTATATTCCACAAGATTTTTATATTCGAAGATAGAATTTTTTCTAGTGGAACTATTTTCCTTCTGTTACCGTTCAAAGTTTGAACCTCCAAATCCATGAAATTTTGTGGAACTCGATGGTAATTAGTATTAGGGGCACTGGCGTGGCCAGAGAGGGCCAAGGAAAAGAGGAAAAGGAGATTTATGTGGCCCCACAACTGAAGTAGCTCGAGAGCTTTGTGAAAAGAAAACTCGATTTTCTTTAAATCAATTTTTAATTTTTAAAGCAGATTTATGTAACCACGACTGAAGTGATTCAAGAGCTTTGTAAAAATAAGAGGAAACTCCACTATAATTTTCAAATAAATTTGTATACTCCCCTAATGGGTTTTATTGAATTTGCATTAAAAATATTTGTATCCCCTTCAACTCGGTTCCACCCAATATTAAATCCTGAGTGGGCTAGCAGCGTCGATTCTTCGAAGTACGATTGTCTTTCACTCGGTTGGAGTGTGTTCTAATAAACATCCCTCTGTGACAAGAATTGCAGGCGATCTTTAGAGCGAATATTTCTTTGAAAATTCGCCACTTCTTGGCGAACGATTATGAGGTTTCCAGGGCGCACGGGAATATTCGCGCGACTCTGGCCATAGAAACCGCGTGGACGTTATTATAACCGGGAAGCTGGACGCAATGACCCGAATCACTGCGCATTATGCTTCAGGGTCGTGATTGTGATTTGCGTCTCTCGCGGCGAATGCATAATAATAATCTCTTAATTAACGCATGGGCCCAGGAACAATCGTTAACAGGGCTGGGATTCGAGGGTGGAAAGATTCCCGGGCCGAGCCTTGGGATTATTACTTTCGTTCCGATTCCGGATACGAGGAATCAGATCCGAGGAGGACGACGGTAATTTCCTGGCGGGCTTGCCGATGCTTAAGCACGATCGTTTGGGCAGGATCGATTAGGGAAGGGCGATTTAAAGAGGCGCCGCGCGAGATAGACAGGCTGGGGAGCCAGTGGTACCAATGTAAATTTCCAGCTTACGCCTTTGATCCCTTTAATCGCGGCTGCTCTAAAACTTAATCCGCTATTAGTTTTTGCAGTGACAGCCCTAATTCCTGGCCCGGTGGTTATAGTGATTATAATGCAACTTCTAACTAGGATTAAGTTACCAGCCCCTTTCGTTAAATTATTGCGCGAAGCGGGTCGTAGTTGCAGCCGAAAAGGAGGCGATGCTGCAACGAAAGGGGGAATAACAATCGTTCTCTTAAGAAAAAAACTTTGCCCTTTTAAAAAAAATTATTCGAATAACGGATCAAGTGAAACTTACTTCACCTTTAGATTATTTAACGAATAAAGTTAATTTCTCCGTTCGACAATAATTCTTTCAACTTCCATTCGTTACGCGAAATTTTTATTTAAATAAAATTTCTCCCACCTCTGGCTTCGAGCAACCGAAATCTCTGCAGAGTAATTCTACCAAGCGTAATCACCGCTTCGAAATTAATAAAAGATCCCCTAAGCAACCTTCGAAACTCCACTCTAGTTCGAATTACCCTTCTCTTTTTCACGCGAACAATTATTCCCAGGCTAGATTGCAACAGCCCCAATCTTATTCAGCGAATCGATGCGCAGCGTTACTCATCAGCAGCCCGACTCCCCAGTTTCAACTAAAAATTCAAGCCCATCGATTCCTAAATCCCTTTCCATTCAAACGTCCCCCCAAAAGCGGCCAACTTCGTAGGAGTTCTCACAGTTGGGATTCGCGTGCAACGGATGGGCTCGACGCGGCGACGGAAAGAGCAAGGGGTAGAGGAAATGGCAGCGCGCAAGGAGGAAACGAGCGGCAGAAGAGAGCCAGGTGAACGGGAGAATGGAAGAGGGAGCGAGATAGGGGTTGGAATGGGGGGGAAAAAAAAGGGAGGAGAGAGAGAGAGAAAAAAAAAAGTGGAAACGACAGAAAGAGGAAGGAAGTGAGAAAATGGTGAAAGCGAGAGAGGAAGGGAACACTGTGACCAGAATTGGATAGGATAGGAGAACTGGTGATTACAGAGGCCGGGAATTCCGTGGGGAGAGGCGGCAGTCCCGCGGGTTTCCACCTAATTCCATCCTGGCTGACTACTGACTCCGTCTCCCTCGTCCCGTCTCCCTCTCTCCAGCCCCCTTTCTCTTTCTACTGCGAGAACCACTCTATATACGCGCCTTTCTATCGCTATTTCCCTCCACTTCGTCGCGTTCCTCTTCGCCTCCTATTTCTTCCCTCCTTCCCTCTTCATTTCGCCCTGATCTATATACCTCCGCTCCACCCCACTTTATCCCGTTATCCTCGGCCAACCTCCACCCGTCCCGCGTCCCTCTTGTTATACCGATTATCCAGGAACACGTATGCCTGCTTTCTACTCTGGATCAGCTTCAACAAGGCGGAGACTACAATATGCCTCTCCCTATCGCAACACGGTGTTGTCACCCTTTCCTGCCACCCCCAAAATATTTCCGGCGATACCATTTTTTCGGGTTTTATTCGTGGAGTATAATTGCGATTTCAAAGTCCTGTTTGGTGGGAGAATTCAAATATCAGGTCGCTGCATATGAAACTGCAGATTTGCGTAGGGGAGTTTGAATAAAGTATTCTTTACTTTTTAGCTAGTTTTAGTATTTTTTTTTTTGAGTTTCTGGGGCTTTACGCGGAGCTTGTAGCATCAACGTAATTATCGCAGGATAGGTATCGGTATGTTCTTGCGGCGTATGGAGAAAAATTTAACGAGTAGCTAACTGCACGGAGCATCGAAACCCGAAGGTAATGTGCACTTGTTTCGCGACAGACATTTGGTGAAAGAATGTAAGAAAAAGTTTTTGAATTAATAGGAGCATGTAATTCGTAGTTCAGCAACGCAACTATTTAAATCTCGCGGCGACATCTATCGCGATCTTTCAGCCGTATCACGTGACCCTAACCCACTCTTCAATTCCATCTCACAGCCCGATCGTTTCGAACTGGTGTCATTAAAAACGTTCCCCGTACAAAGCCCCATAACCTATACACGCATCCTCGTGAAAACAGTATTCACTGCGCGCCGCTCTGTTTTTCCCCAATCACAACGAACCGCGGGTTCGCACGTGTGTCGGTACCACGGGCAACGAACAAACAAACCAAAAAAAAAAAAACAACAGAAAACAGCTGCGTTACGGAAACCGCTCTAAGTCTCCAACGACCGTAAATCGCTTAGATTTCGTGGATCGACACGCGTTACACTGTGGCGAACGGACAAAGTGCGTAGGTACTCACGTTTGAGAGATCGCGGCTTCGCCTGCTTACGTCTGGACATAGCAGCGTGGCGCGAGCCCCGGCTGGCCGCTCGGCAATGGCAGAATCGGCGAGACGCAATTCAGTCACATTTCGCACTTGCCCGGTCACACGATCCTGCTCGCGCACAGAAACAGCGTTCAATCGAAAACCGCAACGTCGACAAAACGCGCACCGGGGGACCGTTAGCGAAACAGCCACGCGAACGGCGTACCAGCAACGGCTGCCGACCACATCGCGCCAATTTCAACGAGGAAAGAATCGTCTATGGTTACGAGGTAACCATGGCAACGGAGAGTAACATCTCGGCGAGCTGAGAGAGAGAGGGATAGAGAGAGAGAGAGAGAGACGAGTTACACTGCCCGTGCAAAATATCAGGCAACGCGGTGAGAAAGAAAGGGTACTCTTCCGCGGCAAGAGTTTCGTTAGGATGTCGTTCGAGCACCGGATACCACGTGGTCCCCCGCGGTTCGAATAGGCGACGCGTAAAGCACACAGCAACGAGCGGAAGAACAAGCGCGTTCGAGAGACGCGCGACGAATGACGGGGGGACCGGTAGCGCGCTGACGCAGAGAACCACTGCCACTGCGCACGCGCGGCAGTGTCTGATAGCAGCCTTGCGCGCTACTCTTCCCCTTTCGTTCCGACAAAATGAATTTATGAATACTGTTCCCCTTTTGAAAAACTAGGGTCGATTGAGATATAAGTTTGGTTAACGCGTCGAGGTTTGTGGTTAGGTGCGATGTAAGTGAGGGCTCTAAGGTTATCGTTATAGTTTTAGAGGTAAATTCGAAAGGAATTTCGCTGCTATTCCTGTGAAGCAATTTGAAATGGGCTATAGATTTTATAAAAAAAATCTTTTTATTTATTTATTTTTTTTAAATAGTCACCATTTAAATTAGCCAGGCATAATGAGCTGAGGCACATTCAGTGACCCCAGAGGATACCGTTCGAAAGTTTTTAGGCGACAAACACAAACATACAAACTTTCTGCTTTATATAGTCAGATTCTGATGATAAAATTTAAAGTATTCTCACCCTTTTTTTCATCAAAGAACGACTCCCCGCTTCAAGCGTTCTCCGTAACGTCAGATTTCGCGAAGAACTCTGCATAGCCGACACGAAGGAGTATCATCGCACAGCGTCTGAAACACAACAGGAAATAGGCTCGTTGTTATGACAGCTGATTTACTGATTTCAATTCCGAAGTCTCCGCGGAATTAAGCTGTAAGCTTCAATAAACTATTTAGTTTGGAATTTCTACGTAAATTCGTGAATCGTCACGTTCGACCGATCCATCGCTCCGATTCCCACCGAACAGGTTAGAATCTTGGCCTTTGTTTGATTTGACAATTAAAGCCATTCCACCGGGAAAATACGTGAACATTAATTAGCCGTTTGGTATTGTTGAAACAGGGCGAACCATGCTGCCGCTGGAACGTTTCCCAGATCAAACTGGATACTTGATTTTGACAGAGGACGGTGCTGTTCTAACGGTAATTATCTCCCTGCATCTTGCGCACCAATGAAACTGTTGAAATGCAACATACGCTATTGCAGTCCGGAGGTGAACTTGAAAACGACGAAAGGATCGCGAATATTGTCATGGGCTTGGTCACGATGACTAATAAAATCGACGCAAAGGCATTCCCCGACAACGATGCCTTCCACAAGATATCCATAACATACCCGGATCATTGTTACATCGTTTGTCTCTCAAACAAAAAGATTTACATAGTGAAAAAGAGATTGATTTCCGCGACAACCGCGATCGTCGAGCAACCGCCGCTTGTTGACGTATAAACGAAATATCCTGCAATTGTATAAAGTTAATATTGTACGTAATCTTACGAGTATGAAATAATTCCTAATATATACACGTTCTCGTGCGTTAGATGTAAATCAACGAAAATGTAAGATAACGCAATACTTTCTCTCGATATAAATAAAATGATGTAAATGCTAAAAAGTGGGATCAGGCAATTGATCGTGGATTTCTCTCATTGCTCAACTCCATTTTCCATTTTCTATACTAAGTTATTATTTCAAGTGAAATAGTAACGATCGATTAAACGGAGCGTGATAAGCGTATTTGACGATACCCTCATTATCATATACAAATGTGCGTCGGATACAATAGGCGAGTTGTTAATTACATATATACATGTTTTAATAGCAAGTAGCAGATACTATGAATCATTGTCCGTATCGGAGCTGTCGTAGGTAACTAATGACGTACTTAATGTACTAGTGGCCGTTTTCGATGTGGTGGGTTCTTGGGTCAAGTTCGGCAGCTTCGGCATCAGCTCCTTCTGCCTTTTAACGTTACTAGTCGATGAAGGAAGCGATAGCTTTTTTAACTTATCCCTACTCCGCACGATAGAAACTAGACGCTTCAGAGGAGTGTGCCCGTTCTTCTTCACTTCTGAAATGTACAAAACAGAGATGGGCATTATTTAAATAATTTATCAAATAAAACACACTTTAAATCGGGCTACTTCTAACGAAACGGGCTTTCAATTCTGCAAACAAATTTTTCACGCAATTTCCTTAATCATGAACCGAATTATATCATTTTCGGGTGAATTTCATCGAGAAAACATAAGGAATCGATTGACGTCACTTTCACATCGATACGATGAAAAATAAAGAAATTCCATTTCTGTATCGGATGAATTTCCGTCGAATAAAAAAATTATTTATGACACTTCAAATAAAAAATAACTCTGGGTTATTTTTATTTGATGAGTTTCGAATAAAATTTGTCTTTTATTTGAAATCAATTTTTCATTTAAAATATCTTTGTGCCCATCTCTGGTCGAAAGCAACTCGCGTAAATAGCGAACGCATTATTCAAATTACCACACCTTTTTTATGCATCAGCAGCTTTGCCAGTTTCACATCATCTTCGTGCTCGTTCACTAGGTCAATATTCAAACCACTTTTTTTAAGCAACATCTGATCGATACCTTGCCTCTTATGTAGCTCCCTTTTCCTCGTCTATAATATACAGATTTCAGCATATAATTATGAGGCTACTAATAAGTAGGGGAACATTAATAGACGCCACACGAAACATACCCTAAACGCGGAGCGCAGAGCACAATTCGAAGTGTAATCATCTTTCCATGTAGCTTCGTTCAGTGCTATAGCGCTTTCCAAAGAAGAATCTCTCGATTTTGCTACTTTCTTATCCTCTATACCATGCTCCAATTTGTACATAGCATCGTCGTAAAGTCTGCAGGATACTTCTTTCGTCTCCGGTACGACTTGCTCATTGTCTTTCGGATCCCAACGATTTTCCTGACGCCTGGCACCGCTTACTATCACGTAATCTAAATTCTACAAAGTAAGACACACGTTAGATTCTACGCAACTGCACACGGCCATTTCTTCTAAGCACACCTTACCGCTGGATCAGTTTTTATCTCAAAATGATTGTCGCAGAGGTGACACTTCATACGAAACTGGTACAAGGGTGTGCTAAAATACATGCCAATCTTTTTCTTCTCCGCGTTATAGCGCACACCCATGCCTATGTGATTGCCGCAACCTTCGCACCATATATTGTAAGGCATCTCGAATCTAATAATGAGGATACCCATGTGGAGTTTGCGAGCTCTCTCGCGTAACGCATGGGTACCAAGGAACTTATTGAGCCCACCGACACGTGGATCGTAGTCGGGTGGGTAGTACAAGTTTGTTCCCTTGCGCTCCCCCATTGTTCTGCAAATTTGAAAGGAAAATTGAAACTACTTTGTACTATCTTTGTTGTGTTATTTCTACTTGGAGCACACTAATCTGTCAGTCTCTAAGAGTTTTTAATAATATGAGAAAAAGGAGTTGTAAAATATCGATGATATTTGAGACACACAATGATTAGTACCTGGTTTTCTACTCCGTGTTTGAAAGCAAGAATCCTGTTTATTTATTCGGTATTAGTTAATGATTACTTCCCTCCTGAACCTTGTGTTCTAATAAACTTGAAAGGTGTGTGTAATAAAACGTACGTGCTGCCAACTCTGGAGTATTTAGGCTGTGTACAAGAATTGACGACATTCAATCTAACCTATTTTTACGTTGGTATTCGTACACAACGGCATCTAATTGCAATCTACAGTACTACATACAAGAGGGAATTTCAAATATACACATTTGAATAAAGGCCGGTATTCATAGTCGCTACTTATTCTTAAGCAAATGCTTAAGCATGCGGGATCCTTTACTAACCTAGTAACTAGTAAAGGATGCCGAATGCTTAAGTATTTGCTTAAGAATAAGTAGCGACTATGAATACCAGCCTATGAATTTGAAGAACCGAAAATATCCACGGGATTACTGGGGGTGACTTCTACTTGCGCCCAAATCACCCGTGGTTTTCGTGTCCAAATTTATAAAAATTTCCTGAAATATGGAAAAGAAATCTATGAGTCATTATCGGAAAATACAGATTTTTAAATTTAATTATGACTCGAAAACAGGAACATATATTTTATGACATTCATTTTATTACAAAAACGGAAAATTGAAGTGGATTCGTATCTTATTTTTTTTTATTTATTAACGAAAGATGAAAAATCAGGTCGAAACTTGCATGCTTGACCTTGAGTAGCTGTTCAAAAAAAAAAAACAGATTCTTTCAGAATCAGTTTCGACAGGTACTAGATTATAGTTTTAAGATTATTTGTGCAAAATTATATTCAAATCGCTCCAGGAGCCTTGGGAGAAGGAGCTGCTGCTATGGCAGCATTTCGTAAGATATCAAATTTCTTTTTGAAGAAAATAGTTTAATTTATACATAAAAAAATTGCATGTGATTTTTAACGTTCCATTATATAAAAAAAAAAATCATAAATGTAACACTATTTTCCGACCTGTCGAAGGTATGTAACTCCTCAGCAACATGAATATTTGAATGTGAGAATTTTAAACTTAACGCATATAAAAGTCAGAGTAGAACACTTGAAACGCATAAACTTCTTAAATTTTAATTTTTTCTTATAAAAATAGACATATACTTTGTATGAAAAATATGAAAGTATAATCTGATTTTCATGATATACTTTTACAGTACTTCTATTAATAAAAACTAACATTAAATACTAATTGTACAGTTGAGAGAGAATACCATTGAAATAAAAGTGTGAACACTTTAGAATCTTAAATCTTGAAACACCCGGAAGTGTCTAAAAGCATAATATAGGTACTGCTTAAACTTTTATTCCTAAAAGAAAACTGTTTGCAATAGTTTGGATTAATAAACGTTTGTAACGTAACACAGAAGTAAGAAGTTATAACAGTGATCCCTTACTTTACGAATAGCAACGACCATGTTATTCCGAGGTATTTTCTGTAATACTAACAATAAAGCGTAGGAATGAAAAACATGCTCATACTATTCGTCTCCATAATTACACCTTTCAGATCTCGTACGCGAATCATTCGTACGTTCATTAACAGGTTTGATCGAGAGAAAACAATATCGCTAAAATAGTAGCTATCACAAGCGTCTTACGTAAGTTTACGTATAGCTCAAGAATTTGTACGTCTTTGGATAGTAAACAAACTTAAAACTCCTCGGGCATTAAAAAAAAGAAAAAAAAAGAAGATATCCACATATATCTTTCTTTCTCAGTCATCGTATTTGATCCAAACGTTTCAGACAGAGAACTCTCTTACTTATGGCCACGCATAAGTAATTTCGCGGTACCTCGCTTAAAAATAAATCTTTTCAATATACTGTCGCCCCTGCAATAATCTCTCGGTTGCTCATACAAAAACAAGCAACTTTTACGTCGCAAAGTTACAAGAAATATAAAAGATTTTCCATCTTCGTGCTTGGTGGACGCCGTATGAATTGCGCCACCAGGAATGCCAGTTTATGGGCATACTGGCAAGGCGCTGGAACTTTGACGGTGCCGCACCAATTATAGTACATGTGCGTCAATTTATAAGTGATACGTTGCATTTGGTCGGGACGCCAACCAGTTGAATCAGCGATGACATTGTACGCGCAAGGCGACACTGAGCCCTGTTTCACGCTCTGGGAGACAACGAAGAAGTCGTACTTCAACGGATTCGTGACGACGTCGTCAACTACTGTACCCGGCGGTGGATTATTTTCCCTATTGAAGAAGCGAGTATTAATTCGTTTGGTAACGACTATGAAGGACATCTTGACTAACGACGGGTCCCCGTAGATCTCGCTCAGCTTGCGTTTCACTTGCTCAACTTCATGTTCGTAAACGTAAGGCAACTGGCCCTCGCCCACGCCGTCACGATAAATGACTATGTGCGACGGCAAGGTCTGATTCATTTGCCTGTAGTTGTGCAGAGCTTTCAACATGTTTATGGAAAACTCATTGGATAATTCCTCGCCGGTGCTGTGGGAGCTGACCGCGCTGAAGTATCTTGTCAAACTTTTATCCAGCGACGCGACCAGCGCACCGAAGTCGCGACCCTTGTCGTTCGGGTCGTGGCACACGTCAAACCCAACGACCATCAGATTAATGGGCGGCAATTCCACGCTCCACGGGGCGCCTCCCAATTTGCAGGTCAGCTGGATAGTCACTTTGGTAGCTATAGATCTGTTACCCTTCGACGTTAGATTCCTGGCGACGAACACTTGGGACGGCACCGGGCGGTCGATGGTGCACTTCTTTTTAATAGCGCCGTACCGATCGGCTCTGTTATTCGACACAACGCAGAAGACCAATTCTGGATTGGAGGTGCTCATTATCCTTTCGAGGGCGTCGGAGTACGTGTTCGACCTGTCGTCGTTGATGTCGAAATATCTCGGCTTGTCTATTCGACAGCTCATTCCGCGCGCGCTGTCTTGCAGCATCGAGACGAAATTCTGTAAAACGCAACGGATGCACGATAATGAATATGGAATGGTAACGAAGCAACTGTTAAGTCTCACAGATATTTAAGGTATCTTACTTCGACGTCGTATTTCATACGACCTAAGCAGATAACCACCCAGTTGCTCAGATGAGTGCAACTAAACAATGGCTTGCTGTGCAGCTCTCTTCCCCAATCCGCGAACTGTCCAGCTGGCGCCTTCCTATTGTTGCCGAGCACGATATTCTCTTGCGGTAAAATTCGTCCAGGGATGTTAACCAGCCTATCATCGAGCTTCAAGTTCCAATCGGTCAGTTCTTGAACGACCTCAGGCATAGAGCGTAGTCTCCTGTTGAACGCTAGAAGTTTGTCTATACGCGATTTGGGAGCCACGCGAGTATGCTTCGCCAACGCATTCATTAAGTGGAAGTTCTCCCTCATTTGGTCAGTTAGTCCTACAACAAACGTTGCTCGTTAGAAACGTGCGACTGTACGCCGTAGATCTGGAATGTTTGTAAGTGAAGACAATTTCAATCGAATCTGTAAAGAACGTACCTGTTGCACGACACAGTTCGGGAACCAGGTACACCAGCTCAGCTTGGCCAGCACGACGCTCCTTCGGCTTTAGACGCGTAACAAGCATTGGCTGCGAGTCATTTCGGATCTGGATCTGATATTTCGATTTGTAGTAGTCCTTGTACGAAATATTTTCACCGTTTCGTAATTTAAACGTTGACCTGGGGTTCGTGTCATAATCTATGTCGCTTATACGATACGTATTGTTATTGTAATCCGTAAGCACAACGAGTCCACTGACTTGACTTTCAAAGAGTTGCTAGAAATACAAGTAATACAACGTAAATATATAGCCACGGCTACATTTCCATTAGGGATGGGTTTCTCGAAGCGTCAAGACTTCGAAACCTAAGACACTTTCGAGAATTAGAAACTTTGCACTCTTCTCGTGATTCGAAACTCTTGAAACCCAAATAAGAAAAGGTATAAAAGTTCGCACAGTGCCTCGAGAATTTGTATAATTGTTATATTTGGTTTAACTATGGGCGTAAGAGATTTATGCAAAAATTTTGTTCACTTCAATTCTTAAAGCAAGATATTCCACTTACGAAGTTTCGGATTCGAGAATTTAAAAATTAGCTTCGAGCCCACCCCTAATTTTTATTATCGATAATCTATGTTACCCACCTTGTACTCGTGGCGGTTCTTCTGATAGCAATCGTTCAATATGTCCAGCAGAGTTTGCTGACGCATGACTTTGTGTGTTACTTCAGCACACATCAGTATATCATTCTCATGTTGCCTTATGGAAGTAAGATATCCAGGCCAGAGTTCCAGTCCGAACTCACGAACTTCTATCTGCAATTACAGTGGCTTGCTGAATACTTACAACACCGCGCGTTACGTGCAACAAATAGTATTCAAAAGCTACACGAACGTAGAGCGTATGAAGATAAATACTTCTACTGACTTACCTTGCTATGCGCGTCGAAATAATCGCGCCCGACGAGTTGCAGTTTCAACAGGTCCAAGCATTTGCGCATTATTATGTTAAAAAATTGGATATAATGCGGATCACCTTTTTGCAATTGCCCAACAATGCGGATGGTGATTTGAATGCGTTCTTCGTCAGATTGTCGAACGGACCACAACTCTATTTCCTGGAATTTGTTTGTAGGCTTAATATTTTCCCGACACATAGAAAATTCTGTTTAGCAGGAGATCTTACATCTGGTATTCGTTTGCTGGTATAGAGAACAGTGCCGTCAAAAACATAAGCCCCCACTTTTTCCTTGTGCAACCGGAGCAGTCCTTTTCGTACCACGGTCCTATCCTCCTCAGGGGCAAAATCGACTCGATATTGATACAGACACCAATCAGTAGTGGCGGGGAGCTTAAAATAGTTCGCTTGTAATGTGACCGGGTTCCCAGTGGTACCTAAAAGTTACAACGATCGTGTGGTCCATGCTTCCTATGCACACTAGAGTACGCATTATTTGAGTATGCAAATTTTAAACATTTCAACCTTTCTTGGAGTGCATATCTTTGGGTCTTGTCAGTAAATCCACAGGAATAGGACGCCTGCCTCTCATGGCTCCCCTTCCGGTCATTCCCGCATCACCGCCTGCACCTCCTCCACTTACTACAAACATATTCATAGATAGAAGGAACCTTTACAGCGCACGTATTTGTCAAAAATTGCATATTCCTCCTTGGCTTACCATCAACTTCCATCTTCTCAGACTTGGTTCCTGCTGGTTGGCTCCCATCGCCTTTGGAGCCACTGCGCTCAGTAGCACGGCCCTGTTGCATTGTAAAAACCATAGTAAAGCATGTTAAGGATAAACACTAGCGAAATGTTAATGGAACATTTCTACACTGGTACTAAATTGAATTACCAACCGAAGATCATCATTAAACATTAATATCGCAATGGTTCCTTTTAAATTATAAACAATATCAATGAGAAAAAACACAACATGACAAGATACGTACTTATGGCGAATATAGCGTGAATTTGTATTAATTTGAAGTAACAATGTAGGGAATTAGACATGTAAGACATGATAAAACAAAATATATAAATGTGTTTAAACAATAATTCGAACACTAACCTTCACCACCCCTTTTACCACTGGATAATGTCTCTATGCAAAGAAAAGAAGCAAATAATTCTCAAGGTTCTTGACAAATTCTTATCTAATAGAGATTTGATTTTATAAATTACGGTAGACAAAGAAGTATTTATATGTCCAGTTTCTTGTAGCAAGTTGATCAGTGGAGAAAGGTAATAACTGTATTATACAAAGTTGCAATGCCAATTGAACTCGGAGCATGCGCAATGAAAACTTATCGATGTAATGCAACAAAATAATACAAAAGATTTTGTGGTCAAGATTGCGTTCGAATGCTTACAACCCTCAAGAGCTTAGTGCACTGTTATTTTACTACCGATGTTTATTAAACAAGTGTTACAATAAATGTAAGCAGGCGTTAAAGAAGCTTTTGTTATTACAGCCACCGTTAGAAAGATTATAAACAATTATTAATGCCAATCGAACATAGACAGAGTCAACGATGAATTTCTATTTCTGTTGTATTACTTTGTTCTGTTACTGGACTTTATTTAAAAAGAGGTGGACGCATAAATACTTGTTCTATCTAATCTTTCTTCTAGCAAATATGCAAATTATCAACAGTACGACATTTCTTTTGTGATTAATTTGAGAAAAGCAGTAAAAGGAATACGAAGGAAACAGGGAGAAGAAAAATGTAACAAAGGAGGAGGATTACTTAATAATTGTGGAAAATTGTAACATAATATAACATTAAAATACATTTCACTGGCTTTTCAAGGTACCTGCGATGATTGAGATGGTCTGGCATATGGTGTTTGGGACGATGATGGTCCTGGCTGTGACGGAGGAGGACCGGGTCTACGGCCCCAGGCGCCTTGTGGAGGTTGCGACAAAGGTTGCGCACGAGGTTGTTCTGACCTTCGCTCATCCTGGCTTCGTCCTCGACCACGACTCCTACCCCTCCCAGGATTCCGATCACGATCGCCCATTATTCAACAAAATGCTTCTATACCTTTGAACAAAATTCAATTCCCATCTTACAAAAGCGAAACAACTCGAAACATTTCTCCATTTTTTTTATGAAATTTATATGAAACCTGTACTACAAAATCGTTAGACTGCATAGAAGCTCTACACGTTTCACTTAAGCGCAACAAAGAAGACTGTTGCCAGTAGAAGAGATCTGATAAGAGAGAATCTGATATGCATCCTTAGGTACCTGCCTGTAGTTTATCAAATGCTGCGCTCAACTGCTTATGGCCTCTTGTTCCTCTTTATCTCTTGTTACATCTAAGCAGGCATCTGCCAAATGCACTAATTTTATACACAAGTACTATATCTCCTCCAGTGCCTACACAATCTGTAGCAGAGCCTTACACTCGACATGTGATGGTAAAAAACATTGACGTTGGTTACAAGGTTAAGCAGATAAATGAAAAAAAGGTACACAAATCGACCTTCAAGTTTTGCGCGAACAAGCTTCTTCTGCCGGCAGCCGTACGAATTCGTATTAAAGTAAAAAATAAATCGAGTTTATAAATGGAAACTGTAAAAAAATCAAGTACCGGAATTACGGACGCGCGCGGTATAACGTGTTTGTAGGCGAGGGCCTCAACAAAGGAAAAAATAAGTCGTTCAAAATTTATGGGACAAATATGCCTGCATTTAGTATCAATAAAAAATTACGTGAAAACTGAATGGGAAAATGCATCCAAGGGCAAATTATCATCCAACTTTCTCTTAGCAATTGAGGTATATATAAGATGCATTGATAAACGTGTTGATACTCGGCATGCAAAACAGAAACTTGTACTTTCTTTGTTTTTGAATTTGCTTTATACAAAAGATAAATTGCAGAAGTATTAGCTACGTCGTTGAGTTACCATCTCGGTAATATTTACGTTAAGTTCACGATAAATAGATGTTAAAACTGATTTTTCGTGAATTAAATTATGCACAATGTTCAGCTTTCGTATTAATTATGCAGTACTTCGTACGAATGCTTGAAGCATTAGTAAAAATATTGAATAAATCGGTGCAGGAGAGCAGTTACCTTCAATTAGTCCTGAGCCACCGTTGAAGAATGCTGCACAATCAGCAACGACGATACATTTGAACAGGATCTCAGCTAACAATGTTAGCCTAGCACATTCTGCTTACCTCGCCGACTGCCCTGCGCATGCGTGCAGATAACCACGTGAGTGTTATATTTCAGCAGTGTCGAATCTCGTTTGAGGGGGGCCCCGCGCTTTTTCTTTTCCAAGAAAATCTCGATATCCGCGAAGCAAACTATAATCAAGCAGAAATATTTGTGAATTAAGTGCGTATCGCTAAAATAATTATAATAATCATCATTTAATAGCAATAAATGAGCCTTACTTGTGAAAAATATTCCTCCGCTGCGCAAATAGATACGCGGTTGCGAAGGACGCGCTTTAACGCGCATGCGCGCAGCTTCCCTCCCTAGAACCCAAACAGAATTGTGGGTAATTTCTTGCAACTTCTTTTCGCATGCATACGAAACTTCATTGTGTTGGTAATGTTTTGTATACAGAGCCACATTGGATATATCACCCTCCCCTTAAGCATCCGAAAAGGATATTAAATATGAAAATATTTAGCTTCTTTGTGAACTTAATCATAAATTACAACGAATTAAAATCATAAAATCTGTATTAAATACGGTATATAAAAAAGTTTGATTATGTAAACATATGTACTTATAAATTTGGGAATGTAATTAGTTTCAAAATACATGAGTCACCTTTACGCTCTCAATTTATTAATGATATTTTATTTTACCAATCACATATCGTAACATTGGCTAAAGCTTGACTTCTGCTGAGCAACAATCTTTTTATGAAAAGACCGGTAGCGAGAAGCAGAAAATTGCGATTAGCGGTCGTGACGTCACCAAACAAAGATGGCCGGAGAGGTAGGTATTTTAAGCTTAAAGGGTACTTATTTTTTGGAAAAATAATAATAATGAAGCCTCCTATAAATGACATGTGCGATTTTACAAATTCAACAACTTCATGCCGCAATTTTGTTAAAGGTGAAATAGTTTTAAATACAGATCATATAATATTTTGCGGCAGGAAAAGTGTCAGCAATGATTGTATCTCTTTCATTACATTGCTGGGAAAATCTTACATGTAAAATGTTTTTGCAAAGCTGGATTAAGATGAAAAATATAAATACAGGGTGGCTGTTTTCTTACACCTAACAGGAGAAGAAATAAGTAAAATTCTTATTACTGGAAATAAGAATTCAGCTTTGTACAATGTTTAATTATTCAAAAAGATTTTTGAATATTTAGATATTTTTTAAAATTAATTCTTAATCACTGTATTGATTTAGTACAATGGACTTGTACAAAAGAATTATAAGATTTTTACAATTTATTTTATATACAATTATTTTGATTTTTGAAAAAAAAAATTGTACTCAAAAATTGTATTTACTTGAATACTTGTAGATCGCACTATATGTATACGATAATTTAATCGTGTAACCATTTTTTAAATGAATTTATTAAATCTGAGAGGCATGAACCTTTAATTTCAGAATAGAATAATATTTTAAAAATAAATAATAATTATAAAATAGGAGCTATCTTAGGGGGAAAAAGTACTGTACAGAATTTTTACAGTCAGTGAGCAGCACATCTGGAAGGTTTTAAGCGAGATCGAAACGGAGGACGAGGAGGAGTTTATTGCCAGGACTCATAAACACGTAGAGCGCGTTATCCTTCTCGAGGGTTTTTCCTTGCCAGTTTGTCGAACGTGCTCGTACAATATTAGTAGCTGATACCTGAACTCAAAAGACGTACGAGGGCCTGAGATTGCATTCAATAACTTTCAAAACTATAGTTAGACCAGGCGAAGATAGTAAATAGCTTAACTTTTCCTTCCACATCTGCGTGCCAAATTTCGTCCAGCGGGCAGCGACTCGTCTCGTAAAACCACTTAAAATTCTGCCTTCGCTTTCATTACTTGCCGGTGTCCTGTAAAGGTAAAAACTCCGGTCGCGAAAGGCCGAAAGTCATAAAGTCATAAATTTTGTTCGGGCGACGTTTTCTTGATCCTGAGGGTTGCGCTTACCTACCTTCTAGATGTGTATGTAATGTAAGTACAGAGTGATTGGCTCGAAACGCCTGATCCGCTTGGCAACCGTGACGAGGTCAACCCCCACCATGGTGTCTCTCCGAAGTTATGGTTTTCGATCCTCGAAGGGCTTGGAGTACCTATTAAGAAGAGAGAAATCTTCGAATTCCTTATTTCTCATCAGATCTGTGCGAAAGCGACGCCAATGGATTCCTGGCGTTCCGTCGATTAAAATCATACCAAACATCATGCAAATCGGACTATTTTGACACAAGCTGTTTGTATTCCTTATGTAAAAGTAGTCCGATTTACACGGCATTTGGCATGATTCTCATCGGAAAACCCCAAGGAATCCATCGACGACACTTCCATATCCATACGATAAAGAATAAAGAATTATTTTATTTCTTAAACAGATACAGGGTAATTCTGGAGCTGTGCCCGTCACCCCGTGGCGAGGGCTGCCCTTCGCAGTGCCTCACTCGAATTTTATGGCTTTTTCCGGAAAAAGGTACGAATCTTGGGCCGAACGTAGCGAATTGGGATCCCCAGCCGCCGCGGCGAGCCGCGCATTGGAAATCCCAGCTTAAAGGACAATCCATTGATGAAGCTTGAGGGATATCATCGTTTTGATTGGACGAAAGGACCTGAGAAGGAATTTCGAAGGATACCCCGGAATCTGAAAAGTAGGGCGCTCAGAGGGTACAAGCGAGAAGCGACTTTGTAGAGAGGGGAGATCATCTTGTCAGCAGACCAACGAACAGTTTACTCTTATACCATACACATATAGTTCAAAAGTTCACCCTTGTTGAATCCTTTAAAATTCTCGCATTACTTACGCAAGCTGAGTGCTTCAGCGCTCCACGGGCACAAACCAGCGCTCCACGGGCACGAACCAGCGCTTCATTAAAAATCCCCATTAACCGCAGCCGGCAACCTACTCCTTCAGGTTCTGATCTTCGTAACCAGGTAGCGTATCGCAGTTTAGCCAATCCCAATAGAGGAAGGGAGGGAGACAGAGAGTACGCGGTTTCACCTAACCACCTCTGCAGCATGTTCGAAAATCATACTTGTTAAAAATTAATTGACTCTAAGAAAATGGGAAAGCACAAGAAACAGAGGCGGAGACCCCACAAGGAAAATCCTACTGGTCTTCCGTCGGTGAAGGATTTCGAAGCGACGGAAACCGAGAATGTTACTAACGACGACCGAGAAAATGCTTTGCACAGGGTGTACCAAGATGTAAGTAGACCAAATTCTCCTACAGTTTTGTTAACGACACCCCGACGTTGATAATCACGTTAACAACGGTATAGATACAGTCTGCTATTATCGAGGAGAAATTGTCCGGATTGCAAACACTGGAATCAATGTCCTGCGATTCGGCATTCGCTGTGCACATTGCGAAGGACAGCATCGCCAAAGTGGTAGGACCGTTGCTGGTCGACGGCAATGTACACGTAAGAGCCGCGAGCGCCAGTGCTCTTAGGTACATCGCGGACAATGGGAAAGCGGAGGCGCATGTGTGCTTACTGAAGGACGATATAATGACCCCGCTCTGTGCTTTATTGAAACAAGTAGGTTTAACGAATACAGGGACGTCTGTCACTGTGGGGATTAGTAATCTATTTACTGTTCGTAGTATTACACAGATTGGCAACCGAAACTTAATCAAACTGAGAAAGGTAAGCTGAATGACGAGAGGGAAGCATTTGTCCAAGCGATCACGCTACTGTGGATTTTGTGCGAGAACAACGAATGCGCAGTAAAATATTCCAACGAAGAAGATCTGGTCTCTGTTTTGATAAAATTCTTCGACGCTACTACTTATGGTATGGAGATTGCCACAGTCACAGCGCAATGTTTATTGTCTCTGTCGGAGGACAATTCCGCTGCTACTAGAACTCTTAAGGGCTGCGAGGACACCCTTCTTCAACTCTTGAACTTGGACACGAGTACTGCCAATGTCTCTCAAGTGGTATGCCTCAAAACTGCTGTAACCGGACTATTAATCAATTTATCTGATTACATGGAAAACAGTCCTATGAGTACAGTCTGCAAAGCTATAACGGCGCTTTCCGAAGCACTCTCTATAGATTGCAAATCTTTATTAAGCGATTTAACGTCGATTATACCTCATGCGAAGAATGCTTTCTCGAGTAGCGCCAAGAAGAAAGTGCAGCATAGCAGAAGGATTTTCAGCGCCCAACAGCAGGCACTAGAAATTTTAGCCAATGTCTGTTCCGAAGATCAAGGGAACGATAGTGATTCGGACTTGGGTGATTCGGATTGCGAGGCTGATGGAATAGACGATGTGTGTATGGATGACAAATTGTATAAAATGAGCTCTTCCCTGCCACTGGAGATAACTGAAGTTTTCAACAGCTGCGACATAGTCAAAAAGGTGTGGGATAAGACTATAGCTGTGGACAGAGATACGGTAGACATACTGGAACAGAATATAGAGGGGAAAGCTATTTTACAGCAATTGCATCTTCTAAACTGTAGAGCCTACCTGTGCTTAAATAACTTAATATCTAGTCTGGAGATCGACACGCTCGGTGGTATGGAAAACATATACAGGTAAGTCACTTCTTACCGTCTTCCAATTACAATTACAATACGAACCGTTTCTGAATTTCAGAATGTGGGTCAACATGGGAACAGTCGTCTTCAAAGATGCAAATTCGAATGACGTAGAGTTATTAGAGTCTGCCACCGCGGCCATGAGAGCAGCTCTTGAAAGATTATCCGAGGCGAAAGTCAACATCTTCGGTCAGTTAACATTAACAGACATTCAACCGATGTTGAACGGAGAGCGTCAATCCGCGAATGCTAACGTCCGCGCGAATTTGATACGAATATTGGGGAATTTTGCCTTAATCCTGATGAATAACGATACTCCTGAAGCTCACGAGCTGATCAAAGTAGGATTTGCAGCTGCGCAGTTGAATCGGGAGTGAGCAATCGTGTATAGTCATTCACAGAAAAAAATGTTCTTTTAGCACGTGTCTCTGTTCTTATTGGACACTTCTATGGCGGAATCAAAGGCTTGGGTAATGGCAGAGTCTTTGGACGCGATAATGGATATATATTCGGAAGATGACAGTGATCAGCTGGCGACTGAGATTGGATTGGTAGAAAAATTGCACGGCCTACTGCCGCATTTTAAGGCGAAGGTAAGAACTTTTCATTCAACCATATTGTGTCCAATGATCGCGATGTGTTTTTAATCGTTAATAATCGTCTAGGTACGACAGCAGAAGAAAAGTTTAGGAGACAACGTCGCAATAGTGTCCACGGTGAACACGAACATCACGAGGTTCATAAAGTATAAAGAAAAGCGGATAAAAAACGCTTGAAAAGTTGACGCTTGAAATAATTCTAAGTTAACGAATACACTGAAGTGCATTAACGTACTGACATAATATAATGCTTACATAAAATGAGGAATGTATTATAGATGTGTACCATAAGGAAACAATGATTGGGATATAGAAGTTGAATAATATTACTAACTTTCATTACCAACGTGAAAAATGTGAAACTATGAAAGCAAAGTTCCTTGCGATACTTTTCAGGTCAATTACCGTTCCCTGCATTATATTTCCTATTGACTTACTTCAGGCTACGTTGAGAATGGGAAAGTATAATTCTCGCGGCGAAGGAGGAGCATGATTGCGATAAAATTTTTCGACTTTATTTCGTATCAATAAATAATGAAAATACTAAGTAAATGGGAGACATCTACGATCACATAATCTATGCCTGAAATCGATGAAAGCGTACCGTTCCATCTTCGTGTTAAGGCTCCAAGTACGTAATACGCATACTTATTACAACTTATCGACCCTTTGAAGTGTCTACGTATCTTAGAAGTATCGTGAACACCAACTGCTACATACTGCGTTCCCAATCGCGGAACACTGCGAAAGCAATTCGCTGAATCGATGCGCTACGTGGACTGATATCCGGCTCCGAAGTGACGATTACTGTAGGCAACGAGGCTTCAAAGGGTGAACGGAAACTCTAAGCATTAAATAAAGGCACATGTACACACCGCATACGCAGTCTTGGAAAGAAAATTTCAACTAAAACCAACGGACGTGCACCATCCATTCTCCATTTAATTTAGAGGCCGAAATTCGTTGCACCATCGTATCCTACATAATATTCAACGATTACCAATGGAAATCTTAAAATGACTTCCCTCTAGCCGACTCGAGGCTATCTCGCTCCTCGATTGAAACCGCGTTCGTTCGAGAATCGTTCAAACTCAATGCACTGTGCCTCCTCGGCTTCGGTATCGGATTGACGTCGTCGAGGAACTCTGCCCTTTGCTTGATAGGCTCGGAGATGTGCAGCTCGATCACTTTCACCGGTTCTCTAGGCGCAACTACGGGAATAGGGGGCTCGTTTAATCTCACCACATGAATGTCCGTCTGCTCCCTCGGCAGCTCCTTAAACTCTATTCTAACCGCACCTTTGTCGTTCTCGTTCTCTACCATGTTCTGGAAGAAGTGCCTGCGATTCGCCTGGATCGACTGTCTCGTGCTTTCGTGCAGATTCTCCGTGCTCTTCTCCTCCGACGATTCTCTGGAAGCGTTCCTAGTCTCCAGAGCCTTTATTTGCTTCTCGATCTTCTCGATCTCGTCCTTCACAGAGAAACTGTCGCTCCTGGACAACGTGCCCGAGGAGTTCTTCCTCCTCAGGCACACCTCTTCCAGATCCGACGACGAGTTCACTTGATCCACGTCCTTGATAATCTCTACGTTCTCCAGGGAACTTCGGCGATATTCGATCTCGACATTCTCTTCGTCTTGCTTCACTGGCTCGTCAGACTCCGTCTCGTTCGACGTCCCCTGGTCCTCCGTCGTTGATCCTTTTGATTCAGTCACTTCTCTTTCTTCGGAAGCTTCTTCTGTACAATGTCCCTTCGTTGAAGGTTTCTCCACGTGTACTGCTTGTTCTGTGCTTTCATCCTGAACAGTAGTTTCAGCCACCGGCTGTGCCTCGCTCGAATTAGACTCTGCCGTCTTTTCTATCGTCTCACTGGCTTGCTCCTCCAAACTGTCCTTACTCTTCTTCGTCATCTCGTCGATGTTCTCAGCGACCCTCGCTATGTCGATAGGTTCCACTATCTGCAGCTCAACGTTAGGCTCTTCGGTAGACTTCTGCGCAATACACAAACAGGAAAGAAACATTTCATCGACTGCAAATTGTTTACCTCTGCACAGACTTACCTCACTTGTTTCCAATTTTTCAACGCGACGGGGTGGCTGCGGTGCTCTCCGTTTTTTCTTTCCGTACGCGCTCATCGTACTGCCAACGGAGACGCAGCTGTTTATCGAGAGGTTGGACTTCCTCACGGCGTCCTGAGTGAACCTCTTGAACACGACATCCTCGGGAACGTTCTCGTTCTCGTCGCAGAACGTGGTGTCGCCCGATCGACTCGCTTCCTCTTCAGCGTCCAGCGTACTCGCGTTCGCTCTTTGCGACGATCTGTTTCCGAATCTTCGCCTGGAAAAGACAGAGACCCACTCATTCCTCCCTAATCGTATCAAAACGTGAATTGTAAAGTCTGCGAGCTTACAAAGGTGGAATAGGCGTTCTCTCTTGATTCTTCTCGCGAAGTGTCACACTTTCATCCTCCTCTGGCGTCTTGTCCTCGAAGTTCAACGGTGGTATCTTGTCGGTTGGCTTCGGGCTCACCTGGCCGAATCTGAATACAATATTCCACGAAGCATTAAATGATCCCTGTATCTATCACCACAGTTAATCCAATTTTCTAAACCTTGGTAACCCACCTTCTAACCGGTGGCTTCGGGGTAAGGTCGCCCATGATGGACGTGGTCGTATCCTGCGGACTTCCGTCATAGATCCTCGCAGGGTCGCCGTTTACAGTCAAGCTCGAGCTGTACCTCGACGAATTGTCCAACGTGTACTTTCTTCTTCTCGCTAAAGTGCCCAGAGCTTCGTCAAACTCCTGTTGGTCCTTTGTAACGCGTGGGGGCGGCGGAGGTTTCGCGTAAGACTCTCTTTTGTAGGTCGACGAGACTGTAACGTGATAATCGACTTGGATATCTAATTACACGAGTACTTATTCACCAACTCTCCTGTATACCAACCTGTGGTGATCGTGGACCTTTTCTCCTGCACCTCCGGCTTCTCGTCCTTCCGTTTGCCAAACAGCCCGCTCCTGAAAACACGAGTCAAGTTATTACTAAGCTTATTACTCACACAGGCAGCCAGGAGCGAGTGAGTAAACGAAGCGACACGCTTGTACATATATCCAGATCCACTAACGTCACGAGTACCATTTTCTTATTTTGCAGCGAGCAGATTTATGACGACGCTGAAGCACCACTTCGCACGGATCAGCGGTTTCGACATCCGACCGTGCGATACCCATTAACGCGATCTGCGATCTCCGCGGGCGACAGATAAGAAGCTGGCTTCCAGCGAGCCGCGAAGAACGAGGACGTGGGTGAAGCGTGCACATCGTATCTCGAGAACGCTTTGACAAATTAAGCGAACGAATCGCCAAAGACAATGGGAGCTGCGCGAAGATAAACTCCAGTAGTGATTCATGGTCAGCGAAACGCTTAAGCAACTTCGCCGGTCGCGAGATTAATCCAGGCGGGAGATTTCCTTTCGAGCATCCTTCGAATAGAACGTCAATTGCCTCCACCCACCGCGATGCTAATACAAGAGGCTCTGGCAAACAGAAATGTAGTAGTGACGCTGTGTGACCAAACTTTTCGTCGACAATAATGAGTCACTACACTCTACAGGGACCGCGGAGGAGTTCTATGTAGTAGTCACTCCCGAGTCCTACCGTTCAAGGTCCATTTCATTCTTTCTTTACTGAATACCTCGGTGACGCCTGTGCTTGTAACTTACAAGTCTCTTTGACTCTTCTAACTTTCATATTCGATCGACTGCGCGTCGAGTTCTCAGATTCAGTGCAACTTCTGATTGAAATTCAGCGAAAACTCGGCTCAGTGTCGTAGACTGATGACTTAATTCGAACGGAACGCGACGGGATTTTTACAAGAGCAACTTAAGACCAAATGGTCTTACCTAGTTATGCAGAAACCTACCAACCCTTAATGATCTGAAACAGTAATTTTAATTTGAAGATTTTAATGGTTAAAGAGTTGTAGCTTAATTTCTATTGGGTATATTTTCATGGGTTATTTAATACTGAACAGTATAATTAGTATTATTTTAAATTTTCCGTAGTTGCTTTTTAAGTCTAAAATGGAACTATGGCCTGGTAGTTTTAATAATTGTATAATGTAAGAGTTGTGCCATGGCTTAGTAATTTTTGGCAAAATAAAGATCGCAAAGTTATGGGGTCCGTACTGTGTTTAACTATTTTTTTTTGTCATTCTGAAGGTTGGTGGCTTTCTGCATAACTAGTCCCGAATGTGTCCAGGACGATGAACCATACTCTTCAAGGCTCGCGAGACCAGCGAATCGCGTACAAGGAACGAAGCAGATATCGCGTACTTAATGTGCACGCGTTTTTACAGAATGTCAAAGCTGCTTTAACAGTCCAAGGCCTCTAAAGTATTAGACGCCAACATCAGCGGGCGATAAAGACACTCGAGCCCAGCGATTACATTCGAGCGGCGCGATGAAAACCGAAAGTGATACTATAAAAATCACAGATTGATCGCCGCACTCTGCCAAAGTTAGTTTCGTTGCCAATTAGACTGTAACTGTTCCTTTCCAGCGTGGAACACGCGGGAAACAGCGTTTCTTCGCGAATCGAGATTCCGAGGCTTTCACCAGTGATTGTTTCGTGAAAAATTTCTACGCGCAGTCGAGTACTCTGAAGGAACTCGAGTCAATACCCGAAATAGCAGCGTGTCATGGTATAGGTAGGCCTGTACAATCGCGGATGTCTTAAATGATCGATGGCCAGCGTAACAACGGATCCAAAGCGCTTATCGGGGCTTGAATGGGTCAGTAGACTATCTTGCGATGATTTATAGGTCCTGTGACGCATCTTTTCGCGACCTTTCGCACGGAAACATCGCCACGTAATATCCGACAAACACGAGCACTCGTCCGACCATTTGTTCACTCCGAACAGGATTTAAACTCAATATACTGCCTTGCCTCATAGAATACTCGAACAGTAGCACGGTGAATCCGTGTACTGACCCAAAATCAAATTGTTAGAGCGAAGATAACGCCTAAGGAAAAGGGAGATCGATATCAGTGCGCCCCCCAGTACCGATGGGTTCGTTAAAATATGAAATCGAAGGAATAGAGCGAGCGTGAGATTGACTTAGCGGAAGAAGCCACTATTGTACTCGAATTTTCCAAATAGAAGCTTAGCACGTTTAACGGAATCTCTGCTTGAATAGCAGACGTCTCACTCTGGGTTCTTAGAAGAAACGAATCGCAAGTGTTTACAGCGATTGTTTTGCTGCGAAGAGCGAATCGCATCGCTGGTGATTATCTCGACCATTATTCTAGGGAAGATCAAAGTGTCAGACTACTCGCAGTGGAAACGGAAGTTATAATAAGAACGGGATAATTGCAGAGCGATCGGCAGGCGAGTAATTGCGCGCAGAAAAGGCGCGCACCGACGTTTCCTCAAATAGAAACCGCCAGGAGACCTTTCGAACGAAACGCGACCTGACGTCGATCGTCTGGTACGTTAGAGCCTCGTTATTTACGTCGACTGGATGACAGCCAAGCGCAGGTACAGGCAGCGACCGATTCACGTGTGCGTTTTCGCTCGGTAAGTTCAAGTTCAACAAACTTGGGGACGCAACCTTCCCCAATTCGCTGGCTAATTCGATCGCCACGCCGTCTATGAGCATCTAGAATCTGAGCGATGGTATTTGCGTTGCCCAGCGCATCTCTGTTCAAAGTTCAAGAGACAGATAAACAGCGGTATCTCAATTTGGAGTATCCTGAGTTCAACTTGGAAGACTAACGCTGCTAGCCTAAAGAGATGACTTTTTCCCGGGGCAACTGTTTTAACTTGAGGCAACTGAGAGTGAGTTGAATTCTCAATGAAATGGTTACCAAGTGGATTTGATGGAGAAGCTGTTCGACCTCTTCTTCCTGCTCCGTCCGAAGGTCCAGAACTTGTGCTTGGGCTCTTTGGTTTTGCCATCGCACAGGCGCGCTTGCGTGTTGCTGGTGATCTCCTCGTTGAAGGGGTTCAGATGTTGCGGGTAGTCGTAGATAGAGACGGTCGGACGCCTCGACCGCGACATGATTCACCGCGTTTCCTCCGCGAGGGCTCTCGATCTTCCTTATCACGGGGCCAACGGCGTGGGATCGTCGTCGCGACGCCTCGTCAACGGGGTTCACCGATCCCTCGTCATGATCCTCTTGGCGGCCGCGTCCAGCTGAAAATACAGAAGCGAACCGACGTTATTCTCATCGCCGACTTCCGATGCAGCGATACCTCGGGATTTCGTGGAAACGAGAAGCGCAGCGACGCTTTTACTGGTCCCTCAACGCTCCGCGAAGCACGAGACAACGAATTCCATTAATTTTCCTCGCTAAATTGTCTCGGCGAAGAATTCCTAACTGTGTTTCGTTCCATTACTTATCCTTTTTCTCTTTTACACCGTCCCATTTGTTATTCACTTTTCGTTTGATGCGCTCGATGCGGCGAGCGTAATTGCGAATACGCAGATTGTGAATAATTTAATCGACTAGCCACGCTGCATGAAGAATAAAGTCCACGTGTATTTTTAACTTCTTACGTGGACACGGTTCCGTGGAAGTTGACCGTTGCTCGCGAGGAAATAGTATTGTGAACTACGTGCTAACTAGGTTTCGTCCAGCTCCCTTTAAATTCCAGTTGGAGGCTTGTGGAGCATCGAGGAATATGGTAGCGAGTGGTCAGTCGCTCTGTACTTATCTCGAACGGCGTATTTAAATCAGGGAAAACAGGAAATTGCTCGGGGACAGATAATGGAAAGAGCCAAAGAATTCCGGGAAGAATTTGGGTCTTTCTGTCCACTCTGAGTTTATGCTGCTCTCACAAAACTCTGCTGGTCTTATTGTGAATGCTAGAACAAGATTTAATTGAGTGGGCAATTAAGAAATCCTTTCCAAAACTCATTTACCTTCTCATGGACCTTTTTAAGTAAATATATACCTTCTATTTATTTCCACCAGAAACAAGGAACATCGGATTCCAGATTTTCAAATTTCAGTTAAACCAAAGCTTCAAATACAAAAAACTAAACTAAATCAATTAAATTACTAAATTTGACCACATCAAGGAACACTTGTTGCAAACCATTGCAAATTGCAATAAGACTCGAGCTTTAAAGGCTAGAGCTCTCACGGCTACAGGGTTTGAGCCTTAAAGGTTCGACCCTTTAGAGTTTGAACCGCGACTCGAGCTCTTGAAGCTCACGGCTCGAAGCTCATTTTAACAACACTAATTGCAACGAAAGCGAGTTGACCTTTGGTAGACTTCAAAGAAGTATTTCATCCTCTGGATACCTTCATTACAAAAAGCAAAAGGATACACGGGTAACTTCGACTACTTCTGCTACATAAATGGTATCAGTTTGAATAGCAGCAAAATTCACTAACAATTAAAATTACCAATGCTTTCAGCTCGTGTCTGAAAAAGAACATTAGAAGGAACCGATTCGTAGCTCGCTGCAGTATAATTGCTGCATGTACTCGTTACGCCAATCGTCGGTTGAAATCGAGCGACCATGCAACCACCAATTGAGGATCATTGAGTACGAATGATCGAGGAGCACGAGGACGAAGAAGTACCAGGGTTAATCCATTAAAGTCGGAAATGCGTGTGCCACCTACTGACCTCATCCGATGCAAAGGGGAAGATCAAAGTATCGCATCGTCACAACGAAAATCATCGGAGAAACTCTGGACAGGATCGTTCACCTCGATCAATTAATTAATCGCTGCACCGAGAGATTTCCCTCGTTACGTTGGACCGCCTAGCGCTGTCGCGCTAACCCACATAACGAGCTATCTAATCCTCGATTACGAAAATAGAGAACGGCACATCGTTTACGTAATACGTTGCTCGATGATGCATCTTAATTACCGAGGCGCACGTGATACGGTGCCCCAGCGGCGCTCCTTTCCTTGCGGTTCTTCGCACGATTGATAATGCCTTATCGAGGTTTCTTCCTCGGTCACGAGCACAGGCGGATTTGAAGATTCGACGCCCCTAGGGTGATAAGGGTTAGTCCCCTGTTCCCGGGGGAACGTCGCAGTGGCGCGCTCAGGATTTAATCTTTGGGGAGACATTTTTAATGGAAATTCAATAAAATTCAGCTTTCTTTTCTTCTCAAGGGGATCAGAAGAATAAAAATTTTCTAAAATTTAAGATCTCACTTTTGTGAGAAATACTTTTTAGTCAAATTATCGAGAATTCCTAAGAAATCGTACATTGCATTGAAGTGATCACTCTGTACAAGGGAGCCTGAAAATCTTTTAAGTGCTTAGGGACTCTAAAGGTTTTTAACCCGGTCCTGTTTCCAGAGGGTGAGAAACTTCTTTAAAGTCTACCAGAGGTCAAGTGATTGCCATTGTAAGATGAAGTATGTGTGTTCTATCCTCGCATCATTTGTAATATTATTCGTTGGAAGGATCGGCTTGAAAGCGATTTCAGAAGACGCGTCCCTGGACGAGAGTGGAGCAGAGGTATCACGTGCTTGCGCTTACTAACGAACGCAATTAGCTCAATTAGCTCATTGCACTCGCGGTTCGTTTCTGATCTGTTGGTCCTCGATGAACTTGCGTCACTATTGTTCGTGCTCCAACGATCCTCCACGTGGACAATTACGCGCACTTATTCATCTGAGAACGTCTCGACCTGCAGCTAACTAGTTTCACTAGTCAACACTTACGCGGAATAACTCAGATTTCGCTGATCTTCAGTGAGATTCGCGGCGAAGCTCCGCGCGCGGGTAAAACGATTAACAATTTTACAAATACTTTGAAAGTGAGTGCCTGCAGATGCACGGGGGGACATCGAAAAGTTTCAGAACACAGGAGGACTTCTTAAGAAGTCTCCTTACCTTAACGGCCTGAAAAGCAGCGCGATATTTGGGAATTTTTTTAAGAGAAACCCTCAAATTATATTATTTGAAAAATTTATACCTGTATTTGTACATATTTAGGCAACATTTAAAAAAGAATTAACTAAAAAAAAACGGTACCTAAAACTTTAAACGGATTTTTCTCAAAACCATGTTTTTCGAATTTGTTACCATGATATCTCAAAAACCAATCACCCGATTTACTTCAAACATGGCATATATCTTCAGTAGATGTCCCATTCTCGCCGGTACTAAAACTAAGTCGGTTTTTGCAAAATTAGACTTTTGCGATTCAAAAAAAACAGCGATTTTTTTTACTGAAATCGATGTCTGTTTTAGAAACTGACATTTCTTTTTTATTTTTCAGTGTTTCTCATTTATTCTAGTTCGGGCGAAAGCCACGCTCGTACAGATTACACAAATTTTTTAATTTCCTACTTCAGACAACTACAACGACTGATTTTATGCTAACAGTGCGCATATGATTTTTGTAAGGCGCTCTATTTAAAGCACTATAACTCAGAATATAGCCACTATTTTTGCATACAATTTGTTCCCCATATTCTCTAAAGATTGACAAGTGAAGCTGCCAAGCTGGAAGTAAATATATTTAACGGTTCGGTTTTAAAAAATTCCCAAAGTTCGCATGTATTTTCGTCCGTTAAGGTAGGGGGACCCCTTAAGGGTAAACCGCAGAAACTTTTTTAAAAAGCCTTTTTAATGATCCATCTGTAGTGTCACCTCTAATCCCAACTTTTGGCGAAACAAACAAGTTCTTTAAAGCTGATGATGTTAATAAACATTGCGTCAAAGAACAAGTCTCAGCTTCGATGTGTTTCCTTGTAATTAATTGAGAAAGAAATGCTTCATTTAATGACATCAAGAGAAACATATCTACCGCCGTGCAGTGTTTACGAAGCTTCTTGCAATTGCTTTGGCATGCAGTAATCCACGTCAGCCTCCGCATGTGCTTCGCACGTTTAGAATCGCTGTTTAAGACGCACAGTAGTTCGATGAATAACGAGTCGATGACGTGCATTTCATTGTAACATTAGCTCTGCAGCTCAGCTACGTCGAAACTATTCAAGCGTCGCTTTAAAACAATTCCGTTTAAACGTTTGAATTCAAGCAAGAATAAAGAATTGCCTCTGAGGAACGCTGTAATTATATAGAATCCCAAAATTGCCAAGTTGACGAAACATTTCCGGATAATAATTCGCGCAAAGTCTTTTCACCCACGACACCATCCCCGGTACCTTCAACGCGCTCAGACGTTCCTCAGAATGTGATTCGACGGGAAAGGAACTGTATCCGAGGAAGGAGGGACTCGATAAAGTGCGCGAGGATGTAAAAGCACATTTCGCGGAGGAATTCTCGGATCGACTTCCTTTCGAGAAAGCAATAACGTTCCGCGAGTTTTCACCTGCGCCGCTGCGTATAGATCGGCAAAAGAGCGCGATAGTTTGCTCCGCGAGCGGCTCCAAGAGAATCCGAGACCAGAACCGCTTTTTCCAGTCGTATCAATCCAGCGTAGGTATCCGACAGCTTAATTCGACGTCGTTTCGAGAGTTCCCCCGTTTAAACGTAGGAAGGACAATTCAGACAAAGTCAAGTTAATTCGCGGCTAATTTACATCGAACCTCGACGAGGTAACTAGAAAAGGTAGGGTGGATTTGTGGCCACTTTAAGGTGTTGTGCCAGTTTCGGCCACTTCTTAGAAAATGTAATATTTTTCCGTGTAAGCAATAAATGTAAGCTTATATTTCTGGTGGTATACTAAACAAAATATTTACGATGTGAAATTCTCCACGTAATAATGATCCGCGAGCAATTTAAAAATCAGATAATTAAGCACAGGGCCAAAAACAGTGTAATGGCCACAAACCAGAGTTGGGCAAAATGTAATCTAATTACAACTTACCAATTAGGATTAAAATGTAATTGTGTAGTTGATTACACCTTATTTTCTGTAATCGTTAATTCAGGTAGTTGACCATTTGGTTTCGTCAACTACCTGAATTAACGATTACAGAAAATAAGGTGTAATCAACCACACAATTACATTTTAATCCTAATTCGTAAGTTGTAATTAGATTACATTCTGCCCAACTCTGCCGCAAACGGTACGTCTATCCTATCCTATTCTATTCAGTCCTGCTACTATCGCGCAAAGGGAGACTTACGTACGTGGTTGCAACGAAAGAAATTCGACCAGAATCTTCTATTCTGGCTCCCGAGATTCGCGTGAGATCGCCGCATAGACTCCACCAAGTCAGACATTGATAAAAGGTTGTTCCAGTTAGGTGGCACGCGAAACTGAAATTTCGGTCGATAAATCTTACCCGCGGTCAGCGTACGATGCCTGGCACCGGGTGATTTAAGAAAAGGGTCGAAGAGTTTTGGGTCATGCGGCATGCAAATTTGCCCACTTGACACGGTTTCGCAAATCAATCTAGTCAGAGCAATTCCCGAGATGTCGTTCTTCAAATGAGGCTAGCTTCTCTTTCTTCGTTAAGGAGGAACACCACTGTGACGGGAAAAGTAAGAAATTTTTAGGAATTTTTTCAGAAATAATTTACAGTTTTCACAGAAGATTTTTATTACCTACCTTTAGTACGCTGCCTTGAGAGACTATACAAAAAATAAATTTATTTTCTAGTCTCTTAAATTTAATTTTATTTTGTATAATAAAGTTAGGTAATAATTTCTTTCTATGAAAACTGTAAATTACTCCTGAAAAGAAAATTCTCAAAAATGGCTTACATTTCCCGTCGTCACAGTGGTTCCCCCTTAACCCTTAACTGGTATACTGTTTTTGGCAAACGTGACTGGTATACTGGGGTCGTGGCAGACCCCAAATAAAAAAGGACACAGAAATTTGCAAAGTCGCCACTAGATCATCCTCTATGAATACTTTGTTCTTAGGTAATGTATAAAATAATAGGAACGTAGAAAGTTAAACTATTAACTATAAAATTAATTAGAAAGTCAGTTGACAAACTTAGACAACCAAAAATTTTGCAGCGAACTTTGCGTGCTTGGGGTCATGTGCGACCCAGGATACCAGTTAAAGGTTAAGCTTCATGTCTCATCAAACCTATCCGCCAGCGAATTACAGAGAATTCCTTGCTGCCATCTTCTGTCGATTTTTTTAGTTTATATATCAATGTACTTTGTTTATATATCGTGTAATCCTTTTCTTTATCTCCCCTTTTCTTTATATCTGATCATTGTAAACTAAAGGGTAATATACCCGTGCAATAATAAATAAATAAATAAACTTCTATTCCTCCATTTTTCTTCTAAATCAATCTCCAAGTACCAGTGACCATACGCAACGTAAAAACTCCATCAAGCTTCGATCGTTTCTTCAATTACCTGGCGGCTTTCGCTCACCCATGCTCGAGGATTCGGCGAGCTCCTCAAGTCCAAAGATTTATTGTGCAATCGCGGCGGATCGACCGAGATCCTAAAAATACCTCCGCGAATCCCGTAGAATCCGTGTTTCTGGGAGAAAGCCAGGGAGCCGTCACATTTTCCGTGACATCGTCCAGTCCCTCTACTCGACATTTTTTCCCCTTCGTTCCGCTGTTCTCTCCCGGTCTTCGACTTTGTACCCGGCGCGCGGCTCGGTCCCCGTGAGTCTCGCCTCGTATTTATCCACGTACAAGACGAGGCATCGAGGAGCGTGCCTCTCGGCGAGGCCCGATGCGCCTCGAACTGTCGCAATCGTCCGAAGATAATCGCAGAAGCTCCCACCTCGATCGCCGCTGCCTGCGACGAGGCTGTTTAGCGCTTCTTCATTATATTCTCCGAGACGACACGCTCCGCTCGTTTCCCAGGTGATATGTGCTCCGCGCATTGTGCCGGCGAATGCGTCGGCCGATGGGAGGAACGAGGCATGCTAAGTTAGCGCGAGGAGACGCCGCGGCTTTTCTTCCTAGGAAGTGCACAATATCCTTTTCATGCAGGTTGCGTCAGAGCCGCTGGCGAAACGAGGACGCGAGGCCTAGCTGATCCCACAAATTCATCCATCTTCGTGTCTCCTTCACGCGCTCCTTTCTGGTCGACTCTGGGACTGGCAATTGCGGGGGGAATAGCGGTGGTATGATAAATCGCAGGCTTCTATCGATCAAGCTCCACGATTTGCAATTTTACTTATTTATTTAAACGCTGCTAGTCCCTTGGTATAAAAATTCTGCAGTTCTAATTATTATTCAGGCATTATCTGTACCTATACAAAATTACGCCGGCGTAACAGCTGTTAATCGGTGAGAGCAATTTTCTGCAGCGCAGTTCGAGGGGTTAAAGAAATCTAAATCAGAACTATAGATGTTCGCTGGTATTTGCTAGCCTTAGGATTAACAGCGTGGGTTTGGATAAAGGAATCATCTTATTTTGGTCCGAGTAGGGTGGGTGCACCATTTGTGGCCACTTTAAGGTGTTGTACCAGTTTCGGCCACTTCTTAAAAAATATAATTTGATGGGCGAAGGAGGCGGCGATATCTTTACGCGTCGCCATGGATTACTAGTACATTCCTATTGTGTACAGTGTCTTTGTTATAGCTGTTGTGGCAACGTACGCCTGTGTCAACCATCCCCTGCTGACCCTGCTGATTTCTTTCGAATACCAACTGCACCGATCCCCACGCAGCGTCCTCTTCGTTTTATATTCCTATCGAATAAGAATAATATTCTACTATAAACAGATTTCTTTACAAAAGTAGAATGAAGAAATTCCCAGTCAACTATTGTGGGTCATCGATCGTTGAATCCATCCTGCGAAGGTTCAGGAAGCGGGTCCAAGAACGACTCCGAGCCCCCGCGACTGCGGCTCCTTTACC
Organism: Andrena cerasifolii; assembly: GCF_050908995.1. Taxonomy (NCBI): domain Eukaryota; kingdom Metazoa; phylum Arthropoda; class Insecta; order Hymenoptera; family Andrenidae; genus Andrena; species Andrena cerasifolii. The sequence continues at coordinate 10,010,575 of NC_135129.1, forward strand.
CCAGCCCGATACCTCCTCGCGGTCCCTTCGTGTTCGCCGGTAATTATGGAAGTATCGATTGGTACTTCCGTGCATTGCTTGGAAGTCGCAATCGTCGGATCTACGGGCATCACATCCTTAAACGTGTTCCTGGCGGCGGCTATTTCGCGGCAGCTCGTGCCACGAGCCGGAGTCACGGATGCCAGAGATTCTCAACTGTGAAAATTGCTTTCTTTTATCCGCGCACCGCGTCTCGATCGCCCACCTAGGTCCCTGCAAACAGGACACGCGATCCGACAGACTGCGATTCGAATTACGCGCCCTTTTTGCCACCCACCGAATTCCTCCTGAAATAAGACCCGCCGCTACGCGAGAGAAGAGGAAAGAAAAGCTCCAGGGAACCTTGAATATTCCACGGCAGAGAACCCTCGTCACGCGTAAAAATAGAAACTTCATAGGTCTGTTGAATGGGGGTCGCGATCGACAACGAATTTCCAAACGCCTCTGGAAAAGGCGCTCCGTCGCGATAAGTGTCAGTATTATCAAGATACTCTTATCCTTGGCGACTTCAGGGTCGCTCGTTACGTCTGGGAATTATCGACGCTTGATACCACCGTTAATCGCGAAGCATTGTTTAAAAGAAAACAGGAATATCCTCCGCTTCGTCCCTTCCCAAGGGGCACCAAGAGGCCTTGGCACCCCCAAAGAAGCGGCATTGTAAAAAGAAAAGAAGCCTGGATTTTATTCTTTAACTAAATTCGATAATCGCCTAAAGAATCTTATTGTATTCGCATTAAGGGGAGGTTCTGGTCTAGAGGCCCCAAAGAATAGGTGATATTTAGGAATTAATTAAAGGAAAACTACTATATATAATTTAATGGGACTTGTTGCATTGTATTAAGGATGTCTTATGTTATAGAAATATATTTTTTGTTTTATAATTAATCAGTGCAAACAGCCCTGGGGAGTCGTTAAAGTTAAGGCGTCAAAAAATTCATCCAAATCGGTGGGACCTGTATCTCTAAAAGTTATTATCCGATTCGACTGAAACCTTTTTTATTTTGAAGATTATTCTTTTTTCTAGGGGGGGGGACTAAAAAAATTACAAAAATTACATTTTTTTTAGAAAATAACGACACTTCACGTTTGAAATCACTTTTCCCTGTATTCTTCGTCCTTTCAACGCCTTTAAAAATTATAAATTTTCAACCTTTTGTAATTTTTTTTAGTCCCCCCCCCCCCTAGCCAGAAGTATATTCTTCAAAATAAAAAAAGTTTCAGTCGTATCGGATAATAACTTTTGAAGATACAGGTCCCACCGTTTTGAAAACACTGTTTCGAGAAAAACGCGTTTGAAGTTTTACGTGAGCGCCGAGTGGCCGGTCGTGACCCATGCATTTGCCGCTACTCAAATGCCTATAACTTCGTGAATTTTACGAATTTCAACAAATCCTTTTAAACACGTTTTCCTAAACGGTTGAACATTCGAAAAATGAAATAAAAAAAAAATCGACATTTAGACCAGAACCTCCCCTTAAACATATTTTTATCCGCGCTCATTGCTGCATACTCGACTTAAAATATTTCGTGGCCGCTTCCTTAATCGCGGCGAGGTGCTAATGGCGGCGATAAAAATATCGCTCACCGGCGGCTGTTTACGCGCGCCGCCCGATCCAGCGTAATGGGCAAACGAAACCGCGAAGGGGGGTTGGAAAAAGGTCGTAGGATCGAGGCAACTCGAAACGTCGTGTCCGGAGCTAAATTACACGCGTCATGTAGGTCAGTGAATCGCCAGAGCTCGAAACGATCGTGCATGAGTTACGCTACGCTATGGTGGCCACGTATCGCCCGTCCGCGAAAAAAGAAACGGTCAAGGAGCTGCCGTCCGTCCCCGTCCGCTCGAGTCTTTAACCCGCCTCGAACCGTCCCGAACGCCGCTTGCCTCGCGCAAAAAATTCCATTCGAAAAACCAAGCCGATATCTTCGTCCTTTTCCCCCGATTTAGTGGATTCGCGGCTGCGAACTTTTAGACCTTCGATCCCGCCAGGCAGCGCGACGTAAAAGAGATTCGCGTAGCGGGATTAATATATGTGACCACGATAAGCGATTTTTATCGCTAAAAATGAATCCGCTGCGAGGAGTGACTCGCGGTATGTCGCAACGCCGGGAACGCCTTCGATCGTGTTTCCATCGATACGTCCGACGACAATGAAATTCCTTGCTAGAGTCTCGCACCCATCGATTCGCCGAGCGTGTTCTTGGTCTTTACACTATTCGCGCGCCTGCACACGTACCCCGCTCTTTTTTTCGCGACTCGCAGGCTCGATAAGGAATGGACGGAACTGCGGGAACTGGAATGGAGACTCCGTTCCCCGGTAATTAATTCGATTAAAGTAACGACACTACGCGACGATAGCGACGCTTATAGATGCCAGCCGTTCGAAATTCTAACCTCACTCGTAGTGGCTTCTCGCGTGTAATGCAGTACCGCGGAGCTTTCCAACGATGCGCTGAATTCGTTATGATAATATAGGACGAAAGTTATGAGACTTACGTAAGTGCGTCTGGATGACAAGTCGCTACGGTGTGCGAGACAGGTGAGAAGTTTCAGTCGCTAGTCGATCGTCGAGTTTGGGAGGAGTGCGATTCTGTGTACCGGGAGCTTGCGATTGTTTCACTGTTATTTACACCAACTTCGCGGGTGGCGAGGGAACACAACCGACAGCGAGATCAAACGTGCAGCACCGTTTGAAAAAGCGCACAAAACGCAACACCGCGACGAAGGCTGCCGGCCGACTGCGCTAGACTGCGCCGAGTCGCGTAAGCGTTCGGGCGCCGTCGGCGAACTTCGTGCGCGTTCGAACGGCGCGGCAAACTTCGCGCCTCCCCACTCCGGCACTGTTTGAATTCCCGCGCGGCGGGAATTTCAAACGCGCGCTCGATGCTCGTCACGTTCCAGCGAGAACTGTTTCTTTGGTACAGCTGTTAAATAATTGGGGCTGCGTTGAAAAAATTAGCTTCCACCGAGGATTATTTATAGCAATCTTGTACGTGGATCTGTGAGTATAGTTTCTTTCCACTTAAGCCGGCTCGAAGGATATAAAGAGAATAAAAACTGTTTCCCCGCGTCGTAAATCTCGCGATAATAGTTCGAGCTGCTTGTGTATGCTGACTAATGCTAATCGAATGCGCGAGTTGCCGATGCAGGCTTACTGTTTACGTAGGCGTTAGTGGAACGTGCGTAGAAAGTCGTGAAAGAAAAAACGCAGTATGTAGGTAAATTGTGGGACAGCTGGGATGAAACAGGGATCGTTCCTTATTGGCTGCATTATCGGCGGAGACTTTCCGTGAGTCTAACTTCAATGAAACAGCGAGTGTACTGTGTGGATTGTACAATATATATCAATGCGGTTCGGGGAAATAAGTATTCGTGGAGCAGAATAGCAAGTTGCAAAGACCTTTTGCCGCGATAGAATTCTCTCGCGTTTCATAGCCGATAGATTAGAATCAAAGGACTCCCTCGTTCCTTTTTAAGTCCACGCCGCGCTGCTCAAAGATCGAAATATGCTTTCCCACGTCACGTGAGATCGAGGCGATACATTATTCAGATATCGTGCGGGTAATTCGTGTCTGCAAGCTGAAAAAGCTCGCGGATAATTCGTCGCTCGGCAATCCCAGCTCGACGCGTTAATTATAGCCCTCGTTTGCTCAAGGCGGACATCGATACGAATTGTAACGTCAATATCGATAAATGCACGAGGCAAGAAGCTGGCTAATCTTTTCCAGGCATCCGTTATCTCGTCGACGACGGACGGAGGAGGAAAGTTAGAAAAAGTATGAAAGCGCTAATAAACGCGATACCGTGTTCCACTAAACGACTCGCGGGTGTATTTCGATCGATGACGGTGACGTGACTTCGCGAATTTTACATAATAAGACCGCGTAAGATTCTAAAATGGATGCAAATTTCTCCTTTTTTTAGAACACCTTCCGTGAAACATTCTCTGGTAACGCGAGAGCTCCAACGATCTTAAGGTCCGCGGATCATTCTGCTGCTCAAGGGGAATTATACACTCCGCGCATTAATTAATGGATCGCCTCTAGAAACCCGAGAAACAGGGGCAAGTTCGCGTGGTCATAGCTCCGGCAAAAATAGTCGCGTCGATATTTTGAAAATACGGTTTGAAAGCGTGGAATCCCTACTTTAAGCTGCTTCTTTCATATTTCCCGACTTTTCTATTGCTTTTTAGGTTCGTCGATGGTGTAGTCTCATAAATAATAAGAATACTTTATGTTTTTTAATCCTACGCAAGAATTGAAGGCGCTGGAAAATAAAAAATTCTTATGTTAAATATAATACTGTAAATAGTTTCAAAACGACTTGCGTCATAATTTCTGCAGAAAAAAATCCCAAAGACCTGCCTGTTTTAGCTTCGCGCAAAGTGTAATCGCTTAACAAACACAAACATCCTTGTACCTTTCAGAATGATTCCCCGAGCGCTGCGGTCAGCTGTCGCCGTCAGCGTTCGGTCATAATTATTTTTAATGAAGCATTCATCGCGATGAAAAGAGCGACGCGAATACTGATCTCGAATAATATCCCCCGTTCTCCCCGGAGACGTAACAATACCGCCGGCAAGGATTTGTCTCGCGCTCTATCTCCATTCAATTCTCCAACCGATCGTGTCGGATGAAACTGATAAGATAGCCGTTATCAAGCAACGCTTGCTTTCGACGTAATGTTTACGGTAACCCGATTGCAGGTACACAAATAAGTAAACGAGTGGCGAAAAAAAAAAAAAAGAACGGGGTATTACGCAAACTGTAACCGCGCTTTGTAATTTTGTAACTCGACGTCCGACATCCACCTCCGCGCCCGCGGTGAAAGTTCCTCGCTAGAGCAAGTAATTTAATTTATTTAACGGTGCTCCCTCGAGCAGTAACTCGCACAAAGTACGAATAAACTGGCGAGAGCTTCAGAGGTGGATAGAATTCGTTTAAAGAACCGAGTAAGTTACTCAGCAAACTTACAGTAGCTGCCTATTATTAAGTTCAAAGATGTTTTCGTAGGAAACGCTGCAACTGATGACTGTTCATTTAAATGAGATTTCTTTTGCTTTCTAATAACCAGTTAACTTCGAAACTAGCACCTCCCCGATGTCTGTGGATCACTGACCGCTTCCTGCTTCGGGATGCAGTCTGCTAATTACGCGCAAGCACGCGCTTTATTCGCTGATATATCCGTGAACCCGCAGAGGGAATAATTCGTACCTTTTAATTTCGCAGGTGAAGCTTCTGCCACCGAATGTGTCGCGCGGCGAGGCGGGCTTGTGCATGCTAGCGCTGGCCCTGAGGCACAAGTTCAAAGGGACGCAGGACGAACCGTGAATCTGTTGAAATCATTTAGACTTTATTACGACGTGATTCGAGCATTGTACCTGGGGATAAATGACGGTGCCTTTCAACCGCGCCCGACCCAATGGAATCGTTGATTGAAAGTAATTATGAGAGACGATCTCGATGCGGAACGATATGGAAAAGTTCATTGCACGGAAACCCTTTACCGTCCGACACCAGCAACCGACCCAATAACCCGTTGACAAATATAATCCACCCCGCTTCATCGGCAACTTCGCCGCGCAGAAATATGAACAATCAATCCCAAAATAACCAACCGCCTTGTATGAGGCATCGACAGAAAAAAACGGACCAACACGCGTTTATTGCGAAGCTGAGATAGTAATAATTTTTTTATTTCTTATTTTAGGTTAGTCAATGCCTCGTATGCCCCCTACAATTCCACTCTCATAGGCTGCTGAAAATGTCCGAAGCTATTACACAATTAAGCTGAACTCTCGCTGATACGGGCCACGTGGACGCCACCGAAATGTTAATAAAATTCACGCCACTCTCGCACGTACCAGTTCATTCCGCACGCTGCACTGTTTCGGCGGACGTTAACAGCGGTCGCAGTCCGCGTGCGTGCACACGCACACATCCTCCTCGAAATCGGATTACGAGGTATCGCGATCCATCCCTAATGGAACAATTTGCGAGAAGTGACCTATTTGCATCGTCTTGGCTCGAGCGCGCACAGCTGCACAGCGCTGTTTCTCCGCTGGTTTACACCGCGGATCGTGTCAAGGCGAATTTCGAAAACGACACAGAGCTCTCCTGGCGACGTTAACGCGCCCAACGTGGCCAATTAACGCTGTGCGTGCGCGCGTCCCGCGCGCACACATTCTGCCGCGATCGTGGACCGAGGGCTACTGTGAAAAAAGAAAAACAGTGACGCAGCATGATACTAATGCGAAGCATTCCGGTTCGTTAAATAGACGTTGTTACCTTTACGCGTTTACAGTTACCATTGAGCCGGGAACGTGGGCGCAGGGAAATGCAATCACCTCGCGGTACATTTGCGCAATTAGAGGGGAGGCGTCTGAATCAGAAATTGCATAAATTATTCGCCCGATGTGATATTTCGCCGAGCCGAGAATGAAGTGTTTTTCAGAGGTTCACTGCGCCATCGGCATTCGCATGCGAGGAAACTCAACTAGAAGCGAGCTGCCACTTCCTCCTTGGATAACGGAAGTTCCGACCGGCGAATAATTTCCCTAATCGGTAAGATAGTCTCCGATGACCTCGACCAACGCCACTTACCACACCGAGGACTCCGGAATCTACGATACTATCTTAGAATAATTTTCGGAATCTGATGAAATTCTGTAAGTTTAGAGGGGGTCGATTTAGAAGGAATAATAAAGGGGTGCTTTTTAAGGTTAATATATGTTTCTTGGTTCGTCCATAATATATAGTTTCCTTGTTTCGTGCGTTCAATTACTTCTGTAGTATCAGGCAATTATGATAAAAGTGTATCGATTAGAGGTATTGATTCTATAAAAAGAAGAAGCTCGGTTCAGAGCGAAGTATCGCGCGCTCTGGAGCGAGACAGCGAGACGTTATAATGGGCGCGTGAAACGCGACGATGTCGGTCGCAGTGCGGTAATTGTTATGTAACACCGGCAGAAATCGAGACCCGGCTCGTGTGCACACGAATACGTGACACTGTTCGACACTCGCGGCAACTGGGTATGCAAATTTAACCGCAGGAAGATCCGTTTGTTAAACGCCACGAAGGCCTCGCTCTCGCTGGCCTACGCGATTTTTTTCCAGCCCAATAGAAACACATACGTCGCGGAAAAATAAGAACCGTTCGTTCTGACTCGTTAGTGGCTAACGACGTGACAATTAATCCCTTCGTCTGCATTCCATCGCGTGATTTACGTAACTGATTCCGAGTACATAGTCTGACAGAAAAATCGTGCTCGTCCTTCTCGCACTTCTTGCTCCGCGTGGATCGTCCACGAGGATTATCGATGGAGCGATTTTTTCTGTAGATAAATGTAAACAAGATTGTTGCGAAAGAATTTGTTCGAGTGAAGAACACTGTTGCTGCGGTAGACGATTAGATTGTACTTGTACCACGAATTCATTATTGCGCGACCTATATTGAGCAGCGAACTGTTTGAGGATTTTACTACAGAAGAGATATAGGACAAACTTTACGTCTATGGAAAGTGTGTTGCAAAAACTGAAATACCGACAGCGTGAAAAATCAGTGGTTCTGATGCGCACTGCATATTTAAAAGAACGATGAGTTTGGGAACTACTTCCACGGGGCTCGAGCCATATTATAGGGAGATTGTAATTCATTACACAAACATATTCAGCAATAAAATTGTTTATTTATTGTCGAAAGAGGTATTTAGTGAGCAGTTGTTGAATTTACCGACCGTGAACCGCTATAGCCGTCTAGCGGCCAACCGACGAACTAACGCCGAACGTCCATTTTGGTCCGAAAATGATGAAAAGTTAACAGGGTTGCAGAATGATGTAGGAGGTAGACGCCTACCAGCCAGAGAGATAGAGAGAGGTAGTGTGTGCGACAAGAATAGAGATAGCCCGCGAATTTTCAAACATACAACTCGAAGACAGTGCCAGGAAATTACGAATATCCCAATCCCTGCTAGTACTTAATTCATACACACTTGTGTTCCTATTTTAAAGAGTAGACCTCCATCATTTCACTAATAATTAGTCAGTTATTAACAGTTATTCCACACAATTAGAAAAATTCCAAACTATGCTTAATATACCCTCGCAGCATTTCCCAATACTTTTGCACACATATCGCTTCCAACTCATTAGTTATTAAGAATTCTTCGATGCTCCGATACTGCTTCGTTGCTATCAGCATTCATATCCTAATCACTGATTAATTAATAAGCTTTCCGCCCCTAATTCACGAACTTTTAGAATCGTATTCGATAATATATGCCCTTAGTAACGATCAGCAGTGCTTGTCACGCATATTTAGCATAAATGTAAGCAGTTATTAAACGTTATCGCTCCGGTAGTTTACCCATTTCATTCAAACGCCGTGCAGCGGGTGCCAAGTGTGCGCGAACTGGGAGCTGAAAATCTTCTGAATTAATAGGAGTACATGATACTAGTGGAGGTGGCATGGCATGGCAACGATAGCGCTTTCGACAAGGATAGAGATACAATCGTGCTACTAACTTTGGTTATGCGAGCCTGATACTTTCGGGACCCGGATGGCAGGAGCACATAACGAGAGGAAGTGGCGATTAAAGCGCGAGAGGCTACTGTTTAGATAAGGACGAAGATGAACAGGCGGGTTTCTTCAGTTGACGGTGTCGTAGACGTAGATAGAACACGCTTTCTTAGGTTGTTAGTTACTTTATATAGAGCGAAACATTCATGAGAATTGTTGCAGGATGTAGGCAAAGATCCATACGTCCAGATGCGATTGTAGAAATATATATGAATTGTTCGTGGATAATGTATAATTTGTATAATAAAGTGAGTGTTTACATTTGCTTTAACCGTGTTGGGAGACTGTGCGTAATTAATTATTAGAGGAATCATTGGGAATATTGTATGGGAAAGTAGTGAAGAGCCCATTTGTTAAGACCCCACCGCAAAAATTTGTAAATTACTCGGAGAATATGCAGAATTCATTGAGAAAACTGAATGTATACCAACGATGATACCCTGTTGTATCTGTTTCGAGAAATTGTTAATAACTACTTATTTATAAATAGCTCCGTTGCAAATTCCGCGCGGAAAGTAGTGAAGGGTCTATATTTTCAGATTAAACTGTAAAAGTGTGTAAACTATTTGCACAAAATCGATGATTTATGAATCTTTCGCGATTACTCGATGTGCTGGAAAGAAGGGTTATGTGCAGGAACAATAATTTGGTTTATTTATTTACAATCTGAGGTACTGGGGCTCTATAGATGATTATGCAACTGTTTTCAATGGCAAAATTTTATTTTTATTGCCCTAAAACCTTTGGTGGCAGATGCTAACGGCACTTAGGGACGAGCTGAAAGGAGAAATGTTTCAATTTCGCGCTCTGGCATTTCTGCATATTTCTAATTTATCCGCGCAAAAATGACCTTATTGGCGTGTATACGCCTAATGAAAATAGTATGAATTTATTGGGCCGAATTGACCTTTAAATTAGGGGAAGACAATTAACGATGTAATTCTGGGACGAGTGAGAATTCCAAGATATACGTTCCGATCTCCACTGAACTTGTATTTCCTGCTTGTGGGCATAACTTCGACCATAACCAAGAAAAAAGTCCGAGAAAAATATTTACTGTTTTTATGGAGTGATGTAACGAGCCGTTAAAGCGTAATCAGAAGCTCGATGGGCATTTTTACATGAGATGGAGGATCTTCCAAATAGAGAATATATTATGGTAGCTCCTGGAGTAAACACTGTAGCGGTGCTTCTAAATATAGGATTTATTTTTAGGTTGGAGCTAGCCATAGTTTGAATCAAGAATCTGATCTAAAGCTGCATTTGTAGGAGGTTTCTAATAGGTGTGAAAGATATCTATTTCTATCCGACACCTTTTACCTTGCTCCTATATTTTAAGGATCATGTTTTCGCCGTCATTTCGAAACAGAGTCGTTTCTTGTCCGTTAAAGCCTTAGTATCTTGCACTTGGCGCGTAGAATGTAGAAATCCCATTCCCCGAGTGTTCTATTTCTGTGAAATAGCTCTAGTAGCATTGTAAGTAAACGGCGCGCACAGAAGAAAGGACGACTCTAACAGACATCCTTCTTCGCAGTGACAAAAATGGCGAATGACTTAATAATGAGAGGTAAAGATAGACTGCAAGAAATTAGTACGAAGCTAGAGCAGAGTCATTTGGTTTATTTACAAACGGACGACAGTCCATTGAAGTTACAACAGCGTCATAAACTCGAAGGTAGAATTCGTTCGCTACTTAACACCCGATCTTTCGCTATAAAACACTTTCATTTAATTTTATGCATTTCAGGTTTCATTAAAGAATACCTTTGCCTCGTCCCGAACGAGAATAAATACGTGTTTCAAGAAACCGCGGACATATTGCACAGGTCGGCAGCTACGCTGCAAGACTTCAGTGGATACAGAGCAGCGACATCCTGGAGTGCGATTTCTTTATACGCTGCCAATCTCCTGGCGCAGCCTTGGAGGAAGGAATATAGGACGTTAAGGGTTAATACGCTTAATTTTCTACGTAGATTCTTTAAGGATGAGTACGACGCTAATTGGACCTTTTTTAATGCCAGACTTATAGCGGATATTATAGGCACGAGGTAGAAGCGAATTTAATAGGAGCGGAATTAATGTTCGAGCAAATGGGGTACAAGCACACGGGCTTAGGTGTTCTGACGTTAGAAGGCCCTATTGATCCTGACAAAGTATCCAGCGTGAGCAGAGATGCGATAGTCGCCTTTGTAGAATGCCAGGTAACGCCATACCACGTACTGTGTTTGTATTTCTGTAAGGTACGATCGAACAACAATGTGACGCGTTCTTGATGCAGATTCTGAAGCAAATATGGGAGAACGTTTCGCAGAACTGCACGGTCTCTTGGCTGGAGGTTCTAGAATTCAGGGAGAATCACGTCGGCACGCCGGAGCAAGCGATCAGAGCGCTGAACTATCGTTTCCTGGAGAAGATGCATCAGAGCCGGACAAAGGCAGAGAATTATAGAGACTACCATTACCCGCCAGCTACCTGCATCGATGCGGCCTCGCCGTCAGTTCCTTACCACATAATGCCTCCGAATTACAACATGCCAATGTCTGCTTGCCAGTCGGATTACAGGTACATCGAAGACACGAACGCTATACCAGGAAGCTACAGATACTTCCCGCCAGTGGATCACGGTTTTGCGAACCGATGCAGTGCCTACGGATGCTTGCCGCACGGGAACAAATACTTCAGCGGCGTCCATTCGAATCCTTATTACTCCACGATGCCGGCGTACACCAGAGTGCCGACCGGCAGGCTGATCGAGCTCGACGTGCCAGTGTCGGTCGCAAATTACGACAAGCTGCACAGTCGGAAAGCGTCCCACCGGATATCAGACCCGGACGAGGTGGACTTTTATAAGCGGCAGTCCAGCGACGGCGATCACTATGACTACGGGAAAGCGGACAGGAAGTCGGCGAAGTCGCACGGCGAGAGGAATAACTACGACTCCTGGGACTTCGTGTACAGAAACTTGGAAAGCTTGGGGTACTCGAAGGACCTCGGCGATCGGGAAGATATTCTGCATAAACGGGAGTACGACTCGCGGCCGAGCAAGCAGAAGTCGTTGAAGCAGAACGATAACGACGAGAAGCACAGCGCGCATCGCTTCGAGAAGAGAAGAAGCGGGAGGACCGAGGGGAACGATGTCGACTCGTCCATGACGAACGGTCGGAATTATCACCACGACACGCTGCCTTTTAAGAAGAAGTCCTCTTCGTTCGATCTAACAGACTCGAACAGGCATCACATGGACGCGTCTTCCGAGAGCCACCTGTCTTCCTCCAATAAAGATAAGAGGCATGGCAGTCAGACGCTCCCGATACAACGCTCTCATCGGTCCTCGGATCAGATCGCAAAGATCGCGGACACGTTGAAGGATATGGAGCTGTTACGGCCGGAAAGGGGAGATAGAACCGAAGGTAGACGTACGTGGAATTGCGGTACCTGTACGTACCTTAATTCCTCGACGAAGGAGATCTGCGAGATGTGTGGGAAATCTAGGCAGAAGGGAAACGAGGACAAGCCGTTAGCTAGTGGTGGGAAAGAGTGTCCGCAATGTACATTAGTAAACGAAAAGAATGTCTCCATCTGTGATGCCTGCGGTATCAGCTTGAAAGATTCGCCTACCTACATTTAGGTAAAGTATTTGAAAAGAGTATCCTCGTATCGTATTCCATGTATTTGAATTGCAGGGGAGTGGTAAGTGCATTGCCTGGATACTTCACTTTGTCTAGTAAAAATATAAAGAGTATTACCGTATTAATGCAATTCACTATTTCTCAAGTATATGCTAGAGATACAAAATTATTTATTTAAAGTTACTTGAGTATAATAGATTTGTGATATGGATACGTTTAGCGTTACGATAATATCGCGGTGGCCTATTGTTCGAGAAAGGGTAAAAGTGGGCATGTACGGATACCATTTTACGTCGAATCAAATCAGATTGAAAATTACCTTGGAATTTCACCTTTCGAGTATCTTTCGCAGAATTTCTATTTCTTTGCTTAGGGCACGTTTCGATAACTGACTTTACAATGTTAATAGAGGGCTGTCGCGTTTTAATCCCGTCGAAGCTTTGATCGTAGATTTGATTCGGCTATATAGTATTTAACAATATTCGCGTACGTTTATTTAAAAATTACGAGTGAATAAAGAGTTATTGATAATATTTCGTAGCCTAAATAGTTTATGATACTAAGAATTATGTCGAAGCTATTTATTGCGCAGCGTCTGTATCGTGTCAACGTGAGAAAATTGAAGAGGCAAACTTGCATTTTAGAGAAAGAAATCATATATTGAATTATATCGGAATGTTATTTAGGAAAGAAGATATTAATCTGTATTGTTACGACATGTGTACTTCATAAGAATTATATAAGCGTTTATAGTTTCTCTCTTTTACGGGATTTTAGGTCATCTTCTTTTCTCAGTATTTTCGATCGATGGCTGATTATACTTGAAATCGTTCAACTGTAAAAAGTGTGATATAAAAACTCAGCAATGATATTAATAACGAGTACGAAATTTATTTTGATTGTCGAACAATCGCTAGAACTTATACTTTCTTGTTCTATCCAAATCAATGATTAAGAAAAGAAGGATATTGATAACTTTTTCTTTGAATACTAGTCTGTGTTTTCTAATGTTTTCATAAAATAGTTATTTTCCGAAACGAAACGGCTCAATTACAATTCACTATGTATCACGAATGTGAGTATAACGAACACGTTAAGTTGGTTGCTTAAATATATAATTCATTTATTGTTTAAATAATGTTTTGTTATCTAGATATTGTGAAGACACATTACTTGTGTACCTATACATAACAAATGTAAATTACGTAATGATTGGTAGATTGCACAGCATCGAAATTAACTATCGTTTAAATCTAAATATTCAACATTTACGTAACTTGCATACTCAATTCGAAGGGTGCAGCAAATAATTGTTTATTCTATAGAAAACCGAATACGAGATACTTTGGTATTATTTATTTATACATTCCCGATGCATCGATTTTTCAGAAATTCATCTCTACTCTGAATGTTTCTGTTGAGCAGCAGATTTGATTTAGAACAGTCGAGTGTTCTCCTACTGCATGTAAAGATGTTACGTTTATTTAATTTTTGATTAGTCTATAAGTAGAATGTTTGTGTTAGATATCTTTATTTTCCCGAATCTGTTGCAGAGTTAAGAAAAGTTTCAATTTATAATTTATTCATCGACATACGCGGTGCATTGTAGGCCGGCGAGCAAAATATTTATTACATTTTCAAAGCAGTTTTGACTATAAAACTCAACGTTTGTAAGAATAATAAAATTTATAATGCTATATTTCGATGAAGAAATGTCCCCTTTATACTTCAAATTTATAAACTCTTTTGATGTAAAAACGACTTCAATGAAATCTACGTTTCATGTTTACGAAAGTCTGATATTTTAAACATAGTAGAAAAAAAGCTGCTAATATTTTTTCATCGATCACAGGTAAACAGAAATGGAAAGAAGATAAATGGCTATTGTAGAATAAACTTAAATCTTGTAACGACTGGTGTAATATATTACATACTATATGTACATTGTAATATATCCTATTATGTACAAATAATAAATAACATTTAATATACATTGTGAAATGGATGCACCTTGCGTTATTTTGTAATTGTAAAAGAGCGTCTAGGGTAAGTGATAGGTAGCATTAAAATATTCATTAGTTATTTACGGGCAGACGTATCTTATTATCATACAATACAGATTTACAAGCTAAAAAATAACAGCTACATATCGTTTCACGAAAAAACACTTAATTCCGCTTGATTAATTATTTATACATTTTACAAACTTCTGTAAGAACTTAAGTGCAGCCTGATGAATTTTTGGATCCAGCTTATCTATAAGTATCGGTGCAAGTTGTTTAATATTCTCCCTACTTCAACATATATGTAATAAGTACAAATTAGTAAGAATACTTACAAATCTTATGCTTTCCATGTACCGGAAGCTGAACTGGTAACGAATAAAAATTTTCACATATAAAAACGTATGGACTATCACTTTCTCCATCTGGATAGATCTTTCTATATTCCTCTTGAGATAGAATATCCGTGACTGTTACACAGCCTAACAAACGACTAGTCGGGTAACTTTCGGGGAAGTTAATCTTCTCTGAAAAATGATAACATTAAGAGTAATTGCAACGCACACATGTATTTCAATCGGAAATTCGTAGATTTAGTTTATGCCTACCATTCTTTAATACACGATAGAAGTTTTGTACTTCCGCGATTTCTTCCTGGGTTGCTACTTTCGACGCTGAAGCGATCCATAATCTCCCTCTGTGCGATGTGTACCATGTCCGACCTTCGTGTCTGTAATGTTAATGAAATATTAAACGCTACGATCAATCTCTTTATACATTTCAGACATTGTATTACATTAAATCTTACATTTTTATTCCAGCTACTAAAAATGATGCATAGGGCTGGTGCATGCTCAAACATAAACCTGCGTCAGACATTTCTAAATATTCTTTGTCCTGAATGATAGTTCTCATAGTGGAGGGGACAGTCATCTTTCTTGTACGTGATACAGAGTCGTTGGACTCAACGTACTGTGCAATATTAACAGTGAAATTTTCATTATTTGTAGACTATATTAATAAAATACAATTAAGAATATTACCATTGGACGACTGAATTCTATATCTGGGCAGATATTGGAGCTGTCAAAGTCACCGACTGGTAACGATTCGCAAATGTCTTGACACTGCTCCTCGCTGAACTCGTTAAAGTCATCCTCCTTGTTATCCTCAATTACTTCTCTGCCAGTGAAGTCAAAGTTTATGATCACCTTCCTATCCAAACGAGAAGCATACTTTCGTGCATCCGCTTCTTCCTCTAATTTCTGCAGCCTCTCCCGTTCCTTGCCTGTCAACCAGACGCTACTCGACTGATAATAGTCGCACTCGTCGTCGATCACTTTCATGCACTGTGTACTGCAAATGAATAAAATTACAGTCTCGCCTCAAAATAGGAATAGTTCTGCGATACACACCCATTGCGATCATATTCAAGAAGCTTATCTCTTTGCTTAATCGACTCGTCCATAGTCTTGCTAGGCTTTTGTTTTTTCAATTTGTTGTATAATTGATCAGCTTGTTTAGTATTGCCAGAAATAATCATTTGGTCTTTCGCAGAACAAACAATTTCCCCGCAGCAGAAGCAAGGACCAGCTCCTTCTTGCACACAAACTATTCTGCCACAGGTTTGGCAATTATTGATCAACGAATGTGTCTTCGCTTCACAATTACATTTGTGCCGGCCTAGTGGAATGTTTCTGTATTATTTTCTTCTCGATGTTGATGTAATGCAAATCGCATTACTGTGCTTCTACGAGATGTTGTTGCGAGAAACTCTAGGGTCTAAACGGTATATCCCCATAGGCCTACGTTCTCTAACAGAATCGTAGGGTAATTATTTAGATGTTTTCCATCCTCACCGATTTCAATGATTTTTGGATATGTTATCAAGATCAAGATTCTGAACAACTTTTTCCTATACATGTTACCGTCGCACGATCTTCGTTTTCGAGATATTTGCGAAAAACTTCTGTTGATTTATTCCAACGCAACGCTTTCCACTTTCCAACTTGTCCCGGGTATTAGTATTGGTTGGGGCTAGATTAGTGCGGGGGGGCGCGAGCCAATGCGAGCGAAGACCCCTGTGCCATTCTGCGGACCATCTCGTCGACGCACAGTACTTTCTAAATGTGTAAATTACCTTTCAACAGAACTGTCATTCTGTCCTTGCCATCTTGCGAATACAGATTGACAAATTTAGTTTTCTTCTTGTCTACTTTCTCCATCTGCGTGGTTTCCGCTGGCTGAATAAACATTACTAAATCAATGACTTTGTAACTCACAAGATTAAGATAATATATCGATTTACCTGTCTATTTTCTTGTCTATTTTCCTGTCTGTCTTTTGCTTTTCCTTTTCCTTTTTTTCTCCTCTGCCCATTATCTGTGTTAGTTACTTTCTTGTATCCACTCTGATCTTTGATCACTGTGGAATTAACGCAGCACGATGTTAAAAATCATTAAAAAACACTCTTATACTTTATGTAAACATTAGGAATACAAACCCATCTGTTTTTTTATGTCAGTAATAAACTGCATATGCTTCGCATTGCTCTGATCTAGCAAAGATTTCAAAACCTCATCCAGGTCTCTTTCATTTTCCATTTGCATAATATAGCTAAAAAATAAGCAGACATGTAATATCAATTCGTCTATTTAGTCGTACTACGTATCATTTAGACGTGTACTGTGTTCAGGTGAATTTGCTTACTTTATCAAATCATTTGTAACAGGAAAGTTTACCAAACTAGACAGATTAATATATATCCACTTTTCCATCTTCTCTGAATCGTTAGAACTTGCGCGAAATGTGATTATTAAGACGATCGTACATACGAATTAATCTCAGATCGTGTCTATGCAATACAGCTTTCTTACGATACTGTAACCGCAGTCAAGTTGGCCAAGTAACAAATAAGTAGTTGCAAATAATCAGCATTGAATTGTTTTGTTTTTGACGTTTTTTGGTTTCTCACCATTTCCTTTAGTTTGCAGGACCATAATATTGGCAATACTGTTTTATTTGAATCCCAAGGCATCGTCAGTGGCGCCAATTAAGACGCCCCCAGTATCACAGATCTGTAGATCGGAGGATCGCAGATCACAGATGCACATCGAATGCAAATTTAATTGGTAACATCTTCTTGCAAAAAGTAATATTTGACTTGACAAAAATTCATTAAGAGCAAGCGCTGCTGCTTGCAAAACATTTCAAGCTGCAACGATTTTTGCCTGCAGGCTCATCGCCTTTCTGTGAACAGCGTTTGTTTTAAAAAAAAGAATTTTTCGGGGGCCTTGACCTCAACAATCGATGAAAAAAAGGCCACACTTCGACTGAACGTTCACGATCGTATTATTTGTTGAGCTTTAAAAAAATGTGTTATTATATTACCACTCTCCCTCCTCGCAATCATTTGCCGTACCTTTCTCATACCAAACTGCGTCGTAACTAGTTGCATTTTATTAGAAAAATCTGACAAATACAATATAGATTTTTGCATAATGAGAACAGTTCTTGAACATGGATAGAACAAGTACCTAGCACGGCGTCTATAGGTGTTCACTTTCTATCCTAATCGCACGCGCTACCTCCTCTCCCGCGGTCTTTGATACCCAGTTTGTTGTCATTCGATCGAAATAACAAATAAACCAAAAATCTAAGAGGCGGTAATTGCATTTGCATACAGAATCGGTTTAAATACAGAATTCGAGAATGGATGACGAGGCGGAAACGTATAAGTTATGGAGAATAAGAAAGACGGTGATGCAGTTGTGCCACGATCGAGGTTATCTCGTTACTCAGGATGAATTGGATCAGACTTTGGAGCAGTTCAAGGAACAGTTTGGCGACAAACCAAGCGAAAAGAGACCGGCACGTAGCGATTTGATCGTTTTAGTCGCTCACAATGACGATCCAACGGATCAGCTCTTCGTGTTCTTCCCTGACGAGCCAAAGATTGGCATCAAAACTATTAAGACTTACTGCCAGCGGATGCAAGAAGAAAAGATTCACAGGTCATTCTCCGGAAAGTTTTATCGCTTCTAAGGGATGCGAACATTCTATTTGGGGCACGCACGAGGGTGAAAGTACTGATGTCATTTATTTTTGTAATAACAGGGCTATCATAGTCGTACAGCAAGGCATGACACCATCGGCGAAACAGTCGCTCGTGGACATGGCACCAAAGTATATACTGGAGCAGTTCTTAGAATCCGAATTGCTCATCAACATTACGGAGCACGAACTGGTACCCGAGCACATAGTACTTACTCCAGACGAGAAGGAAGAGCTGCTTACCAGGTATAAGTTAAAGGAGAATCAGTTGATGCGCATACAAGCTGGTGATCCAGTGGCACGTTACTTTGGGTTAAAGCGTGGTCAGGTTGTGAAAATTATCAGGCCTTCTGAAACTGCTGGGAGGTATATCTCTTATAGACTTGTATGCTAAATAAAGATTCTTTTTACATTGGCAAACAATTCGTCTCGGAGATACATTGTATGTTAAATCGGACACAAACTGTTTATAGATTGTATGGATTTTATAAGTATGATATAAGATTAAGAGAAAACGCCAAATATAGAATGATTATCTGGAGAAGGAAGAGATCTTGTTTCCAAATAGCACTTTATTATGCCACAATTTCACTTAACTATTACATAATAAATGGTTTGGCATGGAGTATTAGCTATACATCGGGCAGTAAATAATTGTTAGTGTTAATTCTCTTCACAGCATTACACTTTGATCATTATATAAATGCATTTCAATCCGTTTGACGTTCGCCGAATCGAGAATGACGATTAAGCGTGCGACTTTATACAGCTCCGTAAGAAACATTTAGTCGAGTCAAGATCGGCGGAATGAACTTTCTCCAAATATGTATTTTATTTCATTTCATTTATTATACATTTCTTGGTCCAGACGTATCGTGGTATTACCGTTGCCTTAGGACAACCCATTTCCAGATTCGTTTAAGCAGTCGTACACATATAGTCGAAACACATTATTTAGAATATGTGCATGTGTGTATTGCTTTGTTCGTTACTGCTTTAATGGCTTTATTCCAACAGTCGGTATGAAATATTGAGAAGGGAACGAAACTGGTGCGGCGTGTATACAAACGGATGATGATATGTAGAGCAATCGATAAGAACTCTAAAATACGATCACAAACGGAAATTAATACGAAAACTAAGTCCTGTACGAAGGTATTCCTTAAAATGAGCAACATGTTAAGTACACAGGTGACTCTATAGACTACGTATCTTTCTCAAGTCTATGCTAATGATCTCCAAAATTTTCCGACGAGCTTCAACTATATTATATTCACATCCTCGATAACATTAATCACAAAACTAGAATAAAACGGGCATAATTTGCATTCTAACAATATACTTTGAATCTAAGCAACCTCGCTGCAGCATACCAATTTGAACTTTACAGAAAGCAAACGCTAGAATATTATTCGATCCCATTGCCTATCGATCGTATTCCCCCGATCTCATCGGCTTAGCACTCGCTTTGTCAGGAACTATATAAAACATGGTAGATGATCTCGAAAAGTATTGACGGTACAAAGGGGGACGAACAACTATACATCTAACATCTTATTCTTAAATGTCCGCAGCCATGGTTTCGATAGATCAGTGAAACGAAATGATCTTGGTACTCGTTGCAGTCTTTGAATTTACAGAAAGAATGCCTTTTAATTGTAACTGCCCCATTGTCTCTCTCTCTCCGACCTATTTTAAATACAGTGCATGCACAAGCATATAGCGCTAATTGCCTACAAATGTATCTTTTGCAAAGCAGTTGTACCAGCCAAAGTATCACCTGCGGCGTAGACAAGATTTCAGCTTTAACAGAAACGGTCGTGATTCGTGGGCGTAAGTAAACAAAGCATGCATGTGTAATTAATATAATATATTGTTATCAATAAAATGTAACATAACGAATAATAATAATAATAATTACACAGTAAGGCTACGTATTTTCATTGTTTACACGGAAATACGAAAGCAAGATCTGCAGAAAGAAATCAGATAAAAGGAAGATATTTAAAAAAAAAATGTACACGAACTTTCGCTTCTCGGTTTTTCTCTCTTTCTCGGACAAATTACACGTCTCGCGTTATACAGATCGTCATTAAAAGTTTCGCGCTAAAAAAAAGTCTAGCAAATTTACGGCCGATTCATGTCGTATCGCTTTTTGGCATCTCTAACAAAAAATGCATTACGAGACAGAAATTGTCACTGACAAGCACACTTTACGCTTTTACTTCTTTATTTTTTTTACGTTTTCTCAATCATTGTTGCAATCTACCATACTCTGAAGAATAATTGTCAGTTACTCGTTGTATTTGAATCTCGGTAAGACTATTACATGAACCCACGTTCGTGTAAAAAATTTCTCTCTTTTCATTTGTAGTCTCAGGAAGAAAGAACGCGATATTCCAAAAAAAAAAAGGAGAAGAAAACTATGTTTTATAGTATAGTTGATAATCGTAAAAATAAAACTCTCCAATCATACGCGTACGATTGGGAAAGAAACGGGGGCGCAGAACAGCTTGCTTAAGCTGCGATCGTATCTTTGCTAATACTTAGAAAAAGGATTCGCCTCAGAAGATGTCAGTATGATTATTCAAACGTAGTTTGAAAGTACAAGTCTATATATATGATACACAGCAAGTATATATCTGATGCAATGTTATCAGATGTATCTTAACCACCGGAAGAACCACTCCTTCTTCCTCGAATATTAGTAAAAAATATCCACAACATAGAGGCATAATAGTGTGCATTTTATGCCAAAAGGCGACGCGTTTTAATGCTATATCTATATAAAGTTTCTTGTATCTCGCGTATGGATAGCTTACTAGGCTCTTTATCACCAAGGTCCCCCCGCCCTCCCCCCCCCTCCCGAGCTCCTCGTGCAGCGGTACTCGTATTGAAAAATACAAACGTTCGCGCCAGCCCCCGTAATAAACCTGTCCTCCGCTTTAATATGGCCGATGCTCCTCGTCACTGATGTACACAGTCGATACAACGTCTTCGTACGTGTATACCTCCGTTAATGGACTACCAAGAGATAGGAAACACCATTCAAAGATTCGTTTGTCACACGTAACTATTACGAATGTATTTTCAGATCTACCCTCTACTCGATTATTCGCAAAACTGAAATACTGTATCTATTGTGCACACATAGTGTCTATTAATAACTCTGAATAATAGTGTCAGTAATCAGTCCCAATGAAAAAGAACTTCTCCCAGTTGATCCCAGTGATAACGAATCGGACATGCTACCCTGTTCCCTTCGTGGCGCACGTGGAGAATTTGATTTTTCAATGAGACTAACGAATAGTACGAATGGCACATCGAGCCAAGCTAAACGACTCGACGTCTAGACCACCAATACATCCTGGTAGCCCATTCGATAGGCGGAGTTTGCAAAATATTGTTGATTAATTCTGCGGTGAGTCTGATCCTGTATGTGATAGTGGTGGGATAAAGTGGCCGATGCCTTTGGCCTCTGTGCGCACAACATGAGGCCTAAAAATAAATTAGCATCCTGTTCGAGAACGAATTTGTAAGGTTGGAGATAATAATCGAAGGATCACTCCAGCCGTTGTTTATATTCACCTAGGAGTGATACGGCGTAACGTATGTAGATGGAAACAGGCCCCGTCTGTTGCCAATCTCTCCGTGCCACCAATGTTGGTCCGTGCGGTCAGTGACAGTAATTACATCGCCCCGTTTGAACTCGAGCTCGCCAGGTTCCTGTGGCGCGAAGTCGTATAACGCTTGTACTAGACACTGAAACAAAATCCAATGTAACGTATTCGAAGATAATGGAACCGAAGGAAGCACGATTCCGATAATTATTTTATACGATGTAATTACTTCTTCAGGGACCATGTCTCGCAATTTGACGTCCTGCGAGCGAGAAACAGATGCCGTACGATGGTATTCTACTAATTCATTAAGGCTGTTAAACTTAACCACCCAGAGGAAGAATTTGCCTTGAGCATCTCTCAACACCTTGAAGTGTTGAACGCCGTCCGAACACCTGGAAGAGAGACATTAAACAATCGCTTATCCGGATCCGCTTAGCGTACAAAGACGTCGAATTTTATCTTAAGGATCTTTTACTAACTTAACGGACAAAGAGAAATCACCAGGAGAACTTTCACTGATTCTAATGAGAAAAGCACCTTCGTGCTTGTTCATTAGTAGTCTTTCTGCGTCTGCTCTTGTTATCCTTCCATAGTACCAGCTGAAAGGAATGAACACAGCATGAGAATGTAAAAATAATTTCAATTACAAGCAAGCGAATAATAATGGTTCGGTAAATGAAATTCAAAATGCTTTTATGTAGTGGAAAATAAGGAAAACACCCACTCGTGGTTTTTCATCTCTATGTAATTACTTGGAATGAGTCCTTCTCTGGAATCTAGTTCGGCCCTGTACCAATTCATATCATCCTCCATATTTAGAATCTGCAAACACAATGTACTATTTATATTTCACTTGCTACTGCGATCACGCGTGTGTAACATTTTTACAAAAGTACCACTACCATGCTGTTCTCATAAAACGGTACAACAAACAGAAGCAACAATGTACATCGAAAGGCAGGCACTGATTCGCAAACAACTTCTCAGAGGCCGTCACTAACGAAGCATTATCTTTCCGAAGCTGAACGCGTCTGTTGCCACAAGCGCAATAACATTTATCTCTGCCGTGTTAAACAGGAAGAAGTAAGAATACCGCGAATCAGAAACGGAAAACTTGCGTACTACTACAAGCAGCATTGATAAAGCCAGCTGTCATCTATTCTAAAAGAAACCCTCCCAGAAACTGCTTAAAATAAACGTCACTAAACGAATCAGTGACAGTAAAGGCAAAAAAAAGTGATCGATGATCGGAGCGCCTACGTGTGTCGCGAATATCCTTAAGCGACACGCGATATCCGTTCGCCCTCGGCAATTCGGTGGGCCCGCGATCGGCAAGCTTTCCATTGGAAATCGGCCATACGCCAGAGTCCACTGGTATCCACACACGGTCCAACAGATTAATCGAATACGAACCTTCAGGATCTGGCTCCTCCGAAAGCTAAGCTCGTCCTCGGCGGTCGCCGTGAAATCGTGCTTGGCTATCGCCTCCATTCTTCTTCCTCGTCCCTCGGGAGCGAGCGCGAGCAAGAGGGATAGAGAGAAAGAGAGAGAGAGAGGCGGTACTATATCCAGTCCCTCAAAGGCAGCGCTAAAACCAGCCGCCTTTGTTTGCCAGCGGTGGAGAAAAAATTTCGAAGACGGATCCTCGGCCCTCGTCCGTTTCGTACGGGGGCAGACCTCCTCCGGTTATCGCCTCCTACGTTCCCGAACAGAAAGAGACACGTAGGTGCTCCACAGAACGCGCGAGGCACACACCGAGCCCCGACCACTTGGCGCTCTCCTGCGCTTCGCGTGTGTGCGATTTTTCTTGAATCGGTCCCTCGTCGCCCGTCAGCGCGCCTCGATCAATGCCACGTTTGGGCGTGCATAATCGGAGGGCGATATTTCCGCTGGCGCCGCGTGTCCACGTCTATACCGCGGTGCCACTTTTCCACGGTCCAACTGTCAAAACCGAACGTACGATATCACGCGCTCGCACGTCTGCCCATCGCTCGTCTTATCAGACATTACACTCTCTCGGCTCTCCCACTGATCTCTCGGTCTCCGGTGTTTCGGTCCACCGATGCGCAATAGGTCACCGCGCAGCCCCCTATGCCCGCCTAGCTCCGTACGCACCGACGACAAAATTCGTAAATCCGTCCGGCACGTATCGGGCGCCGATCGAATCTGTCCCCGCGAGGAGCGAGTTAAACGACCCGAGCACGATCGCCGCGGGCTTTTACCACGCAACGGAAAGAGCAGCAGGATTCGCGATTCACGCCGGACGAAATGCACGTACGTGCGACGTACTACTTTTCTGTGGCGCAGGCGCGCGCATGCGCCCCGACCGCTACGCTGTTTGGGGTATCGTACGTTCTTAGATCGTCGTTCGTCGGAATGCATATGCGTACACGTATTGTCACTTTGCGAGATATTGGATTTTCCTTTAAACTTTCTGCTTCAAATTTATTAGGTTACGTTTTATTTGGAATCGATCGTACCGGTTGTATTATTGCTGCGCGGACAATTTTTAGGCAGATCGAGGGACTCAAAATCGATTTTATGTAAGTCTGATCGATCGTTTAGACTTGTATAGACGTGTCGCATGGATTCCTGGTAGGTAATTCTGGGAAGTAGACAACAATGAGGAACAGGAAAAATGATACTGCGGATTTCCCATTTTCCGTCATTTCCTGCCACGGAGAATGGATTTCGATTGAGTAATTGTCCATCGAGCACGCGATAATGCTGACTGCAGACCGTTTTCGTTGTGCAATTAAATCGACTGTTACGTACTGTCGAGACGTCGAGTGAAATTTTGCAAGTCATATACTGGATAGACCGGGTGATTTATTTGACAGTTGAGCCTCATAGTTTCCATGAATGCGCAGTAGGATTCTCAATAGAAATTCAGTTTTACCGCGGAACCTGTTTCCACCGCGAAATATGCAATTAGGGGAAAGGAAGGTTTAAGAGAAAAGAAACGAACGAGCATTTCGCGCCAAGATCATTGTCGTCGGTCACGTGAGTTGTAAACAAACGCGCAGTGAAAGCAGACTAGGTTAGTAGTCGCAGTGTCGATAAATCTTTTCGTTCTCATTATGCTGCAGACCGAATTCACGATACTCGGTACACAGTATTTTAATGTTCGCGTGGGCTCTTGTTTATTTTCTTATTCACTCTGGAGGATAAAGACGAAGGACGTAACGTGGACCTGGTCATAACATAAACACACAGCAGCCGTGTAAGTACTTTCGATAACAATTCCGTGTACCCAATATTATCATTTAGTTTGCACGACGCGACCTGATCGTTCGCAAGCTCTATCTATAATCGACCATTTAAAGCGACGCGACGGTCCAATGCGTCAGACCATTGTTTCCTCTACACAGCCGGCGCGCGTTTGTTTTGGCAGCATGAAAAGGCTGTACCGTAAAGAAACCCGATCTGTACGATTCTTTATTGGAGTAGAAGCGATTAACAAACGGAGACCGTCGTCGATCTTAAATTAAACCCACCGATCGATAATTCTTCCATGCAAATAGATGTTAACGCGCTAATAAAACGTACACTAAGTCTATCAAAGGATCATCAAGGCCTCTGACGCAAACGAGCTTCCTTTGTATTTCCCTTAGTGCGCGGAGCAGCCGCATAACGACCTTCCCGACGAAATTGGAACGCCGTAGGAAGGGAATCCGACTGTTCCTAACCTAAAAGTCATATGTTTTTTAGAATGCCAGATATTCGAGTCGGGATGGCGGAAGATCTGTTTTAATAATTCAACGGCTGTGCCTGGAGCTACGAATTGGCACTGGTCGGTGAAAAGCGGCCAAGAACGAGGGATCCTCATTCTCGAAGCGTTCCTAACAGCCAGTGTGACCGAGGGAAACGAATCCCCTGCAAATCTTAAACCCAATTGCAACTGCAGCTTGTCACGCGAGCGGTATTATGGTTTTCCCGTGCCTTATGTAAGGCCGGTCATGCGAATCCATTGCTTATTTGGGTTATTGTCTGCCGGTCGTCCGCGGTGGGCGACGCTCGCAGGAAAGCTGCGCGCGCAGTCGCGCGCGTTAGCGCGGAAATTCAATTACCTTTGTGCTACTGCTGCGATGAAAGCGAGGCTGGAGATTGTATGCAGCTCCTCGCGAACGAGCTCCCAATTAAACATGGCTTACGAATCGTAATTGGCGCGACAAAGGATAGAAACGCAGTTCCATCGTACGTGTAATCAGGCGTCAATCTAGCCGAGGATTAAGTCTCGTCACATCGACGCTCTTCCCGGGAACGGATGTGACGGTGGAACATTCTTGGGATATCGGGAATCCTTATCGAAGATTAGTGCCTGAAATCGCGCGACGGAAGTAGTGCTTCCGCAAACGAGTATAATGTAATCGACAACGCTGGTGTTTACTTAGTATTTATGGAGAATTTGATATCTGGAACGTTCCGTGGGCGATTCGCTTATAAAAGCGCAGATCTAATCCTCTTTAGCAATTTAAAGGAAGCTCGCGTTAAATCGCATAGCGCTTCCGGCCGGGAAGGCCCTTGCGCGCAGAGATGGCCATCGCGGCGTTATGTTTATACAGTCGAATCTTGGATGGAACGAGCTGCGGCACCGTGATCGGAATTTTTATGGAAAAGGCAGCGGCGAATTCATGAATACGCGCGCGCTCGCTTCCTGTTCGAGATTTACGGGCGCCACAAATGCACGCTTCCGCCCACATTCAATGAAAGTTTCCGAGACATTCGCACGCTATTCGATCGGGCTGACCCTAGCCCCCACGCTCCATAAAATCAGCATGACTCAGTGCTCTATGTTTTCTTTTTTTTTTTTTAAATGACGAGACAGATTAAGGGCCTCGAGTATTAGCAAAATTGCAATCATCCCCAGATTTATCAGTTCCTTATAAAATTCTTTATTTTCAAACTTCTGCTACATTTCAGGCGTTGCGATGTTAGGTCTTCCTGGGAAATCTATGCTAGCTCCTTTATCACCGTCGATCACAATAACGCAGCGCACCACGTGGGATCGGCGTTTCGTGAGGCGTGAAGGTCGGAGCGCAAGGTTCCGCACAGAAGGGGTTTCGATTCGCGGGAAATATAAATTGGACGCGTTAAAATCCGGTTAATCGGATTTAAATGAAATTCAAGCCTTTTGTGCAGGGCTTCGCACGGCGTCCGCCGTGTCATTACCAGCCCCCGTTTCCATTATCATAACCGTTACGTTATCGCGATTTTATAAAGCCCGGAACAATGTTACAGGGACGGGATGGGGGGTGGGGAGGGGAGGGGGCGATCGTTAATGGGGAACAATTAAATTAACCGCGTGCAACACATTCTCGCTGAATACTAATGGCCTCATTATTGCGCAGTTACTTAACCCGGAGACCCTGATCGCTTTTACTATTAAATAATAGCCATGGGGAGGCTCGTCGAACATTAATTAACAAGTGGACATTCGGGGGCCGAACAAGCGTACTCCTCAAAGGTGTTGGAGAAAGATCTGCGCCAAGTAATCTCGAACCGAGAAGGAAACACTGTTCCTCGGGTTACCAGATTATCCTCCAGCCCACCTCGAGGCGCAACGCGAGTCCCCGAGGACGCAGCCGAGGTCAGCGGTCGGGTATTAAAAGCCGAGTAAGATGAAGAGGGATCAGGGCGCGCGAGGAAAACGACCAAGGTACAGGGGGGACTGTATAGAGGAAAGAGGAAGAAACGTAACGAGAGATGAAAAGTAGGCGGAGAAGGTGAGAAGAGATCTCCTGGTGTCTGAGAACGGCCCCTCGGTGGAAATGCAATTTCGGTTCTCGTCTGGAGACGACGCCGCAGCCGCGAGTTCATCCCCGTGGCCTGCAACCTTTCGAGGCTGTTGAAGACGCAGCCCCCTCGCGCACACAGAAGCTCCTCTGTCTGGCGCGCTCCGCAAGATGAAAGGCACCCGTGGCTATCAAAAGGACAGGGGCAGGAGAGGGAGGCAGAGCGGGGCCCCACCAGACAATGGCCCCGAGCCTCAAGGTTTTCCAGCCTCGGCCGTCCAGGTCGCGGCGGTCCAGTCGCGCGCTTCCAACCGGCCCGTTCGCTGATTCTCATAATTTTTTGCAGATTAGAGAGCCGCGTCGATCGCGGTGGCCCACGGTTTCCCAACCGGCGACGGGTCGGGACGTTTATTTCGAACGCGCGACTCCGCTGCCAGGCCGTCCCGAGGACGACTTCCTACGTCGGGGAGAACGGCGAGGAACCGACCGCCGAGGACAGCCTCCCCTTTTAAACGATTACGAAACGAAGAAAGAAGGCGGTTCTAAATTTGTATCGGCCGATTTCGCGCCCGCCGCGCCGCCGAGGTGAATGCCACCGACGAAAGGGAGGGAGCCTTCTTCGGCGCCGAGAACCGGAACAACGGGCCCCCGATGAATTTCCTACGAGGTGTTGGACGCGCGCTGCCAATGATTCAGCGCTCCACGATCGGCCGTCACAGAGAGGATATCGGCGGGGCACGTGCTTTGGTTTGGCTCCTGAGCGAAGAGATACATACGGTTGTTATGTGTGCTGAGTTTATTATTTCCTCGCGTGATTGCAAACACCGCGAATTCTAGGCCTACCATAAGCTTCAAATGTATTTCTATTTCTGCTTCCTCGTACTCCTTTCTAGCCCCAGCTGTTCTAGGTCAAGCCACCACTTTCCCTTTTCTTCTAGGGGATACGGTTGCCAATTTGGCTGATCTGTTTGCGAGGTGATAAGGAGTTCCTTACTCGTGGAAACATCTTTCCTTTTTTATTAATTAGGTTGCTCGATACTCCAGTGCCGCTCCATTTGTACCCGCATTTCGTTTGGTTGCAATATTTTGGTTGAGTCAGGTTGCTCCGGGACTTCCTAGAAACATATTGTTAAGTTTGCAATGTTGAGCCGTTCTTTTGATGCGTTAGGTGCGAAGTCGACATAATAAGGCATTTGTATGTTCGTCGCGATTCGCTGACATTGGAGGACTCGGCTCTTTAAGCGTCGTGTTTAAACCAAGGCCCGAGAATACCGAATAGCGTTTTATCAGTTTCAATCGAGTATTAATTTTCATATTTGTTTGAATTCCCAAGCGCTGGGGAGTCGCAAGAATTTCTCCTATCGCATTCCTCGGAATAACGATTAAGTGTCCATTCAGAACTTTATGTCTCGCCGACGCGAGATTTCCTAATGCCAATGTCTCCTGAAGGTCAGCAATGAATTAGAGTTCCCGAAATAAGAGGTCAACTGTGCCTCCTTGTACATCTTCATTGGACATACAGTGGCCCGAATCGGAGTAACCGAATTCGGTAGTCAGTTATCAGAAAAAGGAGCGGCTATATTTGAGAGTATCGATAGTTTCTCTCTTGTAATACGCTGAAAACACGTGGACAGGCTCGTACACGTCAGGAAAAGTGGGAGGGACCGTGGCTGACGTCATCCTCTGACGCACCATCATCTGATTTCGCAGTCCGTGTTTTTCGACCAGCCCAGCGAGTCGTATTTTCTCCGCGAATTACTATGATTTCTGTATTATTAGACTGTCTAATCGAAAGAAAGATTGTAGCCTTTAAACAAACAAAATTAGGCCATTCTAAAGAATATCTAAAAGATAGTAAAGGTTAATGTCGAGTTTAATTACTCCTCGAGTTTAATTAATCCTCATTTCCTAGTATTTCGTTCGAGCCCAATGTTGTTCCTAACCTACAATATACTTATGGACTGAAAATAATAGGGCAAAAGTTATTCTGAACTTTTAAGTACGATAAAAAATGTACGTTCCGTTTACATGTATGTAATTACGTTTGGTGTTTAAAGGAATAAACGAGGTTAGTTGATTTAAAAGTTAAAAGTCTAAGGGAACGATATTACTCGGGATGAAATACTAGGCTTGGTTAGAAGTTTTATTCGCAATAATATTCGTGTGACGTGGTGAGAATTGTGGTTTGGTACGTGCTGCCACCTTTTAACCTAGCTTCCCGGTAAGGTAGGGTGCTGCGTGTCAAAGTCAACAAGGACTCGATAGCATACGAAAATAAACAGAACGTCTCATGTTTGCGGGGCTCTGTAACAGGTGTTTTCGTTTCTGGCGGGGAGTTCGTTCCACTGCTTCGACATTCCTAGTTTCTGCCCTCGATCTTAAACGCCGTCCTTCCGCCATCGAAGCATCGTCCGGAGACTGGTAAATCAATACTCTCGTATACGATAATTTCATTAAAAATACAGCTGCAATCTCTCCTGTAGTTTTTACCCGAGGTATTACATTTATTCTCGATTTTATCAACGTGATAAACTTTAAGAATCAAATAGGTAGAATTTTCAGTTGAAATTTTTAAGAAAGCTTCAAGTAGACTCGAGATCAAATTGCAACAAGAAAACAATTCGCGAGCTTCTAAATGTAGATTCACTTCCCAGAAAGATCGCCATAGAGAGAATAAAGTTATATTTTTAAGATTCTTTGAACTTCGTTTGAGTTTACGAAGAGCATCGAAGCATTTCTAGAAATTAGGTTATATTTTATGAATCGAATCGATCGACCACATTCGAGTATCGAATCAGTTCCTCCGAGTTTAGAATAGCGACGATCCTTGGCTGAGAACGTTCTGACATAATGTTTTCAGAATTTGGAAAGAAGGAGGGCAGGTGCCGGTGCTCGTGGCGCGCAAGTAGCAAGGAGATAATATTCGAGCGTAGAGGAGCAGCCTTCGCGAGCGTAACAGTGTGAGTGATCACGTCCTGTTCTTTCCTAAGCACCTGCGGAACCAGCATGAATCCGGCAGGTGCAAAGAGGATACAGGGGAACGCTGAGGAACTTCACGTAACCCAGGTTAATCCACGAACGTTCATTATTCAGCCTTCTCTTAATTCCTATCTTCGTACACCTAAGAATTTCTTTGCGATCGCTTAAACAGCCTACGATCGTCCTGCACAGACACTGGTCAAATTAGAATATCAGTCACCTTAATTAACGGCGGATACGGGGTCAATTACGACCCCGATCTTAAATTTCAAGCTGTTTACATAGATCATAATACGATGAAAGTTTATTACAAAACCTCAACCCTGTGGAGTAAGTTACGTCACGGCTCAAAATTGGCCCGTCTCCACCGCCTAAGGGTTAAAGAACCATGTTTCTCTGAAATTATTTATTACAGTAGAAATCCATTTATCGGTACGAAACTTTTGATCAGTGTTCGATTTAGCGAACTGCGTCACTCTAGTCACGCGAACGCCAATAAAAATAAAATAAATACACCCAATAATCCTGCAACAGAAATTTCCAAATACTAAATACTAAACTTGTTGAGAGCGAGTACACGCTGAACATTCGAGTAAAGCAATACATATTCCCAGAATGTAATAAAAGCTCAGCAACATGTCTCAGTGACCTAAGTACTGGAACAAAATTCATTCAACTAAGTAGAGTTCTACTGTGCTGCACATTTTCACGTAAAAAGGGCATGTACGCGATCCATTCGAGCACGTCATCTGTTTATCCCGGAAAAAAAAGCGAGTAGCAAAGTTCGAAGCGACATGTTTTTAAAGCTAGCCTGTGTGCCGGGGGAAAACGATTTCCCTGCCATTTGCCGGGTAACTTTTGCGTCAGCGTTTATTCGCCGGGATAAAAAAAAAACTCGTTAGGTTGTCGCGATCCGGCCTGGTTCCGGGACGCGCCGCCAGAGGTCGGTGGTTACGCACGAGACCAGCGAGGCCGATGGATTTCGGTGACGTAAGAGAATAAAACCACCATAAAGGCTTGCTGGTTCATTAGCGCAAACCGCGGAGCATGGCATCCTTGTGCAGAACAGGTAGAGGGGGAGAGAGCGAGGTTATAATCCATAGTCTGATCTCGGCCTATTCGCAGTAGGTATGCCTTTAAAACGTGCGCTCCGCTGGCACCGATTACGATTCCACGTCCGTGAGTAGACGCACGGAACTGGGCACGTCGCGATCACCGACGACAAATCTGTTTCACTGTCGGAGCTGTATCGTTGAAATTTGGAACAGAGGAGCGGGAGATCTGAGTGGAACCGAGGGGGATATTAAATTCTGGACATTAAAGCTCGAAGAGGAAGGAACTTAGTTTTACATTTCGCAGTTCCGTGCTGAATGCAGTTCGATTTCAAAGTCTCCCGTTCGCGTCGCGTCCCGATACGCACGCGCGGTGGGCGCGATCTATCTACCGTCACTGAGGTGTCAAGTACATACAGTAAATATCGTTTCAAGTGTCGAGTAGAAATTAAAGGAGTTCGCTGAATAGGAAAGGCACTGTTATTGGAAGAGAGTTTTAATAGCCAGTGACTAGAACGCCTTTATCCTCGCATTGGGACTGCAATGCACTGCAATGAGATTTTATTACTCGCTTCCTGGGAGGTCGTGGTTCAGAGTACAGTCATTCTTCCTAGAAACTTTGCTAGTTGAACTATGAAATTTATTTCGTACCCCCTGGCTTTTTAAAGGGGAATCACCTGCTGGCTGGTTTCCAAGGATTTATTGGACGACTCCGCGCACGTGTGTACGTTTTTAATGCTTAACGCAGGTGCGTTTGGAGACGTCGTTTGTTTTGTCAGAGGCGTACTTCGCGTTGAATTATCGACGCGAGCACGCGGCAGCCCCGCTCCGCGCTGCAGCCAAACGCGGCGAATAAGGAGAGATAATACAGTTGACTTCCACTCGGAGAGGTCGGGTAGATAAGGGAAGAGTGAACCCGCGAAATTGACTTTCGTAATTACCGACCGAGGCTGCAGCGGTGCGTACGATCTACGGGCTCGTAGATCAGTCGGGTGCGATAAAGCTTTTGCGATCCGTGCTCGAGGAGGAACGGCCGTGGCGCGTTCCAATAACAGTGCCTGTCCCGCGGAACTGGTTCGACACATTTTTCTCTCCTTTTCTTGCCGATTAATCGCAATTACACGTAACCGCGACCTTTCTACGTCACTAGCGCGCGTTTCTCTTGATCTTTTTTAAATCCGCGCGTGGCTCGCGCGCTCTGTCCCTCTTGCTCCAATTTCTTCGTCCCTTTCTGTTCCACGCGCTTTACTTTCCTGTGCCGCGCAACGTTGGTTTTGGAACGAACAGGTGAATGGAGTAACCTTGAATTGAAACGATTAGCGTGCCCGTAAATACATTCAATCGCAAATAGGTAATCCTCGAGAAGTTCGCAGGTGTAATTGTTACGATTCTTTCGTTTCCTTTGATTTTTAAACTTTTCTTTATAGCGGGTCACAGTTGTAAAACGAGAGGTGCTTAGAGAATTCTTCGGTATTAACGTATGCGTATAGTTTCCAGTGATTCATAGATTGATATCTAAAGATGCATCTATCGTTTCCTTCTATTTAAATTAACTGCAGCGTTTGCAATGTTCAGAATAAATCTTAAGGCAAGCGGTTGGGTATCTGCTTCTTAGACCTTTCAAAATACTAGCTGTTACCTTACAGCTGATCTGCGACAGTGTTTTTATAACTGACCAATAACCCGCCAATTACTTGAAACAGCCTGCTTAAAAACTTAATTAACACTTTCCCAACTGCCCGTTACGCGTAACGTGTATAAATTCATAGCAACAACACCGAGCAGCCTGGCCTCTGTGTGCGTGCACGTAACGCGTATAAATCGATAGCGGCTCGCAGCGAGCGTTGCGTAAAATGACGTCAATTGGCGCGTAACAATTATCCGAAGAGGCAGGAAGATCGTAAGGGAGATCGATGCGTGAGATTCGTAAAACCAGGGCTTTCTTCTCGAAACGAATGCCCCCGATTCTCCCTCCGCTCCGGAGTTCCGCTTTCGTTCGTCGGCGGCCTTTTATCCCGACACTTTCATTTTCCTTGGTAGCGGCAATTTTGAGTTGGCTACAGAAAACTCTGATTAAAAGACAGACGAAAGAAACACCGCGTGTCTATTGCACACTGCCTAACTATTAGGACAGCCGCTGTATTTGTAGAAAATGTGATACTTTTTGCAGATACTTTTTACTGCTTTCAATTAAAAATTTTAAAACACCAAGTAAAGTAATTTTTTTCTAGAGATTTAATACTTTTTCACTGCTTTTAATTAAAAATTTTAAAACACCAAGTAAAGTAATTTTTTTCTAGAGATTTAATACTTTTTCACTGCTTTTAATTTAAGACAGCAGGCAAAGTAAAATTTCTTAGAGATTCAGAACTTTTCACTGCTTCTAATTTAAAATACCAAGCGAAGTAAAATTTCTTGGAGATTCGATACTCTTCGCTGCCTTTAATTCAAAGCTCATTGTTGAGTTAATATAGTTTTCGGAGTGTCTGAAGCAGCACTCATTCGAGTAGGCAATTATTTTCACATTATTATTTCTATAGGCGCAAGCAAGGGATCTGAGAAAGGAAATTGGTATCACCATCAGTGTCTTCAGTGGTACAAAACTGAGCTTAATGATAAAATAATTACTGCCTCTACCTTTGCAAGTCCAAAGACACACCACAGCTAGGGATATGATTTTCTAAGCGCAATATTGAATTGCTCGAAGAATCCTTTGAACCGACGAATTTCTGATCTTTTCATGGAAATTGCAGGTTCGCAGCGCTGCTAATTGTAAGGAGATTACGGTGGAGTATCGTGCCCGTAAAATTCGCGCGGATTTCTCTGCGTCGGGCTTAATGTTCCTCCCTGGAGACCTCTTACACCCTTCCAACGATCGCAGGAGCCTCAGCCATCATGGGTTCCGCCTTTTAATTCACATTTCGGCTATCTTCGCCGCGCGAGCCGTAGGTGTATCTCGGGTGCGAAGGAATGCCGTGGAAAAGAGTTCAGTGTCAATCGTCAGCGATTTGTTTTCATGATGCGCGGATCGTTACGTTGCACAATGTCAATTTATCGCTGACACCGGCGGCGCGGACGCAATATCTTCGCGAGCAGCTCGTCGAGAGGCCGTGGCCGAGCTAGCGGCGGTTTTTAAAAATCGCTCCATCTCCCAGCAACTGCGGGAAAATCGTCAGCACGAGCGGCTATGAATGCGTCGTTAAATCAGCTATTCTTCTCGCGACTTTGGCCCCACGTAACACTTTTCAGAGATGGACTTTTCATTCGAGTTGCTCCATGGAGCAGTTTCGAGTCTTCGTCTAAGCTTGATAGCGTCGCCTTAGCGCGCTACGAAATTCCAAGCTTCCTTCTATATAATTCAATTCCACCCTTACGCGTACGTGTTTCATTTCTGTTCCCTTATGGGGGAGTTTGAAGTCCCCAAGTTGGACAGTATTATCTCCTCAGCCGACTATAAAATTCCAAGCTGCATTTTCAGCTGCACAGCTTGCTAACGTCAATTCTACTCATATTTCTCAGAGTTCGAAATGCTTCAGCCATATCTATTAAGCCTGTTTATTGTACCCCTATCGCAGTACTAGTCAAAGGGAAATTTAAACTGAGAACGGTAATGAAGTCTGAAGCTTTGTATCCCATAGATTAACATCGTAAAATATGAGTTTCAAATTTTCTTCTGGCCGTCACTGTACAGGCATTACTCGCGTATGCCACTTGCACCGAAGATGTCCAAGAAGTTAATCCCTTCTTCCTTAAGTTTTGAGCTCCAGATTTATTTCTTTAGATAGGGAATCCAATATTAGGAGTTGGGGAGGGAATATCCGATTTTACGAGTATATCCGGATAAAATTGTTGATTCACTGACGAGGAGAATCGCTTTGGGGTGAAGGAACCTCCTCCGTCGTTGGAAGTGAATTTCACTTTAGGTCCTCCGCCCGAGCCGGCGCTGCGTAGCAGCCAGCCAATCGAGAACGCGTTATCTTATCATCGACCAACAGCCCAACTTCTCCGTTCGAATGCGTAGCAGCGTACGAGAGATAACATTTCGCCTCGTGGCCAGTGAGATTCCATTCGTGATCTCGCCCGGTCGGTCGTGGGGAAACCAGAATCCGGAATACGAGAACACACGCAATTCGATCTCGAACTCATCTCGATTTCAGACCCCAGATCGGACGGCCGCGGCGTTTCTTGCCGTCTTGTAATCCTGCCGGACGAGTCCTTTAGACGGTGACCTAGACATCCTCCGCGCCGCATTCGGGTCGCAGAATTTCAACCTCGCACTTTTACTCTTTTTAACGACTAATCACTTCGCGGCTGTACCGGGTGTCCCGAGATACAGCGAGCAAGTGTGTGGGAAATTTTATAGGGGCGTGTAGTAGTGGCTTGAGTTGTGAACAGTAACGGAAATAAGATAGTTTCGTTAGAAAGGAATTTAATTCAAAATGTATGTCCTATATTGGTTTATTTGTATCAAACTTTGCTTTCTGTCTCTCTGCTTTCTTACCTTTCTTCCTTTTCTCTTTTATTTCTGGTTCTGACTTTCATTTTGTGTGTTTTGCATTACTTTGGGGGTTTGCGCTGTATTCTAGTGTAATGGAGGTGTATAGCAGTAATAATATATTGGGAGGTTGCTCCAATCAGATTTGAAGAGTCCTTGTAGAAAACACTGCAAGGTGAATCTCCCAATTTCTGCTCATTTAAGAGATAACTCGTCATAAAGAAGGTGTAAACAATTTGTTTGTGATGAAAATTTGCAGAGTAACTGATTAATTCTTTAATAATAAATCGACCAATTCAAAAACTGTCTAAGAAAGATATTTCAAGATTATTAACTATTAGTAATTTGTAATATAATGCTCTAAATGTCCGTATTTCTGGTCATGAAAAATAGCGATGCATGTATTGCCCCAAGCTCCTGCAACACTCGCGTAAATGTGCAAATAGTTTGGAATTATTTTGTCGCAACTACAGTAACGCATATAATAATAAGAAAAATACGAAATGATCAGAAATGGGGACACGAGCAGAAATTGGCACGTTCACCTTAAGTACGAAAATTAAAAAAAAAATGATCGGGAAATGTTCAGCGAGCCAATGGTAATACTATATTACAGTGCTTTCTGCGAGGACTTTTCAATTTGTGGATTCCATTTACTGGAAATATTTATTTACCATATAAATCCCACTCTATCGTTACTGGAGAGGAAAAAGCACCGCTTCAGTCTCCCCAACTTCCACTTCAAATCACCCCATACTTTCCAATATCATTAACATACATCTTCATCGCAGAAAAAAAGACACGGTACAATAAACGAGGTGCAGCAAGAGCCTCCTACTAGCGCAACCAAAAATCTCGAAACACAATAAAGAGAAGAAGGAAATAAAAATATTGAAACGCAAGGAAGCAACGAAGCAGAAAGTAAACACTGGTTAGCGAAAATTATTGAACACGCACAGTCGCTCATAAAACTATCCGCCCACTCCCTACACGTGACATAGCTATTTTACATATTTAACTAACATTCAACTGAGAGTTACCAATTACAATTTACATTGCCATAAACCTTGCTCGATAATCTCCAAATTATGACATCTTCGATTGCCGAATTGCGCAGAATATATTTAACAACACGTTCTATCAGTAAAACCGTCGATACTTCTACGAGTAACTCTAAGCGGACGCGGCGGTTTCGAAAGGGTACCAAGCGGCGAAGTGACGGAAGGAAGTAGCGATTCCTAAGCGGAAGGGGCAACCCAACGTTGAGAGAAGCCTCCGTCCGAAGGAATCCCTCGAAAACAAACGTGCGCATCGCTACCAAGATCCCCCGGGCAATGGTTCTCGAAGCGATTGACTCAGGTCAGAGCGCTGCACGATGCAGGATGCGTGACGCAAGTCGAGCGCGACACCGTTTTGTTTACAACCGGAGATAAAGAGTTTGTCCTGGGTCAAGGCCGCTCGGTTTTATAATCCAATTCAGATAACGGTAACATAGTTCCTGGACCTTGAGAGTGCCGCTAGAGTAGGGATAGCGGTACCGAAGGGTGGGGGGGTGGGGGGGGGTGGGGGAGGGGAGGGAGGCGCGGAGGAAAAGAGAACACGAGGAGCGTGCACCACGGGTGACTCATTTCGCGAGCAGTTTGTCAAATCATCTCTGTTCCCCCTCCTTTACCACTTGCCCTTCCCTCTCTCTCTCTCTCTCTCTGCACCCCTCCGCGGGAACACGGAAAGAGGCAGCGCACGTTTATCGTGCGAGCAGAATGGCTAACGTGCGCGCACGTGACATTTCGAGTATCTCGAATTAAACTGTAAACATCGTAGTAGTACGACGCCGAAGCCCCCAGCCACGTGGTCGGTGTCAATGATCCTAGTATTTATTGGATCGTTGCTTACGCACGCCCTCTCTCTCTCTCTCTTTCTCTCTCTCTCTCTCTCCTCTTCCCTGTTCGTGTGCCGTACGTGTGGCTGCCAGTGTGCGTTGCACCGGCATACGTCGCTCCTTCCTTACCCCGCTTTTGTCAGCCGCGACCTAGAGGGTCACCTCGTCGTGTCTGCCTCTGTGTCTTCCGAGCCTCCTCCCGTGGCCAACTACGAGGATCATTGATGAATCTTGGATGAATGACACCGGCGGCCGAGGGGCGAGGTGTTCGCTTTATCGCTGCTGAGGGATGCGAGGCGAGTTTTTGGGGGCTGGGATCTCTGATGTTGTGGCGAAGCTTCATTTGAGAGGCGGGTTGTATCGGGCGGAGTGGCTGGGCGAGGTGTAGCGAGGTCGTATAAACCACGGACGGAGGCTGCTCGTGTCCCGTGAATTCGTGCGTGGCGACGAACGAAGCATGTTTACTTTAACGCTCCGCCGAGTCCACGACCACCGCGTGCACCTCTTCTAGCCACCATGTGTACTTGCCTACTGTGGTTTTCGGCCGGTCTATCCACGGAATTCACTCGTTCTCGGGGGCAATAACCAGCGCCTCTGTAAATCCCGAAGTGGTATGCGGAGCACAGCGACGTTTGAATCGTAGGGTTCGGATATAACGTAATCGCGGTGGTATCAACTGCAGCTCCGCTATCAATCTCGAGGAGAATCGTACACAGCGCGGACGCGTTCCGGTGCTGGTAGCGAACAGTAAGCTGAACGTTAGACTTCGCATGGAGACCGAGGAGGGATTATCTGGGTAGCGATTTGGAGATAGACCTATCCCACGTACGATCTTCTTGAGTCGGTTGAGAGAATCCCTCGATCGCGTAAGACACCCCTTGCGCGGTGTCCCTTGATAGGGTGGGTAGCTAAACAACGAGGGAGTCGAAGAGGGCACGTGCGTGTGCCTCTGCGCTCGCATGGCCTCGTGGTTTGTGTGGTTGACAGGAGGGGTGGTGCGGCGGTGGTGAAAAGGGTGACGGAGAGGGAGCAGCCACGTGTGAGGACGTACACCACGATTTACTCGCAGATCGGTGGAACGTCTTCCTCGTTCCCTCCCTTGCCTCCCCTCTTTCTCTTTCTCTTCGACGGCCCTCTTTCTTTCACCTCCTCCACCCTCCGGCACCCTGCCACCCCCTCCCCCTCTCTGTCGTGTACTTCTCTTCCTCATTCTTCCTCCTCCTCTGCCTCCTCTTCGTTCCTCCATCCCACCTCCTCCCCCTACCACCGAGCATTATACTACTACTACGGGGTACTCCACTTTCATTCAGTCGCTTCTAAAAATAAAGTCCCTGATTCACAATGCATGAATGACAATCACACTGAAAGGAATACCGCACGGACTTGTAGCCTTTCTCCCTCCCTCCCTCTCTCTCTCTCTCTTCCCCTAGTACCGTCTCTCGCTCCCTCCAATCCGAATCTCTTGCTCTACTGCAATTCTCTTTCGCGTTTCTCTCGTGTGTCTCGACGGCTCTCTCTCTCTCTCTCTCTCTCTCTCCGTCTCTCCTACTCTCCTCCGCCGCTTCTTTTTCCAATCTGATCTCTCCCCCCGCCGTGTCTGTCACCCTCCCCACCCATCGGTCCTGTGTCGTTCACTCTTGTAAGAGAGTGAAATCTCGGCTCGCCTGTTGCACGCCAAACTATCGGCTCCCGTGTAAATAGATCCGCTGGAAATTCCAAGTGGCATCGCCGTCGGGTGGATCGATCGGCGGAGCGAACGATCGATCGACGGGGGAACTTGTTGCTCCGCTTATGTACCGCCAGGCTGTCACCGTCGCAGGGCATTTGAATTTTCAATGACCGATGGAGGATTCACGCAAGGAAATTTTGGGAACGAGTGCTCCGCTCTTCGGGGCGCTGGAGATTTCTCCAGCTTAATTCTTTGGCTACTGAGAGCCACTACAGTATTACTGAGAAGTAATAAACGAAACAGTATTAATGATAAGTTTCGTTAAGCGATCCCGAGTGACAACCTGAGATAGTTTTGTTGCGCGCGTAATTTTTAAGTAGCAACAGTGTTAAGAAGATTCTCTCCGCGACGTCTCTTCAGCGAGGCAAGGTGATATCGGTAAACGATAAATAAAATCCGCGGACGCAGCGAGTGGAACGCGGTAGCTTGGACTTTTCAAAAGCAACCGGCTTTGACAGACTTTTATGCCCGGTTTACGAGCCCCGCGATTACCCCTGCTCCCCGATGCGAATCGGTCGCGTGAATCAGGAAGGGTTTCGAGATTAACAGCGAAGATAGTTGTCGGAAGTAGCGGCTATAATTTGGGAATATCCAATTGCCTGGTAACGCTCGGGAGATTCACGGAAATTGGGGCGAGTAACCCTGAATACCCTGGTGAAGCTCGTTCCACCGTAGCACCCAAGGAGAACAGGTTTCGAACTCATCAGCGTCACCTAGGCGTTCACGATCCAGCATTCCGAAATAAAAAGCGGATAATCGAGTGTCCCCGGGTATAGCGAAACACCTCGGCGCGGATATATCTGCGAATTGGGACTACTTAAAAGTCCACGCGTGTGCTTCAAAAATCCCCCCGTTGGGGAACCTTGGGCGAGATGGAATCTTAAATCCGAGCCACTCGTGGAAGCGAGTTGGGGCTTTTGAAATTACAGTGGAACGTTTCTATCGAGCGAACTCTAAATAAGAGGCAGCTCTTAGGACCTCGGGATAGATATTTATCACTGTTCTTGAAACAGCCTTGTCAGTAGATAATAATTGCGGTAAAGACTGTTTATAACTAGCTAAGAGAGGAACGCAACGATATTTATCACGTGGGTTCTCATTGAAGCGTGCATTGTACTAGGTCGTTGGATAC
Organism: Andrena cerasifolii; assembly: GCF_050908995.1. Taxonomy (NCBI): domain Eukaryota; kingdom Metazoa; phylum Arthropoda; class Insecta; order Hymenoptera; family Andrenidae; genus Andrena; species Andrena cerasifolii. The sequence goes on from NC_135129.1 coordinate 10,051,498, forward strand.
GTCAGATATCATCAGCAACTGTGTCTGAAAATATTCGAGCAGGCCAGGTTGAAAGAGTAAGTAGCGAGCAGAAGAAGATATAGCGAGCAATCGTGCACAGTGTCGAGCCAGTTAGAAAATTCCTTTTCGAGATCTTAGACCCACCATTTATGAAAATGTAATATCCAGGAGAATGCGGTTAAAATTGAAAATTCGCGCTCAGTTACCTGCGTTGCGCGCGATGTTCTGTAGTTCAAGTATTCTAACACCTTATCGACAGGGCCATAGCACTGATTAATCACATCCAAATCTAACCAGTAATCGATAAAAAATTAAACTAAAAGGTATTGAATTTGCTGCCTTAAGGGTGGAAAAAAGGGTGGTCTTTGGAAATTTTTTACTCGAAAACTATAACATATTTCTCAAAAAATCTTTTTTCCTTTTAAGGATTGCATCTGGTACCGTGCATCATATTTTTTTTATTTAAAAATATTTATCAATAACTGAGTTATTGTCTATCACTCGAAGGTTCTCTAAAAAAAAGGCTTCTGCGGTGACCACTGCTGCTCGAAAGTCGATCATCTAAAATAAAAAATTCAAAAGAATTTACTTATTATATTGTATTGTTTAGTATTTGAACGAAGGTTTTCACGAAATATTGATTTGGGAAAAAATGGCTGATGTTTAAAGTAAAAGTTTCAATTTTTATCACAAATCTTGCCTGATTTTCGTCAATTAAAAGAAAACTAAGCATCGGATAAAAAATCCTTGCTTCAAATACTAGATAATATAATAAGTAAATTCTTTTGAATTTTTTATTTCAGATGATCGACTTTCGAGCAGCAGTGGTCACCACAGAAGCTTTTTTTAGAGAACCTTCGAGTGATAAACAATAACTCAGTTATTAACAAATATTTTTAAATAAAAAAAATACGATGCACGGTACTAGATGCAATCCTTAAAAGTAAAAAAGATTTTTCAAGAAATCTGTTATAGCTTTCGAGTAAAAAATTTCCAAAGACCACCCTTTTTTTCGGCCTCCTGACTGAGCATGATCCCTTAAGCCTCGTTCACATTAGCGAAGCGCTTGAATTCAAGCGACGTGAGCAGCGTGAACGAGGCTTTACAGCGCCAAGAGAGCTCGAAGAAAGTATTGTTCAGAGTACGAAGTTTAAAAGAAAATGTAATAAAAGAGGATCGATTAGTTTGACTGAGCAGCCCCTTAAGGGACCAAGGCCCAGCGCCGCGGGAGCTTCCCTCGGCGATGCTCCCTCGTTGCCCGTCGCCGCTGCGGCCGGGTCGCTCTGAAAGAGGGACTTTAGAGCTCGAGGGAGAGTTAGGTAGCGGCGGTACCAGCGGCTCGAGCCGCTCACGGCTAAATATATCTCTCTCTCTAGAGCCACTCCAAGGTCACAGCGGTTGGATTGGCCCACGATAAAGCGGAGCTCCGGGATAGTATACCCGTCCCTCTGCCTGCCGGCCTTATGCTCCGTCCGCACACACTCGCGCAGTGGCCCACATGTCACTTCGCGACAATGTCGCCTAGCAGCCGCGTCAGGAACACGTGTTCTCGTATCGGACGCGGTGAATACCGTCACCGGGCCCCGCCATGCGAATCGCGGATTCTTACCGACACTCACGGCCGCCTAGCAGCCATCGTCGGTCCCTTCCGCCGCGGTTCCGCGCTTCTAAATCCATCGTTCGCGTACCGCGAACGGGGGAAAACGAAATGCAGTCGCGTTTTTCTGCATCGCGGTTATCGGGGACCTTGATCTTATAGATTGCACGCTCGCGCTGCACACGTTGTCGGCTGCATATCTAATTGAGTTGCTTTGGTTGGACGGGTGGAACTGGCTCGGGGGATTTGGAGCGCGTGGTAATTGGGAACATTTATTGGGTTTTTTCTGTTGCTGAATTTCGACTTTCGAAATCACTCGCGGAATCAATTTTAAACAGAATTTCCCTCGGGTACACCTTTGAGTAAGCTTTCGTATTATTATCGAATCCAGTCTCGTCGTAATCTAGAGTTTTTACTTCCTCAAAGAAGCGCATGGGTCAAAATCGACCCCGTATCTGCCACGCGACGGTTAAGTGTTTCCTCGCGAAGCTGTTGGATAGTTTGTTGGAGTTTCTATAGGATAAGCCCGCGTGTATGGGTATTCTAGGAGTCATATGGGAATTCCGTGACTGGGAGGGTTGAAAATTGTTTGGTTGGTGAGCAACAACGAACGGGGCAGTGTATGCGCGTGACGTTATTACTATTCTACGAACCGCGCGGAAGCTTCCGGGGTAAAACCGAGACACGTAAAGAGAGTGTGACCTGTTGCTGGCGACAAATAATTAGCGGGTTACGGTTCCCTCCTCAGAAACAGCCGAGGCTTAGGATCAGTACAGGGTGGGTGTTCCACGGGGCGTCCGGTATGTTCCGAACAATAGCGCGTTGCTTTAAATAACGCTAACTGCATCGTAAAACTGGATTACCATGTCCCTTCCGTCTTTCACGCTTTTCCTTTCTTAAGCGTCATCCATTAACCTAATTCTCCCATACCCATTAAAGCATCCGGGCCACGGGAAATGAATAACCATCGGAGTCAAAGAGCAAGCTAATACACCTATAGAAAATATTCTATAGTTTGCTATCAGGTAAAGACCGCGATATCTGTTACAGAGATCCTTAGAAACAAATTTACCATGCAACAATCAAAATTCCGCGGCGCAAAGTGCCTGAAACTCGAAAGGAAATCGTCCCCGGGCACACAGCTGCGATCCTTCCCCGTCTCTCGACGTGGGTAGAAATAAGCTCTGAAAGTTTGACCGCTCCCGGGACGTGCTGCACAAAGGCGAGGCATATTTCTCTTTTGAAAACCGCTCATTCAATTTAGAGGGGGCTGTTCTGCGGTTCGGCGCCGCTGATAACAGAACCAAGTCGCGCTCGTTCTGCAGCTGAATTTGAGGTTAGGTTATTGTCCGGGTTGTGTGCGGTGAGCATCGATAACGGCGGCGCGCTGCAACCGCGCTCCGCGTCCTGGCAATACGATCTGGCAACCCCGCCGCGGCCGTCAGTGCCGGGGTTGAATTTCAAGCGCCCGAGGGACAGAGGGGGTCGGGCCTCTCTCTTTTGTATAGGGGGCACGAGGGCTTCGCCGATGCCACGGCACATAACGGTGAGCCGACGGCCATGATGCAGCAGGGGCTTATAGCCGGCTGGCTGGATCTGCTCGCTGCCTGGCTAAAAGCGCTTCGAGAAGAAAACCGGCCTTTCTCTTCGTCTTCCCCCCTTCTGCACGTCCCTATTCCCCGCCCCCCCCCCCTCACCGAAACATTACTCGCTCTAGGCCTGCACGGGGTTGAGTCCCAGTGATCGGTCGCCTCTCACCACCGTATATTCCCCCGCGTATTAATTACGCGCGATCCTCCTCTCCCTGCGGACATTTAAAATCCCGTAAACAGCGAATTTGCGCGCATAAAGCACGGTCGAAATTGCGGCAGCGTTATTTGCTCCCACGAACGTGCTTCCTCGGTTAAAATGCTCGTTTGACGGTAGAACTGTTATGGTTTTACACTTTTAGTATTCGATGCCAGCCTGAATACCCGTTGGAATTGCCGGGAGTTCCTGAATATTATACCTACCTGTATTTTCGAAGGGTATAGCCGGTTAAGATGGTCGAATGTGCCCTTGAACCGAATTCGACTCACGATGAATCATTCGAAAGCTTATTAGAAACGAAACATTTGTGGCAATTTTCAACTTCGTATCTCCACCCGGAGGGTAGTAAAGGGCAAAAGTAGGAAATCAGGTTTTTGCCGAATTTCTCCTATACTAGGGGATGAAAAATTTTGAAAAATGTCAGAGGCATTTCTGTTATCGGGGCACGTATTAGAGAATTGTTTCAGATTTTTAAATTGAAAAACCAAGCTGCGAAAAATAAAAAACGCCAAAAATGCTGAAAAATGCCGATTGTGTATCGAAGCAGTCTTGGCACTATAATTATATTTTTACTGTAAGTACGTATCATTGTTACTATTGTCCATAATTTTTTTCAGATTTTTCAATTTGGTGCGTCGCAGTTAAAAAAAATTAAAAACCGATTTTTTCGTCGTTTTTTCCGTGTCAGAGTAAGTTATACGTCGAATTGCTTCACGAAATAAGTGTTTTATGCGATCTTCAATGTTTATACGTACAGCAAAACAGCATAGGAATTAAAGAAACTGAAAAACTGAATCATTTGAAGCTGCCAAGACTGCTTCGATACACAATCGGCATTTTTCAGCATTTTTTGGCGTTTTTTATTTTTCGCAGCTTGGTTTTTTAATTTAAAAATCGGAAAAAATTCTCTAATATGTGCCCCGATAACAGAAGTGCCTCTGATTTTTTTCAAAATTTTTCATCCCCTAGTATAGGAGAAATTCCGCAAAAACCAGATACGAAGTTTAAAATTGCCACAAATGTTTCTTTTTTAATAAGCTTTCGAATGATTCATCGTGAGTCGAATTCGGTTCAAGGGCACATTCGACCATCTTAACCGGCTATACCCTTTATTTCTTGCCATGCCAGCGAGTATCATGGTTATTGGAAACATTTCGAAGCATTCGTTTAAAAGTTTCGCCCAAGGAAAAGTTTCCTAGAACCCCCCCCACGACCAGTTCCAGCGGCGAAACCGAACTTCGACAACAACCCCCGGCACTCGGCTCTCGACTACCTGCCTCATTGTCCATGCGCGCATACCTGCCCGAAGCTTTAAATTCCTACGGCTCGCTGTTGACCCTTCGATTTTCATTTTCCGCGTAATCCTCTTTCTGCGCCTACGGACGCCTCGTAAATTTCTATTTTGTTTCGCGGAACACGGCATACGTAATAAAGTAAGCGCTCAGTAACACCGGGGCCGTCGGATCGAACGCGAAACGCGTCAACGGGATTACCGGCCGTTTAAAGGTCCCGCAAAGCGAAGCATGCCCGGAGACATTTATATATCCAGTTCCATGCCGTCCTGATCGTTACCCGGCTTAACGTCGCGATTCCTGATCCTGAAAGTTTCGCAAAGATTCCCGGGTAAGTTTGTTCGTTGTTGCTTTACAGCAGCAACGACAATGGAAAGTTACCGAAGCGCAAGCGCTCGCTGGCTCGCTCGGCACTTTCCACGAGTAGAGCCGACTGGCTTGTAGAGGCTATACGGGCGTAGGCATCGGTGGTAGTAGCTCCGGCGTTGGTAGTGAGTGGTTCGCTATGGTACTCGTAGCATGGCGGCGCGGCGAGATCTCACGATAGACTGGCGTGCACACACGAGCACACCAGTGCACCGCTTCACCAACACCCGTCCAGCTGCTGATTACATGCCAGCAGCGCTCCACTACCACACCGTGGGCATGCGGCACGACGGCAGAGGCGTATGCCGCGATACAAAGAAACGCCCGAACTCTCGCGCGCGGCGGGTGAACCCTCGCGCGAAAATACGCATGTATATAGCAAAAGTTTCGAAGAAAACAGTGGTAAGTTTCCCTGTCGCTTGCAATTTTGCACGACGGTCACGAACACCGATGAGAAAGGAGCGGAGGAATGCGAAGCTAACGGGCCAGCGAAGACAAAGGAGAAAGGAGGGAACGATAATACTCGAATTGAAATTTCGGAAGCTTTCCTCCCGATGCTTCTATGTGGTGTCGCTGGTAATTAGATTTCTTCCTGAGAGCTGAAGGTATCTCTTTGTAAAACACCGAGCCTGGCGATGTACAATTTCCTGAATCGAGTTACCGCCGATTCGCGGAACGAAGCGTCGTTAAGCTCGTAAGCGCGTCGCGTTTACAAAATTGTGAAATCGCTGGTTTCGCAACGGACCGCGACGGCATACGTCTCGTGATCTTGCTGCGTCGGGAGCATGAAAAAACGCCCCTCCCCCACCCTCTGACGCTCGACAGCCGTCCAATCGTCATCCTTCCGCGAGTTTTCAAACCTCGCAGACTTTTTCGAAACGCTCGCAACCCTCGTGTCGCTCGCCTGTCCTCTGCATATGCCCTTTCCGTCGTGTACCGAGCCACTTCTGGTGCACACGTAGCCCGCAGACCGTGACGCGTTGCGCGCACAGAGCCCGTGCACACAAGTCCCCCATCTCTCCTACCTACACGGGCTTAACCTTGTCGGAGTATAGAGCGAACGGAGTATAGTACGTGTTCACGTACACGCGAAGGCTTGCCGCGCGCACAACGCCGCAGACGGGTGTGCATCCGTGTGCCCGGAGCACGCGGTGTGTGCCAGCCGTGCTACGGCACCATTGGCGCGCCTCTACCCTGGCTTTAACATCGATTTCCAGTCGGACGACCCAGCGCGATCGAGCGAACGGTATACGGCGCGTTCGCCGAGGAAGGTATCGAGCGTTTCCCGTGCTGCTCGTGGGAGTCCACGAGGCAGGGTGGACGACGAGAAATCGCTCCGTCGTTGAAACAACGAATATTTTTCGGCATGGAATATGTATGATACAGGCGCGGATCTCGTCGCGTCTCTTCTCTGTCGTTTCCGTGCACTAGAGGCAGACAGACGGAGCAGCGGGCAGAAGATAGAGAGGACAGCGACGGGGGAATTAGAGGGAGTGGGAGATAGTAGCCAGATAGAGAGCCAGGGAGGGGATAGGGCCGTCGGTTTGGTGGTGGCAGCCAGTCCCGAGTGGCAAGAGGAAAAGGGGACGAGCAGAAGGCAGCGAAGGCGCTGCCCTCAGTCGGTCGCCCGTTTCACTACAGTCAGCATAGAGAGGAGACCTAAAGCGACCGGGCTATACGTGGGTCTTCGCTTAAGCGCGCACTACACACCGTGTGTTCCCGTTTTCTCGAGCGAACACTTGGAGCCTTCGTTCTGCCCGCTCTTTCGCTCGCTCGGCGGGTGCGCGCGCACACGCACACAGTTACCTCGCCGCTGAACAGTGGGACAGAGAGAGAGAGAAAGAGAGCGGCGTAGTCGTGCAGAGGCAGGCGCGCGACACAGCCATCGAACGTGGTGATTCGTACAGAGGCGGACGTGCGATACGAGCACACAATCGAGGCCGTACCGCGCGAGGGAAAAGGACGACGATAGGCTCTCCCCTCCCTCCTCGTGCATCGCTGTCCTTGTTTGCCTGCTCGTCATCGCCCGACGTCGGTGTCGTCGATGAGACCGCCAGCAGGATCTCGCCGATGCTGGAGCGTGAAGTTTTCCTGGCCCGACACGAAGCCTGCCCGAACGGTTACATGGGAACGGTCGGCGCGGCGTTGTCCTGGCAAAACAGCAGGATCAGAGACGATCGTGAGTAAATAGAGCGGAAAAAAGGGTGTACAGTATACCCTGCGGGACGCGCGTGTCGGTATAGTCTCGCGGCCGACGATCGAAGTACGCGGGTACCCGTGTGTATATTCCGACAGTTGCTCCGCGGATCCTCGGTGCATACGTGCGTGTACGCGAGAAATAAAAGAGGTGGGGGTAGGCAGCCTATACTTCGCGGACATCCGGCGGGGAATCCGCACGCATTCGTAACTGGAAGCTCCCCGAGAGAGCGAGGGAGAAAGGAGAGGAAGGATCTTGGCGCCGAGGGAAACACGGTGCTCTCTTGAGTACTCGAGCGACTCGAGAGGAGAAAGGAAGGTTCTCCTGGCGTTCCTACAGCGAGCCACCGTATATTGCACGTCTCCTTTTTTCTCTCTCTCTCTCTCTCTCTCTTGCTATATAGGAGTCGGAGCGCTGATCCCGCCGTATCAGAATATTTATTATCATCTAATTCGTCGGCCCTCTAATTCCCGTCGGGCCCTCGTGCGTGCGTGGCCGCACGCAACGGTTGAAATTTTTGGTACAAATAATAAGGGTGGCGGAGAAGAGGTGGAAGGACGTGACGAGGAAAGAGAGAGGGAACTAGGGTAGAAAAGAGAAGTGAGAAACACGCCGAGCGGTGCTGCTCCCTACTGGCGACGTCGAGTCGCGCTCCCCACCCGGGACAGTCGAACGAGGTCCGAAGCCGAGTTCTCGGCGTGTAACTACGGTGATTTTCCCTTACGAGAGCGCACGCACGAGACCTCGTACATACCTCTCCGGCGTTACACCGTGCCACCGTACGCTCTATAAAGGATCCTGCGAGCATCGTCGCTGAAGAATTGTGAAGGGATATACCCGGTCGAGGAAAATCGAAAAAACAGCCGCAGGGAGAAGAGGACGGAGAAAGAGATAGACAGAAAAGACTGGCAGTGGGTAGCCCCCCGTAACACGCGTTTGCTGCTGAATCGTTGGACAGTATCCCGCTGACCACTCTCGTGTGTGCGCGCTTGATCGTGAACGCGTCCCACGCGTGTGTCGCGTATCACCGTCGCCGGTGGAACCGAGAGAATTCGAACGAGGCAGAGGGTAAAATAGGATTTCTCGCGTGGTCGGTCCTCTCCCGCGGCACCCGCGGAGGGGGGTGCACGCAAAGAAGCGCGAGAGGGAGGGAAGGAGCGAGCGAGTGAGTGACAGAGGCGCGGAGACAGATAGGGAGATAGAGTGACAAGGAGAGCAGAGAGAGGCACGGTGCGGGACGAGAATAGAAGAGGACAGAAGAGGAAGGGAGCAGAGGGCGAGAGAAAGGACGGTGACTCGGTTTTGGAGCGACGGAGACGGGTATAGCGCACGGAGGGCGCCGGTGCTGCGCCCCAACGGCCGTTCCTCGAAGCTCAGTTATCACAATGGCTTCCGTGAAAGACACAGCGACTTTCTTCGCGGAGGGCACCGCGAGTCAGTTCGAGCATGTACTGAAGCTTTATCCGCAGGCCCTCCGGCTGAAGGCCGATCGCAAGACGAAAAAACCCGAGGAGCTGATCAAGCTGGACAACTGGTAAGTACCCTTAATACATCCTCGTCCTCCGGCTCGCGTATTAACGCCCGATGCAACGCGAACGGGGGCCCTCCTTTTCAACGAGGGGCTTCCACCACAGTCACCACACGGGACAATGAACCCGTGGCGCGCCAGTTGCCACCACTTACCACCGCGTGCACGGGCAAGAGCCCGTGGACCCGTATGGCCCCCTCGCGAGACCAGCCACAATTCCACATAGTATATTTACTCTCTCCTATTCCCGTGATCGACGACCGCTCCGCCAAGAGCGGTCACTTCGAAATGCTAGCTTAACCGTGGCGTACGCTCTCTATTTGAAAACGATCGACGTTCCGCGATCACGTGGCACCCGCTACTCCTGTACACACCATTTAACATTCTACAGTCATCCGTAATTCAGCAGCTGTCCTGCCGGTTCCGTCTTATCCTCGCCGATCGTTTTATCGGGCCCGCGCTGGCATTTAACGCGATTCCTATCGATCGAAGGAATTCTCGTGGCAATTTTATGCTACCTCATCGAGGAAGCCTCGGCGTTGCCGTTACGAGGGGCCGCCCGCTCGTTTCGCCGTCGCGTAAAAAGGTTACCGTGGCCGTTGTTGGTAGAGCTTCCAGATTTGGAGATTAGAGACGGGGCTCGACAGGCTGACGGGATTTCGTTGACTTTTAGATCGATATTAGAGCAAAGGATTTCTCGGGCCGCGCGCTGGCAACGATGGCACAGTGAAAGAGGCGACTCGCCGGCGTCGCTTTCACGGCGTCGCGCGACCACCTCGGACACGGCTAACGAACCTTTCTCCACTCTTGTTTTCACCATTCTTTCTTCGACGAACCATGATTCACATTGTCATTTCCTGAACTTAAGCACTTGCGTTAGAACATCGCTCGTGGCCATTTTGCCTCGCTCTTTTCCTTTATTCTCTATAAATTCATAAAATCCACCCGTGCTCTTTATGAGAAACCCCTCTCAACTTTCATCCGACGGAATCGTACCTCGAGACGTTTATCCAATCTGGAACTTTCATCGTTCATTAATTATCGTATCTTCGTCTGGACCCTTATCACTACGCATACACAGCTGATTGCTTGGTCTACTCGAGTAAACCATGCTTCCTAGCGATAGAAATAATGCTTTTCTGTCATGTCGCTACAGTTACGATACTACTTCTCATATCACAGTTGCAGTTTTTGGAGCACCGCGAATTAGCCGACACTTTCCATCGTAATTACAATCTCCAACTCGGAATTTCCTGAAACTCGGTCTCGCAATAGACATCCCCTCAAAATACCATTTTCATTTTTACACATCACATTCCATTTCAATACCGCTGCACCACAGAAGTGTCTAAAAGTACCTCCTATCTGAGGCAACTGTTCTAACATCGTGCCCCTTGAAACCCAATTTAGATTCAGTCCACATAAAAACCAAACCACCGTCCATAACTCGGAGAATTTTTATCCGTGCACTTCGAAGGACTGGTCGACTTAGTCGACTATCGGGAACACCTCGTCTCGCCTCACTGCGTGACCTTTAGGAATAGCAGTTCCTTTCGTCGTCGTTTCAAGTTGAAGGTAACCGAGGCGTTGGACAGACCTCGCTTTGTATCGTGCCCCGAAACGATAACTGCGATTTATCGTGGAGGGGGGGGGGGAGGGGGACGATCCTCATCGGCTCCTGCGATCAGACCAGTGTCTGGGGGCTCGCTGAACTCCGAAACGTGAAACGAGGGACTGGTGAACCCCGAAACAAGAAACGAGGCTGCCTCGAATCGGAGCGGTTGCCGAGAGCGCTCGCTGCAACTAGGTTTCCACGGCGCGAGCCTCAATTCCGCTGGCGTCACGTCTGCCTTAATTAATTAAAGGCAGGTTCGAGGCTCGTTAAATTCCGCGTTAAGCCTTTTCAGCCGTCCCGACGGGGACGATGCCGAGCGACCGGGCAATAATAACACAGTTCGACAAAATTTGACCTTTCCTCGGACTTGTAACATTCAATAGCCGTTTCTTGTAGGTTTTCGTGCGCTGAAAGCGAATCCGCAACCCGTTTGTGGCCATCGCTCTCAGATTTGAGAAATTCGACTTTAAAAAAAAACTGCAAATTTTCAACTTTGAGCATCTTTTGCGTCGAAACGGTAATAGTTAATCGGTTGATTGTTCTGCCAAATTATTCTATGAACCCTCCCGAATACAACGATATAAGTTATTGGCCCATTGCGAACATTTAAATATGTTTAAATAACGATTTTGTTTCCACACAAAAGATGTTCAAAGTTGAAAATTTGCAGTTTTTTTTTCAAAATCGAATTTCTCTAAAACTGAGGGTGATGGCTACAAACGGTTTGCGGATTCATTTTCAGCGCTCGAAAACTTATAAGAAACGGCTATTGAATGTTACAAGTACAGATGGCTGTCGAACTGTGTAATAGAATCTTTTTCCCTTGCTCGATCACCGTTTCACCACTCGATTATTTATTCCTCGCGAGACCAGAGGACGGCCTCTCTGCCTCGTCTCTGTCAGTTATTCCATCAAACTTCCCTTCGCCCGCCCTCTTTGCAGCGTGTCGTTTCAGCTTGGTCCCTCGATCGATCGATTTCGCGGTACATCCTCTGTGGACGAAAAACTGATTACGATGGGGGTAATTGTCGCGGGGGGACGCTTTTGGAGAACGCACCGCTTTATCGTAGATGGGGACAGAGGGGCTCTATTAAGGTCCCTAGTTACTGGGAAACTGAGTGGTCTCGTCGAATGGCTACTTTTTCTGTTGTGTTTTATTGTTGTCGTAGGAATACTGGTACTAATAACATCGTAATAAACAAGTAATGCTAACGATGAAATTCGAACTTCTGAAAGCGTAGCATTAACAATTAGTCACTGAAAAGTAATTCGCAAGCCAATGCAAATATCATAATATTTTCTCGGAAGCATAAATCAATACGCAATACTGTATTCGATGCAAATTTTTTCTGAACTCCGGAATTCTCGTAATATTTTTCTTTCGTCAATTAAACCGCGATTAAGCAATATTCGCCAATGCGTTTGATAACTTTGGGTGACAAAGAATTCAGAAACTGCATCCGTACATAATACCTTTCCAATTCAACATTCTTTCTTTATATTTTCTTCTACACTCGTAATCTTAACATCACTAGTTGAAATTAAAATTTAAACAACGCGCTAGAGACTTCTGCCTTCCCTGGACCATTAGCAAAGTACAGCAATCACAGCTCAGAGATTTCACACCTATTCCCACCACTGCGCAACACTTTTTCAACGCAAACTTGAGAAAAAATCGTAGCAGTGGGAATTGAGAATGAGCAAACGAACGAGGTCCTTTCGAATCGGCGAAAGAGCCGCGGGAGAAAGACGCTCGAAGGTCGCGATCGACTCTGTCGCATTTCCCTGCGAGCTTCCCCGAGTTCGGAGTTAAATGGTACACAGCCTGGAACGGTGGGAACATTTTCGCTGATTCAGAAGCTCGTTAAAGCGATGAAAACATTTGGGTCAAACGGCGCGCAATCGAATATCGACTATCGGTCGGTGGCCGGCGGTCATCGTTCGTCGATTCTTCTCTCGCCGCGATCTCAATCAATCTGCGCGGCCTCTTTCTGCAATCGTGTCGATTCGCAAGGCTCCACCCCGCGCTCGGAAGGAAGGGACCGTAAAACCACGAGGACGAGCGCGGTGTTCCCGGAGTACATATTTCCGAAACGTCCCCTCGCCCCTTCGATTGTAACTCGCTTGCAATCTCCAGTTTCAAAGCGCACTTGACAAATCGCCCTGTTACGTAAAAAGAAACAGGGATCTCAAAGCTTGGCGAGAATTTATTTGAAGCTGCATTTCTAAGTCGTAAATATACCCGTAATTATTAGAAGCGAGGCTTTAAGTACCACACCCTTAGCAATTTATGGGATATAAATTCGAGATGTTTTATTCTCGTTACCCTTCACAGTTTAAACTTTCTTCTAGCCACTGCTGTACGGGTGAAAATAATTAGAAGGCACTTGCAAACCTTCGCCCCCGCATTAAATTAATCAAGCCCCTTTCAAAGCACCAGCCTCTCAATGATACAGTTGCTTACAACCTGAAGTCTCTAATCAGGGCCCTCGGAGCCCTTGGAAAGACCAGAGGAGCCATCTTCTTCCCCCTCTTATTCACTCGCCTAATCTTCCATCGACTTGAGAAAACGCGTCCTATGCATTTCGGTGGGCGATTCGAGTTGCCATTGAGCAACAAAGGCAGAGGAGGTCGCTAAAGTACTCCGGGCCAGCGGGAGTTCTCCAGGGCGCTATTCCCTTGGAACTCAGGCACAGGTGATCCGGGAAACGTTCTCCAGGTTGAGTGGTGTTCCCTTGGAATTGTGGGGCCCGGCGGGGAATATTCCACGGTGCTACAAATTTACAGGAAAGCAAGTTTGAGGGAGCGTAATTTTCTCAGACGTTGTACCTGAACTCTTCGTGGATATCTTCAAGTTCCTCTCTACCTTTACTTTCATCGCAGCTTAAGGGGGTATACCCGTTTGAACCCTCGGAAAATGTATACATTTTGTGGATTTTTTTACAAGTCAACGGTTCGATGCAGATTTCCCGTTTTTTAACTATGTCTACATAGTATTATGAACTACTTATAAAAAAAGTTTCAGTTAAAAAACTATTGTTTTTCGGAAGTTACGGATACGTGTCCGAAAGTCTCTCGATTTTAGACGGCTAAACGGTGGCCCTAAAAACTCGCGCTACGTTCAACCAATTCACTTCAAATTTTGCATGCAGAATCATAATAAGATTCCGCATCGTCCAACGAAGGCTTTTTTTATTTCGATTCCCCGTTTATTATTTACAAAGGAATAAAGGTGGATTTTTCTCCTAGAAAAATTTAACTTTACCTTTGATCTCTCAGCATTTCTTTATTTTTCAAAATTTTCAAAATCGCCTTCGTTGGACGATGCGGAATCTTATTATGATTCTGCGTGCAAAATTTGAAGTGAATTGGTTGAACGTAGCGCGAGTTTTTAGGGCCACCGTTTAGCCGTCTAAAATCGAGAGACTTTCGGACATGTATCCGTAACTTCCGAAAAACAATAGTTTTTTAACCGAAACTTTTTTTATAAGTAGTTCATAATACTATGTAAACATAGTTAAAAAACGGGAAATCTGCATCAAACCGTTGACTTGTAAAAAAATCCACAAAATGTATACATTTTCCGAGGGTTCAAGCGGGTATACCCCCTTAACGATTAAACAAACTGAGCGTACAGTAGTGCAATGGGCCCTTTTCCCACTAGCTATCTGGCTGCTTTGAATATCAGGGAATTTTAATATGCTTCTGTGCAGGGAACGGTAAGTACTTACACGCCACGGCACTAGAAGCTACTTTACAGTGCAAGCAGCAAGAAATCTATATAGATGTACCCATTTTTCAATCAGCCGCTGAATTCGCGACTCGCGCGGCCGTGGAAGATGGGAAAAAGGGAGTGGAAGCGGTCGTAAGAGCGACGTGGAAAAACGAGGCTCGCTTAGTTCTCGCGGGAGACTTGATCCTCGAGCGTTGAAGCGCGCCGGCGATTGTGTCAAGGTTGTTTTTGCGTTGCGTGGCGCGCGAGAGCGCCTCTCAAAATGGTTGCGCGCGACAGGCTGCCGTCCCGAAACGGTCTCGAGGCTGGCTCAAAAGAAGCGTCGCCGCTCAAAGAAACCGCTGCTGCTGTTACGCCACTCTCGAGGCTCGATTGTTTGTTTTTTTTTTTAACTTTCTACGAGACCATCGCTGAATAACTACCGCGGATCGCGAGCTCTAATCTCGAGCGCCCCTTTAATCCCATTTCGTGATGGAGGGCCATTTTCCTCGACTCACACTTCTCCTCCCAAAAATTCGATTAAATTTGATTCCTGCCCCCCTTGGGCGAGACTTTGACTCTCAAAAATCACAGTAGAATGAAAATTCAAACGAGAATCCACTGCGCCCCTATTCCCACGAGGAAGCTCCTCTTCTTGGAACGATAAGAGGGAAACGTACGCTTCTGGTTACGTGCCAAACTGGCTACTATGATTTCACTCGTGCTCTTCCTTTCCGCGATATTCGATACTAGGTCTTACACATTTGCTAAACATACTGGCACGTCGAAGTTTCGTCTCAAAAATTCAATTTCCTTCTCTGGACAAGTTGTAAAGAAAATTTCGTAGTCTCCTCTTTCTATCTTACATCCCCTCCAGTTTCTTGTACATGCAATATCTTCGCCAGACTAAAATCAAATACGAAACTAGTACTTATACTAATAGCACTGGTATCAGCAGCTCAATCGAATTTCCACTTCACCTGTGCAGCTTCAATGCGTAACACACTTCACCACAGAACAGTCGAAGACTCTAAGTGACATTTTTCAAATTACATCCACCAGGAACGAAGCAATCGCTCCACTGAACCGTCGCTGTTCCCAGTTCCATCAAAGTTGAAGCAAAAATTCTTGCCACCTGACGGCACCGATTCTCCGTAAATAAATAATCAGCTGGTTGCGCAGCACGTGCACGTGGTTTCTTCTGTGACGTCACTGCTTGTCCGTCAGAGGAGCACGTGTCTGAAGAGGTCGCGGATTATATGAATGAAATACAAACTATCCGTAACTAAGTTTAGCTCCTCAGCCAAACAGCTGATCTCCCTCTTTCCCTCTCTGTCTCCCAGCGACCTCCGAAAGTACCTGCAATAAAACCACGCGAGAGAGTGCATCTTTCTCCTTCCTCCGTGCTGTTTGCCCCGTCCCACCCGCCCCCTTCTGTTCACGGATGCAGCCTTTGCTCCTGAAGAAACAGAGAACTTGTCCCGTGTCGATGACCCGAATAATGGGGACAAAGGAGCAGAGGAGGGAGGGCGGGAGGGGGTGAACCGAGACGTTTCAGCGAACCAGACATTCTGAGAGGATTCTGACAAATTTACCGCCACTTCTTGTCATTTAAATGCGCCCGGATTGGCAAATGCTAATTTTAAATATTTAATCAATGCTTAATTCGCGAGTTTGTCAAGCGGGGGTGACGGTAGAGGCGATTGAACGCGACACAGAGCTTGGAATTCGGATTTGGAAATCGGTGATATTCTTCGGCGAGAAAGTTTTCATGGAATTTCGAGAATCCCGAGAATCCAGCGCGATAAATAGGTTTTCCATTTGGTTGCCGGTCTATGGAGGCAGTGAAATGGAATTGTAGAAGGATATTGTTCTACGTTGCCCTGGTATCTGCTTTCAGGATTCGAGAGAGCTTTTTCCCCGGGGGATGAACAATTTTAACACTTTGAAAAATGCCCCTTCGAGAGTCGGTCAGGTGTTTCTGAGCAATCGCTACGGTTGAGAAAGTTTTGCTTAACTCCGAGCAAGCATTCGGGAACACTGGGGTAATACTTTCCAAAAAGTATGAACGTGGAAACACGCTGAGGCCAGTCGAAGCGTTAATAATCGACTGGGAAACGAGATTTAGATTTTTAGGTATTCAGTAGTCATTAAGAGCACGAGAAGTTTTATAGAATTTTGCAAGTTGGAGATGTACGCTTGGAAATTGGGGGCTAGAAATTCAGCGACAAAAGTGAGTAGATAGGGCTCAGGAATGTTCGCACTGGGACACGCGTTTCTGGTTTGTGTGCCCGAACGTCGCGTCAGGCGTCCCCCGTGATTGTTGGTAGGTGGAACACCACTTGGGGCTGCATTTTTAATCTGCGCCCCGCTCGCGTCATCGAGCCGAGTAGCGGCGATGTTACTCACCCTGTGATCATCCGCACGCGAGCATCGTTAGTAACCAGGTTGTTCGTTCTGTTCGCAGGTATCAGAATGAGCTTCCAAAGAAGATCAAGTCCCGTGGCAAGGACATGCATCTCAACCACGAGGAGCTGGTGCAAACGATGAAATGGAAGCAAATAGTGAGTAAACCGAACCACCCCAGATACCTTTTGCTTCAATTTTATCTCCCCAGCTTTTTCTATTATCTAGCAGTAAACATTGTAAGCGCTAATCAATATTCCCTAATTTGGAGCAGAGATTATGTTAGCGTTGTACTGTTGCTTATGACGAGAGAATAATTATTTACGGATATTGCGCGCTTGAATTTGAGAACTTGGAAAATTTAAGGGAACGTGGGAAACTTCGGAGAACTTGGGAAATTTAGAAAAACTCTCGCTCCAAATTAAGGAAATTCCAAAGTCCTCCGAGGACCCCCTTTCAACCGAACAATTCTTGAAAGCGACTGAAACGCACTAGGGATGAAGAAAACTCGAGTACCTACTCTACGTGGATTTTAGGGCTAAAATAGCGTTTCTGATTGAGCGGAAGGGGGAGAGACGGTTGTGTGTTTAACCGTGCCGTTGTTCTGTTCGTTTGTTCGCAGCGTGGGAAGTTTTATCCCCAGCTATCGTACTTGGTTAAAGTGAACACACCGCGCGCCGTGATGGCGGAGACGAGGAAGGCATTCAAAAAGCTTCCAAATCTCGAGCAGGCGATCACTGCCCTCTCGAATTTGAAAGGTGTGGGCACCACGATGGCGTCCGCCGTATTGGCGGCGGCGTCGCCGGAGAACGCGCCTTTTATGGCGGACGAGTGTCTGATGGCGATACCGGAAATCGAGGGCATCGATTACACCATCAAGGAGTACCTCAACTTTGTCCAGCACATTCAAAACACCGTCGAGAGGCTGAACAAACACAGTGAGTAGTGTCTTTATCGACTCGTTTCCTCCCATCACTTTCAATTGCTCCGACGGAAACGGCAGGAAATTCATTTCCAAAGCGAGGAATTCTTCGCTGTCGGCCAGTTTGCGAAACCTATGCTCCAGTCCCCCCTCGCGTATCGCTCACCCTCCTCGAATTTTATTCACAAAAGTAAAAGGAAATACTTGTCATAAATACTGCAATTGCTGCCATTTCATATTCTTCAAGTGAGATCTGGGAAGATCATTTCTCAGAGTGGAATACTTTACCTACGAAAGTCCCTATATAGCTGCAGATATGCAACCGTTCATATCAAATAGAATAAATATAAATAAGAAACAAATCGACAGAATTTGCAACGCATCCATAACTGCAGCTCAAAAAACGGTGTAAACCCTGGGAAGAATAGTGTTCCTGATTTCTCTATATTTTCGTTTCTCGAGAAATCGGAAATGAGATCATATTTCTTGAGAATTCTCGAGAAATTGAAAAAAATTTTGGAAAAATTATATTTTTGAAATAATGTTGATAATGTTTAGCAAAAACACAAGAAAACTTTAACTAAATGATTATCCCTGTCTAATTTATACAAAACTTGTGTAAATGAAAAGAAAATATTAAATATAATTGGTAAATTTATTTAATACAAAATTTTTACAAAGCGAAACATTACTTTTTGGTTTTAAAAGTTATTTTTAAATTGCACAATGCGTTTAATGTAGCGTCAGCGAATCTATTTCTTTTTTGTGGCAAAATCTGTTACTGTTATATTTTGACGTTTTATATATATATCTAGCTTGGCTGTTAAATGAAAAAATGCGTTTTTTGACCCTTTTGGAAGAAATTCTGGACCATGCAAAAATTTTATACGGGATACAATAGTCTTATCTCCTCTATTCTATATTTCTTCTTTAACAGCCACAAAAAACTCATTAGGTACTTAATTCAGTATACAATTTTTCTAAATTTTTAAATAAGAATTTAAGAGCACCTTCGGCAGTTAATAATATCGAATCTTCTGTACTGTGATTTTCTATTAGAATTCATATAGGATCTAATGTTATTAATATGATGTATTATAAATTGTAGATGTGCTTATACGTTCGCGATTAACTAGGAATTCATTCATTTACGAAAATAAATGAAATTTATAATATTTTCCCTAGACTTAACTTTCTCGAGAAATTATAGTATTTCTCGAGAAATAAGAAATAAGCAATTATAAAATTTCTCGAGAAATTCTCGAGAACGAACACTAGGGAAGAATAAGAATTCTCATGCCCCATATCGTAGGTGGAAGAAACACAGCAGCGTGTTCCTTGAAGAATGCTTAAGCTACCCTGATCTATCCCCGCAAGGGTGCAAGTCGCCAAATGTGTATTTCCCATTCATTACAGTACCTACTACAAACCTAAATACTTCTGTTCACCTTAACACGACCGTAGCAAAAGATTCCACTGTACTCATAACCACCCCTATGTCTTCCACCAACGACACACGTTCACTCCAACCCCCACTCGTCACTTCGCGGAGCCACCCAGCAATTGTTCGCGTAACTTCCCAGGAGACGCCGGGATTTAAACGCCCGTCGGGGACACCCCTTCGTGTTTCAGCGTCGAACGGCAAAACATGGAGCCCCCACAGGGTGGAGCTGGCGCTGTGGACCCACTACATCGCGTCCGAGCTGAAGCCGGAGCTGCTGGACGGTATACCAGGCTCGACGGAGAACGGGAACTCCCATCCGCCCAGCAACGGCGAGGCGACGGAGCCGTCGGATGACAGCAACCAGGAAGTGACGGTGAACGGCAAGGACCCGGGCAGCATCGATCCAGCGGCCATAGACGAGAACAGCACCACCACGTCCTTCACCGAGGACTCGATGGACAAACCGGCCACGCCGATCACCGTCGCCGTGGCCAGCGAGGACACGAACGACTCCCTGGCCACGAATGACAACGAGGACAGCAACAACACGCCGCGGCCGACGGACAGCGAGGACACAGAGGACTCGCAGGACGCGCAGGAGCCGCCCACCAAGAAGAGCAAGAAGTGACCCACCACCAGCCAGGGAGCCACGAATAACAATACGAGCAACAACAACGTCAGCGCCCTCGTGTCGGCCGCCAATCTAACGCTGATCGCAGCGAGGCGCATCTAAAAGAACCGCCCAGGGTCACCGATCAGGGTCGCGGATAGTAGACCTTGTAGCTACCGTCGCACCATCACGATCGTTTTCTTTATTCTCTTATTGATGACTCTCCTTCGCTCCTGCTCTCTCCCTTTCTCTCACTCCTTCAATCTCCCTTCATCCCGCGAACATCAATTGATCTTCTCTTCGCTACTCGCCGATCCCAGGCCATCGCCCAACCTCTGTCATTCTCATACGATCCTACGTACCTGCGCCTCCTTTCCGCGCTCTTTCTATCCCCACCGCCGTGTACCTCCTCCATGACTGTTCCGTGTAAAATAGCATTGTCACACACAGAGGCGCCTGATGCACTGGACTGTTCCGCGCGGGAGCACCTTGCTGGTTCGTCGAACGCAAGCTCCGTTCCGGGGGCAGAAACAAGGAGGACTGCAGCCTCCCCACTGGCCCAATGTCTCGAAGCGCCCCCATTTACTGACCCTGTACCCTACGGTTTCTACTTCTTCAGGTTTCGTTTGCACGCGGTCCCCTTGAGACACGAGCGAGCGAGCGAGCGATTGATTGGGGATAGTCGGTCCCCATTGCTTGTACGTTTGGAGCAGATTTTGAAAGGAAAAGACTTTGATACGGCGGAGCTTCCTCGCTGTTTCTGCCGCTCAGGGAGCCTTCGGGACCTCTTCAGGACCTCTTCACAGGTTCGTCCGAGCGAGGCGATCTCGATCACTGCCTTTCCAGCGCGCCACTCCCCCCCCCCGCCCCCCGGGTTTTCATTCCCTCCCTTCGACTTGTCGCACGGCGTAGCGTGAAACCGACGGCTCTAGCCTCGCTGCTTGGCGCCGGGGACACGAGATATCATTCCTTTTTACCACGATTTGTAAGCGCGTGTTCGAGGCTGCCGCCGACGTGGACGACGAGGACGAGAGCGGGGCGAGATTCGCGAACGGGACACCGCTTCAGCCCGTGGCTGAATTAGAGTATGAGGGGCGTAAAGAGAGGGAGTGAACGGTGGAATGGTGCGAGAGAGAAAGAGAGAGAGGGAGATAGAGTGAATATAGAACACCGTGACCAGCAAGAGGAAGAGAAATACGAGCGGGCGGTACACACCGAACACACAATGATAATATTAATATTAATAATAATGATTATTATTATAATTATAATACAGAATCATTACCATAATTTATATACCTAAACGAGAAACACTGCATGCCTGAGCGATGCATGGAGCAAAACCAAATACCTTGTAAGTAAAAGAAACTTTAGAAACAGAAATAAAAAGGAACCGTAACGCTTTTTTGAGTCCACCAATCAACTGGAGGGAGCCTGTGGCAGTGGCGGCTGACCTATATATAGACACACGAACACACACACACAGACACACGAGTACACAGGAGGCACAGCCGTGAAGCATATACCCCAACTTGCCGAGGTTTTTCGTGTACAGGGATTCAACTAGTATTTTTGCATTGACCGAGGATCGCTGTTGGTCGTTGTAGAGAGGCACGGCGCGGGATAGGCGACGATCAGAGGGAAAGGGATGGTGTAAAAACTGTGAACGAACGATTGAAAGAGACATTGGGGATACAGAGGGTGAAAGGGGGCACTGTGTGTACGATTGAGTGTCTGCGCGCGAAAGAAACGCTGTGGGAAAGAGGAATTAAGGAAACAGCAAACCGCTACAGCTTGATCGGGAAGGTTCATTCGAATTTTATAAATATACGTATATATGAAATATATATATTTGTAATTTAGAACAGTGTGTGTGGCCGCGGGGCCCGTTCTAGTACCGAGCTACTGACTCTTATCATTAAATGACACAGGACATGTACACACCACGCTCTCACACATTCACCGCCGATGGCGGTCGCGCTTGTTTTCGGCCGCACGAGATGAAAAGGGGATAGAGAGGCCCGGGAGGAGAAGAGCGCCCCTCGGAAATGGACCGTTTTAAATTTCTGGTGCATCGATCGTCTTGTGTGCTCTATTCTCCACCGGGGAACCGCGCGGGTACAGGGATCGGCGAGAACGCCCTGCACCGTCGTGCGCACACCCCCCCCGACGAAGGAGCAGGCGACGAATAGAGTTGCAGCGGGTATGGACGAGAGGACCTTAGCGAACCGTTCTATTTATTTAGCGCCTAATTTATTCCGTATCGATCGTTTCGTTGGCAAGGGAAGATGACATGTAGTTAATAGATAATGTATAGATAGACTATATACACACGCGTGTGTAAAACGTTTTACCGTGGGCTGTCGATGATCCACCCGACGTTTCAGGGGCGACGATGATGAACGGAAGGACGACAAATGTGCGAAGTATGATAAATACCAACTATAGAATAAATTTAGTGAATCATCCTCTCCCCCCACCCTTCTCCCCCCGACGACGATGACTAATAATGATTGATGAATACGTGTCTGCGAACCGTGACGGATGATTATGATACCACGACGATGAGGATGCTTATTATTATTATAATTACGAGTATGGTTATTATATATTATCGCTGCTACTACTGCTGCTCCTATTACGAATCACGGCGAGAGCATAGTTTTTACTGTCTTATAAACGTAACGGATTTAATGTAGCGAAGTTGTTTGTTTCCCCCTTTTTTTTTTTTCTTTCTTCGGTCTCTCTGTTACAAATGAAGCTAGACGGGGGTGTTGTTCTTACGTTGTGATATTACTAGACATTCCATACGCGCGTCGCGTGCAGATCTGTTCTTATTCCGTTTCCCTTTTTTCCTGTTTCGAGAACGCGACGTCTGGGGGAAGAGGTGCGGACCGCGGGCAGGGGAAAGTAGTTGATCACTTGAATGGAAATAATGGATGTTGGTGGGAAAAGAAACGACTGCCCACTTTACACGCCGATTTATTTTCTCTGTTTATCCTCTAGTGGGAAGCTGAACATAGTTCAGCGGAGAATGAATTTTAGAGCGACATAGAGAGGGGAGTGCGGAGAGAAGCACTTATAGAGGAGAAGAAATTTTCTAAGATAATGGACTTGAAAGAAATTCGAAGAATCCATAGAGTGTCCTGTGTCAACGATTCTTTTCCTTCTTAAATATCACCAGGTCGCACGGACTCGTGGGTTCGCGTAATTTGGCAGGACCAGGCTACCAATAACTCATCCAGGTCGTTGGCAAGGGGTTCAAGAAAAATCCCCAAGGGGTAGAAACTGCCTCCGCGATCTTCTCTTGAACCTTCCTGCAGGATCTCGCGGAGATACTCCAGGAGACTCCTAATTTATGTTTGCGCTTTCATTTCTCGAGGGGATGAATTATCGCGGTCTCTTTTCATCCCTCTGGTCAGAACTCTACGGTTCCATCTCCAGAGCCTGCAAAGACCATATTTATCGGAATTCACATCGAATGTCTCGATGATCAATCAGGGATCAAGTTATCGAGGAAACGCATTAATGAGCCACCTGTTTCCTCGACTAAATCGTCGAACCCTTGTCTTCAGGGTCGCTGAACCCTTCATTGACAACCTCAAGGAATGAAACGCACGGGGACGTTGATATTTACGTGGGCACAGCGACTAGTACACAGTAATGATTCGATGGAAGTGACAAAATCTGTTTCGATCGTTGCGACTCTATCCCCTCCACTTAGGGAGATCCATCTATATTTTTTTAGAATACTAACGAGATTTTATTGACGAAAATAAGCCCGAACAATACAGGATTTGGATAATTCTTCTACCACTATTTCTGGCGAAACATGAAACCGTATCGCTTCACCCTTCGGGAGGCATGCGCGCGGGGAACGCCCGCGGGGCGTCCGGAGCCTACGGTTAACAGATACGATTAGAGAAGTCCCGCACGCGGCATACGCTAAGCATCCAAATGGTCAGCACCTGCAGGGTTAACCCTCCCCCGTCTTACGAGGTTCCGATCTGGTCCCAAGTTTGGAACGGGAATTGAATCATTACTGTACTTCGATTTCCTCAGAGGAAGCTCGACATTGAACCAAACCATGGATCTCCGAAGATCGACGAGAGATCCGTGTCTGAGGTTGACGAAGTGCAGCAAACGGTGATCGATCGCGATTCACCTCAACTACTGCCATTTAACGTTACTAATAAGCAATTTCGTGAATCGAAGGGAGACCCGCCTTCGTCTTGCTCTCGACGAGCACCTCAGTAGTTTCTACCTTTCTCTTCTCGAGCCCTTCCACGCCACCAAAACCCTCAGCAACCCTCGGTGCCCCGTCGTGCCTTCGAGTTCGTAGAGCGCCCCTTGCGATCACACTTACCTTTGCCCCTCATTTCTCGGTAACGTGTAACAGCCAGATTTAATTGTAAGGCCTCGAGTTGCCATTACCGAAGCACGTTAAATAAATTATTTGGAAACGTTACGTCCTGTAGTGTGTCCTGTTTGAGGTGGATGTGGCAGGAGGGTACGCGTTTGGAGTTTAGATATCTTTTACAGAGGTTGCTCTAGATCAGCGTTTCCCAATTGAATTTTGCCACGGAACCCTTCCAAACTCACTAAACTTTGGCGGGAGCTCCAACCTCGATAGCTTTTCTTTTGTACGCGAAGGGTTGTAACGTCGAAATAACTCGGAAATAAAACAGAAAAATTGGGGACTTTGTTATAAGATAACTTTCCGCGGAACGTAAGGTGGGAGACGCTGCTCTAGTGGAAGGTTCTGGTTGGAATATTTCTTGGAGCTGGGGTACGAAGCAGGGGGTGGTTTTGATAGAATCGCGTGGGTATGGGCGAGGGTTTTGGATTAATTAGTGGGTTTGAGTATTTATGGCGAAGGGGTGCCAGAGGATTCTGATAGGAATATTTTCCAGGATAATTCAGTGGATTTGAGCAGAATTTTTTTTCTATACTCCATCGCTATTTTTTTTTTATATTATCCTAGCTTTGAGGCTACATAAACAGAGTCACCAGAGGATTAACGGGTGTCGCGCGATGACAGAGGAAAAGTTGCTTTTTTCCCTTCTTTCTCGCGTGGAAACGATCGATCCCCTTCGTATATACAATCTAGCCTCCGTTAATCTTCACACGCGTGATAGTTCATTGGGTTCGATTAATCGCTCTTTCAGGATGGATTTAATACATCGAGCTCGAGGAATTCTGTCGACCAACACTTATGGTTCGAATAATGGCCTCAAATTTCTATCTCCCTCCTTCATCTCGCAAAAATCTTCATCGGGACCCGTCATCGATCCAATCCATCGTATCTTAACGCTCCATTTGCCACCCAAGGTGATCTGCGATCCTATCCAATCGCTCTTCCCTTACAAACCCTGCAGTTTTCATTTCTGCCACGTTTTCTTACCATTGAAAACGGAACGGGGACACGCTCGACTGCCCCATCCTGTGTAGACCAAGGCGAAACCACACATTCGGCGAGCAACTGCATGTGTGGATCTAGCGACGGAGGCAAATGTTCGCTATCCACCGATTATCTAATGTTTGCGCGAGATTTACTGTATGGATGGTCGCAGTTTCAGTCGAAACGCTCATCAGGGGCCGAATAAGCGCACAGTGTGGGAATGTACGGTGAATACTTTGGCGAACAGTTTGTCGAATGCCGAATATTTTAATTCCGAATATTCCAATTCCGAATATTTCAATTCCGAATATTTCAATTTCCAATATTCGAATGCCGAATATTCCAATTTCGAATATTTAAATTTCGAATATACGAATGCCGAATATTCCAATTTCGAATATTTCAATTTCGAATATTCCAAATTCGAATATTCGAATTTCGAATATTCCAATTTTGAATATTCTAATTTCGAATATTTCAATTTCGAATATTTGAAATTCGAATATTTCAATTTCGAATATTTGAAATTCGAATATTTCAATTTCGAATATTCGAATGCTGAATATTTCAATTTCGAATATTTCAATTTCGAATATTCGAAATTCGAATATTCCAATTTTGAATATTCTAATTTCGAATATTTCAATTTCGAATATTTCAATTTCTAATATTTCAATTTCGAATATTTCAATTTCGAATATTCGAATGCCGAATATTCCAATTTCGAATATTTCAATTCCGAATATTTCACTTCCGAATATTCCAATTTCGAATATTTCACTTCCGAATATTCCAAATTCGAATATTCGAATTTCGAATATTCCAATTTTGAATATTCTAATTTCGAATATTTCAATTTCGAATATTTCAATTTCGAATATTCGAATGCCGAATATTTCAATTTCGAATATTTCAATTTCGAATATTCCGAATTTCGAATATTTCAATTCCGAATATTTCACTTCCGAGTATTCGAATGCCGAATATTCCAATTTCGAAAATTTGAATACCGAATGCGTGGTTCCGCCTCGCGACAATATTCGTAACGTTAGATGGACACTTGTAGAATCGAAACCGCTCGTCGAATAAGATCGTCGCGAAACAGATAGCGCCTCACGTTCTCCTCTCTTCCCTTCAATGTCCCAAATACACACCGTTGCCTTGTACTCGAGGAAAAGGGAGGCATGCTCGATGGAAAAGCGTCCGACTCCAGGGGTGAACGGCTCTAGGCGCGCGCTCCTGTAATTACGCGTCCATTAACCGTTCCCGCAAGACGAGCCGCGCGCAAACAGCCCGCTAATTGATTCGAAATTCATCGACGCTGAGGGGAGCAATTAACCACCGCGGCTCTGAGAGCTCGCCAGGGGGTCGCGAACGGACGATTGCCACTCGCGAGGCGATCGGCGATTCAAGGGGTGGCAGAGCCGAATCGGGCTCGTCCTCTCGGTGATGCGTAGCTCGCGAAACAATGATTACACGCGGCTGTCCTTGACGACCATCGGCGAGGATGCTCGCGCACGTCGCGGCACGATGGTCGTGGACACGGCGGGGCTGATCCACGATTGCGACGACAATGACGACGATGATTACTTGCGGTTGCGAGCGTAGACACGATCCAGGGCGATCGCCGTGATCGGGACGCGCGATCGCGACCTTTCAGTGCGAATTACTGCTGTAGTGGATGACTTATTTAAAGGGTAAAATAAAAGTACGTGAATCTTGATTACGCCTTCATCGTTCCATTATTTATTTACGCGCCTCAACTACTCCTCCAACTAATCGTTGCTCATGTTTCAGCGCCCCTAGTAGAAGAGCAGTAGTTACAAGTAGAAGTTTCTTTCTCTGCGGTGCATGCTACAATTCCCGTCACATTTACAAGCTCTGTTTGACAGATCCTATGCCACCGAAGAGCGCTGGGAGTTGGAAGATCCGATAGAATCGGTAGAGAAGTGCGTATCTCAATAATTATTTAAAGAAAACGAGTCAGGCTCGAGTACCTCCGCGCACATTTATTGCTCGATCCCTACGCGTCTCTGTGCTATAATTTTCAGCAGTAACGAGTACCCCTGATCGCTTTATATTTAATTAACCCCCCTCGCGATTCGCTGATTCGCCGCGCTAATTACGAATTAATCTGCAGCGCCTGCTGCACGCGATGCAGGATTGAAAAACACCCGACTGGCAGGCGCGGAAGACCGCTGCGCCCTGTTTCTCGTCAAGTGAAAGTGAGACGCTCCCCGGTTCCCGTCGACTTTCCCCTTGTTCCTCGAACACGCCCATGGACCAAGAGACTCCCACTTTAGGCGTCACCTCCAATTTCATCCTATCTGGCACCTCCGCCCGAGCGGGGATCGAGGAGAGGCGCAGAAATGAGGATCGAGGCTTGCTTGCCGAGGAATCGCTGGCGATCCGCGCTCTCACCCCGCGTTATTATTTTCGTCGCGACGACCATCTCTGGCCCGTTCCTTTTCGACGCTTCTAAAATTAAGGACAGAAGTAACCTTGCGGCGCGACACGCTGCCAGGAACTGCGCGCTCGCCGTCGCGGCGAGAAACTCTCCTCCATCGGGAATGCGGTTTCTCGAGACCCCTTCGGGCTTTCGATTAACGATCATTCCGCAAATGTTGGATTCCGTCCTCTGGATTCAGCGAGGAGACGAGCGTCGGTCATTTTGAACGGCACCTAATTAAATAGGTACTTAGCGATCGCCAGCTGACAACCGTCTACACCAGAGGTGCGCAAAGAGCCAGAGGTCTTCGGCTCCGAGCGGCTCTTTTGAACCTCTGCTCTACACTTTGGGAAACAAGGAGATAGGCAAGGGTGGTCTCACCTTACATCCGTCATCCCGGAGGACCATTAAGCGCCCTAGTAGCATTTATTGTTGGCATTTTGATGGCCAACTAATTCCCAACTTGGGGATACTGTGGGCCAACCAGAAGTGCTACTAGGGCGGTCATGATCCAGGCGAGCAAAATTGAAGGGGTTGAGATAGAAAGAGAAAACTACGGACATTCCTTCGTCATCAAGTGACCCCAGCTCGCTGAACCGAGCGCAGAGTCCACGACACCCACAGACCTCTCCTCGGACCACGCATCGTCGGTAAGAATCGCAGCGATCATCGGCGGATCGCACTCCCCTCACCCCGATTCCTCCGAAATCCACGAGACTCCAAGCAGCCCGCGAGTAAAGGGGCCGCGGGGTCATCACGGTCGTTCCAGTGACCCAGTCAGCTCTGGCACGACCTTCGAGGCGATGTGTTCACCCGTTTAAACCATCCTCTCTCTCCCACGTCTCTCTCACTTTCACTCTCTTGCATCACGAGCAGAGAAAACACCAGCAGCCCGCCTGTACGTGCACGTCCGTATGGACACAGCGAGAAAGAGAGAGAGAGGCAGCGATCGAGCCGCGACTAGAAGGGCAGATGCGGAGGTGGCTGAGGGAGGAGGGTGTGTGTACACGTGGAAGGGAATCCCGAACGGTGGGACCAAGTGGGACAGAGATAGCGGATAGGCGAGCCTGCACACCCGGCCGCGTCGATACCCACACGCGCGTCCCTGAAGAGAAGTGGAAACAGAGACAGGGAAAACGCGCGGATAGGAGGCCGGCGACCGCGTAGGGCGGACGGAGAGCGCCGGAAGGGCGGCCGAGGGAGACAGAGCCAGCGGAAAGAAGAGTCACCCACGGAGCCGCTCGCTGCCAGACAGAGACGGTGGCGCGTGGATGCAACAAAGCACCGACAGGTCGTGTGATACCCCGTTACGTCACAGACGGAACAACTGGTTGCCTCATGGGGAGTTTGAGGAGCCTCTCTGGTACACGAGAGGGAGAGAGGAGAGACACGATACAGACCGTATACATGCACACCCGGGGCAGGGGGTATTCCGGGGGTCCGCGGGACAGCGGGGGTGGCCTGGGTTGAATCCCGCGGGCGCCACGGGTGAAGGGAGGGATGATATATACAAAACACAAGGTCACGAGTACGGCTATAGGTATCTCTCTGTAAACACGCGGTGACGTAGAGCCAGCACGTGCTACGACGTTACCATGGCGGGGGCGATCCGAGGGACACCCTCCACCCTCTGCCACCCCCTTCGCTTCCTTCTTCCTTCTACTTTCGATTCCTCCTCCTCCCACCTCTCCGGCTACCGCAGGACCTACGTCTCTCTCCACGGGCACGGTCTCCTCGCTGCCACTCCTCTTCGACAGTCTCTCGCGGCTTCGTTGCTTCGCTCTGTATCGAGACTCCCTTGATATTCTGTTTTTACGGCCTGCTGGTAGGTGTGTGTCTTTCAGGGGAATTCGGAAGTAGGTCCTGGGGCAGGGAGTGTGGCGCCATGGGGGATAATGCGGATTTAAATCGCGGTGGAACACTTGGGGAACTTCCCTTGTCAGAATTTAGGGGTTCGTGGCGGGGGCCCTTTCGAAGATTCTCGGCGGTGTTCTTTTGAGGAGAGGGTGTACAGTAGAAGCTTCAGGTTTAACGAGGAGACTCTTTAAACTGGTGTGTAAAGCGGTATACCTAAGTACTTCAGGGTGCAAACTATCCAATATGTTATCACAGGGGTACACTTAGTTCGCCACATTTGTATACACCCTGGTCGTTGACACGATGACTATCTTCAGTCCAGTGTTCACCGCATGGGACTTACACTTGTTCCTCAGAACGCTAACAATGAATCAACCCTTAAATTTGCAAGCTTCTGAAGTGTATTATTGCCAGTAGAAATGTTGCAGAGTACATCGTTACCTCGTAAAACATTCTTATTTCGGATGATACATAACGGAACGAATAGCGTGTAGTGTTCCTGATTTCTCGATATTTTTTGTTTCTCGAGAAATCAGAAATGAGATCATATTTCTGGAGAATTCTCGAGAAATTGAAAAAAATATTTAAAAAATTATATTTTTGGAATAATGTTGATAATATTTATCAAAAACACAAGAAAACTTTAACTAAATGATTATTCCTGTCTAAGTTATACAAAACTTGTGTAAATGAAAAAACAGATATTAAATATGATTGGTAAATTTCTTTATTTAGTACAAAATTTGTACAAAGCGAAACATTACTTTTTGGTTTTAAAATTTATTTTTAAATAGCACTATTTCTTTTTTCTGGCAAAATCTATTACTGTTATATTCTGACGTTTTATATATATATATCTTGGCTGTTAAAGGAAAAAATGCGTCTTTTGATCCTTTTGGAAGAAATTCTGGATCGTGCAAAAATTTTATACGGGGTACAATAGTCTTATCTCCTCTTTCCTATATTTCTTCTTTAACAGCCACAAGAAACTCATTAGGTACTTAATTCGGTATACAATTTTTCTAAATTTTGAAATAAGAATTTAAGAGCACCTTCGGCAGTTAATAATATCGAATCTTCCGTACTGTTATTTTCTATTTAAATTCATATAGGATCTAATGTTATTAATATGATGTATTATAAATTGTAGATATGTTTATACGTTCGCGATTGACTAGTAATATTTCTCGAGAAATAAGAAATAAGAAATTATAAAATTTCTCGAGAAGGAACACTAATAGCGTAGGACAATCGCGTGGCAGACTTAGTTATTCGAAGCAACTTACGTGGAAGATCCTCCGTTTCACGAGAGGCTCTAGCTGCGCTAGAGCCGCGTAATGTCTCTCTGAATAATAAAACACGTTATTCAGAATCGATGACAATACCCACGACAAAATGCTCTACGCATAATCATGCTTTGACATTCAATTTGCCAATGTCCCCGGCTTTCATAAATCTACCACCGAGAAAAACTTTTTCCCCTCTCCCAGCAGCGAGAGTATCTCCACTTAATCATCGCCTGACTCGTGAGAATCCTCTACGCTAGGAAGAAAGTGTAGGACCACGGAGGACGATATCGACCATCATTCGCTGTAAAATACCAACCAACACAGCGATCCACTAAAAAACTAACAGACCACATTCAAATGCCCAAAACACCCTGGAAGCTTTGATCTTAGTGCGGCTTCTCTCGCAATTAAATCCACCACTTACAACCACGCTGCGAATCTATTATAAAACAACACTGTTCCAAAGAAGGAGGTCCCTCTTTCAAGTCAACACTTGGAACGATCATACACCGACGCATTTCCAAAAACTGAAATTCTGTTTCCCAGGGTAGCCACCCCGGAAGCCTGCCAAAGCTCGACGATAAAGCGTGAAACTACCCCGTGAAATCCGGCTGGCTGGAAAGGGTGCTTCAAGTTCGCCGAAAGCTCGGGGAAGCCTTTCCTCCCGTCACCGAGGAGAGATTTCTCTCTCTCCGTCTCTCTCTGTGAATATTTCAGGCGGCGTCCTAACGTATTCCATTGAGCCCAGAGGAAAGGCGACCAGGACTCGCTTTCCCGCTGAGCTCCCCGAGGGTCAGGGCTGTCCCTTTGTCGCCCCTTTTCAGACCTGTCCTCCGCCTAGCTACGCTCCCGACAGCTGCCTCTCCTCTCTCTCTCTCTCTCTTGAGGGGATGTTTTTCAAAGTCCCCTTCGCGCTAACGATCACCGAGCTTCTCTTCCTACCCCTGATGGGAAACGAGGGTCGAAAATCCCGCTGGGGGATTATTTTTCCCTCACTCCCACCATCCCCCTCCCCGTCTCTCTCTCTCTATCCCGCCATTTCTCCCTGTGACCTGGCCTCCCGGCCAACGAGCACTCCAAGGAATATTACGGTTCAGGATGGGCTTCCTGGAAGGAGAGAGGTAACTTGCGACCCAGGATCGACTTTATCCTGGCGATTTCAGGGAGAATCTCTGGCTACTTCATATTTTCCTGACCTTTTTTCCTTTGGATACTTTTGTCGTGTGGCTTCGAGTGGTATTTCGTTTCCAGCTCTTTTTGGGTATTCTTTTTTCACGGCTCGTGGGTGTACAGGCGGAGGATACAGGTTTTTCGGGGGGTAGTAGGTGTTGGATAGTACCTGGAAGGTGTATAGCGGGGTCGTAAAAGCTACGAGAACCCCAAAGTTTACAGCTTTGAGGTTTTGGAAGAAGTGGGTCTGGATGCCTTACCTCCAAAAATAATTCCAAACCTCTTGTTTGGGACTCGCGCAGCTTTTAAGACCTCGCCATGTCCCTTTTATTTAGGCACTATAGGCACCTGTGCTTCGTGCGGGATTATTGAAATGCTCTGACCTCGATTTTACTCTTTTTAGGCGAACGTTGGGCCAGTGGAAGATCTGTGCTGTTAATGAGGCTTTTGGTGGATAGTGACTCTATTAGAGTGAAACGCTGCTGCTGGAGATCCTAATTAACCTTTTATCCCTTGCCTAACAAACGCTATCAACTACCTTTTGTCACCTATTACTAATATTAATTCTCGAAGAAGGTACAATTTTTATATCGTAATAACAGGATCGGAATTTAATATGGAAGCTTATTCAAAACTTTTGTGAGTATAGTTATGGGTCAAAATGGACCCCGCTTGATTAGCGATTAATATTCCTCAGTTCCTCGATCCAGGGCACTCAGAGTCCACGACTCTCTGTGCGTCCCCATTCCGAAATACCCGTGGCAGCGCCCGGAATTTTTCTACAAATATTTGCTATCGATATGACTATGAGTTAATGTCAGCGCCTGAGGGAGGCCACGAGTTAAGCGTCCTCCTTTTTTATTGGCAAAATTCGCGTCGCGTCGCAGCCAGGAAAGCAAATTAGAAATATTGATCGGTGTTGCGGGGAGGCTACAGCTGTGTGCAGATGGTAGCACGAAGAAGAGTCCGCCGTTTATAATTTATTTCGCCTATCTACCCCGAATATCGATCCTGGCAAAGGGTCACTGAACCAGCCGGCGGAAAAACATCCCGTGCTATTGCAACTGACAATCATTAATGTCCCTCGCTACACGCTCAACGACCGACGATCAAATTACTATAAAAAAACAACTGTTAAATCCACGGACGCGTTTCAGGCCACAATTTCTCGCACAGATTTTGTTGAAACAAATCCTACTTTGCCATTTCTATACAATAATATAAAGGAACGGTTTTCCAGAGTAAAGAGTGCCCCTCCGCCGACAGGAAGACTCTGAGAAATGCTTGCAACCCCGCTGCAGCGTTGAAGTTTTTTAAAAAATAGATGCGATCTTGCCGCCGGTCATTGACTCCGGCTCTCGAAGGGACGATCGAACGCGGAAACGTGGAACGCTGCGAGGCGCAAAGGGGAGCGCGATGGTCGTATGACTCTGAAATGAAGCATGATCTATGGGTCGAGCGTTCCCACGTCTCGGCGACGTTCTTAAGGACGCGACACTCAATACGGGACGAAGCTCCGGAAGGCACAAAGGCCAGGAAGCGGAACGCGACGATGAATTATGGAGGACCAGGAAAACGGAGCACGTCGCGCGCCTCTCTGGCACAGATCGATATCCGGTCTGCGGGGAGGGCTAGGCGATGTCCAAGGATCGATAACGTCATGCATTATCGATGCTCCTTTCTGTGGAACGTCTGACCTGGTACCCAGGCCCCTTGTATCCTATTTTATTGTATTCTATTTCGGCGAAAGACAAAAACGGTGCAGCCGGTAGCTGCATTGAAATGTTAAGGGTGACTTTGGAGCCTCGAAAGTGGATCGTTTTAGAACGGATCGCCGTGTCATGACCCTTTTAACTTTCAATCCTCGGAAGGCGGGCGGTTAGAGTGATCACACGTGGGTCACCCAGCATTAAGCATCCTGCTATACACGTTTCAAGGGATGTTCTTCTTCTTAGAGTAGCAGCAGTGGCGGAGTTAACAGACGGCCGATGAGCAATTGCCGCCTGGGCTCTGGCCCAAAACACCCCATCTTAAAAAAAGAAACGGTAATTTTATCTAAACTATATTTTCTTCTGCAGTATTATATTTTGCCCATTTTTAGTACCTCTTCACTGTTCCGAAAAATAGACCCCTCGGAACGTTTGCCACCCGGGTCTTTTCCCTTAAATCCGCCACTAAGCAGCGCAGCAGTTATTTTTTAAGTTTCTCAAGTTTCCCCTACTATCATTGCATTTGGTATCGTCACGTTTGTATCCAAAAGGACCCAGCACGGTTGGTTGAGGGTTGAACTTAAGTCCTTGGCCTAGGTTACGTCCCAGTTAAGGTGGACAGGGGCGGAGTGGAGCTACTACTTGCTGCTTTGGGGTCCTAGTGGTGATCTTGGTGTTTGTCGTTGTAGGAAAGTTCCTCGGGGCTTTCGTGGGTAATTGTGTGCTGCTAGTAGTAGGCAGATGGTGATTGTACCTGGAAGAGGAATAATAAGGAAGATTTACTTGTACAATTGAAAGAAGATTTCAGTGACTTCTTAGCCAACGAAGTTGCGGTACTTCGTAGAAGCCGAGTGTGCCACATCCCTACGCTTTCGATAGAATTATATTCCATTAACATTTTAATAAAGTATCCTACAACGGAGCCTAGTCTCCACGTACTCACAAATTCCAAACGCTGTATGCATTTTCGCGCCCCAGTTACTACGGTACAAGGGCAACAATCGTCCGCGAAAGTCCCATTTCCCTAAGAGGAAGATCCGAAGATTACCCATGCAGATATTGCAGAGTGGCTGGGTACATGCTCGAGGTCGCGTGGACCGAAGGGAACAGGTGGAAGCAAGGAACGAATAAACCAAAGCGACCGACCACGTGTGCACGTGTGTATTTCACGTGACACGCAGCCACACACGTGCACACGCATCGGCCGCACCGAAGTGTACACGCACACTCGCGTGTACCGAGACGGATACGCGTGTGTGATTGTGTGTGCGAATATATATGTACACCATTGACCGGGATATCGTCTGTCTCGGGATGAATGAACCATTACGTCACGCACTTGTACTCTCTGATCCCCTTCCGCCTCCCTGCCCACCCTCCCCCTCCCCCTCCTCCTCCTCCCTCACTCTTGGTGCTCCACCTCATCCACCTCCACCTCCTCATCTGTCGATTCCGTCTCTGTCCCTCTTTTCCACTCGGGCACTCGTGGTGCTCGCGTTTATATTATGTGCGGCATACCTTCCTTCCTCCTTCCTTCCTTCCTTCCTTCCTTCCTTCCTTCCTACCCATCGATTAGCAGCGGAATTCCAGCCGGGGAGGGTAGGGAGGAACGATAGAGCTATAGTTTCGATGGAGGTCAACGTATCGCGGTGGCTCAGACACCCAGGCAGACGTGTCTGCTCTGCTCTGTAAAACGACGCGGCGAGGAGGAGCACGGGGGGAGGGACGAGAGAAGTCGGTGGATCGCTTTCGTTGCACCACTGATACACTTTCGGCGGCTGGTCTCTCTTCCCCTCTCTTTGGCGTGTATCTTCCGGGCCACAGGTGCCCCTCCGACTCGCGCTCTTTTCTGGCTCTTGTTAGGGAAGCAGGGTGACAGAGACTTCTTTGCGGTGGAATGCTGGGAAGAGATTGTTGAATGCTGGGGCTTGATTGGGCAGGTTTTTGATTTTGGAGGTATTATTTTCGGGGAAGATCTTGGGAATGGCGGATGGAATAGTGGCTGACGATGATGTTTCCAGTTGAAGTTGGGACTTCGTCTGGGGAACGGTTCCTAGTACGGAAACTTTTAAAACCCTTGTAGATTTCTTCCACCGACTTATATGTTAATTGGTATAGGATATCCATTCACTACAAAATTCTGGTTGAGAAAACTGTTACTTTCTTTCACTTAAAAGAATCGTGGTACATCCATCGTCCGTAGACAATGAAGGATAACGTGTGACGGTGTCCACGAAATCGATATAAAAGTCACTTTTCAATTTGTAGTTGAATTCACTTCATCTTCAGTCTGAGTGGGGTGCTAGCCCTCTAGGATAGTTTCACGTGGTTCTCGGCCAGTCTCTTTCAAATTGGGATACAATTTAGCTTTAGGACCATCGCTGTTCATCCTCCCATGAAAATCTGGCTTCTTCTCCTTAGGCGCACTTCGTTGTAACCAAACGTCCAGTAAGCTCTTCGGGGCGTAAAGACCGCCTTTGAGGAGTTGTTTTCCAAGGGATATCGATGTGCTGGGCGGCGGTGACATCGGTGAATCGGTTGTCGCTCTTATTACACTGGCTCTGGCTGTTCCATCTTCCTTTCCAAAACTAGACAAAAATAAGCAGAGGCTAGACAATGCTAATTA
This sequence comes from Andrena cerasifolii, assembly GCF_050908995.1. NCBI lineage: Eukaryota > Metazoa > Arthropoda > Insecta > Hymenoptera > Andrenidae > Andrena > Andrena cerasifolii. The sequence goes on from NC_135129.1 coordinate 10,087,497, forward strand.
CGCGGGAGAAATCAGAAATTTGCTACTTTTTCTCGGGATGTCTTATAATTTACCCGTCCAATTCGCGCAACGCCTGGTCCAACTCCACCTTATCCTTGTCATCTTTGCTTCGCACTTCGAGCAGACAAGTGAGAACTTCAGAGTGCGCGGCAGAATTATTGGCGTGATGCTTGAGAAATGTTTCCAACTCTCCCCATAAGAGTCTGTAATGTTCTTCTCTGCGTACACCACCTTTACCACCGCGGCCTCCTCCTATACTTGGCAAAGGCAGTGCTTCGTGTTTCGCTTCCAATTGTAGCAAACTGAAGATCACTTGTTTGCATTGAACAACTTCCTCAGCAGTAAGCTCCTCTTTTACCATTAGATCTGGCATTGGATCTATTAACTTCGATGCAAAAAATTATTGCAGGCGATTATTTCAAATGAAATTATATTTAATTCATTTCAAGTATGTACCTGTTTCAAATTAAACATGAGGGTACTAGAGATAGTAATTGGCCAGTATTTAGTGTGCCGCTCCAATCTGGATCTCATTTTCTCTGCTGGGCCATCGCTGTTACTGTTCGTGCTTCGTTTCAATGGCACTAGTACATTATTTCGCATAAGTCTGCCAAAATCCTGCAAGAACATGGCTGTAATTGTGGCAAAAGGAATAGTCATTAAACAAAAGACAGTTTAAAATTCAGTGTGCTCACTGTTATTCTATAATCGGTGACACGTCCACCGCAGCCTTCGCTGATCGAAGGTGGATCCTCTAATACGCTTCTGGCAGTGGACAATGTGTGTATAAAAATTTCTCCACCGTGCGCCGCAAGCAAATGGGAAATGGTTTTCCCTCCACTCTTTCTGGCCATTTCGAGCATCACTGATCTACCATTCAGGAGGAAATTAATCAAGCAGGACGAAGGCCTGCTGTTTACATCCACTGGCGTGATCCTGTGCATAGCCGTGCAATTCTGCATCTCAGCTGCGCTGCAACCCCTCGGTGTGCACCATTTCAGGGTTACTGTTTCATACTCCGAACCCTCCTCGAACCTCCTAAACGTTTTAATCAAAGCTGAATCCTGTGGATTTCCTAAAACATATTTCTGTAATAAGTTCAAGCTCGTGCATTTAAGTTTCTTCGCTCACAGTGCATGGTTGATAAAGGAACCTTTTAAAATTGCGGTATGTGCAGCTGAGGAGTGAAATATCTCGACGTCGTAATTTGCAGAGGAACTGGCATTCTGTTCTTCCTTCATCGGTATACCGGTTACTGTTGTACTTGCCAAATCGTAGTGGGACAAAATTAGGTGCGACAGTTTCGAGTGTAACGCAGGTGCCTTGATCGAATGCACCTCTACTGTTAACAGAGGTGAGACCTCCCTTGGTCCCTGACTCGTAACTTGCGACTCAATGTTATTAGGAAAAATGTTCAATATAACCAGATGGCAATAATCCACAGGTATTAAGCTGAAACAAAAGAGAAGAACATGTTACAAACTTAACACATCCGATTTCCCAAAAGTGTTCTATAAATGTACTTACTGATCCGAGGCTAAAGCATTTTTATTTTCTTGGGCTAATTCGTTCAAAAATATGTTTTCCAAGCTCTTCATGTTACTATTATCTCTCGCGCTGGTGATACATATCACTCTCCCTCTGTTAACCAGTTTACTAGCACTCTCGTTCAACGATGTTCTCTTCTCGTGCTGAATCTCTGAACACTCGTTAAGTGTCTCTATAGCTACTCTCAGTCCATGTATCACGGAATAGTCTTCTCCAGGTTCTGGAGTCTTTGTTGGTACTCCCAGAATGGCTGTGCCGTTCATTATCTATAATAATAACACTCTCTGTTAGAAACATTACTTTCCAACAGAGGAGTACTAAGAAACCATGAAATCTGATAAACCTTACATGGTTCAAATTCTGTTGAGATGGACTCCATGAGTTTAGTACGTACGCCGCACGATCGGTCACAACAAACCTTATCTACAATGAAGACGAATCGACAATTTTGAATTTAGTTCAAAGACAATGATTATAAATGGATATCTAAAATTGTATACCAGTTTTCCAGTGGGAAAGAGGTCCCAAGCTATGCGGCAGTATTCCAAAGAGGCTTCTACGCTGGTGGTCCACAGAGACTTGCACACAGGTGCCAGGGGAATTAGATTCTGACCGCGGCTCTTTAGGAAATCAAATTCCAGCGGACACTCAGTAGATATGCCGAAATATGGTGTGTGGTCCAAAACGAAGATAGTCTTATGGTTCGCTGGATACATTCTTCTATACCATTTTAAGAAACCGTGCCTTTTTCATACGCAATGCATTGCACCCTATTAATTACAGATTTGTGAAAAGGAGGATAATGCTTCGCGAGGATCTGTATTATAGGTTAGGATGCAAGACGCTACAGAATCGCTGATATTACGGTTTTACTGTTATAAGAATGATACAACAGTACGAAACGAATGCATGCAAAGATTCTAACTGCTGCTTTTCTTCTGCGATTCTATATTATTACAATTAAACTTTTCGTATATAGATATCATTATTGCCGAGATTTATTCAACATAGAAATTAATTTCGTAACATGAAAGGAAACTTATACGATATGTATAAAAGAAAAAGTAATACGCAGTGGGAAATTTTAATAGTACTTTATTAAATCGAATTTATAAATTTATACTTCGCGACTCCAGTTTAAATTTCAAATTTTGCGCTTCACTTTCGGTGTACTTCCGCTACGTTGTTGCTTGAATTCTAATTAGATTTTTCCTATTTTATGAAGAAGGATCATTAAGCTTTTTTATAACAGAATTTCACAATTGTTACATTTATCTATGGTTTTTGTGACAATGGCAGACTATATTTTACAATAAATATTGTTTTCGATCCACCGTTTGTCAAGCACGCAGCACGCCTGTGTGCAACGTGCTGAACTTCCTTTCCGCTTGGAAGTCTCCTAGTGGCATTGATAACGTAAGTTCGCTGCGATATTTTCCTTTATTTATTGTATTTATTTATGTATAATCCGGAAGATATATGTTAATAAACAGTGGATTTTACATGGGGATTCAAATCTATAGAAAATTTAGTGCAAATAACAAGTAGTTACAAAATACTCTCAATGTTCAAGTCGGTCAACGCACGTGGTATCGTTTAATAAACAATTAACATAGTAATGTTAAATTGCTATTAAGAATTATTCTTTTATTATATTCTATACATTTACTCTTATCATCAGAGATCTATAATGCGTCAATTGTTTATTCAATTGAACTTAGTATTTAAATCGTAGGTTATAAAGTGAGGTTATATGACCGATTTTTTATTTAAATAAAAGAAAGTTGGTTCCAAATGTAGTTGCAAACGGAGTACATAGTATATAAAGGTTCCTTGATAGGAGAATAATGTAAAGTTGAAGAATATATGGTCTTATTGATACTTATGTTTAGGTTACTCGTAAGTTAACCACAACGTTAAGATGTCAGGAGGTTTAGATGTATTGTCCCTCAAAGAGGATGATGTTACTAAGATGTTAGCTGCGTACACCCACCTGGGTGCTGAGAATATTAACTTCCAGATGGAGCAATACGTCTATAAGAAGAAGAGCGATGGTACATTTTATCTATAAAGTATTCGATGGTCCTTATTCCACAGCTTATAACAACTCCTTTTTGAAATCTAGGAGTTAGCATTATCAATCTGCGTCACACCTGGGAGAAACTGTTATTGGCAGCCCGCGCCATCGTCGCTATTGAACACCCCAGCGAAGTGTTCGTCATCAGCTGCCGTCAAACTGGCCAAAGAGCTGTCTTGAAATTCGCGCAGCACACTGGTGCCACGCCTATTGCAGGACGTTTCACTCCTGGTGCCTTCACCAATCAGATCCAGGTAATTTTTGGTTATAATCAAAGAAGAGCCACATGTTTATGTTTACGAATGATGAACAACATTTTACCATAATTATTCTTGCTGACTTATTTTGGCTTAATCTTTTCTGATCTTATTGCACAGTTAAGTAGATACTGCTGTGATATAAAGGTACCAGATGGTAATTTATATAACTGTTTTCAGGCCGCCTTCCGTGAGCCACGTCTCTTAATCGTCACTGACCCAGCCACTGACCATCAGCCAATCACAGAGGCTAGTTACGTGAACATTCCAGTAATTGCCTTCTGTAATACTGATTCGCCTCTTCGTTTTGTCGACATCACCATTCCATGCAATACAAAGAGTCTCCATTGCGTCGGTCTGATGTGGTGGTTGCTGGCTAGAGAAGTACTTCGATTGAGGGGTTCTATTGCTCGCGAAACCAAGTGGGACGTCGTCGTCGACTTGTTCTTCTACAGAGACCCAGAAGAGGTTTGTACCTCTATCTTAGTATTAAATATAGTTCTTCATAGATCTTTTTCTCTTACTTTATGAATGATGAAAGAACAACATCCAGAAATGCAGTTGCTGACATTATTTATGGCTTAATCTTTTCTGAATATTTTCTAAGAACGTATGTTATCGTGGCATAGAAAGACGGGCCCGTAATAAGAGTCTGTTATGCTTTCGCAGGCTGAGAAAGAAGAGCAGGCTGCTAAGGAGATCGCGCCAGCCAAAGAGTTCACTGGACCAGTTGAAGTTCCAGCGGCTCCAGAACCTGGCTGGGTTAATGAAGTTGAGCCGGGTCCAGTCGCTAGTGAAAACTGGGCCGACGATGTTGCTGCACCAGCTGCGGCAGCTATTCCAGCCGCAGCTGCTCCTCCAGCATTCCAGGCAAGCGGAGACTGGGCTGCTCAGGTGAATAAGAACACCTTCGGTTTTTAATATTCCTTTATTGTACACGATTATTTATTTTGACTTTTTATATAGACTTCGGAGGAATGGTCCACACCTGCGCCAACTGCTACTCCAGCTGCCCAAAGCTGGGGAGGTGCCACAACAGAAAAGTGGTAATTTCAACCCCTTTGAGAATTTCATACACTGACACACTTTGTACAGTCAATGTAATAAAATGACGGAAAATTCACATGATTGCGACAATTTCGTGTGCTTGTAATAATCATATTACTCAAATGCATTAAATATAAATTAAGATTTTTTTTTAGAGGTTTTTTCAGCTATTAAGAAGGTATTAATCGGTAAGATCATAGATACTTAACTGGACAAACTATAATTTATTCATTTATAATCTGAAGACCCTCCTTCATCCTGAAGCCTTTTATAGAGGCGTTGTTGGTTACGTAACTAGTTTTAATCACGAATTTTTGTTTATTGCTCTAGCCTTGAAAATTTTATCGCGGGGATATATATACTGCACGTCGTCTACCGGAATATGATAAAAAGTGCCCCATTTTAAAGAAAATTATCACTTCAATCCAGTTCCATTCGTCGAGTTATAAAACGGGGGGAAGGGGTTACGCATTTTTTTTTAAATTTTTTGTGCGGTTTTATTTAGAATTTCAAAGAAAAGTGAGTACGATTCTTTAGTTTCGAGGGTCTACATATGTATTTATTATGTAAATGTTACGGGGGTAGACACGGGTAATGCAGCGCGCTGTATATCGACACAATCTGGCCCGAAACATGGGTTCGGGATTTTTCGTTTTTCGTCCTTATATGAGCAGATTTGGGACTGGGCGAGGTCTCATTCGAAAGAGGAAGATTGAAACACAGAGGCTTAAGAAAATTTTAAATCAATTCACTTCTCTTTCATATAGCGAATCAGCAATAAGTTGCCATATTGAATTAATTTCGAAATTGTCTCAACTCTTTTAAATTAAAACAATTGATATTTCGCGGAAAGGACGGTAGACTTGTTAGTGGTAAATTATAACATCGAATGTATTAATAATATCTCTTTATTTTTGTTATTCAATATTGCTGGTTGGTATAAGTGAAATCTTGATTCTCGTCGAGGTGATTGAATACCGTAAAAACACATCGTACTACGTACGACAATTATCCAAAGTCCAGATGCCTTCCAGTTCAACTGTCCTTGTTTCATTTATTACCCCACCCCCATAAACCTTTGACGAATCCCGTTAGACCAGCCTGGCCCGCCTTCTTAGCCTGGTCGCCGAGTTTCTCGCTCAAGTCTGGGAACTCGACCATGTTGAAGGCCAGGTCGAAGAACAGTGGCTTACAAGGGATAGGCTGCATAGACGGCGGCAATTTGTATACGTTCGGCTGCTTCGTAAGAAGCGCTGGATCCTCTCTGTACTCGGGGAGGCGCTCGAACAGAGGCTTCTTCGTTTTGGTGTACTTGTTGGTCCCGGGCTCCTCTTCCTGCCCCTCCTCAAGAACGCTGTGCGCGTGTGCCGCGTACTTCGCGCCTTCTATGGAAGCCACCAGCTTCTGAAGAGCCTCTTCCAATGATTTCGGAAGCGTTTCTCCATACTCGAGCGCATCTTTCATGTGCTGCGCGGACCTCTGGTATAGAGCCATCGCTTCGCGCCATCGATGAAGGTTCGCCAGCGATTGGGCCATGTAGTAACACCTGAATGCCCTGTAACCTTTCGTCTTGGCCTCCTGTTCCCGCACAAACTCCTCGTCGTCCTGCAGCTGCGAGATCTCGATGAGATTGTGGAGGGCCGCCTCGTACAGTCTCACGATGTCCTGCGGCTTTGCCTTGGCGGACTCCTCCGCCGCATCGATCAACGCCAAATTCCTTTCTAGGGTGCGCGACAGTCTGATGTACTGCAAGTAAGTGATCAAATGCTGCGACGGAGTCAGCTTCTCGTTGTCCTTATTCTTTAGGTCGTTCTTGAAGAAATCTCGCACCGCTGAAATCGCATCTTTACAATCTATCAAGTGCGCCTCCAGCAGATCGATCTTGGCTTGATTCGTGGCTGCTTTCTCCAACGTCTGATTCAATCTCGAATCGGCGATCAACAGGCCCGCAGCTCTTGGCGGCACTACGCCACAGGACTTGCCGCGCCAAGTCACCTCCTCCGAGCTTGTTTGCTTCTCACGCGTCTGAGCTATCAGAGAGTCCAAGCTAGCCAGCAATTCACCACTCAGCTGACCCCTCATCTGCATTAAGTCGTCTATGGCAGTGGTGTCTCCGATATTGTAGGCACAGTATCTAAGGCCAGGGGCGATTTCCTCGACGCGTGCGTTGTACATCACTTGCTCGGCTTCTGGTAGCGCCGAGGCCAGCTTTCCATACACCACCTGAGCCTTCTTCAGGTTCTCCATCGCATTCTTCCATAATTGCAACTCGAAATGCAGGGCTCCCTGTATCCAGGCCACGTACGCTTGAGCTTCTAGTTTCGTCCTTGCGTCGCAATTAACGTTCTGTAAAAATTGTATATGACGAAAGACTACTAAAAATGTAATTAAAAAATTCACCTCACCTCTATTAATTCTTGCAACTGTAGAGAGTATGTAGCAGCTTTTCTTAGCCTCGATACCAAGTGGAACTTCTTTCTTAGTTCTGTATTTGATTCCTGACGCAACTGCATCGCGTAACTCCAGCAGCGTTCTGCCATTATCAATGGAATTTGTAAGAATTTATCATCATTCACCATTACAGGCGTAATGTCTTTCCTTTTGAAATGACGTCTGTCCGCCTGTGGGACTTTCAGCACCTTTCGGAGGCGTCTCAACCTCCTTGAGCAATATCCACGGTATCGTTGGTAATCACCGTGCCTCAACCCATGTTGCTGTTGCGCTTCTTTTATTATTTTCAGAACTGTTCCTTCGTTAAGTTGCTATATAATCGCATGACGTTTAGAAGCGTCGGAGAAACGGAAAAATTAGTACCGATTGTTCATAATAAACTGCGTTTAACAGGCATCGAGAGAAATGTCAATATTTGTGGTAACGTAAATAAAAAAAAATTACAGTAATCGCTCGAAATCAGAAGTTACGATACTATGATCGCTCGTAAGTGTAAGCGGAAGCATTCCTACGCAGTAATTTTGATTTACATGGTATGTGCTCGATTCCGAAAGGTAGGATGTGACAAATGCAGGTTAGAAACTGACATATGGTACTGACAGAACTACCGGGGCATACGGAAATTCTTTGTCGAAAAAGGATACTTTCCAACGAGTACGTCTTCTGTCCCTTCGCGGCCGCGACATCGTTCACCTGATTTTCTTTCAACAACTCGGTACCTTTTTCCTCGATCACCATCGTATTGCAACCACGTATTCAATTCTCACTGACCTTCTCACCGTCAACATGACGCTCACAAAATAACTATATAGACACCGATGCGGTTCACATTTGAACAGGCGTTATTATGGTGCGCATATGACGGGACGGGTAATGTGAACACTTCAAATAGTTTTTAAACTTATTTATGTACACGATTATTAATCGTATGTATTTCTGCTTTACAGGTAAGGGACTTTAAAAGACGTCACATGCGATCACCGGCTGCATTTTAGAGTGTAGTCATCGATTTGAAAATTGCGCAAGATATTTGCTTTATCTGAATTATGAATTTATCTTCACATGTAATTATCTTCTATATTACAAACGCATTTGCCAGGTCATGAGACCTCCATGTATATATACTCCAAAACGGAATCGTGGATTAATTTTTTAAAGAACTACTAAAAAAGTAGTCAAAGGCATCGCCTTAAAGTTGCAAATAAGAGGCGCTCCAAAATTCTGCGTCTCTTCGTTAAACAGTCACTGTCTCGAAACATCTGAGCCACTTCTCGCTCTTTAATTTGCTCTCCGAAGACGTTACTTAGTGCCACCTCTTTCGACATCATGTTCTCCTGTTACAAAGCCCAATTTTGTGCATTCTTAAAATTTTTGCCAGATTTTGGCCCAGGTATCAGGAGAACATGAAGCGAAAAGAGGTATTCTGAATTTCAGCTTCGAAGGCATCTTCGATTCTCTCTCCGAAGACGTTACTTAGTGCCACCTCTTTCGACATCATGTTCTCCTGTTACAAAGCCCAATTTTGTGCATTCTTAAAATTTTTGCCAGATTTTGGCCCAGGTATCAGGAGAACATGAAGCGAAAAGAGGTATTCTGAATTTCAGCTTCGAAGGCATCTTCGATTCTCTCTCCGAAGACGTTACTTAGTGCCACCTCTTTCGACGGCATGTTCTCCTGTTACAAAGCCCAATTTTGTGCATTCTGAAAATTTTTGCCAGATTTTGGCCCAGGTATCAGGAGAACATGAAGCGAAAAGAGGTATTCTGAATTTCAGCTTCAAAGGCATCCTCGATTCTCTCTCCGAAGACATTACTTAGTGCCACCTCTTTCGACATCATGTTCTCCTGTTACAAAGCCCAATTTTGTGCATTCGGAAAATTTTTGCCAGATTTTGGCCCAGGTATCAGGAGAACATGAAGCGGAGAGAGGTATTCTGAATTTCAGCTTCGAAGGCATCCTCGATTCTCTCTCCGAAGACATTACTTAGTGCCACCTCTTTCGACATCATCTTCTCCTGTTACAAAGCCCAATTTTGTGCATTCTGAAAATTTTTGCCAGATTTTGGCCCAGGTATTAGGAGAACATGAAGCGAAAAGAGGTATTCTGAATTTCAGCTTCGAAGGCATCCTCGATTCTCTCTCCGAAGACATTACTTAGTGCCACCTCTTTCGACATCATGTTCTCCTGTTACAAAGCCCAATTTTGTGCATTCTTAAAATTTTTGCCAGATTTTGGCCCAGGTATCAGGAGAACATGAAGCGAAAAGAGGTATTCTGAATTTCAGCTTCGAAGGCATCTTCGATTCTCTCTCCGAAGACGTTACTTAGTGCCACCTCTTTCGACATCATGTTCTCCTGTTACAAAGCCCAATTTTGTGCATTCGGAAAATTTTTGCCAGATTTTGGCCCAGGTATCAGGAGAACATGAAGCGGAGAGAGGTATTCTGAATTTCAGCTTCGAAGGCATCCTCGATTCTCTCTCCGAAGACATTACTTAGTGCCACCTCTTTCGACATCATCTTCTCCTGTTACAAAGCCCAATTTTGTGCATTCTGAAAATTTTTGCCAGATTTTGGCCCAGGTATTAGGAGAACATGAAGCGAAAAGAGGTATTCTGAATTTCAGCTTCGAAGGCATCCTCGATTCTCTCTCCGAAGACATTACTTAGTGCCACCTCTTTCGACATCATGTTCTCCTGTTACAAAGCCCAATTTTGTGCATTCTGAAAATTTTTGCCAGATTTTGGCCCAGGTATCAGGAGAACATGAAGCGAAAAGAGGTATTCTGAATTTCAGCTTCGAAGGCATCCTCGATTCTCTCTCCGAAGACATTACTTGGTGCCACCTCTTTTGACATCATGTTCTCCTGTTACAAAGCCCAATTTTGTGCATTCTGAAAATTTTTGCCAGATTTTGGCCCAGGTATCAGGAGAACATGAAGCGAAAAGAGGTATTCTGAATTTCAGCTTCGAAGGCATCTTCGATTCTCTCTCCGAAGACGTTACTTAGTGCCACCTCTTTCGACATCATGTTCTCCTGTTACAAAGCCCAATTTTGTGCATTCTTAAAATTTTTGCCAGATTTTGGCCCAGGTATCAGGAGAACATGAAGCGAAAAGAGGTATTCTGAATTTCAGCTTCGAAGGCATCTTCGATTCTCTCTCCGAAGACGTTACTTAGTGCCACCTCTTTCGACATCATGTTCTCCTGTTACAAAGCCCAATTTTGTGCATTCTTAAAATTTTTGCCAGATTTTGGCCCAGGTATCAGGAGAACATGAAGCGAAAAGAGGTATTCTGAATTTCAGCTTCGAAGGCATCTTCGATTCTCTCTCCGAAGACGTTACTTAGTGCCACCTCTTTCGACGGCATGTTCTCCTGTTACAAAGCCCAATTTTGTGCATTCTGAAAATTTTTGCCAGATTTTGGCCCAGGTATCAGGAGAACATGAAGCGAAAAGAGGTATTCTGAATTTCAGCTTCAAAGGCATCCTCGATTCTCTCTCCGAAGACATTACTTAGTGCCACCTCTTTCGACATCATGTTCTCCTGTTACAAAGCCCAATTTTGTGCATTCGGAAAATTTTTGCCAGATTTTGGCCCAGGTATCAGGAGAACATGAAGCGGAGAGAGGTATTCTGAATTTCAGCTTCGAAGGCATCCTCGATTCTCTCTCCGAAGACATTACTTAGTGCCACCTCTTTCGACATCATCTTCTCCTGTTACAAAGCCCAATTTTGTGCATTCTGAAAATTTTTGCCAGATTTTGGCCCAGGTATTAGGAGAACATGAAGCGAAAAGAGGTATTCTGAATTTCAGCTTCGAAGGCATCCTCGATTCTCTCTCCGAAGACATTACTTAGTGCCACCTCTTTCGACATCATGTTCTCCTGTTACAAAGCCCAATTTTGTGCATTCTTAAAATTTTTGCCAGATTTTGGCCCAGGTATCAGGAGAACATGAAGCGAAAAGAGGTATTCTGAATTTCAGCTTCGAAGGCATCTTCGATTCTCTCTCCGAAGACGTTACTTAGTGCCACCTCTTTCGACATCATGTTCTCCTGTTACAAAGCCCAATTTTGTGCATTCGGAAAATTTTTGCCAGATTTTGGCCCAGGTATCAGGAGAACATGAAGCGGAGAGAGGTATTCTGAATTTCAGCTTCGAAGGCATCCTCGATTCTCTCTCCGAAGACATTACTTAGTGCCACCTCTTTCGACATCATCTTCTCCTGTTACAAAGCCCAATTTTGTGCATTCTGAAAATTTTTGCCAGATTTTGGCCCAGGTATTAGGAGAACATGAAGCGAAAAGAGGTATTCTGAATTTCAGCTTCGAAGGCATCCTCGATTCTCTCTCCGAAGACATTACTTAGTGCCACCTCTTTCGACATCATGTTCTCCTGTTACAAAGCCCAATTTTGTGCATTCTGAAAATTTTTGCCAGATTTTGGCCCAGGTATCAGGAGAACATGAAGCGAAAAGAGGTATTCTGAATTTCAGCTTCGAAGGCATCCTCGATTCTCTCTCCGAAGACATTACTTGGTGCCACCTCTTTTGACATCATGTTCTCCTGTTACAAAGCCCAATTTTGTGCATTCTGAAAATTTTTGCCAGATTTTGGCCCAGGTATCAGGAGAACATGAAGCGAAAAGAGGTATTCTGAATTTCAGCTTCGAAGGCATCCTCGATTCTCTCTCCGAAGACATTACTTAGTGCCACCTCTTTCGACATCATGTTCTCCTGTTACAAAGCCCAATTTTGTGCATTCTGAAAATTTTTGCCAGATTTTGGCCCAGGTATCAGGAGAACATGAAGCGAAAAGAGGTATTCTGAATTTCAGCTTCGAAGGCATCCTCGATTCTCTCTCCGAAGACATTACTTAGTGCCACCTCTTTCGACATCATGTTCTCCTGTTACAAAGCCCAATTTTGTGCATTCTGAAAATTTTTGCCAGATTTTGGCCCAGGTATCAGGAGAACATGAAGCGAAAAGAGGTATTCTGAATTTCAGCTTCGAAGGCATCCTCGATTCTCTCTCCGAAGACATTACTTAGTGCCACCTCTTTCGACATCATGTTCTCCTGTTACAAAGCCCAATTTTGTGCATTCTGAAAATTTTTGCCAGATTTTGGCCCAGGTATCAGGAGAACATGAAGCGAAAAGAGGTATTGTGAATTTCAGCTTCGAAGGCATCCTCGATTCTCTCTCCGAAGACATTACTTAGTGCCACCTCTTTCGACATCATGTTCTCCTGTTACAAAGCCCAATTTTGTGCATTCTGAAAATTTTTGCCAGATTTTGGCCCAGGTATCAGGAGAACATGAAGCGGAGAGAGGTATTCTGAATTTCAGCTTCGAAAGCATCCTCGATTCTCTCTCCGAAGACATTACTTAGTGCCACCTCTTTCGACATCATGTTCTCCTGTTACAAAGCCCAATTTTGTGCATTCTGAAAATTTTTGCCAGATTTTGGCCCAGGTATCAGGAGAACATGAAGCGAAAAGAGGTATTCTGAATTTCAGCTTCGAAGGCATCCTCGATTCTCTCTCCGAAGACATTACTTAGTGCCACCTCTTTCGACATCATGTTCTCCTGTTACAAAGCCCAATTTTGTCCTTTCTGAAAATTTTGCCAGATTTTGGCCCAGGTATCAGGAGAACATGAAGCGAAAAGAGGTATTCTGAATTTCAGCTTCGAAGGCATCCTCGATTCTCTCTCCGAAGACATTACTTTGTGCCATCTCTTTCCACGTCAAAATTTTCTTCAATATCGACTTATTAACAAAGAAAATCTATGGTATTCTTAAGGAAATACCATAGATATTTGAAATTTGGATAGGAATATGTAAAAGGTATTTCTGAATAATAATACAGTTTGTTTCAAGTATCTTTCAATATATTTGCATTAAAGGCCTTTACAGTGTTACAATAAAGTATAAGGTATATAAAGTCACTATTTTCTTGTGATTACTATCAAGGTTTCCATCATTCCGTCGAAATATTCCGAAGTTAAAACCTGTAAGAAGAAAAATATTTTTAGTAACTTGACTTGTCTATTATTGAAAATGGGAGAAACGTTACAACATTTTGTCACGTATGAAAATATATTAGTACAGGGAATAATTTTATTATGCAACATGTTGATAGAATTTAGTCGTTTTAGATTTTATATGTTTCCGGTAAGATTTAATATTAATTCCTACCACTCGTAGCACTGTAATCTTATTGTAGAATCAGTCGGGAACGTTGGGTGCAGCACGAGCAGCGGCCAATTCTGCAACTACCTACTCTGAAATCTGTTGAAATGCTGTGCGTGTGTGCTTGTATATGTATGACATGTTTAGAGTTTAGAGTGTGCCGATGCGATGTAACTAATCTCACATACTGTAACTAGAGCGATTATTAATCGTGTATATTTCTGCTTTACAGGTAAGGAATTTTTACATAAAAGACGTTAAACCGGCTGCACTTTCGACTGTGTTCATTGATACGAAATTTGCACCAGATACTGCTTCAGCCGAATTACCCAGTTACACTTGTAACATTTCATTGTATTGCATTTCACTTATTTGAATAAATTGCAGCTAAGTGGTAAAAGAGTTTTTTTATTTAACGAGCACTACTTACTCCTTCCTATTCCAAATCACATATAAAAGACATGCTAAAAAGAACACCTAAAACGATCCTTCCACGCAGAGTGGTTTTAAAAATCTTCGCATTAATGCACTACTTTAAATATGCCATTCACTACTCTCAAACTCAATCGACTTTCGTTCAAGGCTTTTACTTCTCTTCAGAGACATTACTTTGCGCTACCTCTTTCCACGTCATGTTATCCTGTTACGAAGCCTGATTATAGAGATGTCTGAAAATTTTCGCCAGATTTTGGCCAATATATCAGGAGAACATGAAGTGGAAAGAGGTATACTAAATTTCAGCTTCAAAGGCATCGCCTTAAAGTTGCAAATAAGAGGCGCAGGCCTTTCAAGAGGCGTTCGAAAATTCTGCGCCACTTCTCGCTCTTTGATTTGCTCTCCGGAGACGTTACTTAGTGCCACCTCTTTCGACATCATGTTCTCCTGTTACAAAGCCCAATTTTGTGCATTCTGAAAATTTTTGCCAGATTTTGGCCCAGGTATCAGGAGAACATGAAGCGAAAAGAGGTATTCTGAATTTCAGCTTCGAAGGCATCCTCGATTCTCTCTCCGAAGACGTTACTTAGTGCCACCTCTTTCGACGGCATGTTCTCCTGTTACGAAGCCCAATTTTGTGCATTCTGAAAATTTTTGCCAGATTTTGGCCCAGGTATCAGGAGAACATGAAGCGAAAAGAGGTATTCTGAATTTCAGCTTCGAAGGCATCTCCGATTCTCTCTCCGAAGACGTTACTTAGTGCCACCTCTTTCGACGGCATGTTCTCCTGTTACAAAGCCCAATTTTGTGCATTCTGAAAATTTTTGCCAGATTTTGGCCCAGGTATCAGGAGAACATGAAGCGAAAAGAGGTATTCTGAATTTCAGCTTCGAAGGCATCCTCGATTCTCTCTCCGAAGACATTACTTAGTGCCACCTCCTTCGACATCATGTTCTCCTGTTACAAAGCCCAATTTTGTGCATTCTGAAAATTTTTGCCAGATTTTGGCCCAGGTATCAGGAGAACATGAAGCGAAAAGAGGTATTCTGAATTTCAGCTTCGAAGGCATCTCCGATTCTCTCTCCGAAGACGTTACTTAGTGCCACCTCTTTCGACGGCATGTTCTCCTGTTACAAAGCCCAATTTTGTGCATTCTGAAAATTTTTGCCAGATTTTGGCCCAGGTATCAGGAGAACATGAAGCGAAAAGAGGTATTCTGAATTTCAGCTTCGAAGGCATCCTCGATTCTCTCTCAGAAGACATTACTTAGTGCCACCTCCTTCGACATCATGTTCTCCTGTTACAAAGCCCAATTTTGTGCATTCTGAAAATTTTTGCCAGATTTTGGCCCAGGTATCAGGAGAACATGAAGCGAAAAGAGGTATTCTGAATTTCAGCTTCGAAGGCATCTCCGATTCTCTCTCCGAAGACGTTACTTAGTGCCACCTCTTTCGACGGCATGTTCTCCTGTTACAAAGCCCAATTTTGTGCATTCTGAAAATTTTTGCCAGATTTTGGCCCAGGTATCAGGAGAACATGAAGCGGAGAGAGGTATTCTGAATTTCAGCTTCGAAGGCATCTTCGATTCTCTCTCCGAAGACATTACTTAGTGCCACCTCTTTCGACATCATGTTCTCCTGTTACAAAGCCCAATTTTGTGCATTCTGAAAATTTTTGCCAGATTTTGGCCCAGGTATCAGGAGAACATGAAGCGGAGAGAGGTATTCTGAATTTCAGCTTCGAAGGCATCTCCGATTCTCTCTCCGAAGACGTTACTTAGTGCCACCTCTTTCGACGGCATGTTCTCCTGTTACAAAGCCCAATTTTGTGCATTCTGAAAATTTTTGCCAGATTTTGGCCCAGGTATCAGGAGAACATGAAGCGAAAAGAGGTATTCTGAATTTCAGCTTCGAAGGCATCCTCGATTCTCTCTCAGAAGACATTACTTAGTGCCACCTCCTTCGACATCATGTTCTCCTGTTACAAAGCCCAATTTTGTGCATTCTGAAAATTTTTGCCAGATTTTGGCCCAGGTATCAGGAGAACATGAAGCGAAAAGAGGTATTCTGAATTTCAGCTTCGAAGGCATCTCCGATTCTCTCTCCGAAGACGTTACTTAGTGCCACCTCTTTCGACGGCATGTTCTCCTGTTACAAAGCCCAATTTTGTGCATTCTGAAAATTTTTGCCAGATTTTGGCCCAGGTATCAGGAGAACATGAAGCGAAAAGAGGTATTCTGAATTTCAGCTTCGAAGGCATCGCCTTAAAGTTGCAAATAAGTGGCGCTCCATAATTCTGCGTCTCTTCGTTAAACAGTCACTGTCTCGAAACATCTGCGCCACTTCTCGCTCTTTGATTTGCTCTCCGGAGACGTTACTGGATGAAAATAGTCTTGGAAAAATGTAATAAATAAAAAAATTTTAAAGTCTTCCTATATCTACCACGAATTACTTTTTTATTCCTGTTACTTTAAAAATAAATATAATATTGAAGTGAGATTATTTCCAGTATTATTCTTTTCATTCATTTTTATATAATATCATTCAGTATAGTATGTCCTCCTCTGTACTTGGTTACAATAGCATGTCCAACTTCCAAGCATTATTGTCAAGTTATTATTATAATTTTGCAGATTCTAACTTATACTACTAATTACATACTTTCAGTGATACCTATATTACAATAATGCAAAAAGTATTTATGTAATTATAAAGTACCATTGAATGTTTGAACCTGTTTTTCTCATAAACGCTAAAAGTGGACATACAATATGTGTGCACTAATTGTAAGCCATCGATGTACAATAGGAAATTTTTTTTTAATGTAGGTTAGTCCGTTGTTGTTCTAACTGCCTGAATTACTATGCCATAAATACGACAGCGATTTCAAGTAATGTATATGTAACAATAAAAACGTTAATTTAGTAAATATATACAATTCCCAGCAGTTCCTATGTCAATGTATGCCTAAAATGAATATAACCACAACCTACAACCGTCCGAAAATGCATACATTGACTCCATCATGCTTTTATTGTGGCTATTATTACATATCAACACAATCTCGTTGAACCATGAGCAGAGCGCTCCGCATTGAACCTTCCTCTTTCGAATGAGACCTCGCCCAGCCCCAAATCTGCTCATATAAGGACGAAAAACGAAAAATCCCGAACCCATGTTTCGGGCCAGATTGTGTCGGTATACAGCGCGCTGCATTACCCGTGTCTACCCCCTTAAGTCGGTGCAGCTGAATATCGCTCCCATCTTAATATAATAATAATACATTGAGTACGAGTATGAAGAAGCATTTTTCTAGCAGTCAGTTTAGCTTCGGAAATTCTATAAACGACACGAAAACGGTGGGCGCGCCTAAGAACATCGCTGTGCGTGCGCATACAGTTCCAGATCATTGGGATGATGCAAGGGATGCACGTGTCGCCGTGTATCTTGATTGGTTTAGATTGTTTTTAGATTTTTAGATTAAACATAATTCTTTCATGCCTATCATCAATATATTTTCATATTAATTTGCACTAAGGATCTTTCGAAAGTGTAGTTCAAAATAAAAAGCACTGTATTAACGACTAACCTTGCTTATTGAAGGCTTAGCTTGTGCTTTTTGTATTAAAACATCTACATAAACCGAATTAAAATATTTAAACACCATGGACAAGGAATTGAAAGAATTGGCTATTGCGCTTTACGACATCGACGCAGTGAAATTTGGAGAATTTGTGACCAAAGTCGGTCTAAAAACTCCTGTGTATTTCGATTTACGAGTAATAATCTCGCACCCGAAAATAATGGTAAAGTTTCATGTTATATTACTCTGATTTATACATTTTATATTTACTTTCATACCTGTTACAGGCACGTTTGGCTAAAACCCTATGGAAATTTTCGGAAGACACCTTGGGTGTATCACAGATTTGTGGTGTTCCTTACACGGCGTTACCACTGGCCACTTTGATCTCTGTCGACTCAAACATGCCTATGTTGATCAAGAGAAAGGAAACAAAAGCGTATGGCACGAAGAAGATGATAGAGGGAAAATTTAAGCCAGGAGAGAATTGCGTGATTATCGAGGACGTGGTTACAAGTGGTAGCAGTATCATAGAAACAGTACACACTTTGAGGAAAGAAGGTCTGCAAGTGACAGATACATTTGTGGTGGTAGACAGAGAACAGGGCGGCAAGAAGAATATCGAGAGCCACGGACTTACAATGAGAAGCTTATACACAGTCACTAGACTCATGGCGTATCTCCTAGAAGCTAACAAAATCACACCGAAAGTCGTGAAAGAAGTGGCAGACTACTTGCTGAAATCTCAGGCACCTATTATTTCTGCTCAAGGTAATGGATCTCCGGCGCTGATAAATCAATTTCATAGCAAAGTAGCTTAAATTCCTTACCTTAGTTTCAGACAAACGATTGAAGACTCCATTCTATGTAAGAGCGACGGAGACTAACAACCCCGTCGCCTCTAAGCTTTTCAAATTGATGGAGGCGAAACAATCGACCCTGTGTCTAGCAGCAGACCTGACGAAAGCTGATGCGATCTTAGAGCTAGCCGACTTGACGGGACCGCACATCGTGGTGCTCAAGACACACATAGACATCGTCGAAGATTTTACTGCTGATTTTGTAAAACGTTTGAAGGAATTAGCTAAGCGGCACGACTTTCTGCTGATGGAAGACAGAAAGTTCGCCGATATCGGGAACACGGTATCATCGCAATATCGAAAAGGCATTTACAAGATAGTGGAATGGGCGGATATTGTTACCGTGCATGCTGTCGCTGGCCAGAGTATCGTAGACGGTTTGAAAAGCGGCTTGGAACGTGTTACCGAACCCCGCGGGATTTTCGTACTAGCCGAAATGTCTTCCAAGGGAGCTTTGACTAACGGCGATTACGTGGAGAGCGCGGTGTCGATCGCGCAAGGATCGGATATGGTGGCTGGTATCGTTTGCCAGTCGAATATATTCTCGAATCCAGGGCTTGTTCAATTAACGCCCGGAGTGAAACTGTCGAAAGGCACCGACGAGTTAGGGCAGCAATACAACACTCCGGAGTCTGTTGTAAATTCTGGAGCGGATTTAGCCGTAGTCGGCAGAGGTATCACCGAGGCGCAAGACAAATTAGCTGCCACGCTGGAATATAAGAAGGAACTGTGGGTGGCTTACATGAAACGAACAGTATTGAATTAACGGTTGTAATAATTTTGTAATGTGTCTAAAACTAGCAGGAAAAAATATATATATATATTTTTTTATACTTTCGTTGGAATACATAGGTAACGGATAAAAAAATTTGTAAATTACGTAAAAAGGAATTTTGGAAAGACTGTAAATAGAAGAACGTTTAAATGTACAAAGTTCTCGATGTATGTACATTACGCAACAGCACACTGATATCTATTCACACTTTTGTACAAAAATTATAAGACGTACGCGCGTGCTCAAATTAATGCTGATAAAATAACATTAAACGTACATTTGTTGTGTGTTGTATTTCTTGTGAAATGCAAAGATTCGATCTTCGTACCTTGCGTAAATGCTGCCGTGCAGAAACCGTTGCATTTATATTTGTACACTCTATCCATTCTGTAACAAGCGATTACACTAGCCCTTTGCGATCCTATAAATTCACTGTTTACAATAAAAGTATTTGGAAGTAGATGCAGATATATTTTCCACAAGAAAGTGCTTCCTTTCAAATTAATTTATCTATTACCTCACCCATTACAGAATAGAAAAAATGCACTGGCTCGCAAAGGGCTAAAGTGAATTTTAAGATCACAAGCAGGTACTCCGTTACGCTGAAAATTACATTGGCGCGATAGAATACTAATTCTTATGCTTCCTTGCTCTTTGTAACTTCTTCGACTAGTTTTCGAAACACCTGAGCCACCTGGCTATCTGGTAATGACACCAGAACACTTTGCCCCGTTCCTGCCAGCTTACCAACCTGCGGGTCTATAGGCACTTTTGCCAGGAATGGTACTTTTACCATTTTCGAAAGCGCTATTCCACCACCCGCGGAGAATATATTCGTACATTCCTGAAATTGTTATTCTTTGTACGGAAAATAAAAGGTTTACCTTGAAAAATAAAGCAGATTTACTAACCGAGCACGATGGACAGACGAAACCACTCATATTCTCAATAATGCCGAATATATGAATACCAGTTTTTCTACAGAATGTTACCTCCCTTAAAACATCATCCACCGAGACTGCTTGCGGAGTGGTTACTATAAGCGCACCGTCGCATTTAGCATTTCTATAGAATATAACGTCACATTATTAATGAAAATTACTAATATTAACTATCATTGTGCGGGGATGACATTTGCGATATCTTTGCTTGTAGTATGCGTTCAAGCGAGACACATGTGCTTATCAATCTTATGACCAGCCGCTTATCTATCTACAGTGACGCTCTGTGCGGACATCACATGATCCTTAATCACAGTCACATGCGAACAGCCGAAGCCACATGACACTACACCTCTCCGTTACAACCGATGTCACAAACATACATGCAGAATGAGAAACGAGTGAGAAAAAGATCTATAAACACAGACTCGTACTACCTTAAATTTTCCATCACTGTGATGTGTTCGTCCGAGGTTCCCGGAGGTGTATCAATAATCAAATAATCAATATCTTGCCATACAACGTCAGTTAAGAATTGCTTAATCATGCCAGTTTTCTTCGGACCTCTCCAAACAATGCTGTTGTCTTGATTTTTTAATAAAAACCCTATGGACATGACAGCTAGCCTTTGCTCCTTGTCTGCGAATACTGGCACCCATCTACAATATCCAAAAACCGACAATAATAAAAAAGAATGCGATCGCAACTGAATCTAACACTTGTTCAATCAAGGAACCAGTTATCGCAATTATAATGAATAAAGATCGAGGAACAGAAACCGAGTATCTTCCATAAAAATTTGGAAGATCTTTTCGTAGGTGAGAAATTTTTTATCGAAATTGTTTCAAGTACCCTTCGGGGGATTGATGGACATCTCTGTCTTCTAAATTTAACAGATAAGGCACACTCGGTCCGCAAAGATCGACGTCCAGTAAACCAACCTGCAACAGTTTGACATGTAAGCAACGTAACCTAAAAAATCATAAGCCACTCGAGAACTTACTCGAAATCCCGACTCTTTGAGCGCGAGGGCTAATTGTGTGCTGATCGTTGATTTCCCAACGCCGCCTTTACCAGATAAAACTAACAGAACGTGCTTGACACCTTCCAACATTACGAAAAAGAAATGCGAAAGACACTACCGGCGAAGTAACCTCAACGACGGTCGGTCGCGCACTGACTGCTCTGAGAGCAGTGCTCTCCGCGTAGAAGCGAAGCATTTCCATATTGTCTATCGAGGGTAAACTTCGCGAAAACTTTTCGAGCGCGCACCGCTTCGACCGGAAATTCCTTTCGAATTTGCATAAATTAGCGCGCGATAAATTTCCTAATTTCTCAACCGCTCAACAACATATTTGCTGTTCTGCAGTGCTTAATATATAATAATAACTGCATGGTAACGCGACTATTTTGCAATATTAATATTTAACTCTTCGTACACGCGAATACTGATGCTGAAAAGAAATGAACGTGTAATGTTGCTTTAGACGGAGAAGTTTGAATTTTACCGCCACTGAACTGACATCTACGTATAGGTAAGTATATTAGAATTTAAATTGAAATTATTAGATCTATAATTCGAATTCCCGTAGATTCTATTTTACGGAGTAAAAGTACTTACTGGTTTTTAATGGTAGTTTTCGTTAACAATTAATATTTTAGCACGAACGTAGCGCTATTATAGGCGTCGTGTTTCCATGTAGTCACTCGTGGCAATCAATAGGCTCATGTATCTATTAGCAACAGTGACTAAAAATGGTAAACATTGCATTGCGCGCCGTATTTCCTTTTTTGTTTTCAAATACCTTTCCTCTGTGTCGAAGAAACTAATTTCTAGTTTTATTTGCACTCCTTGCGCTAGATATTGTCAAGAGCTAAGCCAGCCTCTTCCGAAGGAGTGAAAAGGTCTGCGTCAGACAAAAAGATCCCTAAGCTAGAGGAGTTCCTGGAGAAGCGCGACTATACTGGCGCTTTAACGCTTCTCGAGTTCAACAATAGTTCCGAGAATAGTTTAGATTCCGAGCTATGGATGGGCTACTGCTCCTTCCACCTAGGAGACTACAAGCGTGCAGCCACGATCTACGAGAGCTTGAGGAAGAGGGAACCAGCACTGCCAGACTTGCCAGCGAACTTGGCGTGTTGCTATTTTTATCTTGGAATGTACCCTGAGTCGCAGAAGATGCTGGAGGCTGCTCCGGACAGTAAATTGAAGAACAGGCTCTTGTTCCACTTAGCACTGAAAATGAGCAACGAGTCAAAGTTGACGGAGTACCATCAAATGCTGCAGGATGTCGTAGAAGATCAGCTTAGTTTGGCGTCTATACATTACCTCAGGGCCCACTACCAAGAGGCTATCGACGTTTACAAAAAGATTCTCCTAGAAAACAGGTCTCTATGAAACTGTCTTTGTATCGTTTGTTAAGCCGTAGGAATTTTTAGAGTCTAATGGGAATGCTTGCTTAGGGATTTAGACAGCGACAGTGATATAAGTAGTGTCGAAGGGAGCACTAGGATTAATAGAAGTTCTGACGTGTACTTGATTAAAGAGCTAAAAGATTCCAGGTACCCTATCCCTTCCTTATCCTTTCTCCCACGATTTCCAAATTCCTGATAACAACGCACTGGCATCTACCTTTCCAGTCTCACTCATTGCGATCTTTTACAGGGAGTACTTCGCATTAAACGTATATGTTGCCTTGTGTTACTACAAGCTGGACTACTACGACGTAGCTCAAGAAGTTCTGCAAGTTTACCTGCAGAAGTATCCTGACAGCGCCATTGCGATCAATTTGAAAGCATGCAATCATTTTCGCTTGTACAATGGCTCTGCCGCGGAGAATGAAATGAAACAGCTGGTGGAGAAAATGTCCAACTCTTTCAGCTTCAGCCACGACATTATACGCCATAATACTGTTGTGCGTAACGTTATTAACATTCATACAAGTCGCATGATTTCCTCGGTTAACAATGAAGATCGGTGTTCTAGGTATTCAAAGCCGGAGAGGGTGCGCTGCAAATTCTGCCGAAATTGGTGGACGTTATACCGGAAGCCAGGCTTAATTTAGTAATATACTACTTAAAGCAAGACGACGTGGCGGAGGCGTTCGAATTAATCAAGGACCTCGAGCCAGCTGTCCCACAGGAATACATTTTGAAGGGGATAGTTAACGCGGTGATGGGGCAAGAAACTAATTCCGTAAGCGTCTAATCAAGTCGAGAAGCTAAAGGCTCGTTAATATAATTATTGTCGCTTTCAGCGAGATAACGTGAAAACAGCCCAGCAATACTTTCAATTAGTGGGCTCCTCCGCATCAGAATGCGACACCATACCTGGCAGGCAATGCATGGCCTCCTGTTTCTTCCTCTACCGCCAGTTCGAGGAAGTCCTAGTGTACCTGAACTCAATCAAGACCTACTTCTCCAACGAAGACAGCTTCAACTTCAACTATGCCCAGGCACAAGCCGCAGCGGGTTACTTCAAAGAGGCGGAAGAGGCCTTCCTGACTATACGGAATGAGAAATATAAAAATGATTACATTTACATTAGTCTCCTAGCACATTGCTGTAAGCTCCACGTCATTTTGCGTCTGCACAAAGTAATCAGCGATATACTGAGCTTTTCTTTGCCCAAGATATCATGAACAAGAAGTCTCAGCTGGCCTGGGACTTGTACCTAAAAATGGACACGTCGCCGGAGTCCTTCAATTTCCTGCAGTTGATCGCGAACGATTGTTACAAAGTCGGCGAATTCTGGTACGCAGCGAAGGCGTTCGATATGCTGGAACGCATGGATCCCAGTCCAGAGAATTGGGAAGGGAAGCGGGGCGCCTGTTGCGGCACGTTCCAGTACATCGTAGCTGAGAAGCAGCCGAAGTAAGTTTCTCCGTTTCCTAATCCCATTTGCCATTCGACTTTACTCAGCGCGACTGCTTCCTTTCAGAGAGCTTCTGGCAGACGTGATACAGCTTCTTAAGAACACAATGAACTCACAAGTGGAGCAGATTATACGAGTGATGCGGAAATGGGGTAAAGATAACAGGATAACTTGCTGATAGGACCCTTCTGCCCGCGTGTGCGGCCTTATTCTTTACTGTAAGCGAGCACGGAACGTTAATGTATTTTCCTACGCACAATAAAGATTGTTTGCGCGAAATCAAAGGCACGGTGCGAAGTTGTTTATGGCGGAGACACCAGCGCACGGCGTTGATGATTTAATATAAAATAGATATATTTAAACTGTGATACACTCATTTTATAATAATATAATAATAATATTAATAATAATCATCGTAATAGCAATAATAATTAATTTTAACAAACACAATCGGTGAGTCGTAAAAACACCATAGTCGATGGCATACACCACACTCGCATACTTGCACGTCGCCGATCAATAATATAATTCGACATTCTTCAGAACGGAATTGCGTTCCCGGTAGATCGCGGGGAGACGACAGCCCTCGGCCTTTTCCCCGCGACCCGCCAAGAACTGTTCCGATGGAATGGCCTGCTGAAGTTCAGCGAAAGAAACGAAGAAGAACACTCAGGCCCGAACGCCACGGGCGTCCCGAAGATTGAGCAGACAAGAGAATGTAAGGAAATTCTCGAATGATTACTCCTCGAAACTACAAATCCCTCTACATCGAAACCGTTTGGAACTCGTGGCGGCCACCCGCCCACAGTCGACATCGTTCAAATATAAAACGTCCCGAGATTCGTCAGGGTTCCGCCACAGCGGGCCTTCTGAAAGTCGAAGGGTTGAACATTCGGATGGGATTACTCGAAAAAGTGGCAAAGGACTCTGACCACACTTTGGTGCACCTTTAGTAAAAATTTGTTAGGTAGGGTACCAGAACTATGACAAACGGTCGTCAGCTCTGTGAAAAGGGAGAAGGTGGAATGAAGCGTCAGCGATCATTTCGTGACCGTGGGCGGGTAAGCCGAACCACGAGTGTCGGAGAAGTCTCGTGTCTCGGCGAGAAGGATGTCCCTTCTTCCGAGCAGTCGACAGTCCACGCGTCCTTACATTTTACACGAACGCGTCTCTGAACGCAGAGAAGGAGTGCCTAGGGTACACCGAATAATTCGCAACGCTTTCGATATAAAAATAGCACCAGAAGATAATGGGGGTATCGCGGCGGCCTTCCAGTGGCACACGAAATTTCGATCTCCGTCGATGCGTTACGCGGCACGCTTCAACGCGAACTTTCTAAATTTCCACGCGGCACTCGTTCTCCGACTTGTAGGTACATATATGTACTTAGCGAGACGCAGCTAATATAGTCCACCGGATAAAATAGCTGTATGAATCCACACGTTTGATTATTACGTTCCCGTAGCTTCTTCTCTTTCTTCTTGATACGGAACAGATAGACAGAGAGAGAGAGTCAGAGAGAGAGAAAGAAAAATAGAAAGCATCGTGGTTCCTCGGTCTCCATGCATACGATGACGATGATATCTGTGTCCGTCGAACGTCGACGATTTAACGCTAAAAACGTAGCTTAACTTTCCACTATTGCTAAACGTATATGTAAATACGGTAATCGTTCTCTCCTCTCGCAAAACGTCCGTCTCCCAAAGTCTTTTCACATCTTATCGGGCAGTCATTCATCGGTACTGTTTCCCTTGCACGCGATCCTCACTTACTCCCACCTATCGTCCTTCAACCTCCCGTATCTCCTTAAAAGCAAAGGGCGCTAATGATTTTGTGCTCCCACATTTCTCGCGTCTCGATACGATTCGAGGAAAGCACTCTTCTCTTCTTTTTTTGCGGGTTTTTCACTCGTTTCTTTTTATTTCTTTTTTTTTTTTTGGCAATCTGCCACCGGCCGACCAAGGACCAGCAGCATGGGCGGCGTTATCTACCGTACAATGTTAACGTTAAAACTTGCTGCTCGCGCGGCAACGACTGTCTGCAACGGGTTCTCTAAGGGAATGCAACATCCTCGAGTCTTCACAGGGCGCGGCAGTTCCTCGTTGGAGCTCGGCTTCCATGGCAGCGCGTGAAACTTGCGTTTCGGTCGGGAAACTTCAGACTCACCAAGCGAGATTTCTGCGGACTCGTACGAGGCTCTTAAAGAAAACCAGAGCTCCGAGCACTATCTAGTCCCTTTGCAGTCCTCCGCGAAGAGCGAGCTTGTGCATTGCGAGCCTACGAAGACCGCAAAGAGCAGACCTTTCACTTGGAGGAGTCCGATCGTCCCCTGAACAGTGTCTAGCTTCAGACAAACGGGTCTAATCGAAGCGAAGCTACATCTCCATCGACGGAGAAGACAAATCCGTCGCTGGGCGTCGAGGTAGCGCACGCGAGCGGACGTTGCACCCGCCTGTCGAGATGTCCGCGCGTCGCGTAGACCAAGCAATAGCGCGTACAACTGCTATGCGACGCGGGGACAACCCTCTCGGGAGCTTAGATCGGTAAATTACACGGTAAAGTTAATAGTAAGAAAAACGTCTACTTAAAGAACCATGTACATAGAGTATTCTGAGGCGACGACCTCGCAGAGAAGCTAGCTTCCACGTTCGGAGGGCCAGCGCGGCACCCTCCGCGTCTACGAGAGCGGAAGCCAGCTTCGAGGATTCTCTTGCCCCGTTACGAATGATCGAGCGAGGTCGCGGACGGTGAGCCGCGGCGCTCGAAACCGGCACGGTGTACGCTCGAGCGCCACGGGCCACGGCGAAGAGAACGTCGTTTGGCATTTAAATATGGCGTTGTTCGGTGCTCCAGATTGCGAAGCGTCGTTCGGCGAGCCGCGCGCTCGCTCGAGGAACGTCTGCGCGTGTCTCTATCAGGAGTTGTGCGACCGACGGGCCCGAAACCGTCCTCGATGCTTCGCGCGTCTAACCGAACGCAACGCGACTCGTTCAAGGCGGCAGTGTCGTTTCGAGCGAACAGAATCCCAGGAAGGAGCTCGCTTAATAACGGGACTTACAGCTAACGCTCCATCGTCCACGATGCGCAGCCATACGAAGCACCGAGCTACGCGATGCGGCGCGGGTTTCGATACCGGTCGGTCGCACGCATGCTCCCGCGGCGACGGCTAAATGACGTCTCGGCGCGAAAGGGGTCGTTCGTCGTCGTCGTTATTCTGTGCAATCGTCATTGCTCCGGTAGGCAGTTCGCGTAAAAAGACAGTGAATAGAGGGGCAATTGAATAAGACACAAGCGGCTGAATGTACACACGCGTTCGCTAATTTACGAACGTACGGTTCCCGGTCCCGTTCGGTTGGAAAATAGAAGGGCGAACGCCAGCGGTTGGATAAGGGAGGCACGGCAATGAACTTTCATTAATACTGGCTAATGCAGACGATGATTTCAATCCTCTGTGTCTTAGGAACTAAACGACAAAGGTGAACCGAGAGTCTCTTTGAAAGAACGATCCATCCTTCTTCGAGGGTTGCCAGTCGAGCCTTCGCGTCGACGACCACGGGGGGCGGGGGGTTGTCGCGGATCGTTCCGGGAAGAAGGATTAAATGCCGAAGAAAAGCAATAATAGGGGGGTCAGTCGTGTAAGGAGAATCGATTGTCCAACGATTAACGCGTGACCCGTTCGTCTCGCGATTTAAAAGAGCCATACGTTAACGAAAGGGAAAAGGAGACGTCGAGGCTCTCGCGGTACGCACGGACGTCTAAGTAATACTAAAATAAGGGGAAAGAAACGAAGAAACAAAAGACAGGATCGCACGCATAGATCACACTAGTTGCGGCTCGCTGGGGGATCCATTTAGCCTACCTCAGTCTGTATGAAAGTTGGTCTGTAATTGATCTCGCCGTTCGCACGGTCCGTGGCACGCTCGGCGGGGAACGCCGCAGTCTAAACGTAGTCTCGCTTGCATCCGGACTTCTCTTTCCTTTTCAGCGTCCTTCTGTAACTGCGGGTGAGACTGTGGGTAGCGACGTTACTCAGCGCTACCTTCGTGCATGCCACGGCACTTGTTTCCTAATTTCTGTCCCTGAAAAGCGACGTGTCAGTGATCGTGCACAGGCTGAACATCGCGCCGGAGACTCACCCTGGCCCGGGATAGTAGTAAGGAGGCGGTCGTTCGTACTCCGTGCTCAGCGGCGGAGGAGCTGCAGCGGCTGGTTGGTACCTGGGAGGACCGCCGTTAGGGAAGTCCCAGTTTCTGTAACCGAGATCGGTATCGTTAATCGCGGCGGGACGACGGGATCGTCGACACCCTCGCGCGCTACCTCCTCGCCAGGCGTGTCCAGAAAGGAACGAAACAAAGGAAACATAAGAAGAATAAATTGTCTCGAGCATCCAAGTGTCTCTTTTTTTTTTTTGCGACAGCCTTATAGCGAACAAACGAACGACGAAGCTGCTTGAAGCGAGAACAAAGTAAACGCCTGTATTGGTGGCTTCCTTTTTTTTTTTTTATCGGAAAAAGAAGGTGACTCGAACACGGGACTCGAACATGCTCGCCCGCGAGGATTCTGGCGCCGTCCGTTGTAGAGACCGAGCGTAGTGGCGGCGTGTAGGTGGGCGGCAATTCTGCGCCGATCGGAGAGCCCGTTTCCTCTTTCGCAAGCAACAGCTCTAGCGGAAGCTACCTCGGCCTGAGACGCTAACGAGTCCGAACGTAAAAGAAATAAAGGAACCAAAGATGTACGGGGACACATTTGATAAGAATGTGTCTTTGCGACTTACGTGCAGAGGCGTATCGAGAGACGCGGGAAGTTGCCCCCCCGCAAGGTTCCCACTCACCTGGAAATAACCGGGAAAAAAAGCGTGACCAACGGGGTTGCATGAGTTTTACGGATGGGATCAAGAGTAACGCAATGGTATTCGACGGTAATGCACACCCTGGACTCTCTACGAGCACGCTGGGAGATACGAGCCTCGCTAGTCAATGAAACATGCTCCAATTCTGTACAGTCACTCCGGCAGGCGAACAGTGCCATTAAGTGGAGCCGAGATTCACCAAAGTTTGCTTAAAAACGACGGAACGTAAGATGAAAACGAACGACAAGCTGAAAATTCTGCAGCGTGTCGAGCGGGTCCAGCAGGTGACTTAACGAAGGTGAACACCCGACGGTGATCGTTTCGAATACATGCAAGCACCTGTCCACCTGCTTGACTCCCTCAAGATATTGCGAAAACTCAGCCAGATTTATTACGAGCAGACACGTATCTCTTCTATGGTTGCTAACGGAGAAATGTTTCTCCACGAACTGGTCGGTTTTAAACCAACGAAGGTGGCGAACGTTTGGCTATTTCTGTTTATCGTGAATTTACACGTTGGAAATGTAGAAGAGATACATGCTCAGCGATTGAAATGCAACAGGGTTCGAGTATCGTTCGCAAGAGACATCGAGTACTTACAAGGGTGTCATCGAACCGCCCAATTGCTCGCATCAGGTTCGTTTTACGGAACGCCGATTCGCCTAATTACCGGTCGAACTCCGTGTAAGCGTCTGGCTACGAAATTATCACGAAAGAAGCGAAGAGTACATTGAACTTGATCCCATCCACGATTAAGTTCAGCGTGTCAGAGGCTCGCAGGAGCGGAACACAGAAAAAAGAAGATCGCGCGATGAGTGGGAACCCTGCTCACCGACGAAAGGGAAACGAAAAGGAACGAAAGAAGGTGAACTGATTGTGATAAAGGTCAGGCCCCGCGCGAGCCGCGCCGCGGCTCGGAATTCAACAGAAAATTTGCGTATAACGTGTCACAGAAAGCTGAATGAAAGATACGTCGCTCCGAGACAGAGAGAGAGAGAGAGAGAGAGAGATAGATAGATAGATAGATAGAGAGTAAGAGAGAGAGAGAGAGAGATATGGGATGACTTACTGCGATTCTATCGATATGCTAAAGACTTTATTGTGAGGTTCTGTATCGGAGGGGGCGGTAGGTTCGTGGCTTCGCCACGTGGGGGTGGAACTGCAAAATAAAACCAGAGATGAACTAATGAGCGGGAGAGACGGAAGGATCATTCCAGAATCGTTGGATAGCCGCGAGCAACGCCGCGCCGTTCAGCCGCCGGTCGCTAACGAGAATTAAACCCCGAGGCCTTACAACGAGTCCCAATAGAACGCACTCTATGCACCGGCCAGGTCGACAAACAGTTCTCCCCCCGGAGAAACGAAAGACGATGACGTAGAAAGAACAGTCTCTCGAAGAGGAAACTATCCACAGCCCGTGCACCTTTCTTTCTGGACAAGCTACCCGCAGTGTGAGATCTTTAAATAACGTTTGGCGATTAAATTTCAAGAGGGAGCTCGATCGCCAAGCCTTCGTCTCGAGCGCCGCGAGAGCCTTGAAAACTTTGCGTAGCTTCTTCTTAGAAAACTAACGTCACCGTTTAACGTGACCGCCCTGTCCTCCTAAGAGATCTCGCTTTCATGAATCTTGAGTGGCTCGTTTGGGGACTTACTTGGGCGCCAGATCGGAGTATCTTGAGTCCTGGTGATGGGACGTGCTCTGGTGCGCGTCGGTGATTCTTTCTCGCTCGTTGTACCCGACAGCGGGGCCGTCGTAGCTCTCCACGTACGCGGACGGGTGGTGTCTGCTATGGGAGACGTATTTCTTGTCGCGAACGCTGCAACCAAAGGACACCACTTCAGTCATGCTCGCTCGCGACTACCTCGCTACTCGTCATGCGAGTTAGAGAAATTCGTGTACTGTTCTGCTAAGCTGTTTCTGCGTGTTATACGTGTCATTAGTGTCCTAGAAATAGCCTGGTGCGCGCTAGAGACCAGCCCGTCGCTAGAGTCAATGCTGTTTTTTGCGTGTGCGATAAAAGAAATTTCAGAAGATACTTCGCGTGACTGCTGGCTAAACGCGTCAGAAAGACAGTTACGCAAGCGTTAGCAAACTCGTACAATCAATTAACACATTCTGGGCTAGGCATGCGACACTTGCTGCGCTGTTCGATAGTCATTCGCTTGAACTCTTGCTCATTGATTCCTCTGCAGAGTCGTAGCCGAGAAGGTGTCAAAGGCCACGCTCAAATAGCAGAAAATAAACTACAGACTATAGAGACGTGGACCTAAGTAGCTGGACGATATTGTAGGATCCATGATGAAGAAGTGGAGATGTAAAACGATGGCTTAGAATCTAGGAGAGAAGAGCCCTTCAAGTTTGCTTCAGAGCTTCCTCCCAGTCCCTCCCAGCTTTGTCAATCTTCTCTAAGCTTGTTCTTCTGATCCCACAATATCTCGTTAGAGGTGCATGTCCTATTAGAGCTACACAGGGTGCTCCATGCAGTCACAGGGATCGACAAGTCTAAGGGACCTGTCTACGCTAATTCTCCCCACAGTCCCGACACACTACGCCTCTACAACGATGGAGACTGTGCGTGTAGATCGGGGTAGAGAGGGTGTATCACCGGGTGGTGTGACGAACAGTTGTGTTGTAGGATGTGTGCATGCGACAGGATCAACGAGACTTCTGCATGCGAGCAACTTAGCTGTTGTCGTTGTATACTTACTGAGCAAGGGGTATGTTATCCCTGTCCCCATACGCGTCATACAAATATTCACTGGAACGGAGCGTGTTAGCGGTTAGATTCCAACAACCATTCCACACATTAGACAGCTACTTTTAACTTAATATGGAACTACAGCATTGAAAGCTGGCAGGGACTCGATTTGTCCGCAGCGGATCTGCTTACCGTCGGTATGAATTCAATCTGAAGTATCTTGACACGGTGGCAGAGCTGCTGACAATCGAGTCCCCACCACCAAGAATATATTGCGACAGACTTTTTACTATTCTCTCTCGTGGTATGTTGCGCTCGTATGAAAAAGGACGCGGGAGCGAATCGATGCGAGTTATTAGTTAGAAGTGCAGTTATTTGAGACCTGCGCGAGCCCGGGAAAGTTTGCACCGCGACTCTCACGCTAAGATTGTAGGACGATTCATGCCGACTATAGGAGACGAAAGAGGTATTACAAGCGCGAGTAGAGACGCATGCTACGTGGGTATATGGAAGCTCGATTAACTACCAGATCGAGATAGGGAGCTAACAGTTTCTACAGAAAGGGTGCTTGAGAATTTGCTGGCCAGAGGTTAGCGGAGAAATGATAGAGAAGCGATTGTTTCCGAGTGGATGTAATGAGTAATCTTTGTTCTTAGTTTCCCTGGATTTACTCGACGACTGAAGCGCCGGTAGATTTTCTTCTAGCATTGCGAATGTCTAAAGGCTCCATTCAGAGCTTGTCAATTTCTCTTTTCCTTTATTTAATGAGTGACATCGAATGAAAATGATTCCACGTCAAAGGAGACGTTGGTTCCTTCATGCACCAGATATCTAATTATGTCTTGGGAACATCTAGCAACACTTGGTTCATCGTTTGGGATTAGCTCGGCGAGAAATTGTAGGAAACTTACGATTCGACTAGGGGTCCTGGGTACGGGTCGGACTTCTGATACAGCGCGCTCAGCTTCACGCACAGCACTATGGTCGGGATGAAGAGGACCAAGCACCAGCCCACGCTCGCCCAGAAACCATTCTACGCGTCGAAATTAAGGAACAAATACGACATTATAACGCTGCACTACGCAGGATATGCTCGCAGCAGCGATCTCTTAAATCCTCGACTTACGAATGGGTCTAGAATCTTGTTGCAGCCGGCGACCAGCGTGGCGTTGTACGCGTTCGAAACTGGGCCGCATTTTCCA
Organism: Andrena cerasifolii; assembly: GCF_050908995.1. Classification (NCBI taxonomy): domain Eukaryota; kingdom Metazoa; phylum Arthropoda; class Insecta; order Hymenoptera; family Andrenidae; genus Andrena; species Andrena cerasifolii. Next base: position 10,120,282 of record NC_135129.1, read on the forward strand.
ACGCCGCGCAGCGCCTCCTCGATCACGTGGTCGAGGAAGTCGTCGACTTGGCGGAGAAAAGCGTTCCCAAACCTGGTAGCTAGCTGTGACATCGAAGCAGCCGATTCTAGGTGAATGCATTTACTCCCCGGCGAAAGTGTTCCGGAGAAACGGGCGAATGGAACGTACCTGTTGAACGTATTCCGGCCCGTCTTTGTTGAGGAACTGCTGGGCCTTCGTGACTTCGTCGACGAGGTCGTGGATGGCCTCCGCCATAGAGCTGTGATTGAACTTGATGTTCTCCTGCAGCGTGAGGGCCTTCTCGCTCAGCTGCTCGCTCAGCATCGCCATGGGCATCACCAGATCCCTGTGGTAGTGCTCCAGGTCGTGGGCGTTCTTCTCGAGGCTGACACGGATGTCCTCCTGGCCGTCGGGCAGCTTGGCGGACACCTCGCGCAACTGTCTCGCCAGGTGCTCCAGATTGATATTAGTGATGTTGTCCGCGAGGATTTCGGCGTACTGGTAGAACTTGATGTCGCTGAGGCCGCTCTGCGCGAGGTCGTTCAGCTTCGATTTGGCGCTGTCCGTAAGTATCACCACGCCCGGGGACAGGCTGATCTTCCGACACAGCTGCTGGATGGTGTTGTTGATGTCGTACCTGCCGGCGTAATCGCGCAGCATCGGCTCGTCGATGAGGTACTGCAGCTTCAGCACCGTGTACAGGCTCTTGTTCAGGTGGCAGTTCCTGTGGAATTGCCAACGTTCGCTTTGCTACCATATCGGGGGACCGGAGACAATCTCTCCGGCGGTGTCACACTTACGACACTATGTAGCTCATGTTCACGTCCGCGTGGGGGTTGTTCGGGTACAGCATCTTCTTCACCTGCACGATCTCGTCGATCAGCGCGAACATCCTGTTGTCCTTCGGGTTCTTCAGGGGCTCGCAGATCGCCCTCTGGATCAGCACCCCGGTGACCATGTGCACCACGGTGATCACCATCAGCACGCTCGTTAGAAGGAATATGATCCAGACAGCCCTAGAACCATGGCCAGCTTGGTACCTCACCGTCGTACTAGCTTCATAGAGAATATGTTCCGGGACTTACATCATCAGGAATCGAGCACCGGACCCTTTGTTGCAGCAGTCGTCCCCGTAGCCATCGGGACGCTTCCCGCAGATCCCACAGAACAGGCCGAACGTCAGGCACATGAACACCGTCAGCAGAATACCTGATATCCCAAGACCCAGGTAGTACCTAGGGAACCAGGCACTTTGTTGGCGAAAGGAATATCGTTAAAAGAGACTTATTACTACTACAGAAACCCTTTGAAGTTTAAGCGGGCATGCTACTTTCTTTGCCCGCAAATTAAGCAATTCTTATAATTTTTTCTCTATACGATAGTGAAAAGCTAGAAAGGTGGGGATTGTTGCAAACGAGAGATCACTGTTTGAAAGTATTAAAAGAATTTGTATTAAAAAAAGAGCGGCCTCCCCTCGCTATAGTCGCTCAAAGTTGGTCCCTCGCGGAATGAGTGGAATTACGGTGCCATAAATAAATACTATCAAACCTACAGTTTCAGTGTCGAAAATCGATAGCTACAGTTTGACAGTCCGCCGTTTTGTTCCAAATGCGAAATTTAAAAATCGGCTCGCTCAATGACCACAAAATGTAATAAATTTTACTGTCTTGATTTGTTTTTATGTTTCAGACGAGCACAGAAGGCGGAATTTATGGCATCGCAATTCTACTCACTTGCGACGAGGGGAGGGAGGGTGCTTGTTTTTTAAGAAGAATTATTTTAATACCTTCAAACAGTGATCTTTCATTTGTAACAAACCACATCTTTCTACCTCTTCATTTTCATACAGAAAATAATTCATAAAGAAAGCTTAATTTTCGAGCAAAGAAAGTACCGTGCCCCCTTAAAGAGACTTTCAGGCACAAGATCCGCTTCGCGCTTACCTGTACGGCGAATACTGATCGATGTGCGTCTGAGCGACGTCCAGGTGTCGGATGTAAACTCTATCTATGTCGACGTTCAGCCTGTCGAGGAGGGCCGACATGTTGTGCGCCATGCCGGTGGGGAAGTCACTGGCTCTTCTGATGCTGGCGCTGACCACCGGTATGGTCTGGTTCACCGCGTGCTGTATGTCCTTCTGTATCTTCAGGAACGACTCCTTCCCCTGGCTCACCTCCGACACGATGTTGCCCCTCATCAGCATTGTGATGTTGTACAAGGCGGACGTGACGTTCGGCAACTGAAAGGATCGCGCGAGCGACGCTGTAAACCGACCGTCCCAGCACTCCCAGCCAGCCAGGGCGAGGCCTGAACATTGTGCTCCACCGAAACGATGCAGAATAGTTAAAGAGGTGTCGTTACAGAGACGTTAGTGTCATGCTCGAGGCCTTCTAAAGCAACAGATTTCCAAGCACGGAGGGACAGAGAAAGTCATAGCAGCGTGGACACCCTTGAAAGCTGTGTCTTGTGGAGTCACGGTATGCAGAGAGTGCTGACGATGGATGTAAAGTGCAGGAGGATGTATTCATCGAGAACCAGACTCGCCGAGTATCGGCGCAAAGGCAGAGGGGAAATGAGTTGTGCGCTTTACGAGCGGAGCTGTGCAAAAGTAGGAGAACGTTTCATTCCTATTCGGTGCTCTCTTGTACGTTTGCACGTTTTCATGGACCACTCGTCGCTGAAAAGATGCAACCCTCCTTTGCCCGGGTCGCGCCGTACGTCGCTAATCTCCCCGACTCTAAACACCAAACTTAACAGAGACTCTCGATGTCAACGAACACACATATGGAACTGTACACAGAATCGAAAGACTACATGCGTTAGCTTACAACTTACAGACTGAAGCTATGGTGGCGAGCATGGAATCAGACAAATTTATACAGTAATTCCGCTCGTGAACCGACGGTTGCGCATTCACACGGCTAAGAAGAAGGTGAAAAAAAAAAGAGAAATAAATCGACCGACTTCGTAGTTATTCGTTAAGGGAGAGTATGTCTTTTGCACGGGCCCCGCGGGTCTGCGAGCGTTTTATATCAAAGCAGAGGGACGCCTCGACGAGAATCGTGATTTCTGAATGGTCTAAGCTGGCGCGTGTCTCACAGGAGCCGAATCATCTTTGCCTACAAGCTCCTACGAATTTTACGAGAACCTCTCTCAAGTGACACGACGTTTGGGAACACGCAGCAGTCAGCAGGGTGGTACGTGTCACGAGAAATGACTCGATAGGTACGGAGCCCGAGGTCAGTCGCTTGCAAGTCGCGAGGTGTTCGTCAGATTCGGGTCTCGGCTGAAGCATCGATGAAATTGAATTAATGAAGTCCACAGTATCGTTTAAAATAGAAGCGTGGGATCCTCGATCGAGTTAGATACGTTTTTAATGGCAGATTTGACGAAAGGAGACGCTTAGTACGTGGGACACGGTGTTCCTCTATGATTCTGGTGAGTACTGTATGTTCCCAAAGGCAACGAATTCACTGCACACCCTTGATACGCTCTTTAATCAGGCAATAAAGTCATACCTTCGGGAAGTATCGGTCCATGTACTGTGCGCGTGTAAAGAGGAAAAACAGAAAGGAATTCATTAAATCAATGATCGAAGAGACGATGCTGGATGCGAAGGAGTAAAGCGGTGAATACCTTGTCGAAGTCTACTTGAACCGACATTTGGTTCACTTTGTAGTCGTTCAGGACCTGCTTGCAATTCTGGGTCTTGCAGGCCGCTAACGTGTGCAGAAGGTTGTTCTTCACGCCTCGCACGACTGTAACAATCACGGACGGTCATCAGTGCCCTTCCAGAGACAGAAACTACCAATAATTCTCGGTAATCATAGGCAATAGGTCACAGAAAGGTAGCAGACGTTCACTAATATTCTTTATTATCTCCTATTCTACGGGGATACTGTGCGTGAGCAAGCGCATTGTTAAACTCCAACGCGTTGTCATATCAAATACTAGCTTCAGCACTCGGCTTCGCACCCGAAATTTAGATTCCGATTTTATATAAAAAAAATTGATCTAACTGCAAACTGTTCCTTTCTAGAACGAAACGGAGAATCGAACCCCAATGGAGCATCAATGAAGGGAGTTACCAATGTCCAATTGACTGGCGTTCGTCCTGAGATCCCGCGTGATCGTCTGCATGGTCTTCAGGTCCTCCTTGATGGATTCCAAGCCGGCCACGATATCGCTGAGATTGGTCAACGAGACCGCGTGGGAGTATTCGGCGAGTTGCTCGGTGACGATTCTGCCGCTAGCTTGGAGGATGCTGTTCAGATTGATTTCGAGCTCGTCGAAGTTTGTATGCAGAATGTTGTTGATCTGCAGCTTCGTGGTGGTCAGGAAGAGCTGCACGTCCATCAGGCTGGTCTTCACGTTGGTGGGCAGCTCCTTGGTGCCGTCCTGCATGTACTGGTTGGTCACAAAGGCGCAGACTACGCCGAAGCTGGAATACACACGGGTGTGGTGCAGTCACAGGAGGGCACAGCCAGGACGAATCGAGAATAAATTGGCAGGCTCTTCCCAAAGGCCTTTGTCGAATAAATAATTTACTGGGGTAATTCCTTTCCGCCCCTCCTCGAAATTCATACCGATATTATTTGGAGGAGTTCGTTGTGCTCGAGAGAAATTGAAGAGGGGAAAATAACGTTTGATGTAGGACGCTTAATTAGGTCAGCGACGGAGCGGGAAATTGGAGCAGCTTTCGTTGGCATTTATTTTCTGCGGTATCAACTGACTTTATAACGCCAGTGTACCTAACTTCTTTAGTGCTTTCGCGAGTCTAAAATACACGGCCTTTCTTAAAGCCACTTTGCATCGGTAGAATATATTCTAAGTTAGGGAAATACTTTGAATGTCGTCTCGTGGAAGAAACCCAAGGTAGGCTGAACGCGGACGATGAATATGTAAAGGAACACTTACAGCACAATAGTAGCGACCGCTATGAGCACTATGCTGAGCATCACCTTCTTGCAATGATCGTGCTTCTTGTCGAAGGGCTGGCTCCTAGCACCGCAATGTCCCGCGCACCTGCAGCAGCAGAAGAACAGCCCCACGCAAGGTAGAATCGCCGCAAGAAGGACTCCGACGAGGGCCAAGCCAGCCAATCCGCCGTAATGGGTCGCGATGATCCTCCACTCGACCAAGGAATACTGGAAAACTGGCATCCCGTTCTCCACAGTGAACATCCCTGCGACAGAGGAACATTACACTCGTTTTTCGAATGCTCAAACTTTTAAGGATACGTGCTTAAAAGGATCTTCTGAAATTTCAGAAACCTCTGAAGTTACAGACGTTTCAGTAGCGGCGAACGCGTAGGAAGAACCCGGCCAACTCGGCGCTCGCGTGAAACTATAAACGCATTTTTCTCGAAACAGTGTTCTACAAATCGGTGGGAAAAATATCTCGAAACGTTATCCGATTGAGACATTTTTTATTTTGAAGAATATACTTCTACGCAGTGGAGAAACCTCTAACATTTTAAAAAAATTGAAGATTTGTATTTTTTAAAGCCGTTGAAAGGCCGAAAAGCATAGGGAAGAAGTGACTTCAAATTTCAAGCGTCGTTATTTTGTGAGAAAATGTGATTGTAATTATTAAAGCTATGTCCACTAATTTAATAATCTGGCATTGTTTCTTATTTCAGACCAATGAAGTCTTAGTTAATAATTAGGTTTAGGTGCTACAAGTCCCACTGTTATGCACGATTTTTTTCACGCCCCCACTTTAACGAATCCACACTGCCATTTGCAATGATTAATTACAGAAGAAAAAATATATTCCCATAGTTTAAGACATTCTTAATAATCCAGTACGCAGCGAGAGAGTTAAGATTGCCGCCGGCGCAGAATTTGCGTTGAAAGCAGAGCAAGTTGAAAGGGTCGACGGAAAGGGTGAATCGCGAGAGGGACGAAGAATTGGAAGAAGGAAGCAGAAAGGGGTGGCTGGGGGGGGGGGGAAGAAGGGATTAAAGAGCGCGTTTTCCATCCGCAGCCCCGATGCCGCCTTTTCGAGGCGGGAACAACGGGGAAACGAGGACACGGACGGATGTAGGACGTAGGTCAGGTAGGAAGGGTTGCCAGGTCGAAGGGTGAACGTAATGGGGACGGACGGGAGAAATTTATTTCCTAGTTGGCCCTGGGAAATATGGATCGAACGTCGATGACCGGTCGGGTCGGATTAAGACCCCTGGACCGCTGCATTGATTTTCCCGATGCAGCGCGCTGCGTTCTTCTTGGGACGCGTCTAAACTTCCAGCCAACTCTCCCGCAGCTGTTTACAAGCGGCGAGGATTCAAGTGTACACTCGATCCGCGCGCGATAACAAGAATCCTCGCGAGACCCCGGCCCCAATTCTTTCGGAATAACCTCGAGGAGCCTCTGTAAAAGACTCGGAGGAGCGAATTTCCCGCAAAGAAGCCAGCTTCGAAGAAGCAAGAAACGGGGTCCCGGGTCCTTTCGTATCGCGGGGAATATTGGCTGCGTTCGGGGATGAGTTTACAAGCTTCCTGCGCACGGTTTCGTTATTGATTTAACAAGAACTGCATAGGACACGGAATTAGAACGATTATCGAGATTTAAGCCGGCGGGCTCGCGAAATTGCCGGCGGATATAGTCGCGTGCAAAGGGAACTCGGCGGGGAACGGTGCAACTATTGCAGCTCCAGCCGCGGTGCATCGCGAAGTCTCGTTTCTGGTGCATGCTGCACCGCGCAACTCGGTGCATCGAGCGTGCACCGGGGATCACTCGAATCCACGTTCGCAGACGGATTTATTGCGTCCGTGCAGGTCCCCACAAAAGCCTGCAATGCATCCAATTCTGACTGTTACTCGGGGGGCGAGAATTTCTGCCATGCAATGGCAGTGCAGCTGCGAGTGCACCGACAGAGTTATCGCCACTTTATCGCCTACGATACGCAACTGGTGTTACTGATTTCTCGAGATTCTTTGTTTCTAGAGAAATCAGAAATCAGATCGTACTTCTCGAGAATTCTCGAGAAAATGAGAAAAATATTACAAAGTTTATATTTTTGGAATGATGTTGATAATGTTTATCAAAAGCGCAAGAAACCTTTAACTAATTGCTCATTCCTGTCTATTTTGCACAATCCATGTATAAATGGAAAAACAGATATTAAATATAATTGGTATATTTCTTTTATTTATGACACAATTTGGGCAAAGCGAAACGTTATTTTTTTTATTTTAAAATAGTTTTTTAATCTGTTTTTTTTTGTGATAAAATCTGTAGCTGTAGAAAACATTCATCCGATTTGAGTGAATGTTGACTTAATTAAAAGTTACGGTAACTTAGGTGTCCTTCCAGTGGACTAAAAAATATGAAATTCCTTCGTTAAAGTCCGGAATTTATCGTGTTCTCGGTTGATACTAATTTCTTGGAGGCTCTTTGCGATTGCTATCTCTAATTGTTTTCTTAATGGTAATTCTTCATTTTGAGGACTCGTAATTTTTTCAGTATTTACAGTAGAATCATGGTTACTGTTATATTTTCCGAAAAGTCTAGCTATTTAAAAATTGTTTTGCCGCTATATACATATCTCTCGCGGATATTAAATGACAAACGCGTCTTTTGAATCTTTTTGAAGAGTTTCTCCATTACCTATGCAACAATTTTATAAGGGATACAATAGTTTTCTCTTCCTCTCGATATTTCTTCTTTAATAGCCAGAAGAAACTCATTACTTAATTCAGTAGGTATACCATTTTTCTAAATTGTTGAATAAGAATTTAAGAGCACCTTCACCAGTCAATAATGTCGAATCTTCTCTACTGAGATTTTCTATTATAATTCATATGGGTTCTAATGCTACTAATAAGATCTATTATAAATTGTACATGCGTTTATACGTTCGCGATTAACTAGTAATATACAATTTGTACTAACTGAAAATTCAATTCAGAAAATAAATGAGATTTTTAATAATGTTCGTAAACTTAAGTTTCTCGAGAAAAATAGTATTTCTTGAGAAATAAGAAATAAGCATTTATAAAATTCCTCGAGAAAGAAATCTCGAGAAGGAACACTATACGCAACCATTTCTTCTTCTAATTCGTACAGTTTTTAAAATAGTCTGTCTCTTTTAGGATGCCTCGTTATAGGAACACGGTTAATCATTTTGTTGCGAAAGGATCCATCCTCTACCCACGCACGTCTGGCCGTTCGAGGAGGAATATGGAAATTCCAAAAAAGCAGGCGTTTTGACGCGAAAGGACGGTTCCACCGTGGAGAGGCAGCTCGTGGGTCGACTGGTTAATCCCTCTTTTCATACCACCAGCAGATAATTTCAATTCGCATCGTCGAGTCCGCCTGAAAATTTAATCGCTCGCGAGGGAAACGTTTTCAACATCTCCCCCCCTCGGTCTGTCGTTTCGGTCTAAAAAATTCATCCCCCACGGAAAGAATTATTCGATCGCAGAGTTTTCCAGCCGCGCGGTGCATCGGAGAGCAAACACCAGTCCGCGTAACTCACATTTACCTGGCAAATTCAGCTGAACGAGATCCCTCGCGAAAACTGTCTTCGAAGATGAGCGAATTTTAACCGAAGGTTTCGTGCACAAATCGGTAGAACTTAATTAAAAGAAGAGCATGGAATCGTTTCGAAAAATCGGCCGAAAGCGAGCGCCAGGAGTGGACATGCCAATCAGAAACGGAGGCCACTGTCAATCAGCTTGCGCGAGCGGAGGGGGCAGAGCTATTTAGCGATAGTCAGCGATAATAGCGAGCAGTAAGATCGTCGTTAGCGCGTTTACATGGGCGTTTGATATAGGGGAGCACAGGAAAGTGCTCGTTCTTGCGACGAGTCCCGCTGGGAACACTCGTCCGTGCGTTTCTCGCGGGGAAAATTGCGAGGCTACGATCCCGTGGAGAAGAATCGAACGTCAGTAGACGTATCTTCGCGATCGGACGGCTACTGAGGAGTCTCCTCAGCTGCAATTCTACCTCCGGGGTATTTCTCTCGAAGAGACGCTACGACGCTGACTGGCTTTTAAAAATTTCAGATATTCCCTGGTAACGCGCAACGACCCACTAATTTGTCAGAGAGCTGGGCTTTTTTAGCCGGCAGAAACGCGGAGGGAGAAAGAAACAGGGAATTGCAAAACCACTGGCGGCACAAATATCCATTATCTGAGAATTTACGGCGACTCTGATAACGCGAACGAAGCACGTGAACCGCTGTGCTCCGCATCTGAAATCTTTCCCCCTTCTTTTTTCGGAGGAAATATTGCCTGAAATGTGTCGCGGCCGAAGCGCAATCTGCATGCAAACTGCTCTCCGTGAAAGAAAACTTTCCGCCGCTGGGAGGGCCGTAGCTTTTGCATCATACACGTGTCTGATTCTTTCATCACATTTTCTTAGACGAGTGACTGTTCCGCGGAGCCGGAGAACTTCTCAGTGGCAATGTACAGGAGAATTCTGAAATCCTCGAGCAGAGAAATGGACCCTTACCGCTCTGAAAGTACTTCAAAGGAGAATGTAATTCCGCCGAAGGGAATGACAGGCGGCGCGTGTTCGCGGGATCCGACGGAACTGGGCGAAGCTGCGCAGAGAGCAGCTCTGGCGGAAGGATCGGCACGCGTGGCCACGGGTGTCGTTAAAAGGCCACGGCAGAAAGCCGCGGCAAGGCATTAGCATAATCGTGCTGGAGGTCAATGACTCCGGGAAATCGATCGAAAGCACGGTCGACAGTGAGCCTCTTGCACCGCTGCACCGGGTGCAGCGAGCGCTCACCTGACTGTAATGCCCTTCTTTAATTATTCAAAGGGCCTTCGCCCTCAAGTTCTTTGACCCACGCGTCGCATCGTGTTTATATCCTACGCGGGGGAAACACTCGCCGCCGTCTCGCCGTTAACTCCAGGACCGATTATCCTCTCCTCCACCTTCCACATCCTGCCCCGCCGATCTCGACGGCGAACGGACACAGTTGCGCGCGCCAGGCGCGAGTCGAGGCACCTTGCAGTTTACGCGCGCGCCTGACGTCGCGTTAAGGGGGTATACCCGTTTGAACCCTCGGAAAATGTATACATTTTGTGGATTTTTTTACAAGTCAACGGTTTGATGCAGATTTCCCGTTTTTTAACTATGTTTACATAGTATTATGAACTACTTATAAAAAAAGTTTCAGTTAAAAAACTATTGTTTTTCGGAAGTTACGGATACATGTCCGAAAGTCTCTCGATTTTAGACGGCTAAACGGTGGCCCTAAAAACTCGCGCTACGTTCAACCAATTTACTTCAAATTTTGCATGCAGAATCATAATAAGATTCCACATCGTCCAACGAAGGCGATTTTGAAAATTTTGAAAAATAAAGAAATGGTGAGAGATCAAAGGTAAAGTTAAATTTTTCCAAGAGAAAAATCCACCTTTTTCCTTTATAAATAATAAACGGGGAATCGAAATAAAAAAAGCCTTCGTTGGACGATGCGGAATCTTATTATGATTCTGCATGCAAAATTTGAAGTAAATTGGTTGAATGTAGCGCGAGTTTTTAGGGCCACCGTTTAGCCGTCTAAAATCGAGAGACTTTCGGACATGTATCCGTAACTTCCGAAAAACAATAGTTTTTTTACTGAAACTTATTTTATAAGTAGTTCATAATACTATGTAAACATAGTTAAAAAACGGGAAATCTGCATCAAACCGTTGACTTGTAAAAAAATCCACAAAATGTATACATTTTCCGAGGGTTCAAACGGGTATACCCCCTTAAGCCGCGTATTCACCTGCGCATTCGCCCCGAATGTGCATTCGGCGCGCACCGCTTCTTTTCTCGTCCGGTGTTCGGCGCGCATTCGGGCCGATCCGCTTGTTGGCGGTCCATCAAAGCGCGCATTCGGGTCCGAACAATACCATGAAATGGACGCCGCAAATTTCACTCAACCCCGAACGCGCGCTGAGCTCCGAACGGGCAAAAAATCGGTGCGCGCCGAATGCACATTGGGGGCGAATGCGCAGGTGAATACGCGGCTTTACGGACATGTGTAACCGCGGCTGTGTAACAGGAGAAAACCTCGACCTCCGTCGTTGCTCGCTCGATTTCCGCTTCTCGCCACGGCGAGGAGGAGGATCGAGGCGAACGCGAGGAAAGACGAACCCGCTTCCGACGGTTACGGGATCACTGGCGAACGCCGAACGGAAGTTCGCACGATCGTGAATAATAATCTTTCCCGCGGCGACTTGATTTTCCCGACGCTCGTTCAGAATAGGCTTGAGATTATTCCACGCCCAGGAGTCGATCCGGGGAAATTTAAATATCGCGACCCGCCGACGGAATAGTTCCAATAACCAGCGAGCAAAAGTTCCCGGGGCGATCAGATTTAGTTCGAGAGAGCCCCGGCCCTCCTCGCGGTCGATAAGCGGGGGCATTGAAAAGCGATGGGAAAGCGGTTTTAAATCGGACCCCCTCTGCTCTCCATTTTATTATCCGCGGCTTCCGCTTGGTAATCCCCGACGGAGGCGAGCGCTATTATCGTAATGAAGAAATCCATTAGCTTCCTACACGGTAAATATTGGTATATCGAATATTCCGGGTGGACGGTGGTATCGGCTCGCCGGTACGCGATGGTTTCGATTCGCCGGCTTGTCGCGAGACTCGATGGATTAAAATAATGCTGGAGGGGGATAAGGAAATCGCGGCGCTGATTCCCTTGCCGTTGATGGACAGAAATGGATGGCAGATTGGGCTCCGAGTTGTGTGATATTCTGCGACAGTTGGACTCTTGGAGATTGATTGGAATATGAGATTATTAGAGGGGGATTAAGTGATACTGTGTTCGCAGATACATTCAGTAATCTTCGATCGAATTTTCATTGACTTCTGAAGTAATGTTTCTACCTTAGGCTACCTGGCATGTGTTTAGAAGGCAACAGCTGATAAGATTATCGAAGAGGATTGTTAAAAGTATGGAAATTGGGATGCGAGCAACATTTCGTCGATCGACACAGAATAATGCTTAGAGGAAGGTTTATTCGATGGGATGCGAGCGACTCGCGTGTTTCCGGCTGATTTTTCAAAAGTCCCTCCCAGACAAATAACTCATTATTTTTCGAGGACAAAGCAGCCTGCCTTTTCCTTCCCCTTACTGGAAACCCGAAGACACCCACTCTCCTAGTCTTGTCACGCGGCTTTCACCCTCTTCTTCAGCTTCCTCGCCGCCTCCGCGCGGTGTTTCGAATCGTCCAACGAAATAATTAACTCGCCCCGGGATTTCCGCGTTAAGCGAACGAATTTCAAAAGTCGAAGTAACTGATTAAGGGTGAACAGAGTCGGGGACCGATTTTAAACGACTATAACGAAACAGTATTCGAGAAAATATGAAAGCGTAATTATTATTACTATTATTATTATTATTATAATTATTATTATTATTATTATTATTATTATTATTATTATTATATACGGGAAAAACTCTTTAGAGTGCGTAATATACAGGTAAATACAAGTAAGATTAAACCGTCCGTGTACTACAAAACAATAAAACGCTACAGCGAGGTTGAAAGATTATACTAAGAGTTGGTCAAACAATTGATTCCGAAATGAATTTTGAGATATAGAGAAGAAATCTATATCCGCGAGGCACTGTAACGAAGCAGCTGTTCTCATTAAATCGACTGGTCATTTCTGGCGATCCAAGTGTGAATTTCCGTAATATTCTAAACCAAGTAGGTACCTAGTGTTCTTCAACCAGCGGTCCGCGAAAAATTAAGATTAATATTATTTTTATTTCTCTAATTTTCTGGCATCGGATTTAATAAATAAAATGCGATCTGCGTCGGTTTTTATCTCTGGTAAAAAGGTTGCAGAACGTTGCTCTAAAGTCGAAACACTTGCATATGCAACATGTAAAATTAGCAACCTATCCAAGGAATCTATAAGTTCGTAATGGGATTTCAATCTGTGCCGTCAGATTATGCTTCCAACTGGCTTGCCGCGAATGTAATTTGAAATCCGTCCGCCGTGCCGGGGGATCTTTTTACATCGAATCGACAGAAAGTGGAGTCGACGGGCGGACGTTAAGCGAATTAAAAGAGGGGAGTTTGATTGACGTCGAGCGAAGGCCCGTCGCGACGAAATGAAACGGTTTCGACGGTTGGATGCGCGACGGGGCTCGAGGTGAAAATAACGCGGCGTCCAGAGGACAGTGGCCTGCGCCGAAACTTCCGGCGCATTGTCCGGAAAGGAAACGTGATCCTGGGACGCGGAGGCGTCGCGAGTACAACCACTGAGCTACGCCGATCTGTGAGAAGAAAGAGCTAGGGAAGGAAGAAAGAAGATGAAGAAGATCCTCTATTCTCCCTCGTTCTGCAAGAGAATAGAAACGGAAATAAAAGGAGGGTGAAGAATGGCGGTACAAGAAGCCTCGCAGCTGGGAAGAATGCAATTTTTAAGATGTTGAATGACTTCGGGGAGGCAAGGATATTTTTACGAGTAAAAGGGGGTGGTTTTCTGTTACGCGGTCAGAGAAGCGCGATACGTAAAAAGAAAGAAGAAGAAAAGGGGGTGCACTTGTATCAAGGAAGCCTGCGAAGCTCGACGCAGGCAAGTGCTGCGTATATTAAGCTGGCGTAGCCATTTGAAAAGGCCAACGCAAAATTAATACGATATTGTTTACCTATTTATTTGCTAATTATTTGCCAAAGGATTAATTTTCTTGCTCCAGCCGTTTTCGAGGAATAATGGCTACGCTATCGTAATAATAAGCTGGCGTAGCCACTTATTGTATCACTGCACCTAAGAAAGATATCGATCCCATTCTTGCAGCATATTCTTTTGCTAATTATTTGCTCTCAATCCACCGAATATTATTTTTTTTGCTGCAGTCACTTGCGAGAAGCGATGATATATATTTGTTAGGTACAAAGGCGCGACACGTGGCTATGCTAGATTAACGCTGTTCTATTAAAAAATTAATATTCGGTGGATTAGGAGCAAATAATTAGCAAAAAAATATGCCGCAAAGACAGCTTCGATGTCTTCGTTATGTACTGTGATACAACATGTGGCTACGTTAGCTTAATGTTACGGTAGCATAGCCAGAGTTTCTCGAAAACGGCGTCAGCAAAGAAATTAATTCTTTGGCAGATAATTAGCAAATAAATAGGTAAAAAATATCGTATTTTGCGTTGGCCTTTTCAAATGGCTACGCCAGCTTAATACACGTGCAAGTGCTTCGAGTATTCCATACCATTGCCAGACGATAAATCCTGGTTCAGCAACTTTTAACGCAGCCCATAGTCCACGTGTCCAGCTACTTCTATCGTTGCACTGTTGACGTCCACCTTTGATATTTCGTCGAGAATGAAGTTCCCTTTGGTATCCGCTCCACTGTCACGGGTATAGAATAAACGTGACGTTCTATTCGCGGCTAGTGACTCACAGGCCTCTTCGCACAAGTTCAGACGAACTATTACGTCGCTTTCTAATCTAATTGTCTAGTTTCTTCGACGCTAATAAGGGAAACGAGCTGAAATTGTAGTACCTTCGGCCGCAGAGAAAGAGAATACTTTTCCACGCGACTGCAGTTCGGGAAGCAAGTGCCGCTGTACTTTCAAGCACAGCTACCGGAGCGTTCCGAACTCCGCAAGTCCACGGTGACGTTTACCTGGTCGCACGGCCGGGACATTCCTCGAGTAAGAAAGAATCGCTCGCAGCTGAAACGCGAATAACGTTTAGGAAGCGGTTAAACGGCCGGCCACTTGCAATGTTACGGTACTTAACGCGGTAACACGGTTATAAGTCAGAGGTTCGCAACGAGGGCCCAGTGGAGGACAGCTTTTTTCAGCTGGGACCAGGTGAAATCACTAACGAGGCAGGCCGTTCCAGTAATCGCTCGAATCTGTCCTTCAGCGAGGAATATTTAAAAGATTACTTAGAAAGTCATTAACGCTTCCCACGCGCGATACACCTGCTTGCGCAATGCTCAACGAGACTCGCTATCGATAACCTGCACTAGACACCTATTGACTCTGCAGCAGCGCTTCTTTTTCTTTAATAAAAGGAAAGAAGAGAACGCGGTGTCCTCGGACGCAACTGCGTTCTTGAATCTGTGAATCAATTTGCTTCGGAGTCACACATACGCCTGAAAATATGCGGCAGCGTTCATTCCCCTCGCACGCTAGAAGGGTTGCGCTTGAAAGGGGAAGATATTTCGACAGGCGAGTTAAAGGAAACCGTTCCCATCGCGATCCCGTCGAAGCGGACCGAGAAATCCCGCGCAGAATGAAAACAATCGCGACTAGGAAGTCTGCGAAACCGCAGCACCGCGGCTGGTGGTTTCGCTCCAGCGAAAACGGTTCCCCCAGCACTTACACGGTGGCGGAACACGGCTAAGTGCGAACCGAACAGGCCCCACTGGACCCGAAGGAGCGGGAGCGGTGCCGCGATGAGATCACCTGCGAGCAGAGATGAATCAGAGAGCCCGGGTAGCGTGCTCGTCCGCAGGAACCTAACGGCACTCTCGAGGAACTAACGACCTCGGCACCGGGCACGCGCGATCGCCTACTAAAAACCCGTGAGTGAGACTACCGGGGAAATAAAAGTGGGAATTAAATAAATTCAGCGTCGCCGAGAATCGATTACACTCGGTGTCCTACCTACCATCGATCCACCAACGCTAAAGCTCCCAATAAATCACCCATAGCGAATGCAACGTATCCTTGATCAAACTCAAACGCGGTTCATACCCATCGCTGCAAAGAAAAAATTCGTTCACCTTTCATTCACAGATCAGCGAATAGTTTGGACCGCTGAAAGGGCTCAATGGGTGGCGTAATTGGAACCGAGGCTCCTCCGCGATTCCTCGGGACCGTGGCAGAGCGATTCAGAAAGCAACGTAATTAGTCGGGAGTCCTAGCGCGGTCCCTTCCGCCGCGACGCAACAAACCGTGAACCCGACAGCCCGGCGGGCCGAGATCCGCGACAAAGGTCCGATTAATCACGTCTGCTCCTTTCGATTTCAATATTCATGTCATCCCGAGTGGCCCGTCGCGTCCTAACCGGGCGGAATGCAACGGCTGCATTCTCTCCGCGACACAAAAGGAGCCGTAATGAGAGGGGATCAAAGAGGGAGGGAGCGGGGGGGAGAGAAGTCGGAAGGCGGGCGAAACGAGGAAAGAAGGGAGGATGCAGCGGGGCGCGCGGTGCATAGGCCGCTGCACCTGCAGCGGTGCAGCTACGACGGTGTCCCAGAAACGGCGACTGTCACTGTGCCACGCATTGTCCCGACTCTCAGCCGGCTCTAACCCTCCCCCTTTCTCTCCCGCGGCACCGTTCGTCCCTGGCGAAAAATTTAACGAGAAAATGAAAAGCCCCGTCGGACAATGGACAGAGTTAATTGCTTTCGGAGTTTCGGGACCGCGCCGCTGGAGTTAACGAGCCAGTGGATGGCTAACTTTCCCGGGGCCGTAACGTTCGAAGAGTAACGGAGACGATATTAATGCTCGGTGAAGGGAGGCTCGACGGGGAGGCGATGGTTAATTGCAGGCTAACACGTCGGGTTGAGTGCGGGGACGGGGCCCGAATTTGGGGGCGGCAAAATTAGTGGAAAGAGAAAATTAAAATCAACAGAAAGTAAGACTTCTAAAGAAGCGGTAAAAAGTAGGTAACGCATGCTTGAATCTACTGTCAAACTTATAATTTCTTTTTAAACCACCTTAGAAGATTTGTTGTAGAAGTTGAAAATGTTTTTAAAACTTTGTTAATGTATTCTGTGATTTTATGTTTACGCTGTTCTCTCATCTCCTACCTGTATACTTTATTTCATCTTATTAAACAAGAGCTTTTGTTGTTTAATAAATACCTACAAAAGCTTTCACTCACTGTGAAAAATGATACTTTAAAATAATTCTTTATAATTAAATATAAAGGGCGGCAGCGATTATTTTCGCACAGAGTGGCGAAAGAGCTAGCTATCGGGCCCTGTGTGGGAAGAAGTTCTGGGATACCTTCGCAGAATGGAACATTTCTTTATAGCGAAGGCACGGGGCAACAGGAGTGCACGGGGCCAGTGTCTGGAGCGGTGCAATTTCAAAGTGCACCGGCTAGAGATAGCGGCGATGCATCGACCCGATCGAGGAAGTTATTTGAAGAAGATAGAGCCGCTACGAATGTAATCTCCACTGCGCAGCGGGAAGTTTCCGCTGGCAAATCGCTTCGCTTCTAAACAGACGGCGCGCTCGGAAACGGGACGAGAAATAGGACCCATGCTTCCGGGAACGTCCGCGCTTCTACTTTATTCATCGACTCGTCGATCTTAGAGGCAGAATTTCAAACGTCAGATCTGCCATTTCCGCGGGCTCTTCATCCCGGGGAAATTAAATTAGAATTGCAAGAGGAACGTGCTCGTATCGACGGAGAAGAGGAGCGACGTTTCTGTACACGGCCACGGGCGATTACTGTGTTTACGTATTGCGCATAAACGGTGACCGTGTCTCTCGCGCGTCCCTAATTACTCTAACGACCGATGTCCCGAGTGGAAAGTTAATTTCGCGGTGTAATCGCGGCGAGTAACTACATCCAGCCGCGGTGCATCTCGTCGCAGAGGTGCATCATTATGCCAGGCTTGCGTATGCGCCGGAATGCATCGTCCGCGTGGAATCCTCTGTCCCCGGGGAGCGTTTGGTCATAGAGAAACGATCCTAGGACAGTTCCAGCGAGCTTCCAAGAAGATACTTTCTAATCTCTGCGATACTTCGATCCCTGGGGCTAACCACGGGCTGGTATGGTTTCCGAAGGATCTCCGAAGTTCGCAGCAATTTCCAGCCGACTCACGCACAGCTCTGTTAATTTATTCATCGCCCCCTCCCCACCCCCTGAAACAGATTCCGCAATATTCCTGCGGGCGCCATTTCTGCGGGACCCAGTGAATTTTCAGTATTAATATTTGCGCAGGCTATGCAGCTAATTTAACGTTCAACATTTTGGAACGTCTCTGACGAGGCACGGGCATGTTAATATCTATGCAGAATTCAAATCTCATCCTCGCTGTTCGGATTCTGCTGCGGCTATTTTGCCAGAGCCAGTAGCTTTAAATTTAGTACTCTGAATCTACTAAATTTCCAGCAGAAGTGGACTCGCGGATCAGTTTGATGTTAATGTTATCGTAGGATCTGTTTCCCAACGGCCCAGGGTTCCACAGATTTCGCAACATCTCCGCTACCAACACTTTCGCGCCACTTTTAGCACGCGTGCCGTCGTTACTTTCGCAGAACAACCAAACGTCCCCCTCCTAGGATCGGATCGGAATCACAGGCCTGATTATTCACCGCCCAGGCACCAGTCAGTGCTAAGGTACCACCGGACTGGACTGTTCGTGACTCGTGCATCGGGGAATGTCGGTCGCTTTAATTGCCAGCCAAGCGTTAATTGAGCCTTCCCCCGGCTTATTCGGGGCTTGGCCCGGGCTCAAGAAAAAATCCACCGTCGCGAGCCTTCCGCGGAGGTTGATGGACTTTCGACTTTTCGGATACCATTGCAGCAACCATGGCAGAACTTCTCCTCGTTCCCTTCGATCGGCCAAGTCAGCAGAGCGACTCCCCATCCTTTCTGCCAACATTTCCAGCGTAGAAGTCTTGCCGAAGCTTCTGGGGAACCTCTTTGTTTCCTTTCTTCGACGGGAAAGTAGCGGAGATCCTTCGAGCAGGGGCGAACCCTTTAATTAAGTTTCGCGGCCGGGTTGGTTACGCTAGCTTCGGTGATTAAGGGATAAACGCTTTATCGAGAAAAGAATACAGAGCTACTTCGTCCCACCGAGTTTCACTGTCCGAGCAGAATCATTCTGCGAACGCGAGCGTATCAAACAGAGGAAAGTCCAGGAGGTTGTGACTCGAGGATTCATTGGAGCACCTCTCCAACGTGTAGTATTTTTAATCGGGCCTGATCGCCCGATTGAGGTTTAGATCGGCGCTCCGCTGGGCGAATAAAACGCGAGAAGCGTGGCGTGATTACACGTGGCGACGATTCTTGCGAGCGTCAGTCGTGTGGCGAGTCCTCGCGCCGCATCTTTCGTGTGATAATTTCTTTTACGTTCACCATCAACCTTCAGCGCGAGGTAGGAACTTTTTATATGCGTCGAAATGTAGCGTAAGGACTATGGAATCCAAGGATGTACTTGCCGTTATTAATTTTCCAAATCCAAGTACCGAGAAGTGGTCGAAAGTCCAACGCAATATTGAAATTTTTCCAACTCTCTTAACCCTTAACTGGTGTACTGTTTTTGGCAAACGTGACTGGTATATTGCGGTCGTGGCAGATCTCAAATAAAAAAGGGCACAGAAATTTGTAAAGTCGACACTAGAACAACCACTATAAATATTTTCTTCTTAGGTAATGCAGAAAATAATAGAAGCGTAGAAAGTTAAACTATTATTATAAAATTAATTAGAAATTCAGTTTACCAACTTAGACAACCGAAAATTGTACATCGAACTTTGGGTGCTTGGGGTCACGAGCGACCCCAGGATACCAGTTAAGGGTTAATGGAAAAATAACGCGCGCAGGGGTCTATGGTCTATCGCAAAATGCTATGAGGACCCTTTGGTTCCACGTGACGCGATACCAACTCATTCGCAGCTGTTGGAGTTCAACGAATCTCAGTGTTAGGACTAAGGGGCTGCGTTTCTCTTTTTCTGGAGAAGAGGGGCGAAGGGTCTTGACCGGGGCATAAGGTGACGACCGTAGCCAGTCTGAAAATTGTGACCAAACCGTACAGATCGCGTTCCGTCTCTTAAAGTTTCTTTTTTCCTGTATACTTTTATATATAACCAACTAACATTAATACGTGGACACACTGTGTATTGTCTATCTATACAATAAACCATAGTTGTGTTTATAGTGTGACATTTATTTTCAACCTCTGCGGAGTAATTTCCAACAGCAGCTCTTATCTAACAGAAACATTGGTGTTCCGTTTTACCCACCCGTTCCGTTTTACCCCACTTTCCCCTATACTGTTTTCGACCAAACTTATACACAAAATAAACTATTTTGCTTCCACTATCTACTAAAAACGGGATTCCCGATGCGTCCCACGTGAGATAATGGGTCGTGGAAACGCTCGCGTGCGTGTTCCCCATTGCTGGCATAATATCGAGAAGGGGGATCTACGGAACTGTATAATTAACCGATTTCTACTCGAAATGTAATAACTACCCCTGCGGTTGATATCCTCCCGATTTCTGCCTATCGTTTCAGTTTCCCACGCGATTAAATACTACTTCTCCGACCGATCTGTCGCGAAATATCGCCGAGCGCCCGCCATTCCGAGCGCTCGCTCGCGAAAAGCAACGCGCGAAACCGTATCAACGAGGAAGCAACCTCTTCAGACGGTAATTACGATCTCGAGGTGGCGGTTGCAGTCGCTCGTCAAGGGCACCGTGCCAACTGCATCGTTTTTCGCCCGGTTACTGCAGCTGCAGTCGTTAAAACGGTGTTATCGTTACCGTTGCGCCGCCGCGCAATTGTCCGCGGATACTTGAAAGCGCGCGACGCGCTGCGCCGCCGTAGAACCGCAATTTTCTTCGCGAACAATGCAGCCGCGCTTACGGCGGCCCATGGGGACGGTGAAATTTGGCTGACGCGAGTTGGCACGGGGAGTTTCGGCACCCTTTCACGCGGGAATCAGTAAATATTGTGGATTACGAGGACGGTGGTGAAGCTGGAGATGCCGAAGAGCGAGTGTGAGCGGAGACAGTTGAATAGTAATCCTCTATTTTTTTTCTCAAACTTTCAGGGTATTTTAGTTCACATTCAAACAATGAAAATTAATTTTTTCGTTACAAAGTGGAATTAAACGAACTAAACATGCTGTGCCTAAGTGGTTAAGTCTCTGTGAACTTTTTGAACGTAGGTTCGAGCCTGGGAACTTCTAAGTCCCACAGGGTCATATTTTCTTCGCGTTAATTATGTATTTTTTTCGATTTCTAGCTATATGACAGTTATCAATATTTACTTACAAATGTTTTAAAAATATGTTTTCAATTATTTCTGAAGAAAATTCTTCAGAAAGGCTTAGTCTTCCGACCGTCAGTGGTATTACCCCTTAAGGATAACAGATAAGAAAGAGAACAATTATTGATTCATGTATCAATTGTGAATTAGAAATATCGTAGAAGGTATTAGAAAATTCCTAGTACGTGCGCAGTCTTAATCGCAGAGATTGTATCGTCCGAACTAACAGATGACTCATCAGATAAGGGAATTTTAGGATAATAGGCCACTCACGTTCCTGACGCACTTCCTTAATTACACAGAGCTGCTGATAAAGATTTCACCGCACAGTAAAATAATCCTCCTCGTTTTCGGACGAAATGTACCGTGTTCAAGGAGCAGAGGGGTGAAAGCTGCCCGAGCAGAGTCGAAAGGCCATCAGGATATC
Source organism: Andrena cerasifolii (assembly GCF_050908995.1). Lineage (NCBI taxonomy): Eukaryota > Metazoa > Arthropoda > Insecta > Hymenoptera > Andrenidae > Andrena > Andrena cerasifolii. The sequence goes on from NC_135129.1 coordinate 10,141,669, forward strand.
GAGGTGCGATTGAATCCAGTGGCAGTTAGCGAGAAATTGCTCGTCGCCGTGGCAAATTTGCGATTCGTCGCCGTTCCTTCCGGTGTTCCGCGAAACTCACAAGTGCGCAGCGAGGGTGCAGAATTTATGCAGCCCGCGCGACAAGGGATCCCCGGCCGCGTGCAAATGCACAGCTGCGGACGCGCATACATAAATATTTATCGCGAATCGAATTTAATTGCGAGCAACTGACCTGACGCAACGCTGCGCGCCTTGCGCGGTAGGCAAATCGATATCTATCGAGATTGCACAGCAATACTCAGTGCTGGATTAACCAATAAGGAAATTAAGCACGCGCTTAGGGTCTCGGGAATAAGGGGGGCACCACAGAAATTTTCTGAATTTTAAAATCTAACTTTTGCTAGAAACACTTTTTAGTCAAATTCTCGGAAATGCCGAAGGGATCGTACATTGCGTTGGAGTCTATGTAAAGATCCGAGAATTTTCCAAATTCCTTAATTTCGAAGAACCCTTAATGTTTCTCGTTTCCCCCGTTTGCTGCGATTTCCAATTTACTCGACGCCTCGAAGCAAGCCTCCGAGCTACGCGAGAAGAATAACAAGCACCGTGTTCGATTGCACTCCTATTGCGTCCAATTGCATTTCTGTCGCGTTCCATTGCACATTCATTGATCGCCGCTCCTATTGGCAGCAGTCGCCGGGCCATTGTTTACGTTGCTGGATACAATTGCTCGCCACGTCAAACGGGACTATCCCTATCGCGGGGTTTATGGGGCGTTATCGAGCACCGATAAATTCTGCATTAAATTAACGAGTCGCCGGTTCCACGGTCCGATCCGCGCGCTGAATTAACTCCGTCCTAATTGGGATTGACGAGCATAGCAACAGCCGAGAGTCCGGGACCTTCGCGCTCTTCTTCGGGCTGATCGATCGATCCAACGTCGCAGAAAACATTCGCTGCTCCATTTGCGTAATTGAACGCGGATCAGAAGTTCCTGCCAAGCAGCCGAGTTGTCCGGAATTTTCACGTGCTTTTATCGCGTCTCTTTGCCGAAGACGAATAGGGAGACCGGGTTAAAGTGAACCTCGCGGGAAAATGAGCTTTTTTAATTTGTTCTTTGACAAAAGAATAAATTTACAAATTTTGGTGATTCAGATATCGAAAAATGTAAATTCATTTAAAGAATTAGAAATTAATTTTTAGAGATTTCCGATTGGTTTTCTTTTCCATTTAGCTTTCGGATAAATGAGTCATAAATGTGTTATTTTAACTCCAAATTTTTTCTGCGTGTTTAAAACAAGCTTATAAACATACACGTACAGGCGTTTGCCAAAACATTGATCCTAACATTATTAAATAATTAATTTTCCACTGAGTACATGTTCGGGGTAAAGTGACCGTGGTGAACTGAGCTGCAAATTGCTAGAAAACCGGCGTGGTGGAACAGAAACTAACCCCAAAAAATGAAAAATCTCTCACAGTTTTTGACAACCACGGTGCAAAGAAGCAAAAAGCTGCCGTGCTAAATATGTCATTCCAGCGCACGGGGTTAATATCTACCTATATCCTTAATTAAAATTCTTATTTCGTTGCATCTCACTTTACCCCGGATAGGAGTTCATTTTACCCCATACATGGGGTAAAGTGATACCACTTGCATCATTTCTTTCAAGTTGAATTTTAATATCCTCTAACTTTATTTTAAGTATTGCTATTCGTCATTTATCAACAGTAATGTTTAAATTATATATATTAAATATATTAATATATATATTAAATTATATATATATATTATAAGCCTATTTCCACGCATTTTTATTGGAAGGGAAAAGTTTTATTCGACTTCAAACTTTTTCGGGCTCACTGTCTCCCCTAATTGCAGAGATGTCGACAGTAAAGTCTCGCCTACAGTTTAATACGCTTCTACTGAAACGAGAAAGAAATCTAATCTGAAATTGAAGCTGCCCAGATAAATGAAGCTTGAACGAAGAGGAAGAAGAAGCGAGTATAATTAGACTAGCTATTTCTCCCTAATCGTTCGATACCACCATTACCATTCACAGGCGAAGAACAATACTATCTCCCCAGAATAATTATAACCCTCTCCCGTTATAAACAGCTGACACGGATAAATTAATATCGGACAAGGTCGCGCGGTACCCACCGCACGAGAATAATTAATTACACTCAGCCTCGTCTATTCGAAACTCCTCCTCGAATCGAGGGGCAATAGCGCCCCCCCTACTCCCCCACCTTTCAGCGCAAGGAGATCAGGCATAACCCGCGGCCCCGAACCAAGATAAACCATTCGCAAAAGCAGTTCCAACTAGCAGGATTCCCAACGCAAATTGGAGCGCGAAAGCCACCGCACCCGCGGCGAGACGTCCGAGAAGCCAGACGGGGAAGCCGTTTCGATCGAGTGCATCAAGTTTCGAGCGAGCTTCAGCCACGGGCATGGGAAAGCTGTCTCCCACGGCAAGAACAACACCGCGTGGCAGAGATCGAGCGAGCCTGGCCGCGCTTATCGGCGACGAAGCGGCCCGTAAATCGCGGCTAAAAGTCCCCGCGAGTTTTCCCGAAACGGTCACAACAATGCCGGGCGAATTTATGGCCAGGGGATGCCGCGAAGAGAGGTATCCAGCGAGAATGCAGTGCGCGCCAGTGCCCCGTAAAAACTAGAACCTGTCCAAGCGGACGAGAACCGGATCATTCCTTGGCGACGCACCCCGCCCCGTATAAGGGCCCCGCGCAATTATAATCAGCCACCGAGGTTGGGCTGTCCGAGATCGTTGTCTGGGATCTTTCTACTCCCGACTCGGCTGCCTGGGCGCGATCACCTCTCGGGAGTCTCTCTCGAGCGATTAGACGCGCGATTAGGGGGAACTGGCCAGGGTGTACTCGAGTGAGAGATCCCACTGCTTTGCGGGTGGACTTGGACCCCTCGGGGCTCGAATCAGTGTGTTTTCTGTGCTCGAGCATCGAGGAGGAATGCAGCGGGGGCCTTCGCTCGGGCAGAAATGAAATCGAACGGTACGCGACTGTGAGATAAGAGGGAAAAGAGTAACTCGAGAGCTGCGCTCGTGGAAATCGGGGGCACGCGGAGTGCACTCGCGGTGCGGTCGGAGGAGGATGCTTGGATATTGTGGCTAACGGTCCCGAAAGTGCTTTCCGACACGACTGTACCCGCCCGTTAAATTACCATAGAGATTCGGCTGTGAAGAGGAGGCCCCGGCTGTCTCTGTTGCTCGGTCCGTTCGCTGCGACTGCGTCTCGCTTCGCGGTACAGCTTCTGCATGCGAGAAGAGTCTCGAGGACGAATCTGCTTGAAAGGAAGAAGGGCTGTCGATTATTTCAGCACGCACGTATGCGCCTGCAGAGCTGGCCAGGCAAACAGAGGGAAGGGCGACGGGGGAGAGGCACGAGCTTTCCTTTCAGTCAGGGTTCAAGTTCTGTTTGAAGAACCTTGGATTTCTGAATGCCGCGTGTTCCGCTTTTCAGACACGCTTTCCCTGGATGTGCCTCCCTTCTTTTCCAGCCGGGTGAAGAGAACCAGGCGACATCAGAAACGCTGCGTCTCCTCTGGCGAAAAACAGGGACAGGTCGAGGGGGTTTGAAGAATCTAGCTGGGAGACCTTCCACCAGGAGGAAAACTCCTTCCTGAGGAGGAAAACTCTTTCCCCTAGTTGTTTCCTTGAGTAACAGCTTGGGTGCACATGGTCGGGTGTTATGGCCAAAGTAGCGATGGGTACGAACGTACCGCCGGTATTTTTGTTTGAATTTTTTCGAGTTTCAAGAAGATGCTGCGGGATGATTGAAGCTGCTGTGGCGATGCAGGAGTTGTAGAAATTGGAGCAATTTGCGGTGCTTTCGGTGCAATCCGAGTAATTCTACGGGGAGTCGTATTGGAGGCGAGCGAATTCATCGGCGTGAGAAATGTTTTGAAAAAAGTGGCGGATCGTTTTAGCGAGGATGGCGGGCTTTAATCTGCGGCGCGTTTAGCCGAGGCAACCCCCCTCTTGGCTCATCCTCTTTGCCCTTTCTTTCGCGTGCAAAGCGGAACTCTGTGGAGCGGAAGGCTCGAGGAGGCACCCTTTTCAAAGCGGGAAAGCTCGGGATTATTCCAGCACGCACGGACATGCCCTGTGAATCGCTGGAGGAAAAGATTTATGCGGCTACCGCGAGGAGACGCGTCCTTTCGCTTGTTGAATCGCTGTTTTATCGCCGAGCTAATGAACCTTGAATAAAGAGGCCCGACTGAAGGATTCGGTGTGTAATTACTTCCCAGACAGGATTTATATAAAACTCTGGATTACTTCTCGCGCAATTCCTCGTATGCTCAATAATTTACAGTGAAACAAATTAAAAGGGTTTTATTAAATTCTACTAAAAAGGAAAAAAGTAATTTCCATACCAGCCTAAATGACTGCCTTAGAATTCCCTCATATCACTAAAAATTAAAGCGTGGAGCGTAAAAAATTTTTTACTACAAATTATTTTATGCTTCTTATTGAAAATGTTATATCGTCATCGGAACTGTATATATGTGCGAAGCTTCAAGTAGATCGGACAAGTGGAAGAGGGTGAAAATTGGCTCGCAAGATTTCACCCTAAGAAACTAGCGAACTCGCGCGCGAAGCTAAATAAAAGCTTGTAAAAATGTAGGAAAATGTCCCAGAGAAATCTGCAGGGAGAAAGATAATCGTCTCTGCCATCGGTTAGAAGCTACTTCGCCTCCCCAGGAATTTAGGAAACGTTCGTTATCCACTGTACAAATTTGCAAAGATTCCAGGGAAGTTGTCGGCTCTGAGGTATTTCGCTGCATCGTTATCACGGCGGCTTCCTTGGAATTTCGTCGTTCAAATAACAGCCTCCTACGCTTATCTTCATGCGTGGACACGAAGCGCCCCCTCGCCTGCGTCGCAGGGTACGTATTAATTTCCTGCTATTGTGCGCGTCAAGTGCATGCGCGGGGATAGACGGGACGTGAATGCGAATCGTCGTAAATAAGTGAAGGGTCGGGGGATCCGCGAGCAGCCCCGTGTCTGACAAGGGAATATTGGAAATAAATAAGTCTCGCCAGCCCTTTGACTTCGAACAGTATCTCGGGGCTCGGCGAGGGGGCGCTATCCTCCGCGAAGTGGAATCGTGTTCGCGATTCATTGGACGGAACAGCAGACGCAAAGTGCTGCTTAAGGGGGGAGCCTGGTGTAGGGGGTCGAAGAAATCGATTTTTTTTTGCATAAATCAATAGTTAAACATCGCGATGATATGCTCCCAAAGCAGCAAAACGAAATTCGAAAAATTAAAGCGGATATAGCCGATTTTGCTACGGAGCGCCAGGCTACCACAAAACTTGAAATGTGTTTTTCTCGAAACGACAGTTTTATACTTTGCGGGCAATGTAACTGAAAAAATATTCAACCAATCGACTTGGCCTTGTGCACGGATATTTGTGAACATTTTCTTCATAGTACTAAGTTATTAGTATAATGATATTGTTTAAATAAATAACTTTTTTTTAGACATTTAAGGCAAAATTTCGTTGGAAACTGAACTTTTTATTCAAGAGGCTGCCATTTGTTCATTTTGCATCTTTTAAGTTTCAAATTTCTTCGTTCTGTGCGTACACTCATAAACTAAAAGAAAATTGTTCGATTTTTGGTTTCAGATGAAACCAAAAGACGCTACGTTGCCCGCAGTGCAATAATTGCGTCGCCAACGGACTGGGCATAACTTTGTTATTTGCCGCTCTTTTTTAATAAAATTTTTTTGTTATATACCTTAACCTGTTGATACAATATCCTGAAAGTTTCAGAAAGATCTATCAAATACTTTCTTTAAAAAAAATTCCCGAAAAATGCCTCGATTTTCATTTAGTTACACCAGGCTCCCCCCTTAAATACGCCCCCGCGACACTCGAGTCTCTTCGCTGCACTTGGTCAGGAGTTGAATTGGTCAAGAGAGAAATTTACTTCTTATCTTTAGAAATTTATTATTTATTTCTCCCTCAACTACCGATCCCTACACCCTTTCAGCCAACCCCTGTCAATGAGTCAGTTACCACTCACGTCCTCCCTAATTTTCTCAGATCAAGGCACCGTGTTAGAATACAATGTTTATCTATTTAAGAAAATAAAAGTTACACAGTCGATCGTCAGTATAATAATAATAAGAACTGTGTAAAACTTAAACTAAAAGTAATAGAAAGAAAGAGTAGTCTTTAGCGCGATACAAGTTAACCGTTTGGAGGGTTTTCTCGGACTGAGAAGCGCAGGGGTCGAGAAGACCGTTTTCCCCTCTTTTGGGTCTCCTGCGACGAAAGAAAGGAAAACTCACAAGTCACCGGGTCCCCAAAGTCCCTGACACTCCAACTCCAGGAACAGTCCATCGTTCTACACATTCCAACACACCGCGTACAGCGTGAAACTGGGAAGCGTCAGCGTAGGAGCAGACGACAGGGCGAAGATAGCAAACCGATCGAGCGCTGCAAGTCTCTTCTAGCCAGCCGAGCGTGGCGACTAAATGAATAAGTGTCCGAAGAGAAATGCCCGCGATAAAGACAATAGTCCTAATAAAGAGTGTAAAGAGAGCCAGAGGAGTCTGGCCGTTCCCCATGCGCCATCGCGCAGCTGTCGAGCGGAACGGGGACTCTGCGCGCTGCTTGTTTAATGAATGTGAGAATACGTGAGTCAGGGCCGGGGGACACAATGGCCCGGCTGCGTGGGTGTGCGTGCAATGGCGCGAACGAGGGGGGCACAGCGGGGACCCGTCTGAAAGTAACGATTCGAGAGTACGTTCGCGCTGCTGGAAGGCCCGGCGCGGAGGAGTGCTGCTTTCCTCCGCGTGAGTCACGTTTACGCACGCCGCTGCACGCGTGCCACCCTCCGGCTCTTCAGATCCGCTAATACCGGGGCAAACTTCGCGCCGAATGTTTGGAGTAACGCGAGGGGATTCGGCAGAAGTGTACACGACTCGGTGCAACTCTTTTCGAGCAGAGTCAAAGGGGTAGGCGAGCCGCAGGGAAGCGGAATCTCCCCTGGACCCTGCACTGATTTCTTCGGGGGAACGCCAACTTTTCGATCCCGAGGGTAACTCCGGCCTCGGAGGAAACACGATTGGGTACCGTTTCGAGTTTCAAAAAATCGCAGCGCTAGGATGCAGGTACAGTATTGTCTCGTTAGCGACTCGCTGGTCGGGACCGGCGTCGAGTCGGTATCGTGAACAGAACCCTAATTCCGAGTGTTCGTTTCTCGCTTCTTTCTGGCCGGAGGGGGGAGCGAGATGGAACATCAACGCGTCGTCGGTCTCGTACCGTCCTCGCTCGCTTTCAGTGCCTCTCGCTCGCTCTCGTTCCATCTGGGCAAGAGTGAGACAAAAGTGGTGGGGATAGCGAAGAGTCGGTATCGTGTACACAAAATCGAGTCGCTAACGAGACAATACTGTAGCACGAATTTCATCTTTGCCGAGAGGCGTGGAAATTTCGTCCCTCGGGGGGGCGAAAAAATTGCGGACGCTGTTTTTGGCCTGTGTCGTTTAATCGACGATCAAGGGGCGCCCTCGACGCCAGATTTCCAGCGGAGATTGCACAGACTGAAGTCGGGGGCGCAACCCATGGGAGACAGAGGGGGAGAGAAGTGCATCGCGGGCACACGTGTGGAGGGTGTCGCGCATGCATTCGCTTGTATGCACCTGCGCGACACATGTCGTACTTGGGGCTTGGCAGACGTGCAAGATGGGAGCCGTCTCCACGCCGCGACGAAATTTCCGGGAGACGTCCGTGAAAGAAATTTCACGTATTTTTATCCGTCGCCTAGCTATCCCTCTTCCCCCGACTCGCGGGTAACATTCTACCCTCGCTCTGTTAAAACTGAACGCGCGGAAGAAATTCGGCTGCGGTTCGCTCGTTTCTACAGTTCTCCGCGAGGTGGTTTTTTTTTATAAGAAATTAAACACTCGCTTCAATCAAGGGCGGATTCAGAGGGGGGCGATCGCCCGCCCAAGAGTAATAAAATAGAAAAATATTATGACACTGTGTACTATTCTGTACTACAGTTCTCCGCGAGGTGTTTTTTTTTTTATAAAAAATTAAACACTCACTTCAATCAAGGGCGGATTCAGAGGGGGGCGATCGCCCGCCCAAGAGTAATAAAATAGAAAAATATTATGACACTGTGTACTATTCTGTACTACAGTTCTCCGCGAGGTGGTTTTTTTTTTATAAAAAAATAAACACTCACTTCAATCAAGGGCGGATTCAGAGGGGGGCGATCGCCCGCCCAAGAGTAATAAAATAGAAAAATATTACGACACTGTGTACTATTCTGTATAAATAATTAATGTGAATGTAATTACTTAGGTTATAGTTTCAGATAGAGATATTAAAATATAAATTTCAAGCAAATTTTAAATCTTGTAAAGTAAGATTAAAAAATGCACTTTTACATATTTCGCCCCCTCCAAGAAAGGCTCCTGAATCCACCACTGACTTCAACTCGAATTCCACTTGAAGATTCGGAAGCGTATTGCTTTAATTTATAGTCGAAGACCCCGTCTTTGAATCTTCTCAGAGTCTGTTCCGATTTGCTGCTTGATTTCAAAGTGCAATTAATTCAAGCGCGCGTGCCGCAAAAATAGAGAGGCGTGCCGAGGATCATTGGTAATGCTCGCTGGACGATCAGAAAGCAATATTTCAACCCCCGGAGCCGTGGCTCGAGCCGCGCTTCGGCAGACCTTTATCGCGACACACGCTTTTCGCCGAGCACATACGCCAAGTGTCACGTTTATTTATTGTTTATTGCGCGCACGCGACTGCACTCGATGCCGTGCCAGCGACAGGGAGTTCGCAGCAAATGAAAATAGAACGGATCGATGGTGTTTTCAGTAAAGAGCAACCGCAGCGCTCGGAAGATTCTTAAAACGATTCGCCCGGCGCCATTCTTCCCTCCCACGGTTACGCGATGGAAAACTGGCGGATACCAGCCAAATCGCCCACACGTTCAACCAAGCGCCCAGCTTTAATTTCCCCAAAATCGATCGCCTGTCTCGATTCAACCGGGAACACCGGCTTCCTGTTCGGAGTACGTCGAGTCAGGGTCCGCGATATTTCCACGCAAAACGCGCCTTCGATTCAGCGTACTGGAACGCAGCCATCACTCTTGACCTGCACGGTCAAACGTTTCCACGACTGAAAGGTGAAAGCGCCCGTGTACTGCTCCGCAATGCTGCGAAAGTACTTTCAAATTCTACTGTTCGGAGGGTCCTGAGTCGAATATTCGATGTCAAGTCCCACCTCGTTAGTCGCAATTCATGGTCAGGTTCAGGTGCGCGAGGTGAGCTGTCCGAGTATCCCAGTTTGTGGTACATCGATAATAAAACCATCACCGAAGGTCGAGAACCATCCTCAAAGCACCCTGTAAAATATTAGCCCACCCTTAAGGGGGAGGTTCCCGTTTAGAGCCCCCAAAAATGGGTGATCTTTAGGAATTAATTAAAGGAAAACTACTGTATATAATTTAATGGGGCGTTTTGCATTGTATTAAGGGTGTCTTAGATTATAGAAATATATTTTTTGTTTTATAAATTAATAATTACAAACGGCACTGGGGAGTCGTTAAAGTCAAGGCGTCGAAAAATTCATCCAAATCGGTGGGACCTGTTGTATCCCCAAAAGTTATTATCCGATTCGACTGAAACTCTTTTTATTTTGAAGAATATACTTCTGGCTAGGGGGATGCCAAAACAAAAAATGCAAAAATGACATTTTTTAAGAAAATAACCACACTTGAAGTTTGAAATCACTTTCCCCCTATATTTTCGCCCTCTCAACGCCTTTGAAAATTATAAATTTTCAATTTTTTGTATTTTTTTCTGGTTTCCCCCTAGCTAGAAGTATATTCTTCAAAGTAAAAAAAGTTTCAGTCGAATCGGATAATAACTTTTGGAGATACAGGTTCCACCGTTTTGAGAACACTGTTTCGAGAAAAACGCGTTTAAAGTTTTACGCGAGTGTTACCCATGCATTTGCCGCTACTCAAATGCCTATAACTTCGGGAATTTTACTAAAAGGTTGAACATTCGAAAAATGAAATAAAAAAAAATCGACTTTTAGACCGGAACCTCCCCTAAAAAAAAATCGACTTTTAGACCGGAACCTCCCCTAAAAAAAAATCGACTTTTAGACCGGAACCTTCCCTTAAGCTCCTTCCAAATGGTAGGGTAGATGTACAATTTCTGGTCATTGCACTGTTTTAGGCCACGCGCATAATTGTCTCATTTTTAAATTGCTCGCAGATCATTATGTAGAATCCCACGTCACATATATTCTGTTTAGTATACCGCCAAAAACATAAGGTTACATTTATTGCTTCCACGGAAAAATATTTTTTAAGAAGTGGCCGAAACCGATACAATACCTTAAAGTGGCCTCAAATGGTGCATCTACCCTACCCCTGTTCTAATATCAATCAAAGCGCAATCGATCCCTCTGCGATCGCGCTGGAAAACAAACGCAACGGTCGAAAAGGGTGTCGAGGTGACCGGCGACAACCAGTTGAACGGAAACTCGAGCGGGTCGCAATTTCGCGACGTCCAACGCAGACGCAGGAAACGTTTGGTGGAATTCCGTGGCGAATGGTCGCCGAATGGGGTTCCGTTTGTGCGCTCTGCTCGCGGCACGGAGTTCAATTCCGCCCGCCGTCTGGCTCATTAACGTCTCTCTTTGTCACCGTGACTTCGCTTCGTTACTTTCGGCCTCCCCCGCCGCACTTTGACCCGCGGCTGGTCCGATGGAGTCGTAAATCTTTTGAAAACGACGGCTCGCCCAGCCGTGGCCCGAGCTCCATTCAATTGTCAGACGCACCCCGCGAGCTTCGCTGCGCGATTCGCCCGTGCCAAATCCAATTATTGTCTGGCGGGCACGGTGTTTGGAAAAATCGGCCCTTTGTCTCGCGAAAAATATTTCGCAGCGGAAAAGAGTCTGTGCACGGTGGGGCGAATGCCAGCCGAGACAACTGGGGTAGGTGTTATCGGGGACAGATTAGTCAGAGTTAGACAAATATCGCAGGTACATCCAAAACAATTTCTACCGAAATTTAACAATAATTTTCTATCAATATTTCCGAAACTAATAAACACCCGAAGCTGCAATTTTAGATTTAGGATTCGCACACCCTCCCCACACCTCCCACCAAACCTCGTGTCGATTGGTCACTGGGGCCACTCGGAAGTACAGCTTTTTTTAAATCTAATTTTCAAGCGATGTTGCATCGCACACGCGAAACCGAGTTAAATGAATTATAATAAATCCTTAAAAGAATTTGAATAACTGAAAAAAATACAATGTAGAAGATATTACGCGAGGAAGGGAGGCGAGGAGGTTGGAATATAAAATCTTACGAACTCTTATATCGGTGGAGGAGGAGGTAAGAAATCGCTAAAACTGCCCTCGCGCAAGTTAACCCTCGAGCGGGCGCGCTTTGTGAACTCCGTTCACCGATCTGCGTATTTCCTTCGTTAGGTCTCGGTTAGACAAACATTCTCTCCGCGCGATCGTGGTGTGTTTCAAGAACCCTATAACGCTCGTGCCAGTTGATTTTCATTTTTGATGTTGAAAATATTTTGCATATACTATTTCTGTGTTTTTAAATACATTTACTGCATTTTTGGATACACTGCTAATATTTTCCCATCGCATTTAATTTAAGTTACCACAGAGAAACCGTTTCTGAAGTGTAACATATAAGGGGGCTAAAATAATTATTTCCAACTGATCAACTGAGTTCACCACGCGCTTGTTCGTGTACCTATCATTGGCGCGCCCGCCCGAGGGTTAAGGGCGGCCCCGTATGGAGAACGGAGCTTCGTTGATGAAGGGACTTTCGAGATGCATAGTACCTTCAGCGTTCGCCAAGCCTCAGAAGTAGCAACGGGGCGCTTTTTCGCAACGCTCGGGGAATCGGACTTTTTCCGCGGCTATGTTTCTTGCACGGTGACAAACGGGCTTTGTTTCGTTCGTACGGGTATAAATAAGTTCTGGCCGGGTGATCTTTAGGCGCGGGAGCCAGTCGGAGCGGGCAACAAGCATGTCTCGTTGTAACGGAATACATTTGCATATTAATTGGCAACGATATCGATCGCGTATCCATTCATGGGAAACTGCGACTTTTTCGCGAAGCTGCTCGGCAACGCTGGGACCACTCGCTGGCTGCTGCAGCTTGTTAAGCTGGTTATCTTTACGGTAATGGTCTTTGAGTTATGGTTATAAGCAGGCTTGCCACCTTATCACCATATAAATCCCGAAGTGTCACGCATTCCAACCCGGAGATTCGAATATAAAGCCGGAGATGGAAAGAGCAAAGAAGAAAATGCTTCGCTCTGGAATACGGGAGAAATAAATGTGCAATTCGATTAAACACGAACTATTGAGAATTTGAAAATATCAGTTTTTTAATCGATAACTTCTTACGATCTGATTTTTCTCTACAACACTTTGCTGGAAAATCCAAAGTCTCCGGGCTAAAATCGGAGAGGTGACGACCCTGGTTATAAATCCGAAGCTCGCGGTTTGACTTCAATCGATCATTACGCGATTAAGATATCAATTTTTCTGTCCGCGCAAAACTGGCAAAATCCGTCAGTTATCCTCCGACTAGGAAATGGAAACTTTTCAGCGTTTCTTCCGCGAACCCTCCTCCACCGGGGAAATTAACGCTCGTCGTTACCCCCTCGTCTTTCGAACCCGAAGGCTGTGTTCGCCTCGTGAACTTTTAACGTCTCTCTTAAATTCGCTAATTACCGAGTCGCTGGGGCGAATACGATTAAATTTTGCTTAACGACCTCGCACAGCCAACGGGAATATCCTGTGTCTAATTAAAACCGCCGCCGCGTCGTCCTCGCGCGTCACCCGCGCGCGCTTCGAGTACCTGCTCTAAAAAAATCGCGAATTTCTAGCAACAAACGGGAATTCTGACAACGCGTCTCTAAAGATCACTCGAGCCTCTTTCTAATTATAAGACAGCGGAATAAACGAAGAGGTAATTCACTTAGAAATTAAAGATGCGGAGCAACGAACTGATTACGAGTACCCGAAATATAAAATGAGTAGAGTCATTTTGAAGCCTTGGAAATTACTGTTCGAACCATTGCAATAAAGTTTGGGAAAAGTGTAGAACGTAGATGGAGACGAGACAAAGCAAATACGTATTAACCCTTAACTGGTATCCTGGGGTCGCTCGTGACCCCAAGCACCCAAAGTTCGATGTACAATTTGGTAAACTGAATTTCTAATTAATTTTATAATAATATTTTAACTTTCTACGCTTCTATTATTTTATACAGTACCTATGAAGAAAATATTCGAACTGGTTGCTCTAGTGTCGACTTTACAAATTTCTGTGCCCTTTTTTACTCGGGGTCTGCCACGACCCCAGTGTGCCAGTCGCGTTTGCCAAAAACAGTATACCAGTTAAGGGTTAAGTTCTATCGAATAAAGAGTAGAAGCAGGGTTGGAGAGAAATCTCCATCAACGACGTGGACAAAGGTTAAGCAGAAGTGTTTCCCTCGAAGTTCGCCCAAAACAAGCAGCAACCAGCCGAGCGAGCAGACTAACTGCTCCACCCCCGCGCGCGAAATAATAAATCAAACTTTCCCAACAAGGATCTAACTTCAATTTAATATCCAGGGTGACCCGCCTGCTCTCCACGCTCTAAAGAGCAAGTTGCAGAATGTTAATGCAGTTTCCTTCCCGCGTCCGTTCCTAGCTGCACTGTTTGGACAGCATATGGTGCAATTTGCCCCAGCCACGGTGCTCGTTCACATCTCGCTGGGGTAACATCGTTTTCTGGAGTGCTCCGGTCGATTTCTAAACCTCGAATCCAGCTTGCTACTCTGGGAAATTGAATGCTTGAATACCATTATTCTGAGGGACCTCGAACTTGCACTTCCCTGCGTTATTTTTTACAGAAGCTTGGAAGGAATTTCTATGGGAGGATGTTTGGGGACTCCCACTGCAAAGGCTCCTCGACTTCAACCAGTAGAACGGAGCCCGTTGCTCCGAGAAATTAAGAAGTCACACAGAGGTGTTTGCAGGTCCCTTTTAGTAACTTATCGCAGGGGAGATTGAACGAAGCTTCGCAGAACGATGATTCAAGCTCAATGGCTCAAAGAATGAGAAGATAAGAGCGCAGTGCCACCAATGGACTGCTTCAGTGTTCGAATGAAAAGAGAGATCTCTGAGAGGCAGGGAGAGCAAAAAAACGACTGCTTTCTATGTACCTCGCTAATTAAATAATTAAGTGGAACACAGGCTCCATCGATCGCTCTTTGGGTGACAGAAAGAGGCAGTTTAATGCTAAAAGGATTAGCCGACTGTGATCTAGCTCCTGCGATTTATGCACACGAAACTGCAGCGAAACCTTGCGCAACATCTGTGCAACTTGCAGCGTCTTTTATTGACTGTCGTGTTATGGATGGCTTCAATCACGCGCAATTGCAGTGTTTTTCCACGGTGCCGTGTTATTTTTGCCTATTGACTCGTCCACCGGTAGATTCTCTTTTATCTTAATCGTTGCCTGCTGAAATTATGCAAGCTGGCCACCCCCTCAATTCGAGCAAACTTCCACTGTCCATTTCTCTTTACAGTGACTTTGTTGCTTAAATTTTATACGATTGAGAAATTGTGTCCACAATACCCGAGAGCTCTGGTAAGTTACTCACCAGCATTGAAAAGCTCTATATCGTTATCTAATTTCAGTAGAACTCTGAGCTATCTGTACTATTGTCGGAGAGTCCTTGTTGAAATAAAAACAAACGCTCAGAGTGTTTTGTACCGGGCGTATCGACGCAGAAAATTAATAAAATGATTTTCGTTGCGAATCAACGTTATAATCACTGTTTTCGGAGAAGCAAGCAATGCAACAGCAACGCCACTGTCGCCGAGCCTAATCTGGAGGAAGCAGTTTGCAGAATTTGCGATTGGGCGTTAGATAAGACAGAAATTCTACTTCCCAAGCGCGAAGCCTTACTATTTCATTCATTCCGGTTCATTAAAGCCTGCAAACAGTGCGCGCGACGATAAGAGAGATAGGATAAGAGAGATAGCTGAAGTTTCAGTGTCCAAACGACTCGCTCTGCGTCTCGCACACACGGAGGGCTGACAATCATAGTTTCCGAATCAAACTTTACGACCCCGTGGTCGCCTTCTGCTCCGATCGAAAACCAAAGCTACGCGCGCCACAGTTCCACTGTAATTTGCAATGAACGAGCATGAATTTTGTCGAAGTGGAGGACAAACGCGTTTCCAAAGCACGAAAATTCTCTACTGCAATCGCGCTTCGGTGGCTCGATCGATCCTTCGCATTTAATGGCACTCAACGCCTAAGCCCCGATTTTTCCAAGCCGGCAATCGCGGCGGATTGAAGGAATTTCCAATCAGCCCCTGATCAGGGGGAGGGCGAATCACGGCGGGGATCGAGGAACGCCTTCTAAATTAAACTCGAAACAGCGAGAGCGTCGACGACAAAGGAGGAATCGCGTGATTCGTGGGAGGACTCGAGCGACGTTGTTCCTCTTTCGCGTCCGCGTGCTACCCTTTGTCGGGGAGGAAAGGACGGATCGACTGTCGCTTTTGTCCGCCAGCGGCAGTGGCCGCGATGGAAACACCGGTTCTCGTTCGATCACCGACGTTAAGCATCGTGGGCCGCGTATCGGGGAAAGATGGGTGACCGTTTTTCTCCTGGTGCGTTGCTTGCTGCTGGCAACCTTGCGGGTAGGTTTCCCCTGTTGCGAACGTTTATAATTCGTGATCGTGTTATGGCCTACCCAATAGCAAAATTCCTTACAGTGATCCCATCGAGTCAAGACGCGGTCTTTCGGAACCCCACTATGCTTTCCGCCCACCCTGTTGGCCTGCACGGTGGTTTCCTAGGGAGGAACGATGCTCACTCCATCTTGCTTGGTTTAAACGCTGCTATAGAGGAGACTCTGAGGCGCAGCGCGTCAGTTGGATCTTTCAAAAACCGACACTATCTGTCGCTTTCGTCCGAGGATGGCCAACGGAGATCGATAACGCGCTTCGCCGTTTAGAGCCAGTCGATCGTTTCGAAACAGCGAGGATCGTGGACAACGCTAATAAAATCGCAATCGCCTGGATCCTCGTCCAGATCAGTGGCGAATTTAATAGGAATTTAAAGGGAAGAAAATGCGAATGGAAGGGCAGAGATTTAGCGGCGAGAGTATATTTCGCACCGCTGAATATTCAGCGAAATTATATCGAATTGCTCCATAAATTAATAAGACCCTTTCACTCCGCCTAATCACCGCGATCATCAATTCGAATGGGAATTCTTCCCGAGCGATAGAACAGAGGGGAAGAATGAAGTAAAAAGAAACGGAGCCGATTTGATACCAGCCTCGTGGAGCAATAGCAGTTAATAAGACGCAATTGTTCGTGGCGCGGAAGTAATAGAGGCATCTCGAGGAGTCCAATAAAAGCTGTTGATCCGCCGGTTAGTACCGAAACGATAAGGAGAGCTGACGTACGTCAGCTGTTCGCGAATAATACCGTACTGTTAGAGCGATGCCGTTATCCTCGAGACTAATCGATAAAACGGGACGAGGAAAGAGTCGCTCGCAAGAAATACGCGTCATGGACTACTAAGCAGAAAATCGTCTCCTTTCGCGCTCATCCGAAGGGGATTCGGCCGTAAATCCGTTCCCGCGACTTCTGCGAATCCTGGCTTCCGGCGACCGCGGAAATCCGCGCGGGGAATCTCGAAATACTTGATCAAGAATCGCGGAGACTCCACTCATTCGTTTCGCTACGCTTTCGAGCTATTAAATTAATTAAACACAGAATACGATCGATCGCTGTTATTCTCACTAACACAGATATCGAATCAATTACGTTCCTTTAATCGGATCCTTATCAATCGTGCGTAGTTTCCTCCTGCGCGTCATAAGGCGAATCGAAAGGCTTGAATAATATAATAATCAGGGCGATAAATGTGGGGCAAGACTTTCCTATCGCGAACATCCTGCGGTAGAGATATGTGCATAGAATAGAAATATATTTGTGCAGTCTAAATTGAAAGAGGCGAAGTCTGGGCTTTAAGAACTAGTCGCACTGTTTCTAGATACGTAGCATCGAATTTTCGAGCGGAGTGGTTTTCAGTATTAAAATAAACCATGTTTCTTTGTTGAGTTTCTTAAGAAGTGTAAATTATTACCACCCTCTCGTCTCCCACCTCGGATGCATTTTTCTAATAACCTTGACCAGTCTGTTGAATTCGACGAAGCTTAAGTGTACGAGCCACGCTGCCCTAATTCCCGATTCAGAGTTCTTCTGATCCGAAACGTACGGCAGCGCTGGACTGGCCGCGCAAATAGTCCAACGTCGACCTCGGACGAGGGAAAGGAGAGCTGTCGATTGAGAATCGCTGGAGTGGGCCGCGAACGAACGGATCATCGACAGCTCTTTCATTGTCGACGCTCTTCCGAAACGGAAGAACAGTCGAGGGGGGGAAAAAGCATCGCGGAAAGACGGATAGGAAGGTCTGTATAATACGAGCGCACACGGTAGACGTCAGGTCTGTTAGGCGATGACGAATGCTCGCTATCAACTTCCTGTTGGAATTGATATAGATGCTCGAGCCCTGCCACTACTTTAACGCGAGCAACCGGGTCATTGATCCAGCTCGTTCAGTCGCCGTGCTTTTCTATAAATCGTTCTCTTCGTGGGAATTCCGGAGTGACGCGATTTCCTGGCACGTCGGTTAGTAAGATCGAAATGAATTATCGAGTGTCGAACCTTCCACTGACAGCGCGACTAATAATAATATTAATTACAAGCTAATTCCGTGATTCAATACTTATCGAGTTTATTCTAAAACCACGTCGATAACGTAATGTTCCGGAACGTTACTGTATCACCAACCAACGATCCTATGGAACGAAGGGAAACGGAGCTTCGCGGTAATAAAATTCCTTTCCTAGCGACACTGCCGTTCCCAAGACTAATCACGCTCCAATGACCGCGCGTAAACGTGCTCCCGCGCAGGACACGGTCGGGTTCAACAAAAAGAAAAGGACTCCTCGGTAACGCACTCACTGATATTCCCCGTAATACGCGTCGACGAGGTTACCAAGTAAAAGCCGCCCATAGCGTGGCCAGCAGCGCTGGAAGCTTATACGATGCGTTTCGGAACGCGGTATTAAATATTTTTTTGACAGCGATCTGTTTACCAACACACGCGGGCCGGCCATTTTCGAGCGCGGCGCGCAGGGCGTAACCAAGGCCGCGGTGGAGCTGTCCCTAACCCTAAGCAACGTCTACGGTCGCGTCTCTGCGCTGCCGACTCTCCTCGCTCGCTCGCTTCGCGAATAACAAAGATTGCTCGTTGAACACTTACCTTCGGGGTACGCCTGCTTGGTCTGCACGAAGTCTATGAACGAGTTGGTCACGTTGTACAGCTGGCCCATGCCCTTGGGGTTGAACTTGGTGGTGGCGTTGTAGGGCAGCCCGGTGATGTTGACGACGGTGTAGTTGAGCGCCTGCGAGGCCATGATCCCGTTCAGCTGCCGGTCCAGATCCTCGCTGATCACCCGCATCCGAGTGGTGAGCGTGGCCTCCTGGCTGGCCACCAGCCCCGGCACAAACAGCAGCAAGAGAAACGGGAAACCATGATGCACTACGGCACTCAGCCGATCACCGCGAGAACCCACGAGAAACATGCTGCGTACAGCGACCAGCGCCCGTGACGCCTCGCTACGGACTGACGGGCGAGCATTGGCGGGGGGCACGCGGAACCGGACCGTCCCCGCTCCGCGCTCGCGTTGCTGCGCGCGCAGCCAGGTGACTCGATTCGCTCGTTCCTCTTGTACACACAAATTATTTGTCATTTTGGTAGGTTCTTTTTAGTATCGCTCGCTGGGATATTTCTATGATTATTTCAGATTATTGACGAATGAAAGGATTTAAACTGATTGCCTTTTCGGTTGTTACGGAGAGGGGTTAAGGTAATTGTTCCTGGTTCACTTGTTCCTTGGAGTTACCGTTAGGGCGGGAGAATGGTGGCTTGCGAATTGGACGGAAGGTGTTTGAAGTTTTATTAAGTAGAATTCCGAGGGCTTGATTTTTAGGGAGTTTGGTTGTTATAGTCTGATGGAGGCTCGCGTTTGAGTCTTCTGAGGTTAGGGTTCCGTTTCAGTACTCCACAGAGTGAATCTTGCGTGTGTTTTTTCTATTTCGTTTGATGGAACTTGGAAATCGTTTTTTAATGATATATTGAGTTAGAATGAATTGTTTCTTCTGGTGTGTAATTTAAGAATTCTCAGCCCGCTTGTTTAGAGGCACCATTCGAGGCTCTCAGTGCTCTGCGTATTGCAGAGTTAATTAATTACACTTTTCAATGATATTTGACTGCTTCGATGTGTCCTTTTCAAACGTATCGCAGTAACGAAGCTATGCAGCAAACGTATTCGTAATCCTCGCGCGTGCACGTGATTGGTCG
The DNA here is from genome assembly GCF_050908995.1 of Andrena cerasifolii. Classification (NCBI taxonomy): domain Eukaryota; kingdom Metazoa; phylum Arthropoda; class Insecta; order Hymenoptera; family Andrenidae; genus Andrena; species Andrena cerasifolii. Next base: position 10,161,174 of record NC_135129.1, read on the forward strand.
AAGGGAGTCCAGGTCCGCGGGCGAGCCAATCAGTGCGCAGGATTTTCCTCGCAACTTTCAAACGCGCGCCCTTGTTGCTGCAGCGCGGAGGATTGTGTTTTAATTAATCGTAGCACCCCGTTCACGATATGACAATTGTTTTCGCGCGGCAATTGCAGTGGCGAAAGGAGGAGCAACAGCGAATTAACGTGAGAACCGTGACGAAAGTAGCATCCAGGCTGTTGCATCATTTAATTGACTTGTTGCAACGGTCGAGATGATCTTCGCTTAGAGGATCCTAGCGCTGCAGCTGCCTTTAACCGTCGCGTTTGTTCTCTAAACATCTCGCACTTTCACTTCCTCAAGCTCAATGCCAGGTTAATTAAAAAAAAAAAAATTCCCAGCTCTGTTGCAATTCGGTGCTCCTCATATCTGAAACATCCTTAAGAAAACCCAAGCTTACTCACAGTTTCAAAGTTTCCCGACGAGAGGAACTGGCTATCAGGTTGGCCGACTTAACAGATAAAGAGGCTCAAAGAAATTATGTATTGCCTTGCCGGGCGATTCGATAAGACACGCCAATACGCAGCGATGCAATCGTCTCAAGCAGCTTTAATTTCGACCTTCTCGCCAGATCTAATCTCAGCCTACGAATCTTAGGTCAGTTCAGATAACGCTACCGACGACAGACTTCGGAATCACCGGCGATCCTCCCGTCTCGTTCGAAGGAGGACATCCGATCTAGCGATGGGAAAAAATACTCGGAGACCGGCGCACCTGCGGCTGCTTCTTTTTCTTCGTGTCGCTGCATACCAGCCCGTTCAAGCTTTCACGCAGAGAGCCACTTTTAAAGACCAGTTTGATTTTAAATAAAAAGCCAACCCCTGTAATTACGAGGAAAGTCTCGCGGAATCGGCAAATCAACTCTGATAATTTCTCCCCGACGCGCGTGCGGCGATTTTTCTGTCGCGTCTGGCGCTTTACTAGCCGCGCGACGCTATCACCGCCGAAAGTCCCGCGGACGAGACGAAAGGAGGCTCGAATCGAAGCGGATCCAGTTTGGTCGAGCGAGTTTCCATCGTTCCTCGCCGTTGCGTTCGGTTGACACGTAGCAAGCCGCGAATCCAGGTCACGACATCGAAAACTGCATTTCGATCGGCTCTGTTTTCTGGTGACCCGAAAACCCGTGCCGGGCGAACCACTTAGGCCGAGCGAAACACGCGGCCGGAGTTGCGCAAATTCGCACGAAAATATCCCCCAGCCGAAACGCAGAAAAGTGGGCATAATCGCGATTAGATGTAACGCTAGTAAACAAAAAATAGCGAAAGGGTGTCGACAGCACTGGTTTATTTCACGCGCCCTCGCTCCGGGATCTATTTCGCCAGAGCTCCGCTGCTGCGATCCCTCCGGGTCACTGCCGGCTCGCCGATGAAAGGAATTTTAACTCTGCACTTTGGTAAACTCGGCAGAAGCGCGAGAGTATGTATCTTTCTGGACGGAGTTATGGGGCTTGCCCGACTGTCCCAACTACGAACTTCTCGGGCAAGCTTGCGAGTTGAATAACTATGCGTGGAGGCAGCCTTCGACGTCTAGAGCCCTGTTAAGGGCCGAGTTTTCTTCGGGACGGCTAACGGTATGCGGAACGGCGAATGCACTTCGAGTAATTCACCTGGCGGGCTTTATTCGCGGGCAACTTCCAAAGGGGCTTCTTCCCCAGCGAAACTTCTCCACCGAGGTACCATTTCCGCGCGAAACCGCCTCGACTCCCCGAGACGACGCGTCCAATGGAGGTAAAAGAATCCAGCGATCTCTTCCCTCTCGACGTTACAACGGAGATAATATTATCACTCGACGAGTTAACTCTGATCCACGCACGAGCTCTCCAAGTGGCGGCGTAAATATCGTTAATTAACGTTGATCGATTTCCGAGCAATGGTAGATTTGGATAAATCACGAATGTCACTTAAGTGACACTGTTTCAGCGGCGAAAAGGGGAGAGGCGCGGAGGACTGTTTCCTTGGAAATTAAAAGAGTTTCTAACGCTAACCGGGAGCTCTGGTTGAGGGAAGGGTAAGGGCGCTGGTGGACCTGTAATTAAAGTTACCGGTGTCGACAGGCGGCGCACGAGGCGCAGTGACTGGGGAAACTGCGTCTGAAAATAGTCCCGAGTGCTTCCAGACATAGCGGGCCGGTTTAAAATTGGCATAAAACTAGGCTACGTTCCACCTGACCCTTCAGAAACTTGCTATGGCGCATCTGTCATTGCGAAACCGGAACTGCTCGTCGTTGCGCGTCCTCCGGTTCACAAATAATCGCGTCTTACAAGCTATTGATAGTTGCGCATCGTCCCTCGATCCCCGGACTTATCGCTGGATCTATGATCCACGATCGATTGGCGCGTCGTCCCGCGGCAAAAATGCTTTCTCGCGAGACAATAAACGCTGGCGTTGCGAGAGCCTCGGTATAAATCCCCAAGGCAACGCTGTCGTTCGGCCAGCTCGACAGTGACGTTATTACGAAACTCGAATAGCGCGGGTCGCGGCGAGCAAAAGCGAATGACCGTTCGCTCGGCGGTCCAAGAAACTCGAGAGCGGAGGGATCTGGGTGGGAAGAGGACTTAGGAAGCGTAACTTCTGCATTTAATGGGCTTGGGGAGCTCGCTGGCAGCCGCGGCTGCGTCCGATGGCACTTTTGGCAGCTCCAGAGCTGACGGTAGGCTCGTGTCCTCTTGCGGGTTCAGCCAATAGATCGTTCTGAAAGCACGAGAAGGGAAAGGGTGAACTGTCTGCCCGCGCCTCAACAAAGACACCCGTCTGTCCTTTAACGGGTCGTCCTTAAATTACGTAAGGCTCTTTGGGGTGGTAGGGGGTCGGGAGTTTCCTACGTTTTCTTACAGGGGGAAGTCTGGTAGCGTCTTACGTAATATATTTTTTAACCTGGTCTTCGATACGAGCAACTTAAAAAATCATGCTTCGTCGCACACACGAAAGCCAGTTAAATGGATTGTACAAAGCCTGAAAAGAATTTTAATGACTGAATTGTTATACTGGAGGAGGGGGTAGGAGATCGCGAGAATTGCTCTTACGTAATTCAAGGGGTCGTTCTACTTTGATCGGTCGAAAAATCAAGCTATTTTAAAGATTTTTTCGAAATACACACAACATGCAATGAAATAAATCTTTCTGTTATTTATTAACCTACTCTCATATTACACAAAAAAAAATTAAACAGAATATTTTTAACTTCCAGGTCCATATTGCACCTAAAAAAAATTCGAAACGATTCTTCATCTGCAGGAGTATCGCTATCGCCCGTAGCTGAATTAACAATTTTTGTCGAAAAATAACCGAGATTTTCCTCCGGGAACACTCAATACAACTATTGGAGTGTTTTGAGCTAAGGGCGATAGCGACACTCGTGCGGATTAAGAATCTTTTCGAATTTTTTGTTTCGGATAAGCCTGAGCCGGGAAATTTCTGTTTTCTTTTTAGGTGTCATATTGACTCTGTAAAAAAAACAATTAAAACAGAGTAGCTCAACAAATACCAAAAAGATTTATTTCATTATAAGTGGCATTTACTGAGAGAAATAATCTTTAAAAACAGCTTAATTTGTCGTTCGATCAAAGTAGAATGACCCCTCAAGGAGCGCCCCTACAGAATTCTGACAAGAAATCAGTGCTTCAAGGTGCAAGCTCTACGGCTCCAAGAACAATCAGGATACACAAAATCGATTTTAACGCGGCAAACACCGATAGGCATTTCCAAACTGCGACAGATTACAGAGATAACAAGTGACTCCTAAGTGGAGTGACCATCGTTGCTCCACTTTGCGCGTAGACAGAGCGCAGAATACAAATGGAAAAGTCTCGTACGGCTAAAATCGTTATTGCCAATAAACAGCGAGTGTCTTGTGTGCGCGCGTGAATCGAGATAAGGGTGTTATCGCTAGCAGGCGATGATCGCGCACGGGGCTGTGCAAGCAACGGAGGAGAATAGCCTCGAAAAATACCTGTCCGTCGACGTAATGCTTTCGATCTCCTCCGCGAAAGCACCAGCGAGGCTGTGATCCGCGTCATCGTCGCGCTCGCTGCCGCCAGTTACGTTCCTCGTCCGACTGGTCGTCCCCGCGACGTCACTGCCATTTTCATCTCCATCGATAACCTGAGTGCTCCCCTCGGAACGGTCGATGACACGTTCCCCGATCGACTCCCCTCCGCCGGCCGCTTTGTGCCTCTGCTCCGCGTCGCTCCCCGCCAATCCATGCCCGTGCACCGCGGCCTGATCCTCTATCTTATCGGGATATCGGTGCAACACGTTCTTCTCGTAGTAGTACTGGCCAGGGCGCCTGATTACCTGCCTATTGTCGTTAACCTGAGGAACCAGTGGCTTTGGAACTTCGCCGGTGACTCGGTCCCCTATTCCATCGACCTTGTACCCAGATCCACCGGCCTCCGTCACTATAGTGACGCTGTGAACCTTCGTTGGTGTTGGTCGCGCCAGGCTCTGATAAGAACCACTGTCCAGCTTATCCAGCTGATCTTTGTGCGGTGCGATGGTGGCTTGCCAAGACTGATCGCGTTTGGGAACGTCTTGCACGGGTCTGTAAATAGGAGCGGGATCGGAGTAAGGTCTGCTTGGTCTCTTGAACTCTTCCGCCGGAGAAGAGGGACTCTTCGAGTACAAAGTGTCGGAGTTAACGCTGACCCCGTAGTCCACCGTGTTCGGGAATGGTCTCCCAGTGAGCGCAGCGTTGTAATCTGCTGGCTGATGGATATCGGGCCTGTCAGATTCTTTCTGATAGGTGGGCGTAATCGGCCGCCTAGTCGGCTGATGAAGCGGCCCGATCGAGTGTTGATCGTATGGTTTATCGAGTATCTGATAAGAAGGCAAGGCGGACGGCCTGATTTCGTGTATATTGTTCTGTGAGCCCCGATCAGCGGGATGCGGGCTGCTCGGCCTGTGCCCATAACCCTGCGAGCTCCAATGCCCCTGGCCGCTAGGTTGATTAACGAAATCGTGCTGTTGCTGCAACTTCTGCCAATTAGCCGCCTCGTAGCTGCTCCCACTGTGCGGCTGCTGGTTCCCCGGGGCGTCGTAATGAGGCCTCGGTAATTGTCCACCCGTTTGCTGCTGCGATTCGAGGCTCGACCAAGGGCTCGGCCTGTAATTCACCAGGTAGGCGTCCACGTCGTGGGGAGGCCTCTGCGTCGAAGGTCTCTGGAAGCTTGTGTAGTAAGTGTACAACGTTGGTCTGGGCGTGCTGGCTGAGTAGCTCTCGAAGAGGACGTCGCTGGGCCCGTAACTCGACTGGTAGCCCTGACTCAAGGGATTGGGGTTGCTTGGGTCGTTGAAAGCGTAGGGGACGTAAGGCTGCCCAGCTAGCGCGTTGGGCAGGGACGGTGGCGACGTGGGGATCGGTTTCAGTGGTACATACATTGGAATCGATTGTAAAGGACCATGCTGGAACGGTCTATTACTGATAACATCGAAAATCGGTCTCGAAGGGTTGATCTGCGCTTGCTGATTTCCCAGAGGATCTCCTCCCAAGTTCGACCCATAAACTGCGTCGTTGACGAAGATAGGCGAATTCACAGCGTTGTTCTGTACCACGATGGTGAAGTTGTCCGGTGGACCCAGTGGCTTCTTCACGACCACCCTGTTCTGTTGATGGATGCTACCCTTCAATGGTGGCGTCTTCTGAGGAGCAATGTTCACGGAGATTGGACTGATCCGTTCCTGCGTGGTGGGCTTGGCGGTGGTGACTTTAGGCTTCTTCTTCAGTATGTCCAAGATCCCAGCTCTGCTTCTCAGCTTCGACGGCCTCTCTGCCCAGAACTCCAAGTCCAGCTGGCCGATCGCTGGGTCGTCGCAAGGCAGGCGGCGGTTCCTCAGGTTGTCCGGCGCGAGGAAGACGAACGGCTGAACGGTGTCGATGTCGTCCATCGTGGAGCAGAGCACTTGGGCCAGGCTGACCCGCCTGATCTGCTGCAGCTGGCCAGGGGTGAAACTGCTCTCCTGCCCAGGGTTCTCGTACCAGAACCTGTCGCCGCGGCGGAGGTTGCTGAACTGCTGGCCGATGATGCAGGCGAAGGTGGGGCCCACTAAACCACCGCTGACAGACTTCTCCGCGAGGCCAGCTGTAAAGAGATCCACGTCTTCCACGGAGGGATAGACCAGCTTGAATTTCCAGGCTGCCGAGGGTGCCAGCAGTCTCTCCAAATCCTTGAAGCTTCTTACGGGGGACAGACCGCAAGGTTCGCGCCACTGTACGTAAGGTGGGACGCCGTGGTCTCTGCCTCGTTGGATGTTGATGGAGGCTAGGTCCATCCCGAAGGGGAAGCTGGGAGTTTGGAACAGGTGGTTGGTCAGTTCCTCGGCTATGTGCTCGTCCCTTCTTTGAGAGGGTTGATTGATCAAGCCCAGAAGCAGACGGTCCACTGAGCCTGCTGTCTCCAAGTTCGCTGGGTTGCTGAACTCCTTGTGGATGGTCACGTCTGCGATACGAGGCAATCGTGGATGATTTAGGACCCTTGAACTGCTGGTTCTTGGTCTCCTAGTCGATTGCTATTCACTTACTGTTGAAGATTGGCTGGTGATCGCTGTCGAATCGAACGAAGCTGTGCTGGACCAAGGAGTGACCGAATCGATAGGCTGCAGTGGCGAACCCATTGGCAACGGTTGGATTCACATTTGGATCGTACCCCTCGTAGTAGCCTTTCCTCTGCACCTCTAACCCGAATATCTTCATCACGTCCTGACCTGGAAGGTAACAGTTTCGTCTTCAAGCGCTTCCACAGGATTGACTATTCGACAGATGCGACTAGGTATTTACCGAGAACGATCGGCAGGAACTCTCGATAGGTGATGTGCTGCACGAGAGCCCCGACGATCCGCCTGGACTCTTGGAACAGCTTCTCGTCGCTCCAGTGAGGATTCAGTCCGGCGAGTTTCGTGGCTATTCTGTTATGAAGCCTGAGGAAGACGACGTGGAGCGACGTGAGGGCCGGCTGCTCGCCCAGGCGACCGTCTCCGGCTCGGAAGCAGCTCGTCGACAGGGATCCACGCCGGCAAAGATCGGCATTCAGCCTGGGAAGCAGAGGCCTCTGCGATTCAAGCTTCCCATACTGCAGGAGACCTGAAAGCATAACAGTGTCTGCCGATAGTGAAAGACGGCCCAGTGGAGTGCTTCTCGAGAAGTTCCGTAGACGAATAAACGACGTCCCACCGTTTCGGAACAGCCGTAAAGTGTCAGTTTGAAAGGCGTTGCTGCTGTACACCGTGGACGCGTCCAGGTAGCTCGTAACCTGCGATAACTGCTCCCTGGGGCCGAATTCGCAGTCCTCCCTGGGAGCTGGGCCACTTCGAAGAAACTCTAAACATTTTACGCCCAGAGGGCCGAAGAAACTGTCCTGCGCGCTCACGGCTATCGGCAGGCACTCGGGATGCTACGAAAATCCATTTTATTCCCACGCAACTGTATTTTAAAGGCAGATGCGTGCAAGATCCGAGATAGTTACCATTAATTCTGGTGGCTGGAAGCCAGTGCCGAACTTCAGACAGCATTGAGGTATGGTACCGTTGAAGCCTCTGCTCTGACCAGTTGCTGTAGAGCGCGCAAAATATTCTAGTCATTATACAACAGTTTCGCTATAAGGTAAGTGGGCCTAACTACCGGCTCTATACAGAACAAAGTTTACAAGGCTTTTAAAATCTAAACACTTTCGTGTTTGTTGGTTTCATATATTATTCAAAATATCACAGTTTATAGTTTAATGTTCATAGATATCTCTTTTCTCAAACAGTGAAAATTTAAAAAAAAAATTTAAAGAGCTATGTATCCTTAAGGATGTATCGGACGTACAATATTAGATAAAAGTGTATGAAATTTGAAATACTAGAATATCTACATCTTACGCATAGTAAATCTAGATGTAAGGAACTCGAACTATAGTTGGAGTCTTACTTTTACTCCTAGAAAGGTATTTCTCACTTTACAAATGCATTTTCAAGCATTATTTGCTAATCTTTTGCCAGTGAAAGTGCCCTGAATTCACAATTTTCTCAAGTTATAATTTATTCCTTTAAAACGGTGTGGTGAGAACAATTGAAACGCGGCAGATATTTTCATCTATCCATACGCTACATTTAAAAAAAAGAAGTTGAAAACATTGGTACCATTTCTTCAATATTTCTCCAGTTGTTTTATATATCAAGATCGTCTCTCTCTATAAGAGTACGTGTAAAAGCAATGGAAATTAAAATCGTTATAACTCAGCAACCGTTTAGTGAATTCGTTTAAAATTTTCGCAGCGCATCAGGAAGATTGAAAAACAACAATCTCAAAAATTTTCATCAACTTGGTACAACTTTGAGGATAGGTCCGATACATCCTTAAGCGTTAAGTTTTCAGAAAGAGAGTCTATTGAAAAGATCGCTCACCTGTCACATCGTGATCGACGAACTGCCCCCACTGCATCAGCATATGAGTGACAGAGGCTAAAGGGACATCTCTGTCTTCGTGGATGACGCTGGTGACTAGTCGCGCGCTAGGAAGTGGCCTTCTACTCACCGATCTCCGAACGCTTTGAACACCATCGTCGTACACCGACGGCAGGAATCTGAAAGCAAGGCCGCGTGCAAATGTCTAGATACCAGAACTACCGCCACCTTCTGCTTCCTGGCAAGTCACCTCTGCATGGGAGACATGGCAGAGCCCCACCACAGGTGCTGAAAGTTGTTACAGCTTCCATCGGACGTCCTGTATCTGAAACTGGCTGCTGGGCAGTCGGGCACCCCTCTGTTTGGACAGTGACGTCGGAGAGGGTTGCTTTGACTTCGACGAGACAGCAGAAAGTCCGTCGTGGCATCTGGGAACCTTGAACAGGAAGGTGAAGAGCAGCTTGGGATCAAAATATGCACAGGTGCCTGATAGAGATAATAAATCGGAAGCCTGGTAAAATGATTACTTTTTCTTGAACATAGCGGTGCCCTGAAGAACAGCGAATCCGTACTTGGCGAGTGCCCTGGCCTCCTCCGTTTGGTCATTGAAAGCTGCCACGTACCTCGCTGGATTATCCGTGTCTAGGTAAAGCCCTGTCACCAAGTTTCAGCGGAATTACAACTACCGTCGATGGATTTCCTTTGAAATATTCAATACCACCCACCCATCGAGTACAGCGTGGGCTCCTTCACGGAGTACAGGTTCTTCATAGCTTCCAGCCCGAAGTTAGCAGCCTCCAGTACGTCCTCCTCATCCGGCTCGAGCTTCCCTTCGTCGCCAAGCTTCCCGCCGCTGCTTTCCACCGCCGCCGCCACCTCGGTGCCTCGATTACTCCCCAGGGTGGTCCCCGAGGAAGCTCCTCCTGGATTTCTCGGCGAATATTCCTCCTCCAGCAGACTCGAACTCCCCTCGGCTTCCACGGAGCCACCAAGCTTAAAAAATGTATCCTCGACGGTCTTCGACGACGCTCCCGGTGCAAGCTTCTCTCCGCCCGTGTTTTCCACGTTTTCACGAGTCTCCCCCGAGAGGACCGTCCCCTCGTCAGCGAGTTCTCTACGCGTCGTCCCTCCGCCTCGCTGCGTCGCGTCGTCCAGGGCTTCGCGGTCGAGCAGGCTCGTCGATTCCTCCCCCCGTCCGAGAGCCTGCCGCGCTTGGAGCGAGATTTCCGCGTATTCATTCGGATCTTCTGGGATGAACAGAGTTTCCAGAGACTCGCTATCCTCCTCGGTCTCTCTGTTTACTTCGACGCGACACATCGGGCTGCTGCTCCTCGGTGAGTCCATCGTGGGATCTTCTGCGTTCGTCGATTGGGGTGGTTCATGCTTGGTCGTTGATTTCGATAGTACGGAGGAGAGCAGGGCGAGGAGGATACTGGAAGAATGGCACTAAATGAATGATTAAGTTCTGCGCAACATCTAGACGATCCTGTGCGAGCTATAGATTCATTGACAGTTCTCTGAAAACCTCTTTATGCTTTATGTTCGAAGGTACTTGAGGAATCCGAGCACTTCCAAGGACACAGAGCATCCGTCGTTACCCGGCGCGATATCAGCTTCGCGTTTCCCCGAGGCGTGACGCTGACTTTCTCACGGGCGAAATCGCACAAAGCACAGCTGAATGGGGCTGATCCTCGTGCACGTCGGGTACCGTTCGGTCCCGCGGCACGCGCGCCCGTTGCATTTGCATTCCGTTGCGCTCGCTGCATTTAATCGCGCCGACCGCGAGAGGAGCCGGCGCGCGATCACCACCGTCGCGGTGCATCGCGATTCGCGTCACGCCGGCATCGAACTAGATCATCGATCACCGACGCGTAGACACGCATTCGTAATATGCAAATACCCGTTATCGACTTTTTCCACTCAATTACTCGCCGCGAATGCCTGTCCGCGGCGGGATCCATAGATCTCACGGTGCCCCGCTCGTGGAAACGAGACTGTTACAAAGAAACGATCGATCCCCGCGAGGGAACTCGCGCAGAACCGCGGGCAGCTGGCGCAGAAAAGTCCGAACGCAGATGGAGGAAACCAGCGGCGATAACAGATAACGAAACGAAGCCGCAAGTATCACGAGCAACAGACGCGATATCTTTATTTGGAATGTCGGTAGATGTAACGGGACCATCGATCGTGGGATGCTGGCACGAAACGAAATAACGAAATTGAGTTTGCCTCGTGCACGCGCAAAGAAACTCCGACTTTCTCCTCCTCGGGGAATCTTCAGATATTCCTTAAAATCAAGGGGCAACTTTTTGTGCGACAGAACAGAGAAAGACTGATGCTTGAGAAAGGTAATTAAAAAAAAAATAATTCAAGGCTTCAAGGACAGTAACATCTAAGAAATGTCGTACACTTGGAACGTCACTCTTGGAATCTTTCGGTATTAATATTCACTGCTCAGTATGAACTTATATTATATATTAGCATACTAATGTTAACACTGAAAGATTACAAGAGTGACGTTTCAACCTAACGCTATTTGTCGCAAGATATTGTTCTCCCTGAAGCCTCCACCTGCATCAAACTACAATCTTTTGCTTCCCCGAGTTTCGAAGCGTCATCGTCGCCAACCCATAGAAGCGGAGTTAATCAGAACCCAGTAAAGAGGCGCGAAGAAACTCACAAAGCCGAAGGTGCCATTGCTAGAAGCTCCCTCGTAGTGCACTCGACCGGAGGCCACGGGTTCTACCCCCAAGAGATGAATCGAACAGGCTCAGGCAACTGTCCCTCGCGATACGTGGCCTCCTCGAGGACGGTCCACCAAGTACTAAGTCCCGTGGAGGCTGGTCGACCGGTCTTATTCCACGACGAACGATGCAGGACGGTTGTTTTCTTTTTTTTTGTGTGTTCCTTGCCCGATCGCCCGGTCGTGTACCTTCTTCTGTGATTTTTACTGTTACTCGGCTGGCCTTCGGGCCTCACCTCTTCGATTTCGACTAAGCGTTTCACGATCTGCTGCCCGGCGATCAGAGGATTTCTCTCTCGCATAATGAGAGCCCTCGAGAGACCAAGCTGCTCGAGGCGCGACGGAGAGGAAGAGACGCCGAGTCCACTTCGATTAGATGCCTCGGGAAGGCGTGCACGTGATTCCTCTTGGAACTGTCGGAGGAGCATCGAAATCGATATTACGGTAATTGCGCGGCTCGTGGATCGGTGTTTACGCCGGTCGTCAGCCTTCAATCTTTCGTCGCGACGGTCGCTTCTTTCTGGGTCTCCCAGTGTCGCGAGGGGGGACTTCGGAGGCACTTGTCGAGAGGAAATCGGATGCCTAACTGGTGAATGATGTCGTGGATGCTACTGAGCGCTTGGAAGTACCTGCGTTAAATTCTGCTTTTTACTTCACTCTCATTTCACGATTACAGTGAAAGAACTAAGGCCTTCGGACGATTCTAGAGAGTGGAGCAAACACGGCAGGCTCGAAGGGCACAATTTTCCTTAACGTAGTCGTACTTTGAATAACGAAGTCGGAATTTTGGCCGTAAAATTTTTTTAAAAAATTAAAACATGATTTTTCTGGCGCACAGTTTCGGTGAATTAAAAGAATAAAAGCTAATTTGCAAATATAAGAAGTATCATCTTCCGACGTTTCGGTCAATAGTTAATCGTACTTTCAATCAATCTATAGCTTGTATATGATTATCCGATTATTACGCAGCGTCAATCGCAGTGATTAGCGAGTACTTAAACCGTGAATTAGTGTACCTTTTCAGTGTCTGGCGGCTTTCTCCTGTGCTTGCAAGCTCGCGATGGCCTTGCCAGACCCGTACAACACTTTCGCCCGTACTTGCACGCGCCTGGTGTTGGTGCAGGAGCCTCCGGACGCGGAGGACCCGCTTCCGGTCCCGCCGCCGGAAGCCGAGCCTAACTGCAGCGCCGTGCCTGCATAATTCGCGCCCCTGCAACTCGTGCAGCCCTCCGACATTGTCCCTTGCCGAGTGTCCTCTCGTATTAAACCGCGAATCTCTCTCCTGAACGAAAGTTCACCTTTTACAGTGGCTGCAGTGCAGCGATGCGCGGGAAAGGGTTAAAAGATTGTCCCTTCTTAATTGGTATTCGTTTCTTAGCAGCACAATATTTTAATTTGTCGATGTTTCTGTCTCTTAATTGCCCGACTCGTTGCTGTCAGCTTTCGATACAACTCACTGCCATCGCGCCATCCTTGGCAATTAATAATAATTATTCTCTCGAATCTGCGCGAAGGGTAATTACAGTTACTCGCGGCAAAGGATGGCCCGACAGCGACGATCGAGATCCATCTATGCTCTATCGCCTAACAGCAATCCATCAATAGCGCCGACGCGTTAGAAGCTAATTGCCCGGGAAGAATACGAATTAATCTTGTGAAACGTCTTGCGATTATTAATTCACTCGTTCATCAACGGAGTACCATCAATCATTAATGCCGCGTCCACGATCGCGAAAACTGCTTCGGATATCTGGCGAGCTACTTTCTAAATTTTCACCGGCGTCGATCAACGCGAGACCGATCGATCTCGCGAATCAATCCGCCAGGTTGTCTTCTAACAAGGGGGGGACACCGTGTGGTAGACACCGATTTTGATTATCCTTGGCACGATGGATCTATGCGGAAAATAAGTAAATAGGTGTCCGAGAGTTTCTGCCAATGGGCCTTAATAATAAAGATGTAATATTATTAAAAATTTCATAGTGGCCGTGGGGTTTTTGTGGGTAAATATCCCACACTACCCTGGCGCCCCCGGGGATTCCTCTCTGAGGGAGTCGGGGTGCCTTTTCAAGATTTCCCCAAGTTAAAAAAAAATTTATATATTTTTTTTTATAAATTATTTTTTTTATAACTTTTTTTTAACTTGGGGAAATCTTCAAAAGGCACCCCGACTCCTTCAGAGGGGAATCCCCGGGGGCGCCAGGGTAGTGTGGGATTTTTACCCACTAAAATTTTTTAATAATTTCCATGTAAATATATCTATTACTAAGGCCCATTGGCAGAAACGCTCGGACACCTATTTACTTATTTTCCACATAGATCCATCGTGCCAAGGCTCATCAAAATCGGTGTCTACCACATGGTGTCCTCCCCTTGTAAATCTAAATACTTCGTATTTCCCCCTCCGCATCTCGAGGGAGGGGGGCCCGAATTAACGTGGCACTTGAAACGTCGCGAGATTGAAGGATCCCCCCCAGTTCAGGTATCTCATTGCACAGTGGAACGTGGAATTAGCAGGCGAAATTATGGAGTTTCTCTAAGAAAAACGTCGGCCCAAGAAGCGAGGGAACAACGGTGTGGACGAGGCATTACAATGTAGCGAGTACGGCTCTGACCCGCGCGCCGTTCACCATAAATCCGGGAAAATCTGGGTTAATTATACTAATGGCGGTATAAGGCGAGCTTTCCTGCCGGCGACCTTACCGGAAAAAGGCGAGACCGGGTTACTTCCCTGGCACACGATCGTTAAAGCGAATTTTACGGCGCGAAACAAGAACAATGTCCCTAATGGGACGAACATTCTTCAATTTTCTGGCCGCTGCTTCTCGCGGGGGGGAAAACAGCGCGTCTCTAACGAGGGGCTACAATTAGGCACTCTTCGTAATTGGCACTGAACAATTCGGATTTCTGGAGAAGCGATTCAGGCTGCGGATAGTTGAAAGGAAGTTGAAGAAATGTCTCCGTAAAAATCGCAGCGAAGGCCAAACCAGTAAATGAGACTACTGCAGAGGAATAGGGTTACCAGATCGAAAAATGAAAAAGGAGAAAGTTGTAAAATAAAAGGAAATTCTAGATGCCAACTTTTATTATGTAAGGAAGCAATGTTTACGTCACGATAGAATAATCCTGTAGCTACTAAATATTCAGGCCCTAAATAAAGAATCTAGCTACAAGATTATTCTAATGTAACGTAAACATTAATGTTTCCTTACATAATAAAATTTCACATCTAAAATTTCCTTTTATTTTACAACGTACTCCTTTTCAAACGATTTCAGACTAGACTGTCCTCCTTTTTCATTCCTGAGTTGTGGGTAAAACAAGAAGGGGCATTTTTAGGAGATAGGAGGACGTGCCCCCCTTTCGGATACCATAATAGTCACCCTCCAGAGGAGAGACAGTAATGTTCTCAACGATTCTTCCTCCGGGAGGATTAAGAATGACTCCAGAAACCCGAAGCAGTGTTATCCACCAGGCTACACGGAGCATTTTTCCAGGGAAATCAAATGGAAATAGATTATTCTAACCGTACCCAGTGGAGAAACGTTCAAGCCTTCAGAAATCGCGCGGCAAAGAGGGGCCGAGGTTTCTTTAAGAATCGCGGGGGAAGAGGGTTACGAATGTTGAATTAGGAACGTACAGAGTGACGAAGGCGACGTTTATCCGGCGAAGGGCCTCGACATCCTCTTGAGGGCCTGATGCTCTCTATGCCGCGCCTCGTACTCTATGGTGGCTCACTGCGGGTTTACAATCGGCGACGACGGCCACGTCCGAGCCGGTTGTGCACGTCGAACAAACTGATCGGTTGCGACGGCCTCGTGGTAAGCCTCGCCACGGCCGCTCGTCTCTCTTTTCTTCTTCGTCGGGGTCTCCTTCGTCGCCGTTGTCCTCCGTGTCCCCGCAGGAGGGGACACCCGTGCGAGTGGCCTCCACTCTTCGCTCTTGGTCGCTCTGACTCACGGGGCCCCGAGGTACAGTCGTTCCTGATAGCACGCGACGCCTCCAATTTTGATAAGGAGATCCTGCTCGCGAGGGACAAGGGCTCTTCTGAACAAACAGCTTCTGCTTTGATTTACCAATTGCAACGGGAACGAAATGGCCAGTGCGCTCTGGGCCTTTTTTCGGTGGTCCCCTTTTGGCTATTGATCAGTGGATCTCGCTGTTGAGATAGAACAGGGACAGGGAAGATGGTTTTGCTGAGGTGAAGTTGATCGTCGGACCATCTTCGGGTGTAGGATAAACGCTGATCTCATAGAGAACAAAAGGCCCCCTGAAGTATGAGGAATCGTCTTCCGCAGGGACGATGTCACTTTCTAGAAAGGAACGTTCAAATGTTCGGTTTCTCTCCGAGAAACTTTATCTGAAATGTAAGGGATGAGGAGGATGGATGGCTGAAGGAAAAGCAGCGCGATAGCAGAGCTGACTGTACCATGATACGGGGACATCGGCGAAGGAGGGAGAGGGCATGCTGGGGCCACAGATCGGTACGCGGACCCAACTGCGAAACCTAACCTTCGATTGGTAAAAATTCGACCGGCGAACGGCCAGACCTTGTGCCCCGTATAATTCTTTCGCAACATGGCTGTGCACGTGCGCGCGTGCGCTCGCGTGCCACAAAGATCCGTGTAAAATCGAGCCCCCTGCCGATTATGGGGTACGCGGTACCGGATCTGCGCGCTCCTCTTTTTTCTTCAGACCCCCTTTCCCGTAAAGTCTAACTGTAGCCACGGAAAGATCTTTGAATACGATGCTCGCGCGAAGAGTAAGAAAAGAGGAACAGCTTTTATTCAACCCTCCGATTAAATATAGCGTCCTTTTCGTGGGAAGCCTGTACGAGTTTGTATTAAATTATCCATTTAATCTTGAAGATCGACTTGTTCGACGTGTTCGTTTTTTTATAGAAAATAGGACAGAAATTTAAGTCCCCTGAGAATCTAGGATAACGTCCCCTTGAGTTGATTTTCTTTTAGGGGGCAATCTGCATTGCGTCGCTCGAATTATGGTTCGGTGCTGAGAGCGTAATCGCGAGAGAACCAGACGGTCCAGTTCCCTGTCGATAACTGGAGCGACAAAGTCGGGTGAATCGATCTCATTGACACCGGATTTGCCAAGAGCCTCTAGCCTCGTTCTAGAAGCTGACCGACCTACTGCTTCCCATCCAAGTCGTCTGCGGTGCCGGGTTTCGCGTCGTTCCAGCATCCGCGGCCTCGGCAACCGATCACCCAGCCACAACCAAAAAAATAATAACGGAATACCTCCTAGAAGTCTCTTAAATTCCCTCGACCACCATCCGTGCTTCCAAGTTTCCTATTTCCGCAACTGCCACTGTTCTCTAGGTGCCAGTTCTTCAAGTTCCTCGGGTCCTATCAAGTTCCAAAGCTGCCGAACTTTCGAATTCAACTAGCCAACTTCTCTCCCGATCTCTCGTGCTCCCGATTGCTTCAGGCTCGATCTCGATCCTCGGAGCGTTTCCTGATAGAAGGAGAGCGGGTATCAATCAAATTATTACGGCAATCCCGTGACAGCGCCGGGAGCAGTTGCCGAGCACAATGCAGGCGTGTGGCAACTCGTGATCGAGAGACGCGTGAACACGGATCCCCCAGATGCGTCCGGGATCCGATTTTTCCCAAGCAGAGCGATCGTGCCCGTGGCTCTCCTGACGTCGTTATTAGCGATCGTGGCCGACTATTGGGAAACTAGGCTGCCTCGAGCTACTGCGGACTCCCAAGTCTATCGTACGCGTTATTATTGGAAACAGGTTCTTAGCGGCAGGCAGAGAGGATTGTTTTGAGCTAGCTGAGAAAAGTTCGAGCCCCAAGTAGGCTACCGGATGATTTTAGAGTCCAAACAGTCCTGCGAGCTTACCTCGCAGCGGCGTGGCACGCGGAAAACATCGCGGTTTTCAAAATCTGAATCGCCAAAATTTCGCCGAGCGAACGAAGGAAATACCCAGTGTACAGAGTTGCACGGTGTCCCGCTATCAGTATCGTGAGTGGGTCAGTTAACAACGGGGTCAGCCGAGGGCGAATCCGGACTGCAGGTCAACCAATCGCCTCGTGCGGCTACGTCCTCCTGACAATGGCTATTAACTGTATATACACCCACAAAAGCGAAGCCTCTGGGAACCATGGAGACTTAACAACGGGCTCTACACCCTCGAACAGGCGGAGGCGTTGTACGAAGCGGTGAAGCTAAGTTTTTGGAAGCCTGGTCATTTAATGAGAACTTTACTCGAGTATTTCAATCTTCAAAATGTACCCCTTGGAAATTAATAAGTACTAGGGCCTCACGGTGTTCTGTTACTTAAATTTTCAAATGCCAATCCACTGGTTCTAGCCTAGGTAAGTGCGACTCCAATCGAGGATGTAATGATTCGAGAGATTCCGTGCTTTTCTGCTGCTCCAAGTACATATCTGGAAATATAGCAGTGATAGGAAATGAACGTGGACGTCGCTGATTGAAAGAAAGAAGTCGCCGTGGCCCACCTCTCCGCGGAGGGGATGCCCTGGCAGTTTTTCATTACCACGGATCTCCTCTTGGGAACTAGCCGGAAGACCAGAGTGCAGAATTACGCCAGGTGGGGGATAAATAAGGAGTAGGTGGCTTGACGAGATGAGACGAGAAACAAGGCGGAAGTGGGTCAGCGGGACTCTCGGTCGTGAGGGTCCGGGTTCATTTCTCCACTCCTTCGGACTTGCAGCGCGCTGTAATGAAACAAGAGCTGCGGACACTCGTTTGACCGAAACGACGCGGGCTTGGGTGAAAATATGAGAAGTAACTTAAGTTCCTGAGAAGAAGCTTGGGGCTTGGATGCTCTAATTTCAATTGATTTTTCTGCTGTTTTCTCTGGAACCGTTGGAAATTACTACTGACGACTTGTGGTCCAGTTATCCAGGTTTCTGAAAGGTTAAAGGTGTTGGAGTGTGGCGCACGTGATTCGTCGTTGGTCCTCCTTTGTTCCACGTGGTCCTCATTCTCTGGCTTCTTTGGGACAGGCGAACGCAACGGAAACTTGCTCCTCTGCCAATTATTCACTACGATGACTTACGTGATAATAGCTGACGATAGATGTATCGGTGCAGATGATACCGTAGCTGGATTAAAACAATCCACTTCCGTTTCTTCGATCATTCTCATTTATATTTTATACATACATAGATTTCTTTGAATATTTACAAGTAGTTCGTTCTCTCGTCCCTTCTTTTTTTTTTACTCTTTTTTTGTTTGTTTTTTTTTTGGGAGGGGGGACTCTTTGGGAGGAAAACCTAGGCTTCTCTGCGATTTTCGTCGTTTCCCTCCCGCGGTAACACTTAACTCCTAATGATTATTTTACACTCAACATCGATAAACACTCAGGTAGAGCTAATAAATTTTCTAGCGTTTTCGTTTAAAGGTCTCTCCTCGCATTCACCTCCGTTTCTCCCTCTCCGCCTTAATTCCCTCCCTGCACCACGCGCAGACCTTCACCTTCGTCTTCTCGCGAAACAGAGAGACGCGCACTGGTCACGCTCTCCGTTTACGTGTGACGAGTACACACTCCGACAAAATATAGTAAAAATCTCTTTCTCTCCTCACGCACACTCTCTCATTTCCAGCCTTCTCGATAAAAAAATATGTGCATCGTATATCTTCGTTTAAACTTAGGTGGCCCCTCGGCGCGCGATACCACTCCTCAGGCCGTCTGCATCGAAATTCCGAAATTTGCCTCGCGAAGGACGGATCTTAACACCAACAGTTACCGAAAGCGGATTCGAAACAATCGCACTGCAATACGAACGAAATCGAGAGGAATCAGGGGGCTTCAACGTCTCGCCCTAATAAAAATCGACAACTTGACGCGACAGGATAAAGACAAAGTCGAGAATCATCGACAAGTTTCGCACCATTATACGCGTTAAACTTCCAGGACCGTTCCCCGAAAGTGAAACAACAATTCCAGGCTGTTCGAGACGCTGCACAGTGGTATCGCGCGTCCAGGGAATATTATACAATCCACTCTGCACCGTAATTATCATCGACGCGTCGTCCACGCCTCGATATTAGCCCTCGAGTGCTCGTAACTCCGCAAACACGACAGCCCACTTCTCTCTCCCCCCCCTCTCTCTCTCTCTCTCTCTCTCTCTCGCTCTCTCTCCTCAGCAACGAAGTAGCAAAGGAAACCGATATACGCGATTCCCGTTTGGCAAGACGGAAACGCGCGACGAGCGCGGCGTGTAAATCGACGTTGGAGGGCCACGAAAAATAGCGGAACGATCTCGTAATAAAATATATCGACTCTGTTCATCCTGCGCGGAGAACGAACACAAGAAAAAACGCGACGATCCTCGCCTAGAACGAAAACTAACCGTAGTAATACTCTTTCTTTTATTCTACGCAACAGTCTATAAGCCTCTTTCATCTGGATCACACCTACGCTTCAGTTTACGACCGGATGTCTGCTCTAGTCGCCGCCCTCGCCATCCCCCTCGGCGTAAGCACCTCGAGTGGCTCGCTCCCGATAATCGGGCGCGACTCCATTGTTCCCGTCTCGAAAAATGGGGCGACGTTGGAAACGGAAACGAAATCGCTGGATTCCGCGGCGACAATGGAACCCGTAGGAAAGAGCAGGGGCGCTGCTTCGGGGCTGAATAATCCGCCGAGGACCGCGCCCCGTTTCTCGAGTTCTTCGCAACGCTCGGCCAAGCGGAACAGCCGAGGAAATGAAACTGTGCCCCGGCACGGTCGCTTCAATTTAGGGGACGTTAATAGAAAAATCTTCCCTACGCTCGCGAGGGTGTTTGCATTCTCTCGACGAGATTCGAGGTGTCCAAGGTTCCCCTCCGCCGGGAAGAGAATCGTACAGGGTGCAGGACTGGGTATTTGGATATCGCCCGGACACGTCGAATCTAAATGGGACACTGAGATCTCCGAAGCATGTACGCTCGAGTGGAACATTGAGATCGGTACCTAAAATAAAACGGTATACCTTGAGTATTATCCATTCCTTTAGAAACTACCTAGTCGATCAGCGTAACTCGTCTGGAATGTACGGGTCGCCTAAATACAGCTTCGATCCTCTTTCCTCGCCTGTCTAATCACGCGCGGCCCGCTCGGAACCTCGGCAGGGCCGCGAGATCGCTCGTGTAACTACACCGAGCGTCCGTTTTATGTACACGTTGCCACGCTCCGTGTGCTGCACGAGTCGCTGGTTATCAACGCATCTGATGCAACGGCCTATGCTCCCTCTGCTTCGGTACTCGAAACAGAAGAGAACTGGAGGTTCCGAGCCTCCTGCGACGGTTTTACTAGCACAGAGCGGCGTTAAATTGTTTAGCCTCTATCGCCGGTTATTTACGAGACCAAGGGTTCCTCGCGAGACAGAGGGGTGTGTCCTCTTCTCCGAGATCTTTTCTACTAATCCTCCTGCTTGTGCCTCGTCTTCTTTCGTTTACTTATGCTATAAATACGCGGTATGCTTGCTGCTGTGCTCGAGGGCTGCGAGGACGTCCTGCTTCTGCCTCACGTACAGTCTGCCCTTCTTCCAAGGGTTCTGAAGCTGAAGGAGCTTGAAGTCGTCCCTCAGACAACGCTCCCTGGCGCCGATCACGGCCACCAAGCAGAAGTTCGGCAGCTCGTCGGACGTGTAGATGGGGCCCTCCTGCCCCTTCAGGACTACGGCCATGTTCAGCTGCTTCACCACCAGGTTCACGACCTCTCTGGCCGTGGTCCTCGGCGTGACGTGTAGCTTCAGGCTCGTGCCAGATGCTAGACCGGTCTCGTAGGCCGCGTAAACCTGCAAAGACACCATAGCCTCGTTGGAGTGAAACTGCTGGCGGATGCTCGAGCAGACAGACAGAAGTATTCTGCGGTGATAACGAGCGTTTGCGGTGGCGTACAGCTTGTTACTCGTGAGGGAGGAGTACACTAGTGGATGGCGGTGGAATGAATGAAATCAATGAAATCAATAAAAGACCGCTTGCGAGCTGGCTGGGCAATTTCGAACGGACAGTGCTGACTCAAGCCTGACTCTAGTGTAATTCAAAAGCTCGGACGGAAACGTCTTCATGCTACGTCAGACTGGTACATGGAAAGCGTGTAATCTGAGCGAAAGAAGCGCTTAAACGTGGCGGTGTAGCGGCTTACTCATATGTCTGCTACATCGGTCTGCACTAGAAGACCAAGTGAGCTGTTTTTAACTACAATCGGGTTAGACTTGTGTTCCCTACAAGGAGAAAGATTATTTAAACTCAATGGGCGGTACTCGTGGATACCAAGCGTCGCGATCAGATTCGAAACGCGTGCGTTTACCCTATGGAAGCTTGCACGCGGTAGAACAGTATCTCGTCTACTACGAAGCGACCGAGGTGATTAGTGCCAGCGAGCCACAGGATTGTTGTGCAATCTCAAGTCTCGAGATCTCGAGGTAGTCTAAATGTTTCTTTAAAGAAATCCATCTGAATTTACCTACTGTATAAAGCAGATCAACCCCGGGACTCGCCAGCACCCAATTCCACTAACCTCGTCTCGACAAAAGATCAGAACTACATCCCTCTGAAGGTAACCGCCTAACCAATCGATCGCCGTTCGAGTAGCCGCGGTGCAAGTTACCTGGAGAATACCAGGCAGAGGTGCCGGCATCATCGTCGCCTCGTCCTTCTCCTCTTCCAGCTGGCTCTCCAGCGACCCGGTCGCCATTGCTGCCACGCTGGCGGTGGGCTTGGTCGATTTCCCTTTCGCGTGAGCGACCTTGATGCACACGCTCGAGTTGGGCGTGGAGTATTCGTCGCTGCTCAGAGAGTGCAAGCTGTCGGAGTTGGTGTTGCTGACGCTGAGCAGGCTGGTCGTGTTCGTCATGGCCGTCGACACACTGAGAAGCGAGCCGCCATAAATGATGGGCTTTATGCTGAGCAACGGGCTGGTACTGGCCGAGGCTGAAGTGATGGTTGCTGACCTGTTCCTGGGACTGTGCTTGTACTTGGTCAGGATCAGGGTGTCCTCGGATTTTGAGGGCGGCAGCCTGGTGTTCTGCAGCGGTGCCAGATGGTTGTTGCTGCCGGCGCTGGTCGCGTGGCTCAGATTGCTGGCGCTGCTCATCGGCACCGAGGACTTCTGTGGCTCGGAGGCGGTCGACAGATTGGACGTGTTGCTGCCCTTGCGAATGTACTGGCCGCTCGGCAGCTGTTGTTCGCTCTTGCTGAACTCCGTCGTCAGCAAGTTCGAGGAGGAGTTGGTCACGTTAGGCCCTGGCCAGCTGCCTCGGCCTGGACTGGACTTGACGAGCTTTGGGTCGCGCGGCGGCAACTGCAACAGGCTCCTCTTCAGGCTGTTGCTGTTGCTCTTGTTTCTGTCGAGGCTGAGCAGGTGCTTCATGGAAATACCAACCGTCTGCGATGATCCCTGTAACGAGCAAGCCACGGAGCGAACCAAGTTTATAAACACCGAACCTCAAGCTCTACGATCATACTCGAACGATCCAACTTACGCTTTGCTGGGAGGACCCGCGATCCCTCGCGAACGTGATCACGTCTATCAGCCACCTAGCACCCTTCCACACAGTGTTCACTTGCGTCTGAAGGTCCTGCAGCCTGGCTAGCTTGTCCTTCGCCACGCTTAGCTCCTGGGAGCTGAACGCCTCCCTGTGGTTGTGCTGGGCTTGCGCGGTGTCCAGCTCGAGGATGCAGCTTAGCCTCGAGTACCTGTTGATCACCTCCTTCTGGTAGGTATTCAGGTGGACCATCTCGAATACTTGAATGGGTAACGACAGAAGATCGCCCCGCTGCAGAAGAATCTCTCTAGTGCCAGGCACGCAGCAGGCAGTCTCCGCGGGAGGCACGGTAATGAGGAAGGACACGTCGTGCGTCAGATCGATCACTTCGGCGTCGTAGAGTCGATGGCAGAGGGAATCGTCAGGGTTGATCTCCATGTAATTCAGCAACCGCCTCGCGGTAGCCGCGACGAGGTCGACGAAGAGCTTCTGCTGCTCGGTACCCTGCGACTCGTTCGTCACGTTCTCCTTCTCCTCGGAGTCCTTCGCAGAGGCGTCTGCCGCGTGAATTCGCGTTATCCTCTTCAAGTAATCCCACTCTTCTCTGGAAGGAAACGAACGGTAAGAGTCTGCAGTATCTACGACGAATGATCGAGCCTCGTAAGGGAGCTACTTACGCGGAGACGTGCGGATTGTCGCGGACCTTGCAGTGAGGTAAAACGTTGGGCGATTTCGCCGGCACCACCACCTGAATCAGGTCCACGCTGCTCTGCATCTTCAGGTAGCCGAGGTACAGCCCCTTGGACAGCTTAATACTGCTGACTTGGTGGTAGGTCATCTGCTCCTGTATGCTGGCTATCAAGATGTCCGCCACGTTGCTGTCCTCGTGGGTGATCACCTTCTTCGTCACCTTGCTAAGCGGCAGCCATCTGCTGTTCAATACAGAGATCAGCTTCGGGGACTTGATGTAATTCACCGTGGAGAAGACCAGGGTGCCTTGGATGTCTCTGATCGGTTTGTGGTACAGCTGCCCGAGGTCCTGTATGCACAATGCTGCCTGTAACAGTCGGAGACATTGTAAGTGTTATCGACCACTGACGTGAACTTCGCGATAGCTAGTATGTGGACGAGGGAAGGATGACGAACTGAGGAACGAACCTGCATCTGCGCAGCAGCCTGCAGTAGCTTTATCCTGAAATGGTTGGTCGAGCTGCTGTGGCTCTTCTCCATGTCCTGGCGGAGGGTCTTGACGTCGTCCCAGGTGCATGCCACCTTCATCAGCCAGTGGAAGTCGTTGTAAATGCAGCTAGGATACGTCTCGTCGATCTCGATCACAGGCAGAAAGTCCTCGTTGGTCACGAGCACCTTGTCTTCGTGGTAGAGCAAACAGGCGAGGAAGACCCCGCGCCTCAGGTTCTTCTGGAACTTGCTAGTGGCCGTGAACAGTTGCTTTATCGTCGTCTTCTTCTTGTGGTTGCGCCTCTGCACCGCTGGCGTCTCCTGAGTGTACTCCGGCCGCCTTATATCCGTGAACAGGGTGTTCAACTGCTCCAATCGACCAGCGAACCTTGGCACCCTGCCGTCGATGTCCCTCCAGCCTGGAACAGCAAGAAGGCGCTCTACACCTTCGATCCACAGCGCAGGAAGTCTAACCGCGAGCGAGCTGTAGGCGTGAGATAAACCCGAGGCACAGGAGCCACCTCGTAATTCTCAACTAACGCCCAGCTACGAAACAGGATCCCTAGGAAATGGAAAATGATCGTACTGCTGGGGGTAACGTGGGCAGGCGTCGAGTTCCTGAACCTGCTGTATCCCTTCAGGTTGCCAGCAGCCGCTCTGAAATGGTATTTCTGCCCCTGAACGAGGTCGTCGATTCTGCACTCTCTCTGCTTCATGTCC
This sequence comes from Andrena cerasifolii, assembly GCF_050908995.1. Taxonomy (NCBI): domain Eukaryota; kingdom Metazoa; phylum Arthropoda; class Insecta; order Hymenoptera; family Andrenidae; genus Andrena; species Andrena cerasifolii. Next base: position 10,185,700 of record NC_135129.1, read on the forward strand.
AGCACCTCCCTCTCCCCGCAGATCACCGAGAAGTCCTCCTTGACGCTCCACTGGACCTTGAACTTGGTGCAGATAGGAGAGTCGTGGGAATCTGGCTCCTGGAACCTCACCGTCACAGAATTCGTCCCCGTAACGTCCACTGCGACCAGGAACGGCATATCAGGCGGCCCTGGAAGGAGTATCGCGTTGTACCCTCTACTCGAAGCGTCTTGTTCAATGCATCAAGGTCTCTGTGCTTTAACAACACTCACTCGCTTGATCGAACCCAAGCAACATCTTCCTGAGGGCTCTAGCTCGCCTCTCCCACAATGCTAGCTGCTTGTCCTCAGCGCTGCCGCCGCATCCCGTGAGATTGTTGTGCTGCGACGAAAAACTCGACCTGTGGCTGCTCGGTGGCTCCAGAAGGGTGGTACCGCCGCTACCGGAAGTGCTGCCGCCGAGTTCTTGGACCCTGTGCTCCGCTTCCGACAGCAACGAGGCCAGGTGACTGCCCAGGGACTCTGGAGACTTGACTGTGCAATAGAATCGAACTTCTATGAAAATTCTTCGTGGGATTATATTAAGCAGGGATCTACTATGATGTGCATATACTCTTTCGTGACTTCAGAGCAGAGATGGGCAAAAGCTTTATTTAAATAAAATTTCGAATAACGAATAAAAGTTAAGAAAAAAATATATATTCGTCATTCATGCGTTACCCCGCGTTCACTTTATCCGATACATGACGAATACATTTTTTAACTCTTATTAATTAAGTTGAATAATTTAACTTTTATTCGTTCCCAGTTATTCGAACCCAGGAGACGAGAGAAAAAAAATCTCAAGGGACGCTAGAAGTTACTAAAAACCTAACAAGATTACGTAAATTCTCAGCACCGCCTGCTCGAGCCTAAACGCATTATTGTGCAGAATAGAATGTTAAGGGAGAATCGAGCGATGGTCAATGGAGGCCGCGGCAACGTTTGTCGCGATTGTTCGACCCGATCCGCAGCCTCTTAAGGTACATGAATGGAGTTAGTTAGAGGCTAACTGTTGGGAAAACGAGCTGACTTTCCTGTCGCGGGGACGAGGGAAGGAGCGAGGCGATGAGATCCAGAACGGAACAGTCGGAGGGCAGCGCGTAATCGGGCCAATTGTGCAAATCAACGTGGCTTGTCAGCGGAGAATCGCGGAAAAATGCTCGACGAGGATCCAAGCTAATTGGGTCGATTCAGTCGGCCCGATGTTTGCGAATGCAAAATCGCCGAGCAATTGCACGGGAGACGGCCGGCCGCGTCTCGACCGATTGCACTCGCGTCGGATATCGATTGCCACTTTCTATCTGGACACGTAATCTCCGCCCATATTATTTTACAGCTTTCGATACGGTTCGACGGGTATCAATGGATCAGCGAGATATTAATAGGCGACAACGGCCTCTCTTCTCCTTTTAAACGCAACGCTTCATCTGCGGCAGAGGCATAGAAAACCGAAGGGATTGCGTTATGGCGCAGTTTTATTTATTTAAAATATACCTATATATTAATTTATTGTGAAAAATTAATATAGAAAAAAAATAAGTAATGTATGAAAATTTGAATATAATTTTAATATATTTTTTTTATATATAATTTATGTAAAATTATTCTTGTTGAGGTAATAAATAATATAAATGAATTAAAATCGTTTCAACCTTCACCCTCGAAATGCTTTTTAATTTCAGGAGCGATGGACATTTTCATTTCGGAGGGACGCAAATACCTAACGAGACCGGGGCTAGTTCTGCCATTTTTCCGTTTTTTATTTTTTTTTTCGCATTCCATATTCAATACTATCAGTGACCCGCACTTAAACTACGCACTTTCCTATACCGATGACTGTTATTCACATGTAATTAAACGAAAACCATGACTTCGAAAAAAAGCCGCATGCATCTGGCCGCCGTAAAAAAAAGGGGAGATTTTAATCCGAGAGACTTTAACGCCTGCATAAATCATGGCTGTTGAACTGCGCGACAACGTTAAAGTCCCCGGTGGGGCGATCGATGGCGAATTTAACGCCAGTAACGCGGAGCGTCAACTGCCGTTAATTAGAAAGCGGCGTAAAAATGTGAATATGTTAACGCGACTGCAGCCTCACCCCGCGAAATCATATGACTCGCTCACACGCCTCGAACGTAATTAACCAACGTGATTATGCTTTCGTTTGAAGTTGCTTAACGCGAGAAACTAATTAAACGATCAGGATTTAATGAACGAGACGGAAATGGACGGAGGTACGAGCTAAGTGGATGAAACGCCGGCAAAGGGCTGGATCGAAGCATTACATACAGTTAATACGTGTATTCGAGCAGGGGAGCTTAAAAGCTTCGTCTCGTTACGTAATCGTATCGGGAATCGCCTGCGATACCGTTGCAGTTGCATCTCGTTGCAACATTCACGCCAGGCGCAGACGGTCGATGCCACCGCAGTGGCCATTTAAAATTCAAATTCATTCGTGCCCGACAGTCGTTACGCGCAAATGATTCCTGGCGCGGTGCGGACCCTTGCGAACCTTTCTGCGGATCAGAATTCTGATAGATACCAAGTTGCGAGGGATCCGACGGATTGCTTCGCGCCATGTATCATGCTGTTTCTAGGAAATATTAGGTATTCTAAAACTAAGCGACAATTTCTGTGCCATCGCTTTTGAATAATTAATAACGTTCCTGGTATCCAATACAAGTTCAAACGATTCTTCGGAATAGAATTCTCAGGGAAAACAAGCAAGAAGAATTCATAATTTGTAAGTCGAAACGGAGTTCAGGGATGAATTATAACATACCTCCGTACGTGGAGGCAGAAAAGTTCGATAGAAAGTTTCCACGTTTCTTTTCACCCCGTCGCGGTCGAAGCGCAATAATAAAGCACCGCAGCACTTTTATTACAAACCGCGGAAATCCTAATTGGAACCCCATCCAGTTCGATTATTTCTCCTCCCCCGAACGCGTCTCCCGCGCCCTAATCATTTCCTGCAATTCAGTCGAAACGTTCCGCGGTACTTGATCTCGCGACACGGCTCTCCACTGGCGAACTCGTTTGCCGAATTTTCCCAAGCACCTCGCCGCGGAAAAACCAGCCGGCAATTAATCCCGGACAGAGCGAAGTAACAGAAATTGCCGATGCCCCGACCATTCGTCACTCCCACGCCGGTGTCGCGCATTTTACAGCCCCTGTGCGAGGGAGATATTTGCACTGCTATTGTGCGAAAGTGCAGGGGGCGGCCGCGAGCGGAGGGAAAGGACGGCAATTTGTCCGCCCTTGTGCGCTGTTGCGTGTCAGATTTTTCTATCGCGGCGAAATATCAGTCACCTCCCATTGCGGCGAGGGAAATGGCCCTTTGAATCGAATTGAATTAACGCTTCGTTACGCGCGACGTATCGCCGCCCTGCTTCGAATCCCTTGGATCCGATATTCGCGGGGATCAGATGGAGACTTTCAGACGCCGATGGTCGCGAGCGACAAACGAGAATTGCAATGGAATTCGTGGATACTTACATTGGTTACCCTCCTGCGCGCCAAACGCGACCAGCATTTTTGCGAGGGGCCTATTGTTGCTGAGCACCGCGACATCCAGGGCTGACAGGCCGTCGCTGTTCACGCTGAAAATCGAATTCAGACTGGTGTCACTCTTTGGAAAGGATCGATCGCACGATTTAATCGTAACAATCGCGCGCTGTTTTTCGGGAGGGAAAAAGTTACGTCGGTTATCAAAGGACCTAGCGATTCGAGAAAGGTGACCTTAATCCTGCAACTGTGACGCTAATAAATGTTCAAAGGGCAGGCATAACTATGCAAGTGCCATCAATCGTCATATTTTCCATTCCATCTCCTTGCCGCTCCATTATTCATTTGTATACGCATCGTACAACCCCAGCAGCCAATGAAACTAAATTCCCGAACGAATTCAATAAAGCCTTCGCCAAACTCTCCGCCAGGTCGCCAACTGTGCCCACAGACTCTCCGCTGTTTATTTCTCATCAGCTATTTCCATTCACCGCCGCGGAATCGAGTCGTATTTTCATTCCATAAGCTCGCCCCGCGGTCCAATAAATACAGCAGAAGACAGTGGGACTTTTTTACGAGCCACCGTTGCCGTTAACTCTGCACCCTTCGTTATTGGCCCCTCGTAAACGCGGGCGCTCCGGGGTCCCCGATCGAAAATTAAATGCAGGCATTATTGGCCATCAAGTGCCGCGGTAAAAGCGTAACGGAGCCAGCGTCGAATGGCGGGGTAAACGAGGGATTTCTGATTTCCCAGCGTTACGATCTGTTTTTATTTAATTAGCGGGGCGCGTTAATCAGCCTCTCGCCTGCAACGATCGCGCCGGGGACAAAGCGTTTCATCAGGTTACATGGCTCCTGCCCGGTGTAATCCTATCGATCCGTGGCAGAAGGCTCGTTACACGCGTATCGATCCCCGAGGATAATTCGATTTCGTCCGCTGGATGGGTGACGTTATCGTAGACGTTCCAGTATGCACGCCCGTGATCCTCCGCTTCGATCGGTCTTAGTCTAATTAACTTAAACTACTGGCCTTTACATTAGACTCGGAATTAATTGGCTTCTATCTTCTGCGCCTTTATCAGACAGAAACTGAGAAACAACTTCCCTAGCGTCGCGAAGCTTCGTCAAAATTTCATGAGTCGGAAACGAAGGACGAGATACGTGCTCCTTCGCTATGGTCCCACGTCTGCACTCTGCAAGGAAGCCTCTGCATTTTCGCGGTCCGTAAAAGCGAAGGAGAGTCGAAGATAAGGTGAATGTCCCAATTTCTGCTCATGTCCCCATTTCTGCTCATTTCGTATTTTTCTTATTATTATAAGCGTTACGCTTGGTGCAACAAAGTAATCCTAAATTATTTGAACATTTACACGAGTGTTTTACGACCTTGGGGCCAATCAAAGTGCAGCATAAGCAACGAAAGACTTTTAAAATCAGACTCATGATTTTTCGACCGTGTTCCAGATGGTTGTGCTAAGGAACAGCGTCAATATTGGTCCTCGATAATTGGGCAGAAAATAGTTTTTGCAGTAAAAGTTCTTATGTAATAACAAAAAAAGATACCGTATTGTCCTCTGGGTATAATTTTTTTTACTATTTTTAATTTGTTCAAATACAAAACAGGTGATTAGATTTAGGGTCCAGTGAATCACCGCCATGTCCACATTTCTACTCACCAAAATTTTAGTAGCACAACCTGACAATTCAATATATGCTGTAACCTGTATTTCTATTCGAAAGCATTTTATTTCTCGTTTATCATTATTTTATGCTTTACTGTTGTGTTATAAAACATCTCCATAAAAGATGAAACATTTTAACCTGAAAAGGCAACATATTATGCGAGCAGAAATTGTTACAAATGGTGAATAGAAATACGTACATCGCTATTTTTCGTGAGCAGAAATACGGACATTTAAAGCATAATATTTAATTACAAATTACTACTAGTTAAACGTCTTGAAATATCTTTCTTAAATAGTTTTTGAATTGCTGGATTTATTATTAAAGAATTAATCAATTACTCTGCAAATTTTCATGACAAACAAATTTTGTACACCTTCTTTATGACGAGTAACCTCTTAAATGAGCAGAAATTGGGACATTCGCCTTATCTTCGACTCTCCTTCCCTTCTAAGGACCGCGAAACTGCAGAGGATTCCTTGCAGAGTGCAGACGTGGAATCTGCTTCAATTTCTTAGACCAGGATGGTCGCGAGAGGGCAAACAGCTGGTGTAACAGTAGTGGTGGTTAAAAGTGTCGAAGGTGTCGAGTATTGGACTGAAGGCTTCTCGAGCAACCTTTAAGTTCGACCACTCGCACGAAGTTCCATAGAAAAATGTTCCCAGCGGAGTGTGAAAGCTGTACCGTTGGAAGGAAAACGTAATACCCGAGCCAAAGCAAAAAGGTACCAAAAAGAAAGCTATCCAGTGATCGAAAAGAGTTCGTCGAATGCGCGATGGATAGATGGTGGCCAGGCGCCAATAATCGAGGCAATTTCGTCGGTGAATGGACCTTTAACCGCCTGAAATTAGCGCGAAGGGCGGCGAATGCAGGACGCGTACCGACGCGATGATCAAAGCGGTGACGTATCGATGCCAATCAGAAAGGGAGGCAGCTGTAATGGATCCCGAAACTCGGATCCGGATCCCAGAATCGACGTGTTGCGTCGAAACCGACGTACTCTTGCGTCGTAATCGCCGCTGAATGCCCATTCGCTACCGTGATAATCCGTTTATCCACTTCTCTCATTGTCCCCGTTTACTAATGGCAGCAGCAAAAGCGCGTTTGTCCAAGAACGTAATTGCTAGCGATCACCTGAACGGAACTGGGTGGCATAGTTTATTTCCCATCTGCAGGCAGGGCCACGTGACGTCTCATCAAATTTTCCAATAATGAAGCACTCGTTATCTCTCTTAAGGGGGGATTCTCGCGCAACAGCCCCCGAAATTTGATTTTTAAAAAAAAAAAACTATTGCTAAATTACATTAAACTCTTTCGTGATATAAGCAGACATTTTTAAACTTGCAGATTTTTTTCTATGTCGATCCTTATTATTGATTAAATATTGTGGAATCGCGTCAACCTCTTCGACGATTTTGGCGTCAGGTGCAGCACCTGTCACAGTCATATGATTGCAAAAAGAAGAAAATTTTCTTAAAGTGAAATAATTCACGCTGAAGCTGGACCTAAAATCTTAATTTGACGCCTCAGCTGTATTTGACCCGGAGTCATATTTTGGGTTAGGTAAATTTGACCCAGTTTGACAACCGAGGGTTAAGATGCAAGTCAAAAGCGATATAATTTAGCTTCTAGCTGTTGAAATGATTGCAATCTTTCTCGACGCTTCTCCGACAAATGCCACGGCGGTACAGTGCGTTTAAATCGATTGTAAAATCAACCGTGACGCGAGGTGTACTTTGCATGCACAGTGCTACGCGCTTGGCGATCCTCGGGTCGCCCGTTCCCAATTTGTCGCCTTTGCAATCCGACCAATTGACAATCCTCTCCGAAGCTTGGTCAAACTAATCTCGTTACCTTCGAAACGCACAGATACGTCGCGACGGATCAGGAACGCCGGCGAATAAGGATTCGCCGCGAGTTTCGCCGTCGCGGTGCTTTCTCCGAGGCCGTGGACAAGGCACAGATAAACGACACCGGGTGAAGTTCGAATAATTCCCGAGGACCGCGTCGCGAACTTTTGCGCCAGCGGACTCGATTAAACCAGCAACTTCCACCCCAGGAAGTAACATCTGGGTCATAAACAGGCTTCTGCGCGCTGCCACGGCGTGTATCGGGCGTTTCGCCTGGCAGTCAACGCGGGCGAGAACTTTTTGGAAAACAAACGGGCCAGGTCGAATTTCCCTCGTAAATCATTGACGGCGGTCCAGGAGGTAGGTATCTCGTCAAGTTGGCTCTTCTGCCCGGAGCCGAGGAGTTTCTAGCCACGAATTCCCCGCGTCGTAAATTGTTATCGAGGGCACGGCCCTTGTAAAACGAGCTGGAATATTTTCCCCCCGAGCTCCGCTACTTTCGACCATTCTTGCAGCGAGAATGGCTCCTCGGTGGCTCTGCGACGGCTTCCGTTGACACGCGTGATCCTTCGGGGAGGATGTGCACAGAGGAGGACGAAGATAAATTTATCTATTCGCCGGTTATCAAAGGTGTCGTTGTTGGTATCGACGGAAAGGGGAAGATGAACGACTGCGGCGATAAAACGAGACTCCCCCACAATTGCACGCCCACTTTCAGAGTACAAGTGCCCACCGAACGGCGCGAATACATAATTACGAGCACGGGGCACGGCTGTTCGTTAGGTAATCCTTTTTCAGAACCGCGAATCGATGAACTCTCGCGGAGACTTCCTAGAGTCTTACGTTGGACTGTCGCCATTCACTGCCACGTTAATTATCTTGTTTTCTGCAACGGCTCGGGGAATTAATTAACGGCTGTGATTAACCTACATCTAGACCACGTGGACGATACGGTTGGCCATTTCTTCGCGCTTGCGATCAGCGCGTCACTGTTAGGACTACGTATATCTTTCGCGCGAAGATTATAGGTCGCTTGAGTATAGGAAAGGCTCGTGGAGAAAATCCGTGAGAAATTCCGTTGGGATGCCTCGAGAGTAGAATTTAAATGGTGGATCAACTCACCTGTTCACGTCCACGTCCGTCGACTCCAAAATGGTCCTGGCCTTGTCCAGGTGGCCATGTTCCACGGCCGCGAAGAGAGCTGAAAGATGAAACGGCAAGGCTGTATTGCGTGTAAAGCGTGGGTCGCGTCTCCCCTCTGTAAGTCCGCTAACAATACTCGAGAAGCTTCAAACTGCTTCGTAGTAATTCACTAGCACTTTTAAGTTCACTGATTCTCGTCCGCCGAAGCGTAAACAGAGCACCGTGCGTACTCGAGGAACTGCAGCTGTTTTGGGTAAACGGGAAACGTCGGAGCTTAAAAGAACCTGAGAATTAATTCAAAGCTCTCGACGGCAAATTCAAAGAGACCGACGAGAAACGAAGAAACGAACGTAAAATAAAAAGAAAATACCATGCAGGTGTATGTTGAGGGACTGTGCCGATAGGGGATTGATGTGCACCGACGATATGTTATTCGCTTGCTGATGTGGCTGCTGCTTTTTCTTCCCGAAACCCTCCAGGAACTCCATCCCTTGCAAAGAGTATAACTCTGCGCGAACATAAACGAAAGCAACCGAATGAAAAATAAATAAAACCAGTAACTTGCAACGCGCATTAAAAATTCGAAAGAAAGAAGAAATCGAAACTCGTGTGTCTCGGTAGTTCTTGCTGGAACCGTTTCCTTATAAAATGAAAAACGACGGAGCGAAGATGACGCGAAAGGTCTAAATGCAACAAGGAGCCGAACGGAACAATGAAGCAGCTCGAGGAATAATTCTAAAAAAATTGCATCGCAAGCTCCTCGAACTTTCCCATCGCAAATACTCTCTGAATAGAAACTACTTGCAGCTTCTCGATTCATCTTCCCCGCGCAGAGAAGAAGATATGCACCAAAAGTCACTTAAAGCCCCGATTCACGCCAGTGAAACGTTGACCGTACAATTATTAAGAAAAAAAAAAATTCAGAACAACTTCGGAAACAGATAATTCATCCTCCGCTTCCTTCGATACTCCCCAACTTTCCCCGAAAAGCGAGAAGTCCTGAGGACTCTGAATGAACGTAACAGGGGTTCCGTTTTACTAATTAAAAACCTGGTGGCCCGTACTTGATCCGGAGGTGGTCGTAACGAGGACCCTATCCTGCCCGATGGACTCGTGGTCCCTCGAATCCTTAATGGACTTCTTTCTCCCCACGGGTACTTTGCTGCGGAAGCTGCTGCCGCGAGCGTTCGCCCAGAAGTTCGCGATATTATCCACAGTCCTGATCCTGCAGGACTTGGAGGAGCAGACGGAAGTGGTCCTGATTATCTCGGTGAATTTGTGCCCCTTGGAGGCGAGGCCCTCTCCCCCGCGGAGCTGGCAATCGAAATTCCCCGCGTGCTCGACGCTCAAGCTTGCCCCTGCCTCCTCGTCCTGCAGGACCGCGTCGTTCACGGACAAACTCCTGACCTTCCCCGCGGGGATCGAGGCGCGAAGTCCGCCGCCGTTGCACTCGGAGGTCTCCTCTGCGTCATCCCGGCGAGGCCCGCGAGAATCGAGCACCAGCGTAAGCCCCGCGTCCTGGCAGGAGTCCTCCAAAGACGACTCGTCCCGACGCTCGCCCTCGATCGCCCCGTAGTCAGTGCTCTCCGGCTCGAAGAGGAAACTCGAGACGGAAGAGTCCAAGGAGCTGTCCAGGCAGAAGGTGGGATTCTCGTAGGAGACCCGCTCGTCGTCGGGATAAAGGATATCCTTCTTCTCCCCGCAGGACGTCGGCGGGCACTCCTCGTTGCTCTTCCAATGAAAAATCTGCCCCACTTTCGGCGACACCTGGTTGTCCTTCTTCGAGGATTTCTCCGTGCCTTTGCGATTTCTTCTCATTATCCTGTCAGTCAGGCACAGCTTCGTCTTCAGGTCCTTGGAGATCCCGCGCGACTCGAGCTCGCTGGACGGGGCTGAGTGCTTACAGAGCTCTTCGACTATCTGTTTGCTTTTTTTCGAGGGATCATCCGGGAGGATCGTGTTGCTATCAGCGCTCACAGCTGGACTAGAGGACTCCTCGACCAGAGGCAGCTTGCTGCTCCGCTGTTTCCTGGCCTTCTGGTCCTTCGGAGCAACAGGAGACAGATCGAAGCCGCCGTTCAAACGCAGGCTCGCGTGGGTACGCAGCTTCGACATCAGCTTCAACGACGCTCGGAAGGACCTCGATCTCTTCAAGGTCGACATCCTGTCGCTCGACGACCGCCTCGAGAGCAATTCCATCTTGGGACTGGACGCGGAGGATTTGCGAAATTTCATCTGGAGGGCGCTTCGATTTCTGCCGGTTCCCTTTGCTCGCGCCGCTCCGCTCGAATTCTCCGGAGCAGTTTCCTTGGAATATTATAATTCGAGGATCTATCGTCGCACGCTGGCTATCGCCGAGCTCGCTCGCGTTCGCAGGACGTCCGAAATAGTTAATAAAATAGTTTCTTTGACTCTATCTACGCGTATATATTATTCTCGCAACTCTTTGGTCAAAGGAAGACTCGACTCGTTTCTCCTGGGATCCTTCAGGCACTTCTTTGGTCCGATAAAGCTGGAACACGAACGGACCGCTATTGCAACGGAATAATAATCACAGTATACCAGCGGCCCTCCCTTTCTCTAGGAGCACACGATGAGTTTAGTCACGATCATTTCTGCCGTTGTAAAAAGGACATTCGCGGAACGGGTCGTATAAAATTTTACGCCCTCTATTAAAGGGCATAATGATCGAGGCCTTGAAAAATATCTCCCTCCCCTCCCCCGCTAGGATATATATTTATGTATTTATAAATGTCCACGCGGATTACGGAGAGGCGTAAAAACTTAAATACGATACACCTCGCTTCCCACCAGGGTTAATAGTCACCTTTACGACGCAGTTAAAAGCAGTAACGTGTGCAATAGCATACTTTCACCCGGTCGATGTGAAAAGCCTCGCAACCATGCACCAGAAACAAAATTCCTCGACGAGAGGACTGATAAGATCGGACGCGAATCACTGTAACCCTAAAGTCCAGCGTGACCCATCACCCTTCGCCCCAATTTCCAACGACAGCGCACCCTTTGACTCACTGAAGCGATCACTGATCTCGAAAGCCGATCCACGATATCGAAGAACATCGCACAATGGAAGCACGGAGGAGGAAGAAGCCGGTCACGTTGCAGGATACACGTTTCCCCGGGAAACTCCCGGCAATCGAATCTGCGAGGAAAGAATGCCGGCTCGACGGGAGCGAGCGGTGCCCGAGCGTTAAATCGCGAGAAACAAAGGGCCACGAATTGATACGTGGCGTTCGAGGGACTGGACGGCCGAGCGAGACGATTTTATTATTTACTTGGGAGAGGCCACGGCAATTCCAGTGCGCCGCTCGCAATTGCCCATTACGAAGAAGTGGCCCCGAGCACGTCGCCTCTTCCTCCTCGAGACGAGCGTGACAATTTGTTAGCCCAATCAAATTTATTGCTGGCGTCCGTGGTCCGCCGGTCGGGACCGCCAAGATCGAGGGCGTTGCATCGGGACCCGTCGCGAGTCCAGCGCGGACCAAGCACCGTTTGCGAATAAAGGGAACGATCGATTCGTGTCAAATTCCACGGCGGGGTGGGGGGCGAGGGTGTTCGGAGTTGGGCAAACTTTGGCAGCGTGTACCTACCTCTGGGCTTTGAAGCAAACCGTGTGCCTGCACTAATCGAGAGAATTGAAAATTCTGCGGCTCCAAACGGCACCCTTTGGAGCCTACCCCTGTCGCCCTGGGAATACAGGCGGCTCGTGCAACGTATCGTGCAGCTCTGTGCGCTGATTGCGAGGACGAAGCAGTGGGGATTGGTAAATGATTGCATTTGCAGTTGAGCTGGACTCCTGCCTCGGAGTAGCTTGATTTAAAACGCTGTGGCGAACATTCGCGGGAACTGTTCGAGGAGAGCGCACCTTTGTTTCTTTCTCCGTTTCTGTTTCGAAAAGTACGCCAGGCGGATTGTTTACAGGGAAGCTTCCTCCGCGCGAACAGTTATCAAACAATTCGAATCAGTTATCAAGCATCTGCGCACCCAGCAGCTGGGCAGAGTTCGGAGAGACTCTGGAGAAAATCATGGGGGAACTGGCGGGGGTCTGGGATGGTGAATTAATTACGTGGTAGTTTCGCGAAGCCACCTTACCATCGCGACGATTGCACCCCACTAGATAGACACTAGGCTTCTTCGTCGCACTGTACTCGACGACCTGGCTCCGATATCGAATCTACCTGGAATTCCTGAGCACGCGGAGATTGCCGCGCTTCCGCGAAAGCGCTCGGCCAGGGGACTCCAATTTTTCGCGGATATAAACACGGCGGGGGTGGGATAATCGAGCGACAGGATCTACCGCTGCAAACAAGAGCCGCGGAGAGCGATTCGCGGGAACACGGGTAGGCAATTAGCGCGATACGTCCGGGGATCGACCAGCGAGCGAATGATAGTTGTACAAACGGGCGAGGACAAGTGCAAGTTAAACAGGCCGAGGGAGAAATGGTATTATAAATCCATGAGCGCGATTAGATAACCGCGACAGATACAAGACTCCGCAAACACGAATTACGGCCGCGCAGATGGCCGGAGTCGTCGTTTGTAAATACGGATAAATAATAGAAAAACGAAGGGGGAGGTGAGGGGTTGTAGAAACGAGAGTGCTGTCGAACAAACGGGCGCAGGCAAAGGTACAAACATCCTGACGCGCTCGAATCGATCGAGAGGAGTAAAGCCGCCTCTTGGGACACAGATTGTGGTTCGTTAAGGCTAACGAGGTAATTACGGGCCGTTGGAATGATAATGGGATAATTAGAGCACGATAAGTAAATCGTTAGAGGTTTGATTCGTGCAAGATCCTTGGAAGGTGCTTCGTGAAATCCACGGAATGTACTTCAACTGCTAAGGAATCAGCTAGCAATAGTCCTCGGCTGTGTTCAGTAAATATAAAACCCATTGCCTCTCACCTTTCATCGACCCTGCCCTCCACCTTTCTCAGTTGTCCCCGAAGTTCAACGAATATCGCCAAAGAATTCCCTTTTCTCCTCGCTCCTTCCCTTATTAACCTATCAGTCCTTAATAGCGCGTAATGGCCCCCGAGCCACGGCTAATACGACTCGATTAATACTTAAGTAATCAGACAGACATCATCTACTTCCTCTACGCTATTAATGGGCGTAACACCTCCATACACTGTTTCCACTCGTTTGCTGGATCTTCCGCAGCGAAGAGGACATCAGCCAGACGCCAAGCGACGTTCTACCCTTAAGGGGGGAGCCTGGTGTAGCGGATCGAAGAAATCGATTTTTTTTGTTGCATAAATCAATAGTTGAACATCACGACAATATGTTCCCAAAGCCGCAAAACTTGAAATGTGTTTTTCTCGAAACGACAGTTTTATACTTTGCGGGCAATGTAACTGAAAAAATATTCAACCAATCGACTTGGCCTTGTGCACGGATATTTGTGAACATTTTCTTCATAGTACTAAGTTATTAGTATAATGATATTGTTTAAATAAATAACTTTTTTTTTAGACATTTAAGGCAAAATTTCGTTGGAAACAGTGAAGTTTTTATTCAACAGGCCGCCATTTGTTCATTTTGCATCTTTTAAGTTTCAAATTACTTCATTCTGTGCGTACACTCATAAACTAAAAGAGAATTGTTCGATTTTTGGTTTCAGATGAAATCAAAAGACGCTACGTTGCCCGCAGTGCAATAATTGCGTCGCCAACGGACTGGGCATAACTTTGTTATTTGCCGCTCTTTTTTAATAAAATTTTTTTGTTATATACCTTAACCTGTTAATACAATATCCTGAAAGTTTCAGAAAGATCTATCAAATACTTTCTTTAAAAAAAAATCCCGAAAAATGCCTCGATTTTCATTTAGTTACACCAGGCTCCCCCCTTAAGCTGTCCAAGGATTTTGTCACTTAACATCGCCACTCCGAATCTTTCCCTCTCGCTTCCCCGTCAGCGTTAATAAAGACGCTCCATCGATTTCTCGCTCGACCCTAGCGATGGCGAAAGAGAACGGGTTGAGACAAAGGAATGGGAAAAGGATGCGCGCAGTCGGCCGTGTCTCGTTTTAACGCCCATTGTGCTAATAAACGCTAGCAACGCTTCCGTTTTCTCATTCTGCCGCGCGATTGCTGTCTCACGATCCGCGTCGCGGTGGATCCTATCAACGATCGCGCGCGAAAAGATTCCCCCTGCGTTGGCGAGGACAGTAGCAAGGGTTCGCGGATTGCATCCTAGCTTCGGGCCTGTAATTTCCTCATCGAGCCTTTAGCCAATCATTTTCAATAACCTCCCGCGACATCAGCTCCTCAAGCGAGTCGAACGTGTCTTGTAACATAAGACGTCAAGAAGAATCCGCTCGAAACCTATTAACCCTTAACTGGTATACTGTTTTTGGCAAACGTGACTGGTACACTGGGGTCGTGGCAGACCCCGAATAAAAAAGGACACAGAAATTTGTAAAGTCGACACTAGAGCAACCACTATGAATATTTTCATCTTAGGTGATGTATAAAATAATAGAAGCGTGGAAAGTTAAACTATTATTATAAAATTAATTAGAAATTCAGTTTACCAAATTGTACATCGAACTTTGGGTGCTTGGGGTCACGAGCGACCCCAGGATACCAGTTAAGGGTTAACGTATCTGTTACTCGCTCAAAGTTTCAGTTCCACGGTGACAATGGAACGTCCACGTTGAAATCATAAACAAGTTCCGCGGAAAGAAATGGAAGCCCTGCCGGTTGACAATTATTGCTATTATTCTCCGCGTAATCGGATCTGCGGACGCGCTCACGAGCCCCGACAGTGCTCCCCGTGGGCCAGCACTCCGGGAAGAGGATTTTTTCCCCAGCGATAGAAAGGAGGAGCCGAGGAGGAAGTCCGCGTTTCGAGGCCCCGACGTGTCGGCCCTCGACTTCAATCCGAGGATATTACTCTCCTCGAGGGGCGAATGGAATTAGAACTTTTACTACTTCCTCGGGCAACGTTCGGGGGAGGGGAGAACTTCTCCACGGCCGTTAAGAGAACGCTAACGAAAGTGGATTATATTAGAGGGACTCGCAGCCGCGTTCTCCAGCCAACGGCGATGAATAAATCCGACGGGCGGAACGCGCACGCGACGCTTTAAAACCGGAGGAAAAGCGAGCAAGGGAAGTAGCTTTGAATTTGTAATAACTCCCGGTGGCGAAGGGAAAACGATCGGCAGGCAGACGCCCGTTGGTCGTTAAAAACCCCCGGGCGGGTTTTCTGGCGAGCTACGGCCGCTATCAACCACACGGAGATCCTCGAAGGAGCTTTTCAGTAACGAGGATTATAGAAACCGTGACGGTTCCGAAGCCGGTGAAAATATCGCGCGTCAAGCCTTCTGCTAACTCCAAGGGGGCGGGTTTAAGCTCGATCCAATTTAACGAAGAAAGTCTGATAAGCAGGGAGGAAGTGCCGTCTGAACAAACGCCAATTAAACGGCTTCTGTCAACGCTAGCTATTTACCCCCCTCCCCCCCCGCTTCGCGTTTATGGCGTTACCCTCGTTATCTCTTCTTCGATAAACAACAATCTACTTCCTCCGCGCGGCTGTGTACCGTTCCTCCTCGTTGCTGCGCGCAACGCTGGCTACGCGTTTCTGCCCGCGACTCGCGAACCGTGGAATTAATGAATCGGCGGGGAAAAGTTTCAAGAGCACGCGAGAACTGGAAAATCACTGCGTGGATTCCTGCAGCGCTTCTCGTTAGGGGAGTAATTGCTTGGAAAATTCGGCGATTCGGGTCGCCGAGGGCTTTGATGGCGCCCGCGTTACTTTGGAGAGGGCACACGACGGGCACAGCTTGGATTAATCCAGGTCTTGGATAGGCTAATGGACCTAGGTTAGGGACAGACGTACTAGATTTGCGAAGGATTGGTAAGAAGAGCTACTGCGCTGGAATCGACTGATCTAACATTACTCACTCGAAGAGGCTGCCACGTCCGTTTGATCCGGAATTGATAAGCGAATGGCAGCGCGTGAAAGGGATGCTCGATGGGGAAGGCGATCGAGGAACTCGCTATCTCAACTGTTGCCATTCGTCGGGGCTCCGTACTCCCATATGTGGTCCTGAGCTATCGCTGACAAGGATTGGCTTTTTACGACCGACTAAATCTGGCCTCTTTGTAGACAGTTTATGGCGTCGAGTTGGTCGCAGTACCTACTTATCTCGCCGCGCGTTTTGTCGAGTTTTTAAGGAGGAGTGATGGGGAGTTTCCTCTGTATGTAATCCTCCGCAGACGGTGATCATTCTGATGATTTGTCCGACACGAGGGACGGGGCACAGTGAGTTCTTTGAAACGGCAGTTTCGTTTGATGCCTCCTGATTTTGACTGGGTGGAATTCGAGGGCAGAGTCCTTTAATGGGATTAGATCGTGCGGGTGCTGCGAGAAATTGATCTGTAAGAATCTAGTAACTCGTGCCCTTTGAATTTGATTTTCATTCCAAGCGGTGCCTTTTTCTGCGGAGGATAAAGAAACTGAAGTAACGAAGATAAATTACACGGAAAGCCTGCTATGCTTTCATGGCTAATTGGACGGTCTCTTCGTCGCTAATTAAGCTGTTTAAAGTGATCAGAGAATCACCTATTCAACCGAGATAGCCAACAGTTCGAAACCTTGAATACGGAAATCAGGTTCAAGGAGAAACTTTCACGGCACAGCCTGCTTCCTGTGCAACTACTTTGGAATACTCAAAGGGGCATATTTATCACCGAAAACCAGGCTAGTCGGGGCCAAAGGGACCCTCGCTGAAACGATTACAGTGCACCACTTTGAGGCGTTGTCCTTCTTATCAGGACACTGGCTGCGATAAACTGTAATCTACTTCCTTTCCGGCGCGGAGCTGCAGTTCTTTGACACTGACGAACGCCTCCTTCCGCTCGCAGAGTGCTTCGAGCCTGCTCAACAACCATACCCAACTAATTCCAATAACACGCTGCTACAACTAGCCAACGATTAGCGCGAAGATATCAGGCACAGAATTCTGTCAAAGCGTGGCATCTGCAATTTAAAAAATATCCCAAGATAAAGCACCATTTTTTATGAACACAGACTCAGAACTGTGTCCGCGAATATCTTTTTCAAAGACGCATAAACGCGGTGCGAAAAAAGTGGCTCGAAGGAAAGCCGAAAATGGTGGGACGATCCAGTGTGGGAGAAATGGAGTTGTCGAGCGTAGGAGGGAGAAGCAAGGTGGATTATTATCCTTGACTGAGTGGAAATGGGGGATAGAAAGGTATCGGTATTCCTGGCGAAAGAAAATGACTGGAACCGCCGGTGGGAAAGCGTCCGTGAGCGATCTACTTATGGTTATGCAAGCTTCCATGCACGGAGGTTTACCTCGCAAGGACGCACGTGCGTCCCGTTCACTACCGTTCGAATACCATCGAGAGCAAGTCGACCGTTCAAGCCGAGATAGTGCTCATCGTGTTCCCCGGGAAGGAGAGAGAACCGCTCTTGTCTGGCAACAGCCATTCCTGCCGTAACGCAATCTACACGGGCTGGCAGAGATTCCTTTCAACAATCGCGCTCCTAACGCGGAGAGGGATCAGCGATATCGTTGTTTTAGCAAGATCCGCCGCTATTACCTCGACAGATCCTGTTTTATTGCCTCTGAAAGAGCCGGCGCAACTCGGGGCTCGCAGTTTCACTGTTAAATGGAATTTATCGCGTTGGAATTGGCACCCGTGTTCGCTTATTGTGCTAACAGATGTTGTTCCGTTTAACAGCTGCGCCTCGACGAACGAGACACATATACCTCGTTCCGTCATTTACTTGTCAGAGAAACGGCCAAGCAGCGTAATTAATCGCTATTATTGTACTCCGACGACACAAAGTTACGCGTGCACCTCGAAGAGTGTACGAAACTCAAAGTCCGCGGAGCACCGCTGCTATTATCTACGCCGAGGCTCGAAAGCTTCAGAAATCCCAACACTGGCGGTGGAAATATTTTTTCGCCAATGAATACTGCGAGACAGATGGCGGACAACCAGCACGCTCGAGCACGAGGATCGAATCGAAGTCGAATCGAATTTCGTGGGTGGTCGTGGGGAATTTCACTAGAGGTATGGAATTTTGCAACGAAAACAGGTGCCAGGCAGAAATGACTGTCCCGTGAGCGAGAAACGCCTGTCGTCCTTGTAAATTACCTCTATATCCAGCGATCCGTCCGCGACGCGCGACATTTATCGACTTTCTGACAAAACGACCATTCCGTTTATACATACACATGTCAGCACCACAGCGTAATCCTTGGTTTCGTTAATTCGCTTGAAAGACGTCGAAACTTTCGGCGATTTAATCACAGAACAATTACGACACAGTTCTCTCCGCAACGGGAGCCTCGTACTTTCAAACGGCCCTTTTAACATCACCCCCGATACCACCGACCATTACACATCCGAGCTCTCCGAATCTTCCGCAACAAGTACAAAAGAGCCATAGGTCCGAGTGAAATAACGTCGCAAACCAGTTCGCGTCCTCCGAGCGAACGATCGATTGCTCGTCCGTTACCGACCGAGGGGAAGAGGGGGGCGCCGTCCTTTAGGTCTACGCGTCCCCTGTTCCGAACTTAACCTGTCACTTTCCTCGGGTTCTTCGCACGCTTTTCCGTTTCCAAGCATCCGTTCGTACCGCCGGCGGACTCGTTTCGCGGCGGATTCTCGCGACGCCGATCGAGGCACTGCTTCTGGACGCCCTCCATGTCGTTCCCTCGTGGTTTCCGATCCACGCTTCGAGCGCCACTCGTCCTCTCTTCCTTGCAGCGCTCACCTAGCGTCTACGCCAACTTTCCCGGCCATCGAACGGATGATCGTGCAGCACGGAACGTCACATTTTTCTCGCGACACTTCTCCGCGATTGTATTCCCCTATTTTTCGACGCATCAAGGCGACTCGTTTCGGGCAGCAGCGACTGCGATGTGGTATTACCGGCGGGTACACATGGAACGCGACCCTCGGCCGTCGTGCGACCGACAAACAGCTGCCGCTCTATCCCCACCAACTGGACGCCCCCGTCTCGTTACGGCACTCGCTATGCCACGACCGTACCCTTCTCCATCCTGTCCTTTTATCAATGAACCTGCCCACTGTCCGCGGTTCACTGCCTGGTTTCCCTGCCAGGAATCGGAGGATTTGATTTCCGCGGGAGAAAGCCACGCTCCCCCCCCCCTCGACAGCAGAGAGAATTTCTGCTCCCGATAGCGATGTTTGCTGGACGCTCTGCGGCTTCGCTGGGCATCTGTCGCGTAAAATTCGGTCGTCGGCTGCTGCGGGACACCCGGGTTTTTATTAAGTAATCCAGCGGTGTGTTACGCTTCGTATTGGATTGAGTAATTAAGCCGACTTTATGCTCTGCCGCACTAATTTATGTACGCGCGCCTGCGGTGTTTGGCTCCTGCGTTAAACGTTCAATGGAAGAGAGCGTCTGGCGCTCGATTTCCAGATGCATTTTACGTCTGCCTGCACACAGGCGTGGATGCATTCGGTGGTTTCCTACGACTCTGTGCAGGGATCCAGGTAAGTTTGCCTGGAACCCTGAGAGGAATAAGGGTCCGCGGGGCCCCTGGATTCCTGCGCTTTGCGCAGGAGCCAACTGCGGGCCAGGTAAGCGATTACAGAAAGCCTGGCTCTAAAGGCGCGTTCCTAATGGACTTTCGAGACAACACGTGACACCAGTAGTCATCGATCGGCATTTCCGAGGAGTTTTTTTTTAAGGGAGACACTCTCCTGGCATATTAATAGTCATTGTTTTATGTCTACGCTGGCGCGCGTGGAACGTCGACGCCGGCTCAGAAAAGGAGATGCGAATGAATCCTCCGCTTCGCCCTTAAGGGGGGAGCCTGGTGTAGCGGATCGAAGAAATCGATTTTTTTTTTTGCATAAATCAATAGTTGAACATCATGATAATATGCTCCCGAAGCAGCAAAACGAAATTCGAAAAATTAAAGCGGATATAGCCGATTTTGCTACGGAGCGCCAGGCTACCAAAAGACGCTACGTTGCCCGCAGTGCAATAATTGCGTCGCCAACGGACTGGGCATAACTTTGTTATTTGCCGCTCTTTTTTAATAAAATTTTTTTGTTATATACCTTAACCTGTTAATACAATATCCTGAAAGTTTCAGAAAGATCTATCAAATACTTTCTTTAAAAAAAAATCCCGAAAAATGCCTCGATTTTCATTTAGTTACCGCAGTCAGTAAGGTCAGAAAAAGAACGATTCTTTGGGAATTTATTTCAGAAAGTACATGCATATTTGTATGCAAAGGTTTTTGTATTCAGACGAGGAACGCTTTAACGGGTTATTATATTATGTTCTGGTGTAAAAGTATTTATTTATTGCAAAATTACAACTGATTTCCCGAAATGGTTTTTGGATTCCGGTGACCACGATTTCTTAAGAACCGTTTCACCAATCTTTCTGAAACTTTATAGGTTTCTTCTAGACGTACAAATTTAGTCTTTAATCGAAGCATTTGTTATTCCAATGCATAGTTTTTATTTTATGGATTAAAAATGAGTGTTTTCTTCCAACGAAACTCGATCATTCCACTTTGACATCCACCATTTTGTCCCAGATTAATATTCTATAAAACGGAACGATTAAAGACTAAACAAACTATTGTACTACCTAAATTTTCTTCGTTTTTTGATTTTAGATAGCCCAGTTCCGAATAATTTTGGTCACCGCGAAACGTATTTCTAAAAACAGCTTCCGGGAAATCAGTTGTAATTTTTCAATAAATAAATATTTTCACACCAGAACATAATATAATAATCTGTTAAAGTGTCCCTCATCTGAATAAAAAAACCTTTGCCTAAAACTGTGCATGTGCTTTCAGAAATAAATTCCCAAAGAATCGTTCTTTCTCTGACCTTACGGACTGCGGTAACCCCTTAAGCGACCCATCGCGGATTGCGCGCCTCGAAAATTAATCGCGAAATCGCTTTCCAGATGTTTGCGCGGGCTGGCGAGACGTTTCCCAGCTTCCCAGGGCTTTTCTCCTTCGTTGTCTGGACTCGTTGCGACGGAGGGATTGAATTAGACGTTTCATTGAATTACGGGAACGAAGGGGACTGAATGGGCATGGAAAAATGAGAAATCGCGTATCGCACGCCGAGGGAATACCGTGAATGGGAGGCAGAGGAGCGGAGAAAGTAGTCGGTCGCCTCGTTAGGTGAAATTCTGCGAGGAAAGGCGTCTATTGTCCGGTAAGAACATAATTTCCACTCTTTCGGACGCGCGGAGAACAATGGGACGGCTTCGTTCGCACGAGACAGAATGCTGCATCGCTGGGATGAATCTCGGTGCCCGTTACAATCGAGAAGGAAACTTTCAGTCGCGATTTACTCGCTGCGAGTCCCTTTCTAATTTCACGCGATATTAGCTCCGATAATTGGAGTCTGCTGTATGCAGAATTTATTTCCTCCGAGTGCTTCGACTCATCGCGACGCTCAGAATATTCTCAAAAAAGCAAGATAGCGGAGGCAGGTCCCTTTCTCCCTGAATTTCTTCAAAAACCCTTAGAACCTCTCTCATCCCCTACGCATGTAAATCCCGCCAGACCGCCGCGAATTAAGAAGCATTAGCGTAGCTCCGTTTGCCGAGGCGCGATTAAAAGAAAACAAGCTGAATTGGTCGCCGAGAAATGCCCGCTCTCTGGACTCTCATTAAGAAGACGAACCGCATCGCGGGTAAAGCGACCCGTAATTACTCGACCTAAATGCGCGTACACATCGACACGTGGCCCGATTTTCCGGAGAATTAATCCCCGCTCTCGATCGCTGGATCGAATAAAAAGAGAAAAGGGGAAAAGGCGAGGTCGAGAGTGTCACGGAAAAATAGCGCGGACAAATCGTTGGAATTAACGAGCGGCTGCCGATGGGGCTCGAGGTTCAAAGCTCGGAGGTGGCGAACGAATCTGCTGAACGCGAGTCAGGCCTCGCGAAAGCCACGGAGGAGGTTGGGAGGGCGGAACGGCTCTCGTAAAAGCGTTCGACGACCCGTAAAGCCGCGAATAAAGCACGAAAGCGTTGGCCGTGATATGTTAATGAAAGATTCATGGACACGCGGGGCGCGCTTGTCGCACCCCTCAGCCGGCAGAGCTGTAACGGGTCATTACGACTGCATTTTCCCGTTTAATTGAACAGGGGCAGGCGTTAGACGCTACTCGCGGGTGGATTTTTAGTAACCGATAGCGCAGTTCTGTTCCGCGAATTCAACACTGGCTTGGGACCAGCGGGTATCAATTTCCGAATCGGGTAGGTACCAGCGATAAATTACGGCGCCCTCTCACTCGCCCCCAGTCTTTCCTGCTCGCTGTGGGCAAGTACAAAAGAAGTAGCGAGAGGATCGCAGAGTTTTAGTCACCGGGTCACGGAATCTTGCACTTCTGGGAGAGCACGAGTCGCCGAATTGTGAAAGCTGATATCCGCGGATTGAATGGGAATGAAAGGCAGCGCAAATGTTTGTGCCAGACAGAAGTAATTCTTCCGCAGGTAGAGGCGCCCTTTCGATCCGGGGAAAGGCGACGGGGAAGTTAAATAGACAAAGTAGAAGTCCGCTCGAAGAGCCATTAACGCACCCCTTTGTAGCACCTCAAGTTCGAGAATCATTTGATCAGACGCGGATAGGTGGCACAGAACTTCTGGTGCAAGGGGTTCCCGTACACTGTTCGAAGATAGATGCAGCGAAGCCCGCATGTCCCGTCGAAGAAAGACCGTGCTCTTCCTTTCTTCCTGGCAATTAACAGGAAGGGCTGCAATTAAAGTCGCTGAAACGAAGGACAGTTCGCCGGGCTCGATACAAGCTCGAGAAGTGGAGCGTGAGGCAATATGTGAGTTCGCAGGTGTGATTAAGGAAATACGTTTCCCAGGGACGCTGGAAAATATACGACGCTGGGAGGAAATTGCGGGTACAGCGATGTGGACATTCTGTATTGTTCGCAGTAACGGAAACCTCGCCGGTGGACAAAAACCTCCATAATAAAAGAGGGGAGAAATGCCTGCCGGCCTTTGAATATTTTCTTTGTCGAAAATAACGAGATGATGGTGCTCTGTACCCCTCCCCCCCTATTTGTTTCTTTCTTTTTATTTTCGAAAAGCATTTTCGTTCCCCGCCAAAGCGACGGGATGGGAAATTATGCGACGATGGCACATCGATTTTGCGAGCGCGAAGCCAGCGATATCGGGGTGGAATAAAGCGCGAGAGAGGAGTCAAAATCTCTCCTCGAACCATGGTTACAGTGTCAGTCGATCTAATTGCCTGTGTTCCCATTCGCGACAATTTCGTAAACTAATGGTCCCGCTTTAATTAATCCACGTAATTGGAAATGACTGCGACGGAGCACGGTTGATCCGTTTGACTCGCCCGTTAATCGCATTGACTTTCGATTACCAACGAATTAATAGAAATTAAGCGACAGCTTTCGAAAACCTGCACGCATCGTTGTAGGTGCGCCATAGTGTGTGAAAATTATTAAAAACCATTTGGCCTTTCGAGAGACCAGCTACGTTTGCCGGGGTCTCTGAATAGAAAAGAAGTAATTATACCTTCGATCTGGAGAAGTCAATCAATATTTGATCAGTGGATCTCGGAGAGGATTGAAATTAGAATACTTGGATGTCGATCACGTTCTTAAAGAGCGTGGAAATTAGAAACGGAACGAGATGTCTTTCGATGTTCTTTCGATCGAGGAACTTCACTGAAGCTTCTTATTCTATTTGAATATTTTTAATTGAAACTCCCAGGTACACGGAGTTTGGCCTTGCCGAGAAGAAAGCGGAGCCTGTGCTAGTGTACCGCAAAATCATACCAGTTACTGCTCATTAACAGGGCAACCTAGACGTGGGAAGTTTTAATCAGCAATTAATTTCCTTATGGAAAGCAAACTTGTTGCGGGAGAAGATCATCTAGCGCTTAGCTCGTTCCACGAAATTTCGATTTCGTGGTCGGCTCGTATATTTCACCGCAAGATTCAATTTAATTTCACTGACGCCGTGTCGAATCCCAGCGAGCAGCGGAGCAGGGTGAAAATTTGAAATCGACTCGACTCCCCCGACGTTCGAACCAGGTTTAAGCAGCCAATTCGAAACGTGGCGCAGCCAAGGTGTAAATAAAGAATCGCCCAGAAATTCTGCGGGATCGAAGGCGAAGGGGCAAGTGGAAAGAGAGAGGCACTAGAGGATAATGCATTTCCCGCAGTTCGAAAGGCAGCTTCAGGTAGGGTCTCCTATACGCGACTGGACGCAACGTCAAGAACTTCAAAGTCGATTTTCTCGAGAATGAAGTACGATATCAAAAAACAAGTTGCCGTTCCCTTTCGACTTCCTTTCGAACAAGTAAATAAGCCGAGAAAAAGAAATAAAATATTTTGATATTACGCTTCGTTTCTGAGAGAATCGACTTTTCCTCCCATGTAATGTACTGACCCTTTCTTATCGTTTTTCTCCGACTTTCTCTGTAAATATGATTCGCACTAATTACCCAAAAGCTGCGTAAATGTAAATACCGCGTCATCCCTGCTACCCATCGTTATCTTAGCCAATGCGTCACCTATCCAAAATCCTGCAATTCTCCCCTATCCCGTCATCCCCTCTCTTACATTCAGAAACCTTTAAAACCCATCAGAGTCCCTTATCCTACAGCATTACTATTCCAAAAGCCACCAGTGTCAGTCGCGGAGTCAAGTTAAAACAGCTGAATCTCCAATATTCTTACTTTAAATTGAATAAATATCTTTATAAGTATTATTCGTAAAATTAACTTTATCTTGCAGCGCGGGAGGCTTTGCTTTGTATTTAGAAACAAACTCACGCTACCAGGGTGGTAATTTTGCCAGCATTTTCGGAGGTAATTTTCATATAATCGAAAGGAAATTGCGTGTCAAGCCGATAGGATTACGGGCGTAGCGCGGCTCTGCTCTTTGCTGCGCAATGCCGATTCCATACGTTGGCGATTTACGTTTGCTCGCCGCTCGTACGTCGAAACATGTATACCTATCGGATCCAGTGTTCGATTCATCTGTCGGGAGCAACGAATGACGCGATGGGAAATCGTGAAAATAAACGAGACCCGCCGCGCGTATTTTAAGATTAGACTGTCACCGGAATGATCCGCGCCTGGCGTCGAATTCAGGATATCCCCCAGACGGCCAGATTATCCTGTCAGTCGGAGTTCCTCTAACGCGTGTTCGGGAAAAAAAGAGCTTCAGTATCGTATCACATTTCAACGTTTCCCGAAGTGAATCTCACGACCACCATTGCCTCGATTAATTTCACCCTTTCGATCAGGGTGATTCGACTCGGAGGACACCCCCAGCCGATTACAAGCACCCGTGTGTCCAGAATTTCAAAATTCCGCAACTTCCAAACCCGAGAGTTTTATCATTTCATTTCAAGCCCGTCGGGAGCTCCTCCGCCCAGAGGTGTTCCTGGTGACTAGCAATGATTTTCCAGCAGGCTTTAAAGCGATATGTACTCGTCATTAAACGTAGGTGTGTCCACGACATGTGGCCTGGTCGATAAAGCTTCCACGGCTATTCGTTTCCGCGTTGTCGATTGCAAAATGCATCGCGTACATCAGGCGAACTTGGCGCATGCGATCTAGCCGGTGCAACTGTTACGCGGTAGTTCCTTTCCGTCCCGAAATTCGGTTATCGCGCGTTTCGAGGGTAGCTAAATCAACTGCAGCCATGTCACGCCCCATGTACCAGGATGCTTGCTATCGTAACGTACGGTAGGTTCGGGTTCGCGTTACAATTTCGCGCATTAAAGACTCCACAGTTTCCTGGGGAGAGATCGTTGCTCTTCGGCAAGATTAAAATCTGATCGTTAACGAGCATAGGGAGCTGTCCTAGCTGGTTAGTAAATTCAGCGGTGAGATACATAGGCAGAATGATAAGACATACGAATGCAAATACGCAGGCCACAATAATTCCCCGCCGCTTAATCGATTAAACCGCGTTTACCTTTTAATTACGATGAAAGGCTCCTCCTCGTCGAATTATTCCTCTCTCAGTGTTACGGAATAAAGCACCGTGGTTCTTGTTTCGTATTAATTGGCGCTCGCTACCGCCGAGAATAATTTCATTTAATAATGTAACGGCGGCTGTATTTAATACAAATATGTATCAGTCTTCCGTCGATACACTTGTCGCTGGAAAACGACTCATTGCTTGGCAATCATCGCTTCGAGGAACGCATCACGTTCACCATGACGCAGAGAAGGACCACGTAATGCATCTTTATGCGAGCGCAGCCTTGATTCGCTCTCATTACGCAGTTGTTATCACGCTAGCCTATGCTCGGCGTAATCACCTCCTTCGCGGACGAAATCCTCTGTCGTCCCTGCAGCTGACTCTTCTCGCGCATCGGCCCTTCGCAGCCTCCGTGGTCCTTCGTCCGATTCCTTGCTATCCTTATCATCGAGCACACTTGCACCCCGACAATCCTCGATATTACAGAACGCGGCCTCTCCTATTTAACCAACGGATCATCGTCAATTTCCAGCCTTGTCGTTTATTAACGCCGCGTCAAATATTTACGCGTCCCTAGGAGGACGAGTCGATCGATAAGTCACGCAGCATTGTGTTCGCTTCTGAATGTTATCATAGGAAATCCGCGGGGATCAATCAGCCGTGGGAAACGTTCATCTGGATATCCATTGCTGAAATTCAACCGGCAGACTGGCAGGTTTGCGCACAGTTCTCCCTTTCCACGCAAAGCTCTTCTTCTTCACCCTGTTTCCTTGCAAGATCCGCAAATCCGCTCTTCTACGCTTATTCTAGCCTCTGGAGTAGTCTTCTGTGTAACGCGGAGCGCACGGTGTTTCCAAAATTCTTCCTACTTGCTCTCCAAGCGTTTCCCCTCTCGACACTTGGCAAACCTCTTCTGGCAGTAGCTTCGGTAATCGTTTGTCATCCTCCCGCACGTATCCAATCTCGACTCCACGTGTCGCCCTTGTTGTTCGATCCTCGACGTCCTCCGACATCGGGCGCGCCACGTTCGAAGTCACTTGAATTTCGTCCTGGTTCCGTGCTGATAGATCCTTCGGACTCGTCGGTCAGAGTCCTGATTGCTGCTCGACCTTGATCGCGAAGAGAGCAACGCGAGGGAAATAGGTCCTCGCGACACCGGGGAAGGACACCGACTGAAAGGTAGGAAGGAAGGCTTGCAACAGATGCACACTACTGTTGGGCATCTGGGCATGACACCGGGGCAGGTGAGTTCGAATTTCGTCCAGGGCCGTACGCTTCGACGGAGGGACGAATATAGGGACGAGCCAATGAATTCTATTGAATATAAAGCTGCCGATGCGGTATGAAAGTTCTCTGGTCGATGGGAAAATAGACCCAATTCTCGTTCCGCGGGAACACCCAGCTCCGAATTAGCATTTAGAACGCGCCCGATTACAATCGAACGCGAGGTTAGCGCGCACCGATAAGGAGCACCTCTTCGCCCGATAAAGGATTAACAGAAATTATTGCAGAGTTGCGTGCGACGCACGTTGCTGCCCCGACAGAGCGGATGATCATCAAAAACCGGATAAAAGAGCGGTGTCCTTCGGGCCACCTGCTTTTCAGTTCGCCACGTAACGGGTGACCCGCAACTACTTTCCCTCTGCCCGACCAATTTCCCGCATTTTCATCCATCTTTGTTACTATCCGCGCCCCCCCCCCCCGGGGGCAACGACGGGCGGGAGGTTGTTAAGAAGCTCCTGTACACGCCGAGGGCCGTATAATCGACGCGGGAAAGATTTACAGCGATCACTGTGCCGCGCGAGACGGAGGAAATGAAGTTTCCGTCGCGCATGCCGCGCCGCCTCTCCGTTCTGTTTTTCCGACCTGGTTCGCACACGGTCGGGAACCAACAGACTTTCTATTCGTTTAAAATCGAGGAGCCGGGACAATGACCATCGAAATTGTCGCGAACTGAATGGCGAATATTGAACATTGAACGGCAGTGAAACGCAGTTGGCTTTCCGAGAGGAACAGTTGAAATGGAATCGGCGATTGTCAAAGTTTGCTGATCGAGGCAAAGCCTTTTACCATACAGGTAACGGTGGTTATTTAAAAAGTGCTTGTAAAAAATACTGTGACAGAAATTAAGTTCTTCGGGGGAGCGAAGAATTTTCGATGAATTTAATTATCTTAATTTATCTTTGTTATTTTATTTTATGTTATTATTTTATATATATATTTTTTATTTCTTTCTCTTATTTTTATCTTTTTATGTAGTAATGGTAATAATTTTGTATCTCTGTACACTAAAGGGTTTCCCGTTAATAATAAAAATAATAATAATTATGTATTTACGATCTTTCATTTGATTTGATCGCTAAATATGCTTAAGTATTCCATAATCCAAGTACATCACAAAATTTTCGATTTTTTCTATTAATGTAGTCCAGATTCGTGAAAAAATTACTTGTATTTGTAGAAAACCCTGTATGTGCTATCTTTTATTGCAGCGAAAAATGAACGTGCCATTCATTTAAATTTACAAGCACTGTAAACGCCAATCGTGTTTAGCTATCGCTTAATTGGCTCTTACATTGTTTTCCGTGGAAGTGGCGTTGGACGTATCAGTGATACCATCTTTTAGCAGTATTGGTAATTTATTTGCAAAGGGAAATTGCATTAAAATTCTAAAATAAAATAAAAATATATATTTCCTTTTAATTTCGGTACTTCACAGCGTTTTCTACAAGGACGCTTCACTTATTGGTGGGTAGAAAGTTACAGCGAAGCAGAATGATTCTCTCATTTTTTACTACGCGTTTCATAACATAATCGATTATGGAGCGCTCTGCGAAGGAAACCGTTTAACGAACCGTTACCTAACGAGCTCTTCGATCCCAAGTCCCTTTGGACACCCGGTACATCGATACCTTGCACTACAGGTGCCGCCCTTTTCCGGGCTGTTTTTCTCCTAGTCTGTCGCAGGAAGAAGGGTGAACAGCGTCCTCGTAACGGAAACTTCCAGACTGCCCCGACGTAACCGTGTAATTTAATGCAGAATTTGAAAAGAACGAAGGACGAAAGACCATGGGAATACGCAATCGGATTTCTGTGACCCATAAATACTCCCGAGCCATTCATCCACGTGATATCCCACGAGTGATGGTGGGATTACGTGAGCAACGACACGGTCCAGCTGGAGATCTATTAATTATGAGAACTTAGAGCCACGATCTTTGATACCTACGTAACTGCCTCCGCGCTCGCCAACCGCTCCTTCCAGCCGTAAAGATACCGATTCCCATAAAGTCGCGTAATTCCAGATTACCTCGACGGAATTTAATATCCCAAAGCCGCGCAATTTCCGCGAGCAACATTATCGCCCGCATTCGCGGCGCGAACACCTCACCCGCCCCGCGTAATTTGTAGCACTCCAGATACTAGCATCGCTCGAAGAACTTTGCTCTTTTCGAAGCACGCCACCTTCCTACCAAGATATCCCACAGAGACTCCGCTCATTCGGGACGTATCTCGCGCATTTTTTAAACAAACGCTTCCGATATCTTTATCTACCTTGACGTGACGCATTACTCGATCAGCGTCAAGGAGAAATGACTCCCGGCTCGGTCGCGACGCAGGAATCCAAGGAAGAAGGGAGCTCGCGACACGCTCCGCGTGTTCTCGAGTTTAGCTTTGCGACGCGGTAACCCTGATCCCTTTTCCATTTCTCGCGACTCACTGGCAAGGAGCAGCGCGCTCCCACACGCTCGCGTGCGCGAAAAATAAGACACAGCTCCTCGGAAGCCGCGTGTCCACCTCCGGCGAGGACAACCGTCCGCGGGAAGCGGCTTCCCTAGATAAAGCTCGTTACGACCTCGCGTTTTCCCGGTTCGCCAAAGGGAACCACGCTCCTGGCCTTTCCATTCCTCTAATTACACCGAGGCACTTGCAAACGACGCGAACTAGCAAGGCACACCGTTCGCGTCGACTCGCTCCCAAAGCTCAGCTACTCGACAATCTGTTCAGACTTTCAATTTATTCCATCTATTCAACGATCCCTGTCGTCGGTCGCAGGGGCGAGGTTCTAGCGCCCGCAGGATGCAGCCGGAGCCTTCGAAATCGCATTACTACCCCCGCCAGTTGAACGCTCCACGGGCAGAAGACGCTAGTGAACAAAGAGTGGAACAGTAAAAGTAATTACCGAGGCTGCCGGAGGAATGCTTAATCGGACGCGTGTGATTTAGAACGGAGAAACTGTGGAAGAAAACGATAGCGAGAGGAAAGAGGCGTCGATGTCGGTGCTTTAATCTTCGGTGCGTTTGTAGG
The DNA here is from genome assembly GCF_050908995.1 of Andrena cerasifolii. Taxonomy (NCBI): domain Eukaryota; kingdom Metazoa; phylum Arthropoda; class Insecta; order Hymenoptera; family Andrenidae; genus Andrena; species Andrena cerasifolii. The sequence goes on from NC_135129.1 coordinate 10,216,189, forward strand.
TGGAAGAGGGAGGAAGCTAATTTACGAAGGAATGTGAAAAAAAATTCGTCACCCTTGCTGGCCATCGGCCGACACTCGTTTTGATTTTTGCATAATCCGGAGGAGTGTTGTCTGTTTAAGGAAATATCGGAGCAAGATACCCGGTTCATTCACTACCTCCCGTGTTATTACAGCTTATCAGCTGGATTGTTATCGACTTGCCAACGATTCACGCCTATAATTTCATTGCCGCTGTCGTAATCCCGATCTGTACGCGATCCCGAGTCCACTTTCACTCGATCCACGCGGCGATACACCGTCCACCGCGCAGTGGATCGCTCTGCGAATCACTTTCTTCGGTCTACTTTACCCTAGCTGGATTCCCTTTATCTCGGGGCGGATCGAGATTATGGAACATCGATTTACGAACGCATTAAACCGCCGCCGGGTCTGCCTGGGAATTCATCGAGTGTATATACTTTGTGGATTATACGCACGGCATTCTGAAAGGGACTCGGATCCGCGATCGTCGATATCCCATCGATCCGAGAGATCGGGGCGGTTTAAGAACGCGGGCTTCTAAAAGCAATCTTCGAGGTCCGCGAGAAGTGAAAATACATTTGCGTACGCGTACAGCTAAGGATTTCCATATCAGCAGTCTCTTACGAAAATCAGTCTCCTTTGGAACGGAGTTGAATGGAACGACTGAGGAAACGGAACACGCAATTTGTGCGACAGCTTTACCATTTGGTACTTATAAACATTTGAAAGATAAAGGATCCTCCCGCGACGAAAGTCTTTTTGTTTTGTAGATGCAGTAATTATTATTATTTCGTATTTGTTACTCGCTTGAATTGTAAGGATAATTGAAATAGTAATTGGAATAAACGCGAGGCTGCAGTAGATACTGTAATTAGCCTGACCATTAAAACATAAACCTAAGAAATAAACTAATGCAAGCTCAATGATTATTATCCCACCTCTCCTCTACTAAAGACTACGAACCAGAGATTAAAAAAATTATTCGTCGTTCGTTAACCCGAGTTAACTTTACTCGACGCGTGACGAATAATTTCTTTACCTTCTACTCGTTGTTCGAAATTTAATTCAAATAAAAATTCTGCCCGTCTCTGCTAAAGACCCGCCAAAGTTGCCCCTGACGAGCTCAGCGAGACGAAAGTCTTTTTGTTTTGTAGATACAGTAATTATTATTATTTCGTATTTGTTACTCGCTTGAATAGTAAGGATAATTGAAATAGTAATTGGAATAAAGGCGAGGCTGCAGTAGATACTGTAATTAGCCTGACCATTAAAACATAAACCTATGAAATAAACTAATGCAAGCTCAATGATTATTATCCCACCTCTCCTCTACTAAAGACTACGAACCAGAGATTAAAAAAATTATTCGTCGTTCGTTAACCCGAGTTAACTTTACTCGACGCATGACGAATAATTTCTTTACCTTCTACTCGTTGTTCGAAATTTAATTCAAATAAAAATTCTGCCCGTCTGTGCTAAAGACCCGCCAAAGTTGCCCCTGACGAGCTCAGCGAGACGAACGCCGTGGGTCGGCGAAGCTTAAAAAGACCATCGAGTACACCTGCAACGAAACAGCCGAGAGGGCTGGAAATGGAGGGAAATGAAAGTGACACATACCCCGGGCTTTCGTCCAGCCTCGATCAAGGCGCTTTAACGACCTTTCCCATGGAGAGTGAAAGCCCTAGCCGGCCCTTCCCGGCGGGCGGAATCAGGCGAGCCGAGGGAGGCGCGCGAGAAATTTCTTCCTGAAAAATGCCCGCTAAAACGCGGGGCAGATGCTGCGCCAAATGCAGGAACCGGTTTGCTGCACTCTCTCAGATGCACCAAGGTCCTCCACCTCTGGTCCGTGTCCCTCAAACCTCTCCAGGGTTCGTTTTCGTCCCGTCCCGCTCCAAGGGCGGCTCTCGATGTCTCGCCGAGGCACGAAACTCTTTCCTCTTCGACCGCATCCTCGTTTTCACGGCTGAGAACTCCACCCTCCGCGGCCAGGCCTCCCCGCGGCCCCTTCGTCGAACGCTAGGCGGAATTCTTTCCAGCTCGACACCTGTCCGCTCCGCGTTGAATGTCTGATTCCAGACGCCGAGTTACGACAACGTTACCATGTCAGAATCGTCCCACGCGACGCTTCCACCGGCAGAGCTGACGCAACCGAGCGTTAGACGCCGCGGGCGATTAACTCTTTGCAACTTTCCGCGACGCGAAGTTTTTAAGGGCCCCTTCGGGAGGGATCCTGGTTATCTGCTGCGAGCAGGTGGAGCGTTGCACAATTCAGCGTGGAGGTGGATTTCAGCCGTGACGACTTCGTCGCCGTCTTCCTTTAATCTCTGATTCCTCAACGATTCCACCTCGAATTTAATCGTCACTGCTAACCCCGGGATAAAGATCCCTTAAAGTCATACGCGTGTCCCAAGTTCGATCCATCAAATACACAGCGCGGCGGCTTTTCGAAGACGGCGAATAAGCGGGGCGGCAGAAATTCGCGGGCGTTTAACTCGCGGGGTCTCGACAAGGGTAAACGTGGTCGTTACACGTTACACGACCGAGAAGCCGCACACTCGAGATTGGTCTCGCGTGTCGCCACCGGGGACTATCATATTTTCCAAAAGCGATCGCGTTACCAAAGGTCGATCGAGTTACCAGAAACTGCTGGCCAGCGGGGGGCGAGCGTTTAATCGTACGCTGTCGATCGACCCGATCGGCGGCGGTCCGCCTTTTCCACCGCTTTTCACCGAACGTTCAAGCAGCATCGTGCCCGCGAACGTTCACCGAAACATGCGGCCACCTTCCCACACCTCTCTGCCGCGTGTTTCGTCGCCACGGGTATACGCAGCTTGTCCAAGAACCGGCGCGATTCGCGCAAAGTAGCTGCGAGTCCACCGGGTCTCCTTCACTTGTCACTCGACCGATCACCTACGCGACACTGTCGCCGATGGATCGCGATCCTCGACGCCTCTCGCGGTAGCAGGCGAAGCGTTCCACGGCGGAGAAACAACCGAGCAGGCGAACAATCGTGGACTGAGAGGCTCCTTAGGCCGGCGAGCCGGTGTAGCCAACCGCGTGACCGAACACGAGGACGTAAACAAAGCGTGGAAGATGATTGGCCGAGCCTATACCTGACCATTCAGGTATGTCAGTCAGATTGCCTTCCAGGGGCACCTCTGGGCCGGTGTTTACCGCGAAGAGCAGCGATCTTTTTCGGCCTCTTTACCGAAACGTACGTCACCGCCGAAACACGTTCTCATCGAGCCCAGCTCGGACGTAGGCTGTTGGTAATCGCTTTCTGGAAGCCGATGTGAAGGCCGAGGGTATTACCATGCCCTTCGAGCTATGGCGCGGGTAGGATTCTTTTAATTGGAGCGCTGGCGCGAAAACAGCACCCACGCCGGCTCGGTGACGCTCGAGAATTGCATTCGATGGTTTGTGACGTGTCCGCGCCGCGGACACAGGGCTGGTTTAATTAAAGGGAGCAGGCAATTCTTTCGAGGTATGTGCTCCGTTTGACACGGCATCGAGCCTCCCGACTGTCCACGTTTCCGCGTCGATTCGCGCTGCGAATCGGGCGCCGAGCAGGAAGAAGCCACGGTAGCTTCTTTTACTTTCACCTGGTTGTTTATGGGCTCTGCGTCCAGTCACGTTCTCGGGCACGACACGAAGGCGACGTAGCCTTCGAACGGTTCTCGGCGCTCTCTGATATCTCTGAGCTCGGCGGTGCGTCACGTGGAGGAGTACTCGCGAAGGCGACGGCGAGGTGACGCCTCGGTGGCTTAGGTCAGCTTCGGAGGCGTTCCACGGAGGAGAGGCTGGCGAGGTCGAAGCGATGCTCGGCCAGGCGCTCGGTGGCGCGCAGCGACGTCTCAGAATTCTCGTGTTACGTGGGCACAATGGTTCGAGGAGCACGTGAAAGGCCCCACGGAACGTCACGAAATTCACGAGGCGCTCGTGCACCTTTCTTCGGCGGAGCGTTGCTCCCTTCTTCGCCGCGAAAGTGGGGCCAACCGGTTTCCCTGTCCACGAGTCGCTGCTGCTAAACGGCCCCGAGGATTGGCCGAGGCCGAGCCGGGGCCAGGACCGTACCTAACGCTGGTCTCCGTCGGCTGAGGAAAGATCGAGGGGAACGGTGGTGATCGAAGATCGGGCACCGCGGGGCGAATTTCTGGGCCTTGAGAGGGCGTTGGGAGAATGGAGGTACTTCGATGGCAGCATGTGGGGAAAATGGCACTCCGAAATGAATTTTATTCACGCGTTATCGCACTGGAGATAGCCTCCTGTTTTTCAAGCTCGAGTTGTGGGGAGCAAACTCAAACTCCCATCGTTAGAACGAACTCCATACGATTGCACGTCGGAAAGACGCGCGTACTGTAGCTGCTCTGTTTCAGGGGCGATAATAGTGTGGCGTTTCTGCAATTTAACTTGAAAACTATGCGCGTTCCCAGTGGCTGGGAACTCGTCGCCGGGAAATTGTTCCTTGAGGACGTGACCGTTTGTGAGAGATAGATTGAATCCGTGCAAATGCGCGCCGCAAAGTTAATGGAAACCTGCGAGCATCAGGATCCCAGTTATCATTGAGCTTTCACGCACGAGGTATTGAATTTGCGCTCCTAAGTCGATTCAGTGGATTCAAATATGTACAACTCTGCTCCCTAGCGAGGGGAGAATTCGAAGGCTGGGGCCGTCGGTGTATTAGATTGTGAATTCTTCTCTGCTCGCAGAGAAATTAGTGGAATTCTGATAGCAGGAGTTCCATTGGTCGTTCAGCTTCCATTGGATAGCGAGCAACCTAACTAATTCATCTTACTCTGTGCTCCGTCGTATTAAAGCGTATATAGCTGTTCAATAGTTAAGAGACTGCGAAGTTGGAGGAACTGCAATAATTGCTCAAGTTAATCGAACTCTTCGAGGAACCAATTCGGTGTTTAACTTCCAGGATAACTTCCTCCGAAGCTCCGACGAGAAAAGCATCCAAACTTTTTCGGCGATCGAGATTTAATCGACGTTCCTCGTGACGGCCGATTCCTCTAGTTGACGTCTCGCGTTCGTCAAGGTTGCAGGGATAATTTTCGAGGCAGACAATTCTGTAATAATGCGACGCGATACTGGCAGCCATTATCGAAGATGGAGATCGAAGGCCCAGCCACCCTTAGAGCTGACAGGAAATCATGCAAAAATGGCTCGTGCAAGAAGTTCGTCGAACTAAAGTTTTATGAAGCCTGAATAGTTTTATCTTTCAATATCCTCCACCGGTTTAGTCAGAGACGACGAGTAATAAAGTAGAAAACCTCCACTTACCCAAAACCCACCAGTCAAGAAGAACAATTACGTTTCAACTTCTATACGCAGCCCGAACAGTCACCCCCATCAATTTAAAATCAACTTACCCACCCTCGCTCTCAGAGCCTCATTACCCCCAAGCCAAACTAAATTTGCGCTTCAGAAGCCAGCCACGAGCTGCCCATGAAAATGGTAAGAAACCTTTCCAAAGCTTATCTCTGTAATTACATTCGCTGCTCCCATAAGTTTCCTTTGCCCCATATTTCGTTTCCCAAAGCCCATAAAGCTTCACCCGGCTGGCGGAGTCGAAGAAATAAATTTCGAAAGCGTAGAGGCCTGCGAGTTCTGCCAATATCGTGGCGCCATCGATCACACGGTAAGGCGAATCCGTTGCGATAGAAAACGGCGAATCTGTGCGAGAAATTGGGGGACTCACCCAAGACTGCTCTGTGCCCCTTCACCCGCCTGCCGATGCTCGGCGAGACCAGGCTGAGTCTGTCGGTCCTGCTACCAAGCAAAGGGCTCGGGCTCCTCCTTGGTGGCGGCTGATCAACGAAAAGCCCGTAGCTTCTGCCGGCGGTGACGGTGTTGCTGCCACTGACAGTTCCTACCCCACCTGCGATCCCCCATTCAGCCACGCTGTCGATCGAGCTGCTTCTCGGAAGGCAGGAGCTTGTGGGGCTGCAGTCCCGTCTGTCAATCACCGTCGCTAGATTAGAGGTTTTCAGGTAGATGCGACTGGCACGCAATTATTCGCGCAATTTTTCAGGAATCGGACGCTGCGACACGGCCCGCCCTCGGGGATTGAAATTTCAGGGGTAGTTCGGTCGACCGGCTCGATAAATGCTCAACTTTGTTACTTTGCAACGGTGCATAGGCAGCGGGAAGGCTCTCCGAAGCTATGTTCCTCATTGGTCGCAATTCCATCGCTCGATGAACAGTGTAAGCGTAGAATGGAATAAGAAGATGGTTAAGGGAGCATCCCGGTTAGCGCGCCGATAAATTCACCGATTTTCAGGAATTTATTGCGACGATAATAATTATAGTAATGGAATAAAACTTCTTTTTATTTATTAAACTACGTTTCTGCAGTAAATAAAAAATATGGAAGTTGTAAAATGATCGGTATTCAAACGCTTTTGAAAGCGGTCTTCATGACATGTTTAAAAATTCATGCCTCGCTTGTAAAGGCGATTTCAGCTGTTAGACTAATCTGAACCCAAAAATCCAAACAGATCCTTGATCAGTATGACTGTCGCTATCGTTCGGACTGTAATTAGTGATTTATCTTCAAAATTAACAAAATGTGCGGGCAAAATGCAAGAAAAATGTTTTTAGGTTTTCTTCTTTTGCTATTTTCGATTTTAAAAGTAGGATAGACTCAATGAAAATACTTGGTTGTAGTCCCTGCGAAAGTCATAGGTGCACAAAATAAGCAGTACAATTTACAAAGCAATCGGTTCGATAGATTTTCAGATTTTATCTTCGCGATGTGAAAAAAATTACGTTTCGAGAAAGACGCGTTCAAAGTTTTCATCTGTAGAAGCTAAAACAATCGGAATTTTTCCACGAATATTTAACAGTGCATTCTTGAGGATATGTACTTTCGAAAAATGCTTTAAAAAAAATCGAATTTTTCAAGGCGCCTAACCAGAAGACCCCTTAAAGTGTTAGTCAGGGGTTATAATCGATGAGGAAAACTGTAGTAGTGTACGTGCGTGCTCGTAGGCTCATAGCTGGGTTCAAGTCATGCCAAATGCACGTACACGACTGCAGTTCGCCTCACCGATTCTAATCTTAGCAACGGCGGGTTGCTGGCAGCTAGGCGCTAAGAACGGCTCCCTGTGCACCCCAGTGTTAGATTGTTAGCGCTATTCCACACAGAATTACCGATCATGCCATTTCCATGGTATGCGAGGAATCGATGTATAAAATTCACGAAGTTTCCCGAGTGTAGCGGGGTAGTTAATCTCCACCCCTTTCCCTAGCCGCTTAAAGCCACCCCTTGGACGGCGTGTCCTGACCTCTGCCACACATTATTAGGTCCTCGTTACATCGCCCCGTATCCGCCATCCCTAATCGTGTTTATTCAAAACCCTCTTTAAACGGCGAACAATTACCATCTACCATTTTCCCTTTTCCCCGCTTCCTACGCAAGCTAGTTTCTCGACCCTTAATCCACCCTCGACTTCAACGCTGCACGCATTAAAACTGATAACGCCATTCATACGGTGATACCCTTACACCCTAGATTCGCTGCATCCTTGCAAGCACCTCGTTGCACTCTCCCCCCCTTCTCTGTTTGCGTTTTCATTGCCGCGCGAAATTCCACGAAAGAAGACAGTGGTACTGGGTTAGTTACAACCCAATACATTTTCCATTCCACGAACCATCCTGCTGCGCAGGCCTACGCCTCCGCCTTAACGGCTTCTGTGCCCTTCGTTTCACATGTGTCCGGCAAACAAGGGGGAGCGGTGAGTAATGTTAATAATTTAAATAAACTGATTTGAATCTCCAACGCCGAGGGTCTACCTCCCGTCGCCATTACCTGCCGTCTCTTTTGCTCGCGTTTCTTCCTCGGGGATCTATTTCGCAGCGGAGAAAAGAGCGAACCTTGAAAAATCACACTAACAAACCCACGCTGTCGCGAATGCCGCTTGGCTGTTGCCGGAATGTCCTGATTACGAGAATGGGAGACGAACGGCGTCGAAGCACGCGTAGAACACCGTAATGTGTACAGCTACGCTCTCAGAAAGCTCGTGGATATCTCGTGGATTTTTTCCGACCCTCTCCGACGAATTCGCCTGGCATCGAGAAAATCGCAGCAGCGTTCTTCGAAAGACAATTCTTTTTGGGGTGGAAGCGTGGCAAAAGGAAGTGGAGGGGCATCTGCGTTGAGTTGAAGCACCAATTCTGCCAAATTTATAATGCCCCTCTTCCCCACGGTGAATGGGAGGCAGATTAAAAGCAAGGGCTGCTCTGGGGATGCCGCGACGACAGGCGCTAATTAATTCGGATGCTGTCGGCTTCGTAAAGGGACCGGAGTATTCCCTGCGTCCAATCTTGCCTCTTTCAGAGAATAAAAAGCCTTTACACGTGGCATTCGGCTAGATTGGGATTCCAGATTACACGGTGAAAAGTTCACTGCGATTTTCAGCCTGTCAAAGTCGCTGCAAGAGACTAACCTCCGAGCTAGAGACATTGTCCCTTTGTGGACGCCGAGCTTTTTATTTCACACCGTCGACCGGAGCTCACTTTGCACCCCCTTTGTCGCTGCCAGCAATATTACAAATAATTATTCCCACTGTGCCGTCGCTGCGCAACGACTCTGCTGCTACTGTGAACCAGACTTCAACGTTGAGTTTATTCCATTATCTAGCAACAGATTTATGTCGAAATGATTGAACATAGTGGTATATTTATCTAGCCGAAGAAGTACCTGCTACGTGCCCCTAAACAAATTGCGCGAGAAATATTCCGGAGCAAGGGTGAAGCGAAGGAGAACAGCGGGGGGAAATCCAGAGCCATTAGTGGCATAAACCAACGCTCGTGATTAATCCTTTGAACCCAAGACACTCGGCTCATTAATTTGTCAAAGAGAAAAAATCCAGACGAGCGACAACAACTGTACCGACAAAAATATGGATAAAGGAAAATGAGAGAAAATTGCAGAGCCCTCCCCCCAGTAGTTTCGTCTATAAATGCATGCCTCTCCCCCTATTTTTCATATCTAACTACGTGGATCCGTTCCAAGTGCTCGTTCTTAGTCGTCACGGAGAGTTCTTTGCGCTCGCAATTACCATGGCTCGAATTACGCGGCAGCGACTTGCAAATTACCCAGTCGGCGGCATCTCTGATTCGAAGGTCCGTTCCATTCCCGTCTCCCGCTGGAAAGGCATCCGCCCGTCGTATGCGCGCTGAACAACTGCCTCGTTAGCCAATTTGGTAGAGAATAGCTGAATTCCGTTCGACAACAGAGAATTTTCTGCATCAATTGCATCCAGTTCGATTGAAATGGATGGAAAGGAGAAAGGAGCCAGACAGCGAAGCATTCTAGTATTCTTCCCTGCCGGCACGTCGAACGTCGAATTCCCCTTTGTCAAATAAGCTGCGAGAATTCCGCTCGCGAAATTAGCATGCATCAACGGGCTGTTTGATCATTGATTGGGATAATATTTGCCGACCTGGTGGGGACTGTGAATAATTCGAGGGGATCACGCGTGGCTATTGTACCACTGAGAATTAACGATCGCTCTAAAACGCCAGAGCTATCTATTCCAAATGCAATACGTATTTTGATCGTCGAGGGAACGTCGCGGCAATGTTTTTCCAAGCTGCGGATCGAATCGGTACTTCGATAAATACACCGTTCAGTATGAAATGGTTTGGATATCTGATCGAAGTGGCTTCGCTCTGCGCGTCTCTGCTCCGTGAAAAAGTGTGAACTATAAATAATTTTTAACGCCAGCCGAGGGGGAGATAATTGCTTCTCCTCGCGGCGAGGAGATAAAGTTTCAGAGTTGATGGCCAAGGAAAGGTCAGACACAGAAGGGAGGATAACGGTTGCTGTGATAAAAAAGCAACCTACTCAGACAAGTTCGACTAGGATCCCTCTCGACGGCTGGTGGATTGAATGGGAGTAATTTGTCTCCAGGATTTCTAATTCCAGAACCACGGACTTTGATGCCTGCTTTGAAGAGGATCTGACGAAACTTCGAAGGACTACTAGAGATTTATTATAGCACCGACGAGGCGACATACCTGTCTATGTTTAGAGAGTACCTACATTCTCGAATTGAAATCCGCCAGAAATGAGAAAGAAACAATCTCGAAACCCGAAACACCATCGCGTACGATGACGAGAGAAAGCGTAAGTAGTAGAGGTCGTCCACAGTCAGACACAGGGAGCGCGATCAGCCACAAGTGTATGTAAACAGATAATTCAGATACTTTCTGCTAGTGCGAGATAAATTTCTCCGCGTGAAAATAAACGAAATAAACAAAGACCTACGAGGGTAGTCTCGCTTCGAGATTATACCGAGCTGCACGTGTGTGTGTGTGTGTGCCGACACGTGTAAAAGCCAAGCCATTTCTCTGCGATAAATCTTTGACTGTGGAATGTTGATGGAATCGCAGACAGTGTTCAACTAGCGGCGACCAAGTAAATACACCGTGTTCCATAAAGCAGCAATATCTCTGGTAGCGATGGTGTTATCCTGTGGCGCACTCCTCGCTCGAAATCGCGTCTCCGTTCGACGAAACCGGGTCGCATCCATTTGCAAATTGAACATCTACGGCCCGTGAATCGCTGCCCGCGAATAAAGTACACACACGCCTACGGACGAGCACCCTATATATCCCGCTGTGGAACCCCGACGTTCCCCCGCTGGCTGCCGCGCGATAGATCTTTGTTCCCGTTTCCACGCTGCCCGCCGAAACGATGAATGTACGGATTTTAAAATGATGTACATCGATCGTTGGACCACGCGCTTCTCGTTTGTCGAAAGATAACGGCAATTTGTGGGTCGAGGGAGGGTGTCAAGATGAATTTCCCAGGGGGGGGCGATCTGTCTTGCTTTGTAGCGACGCCGAGTGTATTTTAATGAAACAGCTTTACGTTACGTAAGCGTTACGCGATGCAAATATGGCAAACCATTTTAGAGAATCTACGCCTCCTACGAGTTGAAATATTAACTGTAACTTCTCTATACTAGCGGGAACAAGCCAGGACAGGAACGCAGTGAAGTGTTGCGATAGAATCTCGTACATCAGACGGGAGATACATACAGTGACTCGCATTAATATTCGGACACTTTTTAAAATCGCACAACTTTTTTGGAATTGGTCCAAACGACTTGAATTTTTTTGAGAAGCTAGAAGGATTAGTTTGCTAAATGACGTATTTGGTCGTTTTGAAAAAAAATGTATTTGGTCGGAATAGCGAAAAGAATAGTAAAGGTCGATTTTTAAACTTTTTTTTGTGAGCTTGTAATGAAAATTCAAAAAAAAAAAACGGTTTGTAGATTGTAGTAAGTTGTACACGTACCTAAAATTTCATCAAAATCGGTTAACGTTGCTCCGAGCTACAAACGTTTAAAGATCGCAGAATAAGGTCGAAAATCGCTGATTTCGGGAATTTTCGCGATTCTCGACCTTATTCTGCGATCTTTAAACGTTTGTAGCTCGGAGCAACGTTAACCGATTTTGATGAAATTTTAGGCACGTATTCAACTTACTGCAATCTACAAACGGTTTTTTTCAATTTTCATTACAAGCTCACAAAAAAAAGTTTAAAAATCGACCTTTACTATTCTTTTCGCTATTCCGACCAAATACATTTTTTTTCAAAACGACCAAATACGTCATTTAGCAAACTAATCCTTCTAGCTTCTCAAAAAAACTCCAGTCGTTTGGACCAATTCTAAAAAAGTTGTGCGATTTTAAAAAGTGTCCGAATATCAATGCGAGTCACTGTACGTGAGGGTGCAGCCTGAGGCGATGCGTTTTACTCTGTTCGTAGAAGTTATTCAACGTGCCCGGCTATTGAATTTTACAAGAGTGTAATGACTGGTAAATGATCGTTACGAATCAAGCCCGGACCCGCCGCGAGCCCGCCGAAGACGGTTGCCATTTACGGGAAAGGGCCCCAGGGTGGCGGTCTCGAAGCAATTTTTAAAGTCTCCGTTGTGGAGGCGCATGCGTGCCCGCCAGCCGATTTCGTGACATACCTTTCCCAGGAGAGCCTTCGCGGAATTTCATCGCTGGGAGTGAAGCTCGGCCTCTGGTTCAAGAGCCTGGCCAGTCTGGTCAAAGGCTGGGAGCCGCCGATGCTGGAGGTGCTCAGTCTGCCGCTCCTTGAGTGCTCCTTCGAGGATTCTCTAGTCAGAGACTCCGAGACGTGGCGTTCTTCAGTGATGAAAGACAGAGACAGAAAGAGATAAAGGAAGCGAACGGAGGCGTGACGCGTGACGAGAGCGTTCCCATCGTTTCAGGTCGACGCGGTCATTGAAGCGAGCGATATTCTGAGAGCCCAAGGCGACGCTTTGCAGCCCCCCATAGATCGACGTTCAATGGACGATTGGCGCGGCAAAGTCGCGATAAATTTTAACCGCGTGTTTATTTTTAGGTACCACCGCCAGCTTTTTGACGCGCGATGCTTCCGTCGCGCTTTTATTTCAGAATATCTGGCCCCGTCGTCTTCCTTCCCAGGACCCATCCCCCACGAGGGTAGATCCAAGTTTATACGGGGAACGTAGCTCCGGGGATTGAAGACCTAGGGCTGCAAGTCGATTCCTCGGCTTACGGTATAAACCTCCGATGCCTTACCTATCGTGTCGTCCGTGAAGGATATCCTCGGCGCGAGCAGCTTGGCGTAATGGGAAGCGGTGCTCCCACGTTTTCCAGAATCTCCGCTCTCCGCGGGGGATGGAACGGGTAGACCCGCTGACGCCGCTGTAACCGTAGAGGGGAGATCGTGTTGTTTTAGAAACGATGCTGCACAGGCGAAATGAAGCCGCAGTGCAAAGCCTGCGGTGGGTGGATCGACCGGGAAAAATGGGATGCGAAGCGGATTTGATGAGATGCATGAATGGAGGCGATGGGGATTGGATGGTTATCGAGAAGTCTTCTAATGGAGTTTGGAAATGAAGATTGCTTCTAAGAGACCCACCATTGTAACGAGCGTCGATTTGAGCCTGAAGGATGCTTAAACCAGGCGCAACTATGGCTGGCAGGGTCCTGGAACGCAAGAGAGGAGCAGGACGTCCGCCAGGACCACGCGACGGTCTTGTCTCCGTCTTGCATTCTACCACGGGGATGCTGAAACAAATGAACATTCAGAGCGCGTTAGTAAAAATCTCCCTGGAATCATCGAGTCGTCGAGCTTGTGTCAAGAACTAGCCAAGTCAAGAATTCAATACGCGTAGCAGTAATTTCAAAACTCTTTGAAATAGTTCACCTTCGTCCTACAAAGGAGATTAAATATTCCCCAATTTCCCTTCGCGCGCTCGCCTGAAATTGGCTCGGGAAGAAGGATTAGTGGCAACGACCCAAGGTAACCATTAGAATGAATCAGCGAATCGAGTCACCCTCGTCACGAGATCAGGATTACGCTGTCCTGCCTCGCGGCAAGTTCATCCACTCGTCGAGCACTTTGTCTCCGTAGTAAAACAGCTTCGTTTTATCCTTCCCCGATAATTACGACGGTGTGTACAAAGGGGAGGAGCGACGTCGCGAGCCGCAGGATTCCTCGTGCCTTCGCGACTCGACGGCAGTTTATTAAGCAAACGAAGACGGAGCCATCGGAAATCAAGCCTGGATAGACTGCGTTCCAGATCTCGAGACGGAATCGAGCGTCGAACCTCAAACACCGACGAGTTCATTATTCCAAATATTAAAACGTTACTTTGCGCGATACAAAAGTCCAGAAGCAATGGAGATATCGACGGAGGCTGCTCTTATCTCGAAAATAAGATGCCTCGAAGACAAGTTGAACATTTCCAGGACAAGCAGCAAGTTCATACGCGAGACGAGCTCCCAATCGAACGCGAAGCGATATCGACTAAAGCGTCGTTGCCGCGGACGCGAGAAATTGACGTGGAGGAGAGCCGTGTTTTCCTTCACGGCTGGCGAACTCCTACGAAACGGGAAACGTTCGCGGAATGGCGTGCGATTTCTTTGGGAAGCGACGAGACAGATGAGTATCGTTCGAGGGCACTGTCTGCTATATTTCAAGGCACGAGCAGCGTCGAAAGAAACGCACGAGCGACAGGGGGGCTGTATCGATCCGAAAAACTTGCCCGAGGATTAAAACTACACCCGCACCGACGATTATTCGCCTTCCCCAAGAAACACGACCTCTTCGAGGCGCGTTACGCGAGAATTCATCGAATTTTCCACGGTTCCAGGATAACTCGGAGTTGTTCAATGGATAGGAGGTCGCCTCGCGAGATCCACAGAGCCCTTCAAACTTGACGAACTCCTTCAAACCTCTTGCTTTCCCCCCCCAGGGGATATGTTTTCGACTTCTTACACGGACGGTTGTTCCGAGTTAGCAACACAGTTCATATAGAAGCAGCCGTTCGAACTTTTCCAGCGAAGCTTCGGCGGGTATACTATAAAGGCAAGTTTCTCTGCCTTGATTCGATGTCGTGATTTCGTCTAAAAGGGTCTATTCGCCTCAGTTTATTGTACCAACAATGAGTCAAGATATTTCGTCTGAAAATATCGCTGTATAACAGATACTGCGTCCCGTGGCCCCCTTTTAAACGATTGTTTTCGTTCCATTAAATTAAACGACTCCCAGACACCAGCGAGCACCCCTCGACTTGAAATTTTAGGGAAAGTTTCGTCTATGTTATCGTTTGCCTGTATTAACCACTGCCTAGTGTTCTCCACCCTATCCAATAACAATCCTCCACTAATTTTAACTAGGTCACAATAAAAATCACATTAATTTCCAGCTCTGCGAAAATCTCCATTTCACCAGCAAGGGGCATTCTGCACCCACCATCGGTTCTCCTCCACCTCCATCCCAATAATTCCTGAAATTATTCACGGCGCGGGTGCTTCTCCCCTTTCATCTGACCGTCCCACTTCCAAAATTCGACGCGTGGAAAGGGTAAAAAGGGGATGGAAGAAGCGAGCGTGTATCTCGTCCCGCATTCATTTCGCGGCGCACGGTCTTTTACATCGACGCGTTTCGATTGAACCCCTGTTCTCGCACCTCGAATCAGGCCGATTTAACGCCCCCCCCCCCCGCTGGAAGCTGGACCACGACCGCTGGGTGCAGATGCAAAGTGGTATTGTTCCTTGCCAAGAGGATTCCTCTTTGGCCGAAGGAACGTCGTGTCGGGCATGCGGGCGTGCAAAGCACCCTGAAATTGCCGGGGACCGTCTGTCTCCTAATTGTCGCGGTCGTCGAGCAAGCTTGTTAGTCCTTTAGCGAGCCTCCGCCAGCATTTAGTCCTCAAACGACACACGCTTTTTCTTTGAGCACCGACAGAGACGCGATCTTCCACTACGCGGAGAAATCAAAGCGTACGTGTGTAGCTGGTCCCTGTTCTGGCACTTTGAAGATGAGTTTAATATCTTCCATGTATTTAGACGCTTGGGAATGTTATCTACACGTGCCAAGATTCTCCGTGTTCCTTGGAATGTTTGGAGAGTTCTATCTGAATTTTTCTTAGCGCCTCCTTCTTCCCGCGACTTCCCCAAGTACTCAGAGATCCGAGCAAGCTTTGCCCCAGCTTTAGGGGAAGTGTATTGCCGATTTCTATTAAGAAGCAGTTACTATATCGTTACCAACTTCAATTCCCGTTGAATCGAGAACGATAGCCGCGAGATTGACGGGAGAAATAATCGCGCGTGGCCTCGCGGGATCCAATGAAAACGAAATTGCGAATTTTACGAGGCGCCCGGTGTCTGGCGCGAAAACAATTTCGCGGCGGCTCGGGACGCTCGGCCGCGTTCCCACGGGCGAGCGAACGGGAGATTCGAATTAATGCCGCGATTGTAATTAATCGTAGCGAGCCCGCGGAATGACTCGCCTATTAATCGCCAGTTGAGCGCGGTGATTATTACCGTGACGCGTGCAACTATTCGGCGGGCGTGAAAACGAATTTTTAAATAAGACCCCGAGCACCAGCCCGAAAGGGGGGATCTACAAAAGCCAGCGGAGCGTTTGTTTGCCGGCTTCTCTCATTAAAATGTCGCGCGGCCTGCGCGAATAACAACCACTAATGACGCAATTAGACTACGAAATTCGCGTTAATTACATCGGACAGCGGGGGGAGGGGACGAATTTTCGCGCGCACAGGGCCCAAGGATGTCTCTCGAGATAATTAGTCAAAGTGCCACAAAGATCCATTCGTTCGGGAGTACTCCCAGGCGTGGCTTACTCTTAGCCATTACCTTCGTAAACGAGTTCTCGCGGAATCTCGAGAAACACAACCTTGAACATCACCCTTCGTACGAAGTACCAATCCGACCAGCTCCTTTCGTTGCACAAGTGGCTCGAACCCCGAAGCATCGAAATAGAATGCCCCAGCACAGGCTGGTCCAACACCCATTCGCTACGTAGGGGAGACCGGGGCAAAGTGGGACGAAAAATGTTTGAAGTCGAATAAAATTTTTCCCTTTCAATAAAAATGTGCGAAAATAGACTTATAATATAATTTGAACATTACTATTGATAAATGGCGAATATCAATACTTAAAATAAACTTAAAGTATATTAAAATTCAACTTGAAAAGAAAATGCAAAATCGACCACTTACTCTCTGGGGTAAAGTGAGCAGAAATAAAATACGTGTTTTAATGAAGGATGTAATTATAAAATCAACTTTATGAGAACTTTTAAACTATTTAAACTATTTTTTTTTTAAATATATTTCATTAATACAAGCTTAATGGTAATAATTTGTACTTTGTACTTTGTGTTACTAACCTAAACTCATTTTCTTCTGAAAATGTGTTTTTAAAGGAACTTTGTTTGCATGAACAGTCTGACATATTATAAATGAAACAAATACATACATATTTTTTAATAAAATACGTGCTTATAATATCTAAATAAAGTTTTCAACAAAACCCCGATCACTTTGCCCCGAATAAAATACGTGCTTATAATATCTAAATAAAGTTTTCAACAAAACCCCGATCACTTTGCCCCGAATGTGTACTCAGTGGAAAATTAATTATTTAATAATGTTAGGGTTAATGTTTTCTCAAACGCGTGTACATGTATGTTTATAAGCTTGTTATAAACACGCAGAAAAAAAATGGAGTTAAAATAACACATTTAAGACTCATTTCTCCAAAAAGCTAAATTGAAGAGAAAAAAAACAATTTGATGTCTCTAAAACTTCATTTTTAATTTTTTAAATGAATTGTAAATATATTCTACTGTTAAAGAATAAATTAAGGAAGCTCATTTTACCCCGGGGTTCGCTTTGCCCCGGTCTCCCCTACCTTCGACAATCGAACGAGGATCAATCGAACAAATAAATCTATCTACTGTCAGCGTTTCTCGACTTGGAAACACGATTTCAGAAAGGTGGCGAAAAACGGTGCGCATCAAATTCTCGACGCAGAACGATCAGCTTCTCCAGCAACGCGGTTCGAATCACGTCTAAAGGAAATTTTGCAGGAAAGCGAGCCGCTTGCTTGGAACGCCGGCGAACATGACCCGTATCGTCTTCCTCGCGGCGTGGAAATTTGCGCCACCCTCGGCGAACGAGGGAGGCGTGAAAGCCAAGGATTCACTTGTCTTCCGCTTTTTGCTTGCTCTAATATAAACGACCTCCCCTCTTTGCTCCCGATAACGGCGAGACACGAACGAGGGAATATTTTTTCGCCAGGCTAATTTCTATCAATTACCAGCGTGGTACAGTCTCGTTAATTCGTGGCAATTAGTGGGAGGCATGCTGGGAATTAATGGCGCTTGGATTAACGGGGCTTGGTAGTCGAATATTGCGAGAAAAATTTCCCTGTCCAATCAGCGAAGTTTCCCACGCCTCTGCAACAAGAAAGTTGAATCCACGATCGTCTTTCCTTAAAGCGGGGTCGAGGAATGGTAAAGAATACCAAGAAAGTGTCGGGGAATATTGAATAGAGCTTGCAGCATGAAATTACAAGACGACAGAGGGCCTGTTTCTCTTCCCGCGACGGAGTGCACCGCCAATTGAATTTTTCCCTCCTCTTTGAAGGATCCTTCGAGGAGGAGTACTTCTGCTCGTCAAAGCGCGGTCATAGCGCTCTGAAGTTTCACTTCGTTCATTACTTGCTCGTTAGGGAGGCCTGATCTAATTCCAGCAATCGCTCGAGTGCGGCTCTGCTCGATTTTCCATGCTGGAAAGTCGTCGGTGTCGAATCAAGAGGAATTAGCCTGATACATTCGTGCACCGACCACTCCGCAGAATGGAGACGTTTTCGCAAACTTCTTTGCGGAACGGGAGGAGCATTGAAGCGATCCGAGCGGAAACAAGATTTCGTTAGGATAAAGGTATGGGAGGAATTTCCTTATCGCAAAAATGCGAGGCGAGGGAAGCGTATCGCTGGTGAAGTACGATCAAGTGATATTGTCCAATTGCAGGTAGACGGAATTTCCTGCACAGAGAAATGTGCAGCGGTGCTACGCGCTGAAACGCAGGGAGAAAATTGTACAAAGTGCGGATATATGGGAGAATGGGCGTATTCCTGTCAGTCAAGTACAACGAGGTGGAATTTCTTAGCTATAAGTGAGCGCGGTAAAGGATTTCTCAGACGGTGGAATGTGGCGAAGTATTCGCCACTGATCGATTCAGGGAGTACAGAGTACTTCGATAATGGGAGTACGAACAGGTGGAGTTTCTTAACTTCAACTTGGCGGGAGAGAGAATTTCTTAATTTTCAATGAACAGAAGATATTTTTCACTCACTCAGGCATTCCAAGCAGAAGTGAAGTAAAATCGTAGGGAACGAAGCTTCCCTCGGGAAGCGACTCGATGGCAAGACTCGGGCGCTGTTTTCCCTCAAATCCTCAGCCATTAGACATGAACTTCCGCGATGCAACGGCAGCGCAAATGCTTCGCCAGGCCATCCTGTGCATTCGCAACGAGAAGCATCACGCTCGAGCTGCTCGCTAGGATGTGCCATGAATGGTTGGGGGTGAACCTGACCCCGAATACGAGACCATCCAAACGAGACGGTTCCCCCTTTCCACCGCAGCTTATTTCCACCAGCATCTTCTCTTTTCCCACAATTTTATCGCATCCCGTGATGCTGGCGCAACGTTCCAGAGGAACAACTGCGTTACGCTCCCAGCGAGTGCTCCTAAACCGACAATAAAGCACTCTAAAGCTGTCAAAAGCTCACGTTTTAACGGGCGCATCAACGCCCCCGCCATTACACTTGCTACTGCCATTCCAAGACAAAAGAGACGCAGAGACGCATTAATATTACAGCGAAGCGTAAAAGGGAAGCTTCTTTTTAATCATATCATTGGCGGTTCAGCTCCTAGCGCGGAGACTTAAATTCTGCAGTGATACATCTACAGAGCAAAGAAGGGTAACATTCTACTGGAACGAATATATCGACGAGTTCTATTGGAATGGATAGCCGTGCATGTACGAGGTTAATAGTCGAGAAATGAATTATGTCCGACGAATCGATTAAGAGCCCAAACGAGCGAGCGTCCTTCGGTCGACTTAAGAGAGGAGCTTCACGAACCGATGGAACATCTTTCAGAGGGTATTAGACCGTCATTTTGCCGAGACTGTTTACGAGGATCCGTTAAAATTTTAATACACCGGATGAAGTCACGCCCCAGTCGTTCCATCCAGCAGCGTTTTGACCATAAATCCTGAAATTTCGAGGCTTTTATCACCGTCTCGCCGCGAGCATCGCGTGATGCATTCTGGCTGCAGAATTTCCGCCGTAAATTCTTTCACGCGCCTGTTAACAGCACAGAAAGACGAGGTTCGCGCGAAATTCAGCGCTCGCGTAACTTTTCAAGCGACGCGTTTTTTTTGTGAAAATTAATAACGATAATCCTATCGCAGACTGTTGGAAGCTTCTTGTCACTGTTTTCTTTAAAAAAAAAATAGAATTCTATGTTTTAAACGGTAAGCCTCCTCGTCGATAAGTTCCTCTTTAAAGGCATACGACCATAGAAGTGGAATGTTTGCTCTATGAAGCGTATATTTGTCGGGGATCGAAGGAAAGCGAGCAATTTTTCTCGTGACAGACCAAACAGCCCTGCGTTGCTTTATTTTCCACGATTTCCTCGTGCAGCAACTGATTTCGTACAAATCCTTGGAAAGTGCCGCGAATAAAGGATCCCAGAATCCGATGTAGAGGAGAATGTTATGCATGCATCGTAACCATCGATTTCCATAGTTGCCCGACCAGTGGACCGCACTTTTTGGCCAGCAAGTTTTCCCCGGTCCCTTGATGGTCAAGGATTCGCGGTGGAGAAAAGCCAGAACATACGTACACGTGTTCAACCGGATCTGAAAACGTGACGGAACTTCGAAACACTGTGCAAATCTCGTGGTCTCGGGGGCGGTCTGACATTTCCCACGAATCCTAGCCAAATTTTCATTTCGATTTATTCAAGTGAATTCAGTGGTCTGGAAGTGCGGCCGAGATGGCTATTCGAGGGTGCTCTGAATAAATGAATATATTTTGTAAATATTGTAAAGTCGCAAACGTTGGCAACGGATTTAACCTCCCTCGCTTTCAAGAGTTTAAAAAACAAAATACCTGACGAAAACAAACTTTCTCAAAAAATTTTTTCACGCAAGTTCGCAGCGCTTATTGTACCATTAAACTTTTGTTTGAACCTTTGTTTCTGTTTATTATACTTTAGGAGTTATTCGCGAAAAAGTGGGAGTGCCTATTTGACTTTGAGATTAATTTTCACAGCCTTAAAAGGCGATCGAGCGCGAATGAAACATACCGTTGTTCTTGTCTCGAGTCGCTGTAGAAAGCTTGTGTCCTTTGTAAGATTTAAGTAGAAACTGCACGTCACGAATTGAGAAAAATTGCCGCGATATCCTCACGACAACATGTTCAAGGCGCAGGTCGCGGTTCTAGACAGTCGAGGGCTGTTAAATTTGATCGTTTTTCTTCGTACGAGAATGGTTCTTACAGGAAAGACGCGTCAGTGCAGATTTGGGAGCACTTGAGCACGGGAAATCGGCGCTTCGACGGGGAATTACGATCCTATAAAAGCAAAAGTGTCCGAAATTAGAATTAGCCGGCTCGAATCGCGCGCGGTACACACGCCGAGTTCTCTGGCGTCCATTAAGCTCGACATCCTCGTAAATCTGAACCGCGATGTCCGCGCGAAGTGGAGCGGCCAAGAAACAGACACCGCGGAACGCTTTACATTCGTACGATCAATTTGAATGGAACGCTGGCCAGGTATAGGGTGCAACAAATAGTAAACGTGGATATTTAAAGGCTCGAAGGAACTCTGATCCCGTTTTAATTGATTCCCCTACCGCGGGAAGGAGAACTGTATCAGAAAGAATCACGAACGAATCAGCGATTTCAATTAAATTCACCCCACCCTCGGAGGAAATGAAGAATCGATCCACAGTGACTGGGAAAAAATGGAAATCGCGGGCGCTTAACGAGGGAAAATTGCGAAATGAGCGGAACGTCCGAGGGGAGATTTTTAAACGAGCCGGGACACCTGACGAGTCGGCGTGTCTCGCGAATTGAAAAATCACGTTTCCAGAGTGGCATTATCCTCCGACACAGTGCTCTGTATTACGCTGCAAGAGACTGAATGGGAACGAGCGAACGACGACCTTTGCGAATTTCTCGCGAGTACGAACGTCGTACAATTCGAGGCGCGAAGTGTGTCGAATTACCTCATTCCTCTCTGGCAATCGTAGGTACGTTATTATAGCGGCAACAGTCACATCCTGATGACATTTTGGGGAATTATCTGGCACAGACAGAGGCGCAATAGCGGGAACAAGTGAAACGGATCGATAATGGGGACTGCGTCGTAAGTAGTGTGAGCGCGACACTGGTCAGACACAGGGAAACGAAAATCGTTCGTTTCACCGACATCTATTGGGAATTTCATGCCTTAGCGGGTATTACGAGGTCTGTCGAACAGCCGAGTATTAAATTATGAGTATAATTAATTAGAACGATCTTAACATTGCAAGCTCCCACTGTTTTTTTTCTTCTTCTATTTTTCACATGTTACTGTAGTCCAACGGCAATTCTTTATAGAATGAAATTCGTGACATTTATAGTAAAATGTATTCCCCAGGACGTGAATTGTTTAGAAAGACTTACAGTTGTATCTTTCACTTGGAATTCCTTTTTCAAATAAATAACTTCTCGATCCCCAGTCGCAGGTGCAAGTTTGTTCAAGAGAGCGGTTGCTCGAAGGTTTCGATGAGATCAATGATCAGCCAAAACGATCCCAGATAAGTGGGAGGATCGTTGGGTTGACTGCCAGCCGCGATCAATAATCTTCCTACCCGTATAAATAGCGACTATCGATTTTACAGCCTGCCAGCAGGTCTTCCTCATGGCCTTCTATCACGATGTCAATATTTCAGGTAAAACCTCGTGAAAATAAGCCGCGGCTCTTAAAACGGAGTCGCATTACCAGTGATAATAAAAGAGATTATGGTAATTCGATCGTCTTTCACTCCTCTACCTCCGAGTCAACCATTCGCCAGCAAAATCGATGGAATTAATACCATTATTATGTACGCCTCTCGATTCTTGCACCACCGTCGGAAATAAAAAATCGATCCACAGAGATGGAATCGTGAAATTTAAGCGACAAATTCCGCGATCCCCGAGCCCCTTTCAGGACCGAGCGATTGCCACGCGAGGAGATCTTGAAAGTCAACAAAATCCGAGTATCCAGTTGCCGGAATTAACGAGAAAACGGGATGCAGAATCGAAAAATCCATTACACAAGCGGGGCGAGCCCGATATCACATTCATTCGCCCACAGCGCGTTAGCGTCCGATTCAACCTTCCTTTTCCACGTTTTTTTTACGCGAGCTTGTTAACGATGCCACGTATTTTGTCACGAACACGCCCACCATTTTCCATTTCCCTCCCATTTTTCCCTCCAGCGCTCCCCACCTTTTATTCTCGTTTCATTGTTCTTTACGATCCCCCACCCACGCAGCCTTACTTCGTTTACTATTAAGACGCTCTTTTTCCCATCCCCTGGCGCTTCTGTCTCATTACACCTTCGGCCGCCTATTCAAATATGCTGCTTGTGTTCTAGATCCCAACTATTAGGTTCGCCATTGCGCGAGTCAATACCCGATACTTTAATCGAAGAAAGGGACGGCTGCTCTTTAATCTTAACAACTGATGAAGCAGGTTTGACGACTGTTAAGCCAAGAGGAAGCTCCCTGGAATCTACTTTTAATCTTAACGAAGGCTTGCAGCTACCAGGAAGCGCGCAGAATTTTTAACAGAATTCTCAAAGGATCGCACAATCTCTCCGTTCAACGTTCATCTCATTTGCCTCGCATTTGAAAGCTGATGCCCCGGCTGTTTGCCTCTTGATTTTCGACGCCCTTCGAGGATCCTCGACGGAGCCGCGGAATCGATAACCAGGATGATCCGATAACGACGTTATGCTCGCGAAGATGCTGCAACGTTCCAGCAGAGATTCCTCGCGCAGCTATCTCCTTCTGAAATACATCCGCGAGAATTGTCCCTTCGAGGAAACGTAATTCTCTATACGTTTCCCGTTAAAGTGCGCGACGCTCGAGTCACGGGCAAGTCAATTTTTAAAAGCCTCCGCGAGGCCGAGCCCTTGCATATTTCTACGCTAAGGTTCATTAATATCAAAGTCCCGATCCCGGGGAGGTGGCCGCTACTCGACAAACAGAATCTATCGACGCGATTCCTCCAGTAGAAGAACATTTTTCACAGCTTCGGAATATCATCGCCACTGTGCGTAGCACTTAGAAAACACTTCCGCGTGGAAAGCAGCAAATGCAACGATCGCATTAACATCGCAAGGAGTTTCCCCACGGATATCACGTGTATGATATGGAAATCCATTGAAAGCATGGGAGGAAGGATCTGACAAAGTCAGATAAGCCGTGACGGTGCATTTACGCTGCTCGATGGACGTGTGTACTGGTCGGGTGGATTTTGAGCAGCTATAGCGAGCAACAGTCGCCTCCTCCTGCGAGTGCAGAAGTTGGTCCTTCCTGGCGGAAACGAGCGTATCGATGCGGGTTCCTCTCCTCGGGGCACGAATACGCTTCTCCGCTGTCTGTGTCAGGGGTCGTTGGTTTTTTTTTCTAAGATACCAGCAGGGGGAGAAGAGCGGCACGGTTTCGGAGAACGCGGCTTTCTTCGTGTCCCCCCGTCGTAGGGAAAACGATATTCTCTTTTTCGCTTCGACGATAAAATCTGGGCCACAGTGGAGGCTTCCCTTCGAGGAGCAGAGGATGCGCGACTGGAGACTCGAATAATTAAACTTGGAACAGAAATGAGACAGTTCCATTCGAGAATTTCAAATATTAATCTTAAACATTCTCCTGAAAAAGTAAAACGTTAATGTCGATTGTCACTAGGGTAAGCCAGGGCGAAGTGTCTCGCTGGAATTTAAAACATTGCCCGGTTAACGTTCGCTTCCTGCTCCTCGGCGAAGCACGTGGAAAGCTTCCGCCAAGTCGGTAGATCTCCTTAAACGACGCTTCCCGTAAAAGCTTTGCCGCCCCGATAAAAGAAACAACAAGGGCAGAGGCCTTCGAATAACAACTCGCCCCCGAGGGATCCCCTCGGAACAGGAACGCGGGGGTGATTCCGCGAACGAGCAAGACTCGCAAAGCTTTCGAAAACGTGTCGGGTTCCAACGGCCAACCCGTTTGTTTGCCGATCGAAATGCCCCTGTCGAGCCCTCTTTGTCGCCCGTCCTGATTCCCAGTCGTGGCTTCCCAGGCGAGCACGTAGCCAACGGCCGAGCGGAAGTCACGCGAGGCTCGTGAAATCTGTTGGACTCGAACACTTTTATCCCCTTTCGACTCGCCTCGCGTGTAGATTGCTCCGTACTCGCGTTCGCGCCGGTCTGCGTTCAATTATTCAAGGAAAATTCATGAGGATGCAAAGCGTCGCGCTACGCGCCCTGATGTTGCAAGGTAAATTGAGGATGGTATGCAGAAAAATACCGGGTACACGGAACTTTAGAACAATAAGGAAAGAGTCCAGAGATTTCGATAGGAGATTCAGAGATTCCTCGAGCAGAAACACGAGTCTCCAAGTCGCTCGTACGAAACCCGATTTGAAACGAAGAGGAGCACGGCAGCTTAGAAACTTGCGACGGGGTTCCGCGATGGTATTCCATGCATACTCTAAACTTTTCTCCCCGGTTATCCCGCGCGTATACGTTGGACCTCTCCAAGCACACAGGCGAAACAACGTCGTCGTTTCCCAAAAACTTTATCCCACGAACGGCCGTAAATTCCCCGCGGGACATGCCGAGCGTTTGATCCTCGACGATAAATCTCTGCCGTTATATCGGGGGCCGTTCGTCAGCGTGGGTGGTTACCG
The DNA here is from genome assembly GCF_050908995.1 of Andrena cerasifolii. Classification (NCBI taxonomy): domain Eukaryota; kingdom Metazoa; phylum Arthropoda; class Insecta; order Hymenoptera; family Andrenidae; genus Andrena; species Andrena cerasifolii. The sequence continues at coordinate 10,241,524 of NC_135129.1, forward strand.
GGAATCCTCTATGATAATTATGGTAAACAACTGCGTCTGAAACCCGTGTCTTGGGGAGCTCGGCAACAATTAGGGCCGTTCCTCGTTGGACCGTCGGAGTTGCAGCGAAGGGTCTGCTTGCTCGCGTCTTAATGCTTCCGCGACTGACGCCACTATTACGACGTGTAGTTGCTGAAAGTTGAGAGCGATGGCGGCAAGTTTCTCCGTGAACGGAAGTTAGGGAGTTTTGATGTAGCACTGTGGCCTCTTCGGATGAGTTACGCTGGAAAGCAAAGGCTGAGACGAGGGTCGCCTCGAGTTTGATGGAAATCTGTTACCTTTCGGATCGGTAAAAGTCCGGAGATTATCAGAATTTCCGTATCCATGCCCCATCGTGATTCCAACCCCTCGCCAATAATATATTACCAGAGAAAGAGGACCATAGCGCGACAGTTGATGGAGAAGAAAGTAATCATTCGGATTACCAGAAAGATTCCCATAGTAGCCCCGGGACGTTCCTAAATCAAAACTATCGCAACTCCGAACGTTTCTCAACCAGGAACATTTCTCCTCGGATGATCAGCCCATTACGAGGACCGGAGGAAAAAGTTTTCCCACCAGCGGCGGCTTGTTACAAAGGAACGTTCTCCCGAGGTTATCCACCCCTGCCTGAATTTCTTCGCCGTTCCCAAAGTATTTCCGCGACGGAGAGAGGGGGCGAGAAGTTATCAGAGGGTGGATAGTGCCGTTTGTACCTCGCAGTTTCGGAATTACGCGCGAACGAACCTGTCCGGGGGCTGGAGCTGGCGATAAAGAGACGGGGAAAGAACGCCGACGGGGCCTTTCCGCTCCGAGGATCGAACTTCCGAAGCCTCTGGAACCCTCCGTGCATCGATTCGATCCCCGATCGAGCCAGTATCGTAATCGCGGGCTCTACCCTCGACGGCGACATCGTGGCTGCAGACGCTTATAATTTTCCATGCGAATCGTCCGGGAAATCGAATTTGTCGCAGAATTCCCGGGACTGCGGCATTACAGGGAATTAACGTCGCCTGAGAAACATTGTTCTGCTCCCCAAGGGTTGCAAATCATGGAATCATATTAAAGGGCGAGGGTATGCTGTAATCTTGCCTTCGGAGGAGTTTGTAATAACTGTTGTACAACGGGCCCTCGATAGCACTCGCCAAGTACCGCGATAAAACAGTATTCCGAAGCAGGAAGGTTAAAATGTTCCCTTGGTCGAATAATATGTTTCGCGATAAATTTTAAAAAAATCGTAATTTCACGGAGATGCGAGAGCAACGCAATCCCCGGCCCCATCGTTGTTAATATTTTAGAAAATACCACGCCCGCTTCATCCCTGGCGGGGATGATTCTCGGCCGTGGAGGAGGCATTCGCGTCTACCGTGGATTTACGGTTACGTATTACGAGAGGAATCCGTTCGCGCCATTTTCCCGTTTCGCGCCGCACTTTCCCGCGGCTGAATTAGATCTGTCTTGCCCGCTGGGCGCGAGAGGAGCTCGCCGAGACTGAAAGAGACAGGGGAAAAAGGAGATTCCGTGTCGAATGCGCCTGAAGCAGTTCCCGCACGAGCGGCCTCTTCGATTTTACCGAGCTCGATAAGGATTCATCGGCAACAGCCTGCCGGAGAATCAAATTTCCCTCGATCGACGTGTCTGTTCCGTTTCCTCGGGAAAGTGCTCGATAAGAACGAGTGTCTCTCGAGGAACATAATTTAGTAGATAGTGGAAACAAAATAGTTTATTTCGCATGTAAGTTTCGTTTGAATTCTCGAGAATTCTCAAGAAATATGATCTGATTTCTGATTTCTCGAGGAACAAAAAATATCGAGAAATCAGGAACACTACGCACGACTCACGCTCGCGAGAATCGTCCCGACGCGGAATTACTAATATAAGCAACTCAGCAAAATACCCGTGCTTCGGTACAGTAGGCTAATTAAGAGGAATTACTTTTGTATCTGTTCAGTAGAGAATTTCTTCCTCGCACCCACAACTTAACGTAACGTGTAAGTTCGCCACTTATCGACAGCCCCCATTGTCAGGTGGTTAATCGCCCCTTGGCGATGCGAGGGCGATCGATGTTCGCGGGAGGAGGGATCGCTTCGTCGTTCCCCTTATGAAAACAGAAGAATCCCCGGACGCACAATTAACACGTGGCGGGGGCGAGCAGGGACCTTCAGACTTGGCGTACACCCTCGAGAAGCTTCGCGTCAGCTCATCCCTTAATTGATTCTTCGATTCCCATCTCGGATTCCGGCCTGTTCACCAGACAAAGGGGCGTCTCGTTCGCTTTATTAACGCGGCAAGGTGAGGGGGCGCGGGGAGATCTGTGGAAAAGCGCGGTCGGAACGGGGTCATCCCGGTTCGGATATATAACGCGGTCACGATTCCCCGCGAACAGTTACAAGCGTGGAAACGAAATAAAACGAGCCCCTGGCCTGGATTCCGCCGTTCTCACCAACCAGCCCATGAATCGACCGATTAGAGCGCGATCCCGAATCCTCTGTGCCCTGGTCCCTATCGAGCAACGAGGCGGCTAGACAAACTGCAAATATTCTGCGTCAAAATTGTAGAACTTTTGATAGAAAGAAGATAGAGAGGAAAATATAGGAAAAGTATGCGAAAAAAGTTTTCACCTCGAAAATCTACGCCAATCTTGACATTCTCGAAGAAACTTGCGGCTTTTCCGATACAATTTGTGGTTGAAGCTTTTCCTTAAGGGGGTATACTTTTTTTATTTCGATTCCCCGTTTATTATTTATAAAGGAAAAAGGTGGATTTTTCTCTTAGAAAAATTTAACTTTACCTTTGATCTCTCACCATTTCTTTATTTTTCAAAATTTTCCAAATCGCCTTCGTTGGACGATGTGGAATCTTATTATGATTCTGCATGCAAAATTTGAAGTAAATTGGTTGAACGTAGCGCGAGTTTTTAGGGCCACCGTTTAGCCGTCTAAAATCGAGAGACTTTCGGACATGTATCCGTAACTTCCGAAAAACAATAGTTTTTTAACTGAAACTTTTTTTATAAGTAGTTCATAATACTATGTAAACATAGTTAAAAAACGGGAAATCTGCATCAAACCGTTGACTTGTAAAAAAATCCACAAAATGTATACATTTTCCGAGGGTTCAAACGGGTATACCCCCTTAACTTGTTACACATCATTTCCTATAAATTTCGCCGCGTTGAATTCAAATCTGGACGGAGAATTTCTCTTGCCCGTGAAAACTTGTTTGCCATACTCTTTCAATATTTTTCTCTTATTCTTAGCTTTAACTTCCAAAGAGATTTGCCTCTCTATCTTGTTTCTATCAAAGGTTCTACGATTTTCACACAAAAACGCCCGGTTTGTCCAACTCCGTAAATCCGCCCCGAATCCGCCGGTCAAAGTTTCCAAGGCGAATGCAAATGACCGAGGTTGGGCGCGCGAAAATGTTTCGTCACGTCGCATCGTTGGATTAAGCACAAAGCAAAGACGGATTCTACGTCTTTGTTGTCTGAGATAACAGAGCTGCGGAGGGACGGACTCGCACTCCCGTGACCTAGCCACCTCTAATCGCGAGTGACATCGCGATTAATCCTTGTCGTCGGTGGCGACTGTCTCTCAGTGTCCCGGGGATTTGCATGCTATTGTGATTCTTTGTTATCTGGGATTCGTTCCTCGAGCTTCTGTTCCCCGAGTCGGGGGTCTGTTTAATTGCATTAATTTGTACCACGCGCGAAGCATCCAGCGAAGCATCGTCGCTTTTCTTGGGATGGAAATCCTGCCGCGGCTGCGAAAATTCATTCGGAGAAACTGTTCGAACGAGAAGCTGCAGATATTGCTGGTAAATGAGAATAGCTGGCTCCCCGCGGGGGAAGCGCGGGACAGGAGACAGCGAATAGTTATTCATCGTTAACGGAAGCTAACTGAACAATGTTTCGCTTTTATTTTCCCGGGGTGGAATTTCGAGAGCAAGTGCGACGAAAAGTATTCATCTCGTAGGCTACAGTAGCTGGTATATTGCTCCCGCGAGAGCAGTCTACAATTTCGTCGAGTTTATTAAAACTTTTCGCGCAATAATTAGTCCGGCATTTGAGAAGGCTTCGGAACGTGCCTCGCTGTTCTCCCATTCTCCCGCTGAAAATGAAAATTCAATTCCATGGGAGGATAGCTCGGGGATCCCGAGAATGTAGTTTGGGGAGTTTTCAGGAACTTTTAATTCTCCCGCGGTACGCCAAACCCTCTCAATGGAAACTTTCCAAAGGATCCCGATCCCCGAGATCTTAAACGGTCCATCTCGAGGAGAGGGGTTTAAGCGCAAAGCACCGTCTAAGTAGAACGGACGCTTCCTGAACAATAATTTCGAGCTGCCTCGAGCTGTCAGGCAATGTCCGAACCGCCATCGAGCGTGGAGCGCTGATTGAATTCGAAAACTGCGGATAAAAGGATCACGGTGTCTTGTTTCCTAAACAAGGGACTGACGAACGCTGCCTCCGCAATGCCCTTGGGCACTTTCGTAATTGGAATTCGCGCTCTATTAACAGCGAATCGAAATATTCATTGCTACACTCACGCGATGCTGCAATTACGAAGTTCGCAGCATGGAAACGCGCGCATTACCGCCGCTTTGTCAATGTTGGCGTCGCGGCAAATTGAAGGCAGCTCGTTATAAGCAGATGAGATCCCGGCGCGGTATAAATGACGAGCAGGCGAGGCGTGACGGAACGCGAAAAACCGTGCGCGATAAAGTTTTATCGGCCCCGAAGTTTGCTGGATCGCGCGAATCGGGGAACGTGACGTTTCGAGCAGTGCGCCGAAGAATGTCCAAACGCGTTGCATGCACCGCGATATGTATTCCTGGAAATGATACTGAGATCCGCGACTCGAGCTCGCAGTTATGAAATTTTTCTCCAATTTCCGCTCCGCCCAGGAGCTTGCAAGTTCAATCGCGAAACGCAGGATTACTCGCGAGGCACATGCTGGCGAAATTAAAGGGAAACTTTATCCAGGACGTTTGTTGCAAACGCAATTACGATCCAGGACGAGCCGTAATGAAATGTTTCGTCCCCTCGCGTTCGTCAGCCAGAAACCCGCTCTTATCAATCACACATCCGCGCGCCGAGCTCCGACGATCATTCCGAGATTTTCAGGGCGAAGAATACGTCCCCCTTTTTCGTTCGGGTTCTCTGGTCGAATAAAAGAGGCGCAGAGGAAATCCCTTCCTTTCTGGTCCGTTGATCAAAGAGCTGGCCTACATTCGGCTCGTTCACGTTTTTAAGACGATCACAGGCTTCGAAGTGCGCTTAGAAACCATCGGAGATCCGCGGGAAGATTACTCGGCTACTTCTTCCGAGTCGCTGCCACGACTGTTCGGTATCGAAATCTCGTCGTCTGACAAAGTTGAGGGGAAACAGGGATCCAGCTTCTCTCGTTCATTCCCGAGTTTATATTTTAAGAAATATAATCCGCGAAGCAATTGTTTCTCCAGTGTATTATTTACTGGGACGTTACTGCCTCTCTTACGGACGTTTTTAACGACTTCATTTAGTGGCTGTACTTTTGAGCCACCCTCTGCGAAGCCACAGACGCTACATCACCATTACTCTCTTTATGCCTTACATAAAGTTTTTCTTGTTACGGTCCATCAGACTTTCGCAGGCGAAGGTGCACCGAAAACCTGGCAAACGTTATCCAGCTGGGGAGAGGCTCCGGGGGTGTTCGGGCGTTGCAAATAATGCCTCGGATTGGGGTCGATCCCGATGATCCCCGGATCAATTATGGCATCGGTTTACGGCGATACCGCGGAGCTATCTCGCCCGCGCTGAACAGCTTGTAAGACTTTATTAAGACGCGGAAATTTTAATGAAAAGTTCATCCCCCGGCGATCAATACAGCGGAGCATTGGAGTATTAAATGGTGTGTCAGAAGCGACGCGACTTAATGAATGTCTGTCTCGAAAAAGGGAAGCGTGGGCGCGTGTAGCCAGGCTCGATTGTTTAAAAGAAGCTCGCGTGTCGGGTTTATAATGTTCAGCGGCGCTAAACGTCCCAAGGCGAGCGTGTATCAGCCCGGCCATTCAGCCGGCAGGGAAAATGGAACTGTCATTTTCCTTATTTCCTGGTGTCACCCGACATTCTTTAATCCGCTGGTAGAGAGAGAGACCCGCCACGTGACAGGATGGATCATAATTCTTCCCTATGTGGAAATTATGCGAACGCGTGTCCCTTTCACGCCCCATCTCCATGTAACATTATCGCCCAAAATGTCCCTGACAAGAATAAGCTTTCGCCACCCCCGGGGAACCGCCCCACACAAAGGCCTGCCTAACCACTTTGATTTCCCCGTAAATAAAACGAATTCCCCCTCCGAAAAGGATGGCTCGATAACAGATATTCGTTTATTTATTTTCTCGTAAACGGGTGAGACCTATTTTACGACAGAAGGAGGTGAGAAAGGCGTAGAGGAACAGCGTCACCGCGAAACGAAACTAACAGAATACAATATAAAATAATAAAAATCACGGAGTACTGTAATTTACAATTGACTCGACGAATCTCAGCTTGAGCACACCGAACGTGGACGCAGTTCCGAAGATACGCAGCTATTTAATCGCGCCATTCCCAGCAGGTTTGCTAAGCCGAAGAGTACGATTAGATCGTCGGAGAGACGAACCTCGAACGGTGATTCCTTCGGCCCCAGAAGGCACGGAGAAAGCGGAATGTCGTCTCGTACGCGGAGGTAGAATATACACGGGTGGCAATTTTAATCGAGTACCGCTCGAGGGTCGTTCGATTGCTGGCTGTTAGAGAAATCAACGACCCGCGACCAGTGTCGTCGCACGACGTTCCCAGACGCGTTTCACGGATCAGCTGCTCGCCGTCGAACAGAAATAAAGGGAAGAGCAAGTGCATTCGCGCGGGCGGGCTTTACGCGTCAAAGCAAATTAGCTCGAGGGGGCGACGACGAGGGCGATGTCGGGGTCTGTTGGTTCTCCGTTGAAATTCCCGCCCCCTCGGGGAAAAATACGCGGGGAAAAGGGTGCTTTCTGGTCAAGTATCGATCCCCGTGCTTGTCCGACGGGGGACCACGAATATTTTCGCGATGTCACGGGATGAAAATCTTCCCTGACGCGGGACCTTCGACACCCGTGGGTGGATATCGTCGGTCGCGACGATCGATGAGGAAATTCCTGGGTCGGGGGAGGGCTTCCTTCGAAAACTAGGATATCTGTTTGCTGCGACGTTAACGGGCAACGCTTCTCTCCGAAACGAAACTGCAAACTCGTATCGAAGGGCACCTACCAAAAACGAGGGAGACAGAAAACCGTACGGGAATCTATTTCCGAACCTCTCCGCTGTATCGGTGGAACAAACAAAAGGTTAAGGATTAATCATGGGCGCGGAGTTTCCGATTCCTGGTACTCCGGATGGATTATTTGCGCGTCGAAAATAACCTCGCGTCCAGCAGGGTATAATCGGTTAATAACGAGGAATGCTCGCCATAGGATGTTGGGAATATACCCAGCTAAGAGCGTTATTTATGGACACGAGTGATAAGAGTAATCCGTCGGCGTGATGGCCGAAAAAACGCCAAACCATAAAGCCACTTGCTGGAGCACCATGGTTATACGTGCACCGAAATTAATGGAGATTCGGGGTTATTCGTATGCACATTGGGTCTTGAATAAGGCAATCTTTCTTCCAGAATATTGCCCCGCGAAACCCGTGCGATAAAACTTCCCTTATTGCCCGCCGCGGATGCACGATGGTTCGCCACCCTCTCGCGCTATACTTCTGATAACAATAGGGGGGAACTGCTGCTTTCTTCGCGGAACGCAGAGATTCGTACGCGCATCCCCAACAGACTCCGAGGAAATTATTATTCCCTTCATCTTCCTCGGAAGAATTCGTACTCCTCGAGACTTTTCTGCGAGCGTATTTCATAAACACCATCCCCCTCTGCTCTCCTGCTTGTAACAAAGCCTCGTAATAAGGATCAACTTGGTGTCTGACTTCGTTTCCATTAAACGAAACATCCGTCGCTGCGCGCAGCTCCGCGAACGTACGCAATCACTGCGTGGCGTTCGAGGCTCCGTCAAAAGTGTCAGCAACTAAATTACACGAGCCCTTGGCCAGGGAGGAACGACTGGGAAACAGATTTAACGACGCGTCGAGCAGCGTCCATTCCATCGGGCTCAACCGAGCGTGACAGTTTCCACGTTTACGTGCACACGCCGTGGCGACACACGCGCGGAATACTTGTCCCTTTTACGGCCGCGTCACGTACGTAAATGCAGCTACCGACTACGAAGGCGACCTGGCAAATGGCCTCGAGTTGTAAGTTCCGCGAAACAGATGGTGTTCATTAGACGGCACACCCTGAGCTTCGATGTCTTCTTGCACCCTATTCCTGGATGCCCTGGCGAACTAACTGCCACGAAAATCACCCTGGAGCCGCGGGGTGTTTCCACAAGACTCGTTCATTTCTCAGCTCGAAGTTCGCGATAACGTGTACGGTGGAATAATTAATCTCTGATTACAATGGTCTTGGGACTGGGTGCTGGAAGAACAGGGTGGATTCTAGCGTTCGTGGTACTCGTTGGACGTAGAATCTTCTGTGGAGCTCAAGCGAGAGCGAGGTGAAATGGGAACTATGGCTGTTTTTCGATTTCAATGAAAATCTGAAACCTCGTCGAATAAGTAATTGAACGTGGTTCGAATGTGGGAGTATCTACTGTGCGAGGGCGAAATTATAAAACAGATGTGGAAATTCCCAGCAAGAGGTGTACCTTATTTTCACCGAACACGATAAAACAGTAAACAAAATGCAGGGATGAATATGAAAATTTCGTTGCAACCGTCGAATAATAATAGCGTGCTATTTATTCGAGAGAATATTAAACTTATGCCCGTTCGTTACCTCCGTTATTGAATCATTGTGCCATCCCCGTTCCGCCTGTCAGTACGGTTAACCATCGGGGATGAAACGCTTGTAGGTATATTCATCAAAGTATTCATCCCCGTTCTGCTGCAAGAATGATTCATCCCCTCGCTAATGATACGAGTGTACCCACCTTCGCATGCTCGCGTAATTAATTGATAAACAAGGATGCCGCGCGGAAGCGTCGCGCGATATCGTTTCGCCACATTGCGCTCCCCCTCATTCTTCATTCCATCGGTGGAATTTATTTATTATGCCCACAACGTTCCTCCGCGAGCCGGTGGAAATGTAGCCTGAACTCTGCTCGGGCACGACACGTGTCACGCTATTCTGAAACGATCGATTCGATCCGCCTCGAGTCCGTCGTACATTCCCTTTGAAACGACAGCAGGAATTTCGTTTGTCGATTCATGAATTTCTACAAGGTGCCGTGAGTTCGCTGCTGCCCCGAGAGGGAAGAAGGGAAATCGTAGAGCGAAGTGTGCATGCTGCGCTTCGCACGAAATCGAATGGTCATCGAATTCCCTGCGCGCACCAGTAAATGAATACGTGCCAGTGAATGAATATTTTAATTATTAAAACCAGTGAAATAAGTTACTAAGATAAGCAGCTAATTAATTAGAGACTTCTTTTAGTCAATCGCGCTGCAAAAATAATTTTAATTTTATTGGTGTAGGTGAACACCTACACCACAAAGAGCAAAAATGAATGGAGGAGTTGCTCCGACTATAGTCAGCTGGAAATCACGAAAGTTCACGAGCACGCGACAGAAGAATTTGAAAAATAGCTTGGAACACGCGGGCACTGCAGACGCGCGTATGTACGTGCCTCGGCATTAGCTGACTCTGTCCTGATTCAGCGAAAGAGACAAGCGGCTAGACCGGCGGAAAATGTGGAAACAGAAGGCCTTGGTCGCTGACACTACAACTATTCCAATTAATCTCATTACCTGCAGCCTGGTGTCAGGCTCGGATGAAACATGTCCGAACCCAGTCGACCCACTGACTCCGCTAATTAGCACTCATTTTAATTGCAAATACGTGGCGGATTCGCGGTGTCGCGGGGACGCATCGATCTCTGGCCCGCGGGGCGGGGATTTATTTATTCCTTTGGAGCGGCGCCTTTAATGCGTCTTATCTGCCGTCGCATAATTCAAGCCGATGGCGTAATTTATTACCCCGCGGGGAAACGAATGCGGCGGGGCGATGAATATTCATCGAAATTACGATCGACCCGGGCTTTCTTCATTATCCGCGCTGTCATCGCGATCATCGCCGCTCGCCGAGCAGAAAATCGTTTGCGCCGACGAATCATTTACATTTTCGATGCCGGGAAGCTCGCTAGCGCGACGGTAAACGAACGGCTGCGGTCCTTTTAATCGAGAGTCTCCGAGCCAATTTGCTCGATCGACGGCAATTTCTCTCTTACCGCCCGCTACGCCGTTTCTCACGATCGAATGATTCGAGCAGGATCGGCGATCGAGTAGGGGAGGCCGGGGCTAAAAGTTCCGATTTCGATAAACCATAAAAATGACTGAAAAATAATGTAGTTATTCTCTTCACTATTAACTAATTTCTTGTTAAATTTATTATATCTTCTGATTTTACGCTTGTGTTTAATATATTGTAATAGGTTTCCCATAGAAAGTAATTTATTTGTGGCTGATCGAAGCGGAACTTCTTACCCCTACATGGGGCAAGTTGTTATCGCATTGGGGTAAGTTGTTACTATGATATAAGAGTTGCCTTTTAATGAAATATTTCATTTTCTAATGAAATAAAGCAGAATTTTATTAATAATGGTTATTTATGAAGGTTCGGACCAACAAAAATGTAATATCTTTAAAAGAAAACCAAAAGCGACAGTTTTTATTTATATTTACGCATAACTTCGATCGAAGTCGTGTCCCTTTCCGCCTTTCATTCATATGTTCGCATCTTAAAGCACAGCGGAAACAATTTATACATTTGCGGTAGGTCTGTGACGATAGCACCCCCAAATTCGAATTTTTGGAAACACTCAACGGCATTCGTTTGTCCATCGTTTGCCCACGTTTGCCCATAAAAAATTTTTTTTTGCCCACCCTCCAAAAAAAGTTATGAACAAAATAAAAAATTTGTCTTCATCACTCACGATGAATTCATTTCAATTTTTTAAAAGAAGGATACGAATATACCCGATCTGGCCACGTTTGCCCACTCTCAGATTTCATTTGCCCACCCTCCAGAATTTAAATACAAAATAAAAACCGCGAAAACATGGGTATAGATGAAGCGATCGCGTTAAAGTTCGATTATTCTCGAAAATATTATCAAAATCGTTCTTTCAACAGTGCAATTCGTTAGTTTAGATGTAGAAGAGATTTGCCCATCCATTAATTTCGTATGCCCACCCTTCAGAATCGAATTATTAATGAAGATAGCCAAGAAGTGCGGTACCCGTTAAAGCGATCGCGTTAAAGTTCGATTTTTCTGGAAAATATTATCAAAATCGTTCTTTCAACGATGCATATCGTTTGTCCAGATGTAGAAGAGATTTGCCCATCCATTAATTTCGTATGCCCACCCTCCAGAATCGAATTATTAATAAAGATAGCCAAGAAGTGCGGTACCCGTTGAACGGAATACCTTTCCGTTCGTTTTTTCCCGAATGAATTATCAAAATCAATTGTACTCACCGTAAAGGTTGAAGGTGTTTGGTGACATGTTATCCAAAAAATGTTGCACACACTTCTTTCTCACTTTATTGGAACGACCCTTAAATTTGTATCGCTCATCGAACACTTTACACTTTTCACACATCTGCAGCGTGTGCAGAATATCACCAGAGTGGTTTTCTAGTCATTTTTCACTAATTACCGCAATGATATCGCACAACGGAAAATAATATAATCTCACAGTTACTTCACAAACCGTAAATGAATGCACGGTCTTGCAAGAGTTGCGTCCGAACTCTGTAGACCGACTGACTTTCGTGCGTCGTTGGAAGGAATTCGAGGGTATCGCAGACATCTGTTTACGTTTCGGCACGTTCGATGACGACACGCAGCGTTGATACCCTAAAGGGTAGCAGCGCCGAGTGCCACTGCCGAAACGTAAACAGATGTCTGCGATACACTCGAATTCTTTCCAACGACGCACTTCTTGGCTACCTTTATTAATAATTCGATTCTGGAGGGTGGGCATACGAAATTAATGCATGGGCAAATCTCTTTTACATCTAAACTAATGAACTGCATCGTTGAAAGAACGATTTCGATAATATTTTCCAGAAAAATCGAACTTTAACGCGATCGCTTCAACGGGTACCGCACTTCTTGGCTATCTTTATTAATAATTCGATTCTGGAGGGTGGGCATACGAAATTAATGGATGGGCAAATCTCTTCTACATCTAAACTAACGGACTGCATCGTTGAAAGAACGATTTTGATAATATTTTCGAGAAAAATCGAACTTTAACGCGATCGCTTCACCTGTACCCTTCTTTTCGAGGTTTTTATTTTTCATTTAAATTCTGGAGGGTGGGCAAATGAAATCTGAGAGTGAGCAAACGTGGCCGGGTCGGGTACATTCGTATCCTTCTTTTAAAAAATTGAAATGCATTCATCGTGGGTGATGAAGACAAATTTTTTATTTTGTTCATAACTTTTTTCGGAGGGTGGGCAAAAAAAATTTTGTTATGGGCAAACATGGGCATACGATGAACAAACGAATGCAGTTGAGTTTTTTTAAAAAATCGAATTTGGGGGTGCTATCTTCACAGACCTATTTGCGGCGGGGCAAGTTTTTACGGTAACAACGTGCCCCAAGTCACGGTAACAACTAGCCCCTACCGACACATGTAGCAATTTCAAAGACTATTCTGCTTATACATGTATTCAAACGATAAACACTATTACACCATGTTCTTAAATGTCATTTGATCCATAAGAACGATTCAATCTATAATATCGACGTTAAATAATTGAAATAGACCAAAAAGTAATGATAGAAAAATTTTTACTTATCTGGTACGCGACTAATAGCTCCTTGCTTACAACCACACAATTCGCTGTCGCGGACGCTATTATAGTGGGCGACAGAGTGGCGTGATCAACTCACACGGAAAAAATAATTTAAAGTACAACGCTCTTTTTATTTTGAAGATAGAGCCGTCGGAGCAACTTACCCCCGGAACTTTTAGCCCCGGTCTCCCCTACACAGGTCTGATAGCCGGATTACGCGGAGTGTGAACCGGCCAGCCCGCAAATTGCTTATTTCTTCGGTAAATAGTTGGCCAATTTGCATACTACGCCGGGAGCCAGTCGCAGTGAAGTTGCCCCGAACTTCTCGCTCCCATAATTTCGCGCGCCGGGTCGCATGTGATCGAACCCTGGCAAGTTGGCTCGTACCGTGGGCATCGCCTGAATCCGTGGTAATTCGCTTTTCTCGGGTGTCAGATTCAGAGCGAGAGATCTGCTCGTGCAGCTTTCGCGCGGATAATCTGGATGAACCATTTCGCTCAAATGTTCGTCGATTTTACTTTCAGAGAGTGGACCGTCTGTTTCTAAAATGTCCACGGACATCAAGCGTAACACGTATTCGAAGATTAGGTTTCGCGGTAGAATTTACCGTGATGCTGCGAGAGTGAACAGGTTGGTTTAGAAAATTCACGGAGGAACAGCTGTCTTTAAAACAGAAGATAGCAGGTCATAAGGTCGGCTTTCAGTTCGGTTCTAATATTTACGGTTTTCCAGTCGCTCGTATTTCTCTCTAGAAACAACGAATCAACAACGGCTCGCGGAGAACTCCCCGATAGAGGTTGAACGTCGGAAAATAAGGTTTACGAGGCGCAGGGGAGTGAAGAAACGAAACGTTTTCAGATCGCTTCTAATAGACTCGCGGCTTCGCTTCTTTCTTACGACCATCCAGAGGATGCCGCGATATGGAAGGTAGGTACACCGCGGCTATCCAGAATTTATAGCCACGCGCGTGGACTTTATCCGAGACCCTTCCCACCGAGCAACCCTTGCGGAATCCTTATTCAAGAAGTTTCGTGGAGCATATTTCCACCGAAAAGCATGCAAATGCACTCTGGTGTATCGAGAGAAAAAATCTTTGACAGAGAAGTTCAGAAGGGAGGATACGACGTTCGAGAATCGAGTAATCGGCCTGACGAGGCTCTCTAAGCGTCGCTTTGAGCGAGAATATTCCCGAGGCAGCTTCGGGAGTCGGGGATCAAGAGTAACTGCGAGGGAATAAATTCACGCCTGCCGGGGTGGTGGAAAAAAATCGCCAGGCGCGAGGAGAGGGCTGGAAATCATCCGTCAGTATTCTTATCATTCTGGGAGACAACTAACGTATCGTTTGAGAAGAAAGAAGCCCTCGAAGGATTTTTCATCGGGGATAGCTACCGTCCAACAACTTTATTCGGTGTATAATTCTGCGACGAGTAAAAGCTGCTGCCACGGGTTATAGGTTTTTCGTATTTGAAAGCTTTTCTCTCTAGACATCCTTGAACGACTCGATGCTCGAGGAAAAGTACGAGTTATTCACGCTGAAGCAGAAATCCCAAGAATTTTCTTATTTGGGCTGGAGCTGTGGAGTTCGGAGATCCGAGGAAATGTTCTTGGTTATTCCTGAGTGGGAATTATATATTTTTCTCATTTCCCCCTTGTCCTATTTAAGGAGGAACGTCGCGTTTCCATTCGAGCAATTCGCGCGCGGATTCGTTTCATTTCAGCTAACGACTGTAAATCTGTCGATTAACGGAGCACGAGCGGCGTAATTCTCAATAAACGCGACAGAAAAATAACCGTCCGCATATTTTGCGACGGCCGTAAAGCAAACTCCATTTATCCCAGCCGTATTCGACAAAAGGGGAACATTTGCGCTCGAAGTTACGTGGATTTCAGTTCTGTTCCGTGCACTTTCAATTTAATTCATCCCGGCCGTCGATGAACGCAAATAACCGTGCAGCGGGGCGTTCGATGCTAAATAAAGTAATTAATGAAATTAATGGTGGTTCGACCGAATGGCCCATAATTATGCCGCGTTCAACCTCCCTGCCTCCGATCGATGGAACACTTTCATCTACGTCTTCAAGGAATCTGATGGAACATCAACGAAATTTCTGCTCTATTTAGTCGCGCTAACAATTATCAAAACGCAACCAGGCGTTTCCCTGCCTTTGCCGTAACAGGGGATCGGTACATCGAAATCCGAATTATCACGAAGACGGGTCTCCTAAGAGGAACAGGAGTGGTAATCCGTCTATAACTATCCCTTGGCGATTCATCCCTTGTCCCTTTACAATATAATGGGTAACCATGCTGCCGTGGCTTTCATAAAAACGCACAGTGCATTGGTAGGTGGAAAAAAAATTGAAAAATCATTCTTAACCTCCTTCGCCTCGTTTAGGACTCTGGTACTTAGGAGACTACCATCACCTTAATTCGCGCTCAGTTGTTTGGCGATGTCGTCGTTTTATGTTGTTATGTTTTTCTCGTTACTTTATAATTTCCGTTTTATTTGATTTTTTCTGTTTATGTTACGATATTTTATATATATTTATTGTACTGAATTGTTCAAGCTTTGTATACTAAAGGGTTCTCCCGTCGAAATAATAATAATAATAATAATAATAATAATAATAATAAAGTACTTGAAGCGTCACTCGCAATTCATGCGCGGTAGAGTTACTTTCTTCTTTTTTACTTAGACTTGCAGATAGGATTACAGTATTTAGGTCGAAAACTGATTAGTTCGAAAGTTGTGAGTTTCGCCCCGAACGTCTATATACTACGACGCACTGTGAAACGGCCCGATTATCAGTAGCCAGCAGGAAAACTGCCAGGCGGAGGCACTCCGAGCCGACGCCGACGCCTGGAAGTTACCGCGCGAAAGCGACAGCTCCATTTTCTCATCCCGCCAGGGCGATGATAAAATAAAATTCGCGCGTCCCCGGCTCCCGGGACCTTAAAAACTCGAGGTGCCAAATTCGATAGCAACTTGCCTTTTCCCCGTCGATTAAACGCGTTAGCCGCAGTCGGGGAATCGCGTGGAAGTTGCCGGCGAAAAACGAGCGTGCAATAACTCACTCAACGCCCACCTTTTTTCCCTCCACCCAGCCGACAAAGTGCTGGTGGAAGTCGGAGAAGACGATGGCTATTCGGGTTAATTAGTAATCGGGGTCGCGGCATCGTTCGCAGTGGATGGAAATAAAGTAACGCCGTGGATACGCGCGTCACGGAATCCCCGTGTTTCTTTAGCGACGAGCGACGTCCGTTCGTTGCGAGGCTTTCCCAGCGACGCGTGCTGCTTAATTACTGGGGCACGCTGCAATCGCGGAAAGGACGAACCCGAGGCAGAGGAGAAGCCGGACAGCTATGAGATCACTGGCAATTCTCAACGTCAAAGTGCACACACAGGTACCTACGTAGCGTCCGGTAAACAGAAGTTACTTAACGTTCGTACATTTCGAGTGGCTGTGATAATAAAAGTGGAGAGTTATTTATCTGACCCACTCCCATGTCCTGCTCACAGCTTTCACAGAATCAAGCTTTTATCCCAGCTGAATGCGCGGCGGTTTTTCTCTCAGCTTGCCAGAAAAAGAGTGCGAGAGATTAGAAGGGATTGAGTCGTAGGGGATTAAGATCACGTACTCGACGATCAACGGTACTTTCCCTCGACAGTTGTCTCGATCCCTCTCGATCCCAAGACTGCGCTCGCGGCGGCTCGCATCGCGATTGCATCAATATTCCTGGACGCGAGGCACTCGTGCCTCCACTTATCAAAATTCATGACAGCTGCTCGCGGAGAACACGGCTCGAGCGAGCGTCGAATTTTACCGCGCGCGGCGGAGAGCGAAGCTTCGAGATCCGCTGGAATCGTTCGCCCGTCCGCGACGTTGATTGGATTTCAGAGCGCACGGCTGTCGCGATCTCCGCGTTTACATAAGAGAAATATCTCCGTGATCAAGAGAGGAATTGCGGGACGTACGCGCGTCGAGTCGAGCTACTTTCATTAACCGGCGAGATTCATCGCCCTTTGGCGGTTCTATAATTCACTCCCAGGCAATTATAACATCCGCAATGATGTAACATAGAGCGTAAAGGTACGGTACTCTGTTCCAGCGAATCCTGGAGCTTTCAAGAAAGCCAATCGATTAACAGACCCGATCTCCTCAAAACCTTCGCTGAAATCGAATCAAGGCTCGATTGCGAGGCTCGCGTACGTCAAGACGAGTCTACCATTCTCCCCCTACGCGTGTGTTCGGGCGAAAGGCAAAGCCCGATCGAGCGTAGTCATTTAATTAAGCAAAGTTGCTGCGGAATGGCAGTCGAATTAGAGGGGATACGGGAAACGTTCGTTAAGTCTTCGCGCGACCGTCTGTGTGTACGGGGCTTCATGAATATTCAGGACAGCCGAGCCTGGAATTATTAATATCGTTGGCGAAGAGAAGACGTCCGACTGTTCAGCCGTCCGCATTGTTTGTTAATTTTGCAGGTAGAACGGAGCGTGGCATCGCCGCGAATAATGAATTCCGAAACTCGGACTGGGTATACTCGAATATCCTCCATCGAATCATCTTTGCCCGAACAAACTTTCATCCCGTTCAAATACACCGACGAGCGAAGTCGCCGTGCCTAGTCGCGACTGCGGCGTCGTTCTTGCCCAACTTCCCCGGGGATACGGGGTTCTAACCCACCCAAGACTCCAGCTAGACGCAGTGTACACGTATTCAAGATGAAGGCGGCGCGCGAGTTACGAGCAATTCGCGAAAACCGTGCCAAGATGTTCGTGGGCTCGTTAGGTCCCCTGAATGAGCGTTCTCTGGAGTTGCTTTACGACCCTGTATTTACAGCTGGGAATCGAAGAGTCACGTAGTGGAAACGAGCGTATTCTGCTGGATCCAAAGTTCCCGATAACAACACCGATCGCTGACGAAGGCCTCGATTCCAAGCGGGCTCCGCGACTAATTACAACCTCGCTATTTTATCGCACCATTAAGGGCTCAGGGAAAATCATACGTAAGTTGCGGAACTTTTTTCGGCGAAATTAGAAAATAAATGAAAATACTTTTGTTAAGTAAGAGCTCTCATTCTGCATGCCTTATGGTGCATGAAAAGAAAATTGTAACTATTTCTTTTACGCAAAGTGGCGTTGCTGGTGCCCTTCTATTCTCCGCGGCTAGCAGTAGACGCCCTGGACTTCGGCGTGGGATAATAGAATACAGCGAAGCACATAGCGATTTGTCAAGATATTGATTTTTGCGAAAATAGTGGACATTTAAAGAAACTATCAATTTTAGCCGATAAATTTGTCTAAATAAAAGTGCCTGTAGCAGAAAAAGTTTTCAATGAATCCTAAAATCCATTTGTAGTTCTGTAGATAATCTATTATAGAAGATGATATTAAAATTTCATGCGAATCGAATAAAAACTGTTCAAGCGATGCTGCTACCGAATTTGAAAAAAGTGATTTTAAGGAGCTTCCAGGGACAACACACAACTCGGCAGTGCATCGCGGAGCAACTAGGCAATCACTAGGCCCACTCTCGAGGGAAAGGGAGCTCCGGGAACTCAGCGAGTCCGAGTATCGTTTC
Source organism: Andrena cerasifolii (assembly GCF_050908995.1). NCBI lineage: Eukaryota > Metazoa > Arthropoda > Insecta > Hymenoptera > Andrenidae > Andrena > Andrena cerasifolii. Next base: position 10,260,041 of record NC_135129.1, read on the forward strand.
CTGTCCGATGGGGCAGAATTCGCCCACAAAGGGGTGGCGCGTGAAAATTTTCTCGAGAGGCTGGTTAACTACTCGCGGGGGCTTGCACAACGGTTTCTTTCGCCTGGGCTGGTGCATTGAGTCGCGGCCTCGCCCAGCAATCCCAGCATCCGAGAAAGCGACACCGTTTTTCGCTCCTCCACGCCCCCGGCGTTCCCTCTGACTGTTCCGACCCGACGGGGAGGGTTGATTGAGCCCTGCCAACTTCGCCAACGACAACTTCGTAAATGCCTAACTCCGCGCTAAGTTCAGCCAGCGTGGAGGGACGCTGCGACGGAAGCCAGAGTGTCGCGCGGATAATTCCCAGGGCCAAGGACCATTCCCGTGGAAAAGTAGTCTGCGGTTATAGAGGAGCGCGCTATGTACCTACAGAAGAATCCTCCAAGAACGCTGGGAACGCGAGCAATAAAACAAAAGGAGAGCGGTACAGCGGGGAACGAGACCGAGCGACCGCGACGCTGCTTCCTCGCGTCCTTCCCTTTGTGATTTCTCGTCCTTGGACGAAAGGACGCGGACAATAAGATCCCTCGGATCATCCACGCGTCCCAGCCATCCTTCGCTCCAGGCCCCCATTGTTTTCTGTCCCGCCGGCTCGCTACACGATGGGAATAGGAAGGAAGCGACGGGGCAACTACTCACCTCTTCTCCTTTCGCTGTTGCTTCTTCTTCTTGAAGGCTTTCTTCACCCTCAGGAGCAGAAAAGCGGCGCGATCGATGGTCAGGCCCGGCGAAGCCTTGTCGCCGCTCGACATCCTGCGACCTAGTCCTCCCAACACCTGCAAACAAACGGAGGAACGACTTTTTATAAATAAGAAACGGGGCAATCTCTGTGCTTCGCGGGGGAAAAGAATATTATCGTCTGTGGTTAAGTGCCTCGAGGAATTTTTATAAATTTATCTGCTACACACGAGGGTAACTTCTCTGATAAAATGTAGTCTTCCTCCGCGAACTACAGTGCTTCTAGTAAAACGGAGATAGCATGAAATTGCCGAAAGAGCATCGCGCTGCGCGAAAGTGAAGATTAATTGAAAATTATCGACATCAAACGCGAGAGGTGCAGGGGAATCTCCGTGAAAGGAGGCAGCGTTCCCGCGAGCAAAGTAAATTCCACTTCAGAATTCATTCTGCTGATTATTCCACTCTTGCGAACTACGTCCCGTTTGTATCCCAGGCACGCTCCCATTGCAGAATCCAGTCCTGCTCCTTACTGCGTCGCCTCTATGTGTTATCGATCACTTATCGCCTGGAGACACCACCGAATTCACGAGCTAGACGTTTGATAGCAGAATGCCTCAGTATTTTCCACAGATCCGACGGAATTTCAGGCCGGAAGGGGGGCTCGTTTGGCGGACTAATTACTGCCAAGAACTTTGCTTAATTACCAGCCCCGCCCTCCACTTAATTATCCGTGCATTATTGTTGAAAATTGTGCACGGTAACCGGGGACCGTCGCGTCGCTTGGACCGGGCGCGACGTTTATTAAAATTTCCGACGATGGAATTTTATCAAAGTGAAACTCCTGGAACGTTTCTCCGGCTTGTAGCTCGCGGAAGAATGCGTGTCAGGGGTGAAAAGAGGGAAATAACGCGCCCTCGAGTAAGGGTTGCCGCTGGTAACTGTAATTCGTTATGTAATTCACGGGTTTCCTGTTCAACCTCGTTCTCGCTACAATTTATTCATTTGCACGCCAACCGTGCTGCGCTTGCAGCGTCGGCGATGGCTGTGTTTCAGCGGAACGCTGGTGTTCGTTGACGTTTCATCGAGCTGCCTGTTAATTAGCACGGATTTACCGTGTAACGGAATACACTGTCAGCGCATCAACGGGGGAGGATCCCCGTCAGCCGGCGGGTCAAAGTAATCCCGCCTCTGTCTCTTCGATTCCACCGCCACTTGAAATTCTTCCTTGGCAGATGCCGATGGATTCTACTATGATCTACGTCAGATACCGCGTCATATATTTTTCGTCACTTAGTGCACTTCAGGAGCACCGGCTTAGGATAGGCGGTAGCTTTCGCTTCCTTATTTCCCCACCTACGTGACATACAGAGGAACGATCGATTCAATCGTGGTCCTCGAGGACCTCAGTTTTTCCCACAATCCTACAGTTACGACCTGTCCCAACCGTGGCAACGGTGTCACTTCTTATTCCGACTTGTGAGCGGAGATTCAAAAAATTCTGAAACTGTGAATACGTAGGGTACTTCCTCCCGATTACAACGCAACTTTTGGGCGATGTGGAAATTTACTCCAAGGGGTGAAATTAGTGTCGCTGATTTCTCGATAGTTTTTGTTTCTCGAGAAATCAGAAATCAGATCATATTTCTTGAGGATTCTCGAGAAATTGAAAAAAATATTTCAAAAATTATATTTTTGGAATAATGTTGATAATATTTATCAGAAACACAAGAAAGCCTTAACTAAATGATTATTCCTGTCTAATTTATACAAAACTTGTGTAAATGAAACGATAGATATTCGAGAAGGAACACTAGGTGAAATTAACCGCTGAAAATTCGGCCAATTTGCGATTTTATTTTGTAACTCGCATCTGTAAGAGATAGAAAAACAGTTTCAAGACAAAAGTTACTTCCAATCAGGACTATTATTTGGTAACTTACATTTTTTACAGTTCACGAGTTATAACACAAAATCGGAAAACAGCCGGAATCTCAGGAGTGAATTTCACCCCCTTAGAGTGAATTTGGGCAGCAAACAAAAATTGTGTTGTAATCAGGAGGGAATCCCCTACACATTTACGTAGTTTCAGAATTTGTTACTATTACATAATAAATCTGTATTTGTTATTTCCCTTTGGGTGAGTTAGACTCGTTCAGGGTTTGTTAAGATTGCAAACTATTTGCCGACTATGAAGGACCACCCTTGTAGAGGGACAATGTTCAATCGATTTAAAACCATTTATTTTAACAATAAATTTAACTTAACTATATTTACTATCTAAGTGTACTTGTTCGTACGCAAGGTCTATTACTATAATAGTGAGATCTGTAGCGTTCGATAGGTTCGATGAGGTTTTTCTGAATGTCTATTGCGATCTGGACACGGCTCGTCGCTGAGCTTTCCTCCAAGTCTCTCAGCCCTCCTTCCTGGTCTGGAAAAATGGGCCTTGTCCAATCAGCGTCTCGCGACATCGCAACACCCTTCCATTGCGCCCTTTGCGTGTCTTCCGGAGTGGGATGCGTTGGCGTTAGACTCCTCCGCTTGGTGGTAACGGCTTGGCAACGCGTGGGAAAAACCCCGGGCCTTGATTTCACCAATTGCCTACTTGCTGGCGAAAACCGTTGAAACGGTCGGACCCATGGTGGGCCCTCAAGAACTTGACCTTCGGGGTCTGGGATGCGTCAAGAGAAAAAACTCGGCGATCCGAGGACGACAGTGCAAATCAAGGACTCCTTAGGTTTATGGAAATTAGTGTTTCCGCATCTCAATTGGGTTTGGAGATGGGACAAACTTTCTCTAAACAGAGTGACTTGACCAAGGTGGTCTGGCTAGTGTATAACTAAACAGTATTTAAGCAGATTCTAAGGGTCGTCATTTCGCGGGGTCACAACACCTGTGAACACCGACAACCCTCCTAAATCTGTCATTCAACGGCCACGGGGCGACACCCCGAGAATCCTATCTAGCACACCAAAAAACATCTGCTCGACTGCTCTTCCTTTTTGACGCAACACGGTCCGCGTTTATTCCCTAGAGCCACTTATGCCAACAAACAGAAAGCCTCTGAACGAGTTTCACCAGCGCATCATGCTTCTAGCCACGATTTATTAACGTTTTGCGCAGCCACGAATAACAAACACCGAGCACCGTATTTCGCAGGATCTGCAGGAGATTTCGCTGAACATTTCGCTGTTCTCCAAGGGAGTTTTATCCGAGCGCTGTTTATATTCTCCGAGGGCGTAACTTGTTTTGATTCCGGGGCGTCGAGGCCGCCGCGAAAACGCCTCGCGTCTCGCGGCCGCTGTAAACACTCGTCGCGTGGCGCGGATAGGCCGCGACTGCGTTGCTAAAAATGCTGATTTATTATGAAAACCGTGCGGTCGATTGATTTACGGACCGCAGCCGCCGTTCAATCGCCGTCGGCCGGTGGAAACGCAGGCCGTATCGCGCGGAGGAACAGGGCGTACGCCCACGTGTCTTCCTGCATCGATTGTTTCACCCTTCCCAGCGAGATTGGAATTACTTCCGGCCTCTCGGAGGCGCTATGCTGTTTCACGCAACGACGCCCGAGCATCGGCCTCCGTTAACTCGATTAATTAACCAAGATTTTCGGCGCAACGGAATGCCGGGCCCCCGAATATCTCGAGCGCGACCGAAGGCTCCACGGGTCGAGGTGGAAGCAAGCTTCGACTTCGGGAGGTTGTTTCACTTTCAGATTTGTATGAGGACTTAGTGAAATGGAAATGGGGTAGGGTTGGTAGAAGGTAAAATATACGTAACAGAAGACGGAGACGTGTATCAAGCGACAAGATGCTGGATACCTACGCAAATACAAAAGGAGTTAGAGTTGCTAAGAGCTGGTTTTTCAAAGACACGTTGGCGTTAAAAAAGAGTCTAAAGCGTGGCAGAACTTGTTGGCTAAGTTGCGGCCAATGGAGTTACTTTGCGCATGAACGTAGAACGTTTTAATTTCCACGGTGAGTGGAATAAGCTCGCGAAGTTCAGACCGTGGGCATTTTCTCTGAGGATAGCCTACTCGGAGTACAGTCGGGCTATTCCCAGCCAAATTTCGGCAGCATCATCGATCCGCAGCGATCTATCACGCGAGTGATCCGGCCTGCATCGATCTAGCCCGTGAACAAGTCCTTCTGGCATATTGCCTCGGTGATCCATCTATTTGCTGAAATTAGCGCGGCCACCCAGCTTAATTCCATTAACGTGCAACCGAGATTCTTCGCGATCTCCCTGCAACGTCGATGGATTCTAACAGCGCCGCTAATGCGATAAAGGGGGCGCTCTTCTGTCTTGGTCGCGGCGGACGTTAGCCATGAAAATTGGCTCATCGATCTGGAATTAATCTCGCCTTCGAGCTTCTTCCTCCATTTTACAAATCAATCCTACGGCATCGTGAGATTTTAATCGCTATTTTAGAGAGAAATTCCGGAGACCTCGAGGTCTCGAAGAAGCCAGACCTCGAGCTGAAAGTTTCTTCCTTCTTTCCGCTTCCTTTCAATTTGATACGCGTCGCGCGCGCGACGATGTTTGTCCACGGCCACCAGAGATCATTCGAGCTAGTTTAGGGTGTGCGAAGAAGGGATCAGAGTCGCTCGTGGATCCACTGCGGGATTCGAAGCCGAATATTCCTCCCAGCGAACGACGTCCGACCAGCTATCAGGATTCAGTCGTCGTCGCCGTTCCCGCGCACATTTTCCTTCCCGCGTGGATCCAGGGTTTCTATAAAACTTCTCGGGGATCCCATATAAAGTCTCCCGACGGTGGGTCGTTGTCGGGCCAGCACGGGAGGGTGTAATATCCCCGGAAGAATTATTTCCACGTAATTTTCTCTGCTCCTTTCAGCTACATTTTCCCCTTGACTCGAGCGTAGGTCGCCGGGACTTCAATCTGCGCCGTTCGATAATCGAGTCGACCTTCCAATTAATTAACACAGAGAAAAGGAGAGCCTCGGTGTAAACATCGCTGAGCAACGATCGCTTCAAGGCCGATGCAGCAATGAAAAAGCAATTTCCTTAGAACGGAAACGTCAGCGGAGCTACTTCTGCGCTGGATCAGGGGACACGCAACTGAGCCGAGCCGACTGCGCCATATCCCTGAAAAATCCTATTTCCAAGCACGCGGCGAGGCCTCATTTTCTTAAAAGGACAACGCGCTCGACCCCTCCGTCGACGGTTGCACTCGCGCCGGACGTTTCGCTAAGTAGAAACGCTCCTCGCTCATCTGGGAGCCTCAAAGAGAGTCGATACTCGATACCCTCTCTGCCCAGGGCAAGTAAAGAAATATTACGTAACGCAGCTTAACGTAGCGTTTATATAAAAAAATGTTTCTTCCCTTCTCGAAGCGCATACTAACATAGCCTGAAAATTTGAAAAAGTTTGCGCGCATAGTTTCCTTATAAAAAAATCCCAAAAGGAACCTTGATTTCTGCCGATTACGCCAGGTTGCCTCCTTAGCGGGGTTGTTGGTAAAAACGAAGACGCGAAGAATGATTGTCTCGCTCTACTTTCTAGTTTCGAAGCACGATAAGTTTCATTCTGCAATTTATGTTCTAGGACCTGGGAGAACTTTCGTTCAGATACCTCGCAGTTTGCATTGAAAATTATTAGCCGCTGGTGAGCTTGCAGGGACCGAATGATGGAAACACTTCCTCCCGAAGCGAAGGATGTTTGCTATCCGCGAATAAACTCGTTTATCTCAGTTTTCTCGGGCGCAAACAGACCAGATGTCCTCGCGGAGGAGTTTCCCTGGATTTCGCTCGATCCCTGCGTTTCGCGGCTATCGATCTTCGTCGCGGAACGCGAAACAAAGGGGGAACGACTGTTTGATAGATCGCTCGCCACGGATTCGCGGAACGAATTCAGTTATCGCTTCGTTTGAGGTCGCGTTTCCGGTCGATTGACGCTCAACCCCGCCTCCGCCGCGGGGAAGATACAGAAAGGGAGACCCAGAGACGAGGGAATTTTGCTGTTTCCTCGCTCCTCCGAGGTACGTCCAATCAAGCGCGCCGTTCGATCGCCCGAGCATCGTTTAATTCGATTACCGCGGCGCGTCGCTTGACAAAACGCCGGCACTCGTGAAATTCCGCTGAAATATTCATTTCCCGACGAGCCGAGCCAAGAATCGCGTGCGAAGGGCGTTTAAACACTCGATTCCCCCCGGCGAGCTCCGGGAATCGATATTTTCCAGCGATGCAACAACATTGAGAAACTTCCAAGTGCCCTTTTATATAAAAACTTCGGAATTAAAACGAATACGAATGCTTCTAAGAGACCCGGCGTACTTTCAATTAATTTCAGTCGCCGGTCGAGCATTCGGCTGCCAAGATTCCCTCTGTCCACAAAGTTCAACCTTGTTCGTTGCCGCTGGGAACGAAATCGATGTGACGAGACTCTCGGAAACGTTTCGACGATTCTAACCGAAGAGACACGGAGCGGTTATCAACATCGCCGCGCACGATCGCTCGTAAGAAGCAACTGCTGTTAATAGTTAATACCGAGCTTGCAGCAGTGTCGATAGAATATTAACAAGTTCCCGCTGGAGTATTGACAATGCGATGGGAGCAGATGCGCGCAGTCCCACGGTGGGACCTAAATATTCGTTATAACGAGTACCGCCAGGAATCGGTTGGAAACGAAGAATTACTGGCTTCGGCCGCAATGGAGCCAGCGAAGTAAATTCCCTCTGTTAATTAACGGTGAGCAAACGAGGCGAGTTCGTGCCAGCGCGGTGCAATTTCGTGCCAGGTGTTCGGCAGATAGCATCGACGCGCAAGACGCAACCGATGCGAGCCTAAACTGAGGAAGAAACGCGGAGGCAACTGCTGATTAACCAGCTTCGGCGCGCGGTGCCGAAACGAGCCGGTGTCAATCGATTCCATATGAAGCGCGGTAAATTCCGGTGAATTGGGGGGGCGAAGTTTCTGAGGCGGGACCGAAGGAAACGGCTCGTAGCTGGCTGCGAACGCGCGACATCCCTTACAGCGTTTAGTATGCATTACATTGCCAAAGATTATCGTCAAGTATGATCGACCGCTTCTCTGTCGCAGCCTCTGCTTCGGTATGTTCCTCGAGGAGATTGTCTTCGAGCTAATCATCCCCCGGGTTGTCTCCGGGCGGAGTTTATCGAGCTTTCAGTCGATAAAGGACAGTGATTAATGCGCCCCGATACTGCGTATCGCGTCGTTTAATTAACCCCGTTTCAAAGCTGCCGTTAAATAATATTAACTGACCGGGGGGGGCGGTGTTGCAAAAGCCCGCTGCTATGATATAACCCCGTCGCAGCGAAATTGGAGCAGCCTGCTCGCTGAAATTACAGCTCAACTGCCTCCCATTCAGCATTGATTATTGTTAATTGTATCTACCACTGCCAGGCCGACGCCTTTACATAATTCCCCCCCAGTATTTCCTTCGAGCTCGACCCCCTTTCACGCGGCCGTGCCAACCGAACCAACTTTTTCACAGCGAGCCGGCATCCGAGAATCCGAAACAAAAGCGCCCGCGTTTTCGGGGACAGCCGCGGAAACGTTTGTCAGAAGGGTGCGCGCTTGTTAAAAAGCACCCTCGCGTTTCAGCCTGCTGTAATTGTCGGCTCGCGGTTTTGAGAACGCGTGGTCGCAGTGGGAAATCAGCCGGTCGCCGATCTGTGTATTCATTTAGCGTGGAAACGGTAATACAGCTTGATCCTCGCCCTCGGTAGTTACCGTTCCGCGTAACTCCCCGAACTCCGCGCCGAACATCTGTCCGGAACTAATAGAACTTCACTTCCAGCCTGTAAATCCAGCTACGTGCTCCTTAGCGTCCTCCTTTGTTGCAATTACGAGGGCGCCAGGAATCAGCGAGACACGTTTTCCACCGGCGCAGCTCCGAGGCCAAGCAGCTTACGCCCCCCTGGACGTGTCTGTCATGTTCGAATGACTGGAACGGTCTATCGCGGATGTAACCATTGTAAATTGTTCGCGGAGTCGCGTTCTGTGCACCCTTCTATCGCTCCAATCTTTTGCAGGATTAATGATCGAGGAATTTTCCTGTTAGGAGGACGAGAAGGCAGAGGTAACGAACCGTTTTCAAGGGAATTGCTCGATATTCGTGCGTCCCTTGGAAGACATGCTTTATTTACAAAGCAGATCGGGGAAAATAAAGTTTGTGGAAAACTAATGCGATTTTTAACGAATCCTTCTTCCCTGGGAAGACTGACAAGGGAAGATCCCGAACCCGAAAATTCAAACAATTCTGAAACTTTGTGGATAAGCAGGGAATTTCCTCCTGATTACAACGCAATTTTTGTTTGCTGCCCAAATTCATTCTAAGGGGGTGTAATTGACCCCTGAAAATCCGGTTATTTTCCGATTTTGTGTTATAACTCGTGAACTGTAAAATAATTTTTTTATACCAAATGCTAGATCTAATTGAAAGAAGTAACTTTTGCCTTGAAACTTTTTTTCTATCTCTTACAACTCGCGAGTTATAACACAGAATCGGAAAATAGCCGAATTTTCGGGAGTTAATTTCACCCCCTTGGAGTGGACTTGGGCAGCAAAGAAAAATTACATAGTAATCAGGAGGAAATCCCCTACATATTCACAGAGTTTCCGAATTTTTGGAATTTTCGGCTTCGGGATCTTCCCTTGTGAGCGACTTGGCGTGATATTCGAACGTTTAAACGCGAATTAGCGTCTGGATATCGCGGCGCGTTTGCCTCGACATTTTTAACAGTTCATTATTCTGGACTTCGGCCCCAGGCGATTAGATTCCCCTGCATTTTTAAATACTTTCCGTAGCGAATTTTCGCGGCATTAATCGTGTTACGCTCGGCTTCAGAAATTGGTTTACAAGACGGGGGTGGTCGTTAGGATAAGTGCTCTTTTAAAACGCACAAGTAGAATGGAGTTCGAAGGGAATTCTGAACCCCGGGGATCTTGGGTACCAGCCGCTGATTTGCTTCGTTGCAAAATCAGTCGCGCAACTGCAATTACGTGCACGGGGGCTCCGACTCTGCTTGTTTATGAGTTTCCATACACACAGTTTTTTTCCGGGGATGAGTTTCTCTTGGAAAATAATTCTCCGAGGGGAGGCCACGTCAGCTGAACTTCCGAGTGTTTGGAAAACTGATGCGCGACCAGAATGCAGAGGGTGGAACGCGCAAAGTGGTACGAGCTGTTCCCTGAAAAATTCCCGGCAACAACATTCTGTGTTTTCTTGTATCGGAGATAAACCGCGTTCTTTAAAGACACGACGAAAGTAATCCTTTGATAGAGGAACTCGAAATCCCCCGGCAAGTGTGGTGAATGATATCAAAGCGCACGTATTGCCTCCGCCCCGAGGAGATATCAAGAAACTAGTTTGGCAACAGTTCACGAGTTCCGTCCGCGCAGCGTAAATAATATTCCATTCCCTACTTAATTTGTGCCCGGCTGAGCCTTTGAAAGTCTCCATTCCCGGGAAACTAGCGCCACTGGTCAGGCTGCGGCTCTCAAAGGGGACTTCTTTTCAAGTTCTTATTAATCCAGCGTCGAAGTTAAGCCGCGAAACGGGTCTCCGCGTGGCTCCACTTTCCACCGGCGACTCTCGGCCCGCGCTCTCTCTCGCTAATTCGTTCAGAGGCGGGCGCAAATCTCTGCGAAGAGGTAAACGGAGAAAATCCACCGCCTACGCGACGAAAATGCTGCCGCCCGAATGGCAAAGCCGGGTGAAATATCACGCGGTAGTCGCGGTGCCCTGCCGCGATGACTCGGCCTCCGTGAGGTCGAAGATACGAGCAGGGGGATTAGCTAAGAAATCTTATTAAGAAATTGAAGCGTTCTCAGAAGAGCTTGATGCGAGATTAAAGCGAGCGTTCCCTCGCGGAGGCAACCGTTCTAGCCGCTGTGTACCCTCCAGGAGACAATTAAATTACAGCCAGCCGACGTAAACCCCTTCCGACCGAGAACTGGCGCAGCAAAGTGCATCCATTATTGAAAAGTGATCCCATCTGAATACAATAGTCACGTTGAGCATCGTAAAGTTTGCCTGGATCCATGGATCAATACACGGCACACCTACCACGCGGGTACACAATGGGAAAGGTCACGGTTTATCTCGGCCATGCTAATTAGCGAATCGAACCCTCTGCGCGGCCGACGGTGCACGGCTGATTGCTCGAAACGATAGCGTCCCCCGCGAACTCCTGATCCGTCGCCAGAAACTTGGCCGCGGCTCCGCCAGTCACGGGATCCCCGAATAAATCGACCACGAAAAACTTCGGCCGTTTGTAGAATCGCTCGAGCCTCGGGCCTCGATATCACGCTAGATCCGAGGGGAACTTTGACTTTGTTCGTTTCAAGGCACCTGGCCAGAAAGAACCTCGCGCGGCCAGCCTTCTATCGATTCGCGCTCCCTGTTATGGAACACTAAACTTCTCTTGGCGTAAAGGATTAAAAGTGGAGGATTCGCGCGGGAATGATGGATTATTATCCGGTTAAAGTGGGATGCCGCCCACGCGGCCTATTGTCGTCCCCGTGATTTCACTTCAGCCGAAGAGGAGTTCGATCGAAGGGGGCGAGGCGGGGCGGGTTTACTTTTATCACAGAGAGACAGCCGACGTACCGAGGTTCTTTTGGGAAAAGAGGATCCGTTGACTCAGACGGGTTCCGGCTGCTTTGAAGTGGAACGAAAGTGCCTTCAGATGCGACGCGATCGTTACGAAGTCATGGAAACGCATCGGGCTTTCGCGGCAATGCAACCCCAGGCGTGCCGGTAAAAAGTAGCTTCCCGGTGCAGCTTAGACGCTGAGAAAACGAGGCCCCCGTCGGGCGCAGTGGCGCGTGCGTCGCGGGGGGCAACGGAATAAAAGGTCGCTGCATAAATGCCTGTAAACAGGCTAACCCATTCCACTGTGCTTCGTACGGGGGGTGTCTTTCTCAAAGGTCAGAATGCGTTGGTTCGCGTCGGAATCGCGAGCCGACAAGCTGCGGGCAAGAAGCCCTTTGCAATCGCAGGGAAACGAAGACGAATTTACGGTTACGAGAGAACATTTGGAGAAGCGAAGAATCGTGGAGACGGATGACCGACCGATCAGCGAGAGTCAAGGTTGCAGAACGATCGGAGGGAACGTGGGCTCTCTGGTATTGCGTCGAATCTTCTCTTTCTCCCTTTCGTTTTCTTTTACCTTTCTCTTTTAAATGCGCTCGGGGGATTTGCGGTCGCGCCAGCCAGGAGCCACCCTTAAACCCTGGGACTTTCCTAATCTGGTAAATCGCGCAAGCCTGGGTGTAGCGATTCTGCGGTCGACGGCGTTGAAATGAGTATCTGCGAGAAGGTGGGAAGGATGATTTTTTGCGCGGCCACGCGAAGCGTTATGAACAAACCGGGGGGAATATTAAATTAAACGAGAAACAAGGGTAGCCCGCGATCCATTGTTGGAGGAAAAGGATGGCAAGCAATATAAAATATCGCGCAAGTGGCTCCATGCAAATTCACGAGTAACTAAATACAGAAACCATTGCGTTGCTTCAGCTCCCCTGTCTCAATTCTTCCCATTTAATTCCCCAAATTCCTCTATCTCCGATATGAAGAACAAAGCTACATAGCGCATGTAATGGAACGTCTATCCGTAGCTGCCACATCCACCAATCTTCCAATAAAACGATAGCCTTGGAAGGGCAATCCTATTACGTTTGCCCCGAGTCACGAAAATCGAGACACGAACGGAGCGAGCAAGACCAACGCGGCACGGATAAAGTAAAACATTCCAACGTTTTGGAAAAACATCTCGTCGCACCGAGTCTTTGCCGGGGAGCGAGCTTGGACAAGGTTGTTTGCACGGCGGAGCGAGGAAATTTGCATGGAATTCACCTGAACGAACGCGCGAGCGCCACGAGAGACCGTGCGTCGCTTTCAAGCCGAACCATTCATTTCCCACCGCCGGGAAATGTTCGCTGGGCGACTCGGTTCCTCGTTAAAAATACATCCCGCCGCAGCCGGGCATGTCCTTCGAGGGCGTGCAATTCGTCCTACGATGTCCTTTCGCAGCGAAACGACGCAACAATGACAGTGCTAAAAAGCGGCGTCTAAAACAGCACGAGCGAAACGGGCTTGCTAGATAACGCGGGTCTACCGGTGGTCGATGCATTTTTCATCGATTCGTCCGCTGGTAACGGGCATTTCGTACTTAATAGTTTATTGCGTGCTCGTTCGACATTTCCAGCAACAGTTTACGGGGCGAGGACATTAATATTTCAGCACAGGGGGGGAGGAATAAAGGGCTGCGTGTTTCACTTAATAGACGCTTCGAGGCGGTTAATTTCACATAAATCTCTTCATCCCCCTGGCCGAGGGCGCGGCGCTGGTAAGCAGAGGGAAATTAAAGAAACCGTGCGAGTCGCGGAAGGTGATAGGTGCAGGGTTCGGTAATACGTAATAAAACAGTTCGCGGTCTCTAATTCGCGGTGAAATTATTGATAACTCCGCCAGGGAGAGCCGCAGTTCTCTCGTCACGTACGATTGCTGGCGTTCGAACGGTGAAGAGGTTGTACCGCATCGTTAAAGAACGCTCGAGCGAAAAATCCAGGTCGAGATGAATTTTCATAAAAAGCAGCTGCCACAGGCTTGCCGTAGGAGCCGCGGAATTATCGCGAGGCAGGAAATTTCACCGTCCTAAACGAATACCCGTTCTCAAAAAGAAACCCCGCGACAGCTGGCACGCTTAAATGGTTTTCATAAAAAAAAAAAAAAATAACAGCTTCTATTTCGGCAGAAAGCTCCAGCTGAATTGTAAGACTAAAAGTAAACGTATCACTGATATGAGAGAGAACCGTCTGCTCGCTTGTCAGGCTGAGCGGATTTAGAAGACGCGTCGAAAGTTTCTCCCTGGCCATTTTCCCCTCTGGTGGGAGCTCCGCTACTTTCTGGCGATTTAATTGCCACATCGCGACGGGGTCCGAGCATCCAGGGTCAAGAGGACGGTCTCCGGGAGGCTCTGTAGAAGTTTGGTCAACATTCATCACGGCGACGCTGCCTCGACTCGGTTTCCGACTTGGGAACCGAGGATTAAGGGTGAGCGACTGGTGTAAACAGAGGCTGATTTACGAGGACTTGCTGAACGCAACGGATCTTGCAAGCAAGCTTCCCGCCACCCGGAACAGCCATTCTCCGTGCAAACAATTACAAGGATGGACGTGCCGGACCGTCCAAGGAGCCCGGCTCACTGCGAGCAGAAACGCGGGACGAATTCCGCCCTGTCGCCTTCCCTCGAAACTCTACACTACCCTAAGCGTTACCTCCGAATCACGGTCCATTCACTTACTCGCGGAGCCCGAAAGAGGGCACGAAAGGGGATCGCCCGAGATCGTGTCGCTGGATAGCTAATCCTCGTCATAAAAATGAATTCGCCCCGTTCTCTTGCGAGACGCTATCTTGAATTTCACGAGATCATTAAAGGATACGCGGAGAGGGTCGGTAGCGCGTGGAAATAGGGGTTCGCCGTGAAATCAGAGATCCGGGGATTGGTCGGAAAGTCGGTTAGATCGCGGAAATTGCTCGATCTGGATCCTGCCTCCCAGGCAGAGTCGAATTTGCCCCAAGATTAAATACACCCCGGTTACCTTTGAGCACAACTGTAATTGAACGCAACAAATGGGCGGATGATAAGCCGAGGGGAAATGTGTAGTAGCAACAATCTGAATAGCTTAGGACCAAGGGCAGACATGAACGCGAAACTTAAATCCAATGGAATCCAGACTTGCAGTTGAAGAAATCCTTCGAGATCGCTAATTCAAAACAACGCTTTATAAATACCTCAAAGATGGAACCCTGCAAGAAATCCTATGGTCTCCGATATCCTCTCGGCAAAGACACGCTCTATCCACTTTTCTAAACCAGGCACTGTCCGAAGAAACGTTTGGTCGCAGAAGCATTCGGCTCTGTGGCGTCAGGGAACACGAAAACCACGAACGCTGTTGTCGCAACCTCGATATGCCCGGGCGCAGCCACCCCAGATCCGATTAATAGACAGATACCGATTAGCCTATAATCGCGACGGCTCTGGGAATCGACACGGCGGCGCTCGAATTGCTTAAATAATCGAATTGTTGCGCGGCAGGCCGCTTAATTCGTGGCTGAATCATTCAGGGAATTTCCCGTCCTGCCAGGGGATTGTGTCCTCGAGCAGCGCGGACCGCGGAAACTATTCAGGGCGAGTTTCGTCGGCGACCGCGCCGGGCCTCGGTGGAAATTAACGGAATCCTTGCCAGGGCAGAGCACCGAGCTGTCTGCGCGAGTTGGCATATGGTACAGCATTCCATATGGGATGACAGACGTCGACTTACTCCGGAGAAATTTGATCGCGCTGACCCGGGGATCCGTGGGGAGGAAGACACTACGTGACTGCCACACCGAGTAGCTAACCACCCACGAAAAATACAAGTCCCATTAGGCCGGTTCCTCCACCCTCGGGCTGTCCTTCCCGATAGAGCTATCATACGCGCAAAGAATGTGCTTTCCCGGAGTTTCATCTCGAATAAACGTCGCTAGGAACAGAAAAGTTTCGCGCTCAAGGTTTAATCGGCTTCATTAACGACTTCTGCTTTATTATAACTCGCGAACGCGTCGGAACGACGCATACATCACGGCTGAAATTCGCTCGCCGGGACAGAAATAGCCCGCGATATTTCCAGCCGAGCGGTTTCCACCAGTCCGTTAATAAGAACTTTAATCGAAGGTGTGCCGCGAACGGAGCGCGCCGCTAATTAATTATTAAGCTCCCGAGGCGGTGTCGGACTCCCGGTTTATCTAAAATTTACAGGTGATAACGGCGGCGATACGTTCCAATCGGCCGCCGCGAGTAACGGTCGCGTGGGTGGAGAACACAAGGGGTTCAGCCTTATTAGAAACGTGTATTAATTTAGCCTGTAATCGCCGACAGTGATATATTATCAGGCTAGTTTCCTAACCGCTGCAGAGAAGAAATCGTTCGGGCGAAAATGACACTGCGCGCAAGCGAACCGCCCAGCGGCTCCATTTCATAAACCGCGGCAGCGTGACTTCTAAAGGACAGTTCAGCAAGGATGTTCGTTTCGTTCGCGGGAGTCTCTCGGAGGAAATGCAATTTTTATTCTGTCAGGGGAAAAATGCATGCGCATAAATACGAGCTTCCGGCCGCCGCGAGGTGAATTAGAGCAACGGCCGGTTGCTTTCACACGTAACGTCGCGTCGAACGAAGAAAATTTCCATTAAAGTGACGCGAGTGACCGAACCAACCGAAGATACCCATTTGCATGGTAACTAAGCTATTTACAACGGGCGGTCGTCAAAGCAGGGCCAGCAATGTAACCGAAATGATTGCCTCCGCGAGTTCTCGGAAACCAATTTGTCAGATGCTCGGCCGGGCTAATGCCTTAACAACGACTACGATAATTTAAACTTCCAAGCGTACTAACACTAAGAGGCACGACCGCGGTTCGAATTTTGTTTTACAACCACCCGCGCACGGTACCTCGACCGTTCTAAATCTATAAATCTGTTCCTTTTTTTAATCAACGCGTAACGGCCGCAACAAAAAGGATACCTCTGATCTATGGAGCCACAATTTCCCGAGCAACGAGGCAAGAAGATTCAGCGTTACAGCGGGGTTGTTACACACGAAGTTCATCGCATAAACTTCCCCGAGCTACGAGACTTTCCCTCTTATTCCTCTGCTCTGGAAACACCGTGTGCAAGCGCTCACGTTTCTGCCTGCAGCTGTTAGCAAGGCAGAGCTTCGCTTTTTCACGCGTCAACACGCGAGTAGGCATCAACGTTCCAGGAACCGGAGCCCCGTGTGTGCTCGATTGCAAAAGCATCCCTCGCGTCGCGCGTCGCTGCTAAAATTTGCAGAAAACAACTCCGCCCAGTTCGTCGACCGAGGATGCTTTATTTCCTATTTGTGTCCTACCAATCGCATCCGCCGGCCCGAGAATATACCGGGTATTAATAAATTACAGCCACGATCCGCGCCGGCGGATGGCAGACATCCAGAGGGGTGGAAGTTGCTCGGGTTTTTCATTCGGAGGGTGATCAATCTCTCGACTGTATTACGCGTAATAGAGATTTTTCATAACGTATGCTGTTAACGCGAAAAATCTCCCCCGCTACGATGATATATCGCTGGATTGAATAATGCAGCAAATCGGTGGTGTATAGCTCGTAATCACGGCTGGAACGACGCGGCGTATGTTTATTTAACGCTTTCTTGCTAGCTTTAACGAGACCTAGGAGCCTCAAAACTTGCGCCTCGTGCTCATAATTTATCGACAACGCGCAAGTTTCTTCGCCAGCTGCCCCGGTAATAAAACTTCCCGTAAGGGCGCAGCAAGTTTCTTTAACAAGCAGGATCGCTTAATGTTTCTAATTCCAACGTTGCGCCCGTTAAATTTGCACGAGCACCGGTGTTTTCCGATTGGAAAACCAGCCGCGGGCAATACCATTCTCTATTCTTAGGCGACCCATAACGTTTTATGAATCGAACGTACACACGAAGCACGTACGAGCCGAGATAGAAACGTGGCGGCAGCCGCGAAATCGATTCCCTCCTCCAGAAAAATAATCATGCCAATCGCCTGGTTCTTTGATTTCGTACGCAACAATTTCATTAGAAGAAAAGGCTCCTAGAAATTCGTATTCCCAAGTTTCTAAAGCAGCGGGAAGAGCGTCTGTAACCAACATCCCACTGCGAGCTTCTCAAATTATTAATTATTAATATTCCCCGGGAACCATCTTCCACAGACGAACCACTGTTTCGGGAAGCTTTCACAGAGAAACGGAGCGAAGGAACGACTACCTCGCCACGAATCCGTTACCTTACTACTCGCAGTAGTAAAAGTCAACGCTTAGAAGGGACCGCTGCCGCTAAAAAGCCACGACATCGATAATTCCCTGCTCTTCGCGAGCATAAAAGCAACGTCTCGCATGGACACCATCTTTTTATGCGCCAGAGACACGTTTATCTGTTATCAGAAGGACGAACCAGCACAAAGAGAGGGAGAAACGTAACGGGGAGGGGGGTCAAGTTGCGCGATAGTCCGTTTTTATCCCTGCAGGCTGGATCGAAGCCAGCTGGATCGCGGACTGGATGTGCCTCCAAGGATTAATACGGAACTTTCGCACTGCCCCCTTGTGTGCACCAGGGGGGGGGGCAAGATAAATTTGTCCACGAGTCAACAGTTGAAAAAGTGGATGTACTGACTTTCCAACTAGACCAAACTCCTTTGATACCTACGCCGTTCCCCTTTGGCACGATCGCGGCAGCTTCCGTCGGGCGAATTAAACGGGTCTCATTAACATCGGTGATTAAAATATTTGCTTTAACGACACTGCGTGGGGAGAGAATAGGCGAAGTTTCGGTTGAAAGGCTGCACCGTGAGACAGGCTGATCTACAGACTGACTCTTCCTATTTGCGGATTGTGGAGAACAATGTTCCGAAGGGTAGGCTCTGAAGTTTCCCTTGCATTCCTCAAGGACTGTCGATTCCACGAAGCCTTCCACTGAAGCGAGGGTGAAGCGGCGGAAGAATTCTTTGGAAAGAATTTGATTAGATCCCGCGGGAAGTTCTATCGGTTTTCCCTGTCGAGTTTCGTTGGGAAATATCCCTATTTTGATTGACCTAGTCTGGCAACGAGATATAAAACGGGATGAAATTTTTGATCGCTCGGGACGTATCGATGGGACAGGGACGTCTGAAACTGTAAAGAGGAAACCGCCCGACGGTCCCGATAAAAGATTGATCCGCGCTCCGTTTCCGAAGTCGAACCGAGCCCGCCGAATTTAAGCTTCGCAAATTGCCCTCGCTCAGCGGTGCAAATCGCAAGAATGATCGGGCCGCGGTGAATCGACCACTCGGGGATACATGCATCGCTCTAAATTCATTTTCAAGCGGACAGGTATCACGCGAATTAGCCGCGAACGAAACGAGTCTGATCGGCTGTGCAGTGATCCATCGCTTCACTGGAACGTCAGAAGCAGTATCAAGTGCTAATGGACGAAATGGAGTAGCAAATGCTCGAATTCCGAGTCGGTTTCTCTCTTTCAGAAACAATGGAAAGTGGGAAATGGAAACAACGGCCTTAATGGCCAGGCGAATAACAGAACTCTATCAAGTATTAATAGTAATTTCCAAATACCGCGCTGCCGACGGGATTAGAGTGTGCTATAAATTTCGCGGAGCATTTTCGAGCGCCGAAACGCTCGAATCCTTTTACATTCAGCGGTCCACGCAGGCTATCGAGCGTTTATTTGAAATGCAAAGTATCATTACAGTATCGCACACTGTTTGGCATGTAAAGCGACACCGTAAAACGCTATCCCCGTGACTTTCGGATTGCTGGTCGGATGGCGTCCACTTTATCCCAAAGTGGAACCTCCGAGTTTCTAAACTAACCCAGTTCACCAAGAATTCCTCGTTATCCAGCCAAACGGTCATCGAATTTAGCACGCCACGCTCTACCGTGATCCTTGCGCGCGAAAACATTCCTCCACTCTGCTTTGGGATCGACAAGGAGACCGGCTTTCGATGCAACGCGACAAACCCCTGTGGCAAGCAATTTAGAAACGAAAGACCCGGTTGTTCCTTTATTTTTCTGAAAGGGAAGCCTCTGCATCTCCATGGTCCTGGCTTTTCGACGACTAAATGATTGCATCGAAGGGGATTCTCTACCGAATCCCCATTACGTCCCACCGCCGCTCAAAGGCACTTCGAAACTCATTCAAAGTGGTTTGCACATGGCGGACAAACCGCTTTGCCATCGCCTGACAGAATTTCAGGGGGATCTGCGTGCTCCCCGAATACACAGCGCGCGGGGATGTAAACTGAATCTGGTCGAGGGTCTGGCAATGAAAATTGATTGTGTTTGACTGGGAAATGGATCTACAAGGATATCCTAAACCCTGGTCGGAAGCCCAGCCCTTCGACGACCACTGCAAACCAACTTTCCACAGAGAACTTTTGGCGATTGGGCTACTAAACGGTGGCTAACAGCTGCCTTCTCGTCGGGAGTAAAAAACAGCGGAAATTTAAATGATTCTGATCTGTAATAGCGAAAGGAACTTGATACTCTGGGTTGATGGATCAAAGATTGAGAATAGATTTGTTATCATTTTCATTTAATTGAATTAACTTTTTTATTTTTTTTTTGAGTTGATAATGATTAATCGAATCGAAAGGTTTCCAGCTAATTTACCGTAAACTTGCGAGGCAAGATTATTTCCTCCTTCGAAATCAATGAAGCGTCACGTATTCTGTATACCGATAGCGAGATCAAAGAGTCTCGCTTCCGCAGGAATTCCTCGGAAAGGAATCGCACAAAACCTGCACGGACCGCCCACCAATTTCCTCCGGAGGATTTGTTGCCGCTCGCGATGAAGCCGAGCGAGCGCGTTTCTGTTTTTCGCCGCGTTCGCTTCGCTTTCCGCGGGATGCGCGAGCGAACGAGAGGAGAAAAACAGCTTTCCAAAGAGTCGCTGGCGCGTTGCCCAGCGGGGCGGGGATGACGTTCATTGTTTGACAGGCTCATTTTTCGCTGACAGGTGGTGGCTATTGAAGAATCCGCGGCAATGGGCCGTGACACGGAGGAGACAAAGACCGAGGGAGAAAACTCTGAAGATAATCATGCATTACTCTGCATTATGGATAATTGAAAGTTGCAGCGCAATAGAATCATCAGTTTGGAGCAGAAACCTTACGCTCGGAAGCCTAGAAAACGATGTCATTAACGAAATTACAATGCGAGACGCTTAATGGGGTACCGCAGAAAAAATCTTCGATTTTTGCGAAAACTTCAGCCGTTTTCGTTCGGTAAAGTTACTTTTTTTACAAGACAGAAACTCGTCCGTGATTCCAACCATAGCGACAACCCTTAATTGTAGGAATCGGTAGGTGACGTAATTCCTACGATTTAGGGAACCTCGGAAAGAATAAACTTATAGTTTTTGTTAAATAAATTCCCGAAGATGGCGTTGAAAAGCGAGCAGTTACACTAGAGTCCCCCTTTAAATCGCGAAAATTACTCACCAAATTCATAAAACTTGCGATAAACGATTAACCATCGCGCAAGGGTAAGTGGAACTTGGAATATTTCCTCAAGGTGTTGACACTGATGGGAAAACTATCGAATTTTCAGAATCCCACCCCTTTCAAGACCGCGCCGAAATATTCTAAATTCCAACACTATATCGAGCTACCCCAAGGTCTACCTACTCTAATTTTAAGCAATCAGAATGTGTGGAACTTGGAAAATTCTCCTCGCACTGCAAGGCTGGATGATATAAGACCGATGATACGCGAAGCGCGAATGAATTTCCAGATCACTTATAGATCGCCACATGGAAGAAAAAGCTCCGCGCCTCGCTCGTGCGAGACTCCAACTAATTACAGCGGCTTCAATCGATCCTGCTTTGCATTATTTCTGTCGCGAATTCATTCACCCCCGGTCGTTCGTCGCGAAATTGTTGACTTCGTCCAAGCCGGCTTCGAATAAAATTCTCCGGAACGGGAAAGCTCGCTCGGATTCTCCACCGTCTCGCAGCTATCGATCGCGCACCACCTACGATTATCCCGACGCCAACGCGGTGCACCACAAAATTGTTCGAATTTCAAGCGAAACGAGACGAATTAAGGCGGCCACGATGTTAAGCAACCGCGAGCGGAACGCTCCTCGCGGGATTGAAGGTTCCACGAGGGGAGGCTCATAGACGCGGCAGAGCGATAAATTACAGGCGATCGTTGCAACCTTCCAGCCTTGGACTGGGATTATTACCGCCGCCGAGGAAGATCGCCCACCCTTAACCGTCGCTGCGACGGAATTCGTAGCGCGCGGGGGGCGAGACTCGATTCCCAGCCAGTTTCTCGATCGAGTTCGCCTGAGAACGTAAACTCGAGCCAGCCAGGGGAAAAGCTCCTCCAGTTGCCTTTCAGAAACCATTCCAACAAATCTGCATACGTATCCGCCGCGATCTTCGCAGCAGATCCAAGCTCGCGTCTTTGTAAGCACGGAGTAGGTATCGGGTATACAAGGCGACGATAAGGAAATCAATTAACGTCGCGATTAGCTAAGGCCACCGAAAGCGCCGGGAGCAATCTAACACGGAAATTCCATAATCTACTAAAAATATGTAAATTCGTCCTCCCGCCCGTGGAAGATAAGCGAGCAGCCCGAGTCGCGAAGATAACGGCGCCGTTTCACCGAGATAACAGTCATTAACCTTAACGAAATCGACGATCCTTCTAGGCGGAGTTAAACACGTCGGGGGTGGTGTTTGAATAAATTTCGCTAAATGATTCCACCCGCCTCCGCGCGTTCGTGACGCTTCTATTCCAGCCGACTGCGGGCTGCCGTTGAAAAGGAACACCGATACTTTTTACAGTAATGAATGGATGACATTCGTTTGTGGCTAGGCGCGTAGGCGTCGCGCTGTTCATTAATAACGGGCCGGCAAAACCTGCGGCGATTTATCATTCCACCTTCCTTAAAGCAACGTTGACCAACGTCCTCGCGATTCTGCCGAAGAGTCGCACTCGTCGCTCGGCCTAGGCCTTATAAATAGCCCGGGGCATTGGCGAAACGTAGATATCATCGGGCAATAGCACTCTGCCATCGCGCCGAAGGCAATCACGGTGTCATAAATTATTTATCTTGCCAGAGAATCACCGTCGCATTCGCCGCCTCCGAGGAAACAAATATCCATCGGCGATTTACATTTCTTCCAATTTCTCGCGAGAGGGTGGCCCGTCCAAGAGGTCCCCCCCAACCCTCGGCGAGGGCGTACGATTTCAAGGACTCCATTAGCTTGCCTGAAAGACGCTTTCCGCCACTATCGAGGTCAATAAAATCGACTATCGCGGAGGCGCGGCTACAAGGAGCTGGAGCCACAGGGGCGCGCAGCCGACGAACCATCGAAATTCACGGTTCCAGGGCGCTTCAGAGTTCCTCGAGGATGATCGGGTCCGCGATGCTCTCGGAATACGGAACGACGATGCGCGAAACGAAACACGTTTACCATCGAACCGGAGCGCGTAGTGAACCGCGAACGATATCAGTTTAATCGAGCGAATCGAGAGGACCATCTTTCGTCGTAATTTATTTCCACGTGAAACCTGGGCTATCGATAAAATCGTACAAGCGTTCTGATTTGCGAATAATTTAATATTAGCAGAAACGAAAAGAGCACTTCGAGCAGCGAAGCAGCCAGTGGGAGGGTTCGAGATCTTGAAACGCCTCCCTTAAGGGGAGAGCTTGATTTTGGAGTTAAGAGGATTTCTGCAATTATCGAGGCTTGGACGATTGAAAGGAATGACAGGGTAAAAAGGAGGGACGAGGGGTAGCCGTGAGTCAGCGTAAAACTTAAACGAAACCGATAAGAGCCGTTGTTAAAGCGATTCTCTTCGGACGAATGCATTAAATGTATCTGCAGAATGCTCGCCGATAGAACAGGGCTCGTCCAACGAATGGAGGGGGTTCGCAAGTGGAGGGTAAGAGGCCCGTGTTCAAAGGCCAATCGAAATGTTAATTCGAGAACAGTCGTGCTCGATTCGAGCAGGTTCAAGATAAATCGTAGAAGTGAGTTCTTTAGGACGCGATGTTGTTTGAAGGGGACCTTTATTCCTCTTAATACCGTGCAAGGTGCATCGATCACGCCTTAAAAGCTATTTCGTAACGGTGCAAGAAGCCGATACGTACAGGGAACGGAAGAAGAGATTAAGATCGCTAGAAATGATTTCTCACGAGGGGAGCACTCAATGCGTCCTCGCGAGAAACGATCGCCGCTGTCTTGGCGGCGGAGTGAAAGCCAGTGGAATGAAGAGCAGAGAAATAAGGAGATGAAACGAGAAGGTCGCGGCTGATAAATCTTGAAAAATAGCTCCGGCCTAGAGGTGCGCGAATAGTTACGCGTGAAAGCAAAGGGCGTATAGAGCAAGACGTGGCTTGACAAATCGATCTTAGCGAGAAAGAGGGAGAGAAAAAAAAGGAAACAGGAAGGCTGGGAGCCTTCGAGACTGATCCTGATTTACCGTCCGCAATGGTAATCGAGAGCTTCCCGTTTTTAATATCCAAAGACAAACGACGCGAGTACGACTGAATAATTCATACAATCATTGCTTCGAGTCACTCGTGTGAGTTAATCTACGAAGAACATTCCCATAGGCGGAAACGCATGCGCTGGGTAGAAAAGAACGGGGGTGTAAAGCTGTAAAGAGCTAAAGATTTTTCCATCGAATCAGCCAACTCGCGGTGTCGATAATTAAGAAGATACTTCGATCTCCCAAGTTGTTCACGCGCCATAATTTGGAAATTTTAGGAATTTCTCCACCCCCACCCCCCTTTTAGCGAGCTGGTTCAATAATCGAGTGTTCGTTGTTCCTCTATTTACATCGCGAATGCTCGTTAGAGAGGGTTCTTCTCCGATCATCCCGAGTAGCTTCCATTCGAAGCTATCTACCCCTCTTGCCGGGGTTATATGGACAGGAAAATCTTCTCAGATATCAGAGGCTCGATAAAACGCGGAAACTTCCGACGAGCAGGCGAGGGAAACTCTCACCGGCGAACATCGAATCGACAGGAATTTATCTATTCATGCACGACCGATCGGGGCCACCATCGAAACGTGTAAACAAGCACGTTTCTTCAACATAAATAAGAACGACCGCGTCCGACCATGCAGACACGCCGATAGAATCCGGGGCATGTTGGGAAGGTACTAAGACACCAGAAAAGCTCCATTAACTCTCCCGGAAAATCCTACCGCCGAAAGTGGTATCGCGTTTTCCGTAACTTACGGTGGCCCCGATTCGCTCAGTAGCTTTTCGCCAACCACGTATGCATTAAACTGCTGGAGAACATATGTTAGTTTTCGGAGCGAACCGTTTACAAGATTCAAACATAGAACTGTTTAACCCGCCACCCGGAAACGTAGAAGCAGCCACGACCCCTTATATCACCCGTTCCTTAAACTGTTCGACTTCCTATTCTCGCTCGCTCGTAGCACCAGCCTCGACACTTGCTTCGAGCCACTGAACTAAAGCAACGAAAGGAACCTAGGGAATTGGTCCACGACAATCGCGAAGACCATCCAAGACGGTGTTCTAAAGCACTGGGACCAGTGTCCAACTGAGAACGAAGATACTCTATCGGATTGGGGATGCTAAAAGAAATTGTTGTTCGGCAAAGGTACCATTTCCAAACGACTAAAGTACAGTGTCCTAGCATTATTGCCCTGGATTCTCTGACCCTTGCGCGCCCAAGACGATCCATCCCTTGCGGAGAGATCGCGGGGCGGACGCACGCGGCGTTCTCGCGAAGGGTAACTCCTATCGCGCGCGGCGAACTCGCGAGGGTAACTAACTCTGATCGCGCGCGTGTTCTGAATACAGACCATCAGTGTCGTCTGCGTGACAGACGGCTGCCGTTGTGCATTTTCCGCAGCTGAAGCCCGCGCTAAGTGTCCATCCCACGGAGCTCGCGGTCGACTAGGATCGAGGGAGGTCGGGCTGACGCGGGTCACGCGTCGATTTTTCACTGGTCGAAGCAATTGGGTATGGTCGCGTGTCGCGAAGCAGAATGCGTATCGCGTGGCACGCGTGTACGATGCGCGCGTCGCGATGTTCGGCCACCGACTGTCAGCTGCGTCGCGACGGGACGTCGGCGCGACGACCGAACGCGTCCGAGGACGACCGAGGACGTCGGAACGACGCCCGGCGTCGCCGACGAGGGCCACGTAAACCCGCCGACGAGTCGCAGCCAACAACTTCTGCGAACCTCCGCGAATGACCGGAGGATCCAGCGGGATCGAGCCAGCGAGGATCATCCGACCAGCACGGGGTGGCAATGTTGAGCGAGGGGGATCCTGGATCGAACGCTACGGGCTTCTGGGAAGGTCTAGCCGAGGGGGATGCGACTAGCTTGTTGTACATACAGATTTTAATACTTAACGAAAAGGGGGGAAGGTAGGGAACACATGTCTGAGTGGATTTGATGGCCGAGACACATTTTGTAAAATCCTTAGTCACCCCGTCGCCCGCTCCCGAGAGGGTGGCGGGAGATGGGGCAGTTAAAGTGGAGGATGCTCTCTGTTTGATGGATCTCGCGAAATTTAAGACAGCGTCATATTTTCTGGCAGAACCTTCTCCTTACTCTTCTAATAAAACTTTATGATTCGCACAATGGACCGATCTATTCCTTCGGGATGTCCCCGAGGCTCTAAAAACTTCAGTGTTTACTCGGGGGCAGAGAGGTGAAGTTAAACGCGAACTTTATGGCATTCCGCGAAGGTCCTCTGATTAATCTAGAGAAATCTCAGGGGTCTGGGTGTCTCCAGAGGATTCTCCAAAATAAACAGACAACTGTATCAACGTCGTTTAATTTGAATGGAAAGGGGGAGGGGGGCGAGACAGGGAGAGGAATTGAAAAATTGCCATGGGCATTATGATACTGTCGGTAGCATCTGCTGAACATCGGCCAGCGATGAGTAAGCTGTTTGTCGCTGCACTGCAAGCTGCAGCTTTTATGGCTTTAATTTAGATAGCAATCGCGCAGCAGTTCGCAACGATCTATTCATTACCCCGTACGGAGTGAATTATGCACCGCACTGTGTCATCGCGTCCGCACGATAACACGCTGAGCCGAAATCAAAAGGAGGCTCGTGGAAATCGTCGCTTTCCTGAACTCAGGGCGCTAGCTAGTAGTATAGCCGCGTGTTATGTCAGACGCCGCGCCGCGGCTGCGAGACCGCGGTCGCTGGTGCGTTAAACGAATCGATTCGCGATAGATTAAGCCTTTAAGCGAGCCTTCCGCGACAGAAGCTCGAGAAAAATGAACGTCTGCAATTCGAAACGATGCTCGGGTGCTCTCGCGTTGGGGAAACGCCGCTGTAACCCAGCCAGAAATCGATCCCCGTGGAAAATGATTCCTTGGGAGATTATACGTCTCATTCCTCTCCGACACATACATCTCTGCCTTCGTACGTAACCTTGTTCTCGGTCGCCACGGGAGACAGGTCCTCCCTGCCCATTATCCTGGCACTCCTCCCGAAAACACACCCAAGGAAATCGCGTCTCCGCCGGCGGGGCGATAATAACAGCATTTACTAGCCGCGAATCAATCGTCGCCGTTGCGAAGGATCCGAGGAGCCAGTGCACGGATACCTGGACACTGGATCAGCCGCATTGCGACAAGTCCTTGGACCGCCGAAAAGTCCGAGGGCCGATAGGACGAGCGCGGGAAGTACTTTTACTCGGACCGCGGGGCGCAACCGAGCCGAATAACGATATAGGACTCTCGCCGAGAACTGGATTCAATTAGAAGTCGAAAGGAGCCTCGAAAACGCAAGGGAAACAAGTCGGGCGAAAGTTTCGCGGGCAACGGTCGCACGTACTCGCCGGATCTTTCGAGCGGCCAATCGACGCTAATTAAGAGGCGCGTCGGCGAAGTAAACGCGATTACGGTTACCGTTAGACAAGCCGCGGAACGGATCGAGTTAACAGAATCGTTAGCCATATTACAGCGATACCGCAGGGCTTTAGTTATTACAAATTCGTGGGAAGCGGCCTGAGACTACAAACGGACTAATTACGCCACCGGGGCCGTAATTGTCTCGACTCTGGTGATGCCCTTTCGCCAGCGAACCTGCCTGATAAGCTTCGGCTTGTGAATGCTAAGGAGCTGACGCGAAGCGCTTATTGCGCTCGGACCTGCGGGTGTATTATCGTTGCAGATTTGCATCGAGAATTCGCGGGTGCAGGCGAAACGAGAGACACCCGGGATGCGCTGAACGTTCGGGTAAAATAGAACCGAGCGAATGCTCGGCTCGCGTGTAATTCGGGTCGAGTACGGTGGCAAATAGTCGAATTTCAATAACAAGTTATAGGTAATATCCCAGAAGTGGGAGATTAGAAGCGTTTTTTTTTTTGTATTTTTATCGAAAGTGGGTTGCCGTATTTAGCTTGCATATTTAATGCAAAGAGGTTGGAATGGTTTATGTTGCGAAGGAAATGTCAGAATGGGAAGTTAATTCCTAGCGGCGGCAGGATATAGAAGAACTAAGAACTTTCGTGACGATTTCCTGGCCCCGCGGGATTGGCAATTTTCCGATAATTTTATCGCAGTAACCATTCTTCGTACCAATAATAACTCGCTGGAAACGGTTCATCGTACCTGGCGAGCGTGACCCTGTCCCTATTTTTTAAATCGCCATCAATTTTAAAAGGCAAAGAAACCCTCGTTCTTTCATTTCAGAAAAATGTAAATTCAGGATACAGTTATACATAGAAAACCCAGGGTTTCGTATAATATTGCAAATTTATATGGTGTATGTGGAGTTTTTGAATTTAATATATCTTTATGAAGGTTTGCAGAGTACGCTGTGAAAAATAATTAGAGGAGCTACGGAAAGCTAAGACACGTTATACCAGTTAAATATTTGGCAGGAATAGTGTTAAAAGCATATTTTGAAATTCGAGCCTGTAATATTATTATATGCAGCGAGATTTCAATTTTATCATCCATTATTAAAGTTATTCTTTTGTTAACTCACATTCATCCTCCCTAGCCAGACACCGTTTCCCTTTCCTTCTGCTCCTTGTAATACCGTCCCATTTTGTTCTGCAATCTTCCCCTATTCTTGCCATTTTCCTAGCTATTGAGTTACTGCAGGGGGATAATAGCTGTTTCTGGAAGCTGCAACGGAAAAACAAGTTTGGTCAACATTAGCGCGACACTGATACCCTTCGTCTTTCCCCCAGCAAAGAATAATCGACTATTTTTATCCATAATAAAAAGATCCACATAAAAGCTTTCGCGAAAGATTGTATTTACAAGTAAAGCACTCGAAGCCCCATTAAAGTTTGATGGAAAAAAGTGGAAATGAATTAAACGAGAAAAATATTTAACCGTGAAGGTGGTAAACAAAAAACCGATAAATCAAACTCGAATTTGTTGAACGTTTTGCCGGCAATGTGTACGCAACTTCGGTAAATATACTAAACGAGATCGTTTAATAAACAAACGCTGGCTATTGAGAAACAAACCGCTTATTTTTTAAAACTGATCCTTATTAAGTTTATACCAAAAAAAAGTGAATGTTTTTAAATTTAGGTTTTAAATTTTTACGAAGATTGGTAATGCAAAATGGGCTCGAAAAAGCAAGAAGGCTACACGTTTTTTCATTTCTACATTTCCATCGTTTGAACTTCACTTAACTAATTGAGAAATGTTGGCTTCGTTAATTAACTGTATTTATGGCGGCTGTTTTTCATTAACCGCAAGGGCTTCGCAAATACAGGTGCTTGTAAATTTATTAATGTTTGTTTAGCCACTCTGTGGTTAATTATAAAGCCTCAGAAAGTAATATACATTGGAGAGGATTTGTTAGAATTTGCTTGAAATGATATTGTAAGAATCACAGAAATCTGTAAAATACGTCAACAGTACAGTACTCGATACACCTTGGCTACTGATTGCTTTACAGTATTGTATTTGATGTAATCTGCTGGATCTGTGTACATATTCGATGGAAAAAATATTGAAAATATACCGTGTATGCTTCGCGTAGGCGCTGCTTTTATTCAACAAGTAGAATAAGAAGAATATAACGAAGGACACGAGACACGTCATAATTCATTTCATAAATCTTTTATGCATGTGCTTTCGTACTAAACACCTTAGACCATATAAACCTATAGACACGGCCTGCTCTATACGAAGTCACGAGTCGTAGTGAAGCAAAAATAACGGACAAAAGTGACGTCACTTGTGGGCAAAAGATAATTCAAAATGGTGGATAGTACCTCATGCCATATATACAAGTGAGGTTATATCTTTTTCTGTGAATAATTTTTGAATAATTATTAATAAAGGTGCAAACATGTTGTATAAAGAATTGCAAAGACAATGATTAAATCGCATTTTCGGAAATATTTATACATCGCTGTAACTGTAGATAATTTAATCTTTGCGTCAAGGCAGTTATCTGAAGCCGTGTCTATAAGTATATATGGTCTAAGCTAAAAACCATAAACATATATATATATCTCACGAAACAATGTTCTGAGATTTGCGGATGTTTATGGTTTTTAGTGTGTGTGTGTGTGTGTGTATGTGTGTGTGTGTAACTCTGAATACGAGAATCTCAATACGAGAATGACGCAATAAAATAAATCATGTAAATAAATCGACTTATTTCTAATTTTTTTTACATGCTGTGCTTATTTTTGTAAAATACTATGAAATAATTCCATTGCGTCACTTCTAAGTACATTTGAATGCATTAGAACGAAAAAGTAATTCTGGCCAGCTTTTAGGACCACTGTCGCGACGCACTCTGCGCGTTTGAATATTTTCGCAACGCCACCATTCTTACTTATAGAATACGAACTTTTATGTTTTATTGCTGAAATGCGAATATCGAGCTACGTGCGTGCATCGTAATACTTTGTAAAATAAAATGGGAAGCGCTCAGGGAAAATGTAACGAGAGCTTTAGGTTCTTCAGACTTCCAGCAAAAAAGAAAGGGTTTTTTATATATGAGAATACCCTTCTGATTTTTTTTTAAATTGGAAGAAGGGCGGAAAAACAAACCAAATTGACGTGTTCTGCGCCAAACACGCGTGTGAAGAGGAATTTTCACAAACACAAACAACTTTTTGCCATTAGAAAGGTCTGGGTTAGGTACCACGGACACAATTTGTACCAGAGAATACCTTCGTGTCCACTAATAAACCCGCTACCTCGCTCTAACGTTAGCCCTGCTTATATACAAAACCTTGACGTTAAAGCAACCATCGAGAATTACCGTGCCTTGAAAACCCTCTATCGAGAAATAACTTAACTAAATTAGGAACGCGCCCGACTCAACACTACGACATACCATCTATAAACCATCGCTTATTCAATGATCAATCGATCTAATAAAATCGTTAAAAATTAATAAATAAAACAATTGTAAGAATCATTTATAGAATTCCATGGGATAGGAATGAATGTACAGTACATTCTTAACGGCAAAATGAATTAATTGCTGCAAGATTATGCTCAGCAATTTATGGGAAGAAGAGGTCGATGTTTTCACAAAGGCATCTACCTCCGACGAATGGCGAATTGACCCGCATGAGATTCTACAATGACTAAGCAAATTTGTCCCGATTGCGTGAAAGGTAGAGAAAAATTGAAGCTTTGGTGGCTACTAGACGTTGGAACTTGAAAAATTCTGTTCGGAAAAATGGCCATGGATGGGAAGCGATCTATAAAAATGGTACGTAACTCCCTCTCTTGTACGGTATCTGATCTGTTCTCACGACACGCTGCGTCTTTTTGGGAAGTGTAAACATGACACGGACTAAGTAAAACTGTCTGTTATGATTCACATCAAAAACATGATGCATTCTTACGAGATAAATGTCAATGGTTTATACTGTTCGTGAAAATAAAAGGTTTCTACGCACTTAACGCTATGGACACCTCTTATGCACAGGATCCACTTTCACCTGGACCCTGCCTAGATATTAGCGACGATGAGCTAGTCACGATATCAGTGAGGGATCTGAACAGGCAATTAAAGTTAAGAGGGTTGTCGCGGGAGGAAATAGTACGTATGAAGCAACGCAGGCGTACACTGAAGAACAGAGGATACGCAGCGAGCTGCCGTATCAAAAGAATCGAACAGAAGGATGAGCTAGAGTCAGAAAAGACGCAGGAGTACCGCGACATGGAGGCCATGCAGGAGGATAATAATCGCATGAGAGAAGAAGTAGAGTCCTGGCATTCCAAGTATCAGGCATTAAAGAAGTTCGCAGCAGAGAAAAAGATTCACATTCCACCTGAATTAGAAACGATATAAAACAATTGAAATACGCCAAAGTGTGTATTGGAAAGCAATGAAACTATTGGATTTCAAATAATCCTGTGCGAGCCTTGGACAGTGTAAGAAAGCTGGGTTATTGACTTCTCCAAACATTGAGAATGCAATGAAAATTGTGGTGCACTTTTAGTTAGAATAGTAGCCTCTATGTGATTCGAGATGTAACAATTGTACGATTGCTAGTATCCAATGTCACCTAATACATGTATATAACTTTTGTTTCTATTAAAAGTTGAATGTTTTAATGTATGATATTCAATTAAACATTATGGCGATATCCCATTTCTTGCAATAAATATCAGATTATTTGCTTCGAGATGTAAAATATATATATATATATATTTTATGAAAAGCGTACAAAATATATTTCTGTAAACAGACTCATACAGTCTTGTTCCCAGTATATAATAAAAATATTAGCTTGCTAACTACGTGTACATTAATTGAATTACCCAATAATCTATACTTCTGTTTGCGCGTCACGTGCTCCGGAAACGTAAAGTCTTCTGGAAAGCACATTAGTCTGCATACTTCTTTGGGTGTGAAATATCGTAACATTAGTTTTTCTAGAATCTCCGATACTTCCATTGATTCCTGGTCGCACTTCTTTGCCTCCAGAAACTTCTCTTCGATTACTTCCTCCGAATATGGACAATACACGGATCCTGTACCTTCTACATAACGACCGTAAGCTTTTGTAAAACAGCAAGAGCCATTGCTCTGTGCCGTCTTTATGTCCAATAACCAGGCTCTTTTCTGGAGTAATTTTGTTGGTATCAGATACGGTGTATCCTCGACGTGTTCTAAAATTCTTTCTAATTCATAACACTTCTTCTCTGCTTTAGAATCACTCGCGCAACTTTTCTCCGCTAGCGAATCATGTTTACTTTTCGGTAAAAGTTTTAGAGCATCTTGTGGTAGATGGAAATCCGATGTAACATTGTCAAAGCAAAATTCCAGATTCTCTTTCTTAGCGAGCATATAATATCTATACCTAGTATTTGGAATACTAAATTGACACGGACTTACGATCAATTCTTTATAATGAAATCCACACTCGTTCATACATTTCAACACGGCGTTTCTCATCTCCGACTTCTCAAACCCTTTTACATTCTCGAGCAATATATATTTTAGAGTTTCTACTTGCGAAATTAGTCGCAGCACGTGAAATAACGAAGAAGATCTGTTATCTAATATGTCTTTTTGGAGTCCTACCCTCGTGTAAGGTTGACACGGAGGACTCATTAATATAGTATCTATCTTTAAATCATTTATCTCTTGCGCAGAAATTGACTGAACATTGCGATTCATGAGCAAAACGTTAGGGAAATTCTTTTTGTACACGTCGTTCGCGACGGTGTTTATGTCAACTGCTGCAACAACGCCACCATCGACACCACTTTCTGAAAATATGGAATTCCTGCTTTTGCGATTCTGTTTCATTTAAAATATAATAATAATTCTCATAACGCGCAGGATTTCATAGGGAAAATATGGAAATACGCTGAAAAGTAGAGGTTAAGTTCTCCCGGGGAGTGCAAAGAGAGTATAACTGTGTCTCACCTTGAAGCGCATAATGCATTCCACCAATACCACTGTACAATTCTAACACTCTCATCGTTAATGACACGCACGAGATTTTTTAATTATAAATACTCTGGTATGTATCTCGTGATTTGTCAACAAATTAATCTATCGTCGACTGCTATTAGAGAGAGTGTTCGTTCTTTTCTGATTTCTGCTCGCACGCAGGTGGATACAGTTTAAACAAAATCGAGCGATTTACAGGGGAATGCGTTTCTTCGCGAATGGCATGCTTCTCGACAATTAAACATTGCAAATAAAGACAGCAAATGACAACAAAATACAAACTAACCTAACACGTTACACCATAGTCCGTTCAGTAATGGAGGGTAGGGTTCGTTTTGCGTTGTACAAAATTCTACGTATGTGAACGAGAGCACTTCGAAAATTGACACGCGGTACAATTAGAAAAATGTGCGCGAGAAGTAAATGCAATTTTCTTAATAATAAAACTGATTGGTAATTACAATAAAGAGAAGAATGATTAATCTAGAACTAAGAAATCTAACCTGAAGGATGCGCTGATTTTTATTACTATTTCGATAATTCTTTTAAACGTTCACGAGGGTTTTGATAACTACCGAATAATAGAAAGAATTCCTTGTAATACTAGTAACATTAACAAGTGCCAGGACTATTCCTTTAACGAAATAACAGAAACTGAATGTGAGCTAAATGAAAGGCACCACCCAAATGCGATCGCTGCATTAAAAAATGTTTCGAAGTCGAAGTTGGTTTGGAGGAGGGCTCTGGAAGCCCAAGAATCCCCATTCTCTGGAGCACCTTAAGTATGTATTAATATTTAAAAATCTCTGCTTCCTTTAACTGTTCTCCCATTGTTACACGCAGGTACTTGTACAATGTCTTATCGAAAAACCAAACTGTATCAGAAAATAATAGGAGCTTACTGGTAGAAACTCTACGCTCTATAGCTGAAATTTTAATATGGGGTGATCAAAATGATAGTAGCGTATTCGAGTAAGCATGATTAATGTATTAGCCATGTAACGAATATTAATCTTGCCCTTATAACAATATTATCTTTAATCGTCAGCTTTTTCTTGGAGAAGAATATGCTTTCCTTTTTCCTGCGTATTATGAAGCAAAAATGTGGAAGCTATGTATGTGTTCAATTGCTACAGACATTGAATATTCTATTTGAGAACATACGTAACGAGACTTCTTTGTGTGAGTTCTTGAGAATTCTTATTAAAATTCTGGCTTCGCAGTTCCGCTACGGAGGTCCAATTGATGCGTCCGTTCTTTCTTTTAGATTACTTACTTAGCAACAATCATGTAAACAGTATAATAGTGCACAAATTTGACTTCAGCGACGAAGAGGTGATGGCGTATTATATCAGTTTCTTAAAGACGTTAAGCTTGAAGTTAAATGCACACACCATTCACTTCTTCTATAATGAGGTAAACAAGGTACACGTAATAATCTTCTGTGTCTATTCTTTCACTTTAGCTATTTTCATGCCCATTCATTTTGACAGAGTTCTTTTGCCTAATATTAAAAGCTTTGAATGTACGTATAGCTGAATAAGTTCATACTGTATTCTCTACCACTATCGTTATTTCATCTTCATTACTTAAATTTTGCACCGAACACACATAAAAGAGGATATTGTTTAATTTGATTTTTCTATCAGCACACCAATGATTTTCCATTGTACACGGAGGCAATTAAATTTTTTAACCACTCGGAGGGCATGGTTCGTATAGCAGTGCGAACCTTAACTTTAAACGTATATCGGGTAGAAGATGCCTCCATGCTCGCATTTATAAGAGATCGCACTGCCGCACCATATTTCAGTAATCTTGTATGGTTTATTGGTAATCACATTATAGAGCTTGATACTTGTGTCAGAAATGATGCTGAGTAAGTTTGAAAACTTATTAACCGAATAAATTAATTATCTTCGGAAGAAGCTTCCCCTTAAGTATGCGTGTATGTTTCAGTCACCAAAGTCAGAACAGACTGTCGGATTTAGTAGCGGAGCATTTAGATCACTTACACTATTTAAATGATATTCTTTGTTTAAATATATCCGATTTGAATAAAGTTCTATCAGAGCACTTGCTACACAAATTATTAGTTCCGCTGTATGTTTATTCACTCATGAGACATAAAAGTATCTTGTGCCAAAATCAGGTATGTATATAATTGGTAAATTTACAAATTACTTAGCGAGGCAGTAATTTTCTTTTGATTAATAGGAAGAGAGAAAGCATGTAAGCATTGTAGTAGCTCTGTTCCTGCTTTCTCAAGTGTTTCTAATAGTCTCTCACGGCCCTCTTGTACATACGCTAGCAGCAGTAATGCTACTATCAGATTTAGAAACAATTCAAACAGGTGCGAGCAAAGTGCTCGAAGTGTATGGCGACATTACATCGAAAAGACCGATTGCTTTTTCGCCGCCGAAAGAAAGTTTAGAAAAATCCCTTGAAAATCTAAGCGAATCGTTAACCATGTCGGACGAGCTTTGCGAGGAAGAAAATAGGGAGAATTCGGAAAACGAGGCTAAAGAAGCACTGAATGTGAATCGTCCTAGTACATCATTTGATACTGCTTCGACGGGAAATGTATCCGCATCAACTCCAGAACAACTGGACACGAGCATTCCAAATGAAGATTTAGAAGAGAGCAAAGAATTGAATGTAACTGACGAAGAAAAAGAACAAAGATTGGCGCTGGAAAGCCCCTTAACTCCTCAAGCGCAAGCAAATGTGAACGAATCATTGTCGAATAAACCGTTCTTAGAAACTATCCTAAATTCCTTATTCTGCACAGAGAACGATTACGCCGCACTGTTTGCATTGTGTTTACTTTACGGACTAGCCAACAATCCGGTAAGAAGAGTACATTAAGCACATTGTGCGGGATAACTCGAGACATGTATTCTAATGAAACAATTCTTTTAAGGGCATAGATCGTAAAACTTTAGACCCAATTTTATCCAGCTCACGAAATTCGTCGACAAGTTTATATAACGAAATTTTAATCGACAGAATAATTCATATAATAACATTAAGTTGCCAAACAAGTGAGTCAACTTCCAAAGTTTCTCCTACAATATTTCAATGACATGCGTTTTCACGAATAATATTTTTATCAGATGCTAAAGTGAGGCTCATCACGTTGGAATTGGCAATTAAGTTGTTGACTCAATTAATAATGTCCGAAGGGCACAGCATGTTAAAAGACTCACATTTGGCAGCGATCGAAGCGGCCAAAGAGCAGAGCACGTCGTTATTAAAAAATTTTTATAAGGTGTGTTCTCAGAACTTATCTATTCTGTACTATCATACATGTTCCAACGAAAGCTACATACTTCGATCTGCCTTTTAGAGCGAAGACATATTTTTGGATATGTTCGAGGACGAGTACAGTGAAATCCAAAAACGACCTTTGAACGTTGAATGGCTAATGATGGACAGTAATGTTTTATTACCCCCAACAGGCACCCCCATGACGGGTATCGAATTTACCAAAAGATTACCATGCGGAGAAGTAAGTATGCGAAATACGACTCTACCTGTTTCAAAAACTACATTAGTACTGGGATGCAATTGGTTAAACTTACTAAGTAGAAAATGAAATTAATGCTTGCGCAGGTGGAAAGAGCACGACGCGCCATAAGAGTATTTTTTCTAATAAGAGAATTATCCTTGACTCTCAGTATGGAAGGGGAAACACAATTGCCTTTGACAAACCCGGCCAACTGTGTACAAGTCGACAATGTCCTTGACCTAAGTAAAAGTTATTTTAGTTTTATTACACTGCTTAATCATAAATCGAGCCGAAATTCACAAACGCCAGATTCATATTGTACTTTCAAATAGATAATAGTGACTTGATCGCGTGCACGGTTGTGTGGAAGGATGGCCAGAAGATCCGTCGTTTCTTAGTCATCGACGTTATGCAATTAATACTCGTGGAACCTGACACTAGCAAGCTGGGTTGGGGAGTGGCGAAATTGGTGGGCTTTTTACAAGATATCGAAGTAGCGGGCGACAAGGATGATTCTAGGTGTCTACATTTGACGATATACAAACCTTTAAGTAGCAGCACCGCCAATCGTGTCCCGTTATTATCAACAAAGTTTATTTTCGACGATCACATTAGATGTATGGCTGCTAAGCAAAGGTGAGTTGTCGCGATAATTTCATTATAATTATCAAACGTTACACAAAACGCATTACGAACCTTACTTCTGACTGAAGGCTAACGAAAGGAAGGATAAAAGCACGACAGAAGAAAATGAATCAAATCGCGAGATTACTCGACATTCCCACGAGTATGCCCCACTCTTCAACACCGCCGAATTACGCTCTGCGCGGTTTACGCCACGAACGTAAGACACGTCTCGCGGTCAAAGTCAGACCGATAGACGCCACGTGAGTTATTCAACTGTTATTCAACACTTGGCCCTTCAATTACAGGAATAGTGGGCCGCGGGCAAAGGCAGAAGGATCAGCAGCGGCCAATGTTTACGGTAAACAAAGTGCCTGGGTTCGCGACCCAAGTGCGGAGGGAAACTGTTGCCAGACCTTCCCCCGGCCTTTCGTCGTCCACTTCCAAGCGTGGCGAAAATAATACAAATGAAAAGGGCCAGGAGAACGGTTTAAGATCGCGAGATAGTTCGCCGAAGATGCCGAGGCCGCGAAGCGAGGAGATTCCTTTAGAGGATATGCGTCTTCGAAAAGCGTCTTTAACGTCTAATGGATTAAACATATTACACACATGCCAGGAAAAGAAAGAGGGGCCAATTCCTGCTTGCTCGGCTAACGGCGAGCCATCGACTGTGATCAGAAAGCTTTCTGAGGAGACATCGTTCACTTGCCAGCAAGAAGTGAAGCCGCGCAGGAAGGGTCAAGTGGAAACAGTATGATCGTGGTCGAGAAGAGATGGTTCAATAAAACGCGTAGTTTAAATTCAGAAACGGGAGAGGAACGGAAATGTATATGCGAGTTAGATTTAATGAAAAAAAAAGTCTTCGATCCGTGTAATAATGGTTTTACTACAAGTACTTTCTAAGCAATGACTCGAAAGAAATCTCAATGTTTCGTAACTCTTTTAATAAGGATGATCACACCTCGGAATTAATCTTGTAAAAAATAAGACATTGTGTATTCAGTAAAAGATCCACTATTGATGAAATTAGCTTTTTAGTTCCTTCGTGTTATATAACTTATAAGTATTTTGTATATACATTTTATTTAGCATATATGTAGGTATTGGAAGTTTATGTTATCGCTGTTTAAACATTATACAAGTAACTTTTCGCTAGGAGTTATGCAACAAAATCTTGTATTTAATTTATGTATATATTACCGTTGGCAATTTCTACGAGTCAGAATAAATACCAACAATGGAATCCTTCCTGTTTTTCATTACACCGAGCTCTCGTTTCACGAAAATTAGATACCTTTACGCTAGTCACTACGAAACATAGACAGATCCTATTCACCCATTAACGTAGGCTAAGAAAACACATTGTTGCTTACCAGAAAATTGCACAACACATAGAAAGGTTTGCTAAACAAATGTATATTGAATGTGTTAAAAAGTGTGTTGAACTCTCGTCAATTTTATAAAGAGCATAACAAATCTTACGACCGATTTAAAACACTCAATGCCAATTTAAAATGAAAGTTTATATTAAATCGATGGTTACCTTAAATGCACTTCTAATTATCGATTAATGTTCATCCGCATGTAATTCTTTCAATCGAAGGAAATCAGCTCTGCCGTCTCAGGCTTCGAACCCTCTTTCACCGGCGCCGGTTCGCTGGTCGCAGTTGACAGAGATGTTACCGGTTGGAATTGCATCTGCTGCCCCTGAGATACAGGGATTTGAGGTATACCCTGCATCGTTGGTATGCCGGGTCTCTGGGGAGCTTGGATCGTCTGATTCGACGTTAAAATCGGGCCAGCAGTAGTTCCTGGAGGTACTTGGATAGTACCGGTTCCCTGAGACGAAATAGGAGTGCTTGAAATATGTGGCTGCATCGAAGGTCCTTGAGGACCTGGCAACGTAGACGGTTGCTGTGGTCCCATCTGAGGTGGGAGGCCAACAACTTGCCCCGGTGGCCCGTGTCCTCCGGGTCCAATCTGCGCAGGCGAAGGTCCCATGTGGCCCTGAGGTATACCCATTTGATTTGGTGGCCCGGGCTGGGTGATTTGAGGAGGGGCGCCCTGTTGCGGTGGTATATGACCTGGCGCGGGTTGCCCCTGGGCCATACGACTTGGCGGACCTTGTTGCGGAGGTGGCGGCCCCATTTGGTGTCCACCTGCCTGCTGTAGTTGCGGCATCGGGTTTGTCAGTTGAGGCATCTTCGAAAGACATATCGATTAAATAAGATGTAATAGAAATTACGTGATAGATAGATCTTGTAATGTACTTACCATCCCGGGACCGGAAACAGAAACTCGACCCATGGCTTCGTGTCCTTGAACGGATGGATCGGTCGGTTGTTGTTCTTGATTAGCTATCGGCCCCATCATATGAGGCGGCATTGCATTCATCGGCGGCATATTGTACCCTTGCATGGGATATTGCTTCACAGGAGGTTGCCCGTACATGTATCCTTGATTCGTCGGAGACATGGGGTTGTAATTAGATCCGGGTCCTTGGTACTGAACGTGGCGAACAGGCGACCCTTGAGACGGGCCAATAAAGCCCGAGACAGCTTGGTAGCCACCTGTAATATACACAGAAGGATATAAAATATCTGGAAATTACAAAATACTTATGCGTGCTTACCCATTATGTATTGTTGCTTCTGTTGCTCTTGCCTCATCTGCATTTCCCTCTCCTGCTCTTGAATCTTCTGCAACGCAAGCTGACGTTGATACTGCAAATACTCTTGCTTCTTCTTTCTCATGATAGCCAACTTCTGAGCCATCAGCATTTGCCTTTGCCTCTCCGCTTCCTCCGCTTGCCTTCTTAACTTCTCTTTGTGCTCGTCTCGCAAAGCATCCAAGGCAGCCCTAGCGTCCTTCATTTGCGTTAGCTTATCTTGAAGGCCTTCGTAGTATACCCGACTGTCATCTTGTTCTTGAATGTACCTTAATAATCTGCGGGAAGTTTGCAAGTTTGGAATTTAAATTGTTCGATCGTGCCACGTAAATTTAGGATATTCTCGGAACGAACCTCGAATGCATAGCAGTGATGGTTAAAAATAAGGTTTGCACGGAACTATCGTTGGCGATCGATCTGCCTCTCGACGAATTGCTCTTCATTCTATTAACGAATATTTCCACTTGAGATCGCAAAGCATGAACGAACTCTTCCATCTGATTGTCCACTTCTCCGTTTTGCTGTTTTGACATTATAACTTTCTGGGGCATTGGACTGCTTATGTTCGGAGCAGAGGGACTAGTAACATCTACTCTAGTAGCATGATCTTCAATCGCAGTCTGCCTTTGTTCCCAGTATTTACGATTTAAATACTTCGTGAGTTCGGGCTCGATCTCTTCTTCTTCCTGTAACTTCGACGGACTAGGGCCCTGAAAAGCAGCAATTATCTTAATCTCTTAACGAAACGCTATTTTTCTAAATACTCACGGGTGATGGTGGTGGAGAATACGTCGTTCTAGTTAGAGTGCTCGTATTTGACTTCAAAGCACTAGTCGCGCGCTTCTTCTCCTTTTCTTTGTGCTCTGCTTCGCTTTGACTCAAAGCAATAGCAAGATTCAATTCTTCCTCTTCTTGAAGTTCCTCTGCTGTTTTCCTAGGCGGTACCTATTGTAACATAAAATCGAATTATTTCACGCATTTCATTTAATTTGTCATTTTCTTTACAAGGATTACATACTTGCTGCTGCTGAGCTAAAGAACTGTTGAGGTATTCAGCGGGTAAATCTACTTCTTTAATTTGAACCATGGATGGCCTATGGAAATAGATTCGAGAAGTTAAACATCGCTGTAACAAGAATCTAGTTGCGAAGCGATCTTTGCTTACTTATTAACTTGTTCGTAGCATGCTTCGCAAACTCGAACTTCTTTTTCAATCCCGAACTTTGGCAAAGTGGACGCTTTATTCGAGCACTGACCACAAAACACTTGGCCGCAAGCTCTACAGTGATGCTTCCTTTGCATCATTCCAAACGATACTCGACAGCGATGGCACACATCACCGTCTGCCCACTGTGGGGCGGTGTCGGCGATGAACATAGCGTCGCTCTCTTTTAAAACAGGAAATTTGTATCCCTCGGCTTTCATAATGTTAAGCGTATCCTAAAATGTACATTCTCAGCTGACATTCGTGTTTCATGTTGACAAGAAAGTTTGTAGGCAAACGGACTTTGTAAACATACTTGTACCGCTCTATATAAATGGCTGTTGCGAAACGCGTGTGCCCAGGCTTGGATCAATTCTAATGTTTTAAGTTTAACATTGTCGTGCGGAGTAGTCTTTACTAACTCTTTCAGCTGCTCCATATATTGCTTGGTACCCACTTCATCGTGAATAATTGTACCGCAATTTTTAACGCAAGACTCTAGAACCTTTGCCAAAGAAATATCTTTAATGTACATCTAATAATTTGGATATCGAGTAGCTCATTCGTACAGCTAGTCTTATCCCTCACCAATAGAGCGTACAAAGCTACATGTGGATTAGGATTCGTCAGTTTCTTCTTTATAGCTGCGAGTGCTGCTTTAGGTCTATACACATACAGAACATAGCGTTGATATTTACTTGTCGACGGAACCTAATTATTTATTCACGAAACAGTGCTTATTATTTACATCGCTATAACTAAGGGACAGGAAAAGGAGCGAATAGGTACGGCGTAAACAAACGGGGAGCAAAGTTCCACTAGACACAGGAATGCGCAGAAATGAAACGATACGAGTATAAAAATGTGAATTTTTTCGTAATTATCAAGGAAGAAGGAGGTTAGTTGCAGGTTAAACGGCGATGCACACTCACTGCACGTCACCCTGACGTATCAAATCACAAATCTGGAGAATCGCAACCCAGTCGGGTTCGAGCTGTAAATGACTCGTCGCCTTATCTGTAAGAAATTCAATTAGAATTACCAACCTCGAAAGTCGGACATTTTGTTCCTGACATTGCGAGTAAAAAGCATACCTAATAATCTATCAAAGTTGAGCGAGCTGCGAAACATTTTCCTCCGCCGAGAGTGATCCCCTCCTGTTTATAATTTTTCCGCTTAATCAGCCTTTTTAGAATATTTTTCCCCGTACGTGACAACCGAATCCCGAAACTCAATTTGACAACTACTTGTACCTCGAGGGCACTGCCAGCCTGCTGACTAGAATATAGTAAAATATGAATCATGTCGCGCGGAGGCGCGCACACAGAGTTAAGTACTATCGACCAGCCCGAGAGCGAGATAATCGATTACGAGTATTGAAGTTTGAATTTTGAATGAGAATTTCGCGCGATTCAGTGCCCGGAAGAGATTAGTTTTATTTCTAATGTATGCTTCACAGTGCTCTTTAAAAAGAAAAGAAGACTGGATTTCATTGTTTAAATAAATATTTATAATCACCTGATGAATTTGTATTAAAAATATTTTTATCCCTTCAACTCGGCTCCCCTCGAGATTAAATCCTGAGTGCGCCACTGATACTTCATATAATGGAACAGTTAAATAATAATTGGGCAATGAGAAGTTTGGTTTGCGACTGATGAGATAAATGAGTCCATTTACGTCACAAGTGAAATACACAGAAGGAGATGCGTCAAGGTGTTTTGCATACGTTTCATCGAGGATCTTATCATTTATTATTATCAGTTCGTAAAGAGATCTAATACAAAAACACACACAGTATTTATACGCATTCGACGATTTCGCTAATTGGTATAATATCCCCTGCCTATCCTAAATTATGAAGAGCTTGTTATACGTAGAGCTTCCTTCTGATAAAAAGTACCTCAGCACCGATATGTTTTCGCAGTCTCTGTGAAGAGACATTAAAGAAAATCGGTAGCATTTCTCATAGAGGAAGCAATGATTAGAATCATTTAGGTGCAATTATGTACACGAGTACCTGTCCAAGGCTACTGATATTTTGTACTGTATTCAGAATGTGGCGTCGAGGCTGTGAATATTCTTCTAATGCAAACTCTGGGCACAATCGATTTACCATACTTGCCGCCGAACTTTTAAGGGCTTTCATACGATGAAACCTGTCGAACACTAATCAATAATATCCACAATTTCTTGGTCCATAGGGACGATCACATTGCATTCGTCGAATTAAAATAAAATTAAAATGCTTCGACACGAAGTTCTTTACGAAGCACGACCACGAGAGCTCAAAGGGTGATCAGCTTAATAAATATCTGGGATAAATTACTGAATACAGTCGCATATTGCATACGAGTCCCGCAACCAAAAACCCCAACGTTTGCAACACATGGTTTTCCAGCGATTTTTACCTGCATTCCCTTAAAAAAAAATCGCAAGATAATACCAATTACATTCGCTTACAATTATTAGCCGTCGATTTCTCTCCTGTAGACTCACCTAGACTAACTAATCAATGGCTCGGTCCATTATAAATCACGTCAAGATGGCTGCTGAAGATCTATACAATTCCCTCACCCCTTGTGGGATCTTCCGCAGCCATGTTGCGCAAATAGATTCGCCTATCTCCTAACAATTCGAGATTCGTTTCTCTCGTCTCTAGCCCTAGCACTTTCCATCGAAAAGTGACCTGAGAATTACACTGTCCTTTCAAGCATCTGGATGATTTCTAGCCAGTCGAAGGAAGTACTTTTTAACGGTTAAAAGAGGCGCAGGCTCCTGGCAGAAAGATTGTAATCTTCGACGGGTATCTGCCATCGATTGTCCCAGTATTCGCTCTTGGTCCTGAATGCTAGATGCGCGCACATTGGCAGACGCGTTGCGCGCTCGCACCTCCTCGAAACTGACCAGTACAAGAAGTTCTGCGGGCACTTGTACAGATAGCCTTGCAGATTGTTCCTGGAGTCGCGTCTGCATTTGTAGAACGTATTGCTGCAGCCCTGCCTGTAAGGGTAGTGGCCCTCCCCTGGACAGAGCTGCCCAGTGGACACCTTCACCTGCAAGCAAATAGATGCCAATTAAGAAGATCCCCGTTAATTAAGCTTCGCTTTCTAAAATCAATTCTATAACTATTCTTATCTGAAATATACTTACAGGGGACACAGGGCCCTCCTCCAGTCTTCTATAAAATCTTCCACTAGCTTTGGGACCCGTACAAGCCTGACTGCTCTCAGATTCGGGCAAACATTGTATCTTCTTGTCATCGTAGACAGTGCCTTCTGGACAGCTCAGCACCAGCACCTTGATCTCCATGTTGCCTTGATTCGTACACTGGTAGAACAAGTTGCAATTTTTCGGATGTCTTCGGAAGCCAGTCGGGCAAACCAGAACTATTTGCTCGTCAGTCAAGTTCCCTACTGGACAAGGGGTTGCCTCGGGAGTTTCTGTGCTAGAAGTCGAATCTTCCGTCGTGGACGTGGCTACTTCTGTGTTCGCGGAGGAGGTTGTCTC
Organism: Andrena cerasifolii; assembly: GCF_050908995.1. NCBI lineage: Eukaryota > Metazoa > Arthropoda > Insecta > Hymenoptera > Andrenidae > Andrena > Andrena cerasifolii. Next base: position 10,304,732 of record NC_135129.1, read on the forward strand.
AGTTGATTCCGTAGTCTGCTCGGAACTGGACTCTGTAGTGGTTTCAGCGGTTGCTTCAGACGTAAGCTCCGTCGTCGAAGAGTCCGTGGTTTGTTCAGACGTGGATTCTGCGGCATTCGTAGAAGTAGAATCTGTAGTGGCTTCGGACGTGGACTCTGTAGTCGCTGCGGAAGTGGACTCTGTAGTGGCTTCGGAGGTGGATTCCGTGGTGGCCTCAGTAGTGGACTCTGTAGTAGCTTGAGACGTGGATTCCGTGGTAGCTTCGGTAGTGGACTCTGTAGCAGCTTCGGACGTGGACTCTGTGGTGGCCTCAGTAGTGGACTCTGTGGTAGCTTGAGACGTGGATTCCGTGGTAGCATCAGTAGTGGACTCTGTGGTAGCTTGAGACGTGGATTCCGTAGTCAAAACAGTCGTGGACTCCGTAGTTGCTTCGGACGTAGACTCCGTAGTCGCTTCGGAAGTAGATTCGGTAGTCGCTTCGGAAGTAGATTCGGTGGTCGCTTCGGACGTAGACTCTGTGGTCGCTTCGGAAGTAGACTCCGTAGTCAATACAGTCGTGGATTCCGTGGTTGCTTCAGATGTAGATTCCGTAGTCGAGATCTGGGTGGTCGTGTCTTCCGCAGCCGTTGTCGCCGAGGAAGTAGATTCGGTCGTCCCTTCAGTATCTCTGGACTCGGTCGTGGACTCCGCGGTGCTTCCGCTGGTAACCGTGGTCTGTTCTGTCGTAGATTCACCGGAATCCTCGGTCGAACTGCTAGGAGCAGTAGTCGTAGGCATCGCGCAGTCTCTTGCTGGGTAAACCGACTCGGGATAATTGCACACGCTGATGCTGGGGTCGAATATGGTTCCAGGTGCGCAGTCGAAGTGGTAGACGTTGAATCCGTTCCCATTGTCCACGCAACGGTAGAATTTATCGCACTGCGTCGGATGTGGGTAGAAACCCTCCTGGTTACAGACTATTGTATTGTTGGGTCGCTTCGTGGTGCAATCTGGGACACTGGACTCGCTGGAAGATGTTGTGGTAGTTTCTGAAATTGTGTCCGCGGAAGTAGAACTCTCAGTGCTCGAGGATCCAGGTTGCTGAGTCGCTGACGGTGTAACAGAAGTGCTGGATGATGCACTCGATGTTGACGAGGGTTCAGCCCTTTCTGTCGATTGCGTGTTATCCGTGGTCGCTGCAGGAGTGGCGCCTGCAGTGGAACTGGTGACAGATGACGTTGAGTCCGTCGCAGGTGCACTTGTAGGCCCGTGATCGATTTCGTTACTTTCCGTTGAGCAGGAAGCCACCTGATCTATGTAATTGCAGGTCTGAAGAGACTGATCCCAAGCTGTGCCTGCTGGACAGTCGAAGTCGTATCTTAGCAGTCCATTGTCAGAAGGCACGCAACGATAGAATTTAGTGCAGTCGTTTGGATTCGGGAAGAAGCCTTCCTCTGTGCACTGAGACGTTCCAGAAGCTGGACTGCTTGTACTGGTGGCATCGCTTGCAGGGGAGTCTGTAACACCTGAAGATGTGGGTTCAGAAGTAATTGTACTTGCTTCATTTGTACTCGAAGATGAGGGCGTAGACGACGTGGAAGTGCTACTTGGTGCGATAGTTGATGCACTACTGGTGGATGTGGATGTTGTTGAACTGGTAGATGATGTGGTAGTTGCTGGACTGGTCGTTGATGCGGCAGTTGATGAGGAAGCAGTTGATGTGGATGATGTACTACTCGTTGAAGCTACAGTCGTTGGGCTAGTTGATGTGACAGTTGATGGGCGACCGGTTGTTGTGGATGACGATGGGCTGCTCGATGATGTGACAGTCGTTGAACTACTCGACGGTAATGTGCTTGATGCCACAGTCGTTTCAGCGGAAGACGAGTCTGGTTGGCTAGTGGTGCCATCAACCTCGTTACTAGATGGATCCTTAGAATCGGAAGAGCCGGGCGTGGTAGATCCACCTTTGCAATTTGGGACGGCAGATTCGTGATTACAGCTCTCGATACTTGAATCCCATGCAGTTCCAGCGCCGCACTCAAATTCGTATTTGGTAAATGTGGAGCCACTGCCGACGCAGCGGTAAAATTTACGACAGTTCTGTGGGTCGGGGAAAAATCCTTCCTGTGTGCAACCTGACGTTCCAGGAGAGGGACTGATTGTTGTCTGTGTGCTACTCGCAGGCGGTAAATAGGAGACGGATTCTGTGACATCTGCGGATGTGGCAGGTGAACTGGCTGTGCTTGTTTGAACTGTAGATGAGGAGGAAGATGTGCTCGGGCTTGTGGAACTGGTCGTTGTTAAAGTAGTCGATGATGCAGTAGTTGATGGACGAACAGTAGATGTGGATGCAGTTGAACTGCTTGATGACGTAACGGGTGTCGAACTAGTTGTTGACGTGGCAGTTGATGGGCGACTAGTTGATGTGGATGGTACTGAACTACTTGACGATGGCACTGATGACGATGCACTCGTGTCGGTTTGAGAAGTACCTGGTGGACCAGCAGTGACAACGATCTCGTTAGAAATTGGATCCTTCGAGTCTGAAGAACCAGACGACGTAGATCCACCTTTACAATTTGGAACAGCAGACTCATGATTACAACTTTCGATAGTAGAATCCCAAGCGGTTCCAGCACCGCATTCGAACTCGTATTTCGTGAATGAAGAACCACTCCCCACGCAGCGATAGAATTTACGACAATTCTGAGGATAGGGGTAGAACCCTTCTGCTGTGCAAGTTCCCGGCGCACCAGAAGGCCCAGGTGCTCCTGAAAAAGGTGTTACAACTATAACGTTAGTAATACTTTGAATATAGAGGAAGTGCGGTATATTTGGAATACCAGTTTGTTTAAGACGAATAATGTCTTGAGTCTCTTGAAGTTTGAAATCACTTTTTCCCTATATTTTTCGTCCTTTCAACGCCTTTAACAATTATAAATTTTCATTTTTTTTTAAATTTTACTAGTTTCCCTCCTGGTCAGAAGTATATTCTTCAAAATAAAAAAAGTTTCAGCCGAATCGGATAATAACTTTTGGAGATACAGATACCACCGATTTTGAGAACACTGTTTCGAGAAAAACGCGTTTAAAGTTTTACGTGAGTGCCGAGTGGCGTCATGACGGCCGGAAAAGTAAGCCGCTTTTACGATTTTTTTCAGAACTTATTTACAGTTTTCATAGAAAATTTTGATTAACTACGTTTAGTACAATGTCTTAAGAGACTATACAATAAAGTAATAGAAAAACATGCATAAAGTTTCTAATAATTAATCTTCTAGACCCCCTCCCCCCCCACGGTATTCCAAATTACCAACAGTATTCCAAATATGCTGCAGTTCCTCTATCAAACACTTGTAGTAACGAAAATACCTGAAGAATCGACAGCGGTGCCAGGAGTGCCAGGTGTACCAGGCTTACCAGGTGTACCAGGCGTACCAGGTGTACCAGGCGTGCCAGATGTACCTGGTGTACCAGGCGTACCAGGTGTACCAGGTGTGCCTGGTGTACCAGGTGTACCAGGTGTGCCCGGTGTACCAGGTGTACCAGGTGTGCCTGGTGTACCAGATGTACCAGGCTTACCAGGAGTACCAGGCGTACCAGGTGTACCAGGCGTGCCAGATGTACCTGGTGTACCAGGCGTACCAGGTGTACCAGGCGTGCCAGATGTACCTGGTGTACCAGGCGTACCAGGTGTACCAGGTGTGCCCGGTGTACCAGGTGTACCAGGTGTGCCCGGTGTACCAGGTGTACCAGGTGTGCCTGGTGTACCAGATGTACCAGGCTTACCAGGAGTACCAGGTGTACCAGGTGTGCCAGGCGTGCCAGATGTACCAGGTGTACCAGGTGTGCCAGGTGTACCAGGAGTACCAGGCGTACCAGGTGTACCAGGCGTGCCAGATGTACCTGGTGTACCAGGCGTACCTGGTGTACCAGGCGTACCAGGTGTACCAGGTGTGCCTGGTGTGCCAGGTGTACCTGGTGTACCAGGAGTGCTAGGGGTGCCAGGTGTACCAGGGGTTCCAGGTGTACTAGGGGTGCCAGGTGTGCCAGGTGTACCTGGTGTACCAGGTGTACCTGGTGTACCAGGAGTACCTGGTGTACCAGGAGTGCTAGGGGTGCCAGGAGTTCCAGGTGTACCAGGGGTGCCAGGTGTACCAGGCTTACCAGGAGTACCTGGTGTACCAGGCGTACCTGGTGTACCAGGCGTGCCAGGTGTACCAGGCGTACCAGGCGTACCAGGCGTACCAGGTGTACCTGGTGTACCAGGAGTGCTAGGGGTGCCAGGGGTGCCAGGTGTACCAGGGGTGCCAGATGTACCAGGGGTTCCAGGTGTACCAGGCGTACCAGAAGTACCAGGGGTGCCAGGTGTACCAGGCGTACCAGGCGTGCCAGGTGTACCAGGCGTTCCAGGTTGTCCATTAGGATCTCCTGCCTGTCCAGGACTGCCTGTATCACCATTCCATTGTCCGCCGTTATCTCCGCTACCACCATTCCATTGTCCTCCATTATCTCCTGTATCTCCATTCCATTGTCCACCGTTATCTCCGTTCCATTGTCCACCGTTCTCGCTACCGCCTGCACCAGGCTCTGAGCTTTCCTTACAGTCTTCTCGTTTTACCGCCCAAGCATGATTGCACCCCTGAATCTCTGGGTCCCACACAGTTCCAACCCCGCACGTGAACTCGTACTTTACGAACTTGCCGGAACCCTCGTCCACGCATCTGTAAAACTTCCTGCAGTCGTTCGGATCAGAGAGGAATCCCTCTCGACTACACTGAACTTGATTCTGGCCAGCATCCTCCAAGTGTCCATTAGTCGTTGGCGGACTTCTGGTAGTCGTCGAAGGACTCTTGGTGGTCGTCCGGTAAGTTGTTTGCGGTTGTCCGGTCGTGGTCGTAACCTGAGTGGAACTTGTGGGTGCTGGAGTGGTGCTCGTGGTTGTTGGCACCTCCGTTGTCCATTCCGTGGATGGCTGAGTTTGCGGCGAATCCGGGAGATTCGAATCGATCTCATTGTCCGATCCACCGCATTCTGGTCTTCCGCTGTCGTTGGGATGAGTACAGATATTGCCCCTTGGCTGCGAGAACACTGTGCCGGTGCCGCACTCGAATCGAAAGGTGGTCAGAGGGCTGCCGTTTCCCCAATCGACGCATCTGTAGTACACCCTACAGTCGCCAGGATCGGGATGATATCCTTCTTCCGTACAAACAAAAGGACTCTGCCTTGGTCTGTGAGGTTTGAAGAGATCAAGGTACGCTTGGAAATCTACAGACATTCACCAAACAAATGATACAAGATCCACGATTCCCCGCCTGGTGCATGGCGCTCGTGTTAGTCGAACGATAGCCGTTTGTTAAGGGGATGTAATAATATTTATTCTCCCGCGAAAAATCGACGGAGGCACGCCCATACAGAGATCCACTCCGCAGCAAACAGCAATTGCGAGGGATTTTTCCCTAGCAAGATATCCTTCGACGCGCCCAAGGCTGCGGGTCTCGCGTGAAACCAGTTTGACGGCAGCGGCAGCAACAACAACAGCAACAGGCCCCTGATGAAGCCGGAGGAGAGCAAAAATACTAGCAATGCCCCCATGAATATCAGTAAGCGTTTCACGCGGCCCATGAGCGGGGCTGTAAATGGACGTGTCAAGAAAACAGATTGCTCCGGCGCGCTCCTTAAAAAGACCCGCGTCGCGCGCCTTTCGCGTAAACCTAACCACGGCACCATGAATATTCCAGGGGGAATTTGACTTTGAGATTCGAATTAATATACAAAATCTCACCAGGCTCCGCGAACGTTGGCGAGCTCGACGCTATCAGGACGCCCAGTGTCCACAAGCCTGCCCACATGGTTCCAAACTGGCTCGTCTGCAAGCATAAGAAGCAGAGCGCGTTCAGCCCGAATATGTCTCGACTAATTAACTCGGATGATTCGGCGCGTCGAAATTTCTGGATTCCTAAACCGTGAATCAATAAAGACAGCCAACCGGTATCCGGTGGCCCACGATCGCTACTATCTTAACGGGATAATACAACGTGACGTAACCGGTGCCGTTTTCTGGGACGAGAGGCGTGGATTTCCTCAGTTGAGAATTTCGCATAAAAAGACCCCGAGATAAGCAGCCGCACAGTTACTCCTACGTCCTGGTTGGCCCGCGTCCAATCTTCCCCGACAGCCACGGCCAAAGGATTCCAACAGCCGTACACCCTGACCCTGCCTCGAATAATTCACGCGCCGAGCCGAAAACGGCTCAGGACCAAACGATTTCCCATTACGGGCGCGTCCCTGCGGACCTCGGTGGCCCCGATTTCTCAGATCGTCGCCTCGCCGCGCGATAGATTGCACGCGTGTCGGAATGAGCATTTGGATACGCGACCTATCGGTTTATCGGCGTGTACAGTTACGCTAGCGTCGATTTCCGACACGCCTTTAATGATCCGACTTGACGGGCTCTTTTCGCGAAACCGTAGATCAACGTCCCCGTGCGCGGAATAGGGAAGACGAATTCGACATGCACGGTGAATAAGAAACTCCGTGACCCGAGGCCTTTCGCGTCTCGCGGACGCTAATTCTTTCTGCCGAGGGAAATGATAGATGCGCGACGAGTGGAGTGTGTTTCGAGAGGATGCAGGCGGATCGACGGGAACGGTTTGCGATCGTGGAATCTAGCCGAGTGCAATTGCCAGTATCGATTTCTGCGCAGCCACCCTTCCCATGGAGGAATTCCTGACACGCTCGTTGACCCCTGTCAGAAAATATCATTCCACCCGTTTAATCTTATTGCTCATCTAAGACGATATCGCGCGAGGCCTGGTGCGAGTCCACAATTCCTGTGCTCTATCGAGATGGAGCGTGGAAAAAAGACCAGTCGAGAAACCCTCAACCCTGCACCTTGATTCGCAATCTACACCCACACGCGAGGGGCACGAACGCTTGACATTTCATAGGCGGGCGATCTACGGTCTCCTCCAGTTTTCTCTTAAAAAATCAGCGGCGACCTTTCGTTAACCCAAACAGTAGAGACACCTAAAGGTATTCAACGAAGCATTAAAAAGAACCCCTTTCTTCTAAAAAATTCTCACTGGCAAAATTCCTCCAACTAAAAGCTGACTACACAGTGCTATTCCTCTATTTCACACGGCGATCATCATCAGAACGGATTTACTGACTCGTTAGGCCCCAGGGCTCGTCTGGCGTCTAAACGAATCACCCTTGGGCCCATCGTCGGGGACATTAGGCCCCATAAAACTCGACATATTAATCATCCGGGGGAGGCTCGCGGTTCTATTGGTCTGTCAGGACCTCCGCCTATGCGCAATATGCAATACGCGTCGGGTGGATCCCGCTGCACCGGATCCAACGCCATAAATACCATCGCCGAGGCGACGGCAGCGATGCTGCGCAACCTCGTAACGAATTGCAGCGTGCGCGACCTACGACTGGTCGAGATGCACGTACATAGCCGTCGAAAGGAGGAACGATAAATCTGGGCGAGCAGGCGGCTGGAAAGGATCCGAATGGGCGCGGGTGAGAGCGCCAGGGAGGCGGGGCGAGGGGGGAGAGCTACTTGTTGAGAAGCTGAAGGGAGCTGGACCCACGGCTGTTTGCCATTACGATCCTTTCTCCTGCTAGGCCGTGCGAAAAGAGGATTGCATGAACAGTGACATAACTCGGGAATGCTGCTTCTCTGGGCCCTGACTCCAGCCGAGGGAAAGAGAGAGAGAGAGAGCGCGGTGACATAACTCGCGAGAGCAGAGTCAATGTCAGTGCCGGTGATCGTGACATTGGAGTGGATCGAGTCCCATTCAAACGGGGACAGGATTTATTCAATGAACAGCGCTCGTGTCTTTCGGTAAACCTGTAGCTGCCATTGTCAGGCTCCTGTTCGCTCCTGTTTGTTCCGCGCTTGATGGCTGATAATGGCTAACGAACCTTGTTTGCCGACAGACTTACGAGGCTGAATGGACTCGTGTTTGAACGCAGATAACGCGGAGAATCACGAGCGCAGGGTAATCAATTCTACATCAGAGACTCGAGGTGTAGTTCTCCGTGATTACCCTTCTGTTCTCGGATTCCCTTGTCCGAGGATCCTGTGGTGTCTTTAAATGGACACCGAGCGCGGATTCTTAGAAACTCTTTCTTGGAATAAAATTTTTCCAAATGAAACTTTCAGTAAGGATATCGAAATGGAGTGTTACGCAATGCAGAGGCGTCAGAGTTCTCCGTAGCTGTTGCATTATCACGATCCCGTCGCGTCCGATTTGAACCAGAGTAGGTAGGTCGCGGATTTTTTCGCGGCGAATCCACGCGAGGCTCGGCTCGTATGGGCCGAACGCGATTTGGGGGGAGCACCTTTCCCCGTTGAATGAAACATTTTGTACGGCGAAGGTTCAGGCCCCGTTCACACGCGGCTCGTTCCCTGAATACAAATCGATCTTATCCCGTGTGGACGGTGTTCCCGATTCGCCGACGATCGCGCGAAAAAACAGGAGAATACGCTTCGCGGGCTGCATTCTAAGCAGCTCGCGACTGCTCCAGAACAGACGAACGAAAGTCCCTTCTGGAATCCTCGCCCGCGAAATTCCTGGGGTCAGAATGATCCACAACGAGGCGAGAGGGAACCTTTTCTTTTACCTCGTCAGCAGAATCGTCTTCTAATTCTTGAAAGAATCTCATGCCATCTTTCAATGGTGCCCTTGGATGCAACTGGAAAATTGGGATTTTTTAAAGAAACCGAATGGTATTACAAAGCGATAATTTACCAGTGACAAGGCACTGACAGGTTTCTATAGACGTTTCGATAGAGACCATCGACGATCGACTGGAGCAAATGTTTAGCAGGCAAACACAAGTGTAAGTGAACATCCGAGATGCGACGTGGATGATTCAAAGGCGAGGTGGAACACCGTGGAGGTAATGACAAGTCATTAAGGAGTCGCACGACTTATTTGCAAACCGATTCAGACAGCCAAGCCGCCTGCTGCTGGCCGTTCGAGGAACGAGGGAACCTGAAGAAGCCTCGACGCATTCCAGGGACGAGATGCGTCGCGCATCTCGCGGTTTTCTCTAGCAATTAGCCCAGCCTCCGTGGACAGAAATATTTCTGGTACAAAAATACAGAGCCTGACGAATTAAGCACGCTTCAGTGGGCGTGCATTCTTTCGGTACATTTCTTTCGATAGACACTTCTTGGAAAGAGATTGAGAAACAGTCTCGATCCATTACGAAATTTGGAATATCCCCATTGAGAAATGGAATACGTATTCCAAGTTGTAAGAGAAATGCGAGTAGGGTTAATTAATTTGCGCGTGACGCGATATACAAATTTGAAGAAACCGCAGAACATTTTCAGTCTCGTCAATAATTACACGTTCGAGTACGCCTCAAACCTCGACTTCTCTCGACACCTGTGATTTAACGGTCCCAAGGTCCGAAGGCACCCGGAAATCAAGGAATTCGTTCTCTTGAGACAGCCATCGAAGTAACGATTTAATTAATGCCGCGTCTATCAGCGTCGAACAATCGTGAAGCCGGTTCGTCGACCCGAAGAACCACTTACTATGCCGAAGGGACCAGTTCATCATCTCGGAGATGAAATTAATGATCCTTCCTGTAAGCCGCGCCGAGTTGTTTGACTTTAATGCGATTAACGTGCTCGCGAGTCGCTCGGCTTACAGTTTGCCGCATATCGCAAGGTGAGCGCTCGGTTCAGCCGCATAAACTACGCCTTCCCTTCGCCAATTGCCCCCACTGTTTCCTCTTAATTCATTACCGCGAGAAAGAACGCAATTTCCCTTGAATACCTGAGAATATCCACAATTAAACACAGCGAAGATTATCGCCAAAGAGGAGGACAGAGCCGCGTAGCTGCGCGCTCGAAACGCGCGGCCTCGAATTAAAACTAATTGCCCATGGAATAGCTACCCTCGATTCAGCAAATCGGTGCGTACAGTTAGCCGCGGCGTCGCGAGAGGACGAGCCAACGTGGACCGGAGGAGCCACGGAGAAATTGTGAATGGTCCTTCGCAGCGTCTCGCGAAGTCATTTTCCATCGCTGTTTATCGTAATCGACGGTGACGCGCCTCGGGGATCGCGGAGAGGAGAGATGTGCTCGCGGGACTTTCGGACAAATTGCGCGAGGCTTCCTTGGCGATGATCGATCCCCGAGTTCTCGCGGCCACCAGGCTCGAGAACAAAGTGCAACCTCGACGGCCTCCAAGCAGCCAGTTAATCGAACCAGTTCCCGATCCGAACGCGAAATGACGACCAGCCCCTCGTCGAAACTATAAACGCGGCTCTGGAGAGGAATTCCAGGCTGGCAGTTAGGCTACGGGCATACCTGAGTCCCAGCCTGACGCTTATCGCAGCGGGAAATTCCACAAAACGTCGAGGAGGAGCACCGAGGCGAAGACGAGCCGCGCGAACTGGCTGGAATTGAAAGCGCGCGAAAACGAAAGTGCAGCGCGTCTATTCAATCAATTTGGCTGTCGAACGCCTGGGGGGTGGACGGGTAAATAGCAGGGGAGCTAATTGAAGGAGAGAATGCACCCAGTCGAAGGAATAATTTGCACGGATCCCGGTGCAGTGAACCGAGATTGTTATGATGGCATGCTCGCTGCAATAAGTGCAGCCTTGCCGCTCAAAGTGGCAAGGCCGTTTCTTCTCCCACCAATTCCGCCGCGTTTCCCTTCCCTTTCGTATTCTCGTTGATGCACACTGGCGCGGGTATAGCCGGGCTAATTGGACCACCGCTGGATGCATCGTTTGGGAGTCTGGCTGCACTCTAGTAGAGCGTCTGGCCAGGGACGGGTTCATTCTACTTGCTCTAGCTCCGGCACCTTTCTGGATTAAGGGGGGAGCCTGGTGTAGCGGATCGAAGAAATCGATTTTATTTTTTTGCATAAATCAATAGTTAAACATCACGACAATATGCTCCCAAAGCAGCAAAACGAAATTCGAAAAATTAAAGCGGATATAGCCGGTTTTGCTACGGAGCGCCAGGCTACCACAAAACTTGAAATGCGTTTTTCTCGAAACGACAGTTTTACACTTTGCGGGCGATGTAACTGAAAAAATATTCAACCAATCGACTTGGCCTTGTGCACGGATATTTGTGAACATTTTCTTCGTAGTACTAAGTTATTAGCATAACGATATTGTTTAAATAAATAACTTTTTTTTAGACATTTAAGGGAAAATTTCGTTGGAAACAGTGAACTTTTTATTCAAGAGGCCGCCATTTGTTCATTTTGCATCTTTTAAGTTTCAAATTCCTTCATTCTGTGCGCACACTCATAAACTAAAAGAAAATCGTTCGATTTTTGGCTTCAGATGAAACCGAAAGACGCTACGTTGCCCGCGGTGCAATAATTGCGTCGCCAACGGACTGGGCATAACTTTGTTATTTGCCGCTCTTTTTTAATAATTTTTTTTTTGTTATATACCTTAACCTGTTAATACAATATCCTGAAAGTTTCAGAAATATCTATCAAATACTTTCTTTAAAAAAAATTCCCGAAAAATGCCTCGATTTTCATTTAGTTACGCCAGGCTCCGCCCTTAATCGACGCGACTTCTGCGCTCACCGTTCGACGTTCGATGATCGCGTGGATGAGATTGTTTATATTATAGCCCCGCTGCGACTTTGCTCGAGAATTTTCGGCGTGGCAGGTTATTATAAGTCTGCAAGATTCGGCGTCACTGGATCAGCAGGGTCGACGATTTTCCTCGGTGCGCGAGGCAACTTTGCCCGTGTCCCTTCCCCGAGGTAATTGTATACTCGGCGGCTCGCAATTAAAGGGATACTTGTAAATTGCACGTGCAAGCCTTCCCACTCAGCCCGGCCGGGGCTGCGTCCTCTTCATTTTTCCATTATCTCCCTTATTCGCGACCGCGATCCTGCATCCAGCGCTAACCGTGGATTTATCATGCATCGCATGCGGGCTTGGTCCCGCCGAGGTTCAAGGTCCCCCTCCTCGGTGCACCACGCTTACGAGAACACGAGAAACCCCACCGGGGAATTAACGTCGACGCAAATAGAGCGTAATTACGCTAGGCCTCGCTCGTCGGCCTAAGTGGGCCTTATTTGGAACTATTAATAACGCATGGGCCAAACCGATCAGCCGCTTGATCGCTAGACGATGATTACTAGTGACAGAAAATTGAATTTCCTTCACCGGAACAGTCGAAGCTAGCGTTGCTCCGCATGCCGACGAGCTGACGATTGCGATTGATGGAAAAGAAACGTGCCTGCTCCGCAGTCCGCTGAACGATCGATTCGCTCGCTGATCGCGTTTCGGTGGAGGGGGTAATCAGCCAACAGGTGGACTGCTAGAGGATCGTTTAGCGGAGTGGTAATTGCAGCGAGAGTAATAACGAACGCGTTGTGTCATCGAGCGGACTCGTTCGTACAAGCAGAGTGCCATTAAATAATAGCGTGCGTCACTGCGGGATATTTTCTACTCCCGGAGAAGATCGTCGGGGGCTTTTTTGCCGCGCGATCTGGGATACGTCAAGGCTTCGTTAATAATCGCCCGTTGTTCTCGACAGACTCTCCCTAACGAGAAATCGTCACTCAGGCTTTCCCATTATCATCCGCTCCTTATTCCGTCGCACCTGCGCCCCACGTGCACGCGGGCGGAACGGAGGGCACCTATAAAAGGGCCCCGGGATTCGCGGCTATCCGGCAATGAAATAAATCCCTCGGCGCGTCAGAAAAACTGCACTCCCCCGGGCCGTTTGCCCGCGAACGAGTGGAATGTCCTTCGAGGATTCCCAGTTTTTATCCCCGGCCCGGGAAGAATGGCTCGTTAAAAGGAAGTGAAAAAGCGCCGCGCGCATCCGCGCCTTGTGCATAATGCATCTCGCCTATTGCACGTTACCCCACAGCTCTGTATCCCATTAACGAGTTACACGCGTATAATATTTCTGCATCGATTAATCGGCGAAACAACAGCCACGGCTAATCACGCCGGGCGCGTCCGCCCGGCGGAGATTACGCTTCTGAGACGAGGAAAGTCAGCGCCCGAAATTCCGCGGAAGGTAATTCGAACTTCTCTGATCAATCTCGGCGGCGCATTCCCCTAATCGCTGCCCGGCTCTATCTGTATTCCGAGAGGCGTCCAAGAGATTGCTGCGCCTCCAAAAATATTTGCCAGTGGCCTCGGGAAAGGGCTCCATTTATGGAGCACGAAGATCGTGACGAGGCAGCGCCGAGGACAAGCAGTTGCATCGCGTATGGCTCCAGTGCGATCGGTTCAATGCCAAGATCGACGTATCGATTCAACTCGCCCGAGCCGGAATGCCGATCCAAATACAGCCCGCGATTTTCGGCCGGCGCCCAGAACGCGACGGGAATCGGCAATCGCGCTGGGGACTTTCGGGCGGCCACACGTCCGTCGCCGACACGCTGTAACTTTTGTAAATCGTGTCCGCTAACCCGGTAAAACAGTTACGTGACGCTGGCGTTAGCGGCTGCTCGAAAGGATCGCGTCGGTGCTGGATTCTGCCAGGCGATCGTCGACGACCAGGCTCCTTCGATCGTTTCATTAACCCGAATCGCGCTCAAGGTTGCGCGACGAAGTCGCCGAGGCACTTGGGCCTGCCCCAAAGTAGCTATTCCCATTTGCAAAATTAACGCACACACGAGTGAATCACTGAACGATACAATGAATACTGCAGCTGCGGCCAATCGCAGAAAGTTGAAAGGCGTTTGGCAACCGCAGAATTTATCGAAAGTGATTCCATGATCCTGGTAACGAGCAGCGCGGTAACGAGTTCCGAGTTCTGCTTATCTCTGCTGGCTTCTATCGAACTGTAAGCGGTGTACTAATTAAGCGCGTGACGCGTCCAGGGAACTTAACGATGATATACACAAGGACTCGAGCCCGACGTGCGGCGTATCGCATTAATATCATATTTTGACGTCACTGTTACAGGATCATTACGATTCGCGAGAAAAAAAGGGGGAGAGACCCTCGAAAGTCCTCCAAATAAATTCGTCTATCCAACGTATCGTAATTACACAATCGATAACACGTCTCTCCGATTCTATGCTAATCCCTTTTCTACGGTCTCTCATTAACTTCGCACGAAGATATTTGAGAAGCTCTATTTCACAAGTATTTACCGAATGCACTCGAGAAAGGGGAAGCTGGGGTCTCAAAGAAATTCTGATCGCGATGATCGTCGAATTAGCAAGGGTTCGCAGTCGACGGGGGCGTCGCTCGTGAATTCTGAAAGAAATTAGCGAAGAGGAGAAGGAAACGACGGGCATGGATGCAGAGGGTACCACTCACCTTGTACGTAAGATCAGCGAACAGCTCTAAATCCCGTGCAACTCGTCTAGATCCTCTTCATCTCGTCCAGCCTTCGTTTCTAAACACCGTGGGGATCGACGATCCTCCGTGAGCCACGAGATCCTCGCAAGTGACGCGGTGCCGACGTTGCGTTTTCAGGAACTATTCTGTAAATCGGTTGCCGATCGCGGCACGTTCTCGAGAGGGAGTAAGTCCTGAGGACGCGGATGGCTCCTACTTATAAAGACTTGGCCAAGTCTTGGCTCTCCAATTGGCGTGGACGTGTGTGTGCGTGGAACCGTCTACGTGAGTCGGTACCCCCTGCACGTGCGTGCGTGTGCGTGGCCGCGTGTACACAAGAAGGAATCGTGGCTCCGTCCAGGTGGAAGGGGGCACAAACCGTGCCCCGATCGTTACACGCTCGATGCTGTTACACATTGCACGGAGGCAATGCCGAGCGGAGGAGCCGGTGCCGCTTCCAGAGTAAACGAAACCCACCTCCTCCTTCGCCCAGCCGCCTCTTTTTCGCCCGGTTATCAGCGCGCCTCAAAGTACACTGCGATCACCTTGGAATCAGATACCGGGAATGACATCTGTCAAAACACACGCGGCTCGCTTGATTTTTGCCTATTTACACTATCCTGATCGAAGAGACACCTTATCTCTCGCGTGATACGCAGTATCCTGCTCGTCGAACCAGAAATAATTGAAAATTTAGGTCAGAGATCGGTCACTTTCGCGGCCTCCAGAAGGCTCCCGAAGCCACGCATATTTTAAAGCAATCGAAGTCCCTGAACGCTAACGGTACCCCGGTATCGAACACAGAGAGACGGTCCTTTCGGTCCGGTGTTTATAAAATCGATACTCCTCGAGCGTTGTGGACCACAGATTTCTATGCAAAGCGAAACGACGCGGCTCCGACGCGTAGGTATTCCTTGTCGCCGTTTCCAGCAGCAAGAAAGAACCGACGACTTACACGATGTACACGCTGCGTTAATGTACGTACGACGGTACGGAACGGGTTTCATTAGTAGCTGTTACGCTTATTGCCATGAATCGAGTCCTCCGTGGAATGCTGCAGCTAGTCCTGGCCCTGTTCCCCATCCCATTATCACTGAAATCATCCTCGATCCTTGTTAGGACAGCGTCGCTGCAGCTCCGGTGAGATATATCGGTGTCTCCATCGCGAAGCATCGATTCCTTTATCGCGGGAAGCTGCTAGTACCAGGGGGCAAGTTGAAATCCAGTGAATGAGATGATCGCGCGCGATCAAAGGGAAACCTGTTCCATCTTCTACTGCCTTCTGTTCCCCGGCGTTCTAGAAGCTTTCCAGTTAGAGCAGATCTTCCGACGCGAGCTGACGAGTTCCAAGATATGTGCGAGGACGGATCATAGGATCTTCCAGACGATTACAAGATCGCCCACTCGGAAACGCAGCGATCTGTCTTCGAAGTCTCGAGGGCGACGCTTCACCTATTATCGCTGCAAGAATTAGCACCCGTCGCACCTACGGTGCGTTGACGGAGATAAGCGACGGGGAATAGTGTCTCCTATAAATCCAGAGTGACAAGGAGCAGGATATTTCGAGCGATCGCAAATCATCTCGCGTGGATCCCTCGACCTTGCTGCATCCGCTCGTGTTCTTGCTCTTTTGTACAGGCGTTACTATTCCACGTGAGTGGCCGGAAACAGGTTCCTTCTATTAATATCTCAATCGACACACGATCCAGGTGAAAAAAAAAGAAAAAAAGAACGGCAGGGAGGAACGAAGGTGGCGGGGAAAAAATCCCGCCAACGCTAACGTCATTCCTGGAAGCCTGTCGTTAAAATCAGAGATAGCGTTACAGGGAATCGCTCGATAAGACGGTGGAAATTTTGTTATGCGACGTGGCGCAAGTAGCCGCCTTAATCTGTTTTCGAGTCGCGGAACTAGTCCCCCTCTGATAGTCCTAAACGACACACGCGACGTTAGGCAAAACAGAGCCTCGATTCTGAGAGATCGGAGCGAGGTGTGTCGCAACGCGAGAGGAAGCTGAAAAACATTCGTATGGAAGAGGATTCAAGCGCTATCATTATTCTACTCTTTAATAGAAGAAGCGCCTGTGATCTCCGGTCCCCCAATTGTTGGCCAAATTGCAGGCTCGGAGAAGGGTCAACGTTCCTCGAAGGTTCGTCGAACCTGAGAGCGTAGATGGGATTGCTAGGCGAGAAGGAGGAAGGCGGAAAGAACGTGGGTCGCGATTTTCGGTAGAAAAAAGAATAAGCAGTTTGTCAGGGTCATGGGCCGACGATTATCAACGATTACGTGCAATTATCAGCGATTGTTCTCGCGTGCTCGTTCCGCGCGGATTCCGAATAACCCCGCGGCCCGTGGGAATTCCAGGGTGCATGCCCTTTCGTTCTTTTCCTTCCTGGCGTCCAAGGATGCACGCGGACAACGCCTTGTCGCTGGAGAAACGATGGAACCGCTCAACTTGCCGGCCAGGGAAACCTCGGGCAGCTAGCCTATGCCGCGCCGCGACGTACATGCCTGCATTCCCTGGTAACAGTATAACGTAACGAATGTACGAGATTGTGGCAAACGGAGCCCTTAGCTCGCAGTGCTGGGCCCTCGAGCCACGAGCATTATTATATTAGGAGAACGAGGCTGCTATAAATGTCCCAGAGGGATTTGTGGCCACGAGGCTGCTTCTACAGGGACGCGTACCTTTAATCCCCTTTGGTTAGGAGATCGTTGCTGGATGATCGCGAGAAGGTAGTCAAGGGACGATTATACCCACTGATTTTCTTAAGAAATCTCCGAATTCCGAAGCGAGTATAGAAAAAAACCCTTGGAGAAAGTATTAGAAACAATTCGTACCACCCACCGATTGGACCCATTGACTTCGGAGATGAAAAGGCGGGAAGATGCTTGCGATCTGATAAAAGACGCGGATCTTGAACGATACGGGGATCCGCGGTATTCGAATGCAAACGATCCAGCCTGACTCATCCGCTAATTGTGCCAGCGAGTTAAACCAAGCGAGTCCAACGGCGGAGTGTCTGTAAACGTCAAAGTGGAAACACGAGTAGAAAAGCGCAGGTAGTGGAGTGCGGTTGCGATGGGCAGCCAGGGGGACCCGGTGTGTATCACCGTGCATACAGAAAATATACGATTGCAGAGAAAGGGGAGTACAATGGACCGTATCTCAGGGGCTGGCCAGCCATAAATGTCCTAAAGGAAAAATCCCGGCCGGCTGTCCATGCGATTATGGCGGTCGTTTTACTGTTTGGTCCCCAAGCAAAGGGGGGGCGATTCATTCCGCGGGAAAGTCCGTGAATTAACGAGCATCGGAACACAGCGCGGAAGTGCCGGGCCCTTTGGTCCGGGGCCCTTCGTGCTACACCGCAGGCCCGATCCATGAATTATTCCGCTACGTACGACTAACTCGATTCTCCTGTCCCGCGGATTTTTCCGCCGTGGCGGGGGAAAGAAACCCGACGCCGATGGGGTTGCGAGTCCTCGTTTAGAGGCAGCTGACTATTCTTCATCGGGGATTTGCATCCTCCCACGTTGTCCAGGACTTTTTAGGAATATTTCCTGGCATCTGTACCGGGCTGCTTCCGAGCCTTGTCTTCATTACTGGCCACGGCGATTGAAAGTTTTCGAGATTCTTTGGACCGTCCGCGATAGAAATCTTTCGAGTGCTCCTGCTCCACATTCCTCAGCTTCCCTCTCCCGAGCCATCCACTCTCGTCTTCGCGCACCATCGCCGCGTCTCCCATACATCATTCGTTGCAAATAATACGCATTAAACGAAAGTAAACCTCCTCGAGGAGCCCTCCCCTGGAGGCTCTTTCTCCGTCGACGGATCCGAAGGAGGAAAATCGAGCAAATCGCTGGAGAAGAGAGGCATCCGAGGCGCCAGGCGAGAAAGTGATCTCATGGTGCACCTGTTACGACTTCTCCGCGTGGAGCATCGAACGAATAATGACGAGGAATAATAAAGATCCTCCATGGACGGGGGTCCTTTTGCTCCCTTTGCGTCTTCTCTCTGCGGCCGTCGATAGCAAGGAGGAGTGGACCCTTGGTTCCGAAGCCTTCGAAACCGGGCCCAACCTATAAATAACCGCCGCCTCTTTGCATCTCTTTGCGCTTCTTTTCGTCCTTTTCGCTTCTCCTCTCTTCTTTTCTCCTCTCTTCTCGTTCCGTCTCTTCTCTCCTCTCCTCTTCTCGTGCCTCCGACGCACACTTTTTCGCGTTCAGGGACCCCGTAATTCAGGTTCCTTCGCACGTACGCGCCCGTACAATCGTCGCAATTAATGCCCGATGCCAGCGTGCACCGCCCTTCGTCTACATTAGTCGTGAAAATGAATTCAGCAGGGGCTGTGCACGCGTCCTTTACGAAGGCAATTATACGTCCGCTGAAATTTACTTCACGTGGGGTTCGTACAGATTCGTCCCAACCAAGCTCGGCTTGTGCAGAGCGTTCGCTACGGGCCCTGCCAATTTTCACTAGCTCGAAAAGGGGAGGTTGCCCGCTTTCTTAGGTAAACGAAAAGGTGGAGCGCTCGACGTGGTTGAAAAGCTCGTTTGACCACGGTGTACCCTTTTGGGGGCAACTGAAAGGAATTCTGGGCAACGCGAAAAAACGAGGGGTCTCCGCTGAGGCAGCCCTAAGTGGTGGTTACGCGCTCGAATTCGTTACAAGGACCGATTATTTATTAGCCCCCGATCGCAGAGCGAAACGGCTGGATCGTACCCAGCGCTGGACGAGTTTTATCAATTTTCGTGATATTAGGGGGAGCCACGAACGAACGCGATCTTTAAGGGTTAATAACGGGCAAATAAAGGAGTGGCGAATGGATAATCGACGGAGCGTGTTCCTCCAAAATAGAGGATCGCCGGGCCAGGTAATTACCTTCGGAGAAAGTGCTTAAAAATAATATCGAATCATTTATTTCTCGTCGGGTAAAAGGGTAGCCCTTGCCATCAACAGGCGCAGCGGGAACGAGATGCATATTAATAACCGACAGTTGTACCTCCCAGCAACAAAAATCCCCGCTTTAGACAGCATTGTCAGCGAAATTATCATTCCCGACACGGTTACCACGGCCGAAGCTGCTATTACACGCAGCAAGAATGTGGAGAACAGGGAGTCCGATATCAAAGGCGCGTTTCAATAATTCCAACGAGATGAGCGCGTCGGGAGGATGATTGAATTCAAACGAAGGCCCGCTACGAAGGGCTGCTCGCCGGGCAATCTTCGAGCGAGGCATCCCACCGTTCAAATCTAAAGTCGTACTTAAACGCTAAGAAGAGGCTGACTAGCACTTAGAGTATCGGTGGTGAAATCTGCCGCGACAAAGAGGGCCGAGAAGCGTTCGCATCGAGTAGCGATCTGCTCGTGAATCAGCCAGAAATCGCTAATAATTTTCCCGGCTCCCTAATTTGCCACCTTAATGACCCTACATGATATGCAAATGGCAGGGCAACCGCTCGGCCTATAGAGTGCTCGAGGGACAGGGCCAGCCGATCAGGTGTACAATTTTCGGCTCCATCTACACGGTGGCGAGAATCCACCGCGCTGTCGGGCACCCCGTTTGAGTTGGGTTCGACGAGGTGCTCGATCGAAAGGAAAGGAGATGTGTAGGGATGTTAGGTGATCAGGGCAGGAGTAAACTGCGCACTCGTGGAAAAGTAAAAAAGGCTTATTTATTGTAAAGAATAGGTTCAGGCGATGATGCCTCTCGTTCGACGAACTCTGCAGGACTGACTTCATCCATTCTTATCTTGCGCTCCTCGAGATTCACACTTACAACACACACTCTTGACACGCACTCGGGTCACCCAAACTCTCCGCATGCATTCGACGAAACCATTCAAGCCTCACACCCCTGACGCATTCGATACTCCACTATAAACATCCGCTCTCGATCCCAATCGCTCTGGCCCAAACATACTTTGTCGATCGAACAGTCTTCGCACTCCCACATGATGTAGCGACGGTTAAGATCGAATAAAGTGAAACAAGGTCGAGGGATTCGGTCACAGGAAGCGAGCTATCCTTGAGGTTTGAAAAAGAAGCAGCGAGCGCAGGCCTTTTTCCCGCAGTCGCGAATCGGTTCTGCGAGTTAGAAACGCGAACAATTGCCAGGTTGGAGGAAGAGGAAACGGGGAGTCAGCCAGCCGTTGAAGACGAGGTCGTCGCCAGCTTTCGGCCACCATTTCGGCGCGGCAATTGTTCGCGATGGTGAACAGGTAGCGCGAAGAACGTTAAGATCGTTCTACTGTTTCTGCAACAGTTCGGGACAGGGGATTTCAGGAGGCTTCAAATGTTGGAGATCCGTTTGGTTCTTGTCAAAGAGCACGCTCTCTAGCACTTCACCCTGTCTTTCTTCAATAACCATTAGAAAGCGTGAGGCCGACTTCGACCTTCGTTGCCCAAACCCAAGGCGAGTCGATGGGGGGCTCGAAGTGTCTTTTCGGTTTTTCCGCAAGGGCTACCTGCTTGTAGGACCCTTGAGGGCAGTTGGATTCATAGCTTCAGACAGTACGCAGCGTCTTAGCAGTTACAAAGCTAAAATTATATTCTCCGTAAACTCCATGTACTGGAAGAGTTTTTACTTTTAAATAAAGTATCGTTTTAAGTTTTTTTTGGAACGAGTGTTTAATCTCCTGGTACACAACACAAGAAAGCTCCCACGAAAGAAGCAAGCCCTGGTGTCTAGTCAGAGGACATAGAGATCTAGAGGATCTTAAGTTTAAGAATCAAAGGGCAACTGATGAGGATGCAACTGATCGATAAGATGAGAAGAGAAGCTGGCATCGGGCAGGAATTTTCCCGTGGAAATGCTTTTTCTCGCTGAGTCCCACGGTGCTTCTCCGCTCATCTAGATCCCGCGTATGCATGAGCCTCCCCCGAAGTAAACGATTACCATAACTTTTAATTAGGCGGGCAGCTCTCGAAGCTCGATAAGGAACTCCCGTGAGTGCGCAAAAAAAGAGAACTGTTGCATGATCGAGATCTAATTAAAATACGGCCGCGGAAGGTACACGCTGCGGCGCGGCGACGAACTTCCAACTGGAAGCGCTCGTTGCGATTTTAAGGTCCGGACAGTCGCCAGCGAAACGTTTGAAAAGGAAGAATTATCTGGGTCATCGAAGCTCGGGTGACGGCGCCGGGTGAATGCAGCCATTCGCATTTCAAGCGCCCGAACAAGGCACGGGGCTATGTAAATTGTTTCGCCAACTTTTCGCCTCATTGTACACCGGACGGATGTCCATCTCTGAAAGAACCTACGTCGCGAGCTAACGGTTCCTCCGAGAGTGCTTGGAGGGCCCGCCCAAGAGGGATCAACGAAACAAGCCTGCCCAAACAGGAGTGAACGTGCGGACAATTTTATTCCCGCGCAGCATCCTCCAGCTCGTGGTGAAGAAATGGAAATCGGAATCTCCGCGAAGAATACGCCGCGCTGGTTACACTGCGCCGATTATTTTCTTAATCAAGCGTGTTATTGGCGCAATTTGAGTAATAGTTGGCGTCCTCCCGCGAAGAGCGTCGAACGGTATCTCCGCGGAAAATCTAAATGAAGCCCCGCGCGTCTGCTAACGGGCCCTGAAGAAAGGAGGAGGAAAAAGGAACGTACACAAGGACACCGGTGCACAATCACAGGCAACGAGCGTCCACGATCGTAGGTAAAAGTGTCACCAGTCGGTTCCTCGGGTCGTCCAGTTGTTTTATTCATTTATTCCGCGCACAACGGGGCATCCTTCGTGAAAGATTCATTCAACATTCCCGGCATTTTTCCTCGCCAGAATCGAAGCCGCGATTCATCCTCGATCAAACAGGGTAATTCGATGCTTCGTCGTCCTCCTTTTCGCATCGCTACCTGCCGTCATTTTCATTAGCGATATTACAAATTTCGCCAAGCGCATCGTGCTTTTCGCCAAGCGCATCGTGCTTCCAGTAAAGTTGCACGTCGTCCTTCCCTGCGAGTCCCTTTCTCGCTTCGCAAGGCCTCGTGGAACAGCGAAAGAAGCGCGTCGTTGAGGCGCTGATAAAAATGACAAATTAGCGGGGACAGTGGCTGGCGTTTTTATCAGAAAGCTGGGGTCGCGACAGAATCGAGCGAGTAAAAGCGTCGTGGCGATAAATCGAGAATCGTATCGGCGTATATCTACCGGCCGACAGGAGGCGACCGTCCGAACGCAGTTTTATCAGTAACCTCGTTGTTTCTTTTATCTTTCCCCCTGCTTCCACCCTTTGCCTCTGCTTTCTCCCTTCTTCTCGCCCGTTCGATTCGAAGCTTCTTAACCAGGCTAACGATCCTTCAAATCAATTTTCGATCGCATAAGCGTGGTCCTCGGCGCTGAGAATCCTGGCAATCTCTCAGAGCCTCCTAGTCATTTTACTGCCCCGATATTTTCTCACGGACAGTTGAAGATAAAATGACGCTTCTGCGCGTAATTCTTCATCTTTATAGTCTGCGGCTGAATTCTTTCGCCTAGGTGTTCTTTGTCCGTTAACAGGGCCCGCGCCGATCCATCGTGAGCCAAGGCCGACTGAATCACAGCCTAACGCGAGTATCATTAACGGTCTATAAAATTCCAGCGATCATACACCTCGTGATCGTGGTCTTCGCTGGATGACGAGTGTCTCGAAGCATTCCGTCGAATCGCGGTGGACTGAAAATCTTCGCGGGACGAAGGGTCCCAGTGCTTCGCGGCCAAGCAGCGATCGAGCTGCATGGGTTCGCTTGTCCAACTTGCGCGCGAATTACGGGAAACATGTTTCCTTTCTGAAACGGGACCGTATCGCGCGCGGGGGCGTAATGTGCGTAGGGTTATCCTTGACCCAGAAGAAAACTGGATTCCGTGACCGAAATTGTCGATCAACCACAGACGGCTCGTTGGTATTTCACGGATGGGATCGAGATTAATCGCTCTGACGTACCTCACGTTTTGCATACATATCTGGGATTCCACGCGAACCTTCCTCTACCTTCCGGTTTTTTATCTCACTGTTAAACGGTCACGCCGTTCAACGGTCAAGCCTACGCTGTCGAAAAGCTTTCCCGATGAAAAATATTGACAACATAAACACGACCCGTTGCGATACATCTGATTAATATAACGGGCGCGGGATAATGCCTTGGAAAGCAGCGGAGTCATCGTTGGAAAGCAACGATCGTCCGGCTGCGAATAATGCACCGCCACGCGACCTAGGCCTGCCACGTTCTCCCGCTATAATCTGTAAACTTATCAATGTTTAAAACACAGAACATTCGGGAAATGTGGAAACTTTTGAATACTAGTAGGTATTGTTATTTTTCCTTTGTTTTTCTCTTAAACAGTGATGGGACTTTATCCCGCATATATTAAATAAATATTAGTATTAATATTTTTAATAGAAAAATAAAGAACAAATATTAATGTTAGATTTAGAACTTTCTGCCTTTCCTGGACGTTCTGTGTTTTAAATATTGATAAGTTTCTCGTATCCAAACTTTCGAAAATGTGTCAGTGATGAGATAAAGTAGTACTCCCCACGTTTGACCTGTTACTTTCATCTCTAGCCTCCGATTCGACACTCTGTCATTCGGGCACTTCAATCTCTGATATCAACAGAATTTCGCGTGTCATCGTGGCGACCCCCGTGAATGAAAACACGCGAAGATCGCGAGGAGGGTTTGCCCGGTGACATTGCACTTATCCCCCGGTATTTTTGTTTCTCGAACAACGTCTAACGGGAGTTTCTTAAACCCACAACTCGAGGTCGAGGATATTTGGAATATAAAACGAGGAGGCGTGCCCGCGGTCGAACGCAGAAGCGTGAAAAATGGGCACGATCGGTTCTCGAATTCGCCTTTCGAAACAACCACGCGTATCCTCGCAGTCAGACACTTTTGTATTCGCAATTAGCCGCGGCAATCGTAATGAAATGTTCTTTTCAATTCTTGACGAAGACACTCGTCGTGCCTTTATGCCCGAAAATTTGATTCCACTCCAGGATTTTAATTAAAATTTAAGCAACCGAAATCTTAATAATGTTAACTCGAGGCAGCCACAGAATTATGCAGCCATGAAACGTTATACAGACATAGTATATCCCCTGACACATTGGTTGCACAGTATGTCTGACAAGGCACGTTCCACGTCCCCTTAGGTTATTAGTCTCCCGTGTCGCTTGCACTCTGCCCTCGCAGATCTGTCATATATCGTAATCAATTACGCTGTGACGTGCATTACTTACAAACCCCATTAAAAGCTACTCGAATTAATGGGGGAAGTTCACCAGCAATTCTATCCAAGATCACCCGTACAAAGTCCCCTTTCGGAATCGAAAGAACACCCCGTGCATTCATACATCATCGCGCAAGACGGAAGAGCACCCAAGGAGGAAAAAAGAACTGATCGAGTGTCCAGCGGAGATGAAATAAAGAATGGTATTACGGGCACGTTGACGGCGAGGTAAAATTTCGAATCGAGATCTCGTGACTGGCTAATTTGTGGTTTCAGGGCCCGACGACGGGAGGAGGGGAACGCGGACGATTTAAGGTGCACGATATTTGCATATTCAAGCATCGGTGTGACGTCAGAAGGATGCTCGGAACCCGGTTATCCGAATACCAGCACACGGCACATCCAAGCCCTCCGCCGTTCGCACCAACAATTCGTGTTTGTGTTATTAAAAAGAGGAAGAAATAGAAATGCGAATTTCTTTGGCATGGGGGAAATTTCGTGTAACGCTTTTCGAAGAACCACTCGAGGCTTTTCTCTTTAATGATCCGTGTGGGTTACGCTCTATCATTCCTGGCTCTTGCACGAAACGCTACTGGATGGCGCCTGGATATGCAAATTGCTCTCTAACGTTCCAGTATGCTGGCTTCTAAGGTACCTGCGAATACCTCGAACGTTCCTAGAGCATTGGATGCCTTGTACAGGAAGGAATTGTCAGAAATTTATTTATGTATCACGGTGCCTGCCGTTCGCTGCACTTTCGATCTTGCTGTTTACACAGAATTCGTATCTCGTACACGTGTAGGCACAATCTCTGACATCTACATTCGCTTATCGCTTCATTACTCTTCCCGCCGGCAGGATTCCTATTGGGAATTCAGGCGTCCTAGTGATCGGCGCTTGTATACAAGCGTATCTGCAGCGTCGCTCGATTAATCTTCCCAAAAGGTCGCCGCCGTCGAAAATGCTAACGGTAAAGAGCTGACGTATCCCAGATTGGCTTCGAGGCCAATAAAAACAGGCAAGTGTGTAAATTCCACGGAATTATGTACGAACGCCGTTCCCGGGCATACCTCCGCGAACATTTCAGCTCCGTAACGTCTCCAATTACGATCATTATGTTAATAACGACAAGTTCTCTTAATCCCGATTGATTTATGCTAATCAACGCTCGACGGAGCGAGGAGACACGTAAATTTTCACTATTACGCTTGCACGGATTGATGGCAGACAACGGAAGGACGACCGTGTCTGCCCATGGAGAATCGAATCTACTTAAACTTCAGGAGTATGTAGTTACAGTGACTCGCATTGATATTCGGACACTTTTTAAAATCGCATAACTCTTTTAGAATTGGTCCAAACAATTTGAGTTTTTTTGAGAAGATAGAAGGATTAGTTTGCTAACTGACGCGTTTCGTCGTTTTGAAAGAAAATGTATTTGGTTGGAATAGCGAAAAGAATAGTAAAGGTCGATTTTTAAACTTTTTTTGTGAGCTTGTAATGAATATTAAAATAAAAACCGTTTGTAGATTGCAGTAAGTTGTATGCGTGTCTAAAATTTCATCAAAATCGGTTAACGTTGCTCCGAGCTACAAACGTTTAAGAATCGCTGATTTCGGGAATTTTCGCGATTCTCGACCTTATTCTGCGATCTTTAAACGTTTGTAGCTCGGAGCAACGTTAACCGATTTTGATGAAATTTTAGGCACGTATACAACTTACTACAATCTACAAATGGTTTTTTTGAATTTTCATTACAAGCTCACAAAAAAAAGTTTAAAAATCGACCTTTACCATTTTTTTCGCTATTCCGACCAAATGCATTTTTTTTCAAAACGACGAAACGCGTCAGTTAGCAAACTAATCCTTCTAGTTTCTCAAAAAAACTCAAGTTGTATGGACCAATTCTAAAAAAGTTATGCGATTTTAAAAACTGTCCGAATATTAATGCGAGTCACTGTAGTTAGATTCTAAACCACCGCGGCAGGATCCCGAAAGTTTCCTCGTTTGCTATGAAAGCTAGAGAGGCGGAAGGTCTCTCAACTGCTGCAGGTCTTCCAGCTACCACACCTCCATCGAATAAACTACTCAAAGCCGGCCCATTAGTTTCAATTGCATCTCCACGTTCCCTTTCCCGCCTCGCTACTTAAAATTTCCATCGAAAGCTCCGGACAATGTCTGAGCAACGCGCCGTGCAGCCAGGCCTCGCGGCAAACGCGGTAAATCGCGAGATTGGTCCGAGAAAAACGCGGCGTTAACGGTAAAGGAGGATAACACAGCAAGGCAATAAACAAATGCGCAGCAGTGTGCAAATTAAACGGCGACGCGTTCCCTGCTGCAGATCCCCCCACCGGCATAACGTTACTTCTGGATTCCTGTCTGAAAAGATGGGCCCCTTCGAACGTTGCAGCGGTCGACCAGGATTTTTCTGGCGCGTCAGGAGGACACCTTACACCTCGCTAGGGACGCGATCTAGCCGCGGACACTCGACACCGGTGCCCTTTTTCTGATCTCGATTCCCCCAACTTGCGCGAGTCTCTAACAGAGGGATGGGTCCTCCGGGATACCGAATAAAGATGGGATCAGAGTGGAATTCCGGTTCGACCGCTGCATCCCGTTTCGTTGGCTTTCCTGGATTTCAAGCGGACCTGCTCTGTGCCACGGGACCCCGGTACCAATAAGGAAATCCGCGCGATCTCGTCCTCTTACTGTCTCGATCCGTCTGCCGATTTTACGTTCGAAATACAGTTAACCGTTGGCTCCGGGTCTCCTCCGCTGGCGCGGTACCCTCTGCCAACGTTCTCGCTCCCCGGACAGCGTCCTCTCCGGGAAGACGACAAATTGCTTCTGCCGATAATCATCTACGCAAATCCATGCAACGCTAATCGCACGCTTATCGTGCACTTCCATCGCTCTCCGCCGAACGTTCCCCCTGAAGCACCAAAAAAAAAACTTGCCTGGCTTCCGTGCGAATTTCTCGATCCGTGAAACAAGCACGGCAGCACGAAGGACGCTGCCTCCGCCATCCCGTGTCCCCCTAGAACGATCCAATAAACGTCAGCTAATTACACGTTGCTGGAAGAGGCACGGCCCGACGTCGAGCCCAGTTGTAATCGCTGACAGGCGGTAGGCGCCAGTTTCGTCGTGGGCCCGTGTAGATGGGAAAGATAAAGAGAGGCTCGAGTGGGACGCGCGTCGGGACGAATGCAAATTCGGACGGGGGACCTTGGCCCAGAGGAGCACCGTCCGTGGCCCCCGCCTCGCGCTCTAAACGTGCCCGAGCGATCCATCTTTTGCTCTTGAACTTGATCCCCGATCGCCCGGCCCTTGAAACTCGATAAATACAGCGGCTCGCGTGGGCAGCTGGAATTTATTCGCCGCCGCGTTGAGGGTCGTTAGCCAAGTAAAACTCGCCCCCGGGCGTCGTGTCCCGGACGGAGGGACGGGGAAAGAGAGAGGATCGACGACTCCGCCGCCTTGAAAAATAATCGAGCAGGCTGTAATGTCCCTGCTAAATGCTGTTCCGTTGGCTTTCCATCGCGTCCACGACTTCCTGGGATCGTTTTCTCCTTTGGCGCGGCCCCCGGGCCTCCGGTGACAGCGCTGTTGCGCAATCCCGTCGCCCGTGCCGAACATGGAAGGCGCTAAGTGCTGTGCGGCGCAGTATTTATTTGTTCGCCGCCGCTGATCGATACGGCCGAGGCAAATGAACTCTGCGGCCACGGGGGATGATAAGCGCGCGGGGAGGTTGGAAAATCTGCGGATCAGTCGCGAGGAAAGTGCGCCAGAGGGTCGGGCGAAGACGCGCTGGATCGGTGCACGGTGCGAAGATGCAGTAGGAGGAGTCAGTAGAGGGTCAGACGCTGGCGGAGAGAGTCGTGGTTCTGAAACAGCGGCAATCAGAATCGCGGTGGGTGATACCCCACCACTTGGTTATTTAAGGGCTCACGCCAGGTTGGCAGGCGAAACAGAACGCGATCTTCGGGAATTTTTTGTGGAAAATCTAATGCATATTTTTTGCAACTATTTGCTGATTGTAAGAGTACATATATTCAGCAACTCTCGGTGATTTTGTTATAGAACAATACTACAATATGAACGAATAGCATCCACTCTCCCGGAAGCTGTTTTTTAGCGGTGAGCACGATTTTCCCAGCTGGATCATCTGAAATTGAAAAGTGACGAGTTTCTGATGAAAATTCTATTTTCAATTCACGAAAAACGAACAATTCAGACATCGGAAGAGTCATAACTCTGCGTTAAACGGCAGCTAATTTGTCTGAAATCGTTTTTTAAAAAAATCCTTCGTTCACGCACCAGGATCTTTTTCACTTTTAGACGTCAGATGAGTAGCTGTTATTCGTTCACTTTTTAATATTTTTCCATAACAAAATCACCGAGAGTTGCTAAATATATATACCTTTACAATAAGCAAATAGTAGCAAAAAATATGCATTAGATTTTCCACAAAAAATTCCCGAAAATCACGTTCTTTCTCGCCTGCGAACGTGACCCCTTAATGAACGAATGTAGCCTCGGATAGATTGCAGAGCGGAGTAGCGTGTAAAGAATGCATGAACTTGTTCTGTAGAATTCTTAGCAGATTGGTGATCAAATACGCCTGCTAGTCTGAACGAAAAAGATCCGTTCGGAACGCCTGCCCGCCTAACATTCTCCCAATGCCTCTCTACCTGACGTAACCGAAAGAATCCCGGTGTAATATCGCTCGAGGATGCTGTGCCTCTGGAAGCAGCTTCCCTCGAGAGGAGTACCCCCCCGTGTACCGTTCCGCGACGCGTCGAAATTCTTCCCCTATCAGCGTATCCGCAGCTCGCGGCACGGTCACCGTGCGGTCTCCAAACCTCCTCGTTCCAGCGCGCTCCTTCGGCCCGTGTCGTCCACGATTCCGTGATTTCGCTGGGCGATAGGGCACGCGAGGCAAGATCAAGTACCGTAACACGAGGAACTTTGAGAACTTCCTGAACGGGGATGGTTGCGAGGCGGAATGTAAATACGGGACGCGAAAGGCGCTCGTTAAAAGTGGCGGCCGAGGAGGAGGGCCGAAAGGGCCGAGGATTCGGGCAACGGGTTTACTTTTCAGGGGAGGCGAGCAGGAAGTCGACGATCGTTCCGCGAACGATCATCTGGAGCTGATAAAAGGATTTCAGACCGCTCCCCTTCCTTTTCCCTCGGCGTTTCTGGGCATTCCCTGGCCCCGAGGAGGCGCGACACGCTGCCTTGGTCATTTTCTTTTTTTTTTCTTAACAGCCACGCGGTTCCGTTACGAATATTAACCTGGAGAATTCCGAGACGCGGCGAGGAGCGTGCAATTCTTCGGCCAACGGCGACCTTGCACTCGGGGAATCCCGGGAAAAATGCGACGGGGAAGAATTCGAACCATTCGGTTCTTTTATTAGCGATACTAGTCATCGTATCCTTGTTAAAGAGAAGTACATATCTCCTCTGCCGCCCCTAATGAATACATCAAAGTAAGTTCCAAGTGCCACAGATTTACTCAACAGCAGGATTCGATCTTCCCAGTCACCTAACAACGCTCGAGCGTGGCTTCGATTCAATTCTGGACCTTACTCGTGCACGTCCAGCGTTCGCCAATAAAGCTAATCGCCCATCCGGAAAGATCGTGATGCAACGGATCGGAGAAAAACGCAAAAACGATTCATCGCGAAGGGGTCACAAGGAGATTGTTTTTTTTTTCTTCTTCGCTTTATTCGCCTCTCTGCTCGCCGATTCCTGTTTTTCCTTATATTCTATTTTACGTAATTCGTCAAACTTCCGGCACCATCCGCGCCGCCGATTATCCCCGCATTAAAACGGACAGCAGAAACACCTTTCGTGTCCAACTGTCCGTTACAACGGAGGGGCTATAAATAACCTTCGAAAGGAACAGCGAATCTTAATGGCAGAGTAATTATACGGTAATCGGATGTGTCGGAGCGATATCGTGGAACGTTTAATGCGAGGCGGGTTGGGAAATCTCTGAGTAGACCTGTGGATGATCGCAGCGGAGAACAACGGGAGTATAGTGGAGTGTGGGTGGGATTTTTAGCGATAAAGATCCAGGATCATGGACTTAGTTTGCCATCGAGATTAATGAAACGAGCGCAGGACAATTTTGAGGACTCACGATTAGTAGATCGGCTTGCTCTGACGGCGAAGACTCTGAACCTCTCGCTACGTGGCCTGAGTTAGGTCTCCGGTTAGGTCTGCGGTTATCCTCTGCTGGTACGATCGAAAGGAAGGCCGCTTGGAACTCGATTCGAGCACTCCTCGCCATCTTTCGCGGAACATTCTACTCTTCTTCTCCGAATCGCTTCTGGGGCATCGATAAATGCAGCACTGGCTGATAACGCGTCGATATAAAATGCTAAATACTATCTTCGCCAAGCACTTTGCAATGCGGCGTTTTAATTACTCTAGAGATTACTGCTGCAAATTGAAAAAGCAGTGGATAATCACTGAATTCCCATAATACGAGGGGACGAAACGAAAGGCGTAGATTATGATTTCAGGGGCGAGGGGTGTCTGTAATCTTGATTGATTCAAAGCCGCGCGCTGCTTCTTCGTCGCCGACGAGCAGAAGCTGGCAATCGGTTGCTCTGATTGCTTCTAAGAAAGTCGTCGATCGAACTTAAAGCGGCGCTTCGTCGAAACGCGACGCTTTAATTTCCCACCGTGTCTGCGGCGGCGGAGCGTAGCTTGTAATACAATCTATCCTCTTCGCTGCCTGTTTGCACGAGCAAGGAGGATTATTGGAGAAATCTACCAAAATCAGATGACTCCACGGGCCATGAACTTGCCAGCTTCTTGTGCCTGCAATCCTCGTGGATAATGGTTGGCTGTGGACATTTTCAAGGCTCGTGATTACATTCGCAAACAAAGAAGGAGCGTACGAATAGGACTGCAAGTGGTGGACAAACGCGCGAGCAAGTAGAAAAGCCTAAATCGAGCGAGACACTGGCAGGGAATTAGCGAGCCTATAGAAGGAAATTAAGATGACCGAAGGTCGTCGGATTAAGCCCACCACGTCCCATGCGCTCTGGGTAGAAACTGTCGCGAGCTATTGCGAAGATGAAGATGCGGATGAGGAATTAATGATCGGACCCGTCAGGCTGCGTTCACAGTAGGATTAAGTAAACGTTACGTAATTCGAGTTTTCGATTCTAATACCTCCAGTTTAAACGCTATAATTGCCTTCGATGGAATAACACGTCGCAATTACGATTCATTTCCTTCTTCCCCAACGAATAATAGGTTTCCAGGAACTGTCAAACGGTAATCGATTTATGGTACCCGTGTAAAAATGATAGCGTTCAAACTGTATCAATATTAATCGACCGCCAGCAATGTTTACGCACATAGCGCATACCTTTAGCATAGAACTTTGCTTTCCCGTTGTTAGCGAGTCCCGCTAGAAACTTTCGTTATCGTGCCACGATAGGAGTAACCTTCGCGCAATCGTGCCGAAGTTAAATCGAACCTCGAGGAAATTCGAAACATCAAGTTTCCTTTATGATGATTTCCTTGCGATTTATGAGGAAACAGTCGATTCTATAGTGAGATAATTCTATTCACCCAAGGACCACGGAGTTCCGAAGGCTGCCTCAAAATCCTTTTGAAAACGAGATGTACCTTAACATTTAGAGGGCCACCTAAGAATTTGGATACTTTGCCGAAAATGTTGGTGGTATATATGCATAAATTTTAAGTAAATAAAATTTACAATTACAGTGAAAAAATCCCGGCCCTCTAAAGGATAAGTTTACTGCGCTGTGTTACGAGACGAACGAAATTTTCGTTTCCCTTGTCGAGTGAACGTATTATTACGCATCTACGGCGACGGTAATATGCAAAATGTTTCGTCATCCAAGAGCACGAAGCGTCCTTGTAATTTACAGGCATGCACGCCGGCACATGCCGAGAATTTTCAACGGCACGCTGGCAGTAAGGAAACGTTGGCAAAAAAGGATCCGAACGAAAAAGAGCCGTGGCCGGAGTGCACCAGAAGAGAATGTAACGCGATCGATGGAATCGCTCGGCGCTCGCTTATAGAATCCGGCGAAGAAACAACGATCCGAAGTGTCGTGCAAGCTTGTTTGTTTCTCGCGAGTAAAGCGCGTTGCTTGTTTCCGGCCAGCGTGCTGACGCTTTTGCACGGAGGATATAACCGTGAACAACACGACGCAGGGATTCCCCTTTTCCGTCCGCAAGGTTTCTTCAACGACCTCACGCGTTTTATCGTCGTTACATAACTTTACACTCAGCGCACGAATCGCGCCATGCATCTTGCACGTTTCAATGAAACGTTGAAAATTTGAGTGAGTTCACCGCTGCGGTGGGAATTGGCGAATGGAGTAGAATTAAACTCAGGTGACTTCTAAACGAAGAGACACGCCGATTAGAAAACTCGCTGCACACACTCGTGTGCCAGGTAGGAGGCGATGGCAGAAGCTCCGTGCTCCGAATCACATTGGCAAATGTTTGCCGAAATAATTATAACGACGTGTTAAAAAAGAAATCTGTTCAAAGTATGTAGTTGACAGTATCGATTCGTACTCCTCTCTGGACACTTTTCGCGTGTGCTGCACTGGTCCCATGACCACTAGGCACTTCGTAATCTGTTGAAGATCTTGAAGATCAATTAAGATCTCTGCATCAAGAGCCTCGTGTCTCCTAGTTCTTTTTTAGAATCAATCTTCTAGGTACACTTCATCGGAGCAGATTCCCGGAGACCTATCACGCTTCCACGAATGCTCTGTTTACTAGCCAAGCACAGTTCTAACAGTTCGATATCTGGAAACACCTTGTGGTCGGAACCAACAAAGTCCTTACCTCATCGTCAACAAAAGAACCAATAAGCAGGATTTATGCAGAAAAAAAACGCGTTCACCCCTCGACGGTGGGTGCGGGCGAAGAGGAGCACCAGGAGAACATAGTCCCCTTATAGAAGCGAAACGTAACAGGTGCCTAGGATTGAAACGCCTAGCAGGAAGCTGGAGGACACTCGAAAGCCGGACACGGGGCCCGCTGTAAAAAAGGTCAATTTGTTCGGTGAATTGGCGATAATGTGCGTTTGCCGAACCCAGCGAGCATTTAGAAGAGGAGCGACGCATGCGTTCGCATCCTGGACGACGTATCGGCGGGCTCGGCGAAGTGGAGGGAGAGTCGGGGCACGTGTGAAACAGCTGTGGATTTAATCGGCGAGTGGAGCAGGTACGAGGCGACGCATCAATCGGTTCGGGCTCTCCTTGCCAGGAGGCTTCTCAATCGCGGACGTTTATCCTTGTCGAAGTCACTCGACACAATCGCGCGTAAAACCGCGAGGAACACCCCCAGTCGTCGTCACGGTGGCACGTGAGATTCCGAGAAACAAACAGGAATAAAAGAGAAAGCAAGCGGACAGGATCCTGCAGTGACCGCGGTGCAGCGTGACATCGCGAATCATTGTGTCATCGTGTGTCAATCCTCGACCTGACAATCGCACGAGCACCATCATCCGAAGCTCGAGAAAACTCCGTGGGAAACTGGCGCGGCCAGGTGTAAGAATCAGGTTTGGCGAGGCTGCGCACGTGTAGGAAGGAGGACAATCGCGTGCTCTAATCGGTCTCACGTGGGCCGGCGATCAGGTGACGCTAAACAGCTTCTGCCCCGTCGAGGATCACTCGCGGCGCCGGCTAATTGTGTCACGGAGGATCTACTAATTACCGGCTCGCTGGACGGACAGTGAAACGAGACGTGCTCGTTTAACGAGACAATGCTGGTTGCGCAATAAAGAGATCGGACAGAGCCGATCGAACGGAGGAGCGAGCTGTTGCTCTAGGAAATATCAGTCCTCCTGCTTCCTATGTCGCGCTCGAGCCTCCTGATCGCAGGACCGGGGATGATCGCGATGCGCTAGGGAAGAGAATTCGGCAACGAGACGATCGGAGCGGAGGAGAAGCCGAGGAGGAAACATGACCGGGTTCAACTTGAGGAGGCTGCTGCAGAATAGAGTTCCCGTCCTGAAGTGGCTACCCCTGTATAGAACTAACGACGCGCTGGGTGACCTGGTTGCGGGCCTGACAGTGGGCCTGACCTTGATACCGCAGGTGGGGAAAGAAAAGTGCTCGTACCGTGGTTAATTGATCGTGGGCGCTGTTTCAGGACCGGTGCTGTTTCTACCGCCGCTTTAATTCCAGGCGATCGCGTACGCTGGACTGGCAGGCCTGACGCCGCAGTACGGGCTCTACAGCGCTTTCGCGGGCAGCTTCGTTTACATTGTCTTTGGTACCTGCCGGGAAGTCAATATTGGCCCGACCGCGTTGATCTCGCTGCTGACGTACACGTACGCGAGGTAAGGACACCCCCAGCTGGTCTCTGGAACAGAGGCAGAATTCACCGGGACGGGATGTTGAGTACCGAACGGGGCTCGAGCAATCTCAGCCGTGGACGTTTTAATCGCACAATGCGGCAGTTGAATTCGGTCGTGCATGTAATCGCGAGCAATTGAGGCGGCGAATGGATGAAAGGATACCGTTGCCCCCTGGCCGCAATTAGCGCGAGAGTCGCGCTCCATGAATCTAGGCGGTAGCCAATTTACCCACACTGGGGCCTTTAGAACTCTAGGCGACTGCTTCCCTTCGAGGTCCTTGCATTTTAAGGGGCCATTCCGGTTAGCACGATTCAGCGATTTTCAGGGACTTATTGCGACGAAACTAATTACAGTAATGGAATAAAACTTTTTTCTATTTATTAAACTACGTTTCTGCAGTAAATAAAAAATATAAAATTTGTAAAATTATCGCTTTTAAAATGCGTTTGAAAGCGGTCTTGATGACACGTTTAAAAATTCATACCTCGTTCATGAAGGCGATTTCAGCTGTTAGACTTATCTGAACCCAAAAATCCAAACAGATTCTTGATCACTATGACTGTCGTTATCGCTTGGACTGTAATTAGTGATTTTCATCTTCAAAATTAGCAAAGTGGCGGGCAAAATGCAAGAAAAATGTTTTTCAGTCTTTCTTCTAGAACCTATGTTCGATTTTAAAAGTAGGTCAGACTCAATGAAAATACTTGGTTGTAATCCCTGCGAGAGTCACAGGTGTGCAGAATAAGCAGTGAAATTTATAAAGCAGTCGATTCGATAAATTTTCAGATTTTATCTTCACGATGTGAAAAAATGACGTTCCTATTGGCATTTTCTTATCTCCGCTACGCAATCTGGTGGCGAGAATTAATTGGCAGTATTGGGTATTTCGACTGTTTGATGATCGATTCTGTAAAATTTAACAGATTATTTAATGACAAAAACATTATTGCACTGTTCCAATACTTGTGTGACACCAGTCCTGTAACGCGATTGACCCGATTACAGAGCTTACTTTAGTAGATGGCGCTCCCACAGTATTTCCCAATACAGGCCCACTGCGGTCCCTACAAAATGCCTCTGTAGAAGCTAAAATAATCGGAATTTTTCCATGAAAATTTGACAGCACATTCTTCAGGATATGTATGTACTCTCGAAAAATGTTTAAAAATAAAAAGCGATTTTTTCAACCCGTCCAGGGGCATCCCAGAGTACGCCGTCCTCCTGTGCTTCCTGTCAGGATGCGTCACCATTGTCCTGGGAATACTTCGGCTAGGGTTCCTGGTGGAGTTCGTCTCCATACCAGTCGTCTCCGGGTTCACGTCGGCTGCGAGTCTGATCATCGCTTGCAGCCAGATCAAAAGCCTGCTGGGCCTCAACATACACGGGGAAAGTTTCATCGAGATTTGGAGGGAGTTGGCCGGCAACATAGGTCGTACCAGGATCCCTGACCTAATCTTGTCTTGCTGCTGCATTCTAATTCTACTGACCCTGAAGGTAAATGCCGCGTGGACGTTGACGCAAGCGAAACTAGTTCTTACACGCTGCGAATGCATAAAAACCCTCGCCGGCGCTTTTTTAACGCCGCCTTATTGTTTCAGTTGCTGAAGGACTGGAAGGTCTCGAATCGAGTGCTCCAGAAGTCCATCTGGTTCCTGGGAACCGGTAGGAACGCCCTGGTCGTGATCCTCTGCGCCGTGGTTTCGTACGTCTACGAGAGCCGCGGCGGAGCGCCCTTCGTCCTCACGGGGCACATCGACGCAGGATTGCCGTCCGTCGAGCCTCCGCCGTTCTCCAGGTCCGTTGGTAACCAGACGGAGACGTTCCTAGACATGTGCAGCAACTTGGGAACCGGGATCCTGATCGTTCCTCTGATATCGATAATCGGGAACGTTGCCATCGCCAAGTCCTTCTGTAAGTTCCGCGCCTCGACGTACCACGGCTTCCTCGAGATAACAATCGGCTGCTTCTGTTAAGCCCGTGGCCAATCCCTGGATGCCACCCAGGAGATGCTGACCCTGGGTCTGTGCAACACGGTCGGTGCGTTCTTCCACTCGATGCCAGTCACTGGCTCCTTCTCCAGAAGCGCCGTGAACAACGCGTCCGGCGTCAGGACACCTTTCGGTGGCATATACACGGGTAAACAATTCTGCGCTTTTATCTTTTACGATGAAAGAATACAGGGGCAGAGGCTGAACGAAAAGTTAACATTGGTCGCAGGTATTCTAGTCATTCTCGCTCTGAGCTTACTCACGCCATACTTCTACTACATCCCAAGAGCGACGCTAAGCTCGGTGATAATCAGCGCGGTGATATTCATGATCGAGGTGAAAACGATACGGCCGATCTGGAGATGCAGCAGTGAGTAGGGAAGATTAACGGAGGATTAATTGATATTTAACTGCCCTTACAACTGCCGTTCCAGAACGAGATCTGATCCCGACGCTTGCAACATTCTTCGCCTGCCTGTTCGCTGGCGTCGAGCTGGGGATCTTAATAGGGGTGACGATTGATCTGGCTATATTAATTTATTTCAACGCCAGGCCGACAATATATATCGAATACAGAAATGTAAATACATAACAATGATCGACGAAGACTGCTGGAAATATCTACTTTAAAAATATCCCCTCTCTTTTCACCACAGACTCCTACGCTCAGCTACATCCTCGTGCGACCCAGTGCCGGGCTGCTTTTCCCAGCGGTGGACTACCTGAGGATATACCTGATCGAGAACTTGGCCAACGACCGTCAGAAGCTAATGAAAACCTTCAAGAACTCGAAGATCGTCGTCTTGGACTGCGAGCACATCGATAAAATTGATTTCACTGCGGCGCACGTGCGTACAACTATCGCAAACGCAGCACTTCCAATTTGCCCTGGATTTTACTCGTCCCGACTCTTTCTACGCTTTCACATCTTCTATCTGAAAGAAACATCGTCGGTCTCGCCTCGAGGAAAAAGTGGGATATCGTTATTCCCTCGTATCGCGTGATTAATGTCGCAGGAAATACAACGCGATTGCCGAGAGATCGCTCGGAGCCGTAAGATCCAGGACAAATTAGAGCACATTCTGCTGTCTCGCTCGAGTTCATCAGTTTCTAACGTCTTGCAGGGACTGAACATGGTAATGAGAGATTTCAAGGAAAAGAATCATCGTCTGTTAATGCTACGGCCGTCCAAAGAAGTATTGCAGAGCGTGCAATCGCTTTCCGAGGAAACGATTCGCGTGGTTAATACTGACGTCGAGCTCGTGGCCGTTCTAAAGGAGTTAACTACGATCAAACGCATTCAGGAGATCGGCACGGAAATGATAGACATGTCGAACGGAAAAGCTGCGGGTGGCGCGATGGACGAGCTCACGAGCACGAAACTCTGAAACTGCCCGCGAGTCTAGCGGAACGAAACATTGAAAACGAAATCAATGACTGAACGTTCGAAAAATATCGAGAAACACGAATTCCTACGAGAAGTTCCTCCGCTCTTTTTTGTCCTTGTTCCTTCGTGTTTGTCTTCCTCTCTATTTTTTTTGTTGTTTTAAATACATATCGAAAATTGAGTTATAGAACCATCAACGACATCGTATAAAATCGTGGCGAACATTAACACGTATTTACGGTGTATACATATAAGAATCGTATGATAATTCGTAGGTTGTTTTTTTTTCTCCTTTTTTTTTGTAACTTTTTATAAAGATATTACGAAACGACCAATAGTACTATAGTTCATAAGAAATTACTTGATTTATCTTCTATTTCAAAGAGACTCTATTGACACGTGCATTTCTTAATACGAATGAAGGAATAATACTGCTGCTATAAATGCATATCAGAATATGTCGAGGGGTATATAATATATGTAATACGTAACGCCTACCATGTACGGCAAGTTTACGTTTTATTTTGTAAAAACTTGTAAGTCCTCGAAAAATAAACTATATGGTATTTCTTAACAATATAAGTAATACTATCAAACAAAAATAAATCGTTACACTCGGTGCACACACCGTTGCATAAAATACCGCGGCCCCCGAAACTGAGCGGGGCCAAACAAAGGAAATGGAAGAAAAGAAAAAGGATTAAAGAAAAGTCGTGTTGCCGATATCGAGTCATGGAAATGAAATACTACGATGCGCATCGCCGTATCCAGTACCAGATCGCGATCCCGGCGACGCGCCATCGACATCGCGCGAGCATTCCTTGTTCTTTGCAAAAAATAACGAAACATCCCTGTAACGCGAAACCAAACGTTGATTAATCGGCTTGGTACTTTCAATCGTAGGAACTTAAAAGCATGTACACCGAAGGAGTCGCGCTTAACTTAGCCGGCGCGTGCCCGTTCCTCGCGGGACGCCTCGAAACAATCGCTCGATTATTATTAAAAAAGTACGTAAAGTCCAAGTAACGAGCAACACCGAATCTGCAGCGACTGCGTATTACAGAACATCTGACGAGAGTCTAGAAAATAGAATCGCTACCGCGTAATTGTATTTTACCGAAGGAATGGCAGTACTGGCATTTCTATGGGTCTCCTCTCGGAGCCTCTCGGCTCGAGCAGTCTATCCCTCTATTAATGCGAAACGTCTAACACGATGTACGTGGAATGCATATATCCGTATCGAAGAAAAGGAACGACCGACATTACGATATACACACAGACACATGTACGCGCAGAAAGATAACTATGAGACAAACGGATGAAGAATGGTAAGGTGAGACGTGCGACGATTCTGCACCGCTTAAATCGCGATGATCTAAATACCGAGAACAAGAAGTGCGTTTATGGTACTGTCAGCTCGCTACTGTTACTTTGTCGCCTTACTGCTCCGTAGATTTACGTATGCCGCGGCCGATAGGCGCCCTGGACGTCAGCTCCTTCGGTGTCGTCTGGTAGGTCGCGTGTCTCTGGTAGTGAGGGTTGTAATGCTGGGAATTGACGGGGTGCGTATAAGCCACGGGCTTCGCCGCTGCTCGCAGAGGCAGACTCTGAACGGTGTCGGTGTTTCGGGAGTAGTTCACGCCGTAGTACATGCAATCCCTTGGCGAGACCATCGGCGGCATGCACTCGGAGTCGACCTTCGGGACGTCGTCCTTCCTGCCGCTGTCCTGGTGGCTCTGGTACGCTGAACAGGCGTCCGGCATCCTCTGGTAATTGGCAGCGGTGAGAGCTCGCGACGGGTACTTCTGGCTCGCTTGCATGTGCACGCTCGAGGGGCTGTTCCTCGCGATGGAGTCCATCGCGGCAGCGTACGAGTACGGCGACGTCAGCTGGGCGTCATGGGAATAGTTCTGATACTCGCTGGACATTGGGCCTCGGTACTGGCTGGACCTCGCGTTCATGCAGCTGCCTTTCATCCTAGCGCTGCTCGCCTTGCCCCCGTGCACGTTACCTGGGTAGCTCTCGAGCTTCGCCGAGGGCACAGAGAAGCCCTGGCTGCTCTCCAATTGCTGCAGCTGCAGGAACTGCTTGAAGGGGTTGCTCTGCACGGACGCAGGTACGGTGCAGTTCATGGTGTCCGCCAGGCTGTTCTGCGGCAACACTTGATTAGGATACGTGCCGCAGTTGGAGTAAGGAGGATTCTGGAACAATGCCGCCGGATACTGCAGCAACGGGTTCCAGCTTTGCATGCACATCTGTGGCACGTAGAACAGCGGGTGCTGCAGGTAGCCCGTTTGCTGAATGTTGCTGTAATCCGCGTTGCACAATTGTCTGGAGTTCGGGATCTGCATGTTCAGAGGAGAAGTAGGATTCATTAGGTTCCCGTAGAGGTACATGTCCGGGAGTGGTAAGTTCCATTGGTTGTGCTGACTGGACACGGGATGATTATGGAAACCGGGCGGTGGTAAGACGGACGTTTGGGTGTTGTGCATCAGAATGCTGGCGGGCTCGCTTTGCATCATGTTTTGGCTCTCCATGGTGTAGGAGGATGTATTCGGAACCATTGGACTGTGGGAGACGATCGTGGTGTCGGCCGTTTTCCTTGGTACGGTCTGCGCGTTGGTGTATTGGTTTAAGTACACCGCAGACATATTTTGGTACGGTACGCCGTTCCCCATTGAAATGGCTGGGTTACAATTGCTGTGCGGCTGTACGCTTTGAGGAGACACGTGCGACGCCTGCTCTGGTTTTTGTTGCGCTACGTCTAGTAGGTACAGATCTCTTTCAGGATTCGGAATGTTCGCAGACATATTACTATATTGAGCATTGGTCTGATTGAAGTAACTCTTATTTTGTACGCCCTGGTGACTCTCTATCTGCTGTGCATTGGCTATGTGAGACGCACCTTGTAAATCGGAGTAAAACTGGTCTGACGTAAGTTTAGCCTGCTGCACGGAATTGTCGATATACGACATCGCGGAATGATCCACCATGTTCACTTCTTGAACGTTCTCGGAAAATGTAACCGACCTCGTTTCCGTGTTAATAGAAGCTGCCTTATTATTGCTATTATTATTACAAGTGTCTTCTTGTTCAGTCTTTACAAGTTGTACTTCTGTTCCATTGCAGGCGGCTTCTAAAATCTCTGGCTCTTGCGACGTACGAGTAGATGTATCTACAGCTGTGGAATCTTTGGTACTGTGTGAACAAGAATTCAATGACTTTGCAGACTGTACATTATTTACACTAGATGAGCCCGATGTATCAGTCTTGTTTGTATTACTAGCACCATTCACTGTCTTATGTGGGTATACAGTTATTCTTGAGTCTTCGGGCGGAGCACGCGCCTTCGCGTCTACCGAGCACGGACGAGTCACTTTGAATTCCTTCACTGGATTATTATCAGCAATGGTCTTTTTATGATCCTCTGTTCTCACTTTCCCGTGCAAATCTTTGGAGAAGGTCTGAGGAGCACCTGTAGAACTTCTATAAGTGCTAAAGTTTTTCTTGAACTTTTGCGCGCATCCTTGGTCATCTTTCACGTTTTTATCAGCGTTAGTCTTCCCACTGGACAGATTCTGATAACTTTTTTTGCATTGCATAGAATTCGATGTTTTCATTAAATTTCTCTCGTTCGTGCCGCATTCTGGAACATTGAAATCTTTGGAACCGATCCCCGAACCACTCTGACTGAATCGTGTATCGCTAATTTGTTTATTCA
Organism: Andrena cerasifolii; assembly: GCF_050908995.1. NCBI lineage: Eukaryota > Metazoa > Arthropoda > Insecta > Hymenoptera > Andrenidae > Andrena > Andrena cerasifolii. The sequence goes on from NC_135129.1 coordinate 10,346,704, forward strand.
TCGCAGTCTGCTGATTTTCGCATTTCTTTTTTGACACGGTATCGGCTGAATTCGACACGTTAATGTTATTATTAAACCCAGATGTATGCTTAACGGAATTTTCTTCCTCCACCCTGGTCGTGTTTCTTAAATAACGCTGTTGCGGCTTTATCAACGCCTTGCTCGGGTTGTACTGAACATTGTATGATTGAGTACGTGTTACTTGAACCTTGTGACACTTAGTCTCGCCTATTTCGTTACTCTTTTTATCTGACTCGCACCTAGATGATCTCAATTTTGTAGCGGAAGATTTACTTTTGTCATCCAATCCTTCCGCAGACAATTTGTTTCTATTACCACTATCGTTAAGCATAGAAAAATGCTGCTTAAAAATCTGCTGCTCCTTCGTTTGCAAGCCCCTTCCCGTAATTAATTGTCTATTATGGCCATTAAATTTACCACACTTATCGCTAACCTTAGGAGTTATACCCACAGATATTCTTTTAGAATCTGCAGCAGGCGTTGATGTCTTATTATCAATAATACTTGAATCCGACAACTCATCTTTATCTTTGGAACCCTGTTTCAAAATGGTGCAAGGCTCTTTTAAAGAACTCCCTGCAAGTAAAGAAATATGTTTTTTATGCAATTTTTGTCCCAGCAACGTTAGAATTAAATCTAGAAAAGATTTAATTCTCACCTGCTTGCTTTTTCAGGCTCTGATCGCTCACTTTTCTAGTACTAATCTTTGTAGCTATTTTTTGCATACTTCTCTTTAATTCTGATGTAGGCTGCGCTTTAGATTTTGCGTTATTATTATTGTTATCGTGGCATTGCTTCGAGCTTAATTGATCGCCTACATCAGTGTCTGACTTTGGCGAGCCGGGGGCATTATGAATAGTACTCCTAATTACACGAATAATTCTTGTGTAATATATACAGCAATATGACATACGCGTATTTCTTATCGCTTAAGTTAATTTATTACGTACCATTCATCAACACCTTCGTTATGCGATTCGTCAATTTTATCTTTTCCCCCTTCATTAATTCTAAATTGTTCTAATTGAGCAGTAACGATATTCTCTGCCAGATTCATGCTCGCCGAAGTTTGCTCGTCCAGTCTCTGGACGACCAACGACTGAGAATTCGGGAACAACGCACTAGTTACATTAACGTCTTTATTCCAAACAGTCTCCATGCCTTTTCGAGAAGAGTCAACAATGGTTAAACCAGAGTGAATCGGCTTTGTAATACTACCGCCGTTATCTATATCTTTGTTTGCGTCGGGATCATTGTCTCGTAACTGCGGACTGTTTGAAATACTGCTGGTTGACGCAACTTTAGTACTTTCCGCTGTTCCTTCATTTATTTGACTTTTCAGCGAGCAATCTATTATTACCTCTTTCACATCTGGATGGGTTTTCTTTGTGCTATAATACAAAGGTAAATACAAAACATTAGGAAACACGTGCTAAATCGTTTTCTAATATTTTATACTCTCTTTGAACGCAGAGAATTCTGTCGCGAATTAAGATACTTTGTTTCTATCATTATGACTCTCCTTCTACTAAGACAATGGACAAACAGTCATCGTAACGATATTTAATGCCAAGGAAATGTACTTCTGACTTAGTCGCACATACTCTATCAAAGTATTCGTGACAAAAAGGAATGCTAATTAAAGTAATCACACGAAATAATATAGGGACAAGAGAAACTAAATAAACTAAAGTATATAAATGAAAATGAAACGTACTGGCCTGAGGACAGGGAATTACTTTTCAGCCACTGCATACCATGCATCTTGCCAATTATAGCCATCTGCTCTACATCGTATGCCTTTAAATCTTTAACAGTGGACCCCATTTTACCTATCGCAGATGCAGTCAGAAAACGCTAAATGTATTGCGCAACAGAACACAGCTACACGGTGTTATCCGGCGGAAGCTCCGGATCAGAGAATAACGTGCTTGTGAAATACCCAACAACACAAAGATATTTAGTACATATTTGGATGCTGATCGCATTTAGTTAGGATCGATCGCCCAGACGCGAACCAACGAAGCAATACTACGTATTAGGAAGGAGACGATTTCAACAATCGCCGGAAATAATGTATTATTTTACGCGAGTATCCTCTGGTTACTCAACAAAACATATGAACAGAAAGTCAACGAAAATAACAATCACCCTGGCCAATTAATTTGTCTTAAGCATACATCGAGTTTAATTAACGCACAGACCGGATGCAATTACAATAATATACATTTACGACGTATTAGTTGATACTGGACGAATACGACATTAGTGTGTATGTTTAGTTGAATAGTAATTAAATGATCAGTTCTGAGAATAGTGAGTTAGTTAATTACCGTATATCTAATTGCCCGATGACGATCGAAACGTTAACCCCGGATTCTTTTGTAGAAACAGTTTTCCTTTCATTCGGTATAAGAAGATTACGAAGAACACCCGACCACCATAAAGGACGCCATAATACTGATAGAGAGGAGGATGCGCAAATGCAAACGGTGGAATAACCTGCAGATCCGATCAGAGAGATTAACTTCAACACGGTCCATTCGTACGTTACGCGTTACTTGCGGGCACGATCTGCCTGAATCATCTTGATATCGATCGCAGGACAGGAGGGATCGTCGTTTTAAAGCCACGGTACGTTTTCGAAATTCAAATAGCGCACCTTTTAAAGGACATTTTGAAACGCCGCGAATCTATTGGCTGTTGCCCGACTAAACGACAAACCAGATTTGCTCGTTCTAAATTACCGACTGCACCGCAAATGCAGCCCCTCTATGGAGAGACGCGGGAACTGCACTTTCTCCGGAAAACCAGCCGAAACGAAATGTCGGTTCCTAAGTTCAGTTTATGGCGAGATCGTGGACGGCGCGTGTATTTCTTCTATTCGTACTCTTTTGCGGATATTAAAGTCGTTCGTGCGATCGAGTTCAAGTCCGGATTTTTTAGCTGATTCGCTGGAGGGGAGTACGATTAGTATGTCGGCGCTCGCAACGTTTGGTTATGGCCAGCTCGTGTATGCGATCGATATCTGCGTAAAGAAAATGACACGTACGAGTGAAACTCGTAAAGACAATTGACGGTATGTTCACTGATAATGTACACGTAGAACGTGCATCTTATCTCGACTATATCATGGTCCACTATAAAATGGTCCCGTACTTAATTCCCTATCAACAAGTTTGCTACTTAGTGACAGAGGCTGGCGCTTTGCCGCTGCATAAGTAGCTGTAAAATTCTTGTGCATCTGGCCTCGTAACGGTTTTTTTAGTGCACGCGCGATAATTGCCTATGAAAAGGGTCAAGTAGCTATGGCCCTTTAAATAAAGTTGATCGAGATAAACGGCGATCGAAGGATGTTGTGAAACATAGTATATACTCGTGGACAGGCCGAGTGTTCAGTGACTCGTAAAGAGACAAAAAAGATTCGCCTTCGATCGCCGTAGCCTTAAACGCCGGGTGAAATTTATCTTGAATTTTGTGCCTTAATTATACTGTGCTGACGAGCGAGTTACGATTGAAACTCTGCCACTGTCGAAGATTAGGATTAGAGTGTAGCAATAGTTAATTAGTGTCGAAAATTCGTATCGCTTCCGTGCGTAGTATTTTGAGCGATTATTTCGCCTCCGTATCGAGAACGATAAACTTGTTTTCGCCGACGATTCACATTATCAACTATTAATACATACGTGCGTGCATCAACTAGTACATACGTTCTTAATTCACGTTCGCGACGAATTCGTATTGTTCGCGATTCGTGTAAAAACTGTGAAGGCTGGCCGGCGACTTTTCCTACACCGTAACGTAAGACAAATTTCGCGTTCCGCCGGGGTATATAAGCAGCCGGAAAGCCTTCGATCTCTTTCAGTTCGTTACTATTTCGTGAAACGTGTATACCGTTGATTTAGAATTTAGACAATCGTCTTATTTCTCGCCTTTTATTCATAATATCGCGATAGATGATACCGTAACGGAGACGTAATTGAAGAATACTTGCGCTCGGGAGGGAAGCTGCGGCGCCCATCGGTGAAAGTTTCAACTTTCACAGGTAAAAATATTTCGCGCTTTTAACAGACAGTTACCCTACTCATTGCTTCGTGATAAAGTAAATAAACGAACTCAACTATATAGATAGTAAATAATTATTTTTTAAACTGACAAGGAATTGGAAACGCAAAGTGTTACCGTATCAGGTGTTATACTTTTTTTGCCGAAGGTACGTAACTTACGATGGCCTTCGAGATGATCGACCGGCGGAAATGGCAACCGAAAGGTAGCCAGCTAAATAAATTCTTTCGGAGACGAGTACCGATCATTAACTGGTTACCGAAATACAACTCGGAAAAGTTGTTAAGCGATGCTATCGCTGGTATTACTGTTGGGCTGACTGTAATGCCGCAAGGACTCGCTTATGCGACGCTGGCAGGGCTGGAACCGCAGGTGGAAAGATATTCTATTAAAAGTTCTACGTAATTCCGTGATTATCAAATCACATTTGATATGATAGTATTCTTTGCAATCTCTGCACACTTATCTAATTCAGAACTGTGTAAACACACTTGAGATATTTAAAACACCGAAATGTGTTCTACAGTATGGTCTCTATTCTGCATTTATGGGAGCTATGGTATACATAATATTTGGTTCGTGTAAAGATATCACAATTGGACCAACTGCACTTATGGCACTGATGACTCATGAATATGTACAGGGTAGAAATGCAGACTTTGCAATACTACTTGCATTTCTTTGTGGTTGCATGCAATTGTTGATGGCTTTCTTGCGTTTGGGTAACGATAGCATATCAGTTGAAATTTTGAACTACAGCACACACCCTTCCCAACTGCCACTTGTCTCAGCTCTAAAATTATTTTGCAGGAGTACTTATAGACTTTATATCTATCCCAGTTACAGTTGGCTTTACCTCTGCAACGTCTGTTATAATTGTCGTTTCTCAGCTGAAGGGTCTGTTAGGTTTAAAGATTTCCTCTCAAGGATTCTTAGATACATTGACTAAGGTGGTGAAAAACATTCATAAGACTAGCCTGTGGGATACTGCGATGAGCTTTTCTTGCATTGCTATTTTGTTAATGTTCAGGGTAATAAACAGTGGAAAATTAAAATTATTTTGCGGCTACAATTGGTCGATTGTGAAATTGAAGTATGTTCTTTTGATTATGTAGAAAATGAAAGATATTAAGTTCGATGCCAACAATGAGAAGCCGAACACATGTCAGAGAGTACTAACAAAGGTGATATGGCTAGTGTCAACAGCTCGTAACGCTATCATTGTCATCGTGTGCTCGGCTATTGCCTATAAGCTTAACTCCGTCGAATTTGGTTCCCCGTTCGTTCTTACTGGCCCAGTGAGATCCGGTCTTCCACCTTTTGGTTTACCTCCGTTCCACACTCGAATCAAGAACGAGACGCTTAGTTTTGCTGAAATGTGTTCAGAGATGGGAGCATCTATAGCATTAGTACCCATAATTGGAGTTCTTGGGAATGTAGCGATTGCTAAGGCATTTGCAAACGGAGAGAAAATAGACGCCACTCAGGAACTAATTACTTTAGGAATTTGCAATGTTCTTGGGTCTTGCGCAAGTGCAATGCCTGTTACTGGCTCCTTCAGTAGGTCCGCCGTGAATCATGCCAGCGGTGTAAAAACACAAATGGGTGGTTTGTACACGGGAATATTAATATTACTGGCGCTGAGCCTGCTGACGCCGTACTTCTACTTTATACCAAAGGGTAATGCTCACTCGCCTTCTCTTCGCTCGTGTCTAGCGTATCAAAGTAACGTGTCTAAGCTTCCTCCTTTCTTGTTCTTTTAGCTTCCCTATCAGCGGTGATCATCTGCGCAGTCATATATATGATCGAATATCAAGTTGTGAAGCTCATATGGAAAACTAGTAAGAAAGATTTGATTCCAATGTTTGTCACATTCTCGTTTTGCCTTATCACTGGAGTGGAGTATGGAATCTTGTTAGGCGTAGGAACGAATCTCGTGTTCTTGTTATATCCGTCTGCACGTCCTACGATACACGTCGATAAATGTACAGTGAGTAGCAAGTTAAAGTGATTCTCTGTCTAATCTTGTAACTTTCGATAAACGTGCATCTTGAACATTTTAGACCACTTCTGGGGCTGACTATCTATTAGTCACGCCAGGGAACAGTCTCTACTTCCCTGCTATAGATTTCATTAAAAAGTCCGTGGGCAATGCCGGAATAAAGCAGGGTTCTAGTCAAGTTCCGGTTGTAGTCGATTGTAGATATATCCTGGGGGCAGATTTCACCGCTGCAAAAGTAAATACTTGGGTACTAAGTACATATGCTTGCATTTTGTCGGCAAAGATTATACGATAATCGCACCGTGTCTTCTCGTTATAGGGGATAGCAACGTTGATAAATGAATTTAACAATCGAAAACAAGGTTTATATTTTTATAATCCGCGATCGGACGTGGTGGCTGTGCTGAAAGGTGCTTGCGGGGAAGAGCTCCAATACATCTCAACGCAAGAAGAGCTGTCGTACTTATTATCAACGCATCAAGGTTGTAATACAAACAGATTACTTGGCATATGCAAATTATTAAGCGCATACTTCTGCTTTACATTTTCAGACAAAACATCGCAACAGTTGTTGGAAATAGCACGCGACAAATCGCACGATCCGTTGATGTTAAGTAGCCCTGAAGTGATTCATCGAAATGGACGCTCCTGCCACGAACTTAGCGAAGTTACGACCACTTTGTTACACGCCACAGCTAGTTAGAGAGATTAAAGGTAATTACGCCTGATTTTCCGTTTCACCGCGAGGTTCTTAGTTTCTCTTGCTCTGGTTTCCTGAAACTGAACTGCACTCGTGCACTTCGTTTGCGCAACTTTGTAGAACATTATCCTTTGAGTCTCAGTATTAAGTAACTTAATGTTCGCAACGTTAAAATGACAACTATTTATTAAGTGCGAGTTGTTAGTAAAATCACAAACCGTATAACGCGATGAAAAAAAAGTTAAGTATATATGACAGATTTTATAATAATAAATATGTAAATACATATATCTTCGTGTACATAAATGAAGCATATTGTTGTATCTCTTGTTTTTTTTTTTTATGTTTGTTGTACCAATCAGAAATAAACGATATGATGTACTTTAAAATCACCTCGCGCTATTATTTACGAACGTCACTTTCCAGTTTCAACCCCGAGGGAAAAGGCACTCGTGTTCTGAAAGGCAAAAGTTTTATTACAGTTTCGTGCTAGCATAAGTAAACCAAAGATAATAAGTTAAAAGAAAGCTCTCATGTACAATGGTAGCGAACCACACGCACGCACACACACACGAAACTTTTACGTTATCGCGATCTTAATGGTTTCGATTATTTTTACTCTTATTCTTCCGACGATATATACACTCTTATTTAAACATTTATAAATTACAGTCTTGTCTTTAAAGTTTTATAATTACAGATATGTAAATACTTGTAGTGAAGAATATATTGCACGATCAATGAAAAACGTGTAACGCTCCATCACCAGAATACCTATCTTCGTAACGGGTACGTGTTTACCCCAATTATCAACAGTATTAATTACAATATAAATTAGATCTTCAACATTCCCGGTAATACTTATAAGTATCGCACTGGAACAATGCGTCCGCTTAATTTCCAATACGTACTACGAACTTTAATTCCGATGTTTTCTTGCACCGAATATCTGCGCACAAACACCTACAAAGAATAGTACGAACGTTGCTTACCAACTATTCCGTAATTAAAGCGTGCACAAAAATACTCCATAATACAATAATCCGCGATACGCACTCCGGAATTACAGAAATCTATAAAAACACACGATTACATTTAATACAGCCCTGAAACGATATCGGTGACTTTCCCGCGATTTCCATTCGCGGACGAGGTCGTGTTCCTCCTACCAATCGGGCTCTCTTTGACTGGCTGATTCCCCGTATACTTGCCAGCGTTGAATCGGTGCTTCCCAAGACCGAACGTGTCGTAAGTTCGCCCAGCGAAGATCCCGGAGTCCTTCGACCTATTCGAGAACCTACCACCGACATTCTCGTTCTGGCAGAACGAGTTGTGCCTAACGCCGTTCTTCGTCAGTATCATGGGCGTGCAATCGAACTCGAAGTCGTCGTTCTTCTTAGCCGTATTCAATTCGTTTTGGCAATTCCATTCGCGGTTCCTCTGCTCCTCGTACAGCTCGTCGCTCCTCAATTGCTTGTTGTTCACGTGCCCGGAGTAGAATTCATCGTTCTTCAAATGTTTGTTCATTGACTCCTCTGCCCTCCCATTCGTCTCCAACTCGTAGCAACTCTTGGTGTCTTCTATTCTGCTGGATTTCGACCTGATCAGCTGCCTGTCTTCCCGCGACTTCTTTGTCTTCGACTGGTACTTGGTCGAGCTCCACTGGCTCTTCTCTTCCGTGATGACAATGTCGATCATCGAGTCCAGACCCTCGTCGATCCTGTCCAGAGACTTGGTCAGCAGACTGGGCGACTTCGGGGCCTCGATGGACCTTGGCTCCCGGGTTACCAGCGGTTCCAGGTTGAAATCCGTCACGTAAAACAGCCCGCTGTCGCTGCCCCCTCTGGAGGAGCACTGGTCCTTCTTGGCGACGTGAGAGACATGGTGGAAGGACTCTGACCTGCGCATTCTGGCCCTGGGGTTCTCATCGCTGAAGAATTCTTGCTCCTGTTTGTTCAGGTTCTCGGAGCTGCCCGGCCTCCCGTAACTCTGAAGACTTCGATGCTCGTCGAAGGAGTTCAAGCTCTCGAACTTCCGGATGTGGCTCTCCACCCTGCTTCTCGCGGATCTTCTGGATCGCGGACTCGAAGCGCTCGACTCGAGGTAATCGTGACTCGTGGACCTGCGAAGGAGCTTCCTTTTCTCCACTTCGCTCCTGTACTTGGAGCCGTGCCTTTGAACGAACCCGTCCGCCTGCCTGCTCGCGGCTCTGCTCTTCAGCCCGCACGAGCTCTCGAAACTTCTAATCGTCTTCTTGTCCTTCACCTCGCTTTCACTGAAGTGTCGAAGATCGTCGAAGCTCTTCTTCAGCTTACCCTCGCTCTCGTTCTCCATTCCCTCCCTCGACTGCTTCTGAAAGTGATTCACCGGGCCGGTACTCCTCATCTGCACCTCGAACGCGGGATTCTTCCCGTTGTACTTCAGCCGAGAGGCGCTCAAAAGAGAATCGCTGCCGTCGCCCAGGGTTTCCTCCTCGATCTCTTCGTCGTGGGAGTTGTAGGTCTCCTCGTGGTCGACGAAATCGCCGTGCCTCACCGCCATGATCGCCGACAAACACGGAGGCGACCTCCTGGGTGGTTGAGGGTGCAGAATGGTTGGTACTATCGCGTCTTCTACGTCGGGCCCCTTTATGACGATCTTCACGCTGCCCTCCACCGAGGATTTCGAGATCCTCCGCGTTTCAGAGTTCACGCGCCTGGCGCCACTGGAGCCCGTACCGAAATCTCGATCGTTGCCGAAGTAGGTCACCTGTTCACCTTTTATCATGCTCTGAGACACATTCGAGCCTGGGTTCGACTTTGTAACCTTGCCGTCGGGTTGATGGTCTCTCTTCAGCACTTTGTCCAGCAAATAGGTGTCGGAATTGTTTAAGGAGATGTTTGAATTGCTTCTGTACACCTTGGATTTCGAGGGATGATCGTCACAGGAGAGATCCTGCTTCACCGTGCGATCCATCCGACTCTGTTCGTGATTCTTGTCGTCGAACTCCTCTTCAGCGTCCTTCACGATGATCCTTAGCTCCTCGATCACGTCGTCTATCGTCGTCTCCTGATCGTTGTCCGGCGACGCGTTCATCTTCCCGTGGCTGGTCCGCATCTGGTGCTTGGTGTTCTCCGGGCTGCTCGACCTCTCCGACGAGCTGATCCCCTCGTCCTCGGCGTTCGAGGAGACCTTCGGCGACTGCTTGGCGCCGAGCACCGTCACCTTCTCGCGATCCTCCAGGTTGTAATTGTTCAGCTTCTCCACTTGAAGCTGTTGGAGCTGTGCCTGCAGCGACGATACCTTTTTGCTGAGGATTCTACAGGTATCCTCGGCACGCACGACCCTTCGCTGCAGGGCGTCCACGTCGACGCAGTTGTGCATCCATTTCTGAACCTCCTTGTGCAGAAGATCGTGCAGGGCGTCCTCCTCCCTGCCGTCCAACTCTTTCAGCCATTCTTGAAGGACCTGCGGCTCTAGTCCAGCTTCGCAGGCTTCGGCCTGCGGAACAGACAACCGGCGGCTCCGTGTTACCAGCGTCGGACAGCGCTCTTGGTTCAACCAAACCGTCGCACTCCCCCAAACGGACAGCTTACCTGAATGTACAGTCTAGTCTGCGTCCGCGGGGCGGATTTCAGGAAGGCGTTCAGGAACGAGACTCCCGCGACTCTGAGCGCGATCGCCGCTCGGGGAGCCAGAAGCGCGCCAGCCAGGAACCGGAACCGTCCACCTTCGCCGTACTTGAGTCTCAAAGTGGAAACCGCCTCCGACACGGCCGCGTGGCCACCTGGGGCTTGGCAGACCTTGGTCAGCAGCTGGAAAGCAGAGAAAGAAGCGAGAGTTCCAAGGAAATTGCTGGATTTAGAATGGATTCCTCTCGCGTGCCACGTTTCTGTGTGCGCATCGGCTGGAAACGGCGCGTAATTAATCGGTACGCGTTACGAAAATGGGAATGGGGCTTTTTCACGGCAGCCTCGCTGGCAACTAAGGGCCGTCGACAGTTCTTTCGCTGGCGAGGCAAGATAATCTGTTTTATTCTCATTATATTCTTGCAGCGCTGCTTCTCTGTGATCACGCGCCGTGCAAGTAATTATCCAGTTCGGTTAGTCAACATCTGATCGTAGCCGCGATGCTTGCCAAGCTGCACTTCCTCGGCCGCAGGAAACAAAAGGCGGGCCAGGTGGGGCTAGCTTGCAAATGAAGCCGAGTAACGTTCGGATAGAGGATAAAAACTGGTTCCGAGGACGGCCACTCTCGAAATAACGGGGCCCCGGGCCCGTGGCGCTGGACGTGTTTGCTGAAAACGCGGGTTTACGACTATCCGAATGGGTCAGAGGCGTAAGCAGCAGGCGGCTCGCGAAATGCATCCAGCCTGACCCACTATCCTCCTCGACTTGGCCAATTATTCCCGCCCATACGTTCCAATTACCCGTCTCTGCTGGAGCTTTGCGAACACGCCCGATCCAGCCGCGATTCTTACGCTACGCGCGGAACACGCGTCCGCGCGGATGTCTGATTGAGCACGGGACGCCCACTTGTAGGGATGTCGATATTATTACGAGTAATAAGGAAACGACAGCGACGCGATAAGACGCTCGCAGCGTAAGCAGATGCGACCACCTGTGCACTTGTGTACAGTGTTTCTGCTCGTAGGACTAAAATAAAATACGCACTGGAGCGGGTTTCTGGTTGGACGCGGGCACCCATCTCCAGGACCATTAATATTAATAAGCGAGCGATAAAATTGCGATAAGGCGACAACGGAAACAGCGCGGAGCTTTCGCTGGGCGAGGGACACGCGACGGACCCGATCGTACCATTCTCGGTCGAGCTTCTTTTTTGATTAACAGTACCGTGGCACTCGGAACGGAAGCGACGATTGTTACCTGGAGAGCTAGAACCCGGGACCGGTTCAAGCTACTGGTCAGGCATACTGCCAGCGCGAGAAGACCGGGTTGAGCTTGCACCAGGAGCCTCGGCGCGTCGGTGCATCGCTCGGCGCAGGCGGCCAGACACTCGACGCATCCCAGCTCGTCCAGAGCCGCTCTTCTAGTGCCAACTCTCGGCCCGGTGTGGCCAGACGAGGGTGGTGAGCTTTGGGCCAGCTGAACGCCGCGAAGGGTCTCCAAAAGCAGGGTGATCCCGTCGGCCGGCGGCGAGGCGAACTCCTGAACGAAGCTGCAAAATAATTTTAATTATCCACTTGAAGAAATCTGGGCGCTCTGAGCTTCTCCATTCACAGAGACGGGCTCGAGCTCTACGATAGCTTCCTCGCAAATGCCTTAATGAGTTCCTTTGCCGAGACTTTGGAGGGCAGAGGCTTGTTGTTCGTAAAGTGTCGTGTCGTTGACTCGGTTTGCATAATTGCGGACAGGTGGACCGGAAGTACCTGCTGAAGGTACGGGCGTAGCGTAGCCTTCGAAGGCGAGCGAGACCGTAGCAGACATTGAACCGCTGACAGAGAGTAAAAAGTGTAATTACATAATTATGGGACCTTGGGATTAAGAGAAAAAGCAATCCGGTTCTATAGGCGCGCCTATAAAACCAGCAAGCAAGCTCCTTTGAGCTTGTCAACGGAGTGATTATAAGAGTGACGGTACAAGAACCCGATAACTATTAATGAAGTTACCGCGATGAGGGGGGGGGGGTGGAGGAAGAGGAGGTAGAGGGGGGCGGGGGCAAGAAAGTACACTTCAATTAAATTACACACTTGTCCAGTTACTGAAACATCATTATTAAAGCATAAATCCCGGGAGCAGCGACAGCCTGTGTCAATACAAGCTCGGTGGGATCATATTCCTCGACATTAGCGCGGAAAGAATCCCACCGTCCAGCGCGTTACGCGACGCCGACGATCGATTTTCATTTATCGTAAGTTTCGAATGTCAGCCGGTGTCGTTGTCGATATCTCACGCCTCATTGTCCTTTCAGGTGGCTCGTTCAGATATCGCTTTATCAGATATCACCTTATCAGATATGCCCGCCGATCGATCTGCCAAGAGAGGAGCAGCATAGTTTCCCCTGGGAACGGTTCCGTGCCGTCGGGTACGCGTGTGACGGCCTTAAGGTAGACAGCTGCAGCCACGAGGAAATAGATGTTATGACTGTCAAACAGTGACAGATCCACGGAGCAGTTTGTTTCGAAGCTGCAGGGGCTGCGTCTCCCGCGGAATAATTCTGTCGTAATGGGCGAGATCTATCTTTGGCCGTGTCACGTTAGTTCCCTTAATTATACGGCTGAAACACGTGTAGCATGATGCACCCAGCTCCGCGCACCTTGCAGCAGACTCTGCCCGGAGCCGTGAGAAATCCTCTCGCAACCAAGGCTTTTGTCGCTTTCTAGCGGCTCCCGTTTTCTTATGTAACCGTGTCACGTCCCCCGGGACGCTTGTAAAACCGTTCGAGAATTCGCCTTCTGGAAGGCCAGCTCGGTTTATCAATGTACCCACCGCGCTATCAAGTCCCGCGCGCAACAGCGAAGATAAAGTGAAACTCTAACCCAGAGCGACGGATGACACTGTCGCGACGAATGAAATATCGCGCGCGATACGGGAAACAGTGAGGACACGAGCGGACGATAATTCGACACCGTCCGCCCACGTGCCTTTCAAGCAACTTCGTTATTATTTTATCAGCCCTCCGAAGATCCCCCTAAAATTCCTCTATTCGTTCCCGGCTCTCAGAGGCGATGATAGAGACGCTAGAAAAAGACGTTGCCTTTCATTCGAGAGTCGACGGAGGTGTAATTACCGCGGTGGAAATTCCGAGGCTTGAATACAGATTAACAAACAACCGTAAATCATTTGCAGCACGCTAGCCGGGGCTTTGGAAAAACACGGCGGGAAAGGAGGAAGAATGAAAAGGAAGGACTGCCATTCACAGAGACGTCCGTCTAGACTCTACACTCTCCAGGGCCCTGGACGGTGACTCTATAAACACCGTGTATAAGCGCCGTGCACGCGGTTTCAATGCATGCAAATGAGTATTAAAACGTTCTCTATGTACTGCGGCCGCATGCCCGTCGCCTATATACCCGCTGCCGAACGGGAGAGAGAAAGAGAGAGTTCCCTTCTAACAATAGATGCATTATGTTACCGGGCGTATTATGCATACCGTGCGAGGTATCGCGATACTCGCACGCGTGTACGAGTACGTGGGCAAGATACACCGGGGTATTACGATTCACGCCGCGAACACGGTAGATCGCCTTTGTTGGAGCGGGCCTTAAAAATACTGGCCTCCCCTCTCGGACACCCGGAGAAAACGAAAGCCCCGTGCGTGGACGAGAGAATGATGGCGAATAACAGGCGTAAAGAGCGAGACGCGCCACCATGGACCACCCTGCGGACGCACTTAAACCGTCGCAGCCGAGTACGCCTCTCCTTCGTTCCCAATAAAATTCAACGAAACCCGCGCCTGCCCTTAAAGGACTATCTCTCCTATCCAAGGGCCCCCGAGGATTTCGCCGGGCAGCCCTGCGGGTAATGTATTCGCGATGAAGAAGTCCTCGCGTGCTCCGGCCTGAAAGGGGACAAAGAGGAATTCGTTCCAAGGAGAACGGCTCCGCTATCGAAAACATGCTTTCCTGGAGACGTCATGCGAGCCTTCGACCGGCAATGGGTGCATTATATTACACCCCGCATTATGCAGACGACGCGACGGCGTGCACGTAAGAATGCCTTCGGCAGACGCGGCTTGAATATCAACCGCTCCTTACGAGGGGCGCACCCTAAAATTTCAACAAGACGAACGACACCGAAACAGAAGAAAACGAAAGGACTCCGAGGCGGGGGCCGCGGACGTTTCTCTTTTCCTGCGACGCTCTCGCCCCTGCGCCTTTTAAAACGCGCGTTACGCAACCCGCGTTTCCAAACATTTTCAGGGAGCAAGGATTAGGCACGCGAGTTTTCATCCAGCGACAATCGATCCGTTGGAAGCAATGTAAAACGGCGCGCGAATGTTCCACGGGAATCTGTTTCAAGGATGGACGAACTCACAGAGGGGATAGATGACGGGGCATCCGCTGGAGTGTAAAAAGACGTCGTGTTCCTGCCGCGATAGATCGTCGTTATTTCCATATGCCGCATAAAGGTCGTGCACACCGGGGATCCGTGAAATATTCAGCACTCTTCTAAACGTCGTAGGGTCAACAAACCTTTTGTGCTGTGTTTGTGCATCTTTAAAGGTGATGAAAAAAAATTATTTTATCTAATACTGCTGACTGTTGGTGGCTGTGACTCTCCGGGTGATGCAAGAAAAGTTCCTCGTCTGCGGAATTTTTAACGCCTCATAACGGTCGTAGTAAAATATTTTAATTTCGTGTATCGGCGGACGCTTCAACCACAAGCATCGAAGAAATGGGGAATTTTACGCACGAGAATGTTTATAAAAAGAAAACGATTGGGGAATATTCCGAGCTTGAAAATTCAAACAATTCTGAAACTTTGTGGATACGCAGGGAATTTCCTCCTGATTACAAAACGCAATTTTTGTTTGCTCCCCAAATTCACTCTAAGGGGGTGTAATTGACCCCTGAAAATCCGGTTACTTCCCGAATTTGTGCTGTAAGTCGCGAAGTGTAAAATAATTTTTTACCAAATGATAGATCTAATTAAAAGAAGTAACTTTTCTCGTGAAACTTTTTTTCCATCTCTTACAGTTCGGGAGTTATAACACAAAATCGAGAAATAGCCGAATTTTCAGGGGTTAATTTAACCCTCTTCTAGTGAATTTAGGAAGCAAAGAAAAATTACGTTGTAATCAGGAGGAAATCCCCTACATTTTCACAAAGTTTCAGATTTTTTGGAACTTTCGGCTTCGGGATCTTCCCTTGTTAGATGATTCCACGGAGAATTTAGTAACGAACGAAAGCCTGCAAGAATGTTTGAAATTGATTCATTATTTATTCTGTAAGGACTTGCACAGTTTTAAAAAAAATGCGTTTAAAGTTTAACTGCTCTAGAGACACGAACGGGTCACTTTTACACCTATAGACTCTACATCTTTACGAATTTTGACGCGAAATTTAAACCCAGCATTCTTCAGACGCTGTACCACCAATATATATAAAAAATAGATTTTTGGAAATTGGAATGCGAAGGTACCCTTAAACGAAACCACTGAACCTCATCTGTCCCAAAGATAATTACGCAAGCACCATTAATTTATCTCGCGGACAACGTTCCGCATCCTGAGGGCTGCAAAAACAATCGACGACTACTCCGCGATTATCTGTCATCAAGGAGCTCTATCTCGCTTTCTAATAGACGCTGCTAATAGCGAATCGAAGCTCGCTGGAACAGGTAAATCGTGGAGCAGGGCACTCGGGGATGCGCGATCTCCATCGCTGCAAGGACCAGGAACGCGTGCATGCCCGTGGAACCGATGCATTACCCGGGCCGCGTAAGCGGCAGAAACGGGATCTGATATCGCGTGAAAAAAAAAAAATAGACTTCCTTGGTTTCCATTAAGTAGGAAGCAGTTACGCATTCGCTGTTACGCGAAGCGGAAGCATCGCGGGGTATCGCGGGTTCGGTGGCCGGTCGAGGTTTCTTCGGCGCGGTTGATATTCCTCCGCGTGGAAAAAGAAAAAGGGGGAAGCGGCTCGGGGCTCCGTATAAAGCGCATCGCGCGGATTTCACGAGCGCGTTTTTCCACCGTCGGCCGAGCAATCGCGTGGTTCAAGGTTCGCTTTAACTTCGATCGCACCGCGAGCGTTCACCGTTCCGTATCCTCGTTTCCACTTGCGATTCCCGGTGTCCGACTCGGGGCACGAGCTTTCATTCGCAGCGTCGCCGGTCGTCCGGTGCGCGCAGAAACGTCGGGCTTTCATGAATGGGCAGAGAAATCCTTTCAGCCAGCCATTCATGCGGGGAAAAGAGTTTTAAAGGATCGACGCGAAGACACCAGCGGCAGGGAATATCAATGAAAACGGCGCCTGATTCGCATGACAATAGCCAGGGCACGCGAGTCCTTTGAGGCCGAGGTGTCGGTGCAAATCACACGCTCCTTTCACGAGCTTTCCGTCACTCGTTTTCAATTCTCGGAAGGACTCGTCTCCCCGCGAGTCCTCGTTTAATTAGAACGATACGCGAATGCCTAATTAAACGCCGAGTTAACAGGCGTTAATTATTATTATTATTTATTAATAAACGGGAATACCCATAGCATACGAACTATACGTAATCAGTAGGAATGACAGAGTCTGATCAGTTAAGATTCTGGAGGTAACACGTAACTGAGTAAATACTATAAACTATACACTAATTGTCTTGCCAAAAGTGAGTAACATGCCTATTTAGCAACGTCAAAAACGAACTCAGGGAGCCAGTAAACTGGTCAATGCCGCTAAAGTATTGGTTCGCCGCATGCATAGCTCGATCAAGCGGGTTCACCGAGTAATACTGGTACTGGGGGACCCTCGAAACAATAAGGGGCTGTTGTATACCAACGTCATTTAAATCTACATAAAGTATTAGTCAGCGCGTTAGTTTTCCAGATAGCAATAGTAAGCATCCTGAAGTCCTTCTTTTATGACCTTATCCGTACCCTATTACTCATCCTTGAACCTCGATCTCTATGCCTCATCCCTTAACGACCGTTAAACTCAGGACAACCCCCACTTTTCAGCTTACCGAAAACCGTACATATATATATATATTACACGCAATTCTTCCAGTCAGAAGCACTTGAGCACTTCAGTCCGAATAGTCTGGACACGAGAATCTAGTTCTGAATCTATAATCTAGTATTTATCTGTAATCGTCTTAGTTTCCGTTATTTGTATAAAGTTATTTAATGAAATAAAAGTAATACGAAAAATACGGAATACAACAGGGCCTAGAACGCATAAGTCTCTGCGGAGCATTGAAAGTAATCAAGGCCAGCAGATCAGAGCAATTTATACGATCATTTATAGCCTTGTAGGAAGATCATGTCAGCGCTACGTCTACGGTCCTCAAGAGTAGTGATATTAAAGTAAGTTAATGACTCGCCGCGCACCTACAGTTCTTCCCTTTCTCTCTTGCGTCGGTGAGCAAACGTACAATGCACTGCAATAACGCGTCAGTTTCCAATGACGGCCTACCCTCAATCCTCCAATCTTAGCGATAGTTAAATGATAATGAAATCCTGCGATTTATCCGGATGAAAGTACCTTTCGCTCTCCTCGAATCTCGTTGCTGGAAAGCTGCGCTCATCGACACCGCCAATCGCGCTATTAACTACAGTTCCATCGAATTATTTCCACCACCTAAGCATTCCCGAGTAATAAACACAAAACCGCCGCAGAATCCTTCGTGCTCCACATAGCACGCGCGATCGGCTTCGATGAAGGAACAAGAGGCAGGGCGCGTAATCGATCTCGACAGGCGATTATTAGCTGGGATATAAATCGACACCTGGCTGGACACAGGCGGGGAAAAAGCGCGCCTATCTAAACGCTCTAATAAGAGCCGGCGAAGTGATACGTGGCTGGATCGTTCGGAATCGAGGATGCGCCTCGTCCAGATCGATTTGCGGATTGAGCACGTCGAGAGGCAGGCTTGTACAGTTATCCGTAATATCGGTATTCGTTTATCCGTGGCCGTTGCTTACGGGTTTTATCCAGCTGGCTCGTCCGCGTATGTGGGACAATCGTCCGCACGACCGTTCGAGGATCCCGCCGATGGTAGAAAATCCATGACGCACGGACAGTGGAAAAAGCCCCGACAGAAAGCATCGTCCTTAATCATCCGACCGCGTAACGGGGCCTAGCATCCTCGAGGATCGACTTCTAATTCAGAGCCCCTGCTCTCCGCGGCGTGTAACCCGGTGAAACGGCCACGGGGCAGGCGGGGACTTTAATTTTAGAAACGGCCGCAGGCCCGAGATGGCAAATTACGGCTGGTCGCGTGGTCAGGTGGTTAAACGCGCGAGGAAGCGGAGTTGAACGCGAGATGTTATCCGTCTAGCTGGCGCGCACATGCGCCCTTTTTGCCGGGGAACTTTTCCTACGCGGACGCCACCGAGGGGCTGTTCCCTCGCCATCTCCCGCCCCTTCCTCCTGCCCCGTTTGCCGCCGCGATTAGGATCGTTTTCATCTATGCGTTCGCCGCCACCGGTGCAGCCGTTCGGTGGAAATTGTCTGGCGATGCGCGCCGGAGAAATTATGATCAAGTAAGGGTAAACGAGGGGAATTAATTCGAGGCGGTTCGCGGGTGGAATTTTGTCCAGGTCCCCTTGTGCACCAGGAATCTTG
Organism: Andrena cerasifolii; assembly: GCF_050908995.1. Lineage (NCBI taxonomy): Eukaryota > Metazoa > Arthropoda > Insecta > Hymenoptera > Andrenidae > Andrena > Andrena cerasifolii. The sequence continues at coordinate 10,365,709 of NC_135129.1, forward strand.
GTGCACGCGATATCTGAGGGAAAAGTTGCTGCTAGGTGGTCCCGCGGGATACGCTCGATCTCTTAATAAGCGCGCGTTTGATGGGCGGGAACGTCGGGCATTCTACTCGGTAGCTTAGAACGCGGATTGAAGAGGGATTCTCATTGCGCCCTCCGTGGCGATTAATTTAGTTCGGTGTGTCTGTTGTATTCCGTATTTTTCGTATTACTTTTATTTTATTAAATAACTTTGTACAAATAACGGAAACTAAGACGATTACAGATAAATACTAGATTATAGATTCAGAACTAGATTCTCGTGTCCAGACTATTCGGACTGAAGTGCTCAAGTGCTTCTGACTGGAAGAATTGCGTGTAATATATATATATATATGTACGGTTTTCGGTAAGCTGAAAAGTGGGGGTTGTCCTGAGTTTAACGGTCGTTAAGGGGGTATACCCGTTTGAACCCTCGGAAAATGTATACATTTTGTGGATTTTTTTACAAGTCAACGGTTTGATGCAGATTTCCCGTTTTTTAACTATGTTTACATAGTATTATGAACTACTTATAAAAAAAGTTTCAGTTAAAAAACTATTGTTTTTCGGAAGTTACGGATACATGTCCGAAAGTCTCTCGATTTTAGACGGCTAAACGGTGGCCCTAAAAACTCGCTCTACGTTCAACCAATTTACTTCAAATTTTGCATGCAGAATCATAATAAGATTCCACATCGTCCAACGAAGGCTTTTTTTATTTCGATTCCCCGTTTATTATTTATAAAGGAAAAAGGTGGATTTTTCTCTTAGAAAAATTTAACTTTACCTTTGATCTCTCACCATTTCTTTATTTTTCAAAATTTTCAAAATCGCCTTTGTTGGACGATATGGAATCTTATTATGATTCTGCATGCAAAATTTGAAGTAAATTGGTTGAACGTAGCGCGAGTTTTTAGGGCCACCGTTTAGCCGTCTAAAATCGAGAGACTTTCGGACATGTATCCGTAACTTCCGAAAAACAATAGTTTTTTAACTGAAACTTTTTTTATAAGTAGTTCATAATACTATGTAAACATAGTTAAAAAACGGGAAATCTGCATCAAACCGTTGACTTGTAAAAAAATCCACAAAATGTATACATTTTCCGAGGGTTCAAACGGGTATACCCCCTTAAGGGATGAGGCATAGAGATCGAGGTTCAAGGATGAGTAATAGGGTACGGATAAGGTGATAAAAGAAGGACTTCAGGATGCTTACTATTGCTATCTGGAAAACTAACGCGCTGACTAATACTTTATATAGATTTAAACGACGTTGGTATACAACATATCCTTCGGCTCGCAAAGTGGCTGCAGCTTGCGCGATTCAATTTTGCGGTTCGATCATCGAGCTGGTGTACCGACCCAGACCAAGACGAGCATAGGAATCGTAACTCTATCGGTCCGGTCAATTAGGCGCGCGTCTAACGGCGGTGATTACGCGCGTTATGAATGAATACGAATGAACAGGCTTCGGGCAGTTCGGGACAAACATCGTCGATCTTGCGAGAGGCTCGCGAGCCACCGACGTTCGCGAACAAATCCTCCCGTTTATGTCCGATCCTTAATCATTCCGGCGCCTAACGGGGACGAGACTATCATTTTGCCCTTTGCCGGACCGCGATACCCGAAGCAGCTCGACTCGCGCCGATCTCGTTACGATCCTCGCGTTGCATCGGGATCGCGGAGGGAGCTGGCTTCTTTGTTGCTCCTAACAGCGACGAGTGATATCGCAAAAAGCGGGCTTATTACAGGAAACGTAGAATGGTTTTTGCCGGCGACGAAGGTGGAGATTGATGGTCCCTCGGGCCTTATCGCCGTCAAGGAGTTAATTTAATCTTCGCGTCGAGTGAAATATCGTGGAACCGCGGGGATCGAGCCAGACGAGTGCTTGAAAATGCGATTCTAGCTGAGCAAAATTATTTTCGTCGCTACTTTTGCCTTTAATATACCTGTACACTTGAATAGTAGTTACTCTTTTATTATTTTTAATGCTCTTCTTCTCAACTTATTTATGATTCTTTTGGGGTAAGTAGAAATACAGGTTCCCTCGATAAAAGATAATATATTGAAAACATATGGTATAAATATGTACAAACTTGTGCGATATATTTTTAATTTTAATAATAACACCTGTATTTTTACTTACGCGCCAAAACAAATCATAAATACCTAGAAAAAAATATTCACAGTAATAAACGAGTGAATACTATTCAAGTACACGCGCAGCTATTGTAAAATACTAGAAGAAGTAACGACAAAAATAATTTTGCTCAGCTGGAATCGCATTTTAAACTACTGTGACACGGAAAGTCAGGCGCAAGGAAGGTTTTAATATCCAATCGAATACCGAACAGCCGAAATGTTCAATTCAATGACAGGAACTAATAAAGGCAAACGAGCTGGGGTCGAGGATAACATCTTCCTGGCTGATCGCGTTCCTTGAATCCAGCGAATATTGAAAAAGCAAGAGGATCGATATTCGCTTGACATTTCGAGGATCCTTTGGGCGCACGGGACAAAATGTTTTCATTGAACGTGGACAGGTTTAACGGCTCTCGACTAATCCGGAGTCGAATCGAGAAGGAATTTTTACGAGCCGGTACGAGATCCACACGCGTGGCCCTTCTCTCGTAAAAACCCGCGTAAAAAGTAACTGTACATCCCGGCGAGTTGGGCCTCCTCTTCTTCCTGTTCGATTAGTATCGGGGACTTTCGAGGTGTCGTTAGTTCCAGCGGGAGAGCGCTCGTCCAGCTATCGGCTGTTCTAATTGTTCACGGATAATCAAGTACAGGTTCTTCCGGGTGTCTTCGGCATCGTTGAGGAGTTTCGTTCGAAAGTGAAGCTTGTTGCCGATCGAGAGTGCGCGCGCTTGAAACCGAATCGGCCCCCCTTTCGAACATATGAAAACTCCGCAGCCGCCATTATCACCGTTTACAGTTACACGATTAAGAATACCGATGTTAATCGCGAACGTGTTCGTACTTCCCCGAGCGCAGATGCGAGTCGGAGATATGCCAAGTGGGACAATCGAGTTTGGTCCCGATTTCGCAACGCGAACGAGGAATTCGATTGAAACGAAACGCGACGGGAGAAGTCGCAGCGGAGTCTGTTGAAAGGAAGTCGGACGGTGCAGGGTACGAACCTTGGGAAGGCCAGCCTGAGGTCTGCCCTGAGCTTGTTCAGCAGCTCGCTGACCGACGTGAATTGTCTCAAGGTCATCTCGCCGCTTCCGGAAGCGTAGCCGGAACTCGAGCTGGTGGTGGACGGCAGGGTGCCCTGCGAGTCCTGAGCGCTGCCTAATGGCCGTCTCCCCCATCGTCTCAGGGCGATCGCGTAGTCCTCCGCGTTGTACGTAGGCGGTCTGAGTCGCTCCTGCAAAGAGAATCGGGAGGCTGTAGCGTAATTGTTCGCCGGTCTCGCTGGGCATCGTTGCGGAGCGGTTGCGGCTCGCCGGAAGCTACGCGCCGGCGTTCAATTTATCCTCGCCTGGCTTCGAGGAAAGTGTACGCAGCCTCTCTCGAACAAGGACATCTGCATCGGGAAGTGAAGTCGACAGAAATGAATAATGCAGCTCGCACGCAATGGCGTCTCCAATTAAAACGAGATCACTGGACGCAGCGAGCGCGCGCTCCCCGGTGCGGGGATGCTTTGCGCGCGGCATGAAAGATCGAAAATTGATTCAGCGATATCGTAACTGTTGGAGTTCAACGAGTCTCAGTGTTAGGACTAAGGGGCTGCGTTTCTTTCTCTTTTTCTGGAGAAGAGGGGCGAAGGGTCTTGACCGGGGCATAAGGTGACGACCGTAGCCAGTCTGAAAATTGTGACCAAACCGTGCAGATCGCGTTCCGTCTCTTAAAGTCTCTTTTTTCTTGTATACTTTTATATATAACCAACTAACATTAATACGTGGACACACTGTGTATTGTCTATCTATACAGGGTGTCCCACTAAGGAGTGGACAGCGCGATATCTCTTAAATTTCATCTCTCTGAAAAACCGAACTTGACCATCGTATCTTTTAAAATAATAATCGAAAACAAAATTCGTTCGCGCTAATAAATGGGCCCCCTCGAACCATGCAATTGCCTATTTTTTTTATATTTTTATCGACAATACTTTAAGAGATATCGCGCTGTCCACTCCTTAGTGGGACACCCTGTACAATAAACCATAGTTGTGTTTATAGTGTGACATTTATTTCCAACCTCTCCGGAGTAATTTCCAACAGTAACTATTCCCTGGATGCCCCGCATCGAACGAGTCGCGAAATCGCGCGATTACGCCGCCGCTGGACTATGAGATATTCATGGCCTGGTAGTGGGAGGATGGTCCCGAGTTAATTTCACGGCGCTTGCCAGCATAAATCGATAGGATTACAGTGATTATCGCCTGGCGGTGCATAGGTTGCCGATACGTACAGGTAACGCCGGGGATTGACTCTCCCCGTTGAAATCCGGATCGATCGTGGAAATTAATTCGCCGCCGCTGAACCTCGTCGACTCCGGCTCGTATTTACGGGAACGCAGCAACCGGAGCGGTCACGCCTCGTAAGTAATTAGAAGAATACCTGGTGCGAAACCCAGGAACAACCTTCCTCTTCGCCGATCGCAGTTTCGTCAGCCTTCTCTCCTACGTTTCGAAGAGTTTGAAAAGAAATCGCTCGCGCCAACAGTCGGCGATTAATCAGCCCGACCACGAGCGCCTCCCAAGTGAACCCAGGGATCATTTAGCGATCGGTTTACTCGCAAGGTTGCGCGGCAGCTTTCTAAGCCGCTGGATCAAGGATACCGCGGGTGGTTCTGAATAAAATCGCCTGGTCAATTGCGGTTCGCTCAGCGCGGTCGACCGGCGGCTAGCCCGGGCCGGGGGAGAAGTCGAGTTTCTATTTCGTGGTCGCCACTGCGCTCGGCGCGCGAAAAGCAGACGGGACCGCAAGACCTCCGCGTTTTTTCCCCGCGCCTGTTCTTCCGAGGGAAATGGTCCGCGTTTCTAGCGCCGTGCTCGGTAGCCTCGAGCTGGATAAAGAAGCTGGACGGTGCTCGTAGCAGGAGGCACCCGGGGTCGTTGACAGTCGGCGATCGATCATTGACTAATTCATCGGTAACGGCGGACGCTGATGGGCCATCATTCGTTTGATGAATACGACGGGACCTAGGCCTGTAACGGGCCGTTTTTTTTTCGTTGTTGCGGAAGGTATAAAGTAATTAGAGCTCCCTTCCAGGATGCGCGCGCGATATCGTGTACGTAAATTGTCTAATGGCGATCGTGGTAGAGTAGAGGTGTGCATAGATCAATCATCGCTCGTCGTTCCTTTTTTTTTTCGAGGGGGATTGCGCGAAACGGGATCCGTCGGGGCAGGAAATCGTTAGCGGGGAGGGTTTAAGTCGTAACCGTTGCAATTATGCAGGTAATTAGGCAGCCGGTCGACGAAAATGATGCTGCGACCAGCCGAGGGCCGCATGCGCATCGCGCGCGAGGATTCATGCGAAACAAAACAAACTCACGTGCAACCTACATACGGGAACGTCACGCTTTCTTGCCTCGCGTAACTGCCCGGCATTTTGTCATTGCTCGCGCCGTTCGTTTGACAATAATCAAGCGGAGCGCCGCGATAGAGGCTGAATAATTCTGGGCGATAGGATCGCGCAGGCTAATCTAGAGACGGGATTCTACGAGTACTGCCTGATCTAATTTCCAGCGGCGGTGGTCTCGAGTTTTCCCCGATTAGGTTCGAGTCCCGGGTAAAAGTAGCTTTTCAAACTTTCACGCGCATTCGAGTGGGAATGCCAATGTATCGTTTCGTTCCATTAACCTTCCCCTTGTAATCACCGGAATTTCTCAGTTTTCTCTTGCCCGACGGCGCGGACGCTTCGGAACGAAGTTGCTCGCCGTTATTGAATAATTGCAATTTAGGTGGAGCGTAAGCGCAGAGGATTAGAGGCTTTACGCTCCACCGTGGCTTCTCCGCGGTATCAATCACATTACCCCTGACAAATTACCTCCCTCGCAGGCCCGCGACGCGTACAAATGCCGGCCGAGCGATTGCGAGCCGCAGAATTCGATGCATCCGACTTGGCGCACGCTAATGCACGTCGGGTTATTAAAACCGCGGCTCGGTTAAGTGCGAAATGAATGATTGTTTCGATGATTCACGCGGGAGGGCTAATAATCGGACGGTTGACAGTGCCTACACCGCGGAGGCTCGCGCTTTATAAATTAACCGGGCCGTCGGTGCGCGTGCGCATTAATTACTCAGCGGAGCGCGCGCTCTTCCAACTGTTAATCTGCCGGATCGTTTCATCTGTTCTGGACGGGGCTTCTATTCGCGCCATAAATTTGCAAATTCTTTGGAGGAGATTCGCGGTGCTCGATGCTCCGAGAAACTGGCTGCTGGATTCGCGCGTCTCAGTCAGGAATTAACGCCGGGCGCAGGGGCGTATTGAATAATTGGATGAAAAAGTCTCGTTCCTATCAATTATCGTTCGGAATTCCTTGCAGCGTCGGCCCGATAATTGCAATGAAAAACGACGCGCGCCGGGCCTGGATGCATGCATAATGCGGCGATTACGACAAATAGATTAGAACTGCCACGATTATGATAGGAAACAAGCCGATTCCACGAGCTCAACTGCCCGTAATCTTCTTCCTTTAACACATTTCTGGGCCGTTTATCGAGCCTCTGGGACGTGATGCGATTCTCGCGACGTTCCACGGAGAAAACGAGCAGCAGGGCAGCGCGCGCCTACCTGTACCCTCTATATTGACTTAATGTCCAAAGATATGCTAATCGAAAGCATCCTGGCTGCGCCTGGATACGCGCGACGGTTGCTTTAGCGTCGTCCAGCGCGCACGACTGGCGCATTCCTTCTTCTTCTTTTCGCCCGTCCAGAGTCCCCCGGTGTCGTTGACGCGATCCTTCCGATAAAGGTGCACGCAGCTTCCTCGAGGAGCACTCACCTTTTCCGGTTGGGGCCCCCAAGGCTTCACCACCAGCAGCTCCTCCTCCACGTTCGGCGCCATGTCCGACTCGCTGGAAAAATCAGAGACAATCGTCTTTACTCCGCGCTTGATAAAGGACGCGCTTAGCTGGTGTTTCGCACTCGGCGGACGTCGAGAACGATCGCGCAGCAAAGCGGGTAATTGCGAGCGCTGCACATGTCGACGGAACCGTCCGCGAAGAATTTCCACGGTGGAATTCTCAAACGGTACCTCGCTCGCTCGCTCGCTCCGTTCTGCCACAACGGAGTTGAAGCTCGGCAGCCTCCGGCCGCTCCGTCCCGATCGCGTTTCTATCTGCTGCGGTGGCCTAAAATTCGGTTCCGCTAGATCCCGAGCGGATTGCACGGTTCACGGCTGCCGGTGATGCAATTCGTTATGGGAAGCGTCGCGCGATAGCGCAGACAACGCCATTCCTACCTGACGCGCGCAACGAGCTTCTGCCACAGCCACCCCGATCACGCCGCTACGCTTAAAGGCCCCGGGCTAATTAGCCTAACGAGTTTACAATAACAATTTCATTAATTAACGACTTTCACACCTCATTAGGGACTCGCCCGTTGATTAGGCGCCGCTCGTTCGCTCGTACAATGTTGCGATCGAATATTCATGCCGCTCCCGGCCGATGGGATGCAAATGGATGCGGGGCGCTGACGGCCGAGCAGAAAATATTCGCCCGGGTCAGGCCGGGGTGCGAGCATGCGGCGTTGCAACTTTGTAATTAACGGCTGTCCGGCTGGAAAACTACGAGCCCCCTGGAAGGGGACGGGGGAAGCTCGCGGCAGCCAGCTGTGATCGGTAGTTTGAATACCATCGAAAGAAGCTGAGTAACTCTTACGAAGCAACCTATCAGTCCTCGCATCAGGACTCTTTGAAGTTGGAAAAAGAGGAGGCGAGGCAGAAGGGATAATTCTCTCGTCCCCACCCCCCGGGTAGAGTAGAGTGAAGTAGAAGTTCGCACCATGCGAGTTTCATGGCTTGAGTTGTGGCAGCTGCCAATGGTGATTGGCAGTCAATTGTCAATCAAGGTGGAGTCACCAGTGTCGAATTGTGTGGCTGTGCTTCGTATCGTTATCGTACAATGCGGTGAGTACTGAATTCGTTAGTGCTGATGTAATATTCTCGTTTCTAGGAATCGATATTATTCCTAGAAATTGATCAGTAAATAGTTTAATTAGTATGTCGCCTGAAAGAGCTGAAATTGTGCTATTCAAAAGTACTGATAGAAGTTTTCACCTCTCCTCGCGGATAACACGAGCGGTTAAACAATGCAAGCTCCCCATTAAAAAATTAGCTCGAAGTAGGTGAAGCAACGAAAAGAAAATCTGAATGCGAACGTGCGAAGAAATAATTAGAAAAGCGGAAGAAAATTAAAAAATAACATCTACTTGTGAAAAATTTTGAAAGAAACGAAACAAATTGCTTCCGAAAAGAAAATAGCCCCACCATCAACGTCTATGGAAAAAATAATTTACAAACTACGAAGGTGAGGGTGGAAAAAAAATTAATTGTAAACTATTAGTCGTTTTGCTATATTACCGCAACTATTGTATGTAGGAAAATAAAAGACTTCTGTGAAAATTTCTCGTTGCGTTCTTTTATCCCATAACATGCGAACTTCTGCCCCACACGTTGGGTAAAAGTATATTACGAATATCGAGGATAGTAGTTATTTTTACGCAATGATATTTGCTATCAGTGTAATACCAAGGGTTTTAGGAAAGTTTAAACTTTAGTGTAACGTAATAAACTTTAGTGTAATACCAAGGATTTTAGGAAAGTCTAAACTTTACTGTAACGTAATAAACTTTAGTGTAATACCAAGGATTTTAGAAAAGTCTAAACTTTACTGTAACGTAATAAACTTTAGTGTAATACCAAGGATTTTAGGAAAGTCTAAACTTTACTGTAACGTAATAAACTTTAGTGTAATACCAAGGATTTTAGGAAAGTTTAAACTTTACTGTAACGTAATTAAACTTTAGTGTAATACCAAGGATTTTAGGAAAGTCTAAACTTTACTGTACCGGACATGACTTTTCTTTTTAAGATCATAAAGAGTGAAATTAATTGTTTTGCACCCCTAGATGTGTAAAAAAAAGGCCACCTTTCATATACCACAAATTCAAATCTAAATATGGGTCACTTGATCCAATGAATCGCTTAATGTTCAGTGCTAGCTCCTATGTAGACTATGTCGACTTCTTTTCCGGTATTAGTTCCTCTTTCAGTTGTAAGCTCTTCAGACTATTGTGTCAGGAAAATCCTATCGCGTCGTTGTAACTGTGCTTTGTATCGGGCAATGCCCGTTTAATTTTCAATAATAATAACAACTTTAAGCGCGCACTCTTACCTCAATCTACTCTACTCTCCAGTTCTACTCTAACTCGAGGTAAACTCTTTCGAGGTAAACGTCTCCGCCCCAGCGGTTTAGAGCGAGGCAAGGGTATCGAGGTACCTACTCTGGAATCTCCTCCAAAAGTGAAACTCGACTAACGATTGGTCGAGGGATGGAATTTAATAAATTGAAGTATTTAGGCTGGCCCGAGTGGAAGATAGGATCTAACAGGCGCGGCCTGTTATTTCGATAATCTCGCCCCTAACGAAACATGTTTCCCGACGCGAAGGGGGCTTCGGACGCGACGTAATGCAGCCGATTCCGCTTCGCGAAGGACGTGGATCGCGAGAGGACACACCGATCGGGCGCTTCATTTCGCGGGGCAAGCCACGATAATAATAGGAGTCACGATCGCCGCGGTCACGAACCGGTGGGTACGGACCCAGTACCGACTGATCGAAAGAGGGCCACTACTCCTTCTTCGCGATCTCCCTCGGAAAAGAACGATGAAAATTATGACGGTAATGCTCGCCCAGCCTCGGCTCTGACCTTACTAGGGCCCGGCTGCCTCGAATCGCGGCCGATTCAGGTAATCCCGCCCCTAAGTACGGCTATCAGTGATAATGACTGGAAAGTATTATAATCCAGCAGGTAGAAATTGGTTTTCCGCGGGGGACCTGCCCTGTCGGGGTAATCGATACCGTGACGCGTCGCGTTATCAGAAATTATTCCGCGTTTTCTCACTTTCTTGCGAGCATCAACAGAGGGATCGCCCTTAAAACACCGCTAACAGAGGGATCGCGTAGCCTGCACTTTGCGGAATGGGTAAATAGGACAGATTTACGGCAACAGGCTGATCGGGGACGATTTTCAGCGAGACGGACAAACGATCTCGAGCCGAGTGAGTTTTAAGGGATCATTCCGCTGTGAAGACGCGAAAGATTGTCATTACTTTAGGATTTATTTTTTAGTAAACGAAATGTTCAACGTAAATAACATTTTGTCTACTTATTAATTCACTCAATGACAGTATACAAAAAAATGTGTTTTAAATTTTTAACAGCTTTTTGTTAAATATATATCACATTGAACTGAGCGCCTTGATAAAGCAATGTATATACTGCTGGTGCAGGTGATTCCGGGAGAACGACGCATGTAAAGCCAAAAATTCGAAGTGTGTTGTAGTCATTATGAGTGTGGTTATCGTTGGGGACAGAATTATTTTGACTGATAAGAAAATAACAACATGGCGGAGGTTTGAAATTTAAATGTCGAAGTACGGTTAATTTGTCAATCACTCTGCCTGGTAAAAAGCTGAAATTGTTTCCGAGGTCCCTGCGATACCCCCTGATGCGCTGAATAATGTGTGCAAATTTCAGACTGATTGGTCAAATAGTTTTTTTGCAATCACCTGGACAATTTAAAAAAATGTCGTTTTCAGATAACCGCGTTTAAAGATTTAAAAAACAAATTAAATTTTTTTAAAAACTTTTTCTGTATAATATAAGAATAACTTAGTAAATGCCAAAAAGATTTATTGCATTACATGCTGTATTTAAGGAGAAAAAAAATCTTTAAAAATAGCTTAATTTTCGACCGATCAAAGTAGAATGATCCTTTAAGGGAGGAACACTCGCGGCGGGTAAAGAGAACTCGCGACAAGAACGAGATTACAGATAGCAATGGCTCTAATTGTAGTTCATCGTACTTGAACGCGGAATCTACAATTAGCTTTGGTAATGGATACTGATCGCGGTGGTTAGTTTAAGAGGAGTTTCCTTCGTTTCAATTAATTGCGAAAACAATTACTCCGGGCCGTTTAACGCGTAATAGGAAGAGGGCATCGGACCGTGAACGATTGATGGCGGAGTCAAACACTTGTGCTTCAGTTTCCTCAACCTATTCCTTCGTTCCGTGAATCTCAAAACTTATACCGGCATATAGCGACGAATAGGTGTTATGCAATTTGTTTGAAGCAGGGTTACAGGCACTTCATTGGCGGATTAACGCGTGCGGTTAGCGATCGTCTCGCAGAAATGTGGAGCGTGCGTGCCAGACGCAGTTAAATGCCGTTTAATCGCCGCTTAGTAATAATTATTATCGCACGTTTGAATATCACGGCGGAGGACTGTTTATGAAGCCGACTGACCTGCTATATGGAAGCACCATAAGCGTAAAGATCGCAGCCGCGAGTTTAAGGTATTTCCAGAGCTCCGAGGAGCGACGGTGTCATTAAGGCGCGCCATTTCGCCATTTATTGCGCGAGGATGGTTTCCCCTTCGCAAAACGGCGGTGCGCGTTTCGATGAAAATGATCGGTCTGCCCGCAATACCGGCAGGCACGTGGGACTTGAAACAGCGTCAGGCTTTAATTACAGTATATCATTTGCGATTTTTCACGCCGTCGCGAATCCAATTTCCTGGAGCAGTGCGATACACTCCCAGGAAACCTTAAAGCACGTACAGGAGCCTTAAAAACACTCTTCGGTTATTTATTACAATTTACGTCCATTAGAGTAGAGTTAGAATATACCCAAACGCGTATCAGAGATTTGGTTCATCAACTATCCGAGATGATGGATCTCGGGGAAAACGTTGCTCGATCCGGTGACGGGGAAGCCTGGCGTGTCAAAGGAGGGCCGCATCGCGGAAACGTCAGCCGTGGAAACGCGTGCCCGTCAGATCGGCGATCTTGAGCCGAGCACGGGCATAACGTAGTAGCGAAGGTAGCCGCGGAGTAGGTAGATACTTACTCGAGGAGGACAGCCGAGGCATTGACCCGCGCGCGAGCGGTTACTCGCGCGTACACACGCACTTTTCCACCGCCCGCGTGCGTACCAGCCTCTCGACATTGCTCTCCCAGCTATCGCGTCCTTTACGGAATCGGAATCCCAGCTTTTCCCCCTGCCGCGGAAAATCGGCCAGCCCCTACGGACAATTCGTTACGCAGCAGCACGGCTGCGGGACGAGTCCCGCCGTCAGGTTCAACGACATTCGTCCTGAACAGGTTCAACTTGGCGATATTGAGCGATGCCCCTCAGTGTGCCAATGCCGCTCGGGGCCCTCTCGCCAGGCGAGCCGCTGCTTCTGCGTAACGTTGCTGGAAATCGGGTCGAGGCGCGGAGCAGCTGCACGGACCCATTTCGAGTACGTCCCTTCGCGCGTGGTTTTGCGTTCGGCGCTCGGAAGTCGGAAGGGAAAAATCCCATGTGCCATAGCTCGCCCCGTTATTGCGGCAAGTGGTCGCTGGGACACCCATGGCTGCCTCCGAGTGTGCTGCGGAGGATTGTCGCGTGCAGGATGCGGGAACGCACGCTCCGCCCGTGAATAGGTAATGCAATGCGCGAGGAGGCGCCATGACTCGCTTGCAGCCGGTGTCCTCCTGCTTTGCCGCGAGCTTTGCGCCGCGAAAAATCCAGCGATCGTCGATGCTGCGCCGTTGATCTTCGAGCAGGCCATTAGTGGGATATGCGAGGGCATGGAATTTCTGCCGTTCCGCGGGCTACATAGCGGGCCGCGTCTTTATGATAGCGCACGCTCCGCTTCGAATCAATTGCGCTCCGATCCCGCCGACGGGGCTGCTCCGTCCGAAATCTTGCCAATTACGCCATTACCCAAGACCTTCTTTCTCCCACTCAGCCGCACACTCGTTGCTCTCCACAGCCGCGAAACAGCTCCGAACCGTGACACTGCAAGCTCGCGGGGCAGTAGAAAAGATAATTAACGCAATTTGCGGCTGAATACCATCAAGTGATTCCGCTGCGATTACGCTGCCGCCCGAAAAACACTCGCGAGGGCCCCTGCCTCTCTGATTCTTCGCCCTTCGTTAATTGGGGAGCGGTTTTTTTAAGGGGTCATGCTCGGTCAGGAGGCCGAAAAAGGGTGGTCTTTGGAAATTTTTTACTCCAAAGCTAAAACACATTTCTGAAAAAATCTTTTTTCCTTTTAAGGACTGCATCTACTACTGTGCATCGTAATTTTTTTATCTAAAAATATTTATCAATAACTGAGTTATTGTCTATCATTCGAAGGTTCTCTAAAAATAAAGGCTTCTGCGGTGACCACTGCTGCTCGAAAGTCGAGCATCTAAAATAAAAAATTCAAAGGAGTTTACTTATTATATTATCTAGTATTTGAACGAAGGATTTTTTATCCGATGCTTAGTTTTCTTTTAATCGACGAAAATCAGGCACGATTTATGATGAAAATTGAAACTTTTACTTTAAACATCAGCCATTTTTCCCAAATCAATATTTAAAAAAATATTGTCGCTCAAATACTAGATAATATAATATAATAAGTAAATTCTTTTGAATCTTTTATTTCAGATGATCGACTTTCGAGCAGCAGTGGTCACCGCAGAAGCCTTTTTTTCAAGAGAACCTTCGAGTGATGGACAATAACTTAGTTATTGACAACTATTTTTAAATAAAAAAATTACGATGCACAGTAGTAGATGCAATGCTTAAAAGGAAAAAAGATTTTTCGAGAAATCTGTTATAGTTTTCGAGTAAAAAATTTCCAAAGACCACCGTGTTTTCGGCCTGCCGACTGAGCACGACCCCTTAAATCTCCGCTCGATCCCGCGGGGAGTTCGTCGAGAAGCAAAGTCGCTCGGCCGAGGCGAGAATCGCGAAGCTGTTTCGAGCAATTACACCGCGGAATGAAGCGAATTGGACATGCACGGCGCATTTGCTTCCCTTCGGGGGCTATTACAGCGAAGGTCGCACGAACTGGGGAAGCGTACGGTTGGATCCATAGAGGCGAGCACATTGTAAGCATCACGGTGCTCGTAATGCTTCCCGTCGGCTGTTTGCTCGCGGTAGTATCGGTTATCTCGGCTGAAAGGGACGAGGAGAGAGCGCGCCGTGCTGCAAAGAGGCGCCATGGCTCGCCGCGGTTACCAATCCCGCTTTGAATCCGCCTGAAAAATCCCGTCGATCGAGACCTCGGGATCGTCGATCTTGACGACCATTAGCGGACTACACGAGAGTCCGAGGCAGATTTTTCCGCCGCGGCAGCGGGGCTCTCAGCTCCCTGGAATGCTAACCGACGCCCGGAAGTGCAGTTGATCCTCCATACCTGATCTGCCAGCGATCCGAGAAAGAAGTCGATTCGCATTCCCCCGTTCCCCGGCGGAAAAAACCTCCTCGGATATTTGCCGAGGCGCGTGGACCCGTTGCGCGCCCGCCGAACGTCTCGCGCCACCTCTGCCGCCCTTGCACCCTCCGCGCCCGGAATTTCCGCGCCGAACCCATTCGATGCTAAGCGGCCGCTAATCGGCCAGCAGAGTCCGACGAAACCCCCGGGGGATCGTTTCGAAAGCAGCGTCAAACATCACCGCGTCACTGGATTCTGGATCGTCGCCTGTGCTTTTGCAGTGAAAAACTGCGGCGCCATTCAGAAACAGTTATACGGGTCAGGCTGCTGGAAAGACGCGACAATGGAAGCTGAAGCATTGACGTCTACGCGTGTACCAACGATCGTGAGACTTCCCCGCGAAGAATGGACGAAACGCTGGTTCCGGCGAAACGCGATAATTGGTGGGATTAAGTAAACTGTAAACACAAGCGCGCGCGGGTGCCTCGGAGCAGCATTCTCCTCGTACACGAAAATGGCGCGCACAAGCGCTCACCGCGCAGCAAGAAAAGAACGAGCAGATCCTTCCCGGATGATAATTAGCCCAGCAACAACTCCCTTCGGCGTAAAAGGCTAATCTACGATTAACCCAGCGCTTTTTTTTTCTCCGCCCGCGGTATAATGCCCGCGCTGCGGCCGCGGTAATTGTTGCCATTTTTGCGCGCCATTATCTGCGAATTTAGATCTCCGCGGCCACGTTCGCCGACTCTGCATCCCTGCCGCCGTAATTTCCGCTTTCTAAAAATCCCCGCGTATCTCTCTCCACTGGCTGAAGGAGCAACGAAGCGGCCTGGGTCGACGGTGAATCTTCCCGAGGGCCGAGCTCCGATTCGAGGCTTTAACAATAGCATCGTCGAGCTTACTGTCAAAGCCGAAGCGCGTTATTACCTCGCTGGATCTGGAAAAGCGGAGACGGACGCTCGAGGGAGGGATCGGTGGAAAGTATCGGAAAATTCCAGGCGATGATTTAACGCGCTCATAAAACGCTTAATGCCAGCGATATCTCGACGCGGCTGGTTTTCACGAGGCCGTCACGCATGACGGTACCAGGTGAAAAAGTAAGGATGACCTCGATCTAGGATGAGCACGCACTCCAGGATGCTCCGGGGCGTTCGGTTATGCGTGTATTGATTACAGTATTCCGCGAATCGCTACCGTGGTTGGGACACAGGTAAAAATGGAGGGGAAAAAAAGTACGGGAGGAAGAGGACAGGGGGAGCGGCCGCTGCCGCCGCGGTGCGGGATAATAAATGTGAGATTGGATCTCGCCGGTCATCATGTTGCCTCCGACTCGCTCGAGCGAGCAACGATCGAGATTATTTGAATATCGTCCCGTAAATGCTCGCTCGGCCAACTGAAAATGACGGTCGTAAACACATAGTTGACGATTATAAACAACCGGGGCAGGCCTCCTCGGCGATAACGCGAGGGGGCTTCTCCGCGGAGGAAAGTAGTGCATCCGCGAATCGAGCGCCGGACACCTCTTCTCCGAGGAAAAGCTTCGACGGACCGACAATCCCGCGCGTGAGGAATTCACAGTGTTCAGGCGAACCTGATCGAGTCGTCTGCAGCGTTGCTTCTCCCTAAAAACAGCCTCGAGCCCGGCAAGCTAGCTCCGGAGGATTTATTATCGCGACGCGTGAAACTCGGGTCGGCGTCTAGCTTTCCAAAAATTTCTCTCGCGTGAAAACTGTGTTGTTTAAGTGTCGGTTAATTTTTTTTTTGCGCGAGGTGCTGCTCCGTTTACTCCGAAAGGGGTTGTGACACTCGGGGCGGAATCGCAGCCAGGCGGCGCGGCGAGGGCAACACTCTTCTTCGCCGGTGATTTTCATACGCGCGTGCGTAGACGCGACTGATTGTTAGTTGTTATCGCGGTAAACACGACGCGGCGCGGATTGCGCAAGGCGAAATGATACGTTGCCGACGGCCGCGCGGCAGAGACGCGAGAAGAATTACGAGTGGACCGTGGCTAGAGCGTGGCCCATCTAAACACAGAGAGCAGAGACGCTAACTGGATTTTTGCCGCGGTAATGCCGACCCTGGTGAACGGGTGAACCCGCGTAAACACTGCCCTCATCCGCGATAAATTATGCGTCGGAGAGCAGCCCGGTCTCGCTCCTCCTTCTGAATAATCCCTGGTCCGTTAACCCCGGACCACGTGCAACGCACGTACGAATGGGATCGATTTTGTTCGCGGGGCTGATGCACCGTCGGCGCGTAGGTATTAACGCTAAACATCACCGGCCGCGGAGTCAACGATCCTCCGTATCCTTGATACAAGCTGATAAACCACGGCTGGACGGGACACGCGTTAAAGGATTAATAAGAACCTGTACCGTAATCCTTACCCGTCGCCGCGCTCATTTGCACGGGCCAAGTGGCGAGCATCTCGCGCGCGATCTCCGGCGCGGAAACAATGCGCGTATTCGTGATGCAAGCGAGGTGATCGAGGGTGTGGTTCATTTGCGACATAGAAGCAGAGCGCGCTGTAAGTCAGCAGCACCGTGGATATGAATAATATCGGCGGGCCGTTAACAGTTCCCTCCGCGTTGCGAGCCGAGGAATTCTTCTGAATGCGGGGCTTGTTAGAACGAAACTTATTAGAGTGTCCCGCAGGGGGGAGCGAAAAGTCTCTCATTGAATGCTGCAGAGCTACGACTGTCCGCCGCTTGATTTACAATTGTGATCCAGTCACGAGGCAAGATCCTGGACCGTTTAAATATTATTGAATGCTGGCGAAATGGGCTGTCAGCGTTCCAGCCTCGGTCACGCTGAAAAACGTACAGAGGGACGTGCGAATGAATCGTGTACGTGGCGTGACTGGCCGCTATTTCGCGCCAATTAAGTCAACCTCCGGCTACGATCTTTGACAGAGCTTTACGTAACTCCCAGTGGAAGGGAAGCTACGCGACTTCGGAGTGGTCGGCCAGGCGGAGGCACGCGAGAGCTGCCAGAAGCTCCGTGGCCGGTCAGCGAAAATGCTTTTCCCTCGGTTTCCTAGAAGCGACGCGCCCGCCGCTCCGCGATCCTTTCCCGAGGGGAGGGCGATTCGTGCGTGGATGCCAGGCCGTTGTATCCACAGGAAATTGAAGTCATTAATGCTCGACCAAGAGACGAGGTACGCCCATTGGTCGCCGGTTCTTTCCACACGCACACGCCACTTTCTACCCGAGGGGCCGAAATGCATTTCGCTTTGGATCGCTGGCGGAAGGCGTTACCATTTTTCCCCCGCGGTATCGTCGATCAAGGAGGATGGCCCGGTCGCTAGGATTATCGTTATTAACCCATTAAGATGCGCGAAACTACTGCCTTCTGCCCCTGTCGTGTGTCTCCGATCGCGTCTCATGGCAGCCTCTAACGGAAGGCGTCTCCCTTCGTTTTCCACAAAAAGAGACCGCTCGCTGGATAAGTATCTTTTCTGGCCAGAGCGGGACGGCGGCGGGGACGATTTGTGAGACAAGCTGCGGCTTCGAAAGGGAAGTGGTCTTGTTACTTTTGTGACGAGGTCAACGGTACCCGTTGCGCGTTCCTCGTCTTCGAAGGAACTAATAAACTCGCGGAACCCTCGGACTCTGCTGCGCTCCCGACTCTTTCCGCGCGTTAGTCGTTAACACTAATTAGCGTCTATCTGCCGCAACACGATCCCTGTTATTGATATCGTAAATCGCCGAGGGAGTAGTACACCTCTTCGCCGCACGGCTCCTCCGTCGCGTTCCTTTTCCGTAATTAACCCTTTCGTTGCGGCGCACATTTCCGCGAAAGTGATTTTTCTATAAAATTTATTATTTTTTACCAGAGATGCTGACTAAAGTCCACGCTAAGATCGACAGCTCGTGACGCCGAATATATACGGCGCACGTACGCACAGGTCATCAGACGGATGCCGGATATATCCGGCGCACGCAGCGAAGAGGTTAATAGCACGATTTTTACTGTCAGTCGATATCGCAGACGCGCTCCCGGCAGCCGTGTGCTTCACGGTCTCGTCCGGGCCCAGCGACATCTAACTTTCCCGAGGTGTTCGCCCGGCGATACCGAAACTCTATTAATTGCCATTATCTGTCGGATTATCGTGTTTCCGTTACGCAACCGAACGAATAATGTTGCTAATACCCGCCACTTACCGCGCGCCCCGCCTTTCGCAATTGATCGCCTCCTCGTATCGGTTCTTCTGATTGCCCGGATTGCCTTCCAATATTTATTGAATATCCTCGCGCAGGTTTCGTGGTCGGTTTCCAGAAAACCGGTCCGCAAAACACGCGTTTCACGTTACGCCGAGGTATGCTGACCCCGTGAGTCCCAGCGGATCGCGTTCTCCCCCCCCCCCCCGGGAACGCGTTATTAATCCGAGCTCGTTTGGCGTTCCATTCCGAACAGTTTCCAGATGACTAACAAACCTGTTGCCGCCGTCCCGAGCGTCGCGCAAGTAATTTACCCTCCGTGGCAAGTGTGCGACCGTAGGTCCCCTTATCCTTAACTGTCCCGCAACCCGCTAGCGATAAAACGAGAGCAGCAGATGTCCCGCGGTCGAGCCGCGCAGAAAACGATGGGAATCGGTCTCCGCGCAGGAAGTCGCTTGTTCCGTCACGTGCTATCGCCTCGGTTGGCGCAACGGTGCCAGCGACTCGCGAGAGACATCGATTCCACGCCGCGAGGCCTATTCGCTCTGTCCCGGGCTTGGCAGCCAGTGTCCATTGTGAGATCGTATGCCGTTATGAATCTCTAGTTATAAAACGGATCCTCCGTCTGCCGGCCGTCCCATCTCTCTCCGCGGAGCCGCGCGTAACTGTACCCTCATCGCGGGCGCACACGTGCACCCAGCGATGTCGTCGGTCGGGGCAGACGGGCGGAAGAAGATGGCCGTCCAAAAAAGCGCGAGGATGAGAGCGAATCCGCAGTGGCGTTCGCCGCGATGGAAGCTCGGGCAGATCTAATTTACAGCTTCCTATAAAACGTCCCTGAGTTGCGTACGACTGTAGGCACCGTTACGGGCCCCTTCGATCGTGCAGCTTCCGCGGCGACCTGTCCGCGCGAGGTACGTGCTTCTTGCGCGATTAGACTCGCCTGAATAGTCCGGAGAATCTTCGCCGGAGTAGGAGTCCCAGTAACTTCGACTTCGTTCGACGACCACGGGAGGCGCGACAGCTGCTAGAGTTATTAGGCCCTGGCCTGCGCTACCGTGTCCTGTTTCTCCGTCGAATCCGCGCATCGTTCTGTCGCGCTGCTGTTCGCGCGTAATGATAAGTCATCCTCCGCTGTCTTTTTGCCCCAGTCCTCCGCGCAATTCTTCCCTCGAGGGAAAAATACGGACGTTCGCCGGATCCGAGCGAGGAGTCGTGGCTGTCGTCGCGCAGGGAATTACGAGGGACTCGTGGGAACGTTTCCTCGCGGCAACAGGCTGCTATTTTGCGTACAAAATCGACACTTCCGCCGGCAACCGGCTGATCTTTGTTCCGCCGGGGAGACAAAGGAGCGAGGAGAGAATACCGCGGGCCTGCACCTGGGCCGGCCGTGCGCTGTGGACGGGCCTTTAGGAACTCCGCGAGCTGGAATGCTGAGTCGCCGTGTGTAACGGGCACGGAATGCGCCAGAGGAAGTCGTGCACGCTCGATGAAATTCACGTTCGATCGGCTGAAATTCTGCCGCCGCAGCCTCATTTCCCATGCGGCACGGCCACCGCGGGGCATTGCTACACGTGCTCACACCCACGTGACGCGGTTTACACCGCCGGGCGGCGACACGCGGCCACGCCGGTCCCCTGGAGCTGGTCCCGCGTGATTTATCGCTGGCGCAGCGCCGGAGAACGGTATGGAAAAGAATGACGAACGTTTTATTTAGTGGAATTAGAGGAAGCGCTGAAAGTGCAAGCTATTCTTGCTTAAATTATTTCCATGGTGACTTCGCGTAGTATACACTATCGCGATAGTCGCCAACCGACCACCCCCTTTTTCCTCCATTAGACGAATGGGTTTCCCTTGTACGGACCCAACGAGATTGGGTCCGGTTGGAAATTCGACCATTCAGTAAGGGGCGACACATTCCAAGTGTCGCCAAGATAATTACCCATCCGGACAACAGATCCCTTTTAGCAATATCCTGATTTCCAGAGCAGTCCCTTTTTCCCAAATTCCGAGTGTCGCCAAGATGGCTCCTTCTGATATCAGATTTCCCAAACGCCCCTTTTCCCAAATTCCGAGAGTCGCCAGGATGGCTCCTCCTGATATCGCCTTTTCCAAACACCCCCTTTTTTCCCAAATTCCTTAGGCTGCTCGCCTAGCTCACCTCCCACCCCTTTTCGTAACTAAGTTAAATACCGGTCCCAAACCAAGGGACAGGACAGTCGCAAACCTAAGACCAGTCAAGTCACAACGCCGTTTTCAAACAAAACACTGTAAAAACTTATAAATTGTACCAGTTATAGTAATAAAGAATCAGTAGTTATTAAATCGGAGTTACCTCGACGACAACACCAAGTACAGTGGCGTAGTCAGGATTTAATCTTGGAGGAGCAGAGTTGAAATTTATTTAGAGAATAAATTTCAGTTTTCTTTTCTTTATCCACGTAAGGACTTGAAGGAGTCAATAATCGCCAGCCATAAATATATCTATATATATGTCAGAAAGTAAGTAGTCAGAGGCGTTACTGGGTCAGCCAATTATCTCGGCAGTGGTGTGGCTCGAGGTAAGCCGGGACGTGAAACGCGATCGTGATTTTGCAAAGGGAGAGGAGTGCCAAATTTGGCGTGTAGGCCGATGACAAACGAGAACGGTACTCCGGGGCCATTGTTGCGCAACAGAATGAATCGAGCACAATGAATCGGTTTGTGCGGTAGCGGCGGGTTAGCGTGAACGAATCGTTGGCTCATCGCCGTTTCCCGATCGTTCACGGTTCGATTTAATGGGCCGTTCGCAGGCCGTTTGCTCCCTTACTGCAAAACGATCATCCGCCGGTTCTTGCGTCTCGACCTGGCGATCCTCGTCCACGTTTCCGGAAGCCGGGCGGAGCAGTAAAGTCTCGTAAAAACGCCGCTACCATCATCCACTGCCTTTCGTTTTACGTCCGCTCTGGAACGATACACTGTTCTCGATCTGTACGAGTGGCAACAATATTCGTCGTGCTGCCTTTTTCTCGCATTCGCGGCAATTTCACGGCCAATTTCCACGCTCGTTTGTGCTCAGTTTCGCGTGACAGATAGAAACTGAAGTCGGAAAAATCGTTCACTACTGATCCTGCTGCTCGCTCGATCATACCCTTCGCGATGCAGTTCCAGCAAACATCTTGTGTCAGCGTTTTGCTTCGGTTCCTTTCAGTATAGAGTTTCCTCCCTACATGACCTCGAGATCGGAGCATTGCACCGATCGCAAAGCCGGGAATCCACCTGGAAGCTAAGCTAAGCTGTGTTATGCTGGGCTAAGTTTAAAAAAAAAAACACAGCCCAGCTTAGCTTTTGGAAGAAACGGATCTATCGAAGCCAATTTCTTAAAACTTACAAGGGGAGGACACCATGTGGTAGACACCGATTTTAATGAGCCTTGGCACGATGGATCTATGTCGAAAATAAGTAAATAGATTATTAAATATTAAAGGAAATTATTAAAAATTTCATATTGGGGGTTTTAGTGGGTAAAAATCCCACACTACCCTGGCGCCCCCAGGGGATTCGCCTCTGAAGGAGTCGAAGTGCCTTTTGAAGATTTCCCCAAGTTAAAAAAAATTATAAATAAAAATAATTCATAAAAAAATTTATAAAGTTTTTTTTAACTCGGAGACATCTTCAAAAGGCACCCCAACGCCTCCAGAAGGGAATTTCCCGCGGACGCCAGGGTAGTGTGGGATTTTTACCCACTAAAACCCCCCATATGAAATTTTTAATAATTTCCTTTAATATTTAATAATCTATTTACTTATTTTCGACATAGATCCATCGTTCCAAGGCTCATCAAAATCGGTATCTACCGCATGGCGTCCTCCCCTTGTTAGCACAGCATAGTATAGCTTAGCTTAACTTCCAGGTAGATCCCCCGGATTAAACGTTCGTCGCCTTACACCGCTCGGTGCAACGAGATTTGCATGCAGAGTAATCACACGTTGCTGAAATAATCCGGTTTAATTGAATGACTTGGGTTGACGGACAGGCTTCACCGTAGAAAGCTGGCGGCGCGGAGCGGCTGGGACTTTCTTCTAATTAATCCATTCGACTGTCCCTGTTTCTTGACAATTTTTCGCGGCGAGGTCGGAAACGCGGAAATAAATGGTCCGCTCTGTGTGCGCGCGCGTCCGTGCGCGCTTTTTAATAATGGATTCCGCGGCACGGTCGCGATCCCTGTTGGCTGAAGCGGTAACGGTGTACGGAATCGAAAATAAGCGTGCTCGGGTGAGAGAGAAAAAATGGTAAAGCCCCGGCCCGTAATTGGACGCCGGTAATTAACGAATGATAATGACCGTAATGATTACGGCGATGACGACGATAATAGTGGTATCGCGTATTATGCCTGCGCCCAGGAAAGTTTACGCGTAAATCGCCGCGTTTCTCACATTTCTTTCAGTCAATCAACTAATATATGGTTACCGCATCTTTTATTTCTCCAACGTTTAGATCATCTGGGAACCTGTTCCTGTCCCAGCAGCGCCGTCTACAGGAACAAATATCGCGCGGACGGCACGAAGGGAAGCAGAGGAGGAGGAGGAGGAGGAAGAAGAAGAAGAAGAAGATGAAATAGATGGCGAAGAATAAGAGGAAGAGAAGTGTACCGCCTGGAATCAATGGGTGCGCAGCGCTTACGCGCTCTTTCACAGTAACGAATATCTCGTCATTTATCGCGTCAATTTACCGCGCGGACGTTCGAACCCAGACCCATTACCACTTTCAGTCATCCCCGACGGATCGATTTACGATTTCAGTCAGTTGCCCCGGCGATAATTCATCCGCCGCTACGCCCAGACGTAAACGGAACTCGACGGATCCCTGTTAAAAAGCACCACGCTTCGGATCCGCGCAGCTTTGTCGCGGCAATTAAAGGAAAGGACTTTCGTGCAGCTAACTTTCCTCGAAGAAGAACGGCCCGGTGAAACTTTTACACGCTGGCGCGAGAGATAGAGAAAGAAATTGTCGCGTGCCGAGGCTGCCTCTCCAATCGTCACGGTCTGTATACCTCGAGTTTTATTTTCGTTTCAGAAAGAGCGGCCGGTTAAATGATAGCCGCGCTCGTTCGATCCGATGATTGATGGACGCGTCGCGACATTACGCCGTCCCGATGATTCGATTAGCGGTGTCACGGCGAAGTGGATAGCCCGTTCAACGATATCGTCCCGGATCGTTAAACTCCAGGAGCCCGGCGAGCAGGAACGCTTGGCTATTCGATGTGTCCCTGAACTACTTTCTAACGTGGCATGCAATTAGAGCAATAGTTCGCCAGTGATGCAGACGCGCGACACGAGATTCCGCTGGCAATTCGGAATAAAGGAAAGTCGACATCCGTCTTCGAGCAATCACTCCTCGGCTTTTAATTGCAGAAATTCACGGGCACGATTCTACCGCCGACTCGCTAACCCGGCTAACCGATTGTGATCTAGCTGAGAAACTTACGCGGATAATTTATCACGGTTACAACCGTTATTTCATATCCGGATTATTATAAACGTAATTGATGCGTGTTCATTAACTGGCGAGCGTTAATTTACATTCCTAGATCACGATTGCGTAGCGCGACGGGACTCAACGTGACTCAACGCGACGCCTTTAATAGAGCGAACAGTCTGCCTGTTGTTTTTGTGATCGCGTTTAATGGGACCCGTTTAGTCCGGTGTGATTAAGGTTTGTCGTTCAACCTCCGATCCGAATCGCCTCTGCCTGCTCCTTTTTCCAGCCGAACTCGGCGTCTAGGTACAGCGTCGACGCCCGTGGATCGCGGAAACTTAATCGATGGGATTGCGTGCGATCAAAAGTGAAACGCGTTTCGAGCACGGCTCGCGGCCAATTAAAATCGAAAACGAGCCGCGCTCTTTCGCTTGAAAATTCAAGTGTTTTACGGCTAAATGTAATGCCGGTACGAATTAACGAGCAACGCTGTAATATCGTTCTCTGCGATGTAGGAAAGGAATCGCGTTCCTTCGGACTTATCTTCGTTAATAAGCTAGACCGGCGCATAGCGGAAGTTCTCAGGAAAACAATTCGACCTTCTCGAAATATTACTCGTTACCTTCGAATGCTATGAGAAAAGAATGCCAGTTTCCCCGCCGCCGGAGCGGCGTATCCCGCGAGGCGAGTTTTCTCGAAAATCGAGACGCACCAGCGCGTTCAGAGATGGCACAGAGATTTATACGTTTCAAAATCCATTCGTTCCAGGCCGAGAGAGGGATCTAGATCTCAGAGGCGATCTCGATCGCGGTGCATTTATTTTCTCTAATAAAACAGGACCGTCGCCACTTTCTAGGATCGCCGTTAATCGACAGGATCTCTATCCGCAGTTTGCTTATCTTTAATTATAAGCGATGTAAGGGGGAGCAATTAATATCCCTTCGTTAGCTGGACTGCGGCTGCTCGCATTCCCGACCTAACGCAGCAACCCGGTTGCGTATTTAATGGCGTTTTCATAAAGGATAGACCCGATCAGGCTAATCCCATCGGGTTTAGCGGGATCGTCTCGCAGGGGAAGCCCCTTTTCCTGCCTGTTATTCCACCCTTTGCGCCGCTCCCGCGGGCTTCGCCCTTTTAATCGATCTAGCAGCAGAACGAAATACGTCTCTCGATTACCGCGGAACGGTGTAGCGGTCGCGGAAACGGTTTATTAGCATCGGGGGGGGGGGGGGGGGGGCATTAAATCGTTCGGAACATCGGCCGCCACGTATATTGGTAGCGAGTTACAAGTTGCGTTTAACGAGTCTCCGTCGAAGCGAGTCCCCGAGAGTCGCGTCCCGAGAAACGGATCGCGTCGGCCGCGATCGGCGGAAAAAGTGGTCACGCGTATTTACGTAAATTGGCGCGTACGCCGGGTAATAAAATCATTACCGCCGCAGAAGCCGAGAATCTATGGGCACGGAACCACCGGCACCGTTACACACCCGGGACTACCAATCGAACCGATTTACTTAACCCCTTTGGAGCACAGCAACCGTGGCCTCGTTACTTCTGTGCTTATCCCGGTGGATCCGAGAGACGAGCGTTTAAGCACACGGTGGTTAAACACCGGCTGTTTTATTTATCCACGTCGAGGCCGCCGGACTTTGATCGATTATCGAAGAAACCTAGTACCGTTTTCGAGGCTGGTGTACAAGAATCGCGGAGAATTAACTGGAGACGTAACCGCAGGAAGCGCGCAGGAAGGAATCTCTTTCGTCCTCTTCTATTCCAACATCTCGGGGATTCGATCCCCCATTCTAGCGTCCCTGCCGCCGATCCGAACACCGCAGATCTCGTTTCTCATCCTTGGCCATACGACGATTTATCTTCCCCCGGGAACGTATCACCGCTCGAGAGAGCAGGACGCAACGCGTGTCGGCCCGACGCTATTACACGCATAGTCGAGCGCGCGAGATGTCCCTGACACGGATCGACGCGAGCGCGCGTTCGTAAATTTCACCGGCTGATTAATTGTCCACCGCCGAAAACGGACCGCTCTCTATGCGAAGTCACGAGGACTTCGAATCGTGATCGCTCGGAGAGACGCCTAATTTATTACGCTCGGCCGATCGCGTATCATTAATTTCACCGGGCCTAAATAATTGCGGCGCGGTCTCGCGTTACCTGTTCGCACGACTTCTGCATATGCGCGCCCACGGTTGCTGGTTACGCAACCTAGTCCTGGCTCGTCCATAAATCGTTGCTGGCACGTTTCGACGGGGTAGGGATATATCGATTTGCCGGAAAGGTGTCGCGAGGAACGGTTAATTGTCAGCCGTTCGTCCGTGGCGGAAAAAGTCCGATCTTTTAATGAACCTCGCCGTTGGAAACGCTCCGCGTCATACCGCCGTGGTTTCTTCGTCTCACGGAGCGTTTCATAATTATTATTCGCCGCGGACGGGTCGTGGAAGAATAATAGTCCCGATTCCACGGCTTGTTTTTCGAGCTGATGCCAGACGGGCGGCGGGGCGGATTTCATTCGAGGAACAATGGATCTTCGTCGGCGTGCTCCACGGCCGCGTGTACGCAACGAACGCGGGAATAATAATACCAGCGAACGTACGCGAGAAAACGTGCCGCGAGGACTTTGCATTAAAAAGCAATGCCATTCTGTAATTGGATGTAATTGGCACGAAAGTAACGATGGCCGGCTGTGTTGCCCGACGCGCGCGCGCGGGCTTATTAGAGGGAGACGGTGCGCCACGCGTGCAAATGCCTGCGCAACCCTGCGCGCCCTGATTCGTCGCAAATTCCCCGTCAACCTTCTCGCGGGCAACGGTGAATGGTATGAATGGGATGAATGGGAGAGGCTCCTCTTTTCGTCAATCGAAAATGAGTCACGAGGATCGCCGGGGCCAGAAAAACTTGGGGGCCGACGTTTAAGTCACTTCGATTCTGAACTGACAATGAGCAACGGATTGCGGTTGTTTCAAGGGAAGAATTCATTGGGTTTCTCTTAATTCGCTGTTGAACCTTATCTAGTTAGCGTAACCAGTCCAGCGAAATGAACTTCAGCTATCGTTCAATACGAATTTAAATAAAAAGCGTGGCGTGTAATATTTCCTGAGATGCGTAAAGTATTCGAAAAGTAGCACAAGTATCTTGGACTCTCATCTTATTCTATACCCACCGGTTTATAAACTCGCGGAATATTGATAAAAGCTACGTAATTTTCGCGACAGCGTTCGCTGCTAGTATCTGTTATCCTCCCTCGGCATCGTGATTTTCAAATATGATAACTCTATTGTCAAGAAAATTCTCGGGAATCAAAGAAAGATAGAAATCACTGCCAATGGAGGCTTCAACGTGGATCCCATACAGCTCGAGAATAGAGTCGCCACAAATTCGAATTTTAGGAAATTTCCATGACGAAAGAAAAAGGCAAAGAGAGCAACGAAGAGTGTTACCTGGATTTCGTATAAGTGACGCGTGGTCCACACTCAACTGTTCCGGTGGGGGGTCACAAGAAATTCGATTCATTCCTCACGAACTAGCACGAGAGTAGGGAACGATGCTCATTTCCCTGATCGTACCGAACTGTCACGACTTTTTGTAGGACCGAGGCCGCGCGGGAGAGAGAAAGGATGGCGAACATTGGTCGAGGAGGTCCGCTCCTCGGGACGACCGGAGGTTTACTGACACCGGCGCCTTTACCTGCTCGTAATGTAAGCCAGGCCTCGGTTGATCCTTCGATGCGTCACGTAGAGGGGCGGAAAGGACAAACGCGAGTAGTTCTAGCCGCTAATCAGCCGTTTTCTTGCCGTGTGCATGCGGAATGAGCACGGAACGGGCATCGAGTGGTAGAACTAGCTTTCGGAATATGTATCCGATCCTCGCCAGTGACGCGAGACGACTGCAACAGTTATTCGAGCACGCTTTAAGATGATACCTACAGGCCATCGAGAACGTTTCAGTCATTAGAAACAGTTCCATTGTGCCCCATTCGCGTTCGGGTAATATTGCCTCGAAGAAAATCGATTGGGCATTGTGCAATTTCGCCCAGGGAAAGATTTCAACTGTCTACTAATGCAGTCGCGTCACTACTCAGGCGAATGAGTACTTTTATGAAGGGTTTTATTGAAGGAAGGTGTTCTGTGACTGTTTTACTTACGAGATTCGATAATTCAGGTTGAACCATGAAATAGCGAGGGAAGGAATAAGTGTTAAATAAAGTTTCTTCGATTCGATCCACGTCCGATGCAATTAACTACTTTTAATACCGTACGCAGCCGCTGGGGCGCTTTATGCAACGGCACCTGTTGCGACATCTGCAGTAAACGGTGAATGAAGCTGTAGCACTTTGGGATTTCTTCTTTACGACAGTCGGTTAATTATCGTAGTTGATAAATTTTAATCAAACGCTGTCGTATCACAGACGAGGTATAGGCACAGATCAAGCAATGGCGAGATTTCTATCGAGAACTTTTTCAGAACGTTCGTTTATCCGAGGTAGGTTCGACACGCTCGGCGCAATCGTGATCTCCGATGATCGGGAGAGAAGCGAAACGAAACGCTTACCTACCTTATGATAATTTATTACCAAACGTTTCATTTGTATGACGATATAATCAAAAAAGTATCGAAATCGTAGAGAACGAGTTTAGCTTAGATGGGTTTCGTACTTCGTATTTAATGAACATTATTGAATCATTATGTATCAAGTATCGCATGTACTGGAGCTGATGAGGACAATGGAAAATAAATAATTGTATCCATAAATCGGGCATTAATTATATGTTTATATCCTGTGATTCCTTGTATTTCTTGTATATCTTTGTTCGGAGCATATTTTTGGCACTCATCGACTAATAAATAGGTAGTTTTCAATATTTCAATCGATTTCAGAGAATTAGAGTATCCGATGAATGTTTAATAATAATTAGGTGCTCAATTACGTGCAAACTCTGTACAAAAATCTTCGTTGAAGCTTGATAAAGCATTAGATTTTGAGATGCAATAGTAAAGGTAAATTATTTACTGAATATAAATAATTCATACTTAGTGAAATCAAGTTCAACTAAAATGTATTTATACATTATATATAATACTATGTAATATGCATAAGCATTAACATTAATATATCGAATGATTAAACACTGACAATGAGAATAAAAGAGAAATCATTCGGCGTAGAAAATCATTTGCAAATCTAAGAGCAAATGTTACTAATTGCTCGATATCTCGAGTTCTATCCATCATAATTAATAATAATTTATACTGGGCGGTTAGTGTAAATGTTGTTAACATTATTTGTCACTGCAATAGCCACTGGAATGGATATTTTAGCAGAAAATCCATTTTTGCCAAAGAATTCGGTGGATTTCGCAATTGTAATTAACCGTCGACCTTGTTTTGATCGGGAGACATCGTTTCTCAAAGGCTAGATAAGGAGCTCACAGAGCTCCATGTACTCAGTCGCGCGTCGGTCCTCCAACCCTGGAGGACCTCGGGGGACCCTGGAGCTGCCGAGCCACCTGGACCTTCTCAACTTCCTGGACTTCCTGGACTGGCTGGGGACCTGGTCCTTCCTCCACCCCCGGAGCTCCCGAGCCCCCTGGACCATTGGGACCTACTGGACTTGCTGGACATGCTGGAGACCTGGTCAAGGATTCAACCTTGGTCCTTCCTCCACCCCCGGAGCTCCCGAGCCCCCTGGACCATTGGGACCTACTGGACTTGCTGGACATGCTGGAGACCTGGTCAGGGATTCAACCTTGGTTCTTCCTGCAGCCCCTCGCCCCCCTGGCCTGGGTTACCTTATTCGGTTGGTGCCGGTGAAATTTTGGGGTTCGTTAAGCCATTTAAAATTTTATTATTCTGCCAAAGTCAAAACTGATTTCCCTCTCTATCTAATTGCTTTCTTCGATTGATTTTCATCATCTGTCCGATTTCATGCATTCCTTCCAGGATTTTTGAACGAGTCGTTCTATTTCGTGTATTTCTTCGATGGGTTTGCATGATCTGTCCTATTTCATGCATTTCTTCGATGGATTTACATGATTTATTTTATTTCATGCATTTCTTCGATGGATTTTCATGATTTCTGTTACTCTTTCATGCATCTCTTCGGGGGTCTACATTTCCTGCTCTCCTTCATGTATCTCAACGATGGTTTTGCATGGTTTATTCTACTTCATGCATTTCTTCGATGGTTTGGCATGATTTATTTCATTTCATGGATCTCTTCGGTGATTTTGCAAGACTTCTTCCCTGGCACGCATATCACTGATGTGTTTCCTTTCCCTGCTCTCTTTGATGTACGTATCTCTACGATGGGTTTACATGATTTATTCTATTTCATGGATTACTTCGATGGGTTTTCATGATTTATTTCTTTTCATGGATTTCTTCGATGGCTTTGTATGACTTTTGTCACTCTATCGCGCGTCTCGTCGATGTGTCGTCATTCCATGCTCTTCTTCGTGTATGTCTACGATGGTTTTGCATGCTCGTGCGTGCTCTGCTATTAGTCGAAATTATCTCGATTGGCACCAACTAATTAAGTTTTTTCTTAGTTTCCTTCCAGGCTGAACACACCATTGAACGTACTTGATTGTTTCAGATCCAGGTTCATTCGTTCGCGGGGAAGATATATTTAAGAAGAAAACTGGTAGTGAAAAGTGTTGGTGCAAAGTGATAGTGGAAGAAGATATCCAAGTAAGCCTAGATTAATTTATTATAACATGAAGTATTTAAGGTCCCATGTAAAATTGCGAAGTAGTCACTAAACCATTAGCTTCGTTGCTTTTTCATTGGCTCCTCATCTCCGATGAGGAGGTCGCCGCTGGTTCCGTTTCCGGAAGCAAGCGACTGAGCATGGAATCGGTATGGATGGATCGGTTTCATCCCCTGGTGTTCTTGTCGAAAGGGAAAAGTTTCGGGCGTAGGGGGTGCATCTTGTTGGTACACTGCCTGCGTAAGTCACCCGGTTCGATTACCCAATCTCCGTGTTGGACGGCTTGAGTCAGGTCAAGTGTTTGCTCCTGACGAGTCGCATCGGAGCAACAGGAATCGTCTGGGAGGCGCCGAGCGCTTTTCCCTTTCGACTCGGAGAGCAGGGTGGTAGGAACTGCGCCACCTTATACTCCTTTCATGCTCACCGGTAGTCTTTCCTTCTTTCCTGAATTTCTTTTAATCGCGTGATCGCTTGGCAGTTCCCTAGATTCTACATCTAAACCAAAGAGACCGATGGAACTTTGTTTCCATCGATCTTTTTGGTTTAGTTGGCTTAATGTACAGGGAGATCGATGGAACTTTGATTCCATCTATCTCTCTACGGGTCTCGAAACGCAGCAACCTCCTCGCGGTGAGACCTGGTAATCGGTGAGAACCGAGCCGATAGCTGCGATTGTCAAATATTCTAGTCGAATATAAGAATTTCTGTAACTTGCAATACTATGGTAAAATGTAAAAATAAAATATGTAACTTGAAAAGTTGTTCGATTGTTCCGACCGGACCCCAGAACACGAGTATAGTGTTAAGATAGAAGGATAAGTGCAAGTTGCTATATTTCAGCGAGATACTGGAACTGATGGGTTTTTCACAATTTTGTAAAGTCTTCTCTGCTTCAGCAGCTTATTGAAATGTACCAAGCTACAATTCCTTGGCGAGGTATTCCAGGTTGCATCATGAAAGCATGTCTTCCACAAATAATGTTGTTGTTTATATAAATTTCTATGTTAAATAAATTTGGTTTGCGTTAAATAAACCCGAATAGCATATCAAGATTAAATGGCGTATGTGTTCTTGTTTTGTTGCGATCCTTCTTTCTCTGTCGTTGCACGGAATATGTTTATAAAACTATCTCTAAATTGTTACTCTAACAGAATCATTTATAAATCGCGGGTTTCGAATGACCTCGTTTCACGCGTATTGAAGTCTAATTCCTACCACGCGTAGCGTTACAGTCTGTTTCGAGACTTCGTCGGTAACGTTGCATGCGACACTAAAATGGTAAGGGAGCCCTAGGACCCCAAACCGGTGACAGAAAAATGCATTGGTTGATAGGTCTATCCTATACCTCGTCTGTGACCCCATAAACCGGTGGCATGAAATTGCATCGGGTCATTGAACTTGGTTCCACCACAGCCTTCGACTCCACATATCGCAAAGTATAAAAACACTTTACCTGTCGAAAATAAGGCTGTCTTGCCGATAGTCGCAGCCATTGCACCCGCTGCACCCCGATGATATGTCAGTCTCGCGATCGGTATCGTACGAACGATCATGATCCTTCCGATGCTCCGCCACGATGCTCCATGTTCTATGGATAAGGTAGAAGAGGTAGAGTTGTTTCCCTCGTCGGCAAGGCTGCGATCTTGCGTTCCCCATTCTGCGCTGCTGTTAGTCTTTCCAGTTCCACAGATCTCCCACCGAGTGTCGCTTGTATCCAGAAGAGCACTGTTCTCTAATTAGTTCACCAATCAACTCGCTAATCCATCCATGGACACTTCTCCAAGGGATGAAATTAAAGAACCCAGGGCCACCCCACCATCGTCTTCGGACCCGCTGAACCACAACAAGACCGTGGGATTCTGAACTGCAGGATCCCCTCGCGTGCTGCTATCCCTTCGTCAAAGTCAGTTAGCAGTAGCAAATGATGCGCGCGAGGAAACGCTTTAGACACCAGGAAGCCCGGGCAGTGGCTGCCCGTTTTTCGTTCCGTGTCAATCGAGGCGCGGGAGCCTCGGTACCCTGGAGAAGTGGCTCGCCGCGATCGTTGCTCGGATATATTTCACGCCGTTCCTTCGGTCTA
This sequence comes from Andrena cerasifolii, assembly GCF_050908995.1. Classification (NCBI taxonomy): domain Eukaryota; kingdom Metazoa; phylum Arthropoda; class Insecta; order Hymenoptera; family Andrenidae; genus Andrena; species Andrena cerasifolii. Next base: position 10,398,577 of record NC_135129.1, read on the forward strand.
GTTCATTCGGACCGTTGAAAAAAGACGGTGATAGTTCGTATTGCGCGTGGAATGCTTCTCCTTTCTCTACGCAAGATCTGTCTCATTATCGGCCAGATATCTCGCGCGATACGCCCACATTCCGCGGACAATGAGGGTATTTTTCTCGCGCGATGCCTCACCGATATCGCCCTATCTCCAGCATTGTCTTTACCGCCGCGATTGTGCTTAGGCTTGCGTAATTACGGCGCCACGGCGACGTCTCTGCGGAAGGGACGTTTATAAAGCACGGCTGCGCTCGGCACTTCCTCGAGCGGCGAAAGGATTAAAGCGCGCCTTTACGGCCGCGGCTTTATTAAGATATCGCGGCATGCAGATTCATAAATTGTCCTTCGGACTTTTACGCGGGGCCGTTTTATGCCCTACGTGCCTCTCTGCGGCGCGCAACAGGCTCGTCTATTTCTAACATCGGGTCGAGATGGGAACGGCACCTTTATCGCCCGATATCTCCGATACACTGGCGCGTTATCGAAAACACGTTTCCCATCTCGCTTAGAAATTCTCGATACCCATTCGGTTGCACTTTCGTTAATTAACTGGAGCCGGTCGGCGCCCTTTCACAATTAAACTCTCGTTAGAGGAGCTTCACTGATAACAGTATTCGCCCTGGCTTTTTGTTTCCAGCGATGCTATCCGCTCGTCGGCGTCGTTCTTCATTGTGTACGTTGTCGTTCACGTCGTTAGCATCGCTGTCCTCGGTGCCCTGAGAATTCCCACACTTGCTCCTCGCGTAACGCCACTGTTTGCGCACTCGGATGGAAAGAAATGGGCACCTTCGAAACGCTGCGCATCCGCTCACGCTTGTCCACAGTCCCAGGAAGGGTCAATTACATCTTTCATCGGCGGAAATTTCTTGCGAGCTGGCTGAAGGCTGGAATCCCAAACGACCGATTGATTTTTTCCTTCTGCGCAGCCGATACCCTGTAATTTGTCGATGAGACGACAAACGGAGCCACGCTAGCGTGAAAGATGCGACGAGACGAATCGAGCAACGGAGTTGATATTGGAACACTCGCGTGCGGAGTTGTGAAAAAAAAAAACTGAGGCAGACGGTAACGGCTAGAAAACCCAGTGATCCACTAACACGTGAAAAATTCCTGAAACCGTTAGCACGCTGCGTTACGGGCTCGTCTACTTGGAGAGTATTTTTCCTCCGTTTAAGGCAGTCGGTTTCTTGCGCCTTTCTTTCGTGGAACTGTTACTCCGTAACGCGTGTTTGCAGATTTTCACTTCAACAGCCGCGCGCCGCGATGATTCTGCAATTCGGAGCGGCATGAATTCCACAATGCTCGGCCGGGTCGTAAACGCGACTGACCCCGTGGCACGCTCGGCTCTTCGTATTTACTAACAGGAAATTAGCGTCCGCGAGTCGTGAAAGCCAGGGGTGACCGTCCTTCGAGCCATCGAATGTTTCCTTTCAATCGGTATCAGCTCCGTCGCGAACTCTACGAGCCCCTCCCTACCGCTGTTAAACCGTGGTGAAACTTCATAGCCCATCAATTTCCTCGTTCGTGGGAGATCGCGTTTCACTTTCTTCAAAGTCACTGTCACGCGTGAACGCTCGGCGAGGCGTGCTCCATCCAATGATCCCCGATTAATCTCTCAGCGAAGGATCACTTTCGATCGGCGGATCGCATTCCCGAAGGACTCGGAGCCGGGACGCGAAATTGCTGCGCGCACGGGATGCCTATGGGTGCATCGGAGGGTTGGTAAAAACGCGCGTGTGCGAGAGCCTCGAGAGGCATTCACCGGGCGGGTTTCAAGAGCCGACTGCCAACTCGTGAATGCCTCGAGGTGCACGTGTGAGCATCGCCTCTCTCCGACGTTGGCTCTTCTCCTCTACATCTCGCCTCTTCTCTTCTGCGTCCCGCCATCGACGTCCGACAGAAGGATTCTCAGACTGTGGGTCAAGCCGCGACCTACGCGTCGCACCGATGCCCCGTGGGTCGCACTAAATACCCGAGCAAGTCGATCGAGTCGAGGAAGAGGGCGCACATGCCACTGTCCTCCGACTCGAGTGTCCGGATCGCCGCGCCGGCCAACGCGAGAGGATTGATCGAACCTCTTTGTAGCCATTGCAAGCATCCATGTCGCTATTTAATTTATTCATCCGCCTAAGATGAATCGCCAGGAAAGTTAGTAATCTCGTTTGGGTGAGAAGGCGATGTTTGTATCTCCCTCGCGCGATTTCGATTTGGTTTTATTATGCAGCTTGTCGTGGGATATTTATATAAACGGGGAATCATTGTCGGTTTACGAGCGTGGCGAGGGTTGGATCATTCTGTTCCCCTCTTGATTTACAGACCGCGCTCGGATCGGCTCGGTGATCGAGGTAAAAGGTGAAATTCCAGACAAGCCTCCTCCGTAGAACCTTGTACGAGCATTAAATGAGACGGCTCGCAAAACAGACACTTGCCACGGCTGCAATCCGCATCCTGCGCGATAGTCGCTATATTCGGATCGTTTTAATACGCGGCGCGATTATCCTCGCGAGCGTCTCTCGGCGCCCGTGGCGGAGGACCTCTTCTCTGGATCCATCGCAACATTTCGTTGCAGATGAAGTCCGTTAGGCCAGTTCCCTCGTTTCACTGTGATTCCATAATGAAAGGTAATCAAGTACCGGTGCGCGGATAGGATTCGCAAGAAGTGTGCTTTTCATGCCTGAAAATGGGGCTCCGTACTAGAACGGGCGCACGAGAAGACCCGTTTAATCAGCGAACCAGGGAAAACTGAAGAAAAACGCTCTTTTCACTTGACGATTTATCGCTGGCCTCGGGGAGGGCAGCCATCGATCATCGTCGCTCGGCTTCTCGCCTCGAAACACGATCCGACGACAATATACCGTTTAATCCGAGGGGAAGGCCTTCCGTTTTATTGTACACTTTAATCCCGAGGCATGTAGGTATTATCAATTATCCTTCGACGTCTTCGAGTACCTCGCTTCCCAGACATCTGCCGATCCAATCAGTTTCCCAGTGGTCACTTTTGGTTTCCAGGGATGTCTCTCTTCGCTTGGCATTCCGGCTGGATAATAACTCATGGTAATCGTGGACGGGGAATTCCTCGCGTGAAACATTGCCATTGTGCGGGGTAATTGGAAATTATAAGGTCAGCGCGGTCGCTGATATCGTGCCGCTGAGAGTGTACGTACAACGGACCACGGTTGGGTCACGTCTCGCGTCTGACCTAGGACATAAACGAGTACTAATGGTCAATGTAAATCTTCCGCCGGGACCAACAGGTTTCGGCGTTCAACATCGTGCCCGCCGCCGCAGGAAAACTCCCATCCCGGCGCCGACAAATTAAGGAGGGATTCTCGTCTAACAGCCCCAAAACTAACTGATATTTAAGATTTTTTTTAAAAATCTGTTGGCCATATTGGAGTAAACTCTTGCAGGATATAAGGAGACATCTTTAAACTTGCAGAAAATATTTTTTTTATGTCGACCCTTCTTATTATTTATTAATAATCGTGGAATCTTGTCCACCTCTTCGACGATGTAACTCCTGTTGGCGGGATATGTAACACCTATCACAAATAGAAGTTTCTTAAAGTTAGATAGTTTAATTTAAAGAAAAGAGATGAAAAATTGAGAGTTATAGCGTTTGAAAGAAAAATTAAGTTTTTTCCTTAGACAAATTTTTCATATTATTCTTTACATCGACGAAAAAAAGTATTGCAAATAAAAACTAATATTAAAATTTTAATCGAAGAGGTTAACATAATTCCCAAAAGAGTTCAATGCGATATTGGTAATAGTTTTTTAAAAAACATTCATAAATTTCGGGGGCTGTTACGCGAGAAGTTACCCCCCTCCCCCCTTAAGGGTCGTTCTACGGGACGCATTGTATCTCTCGGCCAGATCTAGCTGGCGTAACTTCGCGAATCTCCTCGCTCGAGACGGATTAGGCGTGCGGAGCGCGAGATAAGTGATTGCACTCGTGTATCATCCTGTAAAAAGAAACCAAGGTCGCTTCCGGCTTCTTGCGCAACGCTAGGAACAAGGAAACGTTACAGTGCACATGCTGATATTGGCTCCGTGGACAAAGAACTTGCTCGACCACCTAATCAACGTGTACCCAGCTAATAACCATCGCATCCTACAGTGACTCCATTAACCATGCCTCCGCGGATGGAGGATGGACAGGCGATAAGAATATCCAAAGGGAAACGTTAACGACTTCGCGATACTGTTCCCAGCCGGACAGTTTTCACCGACTGATCGACTAATGACTGCCTCTGACCGACTTAACCCGTTCCGTGGCCACTGTGGATGCATAAATCGCCAGCTAATGATCGATAATAATCTCACGCTGATCGCCGGCGAGAAAGGAGCCGCGTACCCTTGGCGTAATAGCGCGGTGAATGAAAGCGCAATCCTTTCGCGCGAGGCACTGACCTTTCCTAAGGTATCGCGATATCGCGCATCGTTTTACAGCCGAGCGGAAAACCGCCGGCTGCCGGTTAATCCGCGGGTTAGGATGGATCTGGCCGCGGTAATTCCACTGGGTCAGATTCACGCTTGACCTGGGCCGAACGGATACTTGTAACCATGCATCAACCGGCAAGAATACCGCTCCCTCTTCCGGATGCTTGCGCAACGTCGGGAACAAGGAAGCGCCGAAAGAAATGATAATTATTGGAGTGTATACAGGAACGCCGGTTCGTCGCCGCGCGAGGAAACCGCTGGACCGTGCTCTGATCTAACAGCGACGGATTTTGCTTTCGAATCCGTTAGCCCGTCGCTTCTGTTAATTCCCCGGATCGTTATTGCCTCTTCCACGACACCGCGCTAGCCACCATCCATCAGCCTTTCACGTCGATCGCTCTCCCGAGTCGATCCATTAAGCGTTTCGCGCGCTGCCTCGGACTCTTACGACCAGTATCGAAGCCGATCCGAGGATTTTTACCGGCGTGATCGCTCCACTACCGGGATATTAAGGGAACAGAAGAATTCGAAGATTACAAGCGCCCCGTAGCGGAAGCGCGGCGTAGTCGGTCGCGTAAAAAGATATTGTTCTAAAATTACAGCGTAGCTGCTGGAAGTTGGGCTTGATAGGCGGTGCTCGGCGTATGCTGTCTCCGTACGTGCAGCCTTCGCTGAAACGAACAGACGATTCTGTGAGAAAGGCAGATGCTCGAAAAAAGGCGCGTTAAGCACGGATAATACCTATAATACTCGTGTGACCGTGGTTTTGCATCGCGATGGCTGTGCGCGTAGCCATGCACGGGAGATATCGCGGCCTGGGAATTACGTAAGTTCCCTGAGAGAAAGATTGTCTTGCTAGAAAGCATGTCAATGTGGCAATCGGCGTGTTTTTACCGGAGTTTTCTAATATCGCCTTGTAACTGGCAATTCTTTCCAGTTGCGCTCGATTTGCCGCGCTGCGCGTCCAGTGGAGCCGGAATTTTTCTATGGCGGAGTCGTTGCGCGGTTGAAATTATTTGGGGAACACACACTGGCGTCCTGGTGCCGTTTCTATTTTATCGCTCGCCCGAAACTTTTCGCCGGAATAACGCGAGAGGCAGAAAGTAAACGGTTAATGCGTCGTCCTTCGCCGAAGGCGGCTAATTAAACAGAGTTAAAAAGTTGACGGAGCAGGATCCACCGTTAAGTGGAACAAACCACTGTCGCCCCGTATTCGTTCGCCCACTGACCCATAAATCCCGCATACGCTTATCCAAATTTTTCGAAAATCATGCTGCCCAACGGTAATACATAGCTGACCACCAGCGACAACCATCCTCGAAATGCCAATGCCCCGAATCTTCGGATAGCTATAGCCGAACGAGCGGTCGTTGAACTATCGCTCTGACAAAAGTGGATCATCCCTCGACCTTCGCGTAAATGATCTTGATTATTCTGAAAATAATTAATGAATTAATTCAGTGGCAAAAAAAGGAGATTAACGTAAACGCGACTGAAGTGATTCAAGAGCTTCGTAAAAAGAAAAGAATACTCGAATTTATTGTTTAAATAAATTTTTATAATCACCTAATGAATCTCGTTGAATTTGCATTAAAAGTATTTGTATCCCTTCAACTCGGCTCCCCCGAAAATCCTGAGTGCGCCACTGCATTAATTTGATTAATTTTAAAACACAGACTTGCTATAATACTAGTAGCTTACGAAATACTTGTTACCTCGTTCAAGTGGGCGTTCCTTAATCGTCGTAATTATTACAAACGAAGGGTGCATTGTAGTCAATGAAACGGAATCCATTGACTAGCTGTGCTTGGCTATACAAAGGTGCAACGCGCATTCGATTAGCGTGCATTTCGCTCACTCTCCTTCTCGAGTAACATCCACCTACACGGGCGCAAAGGCGTACGAAGTATTAATTTCAATCGGGACCCAGGGAGCCTGAGTTCCATAAAGGAAGCTAATACTGCCAGCCCGCGTGAGCTGTACAAAGCTGGCAGGGTGTAGGTATGAGTTCAGAGAGTCGGGCAACGTTTCATGACGCGATTGAAAGTACTGGAGGTATCCCTCAGTGAGAGGTGATAAAACACGTTTTCCGGATAAGTACCGACAGACGCGTTGCAATTACGGTTATCTACAGTTAGGGTCACTAAAAAAGGCTCGGGTCTCCCGTCGGTCTAGTTCGCCATGTTAGATCGGCGCACGAACGCGTCTCAACTTGTTCGCTGGATAGACGTATCTGGTATACGCGGCAATGGCCGAGCCCACGCCCATCTCAGATCCTATTATATACCGTTATATTATATATATATGTACATACATATACATATCCGCGTATGAAGAAACATTTTGCCCACGCTTATGCTGATTTCCTCCGTATTGATTGCCTATTTTTCCTCTTGCACTTATTAGGGCTACTCAATGGTTATTTTTCGATCGCTGATTATACAGACGTAGTAGCTACGTCCATCAAATCGAGCTAGGCTTCCTTGTACCAGAAATTGAAAAAGAAAGATGGCTACATTAGCTGGTTCGTTAAATGGCGATTCATTAGGAAGCTTCAAAGTTCCCGCCGCCCAATTGCAGCGGCCTCTTTTATCGACGCCACGCACCCAACCTCGTCATCCTACTTCGATCAATAACTTCAGCTAGAAAGTTCTACCTTCAGAATGCATGATTTAGATCCTTCAAAAAATATCCTCAAAATCATGCGTTTTCTGTTATTGAATTAGTTTCTGAAGCGCCTCACTGCGGATGGTGTCATGTGACGTCCATTTTTTTTTTAACCTTGTGTTTCTTCTTCGTTCCCGTGAGTGCACACTTCGCGTAGTTCCCGTATTCCTGAATATTCCTGCCGATTCTTCTCAACAATGCAATGGCCGTGAGGTGTCCTTCAATGGCGCGTTATCCGTGTTACTGGCTGTACTCGGAGCCAGGAGTTTTTACTAGCGCCGCGAGATGACTGCAGTCTCGTTCCGAGGTCTGTTTTGTTGCACAGGATATTCAGCTGACGGCTTGCGTGTGGTGAAAGATGGCTTCCGCGGAGCAGGTCGGCCTGAACAAAACTTGGGAATTGTCGCTTTACGAACTCCATCGAACGCCCCAGGATGCGATCACTGACAACACCGAGATCGCGGTTAGCCCGCGCAGCTTGCACAGCGAGCTCATGTGTCCGATTTGCTTGGATATGCTTAAAAAGACCATGACCACGAAGGAGTGTCTGCATCGTTTCTGTTCCGATTGTATCATTACCGCACTTCGGAGCGGTAACAAGGTACGTTGTCGCCCTAGGATTGCCACAGCATCGTAATTTACAGTTCCACGCTCGCCTTCGTCGTGTGCTTCTCTTTAAAGATCCCCTGCTTCGCTCGATATAAATACTGCCGCGTGCTGAAAGTGCTGAATGCTTCGACACTGTTTCGCTTTTGTTACGTTTGCATACATCGCTCCGTTTAGAATATGTAAATGAGGACAGCAGTAATTTGGATAAAACACCAGAACGTCTGTCGAAATAATGCGTTGTTAAAGCCGTAGTTCGTGCATCTTTCTCTTGGCTGCCATAATTTTACCGCGCTTTTTGAAACGTCGTAAATTCAGTGGTATATTGCATTGTTGTGTTTCTATCATTTGTTCTCTTAGCGTGGATCGTAGGAATGTTAATTTCGTAGTATTGTCAGCTGGAAATGTTTTTGGAAATTGCCTTTGTCATTCCGTGAATGTTGCGAAAGGTGTTTGGATGGACAATTCGAGTGAATTTTATCAGTTCGTGGTTGCAGCGCGTGACTTTAAATATCGTTGGAGGTTAACGTGGTTCCGAAAGTACGCGACAGCTCATGCTTGATTCGTTACAGGAATGCCCAACGTGCAGAAAGAAGCTGGTGTCCAAGCGATCTCTCAGACCGGACCCGAATTTCGACTTACTGATATCTAAGATATACCCAAGCCGTGACGAGTACGAGGCTCATCAGGAGAGAGTGCTGGCAAAGCTGAATAAATCTCACTCGCAGGCCGCGCTGGTGAACTCTATCACGGAGGGTATCAAGCTGCAGAGTCAGAATCGGCCACAGCGGTCTAGAAAGAACGCCAATGAGTCCGAGAACGCCAGCAACGCGACTTCTTACAATAACTCGCAGAATGCCAGTGCGCCGGCCACCCCGAACCCAGCGAACTCTGCGAATCAAAGCGATTCGTCTCAGAGCGCTACGGGGCCCCTGAACAATAGCAGCGGGGGTAATTCACAGAATTCCAACAGCGTCTCGCAGCCAGCCAGTAGCCCTGCTGTTTCTGGTAACATTATTAGGCAAGGGAGATAGGGTACCAAACGCATCGGACCGTAAGTGATGCAAATAATTTCTATGCTTCAGGCACGACGTCCAGGAACTCCACCACACCGTCGCCGAACCCAGCGAATCAGATTCCCAAGCCGCCCAAACGGCAGAAAAGTTTGCAGAACTCGGAGAACGACTCCTCGAGCGCAGAAGCTGAGACAGGCGGTGGTGACTCCATGGTGGACACGGAGGGCGAAGGACCGAGCGAGCCGCTGATGCTTAACGAAATCGAGCTCGTATTTAAACCGCACCCCACAGAAATGGCTGGCGACAATTCACTAATAAAAGCGTTGAAGGAGAATAGCATTCGTTACATTAAAACTACGGCGAACGCGACGGGTAATTATCTGGTAGGGCGACGCAGGAACAGGTAACGGAAGATCCATAGTAACGATTCTCGTGCTTGTTTCTGCAGTGGATCATCTCAGCAAGTACCTGGCCATGCGACTGACGCTGGACCTGGACACAGAATTGTCAGAGTCTGACAGGCTACTGAACTTCTGCATCTACATAGCGCCGTCCCCCGGGCAGCTCGTAGTGCTGAGCGGGTCCCAGACGTTGCGGCAGGTGAACGACAAATTCTGGCGCGTCAATCGACCCCTGGAGATGTATTACTCGTGGAAGAAGACCTAGGGAAGGCCTCGCAAGTATCAGTCTGACGGGAGCTAGTTACGACAGGCTCCGAAAATCAAAACGAGCATCCGTACTATGGCGGAGCACAGAGACAGAGGAGAGAGTGCACTGTTATATAGAAAAGAAACAAAAGGCCGATATATTTTACTGTACTTCAATAGCCTTGATTATGTTCAAGGAGGGAGAGAGTACGAGGGACGAGTCCTTCGTAATTATCGACAGTGGTGCAATTATTATCTTTCTGGGAGTCTGGTTACTGGCGCTCCCTCTCTAGAGGGACCATAGAAACGGATAGATATTTAATCAAAGAGCACAGATTTACGTTCCCCGTGCAAGTTAAACTGCCATTCACCAGGTTGCATTACGTGCGGGTCATTGAATATCATTGAGGAGGATACGTCGCTGTATTGTGACTCGCGTGTAGTATTTATCAAACTGTTCTCCCTTTTTCGCAGGTATAAGTTCGAATCGGTGCGCCCGATCATACGCATGTATGCCGGCGAGCCGGTGGCCTTGATCGTTAACTAACTTATTTAAATAAGCCCCGAATCGCTGTGGACCATTCTGTATAGTTTCACGATCAAATAAAACCAATGTACATATACTCGGCTCGCTTCTCGTCCAAATATTCCAGCTGTCTATCTCCACCGCCGTTTCCATTGTCACTCATTCGACGATTCATTGGCTCCGCTCCCCGGGCTTCCTCCAAGTGCTCTTTGATACAGAAATCTAATTTTCCATTACGCCGAAGATACACGAGAAGCATCTTTGGCGTAGCAGGCAGAATAATCGATAAGAGCCGACCCTATCCCGCGCCCTCTTGCATTTCCACTGAACCGAAAACAATGCGGACACTCCACCTTGGTTAATGCCACCCTCTTGTAGCAAACGGGAAACCGCATTAAATCTTCAACGCAGGCTGTCGTGGTTCGGGCTCGTGAATTCGTACATCTGTTTAATGTTCCCTTATTTTCTCCTCGGGATTTTGATAAATCGATGCGCAGGTGACGTTGCAGTTAGCGTTTCCATTCTTTATACAGACGGAAAGACTCCGATTTTTTATATTAATTTATATTGCTCCCCTTTGGAACAGGGACGGGAAATCTTTTTATTTAAATAAAAGTTAAAAGAACTATCCACCATGCGTCGCATAAAGTCTTAGCTTTTGTTCGTCATTATAAATTTGATTTAAGTAAAAATTTTGCCCAGAGCTAGCCCCGAATACGTAACTTCGTTCCGCGAAAGAAAAGTTGTCAGAAACAGAGACGGAAGTCGAGCACGCCGAATTTCCGCTCGTCCCGTCACCTAGTCCCTGATTCTCTCGTCCTTTCGCAAGCCCCATCTTCATTAATTAACGAATTCAGAGGTAGCGTTAGATTCGCAGCAATCTGGGAGCGCGTAATTACAGGGTACGCAACTATTAAACATCGCTCCTAATTAGCGCTGGAAATACAGTCCCGCGATGAATCCTGCATACGTGGCGCAGACCTGCTGCTTCATCTATTAATAGCTGGGTACTAATTGCCCTATTCCTCTCTAAAAACGGACAGTGGTAACGAGCAACATTGTTAGGAATTGGGTTGCAATATCGCCGCAGGGAGGGTTTCTTTTATTCCATAATTACGTTCATTAATAGACAGGAAGTACGCGTTAGCCTCGTCTACATTCAACGCTACATTTTTCGCGTTCACCGTAAGACACTTTGCATCGCACCACCGTTATTAGATCTTCTGCTGCGCACCAGGCGAGATCCTGTCGTTTTTACTGTCAGAAGCACTGCCATCATCGCTCTCCTTCGAGTCCGTGTCTTTCGCCTCGGTAGCGGAGCTGCGGCTGCTGATGTTCAGCAGCGACAGCTCTCCCTTCGCCCCATCGTTCGCACGAGCATCCCACGGGCTCTCGTTCTCTCCCGCTTGCTCGTCGTCGCTGAATCCCTCGTAGGAATACTCTCCCTCCGATCCCTCCTCGAAAACGTCCGTGCCCATTTTCGACTCGTCGTCGCATTCCTCCTTGAAAAGCTTGCGAACCTCGTCCGAGGTGAAGCTACATGCAACAGAAATTCATCGCCCCCTGCTAACGATCCCATCGGACTTCCTTTTTAATCCCGTTACGCCGTTATCGGGACGTCGACGGGGGTGTCCGCGTTATTCTTTGTTACCCGGGGGGAAAAGGGCCATTAGCGGGGCTCTGTCCCATTTTCTGGTAACGCGATCAATCCCCGTTGCTGGCGGGATAGATCGAGCGACGACGTAACTGACTGGAGAATACTAACGGCATCTTATAAGGATCCTTGTACCACAGTGGATATCCCGAGGGGTTGTGCCTCCCATCGGGGATCGAATTCTCCGCTGGCAGTGAATGCGGCTTGAAATGCGGCGGTTCCACCGTCTCGTCCAATAAAGCGGACACTTGTCGCGCGTACTCCTCCGTGCCCGCCGTTCTCTCCAACCTGGAACCTTGGCAAATCACTATCCAGCCCCCTAATTCAAGCTCTCCGCGAGGGCTTGCTCGTTTACTTTTGAACCATCTGCCTGGTGAACTCTAATCTCGGCGTCACTCTGAAAGACGGCGCAGTGCCAGCCGCGGAGCTCGTAACTTTACCGGGTTGCAGCTTCTTCGAGGACCCATGAACACCGTAGAAATTCCCAAAGTGCACTGCAGCGTCTTTCGGCAGGCTCGTGGCCAGCTTCTGGGCTTCTTTAGCAACCTCGCCAGGCGTCCACTCCTCGGCCACTGAGGCGCTGGGGCAGCTTTTCGAGAAGTCAGATTTTTGCTTCCTTGTAGCGAACCTTCGGACGATAATAATCGGACATTAAAGTAATGATGGCTCGATACGTGGCGGTTGTTAGACCAGAAGCAGGCCTATAGCTTGCTGGTCGATATTCCCTCTGAAGACTCGCTTGCTCTCTGTTACGTTCATTCAGGGCCTGCTGCTTCCCCTGAGCTGTTTACGCGATACTCTAACCCATATTTCTTGGGGATGTAATGAACCTCCACTGGACGTGGATACTTTATTATAATTCTTACTAGTTTGTGCGAAGGAACAGAAGGATTCCGAGATCAAACGATACCTGGTAGTTTTCTGCTTGCAAAAACGTGCCAATAATTATCACTTGACTGGACTTTTCATTAGGGAGGTCTACGGAGAATGCCGCAGAAGCAATTTTCAATGCACACCGAGTTCACCGTTCCCCGATTCCACTGTAATCTACAGAATGATGGCCTGGGCAGCATTCATGAACGGGTTGCTAACGCTGCGACACGAAACGATATCGTTTCATCGTCCACGATTGACACGCGTGTCGTCACGGAACATTTATTCCCGTTAGGTTCCTGGAAAACCGCGCAACGCTGTCACACTGCGCAGCCTAATTCATCGTCACAGGTAATTCGATAGAAATCACGGCGCATCGGATGCACGCAGGACTTCGCAAAAGTCGCCTGTTCCGTATCTGCTGTCGACGACAATCACATCCCATGAATTATTCATTCAAACGAATTACAGGTCGCGGATGTTGACTGCCGGGGTGCCGGGGACACAACGAATTATGCAAAAGTTTACAATTTCCTGTACACGCGTGTGCAGGTCCATGAACGACCAGTTGGGAACAGTAAAGGCAACGTCATCCAGCAAACAGTCACCAGAGACTTTGAAAGGACGGTGAAAAGCCACCGAAGATTCGTGGGATTGAAATCGAGTGATCTAAGCTTTTAGGGGGAATCCTATTTTTTCGGCTAAAAGCACAGTAAAATTTGAGAATTTTTTTCGAAGAAACCAGCGATTCGATTCATCCGAAATTTGGACCAGGTTTTTATGCATCTTTGAAGAAGTTGCAGTTTTTTTTATATTAATTTTCACGCCGCGCAAAATTCGTCGTCAGAATAAAAAATACTGTAATTTCGTCAAAGATGCATAAGAACGTGGTCCAAATTTCAGATGAATCGGAACGCTAGTTTCTTCGAAAAAAATTCTCAAATTTTGCTATGTGTTTAGCCGAAAAAATAGGATTCCCCTCTCATCTTTCCCTACGATTTCTAGTTCCCTGCATTCCCCTCGCGTCGGGTTATATACACCTTGTTGGGATCGTATGATAATACTCACTTTTGGAATTTCCCAACGAGAGACGGCGATACGTATAGGTTATCAGACGTCGCGGATTTCCCTCGGCGATCCTGGGAGATCCTAGTAGTCGATTTCACCTTCGTCCTTCTAAGCATTTTCCTCGGCTATCGAGGCTTACTCTCGGCAAATTTATTCCTTCGTTTAGATCATGGTTCGCGGAGAATTCCTGACCGCTGGCACGTCCCCCTTTCTGGGTTTCGAACAGTGTCGCGTCGCTGATCCGTATGGAGAATTAATGTTCATCTGGGAGAAATTGTAGCCGAATTAGGGGAAGCAGGAGTCGATGATTGCGGGATTAAAGCCTGGCGCGCTGTACCGCGAACGTTTCAACGGAATTAGATTGGTAGGTGGGTACGCTTCGCAATCGTTTTAATGGAGCTACATCGATAGGGGATAGATTTTTCCCCCGTGTCGCGTGGTCGTGCCGCTGTCCAGAATTAACCGCAACAGCCGCGTTTCGATGGCTCGCGCGGGATTACAGGAGCACCGGGAGCTTAAAGGAATTTAATCTCGGCAAGGAATGCGCCATAAAACGGGAGGAATTGCGATTCCCAAGGAACGGAGATTCTTTTGTGAACGGATACAATAGATTCCCCATTATCCGAGCTAATAGGGAATTTTTCGAATAACGAACCACTGGTTTTTCCACCGCCGATCATTGTTTATTTCATACGAAACAGCACACGGTGACTCGTAACAAATTCTCGGTAACTTTACCGCACTTCTTGCGTCGTCTGTGCTTCTAAAGTTTCAATAAAACGTTGCCTGCTATACAGCAGAGCAGCGGAGTAACGGGCATTTCCGATAGCGGAGGTTTTATTGAGAATTATATCTGCTGAAAGTTTTTCCATCCCTTTTTCTAGGGGCTGTTCCGACTGCTTTTGATGCCGGCATGCGAGTCCCTGAAACGCGCGAAGAATGAAGCGGTGAATGTTAATAAACGTTCCTTTACCGTTGCGTATACCTGGCCGTGAGCACGTGCTGCGTGTCGGCCATATACCCGTGGCAAAGAGAAGCAGGACCGTGATACATGTTGCCTCGTTTTTATGATATATCAGGAGCGCGCGGGCAGGTAGGCGGGAAGGAAGAAAGCGTGGGCAGCCGGGAGAGAGGGTGTCAGGGGGGGAGGGTGGATACGGTGGACAGGAATGGAGGCGAGTGTATCGCGGATAAAAAAAGGGGAATAGAAGCGCGCTTATATACGATCGGAAAGAGCGAAGGCTGGGGCTCGAATTCGTGAGCGGCGCGAGAAAAGGGAGCAAAACCGCGTCGGCCGCCGCGCGATGCATATCTTATGCACGTGCCCCGAGAAAACGAGAAGCAGGAAAGAAGAGGCGACCCACCCCCGTTGGTCCTGGCTCGGGCAGAAAATTATTTATTGCCCGGTGCATCGAGAGACGGTGAATATTTCAGAGGGTCGAAACTGGGCTCGGCCGAGCGTGCAATTTTTATTATTCCCCGCTCGCGCGCCGCGCACGATCGGATCCGAGGGAGGAATCGAGCCCGGTGTATCCTGGTATCCTTGTAATAGGTAATTACGGTTCCGCGGAGCGCGATGAATAATTACTTCCACCGCGAAAACAGTTTCCCCCGTGATAAAGAATCTCAGAGCGGAGCCGGGCTCCTCTCCGCGTCGCTCTGGCCCCGTTCCTCGTCCATCTGATTCCCCGTTACGCAAGCCGCGCCGCACGCTGCAAGGAAGACGCAGAATTTACACATAAAGAGCGGCCCGTCTGCGCGAAAGGCGTCGCGTAAGACGCCGCTTCCTGCTGCCGATAGATTTTAATTACCCCCGCGCATCGCAGCTGGGCCCAGGCTGCAGCCGCCCGGCGATAAAAGTCCACGGGGCTCCGGAAAGTGATTAAAGCAATCGGCAGGTTTTCTCGGAGGCTTCTGCAGAACTGGGCGAGTTTCAGAGGCGCGCCAAGGGAGGTCCTTTGATCCGGCTTGGAATTCCTCGGCCGAGCACTTTTGTAGGTAATGCCCTGAAAAACCAGCGATGCCCAATGCGAGCTGATTGGATTCGTGATTGGCTGGCTTCGCCCGAGTTCTTCTGGAAAAAAAACTGCAAAAAAACTCGCCGCTCTTTTTTCCGCGACCCCTCCTCTTCCCGACATTAATTAAACTTGGTCCAGGGTAGCCTTCGATGTATCGTCTAGCTTGTATCCACGTCGTTACGAAGCAACTGTCACGTGAATCACCCAGCCGAGGTTTCTTCAGCGCCCCCGGGACAGAGTGGGTGGTGCCCGATACCATCTCTCGCTGTGGTGAAAATGACGCCTGTCCGCAGACACCGTTTCGAGGAATAGAGGATTCGTTGGAAATTAAGCTGGTCATTCTTATCCTGCGGCTAGATTTCCACGCGAAAACGCGAGGGACTTTGAAGTTTCGTATAAAGTTCGATACACCTCGCAGATTTCCATCGAATCAATTTCGAGATCAGTTTGCTGCAGATTGCAGGAGGAACTACAGAAACATATAATTCACGTTCTATGAACTGCATTCTGGGTTACAGATGCTCGCGGATATACCTACGCCCGAGTGTGCACTGTGGGAAACACTCGGTTGTGTTTCTATACCTAACAAGCTGTACCACATCGGTCATAACAGATGAAGCATCTAGTTTCTTCAACTTTACACTGGGTAAGAACCAGCCTCGATATTTATGCCCGCGTTGCAACATCCTGTTCTATCCGTTTGCTGTATACTTTGCAGAAAACCCGAATGCTGACGTGTTCCTAGAAAACGAACACTTTGGTCCTTTTTGGGAAGCTACTTTACGATGGATCGCGCCCAAGTGGCATTTTTGGCGTATGCGTGCAAGGCAGCGGGGCTCTTTGAAGAGGCGCGTCAGCAAACATCGCTGGACGCCCAGTATTTACCGATCTTAATTAGGGAGAAAACGAAAGGGATGAAAGCGGCAGGGGTCGCGAGTGACAAGAATCGGCTTTTCGAATGCTACTTCGGGCGTCTTCGGTGGTTACCGACACTCTTCGTGCTACTCTTAACTCGTGCTCGCACTGCCTCCACTCAGTCGTTGACGCGCGCTCGTTTCGTTTGCATCGGGTATCAATGGTGCTTCAACATCCACAAGGGAACATCGCAGTTCGACTCTGAAGGAGCTGTGCTTCATCTCCATATCCCTCAGGAC
Source organism: Andrena cerasifolii (assembly GCF_050908995.1). Taxonomy (NCBI): domain Eukaryota; kingdom Metazoa; phylum Arthropoda; class Insecta; order Hymenoptera; family Andrenidae; genus Andrena; species Andrena cerasifolii. The sequence goes on from NC_135129.1 coordinate 10,415,275, forward strand.
AATAGCACTGCAGCATGTGCACGATCGCGGGGTAAGTAAGCCTATTTTTCTTAACAAAAAGCGAATTCCCGTCTCGAGCACCGGGACCTAATAAAGGTTTCCTTTGCGCAGCAGTTTCTAACAAACGCTTCCTTTGATTCTCCGATCGAATTCTCATGGAAGGCTGCGCCTTCGCTTTGAATCCCTCGGCTAAAGCGTTCCAGAACACCGTAGAACATTCTCGTGCCTCTGGAATCTATAAACAGCTATCCTCGCGGAGGATTGTCAAGGGAAGAGCGAACCGGAGCGCTTCCAGTGGGTCTCGAAAATTCAGTTCCGTCAGCGGTTAAGTGGAGATAAGATACGTTCCACTTTCCTCCACCGTTTCAAGTATCTCCGTGGATAGAAATATCCTCCAGAGCTCGAACGTTGAAACTTTGACGCGGCGTCGACGAGCGTTTCATTTAAACTTTCCGTCCATTCATCGCCGTGGAGGAAGCGCGGTGTGGATTGGGGAGTATCGAAAATCTATAACGCACGAGTCGCACGATTAATCGCACAGCCTCGGCGCGGCTGCCATTAAATTTTAATAGCGCAATAACGGTGGATCCCTGCTCCATTCGGCCGGCTATCGACCGCTCCCGCTGGCGGTCTCACCGCTTTCTATAATTCCATCCACCGGCAGAGATTTGGAGGAAGCATCCGCAAATATTTGAGCGACAGAGGCTTGGCCGATTGAATTTGTTGCAGTCCGCGGCGATCGGCGCCGCAGCCTCTATCCGGCCACGGTCAATATTGACTCCGGCCGGAGCCAAAGCCCATCGTAATAAATTATTGACTTCACGGAACCGAGACGAGAGCAGGAGAGTCCTGCAGTGATCTGCATTAACCGTATCCTCCCGTGCGCCGACACTATTTGCCATAAGGCTCTGAAATTACCCGTCACATAAATCACCTTCGTGCCGGGATTATCGTTGTCAGCCGAGTCGCCGGGATATTGATAGCAGCTTCGACTCGACTAAAACGACTGATACGACGCTTTCCTCTGGCGCGCGCGAGGCATAATCGCCCGCGGGTTTCAAGCACAATTCGAGGCTTAATGGTGTAGTTAACTCCGTTTATCATCCGATCGAAAATTTCCTCGCTCTGCCGCAGCCAGCGTTTCGTCCTCGAAAGGGATAAGCCGTTCGCACCGACGCAAACTAAGTTTCCGCAATTGTATCGCGATCTGACGCGAGCTTTAGGAGTGTAAGTGCACTGTGCACTTCTCTGCTGGCTCGTCGGCACTCGACACGGCACCGGGGAGGGGTCGCCCACGCAGGAACGCGCACATGTGCACGAGCGCGTACCGTAGCTCCTCGTTTCTCCTCGCGTGTGCGTGGCAGCGATTTACGGTAAGGGCACCGTCTGCTTTGTGTGTTAGTCACCGACCGTAGGGGGTGAAAGAGACTGGCAGGACTCCGTTGGGGAGTGGAAGCGGAGAGAGAGAGAGAGAGAAAAAAAAGGAAACGAGAGAAAGAAAAGGTGGCACGCACACGTTCCACGATCGTGCTCTTGTGTTAAACAGGCTCGACGTGTTTACTTTTGCATACACGCCGCCTGCGTGTTAAGAGCATAACCATTCCTGTCGTGGATTATTACACCGGGAATAGAGAGAGAGAGGGGTTGGTCGGCTCTCGCGTGCATTTCCTCTCTTTCCCTCCCTCGCTCCCCCGCGCGACGATTTTCTTAATTGCGCTTAACCAGCCCCCTTAGCCGGCCTGAATCGATTTCAAGGATATCATTCTGAGAGGAATCGCCGCTGCTTTGGTAATCGATCGGCGAAAGAAGCGGAGGAGGCTGCGGTTAAACGCCGGGGATCCGCGAGCCGTCCTCTATTACACAGATTTAATCTGTGGAAACGTTATTTGTCCACGGTCCGGAGGCAATCATTCCATTTCCTCGAGCGTCGTCGGGCGGATCTCCAGTCGAACGTGGAATTATTTCGGATTACGGCTGATCGAGTGCGCGCTGCTGTGAATGATTGGATTGTAATGGTTTTGTCTCGTTCGGTCGTAAATCTTTCAGAGAACTGCAGCGCAGAGAGAGAGAGAGAGTTGCGTACGGTTCAGGTCGATGAGTTCGTTAATTACTTCCTTGTCCCTGCTTTTAAATTAACGAGTCAAAGGCACCTGAAGCTCCACCCCGAGCTCCATTAGTAATTCCTTATATCGAGTGGTGTTCGTTCAGCTTCGACCACCCCGGCGGAGCACTGTCCTCCGATTTATTTGGCCAGAGGCTCGTGAAAAGAAGCGGCCGGGCTGCGCGCTGGAGTAGCACGGTCTTCGAATCGCTGGTACGTGTTCGCTGGCGCTGGCTACAAGCATTTCCAGGCGGCAGGTCTATTTGTTGAGAGACCCTCCCGTAGGAAAGGAGAATCGTGGAGAGAAGAACGAGGGGTGGCAGTTCGATTGGGACACGCGATATATTACGTGCTCGGCACGTACGTGCTGACTGCTTCGTACATAAGTAGACACAGGCATAAATAGCTGCGAGGATGCGTGTGTAAACGGTGGTGTGCATAGCAAGGGTGCGAGAGTGGCGGGAGAGAGCGAGAGGGATCGGCACGTGAGTAACGCGAGCAGGCACGTTTTAACCATTTCTTGACGCATCTGATTCCTCTGTTTCTTCTCTTGCCACGTCTTCCTGGTTCAGAGGAGTCAAAAGACCGATGAGTGTTCCTCTCGAGAGGCTATAAACGGCCTTTAACAGCCGGCGATCCTACCCTCTCGTTCCAGGAACCTCTCCCCATCGCCAATTCTTTTCCCCGGTAGTCGCTGACTGTCGAGCGCCTTTCGCCGAGGTCGACCAGCACGAGGAAACGCGTCTGCTCTTCCAGCAAGTGATGTAACCGCGGCCACTGCTTTCGTACGATCGATCGGTAGGCAAATGCCAGGCAAAAACGCTGGCTGCTTCGTTAGGTATTATTTTCGTAGGATCCGCAACATCGTCTTCCAGACATCTGTTCCCCCATTTAACGCCAGCGTGTACAGAGGGATGTCGACTGTTAATAGGACTTCAGGGGTCCCCCTACCTTGACGGACGAAAAGTGATGCGAAATTGGGGAATTTTTTAAAACAAAATCATTAAGTATATTTACTTCCAGCTTTGTGGCTTCGTTTGTCAATCTTTAGAGAATGTGGGGAAAATATTGTATGCAAAAGTTGTGGTTATATCCGGAGTTATAGTGCTTCAAATATAGCGCCTTACAAAAATCATATTTATAGTTGTAGTTGTCTGAAATAAAAAATTTAAAAATTTGTATAATCCATACGAGTGTGACTACCGCCTGAACTGGGTTAAATGAGAAGTACTGAAAATTTAAAAAAATGGCAGCGTCTAAAACACAAATATAATTATACAAATATAGGCATGAAGTCTTTAATTAATGTAATTTTGGGGTTTCTCTTAAAAAAAATTCAAGTAAGGCATTCTTTTCGGGCCGTCAAGGTAGGAAGACACCTTAAATCATTATTGTTACTTCCCATTTTATTCTGTTATTTTTGTTTTGCGGTAACAGTGTTCTTCTATTCTGCGTCTTTCTCACCTTCTTCTGTCATAAAATGGGTCTCACCCTGTCGTGAGAAAATGTGGGAGGAATCCTTTTCGTCGAGGCTCGAGTATTCTTTAGAATCATATGTGCGTCGGAGTGTACTTAGGAAATACATTTCCGGAATCCAGCGATCCCGGCTGTGTTTTTGGATTCCAAATATCCCGGGATTTGATATAACTAATTCCGAGGATTTCGTGATTTCGTAAAAATGTGTAATACTTTATGAACACCTGAAAAACATGAAAATAAACAGAATAAATAAACATAGAAATTTCATAATAATAAGGACGATAATAATAATGATGTATTTAAATAATAATATTAAGTCGCATATAACTAACTAAACTATATTTATTTTTACAATGATATTCTCACTTTCCGCTATTTCGAAATCGCAACTTTGCTGTGTCTTTGGTCGCATTTCCAAAAATCTGTTAGCTTATGTTTCAGACTAATGGTAGAAAGTAAGTTTCTTCACTTTAATTAAGAACTTAGAATTTGATCACATAATAAATCATTTTAATCACTGAAATCTTCAATTACCCAATCCCGGGCTAGTAAATAAAGCCCGGGATTGTATTCCCTAAGTGTACACATACCAAAAGGTTTAGGAGCGGCTGGTAGTTAGTATTGGTCACAGTTTATTCGGCATACGACCCCGAGGATGTTCTTAAAGATCCGTGCAAAGCCGACGCGTTTCGCGGAACGTAAGTAGACCGGGCTCCCCTCGAGGAATTACATTCTGTGGGATTTCTTAGACGCTCCGCCCTTTCCCGCGGAATCGTGTCGACTCGTAATTAGTGCCAATTAGTCCACGGTAAAATAAAGCACGGAGCGCGAGCGTTCGGGGCAGCGCGACGATGCAAATAGAGAAATCCCCCTCGGTACGAAACGAATCGCAAATAACAGAGCCGGGGATTCCTGCTGCCTCGGAACAATCGGTGAAAAAAAGCGGCTCGCATACGCCGCGTCGGAGGAATCATTGCAGCCCCGTAATCAATCTTACATACCACCCGGTGCACGCACGCAAAATAATTAATTAGCACTCGCCTTGAATCAACATGTTTGCCAGATCAATCGCGGCTAACTGTAATCTCAAAGCAACCTTTTCGTTCTCCCTCGTGCACCGTTACATTACGCCGCTGCTGAAATAGATGCACCTCGAATCTATTTATTTATTCACGGGACAAGCCCAGTAAGAACAAGAAAACTTATAGTAAAAGATAATCACAGTAACTTACAGAATAATAAAATAAAAAATGAGAAAAGAAGCGCCAGTCATGAACATAGATTTCCAGGTAGGTACACGGGGAATAAACTACGAATTCAAGGAATGCCTTCCGCAATAAGGACTCTCCGAGTACTAGTCCCGAGGCTAGAAAGAGTACCGGCAAAGAAATCAGTACCCTCGTAAATCGAGGAATCTTTAACACCCTGCGCTTCGAAGTGATCCACGTAGATGCCACTCGTGGCTAAACATCTGTACGAGTCTAATCGCAATTGCAAGTGGCATGAGAACGAAAACTCTTGCGTCCGAGCGGAGGATCGAGCGGGAAATGGGGTAGCAGCAGTCGGATTCACAGTTGCATCCTGCATGAACACGCTGCAGCCGCGGTCCCGCTGGCTGTTGCATATGCGATCATCGCCGGGGCTTACCAAACCGGGCACGATCCGAATTTTTCTCGGCGATGCCGTGTACCGCAAGCCGGACGATCGTGCGCGGATTCGGGAAAGCCGCCGTCCGGGCTGCGGTTACGGTACACAGCATCCTTTCGCGAATATAGTGACATAATAGGCAAACGTCCAGGCCGATGCACCGTTATGCAGAATGGTGCTGAGGTCAAAGAGCCGGCTCGGTTGGGAGGGAAGAAGCGGAGTCTGGGATGCATGCGTTCGGAGCGCATCGGATATGCTCGTTCGTCCGCCTCGCTCATGAATATTTGAAGAGCCCAAGCGATCGCCAGATTGCGCGACTCGAAAATACGGACGGGTGTGAAGTTTCGCGCCGCGGGACAACGAGTTAGCCATTCGCTCGTGGAACTCGTGCCAGATTCGATTCCCAAAGCCGGCTCCTCTGCGCTTCCGAGGCCAAGAAAGTTATTACGGATTTCTTCTGTTACTCGAAAAATCAGGGTTTAGAATACTTCCAGATGCTCCGAAATCAATTATCGCTGCAGCAGAACACTCGGCTTTTAATCCGGCTGCTCGGTGCTTTCTAAATTTCGCTTTCGCGGCTGACCACTGAATTCAATTAGGAAAGTTGCCGCCGCTCGCCGCGCGCGTAATTTATCGGCCTGTAAAACGCTGCGCTGATTCCTCCCGGCTGGATCGTTCACTCCGCAACGTTGGTGTTGCGCAATTACGGGTCGGCGTTAAATAATGCGCATTTCTAATGCCGCTTGCCGACGGCGAGACTCGTATCGCCCGCGTTTCAATGTCGTGGCCATTGACACTGACCTAATAAGGGTTAAATGGATTGTTCCTGAATGTCCATTGAACGCGCAGCACGCGTCTCCATTGGGGTGTTTGCAGCGTATGCACGCATTTAGATCGCGCTCGCATCTGGCCGCTCGGCGTTAGATCGTTCGGGGGGGGCGTTTAATGTATCCCCGGTAGATGGAAACTGTACGTCGGCGTATCCTTCTAAATTGATCGCTCGATAAATATCTGTCGCCGACACGTGTTTAACTGACCGATAAAACGCAGCTTTCGCTTTATCGTGTCTCCGGCGTGCGCGCAGCATTTGCATTCTAAGGATTCCTGCGTAACGATAGACGGCGGGACAGTAAGTTGCACGGGTCCAACCGTGTAAATTACATTCCTACGGGACCCACGCCGACGTGTTCCACCGCGGCGCGCTACGTCCGCTGCGGAGATGGGAATTATAAATTCAACTGGCGTCGCTGGCTGCCAATCGGCTTCTTCTTTTTCACTTACAGCTATGCAGTTACTTCTGCGCGTAAACAGCCAGCACGGCATCCTTTTCATTATTCTAAAAAGGGATAAACGCGACGATGCTGCCGCGCTCAACACGCCCAGTCCCGGGGAAATAACATCTTGCGGGAGAGTCGCGCCCGGCTCTGCGTGCCTCGTAAAATCTAATGCATTGTTCGACTGGTTCGATTAATCCGGAGGGGATTATTCGCGCGGGTTATATGCCACTGGATCAATCCGCGATTAGGTGATCGACGCCAGGCGATCAAGTTTTTCTCGCGTCCTCCACCCGCGTCTGTTTTCCCGTACGCCGCGAGAGCCACTTGTAATTGGGACGTTTCGTGCGAGAGGGTAGAGAGACCCTCTGCGGGGAAACAATGGGAGGTAGGGAGCCACGCGGGGGTTGCAAAATAATTGATTGTCGCTTGAAGGCAGTCTCTTCAAACATTTGTGGTTACTGGATTGAATGGCCCCTCTGGTGTACTTTTGCTGGCGGTATTTACGAGAACATCGCCTGCAAATGAATTGAAACGATACCCGTTGAGGTGCGAATCCACGATGCGACTTTACGCGAGACAAAAATCTCAGCAACAGCTGAATGGAAATAGTCGCGAGAGGTGAGATTTTTTAAAATATATCACGAAACTTCTCTGATTGGAGTCTAAAGGTGCAAATCCACGCTCTGATAAAAATATCGTGTCTCACGCGAGACTTTAATCTCCATTAATTATCGTTCCTTTAATTCCAGTTTGTCGTCGCTGAGATTTATTGTCTGGTGATAGAGAAGTCTCGTGTAAAATCTCACTGTGGATTAGCACCTTAAGTAGTTCAGCGGCGTCCTCAGGATTTAACGAACGGATTTAAATATTTTTAACGAAAATTCAATAGAATTCGTTCGGTGACGATAGAAATTTATTTAAACAACAACATCCACTTTCCTTTCTCTTTAGAAAGCTCTCGAGTTACTTCAGTCGTGGTTATATTAACCTCCTTTTTCCTTGAGGGGTGCCAGGACCCTTTGGCCCCTGCCTCCGAGTGCGCCACTGGTCTAGATTCACGAAACTAAATATTTGCGAAATAATAACTAACAATTGCCTCTTGAGATTAAAGTCTCGCGTGAGACACGCTATTGTCGTCTCATCGTGGACTTTAACCTTCACGATAATCAAGATCGTTCGCAATAATCTCTAGCTACGAAGTGAGGTGGCGCGGATTCGAGAGGAAACCTGAGGGATGCCAGCCTCGCGAGCGAAAACGTCAATTGCGTATCAATCGCGACGGTGAATCCATCGAATCGAATGTGGCTAACGGTTACTCGCTCTCGGTCCCCAGCTGCGGCACCGTTAATTAATCGACCAAAGTGATTAGCCAAAGACGACGCTGATTGTCCTGGGAAAGAAGAGGTCCGCTGGCGCGTCGCCTGCGTCGTCACGACTGGATTAATGATGCCGAAGCCCATTAAGCGAGATTGACGAGCGATGCTTAACGGGAACCGTTTGACGCGGAAATGGGCGCAAAAAGAAACTGGCCGCGTTGCATTAGCCGACGCGAAAATTAACCAGACCCGTTCTACGCCCTTCCTGCCGCATCCTCTCGATCCAACAAAAAGCCAGCGAAGTACGTCTCCTTCGCGTCGGATGTTCGCGGTTTCGACGTTGACGCGTGTGCGCTCCACCTTGCTCCGACGATCCTATCGATTATGGAACGCCTCGCGCGCGTACGTACGCGTCTCCGATAATATTCGCAGAATGCTGAAGTTACGCGCTGATCGTTAACATCCATTACAGCTACGCGGCATCCGCTTGGATGAAGTTGTACGGCTTGGAGCAACGAGTTCTCGATTGCTCTCCTTCGATAAAGCTGATTGACCGACACTCTACGCGACACCGCGGGACCATTTGCGATTCGTAAAGAGGGCTCGCACAGTTGCCGCTGGGTAGATTCTGCAGATTCTCAGAGCCTTTTGGGTGGCAGTTCCGCGCGGGCACGTAACGCGCGTTACGTAAACGCGCCTTTAATGCTCCGAAAATTTGCCAGGGGTTGGAAAACACGGCGATTTACGCGCGTAATTATCGTCGATAACGCCGTTTCGGGGTTCCCTCGCCCCTCGCCGGGTCTTTCCCCCCTCCGAATTCCTTACCGCCGTTCGCACGAACCGTGTAATCAAAGTTTACTGCCGAAGATGCGTAATGACAGGGTTAGGGCTAGCGCGGAATTAACGATCTGGGAATGGAGGTTCGGGCAGCGCGCAAATCCCGCGCCCTTCCAATTACGCTTCACGTGCCCTTCCGCCGCGAAGCCTGCACCGAGCCACGTGAATCCGACGGCTCCTTACTTTTCGTCCTTTGGCCCGTAATCGCCGCTGTCGATCATCATTCCGGCGATCTTTATCCCCCGGCAATTGAACGGTAACAGACGGACCGGTCGGTTCCTGGCTCTGACGCTCTAACGATAACGCCTGTCTCGTGGAATCGGCGACGTTGCCCGACCCTGTCGCGGAGCGATAACGAGTGGCGATTTGCGTTTAATCGGGCAATAATCCGATTGGAGGGATCGCGCGGGAAGCATCCGCCGATTCGGTACGTCCGACGATCCCGCCGGATAATGGCTTTTGTTAATCGCGATCGGGCAGAATGGAGCTGGTTCAGCTGGTCGAGGCGAGTTAGACTCCCCGGCCGAGTCCTTCGTCCTGGTTTATTTTTTCCCTTCTCGGCGTGCCGCTTGAATGGGGCTCGCGTTAGGTCCTGCGGCAGGAAGGCAGGGGCGGGGAGAGAAGGCAAAAGGGATCTTTGAGAGAAATGGAGGGGGCGGGGAAAGGAAGCGAAGGGGAGGAAAGAGGAAGAAATAAAGAAGAACGTCCAACGGATGTTTCGGACGCGTCTGGCCTGCTCCAGCTTCCCCTCTCCCCGTTCTTTTCGCCTTCGTTTTACTTGGCCCTGGCCCTTCGCTCCACCCTTGTTCCTCGCCTCTTTGTACTGTTTCTACGTTTCAGCGAGCGATCGATTCATCGTTACAGCCGCGGCAGCGGCGACAGGGGACCGTCCGGTGGATGCGCGTAGATAGAATTTCTCGCCGCGATGTTCTTGCTAGTGGATGCGCGAGGTGTTGAGTTTCGGCCTCAGGTGCCGCCAGAACGGTTCTCTAATCGCGGCGAAGTCCGTGAAGGAGGCGTCGCACGTGTCTAATGTTCAACGAGGAAGTATCACCGTAACAGAATAGGGCGGATTATCGAGAGGAGAATTGGATTCCCCGGTGCAATCTACCAGCATCTCCGGCTCGGTTAACAGGTGCGCCCATTGTCGGCCGTCTACTAGGGCTGCTCGAGCACTCGAATATTCGAGCAGCCTGAAATTCGGACCGAGCCGAGACTCGGTTTCCGAGCTGAGCCGAGTACTCGAAAAAAGCGAGCGGCTCGAATAGAAGCGAGTAGCTTGAATAGAACCGAGAACTCGAATTCTTTTGAGCGGCTCGAATAATAATAATAATATTATTATTATTATTATTATTCGATTATTTACGTATTTACCTGTATATTATGTACTCTGAAGGGTTTTTCCCGTATATAATAATAATAATATTATATATAATAATATTAGTGTATAATAATAATAATATTATTATTAATATTAATATTATTAATATTATAATAGTAATGATATTATTATTAATATTAATATTATTAATATTATAATAATAATAATAATATTATTAATATTAATATTATTAATATAATAATAATAATAATAATAATAATAATAATATTATTATTATTATTATATACGGGAAAAACCCTTTAGAGTACTAAATATTACTTATAGTACGAATATTATTATTATTTAATATTCGTACTACATATAATAATAATAATATTATTATATACTATAATAATATTAATAATAATTTTATTATTATTATATACGGGAAAAACCCTTTAGAGTACTAAATATTATTTATAGTACGAATATTATTATTATTATTTTATACGGGGAAAAACCCTTTAGAGTACATAATATACAGGTAAATACGTAAATAATCGAATAATAATAATAATAATAATAATAATTATTATAATAATTATTATAATAATTATTATTATTCGAGCCGCTCGAAAAAATTCGAGTTCTCGCTTTTCTTCGAGCTACTCGGTTCTTTCGAGCCGCTCGGTTTTTTCGAGTACTCGGCTCGGCTCGCTTTTTCCGAGCACTCGAGTAGCTCTACCGTCTACGATCCCGTTCCCGTCTATCTAAATTGTCCGCGGGGAGAATGATTCCCAGCGGAAGCTCGTCCTGGCACGAAGAGGGTCAGGTAGCAGCGCGTGCTATTCGGCAACCATAATACGCTCCAAGGCTGTAATCTTCGAGATTTCGTGCCAGACTCGGGTCAGCCTGCAGATTCACACTTGGCTAATAACTTCGCTACCTACGCGCCTCTTACAAGCGGTAAGAACGGTCACTGAACACTTCGAAGTAGCGAAAATCTCCCGAGGATGCTCAGTCTCTTGATGGTTCGGCGCAGACGTTTCTTCCTGCCCGACTGTCTGCTGCGATTTAATCGAGCGAGGAGCATCGGGGGGCAAATCACACGGATGGGAGCATAACGATCTCGTTAAGTTTCCTGGTGATGCTTCGTGAAAAGGAAATGTCTGGCGGCAGCTCGTAAGAACCGCATTACACATTAGCTGGAAGGTGGCCGTTGATGGTACATAACACGGTAGCATCACCCTCTCCGTCTCTCGCGATACTTTTTATCCAACGATCCGTCGGTCCCTCCCAGGTCCGCTGCCGACTGTTACCGAGTCTACGCCGCACTCTGATCTCCCGGGTGCAACTCGCTCCGCTTCCTGCTCTTCCTTTCCCTAGATTGCCTTTTTTCTCCACGGGCTTCTCGGGAAGGATCGCCGATGCTCTCCCCCCGGTTTCTTTCGATTAAACCTCCGAAGTTGGAGGTACTCGGTTGCAGGCAGGATACCTGGAATCAGCTCGAAACTAGCCAAGCAATCCGTCTGGCTCCCGGAGAGCCGTAATTTCGATTCCGCTGGCGTAATACCACAAGCATGCGCGCCTATCGCCGCGCGAGGGGCACGCTTGTATTAATTACACGCGCGGCTCTTCAAAATCCCGAGTATTTCATTGACTCGACACTGGAGAAAGTGACCGGCTGGCCTGCTGGGCGGGCTTATTGAAATTCTCTGGTTCGTAGAACGAAAGTGCATTCCCCTCCGTGCCGGTTGTTCGCTTTCAGCATTCCTGTCCAAGTGTGCGCGCTCTGTCAGCCGTCGCGAGAAGGAATCGTCGGTTTCCGAATAGCGTCCAGCCTCCGACACCTCCGGCCCCGAACAAGTCGATCCCCGTAGCTGCGGCGGTCGGCTGTGGAAACGGAAGCTGCCGCGAGAACGAAAAATAGAAGTGACGCGAGAACGAGATTCCTCGGATCGTTTACACTTCCTCGTTCTAGGTACCCGAGCTGCCTGGCCACGCGAGGTTCCGTTAAAACAGACCTCGAGTCTTGCCGCGTTCAAGGCCCCAGCACCCGTGGCCCACGGGTCTTAAAATCTGCACTCGGCTATCCCTCCCGTTTACCAAAGCTGGAAGAGTTCGCCGGAGTGTTTCAGCAGAAACGTGGCACTTTGTTGACACTACCGAACGGGGTACAGGCGCTCAGGAAGGATTCCGAGAGCCACTGTCAGTGGTGGATTCAGAAGCCCTTCTTGGAGGGGGCGAAATACGTAAAAGTACATGAGTACATTTTTTAATCTTCCTTTGCAAGATTTAAAATTTCCTTGTAATTTATATAATGTTAATCACTATTTCTTTCTTCTTTTCTCGAGCAGGTTATGAAATTAACCAATAATTGTTTCACTGAAAAACAGAGAAACGGCAATAAAGGTTAATTTTCTCCTCTTCCCTGTCAGTTTATCTATTTAATAATTTTGTAGTCTTTTATCTATTTACGGATAATTGCACATGTGCTCTGCTTCCCTATCTCTCTCCAATTCTCTCTACTCCGTCGTAATCTATGCGCCACCTGTCAATCATACTCCGAAGCGTGCGCCGAGTATCCGAAGCGCGCTCAGATTCAATTAGAGAGGATATTTTCTCTTTACATTTATATTTTAATATCTCTATCTGATACTATAACCCAACTAATTACATTCGCGTTAATTATTTATACAGAATAGTGCACAGTGTCGTAATATTTTTCTTTTATTACTCTGTCGCCCCTGTCGCCCCCCTCTGGATCCGCCCTTGGCCACTGTTCACCCTACTCGCGCAAGGAGACGCTTCCTCGACAGTTGCAGGATCGAAGCGGAGGCAATTACAAGATCCGCGCGAGGAGCTCTCTCTTCGACGATCATTCATGCCGATTGGAAGCGCGCACGCTTTGACAAATTCGCTCGGCGACAGGATTATCTTGTCCCAGGAGCGAACCGATTGATCATGCCCGAGTTTTAAAAACGTCGCCGGCTGAATTAATAGCTCAGCCCGCGCAACGCGGCGGCCGACTGTCATTACCCGCCCGTTAATTGCCCGCGAGCCGGAGACTTTCGTTTATCATCCAGACGCACTAATCCAATTAGCTAATTAGCGGTTTGCGGCCCTATAAATACCTAACCGCGGCAATTAGCGTGGCCATCGGTGCAGTGAGAGCGGCCGAACATGCCGGATGAAAAAAAGGCCCCCCCGGTATCTCGGATCTAGCCGAGTAACAGGTTCCCTCCCGTGGAACGTTCAAGATGTTGCGCGCCGTATGAAACGCGTCAGATATACGGCCAGAAGATACTCGAGCCTGTTGTAGGGTCGAGCGGGGAAGGGCTGCGCGACCAAAACAATGGCTCCGGCGGCTTGGCCCTTTCGTGGGGAGCGACGCATTGTTTGACGTCCGGCAGGCCACGCCGGCTTTCCTCTTTCGGTTCCTCCTGCTCAGATATTCCCCGTGTGCCTCTCTTCGATTCTCGCTCCTCGGCAGCGCAGTCTAGCGATTGCAAGGATATCAGCGCCTCGGATTCTCCACGACCGTTTGCCCTCGGCCTCCACCCCCGCTTGAAGTCTCGGAAGCCGTAGATTCCCGACCGAATTCTCGGTGCGACGTTCCGAGACCCTTGAACGGCTCTATTGTGCCCGTTTGGGGTGCGCGTGCTCCGGCTAAATTACCTCGAGGGGTTTCTCTTCGAGGAACTCGTGTTTCTTAATGGTAGCTTAATTCCGTTTTGTTTGGGGCGCGTCCTTTCTCCCTCGGGGTGGAAGCGATCGGAGGGTAGGTCGCGTTCTATATTACGTTTCGCACATTTCGTGGAAGCTGCCGAGGCGAGTGGGAGCGAGCGAGTTTTCTCGGCCGGATCGTGCGCGGCGATAAAATCTCGCTGGCCGATCGCAAATCCTGTGCGCCGGCCGGGAGGCAGGAGTGTGCAGGTGTCAAGCAGCGGTAATTGATGTCGGTGAAACCCTTCTGGACGACGACGTATGTACGTACGTACGCGGCTGTACGTGCGTGGCTGCGATGCTCTCGAGGAGCATGCGACGCGGGTGGCACGGAATCTAATGGCGAGATATACGTTCATGGCTGGTGAATTTACGATCGATGTAAATGCGAGGGGAGGCCCTCTGTCCCTCTCGAGTTCCTTCTTCCGCAGGATCGTTGTTTGCAATTCGCCGCACGTCACTTCCACGGCGGAGGGGACCGAGAAGGCTCCTTTATCGCCTCGGATCTACCTTAGATACCCCGTCGTTGATGCTATCGTCCCAGACATCGCCCGTACAATCTCCTGACTGTATTAATCAAATTAGGATCTATCGGACTGCGATCTAATCGAGCGCCAGCCTGATCTGTTCGATAAGTCTCTCTCGCGTGCTTGCGAAACCGCCTAACCTTCTCGGCAGATATTCCGTCAGCCTGCTCTCGTTTATCGCTATTTGTTTACTTATTAATTTGTTTATTTATTTATTAATTTAACGGGACGTACCCTTTAGATACAAAGGATCATATAACTAAGTAAGAGACAGTTAGCTATAGTTAGCCTGTATACTGGACAAGAAACGTATATACACAGATTCAGAAAAAGAGAAGGGAAAAATAATAGTAATCGCAAAGGTAAAGATAACAATAACGATGCTTTGGCAGAAGCGGGTGAGACGTGTGAAGAGAAGATTAATTTTCCACTTATTTTACTTACTGCTACTTATTTTATTTATCACCTTTCACGGGAACATCCCATTATTTACAGAATGAAAAATTAACAAAACCAACGTGTACCGCCCTCGAGATTACCACGATAAAGCAAAACTGGAAAATATTTTCCCGACTGAACGAGTAGCCCTCATAACTTCCCATAAATCCGCACTTTAATGCGGATGAGTTGATCGATCGGATCCGTCGTATTCAAAGAACGAGTCGCCGCGGACGGATTCGGTGGACATTTTTCCGTGGAACCGAGCGCGCGCTGCGGTATTCGTGGCACGTACCTGGAAGCAGAAATCCGTGACCGCCGGATGCTTTCAGACGGTTTTCCACGTACTGAACAATTTTGCATATCGAGCGAGGCCCGCTCGCTGGTAAATTACGCGCGCGCCCCCGCGGTAAATCTCCGTCGCGTTTGATCTAACAGAGTAGCTGGCAAACTCGCCGCATTCACGGTAATTGCGCGACGATCAATTTCGCCGTGTCTCGGGGCAGAAAGAAGCTAATGAACCACCGAACAGCCGCGGAATGGTTAACGGGCCGGAAAATGGAAGCGTTCGCGTCGAGTCGTCGGGATATTAAATACTCGAGCGTTGGTACATTAGAAGGGTGGTAAACTACTTCCTGATCCGTGAATCACCTGGCCGGTCGCTTCGTCGAGGAACGGGACCGTCGTTAGAGCCTACTTCTGCGGAAAGGCTCGATCCTCTGTACTCCATCGCGTCTCTTCCTATCCCGGCGACTATTTCCACCTCTTTTTGCCCCGATCTTTCTGCGATTTCTTGGCAGCGCGTGTGGACTTAATGGCCCGTGAGGAAGGGTTGACGCTGTATAAGGCTAGGTCCGTGCCTACGCGGAATCGATGATGCTCTCCCACGGTGGCTGTTCCTTTTTTACCCCCGTACTTTCCTTTTCTCTTCTACCCCGGCCCCATTAATCAACGCCGGCGTAAAATTGCCCGTCTCCTCTGATCACGACCTTGGCAATGGTAACGCGCGCGTACGATCGATCAGCAGATCGTCACCTGATTAGGGATACACGGGACTGCGTCGCAGAAGATACCCTAACGAGTTTCCTGGCCACGGGGACGCCTTTCCACGACGATAATCACCGCCGGCGGATGCCTTTCTCGGTTACCCATTCTTTCGTGATGTGCGGACGGCGCTTCGGCGCAAGAACCGCAGGGTTATCGAGTTCGCGGTACGCAGGCTAGACACACCGGTCGTTCCCGGCGAAATTTATGTGCCTGTATCGGAGCCGGCCGATCGTTATTTCGCGAACGCTCAGGAATCGCGTCTCTCCCCGAACAATTCCAATCAGCCTGGAGCGCGCTCCTCGTGCTTCGACTGGCTGTCAATTGTCGCGGCATTAGCGGCCAGCCCCCGGCTTCCCTATTCGCTTCGCTCGTTAATGTATTTCCTAGTAAAGGGCCGCCGTTTCCCTATCGATAGCGAGGCAGCCTTTGACGGCGCTGCTGTCGCGACCAGATACGTGGAAATCCTCTCGGATTGTCGCTAGAGAAGATCGAACCGGTCGCCGACCGGTTTGCCGTTTAAACCGCTCGGCCCGCGCGCGGGCGCGAGCGGAGGCGATCGTTCACGGCCAGGTTCGGCAGGTGACGAAGAACGTACAGTGAACTCGTGACATACTTCGGCCATGGTCACGGTTACGGTTACGTAGACTGCTTCGGGGGCTTTATTATTTTCACAGGCGGCACGAAAACGCGCCAGCGTCCGCAGGAAGCGCGCAGTTTACTTAAGGGGAGGTTCCGGTCTAGAGCCCCCAAAAATAGCTGATCTTTAGGAATTAATTAAAGGAAAACTACCGTGTATAATTTAATGCGACGTTTTGCATTGTATTAAGGATGTCTTAAGTTATAGAAATATATTTTTTGTTTTATAATTAATCCGTACAGACGGCACTGGGGAGTCGTTAAAGTCAAGGCGTCAAAAAATCGGTCCAAGTCGGTGGGACCTGTATCCCCAAAAGTTATTATCCGATTCGACTGAAACTTTTTTTATTTTGAAGAATATAGTTCTGGCTAGGGGGAGACTAGAAAGAAAAGTGCGAAAATGACATTTTTTAAGAAAATAACGACACTTGAAGTTTGAAATCACTTTTCCCCTATATTTTCGTCCTTTCAACGCCTTTGAAAATTATGAATTTTCAAATTTTTGTATTTTTTCTGGTTTCCCTCCTAGCCAGAAGCATATTCTTCAAAGTAAAAAAAGTTTCAGTCGAATCGGATAATAACTTTTGGAGATACAGGTTCCAACGTTTTGAGAACACTGTTTCGAGAAAAACGCGTTTAAAGTTTTACGTGAGTGCCGAGTGAAAATTCAAAGGAATTTACTTATTATATTATATTACCTAGTATTTGAACAAAGGATTTTTTGAAATCTCGATTTGGGAAAAAATGGCTGATGTTTAAAGTAAATGTTTCAATTTTTAACATAAATCGTGCCTGATTTTCATCAATCAAAGGAAAACTAAGCATCGGATAAAAAAATCCTTCGTTCCAATACTAGATAATATAACATAATAAGTAAATTCCTTTGAATTTTTTATTTTAGATGATCGACTTCCGAGCAGCAGTGATCACCGCAGAAGCCCTTTTTTTAGAGAACCTTCGAGTGATGGACAATAACTTAATTATTGATAAATATTTCCAAACAAAAAAATTACGATGCACGGTACCAGATGCAATGCTTAAAATGAAAAAAGATTTTCTGAGAAATGTGTTATAGTTTTTGAGTAAAAAATTTCTAAACACCACCCTTTTTTCGTCTCCTCACTGAGCATGACCCCTTAAGCCAGCGAGCTCCGCTGATCGACGATGCGAGGCGCGTCATCGCAGCCGGGTGTAAGTACAGCCACCATCGCGTGGGTCCGCAGATTATCGGGAGAATTGTTTCGCGTCAAGCCCCCTCGCCCGTTTTCGCGGGCTGTAATTGAAAAGTGATGAAACGACGGCGAAGAATTTGCATGATAATTCGCTTCCCCTCTGATTTATGAGCGGCGTTTAGACCGGCACGGTTGCGTGGGCGGTTTCCACGGCGGGAAATTACTGGTGGTCGGAGCGGAGTTGCAGGAGTGATTTTCACGTCCGCCGCCGGGGTTGGAGGATCGTCGATTCTCCGCGGTTCCGATCGGAGTTTAGGAGAAGAGCTCGCCTCGCGTTCCCATGGAGTCTTGCTCGCTGCCTGGAGGCGTTTCGGACGGAGGCTACGCGGCAGATATTCCTGGCGCTCGGACGCAGGGAGTTAATTGCAATAAACGTTTGTCTGGCGCGGGCCAAGCGATTTCGGTGCATTGAGATTTATGGACAGCACGTCCGCCGGTTTCTCTAGCCGGGCCGTCGCGTCGCGCCGAGCGATGTCAACTTATGACGCAGAGCCTCGAAAGCATCCGCGACGGAAGCGAATCAATTATTCCAGCCACGTCGAGCAGGTGAACTCCTCGGTGCGCGATACCTGATCACCGCCGGTTCGCCCCGCGCCCACTCTTGGACATCTATCCAGCCTCGATTGCAATTAGTTTTTTACGTCCCGATCGGTGATTACGGGCCGCGGTGATAGCAGGTTGCCCGCGATTGCGCGAGTCACAGGAAAGGGGCTCGCTCCGAGCGTGCGCGCCTTCGGGATGCAGCCAGTTCCTCGGTTACGCGGAACTTTAAATCGAGCCCCATCCTCGCCGAAGTGGCGCGCACCTCGCGCCCACTCGTTCCCTACGTGGCGCTGGTTTTTATTCGCGCGTCGACGCCATCGATCTGGCCGCGCGGGCAAATTGTTTCCAGATGAGATGGCAGAAAATCACTTCGCTACCGTGATGGACGAAATCGTAACTGGTTTCCCATGGGGATGGAGAGATGCCGCGGTTTCGATAAGAACCGATCGACCGACCGGGGGCCTCGGAGCAATTTGTAACGATCGCCGCTAAGTGTGAAACAAGATGCACGCGTTCCGCCCGCGATTTATACCCGCGCCTCGTGTTCCCGACGACTTCATTCCGAGCCGCGCGCCGAGATTAATTCCGACGCGTAAATCACGCACAGGCTTCCGTTCGAGCGCGGTGTCTCGAAGCGATCGGTTCTTTCATTACTCTCGAGTCCCCCATTAATTCGGATCGCGGCTCGAAAGCTGCGCGGTGAATCTCGGGTCGCCCTAATCTCGGCTCCCGGGATCTTGGCGCGCCTTTAGCTGGTTGCAGTGGCCCTCCGCGTTTCCTGCTGCGATAATACACACGTGAAGCCCGAGTCCCCTCCCCGATACGTGCGATCGTATGCGCCGTGACTCTCGCGCCAGCACGTGTGGCGTTCGCATGAACCCAGCGACAAGGGTGCACGGTACACACTCGATTCCACCGCGGACACCAGCTACAGTCTTGGCGTTGACTATAGCCAGCTCTGCCGTGATCATCAAGGTGAACAAACTCCCTCGCTCCACGCCGCGATTTAATCCTCCCTCGTATCCATCCGGCGATCCTCCTCCGCGGG
Source organism: Andrena cerasifolii (assembly GCF_050908995.1). NCBI lineage: Eukaryota > Metazoa > Arthropoda > Insecta > Hymenoptera > Andrenidae > Andrena > Andrena cerasifolii. The sequence continues at coordinate 10,434,450 of NC_135129.1, forward strand.
ATTAGCCTGGCTAGAATTCGACATAGCCTTCGCGCGTGGAAGCTTATCGTTGCCGCTCCATTTCGACGAGGTGAAGCCTATCCTCCTCCCTTCCCCGCCGCTTCACGGTCACCCCGAACCCATTAATGTTGCAGACCGGCAGGCACCCGATGAAATATTCAGGAATGTATAGCCAGTTCCCTCTAGCTGGGAAGAAAAGTCGCGATCTTATCAAGAAAAATGTCCTTTTCACGGGCTCGGTATCCCTGGAATGGGACGCCAGCCTCCCTGGAATTCCTCGCCAAAGTCTCGCGGAATCTCAGGTATTCAGCTACCTACTCGTCTAAAAAGTCGATCTCTTCGGGGGCCAATTCGTTCTCGTTTCGCGTCTCCGCGGCGCCAAGAAATCGCTGGGAAAACTTCTGGCGCACGTTTCACCGGGTCCTCCCCTAACGTCTTCTTTTCGCATCGACTCCTTATTCCACTGTTTTCTTTTCGGCGTCTAGGTGCGAAGCATTAAACGTTTCTACTAAATTTGCTTGAAAACCGATAAGAGATAATACACTCCTTCAACTGTTCACGTTCCAGCCCTTTTCATTTCAAATAACAAATTTTTAGAAAGTCGATCTGAGTTTTCTTTAGAGTTCTTAGAGACATCAAAGTTGCAGCGTATGAGGAACTACGAGATACGCCCGAAAAGGTGCTGCAACTTCTACGAGTAACGTAAGAAACTCACCGTGCTCGAAAATCTTCTTCTCCTTCGCAAGCACGCAAACACCCAACAGAATACTGACGTGTACCACTGCAACATTTACCACCGGATGACGCTGAAAACGCAACCACTGGAATCGGGGAATGCAGGGGGACGAAATTTGGGCCCTTTACCCTGCCGCGGCGCCGAATTGAAGTCGCGAGGTCGAATTGCCTCGGCGGATTAATAGGTGGCGGGTAGAGGTAACGCTTGGAACGGAGCAGCAGCTTTTCGCGTGGCCAGAGGATGCTCGTTACCGATCGCAATTAGCCGGGACCACGGAGGAGAACGTTGCCCGCGCATTTGCATCCCAATTAGCGGGATCGCGTGACGCATCGCGGCGAATTCTGCCTTATCACTCGGGGCTGGATCTGCCCGGATCGGCCGCGCCGATCCAGCTGGAACGATCGCGTCGATCCGTTAAATCGTCTCGTACTATGAGTCAGGCCACGAGTCAGAGGTGCGCGAGCCCTGGGTGGCGAGTTGCCCTCACCGCCGGTCGAATGTTAACTCGACCAAGACGCAAATTACAGGCTTCGCGGGCCATTACAACCCCACGGCAACCACCGACGTCTCGTCCCGACCCGGCTGCTCTCCCGTCTCTTCCACCGCGGCCAGGCATTTCGCTCGCGGTGCAGACGAGCCCACGGAACTGGCGTGTTGCTCTCTCGTTTAAGCTGTCACGTGATCGTAACCAATTTGTTGCGAGAGGCAAGCGAGGAACGCGACCGCGGGGCGAGCACGCGGGCCGCTTACCCGGGCGACGCGTTATCGAATCGTTCCCCAGATCGCGGCGTGGAATTTGTATTCGGTGCAGAGCGGGCGAACAATTCGCTGGCCAGATGAGAGCTACTGATGAGGATAGCTTGCCGAGCACGTCGATGGACCTGTAATTACCTGGTGAATTACCACGGTGCATAACAAGTACAACCGAAACGATGAGCGTTAGAGGCACTTGGTCGAGTGCCCGCTAACGACTCCAGGCTTCGTCCTCCCTTGATGGAAACGTTACGGTTCCGCGGGGTGAGAGCGCGTGGGCTCGTCAATTTCAAATTTCATTCCGTCCTCAGCTTGGGAACTCGCAACGCTCCTACGAAGGGTAGAGGGTATCACCGTTCTAGGATCGAAACGCTGGCGTACCGAGGTCTCGCTCAGCTGTCCGACGCGTCAAACCATTAGACGGGGTTAAATCGCCAGCCGAAAGCGGACAGGCCGCGAAGATTAATCTTGGCTCGCCGCGAGACGCCGTCGTTTGGTATTCCTTTTAACGTTTCATTGGATCGGTGCGACGAACGTTGCGCCATGCCTCTCCGCTGGCCGATGCGTTTTCAAGCGTCAGTCTTTCTCACGCATCCTCCTGTATGCACACGCACGTGCCTCGGTACTCGCGGACTCCGGGCAATTCTGTCCATTCCACCTTCTCCTCTCCTTCTTCACCCCCTGCGCCCAGCTGCTCTTCTTCCTTTCTCGCGCCTTTTCTTCTTTTTCATCCACGCTCGCCTCGCCCCTCCGGGTCGCGCTCTCTTCCATCGCTGCTCGAGTCCTCTTCCGCGTTCTTCTAACCTGCCGATCGTGTGCTTTCGACGAATACGTCCAGCGGTAATGGACAAGCGATCGGCACACGGCCATCTTATTCTTCCCCCGGCCAACCGGAATTGTAATCGTGGCCTTTTTTCCCCCCTCGAAGCGCGTCGAGCACGGCTGTACGCTGGGACGTTTATATCCACTTACTGTTAGTTACCTGCTCGACAGCAGGACGCACCATCTTCGTATGGCATCGGACGAGCAGCGGTCGTTTCAATTTCAAATAGAACTGCTCGCGGTTTTATCGGAGCCGCGCGACTCCAGTGCCTGGACTTTTAGGTCGCCTAAACGGCCATTAAAGTCTTCCCAGAACAAGGAGTCCATTCAGGAAACGGGTTATCCGCCTGCGTTGTACTCCTTGTTTCTAGTTGCCGTGGTTTTATCCCGGGACAGGGCTAATACCCCTACGAGTATCTCGAAACACGAGGGAGCGACGTGAACGGGATAATTGTTGCGAAAGAGATCGGGCCCCTCTGTCCCGAGATAAAGAATTCCTCTTTAATTAAGCCCGGTTAATGAGTTTGTTAAATCGACGTGTCCGCATCGGCGCGCTTTCTTCAATTACGCTCCTCGAGCACGGCTTTATCAGGACGTTTCAGTTTCGCACTAAACGGCTGAAGCGTGTGCAGGACGAATGCCCGCCGAGCAATATTACTTAACTCTTGACAGTCGTTTTCGCTGGACGCCCAGAGGGTTTCCCTCCCTCTTACTTGGAGTTCAGCACGCACGTCGGTCAGCGCGACGGCCGGGCCGCACGAACCGACTGGAATGGACGGAGGAATAATTTCGCGACGAGGGAGACGCCTGGCCGGCGCATTAATTTACGTGCGTTGCGTGACGGACGTCCGAGGATCGTTGGTCATCCACTCGGTCTCCTTTCTCCTTATCTCTCCGCGCAAAAACGAGCATTCAATTATTCGTATAGGTACGCTGCCTCCATCCCTCCATCGGCACCGTTGCGATTTCATATTGATCCGAGCTGCCTGTTACCTCCTCTCGTTGCCGATCGACCGGCGGAACGAGGCTGTTAAGCAGGCTCGGATTCATTAGCCGACACTTACCTGTCGAGCGAGGCACGAGGCGCTATGGAGATAATAACAGGGCGAATTACGGGCCGTTACTCGCGAATCACTATAAATATCGCGTCTCGCGTATCCCCTGACGGAACGACGTAACGGTGCCCGGCTAGATTCGCGGCTTCCCCCGCGAGAAGCCGCGGAGTAAATGTAAAACCGCTCGGCTGCTGCGGCCGGGTTCGGCGAAACCGGCGAATTAACAAGCAGCCGGCCAAACGCCCCGTGTTAATGGAATGGAACGCACGTTTCTCGGTATTATGCGGCGAGCGTCACCGTGGAAAGAGGCGAAAACGACTGGGGAATAATTAGCGAGGGTTACTCCGCGTGTGTAGCGACTAATTAAGAGAGAAAGGTGATTTATCGCGTCGACCTAACGCGATAAACGGCCGTGGTTTTCGAGCGGTCCGAGGCGGTAGCAAGGTCGGACGTTTCTTGCGGATCTCGTTGGCAGAGTCGTCACCTTTACGGTCAATGAGAGGTTTCTCTGCCTCGTTTCTTTCGACGAGCCTGGCTGGGTTGGTTTACGATCTGCCGGCTGGCTCCAGGGGATGATTCCTCCGACTCTGTCGCCTCGAGGAGGCCTAGACGAGGTCATGGTTAAAGGCCACTTGTTCCTTCCAATTGAGATGTGCCAGGCAATACCGATAGACCGTCTTTTACGTGGCTCTCCGGGAGCTAGCATCCGTCTCGACGGAGCCTGAATGCAAACGGGGGCCCGGTTCGTTACCGGATTAGTATTCGTGGCTGATGAAGGTGCTTGGTTTGAGCTGGTCACGGAATCGCACGGCGGTTGATGCAAATATTGTAAACGACGATGAAGAGTAGACGGCAGGTGTTTGCTCCTAACGCCGCTTCTTGTTTCAGATTGCTCAGCTGCGCGTTGCTGCTGCTGTCGGGCACCGCCATTGGGACCGCGTCCGAGGAGGCCGCGCCCGGTTTCGAGACCGTTCACACGAGCAACGCGGCGATATTGAACCGCCTTGGCCTCGCGCCCCTTCAGATCCCCGATGGCCACCACAAGAAACGGCTGGCCGGTCCAGAACCTCCTGGATTGGGCTCTCAGACGCGGATCCACCAGCCGTACAGCCGTCGACACGGGCACAGGGACAGCCACGTGTACATCGTGAAGCTGCCGGCCAGCCCGCCTTACTACACGATCACGAAGCCGCACAAATCCGTCAAGGACGAGAAGGTAACGAAGACTGGGCCGAACTTCCCCGTAGGGTTCCAGGGGAACGGCAAGCCAGCGAAGATCTACCACTGGAACCTGCCCGTGGTGAAGAAGATCACCGAGAAGAAGAGGCTGCAGACGCAGCTGAAGATTGACCAGGCGAAGAAGAAGCTGGAGGACGCGAAGAGGCACCACGGCTCCGCGTCCAAGGATCCAGCGGTGAACGCTCAGGCGCCGGGGATCTCCAAGCTCGGCCCGAGCGGGGCTCACGAGACGAAGAAGTATTACAGCTCTGACAACAATAAGATACTCGTCCGCGAGAAGGCGGGACCCGCGAAGCACGTCAGGAACAACGACAAGAGGCTGAGCTACCCCGACCGGCTGGAGAAGAAGAGCGAGTCGGCCAAGAAGGGTAACGGGAACGCCAGCAACAAGACGTACAGGCTGGACGATTCAGGCGTGCACAGGATCCGCCTGGCGAACGAGCTTCACGGCTCGAGGAACACGGCGAAGGTGAAGAAGCACCGGAAGAAGGCGGCCATGTCCTACTACGCGCCAATCAGCGGCAAGTCCGGCTCGACGAGCATCCACAAGAACTTCCCCGGGAACGGCAAGCCGAAAGCGTTCTACGTGATGGAGAAGAGCCGCAAGCCCGTCTACTATCATCCCCTGTTACCTTAATCCCCGACGTGGCCGTCGCGAGAACATGTGTGGCAGCCACGCGACGTGCTCGCGGCCCGTGGGCTTGTTAGCCAAAGCGTATGCGGTCGCTAGTCGGCGACACGGCGACAGGGCCAACAAGAACAGGGGCCGTCGTTTCGTAACGACGACGACGACGATCAAAAAAAAAAAAAAAAACCATTTCAGAATTCGATGAACGATGGAACCTGGGTGTAAAGGGGGTGAGATGGAACGAGAGGGGGAGAGCGAAAGGGAGCGTGTGTGCATGTGTGCGTCAGAGAAAGAAAGAGCGGATACCGTGGGAGAGAGAAAGACAGAGACTACGATCATTCGGTGAGTCGTCCTTACTCGAGGTCACGCGTGTCCTGCAAGCCGTTCCACTTCTGTTACAGTTGTTGGGAGATTAGTCTAGGTTGTCGGAACTTTCTTTGCAAAGGTGAACTTAACACTTAGGATAGCTTAAGAAGTCACTCCGCGACGCTCGGGCTGAGTTTCGAGGCGGTCCAAGCCAGATCGAGGAAAGGTGGCGATCCTCGGTACGTCGACGATCGCGCCTCGCCTAACTGCGACGTTTAACCTTGTATAATATATTTTTATAAGTTTAACGGACACTTTTTCTACCGCGCATCGACGCGCCGTTTCAAAACCGCGTCGCTCGGCGATCGCCAGGGACGATGCGACGCGATCGTTGGCGAGCGAACCCTTAAACAAAGACTGGACAATATCACTTCTCCACAGGATGTACATGCCTTCTCTACGTACAGCCGCGCAAGGATTTCTACTGATTTTTTCACTGCTAAATTGCGGAGCGCCAGAGCAGCAAACGATTTTTTATATTCTTATACATATATATGTATATATATATATACATGTGTTATAGGAAGAAGCTCAATTGTATCGAACCATGGCATTCAGTGTAGCGAATAAAAGTATTTATAGTAGTTTGTACACGTATGTATGACCCGAGGCACTGATCAGAGAACTCGCGTCTCCTTCCGCTCGTAGCAGTTGGTAGGATCTGACATTTATGTTCCAACTCGGCATCTTGGATTCGAATGAGAACCGCTCGTAACCCGTTACTGCGCCTCCACGATAATATCGAGCAGCGGCCTGCCTCGAGGGCCACATTTTTTAGTAATTGACCGTGGAAGCTCCAAATGACAAGGAACGCTGCCTGCTTCGCTCGGCACATCGCTCGACGCGTGTCAAGCAGACCTCTTTCGCGAGACTATAATGGCAGAGTCTGTTGAATTTTCGGGTTCGGGATCTTCCCTTGTCAGGCTCTCGAATCTCTCTGTAAACACTTGGCATCCGCAGCCCCGTTCGGGTGCCTCTCACTGGAAACGACTCTCAAGTCGGCCCGAATACAGTGCCTCTACGAGCTATAGTGACTTAGGTGTGAGGTCACTCAGCGGGGTCTTAATCGATACCCAAACGTGCCCCCTGGTCCCTCTTGCAGGACTGTGTTTAGGGAAGACCAGGACAAAACCGGGGTCCTAAAGGGTAAAATCTCCAAAATTACCTGAAGCATGCAGTGATTTTAATTTAAAATAAGTTGTTAATATAAAATAATTTATATTACAACTGTTCTAATGCCGTGCATATACCTTACTACAATGGATTTGTATTTAATATGTGCTGACAATGAGAGAATTTTTAATAGCCAGTAGCAAAGCTTAATTGACGTCTTTTAACAATGATAATCAATTTCTTTTTTATTTTATTAAAATCGAAATTGTAACGCTTAATCTTTAGGGCCCCGGTTTTGTCCTGGTCTTCCCTAAACACAGTCCCGCGAGAGGTCACGTTTAGCGGCCCAAACCCAGCAGGATATCGGTTAACACCCCGCGGAGTGGCCTCACACCTAAGTCACTATAGCTCGTAGAGGCACTATACCTATGTGCACGATCCAAAACGCAACGACTTCCAACGAATCCAATTGAACAATTCAATCCACCCGGATCCAAAGAGGTAAGACGCTCCACGTTACGCAGGTGATACCGTTATCGTTATCCTTCGCTCCAGAAGAACGGAGAATTTGTTTGCCGTCCCTTTGCAGCGTCGAGCGCAAGCCGCGCGATGGAGGATCTTATCGCGAGCTCGAGGCGAGATTCTGCTCCGAGTCGGTTTCACAGGGACGCGTACGGGAGATGTATTATCGGGATCCCCGAGTTCAATCTCTTTGAGCAAGTAATATAGATATCGCGGGGTGTTCCCGTAACCAGACAGGATATAATCCTGAGCAGACTGGCGTCCCGAGTCAATATTTGTGGTACGTGAGAGGGGGAACATATGAAACACGTTTCCTCGTCGACGCAGCCAGATAGAGGCGGCAGGGATTCCAGAAAAATACGAGGCTCTCCTTTCCTTGGCTCTCGACCCAAGTTTTCGTGTATTTCTCACATATTTACAAGGCACCGAATGGAGAGCTCCTCCGTCGCCGCCCCGCTGGCGGAGAAGTTCGTAAACTATAAACAGGACTTGGATTTGCAAATAAATATAAGATTAGCAATTAAATATTACATTACCCTAACGATTGAGCAAACAGTCGTCGCATCGCTTTCCATAATTCGTGCTCGTTCCGTACGGAGTCCACCAGCCTAATTACCTATGCAAACCTACGTTCACTTACTCGTTAATTAATTAGCGTATAAATACCAATACCTTATCGACAATAGCTATACACTCTGAGATAATTACACAGGTCTGCCCGACATTCAGCCTCAATGGGACTTGATACGAGCGACACGCTCCAATTAGACGCTGGTAGATCCATGCCGACGGGTTCGAGTCGATCGAGTTAAATTGAAGCGGCCATCAGGGATCCACCGACTTCGAAAACGACGAACTTCTCCACGGTCGTTGCTTCGACGTTCCAGCTGCACCTTTTGCAACGCGGTGATTGCACGGCAGGCATCCCCAGCCGCTAATGTGTATCGGCGATCGCTCAACAGTACTGTATAAAATCGCGTCACTTATGCTAACGACGATTCCCGACGGTGCGTCGTAACTTAACAGTCCGCCCTTTCGATGGTCCCGCAGCGATCATCGAAGTATAATAAGCTATACTCTTGCACGGTAATAATCGCGATATAAATCACTGCTCGGCCTTTACGCCAAGGCCATAAATAACGACGCATTTCAGCGGACGAATTATACAAGCTCTTCCACGTTCCGTCCGGCCATACTCGACTCGTCGAGTCCACCTCGTACACTCGCCCATCCGTACACATCTACAAAGTCGGAGCACGCGAATCGACCACGTTCCTCGGCTGCCAGGCGTCCTCGTCCAGCCGGAGCCCAGGCCCGTCATCCCAGCGCGTCGCCTCTCGAATCGACCCGCCGGTTCCTAGGATTCGAGCAAGCCGTTCTCACCGTTTCGGCAGCAACCGTAGCTTCAGTAATAGGCGTTGCCCTCCTGGTAGCCGGAGTACCGGAGCTGCTGGCGCGCGGAAGACGTGCCGTCCGACTTGAGCAGGAAGAAGCTAGTCGGCTTCCCGTTGAACGTGTACGGGCCTTTGTCCAACTTGTTGGCCAAATCGTCGGCGGGTTTGATGGGTTTCAGATTGGTCTGCCACTGGTAAATGGACGTCGGCTTGCCGTTGCTCACGAACTCGGGCGATAAGCTGTCGAGGTTCGTGATAGGGCTGTCGGTCGGTTTCTTGGCGGGCTTCTTCTGCCACTGATAGACGGACGTCGGCTTGCCGTTGCTCACGAAGTCGATCGGCAGCTTGATGAACGGGTTGGTGGATTGGTAAGTGGGTTTCGGTCTGGCGGGCCTGGCGTAGGAGACCTGCGGCCTCAGGTTCGAGGTGGAGTAGGTAGGTGGCTGCGAGATGTAGCCCAAACCGGGGACGAACATGTATGGGGTAGGCGGCAGTCGAATGTAGAAGATGTCGCTCTCCTGGTACCTGCTGGGGTCTCTGCTTCTCTCCTCCGTGTCGAAGTTATTGCTGTAATCGAGATCGTAGGGCACGCTGGCGAACGGAAGCTGAGGAACGATGGGGTAGTTAACAAAGAGGGCCTTGTGCTTCCGACCCTTCTGCTTCGCTTTATCCTTGCTCTCGTCCGACTGCTTCTGTACGTCATCCAGAACCGAGGTTAGCAGCGGGCTTCCCAACTCATTCGCTTCACCGTCGGCTTCCTCCGATTCCTTTTTTGCCAGCTGATTCGTCGCGACCTTGGCAGCGTCAATCTCGGTTCCCGCGGACACCGCGCCCTTGTCCCGCAGCAGCGATCGAGGGCTGAGGGTGTGCTGCGGCGGCGCTGCCGCGGCGGACGCCACGCTGAACACCAGTAGAACCAGCGACGTCCTCATGGCGACTGTAAATAGAACAAAATCCTCTATGAATCCTTTCATTCGCGCACCGCGGCCCTGTCGCTCGCGAAAACCTCCCCCGCCGCGCCTTTTATCGGATGAAATATGCGCGGGATGCGTGGCCCGAGCCGTCTTCGTGATTTACTCCGGCGGGACACGCTCTATCGGCCGAGTTATTCGAATTATTGGAACGGCTGGCTTGCTGTTCGCGGCCAGCCAAGACGCGACGCGAGTATTTACGGCTCGCGATCCCTTTCCCTTATTAGCGGCGGGAAGGGAACTAATGGCGCGAACGTATCGCGATCCTTCGCCACGTCGAGAGTGCTCGCTGGATTTTTCAAGGCCCCTGCGGCGGGCCATTATTTCCTAATTAAGCCCGGATAAATAGCTCGCGGCTGGACGGAGCGTGTAAACGTCAGACTGGCACCGGGAGATAGTCGCGACGCGAGTGTATCATCGGCAAACGAGCCAAAACAAATTGTTGGCTGATCGGAAGGGGGTGAGGGCGCGCTTCAAGTCCTCGCGGATAACTCGTTTCCTCGGGATGCCACTATCTGGCGGAGGGAACCTCTCCTGCTACGTGTCCGCGTCCAGCGGCTATTCTCCCCGTGGCCGACGTCGAATAAATCACGTCCTCCTCGTGGCAGCATAAGCGAAAAAGGAGGAAAACGCCGGACGTGTCCCGGGCTGGCGGGGCTCGCGGGGGCGGGCGGGGACGCGGGAGGGAAGAAAAGGGACAGGGGACAAACTCAGGCGGCATTTAGACGGTTGCGCGCGTGCATTCCGCGCGTCAAGTTTTCTTCTGCTCTCGCGACCACGGCGCGAAGCCGAGGGGGGAAACAAGAGCACGAGGAATGGTAATTGAAAGCGGGTTATAAAATCGTCGAGTCACGCATTCCTACCCGGAGAGGGAACTTCTACCCGGAGACCTTGCAGAAGGTCGGCTACGGGTTGGAAAGAAAGCTCGCGGGGAATCAACGCCGGCCGGACGAGGACGGAGGAGGATTTCGTAATACCACCCCGAGCATCTAGACGTGGCTCGTCTTTTATCACCGGGGGCCGTTGATAGTCACGCTTAATTGTTGATCGCTGGCTGCTCGCGAGCTACGCCCTCTCCTCCGTCCCTCCTTTTCTCTATGCAAATTATCGCAGACGCAGCATGGGACTGCATCGCGTGCACCGCGGCCGGCCTCTTCACGACGCCACAAAAACCTGCAGCCTCTCGATAGATAACGATCTCATAATCGAGGGATAATGTCAGATTACGACCTTTTATTGTCGGCCGAGTAACCGCTGATAGTAACCGAGCTCGGTACAATGTGTAGCAAGTAGTTAGGTGGACGATCGTTTAATTGAAATTTAGCTCTTGCTTCCTTTTCTTCGCGGTGCAATTGATCCAGGGGCGATTGACGTTGATCTCGAACGTGCGGATCGTTGAGTCGTTTAAGCCGCGCGCCAATTTGCGCCACGCGAATTAAAAGGTCCGGCTACCGCACGATCTCCTCCGCGTTAATTGCAGCGCGTACACGCGATTTAAGGGGTAATTGTGGTGCATCAACAATGCGATTGAACACTCGATGATACCGCGTTATTAGCAGCCTGGCGTTCCTTTTTCAAAGCCGCGCGCCTGTCAGTAAGGTAAACCGACTGCCTTCTCACCTGACGATGAGACAGGCCAGGTACAGGTACCTGCGTTATCAGCCACTGGTTTCGTTTTACCCTGTCTTTCCTCCGCAGACGTTGACAAGCTGCGTCCTCCAAGGAGGAGTTCAATTCCCCTTGCCACGCTGTGCTCGCAGATCGCAGAGCTTGCAAAAACTCTACCCGCGACCTTTTTTTACCCAACAAGCTTCCCTTAATCGTTTCCATTTTTCCGTGTAGCCGTCGCGCGTAATATCGGCAATTATCGAGCTCTTAGCGTTGGAACATTCATGTCTTCTTTAAATTCTAGTATGTAGCCAGTGAAAGAAGGCTCGTTAAGCCAGTATGCTTCAAAGGCATCGCCTTAAAGTTGCAAATAAGAGGCGCAGGCCTTTCAAGAGGCGTTCGAAAATTCTGCGCCACTTCTCGCTCTTTAATTTGCTCTCCGGAGACATTACTTTGTGCCATCTCTTTCGACGGCATGTTCTCCTGTTACAAAACCCAATTTTGTGCATTCTGAAAATTTTCGCCAGATTTTGGCCCAGGTATCAGGAGAACATGAAGTGAAAACAGGTATTCTGAATTTCAGCTTCGAAGGCATCCCCGATTCTCTCTCCGAAGACGTTACTTAGTGCCACCTCTTTCGACATCATGTTCTCCTGTTACAAAGCCCAATTTTGTGCATTCTGAAAATTTTTGCCAGATTTTGGCCCAGGTATCAGGAGAACATGAAGTGAAAACAGGTATTCTGAATTTCAGCTTCGAAGGCATCCTCGATTCTCTCTCCGAAGACGTTACTTAGTGCCACCTCTTTCGACGGCATGTTCTCCTGTTACAAAGCCCAATTTTGTGCATTCTGAAAATTTTTGCCAGATTTTGGCTCAGGTATCAGGAGAACATGAAGCGAAAAGAGGTATTCTAAATTTCAGCTTCGAAGGCATCCTCGATTCTCTCTCCGAAGACGTTGCTTAGTGCCACCTCTTTCGACATCATGTTCTCCTGTTACAAAGACCAATTTTGTGCATTCTGAAAATTTTTGCCAGATTTTGGCCCAGGTATCAGGAGAACATGAAGCGGAGAGAGGTATTCTGAATTTCAGCTTCGAAGGCATCTCCGATTCTCTCTCCGAAGACGTTACTTAGTGCCACCTCTTTCGACGGCATGTTCTCCTGTTACAAAGCCCAATTTTGTGCATTCTGAAAATTTTTGCCAGATTTTGGCTCAGGTATCAGGAGAACATGAAGCGAAAAGAGGTATTCTAAATTTCAGCTTCGAAGGCATCCTCGATTCTCTCTCCGAAGACGTTGCTTAGTGCCACCTCTTTCGACATCATGTTCTCCTGTTACAAAGACCAATTTTGTGCATTCTGAAAATTTTTGCCAGATTTTGGCCAATATATCAGGAGAACATGAAGCGAAAAGAGGTATTCTGAATTTCAGCTTCAAAGGCATCGCCTTAAAGTTGCAAATAAGAGGCGCAGGCCTTTCAAGAGGCGTTCGAAAATTCTGCGTCTCTTCGTTAAACAGTCACTGTCTCGAAACATCTGCGCCACTTCTCGCTCTTTGATTTGCTCTCCGGAGACGTTACTTTGTGCCATCTCTTTCGACGGTGAAGCTATCGACAGCTATCGCTTCAGTTTTGCTATGAATCCACGTTGGCAGTCCTCCCGATTAGGCGCCATCTCGTATCTACTAACTCAACTAAATTTGTCACGTGACTTGCTATGTATTATCGCCAATATGGCAGAACTCTGATTTGGGAACGTAGTCACGATTTTTCGTTTTTCGTTCTTATATGAGCAGATTTTGGCCTGGAAGAGGTGTCATTCGAAAGAAGAAGATGCAATGCGGAGCGCTCTGCTCATCGTTTGAGTCACAAAACTCTTTTAGTGACCTAAAAATGCTTGGATTCTGCGGGTATATTTTGTCGACTTTTGCTTTACTTTGGACACTGATATTATTACATATCAACGCAATCTCGTTGAACCATGAGCAGAGCGCTCCGCATTGAACCTTCCTCTTTCGAATGAGACCTCGCCCAGCCCCAAATCTGCTCATATAAGGACGAAAAACGAAAAATCCCGAACCCATGTTTCGGGCCAGATTACCCGTGTCTACCCCCTTGCTTTGCTCTTCGTCATCCTTTTAGTACGTCTCTTCAGCGCCCGTCGCCGTTCCTTTGGTAGTTTTGTCGCGTCACTGCGAAACAAGAAGCAACACCGTTACTTTACCGAAATGAAACGGAGGTGTATCCATACGCGCATCTTTTTCAGCCGACAGGTTGGCCGGGAAGGGTAGACCGTGTCGCTCTGTGGGTACGGGAATCGAGAGTCGCGGCACGAAGAGAACACTCGTGGTACAAGGATTGTTCAATGAGGCGGTTTGGACCGTAATTTCGTCACGTGTCGTTAAGATCCTCGCCCGTTAGCTGATGCCGCGCGGTTACCCTCAATTAAACAGCATTTCGTTCAACAATTTCCTGAATGCTCGATCGTGATGCTACCGATCGATATCCGATTCGGTAAATTCCTTGAAATGTTCGAGTTTAAGTGACATTAGAAACCGAGGGATATTAGATTGCCTTCGGTAAAAATTGCATCACCGAAAGTCGAGCGCGGTGGAAAGTAGCGTGCCGTCTGTCTCCCTGAAACGGCACCGTTCCGCCTATACGTTTTCAGGCGTGCACGTGCTCGGGGTTCGGATTCAGCGAGTGGACTTTCGAGGGGAAGGCAACAGCGATCGAGAAGGAAGAAGCTGGCCGCGGAATTGACGAGGTTACGCTTTTAGAGTCGCCGAATGAAAATGGGCAGAGACGAATGCTTCCACTACCCGGAGCGATCGCGGTGTTCCCGATAACTGGCCGTGCTTTCTACAAAGTCGTCGTTTTTCGCCGTTGCTCTCCACAGAGCTGTAACCCTGAATTTTCGAGAATAATAAGAAAGACAGGGTAATAGCAGAGTAATGGGCCAGCGAGCATCCCACCGCAATTGTTGATTCGAATAATTGCATGCTAATCGCGGAACGGAAAGCAGGCCATTTCTTTTACTTGATTTCACCTGACCGGGGAAGGTACACTTGTCCGGTAAAAATCACACGGCAGCGGGGTGGGTCTCGCTCGTTCCTGACACTTGCTACGTGACCGGAGCATCATTACCGAATGAAATGGACGCGGAAGCCGCTGTGCTTCGAGCCTGGACGGTCCTTCGACGGAGTCCATAAAATTCCATCGCGCGCCACTCCGGCGCAATATTCCTTCCTCCCCGTCGCCCAAATGCCCGCCGGGGGCCGTTACGCGGCCGCGTCGGCTCGATTTTCCACCTAATATGGATTTTCGCGGGCTCCGCGAACCTCGGCTGTTAATTAAAGTTCGACGCGTAACGGTACGCAATTGCGGTAGATAATTTTTAATAAACCCCAACGGTGCGCGTGATTACAGAATTCAGGCCTCCTCCGTTTCGATTATCGTTTTTTTTTAGAGTACAACGCACGCTCGTCTCCGCGTTAGCGTCGAGTTTCGGCTGCCGAGCTGCTGCCTGATCGTCCCGAGATCCAGTCGAGAGGATAGATAAAAAAAGAGAGGCGGTCGTGGTCCATCATTCTCGTCTCTGCTCGCTCGTGTATCTCTAATTAGCCAATTTCACGCTGCTGGCTTCTGTACGGTACAGCGTAAATATTCGCGCGCGCGTAGACGGATTTACCCCGGGGCTAGGATTTTCATAGTCTGATTCATTCATCGCTCGCGCAAACACGAACACATGTTGCAGAGTGGCATCACTCCTGTGAAACATCGCTCCTACTTAGTAATTAGACGGTCCACTCAATCGCTGTGCAGAGATCATTCTAGATAGGTTCATTCCGTCCGCATGCATATTTATCCGGGATCAGAATGACTAATCGCAAGTAGGCAATTCAATTGTTGCGAGAACGCCACGTCATACCCTGCAACTTCGTGGGAGCACCAAATCGACCGACTTATCCTTCGAAAAATGGGAACAACGGTGGTCTGAACTCGGCGGAGAAGAAAAAAATCGGGAGGAATTAGAGGGAGCGCGTTAGCAGGTTCAGCGGCGTCCCAGGCGCGGAAGCACTAATCTATCGGCAATTTGAGCGCCAGCGAAGGTCGCGCGTGGCTGTTCCAACCAACCCGTTTGCTAGACTTTCTCATAATTGCAGCCTCAGTCACGAAGGTCGGGACTGTCCGCAGGTGGTTCTCGCGAGATCCTAATCATGTGAGTCAAGGTGTATCCCGACGTCGCACAATGGCCCATTCCCGCCATTGCCGCATGCGCTAGGTGTCCGCAGTCCCGGGGTCTGCTCCAATTTTCTAACCGTACGCGATTGTTCTTTTCGCTGCCGAATCGCGCGTAAAAAGTGTGTCCGTTAGGAGGATCGATTTAGCCTCTTTCCGTGAAGGAAAGTGTTAGCAGCCGCCGCGGGGATTTAATTCCCCTATCAACGTTGCCGCGTTAGACAATCCCCACACCTCCGTCCGTGGGATATGCCTCTCCAATTGGGTCACCGTTCTGGCCGTAGCCGGAGAACGAACAGAATACATCCGACGACCGTTCGATCCCTCTGCGGCTAATACAGTCGTAGGTATCATCCGCTGAACGTCTAATTCCCGCGACGCGTGGAACTTACAAAGCGTAGGCTAGGTAAGTACCGCGGACAGCGCTGCCTCGCGGTCACTTTTGTGAAAAGTGGGATGATTAATCGAAAGTGGTTGAATATAGTAGGGAAAGAAATGAGGGTGAAATTAGCGGAAGTTTTAAATGTTTGAAATTAGTTAAAGGACACACTCTGTACCAAATTCACTGGACGGCCAGGCAACACGCATAGCCTGCGTAACATTCAAACATGAATTCTGCAGAACGCATTGCGTTATTTGTGAAAAATACTAATCGTGCACGTCGTATATGTTGCGTGGTTGGTTGTACAAATATGGAGCATACAAATCCAGAGCTCCAATTTTATAGATTTCCTTCTCGGTCTTGGGAAGAAGAAGGAACAAAAAAATGGATTGCTCAACTTTAACTTTATATATATTTACATTATTTTTTGTACTAATCGCCCCGGGTGTTTCTCTTAAAACGTGGCCAATTATACGATGATTCTTATTTTCATCAATTTCCTCTCGAACTTCACTTACATGAAAACTTTGTAATAATTTTAGGCCTTTTGTCAAACTTTTTTGTCGAAATACACTGGTATTTACTGCTTGAAATCCAGCTTCTATTATTGGGACCATTATTTTACTGTATTTTAATGTTATTGTAACCACGTACAACCCGTTAAACAATAAATTACAAAACGCATATTTCACGTTTGAATCTTAAACAGTTGCCGCTCGTATACTCCCAAAATTGAGAAAAAATCCGAGAGACGGCGCGAGCGCTCCGCGCCGGAGATACTTCCTTAGCCTATAGGGTAAAGGACCCAATTACTGTCACCTTAAGCTGTTTTACTTAAAATAACGAATAAATAAACGTTGTAAAGTCACGCACAAAAAGAATGATGTAATTCAACCTACAATCTATACTACAGATTATATACTATAGTTTATTTATTCGTTATTTTAAGTAAAATAGCTTAAGGTGACAGTAATTGGTTAGGTGTCAATAATTGGCTCCTTTACCCTACAGCCGAATGATAGAGCTGTTCGCGTATAGCAGCGACACCGCGCCGATGATTCTGAGCAGCGTGTTATTAAGCGAAATTCAGACCATTGTCTCCCTTTACACCGTAGATAAGAGTACCGTAAGGAATCCCCGTTCGAAAAATCCGACTGTAACAAGATCCTCCGTTTCGAGGCTGTAATAATACAGCAATCTCAAAGCACAATAAGAGCACGGGCCCGATCACGCGTTACGAAAATCGAATCGACCTCTTTCGAGACCCTAGCGGCTGCCGGATTCTTGTCTCCCCTGCCCCCCTCCTTTTTATATAGACATTTATGCCGTAAATTGCACTCCGAATGGGACAGAATGGTGAAGCGAATCGCTCGCGAAGAGACGAGCAGACGAAAAGGTAATTAGAGCCGCCTGTCTGGGCCGATCACGCCGCCATTGTGCCGGCTAATTCGATTTTCCGAAATCACTGGTCTGGCGCAACAGAAATCCGTCGCTCGGGTAACGGGGTCAGTGACCCCGATGGTGTCCGTGACCGAAAGCTCGCCGATCGAAAGTTCAGCTCGCCGGAAAGCAGCTGTAAGTGGCTTTTAAGTGGAATCCAGGGGATCGACGTTAGAAAGTCCTTCCGTAATCGCTGGTCCGACTCGTTTCTAGAATCTGGATGATCTTCTGGGGCACATTAGCGGCCTTGACACGTGGGATCCGAGTCGAGACGTGCTCGATCGACGATCTCAGCTCTGTAGGATGCTTCTCTACTGACTGCGCTCCGAATACCCGTTGCAATTAGAATTCACGGTGAAAGTAGAGGGCCCCCTCGGCTCGCATCGCTGTGAAATTCGGAGTCGCGCGTAAACTGGCGTGGAAATGACGCCGTGAAAAAGCGGTCGCCGCCGAGAGACGCGTCGGTAGATCAGTGAACAGGGTCGATTTCTAATGGCGTTTACAAAGTTCCAGAAGAACTTCCCCGCGGATCGGTAGCCGTGGACCGTCGGAGAAAAACTGTCGTGTCTAACGAAGCGTCTAAGCCGATTTCATGGGAATAAGTGGTTTCCAGTAAGAAACAATCCGCCGGGCTGGATCGGGAACGGCGAGAACACTCCTAACGCGCGCCACGATTAGATACGCAAATTCGAATCGATTACAGTGGCTCTTGTCAAAGCTGCTGGGCCTCGGTTCCTTGGATTTCCAGGCCGCGTGGACGCCAGGCACCGTCGGGACCGCATACCGTTACGCTTCGCGTAAAAATGGACGGATTTCTTTAAAAACTTGCACCACTGTCGCGGAGCAACGGTATATCTGCGAATCGCACTGCAAGGGGAACGATTAACCCAGTTACTGTTTCGTGTGTTTACGCAACAGTGCCATTTTAAAAGTCCCCTCGACCGTTCGATATATTTTTCACAGAATCCTCCCTTTTCCTATACCCGCTTCTTTTCCAGCTCCGATCGAACGTGTCGGATCGTTGGGCGATCGGTACGCGCGTACACGTGCTTCGCGCAGGTTTTTCTTCCCTTTAACCATCTCGGTTGTTCGCGGCCAGTACTCCTTTTCCAGAGGTTGCGCGGGATAATTCCCTAATCGCCAAGCTTTTCCTCCTTCCTTCCTGGGGAGGGTGCTGCGATTTGTATTCCGAATCGCCGCGGAAGTGAAATCTCCTTAAACCGGTCGGATACGCTGTTAAGCCACGAGCGTGCGAAAATTCTTCCCCACGGCCGTCGATTGCCAGCCACGTCACGGACGATCGACTCCGCAAATAGAAATGAGCTTTTCATTCAGGCGAGACGCTTTCGAATTTTTGGTAGTTTCCGTGGGGCGCGGCAAGAGCGAAACTCTCTGCCTTGCTCCAATCGTGACACAGTTCTCAATGGCCGAGTAGCTGACGTGCAGTTTTCACTGGATAAGATGTTCCTATTATATTTTTACACATTTAGGCAACATTTTGAGAGAAAATTAATTTAAAAAAAAAACGGTACCTAAAACTTTAAACGCGTTTTTCTCAAAACGACGTCCTTCGAATTGATTGGCACGATATCTCAAAAACCAATCACCTGATTTACTTCAAACTTGGTATACATCTTCTCGCCGGTAGTAAAACTAACAAGGGAAGATCCCGAATCCGAAAATTCAAAAAATTCTGAAACCTTGTGAATGTGTAATTTGTGATTTGCGTACAATTTTTTCTTCATATTCTCGAAAGATTGACGAATAAAGCCACAGAGCTGGAGGTAAATATATATAATGGTTTTGTTTGAAAAAAATCCCAAAGTTCGCATCATTTTTCGTCCGTCAAGGCAGGGAGACCCCTTAAATCATTCGAGCTTATGAACGCTTATGAACCGCGCTATCAAACGTGATTTGCATAGCACGTTGGGGACCGAGCAGCGATAGCGTGTCTGAAGCGCGAGGCTCATTAGAAATTTCTGAAACGTACCGGTGCCAGCAGCGCTGCCGTATACCAGTATCGCAAAGTAAAAATAACAGTCCAGCTGCTCAGAAATATGGTATGCTCGGAAGGTGTCGATTGCCTAGTCAACCAGACAAATTCTTCGCGATTTTCCCATGCCATACTCGCTGCTCGAATAACGTTCCCGCTCGCGGCCGGCATCGGAATACCAATTACTAGTAGCGGTGATAAAGATCGTGATCGTCGCGCAGGAGCTGGTCAAATCGCATAGAATAATCTTACGTAATCGTGGCACCTAGCTCTCTCCGCGATTTCCTGCCCCATCGGCTTCTCGCCGCGTGTAATTATCTCGATCATCTTATTCTGGCCAGGCGGCGAGTCTCCGGCATTTACCAGTTTCTGCTTCTTCCTCGTCGTCACTTTTTCCTTGCGACTGCCCCCGCGGAGATAAAAATTCAGATGTCGGATGACGGAATCACCGAACCGAGGCTCCTGCAGGCCTTCCTACCGATGGATCGCAGGATCCTTTCAGGAGCATTCGATGGACCGACTGTATTGTCCTCCCAGCAACTGGGCGATGTTCCTTTTAGTCACGGTCAGTGTTTTCGATCCGACTCGATAAACATGCTTTCGATCCCCGCGTCGAATCCTTTGGTTTCCTGCATTCCACGGTAGCAAACGAATCTCCAAAAATACCGAGCGTTTTCGTCCAACGCGCACCAGGAAAACCGCGGGCGACTAATAGACGTCTTACACGACTTTTCAATTAGTCATTAATCCCCCGCGCGGTTCGATGCAAATGGGACCGTTATGCTGTCGTCTTGAATGCGGTCCAAGTGGCTTGCCGTGGAACAGATAAATGGTGTGTTCGCGTCGAGCCCCGTACAATTTCCAACGGCTTTCGCCTTTCCCCCTGTTCCGATCGTTTCGCCCGCAAGTCCCGGGCAGATTTATTGCGCTCCGATTCAGCGGCGCGTTTGAGAAGGGTGGGCCCCGAACCGCGGGTTGGACCCCGGCCAAGCGAGCGGTAACCCCGACGGTCGCCTCTTACATCTCAATTAGCTTATGGATTATTATAAGCGCCATCGCCACCGGCGTGTAAGATAATCGACACGTCTCGATGAACAGACCCACCGCGTTACGTGCGCCGCAGCACGCTCCGACACCCCGCGTGCATCCGAGCTACCGGTATATCAAGTTTCCAGCAATTACATCGCACCGGGTACGTAGCTCGGGCGAATTTCAGGCTCGGCAAATATCGGCGGAATTATTGCACTCCCCTAGATCGAGCGGCGATTCGTCGATCGCTTTAGAAACCATCGGGGAAGGTGAGTACATACTCTGGATCCATACTTGATAAGGAACTGTTTGCCCGTCGCGCGAGGGTTGTTGGAAAAATATTGGTTTTAATGTTTCCGCGCTCGGAGCACCGCATTTGCATACGGATGGCTCGGGCAGCTGCCACATACTTCAGTAAAATTGCGCAGAGACGGAGTCCGGGGCTCGATATTTGCGCGACCTGTTCCGCAGGGGATGGCAGCCTCGATCGGGCGCTCCCGATATTCTATAGTTGCGAAAATTATGGTTTTGTTTATGGCAGCTTGTTTCGCGTGTAGAACGGGTGCGGCGGGGCGGCGCGGTTCGATGGCTTCTAGTTTTGTTTTCAACGTAATCGACGCTCCGCGGAATCGACTGGCTGCGCACAAAGTGTTGCGCGGTTTCTAGCAATTTCGCGATGTTAATTATGGAAGACTTCCTTCATTCTCGTAATGGTGTTCCTGTCCCATTATCGTTGCTCGATAGATTCGTCCGATTCAGTCGGTTTCCAGGCGGCGAACTGGTTTCGCTAACCCGCGGATAACTTGGGACAACGACGTCATTTAACGTACGAGTGGAAAGCACTTTCCGTGACGCACAAGTAGTGCAAAACGAGCAGCAGGGTGGCGTTGCCGCGTACGAACGTCCTTGCCGCGAAAGCTCCTTCGATGGAACGCTCCAGGAATATGCCAATGACCTCTTCTAATCCAGTCGACGCGACGCCGACGAGTCGCCGTCCAAATGCAACGCCACCTTCGTTTCGCACTCACGCTCGAGTGCAATATTCGATGCTCGGCGTATCTTTGACGGAGGAGACGATCTTTACAGTTCGTTCATCCGATCCCGCTAGGGATTTCCCAGGGAAAGTACGGGAGAGATGGACAGGTCTCGCGCACGATTTTAGAACTGTTACTCGAGCCTTATCTGCGGCTTGACATCGCCCACGAAATGCCACGTCCCGTAAACGAGTGCGAGATTTAATCTAAGGGAGTAGAGATCACTGGGTTTCCAGGACAAAAGCGTCCAGCAGCGCCTGGTGAAAATACGCCCATCGGAGTATTCCTCCGCGTGGAAATTATTCTGATCTCTATGCTCGCCGAATCACTATGTTACGGATTCGTTTTAACGACCAAGAGGATCGTTCTTTCTACCTGGTGGCTCCCTGGGTAGAATCGTGAACGATGCTCGCAATGTCTGCTTCAGATTATCAATGCGTGATTATGGTAATCCAGTTCTGGCCCTTAATGCGACTATCCAGTCGGGGGGTTTATACAAAAAGGAAAACGAGGTCTTTTCTCCCGTCGCTTCCTGAAGAGGTGGCTCGTGTAAGGAAGCAAAGCTCGAGCGGACCACTCGAAAGCCTCAGCCCCGTGTCATCTTCTTTTCCCTCTTCTTGTTCTGAAACGTGTCGCGGCTACTCGCATAACTGCGCAACATTGTGGTAACAAGGAAGTGGCCGTTGAAGTCCCTGGGAACTACCGTTTCGGGATAACGTCCTCTCGACGAGGAACAACGCCGCGCGTCGTCCAAGAGGCATTGCAGCTCGAGCTGCGCCAGCGGGGCATTAATTCCCGATAATCGCGGAAACCTTAACGAAGCGGCTTACAAAACGATCCGAACATTACAAAGCGAGCTCTGTAGCTGACGCCGGTTCTGTTAATAATTAGTGCCGTGAAAGAATATCGCGGGGGCATGTAAATAATTCCCTGTAGATTTCGCGAGGATTCCTTGAGGCTGCTTCCTCCGATTCTAAATTATTTCCTGCTATTATTCCGCGCCGTGCGTTCGCGAACTTCTGTGTCTGTTGCAACAGCCATCGCGATTAAGGAGGGCTTTTTTTTAAATACCTGCTGTTAATATTGCATTAAACTCTTTTGGGATATAAGGAGGCATCTTTAAACTTGCGAAAAATATTTTCTTTTACGTCGATCCTTCTTATTATTTATTAAATATTGTAAACCTCTTTGACGATGTTGGTGTAACATCGGTCACAGATTGCAAGAAAATTTTTTTAAAGCTAAATAATTTACGCTGGTACTGCGCCTACAATTTTAATTTTAGTTTTCATTTATAATACTTTTTTCGTCGGTATAAATAATAATAGGAAACATTTGTCGAAGGAAAAAACTAACTTTCTCTTTCAAACGCTATAACCCTTTCAATTTTTCATTTTTCTCTCTTTAAAGTGGACCAACCCCAGCGTAAGCTATCTAACTTTAAGAAACTTCTAATTTTTTTTGCAATCAGATGACTGTGATAGGTGCTACACAATCTACACACCCCGCTAACAGGAGTTACGTCGTCGAAGAGGTGGACAAGGTTCCACAATAATTAATAAATAATAGAGAAGATCGACATAAAATAAATATTTTCTGCAAGTTTAAAGATGCCTCCTTATATCTCAAAACAGAGTTTGTTTTAAAAAATCTTAAACATCAGTTACTCTTGGGGCTGTTGGACGAGAATCCCCCCTTTAGCCCCGACCGCGTCGGGTGAATTTCTGACGATTCCCCTGCGATGGAAGACATTCGAGTGCAGTATCATTGCGGAGCTGGTAAGCACAATTTCCATCCAAGACCCTGCTAGCAAATCGAAGCGTCACTCTCGATATTCGTTGAACCCGTCGTTGTAACTGACGAGGTTCCTAGCCGCGATCCGTGATTTCGATACTCGCGCTGGCTCCCGCAATAAGGAATCGAAAGAAATGCTTCTCAGAGGAGGCTCGGCCTTCGACTTACGTAAACGGCCACTCATGGTTCCAGCGAGTCCTTGCACATATTTACGGTGTCGCACGGTGTAATTATAGCCGCGCGAAGTTTGCTCGCACTACCCACCTCTCTGTGGTGATTTCGAAGCGCAGCTTCCACGCAGTTGACACGTCTCCGTGCAGAGGACCGCTGAAGGCTTCCCTCGGAACGACAGGATGGCACCCGTGGCACGATCACCGACGCCGGCAGCGTGTTCACTTTTTAATGCTGCCCTCTGGAGCGACGGGGGCCCGACGAATTGCTGGCCAGTGCGAGAGGATCGCCCCCCAAGTGGATTTTCCGTTTCTGCTCGGACACGCGGCCGCGTTTAACGAGTTCACCGACTCCGTGAATCGCGATCTGCTATCAGAATGAAGGCTTTTCTTAAGGCCGTCTCGTACTTATGTCGCTGCCCCCACTATGGGGGCAGCGCGCACCGAGCTCTCCTCAAGTTCTCGAGCGTTGGGGCCCCGAACAACTATGCCCCCCTCTGGAGATAGAAAAGGGAATACGTGCCAGGACAGACGACACACTTTCGTTCGCTCTTTCGTCGGTGTTGGCCGGTGTTTCGGTGTTGGGCCGTTTGAACCGTGTACCTCATCCCCGCGAGGACCCTCGCGCTCCTGCACGGTGCACACGGGCTAGCTGCCCACCGAGACGACTCCCATCCTCGCGACTCCTACGTTCCCCGCTGGAGCGTGACTGAAGAGTATTCGCGATGCCCCCCCGCACGCGCAAATGACTACTTTTTGTCAGGCCGAATCGAGCGACCGATACGTGCTCGATGGAATCAGCCCATTCAATCAGCCATTCTTTGGCCCCAACGTATTCTACCGGTACGCGTCCCGAAATATAGCAACCAGAGACGGCTTCCTCTTTCTTCTCCCCCTCCGTATGACCGGCGAAAGAATTCCTGTCCGACCGCGGCGCGAAGATTCACGGTCCATCTCGAGCTGTTAACTGTTAATACGGCCGACAATCAGATCGTTGAATCCGCGCCGCGTGAAACTCGCCCGATCCTCCGGCAATGCCAGATCGCTGCGATTCCTCGTAGATCGCTTCCGCGGTTATAACCACGGCGAAATGGATCGGTCCTGTTCCTGGGCAGAGACCAAAGGCCTACGGTCTTTCACCGCGGCAGGAGACGCGCAGCGGCGAGACGTGCCTGACATCCTTGACTCGTATTCTTCACGGTCGATCCTTCCATCAAAAAGCCACTTTACCTTTGATTACTTCGTTGTGCCACGGTTGTTCCAGTTAATCATTGTTTTACTTAGCCCCGACCCGCTACCATCCGCCTTGTTCCACGCGCGTCAGCCGCGTTCCCTTTCGATTTGCCAGCGATTAGGCGCGACGATAAGCGAACGGCTCTTGTCTATCCTCGGCTCCTCCCGTCTCGCTGCGACTGCAGGGCTCGCGTTACGCACGAATCCCCCCGATCGGCGAATTATCCGCGCCCTCGACCCGCCCCGCGGACTTTCTCCGCGGGTCCGTGCATTATCCCAGCACGCCTCTGCGACCGTGCAATCTTCCAGCGGCAAGAAACATGTGTGTCACGTCAGATCGGGCAACCACCTGCGCGAGACGGCTATTTGCGGGGAGCCGCTGCATCGCGGCAAAACGACCAGCCGAGTTTCAGCGAAATGGAACAATATCGGGGCTGTAACGCTTTCTAAATCAGCCTGTTCTTCCTTTCGAGAATATCGATGGGTGACTCCGGCTTTCGATTGTTGCTGGCCTCGCGCGATGCTTCTGCTCGACGCTTGGCGTTCTTTGGAGACGTCAGTCGGACGGCGACTGCAATTCTGATAGGCATTCGAATATTCAGCTGCGCGTGATTTCGATGCAAAGTGTTTTCCGTGGAAGCCGATTATCGCGGTTCATCGAGGAAAGTACCTACGCGAGCAATAACCACCGTTCGCCCTCGATCCCGACCGAACGTTTCTGCCAAATGAGAATCACCACGGTTCGTTAAACTTTCATGAGGGTGGCAAGCAGGGGCATATCGCGTGATTGATCTATAAAACACGCACCTAATGATAATGATGATGAATCTGTTGCAAATCGGCACCACCGCGGCCGTGTACGTGGACACGATTTCTGCGCTCGTTTCCATCGCTGGAAAGGGGGGAACTGTTCGAGAAATTTTTACGACCTCGCATTTCATTTGCCGCGAGAGATCGCACATACATATTCCGAGGCTTTCCTTTTCAGTTGCAGGCCTGCTATCCAAAACATTTAACGGATCTTTCAGTAGCCGCGACTGAACTTCGACAGTCGATTCAGGTTGCGTTTCAAACGACGGCGCTGTCATTCTGTGACTTTTGCGTTCCGCCGTAGCTGCCATTCAATAATGGAGAATTTATTAATTTATGCTCTGTTCGCGAAACGTTCTGTCAGCTACGTGGAAATTATGCCAGCAGGTCAATTCAACGAATTATCGCGAAATTCGAGGGAACCGTTTCGGTTGCTAATCGAGCAGTGCCTGTGCGTCTCCGCAACGCTCGGTCGAAGGAGAACATTGCTGCAGTTGCTGGAAGTGTGCGCGAGGACCGAAACCTCTCAAAATGACAGAGGCGAGGCGGTAATAAATGTCAACGGCGAAAGATGTCGAGAAATGATAACCGATTTCTTCACATGATTTAACGCCCTTACGACTATTTTCTTTGGGGCTACGTTAAGTCTCGGGCCTGCGCCAATCATCCAGCAACAATTCAGGACCTGGAGAACAATGACGTTCAAGCCATTGCTGAAATCATTCAAAATTGGGTCTCTCGGATCGCCTCCTGTAATCAAAGTTTGTGGTCATTCGAACGATATTATTTTTAAAACATAATGGCATTGAATGTACTTCAATCCGAAATAAAGATTTCCGTCATACCTCACCCACACCTGTGTTTATTCAATTTTAAAGGTCCAGCGCCCTTATTGAAAGACTCTTTAATTCCGCGAGTCGTTTAGCGAAGATCTATGACTTCGATTTTCTTAGCGGTCGCAGCTTCATTTCTTTCGCCGGACACTTAGAAGGGAATGCACCAGTGCCACGATCCTCCAGAACGTCGAGCGACAGATGCCGATCGTTACACCGCGACAACATTCCGCTCCATATCCGCGATCTTCCTGGGACTGAATTTTCCAATCGCAAATAACCCATTGGTATCGAGAGTGCATAATAATCGAAGACGGAACGAGGGAAGGGAACGAGGAACGTTTCCCGTCGCGGCAAACTTTCGTTCGAAGCTTTCATTCTCATTTAACTGCATTCTCGAGCTTCCGCGCCTTTTCTTCTCGAGCGGATCTCGTCCTCTTCGGTGAAGGGGCGCAGCAAGTGTGCATGGAATGCATTTAACGCGCGACTGACGTTTCGAGCACGCGTATCATCGTTTTGTTCGCGCTTTCCTCGAGCCGATCTTTCCATCGACCGTGCAAATTGACAACGGCAAGGGACTGACAACGAAAGTCTTTAATTATACGTTTCAGGGATGAGTGACAGCGGCACGGGCGCGAGAGCTTTTCGCGAGGAGTGTTTTAATTGCGACAGACGGGCCTTGGCTTCTGTAGACGAGAGGCAACTGACGAATTATTTAATGACGGTCATCCCGAGCATCCTAGTATCGCTGTGTAGTATTATAAAGCGAACTGCGCTATTCCCTGCTCGATCTCGGACCCTGAAACAACATGAAACAGAAATTGAAACATCTGTTTACGACTGCACACCGTGGCTCTGCCTAGGATAAATTTATTCTATCCTGGAAGGTAGAACGGAAGTGCTGAAAGTTTTAGGGTGAGAATACGACACTGGCTGGCGTTTCATTCAAATTCTACGAGGATAAGGGAGGACGTTTAAGATAGGATCGATAAATTACTGTTTACGGACCAAAACGCCGCAATATATTCCCGGGGATAATCATAGGATGAGCACGCGGAACATTAGAATTAGTCTTTACGACAAATAAGATAGGGACGGCGGTTAGGAGTAAAATGTTAATTAGACCAGTCCCGGTGGCGTTCTACTTCCTGCTCGGCGAACAGGCTCCTCCGCCGGGTTTAGGCTTTTGTGGGAATTCCCGTTCAAACGAAAAACCATGCTCTTCCGGTTCTGAACAATTAGGCGGTCGGATTAACGTGCGAACTGGAAGTCGTAATTTGTCAACGTTTCGAGTGAAAAACGCGGCCGTCTAAGTGATAAGACCGTCTCTGGATTAGAACGCTTCCGTTAGCGGATAGAAATTTCTGCGGTGGCAGGATCGTTAGAGAAGCTAGAATCCCGCTTGCATGGAAAGCGAAGGACTCGCGGCTGCTACCGGATAGTCAAAAAAGCTGCACGATGCTCCCTGCGAACGAGCGCCTTCCGTGTGTTATACATAAATGTAGAAATATAATTTCGAAAATTGCTACCTTCCTGAAACAGAAAATGCGCATGTAGCCGAGCGTACGTGCGCTGGAACTCTATCAGCATCAGCGAATCTGCATTGATTTAGTACGGTGTAAGTACCGTGATTACACCGCGAACAAGTCTCCGCGTGTCCGTGCCTCCGAAGTCCGACTGCGCTTCTCCATTGTGGAGTAGCCGTGCAGATTTTTGTAAATACTCGAGCCAAAGGACGTGGAATTCTTCTTGGGAGGAGAAATTACTGCGCGGTATCCACTGACCGTTCCTACAACAATAAAATTCAAGTCTATTCAAATTTATTTACTCCCAAGTAAAGCTTCATAAACTTCTTCTTTCGCTTTCT
This sequence comes from Andrena cerasifolii, assembly GCF_050908995.1. NCBI lineage: Eukaryota > Metazoa > Arthropoda > Insecta > Hymenoptera > Andrenidae > Andrena > Andrena cerasifolii. The sequence continues at coordinate 10,462,484 of NC_135129.1, forward strand.
CCCAAAAAAAGTGTATCAAGCTACAACCTTCGACCTACAAGCATCTCCTGGCAAGCCCAAAGTGTGTCGCTCCAGAAATGTCACGGTGTGCATTTAACTGCATTTATTATTTTGCTTCTGCGGAGCGACAGCGAGCGCCCAGTCCGACGGCTGGAAATGCCGTGCCGAGGAAATGATAGCGTCGAGTTCGCACGCGAGACGCGCGTGCACGCGCGACCGCGCGGCGGATTCCGCGCGTCGAAGAAACAGGAGCACCGGCCAGCACGCGTTATAAATATTGATCGTGCGTGGCAGCTCTGCCCCGTCGAATTATCTCGGGCATCGCGGGGATCGATCACGTTTGTTAATCACGTTCCTTCTCGCCGACAGGTAGCCGCTGCTGGCCCGTGTACTTTACCGCTCGGGCCATGCTCCGTGTATGCCACCTGTGCGAGTCCCGCTGCACCTTCTCCTCTCTCCTTGCCGTTTCTTCCACGGTTCCACCGTCCGTCATCGTCGTGCGACCACTGACCGGCCAGTCACAGAAAACGAGACGGGATTCCGTAATTAAGCTCTTGCTGAATTTTTCGGCCCCAGGAAGCGATCTTCCTCTCGCGGGTAACCGGCGAGGGCTGGTGAATATTCGAGGATGGTCCTTTTAGCGATCTCTGTGCGAAAGAATTGGGAATTAGGGGTTATGCCACTCCTTTGTATTCGCTGAGACTGCTTCAAAGCTCTGTAATCACTAGGAGCACGATCTGTGCTTGGATGGGTGACTAAAGGGCTTAAAATTCAGGGATTAAGCTATCACTAGCTGAAAGACACAGTTCAGTCGCCTTTTAATGATACCGAGGAACATAGACATTACTGCGCATTGCTCAGATGAATTTCCAAATTATCTAGATTATTATTCGTCGCGCATCACATTCTAGACTGTTTTTACCCACGGCGGTCTGTTATCATTTTTTTTCCAAAACTACTGGACGCTGGTTAATATTTCAGATCGACACCGCGACTGAGGTCAGGTCAATTCTCGAAAACGGTCTTTGTGAAACCTGCACGCGCGATTCTCTCGTGAAATTGGTAAAAGTTTATTTTTCCTTTCGAAATCCAGTTCCAACACAGTCGCATTAAACCTCTTTTGTGTTTTCGTTGCGCAAGTCGCAATATTCTTTTCGATCCCTAACCTCAAACAGAAACATTTCCGCGACACTTGCTCGCGCGATACTTCCGCGTCCAAGGAATTCTATTTCCGAGGCTCGCAGGACTCGCCTGCGTAGCCGCGGCAAGCTAAGATATTTCAGGAAGAGTGTTTGACGTGGGGAAGTCGCGGGTATTTCCACCTCGCAGCCGGGCTCGGTTGAATTGCAAATGCCGTGACGCGGTGGCTTCCAAGCCTCGCCTGTGAGAAACCCGCTGCTGGAATCGATCTCTGAAAAACTAGTCGATTCATCCCAACGACTCGTTAATTGGACGGCTCTCTCTCTCTCTCTCTCTCCTAGGATTTTGCTTTCGTGAGAATATACGAACGCGCGTGGCTCCCTCGCTCCTCCTCGGAACGGTACTCTCCGTATCGCGTAAATCGTTGTTTACTTTCATTTCCTCGCGACGACTCGACGAACCAACACCAAAATCCACCGGACTGTGCCGCGGGCGGCACTGGATCACGCCGAATTGCTTCCCCTTTTCGGCAGCAATAAACAGGACGATGAAACTCGTGAGAACTGGGCTTCTCCGCCTAATTAACGCGGCCGTCGTTAATGCGAGCCCCGTGCATCTGACTTAACGGGAACGAGGAACCGAGCGTGGAAAAAAAAAGGCCGAATTCGCGGACCCCGTTCGGAGAAGCCAGTGGCACTTTTACCCGGCGCGCCGCGATTAACCACGGAGACTCTAATTAACCTCGAGTAGCGATTGTTCTTTAGTTTCGTCGAGGAACCGGCTGCAATTATCCGCCGGGTCACGCGCGGCGCGCTGGTCCACGCCGAGCCTGATGGCTTTGGAAAACTAGTTACGGAGAAAAGTAAGAGTCGGTGCGAGGCTGACCAGAACAGATTGGAAACGCGCGGGACCGTTTATTCTCGTTAGAAACGATAATAATTAGGCGGTTGCATTCGCGCGCGGATTACGGGGCGTGTTATGACTATGAGAATGAAACGAAACAGGGGGGGGGGGGGAGCGCGGGACGTGCTCGGATCGTAGGCCATTAATTTCTATATGCGTGTATAATGGAGCGCATCGCTACGATTCCCGGCATCGTTGCCGCTAATCAGAACAACACTTTAACTGGTCCGTGTAATAGCGCTGGCTAGGACGGTTGAGACGACTCGGGCAGATGTAATGGCACTGGCTGCCCGTCTAACTTCCAAGTAATTACGCGGCAAGCAAGCAGCTCGTGACAGACGATCCGTTTTAAGCCACCGTTTGCTTTCCTCTCGAAAGCGTGGCGTTTCTCTTCAATTATTTGATTAAAGACAGGGCGTCGAGCAAGTCGTTGTCTCGAGCGATTACCTAGTCGAAGATGATCGTATGTACCAGCTCCGTGGAAAGTGTTTCGCCGGTGAATTTCCGCGCACGCGCAGACCCAGATTTCGCGAGGCTTCCCGCGCGCCGCCCCTTCGCCACGATTTTTCACCGTTTATCTACATCTCGTTCCTTCGGCTGCTCTGCTACGCTGCCGGTCAGATAAAATCGAGAGGATTCCGAACACGCGTCACGTTCGCCACGGCCTTAATCTGTTTGTAATCTACGGGACGCTCGAGAAGCTGGCGAAGAGGAGCCAACTGGCTTGTCTGCCTGCACGTCTAACTGTAAACGGTGGCTGCACACGTCTTTCTTACGCGATCGCACGAAACAATGGTCTCTTATCCGCCGTTTTCAACCAGAGAATCCTGTGGATAACGATGCGTCCAAGATGGAGGGTCCTTGTTGTTTCTTAGGTACTTATGTAGATGTAAACGATTCTTTTCTGACCTATCGTTCGTTTGTCCTCCATTACTTTCACTGCTCCCGAGCCTCGTGCCCCGATCGAAATCGATTCCGCGGAATTCACTCGTGCTTCGGTTGTTTTTCGTTATTACACGGTCGACGGCAAGATCACGGGCATGAAATTAGTAATATTTAAGAGAAAGTACGCGACGCTGTTTCTGTTTGTTGCGAAACGAGGATCGATTATATCGTCAACGTCAGAAATAACGATTCCGTGCCAACGGCTGACCCACATTCGTGGATCGACGTTTCAAATGCGTAACGCTGCGAGATCTACGAGGATATCGTTTATGGCGTTTATGGTATTCGGTCGACGGTCGCGAAGAAACGAGCCGCGATCGATTCCGACGATCGGGAAGTGACTCAGCGGCTGATGAATCGCCATCTAGCCGCGCTGCAAGAAACGAGCCTTTCCTGAAACGGAGGCACGACAAAGAGAAGCCAGGAATCTCGCCTCGAAATTGCGCGGAAAGGACAGGCTCGGCAATGAGTGCTTGCGACGTCTCGGAACCGGCGCTTCTGAAAAGTCGCGTGATTGGACGAAAGTGTGTAGAAAACACGGATAATAATTAACATCGAAAAGGCAGTTCAATCTACTTGCCAAGTTCCATAACGATCCCGACACTTGGACACAGTCGATTAGGACCGTAATTACGGCCAACTCGTCGCTGGGATTACTTTTTTCGCGCGAGGCCTCGGGCGAACAGACTTTGCTAATATGAGGATACACGGAGGATCGTTGGACAAAAAGTCACGGATCGTTCGACTCGCTTTCCATCGAGATCCACCCACATTATCGCGAGTGTAATGGATACGACGTGGCGAAGATCGATGTCGACTTTCTTGCGACAATGTGCACGGGACGCTCCTTCATCCCAATTGTCACAGCTGATGAGCTGACGTTTCGAGGCGGTAAAAAAGAAAAATGGGCACATTTATTCCAATAATTATGTACTATTAAGGCTCTTAATCGCCTCGGACCGTTCTTTCAAAGCGGTAGGTCTCGAACCTTCTGATGAATCCTGAAAGCGTTAAAAGCATTTCTCTAGAGGTGTTGAAATATTTGAAAAATAGCTCTGTTGCTTCCACGAGCACATCCTCTTGAAATTCGTGGTAACTGATCTGCTTCTCTCTCTATTAATCTCGAAGAGAGAAAACTATCGTATGATTTATGATCCCTAGATCCCATCGCCGCCGATAACTCTGACGCAGAAACGACCGTTTCGGTAACGTGGATCTCATTTCCAGAGCTGACAAATCATCGTCCTCTCGCGTGAAAACTTTCACGATTTTTAGGTTAACTTTTCTGCCTCAGGATTCTATGAACTTTCGAATACTTTCGTCAGGCTCTCTGTAGAAATTATCCGAGTGCAGCGGGATGAAGTCATTCCGAGGAATTTTGAAAGTCGCGTGCCGGTGGAAAGTGAGGGATGATTTAAATTTTCCAGACTACACCATCTACAGGTGGGGGGAATGATTCTTTTTTGCTTCTTTCAGCAGGCTGTCCACAATACCGTGCCGTCTTTAGCAACGCGCGAAATAGTCCAATTAGCGCTCGGGTGGAGAGTAACTGTTTGAGATGAAGCGAGACCAATCTACGTCCAGTTTTCGCATCGCTGAGGCTTGCTGGCCGAAGATTCTTCCTCCTCGATGATAAAAAAACTCGGAGCTAGCAGAGAATTAAGCTTTCGCGTGACGGCGCTAAATTTAGTGGCCATTTAAGAATAATTTGCCAAATAAGCAACGGTTACGGAACAATCAAAAATATGCAGATCCGCGTAACTGTGCTTTACGATCTCTCGCGGTCTGAAGACAATGGACCTAGTTCTTAATGAGAAGAGAAAAGAATGGGGCACGTGTTGCTCATGTTTGCGAATTCGCACTCGAATTGGAGAAACTGTAATCAGACGGCGTAATGAACGTTTACCTCGGAAACGCGGAAAGAGCTTGGATCGCGGCAACGCCCAATTTATTTGGTTATCGAGGGGAACGGTAATAACTGCTCGCGCCGGGAAGCAAGCAGCGTTTTGTACACAATTAACCCATTTCTCGTCCAATCTCCTTCTGCTGGATGGCCAAGATCGTTCCGCGAGAGCAAGGTGTCGTAATTGGTATCGCTGCCGGTCAGAAATCGTAACGAGAAAGCTTATCTCGCCAGCGGGATCACGTACGAAATAGTAGGCGCGAATTAGTTGTCTATTTAGGAATCGTTGGTTCGCGCGTTTAGCGACACCGTCGCGTCTTTACGCCGAGCGGTGTTTGATGTCCTTTACTCGAGAGGCTATTCAGTTTCATCGGTAGCTGAAAGTTTGTTCTGCCGGCACGGGTGGGACCACTCGTGGATATTTCCATAGGATATTTACTTTCGTCGAAGCAGAGACGATCTCTTATATACCCCGGCTTTGGGTACACTCTGCGCCAAGGACTCGCGAAACGACCAACGATATTCGACTTATTCCACCCGAGGGTTTGCAGGGCCCCTAGCCCGTCATAATTTCTTAAAAATTATAAATTCCCTGGCGACATTTCCCAGCCAGTCTACCTGCGCCAAAAGAGAAACGTTGATGGAAAGCAGCGCGCGTTACAGATCGCTTCGCAGCCCCATCGAGATTGAATTAATCGGGGGACGATAAAATACCGGCGCTCGATGAAAGAGTCGTCTCACGTGAGCGCAGTATTTCACGTAAAAACAGGAAAAAGTAACGGGGCACTGGCCAGGTAGAATCGTACGTGGGGAGAAAGTGATTTTTTTTTAGAAATCTTGGCAATCGATCTCGCCGATGGCAAAATGTCAAGCCGATTGTCTGGCCGTGGAGGACGGTTTATCTTGTCGCGGGAAACCGCTGAATAAGTAAACAGTCAAATATGGATAAAGCCAGTTAGAAGGGGATCGCGATGTAGTTTCATTACGGCTGCTTCGACGGCGGTTAGATGCCCTTTAGACTCGCCGCCTCCACCGAGGCCTCGGCAGAAATCAGTGATGTAGTCTCTGTTTCGAAACCTCCCCGTGGAAATTGTTTAACGGAGCCAAATATTGCTTCGAGGAATATTTTTCTCTGGCCGACAGGCGCTTGCTCCGAGTAAAACTTGCGCAAACCAACCGGATGTGCAGTCGGAGTGTGCGAGATCTTGGTAGATGTCCTGTAGTAGGGATACGTAAAAATTATTTAATATTGTCACATCAGGATGATGTTAGGAGTGTAAAGAGGAGTCGGGAGGATGCTTTTGTAGCTTTCTTGCGTGGAGAGTTATTTAAAGTGGATGCTGCGTGTTGCAGATTCTGCGAGTTGATACAGCCCTGGTCAATAAATCTATCAAGCCGTTTCCAACTACGCTGGGAATTCTTCTTATTCGTTATCGAATCGTGGACTTCTCTTCGTCTCGATGTACCTTCGCTGAAATATTCGCTATTTAAATACTTGGATCACTGGCTACGTTAGTTGTCTTTCTGGCATGCAACGTTCATTCTTCGAATCTTGGGGAACTTTTTAATTTATTAAATTGCAAGCATTGCTGATTCCAATCAACTTTTTATAGCACAGACTCCATCGAGATCGTATGTATTTGTCGATACGAAATTATTGGTCTCAGTGTTATCTGGAAAAGGTAGAGGGTAATACAAAACGCGTTACATCGCTTTTCATCAATTTTATTTATAAACGTATGGAAACTGTACACTTACAATGCTATCGCGCACAGACTTTAATAAACATAAAAACATTAATACATATTGAAACATCATAAAATTACGATAAATAATAGCAATTAGAACTCCATCTTCTCGTCTGAAAAAAAATAGAGAAAGCACATACATAAACAGTTCCACTCTCGATGCCAATGCAACGAAACAACAGAATATACATACCACTTTCTTTAATCCTTTGCCCCTTTCGCTCTATTTCCATGTTCCACAGAAATTCCTGAAATACGCGGAGCGATTTACTCAGGCTAGTCTTTCGGTAGTCCTTTATTCTCTTGGCGGTCTGTTCGTACGCCTCTTCTTCCTTGGCCTTATTTTTCGCGTCGAACTCGTTTATTTCCTCGACCAGCGTTTTAATTGTCGGTACCTTCTCCGGTTGAAATTTATCCACCGTGTTCGCGGTGAGCGGTATGCAAACCTTGCCAGTTTTCGGATGAATGCAGAAAGGGGACTTGAGCAGATGGTTCATTCCCTTACTCACGTTTATGTCCAGCCGTGGATACGCGTACTGTATCATTATTTCCTCTATCAGGTAACGGTATTGGTACCACTTCTTGTCCCCCTGAAAATCGGCGTTAAACATAGAAAGCCGTTTCTCGTAACCATTAGAATTTCGATAGAATATACAATGCTGTACCTTTTTAAACTTCTTGCTCTTAATGTATTTCACAAACACGCTCCATCTGTCCTTGCTGAATTTACATTGACCAAAGAGTGCCTTCAATTCTCGCCGGTCTTCTTCGTCGGATAGAACGTTTACAAATTTCTCTATCCCCTCGTCAGTCCCTAAGATGTTCTGCTCTTCCACGCAAAGTGGAACGAACACAGGCTCGATTATCTCCAGTGCGCGCCTGGAATCAGATAATATTGTACCTGGTGAAAGATTAGTAGACGAATATAATATTGGACGGATGAAATTTGCACACACTTGATGGAGTGGTGTATCTTTTCTCCGGCCAGATTTACTTTCTTCTTCATGTATTCTCCGCCATCTATGATCTGCAAATACTCTGCCACTGCACCACGCTCGTACGCACCTAGGCTGCGGGCACCGGGGTCGCATACCCAGCAATGTATGCCTCTTCTGCCAGAGAAGACCCACAGAATATGCTTGTAGCCAAAATCCACTAATGAAAATTCAACGCTGTTGAAAAATTCTCGAGGACACTTGAAAATCTATTATCCGCACTTACATCTGAGAGCGGCGTCTACGACTTTACAAGCTATCGCCATGAACTTCCAGCATTTGCAGCAGATATCTGCACCGCTGCAGCATGTCCTAACTTCGTCGTAATCGGTCATGTCTATATCAAACACCAGCTCTTTCTCCACAGGCTGGAAGTTTGTGCCCTTGTGTTGATCCTTGGGGCTGAGCGTGACAGAGTTACAAATCTGTTCGGTGGAAATAGAAGCTTCGGTAATTCTAGATTATATTTACCAGCAATTGTACACTGCCCCGATATCTATCTTAAAGGGAAGAAGCCTCTTGATCTCATTCTCCAAGTCCTTCATACCCTTGAAGGATTGGAAACGAAGGTAGATATCGTCCTGGAGGGTGAATGAGAATTCTCTGCGAGTGAACGTGTTCACTAGAACGGTATTTATCGAAAAGGCACATTAGAGATGAGGATGTTTTAGGCTTTCGATCGTAAAAGCCGACAAGTTGCTGCGTGCCGCAAGTAGCTGCACGATTTACGTACCATTTCCGTAACTGAGCCAACGGTAGTAATCGTGGTAAGGAAATAATCTGGCGTAATAGATCGGCATTAAATCAGCCAAATTTGCCAGGTCCCCCATGCTGTTGGTTCTTTATTAAAAATATATTACGTGTCAATAATTTAAAAACGTAAATTCCACTGCCATCGTTTGAAACAGCTTACCTTGGCACGTTATGGCGGGAAAACGCTATTCCCGGTAATTTACCACGAAGCAAACGGTTCGCAGATCCACGCAAATCGTGCTTCGTCGATATCACTATGATTTCTGGCTCGACTGTAGATGGAGCGGCAAGAATGCCACGTGAAATGGCACCAAGTTTGATTTTCAAATCTATTCTAGAGTCATTGGCACTCGAAATTCATTTCTTGGAAGGGCAGAATAGGGTAATGAAATCAGTGGCAGATTTAAGGGAAAAGGCCCAGGTGGCAAACTTTCGGGGGGGCCAATTTTTTCGGGAAAATGAATAGGTAGTTTATTAAAATTAGGCTAAGTGTAGTAGTACAGAAAAAGGTAGTTTTTTTTTTTAAGATGGGCCTCAAGCGGCAACTGCTCATCGGCCGGCCGTTAAATCCGCCACAGGACGAAATAAACGTGAAAACGATTCTCGACAAGTAACATTTTTTTATTCCTTAATGTCGTTACACGTATACTGAATGAAATTTAGAGTGTAGTACCTTCAACCCTTTTACATAGTGCAAAAATAGAACGGTTCTATTTTTGAATAAACGTTACTGGTAGGAATGTATCGTTGAACTTATTTAAATAAAGGCGCACGCCGACACGCGGCTCCTCGGACATCGACGGCGCTTTACATATACGTGTACACGATTACGATTCTCTGGAAGAGCGACAAAATCCTGAACCTCGTGGATTCTCGCGGCCGTCGGCAGGAAAAATGAAAACGAGGGCGCGAATCGTTTGCGTCGGCAATGCTAGTTTATTTTGCCTTCTTCCTCGAACCATTCGTCATTCGTCGAAAGGGAAATTAACATAAGTACGAGCTATTTAAACAACGAATGAACATTCTCCACGTTGCGTGTGTATGTGTGTGTGTGTGTTTATTTACAATTCGGTGAATATAATTGCGTGTGTGCATGTGTGTTATACGCGCACCACGTGCTAGCCGTATATAAAGTAGAAATAAATTCGACGATCTCTCTAACTTACCTAAACGCAAGGGAATCGAAGATGAGGCGAGGGAAACGTCTCGAGGTTTGAGAAAAATGTCGAGAGTGCGACTAACGTATGATACAGTCTTCAAAAGCCTGGTGTCGATAACACGCAGTATTCGTTTTAAAAGTACGTTCCACGGCGAGAACGTGGCGCAAGGTTCGCCCGGTTGCGAACCCCTCCTGTGGTTATAACAATGAAATATACTCTGCGATACGTGCCAGCCTCCTAAAAAGTGTACAGCGCGAGACTCTTCCTCGGAGCGGTCGGAATCTACCGCGTCTTAAAGGATGGAAACGCGCATACGATTCTCGTGAACGATCTTGCTCGCGATCTACTATACAGATCCTCTGGCGTACAGTAGAATACAGATGAAATAATGAAACGTATCTCGTGAAGTTAAAGCTACGATAAGATACAATAGCTCTTTCTCTCTTCCTTTCTCCCCGTGTCACTTATACGCTTCTATATAGTAACTATATACAAATATCTCTTACCATCGGCAACAGCAATAATGTAAAACTCTCGTAATAAATTCTCCTTATAAATAGATAAATCTTAAACATTGTTCAATCGATAAAAACTCTTGGAAAAGTCACCTAAAAACGATCGACCTGTGTATGCGATGCCCCTGACTAACAGGCGAGACGGTGAAAATCAAATACGCGAGACGATCGTGGCGGTATCGTTAATTACCGCGGGGCGATCGACGAATAAGAGCGTGATTAATGACGGATGAGTACGATAACATCGATCTCTTAACGCGGACACGCGAGACGCAGGATCCGCGGTGCACAGGGACCTCGCGTGCCGCGAAACCACCGAAAGCTGGACGTGTACCCTTAAAACTACGGACCTGCGAAATTATCCGCGCCCCATTTCCATGAAAATTCAATCGAGTGATTGGGAAAGAACGTGTTAGTCGAACAGCTTCTCAGTGATTCCTACGAAATCGATTAAAAAATACGATCGACACGCGCTTTACGCCCATGCCCCAACCCCGTCGCGACTTTTCGTTCAATGGGGATTGCTACAATTATCTAACGCATGAGAACTATGATTAAAACGTATTCGGCGATTCGTTTCCGAGATCTCTTTAAAGAAAACGAAGACGTGACGAGCCGTGAATCTTGGACGAGCGTGAACGCACGTTGCGAGGGGTCGAAAGGGGCCATAGAAAAGTACGATCGTGTCAGTGGCGACTTCTATCGCGGCGACGCGCCCGCCCGCGATCTACTGCTCTTGAGGAACCTTGAGGAGGACCGTTCTGGTGCCCTCGGAGTCAGAGATGTTAATTTTCAACTCGTTCGTCAACGCCTGCAGCTTGTCGACCACTTTGGCGCCGCTCTGCCCGCCAGGATTCGGCGGTGGCCAGACGTCGTCCAGTGGTGGATCGATGTACTTCCTGCTCGGCTTTGAAACGGCCATCTCCTGCCTGCCCCATAGCGTCCCTCCAACGTGATCAGAAGACGAGACGGATTTCGACGGCGGTTCGATGTCCATGCGAGGACGTTTGTAGAGGGGTGGCTGGATCGCTGGGCTGTAATCGTGGTCCAGCAGGCCCTCCACTTCCTGCAGCAATTCCTCGCTGTATTGCTGCAGCTCTTCGTCCATCAGCTGCTTCGTGTACAGAAGTGTTCGAGAACGGCCTGCAACGAAAGCGTATACTATAGTTCTTGACATTAACAGGCTTCAGGATTAGTCATCAGTGGCGGGTTCGGGGAGTGGGAAATTTTAGAGAAAAGAAATTGAAAAAGTTGAAACACAGAGGCTTGAGGCAAGTTTAAAAACAGTTCACTTGTCTTTCTTTTAAAATATCGAAAAAATTTTAAAATTCTCTCAATCCTTTTAATATTAAATGATTTGATGATATTTCACGGAAAGGGCGGCAGACACTTGTTAGCCTGGGGGCGGCAAATCTCCAAGTCTGCCCCCGTTCCAAAGATTTATGAGCAGATTGAAAGTTCTATAATCATCGAAGTTAACTACCTGATCCCAATACCGGGATTTTACAGTAGCGTCTGACGATCCGAGTTATCGCGTTTACATAGTTGCTGTCGTTTATTGAAAGCAATTATCTAAGATAAGAGGCATGGTGTCGTGGATGGCGTTACGTTAGTCGACTGCATCGGCTATTTGGTTAAGTGGGTGCCAGGCAGCTTGTTTCGTAACCAAAGCGAGGAACTGGTTACGAAGCTTTCCACGTAGGACGGCCGGGTCCTAACGTAGCGGCGTTTGAATTTCAATCAAGTTCAATGACACCCCAAGGATCGCGCGTTCTAAAGTCGAGGGGCGGTTGAGAGGGAACTATGAAGAATCCGCAGACGACTTGGATATTTTTGTTTCGCAGTGCATTCGCAGGAGGTGGTCACTGACTCGTCGATCGGCTCGTTTGTTCGCGTTCTTTGAGAAAGCAGTGGAAGAAAAAACCGATGAAAAGAATCGGCCGGTCGAGGCGTAGAGAAAGGAACTGAGGTTTCTGGTCCTCGTTTAGAAAGTAGCTGGGCAACTTCTCCGCTCGATCTCATAGCCTGCTCCGGTTTCACCGTACACTTGTTTATATTCGATCCCATAGCTATTGCTTTAGAAATATCGCCGGATAAAACGACTTGGTAAATATTTTCTCAAGCGGACAGAGGGTAAGAGGAAATATATATTTCGATGGATCATTAGACTGATCGAATTCAGCGGGGAGGAATGAAACAAGCGTATGCAATACAGAGTGTGTACAAACTTGTTGACACTACTTTTCAGTCTGCTACGTCGCGGAATCGCTCGTACACAGCGAGTCAGTTTCGCAATTTGAAATACTGCTGATACCGTATCGTATCTCGATATTTCTCTAATGGCGCAACGCGAGCTGTAGAATTCGCCCTACGAGCATTCCGCGTGACAAAAGAATGCGCCGTTCAAAACGTGTGTAAATGGAAAGGCGAATCATTGGAACGAGTAACTTGAACGCGATATTTCGTATTCCAGGGAAATTAAAATAGTCGAAGAAATTCTATAAACCCGTAAGCACTGTGCTGCATCTTGGAATACAATGCCGGGATTAGAAGCCAATGGTTGGCGTGGAACATTCACTCCGTTTAATTATCTGCCGTTACCTAATCGCGATTGAAGATAATGGATACGTGTCAATATCGCCTCTGCCGCCTCCTTCGTTACATCTTCGTGCATATTGTTCAAGCAGCGTTGCTTAAAGGCTTGAAGGGTACAATCGGAACGCTTCGATAAAACCAACAGCGCAATTACGTTGCGCTAATAAAAAATGATGTGATTATCAATCCCAGCGTCTGGCAATCATCGACGACCTTTTTTTCCTCTAGCCGTGTGTAAGTGGCGATAGCGGATCGAGAAAACAGAAATACCAGACTGCGCGTCCTTGGAGAAAAGAAATCTGGGCATCTAACTATTCCTAATCGACGAGTTACTTCCACCGCCTCTCTGCCCTCCTCGCGTTGTTATTACCAATTTTCCCATCGCTTGTTTTCGTATTTATCCGGCAGAAGCGACGTCACGGTCAGGTGCTGGGGGGGGCGCAAAAAGGAAGAGAAGAAGTGGCCTGGCCGTTTAATTTCTCGTGCCGGTAAAAACTCGCTCGGCCGTGCTTGCGACGAGCGAGGCCGAGAGATGCAGCAAACCACGACACGCGAAAGGAAAGCGCTCGAGGGAGGGGAAAAAATATTTCAGCAGGGCTGTCTGCCTTTCACAATTCCATGGGGGTTCAACGTTCCGGGCCCCGGGCTGCGGTGCCATCAAACTCATCCAGCTCGCGTAACCGCTAATATAACGGTTCAAAAAGGCACGGCGGGCACGCTCTTGGGTCAGCTTCGGGCACGTTTTCATTTCTTTCGAACGTGACGATTCAACTGAATTCAACCGTTCGTTCTCGACGCTTGACGTTCCCTTGCAGTGCGAGGCTCGGCACGATGGGATGGGAGAACTGTTACATTTCGCTCGAAGAGAAAGAAGAGGCATTTTTGCTTCGTATGGATGCTGTATTTGGAGCGGAAGAGATTGCGAACTGTAAACACTCACCTGCTAATGGTGGCATTTTTTCTGGCTGCTCCTGTTCCTGCGCCAGCTCGCTGTTAGAGCCGGAGTGCGGTCTGAAATTTGGCACAGCGACCAGTGCCAGCGAGAGCAGCAGAACCATCAGGCAAGTAGCAGGCTGGGCGCTCTTGTTGCCTTTTTGCAGGAGCGCCTGCAGCCTCTTTAGCTGGCCAGCCAGGCTCTGGTTCTGCGACTGGAGAGCCTTGATGCGTTTCAGCAGCGTCATGTTCTCCTCGGTGCACTGCTTCACGCGATCCTCCAGCCCGTCTACGTACTCCTTTTTCCTCTTGCGCGAGTCCTGGGCGGATATTTTGTTGCGGATCTTGCGCCGGATCCTCTTCAGCTCGCGCTCCTCGTGCTTGGTCAGCGGATAGTGCGTGGGCAGCGTGATCCCTTCCTTCTGCAGCAGGCGCTTCTCCTCCGCGTTCAGCTTCAGCCTTGGATAAGGGGAGTCAGTTTCGGAGACCTCGTCGCTCGAGTTGCAGCCCTTCTCGCTGCTCGAGTCCTCTTGCTTGATGGTCATCTATTTCGCGGGAAAAGAAAGGACAGATAGCACGATTAGTTATTCCACTCTGGCGAGAGCCGAGGGCGGCGACGGGAACGTGGAAATGATTGTAAGGTGGAAGTAACGAACGGGGCAAATTTGTCGCGTGTGTATACCTGGACGGGTTTGTTGATGATGTTGGCCTGGTTGATTTTGAACCCTTTCAGATTCCTCGCCTGCGACGCGTTGATGATCTTGATCGTTCGCACCTCCTTCATGTCTTTCAGGCTGACTGGCAGTAGAATTGATCTGGGGTTCCCGGAACCCATTGGTGTAACTCGTATCAATTGCCTGATATTACGTTTGCCGTTGTAGGCGATGTTACGGACATTTATTGTGCTATTCTCTTGGGGCGCGACTTGTATTTGCTTCGGTGTTTTCCCTGGAATATTACAAGAAAGGAACGTCTCTTATTTTCTGTATCAATTTTTCCATCTCTTACAGTGGATCACGGGCTATTTCTTTCTCGAATCTATTGTCTCATTGGCAGTGCTCAATTTAAGTGCCTTCGGTTCTAATAACCGGCCAAACACACGGCAGCTGTTCAAACCGCATTCATCTGACGAGTTGCAGAACATTGTCCAAAAGATTGATCGTTTCATCACACCAGCTCGAATAGTAACTGCGTCGCGTTTTATTGCGACACGCATTCCTCGGAGAACATCTGCTGTTCCCGACTAGCCATGAATATTCCTAACAATTGTTAAAAGCACTCGAAGTATCTTCCTCGATATCAGAAGCTTCTACTATCCCTGCAAACTTCCCTCTGCTTACCTAATAACGTTCCTGAAAGGGGGCCAAAGGGCACCAATGATTACCTAAATCAACCATCGGTTGCTCGGCCACGATGGTCGCGTTCACGTCCGCGAGGGTGTTGCTGGGGTTCACGACAGCCACGAAAGTCTGCTCAACGTCCATCTCCTCGGCAACGTCCGTAGCAGGCGACCCCATGCTCGAGCTGATCACCGACCTCACTGGGCTGTCCACGCTGCCCATCGACTGGTTCGGGCTGCCCAGCGGGTCAAAGTCCATGAAGTTCTGCGGGCTGCTGATCTCTGAGTTGCTGATCTCCACCTGATCCTCCTCGATGGGCAGAAGAGGGCTGAGCTGCTGCTCGCAGGAGAGGCTGAGCGCGCTGGAGAGACCGCTGTCCGAGGACGAGGACGGGATCGTCTCCAGGTCATCCTGCATCAGGTTGAACTGATTGTCCTCCAGCTTGAAGATCGAGTCGAGGAAGTCGTCCGTGTTCGTCGGCCATTCCTCCGCCTTGAAGAGCAAGCATGATTGTAAGATTACTTTAGAAGCGAGCAGATATTCGCGGGTCCGTTGCAACGCGAATAGTGGGGAATAGCCAGAGTCCGCCTCGACTAACAGCGAGACTTTTACTCGGGACTACAATAGCTGGGATCCGGCGATGTTGCAACGGAGATTTACTGATTTCTTTGGCTCGCGTTTCGCGCACGGTTTCTCATTTAGATCAGATTGTTGACCCGACCGATCCGCGGATCCGCGCTTAGGCTTGGGACCATGATGCGGCTGCAGGGAATTCAAGCTCCCGTGGCGCTCAGACGTTACAGTTTCTGTTAATGATCGCATGCTCCAGTTCGGCATCCCTGGCGGAAAGTTGGGCTAATCAACTTAGCGAAGCTTAAGAAATGGCCGTTCGTGTGGCGGCTTGTCGGCAGACTCGCGTGAACCGAGCGTTTGGCCAGTGTCGGGTAACCTAGTTTTCGAGGAATGGTAAATATAGTCAAGTGGCGTGCGCGAGATAGGCTCGCTCGGTTTTCAGAATTCTGCGACAGCTCCTTGAACCACAGGCAAAGAACGGTCGGAAATTAATTACCATTATACGGCGGGACTTGGAATTACTCACGGTTCAAAGACGAATGGTATTGGAAGTGAGAAGCGTGTAGATTCAGAGAAATCGTTTACAACTTACCGATATCTCTGTCGGATCTAAAACGCGTTTTCTCCATACGTCTTTAAAAGGGCTAAAAATAAATCTGAGCTAACGCAAGATGCTCCTGTATTTACATGACCGATCCAAGTCCGCCTTCTGCGGAACAAGTTCCAGGCAACCTGTCTATTTCTTTTTCCGTCGGGAATGTAAAGAACCGTCGGGCAACGCGTCTCTGTTCCTCGAATTTTTAACGCGGAACGTGCCAGTGCCGAAATACTTTCCCCCAAATTCGCTTTCAAAATTGCCGTGCGAAGTGTTAACTGGAACTCGGAGCAAAGCGCTGGCGTTCGTATTCGATTGTTCCTGGCAAAAGTGAGGCACGATTTTTTAGATTGCGCACAAGAAGTCCCGCAAGGTAACGGTATTTCGAAGGTCACCGGCCATGATGAGTAAGTTCGCATTCTCGTCCCGGTTCCATACCTAAAGGCATCTACCTCCACCACGCGTAACATAATAAATTGACCAAGGGTACGCTATAAACTATTCACGGGCAGCTATCAATAGCCAAAGGAAGAGCCGCAACAACGACTGTGCCATGGAACGTCACGTTGTCGCGATCGATTTTAAACACTTTTCGTTCAAAGAAGTTCCAACATCGTAGCGGACTCTCAGCCAGCATGTGGAGTTAGACGTTCACCGAACAGGTAACAGGCGCTCCAATATGGCGGTGCTCGCGGTACCGGCACGTGCAGCAGGCCGTTCCATATGTTACAAAAAGCCCGACGTGATTACGTAACGATGGTATTCTGGTGAATCCCCCTATCAACAGATAGATAAAAGAAAAATAGACCATGGATAGATCGCTTTTTACGACTCTGTAGGCGTAGAAATATTCTGCTTCTCGCATTTAGTAGCTTTCCGGAACCAGTGAAATACTTGTTAAAACGTAACGCGCATTTATAAATTCCTTCGACACTTGGCAACGACGCAATATTTCTCGCATTGCTGACAGACGATAATTTATTTCTGAAAAAAACCTGCCACGATAAGCTGCGATGATCGACAGAAACCTGACGTCCGATTAGCGGGAGCGAGAATGTGGCCGCGGCGCTACGCACGTGGGCTGCGCTCAAGCACCATATGTTTCAGTGGATTTAGCAGGAAATGCACGTGCGACGGTAAGTTTTGGTTAATCGTCGCGGATATTGAAACAGCTACGGTAAACACTCGGTCTGCCCGAGATCTAGGATAGAAAACATGCGTCACACGTTTCCCCTGAGCGATTAATATGGAACGCCTGGCGGCCAGTGGGAATAATTGAATACAATCGTTAGCAACGAAAGCAACAGACGCTCCGCTCCGACTCGATAGTTAAACAGGGGAGTTAAAGACACGAGGAAAGTGGCACACAGGCTACGGTGAAATGCACCATTACTTTTCGCGTTTCGAGAGTCGAGCGTTCTCCCGTCACTGAACGGTATTGCGGGCATTTATTTTCATTTCGTGGCTCGCAATCGCCGTTTCGAAGGAAAACGAATCTTCGCCTCTTTAATCGACTGTTTGGATTACAGTGGTTTCGCCTTGGACGTTAATACCGGGGCGAACGATATCGTAGCGCCAGTTCCCTGGTATTTACGATGCTCCTCCGTACCAAAAGTGTTGCGTAAAGCATGAGTCGATGTTTAAAAAGGTTTCTACAGCCTTGGAAATTATCCCCTGCATTAGCATTCCAGATAACAAGCCCGATAGGGGCTGAGTTTCTTTTGCGTATCGTCGATCACCGATGGCCCGGGTATCTCGCTGAAAACCAGGCATCGTTAACGAAATATTGAAAGAACGAATACGGGCATTGACGCTCCACGGCGTAATAATCTTGGATACACTCAGTAGTCTCCATTCTCCATTCCACTTCCAAGTTCTGGGATCTTCGAAGATAGTATATATTCGGGAAGGCGTTGCTGGCGTTCTCGGTTTTCCCCGATCGGCGATTACTCCCGCGACGTGCCGAGGAAAAAAGCTAGTTCACGAAAACGATCTTGGTATCTCCGCTGTGCGCGACAGAAGAGCGCGTACCTATGTATTCTGGCCTGAGGAAGGAATTCATTCAGAAGGGACATGGAGTTTGCAGCGAAAGAAGGAACAGGTGAAATGGGAAGCTAATGGGCGGCTTACTCACCGCGATGGCGTCGTCGCCGTAGCTTTGATCTATGAAGGGCTCGTCCTTAACGTCGCCTTTCAGGAACGAGTCCTCCCGCGGGAAGAGCAGGTCCATCAGGTTCATATCCGACGACGTCATCCCGACGCTGATAGCCGTGTGAGCGACACTTCTCTTACACGCACCGTGAAAGCCACGCTACTCTACGCTTCCATGAAAAACACACACTCCACTGCACAGACGCGGTGCAGCTCTCGGCCACGATACGGCACGCCAGTCGACTAACGGCAGGAAAAGAACCCCTTCACGGCCAGACAGAGCGGACGTTCCGTTTCTCCTCCTCGCCCCACCCTGAAGCCTCTCGCGCAATAGACGAAGAGCCAGCGCCAGCCAGAGACCGGTTCTCGGGCTCTTGATGCCTGCTTTGCTCACCAGGGCATCTCTCGGGCCTCCGCTTGGGACACGGCCCTCTCGAACACCGACCGCCCTGCGATTCCAGCACTCGCCCTTCGAACAAACTCGCTCTCCTCGTTCAACACCACCGCGAACAGGGGCCGTGCTCTGCTTTCCGCGGGGAGCGCGAGACGCACGAACGCTTATTGTCAATTCAACTGCCAGCGTGGCACTAAGTGCGTCACACAGGCGCACCACTTTGATGAGGAACGATTGGCCGAGGGAGCGCTGTGCAACGATAGGTCGACTCGCCTCGGGAGCCGCGTCGCGTCGTCGTGGATCAATCCGCGGTTTTGAATCTGACGAAACCTCGGCCCCCCGTTGACGGAGAAATGTCCATTCTCCTTTTGGGAATTTAAGTCGGCGGTCAGGTGCCGGGGGTCAGGCTTATCGATTCACGATGACGATTGACGGCTCACTGCAATGGCAGCTGATAATTGATATGCGCTGATGACTGGCTACGGTAAACACGGATTTAGGGTCTGACGTTACATAACTGTGCGATCGATTTTGGTCGAAACGCACGACGCATTCTGTACATATTAGTGAGTCACTGGGATACCTTCTAACCCCGGGTCTAACGGAACAAAACGTTCAGATACGATTCATACGCCGAGTTTTCTCCATGTTTCGCGAACACTGTTGCATTTTCGCTGTCAGTTTGTGTTTACACGTTCCGCGTTGCTCTTATTCGGTAGATACGAGGCTCTTATGTTATAGAATTTCAGCATTGCGTAAGAAAAGAATTGAATTGGTAGGTGTTCCTGCTTGCTCCTGAAGAAACGATGTTGCACTTGGTGTGGCTCGGTAGCATCCAGCAAGGCGATTATGAAACGTGGAATTTCAGATGGAATGCACCCCCTTCCACGCCCCCCACCATGAAATACATTAGGTCGTAGACCTTTCTTCGTATATTTCGACTTGAAAAAGGGTCAGGTAGGTGTATCCTGGAATCCGGGTCGTTGTTGGGTTCAGGTTTTCTGTAAGATATTGGACAAATTAAGGAATTTGAAAAGGAATTTAAAAAAAGTGAAAATTTACAATTTTCGAAAAGATAGGGACAAAGTGATTTGAAACTTCGTGTCGTTATTTTCTCATAAAAAGGAATTTTTTTTTAATTTTTTCTGGTCAGTCCACGAGCGAGTTTAATGCCCAGATTATTAAATCTGTCATTGTTTTTTATTTCACCGATGGTTTAGATGCTACAAGTTCCACCGATTTGGATGCCATTTTTGACGCCTCGATTTTAACGACTATAGGTTAAGACATCCTTAATTCAATGCAAAAAGTCCCATTATATTATATGTAGTAGTTCTCTTTGAATTAATTCTTAAAGATCACCTATTTTTATGGGCTCTAGATCGGAACAGCCCCTTAACGTATTTAATATTGCATAGAAAAATATTTTACGATTATCCTAATAAAGTATACACATACGTGTATGTAGTTGTAATAAAATAGCCCGATTGCAATGAGGATTCCAACGAGGACTAAGAAGCTCCATCCATGCCACGCGTAAAAGGCGGTGCCAAGCGCGTGTGCCCTTCTTGTACAAACGCCCATTTTTTCATAGAAAGAACTGCCGACACGATAAACAACGTTGGATTGCAATAGAATGCGATGAAAATTGCCAGCATACATTTCTTACCTAACCTTCAAGCGATGGAAATAGATTTACACAGCTTGGTAAATCATGATGAGTCGGTGGTGCTACGAACTTTTAAATTTTGAATTATTCAAAGGCGGAGAAATGCGTGCGTTATGGAGCATACTGAGAAAGGGACATTTTTCTAACGTTTTCAAAAGAGCATGAGGGGCCAGAAGTTTGGTGCGGTGTCTAGACTGAAACGCTGGTCGTTGACGTTTGAAAAATCATTGAAACTTATATCGCAATTTCGTATCGATTATTCGTTTGATGTTCCCGGAATCGCATCTCGCCTAACTATGTAGCTGCCCGTCAATCGACAGATATACCATGGCGCTGATCATGGCCGCTGTGGAAAGGTTACGCTCCGAAAACCGATTGAAAATATGCCAGTTATAGTAATTTATTAAATAATTAAACTTTATGAAATGAGGTAGGCAGAACAGTACTGTAATTAGGAATCCTAGAAATTCATTTTCTGCCGTGATGTCGCGTAAAATGTAAATTAACGTAGTTTCCTCACTGTATCATTTGTACAGAATTAATTGTTACAGTTGTTTATGTTGGTGGTTAACGATGTTACAGACGTTACTTACGTAGGAGAAATTATGTGTAACCTTCTAACATCAGCTATGGAGACTAAGGTAACTAGTAAGACCAGTAGTTTAAAGGCTCTGTTGCTGCGGGCATGGAGAGAGCGTTGGAGTGATTTGCAATGGGGTATTAATATTAAAACAGTAAGTACTATTCCTGGCTACAGAATATCAATGGTGTTTGTGATCGAAGACAGTCGTTCGTACACCTGCGCTTTACCTTGCAGATTTTACCAAGAGGAGTCAGCGGAGATGTATATAATTTAGCTGATTGTATATTGCAGCAAGCATTAGTAGGACTAGGCCCGAATCAGTTAGTGCTATCTTACTTGAAACATTCTTTAAGCTCTCAGGTATGTGTTACTCGCGCGTTACTATACTACCAACGCAGCGTTTTGTTAAGGGTGGATGCATTTTCAGTTGGTCTCTTATGCTGCTGTGCTGCAACGAATAAGCAAGTACGATGCCTTTCACAAGCCTCACTGTATCTTAAGTTTACTAGAATTCTTAGAATCTATCCAAGTAGGTATAACTTGTCGTGGTAAACCCGAGGAGGATCTCTTAGCAGCCGCAGTTCTGTCTATCGTACATTGGCTGCTACAGTGTTACTTGCACACGCTAACTAAAATGCCTCAGAGCAGCCCGCTGACTCCACAGCCAACAGAGCTGATGGATAAGCCAGCCAGTATATTGAAACAGATGCTCAGCTCAGATTTTCTTTGCGCGATGATGTACTTAGCCAAATATGACGACAAAGGTAATCGCGAACGAGATGGCGCTTTATTAGCATTCTCTTTTACCGTGTGTTTAACACTGGCATTGTGGGTTTAGACTTGTACATAGACGTCGTGAAGAAATGCCAAGAAATCGAGGGGCTGCTGAAAACCAGCAGTTTGAAGTCTTCTGTGCCCATAGAAGACTCTCTTAAAAAACTGTGCAATTTGGAGGTGGAATGTCTCGCCCTGTCCGCCGAGATGACTCAAATGGAGTCCATAACGCACTGCTTGCAACCATTATTCGCGGTTCAAGTGTTATTGAACCCTAGCACGGAGACTGCTGTATTCGTTAATCAGTTGTTAATGGTACAAAGGCTGAAAAGTTACTCAAACGCGAGGTTGTATTGCGAAATAATACGCGCGTGTCTAATGTGCCTGCACAACGTAACTGGGACGTTCAAGGAATCACAGTGGGGTGCTTTCACGTTTCTAAAAGTTCCCCTTATCTTAAAGGAGCTCCATGTGGCTCATGCGAATGGTTGGTAATGAATTGCATGCCTCCTGCCATCGTACGTACGCCGTACATTAAATTTCTGTAATACACGTCTTTCTAGGTGACGATAAATCGGAATATTCCCAAGATATCCTCGATGCATTCGAAATTGTACTGCAATTTACGCCCCTCCTAGATATAATGGACACTGCGTGTTCCTGCAACAGTATCGAGTGCTTACTGAACGCATTGCAGAAAGTAAACCTGGTCACGGAGAAGCAGGCGAAACAGCTGAGCAGTAGAAGGTAACCATCGACGTTTTCGTGAAACCTTACCATTAATAATCATCCAGTTAACAACCCCTTTAATTCCGTTACAGAGAGGGTGTCACCGCGACTTTGCAGAAGCTAGAGTCTTCCACGTCGACACCTTCGATTCCAAAGGTAATCGTGCGAGCAGAGCCCACGTTGTCTGGGATCTTGAAAACGCTCAACGCCGACTACACGAAAATACACGAGGCGTTGCTGAGCATGTTGTACCAGGTCCTAACTGGAAAGAGTTTCGAGCTGATGCTGGCTGTAGCTACCGTGGAAGGGAAACTGAAAACTTTCGTCACCAAACTGATCAAATTCAACGAGTGCAGCAAGCAGATTAACGAACCTGTACCACCAAAGACCGCAGCTACCAGAGCGATGTTATTCGACGTGTCGTTCCTGATGCTGTGCTCGATAGTGCAAACGTATGGATCTGATGTAAGTTAGAAGAATCGTGACTGGACGAATGCGTTACCTTATAAGTAAGTAAGGTAACTTACAAGATTGTGTCTTCCAGGCCGTTCTAGAGGAGGGAGGAGGAGATTCCTTCTTCGAGCAGTGGGTACGAGAGTGCATGCCCGAACGGAACCAACCAAAGTCACCCCAGAAGATGTTGCTGAACATCGATCCCGCGAGGGTGGATGCGTTGCTGGCGCAAATCAATTCTCCAGACCCCGACTTCAAGTCTAGCAACATAAAGTGGCACATCGCGTGCCAGTCGGCCATGGGTGCTGTGAAGGAGCTCCTCTGTGCGTGGGAGAGCGATGTTCTCGGTGCTGGCGACGTGAAGAGAGCTTTGGACGGCTTACGCGCGACTGCTTGCTGCTTGCCGGTTTGTGCAGCAGCCTGGCTTTGCGCGTACATGAGCATCACTCACCAGGACGCGCTGCTGAAACCCATGAACATGGTTCAGCATTTTCTAACGCCTCTTCCAGGGGACGACATGCAGGACAATCTTAAAGAAAGGTCAGTACCCTGGAAAACGCTGCTAGAGCTGTTTAATTAAAGCAGAGCGATTCTGTTTTAGGTCCAGTTTGATGTCCCAAATCATTCGTAAAATGCAGTATGACGTCCACCCTCCCACTCAGTCGAAGACCAAGGTGCTCTCGATGTCACACAGGTATGTAGCCGAATTTTAGTTGATCGACATCGAGTCTGCATTGTCGCGACTGAGGGTGCCTGTTTCCGTCAGTATTATATCGAAGCAACCGGTACTGGAGCAGCTGGAAACCGTCTGGAGGAATATCAATTATCGGGGGTGGATAAATATCCAAGCGACACAGTCCTTGGAATCTTTGCTGAACACTGGCGGATCACTGTGGTTCGTTTCGAACATAGTGAAGGAGGTATTGAAGTATCGTTACCAGGAGGAGCTAGATCAGGCTGTGGACTTAGCATTTGCCATTTTTCACCTCGACATCGAGAACTGTACCTTAGACCTCATAAATCATGTCATTCCACAATATTTATATAACCCAGTACAGTAAGTTTCGTTTGTTCTTGGCTGATAATTAGTCGCTATTCCTTCGAATCTTCATTGCCTGACATACTTTTCGTACTTTTTACAGGAGCGAAGACCTCGTAGAGCCACAGTCCTCGATCCTAGCGAAATTATGCGTGTATTGTATATTTTCTACGTTAGAATATAACAATTCGAATCCGTATCGTGGGAACAGCAGGAAACGGGTGCGACGAGATTTAGATGCTGACGAGCTGGACGCCCTGGGTGTGCCAGCAAATAAGATTCTTAGACTAAACGAGGCAGGCGATTCCAATGCCATTTTTGGCTCGCAAAGTCCACAAGCCCAAGGACCAAACAACGGGCAGAAGACCATTGTCTTGAGGGATCCTCTTCTGTCGTCGGTAAACGGACTGTTCATGATGTTCACGTTTCTGGCTGGCAGAGACGGCGAGGTATCCCAGCAGACTCATTTTATACTTCAGTTTCTGCGTCTAATGGTGCAATGTGGAAAAGACAGAACTCGCGTTGTGTTGCAAGGAATGCCACAGACATTGGTGAGTCACGATCGTTCTGTATAGCGCCGCAACACCAGAGATTGAAGGATCGAGGGTGCATCGTTGCTTCTGTGCTTTTAGGTCCCTTGTCTTCTGAAAGCACTGCCCGAATTTTTCACGACTGATATTCTCCTAAGATTTTACGATATTCAGACAACAGCTGGTCGAAAAGCAACGGCGCGAGATTTATGCATGCTGAGGAATATCACTTTGAAACCCACGAAGTAAGCACTGATAACGCATCGGACGCTCTTTTGGACGAGCATGCTAATTTATAGAAACTAATGATAAGTATGAATAATAATGAAACGTCGGTTACATAATTATTTTAAAATACACGAGTTTAATACAATTTATTTCGATCGTTTTGAATGCCCCCTCCCCCCCTCCCAAGGGTGGCAGAAAAACTCGCGGGTGGATTGGAAAAAGGTAATCGTTTTAGATAGTTTATTCTTTTTTTTTCTTCGGATTTATAAACACTTTTTCACAAATCGCTATAAATAACTCTTACGTTTTAAATTATGTACAGTAAATGATACACGGAGTACTCTCGCGGCGAGAATTTTTACATGATATAAACATGTCTTACACGAATAAATGATATAAGTCGATCGGAAAAAACGTGCAGTCAAGCGTGCACACCGTTCGTTTCAGTTTAAAAAAGAAAAAGAAAAAAGAAAATCACCTTCTGCGAATAATTCCTTGCGATCCTACGTAATATGTACACGAAATATAGCATTTCTCGAGGTTGAAGTCACACAGAAACGAAGCAGTGGAGTCTTCAAGGAAACCATGCGGATCGAGAGAGATCCAGAGGGCGGGGAGCATCAATGGCCGCGGGTGTTTCCCGCGTGAACTCCAAATTAATAAAAATAATAATACATATTCTGCACAGAAAGCGAGAGAATCGTCCACGCCCATTGACGTTCCCCGTGATCGTTCATAGTGGAAGCACAATTAGGCCCATCGGAGAGTACTTTTACAGCCACGGATGCCAAGACGGGTCCATTCTGCACAAATTGTCGTGGCTGTTCGCCGCAGCAACCAGCGTGCTCACTTTGCTGTCCGTCCCGTCGAAGTTGGCCAATGAGTTCAGCCTCGCGACGATCGCCGTGACCGCGCGCGTCACCATCGTTATCAGGAGCTCGCCCTTCATGTCCGTCGGTGCCTGAGACGCATTCTCTGCGTCCTCCTGCTTCTTATTATGATCGGCGATCACCTCGTCGCGTAAGATTGCACGCAGGATCGTGTGCACTTTGAAAGACGGTTGCACCAAGCAGCGCGCTGTGGCGATTGCACTTGCTGTCAACGGGCCAGAGACACCTGCGCGCAGCGATACTCAAAATTTATATCTCTTCAAAGCTGATTATTAGAAAGTAGCTGCAAGCTAGAGTTGGGCAGAATGTAATCTAATTACAAATTACGATTAAAATGTAATTGTATAGTTGATTACACATTATTTTCTGTAATCGTTAATTTAGGTAGTTGACAAAAATGTTCACATTGTGGTCAACCATATAAATTAACGAATTTTAATCGTAATTTGTAATTAGATTTTGCCCAATTCTGCTGCAAGCTACGCTATTGACATTTAATAGAAACCATACGAACCTGTACTCGTGAGGAATTCAAGAATATTCGGCGTCAGGCGGAACGGAACTGGCCTGTTGGCATCCAATTCACCCGACGTGTCGTCCACATCGAACTTGAAGTAAGCGATATTGATCAGACCCGAGTCCTGATGCACGTACATCATGTCTGGGTTCAGTCTCGTCAGGTGAAGCACGTACTCCGCGAAACAGGCCAAAGACAGTTGTAAAGTAAACTGTAAACCAAGTACACAACAAATTAGAACATATAGAGATCTAGGGGTGAAGTTATGGTACAGTTTGCCGTCACGTACGGTGCTTACCATTTTTCTGAAGGTCCAATAGTCAGTCGCTCCAGGGAAGGTTTTCAGGGCCCAGTCTTTCAGCATAGTCCTGGCAACCATGGTGGTCTGCACTTCTTTCAATATGTCCCTGAGAACTTGATGACTCGCCTGCGCGCCTCTAGCTTGCACCGTGGCTAATCTGTCGTAGTACCTCGCTATAGGCGCGTCGTGTTCTATCCCCAACTTCGCACAGCCTTGTTTGTAAATGTCCAGCAACGAGACTGACGCAGGATTGTCCTCGACGAGTCGCATCTGCGGCGAAACAGCGACAACTCGTGGCACAGTGAAGTGCAGGAACCTCCTGGAAGTCTCCTTCTGCTTGCCCAGGTAGTGATTCAACATCCGTAATAACTGAAGGACCCGTTCCTCGCGTCTCGCATCACCTAGGCCAGCATCATTCACCACCAAGTAGGGATACAAACGGCCGTTGTGACCACGAATGCGTAATCGCCTGGCTGCAGTGTTGTGTCGTTGCACGACCTCGACCCTTGGCATGAACCTGGCTATCCTGACGTAGTAGTGGGAGTGCTTGGGTAATAGGAATTCCCCAGGGAGCTCGACCTCGGCGGTCTTCAGGCTGAAGTTGCTGAGGAATCGGCACTTCTCCTCGATCAGGAAGGACCTGTCGAGAATGTTACCATTGGTTAATGCCTCTGCGAAGCGAAGCTCGAAAATTATCGGTCGCCATCGAATGATACTCACTTCGGCAGCTGCTTCGTCTTCCCTTCGAGGATCTTGATCCACTTCTTCAGCTTGTTGATGAGATTGTGGAGTAGCCTGGCGCCAGGAACGGTGAAGTCGAAGTCGCTGGTGAACTGACCTTTCATCTTCTGGAAAACGGGGTCCTGGACGGTCGCTTGTGCTCTGCGGGCCAAGGATTCTGAAGCCGCCGAGCCAAACGTGTTGTTGACGTTTTGAGATGAGGATATGTTTTCTACGATTTACGAGAATCGTCTTTAACGATTTAGTTGGCCGAGAAAGTGAAAGGAACTCGGAGGTTCCGGCTTACCGATTCCGATGCCGAAAGTAGACACTAGCTTCTTCACGAAGTTCAACGTGTGCGGAGTTATGGTCGCCTCGCTCACTGCACCCCGGTTTTCAAAAGCTATCGCGTAACATTTAGCCAGACCCTGCCTCAGCTGCCTCAGGACTTCCTCGTACCATGTTTCTCGGAACCACACCATCTGGAACATCGAATAATTACTCTACCCGTTCATTCTACCGTTCGTAACCAAGCCATGCTTCCACGAACCTGGTCCACGATGCCTTCCAAGCTGGACAAAATAGTAGGGTGAATATCCCTCTGCATGTGCATGATCTTCGAGCACCTCCACATGGGTGGCGTAGCTCGAATTGGTCCCGTCTCAGGTACACCCTGCTGCTGCACATTTCCAGCGGCCCCGCGTCCTTCCGCGCCCTCCTGATTCTTTCCAGCAGCCAACTCCGCGCTCTTGTACCTCTCGCGTTGCTCGATCTTCAACGTCAGGTACAGCGTTCGAATGGAGAAGTATACGGCCTGCGGGAACATCCTTCCAACTTGGCTCAGCAGGTTGAGGATAACGTTACCCTCGTGTCGCACCAGACACATCAGCAGCTGAGGTATCCAAGGCAGCCACTGAATAGGAGGGACCCCTACCGCGTACTTATCCACAGCCTCCATCAGAGAGGACTTGTCGTCGTCGTACGTGAGCAGCCACAGAACCTTGGCCAGGTACTTCCTCGACTTGGACTCGTTTTGATGTCTACAGGCGTGAAGGAAACACGTGATGGCCGAGATGCCAATGGATATCTGTCGTGCATCGCGCGTGAAGATGTGCTCCAAGTAGTCGCCCCACAAGGCCCAGGCCTTCACTAACGTATCGTGCAGCTGAACAGCCGCGGAGAAGGCTTTGTTCGCGTCGTCCGACCGACCGATTTGCGACAGCAACATACCCTTCAGCGCGTAGAACTCGGCCGTCATCTCCTTCGTGAAGTACCGAAGGTTCGTTGATTCGATCACTTCCAGGCCCTCCTGCAGCTCGTTCTTGCCGCTCACGGAAGCCATCTGCAGGTAACATTTGACCTGCTGCCTGATCTTCTGAAAGCAGTCCACGATGGGGACACTAGGTATGGTGTAGATCCTCGACAACGAGTCCAAGCACACGCCGCAGAGATTGTGCTTCCTGGCGATCTTGCCGAAGTGAATGATCGCTTGTACGGACGCATGTACCCCTAGCATCGAGTGGTTGGTCGTTTGGTCCTGTTGGGAATCGTAGTGGTTCGAGATAAACGTGTAGTGATGCTGTCGCCAGGTGAAGATGTCCGACCAGTGGCTCAAATCGTCAGCGATCACGGGCAGTCTGTTCCTCCAGGTCTTGACGATGGCCTTCATGTCGTGCAACGACGTGCTCCTTCCGTGCAACAGACCCTGGTGGATCTGCATCGCCTCTTGCAGCTCCATTATCTGTTGGGCCGCCTGGAGCAACGGCAAGTGAACGTGGCTGACGATACGTGGCAATCGGCGCCATTCACGCATGCACAGGCCTGACGCAAGTTCCACGTATCGTTCTACTGCATTCAAGTGCTGGTCCTCGCTGTTGCATATCGCCAGGAAGCCACGGTACAAGTTTACCTGCAATCAATTACAATTTCGTCAACGAATGGAGCAAAAGGAGGGAACATACGATCTATCAACTGCGCGCCTTACCTTCCACGCCATCTCCTTCGGGCAGTTGTGCTCCACCTGAGCAAGAGCCTCCTTCATCATCGTCCAGTTCGGAATGCGCCAGGAGCTCTCCAAGATCAAGAACGGATTCTTCTCTGCCTTTTTGCTGCCGTAATCCAGTAACAGGTCCCACTGATTCAACTCCTTCGCGCACCTGATCCAGTGCTGCTCCCAGAGCATCGCCTCCCGTTGTATCTTGAACGGCGCCGGGGTGGACACATAGTCCTGCTTAAATTTCGTCATCGCCACATCGTACGCCCCCTGAGCCTGCTCGAAGAACCCTTGCTGCTCTAGGGCGGTCGCCTGAACGGTTTCCTTGTAATGAGCGTGCTTCTGCCAAAGACCCGACCACATGTCCTCCTCGCACAGCAGCGAGTACATGTCTGACAGCGAGTCGAGGATCTCAGCATGGGGGCTGTTATCAGGCTCGAAATCGTAGCAGTCGGACTCCCTCTTGATCTTAAACTGATTGTTCCCATTGTCGAACGCCATCTGCTCGAGACTGAGCGTCATCCTGTGCCACAGATTGTGCGACCTGCCCAGGTACTTCATCAAGGCTGGACGCATGGGTACTGCCGGATTGCAGTGCGAAATCGCCTCGACGAACGTGGCGATTGCGCTTGGGTGGCAGTCCTTTTGAACGACGTGGGTGCCGCTGCAAATGAACGGGACCACTTCAGCGATTAAAGTATTGTGCTGATGCTCGTCCAAGATGCCCCAGATCCTTGGGAAGGTGTCCAGCCAAACGCGTTCGGCCAAGGTCGTGTCCATGTGACAGAGCTGCGCTGTGGCAAGCAGCAACTGCTCGGTCCTTATCTTCTTCGCGTACTCTATGAACTCGCCTTGCTTGGCTATCAGCTGTGTCAACGTCGCCTTCCCAGTGGCCGCTATTTCGTCAGCGACGGTCGGCGAGTCCGTGTTAGATAAGTCCATATCTAGGATGTCGTCTTTCATGTCAGCCGCCTCGGAGGTGTCCTGAGGTTCCTCCTTGATGGAGCTGTAGATCATGAAGTTCTTGTGCTCCTCGCTGTCTGCCATGTTGATCACGGACGTCACGCTGGGCAACAGAGTATCCTGATTGGACATCTGGATCTGGGTGGTGGAATTCGCCGTGACAAGGAGCAGTTCGATGCACTGCTTGATCCAATAATGAGGGCCTATCGCGTCCCAGCTCTGGCTGCATATGATGTATAGAAGCCTGTCGTGGAGTCGCCTCCTCATAGATCCATCGAACACCTCGAAGAATTTTGTCCGTATCTGAGGCTGCACGCATCGCAAGCCCGACAAGAAGGCTGGCTCCAATTTCGACGTTAATTCCGACGATTTCAGAGTCTCGTCCCTGTAAATGAAATTGACGAGCTCGAGGAACTGCCTGTTCAGCTCCAAGTCGTCCGGGAAACGCTTCTCCACGTATTGCATCATCTTCACCAAGAGGATCGACTTCTCCCTCAAGCTAGGCGCTTGATTCATGGCGATAGGGTTCTTGTTCTTCATCCACTCCTCGAGCATCTTCGTGATCGCCTTCATCACCTTTATGTCCTGCGTCTTCTCGATCAGGCCGACAAGAATCGAGCCTATGAACGACTTTCGCATCTCCACGCCCATCACCACCACGCGATTCTTCACCAGGTCTAGACTCAGGATCAGTAGCTCGCTGCCGACTGGATTGGTCTCCGTCTGAGTAGAGTGCAGATGGTCCTTGGCCATTCTGTGGAGAACCCTCATGAAGGGTGTTATCAGTCGGTCGATGTAGCTTTGATTGTTGGTGCAAGCAGCCTTCAGCATCATTAGCGTGCCGAATAATGTACTAGGAGTAGCTGTGGTGTTCTTCTCGTACGTCGCCAGACCGTCCACCACAAATTTACCAATAGTGGTGTACAGAGTGTCTAGCTCTTCATATTTCGACGCAACCGTGGACGAGGTCGGTTCCGCTGGAAAAATGGTCATCAGTCGAGACAGCAGGCCGTGCACCAGTCGAATAACTTTAGTATTGCTGCTCGCGATGCAAGCGCCTATGCCACGCTGCAGAGGCTTGAAGCTGGCCAGTATCTGCTCCCTCTTCATGACGCCCAACAGGAACGTGAGCACTTCCAGGGCTGTGCAGATGTTACCGTAATTAGGCTGAGCACTATCCACGCTAGCCAGCACTTTGTCCAGCCAAGCGAGCTTCAGGTCGCACGACTGTGGCCAGACGTCAGGCTTCAGAGCCATCTTCAGCAAAGCCACGCAACGTCTGGACAGTTGTTCGCCTGGATTCCCGTGGATAGTCGTAACATCGTTCACCTGGCAGGCCAGGCGAAGCAGGAAGTTGAGAATTGCGTCAGCGTGGGCCCTCTCGATGGGCTTTGTGGACCCAGGCTCGATCCTGGGCAGGATCACAGGGACCATTCCACTGCCTGTGGCTGCTTGAGTGGCCATACGCTTGGTCCCAGTAGGATCATCGTTTATCGGTCGTTTCATGGATCCCATCATGGCCTTGGTGCCACCAGAATCCGCACTCTCAGCTTCGTCTTTGATTCTGTGCAGCTCCCACTTAATGATCACCTCCGCTAATTCGACGGCCAGTCGCCTGTGCTCTATCGTGGCGGTAGGACTGAATCCTAGTCTCTGGATAGAGTTCACTATGTGCTGTACCAGGTGGTGCCTCACGGGGTAGTATACTTTGTAATGTCGGACGACAAGCTGGAGAATGTGGAACAGCTGTTGCATGGAATGCCCCTCTTCCACGATGATCTTCTTGGTCCAGTGCGTTAGCATCGTGTTGCCGTCTTCCATTCTGACTGGCATCGCCGGCGTCAGGATTTCCAACGCCTGTCTGACGACGTTTCGCGCGTCCAGCGCGTGGGCCTTCAGTAGACTGTGGAACACTTGCAGGACTATCCTTTTATGTATGGCGAACTTGGCGATTATGTGGCTGAGAAGCAGATGGCCGTGGTACCTCGTCGTGGGATCGACGCAGTTCTTGCCCAGAAGGCAGGGCCACGCGAATGTCATCAGCCTGCGTAGCTTATTGCCCTGTCTTTTGTTCGTGACGTCGTGGATGTGCTGAGAAGCTTGCTCCACGAGCAGGCAGGAGAACTGCAGCAGGGATATGCGAACACAGTCGGCGGAACCGAATGGATTGTCCGGGTCGATGATCTTGCTGATGAACACGGAGACAACGTTCTCCGGATTATCTTGGTAGGGCATCGGCGCACCGCCCACTAGTTTCGTGCCCTCTCCTCTCTCGAAGCTCACAGCGAAGCAGGGGATAACGATCAGCTGCAGCACATTCGCTTTCAGCTCCTGGGACAAGTTGGTCGTAGGGAAGTGATCGACGAACCTGAAGAAGGCGCTTCGTTTCCACTCGACCGTGTACTCCTGCGCGACAGTGTGCTCCAAGAAATCCCTGAGGAATTGAAAATCAGGGATGAATCTGTCGCAGGTGGCCCTCAGCAGCTGGAACAGCAGATCGATGTCGTTTGGATGGTGGCGGAAATAGTGCAGCAGGATCTTCACGATCAGCTTGGGCTCCTTCCAGTGGCAGTAGTCCACGCTTTCGACCTTCTTGTGCAGGGCTTGGTATTCGTCGTTACACCAGATTTGCTTCAGCGCGCCAATCAGCTGCCCCTGCGTTGAGAGCCATTGGTCATCGAACTTGATCAGAATCGCGATGATTTTAATCGCTTGATGCTGCAGCTCGCTCTTCTCGTTGTGTGTCAGGTTCGAGTTGGTTTGGGAATGCGCCAGCAACATCGTTATCAGCCTAGCCGTGCTGCTGTGCAACACGTCGCGAAAAGGTTTCCCATCTTTCTGCTTGACAAGGAACTCCAGGTATCTACTCCACTGCTGGTCCTTGATGTTGTTGTCCTGCAAGAACAGGTTAAGGGTCTCCGTCGGGTAGCGTAATAAAAATTTCATCAATGGAATGCGAAATGGGCTGGACACTTCGACCATCAGCGACTTCTCCGTCTGCAAGACGAGCCTGCAGAGGACGTCGATGAACTTGGGAGTAGCTGCAGGGATTTCGTGAAAGATCCCTATGATGGTGGCTATCTTCTGCTCGTTTTCCCCCGACTTGGATATCCCCTTGTGCGCCTGTATCAAGTTCTCCAGAAGCTTCCTCAGGTGTTGCAGCAGCTGCTCGCACAGAGTGATACTGAACGTGCTGGGGAAGAGCTGCGTCAAATAAGACAGTCGCTTCACGCAGTTGAGGCTGAGGTTCCTGTGGTCGCCCAATGTCAGCAGCATCGGTCGCATGATCGCATGGACGGACTCCATGTCAATTTGAAATCCAGCTATAAACTTCTGCATGCACTCGAAAGCTGCTTCTTGCAGCTCCGCGTTCGGTTTCTCCAGAGCCTTGTACAGCACCCCGAAGATCTTTTCTCGACAGGCGACGATGTAGTGGCAAGCAGCGAGGGCTCTTAAAGCCGACTTTCTCAGGGGGATCAGGTTCGAGACGGATTTGTAGCAGGGAAGCTTGTTAAGATTCGCGTCCTCCGCCTCGCTGAGGGCCAGCAGCTCCTGGAAGAACACTTTGTGCTCCGTGACCGTCAAGTCGATGGTAAAGAGGCGTGGATTCAACGTGGTGCAAAAGGTGTTCCCGTCCATCAGACCGATCTGAGCGTTTGCAGGTTGATGCCTGAGTAAATGCTTCTTAGGTGGGATCATGTCCGCCAGAACTTCCTTGTGAGGCTCCATCACTTCCGTGACTGTCTTGTTCTGTATCTCAGCGAGCAATCGCAACGACGCCATCGCCTGCTCGCGCACCAAAGTGTGTGGCGACGTGACTTGCCTCACCAGCTCGTGGGTAACTTCGTACAAGCTCTTGTTCTGCGCCTCGATCAGCTCTGTGTTCCCATCCTGTATGCCAGGGTTCACGCAGACCCTCAGCATCTTCTCCAGGTTCGCCTTGGCCATGTCTATCGCGCCGTTGGATACTTCCTCCGTTAGGTCCATCATCACGAACATCAGAGCCTTGAGAAACACGAACAGGTGATTCAGCACCCATTTCGTCGCCATCCTCTCGAAAAGGAACTTGATGGCTATGCAGCCACCCAATTTCGCGTACCAAGCGCGCTCGTAGCAGAGGGAGCACATCTTCTCAGCTAGGTACTCCATCAGAGGTAATTGGCAGGCTCGTTCCTTCGAACCCAGAATGTTGGTGGCAGTCTCCAGGATTAAGACCAGCGCCAGGTTGCCAGATTTGTACAATTCTTTCTCCTCGTGGCCCATGATGACCGCCAGAGCATCGATTAACACCAAAGGATCCTGACCCTGCATTCGGACTTGCCTCCCAGTAAGACAGAACGGACCAGCTTGCTGAGCAATCGCGACCATCGTGTAGTGCCTGACGATCGACACAACAGTGCCCAGCACCGAATGCCGCAACTCTTTGATCTCAGCAGCGAGGAACAGCCCAGTCAACGCTGTCTGCTGGACGTTCCTCGCCACAGCGTCTGGGCACTTGTAATGCGGGCCCTGCTGATGAGGAATCTTGCCATCCTTGAAGCTAGGGTGCATGAAGAGCTTGTAGAGGACGGCGTTGTTGTCGTCCAGTCGGAGGGAAGCTGCTAGGTAGCAGCTGATTACTTCCCAGCACTGTTTCCGATAGAACGAATCGGTGTTGTTCGACTTCAGGGCGTTGAACCCAGTTTCGATCACCCTCTCCACCGCGAAATCGATCGGTTTCGTGGGTTCCTGGAAGTACACGACCACGGCGGGGGAATTCGTCTCGCGATCATTGTATTCCAATTTCTGGGGCTCGATCATCATCTTCCGATTGCCACCGCCGAATTTCCCGAGGACTCGAAACGCCACGTGAGCTTGGTCCGTGGGATTGTGCAGGGTTCTCCATAGCGCCTGCATCAGGTCGGCTCGAACAGGCTGTATGTGCTCGTAGAGGAAGTCCGGTTGAAGATTGTCCACGCACAGCTCGAGGGTTCGCAGCCCCTGGCTGACCAAGCAGTAGCTTCCATTCAGAGCGGAGACAAGAGGGTCCATCAGCATGGGGAGATAAGGCAGAAGAGAGCTGAGTCTAACAGGGACTGTCAAGCACAATTCGACGAAAAGGTCCTTCATGTGTTGCCTGTGCAGGCCAGATTGCAGCCTGTTCAGTCCCTCTAGCATGTTCGGAAGTAGGGGTAAAAATTCCTGATAGAGGAGATCGTGCGAACCGCCTCCTATGGACCTGAACAGCGCACGAAGCAGCAGAAAATAATTGTACGGCTCTTTCGCCGACATGGCAAGCTCTATCGCCCGATTCACGATCTGGTTCAAATGTGGCCTCAGCATGTGCTCGTTCTCAGCGGGGAATAGGGACACGCTGCCGAACACCAGCTTGAACAGCCTCAAGTATAAATTGCTCCTCTCAACGTTGGAGCCCATGTCGCCCATCCTTTCTAGCAGATACTCCACCAATATCGTGGCGAAGGTGGACGATATCGTGGGGCTGGACAAAAAGGCGCTGCCTATGATCTGCAGCGCGCAATTTTTGAATATCCTCTCGACCATGTAGTCGATGGAAGTCGAGAATATCTCTTGGAATGTTTGTGGGTTCATTTGCGTGAACACGTTCCCGAAGAGCTCCAGTACTTCCTTCTCTTCACGCGTCCGTATCGTTTGCGATTGGGGCGGTCTGCCGGGTTGGGCGATCGCGCCGATCGTGGGAGGGCCTATCGTATAGATGTCCAACGCTGGCAGCGCCCACTTCACCAGCTTGATGTACACCAGTATCTCCTTGGATTGGAACTGGTTGGACTGCGTGGCTTCGCCGGTCTTGCTGTTTATGCAGTTGGAAGTGATAGCCTTGGCCCCGTGCACCAGGCTCTTCACCAGGTTCCTGTAATCGGCCACGTTGTAGCTCATTGCCTGAGAGGAGGGGAAGCCGAACTTGGACTTGCCAGCCTCCTTGTCGTCGTTCAGATCTGGGATCACAGGTTTCACGTCCTCCGTCTTGATGTCCAGGCCAGGCGGCGTCATCTGTTTCGCTTTGTTCCGCAAAATCGGTATGTAGATCTTCGCGATGGTCTTGAACTTCAAGACGAACACCAGGAGGATCCTCATCAGCAGCTCTCTCCCCTGGGTGCTGTTCTCCGCGTCCGATCTCTGCCTGACGGTGTCGACCAGGTTCATCAGCAATTTACAGGAGACCATTTGCACGGCCGTTGGAAGACTTTGGTCGAGCAGGTTTTTACTGTACAGGTGAACCGCCCTGGAAACGTCGCTCAAAGGTAGCAACAGCCTCACGTGGTGCACCAGGTCCGCGAGAGTCGAGTAGGCGAGAGGCCTCAGCGACTCGTGGGTCGTCCAGCCTCGACCAATGAATATGTCTTCGTCGAAGAAGCATTCCATGTGGGGTATGAACTTGTTCCGCAGGTCCGTGGCCAGGATGTGCCTGGAGGCGATCACCAGCTCCTTGCGTAAATGCGCCACTTCCATGGGGCACAAGGTGAACAGACCTAGGATACCTTTCACCAGGACCGAGCTGTGTTGAGACACCACGTCCTGGTACACCCTGATCACGTACGCCAGGAAGGACAGCGTCTTGATCTGGGCGCCCATGAAGTCAACGAACACCTCTTTATTGAATCCCGGAGATGCTCGGTGCTGGGGGCTCGGCTGCAGCGTTATCGTCGTTATCACGAGGGGAATAAAATCTGACACGTCCTGGTGGACGTTCTGCTTGTATAATTGATTCATTAGGACGACGATGATGGGTAGCTCCTGGAGTACTTTGAGAGACAGAACCGCCTTGGGAATGAGATTGTACTGAAACGTAAACATAAACGTTACCGTTACCGATTATTATCTTCTTTATATTCTACCATAACGTGTAGCGAACAGTTCCGCTCGATGCTTACCGTGACGACAGTGCCGTCAGCTGCCTTCTTCTCGCTTTGGATAGCCGTGATCGTGAACGTTTCCTTCAGAAGTGCCTCGATATTTATCTCCGACAAATCTTTCACCTTCAACGGCGGTCGAGGCTCGAATATTTTTGGCAGATTCTTTGGTAACTCACTGTACACGGATTTAACGAATTGCAGGAAATACTGTATCTGCGATCAGAGGGAACAAGAATGATAGGATTAACTCCAAGTCAAAGAGACTTCGCCCGGCACCCTTCGAATAAACGTGTCGCTCACTTCTGGATTGAACGTCGGTTTGTACTGTTTGTGCAGCTCGATGATGATCCTCAGACAGACCAACACGTTCTCCTCGTTGTCGGTCTCCAGCAGCTTCGACATGAGGCTCAGTATCTGTTTGACGTACGGTCGTAGGTAATCGTTACTCGGCAATCGGTGTATCATCTCGAGAATCAGCTTCCTCACTTGCTGGATGTTGTATTCCGAGATGAAGTGGGGCTCGCCCTCTTGGAGTATCTTCAAAAAGATCTTCATCATGTGATCGAGAAACGCCGGGTACTGCGAGGAGCACATGATGACCTGTGGAAAGCCAGCGCGTCAGATTTATCTTCGCGACAAGGAAATCTCTCGGCGACGCGTCGACCGAGCGAGTACCTCAAAGTTCTCCGACAATTCCTGGGCGGCCTTCAGTTTCAATTCATCCTTCGAAACTGGATCGGCCAGCATGGTCACGTACGACCTGTACGTGTTCATCTGCGTCACTGGGTCCGGCGGTGCCATTTTCGTCGTTTGATCAAGCGCTTTTGGTCTTCGCTACATCTGGTCCATCAGAAGACCTGCACAGATCCCGTCCGAGACGATTGTTTATCCCGTGGAAATCGGTGGGTACCGGTCGCTCGCGATTTGTACAGTTGATTCTACGCAGAGCATTGTTTAATTCGGAGTCGCAAAAGGGAAAATACATAGCTCCTTTAAAATCAATGAGGCACGCTTTGGGCTACTATAAACAACCCCTGGCAACCAGTCCTGGTTCCCGTCTATCATTCGCTTTAATTAAACTTCTCGATACATTTCCCCGATAAGTGCCATTCCTCAAGTGCTCGTGCAAATTGAGTCACTTGAATTTATTCAAAAAGCCGCAGTTAGATTTTCTGATTCGTCTGTGTTGTTACAGTGGGGGGGGGGCGTGTGTGGAGATGTTGGAAGCACATGGATATATATCCACACCCTATAAATGCCCACGAAATTCTGGAAACGATCTCAGTACACCCGCGATGTTGCGGGCAGATCGAAGCTATCGGAGTTTATTGGCAAACGGTTAGTAGAGGCTTTGGACGAGGTAAAGATAAGAAGATAAGGGGATAATTCGACAAAAGATGGACGAAACGATTATCGATTCGATCTTCGCGGGATCTTTGAAATCCCTGCCACCTGTCAGCTCCAAAATCGTGAGGATATTTACGAGCTCGACTTTCACAGGTGAGTCACTAACGTGGATAGAATTTCCAGCTACAATTTCCCCGAAATAAGAAACGCTTGCATTCAGACACCGCGATGGAGCGGAACACGCTGATGGCTCAATGCTATCCCAAGATCAAGGACTACTGCAGGGAGAAGCACGGATTGGAGTTCCAGGTAAATCGCAGCATCGCTATCTGCAAAATATCCCACATATAAGACGCAATGGAACCGCGTGTTAAATTTGCATATACTAAAGATATTGATCCACGATACATATACTTGAAACGTATCGCGTGCACACGTATCAAGATTACCAAAATCTGTATCGCGTAAGCATTGCCAGGTGCCCTTGGAGAAGAAATTGATTTCCATCGTGCCAGGTACCGACTGGTGCCACACGAGAAGATTCCCAAACTTTCCACACTCGAGTTTCAAGCCCGTCCACTTGCCGATCTTCTGCCTTTCCTTTACACTTCAACTAAATAGGCATGATGATAAAAGAACGTAATTACAGGTAGTCGATATGAGATGGGGCGTGAGGGACGAGGCCACGGACGATCACATGACCACAGAGCTCTGTATGAGGGAAATAGAGAATTGCCAGAGACTCTCGATGGGGCCCAATTTTGTGGTACAGAACGAATAAATCGATCCTTGAAGCGTCCGTTTTAGGAACGCAGGATGAGAGACTTGCTTTCTTTGCTCCCCTTAGGTTTTCCTCGGTCAGAAGTACGGCTATCGCCCTATTCCAACGTACGTGCTCAGTGCCGAGTTGGAAATGTTGCGGAATGAGTTAGACGGCCAGGGGATGGATGTCAGCCTCCTTGATAGATGGTACAAGAAGGATAGTAATGCAGTGCCACCGATGAGTATTCTGCAGCCAATATCCTCGATACTGAAGAACTTTAACAACAAGGTAACCAAGTTTCTTCTCTCTACGTAAAGTGGAATACGTGCCTTCTACTCAGAGTTCGTTTACCATTCAGAGGATACCGAAGCTGCAGCAGGAGGATCAGGCCATTTGGTGGGACACCATGGTAAAGATGCAGAAGCTGTTCAGAAAGGGGGCACAGTCTTTGTACAACGCGGGGAAGTTCGACAAGGACACCATGCATAATTACTTTATGTCCGGTAATGAACGTCGACTAAATTAACCGCGCAATCGCGGTTGTTAATCGTTCTCTTTACACAGTCACCGAGCGGGAGGTGATCAACGGCGTCTTGAACGTTAAAAACACGAAGAATCATTGTCTGGCTTACGTGCGATATATAAATAACATTAATCTGCAAAATCTGAGGAAGGCCAGCTTATTCATCGACATACTTAACAGAAGCCTGGACAATGAAGCCTGCAAGTTGTTGGCGAATTTGAGGGACGACAGGCTCCCGAATAAGATCGAAAGTACAAATCTAGAGAGGTAGTTGGTTTATTGCGAAGAAGGGAAGACAGAATTCTACGGAATGTGTCGACTTAAATTACACTTTACTCAGATACACGGTGGAATGGATTGGTCGAGACGGCCTAGACCCAGAAACCCATGGCGAGTATCTTCAGCATTTCATCACGCACTTTTATCGGAACATAATAAAGCTGGTGGATCGCGCTATGAGAAAAGAAGATAGCTCCGCGCAGGGACAGATTATAACAGAAATGTTGCAGCATCTGCATGCTTGCAATAATTCTGTAAAGGTACAAGTTCCCCCTCAGAATCGTTCCAGCGTGTCCAATTACCTCGGCACGTCCCCTCGAATCTAATCCTGCTGATTCAGGTGTTTTATGGGCGAGAGGACACTCTGGAGAGCATCAAGGAGTACATGCTGGAGGACAGCGATAAACCTTTGGTTCTGTACGGAGAAGGGGGGTGTGGAAAGACATCCTTGCTGGCGAAAAGCGCGGGACTTGCGAGCACAGCGTGGCTCACTGGTAAAAAGCCCATCAACATAATCCGATTCCTTGGCACAACACCGGACAGCAGCGCTCTGACACCCACGTTGATCTCCATTTGTCAACAAGTGAGTGCGCGAATGGATTTCACTGCCTTTGGACAGAGTGCGATATAGAGTTATTGTCTGACTCCTAGATCTCTTACAACTTCATGCTGCCCTTTGAAGAGATCCCCGACGATCTCGTGCCGCTGACGGCTTACTTCAAATATTTGCTTACCCTCGCTACAATCGAGCAGCCGATTCTCTTGTTTCTCGACAGCGTGGATCAATTAACAGGGGTGCAGGGTAACAAATTGTCATGGCTACCTACTAGGCTTCCGTCGAACTGCAAGGTACGATACACTTGCCTCTCGAGTACCCTGAAATTATCTTCAACGTCTACGGGGCTTTTCCCAGATGATCCTATCCTGCGCCGCGGAGGAATCGAACCCCGTGATTTCCCGCGACTATCATCTGCTACGTAGAATGATAGACACAGAGGAGAACTTCATCGAAGTGGTCGCCCTTGGGGAAGACCTAGCCATGGAGGTGATCAGGTAAACGAAACGCAGGGTTCCCAGAGTGCTCGAGGGATTCTAGAACAGGCAATATTCGCAGAATGTGGATGAAGACAGCCCACAGAGACCTGAACAACTACCAATGGCGCCTCGTGGCGAACGCCATATCCAAGTGCTCTCTGCCGATCTTCGTGAAGCTGGTGTTCGCCGAGATCTGCAGGTGGAGGAGCTACACGAAGCCAGCGGACACCCATTTGACCTGCACCGTGATGGACAGCATAATGATGCTGTTCGAGAGGATCGAGAAGCAACACGGCAAGATCCTGGTGTTCCACGCGCTGGCCTACATCACCGCCGCTAAGTCGGGCCTGTCCGAGTCGGAGCTGGAGGACCTGATCTCTCTGGACGACAAGGTGCTCGACGACGTGTACCAGTATCACTTGCCGCCGGTCAGAAGAATCCCGCCCCTGCTCTGGACCAGGATACGAAGCGACTTGCCGAATTACTTGAGCGAGAGGGAGGCCGACGGGGTGAGTGTCCTGAACTGGTATCACAGGCAGTTCAGGGACGCGGCCAGGGAGAGGTATTTCAAGAACATGAACATGGCCATGTACTTTCACTCGATGATCGCTGATTACTGCCTCGGCATCTGGGGGGGTGGGCGCCCCAAGCCCTTCAAGTTCACCGAGATACAGAGACACCGGTATACACGCCCCATCCTCCGTTAGTGCCTTTAAAAGAGTTGCTCGCGATAGAACCGATTGCATTCGCAGATTTAACTTGGCAGACAAGGAAGGCGTGGCGGACAGGAAGGTGCCCGAGCAACCCCTGGCCTTCTACTCCAAAGAGGGGACGATTACTAGGTACAATTTAAGAAAGGTAAATGAGACTCTCTCTATCTACCCTAGCTACAAATCGTTGATCCATTTCCAATGCCCAGTTTGGAGAGCTGCCCTTTCACTTGGTGCGATCTCGTCGCTTCAACGATCTCTTCGAGAACGTGCTGTTCAACTACGAGTGGCTGCATGCCAAGCTCAGCTCCTGTCCACTCCAAGCCGTGCTCTCTGACTTCGAAGACGCCTGCACCTTCGTCGACGATCAGAACGTTGTTAGGTATCGCGCGATAGATGCTTCTGGAGCGAGAAGCTTCGGACGTGGTAGCAACGGGTAGTATCATTTCCAGAGAACTGATGCTGGTCGCGGACGCGCTCAGATTAGGGGGTGCCATTCTGGGCTCTCACCCAGACATGCTGGCCCCGCAATTGATAGGTCGCTTACTACCAGAGATAGGTGGAAACGCGAACGTGAAAATGCTGCTACGAGCGTGCGATAACGACGGTGCCAAGGATTGCTCCCTCCTCCCCGTTTACCACTGTCTGCACACCCCTGGAGGGCCTCTGAAAGTAATCGAACAACAGGCTGGTCCGATTAACCCTTCGACGGTCTAATGAAATTTCAGATTCCGGTTTGAGAAGTGTAGCTTCTTCTATTTTCTAAAATATTCCCGTCCCTTCTGCCCGTGCCTGGCACGGGACAAACTGTCGAAGGGTTAAAGGCGACGCCCCTGATTCCTGAATCTTTCAGTATTCACTGGAGGGCCATCAGTTCGCCGTGTTCGGCTTCTGTCTGACGTCCGACTACAGGTACGTGGTGTCGATATCCAATCGGTTCATCACCTGGGATCTGAGCACCAGCGACATGGCTAGGGACGTAAATCCTGGCGTGGAGGGTATCATGCAGAACCTAGTTCTGAGCCCCGATAACAGATACGCCGCCGCGTCCACGACCAACTATCAGGTGCCTAAATCGAAAGACACCTAGCAATTATTCGTTTCGAGTAGTTAGGCACACGGTCCTTCGTCTTTTCCAATAGAGCGTCGTGCTGAATACTTTGACGAGCGAGTTTGTCATCCTCGATAATCCACTTCCTAACGAAGACCCTGTGTACGGCGTTCACTTGATGAATCAGTTCTTCTTCGTTTACGGGAGGCTGGCCTGGTGCAGGTTTGACTTGCGAGGCAACTTGCTGGAGACTCGCACGAATCCAGAAGATTCGAACAAATGGCCAATTTTGCGTGAGTAAGAGGGCCCGTTGCCGGCCGGTGTCGTTTCAATTTCCAGGGACGCGTATTCATTCGCTTAAACGTGGGCCTTCTTCGCAGACGTGGAGCATTTGAATCTGGACGATTATAGAATAATCTTTTGGTCGGGGAGCATGGAGGACACTCGTATGCTTCTGCATACCTACAGGAAGAAAGCGTCTCTGGATCCCCTGCATTTCCACAGGTCGAATATCAAACTAGACGCGGCTGAAGCTGCTGCATCGGTGGTAGAGGCTTTTGAGAATACATACTTTTCAGCGTCCTAGTGATGACCAACGACAAAAAGGTTCTGTACACTTGTACGACCAAGAATGATCATCGAGTGACGAAATATTCGTGCGACGAGACGTCCTCGGAATGGGAGAAGGTTTCCGATATACCCAGAGCTTTCAACGACGACGTTGAGTACTTGTTGCAATTGAAGCTGGACAGAGAGGAGGAAATGCTGCTGGCTACGAGCGCCAACGGCTTCGTCGTTTG
The DNA here is from genome assembly GCF_050908995.1 of Andrena cerasifolii. Classification (NCBI taxonomy): domain Eukaryota; kingdom Metazoa; phylum Arthropoda; class Insecta; order Hymenoptera; family Andrenidae; genus Andrena; species Andrena cerasifolii. The sequence goes on from NC_135129.1 coordinate 10,505,896, forward strand.
GTTCTTGGAGAGCAAAAGCGATGCCCACGTTCTGATGCTGCCGAACGGAGTTCGGAATATCAGCACGAAAATGCTGTGCTCGAACTCGATTATGGTCAGTGGTACGAAGAACTATGCTGTCGCTGGTGTAAGGTATGATTCTTAACCGATCAAGGGAGTTATCTTCTTCTATGTACGTGAAAGACGAAGTCCTGACTGACTGACTGACTCATCAACGTCCAGCTCAAACCGTTTAACCTGGGAACGTAAAATTTGGAAGGTACATTATTTTCATGGCGTAGGCATCCAGCAAGGAAGGATTTTTGGAAATTCCGTCCCCAAGGGGGTGGAAAGGCGTGAAATGTGTTTTCACGGATTCCGCAAAATCTCTTAAGCCCGATTAGATATCAACTTGGTTCTTACTCGCAAAGATTGTCCACACAAATACCTAATAACCACTTTCAGGATTTTGCCCTAATAAACACCTATGGGGGGTGGCGAAAAGGGGTGAAATGTGTTCTCGTGGAGACCTTAATATCTCTCAGGCCCGAAGCGAAGCGCGGGGGTATTTTGCTAGTATCGAATAAGGTGAGATCTGCTCCTTTCACAGAAAGAATCTGTACGTCTGGAGCCTCGAGACTAGTGAATTAGTGAAGATATTGGACGCTCACTTCGCTAGAATCATTCAATTGGAGGCACTGACTGTTGCGAATTGGAACAGCGTGGTAACGTCGAGTATAGACAGAAGCGTTAAAGTATGGAATATAAACAATATCTTCGAGCAGGTTCACGTAATCGACAGGCACGAATTGCAGATAGACATGATAAGGTATTTCGTTGCGTCTCGATGGTAAACAGCGATAGTAATTCATTTTTATCGGTGATTTTCTTTACCTGTTTAAATAGCCTAGCAGAAGATTGTAATTTAGCAGCAACCGTGACCAGAGATTGCGTGGGGATTTGGGATTTGCAAACGGGAAAGTTGATCTCGAAGTTAGCCGATACTCCCTTGGGGGCAATTGTTACGCACGCCTGTATGACGCACGATGGAAAGTTAGTAATTTTACAGTAATTAATTGCAAACATTTGCGGGAGCAATGCGCTGAATGGGGGGTATGTTTCAGATATGTTGTCTCGTCGGAATCGGGTAATATATTAATATGGAACAGAATTACGGAGCAGGTGTTGTTTAAAGAGGAACAACAGCACGTGAAGCAGTTGACACTGATTGAAAACTCGTCCAAGTTCATGGCCATTTCCAGGCCAAAGAATCCAACTGGTGTAGAGAATATGAAAACGATCGCCACTCTTTACATGAGGTCAATTCCTGGTACGCTATTAGTTAATAAGATACATGGAAATGGATTATACGATCGTAATTACTGGTTCTAATTAATAGACGGACAGATAATATTTTCACTGGAGTACCTAGTCAGGAGCCACACAGGCACACCCTTTAGAAACGTTGTAATAACATCCGACAATTCATTTCTGGTTGCGCCAGCAGCTGATAAGGGTAATAGAGATTGCGTTATAATTTACAATGCAAAGTCGGGCACACTGATCAGTAAGATTCCTGTAAAATTACCAGGCTTCAAAGTAAGGATATCGCTTAAATAGTGCATAATTTCGTTTCTCGTATATTACGCACTAATGCTTTTGTACATATTCGATAGGATATCGTAAGCATCACTCCTATGCCAAACAAACCACAATGGGTGGGGATTATAGGATCCGATAAAGGTACTATCTTGGACATAAACAAGAAGAAGATTGTGCGCACGATCCCCAAATGGAGCGGAAATATTAGTAAAGATGGGAAATACACGTTATACGCACCCAGCAGGTAGTTTTCGTGGAACAAAACGATTCTCAATGTATAATTTAAACGGTTCTGTTGTTACAGGGGGGGTTTGGAACTTTTAGAACTGAAGAAAGGCACTAGCATAAAGACTTACATCCCGAAGGTTGCGGAAGGAGTGTTCACTGTGATATCTATGTTCAACCGCACGGACGAATACGTTCTTTATTACCACAGCGGACGAAAAACCATACGCGTGTTTAGGTAAATGTGTACGGAATGGAATTTCGCAAAGGGTATAAAGTTCTATTGTTTGTATAATTTATAGATCATCGGAATGCGAACTGATAGCGAATTACAGGGTTCAAGCGGAGTTAAGCGCAATTGACAGCACGTACGACGGTAAAAGTATAGTCTTAGGTACGGTCGATGGATGCGTGTCTGTTTTAGCTATAGCGGATCCCAAGAAGGCAGAAATGAAAGAATATGTTGGAAACTTACCCTCGCGTGACGAAGATGTGAGTAAATAATGTCTGACATTATCGATATATCACGTCGCTAAACAAACAATATGTATTACCAATGCTGCTGTACGAAGCGCACATGTGGGCAAATATTTTTTTTTGCGTCCCTCATTGATTTTCGTTCGTACTACTATTCTTATCAGTATTTCTAAGTAATATTACGATTCAAATTACATTTCTTTCGTTTCCAACCCAAGCACACATTTGTCAACTACCGAAACAGGTTAGGATAAACACTTGACGCATTGCCGAATAATAACATTTTCAAATGATTAGGAAACCATACAGAGTGAGCCGGTTACGTGTAATTCGTTTAACAGAACTGAAAACACTGTACAACACTTCCCCGCGATCGGTTTTGTCAAAATTCTGGTCATCACAATCCAGCCCGCTCAAAAATAAAATTAATCCCAATCTCTCTATACCGATTACTATCTCGTTTAACAGAATTCGAGGCTTATATGATTCCCGGCAAAATTAACGAGAATTACCTTGTTTCATTTGACTACCAAAAATATAAAACTATACATACAACGCGGACACGGCGTAACAAACTCAAAACGTTCTCTCAAAACACTCAAACACGATATCCCTTTTCTCCTACTATCTAACACGGATGGTGAGAGAACACTAAACCTGGTTGATTGCTCTGCCAACTGTGTTTAAAAAAAATACTGATTAATTTTAATCCCCGTGTTTTCACTACTAATGCATTCATTTGATAGGGCGATGATAGGTACTGAAACTTTTATCGCGACGGATAATTCCTTTTCGGTTCCGCTGTTTCTATTTTGATAAATGATGAAATTTGTGAAACTCGTTATTTGCACATACGTTTAATGGTTGCATATATTAATATTGAATTCAAACACGCTGCAGAATAAAAAGTATTACGGGCTAAATAGGGAATTATAGAGCTACGGTTGGTACTAAATTTAGGGTAAAATTAATTTCTTCACGCTATCAAAGGGATGCGTTTGTTGTACATTTTATTCATTCTAGGATAGTAAAGCAAGCAATGTTATATGCTATTTTATTTAATAGATAAAGTAGGATATATTATACTGTTCCGTAAAGTTTTAATGATCGATTTAACGCTGTTTCAGTGGAAAAAGAAAACTGAAAAGCAGCGTGCAGTTATTAAGTTCAAAGCTGCAGCTCGAATCGCTAGGGTAACGCACGAGTTAAATACAACTGTGCGAAGTACAAACGTTACGGATATAATTGAGGAATTAGATGAAAATGTAGAATAAAGATTTGCTCCTCACTTTGCCGTTAGAGAACGTAACATAGGATGGTAATGTAAAATCCTAATAGAATTATTGATGTAGGAGAAATAAAAATAAAACAAGAGTCGTAGAATTTATATTACATTTATTTGTGTCTTTTCATGTAATTAATCTTATAATCTTTCTTTCTTTTCTGTCTTACATTTTCTCCGCGTTCGAAATGTAAAGGGCACGAGACGAATTCCGTTATCACTGCAGACGAAGTTACTCCTAGGTGTAAGTCAGAAGGCGGATACCCTTGCACAAACCGAGCTGTTGTTCCTTTAAATAACAATATCGTAGCTCGTGCCATGCAAGGGAATGTTTTTTTTTTCACCTCGCAATGTCATGTTGCGACTGAAAACGTCTCGTGCCGACGCAGGCGTGATGAAATGTAACGTTCGCGTTTGTTTGTCGTTTACAAATTTCGAGAGATCGACAGCATACAGTGAGCGATTTGAAAACAGGTTGGGTCGTGATTCGCGAATGGATCTGAGATTTCAGTCGGTTATCGATTTCGGATGATATACATAGGAAAGATTCTCGTTGACTGTTTGCCTTTCGATTACGGCGCTAATTTAAAAAAAAAAGTCGAACCGTTTCATACGGGCTTAAGTCATACCGCGATGATGGATTTGTGTTTTAAAAAATTGGTACTTGTACGGCGATCGAATCATGGTATCATCGTGCATATCAGTGATCTGTAAACAACTATTAAACGTATTTGTAACAATGTAAAACTAAACTAAAACACACCTGCATCGGAGCACATGTATGAACAATAGTTCCAGCAGAACGTAAAGCATATGGCAGCTTCTCAGATAAAATAAACAGCACTCTTCGACGAAGATTATGCTCTTTGTTAAAAATTGAGTACGTGCGCGCTCCATTGCTATACAAAATGCTGCTCATACGATGCAATCAATGTATTTGAAACGTGTTTAGAATTCCGTTGTTGGGTCTGCGTCCGGTTTCCATATAGTGATCTTTCATCCAAGTGGGTCGAATTTTCTTTACGTCTAGTAGTTCTGCAATGGTTTTTGTTTTTTTTTTTGTGTTTAATATCCTGTTATCATCGTTTCCTACTTTCCTTCAAACATTGGAACTTCTGTGAAAGCATGGTAGCTTGATTCGTGGTAATAGTGCCCGTTTGAACTTTTATTGCATCGTGCCTCCTTTTTGCTTTTGTTGCTGTTGCTGTTGTTCCCTCTGTTGTTGCGCTTGTGCAGATGCCTCTGTATCTTTAATATGTTTCTCAACCTATAAAATTGTACGAGTTACAGCGACCTAAATATTGATGATATTCTGCTCCTTGAAAACACGTACCACTTTCTTTACATGCTTGTATGCCCCAGACTCTGTGTTCCCATGAACATTATCGACTTTGTACGGTGGTCTAATCGTGACATTATCGAACACAACAATATTCACTCCGTTCCACGTGATTTCCGGGATAGTCTTTGATATAGTGCTGAAGAGTTTCTGTCCCTCTGGAGATACTCCGGCCTGCAGAGCCATTACCAGTTTCTTTTTCTCTTCGATTTGGTTACGTACTCTTCTGTTCAGCTTTTGCAAATTAAGGCTTTGTGGTGGTTCGGTGGTGGTGGGGCTAACTTCCCGCTTTACTTGTACCTCGGATACCAAGGATAAATTTACTATATGTACGTCATTTAAAGTGGGCGAGCCGCTCGATGACGGACATTCTGATTGACGCCAGTTAAGGAGAATTATCGTTACCGTAGCGTGCGTGCGAAAGTTAGGACGTACTTTCGTTTTATAAATATTCCTGTCACACTGGGCATTACACTTTAGAGTAACCGCTAAGGTTAGAAGCGACGCATTCTATTCTAACGTTTCGTATCAGATGGAGGAGGTTTCTGTTTAGGATTTCTGCGGGGGAAGCAAGGTGAAAGTATCCCCGTAAACAGCGAAAACACGCTCGAGGATGGATCGGAGAAGAAATAAGAGCAACGAGAAATCCAGCATGGTTGATTGAATGACGAAACTTAACCTGACTTCGCGTAGCTGGTTAGGAAATCAGCAAATAATTGACAAGCGGTATCGCGGGTTCCCCGTGAAAAATCGCCGGACGTGGCATAATTGTCGTCAATTTAAAGTCACGAAACCTGTCGCGGATAACTCTAAAGCTATTTACACTGTGGCAATGTTAAACGAGCGACGGATGATCGCTGGTTACATGTATACGTTGGGATCGACGATATCACGTGGGAATTTACAAGAAAAGGATACTTAGGATCAGCATTTTAGTTTGTGGATCGAATGCCAACACCTCGCCTTCGATCTCCTCCTTGTAACAGGTTTTACAGGCCACCGTACTCCCAATGCTGAAACAATCGTTGGCGCCGGCCATTTTTCACTACGAACCAAGTACCGCGGGCTCCCTGCCGCCATCTGGTCTCATTTCAAATGTCCCTCGAAATTCGCACCATTTGCGCCATTTGCGCCATTTGCGCCACTTCCGATTGGGAATTGTTCGATGGACGTGCTGCGTTTTAATTTATCGAATAATATAACGACACTTCTCTGTCGAACACGTCTCAAATTCACGTGGAATATTATTCATCGTAGTACTGGGAGATGAGGTAAGAAGTTTTCCAATTATTTACATAGCAATTATTGTTCTATATACATATGTAAATCGCTAAAATTAGAAGCGTCATAGAGTTATGAACGTTAGACGCGATGCAGCGCCCTCCGATAGACTTCATTCTCCAAATCAAACGTTTTCTCAGGCATAGAATATGTTTTACTCGTATGTCATCTTAATTCAGACGTTATACTGATAATGCTACACGCGAGTCTAGAAAATTCTAACCACAATAGCAGGCAGTCGAAAACAAACGGGCATAGAGCCTCATAATCATTCGATTTACAGCTAAATCGACAGAGAGAAGCGGTTAGGAATAAGTCATTAATCATAGACACGAGTTGATTTTACTTTTTCTTTATTCGTATTTTCATATTTAGGTACGATGCAGCGCTAGCCCGCGGGACCCGGTGTCGGCCATCTTCGCTCGTCGCTCGAGGGATTTCGTGGTCGGTCGGGGTGAGTCGAGTCGGCTCGGCTTGGCGGGTAGTTCCACGGCGCGTGGCTTCGGCGGATCTTCAGTCTATAGAGGCTGCTCCGTGGTGAAACGTCGCGTCGCGGCGCGACTTTAATCGGATCTTTGCAAGTTCGTCGCGCCTGTTAATTAAATCTGTGACAAGTGAGTGAACCACCCACCACACTTCCAACTGGACACATTGAATGGTACGGTGAATCCTCCTGGCCCTTCTTACGGCTGGTCCCTTCGACATCTCCCTCGTGGTGAGTCAAGTAACTGTAATCTTTGAGTGCACACTGAGTTAATAGAAATTCTAGTTTTAAAGAATCTCGTAGATATTAAGGGTGGCATTATCTGCATAGTTTTTTATTTCAATACATTCGCGAGACTTCACTGCTCTGCTATATCACTCAGGGTTTGTCGACACCCTTTTTCCGTTTGTTAAAGCTAGGGTGACCTTTCACAAAGCTTACCATTGGTATATAATAGACTGTCAGTTAGTCGACGTTTATCGGTAAAAAGCTTGTCGGCAAAGCCACTGCTGTTACGCTGTCACATGGGAGTTAATGGGCACAGCAGATGTTAATGTGTGAAATTGGGGGCGTGATATTGCCCTGTGTCACGACGAACGAACGTGGCGTGCAATAATTGTCCTTTAACGCGGTATTTCAGGGGACACGTTATCGGTAATATCCCATTTTAACAGTCTAGGAAAGTTCCCCTAATTAAGAGAAGAATAGGGCGCTTTCTCGTCGCCTTCAGGACGGAAAAGGTCTTTAAAAATTCCACTTCAGGAACTATTGTCTTCTAGTCCTTTCTTTCAACGGGGTTAAAGGTTGTAGGTCAATTGCAGAGAAGACGCGAGGGTGAAAAGATCCAGAGGTCTTTATTAGATCCTCTATTCTAATCACCACTGAGTCTCTCAAAATTGAAATGCAATCAATCTTCGTCAGTGATAACGATTGAACAATTTTTCTGCTAATTTTTGCAAACCTAAACCCTCCAGAGGAAAGCATTTCTCCGTGCTAATAAGGCCGTTAGAATGCTGTTAATAAACTGTCCACGGTAGCTACAGATTAGATTCACCAGTTAACTTTGCATTTACACTGGGGCTTAACATTGCTTCTATGTGTTTTGTCCCCAGCGTTATAAATCGCAGGCGAGCTGCTCGGGCATTCAGAGGCTCGAGGTCACGAATAGTATTTCCGAAGGAAACAAAACGCTACGCGGAACGTAATTAAGAATATTTCAATGGAACACCCCTCGCGTACTTTCCATTGAAATCTTGTGACGGAGATTGTTGTTGGTGGCGGTGGTCGCGAGCGAAGGGCACGATTGTAAACGCTGCGCAACGGTTCGGGTCGAAGTAGGCCTGCTCCGTGTCTGTTTCGCGAGCATGCGAAACGTACATATGAATCATGTATTCCAAATCCGAGAAGGCACTCGAGTGCAATTTAGAAACACGACGCGCCAAGTCTCCTTGGCATTGCATCGCGTCTCAGCTCTTTCATCTCTTCCATTCGTTTCTTCATTCCATTCGTGTCTCTTCTTCGTTTTCTCCCCTTTGTCAATTTTACCACCATCCCAAATCTATCGCACCTTTGCTATGCATGCGAAACAGCGTCAAGGGTTGTAGTTGCAGCTTAATCGAACCTAGGAGTTTATTTATTTAAGCTCAAGAGTATCGTAGCGTTTCTATACCGATTGTATTTATAAATCCTTCCTGCCCCTAAAATTTCGACGCGTTTGTATTTGTTTCACGACCCTGCGCAGCTTTGATTGAAATTGTTCCGAAGCCGCCTCGCTTTCCCGTACGAAATTCGTGGCTTTGTCGACTCGGCCGTCTATCCACCGTAGAATATTTGTTCGCGCCGTTGAAAATTGTTGGGCCGTAGTTCCGACTGCTTGTGTTCTTTATCTTCGTCAATGTTTGGCTAACTAAATATCACGCGGTTCGCGCTACGTGTGAATGGCCAATCTATCGAGCCATCCATCGGACGTCGGAATTTTTCTGTTCGATCAGATTCTGTCCTGCGAGGATTCACTAAACGTCGATAGACAGCATCGTATCGCGAACGGCCACGTGGATGGGCGATAAATGGGAAAATAATATACATATCGCGCGAGGACGTCGAGGAATAGCCTCTCTGCAGGGGTGTAAATCAGCCGCGAGCCCGTTTTCATCGCCGGACGGAATTCTGTTGGGGAATGGCATAATAAATTTCGGCGTCTCCCTCGGTCACTCCATAAATGACCAATATTTTATTGCGTCTGGCCCCTGTCTAGTTCATGATAGCAATCATATAACCTGGTGGCCGATAGCACTCCTTTGTTGGAGTGTTCTCTTTTACTACACGTGCTCCAGCATGCAAGCTTATCATTCGGATCTCGCGGAGAAAGAATAGCGGCCTTTATCTGTGCAGGCACAATAGAACCTTATCTGATAAGTACTTTCTGAAAACTGTTGTTTTCCTGGCATTCTTTCCTTGGAATAAGCTCCTGCAATCTCATTTGGAAGCATGTCTCCTGAGAGCACTAGAGTATTGCTACTTGAATCGAGGCATCCATACTTATCCTTAGTGAAGAGCGCAGAGGATAGTACTCTTTTTCATTGCTAGCAAATTCCTCTAATTCGCCCCGAAACGAAGGGAATTACTCTGCGAAAGTGTTTAAGAGGCACAAAAGAGAGGCCTTTGGACTAGAGGTCCTTATTTCACGTGTATTTAAATACACGTGTACACGTGTACTGAACGTATCCGTACCTCGATCCGTGTATCTTTTAGTATACGGGTACCCGTACACAATTTCACGTGTATTTAAATACGCGTGAATTTAGATACACGTGAATTTAGATACACGTGTTTTGACTTTTGATTCGTCAGATTTTTAATATCTATGGATATCCCAGAACTCTGAGGGATTGTGAAATTAATAAAAAAATTAATGTATTTGAGTATATTTACTAGAGTAATATGCGGGAAATATGGTTTTACGAATTTTCAGATTGTAACTAATAATACAATTACAAAATTAACAAGATTCATTTAATCGATTACCTATTTTGATACAAAAAATTTAGGCATTACTGATAATAAGCGAGTTTCTTTTTAGACACGTTTAGTTCGTTTTTGTACGTCTATTAATTAATTAACTTTATTCGTCAAATAATCTAAAGTTAAATAACTTTTATTGGACCCGTTATTTAAGTTATTTTTTATTAAAAGATACACGGATTGAGGTACGGATACGTTTAGTACACGTGTACACGCGTACACGTGTCTTTTTACTACACGTACCATACCGTGGCCTCTACTTTGGACCCACCTGATCGACAAATCTTGGTCGCCCTACGCGCCACAGAAAAACGTCTCCTTTGTGAGCCGAGAAACGCACGGAGTCGCGTCTTCGGCACAAAAGAAACACGTAAACATTCTCGAGCACCATGAATCGGCTTCATGAAAAATGCATATCACCTTTAGTTGGCGGTAGATCTCCGAGACGTCTCGTTCCTTTCACAAGTGTCGGTAAACGCGTCTTGGGCTAGGGCGATCGCACGTGCCAGAGGCTCGTAAACAGAGGGCCGTGTGGGTTTGCATCGGGAGCCGTGATATCCGTGATATCTAATCCGGAGGACGTAAATCAACGTGGCTTGTATAGGGCGGCATTGTGCGATCGTCTTTTAGGAAAACATGGGAACTAGGCCAAACTGGGGAATACACTCCCCTCCCCCGCCGGGTTTCATCATGTAGCCGGTAGAGATGGAATCTCGCGCGAGTTGCGCTTCTTTTTGGCAGCTGTTTTCGCTGGAATTCTCGGTGCGCCGAGTAATTCTTTCCTCCCAGGGAATGTTCTAAATAGCACCGCGTGCTAACTCTCGGCGGGTGGAATACTCTTGAGTTTCTAGTAGAGATCCCTATTTCACGTGTATTTAAATACACGTGTACACGTGTATTAAACGTATCTGTCCCTGAATCCGTGTATCTTCTAGTACACGGGTACCCGTGCACTATTTCACGTGTATTTAAATACACGTGAATTTAGATACTCGTGTATTTAAATACTCGTGAATTTAGATACTCGTGTATTTAAATACGCGTGAATTTAGATACTCGTGTATTTAAATACGCGTAAATTTAGATACTCGTGTATTTAAATACGCGTGAATTTAGATACTCGTGTATTTAAATACGCGTGAATTTAGATACTCGTGTATTTAAATACACGTGAATTTAGATACTCGTGTATTTAAATACACGTGAATTTAGATACTCGTGTATTTAAATACACGTGAATTTAGATACTCGTGTATTTAAATACACGTGAATTTAGATACTCGTGTATTTAAATACACGTGAATTTAGATACTCGTGTATTTAAATACGCGTGAATTTAGATACTCGTGTATTTAAATACACGTGAATTTAGATACTCGTGTATTTAAATACGCGTGAATTTAGATACTCGTGTATTTAAATACGCGTGAATTTAGATACTCGTGTATTTAAATACGCGTGAATTTAGATACTCGTGTATTTAAATACGCGTGAATTTAGATACTCGTGTATTTAAATACACGTGAATTTAGATACTCGTGTATTTAAATACACGTGAATTTAGATACTCGTGTATTTAAATACACGTGAATTTAGATACTCGTGTATTTAAATACACGTGAATTTAGATACTCGTGTATTTAAATACACGTGAATTTAGATACTCGTGTATTTAAATACACGTGAATTTAGATACTCGTGTATTTAAATACACGTGAATTTAGATACTCGTGTATTTAAATACACGTGAATTTAGATACTCGTGTATTTAAATACACGTGAATTTAGATACTCGTGTATTTATAAATACACGTATATTAACGTATCCGTATTTTGATTCGTCTGATCTTTAATATCTATAGATATCCCAGAGCTCTGGGGGATTGCGAAATTCATAAAAGAATTAATGTATTTAAATATATTTACTAGAATAATATGCGGAAAGTATGGTTTTACAAATTTTCAGATCGTAACTAATAACACAATTATAAAATTAAAAAGATTTATTTAATCGATTATCTATTTCGATACAAAAAATGAAGGCATTACTGGTAATAAGCGAGCTTCTTTTTAGACGCAACGATAATCCTTAAAATTGAGAAACATCACTCGGTTTTATTACACTTATTGCTTAAGTGACCGCCATTGCCCATTCTCCCGTAGTTAATGCCCAATTCTGATGAAAATACACGAATACGTTGATACACGTGTATTTAAATACACGCGAAATAGTGCACGGGTACCCGTGTACTAAAAGCTACACGGATCGAGGTACGGATATATGTAATACACGTGTACCCGTGTCTTTTTACTACACGTACCATACCATGGTCTCTAGTTTCTACGGTATTCAAGCCTTCGAATACTTTATTCGCAGCGGCTCCTTGAATTCCAAGGATATCGAACGTTTAGCTGGCTTAAGGTCGCTGGTAATTCGAGAGTACCTATAGAGCTTGCACAATCCTGCAGGGCTTGGCTCGAACCCCTGGGTTCTAGATCGACAAGCCATCGCAAAACTGTGACCGCCGGCAGTTGGAGGAGGCTTCGCTGAAAATTCGGCCACAGTGGATCAGCGGGGTGCCCTATTCGGCTGATCACTATAAATACTAGTTTATTGCTAACACGTGGCACTTGTTTGGGGGCATGAATTCTGCTACTTTATCGAAACTGGCTTGCGTCTCGCGGGCCAGCCATCAAACGGCCTGGCAAATTAAGCCTACCCAGCCGTGTAGTCGGCTTCGAGCTTCCTGGATGTTCCTTTGAAGTTCAGCGCACACTTGCTTCTCAGACCCCCCCGCCATTAAAGCTCCAATCGACGCGCAACGGTGCGAATGCAATCGGAAGGAAGCTTTTCAACAATATCTTAATGGTTCCTGCCGCCCCGCGAGGAGCTTGACAAGTGCATTTATCACGAGGCGCAGAGGCGCGGCAGGAAAGAAGATAAATGGGCAGAGCCTCGATATGGTGCGTTATGTAACGCGTGATTTACTTATCAGTGACACGGACAAATGTTACTGCAGAGCGGAGTTTCCATCATAACTGCGTGATCGGGGAAAGCTAATGCGGCTAGAGGAATTGTTTGGACGAGCTTCGAAACGCGTCGGATTTCTTGCAAGTGGCCAGCGCAGCTCACCTGCGATTTGTCACCGGCTCGTCGGTCGGCGTATCGTTGACCGAAAAGGCGTCGTTACGCCCGGGCCACTCGTCTCGTCGCAGAATTCATTTCTCGGCCAGAGGTTCGGGCAGTTGGCAGGAGGCCCGCTCCGTTCGCTTTTTGCGATCGACAGCGGTGTAATTTGGGGGCTGAAACACCACGCGCGCTTCTTCCTCTGGTTCCTTCTCGCGTGGTATTCGACAATCTCGTGTAAAACCTTTGGTATTTCCCCGCGTAGCTGATAGTTTCTTCTGTTTTCTTTTCCTGAGTGGCAAGTCTATTTTCGAAGAAACCTAAGTAGCGCGTAGTCTTTGGAACGAGGCACAGCGAAGGTAGGTGATCGAGGACTCATCGACTTGGAAGTTTCCAACTAAACAAGAGACTCGTTGACGACGCGGCACTTAATCCTGAAATTTTATTTATACTTATATAATGCCTGGCAGAGTGCCGCTGTATATTTCACGCATCGCATCGGAGAAGTCCCACCGCTTTGCGACTTCGCCGCTAAAAGGTGCGCGACAATTTAAGATTGATAACGCCTTCCGCGCGTAGAACCGAGAAAAACCGTGGAATTCCGTTTAAATTTCTCCGACCGGCGATTTAGGAGCTTGTTAGCTTCTCGCGGGATTCGCGGGCGGAGAAATCGTCGCTGGCTCGAGCTGGCAAACTCGACGAGCTTGCGTGGAAGTTCTCACGCCGCGCGGTCGCAGGATTTTCGTGTTAATACCGCCTTAATTGCGTCTCGAACTTTCTCCAATCAGCCGTAATCTACAATTATCGGGTCCCACGCTTAATTTCCACCTCGGCCGTTTCTAATCGCTCCGATTAACGATCGACCGTTGCCGCACACCGCGCTATCTCCGGGGACAGAACTGCTGGCGAGTAGAATCCGTTGAAAGGAGACCCGTCCGCAAGAAAATAACGCGCCCTCGAAGGCTCCGCTCTTCCCAAGCCGTAATCAGTGTTTGCTCCTTGCTCTATGCTCCGCCGGTCGCTTCTTGCTCGGCAATTGTTCGGGCGAATTGAATGTGACAGGCGACCGTGCCCGCCGCGCCAGAGTGACGCGGGGATTAATGGTGCTTTCAACTTTTTGTGCTTTTATGAAATTAGACTCTCGCCACGGCGAAGATCTATGGGCAAAGACCAGCAGCTCTGGCAAAGAAACCTGCGATCCAATAGAGCCTCCGTTACAATGAAAAACTCTTAACGAGTGTATAGATCATTTTATTTAAAGAGATTACGTCGCACAGAAGTAAATTGTCCGAAGAAATGGGAAAAGTTTTATTAGATTTTTCGTGGATCTGGGCGACTTCAACGAAGTCTCACTTTGGATAGACGCCCACTCTTTCTTTAAGGGTTAGCCGCGAAGAGGGGAAACTTAGATCTTTAAAGATCATCTTGATTCTTATCTCGGGGAAAGTTGAAACGACCCGCGCGCAGAGGCGATTAACGCAAGTATTAGTAGTCGCGGGGGTTTCAGCGGTTTTTCTTCGCCAGCACTTAGCGATGACGCAACCTAAAATTAGCTGCGAACACGGCCAACGAGACTCGTCGTTCGCAGAACGGCAAATGCCTCTGCCTGCGCGACGTGTTCCGGGCTCGAGGCACGAAGATGAGGCCGAATGAAAGGCAGGAAGCTTGACGCAAGCGGTTCGGGGGAGGGCATTGCTGTCGCGCCTCGTCACGTGTCATTTTGGTAATTGCGCGCGTTTAGATTCGGATTTGAAGATTGCGCTTGACACGATTCTATTTCTTATCGCGTCGCGCGCAAATCTCCACCGTTACCGTGCAGGCTCGCCTGATTTACGACTCGCGTTTCTAATTGCGGAATTTATGGCCCGGGGATTCTGATTCGCAATCGCGCCGGTGGTCAATGGGAAATAAGTCGCCGTGAAACCGGGACTGGTCTCGTAAAACACTTGAAAACATTCCTGTTCTATAGACCAAGCGCGCGCGTTATTAAGGGGGCAGCCTGGTGTAACTAAATGAAAAGCGAGGCATTTTTCGGGAATTTTTTTTAAAGAAAGTATTTGACAGATCTTTCTGAAACTTTCGGGATATTGTATTAACAGGTTAAGGTATATAACAAAAAAAAATTATTAAAAAAGAGCGGCAAATAACAAAGTTATGCCCAGTCCGTTGGCGACGCAATTATTGCACTGCGGGCAACGTAGCGTCTTTCGGTTTCATCTGAAACCAAAAATCGAACAATTCTCTTTTAGTTTATGAGAGTACGCACAGAATGAAGAAATTTGAAACTTAAAAGATGCAAAATGAACGAATGGCGGCCTCTTGAATAAAAAGTTCACTGTTTCCAACGAAATTTTGCCTTAAATGTCTAAAAAAAGTTATTTATTTAAACAATATCATTATACTAATCACTTAGTACTATGAAGAAAATGTTCACAAATATCCGTGCACAAGGCCAAGTCGATTGGTTGAATATTTTTTGAGTTACATTGCCCGCAACGTATAAAACTGTCGTTTCGAGAAAAACACATTTCAAGTTTTGTGGTAGCCTGGCGCTCCGTAGCAAAACCGGCTATATCCGCTTTAATTTTTCGAATTTCGTTTTGCTGCTTTGGGAGCATATCATCGCGATGTTTAACTATTGATTTATGCAAAAAAAATCGATTTCTTCGACCCCCTACACTAGACTCCCCCCCTTAAATGTGTAAAAAAAGTTATTTATTTGAACAATAATATTATACCAATAACTTAGCTCTGCGAAGAAAATGTTCAGAAATATCCGTGCACAAGGCCAAGTCGATTGGTTGAATATTTTTGGAGTAATATTGCCCGCAAATTGTGAAACTGTCGTTTCGAGAAAAACGCATTTAAAGTTTTGTGGTAGCCTGACGCTCCGTAGCAAAACCGGCTATATCCGCTTTAATTTTTCGAATTTCATTTTGCTGCTTTGGGAGCATATCATCGTGATGTTTAACTATTGATTTATGCAAAAAAAAATCGATTTCTTCGATCCGCTACACCAGGCTCCCCCCTTAATCGGATGGAGTGTAGTTCTAGGACGGAGAGCATTCGTCATACGGTGAATAAAGGTGAACGCTTCGCGCCAAACCAGGTAGATGACTTTCGCATTAGTAACAAGTTCTCTGCCGGCGACCACTGGCATCTCGTTACCTCGGCTCTCCTTTTTTGCATGCAATTACACGGCCGACGATTATGTCGCCCGTGCGTGTGTCGGAGATCGTTTGAACCGTGATTGGCTAATTGTAAGAGCGCTCCTGCGTTCGATCGCTACTCGCCCGTAATTGCGTAGACTGCAACTCTCAATACCGCCGCTGCAATCCGTGAAACGCGCTTTTTTGCTCGCGGATTTGATCGCGAGCTCGACGGATGTTAATTTAACGCTCGCGAGCATCGTGAGCCGACGGCAACTCAAGAATTAATGAAGCTTGCAATTTGGCGAATAAACGAGACGCCGGAATGTTTCTGCGTTCCTCGCCCGACGAAGGGATATTTATTTTCCCCGCGGTGGCTGAAGAATTTTTCCAACGTTCCTAGCTCTCCTTGTGTTTTTACCGGGCGCGCAATTTACGGCGTCGTTCCTTTCATGCGGCGAAACTTCCACGTTCGAGAATCGTCTGGGAGAGAGCGGAGGGGTAGGAAACCGAAGCTTGTGTGATGGGAACTGGTGCACCACTTAGGTATTTTTCTTTATTTATAAAATGTATTCCGTCGACTCGAATCCTCCGGGGAACTATAATCCGATAGGATTTGCGTCCTTCACTCCCTCGGCAACTCAAGTGCACGCTGCAGGGTTTTCTCGAGAGATCGCAAATCGTTCGCCTCGGCCCCCCTCGCGCTAAATAAAAAGAGCACGAATTACGTATAAAGTGATTGACGCTGACTTGATGCTTTTAAACATTCAGTCTAGAAGAAAATTGATTTTACAAGGGGATTTTATCGTGCACGTATAATTGAAAGCGGTGTTCATTCGCTCCATCTAATAAGAGATTCTTTGATCGAAAGATCACCTCTTCGAACCTACTTAGAGAGCTACCAGTAATTTTAAACCGCACGTAGTAGGGTTGTCTTCCTCGATTCTGAATCCTCCATCCATCGTTCTGTAACTCGTTCGCTCACAGGAGGAATGGAAATGATGTCTGCGGTACGTCGAGCGTTCCCTTCCAGTCGCGTGGTCACAGAGTCGAGCTCTACTCCAGGACGCAGACATCGTCTATTAGACGATTTTCTTTAATGAAACCTCCGCTTTAGAGCGCAGCGTCCCATAGTCGTGACAGGTTTACCCCGAATGCGTCACGTCCCCCCCGCGGAGCATCGATATTCACCCCTGGATCAATAATCGATAGACGTGTCGACCGAATCCTGAAAGCACCCCCGTAACTGTCGCGAAGTCATGCTCATCCCGGCGCATATTAATTGTGCGTGTCCTGCGGTTCGATGTAATATAACGCACGTATGCACACGGGTCGAGCTCGGCGTAACTGACAAATCGAGCTTGTCGTAAACAACGGCACGCGGATTTAATGGTCGTTCGAAGGGTGAGGATGAGCTTCTGCAACCCCTGTTATTAAACAGAGAACGACACCAGCCACCCCATCGCGGTGCTCGTGACGACCGAGAGTAGTTGTTCCGAGTTTCCCAGATGAAGAAAGTTTCTTCGCCACGCGTTAACGGCGATAAGAATCAAACCACGGTACTCCGGTGATATGGCATCGTGGTTCAGGGAAATTTTGGCTCTGGCCATTTTTTTGGTTGATGATTGAAATCCTTGATTGAAGGATCCCGTGTTCGTTAGCGCGAAAGTTGATATTGCGATTATTCCCTAACGAATCTCCAGCGAATAATAGCGAGAGGGGGTTGCCTCGTTTGTTTTATTTTAATTCCTGCACGGCGAGACAGCCGAATTTGTTTAGCTCGTTCTGAATTGACCAGCGTCCGTCTTCGCGGAGATGAAACCAGCTCCTGTCCGGGGCATCCCGAAATTCAATTCCGCCGACGCAGATAAAACGAATCTCGATTGGCTGTTAGGTTTAACGAAGCTCGCGAATGAGGTCATGGTTGTAACGCTGTGCGTTTCGCGGCCTGATGATTTTATTAGGTCTGACTTAGAAAAAGCTCGGCGCGTTTCAGTGTAGCGCGAGATCCTTGCGAACATAAACTCATGGGCATCTCTCCTCTCCAGCTTGCTCGAGCTTCTTTTTCGAGCGCTGTTTTTCGCGTCTCCTGAATAGCTCTTCGTTCCTGTCTCGCGTGTTCCGCCGCTCGCGATACCGCCAGATAACTTTTTCGCCGTTATTTACCGCACGCCGACATAGCCGCGGGATTATATAATTACAATTTGGCGAGCTTTAGTTTGGCCACGAGTCGCGGATAATAAAATTGCGCCGCAACTTTGACGCGCGTACCCCGAAAATCGATTCCCGTAAAGAGCAACCATCGACGATGCAGACGTCGCCATGGAACGTCAAATAGTTCTGGATAATTTCGTATCAAAGGGGGTCGAGCCACGCCGCCATACATTATTGAACTTGGCGAGCGACTTTCAATATATCTTGCTCCGCGAGGGGAGCTCAAGGCTCGGTATCTAC
This sequence comes from Andrena cerasifolii, assembly GCF_050908995.1. Lineage (NCBI taxonomy): Eukaryota > Metazoa > Arthropoda > Insecta > Hymenoptera > Andrenidae > Andrena > Andrena cerasifolii. Next base: position 10,524,316 of record NC_135129.1, read on the forward strand.
CCTCGGCTTTTCGTTGCCTCGCGTCGACAAAGAGCCTCGATTCAATGTGTCTCGTGTTTTGGAATCGGTGGCGTTGTAAAGCAGGGGTTTAAAACAGTTATGATATCGGTTTTGGGTTTTTGAGACAGTTATGAAGAACCGATACCTACTCTGAAATTTCTGACTGTATCGATTTCGGTTACGGTTCTAGAACCGATATTATATCGGTTATAGCGGTTCTAGAACCGTTACTTTTTCGGTTCTATGTAATGTACTGGCCCTTTACTTATCGTTTTATCTCTGCAAACATGAATCAGACCAACTACCCAAATGCTGCGTAAATTTAAATACTGCGTCATCCCTGCTACCCTTCGCCATCCTAGCTAATGCGTCACCTACACAAAATCCTGCATTTCTGCCCTATCCCGCCATCCATTCTCTTACATTTCGAAACCTCTAAAACCCCATCGCATCCCCTTATCCAGGAGCATTACTATTCCAAAAGCCACCAGTCTCAGTCGCGGAGTCCAGTTCAGAGTAGTTGAATCTCCAATATGCTTAATTTAATTGAATAAATTATTATTCATATAACCGGAAGTTCAATTATCCGGAGCAGAAAATATCTGGTCACTTTCAAATTGTAGATTATTGAATTTTTTACAAATATTTCTTCGATATAAATTCTTATTATACAGTAATCTGCAAGCGTAATCTCTATTTATTTCAATTCCTGTAAAATTGATGCGCGAATCAATTCCAGAACCCTTTTAAAACCGATATGGAATCGAAAAAAATAACAGTTCTAGACCCGTTATAACCGATATAATATCGGTTCTGTGGAACCGTAACCGAAATCGATATAGTCGGATATTTCGGTTCCTTATAACAGTTATTCAGAAATTTCGGTTCCTTATAACAGTTATTCAGAAATTTCGGTTCCTTATAACAGTTATTCAGAATATCGGTTCTTCGTAACTGTTTCAGTCAGAACCGATATGTAACTGTTATTTTCGGAACCGTTTTAATCCCTGTTGTAAAGTGGGCGTTCCCTCGTTTCGAGAATCTTCTGAATGCAATATTTCGCGAGTGAATTGTACAGGTTGGGCGAACAGAATTGTCCGTTAGAATTGCAGCGTGATTGGTGCATTTAACGCGACACTGTTTTGTGGGCTTCGTACAGTTTGAGCGGAATGCTGGTGGTTTCAGATATTCAGCTTCTCGTTTTTGAAAGGGTTCGCTCGTCCGATAAATATTCCTATTTTCGAGGTATTGATTTTTTACGAATCGTCGACGCTTAATGGCGCGCCGCACTCTACGTCGCATGGTTTATCGAACGTTTAATTCAGAAGCGTTTATTTATTAACAATTATGCGGTACACTCGACTACAAGCATGGGAATACCGTGAAATGATAGTCGAATGAGTCCCATCACCGTTGCTTAGCATCCCAAAATTCGGTTGGGAAATATTCAGTGCACCGTAAAATGATTGATCAGCAAATTTCATTATGTCTCCTTATTAATATAAATTTCACGAAAATGAGCCCTGGGAAATTCCCAGCGTTTATATCTCGCGGTTCCGTCGAAGCTCCCCAATTGCGGTGAATGGTAAAATGTAAAGTAGAGCAACGGTAGAACGCGGGCAGAGTGCGGGGAAATGTGTGTTCGCAAAGTTGGGGGGAAGTTCGCAGCTTTCGCGTTATCGATAAAGCGCAACTCACGAATTGGACACGTGACAAGAATAATAATGTTTCCAGCTTAATATTTAACGAGAAAAACTTGTGGCGAATTATTCATCTCGCGAAACACGGCCTCCTATATTCTCCACATTCTGCCTGTCTGTTATCGCACAAGAACAGAGTCCCCCGTTCGATTGCTGGTCAAATTTTCCTTTCCCTAGCCTCCATTATTTCAGAGAATTACAGGGTCGCGATAATCCACGGCTCTTAATGAATTTACCGGCTTAACCGGGGCTAGGCGAATTACATATTCCGCGGGCAACGCGTGGCTTTCATGCGGAGCGCGGGACATAAGTTAAATTTTGCGTAATGCAGCGCGGTTCGAAACCAAGATTCACACGTGCGCCTTCGTTAAGCCGGCACATTAATAGGAACCCCGTCAACTGTTATTTCCAAAGGAAATATTCGTTCAACTTTTTACTGTCGAATCGAACTGTTAAAACTTGGGGACTTTTAATTCACTGATATTTTGTAAACGACCGTTGCAATTTTCCTTCTTTTCTTTCAAGGTTTGAGAGAGCACTGTCGCGGGGAAGCATGAGAGGAAGAAGATCCTGGATCGAGGGGCAGAGAAACGTTCCTCGACGCAGCAGGCCCGACGGGTCCTCAAGGGACCACGGTTCCGTGGTCGGAGAGTAAGCTTGCAAATTGCGGCGTAGTTAGGGCGGAGAGTGAGTAAAAGTGCAGGATGGAAAACGTGCTCGCGAACGGTCGACAAGTGGCCCCAGCTCGTGAAGTGTCGTTGTTAAGAAGCTAATCACAGCCATGTCGAACAAGACTAATGCCACGAACGATTTTCTCGACTACGACATCACCGAGTCGTTCAGCCACTTCGACTGGACAGAACTGGGTCCCGTCATCGTCGTCTACTCCCTCACGTTTTGCCTCGGATTAATCGGTGAGTGCTCGGTTCTTACGCGCAGCAACGCGTTGGCCAATTTCTTTCTCATTCCCTCTCCCAGCGATTCAGCAATTTCTGCGCACCTCGTGAAATTTCTCCGTTCCACCACCGCACAGTTTACTCGAACAAAGGAATTGTACCCGCGAATAAAATTTCATACGTCGATGGAAATGCAATCTCATTCGAAATCGATGGAAAGCAATTTACGAGGCACCGAGGCAAACGAGTTGCGTTTATTGTATTTCCGTCACGATTTTGGTCCCGATCCTTTCGCTGGCTCGAGGTAGCTCGCGCAGATAATTAAGCGAATTTTCGATAATCGCCCCTAAAAATTGTCGAGACGGAAAATTTGCCCGGTGGATTTATTTAATTTACATGCCCGAAGAAGTTTCGCCGGCTCGATAGAGATAGATGTTTAGGCGCGCTGCTATTGCAACAGATTCCCTCGTATCGCCATCAACTGCGCACACGAGGTATCCTCGGCCTGCTGGAAAAATTGTTGTTATTTAAAGCAGTCGCGCTATGATTAGCTTTATCATCGACTTCCTCTATTCTGTCATTGTCACTCGCGCGATACTCGTCGGGCTGAATATACCGATGGAATCGATGCGAGCCTTCAATTATTCATCGCACTTTCATTCCCCGTGCCATCCAGGCGAATCGAATTCCATATGGCCCATCGACCTCCTCCCTTCCTGGATCCTCCCTCTCTGGCCGAGCTTTCAAACTCCCTTCAAATTAAATTAAACCTTATCAGTCACGTGCGCGTTTGCGCGATGCAAATTATCTTTCGGAATCGTGATTCCCCAGAAACACGCTAACAACGCTGTGCAATCTAAGTTGAAGTGCCCTGGAAGAGTAAAGTTCGCCAACGATATCGTTAGAGAACGCTGGCATGCTCCGTCTACCCGGAGCCGCTGTATTTCGATGGAGTTTCATTAACGTTCAATTGTACGCGAGCGGTCGAAGTGCGAACTTCTTCGGAGTCTTGTCCGCGTGAAACTCGCACAGCCAATACGCGAGCTGTTAATTACCAACTTTTAACGAGAAATTGGCCGAGGCGGCCGCGGTTAACCCGGTGGTTCGCGGTTTCGTTTTAGGGAACGTCGTCATCATCGCCTCCACGCTGTGCCCGAGATTGAGACCTTTACCAGCGACACCGACCAACGTTTTCCTGGGAGGATTGGCATCGGCGGATCTACTTCTCATCATCTTCTGCATTCCCGTGAAGGTGAGTTGTCACAATAGCTTTCTAGCTGATGTCACGAAATTTGCTTCGAGCGTGCGATAGAAGAGATATTGTTCGAGTATCGAGGACACTGTCTTCACCCCTGCTATTTATTTCTAACTCTGATCAATATTAATTAATACGTATCACGTTTGTACGATGCTCGTGATTTAATGGGCTCGTCTAACGACGCGGAATAGTAGAATCCCCGGTGATATATCGGAGAGATAGATTGTCAGGTCGAATAATAATCGATGGTTTTATTCCCTCGCCGCTGGTCGCGCAATAATTCATAGGGGAGGCTGTTTTCGCCATTCCGTATCTTGATTTCCAGACTATTCGGTTGCTCGTTCTTTTTACAAGAAACTTTCTTCGGCTGATTATGTGCCTTGCTTTGCGATCCATTCCCTTCTAACGACGAGCCTCGTATCGTCGATGATAGTGCAAAACCGCGTACGAGCAGTTTGTAAATACCGCGGTTCTGCATTTTACCGATTTTACAGGAGGAAGAAAAAACAGTATTTCAGCTATTTTAAGGGGGTTTTCTTTGACTGAATTTTTTTGGGACAGTTTTAGCACTCCTTGTAATAAATACTAACATCAATTCGTCGTAAAAATGCTTCATTTCTGTGTAAAGTCACTTTCACGCAACAAACGTGCCGTCACTTCGCCTGATTTCTCTGTAAATGCGCGGTTTTGCACTATCATCGACGATATGTCGATGCAGCGCCCTTTTTCGCTGGGGTTCTCAGTCTCTGGAAGAAAAGTATTAGGAGGCGAGAATGTTAGCAACGCGCAACAGTGTTTTTATTTTAAAATAGGCTGCAGAAAGAAACGCGTTTGTATCGTTGAGCCTACGGTTCGAGTGTGAACAAAGCTTCAAGAAAAGCTATTTTTTATAACGAGGAACGACTTCTACTTCGAAAGTATCGCGAGCGTAGGTTTCTATAATTTGTTTGCTACTTTGAAGATTTAATCTGACTTCTCTATTTCTGTCTGAGACTCTTAGACGTTTGATATACTTTCCTTCGTATTCTTTACCTCGAAGGATCCTTTGATAACAGTTTGCCGGGGCTGTAAAGAGCAACAGATGGAGTTGAAATAGCGCTTTGTTGGGAATCGATGGAAAGAAGTCGAGGCACCTCCCGGCGCGGCGTCGCGTCGCGACAGCACGCGATCACGCTGCGAAGCGTGCGCCGCGACATTCTGGCCTGAATGAAAATAAAATCGAATTGTGCCAAGTTCTAAAATTACGTATCCGAGAATCGACTCGGTGCCCACGCGCCAGTTTTCGACTCTATTTTACCGCCATCGCGGGTCAATTACATCTCGTTTCGCGTGACATTATTCCCTTGCCAGTAAACTGGATCAAACTTGGCGGGCCGTCAGGCTTTGCGCGCTTCGTTTTATTCCGCGCATCTCGCCGCTACGCTTTTACGTGTCTCTAAGGAAACTAAGGAAACCTCGTGTGCCGGAATCAACATCCCATCAAGGAGCTTAATTAAAATCCACTCTATCGTATTCGAACGACGACCAATCGTTCCTACAAACGTCTTTTCCCTCTCGAGGACTCGAAACGTCCCCCGACGGACAGAAGCTTCTTGGCGTTTTACTTCGAATTAAAAAGCTCTCCTCGACGAAATCGTTTTCTTTCGCCGAGAGCAGTTCCCAAGAGCAGACTCCGGCGGGGACATAGTCTCGAGAACTTTCCCGATGTCTGCGATGGTCGAGGGCAGCTTAGCCCTCGACAATCTCTGGGTCTCGCGACGCGCTTGAAACTTGCCCCTTCGATGGGGGAAAAATTTTTCGACGACCTCCTGCTGGGGCTATTAGCCGTTTTTCACGCGGCCCACTAATTTCACGCTGCGCCTCCTCCCGCGAGATAAAGGCATCCCTGGTGGTGTGTCAGGGTTAGGGGAGGATCCGGCGCGAAGGGAGGCCACGGAAGCCGAAGAGTCCTTGTAAGACGTTATTGCTTTTATACGCGGCAACAGTTTAATCCGACAGCGACACTCGGTCGACTCACTGACGTTTTCGCCGACAGCTTCATAGAGTCGTCTTCTTGGTGATCCTTCATTGCTCAGTTTTCAATTCAAGGGGACGTGATTTAATTCACTGCTACTTCGCTTCAATCGCTTGTCATATTCGAAAGCGTCGATCGTGACGCGTTTAGGATGTTTAAAAAATTTGGCGATCTCCGTGGTTCGATAAAAGCATGATTATTTTAAAGTTTTAAATTAAGCCAAGGTTAGCTGATTCGTTCTGTGTTTGATATATTAAATGGTGGGGTAGTTCTGAAACTGATATCCTGCTGTTTATACTTACGAAGTATAGGTGAAAAATAAAAGCGAGCTGATTTATTTTCGAGCACCAACGTCCAATCCATTCTGGTAAACTACGTCGTGGCAGCTGATTCACGAGCTCGGATACGAAAGAAGTACTTACTTATTTACATATGTTCTTACTTCTGAAGCTTCTCGCTAAACTTTTGGCGGATGTGACGTGAATCCCTCGGGGTGTGTTCTCAATTTTAGAGAGGATCCCTTTAATCGTTATTTATTCTCTGAGGAGTTGGGTCTCGGTTTCCCTCTTTCTAACGAAGCAATCTATGAGAACTGTATTTAATATTTTATGCGAAAGTCTCGAGCGTCGTTCAGAGGTAGGTAGTTATTGGAAGGGAGCTACCTTCGCCTTATACTCAGCGTTCCCCGCATGAGTCCCTTGAGTAGTCAGTGGTAAATCAATTATACTTCGGTATGCAAACGATCGTGTCGCATAGCTTCTCATATAGCTACTCAATTGACAATTAGTGCTCGAAGAAGGTGGAATGTCGTCAACGGTGTACTAAAATCGTTAATTTCTTTCTTCAAGACAGGAAATTGGTTACGCGTACCCATTATTATCTACCATAACGATATTCCTCTGGTCGAATACATAACCGACTATATCGTATTACTCGCTGGAGAAGGCGAACTCGCCGCGAAGAATAAAAGCACCGCCCCAGCGGGTAGATTTATTTGTTATGCCGCAGGAAGAAAATCTTTCCCTCTTTCTCGGCGCTCGTGTTTTCAGCGCGGAAGGGATATTGCATCCTGGATATTCGCTGCGCGATAAGTCAAGGGGCGAATGAGAAACGCCCGCATACGCACTGCTTAGTGTTCGATGGGATGGCTTCGGGAAAATTGCGAAATTTCAGATAAACGGTCCTGCGAATAAAACGACAAATCGACGATCATTTTTTGCATGCTCTTCCGCTGAGCGAGGGGGGAAAGATTTTACGTCGATCTACGATAGCTTTGATGTTATACTCCGTGAACGAGAATTTTCATGGTTATAGGATAGTTCGATAAGGGTTGCGAACGCGTTTCTGTCGGACCTGGTAGGAATTTATTAATTTATTACACTGCTTTCCGGGAATCGTCCTGTTTGGTACCGCGTCGTTCTTTGACATACCGCGATACTTTTAGAGAAAACAAATCTCCAGCCATCTTTATCGGTTTACCTTCTCTTAGCCACGCGCGTCCACTGCAGACATGTTTGCTACGGTTGTCGGCGTACTCGGTAGTACAGAAATACGACGCATAAATTTCCATGGCATCGAAAAACAAGTTGGCCGAAGGTGTCTTGCTCGGAGCATCAACTGCTGGGAATTATTTTCATGTACACTGGCATTCGAATCGGGGAAGTTTCATTTAAAGCACAGGGTAGTTTACGCAATCAGGGATTAAATACTCCCGTTATCGGAAACGTCGCAGCGTTTTCTACGACGTGGGATCATTAGGGAATCGAACTATCCCCGAATTTATCCCACACAGAATCTCCTCGCTTCCCAATTTGTCATAGATTCTCTGGCGTCAGCTGTAAGCTATGCGCGTGTAGCCCCGCCTGAAAGGTAATTTCAGCTGGTGCATGCAACCACCCTTAACCTGATTCCGACCGAACGCTTTTCATGGAAATTACTATGTGCAACTGTTCTGCTTGAATTAGGAAATTGACTGTAATTTCAATGAATGGAATTGGGTTGCATTCGTGTTAACAGCAGTGCCATTCAACTGCAACGACATCTCAGAGGGGGCGTAGCTAAGTAGTGGCGTAAAATTTTGTATGCATAAGAAATTTCTTCCCAAAGTGTTCTTAGGTCGACTAGATGAAAGGAGGTGCTGGTTAGTAAGATTCTAAAAGAAAATTCAGGCTTCCTCAAGAATGATCGTATGAACTGCTCGAAGAAATATTCTTCGCGCAAGGGAAGCGTTATCGCGAGGTTATAATGTAATGCTCTTTCCGCGGTTATCAACACGAGTGTCATTGAGCGCAGCCCACTCGATATATTGAATAACAGCGACAGTGATAAATGATCTTGAAATTCCGTTCGATAACGCTGCCTGCTTTCCGCAGCTGTTCACGACTTCTATCCACTTCCCTCATAGTTTTATCGGTTCTTTATCTAGTTTAACGATGCTCTGAATTCGCGGCGAGCAACAGGTACGCGCGGCGCGGCCTTCCCGCGGACCAATTTACTGAATACATTCATCGCCGGTCTGCTTATTCATTAGGGAAATGTACGATCACACTCCCTCCTTGCTGTATATAATATGCACTTTTCACTATATAATATGCAATTAATGCTCGGTGTACGTTCAATGGTTCAAGGTGGGACTGTAATTCGCGATTCGTACTCGCACACGCGCTTCCAATTTCGATTCGACGTCCCGATTCATCGTGATATTCTAATGCAATCAACGTGATAATCTCCTCTGGTATCACACTCGTCGTTGAATATTTAGTTGCTAGTTAATCACATCATTAAAATAATTTAAGAGAACTATACTCATAAGAGTCTACTTTGATCGATAGTTCTCAACGAGCTTAGTGCAGAGTTGCGTTAAGAAGTTATCAGGTAGCAGTACCCTCGGCCTTTATTAGAATACTAGTTACGGTATAACAGTAGCTTGACAGTGGAAAAAGTTGAATTACCATCGAGCTATTCAAACAAGCGTGAATGGCGGCGTACCGGTGTTCTGCTGAATGAGCGGCTGATTACACACGTGTCTCTACTACTTGCTGGTGTCACGTCCCACGCGCGCAATCCGTTTCCATTTTTATCTCCGTCGTTTCCGGGTGCACTCAAGCCTCTACGGTCGACCTTACGATCCAAGATCGCATGTAGATTCCCTCCTTTCAAGCGGTTCCTCCCTTTTCGTCAAGTTTTCTGCAATTCCAGGGCAGGGCTCCTGTTTCTCTGGCGCACTGCTCGCTGTACGAGCTTCGAGCGCCTCCTTATTTTTGCGGGGTATTAAAAGTTCGCGGATGCTAAAGTTGGGGAAAGTACTGGTGCATTTCGGAGGCGGGGAACTTCTTATTGAGCTGTGAAACGGATACGGAAGATGTTAAGTGCACGTGGGAATGAAAGCAGAAGAAGAATGAATCTCGCGATGCAGTTAAAGCATCTTACCCGAGGACTCTGCCTGTTTCGCCAGACTTATTCCACGAAATTATTATGCCAGCGCACTGGTGTCCTTCGAGGAGCAAACGCGGCGTAAGAAACGCCAGCGGAACGAAAGTTTCTAGCTGCGGATTCTCGGGATTCTTGAATCGAATCTTTCAAACCTTGTCCCAGATAGCAAGCTGGACCTTAAAGCAGAGTCACGAGGACAGCCTCGCCCATTGGCGTGAAAAGTTCGCCTGCACTCCGGCTTCGGGTCCTTTCGGATGCCCCTTGGTAATCCGAGCGGTGGCTTTCGGAAAGACGTAGCACCGTGGTGGTTCTTTGTCGAAACTAGCCCTTGTTGGATTAAAAAGCTAAATGTTGCTCGCGCGACAAAGCTTTCGGCGCCCCCTTGGCAGGAAGCCTTGGCACCGTGACAAACATCCGTAAATCTATCCTCTCGCGGAACTCTTTGTTCCCCCCTGTGATCGTCGACAAAATCGTTATTCCCGAGAATCGACGCCTTCGCGGCGCTGGGAGTTAACGAAGCAGTCCTTGGATATTTCTCATCCGAGGGGCCATAGATCTTGAGACAGTCTCTCGTGCGTAGCCCGCAGAAAATTTCATTTCAGTTTTAATAGATCGTGCGTTTCATATTTGATCCAGCAGCTTTCGAAGTTGCGCGTAAATTCATACGCTGTTGTTCCCATTGGACAGCTCCCGGAATACCTGTGCGAGAACGTAATGGTCAGTGAGACGTTATCGACCTAATGTTAGGGCGAAAGAGCAAAGTTTGCCGTTAAAAGGTGGCGGCGGGCAGGAGGCCACTCGCAATATTGGGCGACCGTAAAAAGCCGGTAAACTTGGGTCGATCGATGCCACCGGAAGCTACGAATATAGCCGGAAATTCTGTCATTCATTTACTTTGACGGGTTCGAACATACATCGTAATTCTGGAATGAAACGTTAGGGATATACCCGTCACGTCGCTTTTCCTACTTCTCTCAGTATGGAGGTTGTTGCATAATTTATCGTCAAACTTGCTGCAGTAGCCTTCCTGGAACTTACTGCAGGATTATTCGAAGAACTACGGCTGAAGTTTATGGACTTTCTTACATCTCTAAGTCTGCTGTGTGATTTAATGCGAATCATTTAGCTCGACAGCTGAATTCTTTTCAAGCAGGAAGAAGACAGAATCCTGGCAATTTTAAGAGGACCTCAGAATGTGTTGCGGCAATGCGTCTCTGAATACATCGTTCTGTAAGTTCCCTCCCCCTTTTGCGCTCAGCGCGATGAAAAGAGCAGTAGATTCCCCTCAGTGATTTAAAAGGTACGTTAAAGCGACAAAGCTCAGGTGTTCCGAGATCCCTCAATGGAGTTTCAGGCTCCAGGGCCACTCCGGCGAACTTTTAGGGGCGTATGCGAAGCGTGACATTAATATAATATAGTAATTTACATCAGCCACAGTGAAGTAGAGTCGTTCGCGATAGTCGCACAGAAAACGTTAACGGCTAATGCGATGTACTCGCGTTCGTGAACTTTCCTGCTCGTTACGAATAGTGGTGAGTTATCGTCGAGGGTACTCAAACGCTACCACGTGAGCACTTGGAGTCAGAGCAGATGGTTGCAACACATAGAAATACACATTTCACTGGCATTTCACTTCCATGCTCTCGTATTGAAGATATTTCGTTTCAGGTTTCCACGTACTAGACAGTATCGCGAGGCTTCTCGTATTTTTGCAACTGGTTTAAGTAGGTTTTCAACCCTAGCCTGTCGAAATTCAATTTTCCTTCTATCCATTGCGCGAGCGAGTATTTTCGAGTTTCTGACATAAAGTCCAGTCGAAGTGGTAGCTAATATAGCCTTCGATCATTTCTTTCCTGCCTTTTCAGTTTTTCTGTGAAAATTAATCTTCTAATGCCTCCAGTTTTGACACGTGGACGTGAAATTATATTCCAACCGCTCAGTTCACAGTCAACGCTGTAAAATTACGCGAGGTATGCACTGCATACACAGGTTTCTCGCTAATTAGCAGCTGGCTAATGAGAAAGAAGCATTGTATGTTCAGAGTTTTGCTTATCGAAGTTTGAATGAATCGCAGGAATTCCTACGGCGATTAAAATATTATTAATTACGCCCCGTACAAAGGTGGAGGCAATAATAACATCTCGATTGTACAATTGCTGAAACTTATCAGCGTTCGCTGAATGCCCGAGTAGAAGCTCGCGCAATGATTGTTTATCGAATGACGTCGGAAATCGTGTCGAAAAGTTCCATCGAAGCAAATTCCGTTTCCCATTCGTTCCTGAATCGATAGGCACATTTGGAGATAAGCTCTCCTTACGATAGTCGTCGATTTTACGCTATACGAGTCTCGATGTTTCCTTTCTACCTCTCCATTTTCGTCTGCCACTTTCCCTTCGCCCTTTGCAAATACAAGTTGGTCGACGGATCGTTTCGTTGGTAACCGATGCTCGAACTTCTCCGCCAAGTTCTGAAAGAACTTGCACGGATGTTCGCTCCACTTTCTGCTCGGCCATTATGGCGCCTCGGGTTTAAAGCACGCCGTCAGTCCCCTTTGAATAAGTTCGAATAGAAAACGCGGGCAGTACTCTTAAATGAAATGGAATTAGCATCTTCTCACTATCGGTTCAAATAGAATGTAAATTTCACCAAGAACGTCGTCGAAGCAGCTTTTCCTACCTTCCACCTTCGGCTGTCTAATGAAAATTCATTTGTCACCTGCAAATCATTCAATTTCTCTGAATCGCGAACCAAGAGATTTCGCTCGAATCTGATCGCTTCAAGAGAAATGGAAAACAGGGGAATGTTCTTAGAGTTTTACCTGAGGTGAATTGGCTTAACAGTGTATAAAGCGCTGCATTGTCATAAAACCACCGCTGCGTTCCTCGAATACTTTTGGCCGAGCTAGAACAGTCTATACCACTTGCGTGGCTCGCATATTTGGCAAGAATTTTCGAGCGCCACGCCGTTAGCGGCGAAATTGTTTCCTCAAACTTGCTCCGGCGATTTATTAAGCGAAAGCTTCTGCGTATGGCTGCCGCGACTGTGTAGCTTGCTTCCCGAGGCATTTTGGTAAACATAAATGCATATTAATGGCGAATGTTTGGCGCTAGACTTGACGCTTAATGCCGTCTCGTGAATTATTGATATCCTCTATCGTTCGTTCAATACTCGACTTTATTAGAGGCGACATGCGAATCCTAACATCTTCCTTTTAATCCTTGATATGAAATACGGTCTTACTCGGGTTATAAATTGTCCGGAACAGGCGAAGGTTTCGAATTCAATGCAAAGACGAAATTCCTAAAGGCAACGTTCGCCCGGGTTCAGTGAAATCGTGATAGCTGTGTGTAACCGCACTGCTTAGAGTCCTGCCAATGTCGTATTTCACAGCCAAAAACCGTGTTAACAGGCCGCTGTATCAGAATACCGATAAGTTAATCGGAGACCAATGGTCAGCCAGCCCCTGTCCTTATCGTCCTGCGCGAACCATAAATTGTACGTGGCCATTAGATGCATCCTATTTGCAGTAGAATTTATTGAACGGTCACTTGGCTATGAACGTTGTCATCGAAATTTCCCAGCCGTCTGGGAGGTACAAGCTGTCCAAAGCTGATTAATACAATTGTTACTCATCGGAGTCTACCCACTGTCGTATCGAACATTCTCTGTTTCCCTCACAGTCATTCGCCAGGTATGCTTCTTTACCCCTCGGCTTCGATCGTTTTGACTTTATCGGGTAATCCCGAAACGTTACAGCTTCCATTAAACCTCTTGTACAGCTGTAACAAGTGCCAATCACGCCAGGAAGCCCGGAAAAAGTTTGCAAACGCAACCGTTACTTGCCTCAACGGTTATTGCGCTATCGACGATTGGTCGTTAGTAAACTTGGCAAATTCCCCGGTTAATTCGATCTAGCACGCGGCCTCTCCCATTAAACACCACTGCTTTTACCGTGGCAGCGCTCTGCGCAGTCAATATTTCGTGACCCAGAAAACTGTCGCCTCGAAAACTATGCCTTACGCTCGGGTGTTCAAAATTTTTGCAATAGAACGGCGAAAAGCCACCCGCGCGATGCACGCTTTTTTCCCCAGACGCTTCTTTGTTGCTGCGAACAGCGGCAGACGCAATTTTCCAGAAGCAAAGTCTGGGGACGATATTACATGGTTGTAACAAAAGGGAAGGGATATGAGGGAAGCTCGCAGTCTCATATATTGCGATCTTTACATCGAAGTGGATCTTCGTTGCAGCTGCAGAATCGGCCGGTGCTTGAAGGAAGTCCCTTAAATTGAAAACGTGTCTGAATTATGAATCCCAGTCACCGACGTGACGAGTGTCTGACCACGATTCAAAGGATCAAACGGAATGCCGTCCCTAGAATTCGTTTCCTCGCGTTCACTGGGACGCCACATGGGCAACCGATTTCGGATTCATGCATTTAGAAGAGGATTCGGTACTCCTGTTTTATGCCAGGCAATCTTTGACTTCTTCGAGTCGTCTTACCGTAAGACCGCCTCCCCAGTTCGCCCTCAATTTTCCATTCCACAATCACACCGTGAAGTTTGAGAGCAAAGGAAACGACAGGCCTTGGAGATGCTTCCTCGGGTTCTGCGAATCTCTGACAGACACGGTCACGTGTAAAGTTGGCAATAATGGCGACTATCACGTGGAATTCAATTTTCCATTGGGCTGAATAGAGGTAAAGAGTTTTTATCCCGAATATTTTGGACCCTGCAAATACCAGTTCTCTTGTAACTTGCTGCCTCCAAAAAACGTCATACTTCATCCTCAATATTCGACGGACTCCAATTGACTGCGGGTCCCGCTCCTTTTAGAGTCGAATATTTTCCAAGCGCCCCCCTTTTCGAAAGAAGCATCGGGCGCCGTCCATCGGAGTTTGTCCCTGAATTCAATTTCCAAGCGTATGGAAAGCGTCGTGGCTGCAACACATGCGTTTCACTCGTTTTTCTTCTTTCCTTCCTGCACCGTCCGAACTCGCCGAACCTCGGACGCGTGATATTGACCGAGATCCCGGAGGGTCGAACCCACGGGAGCTTCCGCAAAAAAGGCCGCAGATGCTTTGATGAGCGGGACGACCGTCCATTCGTATTCCGTCGGAAGGAAAATAGAGGACGTTAGCTCGTGGCTCTCGGAGGACCGACCTCCAACGCGGCAATTCCCAGCAAAAATAGGCCGCTGGGAGGCCAAATGGCTGCCGAAATTGCACAAGGACAGGCCGTTGGGCTTGATTTTTCGTAAATTCGCAGCAGAAATCAGTTCCCTTCACGATCTCTTGAGAAACCCGCTTCGCTCTTGGAAGCAAGTTCCTCCGCAGGCAGAGGATCTCTTATAAAACTAATCTCCCAAAGTCGACGAGGGGAGGTCGCGGTAATTATTACACAAGGAAAGAAGATCGTCGTATGTTTCGGGAAGCTTGAACGAAGGGTTCCGTGCTCGAACTGCAGCCAATCGATTGGCGAAGTTAGACCAATAGTGGCCGAGTATTTTGTTAGGACAATGTTTATAGATTGCCCAGAGAACTGACGCGCGTTTGTTATTCTTCCGTTCCTGCCTAGCCGCGTAATTTCGCGACTTTCTATTAGATTGTTGCTGATAATGGCATCGCGCCTTGGGAAAATATGTTCGTAGCGGAAGAAAAACAATTTGCGTGGCGCGGCCCTCTTGCGCGCAGCCTCGAGGAAATGAGAACGCAACGAGCGGCAGCTGCATTTGCACGGAATTTTTATTAAATCTCGCGCAAACCGGTAACGAGCGTTTCATAAGGGAAACCTTAAAATCTAAGGAGCCGAAACGCCCGGTTGCCTCGTCCCGCGCAGACTCGTCCTACGGCTGGAATTCTTTCAACGAATCGCAATATTTCTGGGAAACGGCGGATGGCTGTTACACGGGGAATTTATCTGCGCAAGGTTACCTCAAATTCGCTCCCGCGGTAACGTTATCTCCGCGGGGAAGTGGAACGAACGACTGCCTTTTCAGGGCACGTAGAGCGCAATTACTCGTCTGCGATGATAATCATTTGTACGCGGGCTCCGCCGTGATAAAAACACGCGGCCTAATCTCGCCGCGGAAGATTTGTTGCGGGCGTGACGAGCGGCTGCACAAAAGCCTGCAAAGCGGTCAGCTGTGGCGGGGATACAGTCCGCTTCTGGATTTAATATAACAGGGCACTCGTTCCCCTTTCTTCCATTACGAAGCCACCTTCCTCCTCCGTCGAGGAGCAACGTTTCGTCTGAGACTTCTACTCGAACGTGCGAGGCGAAGAGAATTTTTTTATTCGCCAACCACCAAGTGGGAAACACGGGATAATATTGGGAAAGGATCGGGAGCGTTATATACCCAGTGGAATTTCATATCCCTGGAAGTTAATATTAACAGAGTACGTTATCGAAGTTGACGTTCTGTTGAGAAGCCACCCCGTAGTTAGGATTCCGGTAGGCGATAAAAAATTCCATATCTTTGGCTGGCGTTCCATTATTCAGAGTGGGCCCCCCTCCACCATCCGCATTCCATTGTCCTCGTACGAGCAATATTCCTGGATATCTTATAACTTGTCGTCTCGTTCGCTCGTAAATCCGATTCGCCCAACATGATTCCATCATTTCGTTCTTCTCTCGACAGCCGCGGTACGTGTTTCCCACCCCGAATGAATTCATTCAGAAATCCCTCTCGCCCACTCACAAATGCGCAGCAATTATGCCAGCTTTGTGTACACAGCGCACTTTCCCGCAGCCTGCACAATGGGAGCCTGAGAACCTCGGGAGCCTTTTCATCCAGCTAATTTCCCCCTGTAATTATTTTTCTACCTTGCTCCGTGCTGTTATAAATTTTCACCATCGGGGCTTCGCAATTTTACCGAACAATTATTCCTCTTTGCGAGCCCACCAGCGCCTCGAGAACGCCGTGTGTCCCTCGGAGATAGATCGCCACGGGTCGAACCATTTGTACGGAGAGTTCCGCCGTGGAAAGTAAATTTCGAGGCGTCAAGGGGTGCAGAGAAATCTACTTAATTGTTGCCACGTCAGAGTTGTCTCTCGAGGAGTTTCTCGAGGAGCTTTCAAATTTCTCGTCTACCTTTCACTGATCCCGTTCGCTGCCGCTGGTAGGGAACTTTTCAGTCACTGTGTAAACGGGCATCGACTAAGGGCAGCGCGTACATAAGTGCACCCGCGGTGTGCATGCTGTTGCAGAGACGAGGAGTGGAGGTTACACTCGAAACGCGAGTCTCCTTCGCTCTTTCTTGCTTATCAAAATCCCGTTTTGCGAGCTGGTAAAGTGTCCTGGCGAATAGATTTGGTGCGAATGTACCCGGAGCACCATATCTGGTAATTATTTGGAAATTCTTCGAACTTAATAAGTTTCCAGGCGGTCGAAGGCGTTACCGAATAATTTTCCCTCGCCCCGTGTTTTAAAATAATTAAAACTTCCCGCCAGCTTGGGAGATACTTTCATCCACCGAGTTTAAATGAAGTATTCCGTCGAAATATTTAGCTCGGAGTTGGTTCGTTAGTTTTAAGTTGCCAAGTAACTTAAAGTGTTACGCGGAAGGTCGGTTTTGTTGCACGGGAACCTGGTTTAAAGCCAGCTGTGAGGAAATTCACTGGAGGGTGCAGGTAGTCCCGAAATCTGTGGGCACAAGAGAGAATCGGGGTAAGGATTATTATTATTTGTCTGCTTGCTCGGTAATGCTTTCCCATCCCCGGATAATACAGGGTGATTAACCCTGTAGCGTGGTAATTATCTGGGGAACAATGGTATAAGTGTATTGTTCAGAGGGGATTATATTCAACTCACATACAGAAGAATTATTATACATCTTTCTGCTTGAAGAAGTAAAGGGGACTTTCTTACGTTTTAAGTATAAAAATACAGATCCTTCTGATCAGTTTAACATTGTGTATTTTCCTTTCGATGTCTATTGTATCCCTTGAATTCCCAGAGATTTCTTATTCGCCAGTTTCAAGTGAATGATGCGAAACACCTCAGGCGTAAGAGCATCAATTTTCAAGAGAATCTTTCACTTTTCTGATAGACGTGCGATGATCGCGTGTGGCGTTATCTTGTTCGATAGAAACGTCAGCAGCCGAGAACGCAATTTATGTTCCGTATCGACAGTGGCGCGGCTTTGTCGCAGCTAGCTGATCCCTTATCACTCGTGATTTATCAGGTGAAACGATACTCCGATCCATACGATCGATTTCGTTGTACCTGATTTCAATAGAAAACTCTGTCGCCGAAGTTTCTTAACTATTTCAATTATGTTAAACAGACGAATATTTACCATATTCCTGCACTCGGAACTCGGTTAAACTCGCCCCCTCTATTGAATGGTAAATTAAATATAATCGGATTTACGCGTACCTTCATTCGGAAGTTGTCCAGGAAAATCCCCGAGGAAGAAGGTAGATTAATTCCATTCAGTCACTGCGGAATGTTTCCCAAACTCGAGCTCACGTGTATCGAGCTCAGGGAATACATAGTAGAGGAGCCGAACGCTTTTTAAAAGCATTTACGGGTTTTTGATGGACCCGCGAGGGGTTTAGTTATACAATCGCCGAAACCGCTACAAATAGAGTTGTCGCTGGGGCACGCGTCTTCCAATTTATCTCCCTGCCGAATCACATCGCTCTCGAGAACATTTGGGCAAATTTTATCTACGCCGCGGGGGTTTCGAGGACGGGGTAGAACGTAATTACTAAACAATCTCCAAACCATAGAACCTGTGTTTCCTGCTGTCGATTTCGAAATGCAGACAATAACGTTTGGTTAGTTTTCGCGAATTTGTGGTTGCCCTGAAAAATTGCCAGAGCATCCAGCGCGGAAGCTTTCATTTCGTCGAAATAATAGCTTCGCAGGATCCGTGCGGAATTTTTTAACGCTGAAAAAGTCAAGCAGACGATGCTTTCATTTATTGAAGAACATTTTCACAGATGACTTTAGAGATTTCGAACGATTCTCGGGCGTAGAACATCGCGGATAATAGGGAGGTTTTCATGCAAACAAGCCAGCAACGAAGGTGGACGACAAATTTCGGCCGCAGTTTAATCTCTGGAAAGAAGCGCTCTCGCCAGTTCTCAAATAGAGGGGCATTCCAAAAGAAGTTTCGCGCGCAACGAGCCAGGACGATTCGCGGTCCCCAGAATGCTCCAACGGATAGCGGAACGAGAGGTTTGGGGGATGGCCCGTAAGAGATTCGTTGCTTCGTTAAAACGAATTGCGACGCGGGAAAAACTGTGGCAGTCGTTTAGCGTTTCCACGGCACCGGCGCACAGTGGGACGAATCGACGTTTAGGTAGGCATTCAGTTCATTTCTTACATATTTCATCATTTCATGAATGTAATCTAAGATTACAGGTAATGTATTGTACAATAAATACAATAATCATTTTTTTTCTCGTCGCTCTTTTTAATAATGGGACTTGAAGAGTCCCTTCATGTTGATTTCCATATATATGGATCGGGGCTTATTAATAAATTATTTAGAACATCTTGATTTGTCATTTTTCGGCTGCTCTTTTTGCGTATAATTCGCAGTAGTTTTTAAAATCATTATTTCGGGCGTTCTGGGCTTCCTCGGTTAAATATTCCAAACAAAATTTTAGATTTCCATTTTTAGAAAATGACCAGCTTTTACACATTGGAATAATTTTAGTTAGTCTTTTTCTTGTAATGAAAAATATAAACACTTATATTCTATTGCCAGCTTAAGATTTTTTGTTACCATTTTCGTATTTTTTAACTTTAAATTACACTAATTGAGTAATGTTCAAATATGATAATAATGAATAATATATGTTGGAAGTGAATTTATTAATAAGCCCCGATCCATATATATGGATGTATATATATGGAAATCAACATGAAGGGACTCTTGAAGTCCCATTGTTAAAAAGAGCGACGAGAAAAAAAAATGATTATTGTATTTATTATACAATGTATTACCTGTAATCTTAGATTATAATCATTAAATGATGAAGTATGTAAGAAATGAACTGAATGCCTACCTAAACGTCGATCCGTCCCACTGTGCGGCGCAGCTCTCGCCACGTTCTGGCAACTGTCTCGAAGCAGTCGATGGTTCACGACGATGCGAGAGAAAAATTGGCTGACTTGGAGGGGAAACTGTTATTAGTTGAGAGCTGTTCGCGAAAGGGTAATCTACTTTTAGCTACTTCCTCCCGCTCTATTTGTGCGCTAAGTGCACTTGCATTACCGCTTAAATAGCTCAATCGTCCTACTTTTAGGGAAACTCAGGCGCGCGCGGGCTTGGTCGTCGACTTGTAGCGTTTGCAGCTGGTGACGATGCCCAAATTTTCGCGATTCATTCGGTTCGTTTTTCGAGGGGAAAGTCCACTCCTGTTTGGTAGGCTAGAGTGTCCAAACAATTATCTCCCATTAACGGAATTTTGATCGCGTAGTTAGCCAGCCAATTAATCGGCCAAAGTGCAGCAAAGTTTTGGATTTATCGGTAATTTAGTAGGGTCATGGGACTTTGACGGACTAATAGGACAATGGTCAGCGTTGCACGTGATTGACCAACGAACAATGTTACTGGCTTCGATTACTTCGTTAATATTCGTGCAGCATTAACCCCCTGCATGGAATTGTGCTTTCTTATTGCCCTCATTGTTTCAGAGACCCGACGGCTGATTACTAATTACCACGCTTACGAGTTTCGTAGACAGATTGCTGCGGGTTTCCGCGATTAGTCATCGAACTTTATCACTCTGCCCCCGTTGTAACTTTATTTTTCATCAGGCGGAGTAGTTTGCAAACTTTACTGGATCAACGAGGAAAGCTCTCGATACTTTATTTCGAATGCTGATCGGACCTTGATTGTCCGAAGCGGCAGTGCCTTGGCACGAAGTAACGAAAGTTCGAATAGCTCGTTAATCCTTAAGATTCGGTGAAGGTGGGCTTAATTAAACGCTTCTAATCCGGAATGTGGCGCTGAATCTACCGAATGGATCGGAAGTGCTATGGTAATTAGCGTGCTGCAACATTACAATGACGTAGATCGTAGATTCTGCGAATCGCTACGGAAATTTCCATCTATTTCACCAGCCACTTCGGGGATAATCCGCCAGCATAGGTTGAGAGTGGTTCCCTTGAAAAGGTACTCGATGCACGGCTGGAATGGAATATCGATTATGCAGGAAAGAGTCTTGACAAAACACCATTGACTGGTAGGAATTATTCCCATCCATTTAATTGATGCGTAGTGGGTGCACTCTGTTGATCGATGCAACAGGTCAGAGAAACATTAGTCGGGAATGTGTGCAGGCGATGGGCACAATTGGAATTGCAATGCAGGTGGCACATAATCAAATGCAATTCGTTACAATAGAAGTGGGAGTGTATTGATGAGACTTGGTGGAGGGTTGCATTAGAAAGGAATTAGCATATTTCACGTTCATTTACATTTGTTTGCCCCTACTTGAGGTGAGCACATTTCAGTGCTCGTATAGATGAAGCATCGCCAAGAACTTTTATCATTTTCATTAACCAACTGCTCCTGGTGCAGGTTGTCTGCGAATCCAAGGGATTTCAAATCAACAAGTTTTTCACAATTGACTAGGCAATAATAACGGAAAGGTATCTCCGTTCCGTGACCAGAATCCGTATTCTTAACATTACCGGGTCTCGTGCTACATTTATTTCTCGCGCACCCGCATTGTCCGTTGATTCGACAGTGGAACCCGATTACACAAGCAGAGTAGGGAATTGCATACCAATGACTGCCGCTGTGCTTGCGAGCGAGAAAATATCGATCTCTCGACGTATCGAGGAAAGCTGTTGTCTTTTAATACGACGGCACTGGGGTAACTAGGGGTGGCGACAACGCGCGGTGGCAAATGGGCCGATTAATTTAATTATAATAAACGCTGACCTAAAGTGATTACCCTACCTTTCCACCTTCCTCTGCTTCTTTTCTCTCTGGCTTCTTGGTCCCTTTTTTCCTATCTGTCGATAGTGATTGGTGTGTTCCCTTCCTGACTTTTCGTTTTAACTTGTTAGCCTTGATATTTATTTTGCCCCCTTTTCACTTGTTCGCTTCGTCTGATCCTCCCTCTTTTTATTCTTTTGCATCAAATTTCCAGACGGACTTGTAAAAGGGGGAGCCAAATATTTTACTGCAAACACAGAATTTCGTATTAGGAAAGTCGATCAGAAAACTACCCGAGCATCTCAGATTGCAGAGCTGACCGTTTGTGTATTCTTTGTCGAATACCATTCCCCGTATAGTTGTAGTTACGATTTCTTGTTAATCGCTGGATTATTAATGGCATTACTGGAGTAACGACTTAAATTGAACGTCAAGCCTTTGCAACGATCCTCGGCATGACCACTGCGTTCCGCTGTCACTGTTGGACAAGGGATTTTCCTGTCAAGTCGCCCCGTCAGATCGAGCTGCACGTGGAATTGACAGGAAACCGGGTCAATGCTCGAACGTTGGAAAGAAACGGTGTACCGTGTAACGGAACATGCAATTATTCCGTTGCAGTGAACCCAGCTCGCTTCTCTCATACTAAATATGCAATTCCTTTACTGACTTCCCGTATTAATTGTCACCTCTGCTGCTGCACTTTTAATCTTTGCAAAATATTGCAGCGTCCATCAACTTCTTCGTAAAAACTGAATTAAGGCGTAACATCGACTTTCCCCGAAGTCGAAGCGCCCCCGACCCCTCGCATCCATTATTATCCACAAAGTTCTCTACCAGATTGGAGTATCCGATTAAAGCGCGTCTATTAATGACTATTTTTTATTATGAGAGTTCGAGTCCAATCTCTGCAGCTCGTGATCATCAAGCTGTAATTTTCTAGCCTGCTGGCTAATCGTATTACATCGCAGCTCGCCTGTATTCAATTCCCTTAAATTGAACTTTACGCTAATCGCGTTAATATCAATTAGTGCTCTTGCACGAGGTAGCCAACGCCTCTGATGTTATCAGCTTAACAACCGCTCGGCCCGTTTCTTTCGTCCCTCGATCTTGCAGCTTCCGTTCTTGCGAGTAGCTCGAAATCCCTGGCGCGGATAACAGAGCCGCGAAGATTTTATTCTCCCCCTTGCACCGCGCCCGCGGAGCAACCGCGTGCCCAATGAAATTTCATCGAGTTTGCGCGGGAAACTGGCTGCACGGAGTGCACAACACGTCGCGAACTGCCTTCTGCATCCAGCGACGAAGCTATTCGGACAAGTGCGACGGCATTTACATGGCACTTAAATAGCAGCGTTCCACTTGAATGCACCTGTAGACTCGCGTCTGATTAAAACGTTCGAGACCCCTCGAATATGATTAAACCCCGCGGCAGCGCTCGGTGAAATGCAAGCGCGTCGATTCGATAAATTGACACTCGAGACCTTGGCAAACCGTGTGGCACGATGGAAGTGGCAAATATGTTTGAATACACCTGTGAAATTATAGACGAGGAAATCCTCGCCTTGCCACGAGGCATATGCACTCACTTTTCCATAAAATTGTTCACAACATTATCGAGTGGGTAATGCAGGTGATGCATAATACCCCAAAGCTGTTATTTAACGTTCCTCGTCTTAGTTGCTGCTGTAGATACTTCGAGTTTCTTGAAGCAGGTGGGCTGACTTATCGTCGACTCGCACTACTGATCTCGATTGCTCGTAGCTTTGCAGAAGTATTAGGTGAAAGATCTCGACGCTATTTTAGCGTTCGCAGTTAGGAAGCATTAGAGTGATTATCGTCAGGTAACTCAGCAGTTTTTATTAATATTTTTCCGGATTTTCACTCACAAGGAGAGTATTTTAGGTGTCCGCCTCCGATGATTTTGATTTTTGGATATGTTATAGAGGACCGAAAAATAAGAAATACGTATTTTTTTATTCTCCCCTGTTTACATATTTGGGGGGTGAAAGCTGCGTTCAAAGTTAGGGTTGAAAAATCATTTTTGTAGATTTTTGAAAATCTGGCGAGTCAGTCATATTTCGCATTCAAAGACACAAAATTCGTCCATTGACGCTATTCCCCTATCTCTAATAGTTCTCGAGATATTCCACAGAAATGAATTTTCAACCCTAACTTTGAACTCAGTTTTCACCCCCCAAAAATATGAAAACGGGGAAAAATAAAAAACACGTGTTTCTTATTTTTCGGTCCTCTATAACATATCCAAAAATCAAAATGATCGGAGGCGGGCACCTAAAATACTCTCCTTGTCAGTGTCACAGTAACGTATTCAACTGCAGTACTCCATCTCTGATCGATAGTAAAGTGACATTAAATATTATAGTACGGCAATTTAGCTGGAGCGACGAATTCCGGCTCCATCGGGGCAGTACTTGATACCGAAAATACTTTAGTATTTGCTCGAGTTGATTGCTTTCATTGAATCCTCGCACCTCCATCGACTCTTTTCACCAGAGACTTAAAGTATTCCCTTCCACGCCGGGATTCCATCGCGATAGAACGACTTTTCCGATAACTCTTCATCGGCGGATGATCCCGACGTCGGAGCGATGCGACGTTTACTCTTCCATCTCCCCTGAACATGCCAATTTTTTCTCGCTTCACAGCACACTCGGGTCTCTTTCAGGCGTCCGAAGAAATTCACGGTTTTAAATACGTTAATTAAGCTGATCGCCGGGCATCGCGTTACACTGTGTCTATTTAAGAACGACCTTGGCAGTAGCAATACAGATCAGCCTGTCGTTGCGTCTCCATTTCTTTAACGCGCTTGCAGCATCCCGTGGACTTTCCCTGGACTGAATTGGAAACGAGGATCGCGCCCTTAATTCCCCAGCTTTGCTGCTTGATCCTCCACGGTGCAAAATAGAGCTTGCAGTCCTGACACATTCTTGCCTGTTCCTTCTGCTTTGCTTGCGCCCTCATCTTCGATCAGGGCAAACAGAGGGAGCTTTCCCGTTTAAAGAGGAGAACTCTTTGCACTGCTTTGTACTCGTCCTGCTGTTACCCCTGATCTTTCGGCTGACCGGGGTAAATAGAATGGTAGAAACATTTTATTACTCCAGCAAAGTGCGTCGTCGTAAGTTAAAGAAAAGAGGTTCTAACAGCATCACATAGCAATTGCCGTGTGAAACGGGACTGGGGACATGACGTCCAATTATTCGAGTGTTTGAGTTTAAATGTTGGCCTTTGTTCGTGCGATGGTCCCAGTGGTCACTCCGCACACACGTATCGCAGCCTGAGACGCTTTTCGCCGAGCCTCGTTTTCTGCTCATTAACAGCTTCAAAGAGCATGCTGGAATAACGTGTCCTTATTTTTCTCTAGTCAAATGGGCTTGATGAAACGCGTGGGATGCTCGAGGAACGTTTTCCCGCGCTTCCTTTATCTCGACCCCTCTTTCTTCCATTTCGAAACGCATTGTGCCGTCCGATTTTTGTTCTTCCCGGCATTGTCTCCAGACTTCCCTCCGAGTCGCTGGGGTCAAATGGACTTGGCTCAACAATTTTATTGTCTTGGCTATTTAATTCCGCTCTCCAAGGATTATTATTCCTGGCGAGATTCCTGGCGGTCAAAGGGGGAGATGGCGAGAAACTGGTCCGCCAAACGATGGGAATTAAACCTCGCTAGCGAGACGGTGATGCTCTTTGTCCATTGAACGAAATCAGTCCGTCTAACGAGATGTCAATCGTGTTTGTTCGCAGGTTGCCAAGCTGTTCTCTTACACGTGGACGATGGGTCTGTTCCTGTGCAAGTCGGTGCATTACATGCAGAGCGTATCTGCCATATGCTCGGTCGTCACGCTCACCGCAATGTCGATTGAAAGGTAAGCCCGAATTCGTTACCCATTTCACCCTTGGTCATTTTTTCAACTGTATCCATGCCGCAGATGTTACTCGATCATTTACACAGAACACATTCCTAAAAAGAGTACTCCACTCGATTCCTATTCATCGATTTCCAATTTCATTGATGAGAAGCAACGTTACGGAAGCCCTAGATCTCTGGAATAAATTAGTATCGGTTATTCCCTTCTGCTTCTATCTTCCTTTTATAGAAGGCTTTCGAGCTAGGTGGTGCTTTTGAAGAGGATGTTTTTTTTTATCACTTTAATGAAATTGAGAATTCACTCGACAATGTGCATTTGGAACGTGTAATTACATTTAATTGATTCACTCAAGCGAGTTGCCTGAAATTCAGCTTATTTATAACCGCGCCAGTAGTCGATAGAGCTTCCTCGACGAGCCGGCTTGAAACGGCTCGCTTTATCAAGAGATCTCACGCCCATTAATTCGTAGATCCCGGTGCAATTTTATCGCCCACGAATGCCTCGAAGTCCTCGGCGTAATATTCTCGTCGTTCTCCGTTTCGTTTGTGATTAATGGACCAGTGGGATTATAAATTTGGCGGCTGCGTTACGTGACTTTTCCAATAACTCGCGGCGAGCGCGATGCTCCGCGCAGACGGTGCTCCAAGCATCTCCGCTTCGAGAACATTCAACAACAATATGACAAGGTTTGATGAACGAGGTTCATCGATCCGCGTGTAGTAAAACATTCAGTATTACATGGCCAACGAAACGTCATGTCTCTGGGCTTTTTTGCTCACGATTAACCTCGACGTCGGACGCGCGGAAAGGGGAGCTCCGAATAACAAGCGGAATTCATTGGCACAGGATAAATTAATTTATTGTCCCCCTGTTTTTTAGTACCGTGTCTGTGTGCACTTCACCTCGCGTGTCTCTGATACCAAAGGATCGTTTGATAGAAAAGTCTGCCGCGATTTAATTAAAGCACATGGTGACGAGGCGATGGAATGGGGAATTATGAAAAACAGTAACGAGAGGAAGTTGTAGGGGAGACCGGGGCTAAAAGTTCCGGGGGTAAGTTGCTCCGACGGCTCTATCTTCAAAATAAAAAGAGCGTTGTACTTTAAATTATTTCTTCCGTGTTAGTTGATCACGCCACTCTGTCGCCCACTTTAATAGCGTCTGCGACAGCGAATTTGTAAGCAAGGACCTATTAGTCGCGTACCAGATAAGTAAAAATTTTTCTATCATTACTTTTTGGTCTATTTCGATTATTTAACGTCGATATTATAGATTGAATCGTTCTGATGGATCAATTGACATTTAAGAACATGGTGTAATAGTGTTTATCGTTTGAATACATGTATAAGCAGAATAGTCTTTGAAATTGCTACATGTGTCGGTAGGGGCTAGTTGTTACCGTGACTTGGGGCACGATATTATGAACAAAATAAAAAAATTGTCTTCATCACCCACCATGAATGCATTTCAATTTTTTAAAAGAAGGATACGAATGTACCAGACCTAGCCACGTTTGCCCACTCTCAGATTTCATTTGCCCACCCTCCAGAATTTAAATAAAAAATAAAAACCTCGAAAAGAAGGGTACAGGTGGAGCGATCGCGTTAAAGTTCGATTTTTCTAGAAAATATTATCAAAATCGTTCTTTCAACGATGCAGTCCGTTAGTTTAGACGTAGAAGAGATTTGCTCATGCATTAATTTGGTATGCCCACCCTCCAGAATCGAATTATTAATAAAGATAGCCAAGAAGTGCGTCGTTGGAAAGAATTCGAGAGTATCGCAGACATCTGTTTACGTTTCGGCAGTGGCACTCGGCGCTGCCACCCTTTAGGGTGTCAGCGCTGCGTGTCGTCATCGAACGTGCCGAAACGTAAACATATGTCTGCGACACTCTCGAATTGTTTCCAACGACGCACGAAAGTCAGTCGGTCTACAGAGTTCGGACGCAACTCTTGCAAGATCGTGCATTCATTTACGGTTTGTGAAGTAACTGTGAGATTATATTATTTTCCGTTGTGCGATATCATTGCGGTAATTAGTGAAAAATGACTAGAAAACCACTCTGGTGTTATTCTGCACATGCTGCAGGTGTGTGAAAAGTGTGAAGTATTCGATGAGCGATACAAATTCAAGTGTCGTTCGAATAAAGTGAGAAAGAAGTGTGTGCAACATTTCTTGGATAACACGTCACCAACCACCTTTAACCCTTACGGTAAGAACAATCGATTTTGATAATTCATTCGAAAAAAAAACAAACGGGAAAGTATTCGCTTCAACGGGTACCGCACTTCTTGGCTATCTTTATTAATAATTCGATTCTGGAGGGTGGGCATGCGAAATTAATGTATGGGCAAATCTCTTCTACATCTAAACTAACGAACTGCACCGTTGAAAGAACGATTTTGATAATATTTTCCAGAAAAATCGAACTTTAACGCGATCGCTTCAACGGGTACCGCACTTCTTGGCTATCTTTATTAATAATTCGATTCTGGAGGGTGGGCATACGAAATTAATGCATGGGCAAATCTCTTCTACATCTAAACTAACGAACTGCACCGTTGAAAGAACGATTTTCATAATATTTTTGAGAATAATCGAACTTTAACGCGATCGCTTCACCTGTACCCTTCTTTTCGAGGTTTTTATTTTTTATTTAAATTCTGGAGGGTGGGCAAATGAAATCTGAGAGTGGGCAAACGTGGCCAGGTCTGGTACATTCGTATCCTTCTTTTAAAAAATTGAAATGCATTCATGGTGGGTGATGAAGACAAATTTTTTATTTTGTTCATAACTTTTTTTTGGAGGGTGGGCAAACAAAATTTTTTTTATGGGCAAACGTGGGCAAACGATGGACAATCATTTCCCACCGTCAAATCATTAAAATGTTTTCATAGGGGTGCTGATGAAATTTTTTTTTATTGCCACAATTTTTTTTTGAAGGGTGGGCAATAAAATCGATGTTTACCACACCCTGTCCTCCCCTTGTATGTCAGTTCGCGAGTGTCAGCGAAAGGCAGGCAGGAAAGAAATCGTTTTAAAATCCGGCCAACGTTCAAGCACGCCCACGCAATTTCCCGGAAGGATAATCGCGTCCCTAGATAAAGGTTGCGTTTTTTGGCGCAGCTCCAGCGAATTTCGCTCGCCTCTTTCTTTTGTCGCCTTTCTGAGGCCGTTAGCGCGAGCACGACTGCGAATTGTCTTTCGGCTCGAATTTCCAACGGGTTCCAGATTGGCTCAGTCTTCTCTCCTTTCTCGCGATCCCCCTTTCCCCCACCTTTCCCACGATGAAATTAGCCCTGCGTCTCATTAATCCGCCTTCGACGAAGGCGCCCGTCGTCGGATAATTAAAAAAATTTCGGTCGAAGCGGAAGTCGCGTGCCAATATCGACCGATTTATGATTCCTCCCGCGAGGCCGTTGCTCGTGTTTGCCGCTCACGTTTCGCTTTAATAGAGAACCGATAAAATAGGCCCCCAAGACGCCTCGGACGCGTGATCCGACGACCTTGCCCTGCCCGATGCGCGGCCATGCTTAAAATTTATTTGATTCCAAGGGGAAATTGAACCGCCTTATCATCGCTCCCTCGGCTCAGCCTTTTTTTTTTATTGTTTATCGCTAACCCTGTTGCTGCCCAATGCACGCAACCCGAATGAAACGGATAAATCCTCACAAAACTGCCCGTGTTTCTCGTTGCTCCCGCGTATCAGATGCGGTGAGAATGTTAAGGGAGATAGCGGGAGCTAAAGGAGCAGTAAAACCGAGGAGAGAAACTGGTGTCGTTCCGCCAGGCTTATTTCTGTGACA
Source organism: Andrena cerasifolii (assembly GCF_050908995.1). Lineage (NCBI taxonomy): Eukaryota > Metazoa > Arthropoda > Insecta > Hymenoptera > Andrenidae > Andrena > Andrena cerasifolii. The sequence continues at coordinate 10,553,207 of NC_135129.1, forward strand.
CGCGCTATGCATAATGTTCGTGGATCAAGGCTATTGTTCGGCTTTATAAATAACTGTGACAAATTAACCGGCACGTGCTAAATATATCACCGCGGAGGAAAAAGAGGTATGCCGAGGTATGCTAGCTTTATTTCATAGACGACGACGAGCAGGGATTCTGAAATGCTCCTGTAAGTATAACGAGACCTACATACCTACCGAACTGTTCGAGCGAGGATTTCAGGCAACGATTTTGTTGCTTTTTATTAATCATCTCCTGGCACCTGTTAAAGCGGATTTACGGGAGAGCTTTCGTTTTTTCCATGGAATTTCTTTCCGCGATACAACCGTGCAGCGAGGAATAAGCTTCGCGTCCGATTTTTAAATAATCAACCGTGTTGGCAGCGACTGATAGGCAAGCGAAAAAAATGGGGGAATTATTAATCAATGGTAAAAGTCGACTCCGTGCTCCACGTTCGCAGAGAAACGAAAATATGCCTGCTCTAACGTCGATTGTTATCTACCGAGCCTCGATCAGTAATAATGTAAATACTGAGGTGAGGGACGCGAGGGTGGTAATAAGGTACACTACTTAATAAACTCAACAAATAATATGGTTTATTTTAAGACCAAAAAAAAAACTACTTTAAAGAAGATATCGAGCGGACGAAAAACAACCGCTCTACTCCAGTCTTTCTAGCCGAATGCCCAACGGTCGCGTTCCACGTGCACAACTTTTGGAAAAAACCCAGGCCCTGAGAACAAGGGAGGTTTCGTCGCCAGGCAAATCCAACAGTCGCGAAACCTTCGCTTGAACTTTATGACCTTACCTGGTCGCCTTCTACTCCGCTGGAAAATTCGCTGCTACGCACGCCTACAATACGTATTCCAATTATTCCCCAACAATTTTGGTGGTTCGAACTTCCACTATAATAGGGGTAATCGATTTCCCGCAGTCCCTATTTCCCTCTCCAAGCTGGAAAATTTATCACCGTAATATACCGCCGGTGATACCACAAAATTAAGTGAATGTTGCGCGCGAAACAGCCTAATAAAAGTTTCTCCTCCATCTGTCCCCGAAATCGTAACTCGCAGCCACCGAGTCAGCCGAATCACATTTCGTGTGGCTGCGAGAATCGTGACCCCGAATTTTATGGCCAGCGATGTGATAGCTCGATTACCGAACAGGATCGATTCTGTACAGTTTCTGGGACGGTGGGAGAGGGTGGTCTTCACGCGACGCTAACCGGGGCGTAATTTTACAAGCCAGACCCGTTTAATTGATTCGCGTTTCGCGAGTAGCACGGCCTAATTGACAGGGATTATAGAGATCCCGGTGACACTTTATATTCATGGACGCGTTCAACCGGAAGGGAAGCGGATAATCGCGGTCGGTCGGTTTTCGCTTAATTGCGAAAAAGAAAGAAAGGAGGCTGGACAGAGAAAAGCTGCGGAAATAACCGTGGCCGTAAAACGAAGCTTCGCGGAGATTTTTCGCGCCATTACCCTGTTTCATCGTCTCGTTTTAATACACTTTTCCCTTTTCATCGCCTCTTTCAGTTTGGCACACGAATGCCCCCGTTATCTCACAGCTTTCGAACGTCGTGCTGTCGGGAATCGCGCAAGTTCTCCCGCGACGGCGTGTTTCATCCCCCTGGAACGTCGCGCTTCATTCGCGGAGGAGAATTGGCAAATTGAACGCAGCATCGTATTCGTTTAAGAGAACACTAAGGAGTGTCGAGCGGCGATGGATTTTGCAAGACAGGAATCCGAAGCTGGTATCCACATCGGACTAATTGAAAATTCCACTTGTGTTGCAGGTATTACGCGATTGTTCATCCTATGAGGGCGCAGTACACGTGCACGATCAGCCAGGCTCGCAGGATCGTGATCGCGACTTGGGTGACGTCGTTCCTGCTTGGTATTCCAATGATTTTCACGCAGGTAAAACGACGCCGGGGACGGAACCATATAAATCAATTTACAAGCCCTTGTAGGCCCGAGCGCAAGGTGCCGCACCGCGGTGCACTTTAATTCTGGACTAGGAAACTCCATTTACGGATTACGTTCTTTTAACCCAGGAGTCCTTGAAACTTTTCTCTCGAGAGAGAGGAGCGTTTCATAAAATAGCACGTCGGCTTTTGCTGCTTCAGCGATCCGCAGGATCTCGCGGTATTACAGGAGATGAGATCCAAGTCTCGACAAACTGTAAACCCTTCCATTTGCTAGGATCGATGGCTATCGATAGCTGGTAGTCAGGCGTCATACTTGATAGCCTACAAAGATCTAGATTTTAATAGAGATCGCAATTACGCGACAACACCCACGTTTTACCAGCTGACCCTGCTATCATTTACCATTAATCAGGGTCAGCCATGCAATATTATCTCGCGAGGAATCCGAAGGGTCTGTACCGTGAAACTAGCCACCCCTTTTCAACGTCCCGAAGCTGAAGCCCGATCTAATTACCAGTCGAAGCATTCGCTGCGACTGGATGTCGCTCGTTTCTCTCGCGTGCGTTTCGCAGAAGAAGACATCGGGAACACACTCTCCTTGTTGCCATTTCGATTTCCGATACTCCTTTTAGGGCGATCGCTGGCCTGTGTACACAAAGTAATACGTAATACGTGCAGAATCGACGCGAATGTCTGCCGTTCGTTTCACGGCAAAGAACGTCTATTTATCGGAGCGTTAAGAAGATACTTTGCCAGCGGGCAAGATGCGGCAGCCAGGAGGCGGAAAATCGAACGAAATCGCGGAGTACTTTCTGTCGAAACGGGCCCCGTCCCGCTCCACGTGTTTTCTGGGGCGTTTTCAAGCACTTATGCGTCCAGGTAGTTTGTCGTAGCTCGGTGATGTAGGATACCATCGAGCTTCTGAACGTTTCAGTGTCCTTGCTCAACGAGAACTGATTGTTTGCTGTCCCCGGCTAGGTGCAACGGCTCAGCCAACCTCGTTCCTCTAGTTCCCCTGTTTTAATTACTCCCACGCGTACGTGGGTTGCAAATTAAAGTGGGGAGGTCCGATAAGTGTAATGGAAAGCATGGAAGTTTTCTTTCTCCCATAGATAGGAAAGCGTTCGCAGGAGGCAGTGGGACGAAAGAATTAATGAAACATGCGGCGGGGTACCTGGCTTTCACGAGTCTCGTAAAGTAAATGGCGTGAATATGATGATAAAACGTCCTCATACGAGAGGGGAGGAATCGTATCTCTGTACGTGCATGTGTTCCGAGCATTTTAATAAACGTCCCTTCTATGGAACCGTAAAACCTGCTTTACTAGAACGCTAGGCTGTTGCATTCGCAGCTCAGTTCCAGAATATCGCGTTAACGTTCTCTCCTGCGGGCGCCTGATCCCGTGTCAGCGGAAATGATACAACTGTGCCGTGCGTCGCTCCGCGTTGAAGTGATTTTGCGGAATGGAGCGGGACGAATGCCGTACGAAACATTGGGATTATATACGATTGCAATTAAGTAGACGGGTCTGCGAAACTAGATCGAGTTTCCTTTTCAATTACTGGCAACGGTTGCAACGGTATCAAGCCAGGCTTCGACTTAAATCTATCGCACGTGCGTCGGAAGAAAATTTACGAGCAACTTTTTCCTTTGTGAATTTAAATGATTATAGTCCTGCCTTACGGACGATAAGGCTTACCTCTCTAACGTACCGTCGAGTTTGCTCTGATCTGCTCTTCCTCTATAAGGTAATTCACGGTCATGTTAATTGTCCTGAGCTTGTTGCATTGATTTGTTATCATGCCCCTCAAAGGTCTTTGCGTCCGAGACCTCTCTTTGCCTATTTACGCTACACCGTGGACCCCATAAACCGTGCGATGGAAGAGTGGAATCGGTGCTGTGATGCCATTGATCTGTTTACAGGTTCGCTTGACCGGTTCCCTGCGCATTTATTTAGGCATCTTCTATCGTAACAACAAAATTTTCTGTTGCTCCGTGATTAGGCATAAACAGGCGGACTTTTATATGTATTATTAGTAGTATTTAAAAAGTTTATGTTATGTTTTTGTTATCTATTATTATCTCATCTTAATTTATCTTTATTTTATTTTATATTATATTATTTTATTTTATTTTATTTTATATTATTATTTTATATATATATTTTTTCTTTCTCTCTCTTATTTTTATCTTTCTATGTAGTAATGGTAATAATTTTGTATCTCTGTATACTAAAGGGTTTTCCATTAATAATAATAATAATAATAATAATAATAATAATAATAAATCAAATACACGCCGACCGGGGGGTTCTCTTCTCGCGTGGCTTGAAGCGGAGCTGCGTGATTGGGAACTTGGGAATGGCCGAGAGAGTTCGCTGGAAAATGTGGTGGTCGGAATTATTTGAGGAGAGATCCGCGAACACCGACGATCATGTTTGTTTCAGACACACAAAGTGGTCGGGCAGAAGGTGATCGCTTACTGGTGCGTACGCGATTCGGACACTGGACTCCTGTGGCGTGCACACGAGGTTTACATGCTGATGCTGGTCCTCGTGGTGCCCCTGACCGTTATGACGTTCTGTTACACGGCCATTTGCTGGGAAATCTGGCGAGTCATGAAGCGCCGCTACCACATGACGTCTCGGCACGCGTAAGTCCGAATCTTTTGTCCTAGGAGCCGTGTACTTTCCACTTTCCTCCTGATTCAAGCAAGGATTAATTATACCTCGCCAGTGACGCTATCGATAATCTAGATCGACGTTAGTGTCCCTAGCCCTTGGACGACAAACTTTGGCACCCAACGCGCCCCAACGAGCCTGATCCGATAACCAGGCTAGAAACTACTTCGCGCTTTGGTAATCGAAGCTCAACTTCGTAAATTAATTTGACGTTCGAGGCGCACGCACCTTGGATGACAGTTTCGTATCTTAACTTGCAAAAATCGCATTCCTCGGGTCGATGGGAACTCATCGAGCTGGACAAAGAACAGGGGGAGCCCACTGACATACAGGGCCGTCGAAAACACGCAGAAATCAATCGACCGTGCTTCTGCCCCATTATTCAACCCTGAGCTTACATTCTGCGCTTCTCTTGCAATTCTTACCGAGCGCTCCACTTATCCATTCACTACCACTGCCAGAGATCGTATCCCGAGGGGTTCCCACATCGAGTGAACGCGGCTGAAAACCCGTGCTTCATTCACAGTTGTGCGAGCTTTGCTTCCCTCGACAGAGGTGAACGAGAAAGCATGATGGGAGATGTGACGTCGTCTGCAGTGTGGCTCTGCGTAAATCTCGAGGTTTTCCAGTTGCAGGTATCGAACCTAAATATTAGTCAGGCATTTACGAAAGTTTGGAAGTTTCAAAGTATTTGGCACCTGTCAGTTTAATAACTAAGAGCAGTGCTTTCGTTATAAGTTTAAACGTTCCACCGAAGGGAACCCATCCGCTTTGTCATCCCTTGATCATTTAAACGGGTCCGAAGTGACCCTCAAACCCTCTCGCATTTAACCTTCCTACTTTCCAGCACTTTTTACGCCGTAACGATATTCTGTCCGCAGAAACGTTTAAGTTCTTGGTGCCCTGGCATTCCATGTCGCCGAAACAAATTTTTTCACTGGCCCATGCATTATGCATTCGGTATGTAACGGGGCGGTCGCGGCGCGGTAATTAATGAAAGTTATTATAAGAGTACAAGGTTCGCAGAGACTTCCCCCGTCCATTTGCATTTTAATTGTCGCGACCGTCAAGCGCCCCATCCCACTACGCAAGTGAAAAGAATTCCTCCCCTAACGCTATTAATTTTGTTTACTCGGTTCAGAGCGTTTCGCGCGAGCTTCGAATATGATAAAACTTCCGCTGCGCTCTCCATTTTTGCCCGATCTTTTTCTCCCAGTCGTTTGACAATTTCCCGACCACAGTTCCAACTTCATTTCTCACAGAATTTAAAGAAATTGCGCGGCTTGCAAAAGTTGATAGAAGTATCGTTGAACTTGAAGCGAACTTGACACAGCTGAGCCCGGTTTATGCTACCGATGTCGATATCACGGCGACTATCGAGGACCCGTTCTGTTCCAAGTATCGCGCAGTCTACCCACGAAGCGGAGTAATTGTTTCAGCGTTCTTCGGAGCCGCAAGCTCGCCGAACTTATCGATGTACCGAAAAGTTTCTCCGGCGAGGTGAAAACTTCTCGATCCCTGCTCGGATGCACGCTGCCTCGTTTTCGATCCCCGACGCGAGTAACATCGCCTCTTGGAGATCCATCGTCGTTCATCATGCTAGTTAAAAACTTGTAGGGGAACGAGATCTGCAGCTGACTTCAACAGCGATATCCCTTCACCGTCGGCCGATTTTCAGCTGAACCATCGCCGGGAAAGTGCAGCTGCACGCAATCCGCTGGTACCGTTCCGTCGACGGTGATTTGATGTTTATTTACGTCGCTTTATTGGCTGCGTAATTCACGGTTTAAAGCTGTTCGCGCACCCTGCGAATGCTCTAGTAATTTTCAGATCCTGAACGATCAGAGCTCACGATGCTTCCATTTCTGTAGGTAGTTAGGATCGCGATGTTGACTTTGATAGAGACCTTGTCGAATCTCTTTTAAGCAGGTGTCGAATGAAACTGTAAAAATTTTCAATCAATTATGAAATAACTCTAATTTTATGACAGACAGTTTTCCATTCCACGCATTTCTGTGTAAATAAGAAACTTTAATTTCCTTGAAAATAGAAAACAAGTTCTAATTAAACAGGAAGATTTATTCTGCTCGAAAAAACTTAAAGTTGTGTGAAGCAGATTTCCTGAAAATGGGGTAGATAGATTCGAAGTTGAAACCATAAACCGTTCGGAGAAAATAGTTATATAAGAATCACAAAATCACTGCTTCTAATTCCTTAAATTTACTAATTAAAAAAATATTCCTAACTTTTATATTTTACCCTTAAATATCTGTTCAAAAGTATATGATACTATAACTGTTAAAACTGAACTCTCACAACAGAGTTAAAGTGTTAATATTTTTAACTTAAGTTCACTTGAAACTGAAAGGAAATGATTTAAAAGTTAAAAGTTCGATAAGTAACTATTATTTATAAAAAGTAACAGTTTCATTCGGCCGCTGCTTTTAAGAGTGTTATTTATAATCGTCGAGAAGGTGATCTGCCTTTCCTGAGAAAGGATTTCTGAATTTTACATTATACAGTCGAAGTGCTTTGAGGGATTTCCTTCTACTAATCGGTAGCTTGCGTTTGTTGCAGGTTGTCTCCAAATAACCTCGACACAGAGTCGATACCCATGGCAGAAAGATCTGGCGAGCGAAATGGACGTCGCTCTTATCGAGAAGACAGGCAAACGGAGGAAGAATCTCGAACTATGAAACAGGTTCGTTGGACGTTGAATTTTCCGGAGTTTGATGAGCTTTTAAGCTGATCTGTCTTCGCATCAGATGCCTATATCGTTGCATTATTAGCCGAGCGATCCGAAGACCCAGTTTCACGTCGCCGTAGGTGAAAGGAAGGTTCGATTCGTCGAGAGTAGGTTACAATGCTCGTCTGTCTTCGAGTAAAGAGGGTACAAGAATGGCGAAAAGTTTCTCCAGGCTTAATTGGAATTCCACGGACGTCGTCGAATTAAAGCCACTTGATTTAATTCGCAAAGTTTTGAGGTATCGTTGAAATTTCCGAGCGACTGGCACCGTTTCCAAATTTGCCTAAACAAACCGCCGAGTTTCTCATTCGGATGATAATTATTGTGCATTTCAAGCAGCCCTCTCGGCTGCGTAAGACTTCGTTACAAAGCTAATACAACCGGGGAAGAAAGGATCGATCAAATGAACGAAAAAGAATTACTCTTCCACTGAAACGTTATCCCTCCTTTACAATTTACAATGTAACGGTGATCGTTCCCCGATTCAAGTAGTCGTCGAATGAAATTAAATCAGCCAGTCGGCGTGGGATCAAGTTTATTTGTCGAGAAGATTCAATTTCAATAGCCAAGCGCAACGTAGGGCAAGAGGGTCGCGTTAAAGAAGTCCTGTAGCAGGTCGATCGGAGGCTGCAGTTTCACGGGGAATTGTGTTGCGTGGCAGGTGGTGAAGATGCTGGTGGCTGTGGTGGTGCTGTTCGCCATTTGCTGGGGTCCAATTCTCGTCGACAACATGCTCACCGCGTACGGGTTCTTGCCACGCATCAAAACGGGAACGTACAAGCACCTTAACACCGCTTTTCAGCTGATGGCTTATTTTAACAGGTAGGTCGAACAAAGCGCCACTTTAAGCCGATTCTCTGGACGGTGGACAACGTAATTCTAGAGTATCATCAGACTCGCGATTTTATTTATGTTCCATCTAGCAAACCGTAGGCACTCTGTAATACGAGTATCGTTTAATCTCGCTTCGTCGAATACTTGAAGGTTCGAGTATTGATTGTAAATTTTCATCCTGTAAGTGTCCAGTAGATTTAATCGCAAAGTTACTGCCGAGTGCAATGACAAAGTAGATACCCTCGACAAGATATTTTCCACCGAATCGAGATCCTTCCCAGGCAAACAGTGCCGCAGATGCGACGGTGTTTAATTAATTCCCTTCGAATCGACGCATTTTCCACCTTCAAACGCTTCCTCGAGACGCTCTCTATCGATCCCCTCGCTTCACTTATTCCCGAATTTCCCGCATGCAATGTACGTCGATTGTCGAGCCGAGAATCGCGGAATAATCGCTCAGTAACTTATAACACGGCCACAGTGATGACAATCCCCTCGAACACGTTGCATTCCAGCTGCATAAATCCGATCGTTTACGGATTCATGTCGAAGCACTTCAGGGAGAGCTTCCTGTCCGCAGCCTGCGGTGGCTGGTGGATCTGCTGCCCGAGAAGAGGCTACAGGACACCGGTGAAGAGGCACCCCAGCCTCAGCCAGACCAGGACCACCAGCGTCAGGTACGCGGATAAAGTCGCGCGTTGCACGGATACCTTTACGCTTTTTCTTTCCTTTCTTCTGCCTCCTTTCACGTAAACGAGGCGCGGCAGGCGCAGTCAACACGTCACTCTTTTGAATTTCAGATCCGTTTGGATAAATATGCGCGATTTAGCCGTGTGGTAGCCTCGGCGCGCTATAATCCTCCACCCTTTCAAGTAATATACATCTACTCCTTCAAATTATTTTACTTTGTAATAAAAAGGGGATGCTCGTTTGATCCCCCGCTTGACAAGCTTTCGATTTACGTACATAGCCTCTAATCCCCTTCTCATATTCCGGGCATTTTTGTCAGTCCACCTGTCGCGTGGACTTCTCGACGACGGTCAGAATTGAACGAGATTCGATTCGATGGGAAATGCTATTCCTAAGTAGGATTGTCAACGCGTTCACGGGAACGGGCCGCGAGTCTTCGATGGTTGCGCGATATACGTTTCGAGCTACGGGTTTCGAAAATCCGCTGAAGAAGGGGATAAGTCAGCCGGACCGTAAATTCCGCGGCAGCGGCGAGGTGTGCGCGAACCGTAAAACGATTTTACGCTCGTCTCGCGCGCTGCTGACTTTTACGGGTGTGTTTTACGAATTCGGGAAATGAGGACGGAGTCTTAAGCGGCTCGGTTTCAAGGAAATTGATTGCGCGTGCTGGACAGGCGAAGGTCCTTCCCGAGAGCTTGGAAAATCCCATTCTCTACTCATTTTCGCGCGCTTTAGCGAATATATGAATTAGTTTACCATCCAAGAGCCAACGAGCCTCTGTCGAAATAAATTCCAGATGTAATCGAGATTAAAATCTCGCGGAGTATCAATTACCGACGGCCTGATCGTTTATCGAGGGAGATTCATTGAAACTGTCGGGTTCATCGACGCTTTCATCCCCCCCCCCCCTTCCGCGAATCATCACCAGACTCTCCCGCCACTTCTGATCTACGTGGAAGGCTAAGTACCAATCTGTTGAATCCGTGATTCAGGTGGATACGAAACTCCATCCGGGAGTCGAAGCTCGACCCTCGAGCGACATCCACCCCGTAGCCTAGCCGTGACGCGTTCGTGCAGGTTGTCGGCGGCCCGTGAAACTCACCCTGGCAAACAGCGTTGTCCACGAGCACCCGAAACCCCGTATAAATACCACGAAACTTTGGCCTAGGGAACGGAGCACGATCTCCTTTTCTTTAGGTAAAGAAAACAAAGCAACAGTTCAATCGACAACGTTCCCATGAATTCACGCTTGCTCAGGCTCCAAGAAGACGATTGAGGCGCGAAGGGTTTCGAGAAGGGTGCGGAAAGTGTCAATGGTGGCAAAAGGGCGCTTCGTTCGCCAGGCGACCCTTGATGCTTTTTGAAACTTAGGTGGTTGGGCAAAATTCGGCCAACTTTCGACCCTCTTTAGATCCTCCAGGGTGAAACTACCCTTTCGATGGGCCAATTCTTTTTATATTTCTTATGATCCTCCAGGTGCCAGTGGAAGGAATGGTTTGCCGTCGTGGCACAGGGGTAGTCGAAAGTAGAAATCGCCCGATACGTGCGAACCAGCCAAGTTTGAGAAAGAAACATCGGGAATTTTTGGCAAACGAGCCCGTCGAGGGTCCAGAAGAGTAGAAGCTCGGAATGCGTACACAGAGTTCGTGACTCTTTAACGGGCCAGTGAATTCATCCACGTTCTCGTTGAATTAATCGCACAGTTTGTGAGTGGCGATGCTTCTTGCTGCCTCCTCCTTTCCCCCTTTCTCATTTAATATTCCGTTCAGATTTCTGTTGCAGCTCGCGTTTGCTTTCAGGCGACCGCCACGGAGCTTGGACACTTCCACCCCCTTCTTTTTTTTTTTCGTTGCGAAATTAACCTTCCCTTGCCACGCTATCGGATGCAATCCAGTTCGATTCGACAGCTTCTCGCCCAGTGCTTTCCAAGTGGGACATTCGTTGCGTCGGTCGCTTTATAACGGATGTCCTCGATATTCCACGAAAAAAGTTGCATTTGCATGATAAACGGGGAGTCGGGCGATTTTTGATCGACGATCGCGCGATGCCAATATTCCGATAGTTTCGCGGTGGATCGTGGGGGAGTTTCAGCTCGACGAACGGTGAGTCTGGGAGCTGGCTTTACGTCCGTCGGTCGGTGGAAATTTCAAATTCCGCGACTGAAACGTATTCGTTCTATATTCGCCCCTTTCCGCTGCGTCTGCTTTCAGATGGACTTGATTCTTTCGTGGTGCCCGGCCTACGTCGAGGCAGCTTTTTCGCAGGTAAACAACCACGGAGAGACGAACGAAAGCGGGAGGAGCGTGGCGCGAGCGAACGGAGCACGGGAGAAACTGTTCCCCGAGGTCCCTCGAGGAAGATGACTGCACCCTGGGTCGATTGCCTTCAGGACGTCTCCCGAACGAGCACCCCGATGCTGGGATATTAAAACGAGTACGCGGCGTAATTCATCTAGTCGAAGGTTTAATTAAGCGCCACACCTGAGCCCAGATTTAAATTTAAACCGAGCATACTCGAGGAGGCTGATTTCCTTCCAACGAAAGAGAATGGATGAGTAGGTAGGTGCGTTAAGTACCCCTGGCATCCCTCTCGCTGTAACTCGATCTTAATATTCGATATTCGTTTACTTGCACGCGTAAGAATCTCGGTGCAGCGGAGACACCACGCTTGAAATTTCCACTCACCGTTTAGGGTAGGTTTCTTGAAACGTTTCTGCGAACATTGAAGTACGCAGCGGTTTGAGAGTTCTTGTAAGAACGAAGAAACGTGTCGCGTTTCTTTCATATCACTCGGAGCGGTCGCTCCTGCTCGAGGCACGCGCAGCCGTCTAATTAGGTCTGTAATTGGTAAACGAGTTAAGCGTAATTAAGTGTAATAGTTGTCGATGATAAGTCGTCTTTGACTTTCGAGGAAAAAACTTGGGGAAACGAATCGCTAATCGACTGACAGGAGAAATATACCTACGTAGGGTCTTTGTGTACCTCGTTAATCGTGCTGTTTCATTCAAGCTAGGCTACTTAAGAAATCGTACCGTAGCTTTTATCGCGTGTATGCCTGCGCGAGCGTGTACACCACCTGTGCGTCGAGATCTCGTCAACTTTCAGGACTCCGCCGAGCGTAAGCCTGTTTTACAGAATCGTGCTAGCTTGGTCGAGGGAGATCGTAAGATACGCCTGATAGTATCGAGGCATAAGAAACTTTTCAACTAATAGTTTATAGCTCTCCTCCGGGCGTTGCCTGTAAGAGGAAGTCTCATTATCGCGAAACATTCGTAGAGTAACATTTTTGTATAGAGCTGTTCCCAACGCAGCGACACAATTATCTAATTAAGGGGACGAACGTTGGAGAAGCTTAATGATGCGCTGGTCGATCGACGAGCTCCCGTTCGCGTTAATTACCGTTTTGCGCGCGATTGCGAATGTGTGCGTGTGAAGGAGTGTGGCGCCGAGACCGAGGCGTTGCTTTGTAAGCCCTTTATATCGTGCGTGCTGGATACAACTGTTGCGCGTTCCCGCCCAATTCGCGACGATGTCACAGGCATCGCAAATTGGTTCTACCTTTCCTACGTTTCTGCATTTGTTTGTCCAGCATCGCGAATAGACGCAAACACAACGATTGATTGTCCACTGCGTTTCTTTGTATTTATTTTTTACACCAGACACAGACGATTCAGCGGAGCGTATCAATTTTTTACGTCGACATTCACATGTGTAAATATTTGAATAAATTGCGAGCAACTTGGACACCTTTTGCACCTGTGAATTGTAGCGGGATGATTTCCCAGCCCGGCGAAGCGATACGAAGAGGAAAGTTTATGAATTGATGACCGAAGCGCAGCCGACAAATTATTATTAATTCGTCGCGCTTCGCTTGGCCAAAATGCGCGCGGGCCTTTATGCTCCATAGGGAAAAGGAAGCTTCGAAGAAAGAAACAAAAAAAGCTCGTGGAATAAATTCGCGAGGATCAGTCGCTTAGGGAAATTTCAAATTACGCGGCGAGTTCAATTAAGTCCGCTGGATTCCAACAACGCTCTACTTTATCGAGCATATCATTACGATGTCCTGAACCAGCGTCGAGCTTCCCAACAATAATTTCAATACTGCCACGTAACTCGATTTACCGACCTCGCCCCTTTTCGACGGCTCCTTTCTCTTCTTCCTTTTTCCTTTCGGAGATTTCTCCCCCGTTTCCTTCCGCGGGGATGCTCCTTCCGTGCCCGGTAGTTGAAAGCGTACACCGAACTCCACCTGCAGAAGGAAGAAAAATCTGTGGAATGTGGACAAGCAAGGAATCTATCCCCGAAGGACAGAAGAAAGAAAACTATCCAACACCACCCTGCGAGTCACAAAATCAGACACTCGCACTCCCTGCGATCCTCCCGCCTCTCCCACTGGAAAGAATTGCGTCAGGCAGATATGAAACGCCAAGCGCATATCCGAAGAATGCAGTTACCCACGCGAATAACATCACGCAGCTCGTTTGTCATCCAGAGGACGACATCAGACCGTTGAAACATTGCGTGGGGAGTTTTAAAGGAATTTCATTTCTTACAGGCGCCTTCCCCCGTTTTCGCGAGCCCGTGAGATTTCTACGGACGAAAATACCTTTTCCTTCTCGCGGACCGATAGCTTCATATTGCCGTCGAACCTCGGGAACGAGAAACAGCCGGGATCCACGAGCTGCTTCAGCTCCCCGCTGAATATCGCTAACTCCTCGTGGCGTCGAAGAGTGTCGCTGAATTCCGGTCTCCTCGACCCCCTCCCCTCACTCTCGCCATCAGTTTTCCCTTTCTTCCCCCTTTTGCCGGACTTCCCTTGAGATTGCTCCTCGTCTCGCGGAATATTACCCTCGAGCGCGTCGATCACGCGAAGCTGGAACGTCAGCGGGCAGCTTCCAGTGTTCTGCACCTGAAACAGTTTCCCCCCCGCGGGGGGTGAAGAACGCTGGCAACAGCCGCGGATGGTAATTTGCTAGGTCGACGCACGGGCGACGGAGCTGCGCGTGGAAAATTCTCGGACCCCATCGGCGACGAATGATTTATTCGAATCAAGGGAGGATGTTCGCTCCTCCGGACGCAGCAAGAATTTCCCGCTGCACGCGAGGAGCGAATATTTTTCGCGAAATTCGTCAGGGTGGCGCAGCGATGAGCATTCCTCGAATTCTCAGGACTCTCGTTACAGCGGATCCGCTGCATAGTATTAAATTACCGAGCAGCCGAGTCCCGGAAGACTGATGCAGAAGTCGTGTCAGCTTACGGGGGGGGCAGGGAAATTGCCCGACAGGGCAAAGAGGCAGAGGGAAAGCGATAAGGGACAAAGGGAGAACACTCGAGGCATCTTCGCCTGCCGATTAATTTTTCAAAGTATCAGAGTTTAGTCGAGCGCCGTCACCCCCTGAAAGATAATACCCTTTTATCCGTCGCGGCACTGCTCGAGATTTTCCCTGGCCCCGCTTGAATATCCCTTCACTGATCGCGCTCGATCCTTCTGCCATGATCCGCGGAAAATTCTGTTACCCCCTGAAAGAGAGCGTCCGCGTTCAATTCGCAATTACTCATTGTTCACGGAGAATCAGAGCGTGGATTGATTAAATTGCCGCCACATCCGGGACGCTCCGCCTTCTAAATCTCTAGACCGCGATCATGGCAGGGAAGCTGGTCGCTTTGAGGTTGCAAAGTGGCGGGAAGTCGACGTCGCTCAGGCAAATCGAGTAGGGATTTCCCGAGGATTGACGCCGCCAGGAAATGTACTTGCGAGGAGTTTAGGGATGAACGCTTAAGGACGATTAAGCTCGACCTTACTCAATTAGCTGCCGGTGCGAATCGGGAGGGTAAACAGGGTGCAATGAGACGACGCCACGCGGGGGTGACTTATTAATCGGTGCCGGTTAGGGGCTCGAGATTTTTGCCGCTGGATCACGCTGGGGGAGGATTTATAGGGGTCCACGAGTAAGATTTATTCCAAGTTTCGAAAGTTTGTTGGTGTAGCAGTTTAGAGACGCTGATGGAGATTTCGTACAAGTTTTAGATTCTAATTGGGAAGTTTACTGTACGTGCCTCAGCAGACGCCGGAATTGTCCTTCGCCTTTTATGGCTGCTCTATTTAATTTAGCACGAACGTTAGGAGTCCTCCAACAAATCCTACTGTAAGTCCTATTACAGAGCTTCTAAAGATCGTGTTTGGAATGATAAATAATCAATCTTATTGCAATGTTTTTTGCGTAGTATATTCAACATACCATGGAACAAAAGCCCAAGGACAGATACTAAGAGTTAGCTCGACACTATGGCAAAATTGTTACCGCGAAAGAGCATCTTCAAATCGCCTTGCCAGCCGAGCGGAGTTACTTCTAATTAACGTCCGGCCCGGAGCATCCCTCCTTATTTTATTCAAGACATCGGAGAAGTTATCAGTTCCATTCCGGCGAAGTTGTATCTCCGGGGACAGGCTTGCCGTGCTACTTAATAAGCAGGCTGGAATGAGAGAGGACGAGCTCGGTTGCCTCCGGAAATTGAAGAGCTGCAGGAGATCGATGGGCTTCGTGGAATGCTTTGATGTTTAACTTTCATTAACATCATTTACTTCCACGGTTCTGGTTAAACCCCTCCGCGTAGGTCACGCGAGAACGCGGCCTTAATGAGAAATGAAACCAGAACGGATCCCGATATCGACCCCCCAACAGATTCGTCTCCTTCCTACCCCGCCTTCCAGAAGAATCAGCTGCCAATCGAGGGTGGAGAAAAAAGGTGGTAGAAAAAGGGTGTATCGAAAATGCAGGAGGTGTGAACGCTCGAACGAGGGGGGAGGATTTTCTGACGGAACGAGGGCGTGGAGTTGAGCGAGGGAGTTCGGTCGAACGACAAAGAAAACGACGTTCCTGTTCTCGAGATTCCAGCGGCGTCTTGGCGGACCCCTTTGATGGCTCGGCGAGCGTAATCTCCCGATATCGTTGACGAAGATGAAAGCCCGTATCGCGTCGCGTTTGCCCCGCGTGCCGGAATACACGATGATCCTCCGGCATCCATCAGCCAGGACACGTTGCCGTTGCGGTACGACAACTCCGCGCCCTGCCGCGGGGGACACAGATAAAGTTATCGGCATTTGTCGTCCCTTAGCGCCCCATTTTCGCTCGATGCATGGATCCCGGCGCAGCCAACTCCTCGATCTGGAATAATGTTTTTCTAGCTGGGCGGAGGTTGCCATTGATGGAACGCCGGCCGTTCTTCGCGGCAGTTCCTGCGGTCTTGATACCGCGCTTGGCTGCTTGGCCCCTCGAGCTGTTGCCTCGCATTCTTCGTACACTTTTTTCCCGGGGCAGGGTCCATTCTCACGGAGAGATTGAGACGTTCAGGAACACCACCCTCGAAAGGGACCGTGTTAGGTGGTACATTACTGTCTGCCCTGGGGGTAGATACCTTACTCGGAAATATTTTAAGGATTTCGAATGGAACTTTGGCGGCTCTTCGGTTGTAAGCGAAACGCGCGATTAGTAATTGATAAGATCGAGGGTAGTGGGGCGTAATTAATTGAGAGTGATTTGACATTACTGCGATCAATTAGCGTCGCTTCTGAAATTGATCTTCCTACAACGGCTCTCTGGATTTTCATGATCTAATTACAGTTAATTACATCGCGATTGTACCTCCGCGATTAAATTAGCTACACGTAGTTCGATGCTGTATTCGGCGTCGTTGCAACGTGTAACAGATATAATTTTCCTGGTAATTAATCACCTCTCATTTGCGAGATTCCAACGTGCGGCGCAGTGGATGTGCCGAGGACTTGAATAGCACAAGTTTGTAGGTATGCTGGGTTATTAATAATGCATATTTGCGTTCAATTAGAGGGGACAATACTAAATTGAGAATTGATTCGTTCATTCGCAAAATTCTCAACTAATACTCTCGTGATTTATTTGCGTTTACCTTATATTAAGATGAATTGGAAATTTGGTAACTTCATATCTGACTTTTTGAAATTGTAAAATAAAAATTATCGATGTATGGTTAGCAAGGGTTCGTTCTATCGTGTGAGAAGGTAATTGGTGTATTTTCTGGTGCAGTTCCCTACAGCAGAGCAATGCCAGCGGTTGATATTTTGCCAGAAGGCTTGGCAAGTATATCGATGAGAATATTTCCTGCTGGACGGCTGATAATCTGTCTATAATATCGAGAAATCTTCGTATAAACGGTACACTTACAGACATTTTCAGTTCCACCGGCTTGCCGTCGGTAACTTCGAAGCGAGCGACTCCGACTCGAGGCTGCAGGACATAAGATGGCACCACTCCGCGCCCTGAGACTTTCACGCGCCACCTTGTCTTCGTTTTGAATTCAGATACTTCGAAAGTCTCCTGTATCCATAGAAGAATAAATAAATCCCATTAATTCCACTCGATCAACAGAGAGAAACTTTTAACGATTCTTCTAATTGTCATTCAAACGAATTATAAGATTTATTTATTTTTTTTGGTACATTGGCCACCTTTGGGTAAATATTGTTCGCGGCTTTTGGCTCGCAGTGACGCCTCTGTACGCGTCCGTTAATTCTAATTCTTTAACATTGTTTCTTTGTTAACTGTATGAATTGTTTATTGTAAACTAAAGAGTCTTTAACCGTGGAACAAATAATAATAACTTCAGGGCACTGATGCAAAAAGAAACTTGTATGCACTCCGCTGATCGATTCGTATCGAACGAATCTAGCCACATTTGCATCGAAATATCAAAAATCTTCGCTCCTTCGCTAACCTTTCTCCCATCAACTCTTCAAATTCAGGCCATCCTTTAAACCGATCTTTCATTCATCTTCAGAAGAGTAAGTAGATGATAGAGAAACAACCGTATCAATACCATTAAACTCGATGTCCTAACTATTAAAACTCCCGATCCTCTAGAAGCATAGATCCCAGAAGTCACGATGCCCTGCGAATCCAAAACGCAGTCTTTCAAGCTCTGTCAATGCGCGTACAAGTGGCGATGCCGGTGCCTGATCCCACGCGAGAAGAAGCCTCCACCACCCTTCGATACCGGAAGAGAGCGTGACACAATCATTGGGATGCATCCAAAATTTTACATCGGCAGCCCAGATTCACCAGTTCTGGGGACGTACGATCCCGCGCCTGCCAAATGCAAGCCCCTTGCCACGAGGTACTATTGCGAGATGAGAAGAAGACCGACTACCCACAAGCTGAATTGTCACAGGAGCCAGGGTAGTCGCCCTCTCGCTCCACCCTATCCCATCCAAGAAGTCTTACTTTTTGGTTCTTCTGCGGCGGACTTTGTTGCAAGGAATTGGGTGGAGCGAGCGGGCGATTCCCCTTGCCCCTGTGACATTTTAGCTTGCCGGTAGTCTGGCTTCTTCTCATCTGGCAAAACTGTTTCACGAACCAATGGCCCTCTGATTTCTAATTGATAGTTGCTATTGAAAGCTCAGCTGGGACAGGGAACTAGAGACCGCGGAGTTCTCAGCAACGATGGGTGGACGACTCGCGGGGACGTACGGGTACCAGATGAACCTGTTAAAAACTGGACGAGGGCCGGGGACGCACGAGATCCTGCAGTGGCCCGAAAACGTCCTAGACAAACCTTGCAAAAGTATTCGAAGGGACATTGGCTTTGGAACCTGCCCGCTTTTCAAGCCTGCTTTTGAGTCCACCACTCCTGGACCAGGCGAGTGGATTTTAATGTACTGTATTTATTGTAGAAGCTTCGATACCTTCCACTGACACCTGTAATCTGTTTCAGGGCACACACGGAAGGGCCCTTATCACTACATGGACAAGAGGAGACGCGAGGGCTCCTCTTGCCTGCCCACTTTTGAGTACGATGGCCTGCAGCCCAGATTTCGAACGATTTTCAGAAGCTGGTCCCTGCCTTGTAATTTGTACGTGCTTTTAATTGACTCGCCGTTGAGAGTATACGAAGCTGTTGACGAATAAATGTTTCAGGTACGACGCGAAGCATCCCGACTCTCTCGAAGCTTCCCTGAGGAAAGTCACAGGGAAAAGGGGTCCCTACGACCTGTTCACAGGTGTGGCTGCATCGAAACATAATTAAGATCCGAGGCGATTTTTCTGTTCGCTGATCGACCGATTTTCTTTTCAGGACCGAGGGACGACAGCACTCTCACGGGCTACCAGGCATCTGCGAAATTGGAGGATAGCGGGGACTGGCCCAAATCGCTGCCAAGCGAGCTCGGCAGGCTGTTGCACAAGTCGAACTATTTTAAAGGACGTTGGACCACCTGTCCGAGGTATTCTCATTAAATTTATGGCCGTAGGAGTTATCAAAAGGTGTTGCACAATGTTGAAGTCACTCGACAATTGTATCCAGAATGTGCCTCTTGGATTCGAATTAGAGCATCAATCTGAGCACATCTGCCTCGCATTTCGAGACAATTATATCACTGTTCCGAGTAAAGGCCAGTAGCTATCGGGAATTATTGCGTTCTGGTAGATTCCCAAAGATATCGGGCAATAGGATGATGCTGCAAGATCTCGCGCTGAGTTACAAAGATCCCAGCCATCCAGGGCCAGGTCGCTATAACCCGAGAGAGCCCAGAAAGTCGAGGAACGCGAAGAATTATCCATTCGACAGTAACGTCGAGGACGTGAGACCTTATCCTTCGTCGGACATTGGTCCTGGACCAGGGAGATACAAGATTCGGGAGTGGGATCGTATAAAGGGGAATGGATGGACCTTCGTTTTCAAAAGCAAAACACCGCGGACAAATTTTATCTTCGTACCTACGCACAACGCTTTTTAGCTTCTCTCCGCTTTGTGGCAAATATTAGTAATAATTGCAATTGAATTAAAAATTTAAAACATGATTTCGGCGCGCAGTTTCGGTGAATTAAAAGAATAAAAGATAATTTGCAAATATAAGAAGTATGACTGCCAGTTATTCTTTTAATTGACCGAAACTGTGCGCCGAAATCATGTTTTAATTTTTTAAAAAAATTTTACGGTCGAAATTCCAACTTCATTATTGCAATTGAATATTGAAAATGACGAAATGTGGACTTACTTCTTCCTCGCGATCTTCGGTCGGCCGATAAGTAACTGGGAGCTTCAAAAGGGAGCCCGTTTCTATGGTCTTCCCAGGAGGCACGAAAAATGGCCCAAAAGGATCCAATACAGTCGCGTCCACCTTCACGTTCCTAATTAAAATATTTCTAATAACATCACCGTTCGGAGTAGCAGCATTATCGCTTCAGCGATTTTTATATAGACTCGAATTACTTGTTGGATATATTCTTGACGAACAGCAGCTTCCTGGAAGAGCTACCAATCGCGGTTGGTCCGAAAACTATTTCACAGTTCTGGTTGAGGATTAAAATTTCTGGCTTTGTCACAGGACAGATTAACTTCAGGAATAGAAGCTCGCTTCGCTTCGAGTCGTTCTTCGTCTCCAGATCAATCGTGCACGTGACGAAGATCGTGGAAATATATGGCTCGAAAGTCTCCAGCTCGACTTCTTCCAATAATTTTCTGAGATGGGTAGCCTCGTCGTCATCATCTGCCTTGTCCTTTCTCGCCGTTTTCAGTTTTCGTGCCTTTCCTGTTTGCAAAAGTGTAATCATTTTCACGGATGAAGTCTACATTCTTTTGGAATTTGAATTGCTAGAAATCGTCGGGTGCAGGATATATTCTGGGGACCCGAACAATTTCTCAATCGCAAAATGCATACCAACTTTTCGCAGAACGAAATCACGAGAAAAGGGTAAAAATACCAGTAATAAAGAAAATAAGATAAAAAAATAACAGAAATAAACAAATAAGATAAAAAATAACAGAAATAAACAAGCAAACATTAACATATTTAAATATGTGGCTTTTTTATTGCCATATCAGTAATAATATTAGATTATTATATTAGAAATTATATTGCAATTTCTCTTTTCCTCAATTTTAATCGAGTAACAAATTTCGTTCTCATTTTTTTCTTTTTTATTTGCTCTTTTCTTCAGTTTTCCTTTTTATGGGGCCGCTGTACATTACCTACCCCCAAATTCAAGCACAAGCATAAAACTATCTCCCCCACCTTTTCTCGGCGATTTTTCATCCCTTTCAGATTTGTCCCGCTTCTTCCTCTCTCGTTGCTTAGTATCCAGCACTGGTTCCCGGGGTTCTTCGACAGGCACGGGTTTCGGCAACTCTGGCTCAAAGATGAAGCTAATCTTGACGAACTCTTTGCTGTGTAGATCACCACACTGCGGGACAACCTTGACTGCATCAGACGAGGACTTGAATTCATAACGAGCCGTGAAGTCTTTCTCTTGATTCTTCACGATTCCGCAAGTGCAGTGAAGATAAGACGCCATGTTGAAGCCTCTCAGATGCACGGAGGCCTACATCGATCCATTCCATCAAACATTTAATTCCTATTTATCTCTTCCCGTTGAGCGACAAAACGTTTAGAATCTAGTTCGTTTACCGTGGAGAAGGAACCGCAAGGCGTTGCAGGGAACTCGAGAATTTGCTCGCTCATTTCGCAAAGCGTGTCCACGATGTGCACGAAAACATCGATCGCGTTTTTCTGCTCCCTTCTGTCAGGCCGCTGAGGCCTTTTCACTGAATCATCTGCAATTCCTGCAGCACCTAACGCGGAGTATAGAGAACTTGGGTATGCGAGTCCCTGGAGAAGATCTGATTACGTACTTGGGTCGTCTGTCTCCTCTATGAAAGCATCAATATTCGTCGAACCGCTGGCATTATTGGGATCCGCCTCGCTTTGGTAAATCTCCTCAGGTATCCTTTCAGTTATCTTCGAGTCCAAAGAGACTGCTGGAGGAACACCACGATTTACTACCATCATCGATCGTCTATCACAAAGCCTCCTCAATTCGTCGATTCTTCTCTGCTTCTTGTTCCCAGCGAGCTCGGCCAAACTCGTTACTTCTATCTGAAACCTGGCAAGACTCCCTGTGAACCCTTGGGAAAGATTAGCAGGCAAATTAAATGCGAAACAATTGCGCTGCTTGCATAAAGGGAAACGCATATTCACATGTCCGTCAGGCACGGGAAAGTCTGGGCACCAATTTCTTCGCGGCCCTGTTTGTCCATGTGGAATAAGAATATTCAGAGGGGGAGAAGTTACGAGTGCGCTGTTAATTGAAATTTAATAACCTTCGTTCACCTGCCAGACCGCTCACCCCGATCTCGTTTCCAGGGATATCAGTTATGCACGCGGAGTAAATCAGGCGGAGCCTGATAGCTTCTCCAGCCAGAATCGTGCCGAAACCGTGATTCGGTTGTATCTCCATGAATAGCGGCAGATTCAGAAAAGCGTACTCCTGGGTCGACAGGGAGTGGTTCGCGAGCGTTAATTCGGTGTACACCGATTCGTGCGTGCGAGCCAGGCCAAGATCCACGTACGCTGGTTCTGTGAAAGGAAGGAGACGAACAGTGACCGCTCGAGGGCCATTTTTAGTGTACGTACACACTCGCTTGTAAATGACCGCGGTGTACCTAGGATCAAACCGCGGCACGTGGTCAAATTCGCGAGGACTTTCAAAATCAACGGCGGTGGCTTCTCCGCATC
Source organism: Andrena cerasifolii (assembly GCF_050908995.1). Lineage (NCBI taxonomy): Eukaryota > Metazoa > Arthropoda > Insecta > Hymenoptera > Andrenidae > Andrena > Andrena cerasifolii. The sequence continues at coordinate 10,575,636 of NC_135129.1, forward strand.
CTTGGACACCACTTGCACGTGAACTGGGAACTCCAGCGTGCTCGACGTTTTGTCGTAGAAGCTGAAAGCACATCGCTTTCTTACGCCAATTTCTTGCTAGCTTTTTACTAGAGCCTTCTATTAACTACGAGCAATGCTCCTGGTTCTGTGGCTACGAAAAACTAACAGAACCGCTGCGAGAGGAAATGGAAGAAGCAGGAAGCGTGCGAAGAATTATTCTCCAGCCGCGGATTTTACTTTGGTGTTTTCAACCATCCCGGGGATAATTGTATGAAACGTTTCAGCGGAGGGAGAAACGGGGAAAGAACTTGTAAGGGGCTTCTAGGCTTCGGTGACAGAGTATTTCGCGTTTCTGGCATGGAAGGAGTATCTGAGCACTTGTGTAATTACGAGGAAATGAGTTTAGGTAGGAAGAAAACTCTATGGAGTGACAAAGTGTGCGACATATATGTTACTGAATAATTTTATGAAAAATCCTGTGAATTGCTACCGTTCGGATAATTTCAGAAAGTCGGATTCAGGTGTCAGCCGCACGCTAACTGCGCAGCGTGATTGGGGTTGCACAGTCGTCGATCTCGGATGAACTGTTACTCGATCCCCAAGACGTCTCGGCGTCTTCATCAGAACTTTGACACTGGTACGCCCTAAAGTAGACGTCGGATACAATTGTGGCACTTCTAATCACCGTCGAGTACGTTTTTAATCGCACCACTGTTAATAATGTTAAAAGTTTGCTGGCAGACGTCGGAGTCGATCATCGCGACGCCAAGATCAACGCAGGCTGGATCCAAGTAGATCTGGGAGCCCGTCGCTTGCGCCCAAATTGGCAAGTCCTATTTAGCAATCAATTAAACCCTTTTGTACGGTGCGTTCTCATAATTAATTTATATGAAACGCGAGCCACTGGGAACCTGTTTGCCAAACATCCTCTCGCCGCTGCAAAAGCAGATTTCCACGACTTCGTGGTGCAGGCCCACGTATCGTGGGCGAAAAGTGATCCTGAGGACACACTTGAATCTCGGAGGAACTTCTATCTGAAACATTTTCCTTGCTGTGTCCAAGCTGTTCTCGGCAGTGTTCTCTGTCTCGTATCCTCCACTTTCACCTTCGTCTGAAATGTAAATCGAATCGCTCAGAACGTTCATCAGATCTTCTAGCAATTTCTTCTAATTATGCAAGACACTCGAACTGACTGATGCACGAAGCGAGTGATTGTGCACTCTGCGCTTCCGCCTCGTCGAAGTGCCACACAAAGAAGTCCTTCCGGTGATCTCTTTCCCCGATGAGAATGGAAAATGGCTTTCCACCTTGGTTAGAGATGGTAAGAGTTCTTTCATTGAACTTTTCTTCCTCGAATTTCCAGATGGGGGCTGTGGGAAACCTGATGGAAATTTTCTGTCATTTTTGTTGTTATTTTTAAGCAATTTTTTATTATACTGTCTTTTAACGAATTGGATATGGGCAGAGGTGTGGGGCGTTGAATTTGCAGCCCTGAAAGCCAAACATGCAACTTGTTTGCCACCTGATTTCTTTGGGCTCCAGGACAGGTACAGGACACTCGGGTGTGCAAAGCACAGGAACACGAAATTCGTGGAAAGTTTTTGGGTCATCGGGATTCAACGTGAGAAAAGAAATCTCTGCTGCAACTTTCTCGTCGTTGATGGGTGAAAATTTCACGTTGACTGTCGTCTGCAGCCCAGGTTTGACTCTCACGGCGTCCATAATGTCGATCTGATTTTAAGAGAACCATCCATCGGGAATTTTCCTTCAGCAACTGACACGTAGCAGGGAGTGATTGATGTACCTCGACAACTCCTGGTTCCCAGGTCTCAGTGTGCACTTTGTTGAATCGCAGGTACGCCCATTTTGCAGTCTTGTTTGTGATTGCCACTCTTCGTGCATACTTTTTATCCAGTTTAAAGTCCTGATATAAGATTACGTGAATTACAGTGGACCACTTTTTGTCCTTTTATTATAGAATGGGAAGGTTCGTCGACCTTGAAGAAAGTTGAAATGAAATGCCTTACATCGAACACCACGACACTTGGGTTGGCGTAGAAACAAGTGTCTTTTGGAAAGGCTTCTGCTGTCGATGACATGGATTCTCTAATCATTAGGGATTTATCGAAATCGTTTTGATCGTCCGAGGGAACTTCTTCCTTCGGTTCATCGTTGATTTCAATCTTCGCTGCTTCTTTGGATTTACGTTGAGAGTCTTTGATTTTATCTTTCATCTTGCTAGATTGTACGACGTGCTCCTCAATTTTTATCGCTTCTTTAGTCTCCTAGAAATGATCTACATTTACTTGAAACCATAATATAGTACACTACTGATATTTCGTGGAAACATTCTTTACAACGATCGCAAGATCTGCCTCGACGATCTTTGATTGAGTCTGCAACTCCTGTCCTTCGGTTCGAGTTTCCTCTGTGGACATTTCCACGGAACTTTCTTCACCGATCTCTTCGAGTATAGTTTTCATTAGGCGTTTCCCCTTTTCTTTTTCCGCACCGACGCTTTCTGGTTTCCCCAGCAAACGAATACCGTTCGTCATCTCTCGAGTAATCTTTCGGATGATTTTCACCATTCTTTCCTTCCGAAGCTGTGCCTGCTTTCTCCTGTCGCGTTTGTACTTTAGGAGCTGCATTTCATTTCAATATTTAGGCGAGTCGTGATCATTGTGTTCGAAAAACTGCGAGGATCTTTGGCATGCGATGGAAAACTAACTTTATCGAAAACAACGGAATCAGAAGGTAGAGTTTCGTCGATCTTGTATTTCCATCGAATTCTGCAAGAAGAGGAGCATTTTTATCGTTTCTTCACTTGTGCTTGTCAAGTGTCTACTAGAAACCTCATAATATTCTCCAAATGAATGTTCTCCTTCATAATTTCCCTCTCCTTTAAGTGGCAGGTTCGATCCCATTCTTGGTTTGACAAACTGGTCTAAAACACCTTCGAATTAATTGCCTAGAATCGGTATTCTGTCCAACAGTTTTACCTTTAGTTTAAACACAGCGCTAAAGAACTTGCATCTTTTGTATTTGTTCAAGTATGCATCCCTCCTTTCATCCTCTTTCTTTAAGCGACGAAATTTCAACTTCGACAGTTTTGTTAATCTGTAACCTGCTTTCCAACGCGACCTTGCTGTAATTTGCTAATCATTAAGCAAGAATTAAATAATACAGGGGACTTTACTTGCACATTTATCAGTTTCCTTTGTAACTTGAACGCGCTTCGCTTTCTCCGCCGAATCTTTGCCCCTTCCGTGAACTTCCCACTATGCATAAGCCAGTGCATTAGTTCGAGATTCTATTTATTAATGCAACATCTAGCAATCTAACCTTTCCATCTTCACATTGCTTTCCCTGCTGGCACTCTAAGGATTCATCGAGAACTTTTCCACAAACTTTCGAAGCCTGTAGTCCTGATATAACACCGAGAATCAGTACTTCCTCCTGCTGTCCTTAGCGAGTGGAAACCTTACCTCTTACAGTCTGTTGCCTTTCTCTTTCGAGCCTCTCCGCGGTTTTTTGGTCGAACATACTTCTGAGCACCCGCGAAGGGACAAAATTTAACAGAAATGGGTCGCCTTTTCTCGCGTGTTTGAAGTTTCCCGACGTTCCCAGATTCTCGTCGAAACTGTCAGAACGGAGAAAAAAAAAGAGCGGAGATAAATCGAAGTTCTCCGTTGCAAGTTCTAAAGCGCCATTCCAAAAATGCGTCGAAATCTCACCACCCCTGGAAAAAACCCTTTAACAGATTCTAACGACGAAACTTCTCGTCTAGCGTTACAGTTTACCATCCCTCCCTCCTCTTGGTCCCATTGCCTCCCGTTTCGAGTCGCCCACCTCCAAGTAATTCCTCGACAAACAGAGATGATTCCTTCGAAACGATGCCCGCTTAAAAATCCGCGCGCACCCGGCGATCAAGGCGATCCAGGACCCCCAGGATCATAATGATTCATCCTGCGAGTTAGCTCGCGCCGCCAGCAGACTCATTATCCTTTTTCCCCTCCGGCGGACGGTTCCGTGAACGCGGCGAAAGCCGCGAGATATCTCGCGCCAGATGGAATCGTAACAGAAACGCTCGGGATAATGATGCACCGGCCGATTACACCGGCTGCACCGAATTCATAATTCATACGTATGCCCGCGAACTCTGAACCGGGGCCCGCCCGGTTCCATCGAGTTGGGGGACTCGTAATCGCGTGCTTTTTAAATGCTCCCCGCACCGTGGCGTGCCCCTTTCATCCCATGCACCCGCCACACACGTCACACAAGCCTGCCGGTGGGGTATTTCCGTCCCTAGCTGCTTTCTGCGTCTCGAAGCGCCGCTGGCAATTGCTGCCAAGAAAGGTAACCATTGCTGTAGCTGTACAAGTAGAATCTGCGCCCGAGCGCTTTTAAATTCGTCCCCAGTTGTTTGGAGAAGAGCGAGTAGCCTTTATTGATTTGAAATCGACATCGAGCTCCAGGAGCTACTCCAGACTCGGAAGCCTCGCAGCAGGATCTTTGAATAAGTATTACAGATCGTTTCCTATGAATATTCAAATGCCAGGCGGGAAGCAACGCATCCTACGCGGGATAGACAAAAAACGGACTTTCTCCAGCAGCCATATGTCGGATAATTTTGTAGATTGATGGAGAATTTCACGGAGCAACTGACACCCGTATAGATATCCCCGTAGGCGGAGGCTACGTCGCTGGCCGGGGTGAATTAATCGAGGCCCAATTGGCTACTAATAACTTTCTAATTTACGAGCAGCGGGCGCTTCGCTCTCGACACCTCGCTCCTGGTGTCCCGTCAGGCTCCGAGCAGCCAGCCTGCCCTCCGAATTCAATGAGACTCCTCCAAGTATATACCTCCGGCAATGCGGTTCCGAGAATTCGTGGGAGTGGCAGAAGCCGTCGCATTGTTTCACTCCCAGGCGACACCCAAGTGCCACTAAAATACTCGCCGGAGAGATTTCACCTGGGGAAGGTGCCCCACGGAGGTGTCGCAGGACTTTCGAAAGGAGGGTGGCTCGCGATACGGCACGCGCCCCCTGTCAAACAGCTCCAAACATTTTGAAAACATCTCAATCTTGTCGCGAGCTGGACCACGGGTGGGCGAGTCGCTCTCTCTCCGAGGGCCATTTGTCAAGCATCTTAAGGGGGTGGGTAGGCCAGAGATACTCTCCCTGTCCCTCTCGATCTTGGACAGAGGGTCGCGTGGCCAAACAGAAGTCGGTCGCCTGTTTTCTCCGATGGTTGGTCGTAAATCAGCCCCACAATGGGGGTGAACGCGTTCACCTTCCCCACTTGCGTCTGCAGGAGAAGCGTGGATCTCGGTGGAAAATCCTCCCCCTGGCACGTCTCCCGAAACGATTCCCTTGCTCGCTGGTAGGGCCGACGCCTCTCGCTCCTTCCCGAACGCGGGGGTTCCCTCGATCTGGCCCAAAGACCCAGTGGCCCTAAATTTTCGAAAACTGTGCCAGCCGCGAGAGCCTTTCTTCCGAGACTTTCTCACTTTTACGGCTGGCTACCGTAGATACAATGGGGGCCTCCGCCACGGGAGCCGCCTGGAATGATTCACGTAGCTGAGATCGCTACCGGTGTTCGTACGGGTTATAAAAGCATAAATTCTACCCGAATGCTCGGCCAACGTGCTGGAGGGCTGACAATCGAACTCGTGACCCGAATATTTCAAGGACGCAAGTTGGAAGGGAGGCAGGCTCGTCGCTCGGTTTTGGGGGTGCCTTCGCTTTTTCGTTGGGGCTGCCAGGGATCTTTGGGCAGTTGGAATCGAAAAAGAACGGTGCGAAGGATTGTCGCTGCTACGTTCGAGTGAGTTGAATGGCGCGTGGCGGGAGTGTGAGAATTTTTGAAAAGCATAGATCGATTGGACCTCGCAGCCCCGCGTCGAACTTTCTCCGGCGTTTCGAGCAAATATCCAGTCTGTTAGCGGACGGAAGCGGCGGTCACGCAACACCCAGCGTATTATCGATGCACACGTGCCTTTTGTGAAAAAATTCCGCCGCGTAGACGGTGGACAGCGGCGTGGCACGCTGGCGCGAGGGGAGGTGTGATGCGTTACAGCTGGTTAAACAGCTGTACGGGAGAAAGATAGCCGTGAACGCCGCGACAAATTTCAATACGAGCCCCCAAGAAAACCGCGTACGAAATCGAAGCGGCCCTCCCGCCTCCACTTTTTTTCTCCCCTTCGCGGCTGTTTATTTTTCGGTGAAAGCGAGGCGTCTCGCCTCCCTCGCGAGTCCTGGCCGCTCGTTACATCGTTATCTCGCGAGTAATTGATAAATAGGGCGCGAATCCATCTCCTTCTCCCTTCTGAAACTTAGAGAAAATGAACAGCAAGTGCGACAATATCTTAAACCCAATCCAACTTCTTCAGAATCTCATCCCAATGTTTAAAGTAGAATAAAGTGTGTTTCTGCGATTTCCGTTGCAGTTGATCGATTCGCATCCCTGCGCACTCTCCTTTGGACCAGCACGAGACCCAGTAGCCCGGAGGATTTTTTTAAACGAAGCCGTTGAAAGGAAGGACGACCTTGGCCATCGGGATTATGATGTCCCGGTAACCCACATTGCCCCGGAGAAATTTCCAAAAGCCGCCTTGGCGGAGTAGGAGTAGCCCTTGCGAGTGTTCGGGACAATGAGGGCGGCAGTAGGTCAGCAGAGGCTAGCTCGTCTTGACGCTAAAGGGCCAAAGGGCCAAAGGCGAACAGCGGCACCGCAAGGTCTCGTAAATTTTATTAGCGCACGGTGGCCGTCTGTTTTTCGTGAAAACGGCCCCACGGTAGCTGCATCTCGTGGCCAGCCTAGAACACGGATGCTCACGTTTTATTGCCGCCTGAGGTGGACGGAGAATCGAGATTCGACCAGCTCGATTGCCCCCGCATAAATCAAGCGTCGAGTGTCTTCCACGAGGTATGTACTACCTTCTTAGAAATCGTTTTACCATTTACTAGGAACGGTAACTTTTCCAGTTAACAAGTAGCCAGAGGGTATCTATAAACATTTTCGAATTGCCTATTCTTGTTCACTTTCGTATTCAGGCAGTAATAGAATTATTAGACCCCTATATTATTCGCTGGAAGGAATAATTTGCTGCAGTACCTAAATCGCGTGGCGCCCAATTTTGGAAACAGTATGGCGTCCGAATATTAAAGTCGGAGCAACCGTGTGGATGCTGAATGGTTGGATCGGTTCGACACCGATCTATTCGCCTATCTAGTTAGAAATGGGTGTTGAGAAACCTGCTGTATCACGGTTTAAAAAACGACCGATGCGAGTTTAAAGGATGCCGAAACACCGGTAGCGACTATTAGGCTTTTTTTTCTGTAATTAGTATCATCGAGAGGGCCGTGATATTGCGGTCCATTTCTTCGCTCGAGACGTGATCGGTATTTACGGATGCTCTGATTACGGTGCCCCGTGGCATATAACAGGCTTCCAGATTGAAACGAACGTTAAGGCGATTTATTTCTTAATTTCAACAGAACCAAGCTATTTTCGCGCAGCCTGTATCCATATTCCTCGCTCAGTAGCCACTGCCAATTTAAAAGCGACCAGACGAGCAACGAACAGCCGTAAATCTGTGCCATTAACTTTTTAATCCCCTGCGGAACACGGGTTTGCGTATCGTTCGTTTTCCATTCCATTCGGACTCATCTTCACACGTTTATAGCGCCCAGGTGGGATTCAAATTAGTCGAGCGTGTGGAGCGCTTCGCGTGCTTCGAGTAGGAACTGCGCGACAAGTTGCCTGGCAAGTAACGTCGCAGCTAGTCCATTTGCCAGAGAATTTTCGAAAGCTCGCGTTCGGGACCGTTGTCCTCGAAGGCGAAAAGACGAGAATGGACAAAGGACATTTCACGGGACTTAGCTATAAAATTGGCCATAAATACGATCGTAAAGTCCCCAGTGCACGTCCTTCGGGACACGGCTCGGGCCTCTGACCCTTGTTCTCGGCCCTCTTAACTTCTCTATTGCACTTCTCTACCTTCCGTCTCTTCCACTCGCTCTGCTCCTCTTCCTCGCAAACAGTTTTCAGACTTTCATACACGAATCGATTCCAGATCGAATGCACTTCGTAAGGGGTTATGCCTAGTCAGGCGGTCGAAAAGAGGCGAATATTTGTGAATTTTTTTTGAAGCAGCGGAAGCGTATAATTTTACAAAACTTTTTGCGTTTTAAAGAGCAACATTTAAAGAACATTTGGTAATTTTTTCGTAGAAAAATATTTACGTTTATAATAAAATAACAAGCGACATCCAAGAAGCGTTTTTAAAAATTTGCTTTCGCGGTGAGCACAGCTATTCGTAACCAGATTATCTAAAATGAACAAACAAAAAAGATTTCGTTAGTATATTAATGTATCCTCAGGTTGACGGAGAGAATTTTCCGAAATATTAAGTTAAAACAACATGGCAGCTATTTAAAGTTGAAATCCTGATTTTTTCGCGTAATTTTTGCAGGAAAAAATCAGGATTTCAACTTTAAATAGCTGTCATGTTGTTTTAACTTAATATTTCGGAAAATTCTCTCCGCCAACCTGAGGATACATTAACATACTAACGAAATCTTTCTTATTTTTTTATTTTAGATAATCTGGTTACGAATGGCTGTGCTCACCGCGAAAGCAAATTTTTAAAAATGTTTCTTGGATGTCGCTTGTTATTTTATTATAAACTTAAATATTTTTCCACGAAAAAATTACCAAATGTTCCTTAAATGTTGCTCTTTTAATCGCAAAAAGTTTTGTAAAATTATACGCTTCCGCTTCTTCAAAAAAAATTCACAAATATTCGCCTCTTTTCGACCGCCCGACTAAGCAAACCCCTTAGCGCTCCTTAATCCTCCGAAGTCAACCAAAAAGAATTCGAGCACCGAGACTGCGGATGCTTTTCTAAAATATTTCTCCGCCAAAACTTCCCGAATTATTTCCTCTATTTATTTGATTCGGGCAAGGTGCATCGTGCCTTAAAAATCTACGTAGCGTTGGAGGGAAGCGTGGAGGTCCATCGAGAATTTTTTTCCCCCCAGGGAAGCTCGAGCCTCGACAGTAAATCAAAAAATTTAAGGTCGTAGCCTCGAGCAGGAACTGGAGGTTGAAGCCCTTTGACGCGGGGCAGCGAAATCGTGGAATCCACGACGATTTCCTCTGGTCGGACGACGGCCACACGCCGGCCACCATTGGGCACTGGGCACCCCCATAAACTCATCAACTCGTAAAAGTTGATTTTCGCTCGTATTCCCGTGCCGGCGACCTCGTAAATTATAATACATAATAATATACACGCGAAGAGACGGAGGGTCGAGGGCACGAGGGCCACGACTTTCCTTAACCTGGCCTCACGCCCTCGCCCCTCTCCTAACGGAATTTTCCTTCAAGTTTTTCCTAGTTTTTTCTTCTCCTTAACCTGCAGACTTTTAACAGGCGGCGTCCTTTCTTCCTCTTCCCCAGCCATCTGCCGATATCCATCCGGATGGAAATTATTTTTGCAATGGAACTCCACGTCCCTTTTTACTCGAAAGCAGCTCCCCTTTCCCCGTCGCGATTCAATGCCATTCTACTCGGAAGCAATGGTCCCTAGATCCCTAAATTAACTATGTTTTCATCACTCCGCGTTAACTCCTCAGGCATCCCTCCGAGCTTTAGCGTGGCGGAAAATTCGAAAAAATGGTCACAGTTTTCCGACGCGCTCGTTTTCCACGGCGAGGGCGGGAGGGTGAGACGCGGGGGTATGCGTGACGCGGACGTGGCTGTAGCAGAGATCAAACGGCGACGCGCGATCGCGCGGCACCCTCAAAGGGACGAAATACGACTTCCTCGTTTCTTCGTCTTATTTGCCTGGGTTTCACGAACCGGCGAACCGGGGCAAGAAGAAAGAAAGCAGCGACGTGGCGAACCTTCTACGGTAAAGTCCCTAATCGCGCGTGCACAGAGGCGGCAATAAACCTCAAGATTTCCCGTGCATTACGCGCGACAGGTTTATCGAATCGATCAATCAAACGACACCTAAAACAAGCCCCCTGTTTCTGTCCATCGTTTCGACGTTCAACTCTGTCCCTCCGGAGGGAAAAAAGGGAGCGAAGTTTAAACCGTCGAGCTCCAGAAGCATCAATTACCATCGAAAGGTCCTTCGAGGAGAAACTTGTTACCAAATCAATTATCGAATTCCCTTAATCACTATGCTCGAATCATCGAACCCGCGCGCCGGCTACTCGGGGGCATTTTCGCGGCAAATTTTCAAAGGGCCCCAAGGAACCTCCAGGTCGGTACAAAAGGCGAATTTCCAAGGAACCGAAACACCCACGTCGAGGGCTGGTCGGTTGGTGGGATCGAACGGCCGGCCTCCGTAACGCCCACGCCTCGTTGCGATCGAGCGGCGGCCTCTGTGTAGTGGGGCTCCGGTTTTATTACAAGCAGAAAGTGGGGGATAAATGTCAGCGACTCGAGTCGCACCGGGGTTAATCCGGAGTCCGAGCCGTGCTTTACTCCGATCGCAAGAAACCGCGGGATCGATCCTCCCCCTCCCCCTCGATGCAAAAACGCCGCGCTGCTTCGCCTCCGCGTTTCCACCCCCTTCGGCGGTTTTATCGACGTTTCGAAACGGAGCGGCGGCTACCAAGTGTGACGCGCCGCGATAAAACCGATCAGGCCCCGGCCGCGATGAGTTTTGAAATTAATTAACTCGGCCACGGTTCGTTGGTGATCTCCTTAATCACGAAACTGCCGAGGTGTCCGCATCCAGCGCGAAGTTCCCCGCGATTCGCTTGAGCGGAGCTCCGCCACGGACGCGTCGCCGATTTGTCCGTCGTTGTTGTAATTGTTCGCGATCGGTTCCATCTGCCCGCTGTTTGCTCGGCTTTCGAGCCCGATGCCACCTTTCTTCCTGCCGTTTCAAGCCAGGCGTGCCAGCTCGAACCGATCTTGTCGATCTCGCTCTCTTATTAGGAGGGATGGTTTTCCGTACGCAGAGCCGCAACAGGTGTTAATAGCGGGCAGGTTCCGAGGGTTCGTTATACCAGGGACTCCTACCGGTACGAAAAATACCGGTATTTTTTGGTTGTACCATCGCAACCCTTATAGAAACCGAAATACAAAAATACCGGTATATTTACCTATATTGAGCGGTAATTTTTTCGATTTTCTTATTCTATTACAATTTTCAAGATATTTGTAAGCAGAGATTTAAGACCGGTGTTATTTTATTACTGCTATTACGTTACCAAAATTATATCCAAACCGATATAGAACTGAAATCTTTATTTGCATGATACAGTCGCCATCAGTTTTATCTACTTCGCCACAAGAAGTACGAAATGCAGTAAAAATGAAGGCAAATTTGTTCAGAGACAATCTGAATAAACAGTTAAACGGAAAATTACTGTCTTTAAAAATCGATGCTGCGACCTGCATGGACCGCTTATTTCTCGGGATCAATGTACAATATGTAGATGGTACAGAAGTTGTTTTAAATGCATTAGCAGTAAAAGAAGTATGCAACAGACATACTGCTGAAAATATGAAAGAAATATTAAAGAACGTACTGCTGACTTACGGAATATCTGTAAACGAAATTTATTCGATCACGACTGATAATGGTTCCAATATGATTAAACTTGTGAAACCAGTAGGAACTGATCAGACGGATTTCGAATCCGACAATGGTGAAGATGACAGCGATAGTTTAAATTCATTTTTACAAGAGGAAAACCGAAAAATACCGGTATTTATTTCGGTACGAAGTCCCTGGCGTAATGCCGGTATCCAAATAATACGGTTTTAAGTCCCTGCATTACACAGGGACCATTTTCCGCGGAAAAGACCCGGCGCCACCGCGTGCTTCGCCCCCACTTCCGTCCTTTAGGACGGGCCAGCACGCGTGCCGTCGTAAAAACGTGGAAACTGTGCGCACGCTAACGGGATGACCGTAAATTCGTGAAAGCAGGGACAACTGCTCGGGAATATCCCAATAAATGCATAAACTGGCGTCGTAAATGAGTGAGCGTCGGCCGTTCCAAGGGTGAGCGGAAATCAAGTGGCCGGAAATTTACGATAGCTCTGCGCCCCGCGCGCTGCGCCTCAGGCCTTGAGAGGAGAGGGTGCGCGCCGCTCTCGCGCTGGAAAATTGAAAGACGGGCACCGTAAAACCGTTTAATGGTTATACGACCGTGGAACTCGAAGGGAGCCAGAAACTGGAGCTGATTATTAGCATCCAGGCCCCGAGATTTCACCGTGAATTACGACTAATTGTTGGAAACAGTGCGTATCGGTTCCTCCTTTAATGCCTGTTCACTGTTCGCGCAACCCTTTCGAACGGCGGCTCCTCTCTGTGACTGGGAACCAGTGAATCTGGAGGGCCCTTTTGGAAGTTATTGGAGCCATCGAGCTGGGCTCGGAGTAGAAATTCGAGGATCGAACTTGAGAAGGTACTGGGAGGTTTCGAGTAGCATCGATGGGAGTTTAGTGGGAGTATGCGGTAGGTGGCTCGCTATTCAAAGACTCTAACATCGATTTACCGGTAAATATTAGAGATCCCTATTTCACGTGTATTTAAATACACGTGTATTAAACGTATCTGTCCCTGAATCCGCGTATCTTTTAGTACACGGGTACCCGTGCACTATTTCACGTGTATTTAAATACACGTGAATTTAGATACTCGTGTATTTAAATACACGTGAATTTAGATACTCGTGTATTTAAATACACGTGAATTTAGATACTCGTGTATTTAAATACACGTGAATTTAGATACTCGTGTATTTAAATACACGTGAATTTAGATACTCGTGTATTTAAATACACGTGAATTTAGATACTCGTGCATTTATAAATACACGTATATTAACGTATCCGTATTTTGATTCGTCTGATTTTTAATATCTATAGATATCCCAGAACTCTGGGGGATTGCGAAATTCATAAAAGAATTAATGTATTTAAATATATTTACTAGAATAATATGCGGAAAGTATGGTTTTACAAATTTTCAGATCGTAACTAATAACACAATTATAAAATTAACAAGATTTATTTAATCGATTACCTATTTCGATACAAAAAATTAAGGCATTACTGGTAACAAGCGAGCTTCTTTTTAGACGCAACGATAATCCTTAAAATTGAAAAACATCACTCGGTTTTATTACACTTATTGCTTAAGTGACCGCCAATGCCCATTCTCCCGTAGTTAATGCCCAATTCTGATGAAAATACACGAATACGTTGATACACGTGTATTTAAATACACGTGAAATAGTGCACGGGTACCCGTGTACTAAAAGCTATACGGATCGAGGTACGGATATATGTAATACACGTGTACCCGTGTACACGTGTCTTTTTACTACACGTACCATACCATGGTCTCTAGTAAATATCGAGAAATACGTAATTTATCAAATTACCGGTGAAAATTTCGCGATTTACCGGTAAAAATTGGATGCCTAGCAATGTAGCGCATATATACAGCGCATAATTCCGTCGACATCTACTAAGTTATCAGTGAAAGAAAAACTTCAAACCGATTTACCGATTTGCAACCCCTAAATGGGAGTCGACACTCTGCACGGAGCAACGAGGGGATACGAAAAATCTACAAATTCTCCGTGCACCTATCAGTTGTCTGGAGAAGAGGAGGGGCCAGTTCCCGAAGAATAAAGCGCCGAGGCGAAAGCCACGGGAATCATCGAGCAGCAGAGGCAACCACAAAACAGCGCACAATTATCCGCGTACCGTTCGCAGGGGCCAGGAAATCGGCAAGGAGGATTAACAGCGTCCGATGGGCGTGGTGGCCGTTTCGGCGAAGGGGACATTTTGACGAATTTACAGCTAAGCGTGTCTCGAACGAACTTGCTCGTTGTAAATTAGCGGCTCGTTGCGTGTATCGTCGATGACCACCGCAGCTCCTCGATGCTCCTCCGCACAGTTCGATGCTAAACAAAGGGGGTTTGCCTCCTAACCGCCGCCCACTCGTCCCATAGTACACCATTCTCTCCCTGTATTGGCCCCGTGGGACCAGTTAATGGACAGCCACCACAAGCGGTCACATGACAGACAAGGGGGATTACCGGATTAACCGCGAGGACGGGGCACCCTCTGGCTGAAAAGCCGGGGCCATATTAACGGAGGATTAGGCGGACTGTTGGCACTCGGTTCGCACTGCGAATTGGCTAAACTTTCGAGGTAATCTGGTTAATGGTGTCGTTGCCCACAAAGATCCAGTGGACGGCCTGCGCAAATGTTGTGGTAACAACAGGATTAGGGTGGGCGACGCGTCGCATCTCTTTTGGCGAGGCCGAGGGTGTGTCTCCCCTGCTGGATTGCTCGGTGACATGGATCGCCGGTGCACGTTGCCTGGTGCTTTTTGGCGTCTAGACTGCTTAGGCCAGGGTCTAGAGGATGGTCGGTTAATATTTCCATCCGCGTGTGACGGTTCTAGGAAACCTAGCAGGCCGAGGCAGATCTGGGAAGGAAACAAATGTACTTGGACACCTAGCTGTTCGGGGGAAGCTGGCAAAGGGTGGGAAGGGGACGTGTTCGGCCGCCGAGGCGAGAAACGTCCACGCCGAAGTCGAGAATACTTTGACGAGCATAAGCGGTCGCAATTAGGCTGGTAGGAAGTTTCCACGGCCAGATAGGCGAGGCGAACGCGCGTTACCACGGGCACACTAGCCGCGGAAACCGTGTCTCATTAATTGCCGCTAATAATAGGTGCGCACCCCGCGGCGTCGCGTCGCCAACACGTGCCTCTGTTTATTCCTAGTCGCCGGATCGGTCTTCACACCTGATGGCATCCGTGAAAACGGCGGAACATCCGTCCAGTCGCCGAAAACACCGCCGATTGAGACATTTCTGCTGGATCTAGCCTTGACTGATGCATACGCTTCGTTCCGCCCGAACTCTTCTCTTTGCGCGCTTTCTTCAAACGGATGCGTGCAAGTGCGCTCCGGGATCGCTTCTTGGGGGTCTCCGAGGTTTTACGTTCCGAGGAAAGCGCGCCGCTTTTCAAGAATCAAGTCGGAGAATTTATTTCGTCCCTGCCAAAAGCCCCGCGTGCTTCCAAGGAACCAGCCACTGGAGGGAGCGCAGCGCAAAGGAGCGAAGCTGCCGTTTTCATCGTTCATCAGCAAGCAGAACAAAGCTCGCCAGCCTCCGCGCGAAACTGTGGAGGAGCGTCGCGTTAACCCCGTGTGAAACTACTCGGAAGAAGAAGATTTCCTCGGGGTGTTTCGTACGGCGACGGTCATCAATCTTGCCGCGATTTCGTCCCCGAGTCGGACATCCAGCCACGAAATCCAATTTTCTTGGGCGGTGGTGCAGCGAGATCAGCGGGGGCACCGATCGCGCGGACCAATTGGCTCCTAATTTAAGGATGGCGTCGAACAAAAAAGCGTAGTAATTTCGTGGCTGGTCCAGGGAGAGAGCAGCGACGAGCAGCGACGACCGGCGACGTGGCAGCGACGACGAAATGGTACCGGTCGGGAGTGGTTCGCCGTTGATAAATTAATTTGCACCGGAAACGGCTGACAAGGAAATGACGCCATTACATGCTACCGGGCGAGCCGACGGGGTTCCTCGTCCTTTGTTCCTCCGGCATTAGCCGTCGCTTTTGTTCCCTTCGCAGGGGCCAGTCTCGAGCCGCGGCATTTTTTGGCAATTCCAGCAAACGACGGCTATCGATGACGGTACCTCTAGTTCGATATAATCCACACACCACGTTGACGGTCCATTTTCGATGGAGGGTGGAAATTCTTCCGACAGAGAATGGTGTCCGTGAAGCTTTCGATTGCTCCGGGTGCTGGGCCAGTTTTCAATAATTTAGTTTAGACTTTCGGAGCACAGGCGAAGAATACGTTCTAGTGCGGAAAGAGACGGGCGAAATAGTGATACGGGAGAAGCACGGGCCCGCGATGGAAGGCGAGAGAGAAAAAAAGGAGAGGGCTAGAGCGAGGTGGAGAGAGAGAAGAGGGATGAGAAAAGAAGGAAGGACGACGATCTCATTTCGAAACGTGAATGAGCCGGCGGCTACCTCAAACGAGCAGCTCTCCGGCCTCTCCTTTTTCTCTTCCCTCCTTCCCACCTCTTTTTCTCTCCCCGTCTGCCTCCTCCTCTGCTCCTGTTCCCTCTTCTTCTTCTTCTTCTTCCTTTTTTTTCTCTCATTCCTGCTCGGTAGATTCGAGTTTTTCCTGGCACAACAATGGCCGTCCCGGCGCGATCCCGCCGCGTCGCTTCTAACACGGGCAGCCGAGGATCAGATGATGATGCACCACCTCTATCCAGATAATGACTAATCAAGACACTCGGGAACGAGCTGCCCCGGCGTTCATTGTTTTCTCGACGGTCCATCAGCGCCCGGGCATCACCGGGGGAGTATCCCCGCGCGTGACAATCTAACTATGTAGATAGCGATCGCTGCCTCGTCTTAATTCCAACTATCGCCGTGTATTGTTTGCTGTTTGTTCAGCGCTGTCTGACTCGGTCCTCGATGTATTCCACTGGCTCCATCGTTTCGCTTTGGACCGACGGCCAGTTTCATTTTCATCCCTCGTGCTTTCTTTGTCTGGACTCGCGATGCCTGGCGCTGGCCTCTGCGATGTAGCCTGCACTTTTCTATCTTCTGGTGTTTGCGCGTTCAGGTTCGATTTTTACGCTACTGGTGCTACGTACCGGTGATCGGTGCTTCTCCCTCTTTGTTATTAATAGCGAGTACGCGAAGCGGTGGAAGAAGAGAGAAGTCTGTACTCCGTGGATGAATCTGTTCCAGATGAAAAAAAGGAGGGAAAGGAAGGGCGATTTAACAGCGAACGCGATGACGTCCCCGTGCTGACCGGTAATGGGCCCACGTCATCGTGTCTGTGGTTAATTAAAACGATCGCTCGGAGAGATCGGGATCATTTGTTTAGCGATCGTGCACGGAGCGGTTATCTGGCCGTTACGATCGTGCCGTGTCGGATCGCAATCAGCTACCGGATTTAACATACGAAGAAATCTCCAACGGTCAAGGGGAGGAAAGGGAGGGCGAATTCGTGAACGGTCTACACGATCGTTTAACGAGGATCGAGAGCGTCGAATTGCAATGAAATCGAGTCGAACGCGGAAGCAATTTCTCCCTAAATCCACGCCCCTCCCGACGCACAAATTTAATAGCAATCCTCGAGATTCGTCGAGCAGCGTGGCCACGGATAATATTCCCAAATAGAGTCGTCAGTGCTCGAGATGCTGCGGAGCAGCAGCTTCCACGCGGAAAAAGCGGAAAAAGCGAAAAGCTCCGCGAGAAAGCCATCAGGCTCCGTAAACGCTGGGACAGCTCGCGAGCGGGGGGAAGCAAGAAGTCGTCGAAAGGGCAAAAAAGGGAGTGGAAAGCGGGAATCAGGGGAGGAAGAGCAAGATCGTCCGTTCAGAGGCGCGTGAAATGAAGCCTCACGCCCTTGGATGATTCTGCGCGAGCCGGGGCGTATCGGCGGGGCAGACGAATTTTTCGCGCCTAGATCGGCCCCGGGAACGTCGAATTGCTTAGAGAGGAGCGCGGTTAATTACTTGGGGTCCCCATTATCGGGCACAATGCGGCCTCGGGGCCCTGCAACACCTCTCTTCTCGCCTCGTTCGATCCGCCGCTGCCGCGCCGCGCTGTTTCGTGGAGGGTGAGGTGTTTTTGTTTTTACCTAATTTGCCCGATGGTTTGCAGCGGTGTGGCGAAGAGGGTGGGCGGGTGAGGCTGTCGCCTCAGCCGCCATTTCTCGGCCCTGCCAGGATACCCATCCGCGGAAACATGTCCAGTCATCGACGCTTGATCGAGCCGACGCGGATACCCTCTCCTTCCCTTCGTCTTCTTCTTCTTCTTCTTCTTTCGTCAGCCACTTGCTCCTGCTCTTCGTTTTCTCCGCCGGCCTCTCTCCTGCCGCTCCTTTTTCCTGGACCGTCGACGGTGTCCTTTCTAACGGTAACGATCTCTATCCAGAGGCGGGAATGGGCTGGTTTTTCAGCGGAGCGATGCAACAGGTTTCGATAGGGAACGAGGTAATCTTCATGGCGGGCCTCCACTTTGAAGTGTCGACGATCTCCCGTCCGTTCCTTCACTTTCATTCGTACAAACTCGCCGAAGGTGCTCAGGAAACTGCGCGAAACGCATCTGCCTGTCGAGTTTCAGGTGTCGAAATCTGCATCGAGGGTGACCAACCCGTTGATTCCGCGCTCGTCCCTCGCGCAATCCCCCGAAACTCGCCGCGTTCAGTGCCTCGCGAGTGTAACACACTTACGCGTGCAGGCTCCAGAGACTCCTTAGTTCCTCGACGAAACGTACAGTCGCCTGCGCGAGTAGGTGGAGCGAGTCGGGCGGAAAAAACCAGTTGAGTACCGCTAGCCCGGTAGCCTGAAACTTTAATTAATGATGTTGGAGTCCTGGTTCATTCATGCCCTGAAGAATTCCGAGCGCCCGGCCAAAAACGAAGAGAGTCTCGGGGGCCGACGAAACGAGCAACTCGAGGTCCCGAATAAAAATTGGGGCGCATTGTGGGCCTCCGGTTTTTTTTCGGGCGACCCGCTGCGCCCCCGGGGAAAATTTCATATTCTTCCGATTTTTTTTCCCTCCGCCCCGGTACGCGTCCCTCCGCCGGCACCTCCGTCCACCGGCTAATTCCAGGAGCTTGATTAGTTTTACCGTACAACGAGGCTTCGCGCCTGCGGCGCGCCGAAAGCCGCTCTCATTTTCGTGCATAATGCCGCGAGGCGAGGGGCGAGCTTGATTGACGCGCGCAGTACGGTGGGCCGGGGCACGCGAGGGATAAATAACGATTAATTTCGCTGCTCGACAGAGGACACTCGATGCCGGATTTTCACCGCGGACCGGAGAACGGAGGGGAATCGTCATGCATTCCCTGGGAAATAAGGGGCGAGGAAATGGGATGGTTTTCTTCTGCCGGCGAGCAAACGCCTGTGTAATACTGCGTTTCCTTTTTTCCTTCCGTTATTCCACTTTCATCCGCGATGGTGCAACAGAAGCCCAGTGTAAACAGACGAGGAAGCGAGACATTAGAGAGGAATGAATGCCCCGGGGCGTACAGAATCAGTAATCTCGCGCGTTCGGTGTGCTCGCCTTAATGCTCTCGATGCAACTGCGCCGCAGCCTGCACCGAGTCTTCTTTACCTTGGCTACGTTTCCAGATTTCTGGGAATTCCAAGCGCGGAACTGTAAAAACTGTACGTCTCACTTCGACTATAAAATCGAGAACTAAGGGAAATGGCCCAGTGGTGGAACAGTTAAGGAAGCAGTTGTGATAATTGCAATTTGTTTTATATGTAAACGGTATGCAATTGTAACTAAATATGATTATTCGAAAGCGTAAAATTTCTAGTTTCAGATAAATTAACAAGAATCTACATTTGCTAAAGGAAAAGTTTTAAATTAACTAAAACATGAAACTGCTCATATGGCCCAGTAATTAAATGAAATTTATAGCGTGCCCCAGTCATTAATTATCAGTGTCCCAGTTATTGAATATATATTTAATTTAACTGTTTCTATCAGTTAATGATAAGAAATCAATATGGTAATATTTTGGGGTAATTTTATTTATAATAAATTTGTGTTAAGTTCTTTATTATTTACCCGAATTAATTAATTTGGGTTTCCTTAGTCGTTTATAAAATTGTAGGTGATGCTAATATTATGACGTGTTTGAGATTAATTATCCTAATAATTCTTAAACAGTATTATATTTTTTGTATAGCTATTATTAACGTAAATATATAGGATACAAAAAATACTTCAGAACAATAAATGTTAATAATCTCAAAACTTCACTGAGTACTGGCGTCTCTACCAGTGCTTAAACACCATTAAACACGCGTTTAATAACTGGTCCGTGTCATGTTTTTGTGTACTAGTAGATAAACGCAATAATTTCAATATTGAAAAACAAAAAATTAATAAGACATCCAATTAATTTGCAGTTCTTCAACATTTAATAAATCCAAACAACAGTACTATTTCAAAAATGATAAAATAAGTAATTACAACCTTAACAAAAATACTCTCTCGCTTGCTTGAGCCCATTAGGTAAGAAGCGAGATTGAAAATGTTGAAGCTGTTCTGTACAATAATAATTTCTCATGATATAACTATTCAGTTATGTAAGCTTATAATTGCATCTAATATTTCAATCAATTTAAACGTTGCAAATTAGTAAAACTGTCATTATTAACAAAATTTCTTCGCAGTTTTTAATTATTGGGCCTCGTATAAGCACTGGGCCATTTACCTTACTGCAGTTTCGTCCAACGCGTCACGGGGGAACGGAATGGCAAAAAAAAAAGAAACTTTAGGAGACGTAGGACAGGTATGAAAAAATGAGAGGGGAACTGGGGAGAGAGTGGTGGGCACAGGTGGGTGTCGGCTTCGTTTGTAACGCGAGACCTGCGACAGCCACCTTCCCTCCCTCTCGCCTTCTCGGTCTCCACCCTCGCAGTCCGGGGCGACTCGAAAAGTCCCGTGTCCAGTATGAAATCGAGATCGCAGTGTAATGGGATTTCGTTGTTTACACAAGCCTCGAACGCGGGGATCTTGTTGCGAGCGGGACTTGGAGGTGAGCGAAGGAGTCAGACGGGGGTGGATTACGGTGTCTTAATTGCGGAGGCATCATTATGTAATAAAATCTGACGCGTGCTTGCAACCAATTTGCGAATTTAGTCCCTCGCTTCGATTCCCGAATTCAGACAATCGAAGCGCCCGCTTCTGCGAAAGCGAATCTTTAATTCCTCCTCCAATCTCCAGGGGCGTGCAGGCCGTCGCTTGAATGAGACATAAGCCGTCGAAAGAAATTGTAGGGTAGTTGCAAGCGGTTGTTGAGCGACCATCGCGCGCGGAACAGGTGAAAATGACGACGTGGAAATGCTCGGGCCGCGTATCCGAAGGTTTCAGATCATGATCTCGGTGATTTCCAGTCACGCTGCGCGCCAACACCGTTCTCGGATAATAGTCCTCGGCGAAGTTAATCAGCGGGACTCGTTCCGACCCAGCTGGAGTCACTCCCAGGCGTTTTTGCGGGTTTTCATCAGAGGACCGTGCAAAAATTCTGAATAGCTCGCGCGGGAGACGTATCCTCGCGGGTCTCTCGAGTAAATCGATCCCCGGGCAACGATATCGAGGGTCGCGGGCGCGGGGGGGGGGGGATGCTGCGGCATGATAATAAGATTAATTCTAATGCTCGGGGATTACGTAAGGCTGCTTTCGAGAAGACGGAAGCACCGTCACCTTGATGGATCGCCGAACGCAACCCGTGACGCGCACAATATTGCGTTCCTCCCATTTTTTTTTCCCCCGCGAGAAATCTAACGATTTCTGGGCGCAGTGTGCGCGCACCTGCGAGAGTGCATCGTATGCGTGCACTCGCTGCGAGCTCAATGGCCCGTGTCGGTTTGCATCACGAAGACGAAGACGCTGCTGCGGTGCGATGGAATGCTCGCGCGTGCCTTCTCCGTTCTTTGTCGAAAGCACCGGCGTGCGTCACGCAGCGAAATCGCACGCAGCAACGAGGGAAACGTGACGAGCAATTACCCGGCGAACTTGAACGGACACCGGCGCAGCATTGAACGGTCTCCTTTGCAGTGGGTTCTTGCAGCCGATTTATTTTCCAAACGTTTCCCTGCTTCTTTTCGAGAGGGTGTCCAAGCGTTAAAGCCTGTAATTCAGCAATCAGAATTTATGCAATCGAACGCCGTGCAGGGTTGAACAGTGTTTTTTGTTGCGAATGGAAAAAGGCAGAGGCTCGGCCGGTGTGTCGTCGGCGGCAGCCGCTCGCGGAAAGTGGACAAAGTGGAACTAGTAACGGATATCGACACGATTCCCACGAGTTCTGCAGCTTGGTAAAAAGAAGTCCTCTCGAGGACAATTCCCCCGGCTCGATTCTTACGAAACTGGCGGGGTACGCGGCCGTGGATTTACAGTTTCTACTTGCTGGAACGATCGTCTGGCACGGACAATCAACCGGAGGATGGTTACCATGCTGGATCGTCGGAATTTCTCGTTGCTTTTTCGTCACGGTCACCGTCGTAGACCAACCGTGGACCGCGATCCTCTGTTTAACTCCCAGTGATCCCGCTTCGCGGGCACTCTGATGAGAAGCTGGTAACGAGCAGCCGCTCGCTGCACCCACTTTTGTCCTGGCGCGATTCAACAGTTTCTTTCGCATTTGAATGTTCCGGGAAGGGGGAATTTGATTCTCTCCGGTTCGTTTGGAAAGGAATAGCAACGGGGACAGAGTTAAGTGTCGTCGGGGATCGATTCGCGGGCCTTTAGGAATTAAAGGAGCTTTGATTTTTCCTTCGCTGTTCCTTCTATTTGTTCGCCATCTCCAGCTGGAGCGACCGCTAATTTACTGACAGACGATGGAGGAAGGAGCGGTCGGTTGCCCGCAGTCAGCATTCGAGGGACATGTTTCCCGAATTAACGCTGATCAGGCTTAAGGAGGCAGGCGCCCACGTGGCTTCGTCATATTCGTGACAAAGTGGAATTTTCAATTGCAGGATACGCCCGGTTGTACGAACCGCGGCTAATCCCATAAATCGAGCGTGCAAGGGCCAGCCCCATCGGGGTGTCGAACGAGCCAGCGCTGCCGTAAAAATTACTCGTGCCCAACGTTAATTGGCGCGCATGATTAAGCTCCCGGGAGGCAGGCTTGATTTCCGTTGCTTGCTAGCGTATATTTTCATTAGAAAATCTGGCTGCCTCGCTGGGGAGCGATGCTCGCATTTTCGAGGCAGAGCGCTGCCCGGAATGTTGGAATCGTTGTTTTTCGGGTGCGGGAGCTTGATTAATTCGGAGATCGCGCGACCGGTGGACGGGGGATCAGAGAGCATCGCGGCGGATCGAAGCTCCGCGCGAAAGTGAATCAAGCGATGGATACGAAATTGCAGCCGGAGGATGCGCGTGCAGCGCGTGTAGCGTGTGTGGTCCCCCAATTCATCACGAGGCTGGCTCCTCGTCGCAACGCTCTGATGTGAAGTATGGCCCAGCCGGGAAATGATCCCTTAAATTGGTCCAACACTGCGGTGGGTCAGTTACAAGCCATTTGCATCGCGACATTTCGCGGCACGCTCGCGATCCACCGAAGTTATGGCCAATAATAAGGGACGAGGGGAGAAATCTCTATCAATTTCAATTAGGATACTTCGTCGCGTCGTAACTGGACACCGAGTTCCCAAATTGGATTCAGAGGTCTCGAAAATTGTATCGTATTAAAAATGACAGAAGCTGGAGTACCTGGGACAACTCGTTTCGCAAATGACGGATTTTCAAGGGAGAATGAAAATTCGGCTGTAGGATTACGATACGATTGTTAGTAGTAGTTGGAAAGTTCCGCAGGTTTCTCTGCGAGCGTTCTTTTGGCTTAATTCCGTTGCATTTAAGATTACGGGACAGGCTGTTTCAATTCTTTAGTTGCGGTGAAGTGAATCGTTTTTTATCGGCTAACGACGCGTTTTCTCTTTCGCTAAAAACGCCGAAGTTTAGTGACGAAATTTCGCGCGAAGAAGTCGGGCCTGGGAGCTCGTTCGTTAAGGCAGGTCACGGAGTTTCTAAATTCAGGCTCTGAAACAATAGTGGCAACAGGCATGAGATTTGAGTAAAAACATGGGGATGATTGGAGGCAAATTCTTAACCAGCCCCCACTGTTTCGTGGGCCGCAACCGTTGCGCAGGAATTGCCACGGTGTTGGAAGCTACGCGGAGCAACGAAGCGAATAGGATAGCCGAAGGATTGCTGAGTGGAAGTTAAATGAATATTGCTTGGAAGCTCGACGTTCGAAGATGGTCGACGAAGGGGAGTGGGGGTAGCCAGGGTCGCGGGCTTTCTCACACGAAAATCCAATTTTACAAAAATATCGGTCTGGTAATGAGAAATAGCCGCTGAGTCACTCTGGTCGTCGGTAAAACCTTGAAGAAGCCGGCTCGCTCTTGGCTCGTACATGGCTCTGCTCACTCTGCTGCGTCCCACGCCCCCGGCCGATGAAAAAAATCAACCCCTACTCTGTGCACTCCGCTCCCCTCCACCTTTCTTCCCTATCGCGGTGTTTCTTGCGATCATCTCCAAGAATTCGAGGATCTTCTATCTAAACCCTTCGCAGCACTTTCAGCAACGTCTATACTACTTTGCGAATGGCAGATTGCATAATACGCAGGTACCTTTTGACTGTAATCTTCAGAGATTACAGTCTCGGAACTACGAACCTCCGTGGACACTGTCGGCACCCGTACGGTAACTCGCAACTGCAATTGCCCAAGGAGCGTCCACTCTACTAGGAAAAAGGGCCCCTTTTAAAGCGAAAGGACCTCCCTTTCGAGGGACTTTAGCGCAGCGCAGTCCCGAATTGAACGGCGGACGGAGAACAAGCCGTTTAACGCGCAACACCCGGTAATTCCGTCGGCGCAACGGGCCCCTCTCAGGAGACGCGCACCGGTCGATGGAGGAGCCCGATGACAGTCGATGGAAGAAAGATCGATCCCTGGCCGAGAGGCAGGCAGCGTTATAATTCCCGGTGCCCGTCGGCGGGTCCTTTAACGCGCTCACGAACGTTGCACGCGCGGCAACGAATATGCCCCTCATTTGCTGCACGTCGGCGTTGGCCGCCTCGGATGCATTTATCATGCGGCCGCCTGCCTCGATGCACACACCGTGTTCCTCCTCTGCCATCCCGGGGGCGAGAAACGCCGCTCGCGTTCACCTGGCCGACGGGACGGTGCGCTCGCGCGAGGAAAACACGAGCCGGTTTCACGTGTGGAACTCGCCCTGGACAATGGCGTCCGTCACGCTGAATCGCGCCGCTGCTACCGTCTTGCGACTCTTACCGCGACAACTCTGGACCCCAAGAATCGATCCGGGGATTTGTCGCATTTGCTCCTCACTCGTGGAGAGTCTTGCGTGAATCTCGACGGAGCGAACTGGGTGCGGCAGGTTGGGTACAGGTTTCAGGAGGAATAATAATTGTTCCTGGTCGAGGGTGGGTTCTTTGGAGTAGGGTAGAGCTTGGGTGGTGTCTATTCAACTCTCCGGATGTGATTGAAATTTTCTGTTCAGGTATTTGGTAAGTTCTCGGCATGGGTGCTCGATTGCAATGGGACAGGAAGAAATAGGGAAGCTGTGGGGCTCCGGTGGTGTCGGCAGGAGTGATTCCAGAAAACAGAATCCAGCTAGTTTAGTCGACGGGGTGAACGAATGGGGGACGAAGGGCTTCGGCGTGCCTCGACAATGCGCGTACAAAATTACATCTCGAGTCCGCTCCGTTCTCTAGGGTTCCTCGGTCTTATTAAGGCCGACGACGAATTCTAAGAAGAATTCCTCGATCTCGTTCTTGAATGAAGTCGTGGCTGCCGTGATAACCCGCGGTGAGAGCCGACATGATGAACGGCATTCCGCGATGGGAGGCGTCATTGTGATCCGGATGTCATATGTTACCGTCCCGGTAATGCTTGAACGTCCAAGGATTCCAGCTCCTTGCAAATTAGTGGGCACCTCTGGCCGCGGAGAGCCGAAGGAAGTCCTTCGTCGACGTCAGAATCCCCGACTCGCGAAACAAAAGTATCCTCCTTAAGGGGTTGCGCCACCCTGAAAGTTTTGAAAACACGATTTGTGTTTCTTTGCACTTTCTTATTACGTAAAGTTTTAAGAATAATTTAAGTCATTGCAGACGCAAAAATCACCCAAAATAGCCGAGTTATAGGCTTTCAACGAGAAATTCTACTTTTCTTCTTTTGCGTTTTTCGACTTATCAAATATCTCCGAAACTATTTGTCCGATTGAGTTCAAACTTGGCACGCATATTCTTAATGGTATTATCTACGATGTAGCATATCAGTTTTTCCATCCTATACCCCATTCGTATATAATTAATGGTTTAAATTCGTCTTTTCATGTGAAAAACGTATAATTTTTTTCACTTTGCTCTCATTCGTGCAATAATTTTTTTTTTCTCAAATCCCTATGCTACATCGTAGGCATTTTATTAAGGAACGCGAAAATCATCGGGTTTTTGATTTCAGACGAACATGTTCGTTATAATTTGTTAGGTTAGTCACGCGTGTAACGGCGGACGAGCTTCGCGGGAGAACAAATAACTCGGTGATTTTTTAATATTTCGGTACAGTATTTATACAATATATGCACTAATACGTGCTCTACCCATAAGAAGAAAATAAATAATTTTCAACTTCATAGTATCGGTAAAAAAATTCGTCAACTAGACTTACTGCTGTTTCGAGCGCCTCAGGGTGGCGTAACCCCTTAAGGCCTGAAACCTAAAACTCTGAAAAGGAAAGTTGGGTGCCTCTTCGCTGCGAAAGATCGAAGGTAAAACGACTGAGAAACAGTTTCTCGCGAAGCGCTCACCTGTGCGCTTTTTTTCTTCCGCCCTCGTCACATTTCTGTGGAAATTATTCTCGGAGAGTGCATTGATTCGCCTCATTGGGGAAACAGGGCGGTACATTACCGCGCGAACTGTCGATTAATTCAGACGTAGCGATTTCCCGTGTGTCGCGTTGCCACGCGTCTTCGTGCAGGCGGTAAAATTGCATCGCTTAATGACCGTCGTTGATGAAGTCGCCTAAGTGAAAAAATATGCAAAACACTTTTTTCCCCCGGCTTCGTCGCTGGTATTCAGAAATAGCCGATGAATCGTGTCATCGACTACTCGGCCTCCTCAAAAGGCAAACACAGTCCACTCCGCGGCTGCGTTTTTTCCCCCGCGGCTAGGGAAAACGAGGAAACCGTGGTACTGGCAAGCATATAACTGGGAAAAAGAAATGAAATCGGAGGGCCTTGCCCCCTCTAAATGGCAGGTGTTTCTGCGGGAGCGTGGTGTTCCTGTAATTCGAGTGATTGGGGACGGCGCAAGTGGCACCCCGAGCCAACAACTAATATCTGCAGTCGAAATCTACTTTATTTCCCTTTCTTCTTTGCGCTCGAGCCTTTGCATTCGAGTCGCAGTCTTCTTTCTGCCTCGTCGTCTATAGTAAAGTTTTGAAGGAAGTTTTGTCCTCCCGACGTTCCCTTGATCCACATTGGCAGGTCCGCAAGTCGTAGACAGAGGCGGCGAAAATTTTTATTCAAATTAAAGAATTTCGAGTAACGAGTGAAAGTTCAAAAAGTTATTCGTCACGTATCGAATAAAGTTGACCCGGGTTAGGGAAATAAAAAGATTAACTTCTTATTCGTCAAATAATCTAAAGTTAAAGCAACTTTCATTTGACCCTTAATTTAAATAACTTTTTATTCATTTAAAGCCTAACCCTGGTCCTGGATTCTAAGATTTGAAGAAACTTAAAGAATCGCAAAGTTCCTCCGTTAAAATCAGCCCTTCTTAGAAGTTGAGTGCGTTAGATAGACTCGTGAATCGTTTCCTCCATGGCGAGGACGTTTCCTTCGATCGCCAGTTCTTACGTCACAAACGAAAGGACTCGCTGTTTCATCACGCGTACTCGGCGGCTAATGACTAATGACTTCGTATACAGCCGCGCGACGATCGAGGTGCCATCGGGGATTAGCAAGATCGATCGCATCCGTAATTTCGCAGCAGTGACGCAACGGGAGTTGCTCAACGGCGAGTTTTCCCGGCAGAGAATGTGGATCAAAGTCATCCGCGCTAGCGGAGGGCCCATGAACTTCCTCCACTCCTGCCTCCGCGTTCGAGGTACCAAGGAATTCGCTTGGAGAAAAAGAAAATTGAGAGGCTGTGTTGACAGCGTCGACAACGTCGACAGAGTGCCGGATGGAAACGCGACGATCTTGAGCGGGGAAAAAAGAGACGCGTGACTAAACGAGGTCAAGATTAGAACGAAAGCAAAAGACATACAGTCTCCTCCGTGAGAAACCTCGAAGGAGCGTGTTTCATTGTCTGCCTCGATCGGCGTTCGATTATTCAGGTAGCCAAGCGTTGTTCCTTCGCTTTCGGTGATCATTTTCCGAATTTGTACTTCGCCGAGTAATTACAACGACGGATTAGATACTTTTTGCACGGAACGTCAATTGTGTTTAGGGGTCTGAACTGCCTGGAGTTCTGGGCCAGGTGGTAAACGGGAATAAATAAATAATTACCTGCCCAAACTCTGACTGGATTCTGCCACTTTGATTGGCACGAAATTCGAGCCTCCTATTTCACACGCTTCGCAATTAGGACACTCTCCGATTCCTCAATGACGAAGATTCCCACAATCGATTTCCCGCGGCCGCAGTTCCCAGGGAAGAAAGCCGCAGAAAACCCGTAGAGCATCAACAATCGCATTCAACGAACGTTTACGCAACCGCGCTCCGAAATTCTAGCCGATTTACGTAACTGCTCGTCGCAGTTAATTAACGAAATCCAGGGGGGATTTTCAGCTGCGCGGAGCGCGGTGGCTAATCAATTAGCGTGCATCGCTCGGGCCGAGCGGTTCCCGATTAAACGAGCGCGGTTTGACGCGCTCGTTGTTTTCGCAGGCGCAAGAAACCCTTTGATTGCGTGAAACGTGGATACGCGACCAGGCGATACGTCGCAGAGCGTCCGGGAGCGGTGCAAAAACGATAATTGCTACGTTATTCGCTTTAATAATGTTTAATCGTCGGAAGGGACGGCCGTGGTGGACGTTAGTTTTGTCGCGCGAGCCTCTCGCGGTGATATTAATTTTCGATTAGCCTCCTCTCTGATGGCTGCTCGCGGGAGACGCGTGATTCCTTGATCTTGATTGTTTGATGATGTAAGTGCCGAGGAATTGGAGGCGTCGGGATATTAATGGTCCGCGGAGATCACTCTGCGCGTCGCGAAAAGGATTTTCCTCGCCAGGCATTATGCCAGTCAATAATTCAATGGAGGGTCTGCGCTAAGTTTTGCCGATCAAAGTAATACGTTACGGATTAAATCCGAGTCCTCCTCTCGGGATTATAAAGCAGGCTACCTATCGGCGTTAAACTGTACGGGAAATCTGTTGCACTCGGGTTCTTGTAGATACCAGAATCTCTATTAATCGCCAATTAATAAGATGGGAATAGATCGCTCATTAGAACTGCCGCGGTGATTATTTGTTTATCACACCTCTTTGCAAAAAGTCGTGATTGAAAGCGGCCAGTTGGCCAGATTCGTTATCTGCGCGGTCGTTCTCACGGTGTTTTGCCGGCCGATTAACCGGCGGACGACGACAGCGCGAGGATCCTTGATGGTGGATTTCACGGAAAGCAGAGATCGATAGATCGCTCCCGAGGAAACGCCTACAATCTATCCCGGCGAAGCAGCCGATTCATCCAGCCCTGATATTCCACTTAACGATCGGCAGGCGATATTAACGAAGACAAAAAGCCCCTCGATCGCGAGCAGATTTCCTCGCCGAGAGCCGGAACTTTATCCCCTCAGCACCGCGGGGTAATCCAGCGGCCCTTCCGCGGAAATTGCTTTTTCCTTTCACGGTGACCGTCCTATTCTCGGTCGCGATTATCCTCGCGGCGAGCGACGGGATGATTGCTGATTAACGAACGACGATAGCGATTTGAAGAGGCATCGAACGGGGGGTGCCGAATAAATTTTCAAGCGATAACGTGCTACGGTAAGGACGCCTAAGTCGACAGTCAATTTCTTGCGACGATTTCAACGCGGACGTTCTTCCCCTCCGCGTGGGTCCTGAAAGGGTTTGCTGAGTGAAAAGTACAAAAGCAGTCGAGGATAATCGCGAGAACTGGCTACCGAGCAGCTTCGACGTCGCTGGCGGGAGTCAAGCGCACGAGCAAAAAATCAGAATCGTAAATTTTGGAAAGGGGTATGGACGGGAGAGGAGAGGAGGGGAAGAGAGGGAGACAGAGATCAGGTAACGTGGATTTTTTCCTTGCGCTCGAGTCGCACTTGGGACCGACTCCGGCCGATTTTTCTGCTCTGCCCGAAAAGGGCTGCCCCTTTTTTTTCGCCGGTCCCCTTTTGCCGGGCCCAGTTCGCGCTAACAATGCGGATTATGAGCGATGATGACGAATATTTATGAGTTTACGATCTGATGACTTTACGACCCGGAATTTTACCGCCTACACGCGAAGGACGTTATCCCATTTTAAGGGAACAGAGTCCTGGTGGGACGACCGTCACGTGGTCGCGTCCGGAGCATGCCCTTGCCTCCGGCCGAGAGCTCGCCCCTCCGAAATCGCAGCTAGCGCTGCCAGCGTCCCTTCTTTCCTTCTCTGGTCCCCGAGTCGTTTTTCGCGACGAAGAAAACGTCCCGTTGATCGACGAACAATCGACGAGCTGTACTATCGTTTGATTTGCAAGCCTAGTTGTCGGGCACCCGCGAAAGGAAACGCGCAGCGAACCGGCAAGAAACCCGTCGTGGAAATCGCAATTAACGAGCTCCGCGACACCGCGGCTCTGCAGAAACCGGAAGAACGTGCCGATTTTTCGGGCCAAGTAGCAGCCACGGTGAGAAGATTTCACCGAATCGCCGGCGCGAATCGAATCCGCTAAATCGATGCATTTCGAAAGTTCTGCACCTGCTTAGGCACTCGATTTCGCTTCAGGTCCTGCCGGCTCCTCGATTCCGCGAAATTATATATACCGAGGAAGGTACCTAATGCACGATCCCTGCTCATCGAAATTGCACACATTTAGCTTTCGGTACCAGTGTTTATTCAAATTTTCCAAAGTTACAACCACCGAGCGGCGCACTCAGGGTTTAATCTCGACGGGAGCCGAGTTGAGCGGATAACAATATTTTTAATGCAAATTGCCGAAAGTTCGTTAGGTGATTATACAAATTTATTTAACGAATAAACTTCGGTATTCGTTTCTTCTCGCGAAGCCTCTTCTTTGGGGATGCGGGGGCCCCTTTGAGAGCGCGCCACTGCAACCACCCTTTCGCAGTGTTTTACGAATCAAATCTAATCGAAGAAAATTTAAGACACCTCTTTAAGCCCAGTAATATCCACATAAATCCTGTAAAAATTCAATGTCACGCGTTGTTTCTTATATACCTAGCTGCCATGGAAAATTGTCACTCGGAGTGATTTTGTGGAAAATTGCCAGGTTGGTTGTGACTCCTCCAGCTCGCCACTCCTCAGTGACGTTTCGCAAGAGCCTCCCTGGGCCGGGGCACGAGAAACTTCATAAATCGTCGGGCGCTCTGGATTCTGAGCGAGGGCGAGCTGCTCGTAATAGCGCGGTAATAACGCGTTAAAAGCTGGCGTGGATCTCTAGCTGGCATGATCGGCCGATCCTGTAGTCGTATATCAGGAATGATGAGTTTACGGCCATCCTCGTATAGCCATCATGCCTTCCTTCGTCCTTCCTCGCGCGAAATATTGTCGCACAATGGCCGATTCGAGCTGCGTCAGATTTACGATCGGGCCTGGAGCCGGCCTACGGGTCGTTTATGAAGTGCCAAGCAGTTCCTTCCTTCCTCTTTTCCTCGCTGCATCCACGATCACGGGTCGGACAACCTCTGTGGGTCCACTGGTGTAGAGATCTCGCTGGGTTGCGGGGAGGGGTGGATTCGAAAGCTGCAGGGTGAGGTGGGACGTAAATTAAGTGCAAGGGGTGAGAACTGCCCTCCGTTTGGTAGAATTGTCTTTACTTTTGGTCGTCTATGTTTAACGGCTGCGTGGGTGATGGCGGGAGGAAATAGGGATCAGTTTAATAGGATACGACGGCAGCAAGTGTCTTTCTAACTCTGACAGGGTATCAATGAAACGCGGGGAAGAGGCTCCACAGTTCCAGCACCTTTTATTCTTCCGCAAGATTTATTTCCTCCCGTTCTGCAATGCTTTCAAAGCGATTCGGTTACGCCACTGCGAGATGAAAGGAGGCCTGAATAATTTTCGCAGCGATAACTGAGACGGTCCGTGACGAGAAGTGGCCAAAAGTTAGGCTTTAACGCGGTTGGGACTACCTTCTGGCTCGGATGCAGAACTTCCAGGAGCGTCTCCAGCTCGGACGGTGGAAGTTTTCTGGTTTACAGGACATCCCGCTGATAGGCCGTCAACATCCTTGACGGGGTTGCTTTCAGCCTGCCCGGCGAGGGCTGGAAGGTGGAAAAAAGTGAAGGGCTGCTGCTGTGATGTTGGCACGACTCTTGTCTGTCGCTGTCGCGAGCAAAGAGACGGCTTCTTGATCCTGTCCCCTCTGGACATGGGTGATGCTGCTTTGTTCGCGTTGATATCGTTATTACGGTAAATGGGCAACCACTGATCTGGAAATTAGTGTTCCACCTAAGTAACAGTGGTAGAAACGATGTACCTAAGTGAATAGCAACGTGTAGTAGCTTTATCAAATGGTCCACCGCGAGTGACAATATAAACAACACGGATCTAGAGTTTCCATTAACGTCAGTCGCATCAAACCTCCACTGTCCAAAAATTCGTAATTTAACTATCGAAGTAACTAGATCGCATTCACAGATTTGCCCAGCGGTGCTTTTCCTCGTTACTTCCTCCTTTTAAGGAAATAATTTGCTCGCAAAAGGGATGCCTGGCGTCGAGGTTCCCTTTTTCTCTCGGAAGCTAACACAGATCGACTACCGACAACATCGTGACGCTACAGTCAAGAACCCCTACGGTCTTGCTGCTGCGAATCTGTCAACATCCTCGTCAAAGTCGCATTGAAATCCCTCCTTGTGGACCGACAAAGAATCCCCCGCAGCCGGGTTGTTTGCTGGCAAAAAATCAACTCTTTCGAAGGCCCTCCGTGTCGAGATCGATCTCATTGTGCCTCCGTGAAAAATCTCGATAGCGCAGAGCCAATGGCCAAAGGGACGAGGCAACATTTCTCGGACTTCTATCTTCATCCTTCGAACGCTACTCTTTGCGCAGCCACCGCCAACTCTGTCGTTCCTTTAATTATCTCTCACCGAAGCTTGCTGAAATAATGGTGTCTAATGTTTAACAAAGTCGGAGTCTCTTGACCAGTCGCTCGAACTCGATCAATCCCCATCGTTTACCACTGCCATTTCGACCGGATAAAAGGGATGACCGACTCTGACACGTGGTAACCGATCCCGATATAATATCGAGCGCAAAAAACAACAGCCCTCGGCTGACGTAAAGTGTGAAACGTCGGAGGCGATACGTATCTCGTCTCACGAGGAGCCATGAAAAGGGGGCGTCGTCGGGAACCCGCAAATAAATGCAAATTGCCTCGGTCCCCTCCCGATCCGCCTACCTGACAACGAAGACAACAGCCACGGAACACCGTTACGCCGTAAATAATCCACCCCCTTCGAGCATCCAGCCACCTTCTCCTCGCCTCTCGCGCGGCCGCGTTCCTCCTCGTTTTTCCATTCATCGCGGGGCCTCCTCGATGTGTAAATAAGGGCCGTAAATATCCCGGCGGCGGCCGTATAATGAATCCACATGGAGACTCGATGCCAGGCACCGTAAATCACCGGGTGGGTAGCCGTGCTTTTCAGGAATCGGCTACCGGCGACGATCGGAGAAATTGCGGTTTCTGGACGCTCAGTGCTTGCGGTCGAGCCGCTCATTGTTCCACCGTCTCTGCCGGCGATTCTTCCGTGGACAATCGAGCGCTGGTCTCGCCGAATGCGAGGCTGCTCGTGGTCAATAGCAGTGGAGAACGGAGAGGTTCGAGAGATCGGAGGGAAAAGTTCAGCGAAGCGTTCGCGAGCGAAGCAATTAGGGTTAATCCGGGTCTGTCGGTACGCTTAACATAAAATGCCTATTGAAACTAACACGGATATTATTTATGTAAAGTAAGCAACCACGCTCGTACAGTAGTGTGTCGTTTTCTTAGTGACATATTTTGAATTTACCGCGTTGTCGACGGAATTCAATAGGTGTCATGACTGTCTTTATCGGACGGGAGAGAAGAAGAGGATAGGGGTAGTTAAAACGATCAAGGCAGAGAACTGTGAAATAACTGCCTGTAAAGAATTTGTAGCCCCTGAATTAAAGGCTTTAAATGTTGCTTTTTCGTCTTTGCAGAAAAACGCAATTTCGTCTTTACTCCAAACGTAGGAGTGTGTTGTCATTATATTTATTTCATCAGAATAAGCTCATTCATTCAACTGTTTGGCTCCTAAAGAAGCAATTGGTCTGCACTTTAACGTATGTTCGCGTACCTGTGGACTCTGAATTATAGCAACTGTACCAACTCCCACGGATTTTCACCCCATTACATACTTACCAGGGTAGATCTACTAATACATAATAAATACAGAGTACGAAAAGGTAATTCCCACTGAAAGGCCTCTTTCACACCCTCGCAGAGCATCTCAGGTCTGATCCCCCTCGAAGCTCACCCCCCGAAGGAGGCCATCAACTGTTTAGTTGAGGCTACCACCCTCGTCCACCAGCGTCACGCCGAAAACAAACGCAGAAACGGTGGTCCCTTTTCCGGATCCACAGAAAGGCGTCGCCGTAAATCAATTACGTCTTCATCCATCCTCCACGCTCGACAATCAGCGAGATATTGTGACGATACCGTGACGATCTCGTCGCGACCTTGGGGAAGATGAGCCTCGGTGCGGTAATCCTCGAAGGAGCTACCAACTGGCTGCGAGAGGGGCAGGGGCTGCTGTGAACGCTCCCTCTCCCTCGCCCGAAGATGGTCCACGGATGAGTAGCATGAAGACATTAGGAAGTTTGTTTTGTCCGCGCCGCGGGGCACCGTCCAACGGGCACCTCCGTTAAAAGTAACGCCGTATTGCTCCGTCAGGGCGAACCCCGCGGGTGGTCCTTCGCCAGTTTCCTTCCGCTTTTCCGCACCCCCTCCGCGGCTCAATGCGTGTCGCCGTCCACGGCTTGCCTTCTGTTTGGCCATTCTCGCGCTGCGGAACGCACGGCGGGCACAAACAGGCCGATAATAAACATTGATGGGGCATCAGCGACCCACGCAGCTCCTACACCCCTCCAACAATGTCTCTGCGAGCTTCGGCTTTTTTCCTACCGGGCTTTCCCCTCCGACGGCGATCTTTCACGGAACGAATCGACGACTCGACGAGCAGGACGAGCTACGCTCCTGCAAATGCAACGCGCCCCCGGAACCACGATTAGAGAGGAACGTTCGGGGATGGATGGGTTTCTAAGAAGGCTAAACAGCAATTGAATGCAGTTGGATTGCTCGTTGCTGGTTTTTCTGGGGAGCTTTGGTGGATTGATTTTTTTTTGATTAGTGGTTTGGGTTGATTCTTTTCTGAGACTGCCCTAGCAGCATTTATTGTTGGCATTTTGGTGGCCAACTAGTTCCCAACTTGGGGATACTGTGGGCCAACCAGAAATGCTACTAGGGTGATTTGCTGTGGGGAAGATATCTTTGTTCGGGGGTGGCAGAGTGTTGTGGGCTAGTTTCTGCGGATTTGTATTTTTAGTTAACACGGAGGTGAGTTGCGTTCGATGCGCAGCTGTGGGATAAGGGATTCTTCACTGCTTCTTCCAGCAAAGTATTTTCTGCGGATCGCCTCTGTGTCCGGTCGCGTCGAGATTAATTATATTTAGGAAGTTTTTTCCAATTCATCGCACCTTTCCAGGGATAAGAAATGGAAGGAAGAAAATGTGAGCCGATCGGGTTTTCTGACTCAATTAGCCTTTTTATGCGGACGTCGGGTGTCACGTCCTGTTTGCAACGGAGCATCGTCATTTCCTTGGCGAGGGTAGAAAAAAAGGAGCATGGTGGGCCTAAAAAGCGAAAGTTGGGAGTCAGTGGTCTGTGATCATGCGTTTGTAACCGGCACCCACAGTTAGGGGAATCGATTTGAAGCGAGTCGTGTTATTTCTGCTCGTCTCTTGCTTAACTCGTTGCCGCTCCACTGCGTTGTTCAACTCTCGCGACGGGCTGAAAATGTTCTTCTGATCCCGTCAGCTGTGAATTCGTAATTAATAAGAATTGACAGAGATTTCTTTGCTGGCCTGTGGGAATTCTTGCTGATGAAAAATTGGAGTTCAATCATTATGCGTTTCCAGCGTAGGTACCAGAAAGTTTCTTACTCCCCTCTTGCAACAAATACAGGAAAGGGTAGCAAAAACCATAGATACAACACCAGCTTCGTAAAAGTATTTTAACATACAGCCTACCCGAAAGTAGACGCTCCAGAACCCACCTCATACTTCTCGAACGAGAATTTCGACATCTGTAGCATCGTTGAACAACCTGTGAATAGTTCAAAGTCATCTTCATAGACGTCCAGCATCTCTATAAAGTCTGCTCCAAAACTCAGCCCAAAGATGACACGATACACGAAGAGATGCATGAAAAGAACCGATACCAAAGAACTCCACGTACCTCTACAACCCTTTCAATCACTAACTCCCAAATCACACCCAATCACCACGTCCAGCATCTTTATAAAGTCTGCTCCAAAACGTCTCAGCCCAAAGATGACACGATACACGAAGAGATACATGAAAAGAACCGATACCAAAGAACTCCACGTACCTCTACAACCCTGTCAATCACCAACTCCCAAATCACACCCAATCACCACGTCCAGCATCTCTATAAAGTCTGCTCCAAAACTTCTCAGCCCAAAGATGACACGATACACGAAGAGATACATGAAAAGAACCGATACCAAAGAACTCCACGTACCTCCACAACCCTGTCAATCACTAACTCCAAAATCACACCCAATCACCACGTCCAGCATCTCTATAAAGTCTGCTCCAAAACTTCTCAGCCCAAAGATGACACGATACACGAAGAGATACATGAAAAGAACCGATACCAAAGAACTCCACGTACCTCCACAACCCTGTCAATCACCAACTCCCAAATCACACCCAATCACCAATCCCAAAGAATCTCCAATTACCAGGTAACCAAGTACCACAACAAATCACCCCCACTCACGAGCAGCCCTCCACACCCAAACAATCCCAAACAGCTACCAATAAATCCAATTCAATTAACCCGAAAACCACCCCCAATCACGTAACCCAGCCAAGGGACCCAAAAATGTCGCATCCACCTGGGTGTCGAAGGTACCCCCACCCTGGGCGTCCGGAAAAAGGAGCACTCGCCGAAAGACAGCATGGTCTCCGCACAGTCCTCCCCCGCAGGCTTCCACTCATGCGCGGCTGGGCGTGCCTGTAGGGGCGCGACAAGGGGAGCCTTTCTCATCATGGATTGGTCGGCGACTCCGAGGGAAACAGGTACGAAAGCGGCCCGACCACGTTGTCCTCGCTACCTAACCGAAGACCAGGCTTCCCTGGCACCGAGTCCAGCTTCCCCACCATCCTCGGATCGCGGCGGGCACGCGATGGGAGTGGCCAAACGTTAGTTACCCTGGCGGCGAATGGTCGAGGAGGCTAGTCAGGATCAGCGAGCCGATCTGTCCAGGTCCAGCACAGTCGTCCAAGGACTACCACGGTTACGGGGATACAGGTGTTCTGGCCGCGATCCAACCGGAGGAGCAGCCGAACTAGCAGAGAGTGATCCTGGACAGGGGGTTGGAAGTGTTGACAGTTCCTCGGCCGCGTGGTCCCTGTAAACGGAGATCAGTGAGATACCCCTGCGCGTGTTTCTATCCTCTGTTCGCCCTGTCGCTCGATCTCGAGCCGCGGGTCCACGCTCCGAGTGGTGTCGTCGGGGGGCTGGTGATGCTCGTTCGGTGAAGCTTCTCGAGAGGGAGGAACAGTGCTGTGACAGCTTTTGTGGCCGGGGTTTGTGAGAGCAACACCGGTGGCGCGGACGCGCTGAGATGACGGTGACCACGAACTTCTCGATGATGCGACCCTGCTTCACTGGATACCCTTTCCAAGGTAAGAGAACCTGGGTGATTTCAACTGGCTGGCAAGTCCTCGCGCGCTTCGGCTGGCAGGTTCACGTATATTTTATAGCTTCTTATAGACACAGATTTATCTGAGCGCGCAGGGTAAGGAATAGCTAGGGATGTATTTGGGGGTGGGAGAGGGAAAAATAGTGCTACGCTTATGTTAGAATTCTTGATACCTATTAAATTACCAGGAGAGGCAGTTTCAGTTGATCGAGCTTGAGAAATATTTCTGAGCATCGAAAAGAAGTGTACTCCAAAGGGAGGGTTCCTTGGGTGGTTGAAAATGTTGTAAGAATGGTAGATCGTAGTGGTATTGCGTAATACTCCGTCGGGAACCGTTCGGAGAATTCCGATTTTACAACTAGCCCGGTGGCAGGGAAATCTTGCAGATTTCCACCGACAGGATATCCTGCGGGATTTTAAACGGGGCGTTGATATATAACCTTACCTGGCCCGAGAAGACCGGAACATTACCATTAATGACCGTCATAAATAACGAAATACATTTTTCGAGGGACTGTGCCGTCGCTCTGTAGTAGGTACTCTCCTCGTGCTCCTTGCCGCTCGACTTTGCAAGCCCCGAACCACTATTTTCCTTTTCTTTCCTTTGCCTAAAAAAAAAAACGACAGGGATTGCCTACGATCCCCTGCGCAATACTCCTGCATTCGATCCTTCGCTTTGCTCGTCGACGGTAGAAGAAATTGCTGGAATCATTAGTCAGCATCGAGGAGCCGATGGTATCAGTAGCGATAGTCAATAAAAGCAGCGCTCCGATTGCTCGATACATCGGTGCCTGTTATTTCAATAGGTACCCACTCTCTTTCAGCCAGATTAAAATCAAAGCAAATGCAATTCGACGAGAGCGAATTCGCGTGCGAAGCAATGGCAACGCGATGATCGCAGGATTCTTCTTTCTCTCGGTTGGCTCTGGAGAAATCGAAAATCTACCGTGTAATCGGTCAAGCTTGTTCGGCATTGTTGACGTCCGAGGCCGGGAAATTCTCGTCACAGGGCTTCATGAGCGGCTCTCCTCGAAAAATCCCCAAACTGGACTCCCGGACGACCCTCGTTTATTGTCTCGTAAATCTCAGTCCTCCCCGGTGCCGGCGACTTTTCTGTTCAATTCCCAAGATGAATCTCCAGGGGGAATTAAGAGGATCGTTGAGAATTATTTTGGAGAAGCTCTGATTAGGATTCGATTTGAATAGGACCATTTCCCCGGCATATTCGTGCAACTGATCTTTTGCCTTCTACTTGCATCCCTCTGTTTGATAATTATTTAACAGGAAGCTTCCATTCGATGGGCTGTTTCGAATCGTTAACAGGTATCGTTCGATGTCATTGCAAGCTAGAGATTTCAATGAATCCCAGTGAGATTCTAAAGACTTCCACGAATTGTACCTGCTGGTAAACGAAGCAACAAATACTAAGAACTTTGACGTTGACGTTAAAAATGACGTTGAAGCGTAGGATGCAGCTCTCGCGGTAGGCAGTAACAATCGGCCGGATCGGGGAATGGAATTAAATGGAATTGCAACGCAAGCTGCTAGCTCGTCCCCGAACTCTGCATTTCCATTCGTTGTTTACGCGCGCTGCGGATCATCATTTGTCACTGTCCGACATTACGCACCGGCGGCGCGAGAATTTAATTGCACCCGGCAATTAGTCGGCGCGAATGGTTTCTCCGAGTTGTATGCAAAATGTAAGCGTTTAACGATCGCCGGGGCACGTGTAATTAAATATTCCCGCAAGATTAATAATGCGGCGGGCGCGTTTTCAGTGATTACGCGGCCGGGACGCGCGCTCCATCGATGTTTAATTATTTTACAGCGGGCTGACGCGACGCGGCGCGGCCGCGTGAGAAGCGGGGGCAAAAGATTAATTTCTCGAGTGGTCGCTTCCTTTGTTGCACATTAATTGCAGCCGCGCACGCATCCGAGGCTTCGGTTTAATCCTTCCTCGCAGATGTCGCGATTACGTGGCTCTGCGATTCACTGTTAATAAAAAAAAAAAAGAGCCTCCATTCCACTTCTCAGTTCAGGATTATCTGGCATTACCGTAATAACCCCTGTGCTCCAGACACATCGATCACGGAAACACGGGAAGCTAGCAAGCAATTAGGGAACCTTTAATTTCTGTATCTATATTTGGCAAGGAGGCTGGTCTCCGCTCTTCTTTAAGAACCGCTCGTCCCATTCAGTGTAGCTGATAATCTAAGCTTCCTAGCTTGTGAAACTCCGTCGTCGTTCAACCCCCCCCTAAGAAAACACAAAATCGGGTCACGGATAACCCGCGCGAGAAACTCGCGGCGTCGGAAAGATCGCGCCAATTAGCGAAACAATTAGCAATATCGGCCGCTTTTTCAGCCGCCCTCGAGTGGACGGGGATTCGTAAGAAAGGAGCGAGAAGGATCCGCTGGCGCGGCCGCGCTCGGCTCGCCGTTTTTCGGCCGTCGGCTGCACCCAAGCCGGTGCATAACTCCGCTTACGCAACGCCAGGCCGCGGCCGATTCTGCGCAATCCGTGGAACCGGCGTTTTCGCTTTTTCCATCCGTCCCTCTCGCCGGCTTTTTTCGTCCTCGCTTCGTTAATCGTTACGTGATCGTCGATTCGCCGGTTCGTTTGTTCCTCCCGCGCGCCAAGGTGACGCGATCTCGCGAGATCCACGGCGTGGGAAAGCATCGATCGTCGAACGGGCCGCGCGGAGGCCCGGAGGCTCCGCGGCTTTTCCGCTTGGGAGCACCGGGACCCACCCACCCCGAAAAACCCCGCGAGATTTCTAGCGCGCGGCGCGGTGGAAAAAATCGAAAGCGAGGAAAATCGGGGCGTTCCGTTCCTCGCCAACGACTACGACTGCTCGCGACCCAGTCCCCGCTAGTCGCTGGCCGGATATTTTTTCATTCCGATCGATCGTTTCGATTTCGAGGCACGTCGAAGGACGATCGTTGTCTTCCACCTGAGTTTCCAGCGATCGCGCAGCTCGAGCGTTTCCTTTCAAGTTCCTCAGCGATCCTGGCGTCGACAATAGCTGCTTTAACTTTCCATTAGCTGGATGGTACTCAGCTTCGCAGGCACTTCGTAATTATTCTTCTTAACAGAAGTGTTTGGAGTCTCTGACGTGGGTCCGCTCCAAAGAACAGCTCCCGGGAACCTTGAAACTCCGTTTTTCCCCGTTTCATTTTCCATTTCGCAGCGACTAGAAAAACTACGCGGCAGAAGTAACGTCGTGGTCGGCGTGGCGAAAAAATTTAATTACTTCTCGAACTCAAGCGGACCGTGCGAGTGCGTTTTTAATCCCGCGGCAGAATGATAATAATCCGCGCCCTTTTTTTCCCACCGCTTCATAACGTCTCGCATCGACGGCCAACACTTTGGCGCTCCGTCGTCATTGGTGTGCCCCGTTTTTCCTCTCGTTACTGTGTCACAAAAATGAATCACAACCTCGCAGCGAAGGCTTCTTGCGCGCGGCCGATCGCGATCGGTCCAGTTACCGTGCGATATCGGTTGCGATTTAGCTGGAAGCCTGCCACTTCGCGCCGCGCGAGGAAAGACAAGGGGCTGTTACGTTCGAATTAATCAGCCAGCTTTTTGGTCGGGATTCAAGGCTCTCCGGGGAGGCCAGAACGTTGCTGTTGCTTGAAAGTGGATCTGGGTTCGTCGGCGAAATCGCACAGTTGCGCAACGCTGGGGGGAAAATATTTTTAAATCATTTTCTAATCGCTACCGGCTGGGATGTAAAAGGCGAGGAAGGAAATTGGAGCTCCGGAGAGGCGCGAACGATGAAGCAAAGAATTCTCAATGGGGGTGGAAGGTTTCTATGGACCCTCGGCGATGAGTTACAATTCTTTCTGCCCGAAGGGTTCTCGATAGAGGACTGCGAGGCAAACAGTCGGTCCGATCGCAATCGCGCCACGCAGATTGCAGTTAACCAGGCAAATTATACGCTATCAGTGTTGTGCGTCGTAAACCCTCAGATTCATTGGTTCTTATCGTTATTTATGGGACTGTGCGCCAGCCAATAACTCTTTCTTTCTCGGCCGCCTCTCTTTCTTCCTCCTTTCCCCTTTCGCCGCGCCTCCCCCGCGACACGCAGGAAACCACGTCGAGGTGAAGGTGGAACGATAAATCCAGGTTTCTCTTTATTCGCCAACGGAGTAACTGTTCTCTTGGCTGGTTCGCGCACGCGCAAACAATAGGATCCGCGGTTCCGCGATCGGCCTTCGATCAGGGATATCCTTTCGGCCGGGCTGAAGGAGCTCGACAGGAACGAGAATGGCTAATAGGTACATAGGGTTGGAGAGTAGTGGAGGATCATTTCCAAGGCACGGAGGGAATTTTATTGATAGAGCTGAATGCAAAGACGCTCGGAGGACTGTGCACGCCGCGTACTGATCTTGGACACTTTCCTTTGTCGCAGATTTAGGATCGATTCCAGGCCAGGGGCGCGTCAATCAGCTGGGAGGTGTCTTCATAAATGGGCGCCCTTTGCCGAATCATATTCGACTGAAAATCGTGGAAATGGCTGCCGCTGGGGTCAGGCCTTGCGTTATATCAAGGTAAAGGAGCCCACTTTGTTATCTATACGTAGTAGCTTTTGCAACCCCCTTGGAAGCGAGATCCATGGATCGATATCGTCCCTAATCTAGAAATCTAGAAGTCCTCCAACTAGATTAAATGCAGGTTACAAATGCAACCAGAAATCTAGAACTCCAACTAGATTAAATACAGGTTACATATGCAACCAGAAATCTAGAACTCCAACTAGATTTCTCATCGAAGTAATATGCCTGATAAAAGAAATATTTCGATGAATTACTAATTAACATTTTTGCTATTACTATTACTGAGCCTATTAGTCCACTTCCCCGCCAGCAGAGGCGAACGAATCCCATTTCAATCTCCCTGCTCCCTTTTCACAGGCAACTAAGGGTGTCCCACGGATGCGTCTCGAAGATCCTGAATCGGTATCAGGAGACTGGAAGCATCAGGCCCGGGGTGATCGGCGGGAGCAAGCCCAGAGTGGCCACGCCGGAGGTCGAGGCAAGGATCGAGGAGTACAAACGCGACAATCCAGGAATCTTCTCGTGGGAGATTCGGGATAGATTGATCAAGGAGGGGATCTGCGACAGGACCAGCGCTCCCAGCGTTTCTGCGATCTCCAGGCTCCTCAGAGGTCGCGATCCTGAGGACGAGGCGAAGCTTGGAGATGGTGAGTCCCGATCCATGATTTTCCTCAACACTTTTCATTCAATTCTACCTTCTGGGAGGGGAGCTCAGTTTGTCTCGGTTTCTCGCCGGTTTCTCCGACGACAGGCGCAGAATCGAACAAAGTTTTCGCAGCCTCTTGATATTAATACACCTAAATACGACGGAGTCAATTGGCGGCGACTTCGTCGTGGAAGTTGGAAACACCTGCAGCCTCGCATCTCGAGTTTCTCCAGCGAGACTCGAAGCTCGACCTTGGAATAAAATTGCGCATTAAAATTCCGCGATGCTTTCCATATGCTTTGACAAAAACTTCATTCGATCGAGATCACGGCGGACTCGTGTCTCCTTTCTCAGCCGGCCTGACCAAGATTGATGATCATCCACCTGAGCCAGTGAATCAGCCTCGCGCATATATATGCCCCCGTAACAGCGCCACCGTGCAAAATTAGATTATAACAACATCGGCTCGTAATTTCGTCCTCGGGGATCTCGTTACGGCAGCTCCCTCAAAATTCAATCGGCCACCTTTTTCCTGCCGTATAATTTCCCCCGAACACCTGAACTTCGAATTTCGAATATTAAAATGCTTCGCGCCTTTTTCTTTTCCCTCCCTTCTTTCTCCGTCTGTTTGCCTCCTTCGGTCGCTCGTTCCCGAAGTGGAGCGCGTTTTCGTTGCACCGCAAAGCGGTGGGCGGAAAAATTTCGCCGGCGATCGACCGCCGCGAGAAATATGTCCGCGATAAAAGCGTCCATTAAGGTGTAACAGCTTCCTGTGCAGCGTGACGCTCCGTCCGAAGGGAAAATTACAACGCAGCAAATTACGAGGGCGATCGAAAGTGGAGCTTAGCAAGTAGTTCGCAGTTAATTCGCGCTCCAAGCTGGAACTTACCTCCCAGACTCTTTAATCATCGCGGAGGATTCGAGAAAGAGGGTTTCTTAGCTGCCGCGGAGCATCGGTTTCCCCTTATTTTACCCTTTCCTGCGCTCGCGTGCAACTCTCCCCCCGACTTTGCGCAACAAAGTTCTTACCAGGGGTTCCGCGGGAAGAAAGTCAGCCAGCACTTAAGCCTCGGAAGGTTTTAATTCGAGGGAATACAGCGTTAAGCCGCTGGCATTATTTTTTCTTACGCATCGCCCTGATCCAGATTCGAGCTCGCACTCTTGCAGCCCCAACCGATCCTGACTGGTCTAAGAATTAAATTCTAAAAGCAGCATAAAC
The DNA here is from genome assembly GCF_050908995.1 of Andrena cerasifolii. Classification (NCBI taxonomy): domain Eukaryota; kingdom Metazoa; phylum Arthropoda; class Insecta; order Hymenoptera; family Andrenidae; genus Andrena; species Andrena cerasifolii. The sequence goes on from NC_135129.1 coordinate 10,619,788, forward strand.
GGAAGCCGATTCTGCGACTAATCTAGATCGTAAACTCGTTGAATTTTAAATTATTGCATCGCGATCGCTACCGCACCCCCTTCCTCGCGACACCATCGAGACGAGACGGCGAAAGAACGCAGCAGGCTACAGTGTAGCAACCGCGAGCCGATGGAAATGGGAAAATTGCGAATCTCAGCTTAGGAGCAGTTAGCATCGAGCGAGTCCGTCGATGACACGCCCCATCAGCTGGCCGATAGACCACCAAGGTACACGAGCAGGATCTCGAAACGGTGAATGAATAAATTAAATGCTCGCGCATTAATCAGCCTGGCGTTTCTCGATCTTGGAAATTACCGGTTCTCCGGGTACGCCGCCGCGAGAACGGCTCGGTAGCTGGCCCCTCGGCTCTGTAATCTTCTCGCCGCCCGGTACATGCCCACGTGCACGTCCGAAAGTTCGATAGCTGGTATCGTCGGGCATCGATTGCAGAAGCCGCGTGTGCAGGCGCGATCGAGGGATGCACGGAAGGATCGAGGAATCCTCTCGGCGAGATCTCTCCACTCTCCTCGGGGAAAGCTGCGAAAAATTTGCTAACTCCCGGGATACTTAGCCTGTCCACATTTATTCTACAAACCGATCTGCCTATTTGCAACGAGCGCGCGAGCTGGAACCGCCGCTGTCTTTGTATCGCGTTATCGCGCAGCTCGATGGACGGATTTGGCGTTGAAGATTTCTCACGGCTCGCGGGGTTGCTTGCACCCCCGTCGACGAGAATGGAACGCGCTAACCGACGACCGTGGTCCGTCGTGGGATCGTTGGAGGGCTCGCGTCGGCGAAGATGAAAGAGCAAAACGAGGAGAAACTGCTCGTAGATTTGTAAGTCGATCGGGCCCGATGGTCGGTGGCGGCCTTTCAAAACAAAAAGAGGAGGGCAAAAACGACGTGTTACCACCGGCGGGGGTGAGAAAGCTGAAAGGGCGCCGACCACTGTGCGCCTCGTGCCTGTCAAACTGCGGGGAACACGCGATTCTCAATTTTCCTCTTGATTTACCGCGAGGAATTCGCTCCCGGGGCGATTAAAGTAGTATCGAAGCGATTCGAGTTTCGCGAGATACCTACCGAAGATAGGTACTTCGAATTTACCTCGCTCTTCTCTCTCGCGTTCGATGGAAATTATTCGGAGCTGTTTAACGATATTACCCGGAATTTGCTCGACATTAAGGGACCTTAAGATCTCCGGTCGTTTCCTGCTGCTCAAGTGAGAGAAGTAATGCGTGTGGTGTCTTCATCGGTGTCTTCTGGCCCAGCTTAGGGAATCGCGTCCAGGCAACCTAGCAATCTCTCGGCCCCCTCCGTTCGGTAATTTTGGGTTCGAAAGTTTGGTAATTACTAGCCGGTAGCGACCGCTTAGTCTCGCGGAGGATGCAATCTTTGTCGTGATTTCGCGAATCAGCGGCGCTCACTCTTCTATCGTCTCTCCCGCCGAAACGATATACAAATATGCAGGTGTTCCTCGCGGGGCCCTTGGAAAATTACACTCAGCCCCGCTAGGAAAATTCCTAGACGAATGGCAACGCATCTTGAACCCTAGAACGTTCATGGAAACTTTCGAGACTCCCTGCGCATCAAAGGAATTCTACCATTCCTCCCATAATAATTCCCACAATAATACTCGAGTGAGGCAAAAGTAAAAAGTTCGGAGGAGGGTCGCGGAGTGGCCGCGGAAGCTCTCGGAACGAGCCGATGCGAGAAAGGAAAAGGAAGAGGCGATTTCGTCCGAGAATAGAGCCCGTGTCGAATGGGCATCAACGCGGGGCGTCCCGGCGTCAGGCGTCGTCGGCCGATTAGTCGCGGCCACCGCGTAAAGCCGCTCGACGATTCCAAGCGCCGCGGCGAGGCCTTCCGCGGAAGAAACTCGCCTCCTCTCGTTCTTTTTACGAGCGCGTTGTCATCCGTCTCCCCTTTCGCGTCGGCGATGATGATGACTCCTCCGCGATAATCTAAAAATGCGCCGAGCGGCCTGAGAGGCGGCGATGCTTCTTCTTTTACCCCTCTTTCGAATTCCTGGCGCGTGGACGGGGGAACCCTGTCGCGAGAGGGCAGCCGGGCCGGGGAAATGGGACGTTCCCTCGAGTCGTCGGTTGAATGGTAGAGTTACTCCACTGAGGCGTAGAAATTAGTGGTAAATAGAAGTCAACGCGGCCGGCGGAATTCTTCTCTCGCGAGGGAGGACTTCAATTGGTCGTAATACTCGTCGAGAACAATCGAGGGGGAGTGCGAGTTTGGAAATAAGAAGGAGAGGAAGGGAGGAAGGAACGCGGTGGCTAACGAGTCGATCGCGAATCGAGTGTGAAATAACCAGCGGTTCCTTTTGAACTTCGGCTCGGCAAAACAAACCGTAAACCGGGAGGTGCGTTCACCTGGAGAGGAAGAGAGCGAGAGAGAGAGGCGGTTGGCCAGGTGACACGAGCAGGGGGAATTAATAGCTATTAGACACGACCCCATAATTCAGTCTGCCTTGTAGCTCCACAGGCACCTCATTATTTTGTTGCGTTTCTGCCGTATTTTTTTGCGCGTTCCGCGGCTACAGTAACTAGTCGGTTGTTAACGTAAAACAGGCAGGAAATTCAGCGTTGCGAAGCACCCCTGCCTGGTCCATTAGACCATTAACCGTGAATCTCCGATCGGTTCAAGGTTTTCATTCCTGTTACAAAGTGAAGAGAATGAAAGGACAATTTTCCAGAGAAACTTATTTACTAAATCTCACGTTCGTCCTCGTTTCCAGGCAAGACCAGCTCCGGGTCCGACTGCGAGAGCGAGCCAGGGATTCCCCTGAAGAGGAAGCAACGCAGAAGCAGGACGACCTTCACCGCCCATCAGTTGGACGAGCTAGAGAGGGCTTTCGAGAGGACCCAGTACCCAGACATCTACACCAGGGAGGAACTGGCGCAGAGGACGAAGTTGACGGAGGCCAGGATCCAAGTGTGGTTCAGCAACAGGCGGGCTAGGCTCAGGAAGCAGTTGTCTTCGACCACATCCGGCGGTTACGTCAGCTCGGTGGCCTATCCGGCAGCTTCTTACGTGCTTCATCCACCGGCTGCGCCCCATCCTCACGCTGCCGCAGCGGTTCCTCCGAGTCATCCTCATCCTCATCCTCATCCGCATCCCCATCCTCATCCTCATCCTCACGGACAGACTCTGCCAGACACCACGTTCTCGTCCAGTCAAGGTGAGTCGAGTTGCTTGATTTTTAGTAGTAAGGTGAATGTCTCCATTGGCTAACTTGTTCCCTTCGCAAGCCAATTGCTGCTGGTGGTTGCCTTTGCAATGGATAATAGAAATTCAATATCGATCATTGCAAAGGGGAACGTATTTAAAATTCATCAGACCAGGGATAGAATTCAGTTGTTTAGCCATTAGATTCTTGGGCATCAGCTAATGGGGCCACTTACCTTGCTCGCCTATCCTCCCAAACCCTTTCAAAGCGACCCATTCATTAATCAACGTTTTTTTCTCAGTTCCAGAGTTGTACTCGTCCCACCACACCAGCATGTCTCACCAACTGACGCCAGATTCAGCTCGCCTACCACCGTCCGTCGGATCCACGTCGAGCTACGGACTTTCACCCTCTGTGACCTACCCCAGCTCCCTGTTACCCGCAACGTCCTCCACCAGCACCAGCCACATGGCCCACCAAGTCTCTCCCGTCGCCCCTGTCCCGTCCTCCACTTACCAACAACCCAGCAACCATCAGCTACCCCCAACGCCCAACTCGCTGGTCACCATGATGGGCCCCAATTCTGGAAACTCGAACCCAGCATCCGATCAGCTGACCTCCTCAGACCTGCCGATCAGCTCGGTGTCGCCTGTCCATCAGCAGCAGTCGCAGCAGCAGCAGGGTAGCCAGGGGAACACCTCGCCCTCGTGGAACCTTCCAATCACCAGCGGGGGAAGGGTTGGCCTCTCTAGTCCACCCTCGAGCCTGCAGCAATCACACACACACGCCACCCACCACCACCAAGCGTTCGCCAGCCATTACAGTGCTCAAGGCTTCCAGCAACCCCCCAGGCCTGCTCCCCATCAACCGTTTTACAGTTGGTACTGAGGGGGTGCGTCTTCGGAGGTAGATAGAGTTGTCACCGAGCGGTAGGTTCGATGGTTCCATAGAGGTGAAAGTCTGCAGTACCAAGTGCCAACTGGTTTGGCAGCGGGAGGGCATAGTCGCGTTACTTCTCGTAATTAGCTCGCGAAGCTCGAGCAAAACGGTATGCCAGTAAATGTTTAAGTATTAAACGTTAAGTTCGTATTAGAAATTCGTCGTTGTATGAAAGTTAAGACAAGTTGAGCTTCCTTAGCTTTGGGACGGGCGAATCCCAGTGATCGTAATCTTCGATTTAGCCGAGATACGTAGATACCACCCGCGGTGTTAGCGATCGTCTCGCAGCGGTTTGCGGGCGACTGTCGTGGAAGCAGAATCGCACGTGCTTGCCTTTTGTAGCAATGGGTAAATCAGCTGTCTCGTTGTATAGTTTAAGTTAATACCGTAAGTAGTTAGTCGAACGATGTACATATGTATTTGCTTCTCTTGTTCTCGGTTTTCGGGTATGTTTTCCTTGTCTAATATTCCATTAGCCCATTCTCTCTTTCGTGTGTGTATACAACGCGACCAAAAATGTCATTTAACGTGTAAATAATAGGTAGCTAATTATTTCGACTTCCTCTTACTTCTTTTCGGAATTGACGATCGGCTAATTAGATTAATGAACCGATCATCGCACATTCGATCACGTGTCGAGTCGCCGTTTAATTTCTGTACCTTTGGCAACCTGATTATCGATGGATTCACATCAGGAGATTGTAAGTCAAAGTAAAGAGTAGGTTTTTAATCTCAACTTTCTGAAAGCGTCGCTGTAAATCGTTTTATAAAATTAAGCGTACGTATGTCGTATGAAATATGTATGATAATTGTACAGTGCTCCACATGGTTATTGAATAAAGTCTTAACAGAAAATACATGTACTGAACCGTGTGTACTAAAAGACGGTGGCCTTTTTTTAGGTAGCTTCCATCCACATGCTGCAGGCAGTGTACACATTTTTCACTGTCTCTGCGAACTATTTAACGCAAAGGCGCAGAGCGTTTGAACGTGTGGAATACTTCATATGCGTATCACTTGATAGAGGAATAGGGAATAGGAATTTCTGAATAATAATACAGTTTGTTTCAAGTTTCTCTCAATTTATTCGCATAAAAGACCTTTACAGTGTTACAATAAAATGCAAGTTATATAAAGTCACTATTTTCTTGCGATTACTATCAAGGTTTCCATCATTCCGTCGAAATATTCCGAAGTTAAAACCTGTAAGAAGAAAAATATTTTTAGTAACTTGACTTGTCTATTATTGAAAATGGGAGAAACGTTACAACATTTTGTCACGTATGAAAATATATTAGTAAAGGGAATAATTTTATTATGCAACATGTTGATTGAAATTAGTCGTTTTAGATTTTAAATGTTTCCGGTAAGATTTAATATTAATTCCTACCACTCGTAGCACTGTAATCTTTTTTAGAATCAGTCGGTAACGTTAGGTGCGACACGAGCAGCGGCCAATTCAGCAACTACCTACTCTGAAATCTGTTGAAATGCTGTGCGTGTGTGCGTGCTTGTATATGTGTGACATGTTTAGAGTTTAGAGTGTGCCGATGCGATGTAACTAATCCCACATACTGTAACTAGAGCGATTATTAATCGTGTATATTTCTGCTTTACAGGTAAGGAATTTTTACATAAAAGAGGTTAAACCGGCTGCATTTTCGACTGTGTTCATTGATACGAAATTTGCACAAGATACTGCTTCAGCCGAATTACCCAGTTACACTTGTAACAATTCATTGTATTGCATTTCACTTATTTGAATAAATTGCAGCTAAGTGGTAAAAGAGTTTTTTTATTTAACAAGCACTACTTACTCCTTCATATTCCAAATCACATATAAAAGATATGCTAAAAAGAACACCTAAAAAGATCCTTCCACGCAGAGTGGTTTTAAAAATCTTCGCATTAAAGCACTACTTTAAATATCTCATTCGCTACTCTCAAACTCTATCGACATTCGTTCAAGGCTTCTACTTCTCTTCAGAGACATTACTTTGCGCTACCTCTTTCCACGTCATGTTATCCTGTTACGAAGCCTGATTTTAGAGATATCTGAAAATTTTCGCCAGATTTTGGCCAATATACCAGGAGAACATGAAGCGAAAAGAGGTATTCTGAATTTCAGCTTCGAAGGCATCCTCGATTCTCTCTCCGAAGACGTTACTTAGTGCCACCTCTTTCGACATCATGTTCTCCTGTTACAAAGCCCAATTTTGTGCATTCTGAAAATTTTTGCCAGATTTTGGCCCAGGTATCAGGAGAACATGAAGCGGAGAGAGGTATTCTGAATTTCAGCTTCGAAGGCATCCTCGATTCTCTCTCCGAAGACATTACTCAGTGCCACCTCTTTCGACATCATGTTCTCCTGTTACAAAGCCCAATTTTGTGCATTCTGAAGATTTTTGCCAGATTTTGGCCCAGGTATCAGGAGAACATGAAGCGGAGAGAGGTATTCTGAATTTCAGCTTCGAAGGCATCCTCGATTCTCTCTCCGAAGACATTACTCAGTGCCACCTCTTTCGACATCATGTTCTCCTGTTACAAAGCCCAATTTTGTGCATTCTGAAGATTTTTGCCAGATTTTGGCCCAGGTATCAGGAGAACATGAAGCGGAGAGAGGTATTCTGAATTTCAGCTTCGAAGGCATCCTCGATTCTCTCTCCGAAGACATTACTCAGTGCCACCTCTTTCGACATCATGTTCTCCTGTTACAAAGCCCAATTTTGTGCATTCTGAAGATTTTTGCCAGATTTTGGCCCAGGTATCAGGAGAACATGAAGCGGAGAGAGGTATTCTGAATTTCAGCTTCGAAGGCATCCTCGATTCTCTCTCCGAAGACATTACTCAGTGCCACCTCTTTCGACATCATGTTCTCCTGTTACAAAGCCCAATTTTGTGCATTCTGAAGATTTTTGCCAGATTTTGGCCCAGGTATCAGGAGAACATGAAGCGGAGAGAGGTATTCTGAATTTCAGCTTCGAAGGCATCCTCGATTCTCTCTCCGAAGACATTACTCAGTGCCACCTCTTTCGACATCATGTTCTCCTGTTACAAAGCCCAATTTTGTGCATTCTGAAGATTTTTGCCAGATTTTGGCCCAGGTATCAGGAGAACATGAAGCGGAGAGAGGTATTCTGAATTTCAGCTTCGAAGGCATCCTCGATTCTCTCTCCGAAGACATTACTCAGTGCCACCTCTTTCGACATCATGTTCTCCTGTTACAAAGCCCAATTTTGTGCATTCTGAAAATTTTTGCCAGATTTTGGCCCAGGTATCAGGAGAACATGAAGCGGAGAGAGGTATTCTGAATTTCAGCTTCGAAGGCATCCTCGATTCTCTCTCCGAAGACATTACTCAGTGCCACCTCTTTCGACATCATGTTCTCCTGTTACAAAGCCCAATTTTGTGCATTCTGAAGATTTTTGCCAGATTTTGGCCCAGGTATCAGGAGAACATGAAGCGGAGAGAGGTATTCTGAATTTCAGCTTCGAAGGCATCCTCGATTCTCTCTCCGAAGACATTACTTAGTGCCACCTCTTTCGACATCATGTTCTCCTGTTACAAAGCCCAATTTTGTGCATTCTGAAGATTTTTGCCAGATTTTGGCCCAGGTATCAGGAGAACATGAAGCGGAGAGAGGTATTCTGAATTTCAGCTTCGAAGGCATCCTCGATTCTCTCTACGAAGACATTACTCAGTGCCACCTCTTTCGACATCATGTTCTCCTGTTACAAAGCCCAATTTTGTGCATTCTGAAGATTTTTGCCAGATTTTGGCCCAGGTATCAGGAGAACATGAAGCGGAGAGAGGTATTCTGAATTTCAGCTTCGAAGGCATCCTCGATTCTCTCTCCGAAGACATTACTCAGTGCCACCTCTTTCGACATCATGTTCTCCTGTTACAAAGCCCAATTTTGTGCATTCTGAAGATTTTTGCCAGATTTTGGCCCAGGTATCAGGAGAACATGAAGCGGAGAGAGGTATTCTGAATTTCAGCTTCGAAGGCATCCTCGATTCTCTCTCCGAAGACATTACTCAGTGCCACCTCTTTCGACATCATGTTCTCCTGTTACAAAGCCCAATTTTGTGCATTCTGAAGATTTTTGCCAGATTTTGGCCCAGGTATCAGGAGAACATGAAGCGGAGAGAGGTATTCTGAATTTCAGCTTCGAAGGCATCCTCGATTCTCTCTCCGAAGACATTACTCAGTGCCACCTCTTTCGACATCATGTTCTCCTGTTACAAAGCCCAATTTTGTGCATTCTGAAGATTTTTGCCAGATTTTGGCCCAGGTATCAGGAGAACATGAAGCGGAGAGAGGTATTCTGAATTTCAGCTTCGAAGGCATCCTCGATTCTCTCTCCGAAGACATTACTCAGTGCCACCTCTTTCGACATCATGTTCTCCTGTTACAAAGCCCAATTTTGTGCATTCTGAAGATTTTTGCCAGATTTTGGCCCAGGTATCAGGAGAACATGAAGCGGAGAGAGGTATTCTGAATTTCAGCTTCGAAGGCATCCTCGATTCTCTCTCCGAAGACATTACTCAGTGCCACCTCTTTCGACATCATGTTCTCCTGTTACAAAGCCCAATTTTGTGCATTCTGAAGATTTTTGCCAGATTTTGGCCCAGGTATCAGGAGAACATGAAGCGGAGAGAGGTATTCTGAATTTCAGCTTCGAAGGCATCCTCGATTCTCTCTCCGAAGACATTACTCAGTGCCACCTCTTTCGACATCATGTTCTCCTGTTACAAAGCCCAATTTTGTGCATTCTGAAGATTTTTGCCAGATTTTGGCCCAGGTATCAGGAGAACATGAAGCGGAGAGAGGTATTCTGAATTTCAGCTTCGAAGGCATCCTCGATTCTCTCTCCGAAGACATTACTCAGTGCCACCTCTTTCGACATCATGTTCTCCTGTTACAAAGCCCAATTTTGTGCATTCTGAAGATTTTTGCCAGATTTTGGCCCAGGTATCAGGAGAACATGAAGCGGAGAGAGGTATTCTGAATTTCAGCTTCGAAGGCATCCTCGATTCTCTCTCCGAAGACATTACTCAGTGCCACCTCTTTCGACATCATGTTCTCCTGTTACAAAGCCCAATTTTGTGCATTCTGAAAATTTTTGCCAGATTTTGGCCCAGGTATCAGGAGAACATGAAGCGGAGAGAGGTATTCTGAATTTCAGCTTCGAAGGCATCCTCGATTCTCTCTCCGAAGACATTACTCAGTGCCACCTCTTTCGACATCATGTTCTCCTGTTACAAAGCCCAATTTTGTGCATTCTGAAGATTTTTGCCAGATTTTGGCCCAGGTATCAGGAGAACATGAAGCGGAGAGAGGTATTCTGAATTTCAGCTTCGAAGGCATCCTCGATTCTCTCTCTGAAGACATTACTCAGTGCCACCTCTTTCGACATCATGTTCTCCTGTTACAAAGCCCAATTTTGTGCATTCTGAAAATTTTTGCCAGATTTTGGCCCAGGTATCAGGAGAACATGAAGCGGAGAGAGGTATTCTGAATTTCAGCTTCGAAGGCATCCTCGATTCTCTCTCCGAAGACATTACTCAGTGCCACCTCTTTCGACATCATGTTCTCCTGTTACAAAGCCCAATTTTGTGCATTCTGAAGATTTTTGCCAGATTTTGGCCCAGGTATCAGGAGAACATGAAGCGGAGAGAGGTATTCTGAATTTCAGCTTCGAAGGCATCCTCGATTCTCTCTCCGAAGACATTACTTAGTGCCACCTCTTTCGACATCATGTTCTCCTGTTACAAAGCCCAATTTTGTGCATTCTGAAGATTTTTGCCAGATTTTGGCCCAGGTATCAGGAGAACATGAAGCGGAGAGAGGTATTCTGAATTTCAGCTTCGAAGGCATCCTCGATTCTCTCTCCGAAGACATTACTTAGTACCACCTCTTTCGACATCATGTTCTCCTGTTACAAAGCCCAATTTTGTGCATTCTGAAGATTTTTGCCAGATTTTGGCCCAGGTATCAGGAGAACATGAAGCGGAGAGAGGTATTCTGAATTTCAGCTTCGAAGGCATCCTCGATTCTCTCTCCGAAGACATTACTTAGTGCCACCTCTTTCGACATCATGTTCTCCTGTTACAAAGCCCAATTTTGTGCATTCTGAAAATTTTTGCCAGATTTTGGCCCAGGTATCAGGAGAACATGAAGCGGAGAGAGGTATTCTGAATTTCAGCTTCGAAGGCATCCTCGATTCTCTCTCCGAAGACATTACTCAGTGCCACCTCTTTCGACATCATGTTCTCCTGTTACAAAGCCCAATTTTGTGCATTCTGAAGATTTTTGCCAGATTTTGGCCCAGGTATCAGGAGAACATGAAGCGGAGAGAGGTATTCTGAATTTCAGCTTCGAAGGCATCCTCGATTCTCTCTCCGAAGACATTACTCAGTGCCACCTCTTTCGACATCATGTTCTCCTGTTACAAAGCCCAATTTTGTGCATTCTGAAGATTTTTGCCAGATTTTGGCCCAGGTATCAGGAGAACATGAAGCGGAGAGAGGTATTCTGAATTTCAGCTTCGAAGGCATCCTCGATTCTCTCTCCGAAGACATTACTCAGTGCCACCTCTTTCGACATCATGTTCTCCTGTTACAAAGCCCAATTTTGTGCATTCTGAAGATTTTTGCCAGATTTTGGCCCAGGTATCAGGAGAACATGAAGCGGAGAGAGGTATTCTGAATTTCAGCTTCGAAGGCATCCTCGATTCTCTCTCCGAAGACATTACTCAGTGCCACCTCTTTCGACATCATGTTCTCCTGTTACAAAGCCCAATTTTGTGCATTCTGAAGATTTTTGCCAGATTTTGGCCCAGGTATCAGGAGAACATGAAGCGGAGAGAGGTATTCTGAATTTCAGCTTCGAAGGCATCCTCGATTCTCTCTCCGAAGACATTACTCAGTGCCACCTCTTTCGACATCATGTTCTCCTGTTACAAAGCCCAATTTTGTGCATTCTGAAGATTTTTGCCAGATTTTGGCCCAGGTATCAGGAGAACATGAAGCGGAGAGAGGTATTCTGAATTTCAGCTTCGAAGGCATCCTCGATTCTCTCTCCGAAGACATTACTCAGTGCCACCTCTTTCGACATCATGTTCTCCTGTTACAAAGCCCAATTTTGTGCATTCTGAAGATTTTTGCCAGATTTTGGCCCAGGTATCAGGAGAACATGAAGCGGAGAGAGGTATTCTGAATTTCAGCTTCGAAGGCATCCTCGATTCTCTCTCCGAAGACATTACTCAGTGCCACCTCTTTCGACATCATGTTCTCCTGTTACAAAGCCCAATTTTGTGCATTCTGAAGATTTTTGCCAGATTTTGGCCCAGGTATCAGGAGAACATGAAGCGGAGAGAGGTATTCTGAATTTCAGCTTCGAAGGCATCCTCGATTCTCTCTCCGAAGACATTACTCAGTGCCACCTCTTTCGACATCATGTTCTCCTGTTACAAAGCCCAATTTTGTGCATTCTGAAGATTTTTGCCAGATTTTGGCCCAGGTATCAGGAGAACATGAAGCGGAGAGAGGTATTCTGAATTTCAGCTTCGAAGGCATCCTCGATTCTCTCTCCGAAGACATTACTCAGTGCCACCTCTTTCGACATCATGTTCTCCTGTTACAAAGCCCAATTTTGTGCATTCTGAAAATTTTTGCCAGATTTTGGCCCAGGTATCAGGAGAACATGAAGCGGAGAGAGGTATTCTGAATTTCAGCTTCGAAGGCATCCTCGATTCTCTCTCCGAAGACATTACTCAGTGCCACCTCTTTCGACATCATGTTCTCCTGTTACAAAGCCCAATTTTGTGCATTCTGAAGATTTTTGCCAGATTTTGGCCCAGGTATCAGGAGAACATGAAGCGGAGAGAGGTATTCTGAATTTCAGCTTCGAAGGCATCCTCGATTCTCTCTCCGAAGACATTACTCAGTGCCACCTCTTTCGACATCATGTTCTCCTGTTACAAAGCCCAATTTTGTGCATTCTGAAAATTTTTGCCAGATTTTGGCCCAGGTATCAGGAGAACATGAAGCGGAGAGAGGTATTCTGAATTTCAGCTTCGAAGGCATCCTCGATTCTCTCTCCGAAGACATTACTCAGTGCCACCTCTTTCGACATCATGTTCTCCTGTTACAAAGCCCAATTTTGTGCATTCTGAAGATTTTTGCCAGATTTTGGCCCAGGTATCAGGAGAACATGAAGCGGAGAGAGGTATTCTGAATTTCAGCTTCGAAGGCATCCTCGATTCTCTCTCCGAAGACATTACTTAGTGCCACCTCTTTCGACATCATGTTCTCCTGTTACAAAGCCCAATTTTGTGCATTCTGAAGATTTTTGCCAGATTTTGGCCCAGGTATCAGGAGAACATGAAGCGGAGAGAGGTATTCTGAATTTCAGCTTCGAAGGCATCCTCGATTCTCTCTCCGAAGACATTACTTAGTACCACCTCTTTCGACATCATGTTCTCCTGTTACAAAGCCCAATTTTGTGCATTCTGAAGATTTTTGCCAGATTTTGGCCCAGGTATCAGGAGAACATGAAGCGGAGAGAGGTATTCTGAATTTCAGCTTCGAAGGCATCCTCGATTCTCTCTCCGAAGACATTACTTAGTGCCACCTCTTTCGACATCATGTTCTCCTGTTACAAAGCCCAATTTTGTGCATTCTGAAAATTTTTGCCAGATTTTGGCCCAGGTATCAGGAGAACATGAAGCGGAGAGAGGTATTCTGAATTTCAGCTTCGAAGGCATCCTCGATTCTCTCTCCGAAGACATTACTTAGTGCCACCTCTTTCGACATCATGTTCTCCTGTTACAAAGCCCAATTTTGTGCATTCTGAAGATTTTTGCCAGATTTTGGCCCAGGTATCAGGAGAACATGAAGCGGAGAGAGGTATTCTGAATTTCAGCTTCGAAGGCATCCTCGATTCTCTCTCCGAAGACATTACTTAGTGCCACCTCTTTCGACATCATGTTCTCCTGTTACAAAGCCCAATTTTGTGCATTCTGAAGATTTTTGCCAGATTTTGGCCCAGGTATCAGGAGAACATGAAGCGGAGAGAGGTATTCTGAATTTCAGCTTCGAAGGCATCCTCGATTCTCTCTCCGAAGACATTACTTAGTGCCACCTCTTTCGACATCATGTTCTCCTGTTACAAAGCCCAATTTTGTGCATTCTGAAAATTTTTGCCAGATTTTGGCCCAGGTATCAGGAGAACATGAAGCGGAGAGAGGTATTCTGAATTTCAGCTTCGAAGGCATCCTCGATTCTCTCTCCGAAGACATTACTTAGTGCCACCTCTTTCGACATCATGTTCTCCTGTTACAAAGCCCAATTTTGTGCATTCTGAAAATTTTTGCCAGATTTTGGCCCAGGTATCAGGAGAACATGAAGCGGAGAGAGGTATTCTGAATTTCAGCTTCGAAGGCATCCTCGATTCTCTCTCCGAAGACATTACTTAGTGCCACCTCTTTCGACATCATGTTCTCCTGTTACAAAGCCCAATTTTGTGCATTCTGAAAATTTTTGCCAGATTTTGGCCCGGGTATCAGGAGAACATGAAGTGGAAAGTGGTATACTAAATTTCAGCTTCGAAGGCATCGCCTTAAAGTTGCAAGTAAGAGGCGCTCCAAAATTCTGCGTCTCTTCGTTAAACAGTCACTGCGTCAAAACCTCTGCGCCACTTCTCGCTCTTTAATTTGCTCTCCGGAGACATTACTTTGTGTCATCTCTTTCCACGTCATGTTATCCTGTTACGAAGCCTGATTTTAGAGATATCTGAAAATTTTCACCAGATTTTGGCCAATATATCAGGAGAACATGAAGTGGAAAGAGGTATACTAAATTTCAGCTTCGAAGGCATCACCTCAAAGTAGCAAACAAGAGCTACGCCTTTCATGGGCCTTTAAACAGTTCGCGGTTAATGTGATGCTTTTGAAAGACTCGAAGCTTGTAATTTCTGAATAGTATTCCATGGGCACTAGTTGCAAAATTTTCTTCAATATCGACTTATTAACAAAGGAAATCTATGGTATTCTTAAGGAAATACCATAGATATTTGAAATTTGGATAGGAATATGTAAAAGGTATTTCTGAATAATAAGACAGTTTGTTTCAAGTTTCATTCAATATATTTGCATAAAAGGCCTTTACAGTGTTACAATAAAGTATAAGGTATATAAACTCACTGTTTTCTTGTGTTCATTATTGAGGTTTCCATCATTGGCCTACATAAAGTTTCTTTCCACGTCGAAATATCCCCAAGTTTCACATATAACAATTTACAGGTTAGTTTAATTGATTTCATTAAAATTTGTAGTTAAAGGAGCTAAATTTTGGTAAATTTTGTTGCAATTAACTTTGTTGTAATTGATTTCGTTCAAAGTTTTGGTCAGAGGAGCTAAATTTGAGTAAATTTCGTTAAAATTAACATGATTTTAACTGATTACGTTAAAATTGTTGGTTAGAGGTGCTAAATCTGAGTAAATTTCGTTAAAATTAACATGATTTTAACTGATTACGTTAAAATTGTTGGTTGGAGGTGCTAAATTTAATTTAATTAAGAAAAATATTTTCAGTAATCTGACTTGTCTATTATAGGAAATAGGACAAATACAACATAATTTCATGTACGAAAATCTATTAGTGAATGGAATTGTGCAACATGTTTCTGGAAATTAATCATAACAGTGTAAGATTTAATTTTAATTCCAACCACTCGTAGCATTGTAATCGTATTTTAGTCTGATTCGATAATGTTTTATGTGACACGAAAGTTGTAAGTGGGCTGGCGAGCCCCCCAAGCGTGTGACCCAAAATTACATTGGATAAGTCTATCCTGTACCTGGTCTGTGATAATAAATACACAAACAACGGCGTTTGTTAATTCTTGCACAGAGATCCGCGATGGGTAAAGTTTCTAATGTGAAAAAAATGAAGCAGATACGAGCGTTGAATGCGAACATTTTTATTGAGCTACGCTGTAAAAAAATTCGAGGCGATTTTGTTTTCTCTTTTTTTCTTTCTCTTTTCCTATCACTCTCTCCCTCTCTCTCTCTCCCGCTCTCTCTCTCTCTCTCTCTCTCCTTCTCTCCCCTTCTCTCTCACTCACTTACTCACTCACTCACTCACTCCCACACTCTCCCTCTCGTTCTCACTTTCCCTCTTTCCCCCATTCTCTCTCTCTTTCTCTCTCTCTCTCTCTCTCTCTGCCGCAAGCATGACAATCTCTCGTGCACTCGGTAAATTCTGTTCGTTTAACAATATCTCTATCGACGGGGGAGTAAGAATAAAGACACTCGTGTAATTTTATTTAATCGGAGGGTGTTTGGTGAAGAGCAGGAATTGATTTAGGGGGGGGGTACAAAAGTCGCTTCTTCTCGCACGCGTTCTTCCTTTCTCTCTGTTCCACTCACACACGTACGTTCCTCATTCCCTCGCTCCCTTACATTCTAATTGCCTCCCCTCCTCTTCTCCCATTTAATTCACGCGCGCTCTTTCATCCTCGCAGGCGCGTACACGCTTATACCTACCTACACCGTCTCTCCGTCCCCTTTCACACCCCCTTTCTCTCGACCACGCATTCTTCACGCTCACTCTCGAACAAATTTTCTTGTTACGTGTTACAAATCAGTGCGCTCACCGTTTATAATCGATACGATCCAAGATTATGTCATATATATACAGAACAATCTTAAGTTGCGTAATCTGGGAAAAAACGCGAGTAAATTCATCTACCGCGGGTAGGATTTCGTCTTCATTATTTTTTTTTCTCCATTTTTCTCTTTTAATACGCCGTTCGCTTAACCTTATCCCTCGGTCAATTGCCTTAACCCATTTTCTATTTTTACAAACGAAAGACGCATCCATGAAGGGTGATCCTCGAGCTCTCTGTATCCTTCATCGCTCGGGGCAATTGATCGCTCGCGGTGGTCGGGCCCTTTCAACCAGTTCCCTACGTACATGTAGCTCCAACGTTATTCTAAACGGCACAAATAAATTTTACGAAGCTTGTACCATTTCTTGAAATAAACACTTTCTCTGAGCCTTCCCATTTTTGTGACCAGAAAATCACGAAGATGGCACAGGTAAGTAGATTGCAAAAGCGTCTGACGAATAAGACAAGTCGCCTGAAACTATTTCAGCAATCAATCGTTTACTGAAATCGATCAGGAAGATAAATTACGGGGTAGTTACAAACTGGATCACTACAATCGGTGGCGAACGCGATTGCAGAATTAATAACAGCGATCTACTAAATTATGCGTTATATTTCTTTGCCGGAATAGTGAAACCTTGAAAATTCATGTTCGTTGTTGCGTTGCAATATCAGAATGTACGCAGTTCGGCGTAATGTACGTGAATAAACAAGTTTAATTTAATTGTTTCGAACGATCTCGACCACCATACGAGCGATCACATTTGCTCAGCGCGT
The DNA here is from genome assembly GCF_050908995.1 of Andrena cerasifolii. Classification (NCBI taxonomy): domain Eukaryota; kingdom Metazoa; phylum Arthropoda; class Insecta; order Hymenoptera; family Andrenidae; genus Andrena; species Andrena cerasifolii. The sequence goes on from NC_135129.1 coordinate 10,636,379, forward strand.
AACAGAGAGACGGATCCCTTATTTGTTAAACGAACAATCACGCGGCTGTTCGTCGAGGAGCACCCCTGACGGAATTCTGTCACACAGCCTGGTCTAGACGACTTTAATCTCGGTCCTGGCACGAACAACACCCTCCGAACATCCTGTTGTACCCCCTTCTCCCTCCCTCTCTCGATTTGCCGCGGTAGAATTGAAAAGCGAGAGGCAGCTTCGATTTAAAAAAAAAACGGATACATACATATATGTACATATATGCGCAGCCGATCGCAAGAATCCATGCACACTCACTTAAGGTGACATATATCATACGCAAGCTCCGTTTCATCAATATTCAAAGAGGCTACAGGCTGTAAATGTTAAAAGATTCTTAGAACCAACAAAATATAAAGTAGAAGCTCGATGCTTGAACAAGGCTCATTCTTTCCCATTCGAAATTTTTAATTAATGTCGCTGGGTGGAAAGGGAAGAGTCGGCGTCAAAGTATCAAGTGTACACATGATATGTCAAAGTACTGATATACTTGTGCAAACCTTGACGCTATCACTCAAAAATTTCCACCCCAAAATGTAATTTATTGCTCCTTAAAATTCGATGCTCCCCAAAATGTGTCGCTCCTCAAAATTTGTAGCTTCCGAAAATTTGCGACTCCCCAAAATTTGTAGCTTCTGAAAATTTGCCATCCTAGGCAGGAGCCTACCTACTTAGCCTACACCCAAATTCGCCTCTGCCAGGCAGAATCAACATAGTATCAGCTATGGACCTAGCCCCCTAGATTCAATGCTCACAGGACCATCCAAGTTCACCGTTTCTCTGCGCTAGCATCAGTCGCGCAAAGTGCACATGGATCCTCACGAGCAACCGCGTCCACGTGTATCGTCGCATACGACAGTTTACGCAGACCACGCGTCCCGTTTATCGTTCGTCCCGGGAATGATAATCGGGATACCCGAAGCTATTCGTGCGAGGACTAAGGTCCAAGAAACGTGTTCGCTCTCGCTCGCTGGAAACGACGAAGGACGAAGAGCACGCGGGCGAGCTGTCCGCTGGATTCAGGATCGTCCTGCATTAGAGTAGCTCGAGGGAACGCGACTCGGTGAATCCAGGCACAGCTCGACGGCAGACATCCAGGGGAAGGATCTAGCCTGACCTCGAAGGGGATCTGTACCCCCTCCGGGATCAGGATAGTCGGACACAAACGGTACATCTCGCTCGAGAAATTAGCCCAATTGCCGTGGTACGCGCGCGTAATTTCTAAAAAGTCTGCAAAAATTCGATGTCGATAGAGGGTACGGTGCTGGGATCCGTCCATCTCGAACGTAACCCCGCGAATGTTTCTCCTCGAATGATGGGATGGACGTGTCTCTGGTATCCGACTCTCTTCCTATCGTTTAATTGAACTTTCTCCGGAACGAAAACGCTGCTTCACCCTCGCCACGTCTTCGTCGATACGTCTGTGGAGCGGAACTCGAGGACAGTAGTGGCAATTGTAAGCGGATAGTCCGATTGCGACCCCCTGGGAGGAAGGGAAATGATGTTGAGAGGGTAGAAGGGCAGAATCGTTGAAGGGATTTTTCATTGCCCTCGTGCATCTATTGCCGACGGTTAATTTAGCGAAGGTAATTTTAAACAGATAGGATAGCGAGGGTGGAGGTATTTAAAGGGACGAGAGGGGAATTTTATTGCACTTTATGGCGACGGTGTAAATTTGAATTAAGAATGTAACTTCTAGTCAATCACCACTGCTGTCCTCTGCCTGGGCCAGGTCGAACGTCCGTTTTCTTTTTTAAAGAGCAATTAAATCCGTATCGTTTCGCCGTGTACCTAAGTGCGAAAATCCACGTGTGCTGCGTGTACTACTGTTAGTAATAATCAAAGATAATCGCTATCTGTAATTAAAAAGCTGCTTCTCATTAGCGCTGCGCCGCTGCTCTTCTCGTTACAAAGTAACTACGAGTCGTTTAATCGTTACATCGAATGTATCGGTATCATTTACAGTCTAAAATACTGAGCAAAGAACGAATAGATCGGTGATCGATGGTCCTCGATCGGACTTCCCTCGCTCGCTAATCTCGCTGTTAATCAATCCTCGCCCCTTTCATTCTTCTTTTTCCTTTCACGCGATACCTTTTCTCTTACTTGTGTGCTTGGCTACAATTCTCTACACGTACCTCCTCTCCTTGTTATCCATACTCGATCTGGATCATTCGAGATCAAAGTATTGCTGCAATCGAATTTGATTGACGTTTAAACTGACTATCCAAAGTGTATTTCACTTCTCCTTATGCTCATTTATATCCAAGGCAAACTGATAACACGTATCGTTATTACTTTAAATTGACAAAGATATGAACACCATTAGACTCTGATTCTGATCACTTAGAATGCCAATATCAACAAGCTTCCATTTCCAACGAAGCTTGACCTCGATCATTACCGATCCCATCGTAACCATATCTTTTTCTCAAGCACCAAGATCGTCGCTACTTCAAACTGATACTCGATCTCGATCACTAGCCACTGACACGCGAATACAGGCTTTATCTGGAACCTCTGATGACAAGAGATCAGCTTCCACCCACCCACGAGTCCAGTAGCGATATCAAGAATTTCCCCGTTAATGTACCAACAACAACACGACACCCCAGCAGCTCTGTGTGTAAAAAAGAGAAAAGAAGTAAAACGCTCCCCGTCACCGAGAGATCGCCGAGGACCATCGATCACCGGTTTCTCACCCTTATCACTGTGTGATAGATCGCGGATGGATGGGTGAAGAAAGTAAAAGTAAACTCGGGGAGGTCGAGAACGAAAAGAGAGGAAGAGAAACCAACGTTACGCTTTAGGAGCAATTAATTTAAATTCGAAATACCTTTGTAAAAAATTTTCTCTCGCTGCACGCGCGCCGTGTATGTGTGTGTGTATATATATATAATATGTATAATTATTCATGTACTGTTATTGCGCGGGCAATTGTTACTTCTGCTTCGTTTCCTTTCCCAACCGCTATTACTGTTTCTTCGCCTCCTCCCCATCGCGCTTGCGTTTCTTCCCTACTTTATGGCAATAATAATAATGCAATAGAATATGATGATAATAATAGCAATAATAATAACAGTAAGAATATTAGTAATTATCTAAATTCCCTCCGCAATAATTTTCCAATTCACCCCTGCCCTCTATTTCCTTTCCTCAATAATCCTCTTCATTTTAAATATACCTTTTTGTCTGTATAAAGGACATTGCAGTTCGTAGGTGGCACTCAGAATTGTTCTCTCACGTATCAATTTCTTTATTACCCCCTCTTGGTTGCGGTTGTTCAACGTCTCGTTTCACCAGACAAAATGCCCCCGCGTTCTCGTTTAAAACTTACTCGTATGATATCTCCCATAGCTTTTAACAATTCTCGCGCGATCGCTCTGTTCCGATAAGCCCGCTCGCTCTTTCCCGTTACTTTAACTTCTTCGAACGTCGCCTATAAGCAATTTAAAAAAACGTAGGTGCCCTCAGTCGATATATATATATATACTCGCGAAGGACTGTGAAATTCGAGAACCCCCGTCGTTATTTCCTTTAATTCTACGAAAGTCGACCCTCTGCCATCGCCTTGTACTTCATTATTTCGCTAAAAACTCTCTGCCCCCCCCCCCGCCGATTCTTCTATTCGCGCTACAGTTTTCCGTGGTTCGCGATGGTGAGCAACGAAAGCTTTCTCCTCGATGGGAACGAAAAATCTCGCGATGCGAAGGATTATATATATATATATGCGTGTATCTCGGTTATCGGTTCGATTAATTTGAAATTGAAAAAAAAAATGAATTGCTCAAAGGAAATAATGATCGATGCGAGTAGAAACCTCGAAGGCAAGTTCTTTGCTCCTGCGGTCGGATTTAAAGACGCCACCCGTTTCACACGGGGTTGTCGCGTGTTTGGGTGTAACTTTCGTTTCTGAAACGCCGCCCCGTTCTTTCTGTTCTCACTCTTTTCTCTCGTCTTTTCGCTCCTTAAGCTTACGCCTCGCACCGCGCGTCGATACCGCTCGGCACGCGCAGATGGACCTTCTCCTGGCGAGCCTCCTCAACGATCACAGTAGAGAGCGATTTAAAGTGTTGAAACTGAGACTGAAAGTTTACAAGAAACTGTAGGACTGGCTCGTCAACGGTCAATGGTGCGAGAACACAAAGCAACGATCAAGTACTGAAGTTACTAATTTAGTCACAGACATCTCACCATTAGTAACACAGTGTCCGCGAAGCAACGACTCTAAGAAACCGAAACAGCTCTACTTGGGATATTAAACTCTCAGGTCTAATACAAGTAGAAAAACGAATGTACCCGGGGGATGCGGTGAAGTTGAGACCAGTCTCTACAAACTTCCGCCGAAGCTCCCAATTTAGCGATCACCGGCGAAGAAAGGAGCTCGTGCGTAAATCGAGATCGAAGAGGAGCCCCAGAAGAAGGTCCCTCGTCAAGCGTGTCACCTGTCTTGGCGCCGCGTTTAGATCCTTGAAAGGGAAACGGAAGGAGTCCACAGCCATCCGAGTGATGATTGGTCGCCGATCCGCCAACGCCGGCGACGCGTCGCTATTCAGTGGCAGATTTCGAAAGGTACTTCGAAACGCGAAGGGGAGCCACGCCCTTAACTGCCGTGGTCCTGATCGAGCTCGTCCAGCGACTCCAATCTGGCGATCGGCGCCTCGTTTATCGTGAACTCCCAGGACATATCCTCGCTGGTCTGCCTCGAGGACTCTTGCCGCTGTCCCGACGCCTGTGCCTGCGCGCCATCCTGGGCAGCCTGCTGTCTGCCGTCCGGACGTTGGCTGCTGGTGTTCGTCGACTCCTTCCGGGACTCGCTGCTCCGAGGGCGCTGGGCGCCTCCTCTGTCCGACACCGACACCACGCAGCTCCACGGTTCGTCACCCTCTGGCTCCGACCGCTTGTTGAACGAGCTGTACCTGTGGAGGGTCAACGGAAATGTCAGTGGCTGGGTAGAGGTGGAATTTTGTATTTATTAGAGACGGATCTCATGGATGAGTTGAGGCAAGCTTCAGGTGGAGTAGACGAAGGAGTATGGGTATAAGGATCTTTCGAAGATGGTAGATATCTGAATTATTAATGACTAGCAAAATACAGATTTATAAGAGTTACTAAGGACTCCGCGAAGACACAGTTAACCCCTTTTCATCTACTTAGGGGTTGATTGGGTAAGCTTTGTATGCGAACACCGATTTGATATCAAATCGGGCCTAAGAAATATTGAGAAGTCCGTGAAAACACAGTTTACTCCTTTTCACCCCCTTACGGGTTGATTAGGGCAAAATTCTGAAATTGGATTTTAGACATTTGTGTGGGCAATCTTTTAAGATTAATATCTCTTAGAGATTAATATCTCTTAGAGATTAATATCTCTTAGAGATTAATATCTCTTACAGATTAATATTTCTTAGAGATTAATATCTCTCAGAGATTAATATCTCTTACAGATTAATATTTCTTAGAGATTAATATCTCTTAGAGATTAATATCTCTTACAGATTAATATCTCTTAGAGATTAATATCTCTTAGTGATTAATATCTCTTACAGATTAATATCTCTTAGACCCGATTAGATATCAACTTGGTTCTTACTCACAAAGATTGCCCACACAAATGCCTAAAATCCAAAAGGAATCCGAGAAAACACAGTTTACTCCTTTTCACCCCCTTACGGGTTGATTAGGGCAAAATTCTGAAAATGGATTTTAGACATTTGTGTGGGCAATCTTTTAAGATTAATATCTCTTAGAGATTAATATCTCTTAGAGATTAATATCTCTTAGAGATTAATATCTCTCAGAGATTAATATCTCTTAGAGATTAATATCTCTTAGACCCGATTAGATATCAACTTGGTTCTTACTCACAAAGATTGCCCACACAAATGCCTAAAATCCAAAAGGAATCCGAGAAAATACATTTTACCCTTTTTCACCCCCTTGGGCACGGAACTGTCAAAAATCCTTCCTGCGTCATGAAAACAATACACTTCCCAAATTTCGCGTTCCTAGGTTAAACGGTTTGAGCTGGGAGTTGATGAGTCAGTCAGTCAGTCGGGACTTCTTCTTTTATAGGGATAAACGGCCCTCACTGCCAAATCGCTCGAAGAAAGCAAGAGGCATTCGGTGGTTGGAGATAGTTAGGGGGTTGGATGGAGTTGAAATTTCCAACGCACCCGCTCCTGAACTCTCCTCTCCTGAAGGCAGCAGGATGGCTGTGCCAGGCGTGCGGCAGGGGAGCCTGCTGCGAGGTCGGTGGTACCGCCAGGTCGACGGGCTGGCTCTGCGACCTGGTCGGTGCCGTTCTCCCGTTCAGCGCCGTCTGCAGGGCCGTCGCCAGGGCTGACGTGTCGGACGTGACCGTCAGACGTGACGTGCCCGAGGACGTGGAGGTCGGTTCCCTGGTCGGGGGTCTGCTGGAGACGGAAATCGGGGGGCGTTAGTGTGATTGGCGGGCACGAGCAGCGGCACGACGCGACCGCTAACGAGCAGCAGCGAAATTTACTTGAAGCACGTGATTATGTACAAGGGGATTCGGTAGGCCTCTAATTTCTCTAAGTGTCCCGAACAGTGTCGCATGTCTGGCTGATCGGGGCTCCTAACCGGTAACCGTGGTAATCGGACATCGACATTATCGGGTTGCTCTACGATCGGGTCTCTTCTTAAGTATCCGTCGTTGCTCGTTACGCTAACGTTCGAAAGGGGAGCACGAGCCTTCGACCGTGCGCTAAGAGGAACGTGGGTAGAGTCTCGATAGGTCCGCTGGAAATTTTGTCGACGACCATGGGCGACGAGGAGGCTCCGGAGCGAGTGGCTTCGGTGCTCGATGGACCTTGGAGGTTCAGCAATGATCGATTCTTGAGAGAGCGATCGCTCTCTCCCTCACAAGGCGGAGAAATGGTAACCGATTGTTTGGAGGTTGTAAGCTGAGACTGAAAGTAAAGATCAGGATCGTGGCTTTGCTACTCTGTACAGCTCTGCTTTCACGAACGTGCAGCAGTTTCATGTCTGATAGATAGGCGCGGGGATCGGCAGAAGCTTTCGCCCACTCGCTCTAAGGCCCCTCATCGATCAGTGGCTGAGGAATCTATCGAGACTGTATCACGGATTTCTAAACGGGTATAGCGGAACATACGTATGCTTGTGCAATAATGGAAACTTACGTCCTACACTGTGGCGGTTCATACTCGCGGGGAATCAGCTACTAGTTTAATTTCTTACCTCTTTCCATCGCCATGGGGTAATTTAAGTCGTTACGGAGGCAAGTTCTGTTAAGCGACGTGTGCTATTGTTAGACAGTGATCTTGTGTAGGTATATTAATTTAATTGTAATTCCAGGATCAATCTGTTTTCTTTTTTTATATTTCTCTAAACGTGTCCTATAGAACAGTCACTGACAAAAGCATCGATCGAGAGCTACATGTTAGATTCTAAGGTGATCGACGTTGTTGCTCGTAGACTCTCCAAGCGTGTATGCGGGTGTACTAATAGTAAGCATCGTTCTAAGTGTCTGCTCTAGTGTACGAAGAAAATAAAGGAACGCTCTAACGCGATCTTCTTGGAAAATTTCCTTCGGATTGCTCGACAGTGGTATCGTGATCAAAGTGGCGTCGTAGGTGAACCAAGCATTCAAAGGAAAAGTGAAAAAGCAGAATCGCCTTGTCTGCCCCCCCAATGTGTCTTCCACCGGTCAAGCTACCGGTACGTGCTACGTCGCAAGCCAAATCGAATGATCTACGAACGCGTCGTGTGAACGATGCTCGCTCGACGGTCTAAGAAAGGGAAAGAAAGATTTACTCAAGGAGGATCGATCGCAATACAGAGGTAACCAAACGGATCTAGCGCTAGTATTCCAAAGTAGAATCATTCCAAGTGGGTGTATCGATACGATTTAACTCGAGTAAATGTCGATGTCGATTATCGATGGTAAAAGGTTGATCGTTCGTCGGAGAAAAAAAAAATCAGAAAAAAAAACGAAGACAGATCGAAGTGTGTGTGTGTGTGTGAGAGAGAGAGAGATAGATACATTGGTATCTTTCAAAGCGTACTTACGGCTTGGACAAAAAAGAAAAAAAAAATGGGAGACAATTGGCGAACCCGAGAGGGTGCAGGTACTAAGCAGCGTTTACTGTTCTCTTTTGTTTTGTATTCCTTCCTGGAATTCCTCCCGCGTTTAGATAGATTCCGCTGTTTCGTTTTTCTACTTGCGCGACACTGCTCGCAAGAAAAGGGTTTCAAAGAAGAGTATGATTATGGTCACCTTCGGAACTTGTCCAACCTTTCCAAAATAAAAGACGCCGAAATCAAATGCAACTGATCCAGGGATTTCGAAAGAAAGCTTTCCAAGAATAAAAACATCGATTACTTCCTAGGAAAAAACAGAATCAATTTCTACTTGAAGAAAAAAAAAAAACATGATTAGAAAGAGCCGCCCCCGCTCTCTCCTGATCCTGAAATCGGCGTCGAGCCTCCGCCGAGTCGATTTCGGACAGAGAGGAACGGGGAGAGAGACAGACAAAGAGCAAGTAAAGACAGAGTGAGAGAGACAGGTAGATAAATAGATAGGTAGATAGAAATAGAGATAAAGATAAAGACAGAGGGAAAGAAAGAGAGAGAGAGAGAAAGAGAGAGAAAGAGAGACAGAGAGAGAGAGAGAGAGAAAGAGAGAAAAGACACATGTTATTCTTGCTATGACGAACAGACTAATAAAGCAGTAACGCGCGAAAAAGATGACTCTTCTGATAGAATTTAATAAATAATTTTGTAATATCAACAGACTCCCCAAGACTTCGAATAATTTAAATCCTCTTATTACCTACATTCATGTAAAATCAAATTTTTTATGACAAAAGACTGTAAGGAGCATCAGTCGTTACCGAAAGTACTTAGCTCTGGCTCTGATAGTTTCAGAGAAACGTTTCGATACCAGAAGAGATTGCCAAGGGCCTGGAGCAATCGTGTAATTAAAATCACCCTACAAACTTTTAATTCTCTGAAGCTACCTTTAGAAACTTTTACAGCCACAACGGATCAGCACTTATTGATTTTTAGTTGCGAAACGTTAAAGTTCTATAAAGTAAGGGTAAAAACTGTCTGAGAAACGTTTCCGCGTGCCAAGAGGGTTGATTTTTCACTGTTGGACTCGACCCAGTCTGAAGACGCCAATATTTCTCGTGCGCCACCGCGAGGATCACCACCGAGAGTTCTAATTCCTATTCAATTAGAGACCTAGAGCTGGCTCACCTGAACAAACCGTGTGACGTGCTTGGCTGTATCTTGCCGTTCCCGTTGCTCGACGGCGGTGCAGTTGGCGGCTGCGGTTCACTGGCCGAACGCTGCACCAGCGCCGGAGCCCTGCTGGTTTGCTTGCCGGCCACGGCTGGAGCGATTCCAGGCATCATCTCGATGCTGGAGCTCTCCCTGGAGGAGTTGAGCGTCTGCTGAAGCAACGTCAGGATCAATCGAATGTCCCCGGCCATCGAGTGCTCCAGAGACGACACCTGCCGCGACAGCAGGTCTATCCTCGCGTTGATCTCCTCTATAGGCCGGCCTGGACCGCTCTGAAAGTCACCTGAGAAGAAGCACAAAAGCGAGTGAGCATAGCTATCCTCCGCTGCGCGCAAAGAGGTTCTGGTGTTGGTTGATGGAATCGTCGGTGTTGCGAGATGATACCCGAACCTTCTTTTATCACGGCCATCTCGCGCGGACGAGTGGCAAAATATCGTGCGGCTCGTCGTCCCTTCGTCCTCGAATCATCCACGGATTCACCTATGGGGGGATCTAGCGAGACTGCCATCTACGATTTGTCCCCATCTCGCGGGCACCGGCTTCCTCGAGACCACTCAACCCCCGACTCGACCCAATCATCCAAAAGCGGTAAACGGGGGGGAGGGATAGAAGGGGCCAACGTGTACAGGGCGTGTTACAGAGCTCCGCCTAGGGGAGCAGCGAATGCAACGACGTGAGGATGTTGGGACCCACCATGGGAGTGCGGATGCTGAGGTGGCGACGGCGTGGTGTAATGGCTGGACGTTGTAGACGTCGCGGTCGCGGTCGGATGGACCACGTTCTGGCTGAGGCAGCTCTCGCCGGCCGCCGAGCTTCTCCGTGCTGGCTTCGTCAGCGGCGTGGTCACTGGATAAACCCAGGGCACAGAATCAGTACCACCGTGGCAGGCAGCGCGAGCCTTCCTATCCCTCTAAAATGCCTCTCATCTTCGAGAAAAACGGGGACCAGGGGGGAAGAGAAGAGAACGACAGAGAGAGACAGTGAGACAGAGAGAGAGAGTGTGAAAGAGTGAAAGAGTGAGAGAGTGCGAGAGTGAGAGAGACGGAGGAGTTTCTTGTTAAAACTTCCAGGGGGACCTAATTAACCGTCCCGTTGATAACCGTGAATCCAGGGGTGATTACAGTGAAACGTCTCTAAGACATGCTCGTCGGTGCGGGCATTTGCAAAACCACCGGACGACCGCCGCCTGCGCGCCGGAGATACGGATACTTACTCTGCTTGGCGAGGTAATCGTGACTCGTCAGTGGCTGCAGATGGATCTTGTGCTGACGTAGGTCCGGTATGCTGCGCTTGAGATGGGTTAGCATGCCTGAACAACCAGGTTTCAAGGTGTTAACGAACTCGGGAGTCAAACGCAAACGCAAAGCTTAACGCTGTTCGCCTAACCCAATCGCCTCGGGAGCACTCTGGCCGTTTGCTTGGGTCTAGGTGGATTTTAAAAGTCCGTTGGTAACCTGGTATCTGCGTGCAAGCTGAGTGAAATTTTCGGTCTCTAAATTCGCGATGCAGTCTGTAACGAGGTCTTTATACTAATCGCGAACGGAGCAGAGTATGATTTTAAAGGACTCAAGTTTCGAGGGATAATTTTGATACAGCTGTTCGTGGTCGAAATTAAATCTAGTCGACGTCGGTCTCTGTAGATCCGTCCAAGTGGTTACGGAGTGGTCAGATATTCGAAGCCGAATTTCTCGATAGATTCCGAGCTCGATCGAGGCGATTGGGTTAAGGGGGTGTTTTTAGCAGGCAGAATAAAGGGGGAACAGAGTAAGGGAGGGCAGACAGGTCGATCGAATAAAGCTCGTGAAAGATGAACTACATACGCTACGGAGACGAGATTTCAGAAAAAGTCTACGGAGGAATGAAGATCTCTATGAAACACGAGCAAGTGGCAATTGAATCAAGATCAATCTAATCGTAGTCTGGCGATCGTGGAGTGGAAATGGGGTTCACTTAGGATTATGAACTTTGTGGAACTTCCTCCTCCTCCTCCCCTTTGCAAGTCTTTGTTCGACAAGTTAAAGCACTTACTTCTTCGGTACGGACATGTAAAAGAGAATTTCCATAGCCAATACAGTTAAGGCTCACAGATTTATGGGTAAAAGTAGTTCTTTTGCTGATTAGCAACGAGAACGCAAAGCGTGTTAAGGAAGTTATTGAATGTCCAGTCGAATGTTAGAACAAGCGAAGTACCTATGGTTTCCATTTCCATTTTCACTCCACGACGACTCTCGCAATCAGAGCAAAACTGTAATTACTACGCTCTGCGACCTGCGATTCGGAATTACCTTCTCTGCAAGAGAGTTGCTAATTGGCCCGGGAAAAACGGTTCTGTCGAGCGACACTAAGCCCAAAACTCACGTGACCAGCAAGTCGAGTAAAAAAAAAAGAATAGAAACGGGAAATGGGGGAAAGCCGAGCTTTTCATATATATATATACACATATATGTATGTACATAACGTATCAAGACGCTTCTATGTCTCTCTCGTATAATACGGATATTCTGTGATGGTAAGCGTTCAATGTGTTGCGGGTGTTGCAAAGCATGATCGAAAAGTACCTTCCTGTGTCACAAGGATCTTCCGTATCCGCGTGTTTATAGCAAACACTCGACTCGTCACGGAACCGAACGGTCGTGAGACAAAGTACTGCCCTTATCGAGCATCGTAAAGAATTCTATGTGTCGTGCAGAGAACAACATTCCTCAGACAGAAAGTAGAGGCAAACAAGAGAGAACTTTCGGTACACTAGAGAAGGCATTACTCCGAAGGTAGAGTAAAAAAAGTCGAGTAACAGAAATCCATCGAACGGAGAATGGGGCTGTTCTCACCGGTTATGGAGTTCAGGGTGGAGCTTCTCTGTTTCGGCTCGTCGAACTCCAGGTTCAACGGTGTCACGTCCTGGCCAGCTTTGTCCGTGCTGAACTCCAAAATCCCGTGACCGCTTGCTTTGTCGCTGTTATTTTAAAGACAAAAAGGACGTTACATTTCTCTATTCGATTTCTTATAATAATTTGAAGCATCGTGTGGAGGAATATTTTGATATTTTCATATAAGTTCAAAAAAGGTTTGATGATCGGAGTAAGGGTACTCACTACTCTTCCTGATCACCCTGCAAGGAGTCTTGTCGACCAGTGGGGATTAGATTGGTGCCAGGACCTCCCGGTCCTCGACGGTATCTTGGTGGACGGAAAGCGAATCTCCTAGCGTCGACGTCGACGTCCGTTGGAGTGCTGACAGGAAACCTCGCTGACATTGGATCGACACCAGCCTGTTCCTCCTTCAAATCCCCAAACGATTCACCAATGATTTTCACTCGCTTTCACCAACAGTATTTTATTTGCACGACAGGCTCGATTATTCGCGAGACAGATTTTAGAAAGGGAGTACGCGTCGAACACTGAGGTCCGAGAGGAAATGGCACGCGGTTCCCTATGTAACACTATTACCAGAAGGCGTTACCAGACCAATTACTCACAAACGATTGCCATTCTCCACACACCCCACCTCTGAGCCCTTCAAACATGAAATATCTCGAGCTATCTGCCATTAAACCCCTTCATAAATTTTCAACAAATCTATCCAAGCTTAAAAGCAAAATAAACAGAGGCTTATACAACTTTAGTTTTAATTTCCACTGTCACGTTCAGTAGAATTAAATAAAATCGGCAAGACCCATACGTAATGCAAAACACAACGAGAGGGATAAGGAAATTTTCGCTACCAATGCGTTTAAAAGATAGGCGAGAGTGTCCCCTTGATAACGCAATTTGTTCCACCTCGGTATCTCAATTAAGTGCCCAGATACAGGACTCGAAAGCGCCCGTAAGAATTGGCGGGGGAGCGAATGGACGTGGCATCCTTGCTGGTGAAGTGACCTACTCTCTTTCCAGGAAGTGCGTGAGCCAGACAAGTAAACAGGGGAAAAAACGCTGACCCAGTGTTTGCCACTGACCTACCTCACGCGCCCAGAGAGTAGGTCAGCAAGGTTGGTGCGAGTGAGACGCACATGGTAACATGCTTCTCTTTACCCAGTGATATCTCGGCAACGAGAAAAGGTATCGACGTGAAACGGAAACCGTTTTACAGGGGAGGCTTCACTGCTCCCAGCAACGTAAGGATATTAATAAATTATAAACAATTTCGGAATAACAGGGGAGCAAAGTTTTAGTAAGTTTAACACGCTTTGGACGCGCGTTTTGGAAAGTGTCGTCACGAATATTTGTAAATTTAGGATGACATTGTTATAGAACCACGTAAAACTTCTTGGAATTTATTTTTAAGAACATTATTAACATCTTAAGTTAGTAAAAATGTTTGCACGTGCAGGGCTAAAGTATGTTAAAGTTACTAAGACTTTGCTCCTCTGTAATTTCGAAGCTAAAAACAATTGTTTAATAAGTTTCGCGTGGTTGGGAGCAGGGAAGCCTTCGCTTCAAAGTGAATTTTGTTTGAATTTTGACACGATAACGGAAGCTTGTTAGAAGTTCAAATACTTCGCCCCAAGGGCTCTGCTCGCTTTCTTCCCGTTCAAAGGAAGCCTCGGTGGCTTTTTGCTCGCTTTGCGCAATGTTATTCGGCAAATAGAGGGCGGTGAGGTATACGTACGTCTCGTAGATTAAAAGTGATCTCGAGATTCTGGCTGAAGTGATTGGAGAACTCTGGATAAAGCGCCAGAACGTCGAGCAGGTCGTCCCTGTGTATCTTGTGGAGGTCGCAGTACGTCAGCGCGCGAACGTTGCAGGACGACTTGCCGACGGTGGTGTATATGCAAGGATTCTCCCCGAATATGTCGTCCTTGCCCAGGATGGCCATCACCACGTCGCCCTTCAATATCTCTATGCTGCCGCGCGATATGAAATACAGGGACGTCAGCACGTCCCCACGGTGAACCAACGTGTCGCCGGGCGGTGCGTGTGTGGTTTTAAATTTTAACGATAATGCCCTGGCGAACAGAAACAGAGCCACCGAGTCAGCCAAGTTACACGTAGCTTTCATCGCGCTCCAGATAATTATTCGCGCTCTTGCGACACGCGGCACGTAAGAATACTGGATAAGCGAGTGGCTCGAGTCTTTAAGTGGCATTAAAGGCGGTTCGTGTTTAATTGGCTTCCACGAATAAAGCAACTTTACTCTGTGCTTATCAAAGTTCCAGTAGATTTAGGGACCCTTGTGCTTTGGAGTATAGAAAGAGTTTTACTAGCGGCACTGGTCGGCGTTGTACAGGACGATTGGTCTATTACCTTAAACAACCGGGACTGGCACCCTCGAAGGCTCTACAGTTGTTTAAAAGATTTCTGTTCAGATGAAGACAGATATCCGCCTGAAGGCACTCGGGGAACCCTTTCAAAACGCTGTTCATGTCGATTCCGTTCGTGTAAGTCCAAGCGTGCTGGAAATACTCCTCCAGCCTCTGGCGAAGCGGATTCGGGATCTGATGGAACCTTATGAACTCCCTCACCCGAAGCATCTGCGTGTGATATCTCGCCGTGCCGCTGTAAAGCCTCTGAATGATCGCTGAGACGTTACCGAATATACTGGCGTACATTAGAGCTGGAAAGCAACGTGCGCAATGACGACCAGTCGCGAACAGTTCCGTCGATCGTTTAGAGAAGATCGGTTAGTTAAGTGGTCACTTACATCCAATTAACATAACGATTATAGTAAATATCTTCTCTGTGTCCGTGTTTGGAGCCACGTTGCCAAAGCCCACCGACGTTAAACTACTAAAGGTGAAGTACAGTGCTGTGATATAGCGGCTCTAGAATCGAACAAACGAAAGGTCTCAGTCCGGCAGCTGGCGATAAAATGCCTTCGATTCTATCGCGAATTAAGAAGCGTTACACGCCACGAAATCTGACGGGCATTTAAAGCAGAGTTTATGGAGTTACTTCACCTTTATACTCGGCCCTCCGGTGTTGTTGTGAAAATAAAACTGATGCGTGTCGTTGGCCAGGATGTCCAGCCAGCCGACTTTGCTCTTCAACGTTGGTCTCTCCGCGTTTCCTATGGCGTACCTTCGACAAACAAATTGCATCGTTTACAATTTCAGTCGTCGAGAACATTCCTTAAATATTATAAAGGGAGAATTGTTTCGAGGGTTTTAAACTTAGGGAGAATTTTTTCTACAGAATATCTGTTAGCAATACTACGCGTGAGGGGAGCTAGAGGGGTGCAAATGAAAATATTCATATGATGTAATAATATATTATAGAATATTTTCTCGCCAAAAGTAGAAATAAAAACTTATCAACTCAATGACTATTACTTACAAGGGAACATCCCGAACCCGGAAATTCAAAAAATTCTGAAACCTTGTGAATATCTAGGGAATTTCCTCCTGATTACAATGCGATTTTTGTTTGCTGCCCAAATTCACTCTAAGGAGGTGTAATTGACCCCTGAAAATCCGGTTATTTTCCGATTTTCTCTTATAACTCGTGAAGTGTAAAATAATTTTTTTTACCAAATGATAGATCTAATTAAAAGAAGTAACTAGTTTTCCCTTGAAACTTTTTTTCTATCTTTTACATTTCGCGAGTTATAACACAAAATCGAAAAATAGCCGAATTTTCGGGGATTAATTTCACCCTCCTCGAGTGCATTTGGGTAGCAACCAAAAGTTGCGTTGTAATCAGGAGGAAATCCCCTACAAGGTTTCAGAATTTATTGAATTTTCAGGTTCGGGATCTTCCCTTGTTAGTGTGTGAAAATACATATTTTTTAATTGGTGTTCCCTTTTTAATGTTAAGTCAAAGCAATAGTTTTAAAAATAGTTTTTTCTAATTTACTCAAGGTCCTCGATTCTTCGGACGATTAATTTTTACATTGCTCAGATATGGCCTCGAATTCTCAAATTCTTTTGCCTTTGAAGTGGACTTCGACATCGTGGTAAAAGTGGCATGGATAATAGGGGATAATTTACCATATGCACGCCATCCAGTGAGCGATAAGAGCAAAGGTGGCCATCAGAAGCAGCAAAACCGCAGCTCCATATTCGCTGTACCTGTCGATCTTCCTAGCTACTCTGACGAGTCGCAGAAGACGAGCCGTCTTCAAGAGTCCTATCAAGGTGGTCGTCTGCAAAGAACACGTTACATTTTGTCGATCTCACGCTCGGTGATACGAATGCTCTCGTTCATTGCACGAGTTCTCCATCGGAGATAAAGGGCTGAAATGACTTTGGCTGGACGTCTGCCATCGACGAGAAACCTTTATTTCCATTCTTCTAAATCTCGACATTTGCAAAGTCGTCAGTTTCGCAGTCTGAGACTAAGAATTCAGCGAATAGAACAGCTATCCTCCATCCCATACAAGAGTGGAATGCAGTTTAATGCAATGTATAATACAGAGTGCTGAATACTTTATCGAACCACTGTTTTCTCGCGGCAACGCCAAAGCCAGTTTCGCAGTTCCAGTTGTTCTAATTGTAGGAGTTACGAAGGAATCTCTAATACGCGACTGTCGTTCTCGAGTTCGATCGATCCAGACGTCGCTGGTCATTTTTAGGTCAGCTGGAAGCCGTCGTGTAATATTCTATGCATGGAATTTTGAGCGACGCGGAGATATGCCAGTTAAGTCAGCGCCTTGAAGCTTGACCCCGGGAACGACAGTTGCATAAACTTCAGCTGACTCGTGAGCAGACATTCCACTTTGTTAAGTGCATCCCCAACGAGACTCTAAGAAGATCAACTTCAACTTGCAAAACCACCCTTCGATTCTGTCAGAGTACTTACTAAATTAAACAGAGCAAGCACTCTACGAGGATCTTTGTTATCCGCAACGAAGGCTCGAGGTTACTTCTTCTTATCAATTCGGTGAATCGTTCTCTCTTTCAACTCACGAGCAGTCGGCTGAGAATCGTGTTGCAAGTGATAGTTCGCGAACATTCCTTTGAAACGGAGGTGTTACTCATGCGTCTCTCCAACATCTTACCTGTCGTGGGCTCGAGTATGGATAGTGTGTCGACTCGACATTCCGAAAATACCGTGGAACAGGGGTCGCTCGATCGAGCGACGCCTCGTACCGACTGTCATGCAAAGTCGACTATGCTCCAACCAAAAACTGAACCATTCATCTAATTGTTTGCTAACGATAGTCTCGTACTTGGTACTTGTCGCACGGGTTGCTCGATGATTTCTTTAGAATTTCCATCAAACGATGTCGTTTAAACTCTTTCGTTTCATTCACCGAATGCTTCTACGTTTCCACGTTTCGACTGCCTGGCATTAGGAACGTTTCAGGCCGAGCACTTTGTCGGACAGAGAAACAGAGCTGCATTACGTTCCCTCTGCTCGAGCGGTTGCAGTAGCTCGAAGATTCTGTTTCGCGTCTGGAACGACGCGTTAAATCGGCCAGCAATAATCGACCTGGGCCAAGAGATGAGCACGAGTCGGCCGTCTTTTATTCGGCCTCGGCTCGCCCAGAATATCCGAGGACGTGTGATAGCCGCGTCTGATAGCGCGAGAAATGCTGTTATGGCGTACACGCGAGCCAGTGCATCAGCGGAGATCGCGGAAGCTTGGAATACTTGATACCTACTCTGTCCTACTGCCTGAACTGATCTTATCTGTTGGCGAAACGATCTGAATGTCGCGGGTGCACCGCGCCACGGGGGTATTCTGGATACGTTCGCTAATTTTGCATGTTAATTAGATGCGTGGGGGTAGCAGATTGTTGCGTGATGAGTGATTGTTCAGATCGCGGGTGTGGTTTCGGTATTGTAGGTATTCGGTAATTTCGGGACTCGGTGTTCCGGGTAATTAGTACTCTGGGGATTTAAGTATTGAATATAATTGATATCCTATCGAGAAAGCAGTGGCGCACCCAGAGGGGAGAGGGGCGGGTCATGAGGCCCTGACACCCTCGAAACGAAAAAGAAAAAGGAGATTAATGAAATCTCTCAATCTCAATTTTTGTAATCGCCTAATGAAGTGTACCGAATTTGTATTGAGAAGTATTTGTATACCTTCGACTCGGCTCCCACAAGATTAAATCCCGAATGCGCTACTGCCTCTGACTATTCAATAACTTAGTTGTTCAAGAATCTTATACGCGACACGTTAAACATCCAACTCATTACACGAAGCCTCAGGAGCCTCCAACTACATTAACCATTTACCATTTACTTAATGCGCTATTCACAGCAGCCATGGTATTCGATACTTTAACGTTCGCCACACAGATATTCGATTCTATTGACATTCTCTGATATAATACAATCTATAGAGTATCTCAGGCTTCCACGGATCCCCGTACGTTTCTATTAATACCGCCCAGTAGTTTGGTCAATATACAGCCAGCCGTCGAGCGGCGCGGCCGCGCGATAATCTTCGGCGCACACCGATCAACCGAAAGCAAAGGCCGAGGGCGACTCTCGCGGCGTGTGTAAAAATCGTCTAACAACCCGCGCTCGTACGCAAGACGCATTACACGCATGTATGTAGGTGGAAAGAAGACGAGAAGCGTTCAAGCGACAGAAAGAAACACGCACGGTCACTGACTGTGTACAAGGAAAACAAATATCCAGACATACGTATGTATAAAACAGACACATGTATGTATAACGGCAAACAGAAAACAGGACACGCAACAGGATGAGTTCTTGTATCAAAAGCGCAATAATTACAAACGAATCGGCGGTAAACATGTGTCAACGCGCAACAGAACAGTTGATCAACGTTAGAGGCCGGGCTTGTACGATCGTTTCTTTTAAAACAGCTTGCAACAGAAGCGCAACAATTCAAGATGTACGATAAAAGAAGCTCGACAACGTAAGAACAAAAAAAAAATAAAATAAAACAAAGAACCAACAGACAGGGCCAACAGAGTCGTTCTAACGAGCTCCCATTCCCATAGAGACAGAGATAGAGAGAGAACGGCAAGAAGCTTACGTACGATCGTTTTACAAAAATCCCGCTGAAAAATCGTTCGCTTTCGGGGGTGCTTTCGTTGTGTCACTATGTGATCCTCTCGCGTCTCTCGCGTGTCGTTCGTTCTGTTTCTATGCGTGTGTTTTTCACTGTACGGTGTTCTGTGGTGATTGTGCGAGATTCGTGGGGGAGGGGGCCACGAATCAAATATTAATGGCGCGCTCTCCGTTGGATTATTGTTTCTCTTTTTCAAGATGTGTAGGCTGCGATTGGAGACAGGTGCTCGCCGATGGCACCTTGCAAAATTCAACGACTGGATCGTTAAACGGAATGTGCGAGTAGTGTGCGTGCCTGTGACTCTTTGGAAAGTCCACTTCGACCGCGAGAGATCGATCTTTCTTGATTAGAGATACGATACGTTTTTTTTTTGCGACGCCCCCGCTTGTGAATCAGTGCGAACAAATCTGCAAGCCCAGAGCTCGAATAGAGGTATTTCAGGCACAGTTGCAAAGTGATATTGGGTTATTGCACTTATGGCTAGGTGGTGAGTATCATTCGAATACTGGGTGAAGGTGATGGAAATTTTGAGTACTTTGGTGTAAGTTGGTAGCGAGGGTACACTCGGTCTATTAATATTCACGGTGGACACGAAGTGCCTTGAATACCTGAAACTAGGTCCCACGACTCGAAAGATAATGTACATTTAATAGTCTCGGTGTCTTGTATATTTAACGAACGCCACGTATAAGAGGCTTTCTTTTTTAAACGTTGAATAGAGGGAAGTATCATTTTCCAACTGTCCGAAGAGATGCGCAACTGCATGTACCTCGGAGATTAATCTTAACACGCTTTGAAATTTCAGCTCGCCAGTCAGCTGCCCCTCTACTTCAAACTTCGCGCCGCGACATGGAGAATAGATGACAAATTATTCGTCACTCAGCATCAATATTTGGTAAAACAAAATCGTCGTTCAACTAACTACGAAAGAAAAACGATCTAACTATCTGGCGTTAGCCTGAACAAGTGTCGGTATCCAGCGAACCTCTACGGCACTACTCAAAAAGGGGGAACGAAGGCAAACAGTAACGACGAGAAGATGAAAAATTGAAAGAAAAATATTGTATCGGGTATCGTTCGCTTGGTAAATATTTAACAGCGCTTCAAGATCTGTCAGGGATAATCATCTAATACTGTCTAGTCAAGGATGTATCTATATATATATATATAGTACAAGATTCTTATCAAATACTGATTAGGAATTTATCTTTCATTTCTTTGATGCATTTATACTAGCAGTTGTTTATACAACGTATATATAATATATTTTACAGAAATCACTTGTATGCTGAGGGATACAAGGCTTAGAGAGAAACAGAGAAAACGAATCAAAGTACACATCTTTAACGCTACAGTCTCATACTCTGATGCAAGTCAACTCTCCTACCGAGCGATCGCACACAGACCAATTATTTACATGGTATCATTTTCTTGGAGATACTTTACTGTGGACATGCAGACTTCTTCAAGTTTCACCGTTGCGAAATTTTGCTATGCCTCAGGATGGGAGCTAGTCGATCGCCACTTATCCCTTTTTGGGAGCGACTACTACAGCCGAATGTTTGCTATGCTTAAAGTATGGTTCGCTATCGTTTAGCCAGCGGCCGGAGAACAGGAGCGCAAAGTTACTCCGCGAGTGAATCACTGAAAGCTAAATGGCGCTGTTCTCTTTCGAGCAAAGAAAAATAATGGAACGAAAGCGTCGATCGACTTGGCTCAAACTTCCTCGACAAATCGTGGGGTTGCAGTTGGCGGAGTTAACATCTTCTTGTGTACGGTGTGCGCGTGTGTGTTATGTGGTTCGACATGTACACGCGTGTACGCATGGAAATTGTGGGAGTCAACGTGAAACATAGTGGAAGAACGAGTTCCCGTTAAGGACCAAAAGAAAAGATTTGTGCAGAAGAAAATCAGAGATATCGCAATGTGTGACGTGTTCTTAAGCAGTTAATTGTACATGGATGAAAATAGAGTGACTTAGACAGAGAGAGAGAGATAGATAGATAGGTAGATAGATAGATAGATAGAGAGAGAGAGAGAGAAATAGAGACAGAAAAAGAAAGAATGTAAAGTACAATAAGAAGGAAGAGAAACAGATAGAAAAGAAAAGTTTTCATGGCTGCGTTGGTGACTTTTAATCATTACTGTGTATAAAAACGTGTGAATCGAGATCTGCGTTTCATTAAGGAGAGATAGATAGATAGACAGATAGACAGATAGATAAATAGATAGATAAAAAAAAAACGTCAGCCTGTGAGTAATTTTTTTCTGTGTGTATGTGTGTCAACTAACCTCGTCCTTGTCCAAGCCGAGCTACGAAAACGTTAAACTGAGGTTAAAATACGTTCGTCACATGGTTTCCTGATTTCATTTAATTCTTGTTCAAAAAACGAAGAATAGAAAAGACGGGGCTATTCGCTCTCCTTTCGGTTCGTTTCTTACCGGGGCAAGACTCGCCGCGAGAACGTGGGGGGGGGGGGCTTAACATTTACGCCTCGGTAAACGAGTCGCTCGCCGGTTTCCCGCAGGATAATTCATTCACGGCTCGCGCTCGTGAAATAAACTTTCCTGCACGAGCAATTAAAATTACTGCCGCTCCTAATATTTCTGCTCCTCCGCCGAGGAGCGCAGGGAAGAGAGAGAGGTGGGTGGGGGGTGGGGGGCGGGGGAGGATCGCACTAGATAACCCGCGGATGTATCTCTTATCGCGGCTTCTGCGCCGAGCATTCATTAAGTTTCCTTCTCTTCCACCGCGATCCCTATCGTTCGTCCCCCGGTTTTCCATTTAGCCGGCCGCGGTCGAGAGAGAACCCGGGACCGGGCTCGTTATCCCGCCGAAAAGAACGGGGCAGCGGAAAAGAAACGCGACGATCGTTATGAGACAGAATAGAACGGAACCGTCAACGGGAAACGATAATCGAATTGACAAGAAAGAAAGGAACGGAGAATGGAAAGTAAATAGAATGCGAAAGAAACGAGACACGGGGGGGGGGCGGGGGGAAGAATGTAGAAGAGAATCTTGACAATAAAGGTCTAACAATTTGACAACCAGAGAGCAGAAATCTTTCACAGCGAGAGAGACTAGACTTACTTACACATGTACAAGTTAGGTGTGTATGCGCACGTGTACGTACAGGTACAAGGTCCATCGAAAACATTCCGCCGCGCGTTAATTCATTTATCTTCTTTTTTTTTTGGTGGATTTTTTGATTCGAGCAGAAGGATTTTTTTCTGCGGAGTTATTGGAAGGAAAGTGCCAAATTAGCTGTGCTCTCCGATAAGCTTCACTCGTCGGGTGCGATGTTATGTTTCTCCCCTGCTTGCTCGCGACACGCGTGCATCGTACGACGCGCGTACCTGTACCACACGTGAAACTTGTGTGGAATCGTTCCAGACAACGAGAATCCGTTAAAGTTCCATCTCGTTCGCCGGCACGTGTGCACATTTATAGATGTATTCGTACGTAGAACCGACTAACTTTCCGACAACGAAAAAAAGAACTCATTCAACACCGAGAAACGTCGAAAAAAGGGGAAGGAACGAACTAAGCACCAGTCCGGTAAAAGACACACCTATGTGGGCACTTAACTTGGGCTCGGCATGTCATCCTAATCATATTTAACGAGCTAACATCGACAGTCTAGAAACATTTGGCTGGAAATCCGATCGTTCGTCAAATCACTTCCTATCGATTTCATGGAGAACGATTTACGAAAAGCTGGAACAGAGACTGTTTCCTTCTTATCCCGATACACTCTGGACACCGATGGTGGCTTTGTAAAGTTCCAATGTGATTAGGCATCGGTATCGTTTCGACATATTTTTGATGGACCCTGGGGACGTTTCGGGAGGGGGGGCGATCAGGTGGAAATGATTTAACGACGATCGTATCCAGCCTGGAAAGAAGATTCTCAGAAAATGTTTAGCGTGCGACATAACTTACCTCGTCAGTGTCGGAGCCAACGAGGAGAAGGTCGAAAGGTATGGCAGCCACCAGGTCGATGATGAACCAACCCTTCAGGTAATGGACGGCTATCTTTGCAGGATGGGACACCACTTCGTCGTTGCTATTCACGAAAGTCGTGCGAAAATTTATGATGATGTCCACTATGAATGTGACGTCGACTGAAAAATCAAATTGTCTCGTGAGAATGCCGCCCGCCATTAACGAACTTATCGCGTAGAAGCGCTTTTACTTTGCCCTCGTTTCGTAAATAACTCCCCCCCGCGGAGTAAACAAACGGAGAAGCGAATATTGTAAAATCACGTACGTACTACAGCTGTGGCATACACGAAATAAAGTAAAAGGGAAATAAAAGGACGCAAGTACAATTACTATTATAAGCTTGAAGGAAGACAGAGAACTTAAGTCTTCCTTTAAAATTAAGCAGCTATACTTAGCTGTTTATCTGCAAAATTGTCTTCAGGGGTCATGCTCAGTCAGGAGTCCGAAAAAAGGGTGGTCTTTGGAAATTTTTTACTCGAAAGCTACAACGTATTTCTCAAGAAATCTTTTTTCCTTTTAAGGATTGCATCTAGTACTGTGCATAGTAATTTTTTTATTTAAAATTTTTTATCAATAACTGAGTTATTGTGCATCACTCGAAGATAATATAAAATAATAAGTAAATTCTTTGAATCTTTTATTTTAGATGATCGACTTTCGAGCAGCAGTGGTCACCGCAGAAGCCTTTTTTTAGAGAACCTTCGAGTGATAGACAATAACTCAGTTATGGATAAATATTTTTAGATAACAAAATTACGATGCACGGTACTAGATGCAATCCTTAAAAGGAAAAAAGATTTTTTGAGAAATGTGTTATAGCTTTTGAGTAAAAAATTTCCAAAGACCACCCTTTTTTTCGGCCTCCTGACTGAGCATGACCCCTTAACAGGCAATCTTTCCGCGAGACATCGCCATGCACGCGGTTCTATGTACGGCCACAGTGAAATAGCGACGATTTAAACGGAACGAGGCCAATATCGATCTTTTCGTCCCCGTGGATCTCACCTATGAAGTCTATGATGACGATGGGATCGTCACTGTACTTTTTGTTCTTCCTGCTGTTGTAATCCGGATCCGACAGGACGAAGGCGGCGACGTACGGGGTGAATATCGCTGTATACATGACGAGCAGCAGTATCACCCAATCCCAGACCGCCTTGAAAGGTGAGTAGTGCAGTATGGTCCACTTGCCGATTCTAGGTGACTGTAATTTGTACTCTGGGAGGATATCGTTTCCAAGGGACAGCACCTGGAGCACACGTTATCAACGCCTTGGGAGTGGACACATTCAACAAGCATCTTTGCTTTGCATTCTTTTTCATTCTTTTCACTGGGGGAGAAGAGAGGGTGGAATTACTAGATTCAATTTGGATTCACATCGAGTCAAATTTCTGACGGAACATTACAATAAAACCCGGGGACAAATGCTCCTCTTTTTTTTTGTAACGAGATTTTTCTTGCACAAAGAGTTTCATACGCGAAGATACGAGTACGTAAGGGGAGAACGCTGCGAGGGACTTGCAACCGAATTCTGGCCAAGCAGAGTCACGAGGAATCGCGTTACGGTAGCTTCTCGGTTTCGTTTCTCCTTGATTTCTAGATTTACGAAGCTGCGAGTGGAATCGCAGTTTATAGTCGGGGTACGTTTCCACTGGACGTTATAATCGTGAAAATAAAAGCAGTTTTTACCCCTTGTTTACGGGCTGACCTCATTGTTGGATAAAAATCGGGTCCAAAGTAACGCAACGCTACCTTTGTGTCCCTTTCTCTCTTTTCGACGTCGAAATGAAAGAGAAGGGAAAGAGGGGTGGGGGCGGGCGGGGGAGAGGGGAATATTAAACGCTGCGTTCACCGCGATACAGTCGGTTTTAAGCTCCCTCTGCGCGGAACGGCCGAATGAAAAATATCAGAAGCTCTCTGGTTTCTCGCCGCGTTCTCGGATTCCTTTTCACTTCGAACGCCGACGCGGGGAAAAACGAGGGGAGCACAACTCCCACGCGAGTTCTTTGTCGCCGTTTCGCACTGTGCCACTTTCCTCCGTGAAATACCACGGGAGAACACGTCTCGATCCCACCTCCTGTGCCATTCCAACGTCCCCTCGATCATTAAAATTCACTGCGCCGGCAAAACCGTACTCTCCCCGTAGAAACCCATACCGATATTAACCTGTCCAGACGCGATGCTGCTACTTCCAGCCGACGTACGCTAACAACAAGCCCCTCATCTACGGAGCCTGGCGTCGGCTAACTAAGCGCGCGTCTAATCCTCCCGAGACAGAGCCGTTCCAACGGGCGAAACGCGCTTAAATTGTCTGCGTCCGGTACAGGACGACGCGGCGGAAGCTTCGCCGAAGAAGGCGCGCCGAAGAAGGCGCGCCGTCGGAAGCGGATCAGACCCAAAGGCAAACGCGTGGAGACTGAAAAGAGAGAGGTCCTCTCTCTCTCTCCGTCGTCGAGGGAGACGGAGGGCAAGATTGCTAACCTGCCCGGCACAGCAGCGTTTCGAGTTGCTAATCGGACTCTCTGCCATTTAAGCCTGCCTTTGTGTAAGCTCTGCGACGAAAGCACGGCCGTCGATCGACCATAAGTAAACACTCGTCTCACGCACTGTGCTTTTCCCACTGACACACCGCTGGCACACGTGCACTTGGCGAGCCGGCGAAACGGCCCAAGCCAGAGCCAGCAGACGCTGCGGATCTTAGCCGGCGAGCATTCGCGGCATCGCGTTACGGGATTTACCAGCTCGGTCCTCTCGAGTGTATCGCAACACCCGGAAGCACCCCGCGGGCGACGTTCACTTTATCGAGCGCGAAAAGCCGCGGCAAAAGCGGCCCTCCTGGAGCAGCTCTCGGAGCAGCCGGGTATATCGATCGGCGGAACGCTGGGAACGTCCGGAACGCTGTCCCAAATAGCAGGCCGACAGCGGTTGTTTACAACGCGGCGAGGAAGAACCGGAAGAGTCCTGGCCGAGTGCTAGCCTCACACTGATGCAATGCGGGCCGCGAAGGGTGGCGGCGTTCGATTGGCGAAGGGGAGGACCGAGGGTTAGCGCGAGAGAGACAGCCAGGGAGCGGGTATGTGTGTGTGTGTGTACGTGCGGGTTAGGGCAACCCCCGTCGTCACACCCTACGAGCCGGCTACGTTTCCAAGTAGGTACCTATCCCAGAGTTAGCAGGGCCAGCATTATTATTCTTAATTGCGGCTGTCTCCGCTGGCTTCACCCGCGCCAGTAACGAGCCACCGGCCGCGACGGTTCCGCGCGCGTCTCCTAATCGGGACTAATCACCCGCGGACAATGATCGCGGCCCGCTTCCGCCGTGGCTTGATTCCCGCCCGTCTAATGGCGCCGATGGCGCTGCTCCATTTACTTTTCCTCTGCCTCGACACGGCTTTATTCCGCGCGCCTCCGCCGACGGATCGGCGCACCAGCCTGTTTACCTGGGACGCTGTTGCGCGGGTGCTAGGCTCGGTAGATCGCGGTGCTGCTTGGATGCTGGGTGCTTGCTAGTTTACTTCTACGTTTGGGAGACGCGTATCGTGGTACTGATAAAGAACGGAGTGGGAGGATTCTGGGGGTGGCTTTCGCCACGTGGTTGTGAATGGAGCCGTGCGGGAATTTGGAGATCATTGGACGAAGCTGGTGGTGGAAAGCTGTTGCTCGGAGGATGTCGCGCAGGATTTCTGTCTATTCACCTTGGCATCTTGGTTCACTGCCCTAGTTTCTATGTTACGATGTCGACGAGGGTTCGCGGATGCGTGGGTTAGCCGAAAGTAGATGCACTTTCTCCTCGGTGTGTGGCGAATCGAGCGTGAAGGTTAGGATTTTAGAACCCCTTTAGCAAACAGTGGGCGTGCCTCGCTGGTTCGATCGACGAAGATTGGCAATCAGTGGTGAGTAGGAAAGGATCGCTCGCGGGAAGCCCGACGGGTCGACACCTCTCCGCCCGACGCCTCGACACGGACTACTCGGAAGTCGCGAGGATTTAGTGGAAGACCCGAATGTCTCCGCGCCGCGGATAAGACATTCCATCGATTTCCTATCGTCTGCCCCCGACCGCGGCCGCCGCGCTGGAGGGGGATGGAGCGTGGAAAAATAGAGAGTTTATAGCTTCGTCACGGACGACCTGGGGAAAATGTAAATCCTGATGGATTATCTTTTATTCATGCACCTGCTACGGCCAGGTGAACACGCGTGCTGCTTAGCGCCCGTGTGCCTCGGCTTGTACGTGTGAGGTCGCGACCTGGCAGCCTCGTTTCAATGACCCTCCCGTCATTGAAGCGTTCGCGAATGTTACCCTCAACGAGGCACGAATTAATGCGGAGTCTTGGCCGGGGTAGAAAAGCGAGGGTCGTTTGCGGATGGCGGGGAGCACGGGGAACAGGGGTTCGTCGAGGGACAGCGGCTTTCTAAGGTATTGCCATCGATTGGCTGTCGAATGAAATGGAATCGAGGGCTGAGTGATACGAGGGCTTGTCCTGCTGGGCGAATTGGGAGCGTGCCCGCTGTTACGTGGATTTCCTGGAGTGGAACGGGGCGATTCTAAGGAGCTGTCGAGGGAGGCTTTTGTTTTATGGCTTTTGGTGGATGAGATTGGATGTATCCAGTCGTTATCTTAAAAGGGAGGGCTCGATAGGCTTCCGGATGGGAGGAAGATTCTCTTGGAGGAAGAGAGCCTTGGAGCAGCAATCAGGTCACGGATATTTCATTATCGCCCGGAAGAATTTAGAAAGTTGCTGTACCTCGTTGAAATTAATTCTGACGGCAGATCGATTAATCCTAGTTGCCCCGGTTCTCTACGCGGAGGATTGGAAAGGAAGATTGAATCGCGAGATGATCCACTCGAAATTCATACAAAATGAACTTCTTATCTGGTTCTGCTGTGGGTGTACGGAGATGGTCTACCCGGAGTCCGTCTTTCAGACATGCCAGATTCAATGTGTCTGAGAGAGCTCTGATAATATTGCCAGCACTCATCTGTTTGAAAGAAGCACACGAATGAGCACTCTGAATCGGTTCACGTTCCACACAGATTTAATTAGTAATTAAAGTCGACGTTGAAGCAATCAGAGTCGCGCTGAGACTGGTTTACTGGGTATTCAATGGATAGATCCAGTTGAATTCAAGGTTCCGGTAAAATTCAATCCGGGCTCGACGAGATCGTCGAACTTTGAATGATATCGACTGACTTCAATCTGAACCACTCTAGTTGGCACAGGGACTCGGCTGTTAATTAGAGGCCAGTATGGAGCAGTCTGTAGGAGGAATACAGGGAGAGACTCCTAATCAATTAGAACCTGCATGGCCTGACTAACAGGCTGGTCAAAGTAATCGAACGCGAGCACTGAGACGAACCGGGCAGAGTTGGGCACGAGGTGGTGCTAGTTAATTCACGCCGTGACCTGGAATCATCGAATAGTTAACTGCCAGATATAATGGCTGCCCGACGGTGCTTAACGAACCGCAGGAAGGAAAAGGTGCAACAGTTTCGTGCTTAGGACCAAGGTCGTCGGGTTAATTAAAATGTACTATCCTTGTCGGGGAATGCTCAAGGCCAGAGAATCGTTTCCCTGATTCTTGTGCAGCTATCGTTGATTCCCTGGGAGCTAAATTTCATCCCCTGCGGTCTTTCAATCGTGCAACAATAAATAGTGTATAATTCCTCGAGCTTCCCTCATAATTTCTTATTTCATTTTAGAGTGTTTTGCTCGTACACTCTGACTCGTAAGCAAAGTGGATGGAAGTGTGTACGCGAAGAACGCTCGCGCACAATCACTCGGCAGATCCCTTTACAACTTCATTCCCAGAAGTCACGCGGAAGTGACCTCTTTCCCGGTCGCCGAAATTGTAAGCTGCACGTGCTGCGCCGAGAATTTAGACGAAACATCAGACGCGGACCGCGCAAATAGCAGATAGCCAGCAGTGGATCTTACATGGCGAAACATTTTAAAGGATCTTAATGAATTTAGAACTTTGCCGCTGCTTCCTTTACATTTCGTTGCACGCCGACTACAGATTGAATAATCAAATCTGCTTCCAAGTATTTTTATATTTTCGAGAGAAGGGTGCGTGGTTGTGCGACTGACATTTCATAGCTGAGAGAGCGAAATATCTGTCGGAAATAGCGATTCCCATCGGGACTTCTGTGTTTGCACAGAAAAATTGAAAGGCAGGTACCGATGCGTGACATTCATGTTCGAAAGATACCGGAGGAAGGAATCCAGGACTCATCGGAGTGCCATCGACCGCGACGCCTGCCCGCGCGATGCTCCGAAATCAGGTCACAGTTGACGCGAGGGCTACCGCCGGGGCGTGTAATCCAGCCCCCTCCGTGAAAAGGAAACCGCTGTCAAAGCGTGAAAGTCGAATTCCCTCGTGGTCGTCGGTTCCACGTTTGCCCTGCCGCACAGTGGGCCGGATTTAAAATTTCCCACCTTTCGGGTCTTCCTTTTAATTTTCCGTATAACTTGCAAACGAAAAGTCTCCCAAACATTTTGCTTAAACCACTGTAAAGGGCTTTAAATAAGTTACCAAATAAACAGAATTAATTTTTTTGTAACACAAATAAGTTAAAAATATTGAAAAATAAATAAATAAATAAATGTAAAAGATATTAAATTATACATCATTAGAAACAAATAATTTTTCCCTATTTTTAGGCGTAAATTTCATTGCGATATCTTAAAAGGAAGACCCGAAAGGTGGGAAATTTTAAATCCGGCCCACTGTGTGCCGTTGTAAATAACAGGCCGGGTTTAATGAAAGCCCCTCGTCCCAGGATTCACTCAGGCCGACACCCGCGGTCGATGTAGTGCCTCGAATATGTATTTCGGGCTGGGCACGCTCGCGTAGCCCGCCTCGAAGCCCGTTCTCGTATTAATGGGCCCATGAATACCCGCGGACACGACGCCTTGATTTACGCCGCGGCGCCGGTAATGTAACGAGCCATGTTACGGGATCTGAACACAGCAATTGTGCGATGCATGCATTTACTGCGTCGAAGATAGCGAGGGTGGTTCCGAGGATCCTGCGAAAGGGCTAGGCGAAAGCGATCTCTACGCCGGATTACGCAGATGTCCATCGTGCATCGAATTCATTCGCTGAGATAAACTCGAGGCCGAGGCTCGGCACACGTTTGACTATTTAATCGCGGAGATCCCAAGGAGGTGGTAGAATATTCCCGAGGCGGAACTCTCGAGCGTCGTAACAATGAGGTTATTCGCGAGAACGGTAGAAATGAGAAATGGATACGAACGCCGATCATCGTCGACAGGGTGGAGCCAAACTTCTGCTTCTTGCCATTGACGAAGTAGGAGCGCATCATGGTTGCTGAGACTTTCATAAAAAATTCCACGGTCATTCTCAGACGAACGAAGGCGGCGAGTTGTCTGCCCCGTGGCGCCGGCAGCCCGAGCGCTCAGCCTGTTTGGAACCTCGAATGTGAAAATAAGCAACGTTCAAGGAACCACCTGTTCCACTCTCGCGCTCCCCGCCCGCGACTGCACACGACCGACTTCCTTTCTACCAGCGACTTCCGTCACAGGCGCCGCAGCACGATCCTTTCGACGGGACGAGAGCCACGGTCCCCGTCCACATCGTTCCTTCGATTATCCCTGCTTGCTCCCATTCACTGTCGGCGTCTAGTATCTGGCCAAAGGCGCGCTGGCTCCCCAGCTGACCTTCCCTGGCGCGGGCGGTATCCCTTCCGTCCCCGGCGAGACCGTTTCATCGATACCACAAGATCTGCCGGCTTATCTCCGTGGCACTTTCAAAGCCGAATCCAATTAGGCCGAAACCCTATGCGGACCGTGTGATCTTCTTGTCGAGCTGAAGTTGACAAGCCATCGTCATTCATCGTTAAAATGGCCACGGGAGACAAGCGTTCGGTCCCGGCGACACCGCGCGTCGACGTGGCTTTTGCATCGGGCGATCGAGCAAAAGGAAATCCCCCGGACAAAAGGAGCCACGAAGTAACCAGCAGCTAGACCTCGGCGAAACCCTTGGCTGCTTTGGTGCCGCGGCGAAGTTATTGTTCAGGAGGACAGGAGAAGAACGGTTCCTTTAGACACAGACGACGATGGAAAGGGTTGGTCGATCGGAAGTCAGCGAATCTTCGCGACAAAAGGCTCCGCGAACCGCCTCGCTGGAACAACCTTCAGGATATCGGAGTTTACAACACTTTGGCGTCTGCCTTGGGAGCTCGGTCAATTTCTTCCTCGTCGATCACGCGACAGTGGATCCGCAGAAGCAACCACAGAGTTTCGTCTATGCGGAGCTACTTATCCAGCTGGATCTTGAAAATTTCTGGGGAATTTTTTAGGGCGGGCCGCTTTGGACCGGGGATTCTAGCAATGCTTCGTACACGTAGTCAAACGCCGCTCGGTAGAAGAGACACTCGATCACAATTGCAAGTTCTGTCCCGTGCGATGGATGGGTGACTAATTTCGGGGGAAGAAGTCATGGATGGAGAATCTCGCTGCGTAGGAAAAAATCGAAACTCTCGACGAGGGGGCGACGCGGAGAATTCCAGCGCGACGATCTAATTTCGGCGGAGGTTCGGTCCGTGGAAGCCGCGGCCGCACGCTCGCGTACTCGCGCCAAAACTGAAGAGGAGAGGCAAGCCTGTGCGAGCGACGGCTGAACGCGGCGAGACGCTTTCAGAAAACATCTGCCCCGACAGATCACTGGGACGAAACTAGATGTCACGCGGGGGTGGGACCGCCCGTGCCCGATTTTATTGTCCGACGTCGCGGCGACGGCGACGCGACCGGGGCTCTCGTTATCGGGCAAATTTTCCTCGATCGTCGATGGCAACAGCGTTCCCAACCTATCTGAACGGCCAACCCCGAGTCGTACTTCCGATGGAGTTGTTGTCTGATCGCGTTTGTGTGTGCGAGGGAATTTAGCTGGGCTCGCCTCTCAGAGACCATTGTGCTTTGCCCGCGGAAGGGTAAGTGCGCGTCACGTTGTGATGTGTGACATCGAGATTGGGAATGGATCGTAGTTTCTGTCCGCGGGAAGTGTTTACACTGTTTGCAGTGACTATGTTTCGAAGATTTGATTAAGAGTGTTGTATTAAGGGTGCTTGGAGTCAGATTAAGGAACGACGGATTATTCAGCGTACCTACTTGGCGTGGATGTGTGTTAAGCATAGAGCTTATTGACGAGTCAGTCAATCCTTCACTCTGCCACATTAATCCCATAACGTAACCGACCTTAGCCCCGCGACAGGGATTAAGAGACACCGAGCTGGCTTTTGTTTGAACGTTTCCAACGGGGTGATTTTTGCCCGCGCAATATTGTGACGCAGAGGTGTTCGATGTTAGCAGGGCTTGAATAGGTTTCGAAAATAACTGTTTCAAACTGTTATATAAAGGTTCTGACTGAAAGAGTTATGTATATTCTTTATTCGGAATAACCGTTATAAAGAACCTAAATATCAGAGTATATAAGTTACGGTTCCTATATAGCTCTATAACTTTTATTTTTTAGGTTCTATATAAGTTACAAAGCGGTTATAGAACCGATTCTTGTAACGATTGTACAGAATTTTACAGTAAATGAAATCACAACATATTACAGCTATAGATTACTCTGTGTAACCAAATTGTTTAAAAATTATTATAAATAAGTAAGCAAATATATATTACGTACACATTTGTACATATGTATATGTGTACACAGAGTAATCTATAGCTGTAATATGTTCTGATTTCATTTATTGTAAAATTCTGTACAATCGTTACAAGAATCGGTTCTATAACCGCTTTGTAACTTATATAGAACCTAAAAAATAAAAGTTATAGAACCTAAAAAATAAAAGTTACAGAACCTAAAAAATAAAAGTTATACAACCTAAAAAATAAAAGTTACAGAACCTAAAAAATAAAAGTTATAGAACCTAAAAAATAAAAGTTACAGAACCTAAAAAATAAAAGTTACAGAACCTAAAAAATAAAAGTTATAGAACCTAAAAAATAAAAGTTACAGAACCTAAAAAATAAAAGTTACAGAACCTAAAAAATAAAAGTTATAGAACCTAAAAAATAAAAGTTATAGAACCTAAAAAATAAAAGTTATAGAGCTATATAGGAACCGTAACTTATACTTCTATAGTCTGATATTTAGGTTCTTTATAACGGTTATTCCGAATAAAGATTCTTCATAACTCGTTCAAGAACCGAAATCTTTATAATAACGGTTTCAAGCCCTGGATGTTAGGGATTGGGAATAAAATTGAGGAGGGAAGCTTTGGAGCAGCCTTTGGCAGCTGAAGAATGAAGATGCAACAGGAGGGCTGAAATTTCGAAGGGGGAAATTAGAAACTTATATGAATTATGTGGGAATAAAAGAGTAAACAAGTTGAAAGAATATATAGAAAATTTTTAAGAAAAAGTTCGGTACAATTGATTCCTTGATTCCATGACAGACACTTCGCGGGATAAACCGATTTGTACAATTGAATTGGGGGCAGAACATTTCGTTGCAATACGCGACACAGAAATGCTTGTCGCAGGGAGCTGAAGGCGGTCGCGAAACGTCAGCTAAATGCAACTCATGCGAGTCACATTCTTCCAGCTCGATGCAGCACATTTAATGTCGCGCCTTGCCGCGAATATTTCACCCCCTTTTTTTTTAATACTCGGTACGACGTGTTAACCCAGCAGAAACATTGTTGGCTTTTTGCATCGCGATTGCGTGACAACGACGACTTACGTGCACGTAAATCGCGCCTTAATTACTGCGTCCTATTAATCATACGCAATTAGCAGGGAGCAATTAATTTTTTAGTCCACCGTTCGAAGCTTTAAACCGTACCCCGTTTCGACGTACTTTTTAACGTCGCAGTCGAGTGTAGATATTTTGAAATTTTGTAATAAAAAGTCACTTCGTTCGCAGCCCGCAATTCTGTGAATATGGAGGTACTTCGGATGACAGTAAGGGCTGGTATCGAGCCAAATAACGAGCAATATTTTTTAACGGAAGATGGAAGAAGCTCCACGGTTAAAATCAACTACGCTGGGATAAAGCACTTGTCTACGAGTCAAGCGTAACAAGGAATCGAAGATCCGATAAGGATCCCCGTGCTCGAGTGGCGCTTGAAAAATCAATTGCTGCGGAACAGAATATCGAAAAAGAGGGAGGAACGGCGAGCATTAAATGTAACACGCTGACATCCAGTCGCGCGCGCGTAATCAACAGCATCGTAAAAATCGAAAATAGAACAAACCTCTGCGGAAATACCGATTCAATCATCTGGCAGCGAGCCTGAATCGTTCTGACAACCATGATAAGAGAAAATATCATCTTCTTTCGATGATAATTTCAGGACTTCACGCGAGCCTTTTATATTCAAGAAATATGCCAATGCCTTTGGTGTATATCAGTTATTATTCTCACGGTATGTGTATGTATTATATTTTTGTCAGAACGAAAGGAAAATGGGTCAGTGAATTAACAATTTAATGAAGAAAGCTTGTTCGGCGAAATTTGATTAAAATGGAGCGATCGAAGCGTGTCAGAAACATTGTCATGACCCATTATTCCGTTAGATTATTATTAATCTAGTACCCATTCCCGTTTAAATATTTCTTGCGAGTATGTAAATTTAATTTCGCGCGGCAAGATGGAAATTGGACGGCAGATGGATGGGTGTAATATAAATTTCCATCGTGCAAACAGATTATTTGCGGATCATTGGCCGATCCTTCGTTATATGAGGGTAATCTGGCAGCGTATTGATCGAGGGGGTAGGGGCAGCGAAAGGTCACGTGGAACGCAGTTCGCTCGCGTTTTACGAGGATGCTCGATCCTCTATTTTGGCATTCCTTGAACCACTGGCCGCGTGGAATACACGTGCAACGTCCCCGAAGAATTGAAAGAAAGATATGTCTCTTGTTGGACAAAGTAGAAGGTGAAGTGCTTTCATTGTCGTATCTGCTCATTAATCCATCGACCTTGCACTCCTACACTTTTATACACGAGAACGTCCTTCTTATTTTCAGAGGTGCACGCACAACGCGTCGGTCACCGAACAATTAGCCTAATGAACGCCAGCTGCGAGACCTTTCTACAAAATAAAGTTTCATCGTCGCTTATGAATTTCGACTAGGCAATCGAGGGTGTGCCATTTTACTAAAAAAAAAAAAAAATAAAAACTGGAAAGAGGAAACGAGCATGGACGGTGTACGAGAAATATAGTTTCATTAAGAATTTTTTATACCGAGAATTCCTTGTCGAAATTGGTCGTCGAGCATTTTTAATCACGAGCGGCCCTTTGTGCTGTACCGTTCCTATTTAGTAATTAATAATTCTGTGCGTGGCATGTATTCCATTTTCAGTCAGCGAATGACTTACAATTCCCAACGGCTTCGGAGAGTATTCTATGGCGATTTAACGATCTTTCAGCGACTTTCTTAAAGTCCGCGCGTGTTCGTTCCTCGAGGCTCGTCGTCACGGCTAAATAAGCCGCGACCTCGGCTAAAAAATCCCCCACGTCGCGCGTGCGTCGCTACTTTCATGATACGACTTAAGCTGGACGGCAACAAGGTCGGCGTGATTCGTTTAAATAAATTTCCCGCGGAAAATTGCGATTCTAGGTACTCTCTGTTAGTCTCGATTTTATTTTATTCGATCTGTGAAGCTGCCACCGAATCGAGTAGCGGTTAGAGTTTTTGACACCCCTCCGCGAATCTCGTTTATACTGCACAAATTTGTTGGAGCGCTGTTGAGAGGCGACACAAGATCGCGATATTTCGCGGCGAAGCCAACATGAACGTTATAAAGCACAATTACTGGCGAACTAACCGGATGAAACGGTCTCCCGCGTGTGTTTTCAGGCACCTAATCCGTAAATATGGCCCAGCCGCGTGTACAGCCCATTTTCAGACGAAAGACAGAAACCACCATCGTGTACACAAACGAGATTCTGCCGGTAGTTCTCTGGAAACACGTACCCAATACGCCATCGCCACCCCCCACGATCGTTAACCTAAAAACGCCACGGGAATATCACGGAATTCGCACTCGTGCGTTCTCTGAAACGCTGAGTCTCATTACAGATTCATTTACGAAAGCGGGGGAAACTTTGCGGAACGAAGATCGATAATTGCAAACAAGTCTAATATCGACAAAGAACGAACAAACGTAAATTTACCCTCGCGATCCAACTTCTCCCAAACAAAGTAGGTACTCCATCCCTTCGAAAGCTTCCATATTCCACAAAAAAAACACAAAGGCGCGTTAAAAATAAAATCCAGAAATCTCTCGATGCCTTTAAACATTTAATATCGCCGGCGTCGCGGCAATTGCGCCGGGGCGGAGAATGCGACCGATCGAGGGTAGAAGTCGCACTCGAGGCTCAAGGAAACGGCCTCGTTATTTCTAGGTAAGCAGGTAAGCGTGGGACCGAATTAATTAAAAACGGAGAGGAAGAAAAATAGAAGCAGAAAGCGGAACACCCTCGAGCCCGCAAGCGAGGGGAGTTGCTTAATTGTATCCCTGACTGCGGATCGGATTTCGCGGCGTTCGTCTCCAACTCGCGGGAAACAAGGACCGTCTAGATTCGTCTTTGCCCGGGGATGATATAATCACGGGGCTTTCAGACGTATTAATTCGTTGGTACGCCGCCGCCGCCGCCTGTCTCGCGGGTCACGTTAGAAAAGAGCGCATCGGTTAAATTAATTCCTCCTGCGGCACCATTCACCCTGCGCGCCTGTCTCTGACGTTCAATTAAATCACGTCTCCGCGATGCGATTATTGTCGTCCTCCGCGCGAATCACTCGGCTATTCCTCGCGAAATTAACGGCAAGACACGGCGGCGCTTTCAATGCGCCTCCGCCAATGGCTTCCTCTGGCTTTTGTTCCACGTTCCACGGTGGAACGGATGCTCCGTTGAGGTTTTGTTCCTCGGGAGGGTATTTCGGTCTGTCGATGGGGTACAGTGTTTCGGGTAATGTTTGGTCATGCGGAGGATATGACTGAATGAATGGAGAATAATGGGGATGAATTGGCAACGTTTCAGTGGTTACTCTGGCGGCGAGAATTCCTGCTTGGGGACGATTAGATCTACGGATTCCGGATAAAGCGGGTGCAATTACAATTCTGCTGTAATGTAATCGCCTCTGAAATTATTCATGCTTGCAAATATTTCTCCCTTTCTCCGTTGGCTCTTGCTTGCGAAGGCTATGCCACCTAGAGCAGTGTAGCTTCTTGCGTTAAGTTACTAGAGTTTTACTCTTTTTTATAAAAATAATAATTGCTTGGCAAGCAAGGATATTAAAATAGAAAGTGTATTTATCAGTCTGCGCACGGTTATATATCAGTTCTCTATTTAATAAATAATTAATGTTAATTTGAAGTACGATAATTGAGTTTACTGTAACGAAAATAATGTGTCAACTAGACTTTAATGCCCCCAGACATTTTTCACCGAAGCTTAGAATCTGTGAGAAAGTCAGCCTTGCCACATATTCCGTGTAATCTTCAGAACGTTGTAATAAACTTCCTTGTGTACCCTCTCACGTTTTCGAGCGGGTTAGTACCGCGCACCGGAAGATGCACGTACTCGGTAACCGAAAATAGCCGCCGACGCGACCACCGCCGCGCGAGCTCCGCGGAGGCGCGGTGTTTATCCTCTTCGCCATAACCGAGGCGTCGAGTGAAGTCGTCGATGGTGTTTCCTGAGAAAACAGCGAGATGGAACCGATCACCGCGGTAGAACAGTGGCCGACCACGATTCAGCGGGTATAGTACCTAGGAGAGGTATAGAGATCGTAAAAGCAGCGGGAGTCTGAAAGTTTAGAGCCTCGAAATTTCGGAAGAAAAGGTTTGAAATTCTTTGGAGAGGTAAGGTTTCCGGGGCACTTGTTCTAAAACCTCAAAGTTGTAGACTTAGAGACCTCGCTATATCCTCTGTAGGTAGGTACCATTCCAGGGCAACTGATCACGCAAACGTGGCCAACGGCGCCGCGGAGTTCGATCAGGAGGAGCCCCCATGAATCGTTCCGCGACGGAACGGCCGGCGCGGCGGCTTGTCCAACTAGGCCGTGTCGATAACCGACTCCTGTTACCATTGCACGGAACGTGAAAGGGTTCACGCCGCTCGACGCCGTGGGATCGATCGCGCGAAAGTGAAGCCAGCGACTTTTGCAAGATCGTAGCAAGTGAATGGAGCCAGGGGGTGGAAACTTCGAGGGGATTGAACGCGGCAGGAGAGGCTTAGGGGATGGAGCGTGTGCTGAAGAATCATCGAGCAAGTTTGTCGCGACACGGCAACCACTTGATTCATTTGAGGAACGCTTTCAGCGGGGGTTCGGCTTAGGGGGAAGTGTTTTCCGAGGGTTACGTGTATCGAGACGACCGGAAGGGTGAGCAATTCCGGGCGGAAGTTTGGGGAAGATTGGTGGAGCGAGAGGCGACGGCCGAGGACGCGATGTGTTGGGAAGGGATGAAATGTTGAGGAAGTTTGTTAACGAATTGTATAATAGCTCGAAAGGGGGAGGAGATTCCTGAATGGACGGGATCTTTGAAGAATTCCCTTCCGAATGAAGAATAGCCTGGAATCGTATAAGGAAAGTATGAATTGGGAGAGTTCATTGGGAAATGCAAATGCCTCGGCGTAGTCTACAGAGAGTAGTAATCTTTTGCAACAGATTCGGGGGCCACGTGTTGTGTAAAATTCTCATAAAACGTCCTCATTGAATAGCGATT
The DNA here is from genome assembly GCF_050908995.1 of Andrena cerasifolii. Classification (NCBI taxonomy): domain Eukaryota; kingdom Metazoa; phylum Arthropoda; class Insecta; order Hymenoptera; family Andrenidae; genus Andrena; species Andrena cerasifolii. The sequence goes on from NC_135129.1 coordinate 10,675,337, forward strand.
GAAAGTGGCCTCATAAGGAAAAAGTCGTGTATAAGGTATGATTCCCCGCGTTGGCCTCTGAAAAGTTTCCTTTTCAGCGAATGGGTATACGCGGCCAAGTGAAAGCTGTTACAAATACCTTAAGAAATCTTAAAGATAACTCTTGTGCATTCAAAACTCCTCTCTGACCGAAAAATTCATACCAAAAGCTAAGCGCATTCTCCTATCAGAGATTCATCAACATTCGAACCATACTGTAAACAGTACAGTTTCCGATTCTAGGATCAGAACAAAGCACCACAAAATTCCTATGAAAAAATATCAAGAACCGAACGACGAATAATTCATCCTCAAAACATGCAGAATTTTCGACAACAGTCTCCCTCCCAGTAAAAACCCAAGGGTCCATCCTCTGCGGCGTGCTGCAGTGTTCGTATGAAACACGGAACCCCTGACTTTGCTTAGAAACGTGCGTTTTGTAGCGAGGGTGTCCTTCTCGGTGTGCAGGGGTCGGGATTACAAAGGGAAGACGAGTAGGCATTGTTGCCAGCAAAGGAAGTATTACGTATAAAGAGGCCTGCGAGAACGCGCGCCGTCTACCGTGCATGCCACTTAAGAGAAGGAGAAAGAGAGTGGGCCTTAATTAATGCGGTAAACATCTTAATCAACTACTAAGAATACCTCTGCCGTGAGAGCGCCCTTCAGCGGCTTGGTTTGCGGACCTCCGTTCTCCAGTAATAGGCTCTTCGTGCTACCACCCTTGACCCTGACGCTGCTCCACCTCTGTCGCGGCGCATCGGTCACCTTTTCGCTCCTCTCCCCCTCCTTCAGCGATCCGCCCTTAACACGTAGCGCGCCGAGCACCGCAGGCGTCACCGGTACGTCCAGCTGCCCCAAGAGATGCTCCGACATCGCTCGAGGGGACTTTATGCAGGTCATCGTCGTCGGGGCGAGCGTGTTTGCCGAGGACACAGACTTCACCAGGAGATCCTTGCCCTCCTTCGTCCAGGACGTGATCTTCCTGCCCAGCGACAGAGCGGCTGGCGCTGGCGCGAGCGCGGACGACGGGTCCGTCCCAAGCTCGTCGATCGCTGCTATATCCTCGATCGGCGATCTGACTGTCGACGAGCTGGACGAGGTGCTCTCCCTGAGGCCCAGCAAACGATCCCCGGCTACGAACTGCTCCCTGGACGACGTGGCAGCCCCTATGATCCTCTTCCTCGCGCCGAACCTCGTCAATTTATTCCTGTACGCGGCGAACGGCGCCCTGACACCTTCCAGCAGCGCGTCCCTCTCCTCCGACGATAGCTCGCTCTCCTCCTGGAAGTCCGACGAAGTGCTCTCGAAGATACGGCTGGCGAAGCGACTGCCAGAGGTTCCAGCCTCTTTCGCGGAGAGGTCCAGAGGGACGTTCCTGACGAAGGGAGGAGATAGCGCCCGGAGGTCGCGATCGTACGATGACGAGCTGGTCGACGTCGTTCCAGCCCCCGCGAAAACCCTCGCGGTACCGTTGGTGGACGCTGACTTGGGCAGCAAGCCCCACTTCCGGCCCGGGTGCCTCGCGGCCAGTGGAGAGCACCACTCAGACGAATTTCTACCCTCGCCGACGACGCTCGATCCCCCTCTCACGGATCGAGCACCCTCGTCCGAGACGCTAGACTCCGCGACACTCGAGTCCCGCTGCTGTTTGGCTGACGTAGACTTTGGCGGGATCTGCTTCCTCCTTATCACCACCGGGGGCGGCAGACGATTGGTCGGCCGGCCAGCCGTCTCCAATTGACCTTTCACCGATCTCAGTGCTATCTGTTCTTCCCTCGAGGACAATCCCGGAGGCTGGGACTTGGACAGTTTTTCCTTGAACAGCTGAATTTTGGCGGAGTGCTTCGCTGACCTATTTCACACTCAACGACACCCTCCTCTTCGTTCCCCGACGATCGCCGGATCGCTGGCCTTTTCGCTGTTGCGCGAGGGCAGAGAGTGCTTTCCTTATCGCGCGGTCGTTCCTTGGCTCGTGCACCGAATTATAAAAATCGCGTAACCTAGTATTACTTGCTAATACTTCGAATCGCTTTGAAAGACAGTTGGGTAACGCGGTTCTGCCGCTGCGAATCTGGCGCTCGCTGGCTGCTCTGTATATTATGTATTCTTCTCGTATGTAGTCGATGTAGTACGCTATTACATGGTGCGTTCAGACGGGACAGCGCGTTCGGACACGTGGACGAGCCGTCGCGTCGGTTTGTGCTTGGTTAGTGCGTTTCGATTAGAAATGTACGCGCTCGTTACTTCTAGCAAACAGCACTCACGACGATCGTCCTGTTAGCCTAATGGGCGAAGCCGCGTACAAAATCGCGTCCGCTCGTGCCCTGGTTTCGCTGATCGCTGGACAGGTGGACGCGTCGTTCGTTTCTTCTGTTAAAACATCGGTATAAAATGTAAAAGGGTCGTTGACTTAAACTTAACTCTCGCACAATCGCCCTCTGCTGCGTCTCCGACGCGGCGGACTCGGCGGGCGGTTGGCGAATAATTAATAATTAGCAATTAGTAATACGTAATGGATGGAACACGACGACAGTCTCAGTTGGGAATAAAGGTGACTTTCTCAAGTGTCAGTCTCGATCGCGATCTTCATTATACTTCCGTCCGTTTCTCTCTGCTTCTCCGTTTCTCTGCTCCTCTCGCCCCACTCCTCTCGCGATCCGGCTTGTTCTCGTCTCTCACGGAAATACTGCGCAATGCGCAGGCACGATATCGCGAAAAGAAAAACGACGGGGAAAACAAAGGGGGGTCCGCTGACTTCGTCCCTTGCCTCGTTCCCTTCTTCCTCTTCCTCCGTCCTCTCCTCCCCTATTTTCGGCCGCCGGTACGAGAGCGCGTGAGACGCCGACGAGGGTCGCTCGATCGACCGATTCAACGATCCTTGACGAACACCAGGTACTGGACGCTTCACACTGTCCTCCTGTGCTCTGTTCGTAGACGCGACACGCGATACACGGACCCGCAGCGGGCGAAGCCACCGATGGATTTGGCACAGGCTAATACTGACGAGTCCTCCACTGCTACGCGCGGTCCCATTGTCACGAGGCGCGATCTGCCAGCGTCCGTCCGGCCACGCTACACCGTCTTCTGACCCGTCTCTATCCGCGTTCCAACAGCGGCCCCTGCTTCCTCGCGATCGGAGCACGCTAACGAACATCCACGGAACCAACGCGATCGATCTACCCCTCGTAGAACAAAACTCACCAGTTACTCTCTTCGACTCCCCACAGAGTGGGCTCTCGACTCCTTCTGCCCTTCATCCGTTCTCCAGAGACTGGGTTAGTCGCCTGATCGCAACACTCCAGTAGAAGAAGCACTGCACCGATGGACCGCCACGGAGTCGTCACGTTCAACGTGCCCGCCACGAACTCGTGCCACTCGCATCTTCCATCTTCCAGTGCTCCCAGCTCTCCCAGTTCCTCCACCTCCTTCGAAGATCACAGAGATCACAGCCAAAGCTCCGCCGGTGCTTAATCTCCACTCTGTCCGCTATCTGACTGGACGGAGGACGCGGGAACGTCGAACGAGTCCATGTCGCGCCGATAAACAACGACCACAGCGAACGTACAGGTGGGTCAGGCCCACAGCGACGAATACAGTGGGTGAAGCCCGTTCGGCGCACCGTGCCTCGATGGGCTCAACGAACGCGGCGATGATGCTGGGCGCAGCTGTATCTCATGTCGATGCCTCCATTGACAGGCGGATGAATAGGCGGCCGGAGGGAACCGGGTTAAGGGAGGGCCGAGGACGCGGTACAGCGGACACGTCCGCGGCTCCAGGTCGTCTGGACTTGTCCCGCGGCCGACATTCCTTCCTAGCTTCCTGTCCACGCGTAGTCCGGATGGTTCGATCGAAGCACCCACGAGCACACACCACAGTGCGTTCCCCCTGTCTTCTGCCAGGCGGTCTCTCGCCAGCCGACACTGTCTGTCTCTGTCGCCCCTTCAGCGTCGTTTTCTGATGCGCGCTGTGCCGCCACCGACGCCGTGCCACCGACGACCACCCACCTGTGCTCACGCTTATTGATTCGCGCCGGTGCCGCGAGCGCACCGACGCGTAACGCGCCTGTGCGCCCCGACGGAGATTCTGCGCGTGCAGCCCGACTCCCGCTCGCCTCCGCGACGTGCGCTACGTGCAGTCGCGCACGCCTCGCGATCTACCCCCCTTTCCTATCGCGTGCCCCCTTACGCTGGGGGGTTAGGCCACTTCGCCGCGACTTTCGGCAACGGTCTGGCCTAGATTTCGCACCTAGGTGGGTAGCTGCTTGAAAGATCTCTCAGATCATGGCCGAGAGGGTAAACGGTGTCGGTCGGGTTTCCATCGTTTCTCCGTTCAATTTTTCATCTTATCGGAGACTTTGCATCGCGAACAGGGCTTGGCACTCGATTCGGGATTCCGCAGTCGTCAACATTTGCTGGATTCGTCTCTTCGATGGGCTCCTCTTTGCGCCTCTTTTCGGGGATGATTTTCTGTTGCTTGGAAACTGTCTCCGGGGTAGTTTTTGGCCTAGATCTTTTGTGGAGCCTTGAGAGCGTTGTACGACGAGGGTTTTAAAATTTCGCGTCATTGTTCGGCGCTGTATCGTGGCCTTTATTGCCCGAGGTTTCTCGCGTGGGTACCTGTGTATCGGTTTTGGATATCGGGTCCTGGGATTGTTGGCTTGCCGAAAGTATTTTAATAGAGAATTGATTACGGAGATTGATAGGGGGCCCCCGAGCTGACAGGCTGAATTCTGAGTTCCCTTTGTTGCCACTTGTTCGACCTGAATTTTTCATTAAAGTGAAGGAGACTGAAGCATCTATTGTACGGCGATCGATCCCTTTAATCGTCTGGATGCGCCGCGCAATAGCTCCGTCCATTTCCCTTTCTTTCATCCCCCTTTCGCTTCCGCCCCCGCGTTTCTCTCGTTCCGCCGTTTGACAAACGACCCGCTCTGGACACTCGAGCCAGCTTTACATCGCGTCAACTTATTTCCTCTGGCTCTTTGTCCCGCTATTCGCGGCGAACCTTTTCACGGGACGGGAATAAATGTGATTAGCCGGCTGCTGCGAATCGCTCTTCATTCCTCTCGCCATTTGTCGGCTGCTGGGGATGTTTGCTCCCATTTCTGGCTCCGTTTCCATCCATACTGCGGCATGTTTTCCTAGATAGCTCGAACGAAAATGCAAATGTACAACACCTGGTCCCCCAATTCAACAGCGATCACTTCTATTCGCGAAAATCTTATCTCGCTGGAGTTTCAGTAAGATTTCTACCACTCTAATAAGTTTTACGAGCTCCTCCTCCACGCAACAAGCTTGTAAATGGTTCCAGAAAACGCGGAGCTTTGTAAATATTAGCCTGCGAAAAGCTGACGGGAATGCGAACTTCGTTCCCCGCTCAAATTTTCGACTAAAGCTGCAACGTTTGCACTTTTCATGAAACGGAAGCCCCACATTTCTTGCGCTGGAATTTTCTCCATGCACGGTGATCTTATTATACCTCGTACCTTCTGCCCCCTCCAGAATCTCGTGTTATCGACGTCCCTCGGCGACACTTCATTCCCCCGTATTCCTCCCAATGCACGAGGAAATTGCTCCGAGATGCTCGTATCACAGGCATCATCGCCTTTAAATCTCCGTTTTCCCTCGTGCTCCGTCCCGTCGTGTCCGTTCCCCGGTTCCATCCGGAGTGCGCGAGCTTCGCGATCAATTAGACACGGGCGTCCAGCCGCTCTTATCCCTCGTCTTCCACCACGATCGCCGTTTTCATTCCTCGCCGTGATAATATAATCGCGAACGGTGACCCAATTCTCTAGATCTTCGGTCCGTTAACCCGATGAAAGTGCACGGCGACGGTGGTAACGCAATCATCCCCGCAGAAACTTCGCTGACCAGATTCTATTTGATTCCCCGTTTCGGTTGGTTAGCCGGCTTCGATTCGATTCGTGTGCAACGACGCTTGGGAAATTGACGCTTGTCGTTGAAATATCGCGGGGAGAAAGGATGCCTCGGGGACATTTCAGGCTCCATGTGGATAGGGGAGCTCGAGCAGATTCCAGGATTATTTTCCGAGGAGTTATTCGAGCACAGATTCTCCGTTTCTTCTTCGCTTCAACTGCCCCTTGAATAATGAGCCGCATTACGTAATTACAGTGTCCGTGGTTAGGATATTCTGAAATTGCTGCTCCGAGGATTCGAGCTACTGGTCGACGTTTCTGGAGAATGACTCAGGAGGGTAATCAAGTTTAATAGAATCTGAAATTTAATTACTACCAATGTCTCTCTCTCTCTCTCTGTCTGTCTCTCTCTCTCTAATCCCTGTCGAGTTTTAATAAAAGACAAAAGGAGTTCTTCACAGTTCAGTCACCCACCCGAAAATTAGGCTTTTCAAGAATACGTGCATCCCTTCCCTCGGCATCTGCAACCCTACCCACGCTCCAAGCACCGTGACTACGATAAACACTGAGTAGTTATTAGTTCAGGAATCAGCATACTCGGGTTTATGTTCATACCGACCCCGAGCACTTGTGTCTTCAGCACAGAAGTTCTCGAGGCCCAACCCTCGGAGCAAATACCGACACAGCCCTCTTCCGCGAAGACAAACACAGGAAACACGAGCTAGACTGTCGACAGGCTTCCTCGTTGCCACGAGTAATACCTAAGCGAGCAGAGGTCTTTCGACGATTTTTCGCGCGAGAACACCGACCCGAGTCGAACAACAGCCTGAATCTCTTAAATTAAGTCGCGGCTACGCTACTTCCTTTACCCATGCCCTCGTCGACGCCAATGAAACGCATAAATCACGCGATCTGGGTCAGCCAACCATGCTTGACCTTGCCGGAGAAACGCTAACAGATGCTAACCCAATTCGAGGTCCGGAGGCGGAGGTTATTTTTCCTCCTTTCGGTGACGAGTGTCTTTCGAGAGGTGCTGGGGACGCGGTTAAATTGCTCGGTCCACCCACATCCATAAGGACCATTGGGTTTCGACGGAGGATACCGATGGGCATTCAATTCCGTCTCCCCTGAGGATTTTCAAACTATTTCAAGCATCTCTGAAGGTTTTCAGTCGGCCCGGCTAAAAGACGATTCGAATTTCTTGGAATATTCTGCGGATGGAGAATGGCATGAAATCTTTAGTCTTCGCGATCTCGGTATCCCCGAAAATTGTTTAAAGTGTCACGAAGCTTTAAAGAATGTGGTCTTGGAGTTCTGAAAATTTTAATGATGCTCTGGTCTATGGTTGTTAGTAGATTTTCAGGGGTGGATTTCTTCGTGCTCTTTTCTTTCTGAGAGTGAGAGAGGCGAAGGTTTCGTCGCCACAGTCTTAGTGAGGAGAGATTGTCAGTACCTAACGCGTTAGCGCACGGCACTCGGCAGTGTTTCCCTTCTGCGCGGGACAAGTTGAAGCGGTTTCACGAGTCGGTGCACCGACGAAAGATCTCGAGCTCCCGCCGCCCAACGCGGCGAGAATCCACTCGGGAAGCGCAAGAAATAGAAACTTCTCGTTGCAGTACTTTCGTGTCACACCTCTGATGAATGTTCGCTGGTGAATTTGACGCGGAATTAACGAGGATTTCTCGAGACGCGCGAGAACTTGTTATGAAAACGACCGCGGAAAAAGTCGCGGCTTCGCTGCAGTGTCTAAAGCCGTCCGTGTGCATCGTGAAACGAAGGGATTAATCGTATGATTAATTTACTCTTGCTGGAGATACGTTGCTACTAACGTCTCGTATGACAGTTGTGTATTTCTTACGATTACGCAATTGACTTCTTCAACTTCTTTCATTTATATATATTTGACACGTAATACAAAACGTAATATACCCACCCCCTTCGTTCAGAAATAAATGACTTAATAACCCATTCTACATTCAAATACTCCACCAATTTCTAAACTTTAATACTCCCGAAGTTTAATAGCAATCTTGAAGATTAAAATGTAATATAATAAAGACAAGGGTGAAACCCTTCCTTCCTGAAAAAAGAAAACTTTACCCGAGTAGTCTTTGAATGGTGTTTCGAGTGGCTCACCTGCTCAGCGCGCGGTTTGCTCTTTTCATCCTGCTCCTTGGAGAGGTCCTCGACGAGGTCGTGGAGGAGCCTGATGTCCTGGGGGCTGGGGGAGTCAACCCTGCCAGCCCCCACGCTCATCGCACTATGGGGCGCCAGTTCACAAGAATCGGCAGCCTCAGCCTCGCTAAGCCTCTCGCTCTCGTCCTCCCAGCGATCTTTGTGGGACCACTCCTTGTCACTGTCGGTCAGCCTTTCGTCGTCATCGCTCATTTAGGGCATTTGGGCTGTTTTCATGTAAATCAGATTTTCTTCGTCGCTTGAGACGAGCGCTGGACAACAGCTACAGGGAACGCCAAATCCACAGCCCCGGCTAATTAACCGGGCCGTTTAGGTGCCATTTCTTCGGAATACTTTGAAAATCCCACCACTTCGGTGTATCTTTAGAAGCCGCTAGGTAGTAAGAAGCGTTGCTCTTCTGTTCTTCGTTAACCAAAGTCAAGTGGACACTATCTCTTCAGCACGATCTTCTGAAAGTCAAGGTTCTTCTCTATCTTAGCTTGACGAATCGATGAAAATTCTCTCAGAATATTTATCTCTTCAGTGAAGAAGATTTTCTGCTGCTAATTCACTGCTACTCATTCATACGGAGACAGTATCCACGAGCTTTTCCCTCGATCCTCCTGCATTCTCCTCGCGCGGACAGCAGTATTTTGAGTCATCGGCATGAAAACGAGCCTCGAGGAGCTATTTAGGTTTCGCAGGGACCGTGTGTTGCGAAATTTACGGGCTTGAATTATTGTCAAGTTGAGCAGTGATCGTAGAGGACTGAATTCGCGAGGCAGCCGGCCCGTTGGAAAGCTTCAAGGCGAAATACGATCGATAGAAAGCCACGTCGTCAGGCTAGCGATCTGCCGGACTGTTGTTCGGTAAGTTGCGAGCACTAGACTGCCTTCCATATGTCACTGAATAGTCTCTGTCACCGAACGTTACACTAGAAACTTCCTCGAGAGAATGCCCCCAACACCCAGCCTCGGTTCGCGCGTCGGGGATCGGGGCGGTCGCTCGTCCCGCTCGCGTCGAGGGAATTCGAACGCTATTCGACCTTGTGCTGCACGCACGCACTGAGAAACGGACCGTCGAACGATCGAACCACCCTTAGAATCACGTTCCAGTCGAATCTCCCGCGAAGGAGGAGAGTTCAGTTCGAATTTCCTACGGCGATGGAATTTGGAGTCGAATTTCCCGCGAAGGGGTTTCGGATCGAATTCCCAGCGAAGGGGGAGGTACGAGTTGAAATTTCTTATGGCGACGGAATTTCGAATCGAATTTCTCCGCGTGGGAAGAGTCCCGAGACGAATCCTCCCGCGACGGAGGAGTTCTGAGATCAAATTTCCCTGCGAACATAGAATTCCGACTAAGCTTTTCCACTACGGCGGAGCGTCGCGTGGTCGCACGCGTTTCGCCCTCGACTAGGGCCACCGCTGCGCCAGCCCCTTTGTTCCAGCGCTCGGGCTTGGGTTCAGTTCTCGAGGGAGTGCAATGTAACGCGCACTTACGTGGTGGCGGGTGTAAGCACCGACCGAGGCGTGTAACCAGATGGTCACGAGTGCGACGCAAGGACGCCATTCATTGATCACAGCGTGGCTACGACCTTCGTTGGTCGCCTCGTGGATACTGGCACCTAATTTCCAGCGAAGACGATAACGCGGGAACGCGACCACTCGTGAATTACTCACGAGGTATCCACTGATCGATCGAAGTGGTCGGAGACGCGCGCGGTATCACGAGGTCTCTGCTTTCGAGGCGAGTCTATTGTGGCGAGTCGATTGACGGGGCGCTATCTTGAGAGTCTTCCTTTGAGGACCACTGTAACGCTTGCCCGACATATTTCTGCGGAATCGTCGCTGAATTACGGGGCCGAGGCAACATTTGATTTGATTGATTTAGTAGTATTTCTGTTGCGAAGAACTGATTCAATTCCGTCTTACTCATATTCGATCAGTTTGTTCAAATTCGGAATAATCGAGGAGAATTGATTGCTGGTTTGTGGTTAGGGGAGTTTAATTATTACAGAAGGGGTAGCTCGTAAATTATTCAGGATGCGAACACGTGTCTATCGTGGATTGACGAAGAACTGGTACCTAATAGGAAATCGATCGAGTCAGTCTATGTTTGATACATCGACTAGATAATTCGATGCTCAGAGATTAGATATTTAGATAGGGCATCAAGCAGCTAATCTTGGATCTCACTGATAGTAAATTTAAGAAAGATAGGGGTTTAAATAACTGAGGAAATTCAACGAGCCTCGAGCAAGTGCTCGGAACAAGTTTGTTGAATTTAGTAAAAGAATCGACGTTGGTGTCGATAGGGGGTCAATTCCCGCGAACACAAACACGAGAAATAAATGTTTCAAGTGGCTACAGTCGACATCAACCGGGTCTCATCGCACACAGGATCCCACCGCGTAGACTACCGTCGATATTTTGGAAATTCGCGCCAGGCTTATGTAAATTCGTACCACTGGTAATAATTCAGCCAGCCAGCGGGCGCATGTACCTCTATCAAGGGGAATTTGCAACGACACGCGTTTAATCCTCGACACTCAAATAAACTACCATAGATAGCTCTCTCTATTGCTGCATACTTTCGCCTTCAAAAGCCACAACGCAATCATCGCGACGCAATGATGTTCACTATTACAAGAATAACACAAACCAGCAGAAAATCCGACGATTTCACAGCCCGATCCAAAAAGAGAGGCGAGTAAAAATCAACTTCAACGGAAACCGAGGATTCACTAAAACATGAAACATCCACAAAGGTACAGAGAATAGGAAGTATATACCAATACGCGTCTCTCGGTAGGAATAAATCGTCCCGAATCACTTAAAGGGAGGTAAAATAAGATAAAAAAAATATCTTCGACGCGTCGCTCAGAGAGCAGATCCAACAGCATCGATAAATCAGAGACATTGAAGCCTCCGCTTTAACCAAACAGAGAATCCATCTCCATGATCGACTTGCCAGAGTTAAACTCGTCTCGCCACTGACTCCCTCGCCGGTCCACGCTCAACTATCGACTTGTCACTATCAAATTCGACTGTGTGCCAACCGATTCAGGTGCGGTCCCTTATGTAAGCGACACCGTGTCGCTGGTTCGTCGCCGTGGGAATGCGCCGATTGCGGAGGCACGCCAGCGACAGAGATCTGGGGGCTTTTTCGTTGCTCCGCCGTCCGCACCCCCGTCGCGTCTGACTTTCGTTACCAAGGTGTCTCCCGGATTAGGGGATATTTTGGCAGGTGGCCCGCGCTTTCGGATGGAGGCCATTGATTTTGCCAGCGGAAGGAAAAGTGGACCTCTCTCCGGCATTTGGCACGATGCATCGGAGGGCTGCATTATGCGCTCGGTTCCCCGCGGAACTCCTAAGAGCCGGCAGCCTACTTAAGGTGGCTTCATTAGAGTGAAACGCGAGGTAACTTGGCATTCAGAGCGCCCATCGGTGTCCCAGATTCCCGTGTTCCGGCCGCCGTGGGCGCGGCCATTTTAAATCCGGTCAGGCCGGATATAAACCGCTGTTTCGACACGGGCCACCCGCCCGGAGCTGGGTATCGTCGACCGATGGGGTCGGGGGGAGAGATTCTATCGCGAGGATTAGATGCTCACGAGATTGAATCTCGAATTGATGATTAGCAAAGGGGGATAAGAGGAACGTGCTTTGGGCTGACTTATTTCGGTGCTGTACTACTTGGGCGCGACGAATTTTCAAGTTAAATTGGAATGGATGCTTGGGAAAGTTTGAAATCGCGACGATAGAAGCTTGCGTTGTATTTGTACTAGAATTTAAGGGACCAGTGGAGAAATTCTGTGAGAGTGGAGTGTCCATGAAGAAACTACGCGGAGGGAAGAGAAATCTTTTGGAGCGGAGCTATTGAAATATATCAAAGGTACATTATTGGTTCCTAATGTCAGCCATAGAGCGTAATCTGCCTCGTAGTTCACCCTAGTCCAATATTCTTCCCGTTGTTCTGTGAGAAGGAAATTACTGCCACTGTATGGGGTTCGATTCCGCGTGGCCACGCTTTCGTAACGCGCGACGCGTAAGCGAGGAGCGCGTGGGGGGTGACCGTGACAGCACGCAAGCCCCCGACTCCTTCAAATTTCTTGCACTTAACCCTCTACGAGTCACTCGAACCAACCCCCGAAAGCAACAAGAACAAACAACCGCGTTTGACCACGTCGATTCACCAATCCCCCCGAATCCTGCGCGCTTCTTCGATCGATCCCTCTCTTGGTTCAGTATCTTCTAGGAGCACGTGGCGTTCGAAGAGGGTGCCCTCGAGCTACCCCTATTCACGAGGCGACTTTCCAGGCAAGTCCACGCGAGTGCACAGCCGCGACACGATCACCGCCACACGTTCACCGCTTTCGTGTTTGCTGGCTGGTTTCCTTCGTCGAGGCTCATCGTCTCCCTCGGGGGATGAATCGATCGAGGATCTCGCACTCGCGACCTATCTCAATCCCAGCGACCTGATCCCAGTCGAAACGGACCGGCGATTCTACATCCTCCGTTACCTCCAGAGATAACGATCACGGGCACCAGCAACGATTTTTATCGATCAACGATCGACGATCCTCCGCGCTTCCCCGTGCGTGCACGCGCTTCCTGTTTCCCTCGACCCTGCCCCGATGCGACCAAGGGACAGCAGAGGGTTCATTCGACGGATCGAGTGCCTCGCGCCTCCCCTACGCTACACCGGGATAAACTCCGCGATCCCGTTTCACCCCCTTATTCACCGTTTACATGTGCTCTGCGTGCTCCTTTAAGCACGACGTGGACGGAGTGGCGACGATGCAACCTGCCGGGCAGGACGGGGGATACTGCGACACTGACGGCAGCGCCTTCTGTCGGCGTGCCTTTGCCACCCCCTCTGCAACCGCCGACACCCTCCAACCGCTACCCACTCTTTGTGGACGATTGGTCTCGTTTCCTTTCCTCTCTCTCTCGCTCTCTCTCTCTCCCTCTCTCTCTCTCTCTCTCTCTCTTCGCTACCGTCTCTCCGACTCTCTCTACGCCGGCTCGCGTGTCTCTCCCCCCGCGCACTCGGAGGTGGTCGCCTGTTTTTCCTCTATTTAGGGTGACGGAATTATCTGTCCTCTCGCCCCGACACTTTTGTTACACGCGCCATGACGCTCCTCTTTGAAACCCAATGGTTTGATCCTCCATTTTTTCCACCCTCTTGATAGGGACTTTTATCTCTGTGTGCTCTGACGGGGGTGGTGCTCTTCCTTTGTACGTAGATTGCTAGTTTTCCTCTTTGCCGGGAGATTGCCTCGTCGTTTTTAAAGTTCCTGCTTTTCTTAGGCTGGATTTGGGATGATGCTTCCAGATTCTGTGCTTTGTCTGCTCCTTTCGGCTTCTTTTGTTCGCGGTTTTTGAGACGCTATTTGCGATGCGTGGTGGGTGGGGAGTATTCTGCGCTGTGTTTCGTTTTATGATAGAGTTTCCCGCGGCCTGCTCGTTCCAGAGCACCCAATATTTTCCACTTCGATTTTCTCCCTTCCTTGAGTTTCCTTCGCTCACCCCTCCGTGCACATTTGGGCGCATCCCTGGGGATAACGCGATCCCCGAGCTCGTCCAAGCTTGCGCGAAATTACGAATTCGCGGGATCGGGAGTCGAGGGAATCTTTAGATAATCCGGAAGAATACGCCGGCAGCTCCTGCTGCAGTATTTTATACAGATTAGTGTCGGAAGTTTCGCCGAACACCGTGAAGGATGAAGCCTTCCGCAAACTTCGCCACTTTATATTGATCTTCCTGCACATGAAAACGAGCCGTGGACCGAGCAAAGAAGCTTACACGTGCCTGCAAGCTCGGAAGAAGATTATCTCTCCAATCTATTCAGACGTAATCGTTCTAACACACTGCTGTGCGAAGTAGAACAACGCGAATTTTAGTCGACACGCGCTTCCTGTTCGCGATAGATATAAACAAAAATTCGAGCGACAATACTGCTATTACTCCTTTGCTCGCGAAACGTATTACGCTCTCTACGTCCTTTCTTTTTAAAATCGCTTTATCGCGCGGTCTTGACATACCTGCGCTCGTTCCCCGAAGGGAAACCGATTATTTCCGCGGAAAATGGAATGCTCCTGAGGTTATTAAGGGATTCCCATGATCAGATCCCTGTTGTTGGCAGCAACAATAGGTGCGCCTTTAATTCACCGTACCTAATAGTTTCCGCGATGTCGCCGCAACATTGTTTGAGCCACGGCTGGAAAAACAGGCGCAGTATCGGTTATCGATATCGTTGGTCTCGTGCTCCCACCGACGTAAAGATAGCTTCAACGGCGGCGATCAGCCTCGTCGATTGCGAACCGGGGCGACGAACAGCCTCTTGTCGAGCTAAATGCAATTCGCAGTTAGTAGTTCGTCTCTGCGGCGAGGGAAACGACAGGATGAACGGCCTCCGCCCAAAATAAAACCACCCTAGACGACGCATCGGCAATTCCAATGGCACATTGTTCCGAGAATATCTTACTTCGGGGCTTAACAATTGCGAGGGAACAATACGTCTGACGTGTCGTTCGGATAATTTCGTGTTAAACGGAGCTTAGAGAGAGTTTTCGTTCTTTAAAAGTGGATAATGTATGTAATTATTTAGAATGGAATATTTGTTGGTTCTGAGGTTAATTGGAAGGCACATGAACGGTGTACTTTGAGGGATGAGGAGGGAAGTTGCGTTGATTTTTGTGTCGATAGTCCAGAGGATGGTTTATGGAAATAAGATTTCACGGTACGCATGCTTGATATGCGTAGAGAGAGTTTAAAGAAGCCGCCGAGGAACGTGATCGCATGTATAAGAATTTAACGGCGATATTTTAACGAACTTCGAAATTACCAAGAATCTTCCACGACATCGCCGGTTAATTAGCAATAAATTTTTCCGCCAGCGCCGCTTCGCTTCGCCGTTATTCGCATAAACCGGCACAAGTTCCGTAACTGCGGCCATACGTATCGATTATAAAGAACTGTCTGCTTGTTCCCTATGCACTGGCTTTCGAAGACTCGGTCAGACGGAAAGTAGGAAAGTGTAACGGCAGTCGTTTGAATAATTCTTTGTGTAACCACAGTAAACATTTCATACATTGCATTTAACTTTATGCTAGTTTCTCGATTAAAAGTTCCTCCCAAAACTTCGGACTTAATTCATCCACTAGTAAGATTCCCACTACGAACAAAATATTTCTGTAAAAAATATACAACTTCAATGGCATATAAAAATAGTCCACTATTTTCTTCGCTTCTGCCCGGAAAATTAATAGACACGCAGGCGACGCGTGTGTAAGGAAAATCTTTCATCACTCCAGCCTGAAAAGCTCGCGACATGCTACTCTCCAGGCATCGGAGCTATTTCAAACAAGGAAATTGTTTAGAGACTGGCGCCCCTAAAGCGAGATCGGTCAAGTGGCTTCTTCATTCTCCACCAAGGAGGAAAGCAATGACGAGAGCGAGCGGAGTACATGTCGACACTTGATCGCCGACGAGAACTCTGTGGAAATCTTTGTCCCGCGGACGCGGCAGAATCAACGGCTCTCTGTCTGCCATCCTCATCAGCCGAGAGTTATAAATTATCCGACCACGTCGAGCAGCTTTGGGTGGCTGCCATGAAACACACCCTATCGATCTCGTATGTATATTTGCGCAGTCATCGCGCCTGTAATTATTCAATAGAGACTTTTAATTGGGTGCACGTGTGCCAGAGGTGATTGGGGAATCATCGAGACGCTTTCCTACGCTTTTACTGCTCCATTTGCTGTGGCAGAAGATCGTTAATGTATTTCGAAGGTGTTTCCTTGGGTATGGTTTGTGGCTACGAAGGTGGTTTTACGAAGTTATTTTTGTTAGATTTAGGCAGATGACTGGCAAGATAATGTGGGATTGAAAAGTCGTGAAAATTCGTTAGGCAATGTTGCAAGGTGGACGTGTAAGTGTGGCGTGGAATCGGCGTCAATTCGTGCAAGTCCCACGCTGCGGGGGATTCCCGCCCCCAAGACTGCGGCGCAGACTGATTGGCGCCAGTCAGGGCCGTGTTACCGTAGGGGGTCACAATGAGCGTCGTGAGTTCAATACGCGACTATTAACTTTGCTGAAAATTGGTACATAGAAGCTGAACGAAGTGTGGGACAGAGTGGTTGCAATGCACCTTTTCGAAGCAACTAAAAATGTAAAATTCTCTATCCACTAAATGTTTTCTGGTCTGAATGAATATCAGTAGAACAATGCGGAATGTGTCAGACTATAGTTCTCTTCTAACATAAGCTGATTTGCATATGAAGTAACTTAAAATTTAATCGAATATAATTAAAGTTTTATGTGGCAGCCAGCAGTTATTCCAGCCTGTGACATCAGTGGAATAACACCGTGTATGTCAGACATGTCTAAAAATATTTACCAAAGCATACCCCCTCCCTAGGAATCACCTATTTCTCTTCAAATATGACTCTTTATCAATAAAAAAAAATCTTGTCCAAGCAAACCCACTATTATTCTGTTACTGTGCAACGATGACGGAGATTCTATAGTATCAGTGATACGGCAGAGTGAATGTCAGGCGCCGAAACTGGACTCGTATTAAAATGCGCCTGCCATCGTAACTATGGAATTTCCTCCTGGGAGGAATTGGGTCGCTGATACTATGAGATGAAAGATAAACCGACAGCGCAGTATTTTACCCTGTTCAGTGGAATAAGATGACGTATGCCAGACAACTATGTCATCGCCTGGGGAGTACGTGGCGTGTGACGATCAAACGAGTCGCAAGTAGAATAGGACAGTGTGTTGCAGACTAGGTCTATAAACCACGGAACGAGAGTAACCCTTGCATGTAATCTACAACTATTACTGTACTTTCAAAGAACCTTTCAAGCCCAGCAACTCCCAAAACGAGTAGATTGAGTCCTGGAGAAACGAAAAGACCTTCAATCCCCTTTTTATCCACTATACACCATGAAGTAATTTAAAATGAATTTATATATGATGTTCGAAGATGTGCAAGGATGTGCTTCGTCGTGAGTGAACGGAGAAGCACAGAAGCCTTGCTTCAAGTCGAAACTTTCCAAACAGTCAATTAACGCAACTGATGCGTCAATGAACAAAGAAATCAGAAGTCTCGAGGCCACGAAAACCGTGAAAGAAGGAAACACGACCCTGGCACTATTCGGAAAAAGAATCTCGACAACGTGACTCTCTTAGAACTTGCGATTCCTCCACCAGAGCGTCACGTTTCGTCCTTCCATGAAAGTTCCAAGGCGACACCGCGGATCGCGAGCCCACGATTTACATATTAAATTCGTGGCATCTTGTGACTCTTGTCCAAGCGACCTATAACCGCGATGCTTCTTACGCGACCTCGTAGTTCTCGAAGTTCCTATCCAGGCAACGAGTAGACCAGCAAGAAACATTATCATTTAGGGATTTCTGGACGGGGTACGACTTACCTGGGCCACCTTCTCCCCCATGTTCGACGCGTGCATGGCTCCTTGGAAGTATTTCGCGGACCCGTTGTCCTGCAAGGAGAACTGAAACAGAGAGCGTCGAGGAACGTTAGATTACCACGAAATTGGAGGTCATGCTGCGTTTTATGTAACATATTCGATGGACGATCGATAACTTACCTTGTGTTTCATGGAGTCCGGTCCCATCTGGCTGAGGGACGGCGACTTCCGATCCTTGGACGTCCGCCATTTCTGCAAGTCGCTTTCGGACGCGACGCCAGGAAAGATTTTCGAATGTTTAGTCGCTGGAAACACAAAGGCTCGGGTTAAACGTCGCCAGTTCCTTCGTTCACGGTCAGCGATATTTGTGAACCTAATTTAGGTCGTTACAAGACTATACGTGTGAAATACAGGCTCGATTAGTATTAAAGCTATCCAACGTGTCTGTCAAAAGGTCGCCAACGGCGACGAGTAAACCTGGCGCACTAACGTAACTCGCGCGTAGAATTCTACATATCGAACAATCGAACATCGGTGCGTTACACTTGGATCGTCAAAAAATCTAGCGCCGTCCTGGGCGCCACAAAAGTGAAAAAAATTCGATTCGAATCGATCGCTGTTGCTCTTTCTGACGAGCGGCGTGTTCGAACGTACGATGTTCCGTTTCTCCATACCTTTGCCAGTAAATGCGAGGACCAATTGCAACCACGCGCACTAATTCTAAATGAAAATTACCAATTGCGATGATGAAACAGATGGCCGCGGGTCGATGGTGTTTTACAAGAGAAAATGTTCGTTACTGTGTTCGTGTCAGAAATGGGCAACATTTTAATTTAAATAAAATTTCGAATAACGAACAAAAGTAAAAAAATATTGGAATAAAAAAATCAACCTTATTCGGCATACAATCTAAAGTTAACGTGTCTTCTATTTGATCTGTTATTTAACTAATTCTTTATTTAATTACTGCCCAACTCTGGTTCGTGTGTATTACGTGTGTGAAGCTAGGAGGATGGTCAACGTAGAGCCTACGGACATGGTGTTAATAAACTCAACCAACGTGAAACAACCGAGCCTATATCTCGATCTAGAAGCGGTTAAACAGTGTGTTAGTTAACGAGTTAGTCAAATTCGCACTAGGAAGCTGCGCATACCTGTGAAGAGAAAGATCGTTTAAATGTTTGTAAAGACCGTGTAGATTAATTCGTAAAGATGGCAGATGCAGGCAACTGCTACGCTGGAGGTAGTATATTTATTTATAACATTTATATATGTCTTTATATATAATATATAAAGGCTGGAAAGTATATGAGGGTGGGGATCGTTTCGTTCATGATTTGTACAATGATATCGTCAGTGTTTGTCGATTCTGTCTTCCTAAACCGATTGCAGGGAGAGGGAGAGAGAGAGAAAGAGAGAGAGAGAGAGAGAGAGAGAGAAAGAAAGAGCGAGAGAGAAGGAGAAGAAGAAGCTGTGTAGAAGTCAGCCAATTTTGCCCCTATTTTGTCGTGAAAATAAGCGAAACTAACATAATTTTCTCCCACGCGTCGGTCAGCCTTGCGTACTCGGTAAGGCCTTAACGTTAATCGAGGATCCTCGAGGTTTCTGGACCCCGTGACCCTTTCAACCACCTCCGACATCCTGCCCCACTACGGCTTACGAGCCTCCATGGTGTCGCGACGTTCCGCGGAAGAACTCGTCCAGAATCGAGGAGCTTCTTCCGGGGGGTGAGTTGGGAGCCAGGAGGGTGGAAACTAATTTCCTCGGGCGTGGGAGTACAAGATGGCTGACCGAGCGGTGCTACGGTGCTCGTCTTGGTGAACAGTACTTGGTGTGTTCCAGAGTAATCGCAGAGATGAGACGCAAGAGTGGAGGGACAAAGTGTGGTATGAAGAAACATTATTGTTTAGGCTGACTGGGAGGGTAGTGGCAGTATAAAAAACAGGCCTATAAAAGCTCAATCGGACAACGGTACGTTATCTCTGGTAAGCTCATGACCAAAAAAAGTAAGCCTGCAAGCGCTTGGTAAGTTGTAAAAGGGGTGCAAACTCGCCGGCGCTCGGTCGGTTAAAAGAAAAACCAAATGGGGGAGCGGCCTTTGCCGCCCCCATCCTGTTTTACCTTCGGTGAGATTATCGACTGTCGCTGGCCGTCGCTCGAGGGTGACGTGTTCGCTCCCTCGGCCCGCTACTAAAATACGTTTCTGTGGTTTGATTTTTGGATTTACACATCCCTGTACCCGAACGGGGGGTACGGTTAAGCCTGATTTAAAAAGGGGGGCGCCGATTGGGGTGGGACGGAATGATCGACGGAACCGTCGCGCCGTGATCCGCAGGCGGGGGTGGGATCGGGAGGGTGGTTCTCGGTAAACAGGCGCCAACTCGCGTCGCTTTGCCAAGGCTCGCACGCGGTCTCTTTCGATTTACGAGCTCTCCCCGTTGACAGACAGCGAGGCGACGTTTCCACGGTCGGGTCAACCCCTTTTCTTTGGTTAACAGTGCGTTCTTTACAGAGGGGTGGTTGGAGGAAGGTGAGGCGGTTGTAATAGACGGAGCTAGATTTTGGGGGATGTTTCGAATGTTGTAAAGTTTCAAAGTCGCGGAGAGGTTTTAAGGAGGGTGCGAATGTCGAGTGAGCCAATTAACCCTTTACACAGTGATTGAAAAACAGAAGGTTGGAAATGTGGAGATTCGTGGATTCGTGATTGTTACTGCAGTAAGCTATGACTATACCCAAGTTATTATGTAAAGAACTTATTGTTGGTGTAGCAACTTGCGGTGTCTGACCATGAACGTCTAATTTCACTTGCTGGCAGCGTCACACCACAGCACTGGTGTGAGCTTCTCGTTTAATTCCAGTTAATCAATATCCAGACTCCACCAAGTGCTATCCACTGAATATGCAATATTTCCTTTCGGTACCGTTTTATAAAAGGGAAAACTGGCTCGCCCCTGTGAAAGATAAAAATTTCTGGACGCGAGCTTTCAATGAGCCTCGCTCGAAGGTAACGCGATTCTGTCACAGTTTATCGATCCGAAAATATCAGAAAGCAGTTCGAACGGGGCCCGATATCATCGTCGATAACCCCCCGTCACACGGAACTTTCTGCTCGCAATCGAGGGACACGCGCGGTCACTATCTGTCAACATTCGCGACACGAAACATCGCATGCGGCAGCATTATCCCTCTGCGTCGTGAATTGCAATTTCGCCGCAGCACACGTGCACTCGTACACGACTTGTTACAGGAGTCAACTCGCCGGGGGGATTGCGGAGGTGTCCGGGACGGCCGAAAGTCGAATCTCTACTACCTAACGATCTATTCGGTGCATCGATCGGTTTGTACATTCGACGCGCGATCGGGCTCGCTCCGCGGACCCTCTTTTGTCGTGCCCGCTCCGAGGTTCGAGCACGATCCTCTATACTGCGAATGGGCACGGCACGTAGCAAAATGCTACACCTACGAACGTGAATCGGCCGTAGAGTATGGAAGCCGGCCACGTTCCACAGAGAAATAAAAGCTCGAGCTAAGTACATAGGTGAAAGAGGCAACCCACGAAAATACCGGCAACACGAGGCACAGAATGTCCGAAGAGAGGAGGAACGAAAGAGACGAGAAAAAAGAAAAGGAAAAAAAAATGGAAAAAACGAAAACGAGCAGCAGAGGGAGCGGGGCGAAAGTCTACTTACAGACGCTGCAGGTGAGGCTGCGACACGGCACCCTCGCCGTTTCCGGTTTCACCGCCCTTCTAGATATCGCGTCCAGACTGGCCGCGTGCGAAACGCTACGGGATGGTCCTTCCGCGCCGCCCGATGACGAAAAGTTCCCCCCCTCCCAGATCCCAGACTTCTGGGAGACCTGCAACGAGAAAGCAACCCCCTCCTGTTGTACCGTCGTCGTCCAAGCTACCCTTGACTCCGACGTCCGTTTCACGTGACAGCCGGCTGGAATATCGTTAGTAGCATCGCCGTACACTCTCGCGACACTCGATCGATACCGGACGTGTTTTGAAGCGGGTGCACGCGATCGGGCTGAATTTACCGAGGGCACGGGGGGAGGGACGAACCGCTTTCGGGGTTGAGGGCATGCTTTAAGGCTAAGACTTCCTCCAAGGGGGAAGATGTTACGGGGTGGTGCACAGGAGGGGAGAGGAGGGTGTTAAACTGTCCCCCGCACTTCCTTGAATTATGGAGCTAGTTTTTGTTGTGCCATGGGGTGGGATATCGAACGCTGTTATCTACAAAAGCTTTCTTACTTTCCGGGGCGGTAGGCGGGGTACGTTGGGGGCAGGTGGATGGAGATTTTAGAATAGTACCTGGTGTCTTAAGTGAAAAGTGATGGAATTGTAATGAAATGTAAGTTAGTATGGGAATCTACTAATTTCCGGCGTGTAGAAAATGAACGTGCTCGCACGAACATCTGGAAGTCTTTAAAATTCAGGACAATTTCGGACATGTTCCACTGATTCTATTAGCACGGCTCGATAGCACGACCGACGTCCATTACTAGCCAACCATCCGGTGATGGTTG
Organism: Andrena cerasifolii; assembly: GCF_050908995.1. Taxonomy (NCBI): domain Eukaryota; kingdom Metazoa; phylum Arthropoda; class Insecta; order Hymenoptera; family Andrenidae; genus Andrena; species Andrena cerasifolii. The sequence goes on from NC_135129.1 coordinate 10,697,377, forward strand.
GGAAATTGAAACGGGGCGGAAGGAATAGGCTCGGGGGGTAGTTTCATCCTCGATAACCCGAACGGCTCTACACACGCTGCAATTGTGTAACTTGGGTCTGCGCTATTAACTCGACCTTTGCTCCGAATCATAGACCGAAGCCAGTGTCAAAGAAATTGAAAGAAATATACGGAATCTTAGTACGACAAATTTGAAAGAATATTAAAATGTTAACCCTCTAGTGCATACGCCTACCTTAAAGCGAGCACCTGTTTAATCCAGGAGTTGGGCGCCTATAATTTTTTTTTCAGAATTCTCAGTTGCCAGCTTTAAAAGTATTGCCACACCGCACATATTAGCCTAAGAAACACGCCAATCTGACGTTTCGATTTGACAGAAATCTAGTTTGAAGTGCATTTTTGAGCTAAGCATAAATAGAATAATTCTCTATTATATCATAAATTTATATTTTTTTGAATATTTTTTCATAGTTTTTCATTAAAAATGAAGTATTTATTTTATAAAAAAAACACTACAGTGACCCAGAAGACTACCCTGGGAGTCCAGACTTCCTCCAAATTGAAAACAGACATCGGATTCGGTCTTTTCATCCTCGAATTAGACTAGTCTAATTTTTCCAACTGAATTAAAAATCTATGCACTAGAGGGTTAAGAGGTCCTATCGTTAATTCCGTCTTCACCAACCGCCGTTTTATTCGACGTCTCCTTTTTGGTACTTACGTCGCTCACTCCCTCGGGACTGGCGATCGGTGCGGCGGTGCCGGGGTGTGCAACGTTTGCGGTTGCTGCAGACGTTGCACCACCATTGTTGCTCCCGGTTGGCGGGGGTGGAAGTGCAGGCGGGGGTGTGCCAGTCCTCCCAGGACCCCAAGATTCCATCATTGTGGGTGAACCACATGTTAGTGGGCTGCGAAACATAGAAATCGCTTCCATTAGACGAGAAAAAAAAAGCGAACGGCGCTGATCATTCGGTTGGTAAAAATTCACGGAGCGCTAGGGGCGCTCCTTCCGATACGCTCAGGGACATTATAAACGTAACAAATAAAATTTTAATTCTCTACCGAATCACTGGCTCACGAAACGGAAGGGAGTGATACAGGCGTTCACAAGGGGAAGAGATTCCTCCCGCGGTGCGACGGGTCTCATTAAGAGGAGATACGTATAATTCAACTGTCGCGCTGGAATTTCGAAACATTCTTTGTCATAATGCATTCCGAGCGCGAGCTTCTCTCGCGGCTCAACTTCCACCGAAGGAGAAAGAAAGGAAAGTCAATAAACGTGATCGATATAACGTCGCGCCAATTCCTGGCACGTAGTTGCCAGGGTTCGATTCTTCCCACCCCCGGTGCCAAGAGGATCAATATTAATATCTCTCTCCGTTTCGATAAAACATTCAACGACGCTCCTCGCTGCAGCATCGAAATCCCGCGGCCTGCGCGTTCCTTTATTCACTAACATTGACCGTAAGGCGGCAGCGGTCGCCGACGACGCCTCCTCCGCGTTCCGCCGAGGGAGCGCGGCCAGACGGTGCAGCGTATCGAACGATAATCGACGTCGACGGCTGCAGAGAAACACGCGACCCTCTCTAATCTCGAAATTGGCCGGGGGAAAAGTGTTGGCCCCTCGCTAGATCGCCGGCGATCCTAAGATTATGGGGCGCCGATGGTCGATGCGAAACAGAGGTCAGACTTGGCGAGTGAAGTGTGTCAGTGTTAGGTCAGACTTGCCAATCGATACAGAAGCTGACGAGCCGCGACGCGATACGGAGAAACGGACCACTCGCGTCAACTCTCGACGTACTCCCGGACTTTCTCTCCCTCCTATTCTCAGCAGGCTACGCTTGTCCACCCCCTCGAACCACCCCTTTCGCCCGCCGCTGCTTCGAAGACAGACGAGCGATAGAACCCTTTCGCAGACGGGCTTCTACGTCGCTACGACGCCAAGGGTTGGTTACTTCTCGGGCTTTCCAGATCTCCGAGGATGCCAATTTTCAGAGAAATTCAGGAGAGTGTTTAAGAAGCTTCCGTGATCTTGTAAATTCCCCAACACAGTGATCGTGGATTTTAACAACACCTGTCAATGATCGCGGGGAGGAAAATGAGGGGGAATTTTTCACTAGAAAGGAGGTATGGCGAGGACATTTACCGCAGCATTGGCCACCGGAGGTCTCTCGGTAATTGGGCATAAAAGCCACCCCTCTCCGTCGCCGAGAGAATGTGCGATCGCGTTAACCCGGGAATCGTAGAACGGCTGCTGCTTAATTCCCCGGAAATTCCGGGCGTGCATATCGTCCAAGCTGACGCCGGGTCTGGAAAAATTCGCCGCCGGTAGCTCACTCGAAGGGGTGCGAGCAAGGAGGCGTGTATCGGGGTTGTTAGGGTGGACGCAAGTTCAGGGTAGTTTCATTTGGAACATTTCCAAGCATTTCGAACGCGTAATGAGAATTTCCCTTGCGCCGCCCGGTACCCTCGTAACGAATACGTCCATCGACCCACATATATCACGGAGAAACGAATCAACCCCCTTTTCCACCATTCCCTGGCCGCGGAGCAGCGCCAGTCTGTCTCCGAGCGGCCATTCGTATGCATCGAGGAGCTGGAAGCTGAGGGCTGCTCGTAATTTCGTTAGATCCAGTCGCGAGTCTTCGCTGCGAGAATAAAAGCTGCAGGGAACGGCTCGGATTGATAGGGTGCCCCTCTGTCTTTCGCTGCTCGTTGCCAGTTCTCTTTATCGAACTCTTAAATCCCTTTTCTCGAGCTTCCTTTACTATTCGAGATGAAATTAAACGGCGACTACCACTGTGGAAATTCAATCTCCTAACCCCCCTCGAATCCAGCTACGCCTGTACGTACGATTAAGTCCCCCGAATCTTTCAACCCTCTAGTGCATACGCCTGCCTTAAGGCGGGTACCTGTTTAATCCAGGAGTTGGGCGCCTATAATTTTTTCAGAATTCTCAGTTGCCATAAAATAATTCTCTATTATATCATAAATTTATATTTTTCTGAACATTTCTTCATTAAAAATAAAGTATTTATTTTATAAAAAAAAACACTACATGTTTTGTACTTGCTACATGATCCCGTCTTAAGGCGGTGACCCAGTAGGCTGCCCTGGGGAGCTCAGACGCCCTCCAAATTGAAAACAGACATCGGATTCGGTCTTTTCATCTCCGAATTAGACCAGTCTAAATTTTCCAAGAGAATTAAAAATCTATGCACCAGAGGGTTAATCATCCACAATTCTTATTTCCCGCCTACAACCCCCGAAGCGCTGACGTGCATTCATGAATCACCCCGCTTACGTAGTTTAGGGGTTCACCAATCCACTGCCCCTGGCCAGTGTGCTTATGCATATAGCTGTTTCCATTCAGTTTCCCTACCCCCGGCCTCGCAATATGCCAACCACTGCAAAGGGGCGCGAATTCACCGGGATCGCTTCGAAAACGCGGCGTATTTATCGACGTACACGGCGGCCGGGCAACCCTGACATCGATTCCTCGACCAGCGTGTTGACAGAATGATTTCGTAATACAAATAGATCCACATAATGGACTGCCGCTTTTTTCTTCTCGCTCCGCCCCCTGCCGCGAGCCCCTCTGTTCGCCGCTCTCCTTTCAGCCAGGGCAACTTTACCTTGCGGCGTTGCACGCTATTGTCGGCGGGGTTCAAGGAATTTACATGTCTAAAAAGTGGGAAATTGCTGTCGTGCATTTGCATGGCCGCTGGTTTAATATGATTCATTGTCGCGGGCCTCGCGCGTCCACCACTCTGCCACGAGTGCCGTCGTCCCGTTGATTCAACGACGCTTCGACGAATTCGCGCCTGCAACGCGCTCGCTGGAATCTCGGAGAAGAGCAGCAGCACGCAGAGATTCGATCATTTTGCCCGTGGAACGGGCGAGCTTGAAGTGGATTGGAGATGCAGCGGGGCTTAGGGTTACAGTTGATTCGAGAATCGAAGGGACTCGTGGTAAACGAACGTGCGCGTCGGAGGAGCGCTTCAAGAATTGATTTCATCGAAGGTTAAACGTTCGCGATATTTCTCGCGCGACTGTAATCGTATCCCGCGGATCGCAGCTGGTCACCGTTAAATATTCATAGGCTTAATCAGCCAGCGCCGTTTTGTTAGGAGCATAGCTAACGAATCAGAACTTTCTGCCGCGTTTCTCGCGTCACGCCCTGTCCACCCTACTTTCGCACGCTAGCAGCGAAACAAAATGGCACTTGTAGGTATGCATGCTGTTTAATCGTGATTCCCTTCATTGGCGATTATTTATTCTTCTAAGAAGAAACTCGATCTGGTACGCGAAGACCATACTCCGCCCGTTGCCACAGCTGTTAATTAATCATAATTTATATTCACTGCGCGAAATTAAATCCGGGGGGTGCAGGTACTCTCGGCAGACTCGCAAGAAGATCCGCAAAATTCTCTCCCGCGGAGCGGCTCTATCAGTCCTCATCTCCCCGATGAAATTACTCTGACCCGGTAAATTTCCATTCGCAATTTCTTGTTAATTGCAGACCAAACGAAATACTCGGCTGCATCGAATCGGCGGGTGCGTGTTCACACGCGAAGGCCTCTGGAAGCGGCTATAAAGCGACTCGATAGGAAACTGGCACGTTCCCTTTCGCGCCACCTTGTCGTCGTTCTTGTTTCCCTTAATCGGGGGATAACTTGCCGCTGAAATATATCTTGCGTCTCGGAGCACAGCGCGCGGCGAATTTCTTAATCAGAAACTTCCAAAGCGGCGTCGCCTTGACTGGAAAACCCCCGCGGGAACTTCCAAACTTCTATCCTCGGCGAGAACTGACTTGATGCACACAGAGTTATCAACTCCGGCCGTGTCTACTCGTACTTTCGTTAGACAGGATTAAGTAGTTTGCCTGGTTAAGGGATTGGAATTAATGCTTCGTTTTGATCGAATGGATTCTCTCCGGCGCGAGGAGGCAATCGTGATCGTCTCGAGATAACGAGACAGGGTACCCAGCGTTCCTTTGCAAATTCTGCATTAATTGGACATTTCTTGGCGCCGGTTTTGGTCCAGCGAGATTCCGCTGACCCGATATGCTCGCCGGATAAGAGTATGCGGTTTTCCATTGACCTGGCTGCGAGCTTAATGCAGCTTTCGACTCGCATCACGGTCACGCACGCTCCTCGAGATAAAATCTCCCGTCTCGATCGAACACGCCTTCATTCATCCTTTTTTTCGTGATTCTCCCTTTTTTTCGTTTCTATTCAGCCGGTTCATTCATGGGTCTCGTGTTTATTCGCGCCGGGGATCTTGTCTGTCCGTGATAGGCGAGGGAAGTGGAACGCACAGGGCCGATTGCGCGACCCGTTGCAGGCTATTTTTTTTCCAAACTGTTCGGACGGACGCGAGAATTCTTATCTTTAAATATTTGGAACTGTGACACATTTCGGGTGACGTGTGGTAAATTTGAATTAAGATAAGAAATGGTGTGACTCAATGTTGAGTACACGAATATTCGACGTTTTTGCCAAATCGTAAGCGTACTCTCTTTATTAACACGAGAACTTAATATCGCGTTACTGTGCAGGTAATTAATGACTCTGTACACGTGACACTAAGTAACTAATGGTATATTTAAAGATAATGTAGTTAATTCAGAGCAGTGGTCGAATGAGCTGTTGCTAGCTTGACTATTTTCTTCGATCTGACATTTTTCTTTCGCTGAGGCCTTACGAAGCCTTCAAACCCCTGCAGGGGTGTGTCTAAGCAAAAGATGCTAAAACCTATGACGATGGTAGAGAAAAACGGAAAGGGAAAGTGCTCTTTCCACGAAACCGAACAGACGGCGCTACGCCGTCTGTTTATTGTCGTCCAGATAGCTCTCGACTCGGCCCAACGGTCCCAATCCCAAGGAGACAGTTGTAAATAATCGGGTCCTAAGCGTTAGGCCCGGACAGGCAAACCAAGTGCCAGCCACGTGCGATGTGACGAAGCTTGAAGCTCGATAACAAACCGTTCGCGCTCAACACTCAAAGAGGAAGTATGGGGGTAGTCAAAAGAACGTTTAAAACAAATATTTAAACATTTACGAATTATGAACTTACGAATTATCGCTGATCGTCTATTCTGGGATATGAAAAGACATAATTCTTTCCAATGGAAATATTTTGTTTATGTTACCGGTGACAGTTCAAGCTGTCTGTCGACCTATCATATTGTGCGAACGGAATATTTTTCTGAAATGAATTTAGCGTCTGCGTTAGTTACTATTCAAGCTGCTACATTTTTCTATTTGCACTTCCAGTTACTCTGCTCGAAAATACGTCAGTTTCATTTTAAACGCTCTTCGTCACTCCTGGAAACGTAGGTACGAAAGGGAAGAGCGCCGGGATTAAAGTGGTCCCACAAAAGTTCTGCCTCATTAGCGCGAGCATCGAAACATTTCCAGCGCAAATATGTATAAACGAACGCCGTCCAGAATAGCGGAACGTTCCAAGCACGAAGAAGCAAAACGCGTTTCTGTTCCCCCAAAGTAGCCTTGTCGCATTCACCTGGCCGTTTCTCAGTCCCAGTACCGCGAGGTTGCGTGTTAACGTGCCTCACCTTGAAGTGCGCAGTAAAACCGGGACATTCCTCTTTGTCACCGTTGCAACTGCTGCAGCCTTAACGAAGCCTCTTGGTTAATCAGTACCTACCTACCGACTCGAGCTCCTCTCGCCGACTTCAAACCCTTCGACCTACACAATTAACTCCACCAACTGATCATCATCGAACAAACCACCCAATCGACTAACAAATCTCCGGGCCTCTAAGCATTGAAACCTGAAAATCTGAAATTTTACAAATCGTCAATCTTAATAAAAGCGATAAGCGAACTAAAGACTGCGCAGTTGAAGAAAGCCCACCACGTGACCACGAAGGAAATCCCAGCAGCCTGGAATAAATGCCTGAAATCTGCAAACACTTCGGTCGCGTGGCGTGGCGTGGGTCGCGGGACTGCAGCTTCGAACTTTCCTAAACTACCCGAGCGATCTCTCAAAGAAACTTCTTCTTGTAGAAACGAACGGCCCCGAGATGGGAATCGGCGCTGCCTGTCGCACAGCCCGGACAAGCCGGCTCCCAAAAGTCAAGCCTGCTCGCGCAAGTTGGTCGACTTCCGTTGGAAAAATTCGTCGGCCCTTTCGCTCCGCCAGATCCGTATCTCAGCAGTCGGAATTGCCGTCGCGTGTCCCTGGCTAGGGGAGTACATAGGTTTTCCACGGGTGTTCCCAAGGTATCCGTCATCGTCGCGCGACTTTCTGATCGTTGCCGGGTGCTCGCGTGTCGAGGGTGGAACCGTGCTCACCTTGAAGAGAGGAGCCACAGAATGGTGCGCCCGCTGTCTCCACCAGTCCCTGTCTGCTGTCAAGGTCGTAGCCGCGGTCGCCATTATTCTCTGTCTAGTCGTCTACTCTGCTTCCCGGTTCCGGGGCTGGTTTATGCCGCGAGTATCCTCTCGCGTGCGATTCCAGCTCCCGACCATAAACGTCCGCCATCCCGAGTCGCTTCCAAGCCGTTTTGGGCCCCGACGTCGGCTTGACGAAGTGTTATGCGAAAGCGCGGGGGACGGCTCGAGCAGATGTTATTCTTCGGTGGAACTTTGTTCTTTCGGGAAGAGTTGCCAAGGGGAGATTCAGGGGCACGTGAAAATTACAAATTCAGGAAAATGGAAACGGGGAATTCTTATTTACTTGGGAAGGCGTTAGGAGGGCTGGGATATTCATCTTCTTAGTAATTCCTCGGTAAACAAGGGGTTAAATATATTTAATAGAAAATTGATTGATGTATTAGGTACCGTTGGAAGCAGCGAAATGGAGGAATTAATCTTCAAGGGAGGTGAATTTAATATCGTCGACTTTTTGGACGATTAGGAAGTGGCTGGCCGTCGCTGTTTGCCCTTAAAAATAGATTGCGGCTTGGAAGGAAAGGGGCGGCAAAGGGCGAGAGAAGTCGCGGTGGAACAAGACGCTCAGCCGCGTTCTTTCGGCGGAACTTTTCTTTTTTGCTGTTCGCGGTTACATTCCTCGCCGTGGTTCGTTCCCTTGCTCCCGTGGTCGTACGATCGATTGGATATCCCTAGCTGCAAGCAATTCCGGCCTTGGCAATTGTATCGCGCAACAATTGCCATCGTCGGGGCTTGCAATCTCGCCACCAATCTCTCCACAGCGTTATCCTCCCGATCGTTTTTATCGGCGGGCGATTCTTAAAAACTTTTCCTCGTTCACCATTCGGTGCCTCGATCATTGTCAGCTTCCCGCTAAAAGCGGCTTCCGATTTCCAGGGGAGTCTGGGCGATAAATTTCGCTGCACTTCCTCCGAACAATATTGCTGCTCGCGACTCCGCGGCCGTTTGGAAATATGAAAGCTTTAATTCAACTTCGAGCCGCGCCGCTGTGGAAGCCGATCTCATTGTCGGCTCCGTAATTCCAATTCCAGTGAAGTGACATTAATTACTCTCTTGTTGTTAACGAAGGAGACAGAAGAAGCACGCACACGTTCCTCACTTTTAATTAACTGCATCGCTTAACGCGATTAAAGGCTGATTAAGGCTACGGACACTTTGATATCGGGAGCATACTCCACGGTGAATTTAATTTCATAGAACAGCGAGCTCGAATCTTCGTTCTTCCTTGCAATCAACCTAGACCTTGAGTCGCTTGATATTTTGTTATCAAGACTGCGATAGCTTCATCTCGTTTTCCATGGAAATTAGAGGGACATTACACGTTCTTGTCGCTGAAGTTATTAATCTGCCTTCAACGCCCCTTCGGTGGAAAAGTTTCTCGCCATTTGTCGCAATGTCGTAGGCCAGAGTTGTGTTTACCACTGCGCTGCCTCGCAGTCGCGAAGAAAAATATGTTTTCGACGGTATTCCCGATAATAGACAACCAGCTCGCAGCTTCCCATCGAGCTTCAATCTCGAAGACAGATGCGAGTTATGCAACTGGACAAGCATCGCCAAAGGAACGTCGAATCGTGTCTTCCCATCGACAGCTCCGAAACGATTTTCGCGGTCCGCGGACTTCGACAAGCCAATAAACAACAGAGAATTCGACTCCTTTTGACCTAATTTCGCGAAGAGAACGATCGCTGGAGTTTTTCGTTCGTAGAAACCGAAGAATAGAATTGTTCGTATCAAATCGCACAAAATTGATTCATGGATCCCTCCGTCTCGTATGTTATGGAAAAGCCTAGAAAGTGAGAGAAATTGATGCAGCAGGGGGTGAAGCATCGAGCTTCTTAGATTTCTGGTTCAAACGCGATGGCGTCCTTTTCAGTAGCAAAATCGGGCCTAAGTAGTTACGCAGAAAGTTACCAACCCCCAAAATGACAAAAAATTAATTAAACGCAGTATGGATCGCGCAATCCTGTAATCTTTGTTTTGCAAAGAAATTACCAGCTCGTAAAACAACTCTTACAGTATACAATTATTAAAACTGCCAAGCCATGGTTTCATTTTGAGCTTAAAAAGCAAGAACTGTTGAAAATCTAAAAATAATAGATGTTAATTGTACTACTCACTATTAAATAACCCATTAAAATACTTTTCTGTAACAATTAAAATCTTCAAACTAAAACTCAGTTTCAGATCATTCAGAGTTAGTAAGTAGTAGCTTTCTGTATAACTAGGCCGAATCGAACTTCTGTATATTGCGAATTCTGATGCTACTCCGCTTTAAGGTGATTAGAATTCCGAACCTAGCAGTGTTTAATAATTAGTTGCTCAGGAAGATCGGTGGACTTGAACGTTTGAGTCTTTAAATAAAGTAATAAAGCAGAATTCGATATATATCGGGGAGAGCTGTTATTAGCTTTTACATCGGATGCCAGCGAGTAGAGACAACAATTTTTCCCTGCTTTTCCATAGCGCATCGGAGGCCACGAGCAAACATTATGCAACGGTAATGAATATGCAACGTGTGTCCCGCGTATATCATTTAACAGTAAACGTGACTACGTGCACGCTGTTGCGGAACACGTCGATCTAATCGAGTTCGATTCAAATGAATAGCTCTGACCTGACGTTGGCAATATTCACACGCCTTCGATTTTAATGGTTTTATAGGGGAATCCCGTAGGTAGCTACCTACCGTGTAAAACCAACGACGATTAAACCTGTCCAGCGTGTGGCCTAATGAAAACCAGAGTAAATCACGGAATAATCAAACGTACATATTCCCTGTGAAAAGAATTACACAAAATTCTACGAAATAAACGATCCTACGCTGCGGGTAGGTACTCCAAAGGCCAGCAAAAAACATTCGCTTTCTGTACATTCTTTCTCGATTTGTCACAATTCAGGGTTCGCCCGACCTCGTGGCTTCGGGGGCACGGATTATCGCCCTTCGGCACGAAGAACGCGTACGAATGATTTCTGCCGCGATAGAGATCGACACGAAGTAGATTCGTTCACGGATGCGTGACACATTCGCGCGGGGGATATCGCACGATTGCTTATCGATGGGGGTTGTTTACGAAACCCTTAATCAATTCGGTGGTACCAAACGGAGCTACTGTTTACACGTGGCGACTGCCAATATTTGGTCCCCCGTCTGGTTTCGACTCTTGCGGAGTGGATGGCCGTGTTTTTTCAACGGTGAACTGGAATCTGTAATGCGAAGATTTTCTGTTTTTCCTGGGCCTGATTGTGCTATCCGAAAACAATTCTCAGCTGCTGCCCCGCTTCGTGGCGAGCGGGACACTTTGCGTAGGGAACGGAGTGCCGTGGGAATGTTTTATTTACTTCGTACCGTTGCAATCGATTCAATTTCTAAAATATTTGGCGAGTATCAAATAGAGACGCAGGGGGTGGGGGGAGAGGTTGGTGTCTTCAAAGCATCAAGCAGTAAATTATTCAATCCTCTGAACCGTGAGACTTGCTCACCTTGACTTAGCGGCATTCAAGAAACTCTGCTCGAATTCGAATTTCCATACAACTACAAACTCTCGGAACCTCTTCGCAGCCCTGCATTAATCAACCCCCTATAATTAAGCCTCTCAGAGGCCAGATTAATCTCCACTAATCCTAATCAAATAGTAAAGAACATGAATACACTAAATACCAATCTTATGCTTGTGGACCTTCCTGTCTTACTCCATCTTATACTCGGGATCAATTCTTGCTCAATTCAGTTTATAACGGTTAACAGTGATTTGTTACTAAGTTATTTGCTATACTACCTGCGTTACCGAATTTCACATGTATTTTCCCATAATAAAGAGTAACAACGACGAATAATAATAATAAAAATAATAATAAGAAAAACATAGAGTTGACCAGTTTATCTTCCGATACCCTCAATTATTATTACTATCAATTAAATCTCGAATTCGCTGTGCTAAAACTATCCCAAAGTACAGCGATCGTGGAGCATCCAGCAGTAAGCATCCCCGTTGCCGGAGAACCGTTGATCAATGCCGCAGCCGAGAATCCTTGCCAGGAGTAAGTTCCGCGGTGTCGGTGAATTTCAATTGAACCAAAACGATACATTCGAACGATTGGCACTTGCACCGGTGGATTCTTGGCCACCGTTGCCGGAAATCGATCAGGGCCGAGGAAGGGGCCGTGGATGGGGGCTAACGAGGTATCGAAATGGCCATTCGGGGGGTTCGCCTGGGGTCCGCTGAATGCCAGCAACGTCGTCGAGATTCTGCGAACGCGTCCGCGGAACAATGCAGTGTATCATTAACGAGCCGAGTGTACTTAGTTAGGTCAGCTTCGTCAGTTTCTTAATTGGCCTCTGCACAACACCCGCAGTACGACGAATTCGCCAGAGCCGCTGGCTGGGAGCGCGACGAGTCCGCGACCCGCGAAGCCCAGAGGAAGAAAGGGCGACCAATTACGCCGAAAGTCAAAGAGGCACTTTCTAACGTGGACGATCGACGTTATTTAATGACACCGAGCTGCCCGGCTTCCTGCGCCGTGGATGGTTCGCGGAGGGTGCCGTTCCGGCGTGTTTTCGCTTCGGAGACGATCGCGGGAGGAAAGTGGGTCGAATCGAGCGCGGAGAGGCTGACCCCGAGTCGCGGACTCTGGAGAATATTTTCTTCTTACGTAACGCGTGGCATTGTTGGGTAATTCGATATCTCGCCCATCGAGTGTGAAATTAGATAAGGAAACTTTTCTGGGAGATTGTTTCTACGCTTAGTGGAGTGTTACCTATTTGCTTTCAGCTAGGTTAGTTTACTAAACGTCTATGCTTCGTTAGGATTCACGTTTGTATAGCGTAGGTATCCCTCCCAGAAGGAAATTGCAAACGGGACGACACGCTGAATTTCAAGCCCCCTAATTTTTATTAAAATTCGACAGGTAGTGCCCAGCGAATTTTAATAATCCTCGTCGCGGGTGAACGTTACGAGCCACTCATCGACTTTCACACCACCCGCTGTAATTCGATAGACCAAGTTCGGAGGAACGTTTGAACGAAGTTTCAGGACTCACCAGTTCTCAGAAGCGTCCTCGTCGAGGATGGTCCCGTCAGCAAGTCGATGAGGTAAGTTGGTCGTGGTTCTCGGCCGATTTCTGACCCTCGGTGGACCAACGACACCGGTCCTGGATAGGCCAGCACGAAAGGACGCCCTTGCCCTGTCGACTGCTCGAGTCAACGTCATTGAATCTTATTAGTGATTGTTAGTAGAAACTTCTAAGTAACTCTACGCCAAAGAAAATATATTGCGGGAACTGGGCGCGCATCGTTCGCCTTAACGCCACAGTTTTCCACCAGGAAAATTCAACCTTGACACATGGGCCGCACCGGTGCTTTCATTCGACTCCCCCATTCGATCTACTAAATTTTATATCGTATCACCTTCCCGGGAGCTCCGAAAAAATGGGTACTCGGAACGAGAGTGAGCGACGCCGATTTCTGCCTGCTCATCAAACTCCGGGCCATTATCCCCGCGGGCCGTTAACGCGCGCACACCGAGTTCATCGTGTAATATTTAGCGCGGGGCAAAAAAAAACTTTGTTCGGAGCCCAGGAGTCTGACATTCCGTACGCGTTACTTGGCGCAATATATTTTTCTCGGCGAGCCGGGGATCCGAGGTGAGCAGCACGTGAACCAAGTTAGTCACCGGCAGGATTAAGGGGTCATGCTCAGTCAGGAGGCCGACAAAAAGGGTGGTCTTTGGAAATTTTTTACTCAAAAGCTATAACACATTTCTCAAAAAATCTTTTTTCCTTTTAAAGGTTGCATCTAGTACCGTGCATCGTATTTTTTTTATTTAAAAATATTTATCAATAACTGAGTTATTGTCTATCACTCGAAGGTTCTCTAAAAAAAGGCTTCTGCGGTGACCACTGCTGTTCGAAAGTCGATCATCAAAAATAAAAAATTCAAAAGAATTTACTTATTATATTATATTATCTAGTATTTGAACGAAGGCTTTTTTTATCCGATACTTAGTTTTCTTTTAATTGACGAAAATCAGGCAAGATTTATGATAAATATTGAAACTTTTGCTTTAAACATCAGCCATTTTTTCCCAAATCAATATTTCGAAAAATCCTTCGTTCAAATACTAGATAATATAATATAATAAGTAAATTCTTTTGAATTTTTTATTTTAGATGATCGACTTTCGAACAGCAGTGGTCACCACAGAAGCCTTTTTTCTAGAGAACCTTCGAGTGATAGACAATAACTCAGTTATGGATAAGTATTTTTAAATAAAAAAAATACGATGCACGGTACTAGATGCAATCCTTGAAAGGAAAAAAGATTTTTTGAGAAATGTGTTATAGCTTTTGAGTAAAAAATTTCCAAAGACCACCCTTTTTTCGGCCTCGTGTCTGAGCATGACCCCTTAAATAAACTTCTACCGGGGTGCGAGGAAACGGGATCGCGAGTCGCGGTACGGAGAGCCGACGACCCCCTTCGGCGAATATCGGGCGCCCCTGGATGCTGGGAATATTAATGCAAGTCGGGGAAGTTTTTCTTTGGGCTCGGGGGAAAGTAAGAGGGGGAGAGGGCACGATTTTTCTCGACGCTTCGCAGGGGAAGAAAGGTGTCGCGGTGTCGTATCTTTAGATTTATCGTTCGCAAGCGCGATCGGATCGCTGGCAGGCGAACTCGGCGATTCGCTGCGATCTTCGTAAAGTTCGTTGATTTCGCGCCAAACCGGGGTCGTTCAACTTGAAGCGCAACGATACTGTGCCTGCTTTTGATTCTGGGGCTTCGAGGGAAAGACGCCGGGCCGGCGAGATGTGTGCGGAATTTGGAATAAAAGCGAGAAATTCAATACTTACTTGAAAATAGTGGCGGTTCGTGTGATTCGAACTGTGTGGGTGAGAGGGGTGGATATTGTGATTAGGAAGATCGGAGATTTTGGCTGATTTGAATGCGATAATGTGGGGTGTATCTTAGCAAGTTTTGAAATTGATTCGAGGCACGATACTGTTGGTGAAACCTAGCGAAGCGTTCCTTCTTTTTGACGCAAGCAAGCAGACTTTGAGAAGCAGGAATGCTGAATAATACAGAATGGTTTAACGTCGATGCTCGTCAAAGGCAAAGATTAATAAAGAGACACGAGGTGAACGGTGTCGGTAACTGGAAATGATGGTGGTAATCTTCTTTAGTGCACGCCACCATCGATCGTCATTGAATAAGGCAGAGGAAGGCAGAGTTTCCTTCTGCTCGCAGAAATGGCACCACCTTCGAGAAAGAAACCTTCGGATTGTCATTTCAACAATGACTATGGAGGTCAAGGGCAAGCATTCATTTCGACACGGTCCCAAAGACTAAAAATCACAGAGAAACACACTCGAAAAACAATTCGTTCTTGCGCAGAAACTTCAACATCGAATCAACGAAAGGGGTGGAAAGAAAAATAATTAGAATTGGCCAGAAAAAGATCGACGAAGAGTATAAAATCGGAATTTCCCGTTGCAATTCAAATTTCCTTTAACCAGGCTCGCGAGCTCGTTCCTGCGATGCGTTCCAATTTAATTAATAATCCGTTTCCAAGTACGGAAGTTCGATTTTATAATAGAAGCCCCATCCTCGGAGAGCGGCAGGGGAAGAAACTTTGGAAATGCAGAGGCAGAAGATAGCTGAGAAGGATCGTGCGTGCAGTTCGATCGTTCAGCGACACCTTCGTGTCCATTTTAATAATCAATTTCGTTTCGAGTACTGCTGTAACCATCAGCTGATTCGCCAGCGAGGGTGGATTATCAAGGGGCAGGTGTGGGGGTGGCTATAGCTTCCTATACCGAGGGTATAACATTTATTACCGGGTCAGGGTTAACTGTTAGGCGCGCCACACACGTCCAGCGACCGTTCTGCGGCGTCAGTCTAAAAATAATTTCGCGAACACTCCAGATATAAAACGCGACCACGCATCTCTTCCTCTTCGGCGTGCGCGCGTGTCTTCGAGATTGCAGAGACACGAAGGCTTGGGAACGAAATCTCTGCAGGCGAATGCACCTTCCCAACAGCGAAATCGAGCGCGTCAGCATTGACAAAAGGGAAGGTATTCCCCTGACACGAAAGGGGGAAGCAAAATGTATATTTACACATGGCAGGAAAGTTATTCGGAAAAAGAAATTCCTACTCACTCCTGGGGGCTTTAAATATTACCCATTGTCGAGCAAGTGGCAGACAGATTGTGGGATAGTTTAAATCGAGGAATAAAAACGAACAAAAGATGTGCAAATTTATATCCTTCCAAACAACCCCGAATCCTTTCAAACCCCTTCGCCCATATTCAATAATGCCGTCGCCTCCCCCCAGTCCCTGGAACACTCGAACCTCGACCACCCAAACGCTGCCTCGAAACTGCTTCGTACCAGGAGCGGCGAAAATCGAGCGGAATGTAAGCGGGTAGGAAGCCACCAAATTAATTACGACCAGGCAGGCAGGGTTCAAAGGCGTCCCCTCGATAGGAAAGCTGCGAACTTTTCTCATAAGATCCTTCGGCGCCGATCGGGGAAGGGGTGAAAAAAGAATAATGCGCGAAGTTGGACGGCTGGCTTGCCCGACTGTCACGCGCCTCGGAGGGAAGGTCGAGCGCGGCGCGGCGCGGCGCGGCGGCCAGGTGGACGTGACACGCGGAAGGACGTGCGGAACGAGTGCAGCCGCGAATGGCGCAGGATATCGTTGCGCGGCTCATTATGCGGGCAAATCTGACCCCGATCTCCGCGATTCTAATAATCTTCGCCACAATGAGAGAGGTACACGTGTGTTACATGGCCCAGTTGCCAGCGGGCCGGCCCTGAATGTCGGCGACGCTGTCTTATACCGATCGGTGCAGCAGAAAATAATGATCCTCCGACTTGAAAGCCGCAGGAAACTATAGGCGAGCACGGCACGAAACGTCTCTCGCCAGGATACGCTCGCGTCCCGGCAAATTCGGGGGTCGCTCGATCATCGGGGCGAAGCGACGCATTCCGCGGGTCAACGGTGCGATGAGGTGTCGCGGCATGTTTTAATTGCTAGGTGAGATCAGGGACGTTTGAAAAGAGGTGTTTCATCTTCTTGGGACTCGAGCGAATCTTGAGGATTTCACGGGAGAGTAAAAACGTTTGCCGCGGCTAGAGGTTCGTTCGTTAGGTAGGTACGAAGTCAGAGTGGAAGAAATGTTAGGTAGGTACCGTATATTGACTGAGACTTTGGAGAGCACGAGAAGCGATTAGTATCTCCGGTAGCTTCGAGGACAAATTCCTGTTTTCTTGGGCAGAACGTCCCACTAAGCTCACGGAACGTTGAAAAACCCCTCCATTAAGGGGTCAATTATTTTAATTAGTTTCGACTCGTTTTATCGCGCCGAGGGTGTTCCCGATATTGAACTCGAAGCACACTTTCCGTGGAAACGCTGGCGAAAGGGGCCGTACTTCTCCGCAACAGCTTTAACGGGGGGGGGGGGGGATCGATCACCTTAAAGGGTGAATTGAACGCGACATTAATTCCCTTCCGCGCGGGAATCATCGCGAGCCCCGACTCGAATAAAATTAACGACGAGGGGCGCCCCACCTCGGTAGCATCCGAATTTCCTTTCGCGAGGCTTAATTCCCCCGCGATTTTCCTGCCGGTTCCAGCCGATCAATCCGCGTGCTTCGTTTCACGCTTCAATCAAGCGCGGCTAACCGGTTCCAAGTGGAATTAGACCTCTGCCCGTTGCCAGAGAAAGGCGAGCGCGAAATTTATCCGGCAAAAATTTCATTAGGCCGCAGGGGCGGGGGAGGGGGCGCCGCGCGGCCGTATCGCAATTCTGTCGGACAGAAAAGCGACTCCGGGGTGGTAATTTTTACAAGCACCTTTCGGTCTGCGGCGAGGAAGGTCACACGGTGCGCTTCAAGCACGCTCCTACAGACACACCCAGTGTTAACACTTAACTACGTGACCTAGTGTCCTCGACGACGTTGCACAACCAAAGCAAAGTGAAACAGAAAGAAAAAAAAGAGAGGAACGAAATGTCTGCGAGCTAGCACATAAGTAGGGCAAACGGAGCCGAGGGACAGGTGTTCCCCATCAAAATTCAAGCTTCCGCCGTGATTTTAATGAGATCGAATTTCATTACTCTCAGCCCTCGAGTCTACATTCCTCTTACCTAAATCGCCTGATTGCACCTTCGATGCGATTTACCTTTCCAATTGATACGAGATCAGAGAGCTGGGAGATGTTCGATGGACAGAATGATTGCGGAGTGATGCTTAGGGGATGATTTAATGAATATTTACGAGGCATAGGTGAGCGTTGTGTAGAGTATGGAGGAGCACGAGAGGGGAGAGGGTGGAAAGGGGTGAGAAAAAAATGGAACTTACAGCGTGTGACGAGCCTGTTGTTCGTTTGGCTTGGGGGCGGAATAGCGGGCTGCGGAGGCGGCTGGGAGCTTAGATCCTCGAAATTTATGATTTGCAAGCAGATGTCGTCCACCTCGCTCCTTATTAGCGCTATCACTTCGCTGCACAAGAACTTGGTGCCTGTAACAGAGAAATCGAGCGGTCCGGATTAGAATGTGCGCACTATTCTACGGAGTCCCATGGTGAATATTCTAGTTCAAAGACTCCCCGTGTTGATCTCTTCGCCGCGCGCATACGTATATAGAATCGCATCTGGAAATTCGGGGGTGTAAGAAATTCTAAATTCTGCGGACACGCCAGCCGATGCAAAGAAACGCGGTCTTATTGGCTCCGCGGAACGGCCGCAGGCCGCGGATATCTGGCACGATAAATATTCGGGATGGACGTTTAGTGGATGTCTATTAGACCCCGGGCTCGTTAAAAGCGCTGCCCGTCCCGTTTGATGCTAGCGCGGCAGGCGAATAAAAGAACCGACGATAAAACCGCCGAACTTCCTATAAAACGCATCTGGATTCGATCCAAATATTTACCCGGGCCGGCGTTAACGGCGACGCGGCCGTAAAATCGAAGATTGTTGCAGGGGGCCGCGTAAAATTGCTAAGTGGAGTGACGCAATTGCGCCACTTCTCCATTGATCTCAGGGCGACCATCGATCAGCGTGACATAATTCCGCGATTCATGCGGCAGAGTGGAAGAAGCCGCGCTGCACACGTGGAATGGATCTTGGAGCGGGCGATGGAAATCCTAAAATCCTAAAGCGGCTGAATATACTTACCCGCGTGAATTATTCATGTACCTATCTGAAGAGAAGAAAGCAAAAGTAGCGGTCCGGTACTTGCGCCAGATTGAATTCAGTGCTCGCGGTACTTAATACGGAACGATTAAACGAAGAATGGCGATTCAAACGTTGGGCCCTACAGGGCTGCTTGCGTCTGTAGCGATCATTCGCGTAACCCTACCCAAAGCCACGACTCGAGCAAGAACTTCCACGCCGCAGAGGCTACCAAATACACGAGGAAATTTGCAATCCTTCCCCTTCCAGACCTCAACTCGCTCGTCTATTATAAACAGAATTCGAGCCCCCTCCGAGCCAGCAGCGTGCACGGTCCACCACTTACGTGCCGCAGCGTGAAAATAGGAGATACCTAGGCCTCCTCCGCCAGGTACAAGAAACAATAGCCGCGGCTAGGGTCAACTGTTTTTCGGCGGCCCCGGATCCCGCGCGGTGCCCAACCACAGCGGCGGAGGATTGATATGATTATCAAGCTGATGAAAAAGCCTCTTCGCCCAGCCTGTGGCCTGCACCCAAGGTCACGGAAGCCCGTGGCCACGGGAACACGATTAACTACGACTACGACGAGGCGGCTTTCGCTTCGGCTACGCGAACGCAGCTAATTAGCCAGCGTGTTTACGAGTCAAGGTACGTTGGAACGGGTCCAAAAGGGCTCGACAAAAGGAGAGCGTGTCCCGCGGACGTGGGCGGGCGGGCAGCCTTCGCATCCCCGATGCTCGGCGTCGTCGACGGGGAATATCAGTAACCAGTGAGATATCTGTATCTGTAGGTACGCTGGGGCCTGTTCGTTGAATAAATAACTGCGCGATTGATCGGGGAAAGAGGAGGTTTCTAATAGGAAGTGGTTGGTTCCCATCGTCTAGATGCTTGGATTCGGAAGGGGATGTAGAACGCGGGAGGCTGTTTTTAGGTAACCGGAAAAAGTTTCGCTGCGCAGTACGCGTGGGGAGACTGTTGTGCAATAGCGAGCAGGTGCTGGAGGTGTGTGTATATCGAGGATGTATACAGGGCGTGTTGTTTAAGGTTGTCTCATGCAGGGCTGAAGTAGTGATAAAGGTTTCGGATGAAGGTCGATGGGCGCTCAGGGGACACATGGGTGTGTTCATTCTTCGCGCAGATTCGTGTGCTTTTCTTGTACGCGGTATTGTGTTATAGCTTCGGAACGGGAGACACCGGTGACCTAGAGTAAACTGCGACTGTGGCTCCTACGAGACTACTTCCCCCCCGCTTCGACCTCGGAGACATTCCTATAGGTATATACCTCCTCGGGACACCGCATTATGAAAGAGGTATACATGAATCTGTGTAACAACAGGATAGTGACGATTAAATATCCACCGACACCCTTCGACTCTCGTCCGAGACACCGATTGAATAAAAGCGGTCGTAGAATTATGACGACGAAGCTGTTCTTGTTCATTCACTCCGAATTCCCCCGAAGGCGTCTCCCATTCCGCTCGCACAGTGCCGAGCTTATTTCCTTCCAGCCAGGAGGAGCTCGGCGCAGGAGAGCGCAGAGCTTGACAAAATTCAGCGATCAGCGACGAGAAGCATCCCCCTCCCGCGAATAGATAGTGGCTAATATGTGCAATACGTGTGGTTTCATCGACAACGTCACCAGCATGCTGTCCTATCGATCCGCTGCCGTCTTTCTTTCTCTGTTTCCCCGCCGGCTCCTCTTTGTCTCGGTGGAATTACACACGCAGACGGGTCACGCACAGCTGGCTTGTCAGGGTCCGACTGAAATGCGAGCAAGCGAGGGAAGAATCACCTAGACGGGGCCGCCGGCCCCTCGCGCTGCGCTTTTCACGTCTTTTGCTTCCGTTCCATTTTTCATACGTCTCTCTCTCTCTCCCTCGCCGCCCCGTTAAACTTTCACGTCCTCGCTAATTCAGCCGGCAAAGTCAACCCCCTCCCCTCTGCTCGCGACTGCGACGCCCCCGACCGTCCTTTAATCGGTTAACTATACGTTGACGCGACGTCTGTCTTCCCTCTGACTCGCTGATTAATTCCGCGGTCCCCCGAGTGGCTCGATCACGGCTCGTGACATATCCAGGCTTCTGGGACCGCGCTCGAACGCTCGTTCCTTGATACTCGGTCGCGCCGGGGACTGCGGTTCGAAAGAGAGGAGCACGATGCATGAGAAATCGGAGTGCTTGGTGGGTTTTGTTTGAAATTAGACAGCTCTCCGGGGATCTTTAAGGGGTTACCTACCCGTCAGGAGGTAGGAAAAGAATCGATTCTTTGGGAATTTATTTCGCAAAGTACAAGCAGTTTTTATGCAATGGTTTTCTGTATTCAAATCAGGGACACTTTAACAGGTTATTATGTTATGTTTTGGTATAAAAATATTTAGTTATTGTAAAATTACAACCGATTTCCCGAAAGCAGTTTTTAGACCGGTGACCACGATTTCTCCAAAACCGCTTCGCCAATCTTTCTGAAACTTTGTAGGTTTCTTCTAGACTTTCAAATCTAGTCTTTATTCGAAGCATTTGTTTTTCGAATGCATAGTTTTTATTTTACGGATGAAAAATGAGTGCTTTTTCTACGAAAATCGATCTTTCACATTAAACATCTGCCACTTTGTCCCAGATTAATATTGTATAAAACGGAACGATTAAAGACTAGATAAACTATTGTACTAACTAAATCTTCTTCCTTTTTTTATTTCAGATAACCCAGTTCCGAATAATGTTGGTCACCGCAAAACATGTTTCTAAAAACAGCTTCCGGGAAATCAGTTGTAATTCTGCAATAACTAAATAGTTTTATACCAAAACGTAATATAATAACCTGTTAAAGTGTCCTTCATCTGAATACAAAAGCCATTGAATAAAAATATGCGTGTACTTTCTGAAATAAATTTCCAAAGATTCGATTCTTTTTCTACCTCCTGACGGTAGGTAACCCCTTAAGTGAACCCCGACAGGGTGTTTCCCAGTCCCTTTTTTGTGTTCCCCCTCGGGGAACATTCCGCAGTTTTGAAATGAAGCTAGTCCACTTTGTCCTCGAAGCTGCGGTCGGAACTGATGATCTGGATTCAAGTTCCAGGGGAGCTTGATTAGTGAGAAGCTCCGCGGGATCTGTGATTAAAAGCGGAGCTTCGGTACCGTCTAACCATCCACGAGCGTGATCGATTCAGCGGGGATTCGATCGCCAGTGGACTCGGGATTTAATTCGCCGGACAGGCGTCCGCCTGAAATACTGAATTATTAAACGATGCCTCCGAAAGCAGCGCGCTCCCCACTCTGTTATACAAGGAACGGTCGTTCTGTTTGCTCGCTAGCAGATGGATAGCTTCCCATTCGTGTCGACGTCTCGGACTCGCGAAAGGAACAAGGAGCCGACTTTACGAGGACGTCGCTTCGGAAATATACCCGCGACGAGTCATAAAGACGTGCCAGTGAAAAGCGTTTCCCTTTGGACCCGCGAAATAGCTTGAAGAAGAGGAGAAGAGGGCGCTGACGATTCTCGCCGAAGCTTGACGAAGAAAGGACTCGCGTTAATCAGATTAAAAGCAACTATATAGACCGTGCATCTGGGGAGAAATCGTAAACAGAGGAACACGTGGGCCCTCGCAATAATCTTGATCGCAACCAGCGAACGAGGTCAAGCACACTTTTCCTCTAACTTCGTTAAATTCCCTTTCCCCGAGACCCGGGCCGCCTGAAGAATTCTTAATCGCCGAACGACGTGCTTGATTCTAATTCCACTATCGCGCCGCGCACCCTGCGGGGGCAGAAATATCGCGATGGAACACTGTAAACAGAAGCGCGCCGTCAGTGGCCGTGTTTTCTCCCCTTTTAGCCGCTGAAGGACCTGAAAGAATGTCAAGCGAAGGAAGCAAGTGTTCCAGTGGTACTTTAACTTAATTCGAAAGCACGGTCTGCCAACAGCGGCGGCGGTGAAGGAATCGCGGAGAAAGAGAGCGTTTGTCATCCTCCGCGGGAGCATTCGCGTTCTCGCGGCTGGCGCGCACTCCGCCTCGTTAATTCCGCGCGACTGGGGGACCCGTAAAAGGCGGCGCACGAATGGCTCTGTTGATAAGAATTCAAGATGCAGTTTAGAGGCGTCACCCGGGGGATGTTGAGAACACTTGCTTTATTTCAGTCGAGTAGCCCGGGTCTCGTTAGGTCCTCGTCGCCGCAGCTTTCAAACCGACGCGGAAGCGAGGAGAAAAAGCGCGGACGGGCCGCGGCGGGGGATGGGCTGCGAAAGCAAGAGGAAACGAAAAAGAACGGGCGCGGAGGAGGTTGGAGGTCGTGGGAGGGGGGTTAGACGCCAGCAGGCCCGAGGAACCGAAGGGATGCGCAAGCAGCGAGGGGTGAACGCACCCGGGCCTCCATTCAGCGCAACGTTCCTGGGCGAGAGAAGGAGGACGAGCGTCGGAGGGTGCTCTTTCAACAGGCTGTCTCGCGGATTCTTTCCTCGAGGAAAGAAAAAAGAGAAGCAATAATTCGCGTGGAGGACGAGGCAGCGGGCGATCGATCCTCTTTGCCGGAGCCACTGGCTTGCTTGCGAGCCTCGGGATTTAGGAACGGTATACATACAATACATTTTCGCGGCGGATGTTTGAGGATGCGTTCCTTTTACCGACTGGCTGTTTAGCTACTGTGTAGATGGTTACTGGAGGCCTGAATTGGGGAACGAACGTTGTCGTTTGTTAGCGATTTGCTGTGACTAAAGTGTGGACGAAGGGCGGGAGAGATTTGTTGAAATACAGGTTCAGTTTAGATGTCGGTTTGGTAAACTGTGGATGGAAGTTTTGAGGTTGATGATAACCTGGTGTATGCACGGACGTCGGGCCGCTTTATGACGAATGTTAGTGTAACAGTTGCTGAACGTGTAACAGTTTTGTGATGACTACGCCCTCGTGCGAGAGAGAGAGAGAGAGAGAGAGAGAGAGGCAGGGAGAGTCCAATGGTCCGCGTCTATTTCGAGACGGCAACGTGCAGACACTAATAAACTCGTGTTGATACTTCTAATGTTCTCACGATAGGGTCTACACGCGCAGAATTCTATGGCGCTTCGTAACGGCCGAAACACGCGCCTGTGTGAGATCCTGCCATGCCGTGCCTAGCTAACTCGATCCTCTATTAAATTAAAGGACACAAGTGCCGAGAAGTTTGAAGGAGATCTTGCGAATCACTGAATCAATGAGTACGTAGGTGAGAATCGATCGCAAAATCTTCTGCGAGATCGTCCAGAGCACTAGAAGGTCGTTCTGTCATATTTTTAGGCTGCGCGGTGCAAGGGGGGAAGTTTTTACGATATTCTTGCAAGAAACAGGTGCAGAATGAGATGCCGCAAGTGGGACGCAGGGAGATGCGTCACGTTGCCTGCAAAGCTCGCCGATCTGCGGAGCGATCTCTATGCCGGACAATCGAACAAATTCGATGTCAGGCTTGATCCGCGCGAAGAAGTAGCGAGCATCGATAAAATGTACACGGGCCAGGGCGGAGATAGCCAGACGAATTTCTAAAATTGCACAGCCGTACTACCGAGCGATCACTATAAATAAGCACCCCCTTCGGGGTGATCCCCATCTCCGAAAATATACCGAGTCCACTCTAATTCGTGGTACTAATTTACACACGGCCCTTCCTGATCCACCGTGCTCGTGTACTGACCTTGTGCACGATCCACTCGACTGATAGCTGATATAAGTCTCAGCGAACCAGTCGCCACATAAACCTCCGTTGCGACATTCTGTTATACCGTTGGATCGCGATTGAATTTCACGGACCGAAGCTAAGTAGTGAAACTCAGAATCTACTACCTCTAATTTCGAGTCGCGCAAAGAGTCCAAAGTTAGGTACACTTTGATCACCATCTGGAAAAGAATACCACAGTCTAACTTCTCTGTAGCGATGTGTAATTTCGAAGCCGCTGACTTCTCAAGTCAACATCATCGGTTCTATCAGAATTCACAGAGACAGTTCCGTCCTACGCTAAAAATTCAATTTTTGAGCCCCGTACAGCCCCTAAACTCCTGAGAACGCAATGAGCCATACAGACACGATGAGTTCGGGCTCCGAGTAGAGCAGGATCAGCGAAAGGACCCCATGAAAACAACGGCTGGGGATAATAGAGAAATGTCCTGCGATTGTCACGTGATGAGGTCCCAGTGGCTGGTGAGACGATTGGCGGATAGTGAGGAGGTCACGATACCGCAGTGGAACGAACAGCCGAGTGGTTAATGGGTTAACGGCTCCCTCCAATTGGTCGATGACGCTGTGGCCCCGTGACGTCACCGAGTGCAATGCCCCTGTGACGTGGAAACGTGTGCTACAGGGCAAGCGCTGCACAGAAATAGCATGCGCTTTCTCTCTCTCTCTCCTTCTTCCTCGTTCGCTCCTCTCTATCCTTTGTCCCTCTCCTCCCACCTTCTCTCTCTCTCTCTCTCTCTCCCTCTCTTCCGCGACTCCCTCTCCCTCGGGTCTGCTCCCTTTTCGATGCGGTTCGGGGCTGACGAGTCGCGAAACCTCGCCGGTGCCACTTGCCAAAAACGGCCACGTGACCAGACCCCCAGGAAAATGTCAAGCGAAGGAACAACGGGAAGGGAGGCACCGTCGTTCACCTGGTTTACTACGGGTGACCCTAATTACACGCGACTACGATACGCCAGGGATGATCGGGACCAGAGGCGATCTCAGAGGTCGTCTGTTCCCGGGGAGTGGAGGTACGTACCTACCAGTGGGAACAGAAGAGAGAGGCTCACCACGGTTCCTTCGGCACAGGTTCAACCATCCATGGGTGATACGATTTCTCTGCGACGAAGCCTACTGTCCAGGTGATTTAGTCCCGAGTCTCTTAGTGGGTCACGGAAGGTAGGGTCACTAGGCGAAGTCTATTTTGATTGCAGGATGCAAAGCGACCAACGGATTGATTCCTTTTATTCCAAGAACCACTTGCCAGACCCTCCCATTCCCCTAGATTCCGCGTATTTCTAAGCCGAATCGAGCGAAGGAAAATGGAATACTGGTGTGTGTTCCCATGGCGCGGAGGGAGCTCGGAAGACCTACGCATTTAGGTGACGCGGAGATCATTCAAGGCTCTCCAGAAGCAAGGTCTACGGTCTGGAATAGCTATCGGGGCGGTAAATCGTGAAAAGTGGACGTTCGCCACGGCGACGTTCCTTATCTGTCCGATTCCTCCTCTCGTCGAGTAAGATTGGATTATATCGAACGTACTGCCGTAAATTCGACCTTCCCCTTCCGCAAGGGAGCCACCCTTTTGTCGCGAGAGGAGCCAAGTCGCTTGACCTTTTCGATTCCCTTGTCTGCGGACGGCCACGAAGGTGGCGAGCGTCTTCCTGGCTAGTGTCTGGTTTCGTCTTCGGAGCGTCCCCCTTTCGGTGGAATGTGAAAGGCGCGCATGATCATTCTCTGAGGGAGAATCATCGCTCGACGATTTGTCAGAGCTCGCCCTTTTGGACAGAGCACTAGGGCACCTACACCGAGTGTTCGATAATTCTCGCGTCCTTGAGCGGAGAACGAGAAACCTGACAATAACTATTACAACTAGATGACAATAAATAAATAAATAAGTAAATAGTATGTAGGAATTGATACGTACTAAATAAATAATTATTATTTAAATTATACTCTAAATTATATCTATTAACTGTTCCCCTAGCATCCTTGGACTAGCACCCTTCTTTCTGCTATCGATCGATCTTTCCGACATTATCGAATCTTCTCGTTTCCACAGAAGTAACGCGAAAGTACGTTTGTCGACGTTGGGCACGTTCTTCGCGCTCTTTGGATAAGAAAATCCACGGACAGAGAACACAGGGGAGGAACGACGCGAAGCTGCGTAGCAAGCTGTCGAAAAATTCATAAAACTTCTGGTAGTCGTAAATCGCCGGCGCGTTTCGAGGCGAATCCTCGTTCCCCGCGGACTAATATCGTTGCTAATGAGCGAACTTCGTGGCCTCGGTACCGGAACAAGGGTGGGTGACGGGGAGGGCACGGATGCAAGTAAAATTGACCTACAATTTCATGGGGATCCATTCGTGCTGTTCTTCCGGGCTCTCCACGTCGCAGCTCATCGCTTCTTCTTCTGCCGTGGGTCGATTTTGCGGAAGTGTTGCCTCGACGAAGAAGTTTCCCGGGCAGGCTCAGAAATTCACGAGTACTGCTCAACAGGTAATATTTGCACGTTCTAGATTCCTCCTGTTCGAACGTGCCTCCTCGCACGTTCTACTCGTCACATCCCACATGACATAATTAGAAGCAGCGTTCTCCCGGCAGAGAAGTGTCTGGTCACGTGTCCTCGCGGCAAGTAGAATAACAGTGTCGAGAAATACTTTCGCAACTGGAGGATCTATCGAGAAGTCAGTCGCGGCGGACGCGTTCGTTGACGATTCGGAGGAAGCGTAAGCGAGCAGGCCGGACGACAGAGCGACACTAATCTCGGCACGACGTCGTCGCGGAGACTGCAAGCTCGCACCTTAGGCGGAATCTCGCCGCCACGGCTCCCTGGCAGAGCCTCCGAAATTCGAAGGACAGCCTTCGCCGGCATTTTCGCCTCGAGTCGGCCGCGTAACGCTTCAACGGAATCGTCACGCGCCTCGTCGCGTAGCTTAGAGGAGTCGTTGTCCCGCCACGTCATGAATCGCTTTCAATTAGACGAAACACTTCTGGTGAAATTCTCGGTACACTCAAGAGCATTACCTATACTGGGAGCGCGTTACAGCGAAGGGATATAATACATAGAGTCGCTACGGAACGCAAGTGAATGCAGACGATCATGGTCAGACACTAGGAAACGATAGAAAGGTACATGGTACATTGAGAAGTCTGTAGAGGCTCGGTGTAATTCGAGATTCAAGTGATCCTATTCAAGGTATCCTACTAATATTGTATTGTCTGTGTAAGTAGAAGCACCATGTAATGGTCAGACACGAGCCACTTTCCACTGATAGCACCTAACCCTGGAAATCAACACTTCCTATCAGAATGTCTTACTCCAACCAACAGTTTTTCTTCTGTATAAATTAGCGAACACCTTCTTGACTGTAACAAAAGTTACCCCACTATCTAAGATTACAGAAGCTTCTAAAAGGAGAAGAGTAACAGAAGGCTGCCAGCGCACCAGGCTGGATTTTAGAAATTTCCTAAAATGAAAGGGCTCCCAGAGGAAACGAGAACGAAGCAGGGCACGGATGTCTCGTTGCCCCCTGGTTAATGGAAACGCTGGCAACGGGAAGGGGAAGGAGCGACGCCAGGCGTCGGGAGAAAGAAAAATAAAGGTGGAGGTGGGTGGTGGCGTCACATGGCGCAGAAGAGGGAGGTCGAGCGCCTTTCCGTGATGTCATTGACTACGCGCTGCACCTAGTGGGGTCGCAGGAAAAGGGGGTACAGTGGACGGAAGGGGGACGGTGGGCGTTTCAGGAACAAGGGAAGGGGCTCGGAACACGAGCGGCGACTATTCTTAGCCGCTTCAAACACCATCCTCGCGGTCGCCACGGTTGCGTAACAGCACGAGAGAGCACTCTTCGAGGTGTTCGCGAAATGGCCACAGCTGCCGATGGGGCCGATGAAGAGCGTTATCGATAATCTCCGACGGACCGTTTGTTTCACCCGCGGGATGAACGACGCGCAAACACTGCGCGGGGAGTTTTTGGACGCCGCACAGTAGTGTAATTCGCCAAAGAGCTGGCCAAAATGCAATTTTCAAAGTACAAAACAGCGTTCTGCTACTATGGCACATTTGTTATATACATTGCAATGTAACAAATACTGTTTGAAAAATTAAAATACAGTAATCAGTTAATATTACTTTAGGTACTTAAGAGTATTTCAGGTACGCGAGCACCATTTGTTTTCTTCTTGCAATTTTCACTTCAGATTCTGAATCAGCGACCTCGAAAACCCTTGTATACCAATTTTTGTACAAATCGGAAGATGCCTTCATATTTTGGCCAGCTTTTTGGCGAATTAGACCACTGTGCGCCGCGTCATTGGAAGCTAACCGACTGTATTCCAGTCCTTTCTCGCCTCACGGAGAGCGCTAATTGTAAGTCAGGAGTGTCGAACCTCCCCACTCCGAGAGTCGCACGAGTCGGGCCCCCGGTCAGCCGGTCCCACTTATTTTTCTCCAGGCGTTGCACGAGACCCGGCAGGGAGAGAGTGCGGCACCCGGAGGAGAAATTCAGCAGAGCGAAGTAGGTGTGGAGGGGGCCGTTCTCCTACGGCTCTACGGAGCAGGCGAAGGGGAGAAAGAGCCACTGCGGCTCGGGAGCCGCTAGTTCGACACACCTGCGCTAAGTTATCCGATCCCTCTGGGCATATGTAATACGAAAAGTAGAACTATATACCTACGCAATCGGTAAAAGTGAATATGACAGCTTCCGATAGTAAATCAATTGTAAGAAATTGAATTATAATTGCATTGCAAAGAGGAGAACACCTTCGAAGAAATTTCATTCCGACGTTCAACTCGTCACACCAATGCCCCCGATTCCAATGTAGTAGATACTGTAATCCACGAATATTTCGAATGCCGCAGCAAGGAAGTTGCTCAGCTATCGTCTAGTCTAGCCCCGGCATAATCAGTCCGTCCACTCGGTGCCAGCGAGTCGTAGTTTCAAACTCGCCTCGGTTCATCGATTAATTTTCCATACAGTGGGAATCCTTCGGGGTCGTGCAGCCAGTCGCAAGGTCAGCACCGCGAAACTTTACACTCACGCCAATGCGTACAATGCGGCGGGGCGGAAACCACGCAATAAAAGCTTGACATTTGAGCCGCGGACGGGCGTCCATTTCCTTCGCGCCGACGGGGGTGAAGACAGGGCGAGAAAAACTCGCCGGATCCAATGTGGCAAGCCGAGTTCCCCGGTTTTATTAACCTTGGACACTTCGATCCCGCGGAGCGCGCGATCGCGCGGTAATAAAAAGAGGGGCGGAAAAAGACAGGCCGTCCAATCGAGTTTCAACGGCGAGAAAATGGAGCAGGAAGCGTAGAAACGATCTGGAATTAACAGCTTCCCGCGGCGCGCCAGCTAAAGGCTAGCCGACCGACGTTTCCCCGCGATCCTCGAGGGGGCTGCAAGTGGCCGACTGCGTTTCACCAGCCCCTCCCCGATCAATTCCTTTTCACCGAGGAAAATGAGACGGAACAATGGAGGAGCTCGTTCCGTCAAAGCACGGGAAACCGCGACGTGTAATATGCCTGTTATTCAGCGGAAACACGTCGCACTATGTCAGACAGTCTGGAGATGGGCTGCAGGTGGTCGGAGCAGACTACTTTCCGCCTTTCAGCGCTTTTACACCAGCCCCCTACTACCATCTCTCCTTCCCTTTGTGCCCGTCACGCGTGCCAGCGTGTGTGCATCGCGCTTCGGCTCCTTCGTACCACGACGCATCCCGCGGGAACTTAGCGGATCGCGGAAGGAAGCACTGGGGTGCGCAGGTACGGGGAAGGGAACTCGGATGGGCCAAGAGACCTCGAGCTATGACTATGATAAATTATACAATAGTGGTGACTATTGATCTCACCGCGCCTAAGGTCAGACACTACGGCAAAATCGAGTCCCAGCCAACCATCGGTCGGCGAATAAATTCAATTTTCCCGCTCTGAATAACATAACGGTCCTTGCTACCTCCGGAGAGCTCTATCAGCGTCTGGTCGCCTTTCCCGGAATTACGATCGCCGATGGGGCTCGTAGATCCGGAGCTACTGCGCGCCGATAAAGAGGTTTTGATCGCTTGCTTTGCGGTCGCGAAGACGAACAGCTCGCAACTGGGTTGCGCTTTGAAGGACCTCCGAGCGCAATTCGACCCTAACGCTTTCTAAAGTGCAAGATCCCTCGGAACGATGAATAGCATTCACTGTTCTTTAGGTTCAGATATTCCGCCATTGAATGTTGCACGCGTCGGCAGCAACATCGCAGAGTCAGGAATTATTAAAATGACAAAGCTGATAGGAAGAACGGGGCTGTAGAGCTAGGCATAGCAGGACGCAGGGATCATTATCAGGGTAAGTCAGTAGTAAAAGCGGCTAATAGCAACACCGACAGTAAGGTGCTTTGTAGAGAACTTTACAGCTGACTCTGTGTATTACATTATAACCTTCGTTAAAAATGAACGATCTGTACTCCCGACTGTGATCACTTAGATTTCGCTCGATCCACTTTCAGACGGCTACTGTTCCCATTTTATCGTCTAAGAAAAAGAACCAAACCGTTGGAATGAAGCAGAAGTTGGTAGTACCATTAATCCTCGCGAGAGAACGCAGTGACTCGACGAAATTACAGAGTTACAGAATTGTATTTCCTGTTTTCGTGGGTGTTTACAAGTTCCCGAACAAATATTGATCACAACTCGCCTAAGACAGAGTTCGGGGGCAGTACAGACCGTTCGATCTACTCCCAAGGAACCCAGAAACGATGTCCCTGGAAAGGTGAAAGGGCTTGTCATTAGCCGACTCATCCGATCGGAATTCCGGATTTCCGGAAACCTTGCCAATTTGCGGCGAAAAATTCTTGGCCTCTGCTCGCGTACGAGATTTGGCGCGGAGATCAATTCCTCGCGGTCAGCTCGAGTGGATTATTTCCGTGCCTTTCCGCGAATGATTCCGCGAGCGAGATTAATTTTGAAGCAGGGGTGCGATAGTTCTCGCGAGTGTCATTGTTATAAAGGCGTTGGAAAGCAGGGTGGCTGCAGGTTGTGGTGTTTGTAATCGAAGCAGCATTACAGGGAGATGTCGATGAGGGGAATGTCGAGTGTGAAATTATTATAGATGTAAAGAAGTCGAGAGCTACGACTCACCGTCTTTCCTGTAGTAGAGGATCTCGAAATGCTTTTCGACGCCGGCGGCGAGGGCGTCGCGGAGGGCTGCGACCGCATGGGGCGATGTCATTGGCCCATGAAGGAACTCGCAGATCGCCGGTCTCTGCATCACTTCCGCCCTCGAGAAGCCCGTCAGCCGGCAGAAACCATCCGAGCAGTATATTATGTGACATAGTCCGTGTTGAGCGTTGGCCACTAAAAAACTTCGATCTGCAAACGAAGAAACGGGTGGTCCATTATGCGGGAGGCTCGAAACATCTTAGGAGTAGCCTCGAAGTTCAACTAGACTAAACGACACCATAAATTCCCGTATTCGGAGTCTCCAAATCAGGCCAATTTTCAATGAAGCTAATCGAAAGATCGAGAGGAAGAAGCTTCGCCTTTATCACGTGGCTTTCAGAGCGCTAGCCTCCGTATGCAGAACAATTTCCAAAGAACGCACCACGTTTCTGTGTCGCGAGTTTCGCATATTCGTTAACGGAGGAGCTTACATCCCCCGCGTGCGGTGGCGGGACAAGGGGCTTTAAAATAAGTCTGGGATTGCTGGAATGTATGAAAGGACAGAGGACAGAGGCAGGCCTCGGCTACAGCGAAGTTTCATCGGCTCATTAGCGTGCGTGGTTGACATGCCTTCCGAGTAGTACGTCCTAAATTAACTTTTCTTGTTAACCGCGCGCCGGTGAAAATGGACAGGTTAAGGGGAACCGGCGAATCTGGACTCGGACGTATTTATAGATAGCCGATGCTTCAAAATTGTCAACGGGGCGCAAGGGGGATTCGCGTGGGAGGGCGCCGAGAAACGCGGCCATTTTCGCGGAGAGAAAATCGCATGGAACATTTATTAGCAACGATGAACCGAAATCATTATCGCAGATGCGAAGATTGCGGCAGTGACTGATATTAATTCTCGATTATTTCTGCTTTTAATCCTCGTACGACGAATGCAGGGTATAGGATGCCAAAGTTGCAGTAACATTATTTGTAAAAATCATAAAGGAGATATACTTTTAGGAGAATATTTTTTTATGTATTTTTTATTACCTATTTATGTGGGATTAATTAATTTTTTTTTTTTTTTTGTGAAACCCGTTTACCACAGAAATGTTGCTATGGGTCACACTGACCCTGCATTCGTCTTACGCGACCAAATCCACCATTCGTCTTCCGAGAGTTAATCAGAATCGGGCTCGGAACACTTGGCTTGGCAAGAAACGGCGAAGCTATTTCGACGGGACGAAAGGAAGTAAAACGTTTTCGGTCTATAATAGTAGCGAAATCACGAGATTTCTCGAGATTTCGCGCTCCCATTGCGACCTTCGTCCTAAATCTGGCGTCAGCGTTAGAGTGCACACCATAAAATATTTTGGTACCAGCCGTTAAGCTTGTCTGCTCGCCGCAGACGTCGCTGGCCACTGTTAATAATTCCGCTCCTTTCTGCGTCTCATACACTTTTGGACATTTTTTTACCGTCCGCCTCAAAGGGGCGCCTCCGTTCCGGCTGGCGTGAGATGGACACCTCTGCTAATGAAGGTTGATATTCGTACGACATTATATATATATAATTTATTAAACGATAGAAAATTATTGCA
This sequence comes from Andrena cerasifolii, assembly GCF_050908995.1. Lineage (NCBI taxonomy): Eukaryota > Metazoa > Arthropoda > Insecta > Hymenoptera > Andrenidae > Andrena > Andrena cerasifolii. The sequence continues at coordinate 10,730,370 of NC_135129.1, forward strand.
TGTCCACCGATGGATTATAATAAAATACAACGCAAAGGTATTTCATAGGTAGGTATGAAAGAACGATGGAGTGCGATACGACAGAACGGAAATAATTTAAAGTTTCTATAGCTTCGCGAGCTTTCTAAATATAAATGGAGGGTCCATAGAAAGGGGGGTAGGGGAAGGTGGTGAAAATTACAGACATGTCATCGGGGGACAATGCAATCGGAGAATTTTTTGTGATCGATGTTACGGAGAACCGAGAAGCTGGGTTTCTGGTGCACGAGACATCCTCGACGGGCACACTTTGCCTCCCCCCTTCACAGCCCTAATTGCGACCAGCCCCCCTTAACTTGTTCCGCCGATTCGGCCAAGTATTTGTAAGCGGCGTGCATTATTCGAAACAACTGGGATACGAGGCCCGAGTGGCCGCCAAACGATATCGTATGCGGGAGCCGAGGAAATTTTACGAGCGTCGTTAAGTGAATCGATCAAGTGTTTCCAACCCTTGAATGATCGCCCGAATGGAGACATCCAGTGAAAGGCTTGCCGTTATGTCGGGCACTAATGCGCTTCCAGCTTTGCTTCCGAAATCAATGAAAAAATGGGGCTCGAACGATCTCTCGCAACAGTCGTTTAAACCGTTTATTAATCATTGTCCCCGACACGTGCCGCAGCGAAGTCGATTCTTTCGCCAGTTTCATTGCCTGATCAAGAGACAAGAGACACGGTAAGTAGTGTCGCGCCAAGTTTACGTATCATTTCGTAGTTTTCTTATTATTATACGCGTTACGTTTGTACTATAGTTGCAAGAAAATAATTCTAAATTATTTAAACATTTACGCGAGTGTTGCACGAGCTTGGGTCAATACATACATCGCTATTTTTCATGAGTAGAAATACGGACATTTAGAGCATTATATATTTAATTACAAATTACTAATAGTTAAACATCTTGAAATATCTTTCTTGAATTGTTTTTGAATTGGTTGATTTATTATTAAAGAATTAATCAATTACTCTGCAAATTTTCATCACAAACAAATTTTTTACACCTTCTTTATGACGAGTTACCTCTTAAATGAGCAGAAATTGTCACAATCACCTTATAGGTAAAGGGGCACGTTTATTTGAGTGTTAGAGTAGGGGAGGCCGGGGCTAAAAGTTCCGATTTCGATAAAACATAAAAAATGACTAGAAAATAATGTAGTTATTCTCTTCACTGTTGACTAATTTCTTGTTAAATGTATTATATCTTCTGATTTTAAGCTTGTGTTTAATATATTGTAATAGGTTTCCCATAGAGAGTAATTTATTTGTGGCTGATCGAAGCGGAACTTCTTACCCCTATATGGGGCAAGTTGTTATTGCATTGGGGTAAGTTGTTACTAAAATATAAGAGTTGCCTTTTTATGAAATATTTCATTTTCTAATGAAATAAAACAAAATTTTATTAACAATGGTTATTTATGAAGGTTCGGACCAACAAAAATGTATTATCTTTAAAAGAAAACCAAAACGATATAATAACCATAAACATTATCTTTGGTATAAAAACTATAATCTACTAATCAGTCTTACATTCAACTGTATTTAGGTACCTACTTATTGAGATTTGTACTTGTAGCCTAATGTGGACTCTTGTCCACATCGTACTGCGGTACCCGGTGAAGCGATCGCGTTAAAGTCCGATTTTTTTGGAAAATATTATCAAAATCGTTCTTTCAACGATGCAGTTCGTTAGTTTAGATGTAGAAGAGATTTGCCCATCCATTAATTTCGTATGCCCACCCTTCAGAATCGAATTATTAATGAAGATAGTCAAGAAGTGCGGTACCCGTTGAAGCGATCGCGTCAAAGTTCGATTTTTCTTGAAAATATTATCAAAATCGTTCTTTCAACGATGCAGTTCGTTAGTGTAGATGTAGAAGAGATTTGCCCATGCATTAATTTCGTATGCCCACCCTCCAGAATCGAATTATTAATGAAGATAGCCAAGAAGTGCGGTACCCGTTAAAGCGATCGCGTTAAAGTTCGATTTTTCTGGAAAATATTATCAAAATCGTTCTTTCAACGGTGCAGTTCGTTAGTTTAGATGTAGAAGAGATTTGCCCATGCATTAATTTCGTATGCCCACCCTTCAGAATCGAATTATTAAAGAAGATAGCCAAGAAGTGCGGTACCCGTTGAAGCGATCGCGTTAAAGTTCGATTTTTCTGGAAAATATTATCAAAATCGTTCTTTCAACGGTGCAGTTCGTTAGTTTAGATGTAGAAGAGATTTGCCCATGCATTAATTTCGTATGCCCACCCTTCAGAATCGAATTATTAATAAAGATAGCCAGGAAATGCGGTACCCGTTGAACCGAATACCTTTCCGTTCGTTTTTTTCCGAATGAATTATCAAAATGGATTGTTCTTACCGTAAAGGTTAAAGGTGTTTGGTGACGTGTTATCCAAGAAATGTTGCACACACTTCTTTCTCACTTTATTTGAACGACGCTTGAATTTGTATCGCTCATCGAATACTTCACACTTTTCACACATCTGCAGCATGTGCGGAATAACACCAGAGTGGTTTTCTAGTCATTTTTCACTAATTACCGCAATGATATCGCACAACGGAAAATAATATAATCTCACAGTCACTTCACAAACCGTAAATGAACGCACGGTCTTGCAAGAGTTGCGTCCGAACTCTGTAGACCGACTGACTTTCGTGCGTCGTTGGAAACAATTCGAGGGTGTCGCAGACATCTGTTTACGTTTCGGCGCGTTCGATGACGACACGCAGCGCTGACACCCTAAAGGGGCGCAGCGCCGAGTGCCACTGTCGAAACGTAAACACATGTCTGCGATATTGTCGAATTGTTTCCAACGACGCACGAAAGTCAGTCGGTCTACAGAGTTCGGACGCAACTCTTGCAAGACCGTGCGTTCATTTACGGTTTGTGAAGTAACTGTGAGATTATATTATTTTCCGTTGTGCGATATCATTGCGGTAATTAGTGAAAAATGACTAGAAAACCACTCTGGTGTTATTCTGCACATGCTGCAGATGTGTGAAAAGTGTGAAGTATTCGATGAGCGATACAAATTGAAGCGCCGTACGAATAAAGTGAGAAAGAAGTGTGTGCAACATTTTTTGGATAAAATGTCACCAAACACCTTCAACCTTTACGGTAAGTACAATTGATTTTGATAATTCATTCGGGAAAAAACGAACGGAAAGGTATTCGGTTCAACGGGTACCGCACTTCTTGGCTATCTTTATTAATAATTCGATTCTGGAGGGTGGGCATACGAAATTAATGGATGGGCAAATCTCTTCTACATCTGGACAAACGATATGCATCGTTGAAAAAACGATTTTGATAATATTTTCCAGAAAAATCGAACTTTAACGCGATCGCTTCAACGGGTACCGCACTTCTTGGCTATCTTCATTAATAATTCGATTCTGAAGGGTGGGCATACGAAATTAATGCATGGGCAAATCTCTTCTACATCTAAACTAACGAACTGCATCGTTGAAAGAACGATTTTGATAATATTTTCCAGAAAAATCGAACTTTAACGCGATCGCTTCAACGGGCACCGCACTTCTTGGCTATCTTCATTAATAATTCGATTCTGAAGGGTGGGCATACGAAATTAATGCATGGGCAAATCTCTTCTACATCTAAACTAACGGACTGCATCGTTGAAAGAACGATTTTGATAATATTTTCCAGAAAAATCGAACTTTAACGCGATCGCTTCACCTGTGCCCTTCTTTTCGAGGTTTTTATTTTTCATTTAAATTCTGGAGGGTGGGCAAATGAAATCTGAGAGTGGGCAAACGTGGCTAGGTCGGGTATATTCGTATCCTTCTTTTAAAAAATTGAAATGCATTCATCGTGGGTGATGAAGACAAATTTTTTATTTTGTTCATAACTTTTTTTGGAGGGTGGGCAAAAAAAATTTTTTATGGAGACCTTACCCGGTCTCCCCTACTCAAAGTTTCAGTATTCTAAGAGTCGTTGTAATTTGGCTTGTGAAAGGTCGATTTGGGAATACAGGGGACCTGAAGTGGACGTGGATTTGACCACGCTCGGCCGATCGAACGGGGGCGAGCGATCACGTAATATATGCGATTATCCAATCCGCGCGATGTTGATCAACAATGGCGCGAGCCACGCGTTCCTCCGCATTTTCAATATCCCTTCATTAGACGCGATTGTCCTTCGCAGAATGTTTAGGTATTAAGGCGCGGGCGGAGGAGAGGGTGCATCGATGGTAGTCGTGGCACGCCGGGCAATTCGACGTGCCCAAGGCTGACATTTCTCTCGAATACTGGTACACAGGCGAGTCGGCGCTCCCGCGAGTTCTTTCCAAAAGCGAAAGATTCTTAATAATCTATCGGGAGCTATTAATAAGTTGAGAACGCGGCTTCGTTTGCCCAGATAATAGCTCTGGCAGTGACAGAGCCTTAAAAACGTCTCGACCGATGAGAATCGATTTCCCGTATTTCACGTATAAGGAGGATTAAATCGTCCATATTTCTGTACCCACGGATGTAAAAACGAAATTGACTGGCAGCCCTTAATATCTGATTGACAGTAGATTAATTTAATGCCAATCACAGACGGAGCACCTAGAAGACACTATCCAACATTGCAATCGATAGAATTTAACGCGGATAACTCGAACGGGGTAAATAGGAAGTTGTAATGCGCCAATAAAAAAAAAGAAGGAAAGAGCAAATAAAATCGTGGAAACGAGCGGCGGACGCGGGTAAGTGCGGAGTGTGAATGATTATTTCGAATGTGATGGAGATTCGCGGGAAATTGAGAGGAAGGATTGAAAAACAGCGGGGTCGTGCTCGAGTTAACGAGGTTTTAGGAATCGCCAGAAATTTGAACGCGATGTAACGCCTCGTGCAGCCATGTTTCTCAGTGCAATTTAATTCGCCCGATGGCTGTAAGTTGGAAACAGTAACGCGCGCGGTAAAACACGCGTCCGGCTTCACCTTTTTTTTCTCGCCTTCCTTGTGCGGAGTGAAAAAAACCCCCGGATATTTCGTGCCCGAAGAATTAAAACGCCATGTCCTCGTAACTAAAAGGATAATTTAATCTCCTCCAACTCATAAATTCCAGCTCCCCCACTTCCATTTTACCACACCACTTACTTCTCTCTCATTTCCAGGTTCCTCGACCTCTTTCCATTCCACATGTCACGGCTTTCCTATATCGCCTCGCGCGAACCACCCGCGATCGTGAGAAGCGACGCTTTCGGAGACAGATAATAGAAGAGGGTCGTATAATTACTTTTAGGCAAATTAGCTCTCGGCTAGTTAACGAGGGGAGCTTTGCATATTATTTATCCGAAAAAAGAGGAAGTTCTGCATAATTCGGCGCATCATTGCAGCGTCGGTTGGCAAGTTTCTTCCGCGCTGAATTATTCAGTATTTAATTCCCCTCCTCCCTCATCAGAGAATTTCAAACTGTTTGGACGCGCGGCGGTTTAATTACACGGCTCAACTTTCTGGAGCGGATATCGAGCATTCCTCCGAATAAAAATACCTACACCGGTTTCGATCCTTGCCGCTACGGAGAATCCTATGAAGGAGACCGGCGCGGCTTTTGTTCCGCGGCTCTGACCAATCGATGGTAATTACAAGCGAATGCTGACTCGTCGCTGGCCACGACAGTGTTGCTTTTCAGTGGTTTAACCATGATTAATATTCCTTTCCGCTATTGCGACCGCGGCTGGAACAGAAACGAAGCATCGCTCCCGCTTCGATCAGCGGAGATTGATCACCGGCGATTTTTCTGCGAAATCAATCACTCGAGATCGCGAAAGGAGGGCCCCGGTTTTCTACATTTCCCGCGTTAAACGATCCCCATAGCACTAACGAGGATTACCAAACAGTTTCGCGTAAACGTAACCATCTATCAGAGGCTCTATTTAAAGAGGAGGAGCGTATTAAGCACACTCTCTAACTCAACGAGAATACAAGATTGGAGAATAAAAAGAGCGCCACTTTTCCAGCGATTCCTCCCGAGTCGATCGAGCCCTCGAAACCTCGTTTCCCCAATTTCCCGATGTTCTTCCTCGTTGCTGGCGACCCAACGTTGCCCCCGAAATACAATATTCTTGACGGATTAATCTGGACGGGCGGCGGCTGATGGAGAAAAAAATCGCGGAGGAGGGAGTAAAATAGACGAGAGGGGGCTTCTTTTCGCGGATCTCCGGCCGAGTTTATCGGCCGAACTAGAAATAGATAGGTTGCAGAGTTCGCATCGGAGACAGCCCCGACAGCCTTGCAGGGCTGGGCCCTTTGCCAAGGATGTCACTTAGACGCGAGAACTACTTTGCTATCCGTGCCATTCCGGAATACTGACCGCCCCGGCTCTTATCTTTCCGAGCCGCTACACTGGCCGAGGCCCTTAATCTCCCGAATCCCGGCAGACACGGAAAAACGAGGTTTCTGGTGTCGTCCGTGGGAATACTTTTATGTGGACAGTTGGACAACCGAGCCTTCAGCAGCGGGGAGAAAGGGACCGACGGAATGGGGGTGGAAGAATCCCTGGAACTCTGAACTTTTCAGACCGGAGAGAGCTATCCTCTGAAATGAAGGGAGATTTGGCTTTCGCGATGGAGTTTCTTATTTGTCTACATTGCTTCGCGAGTAAGATTGTTACGCGACGAAGTGGATGTTAAAGGACATCTTTGAATCTCGGTAGTAAACCCACCTGTACCGTAAGAAACGCCAGCGGGGAATTCATTCAGCAACTTGACCGATTAATGGGTACCTTACGTAGAATTTTGCCCCCGTGCCGCGACAGTACGACGATTTAGAGCTGCAGCTAATGCCCCGTGACGCGTGCTAGATTATCCAATCCAGCGGTTTTTAATCGATATTTCATATTTATGGGTGACATCGCGATGTTGCTCTTATCTTTCCCGCACGGTAATATAACGGATGCCTTTAATGGTCTCTCGCCTTGTACAGAGGCGGGATTTATCGCCGTTCCGGGACTGCTTTTCAATCACCATGCTAAACTAGAATCTTCCGTTTCGCTTCGACGTTTGCACTCTTCGATTGGCCACTAGCAACGATTCGTAGGAAACAAGGGTGTTGGAATGTGTACAACGATGGACTGTTCCTGGAGTTGGAGTGTCTGGGACTTTGGGGACCCGGTGACTTGTGAGTTTTCCTTTCCTTCGCTACAGGAGACCCAAAAGAGGGGAAAACGGTCTTTTCGACCCCTGCGCTTCTCAGTCCGAGAAAACCCTCCAAACGGTTAACTTGCATCGCGCTAAAGACTATTCTTTCTATTACTTTTAGTTGAAGTTTTACACAGTTCTTATTATTATTATACTGACGATCGACTGTGTAACTTTTATTTTCTTAAATAAATAAACATTATATTCTAACAAAGGGGAACTACGGTATGATGCTTCCAAAGTCTACACCGGCATAGGAGTACAAGAGCCAGAGATTCGTTCCCGCAGCATCGAGGCTTAGAAATCTTCAGAAAAATGTACGTCGCACGTGCTGGATCGCCCTGCACCGGCGGTGGCTGCCGGTTTATCTGTTCGTCGTCCTTGAACGATAAACGAGAGCTCGGCCGATTCACCTTACCGAGAGCCCGAAAATACGATCGAGTCACGCTAGCCCCCGCGGCACTGTTGTGACAAGCTGGAGCGACCTTGTCGCCGCGTTAAAGTTAAATCCGCTCACGCGGTTCGATTTAAACATCCTATATATAAACATAGAACTGGCCCGTGATCCGGCTGTGACCCAGGTCGAAGAGGTTCTCGCCGCCGCGATAGAGGGGCGGCATAAAGAAGAGAAAACGAGGAAGGAACGCCTCCAACCTGTCGATAGCGCGCCAGAATGAGCAGGCCAGCCGAATCACAATGTCGCCCCGGGGCAGGCCAACGCGGGGGTTGAAGGATTTTGTTAACGTTTCCAAGCCAGACGTCGAGGCGGACTGGAATTACGCTGCTCGATAAGGAGAGCGACAGGCCTTCGAGTCTCTGGCCAGAAAGTTTCAAAACAAGTCAACGACATGGGGAATCCGTCCGAGTGCTGAAACTACGCACGAGTTCCACGAGATTCCTCAGGATCGCGAAGGATTCGACAGTGTTATTTATGTTGGAATGTGTACAACGATGGACTGTTCGTGGAGTTGAAGTGTCAGGGACTTTGGGGACCCGGTGACTTGTGAGTTTTCCTTTCAGTCGCTACAGGAGACCCAAAAGAGGGGAAAACGGTCTTCTCGACCCCTGCGCTTCTCAGTTCGAGAAAACCCTCCAAACGGTTAACTTGCATCGCGCTAAAGACTATTCTTTCCATTACTTTTAGTTTAAGTATTACGCAGTTCTTATTATTATTATACTGACGATCGACTGTGTAACTTTTATTTTCTTAAATAAATAAACATTATATTCTAACAATTTAGATTTAGAAGAAACGGAGCGCCGAAGATGCAAGGATCCATCAAAATACCCAGAATCATCCGCAGCTCTCTTTTGGAAGCAGAAAATAAGCTTGATGCACGAGGGAGCGCCACTTTTCCAGCCTCGAGCGCCTACTTCAACCGCTCCAGCCACGCATCGTCGCAAAGTCCCCAGCCAAGAATAGAGCCAGCGGGACCAAAAAACAATGGTGCTGAAAAATAACGCTGCCTCTCGAAGTCGTCGCGTCGCGGCGGACATCCGCGATGGAACGCGTAATAAAGGCGATTAGGCGGCGCGCGGACGTTCCTATACGTTGTTTACGTGGCACCGCGGGGCGTTATCGGGACGCGCTACTTACAGGTCGGTGAATTACGAGACCGCCGGATATCGTCGGCCGGGGTGCGAATGAGGCCCCCGGTAACTTTCCTTCCACGTACCCCCGTTCTTTTTCGCGCCGGTGACGTTAGTCATCGCTCTGCGCCGCGCTCCTCGGAGGCGGCGCGGCGTGTCCGCGCCGGGACTCCTGCGTGGTATGCAGCGGCTTCGTTCCCGCTGCCAAGAACGCACTCGCCGCTGTGTCGCCGAAGAAAATAGAAGTTCTACGAAAGAACGGGAGTTTCGGGAGACGCGGCCCGTAACTCGACGCATCCGTATATTTCGAGGGTCCTGCGTCACGAAACCGGCGGGGCCCCAGCTGTTCTTCCTTCGCCGGGATCGATCGCGACGGTGCCCTGACATCGATCGAGATGTATTCGAACGAGGAAGGATCGCCTCTGGACGGTGTGTCGCTGGTAACAGCCGATAGGAATTGCGCATTGGGGCTCGTTTATATCGTAGGTTAGTGGGGCGTTTTTTCTTGGGGGATCGTAGAGAGACGGGGGAAAACGTGTGGGTACGACGTTTGTAATACAACCCCTGGCAATAAGTTTCGAACCAAACGCAAAAATACGAAATTAAGGAGAAACACGAATATTTTTATGTATAATATGCAACGGTATATGTATGAAACCCGTGGTAATGTTAAGTTGGTCTATTTTAAAGTAAAAGCACCAGAAATTATTAGGAATTTTGTTTATTATGTAATACAAAATATGGAAGAAACAAAATGTGTCTGGGAAATAAGTATGGAACGGACCGATGTTCTGGAAAAAAAGTATGTAACATTATGAATTTTCAAAGAAATTAGCAATAATTGATTTAATATTTACATTACCCAGTATTTTGTGACGTTCCCACGTGCACGTATCACAGCTTGTATACGTTTTGGCATCGATGTAATCAAGTTTTCACACTGTGATGGCAAAATTTCTTTCCATGACAGCTTAATGGCTTCCAAAAGTTCGTTTTTATTTTTTGGTTTTTTGTCTACTTATTTCCCAGACACATTTTGCTTCTTCCATATTTTGTATTATATAATAAACAAAATTCTTAATTATTTTTTGTGCTTTTACTTTAAAATAGACCAATTTAACATTACCACGCGTTTCATATATATACCGTTGCATATTATACATAAAAAATATTGGTGTTCCTCGTTAATTTCGTATTTTTGCGTTTGGTTTCAAACTTATTGCCAGGGGTTGTAGCTGTCGGTCGCGGAGCGGCTCGGTTTGCTATCAAACGGAATGGATGGGAAATATTAACGACCGGTTGAAAGCTTGATTAACGCTTCTACGACGTCCGTTACAGCGAGGGTTGCAATAAAAATCGTAGAAATTATTGGGCTCTCTTGGCTCCCGTTGATGGGACATAATGGAATAGAGACTTCTGGAAAGTATCACGCCCGCCCGCGGTTTATTTTCATCTCATAGAACCGCGAGCAAGTCCGTGGGCCATCGGTATTCTTCGATTGGGAGGTTTGGTGTCCGAGGAAAAATAAGCAGACCCGCTGATTCTTCCGATGCCGATCATCGATAATGCCGATGATCCATCCGGTTTAACGACCCCGGCACGCGAAACTGCGCCCCGAGCTATTGTTGCCATGTGGCGATGCAAATGCACCGGCAAGTGCACTGCGCAAACGGAAGGGTAGGGGGCTTCAAAGAGCCGCGAATCGACTGCGGAGCATCGAGAAAACGGAAAATAATAAACGTCCCAGCTGGACGCTCAAAGGGGAGTCCGTAGGGGCAATAATTGCGCGTCAATCGCGCGAACGTGACGATCACTCTCCCGCGCGCGTCGAATCGCGCGCCAGAATGTACATACTCCGTCTAATTAACCAAACGTGACTGACTTAAAACTCCTCTTATTAATACGGAAGCTTCCAAGGTGCTCCGATTCACCTAAACTCTGGGCTACTTGAGAATTAATCAGCTCCCGCTCGGGAAGATCGATTCCTCCAAGATTCGCCGCGTAGAATGTTCGGCGCCGCGGCGGTGGAATCCAAGACACCCGGCTAGGAATCGCTCCAGCGTGATACCCCCGCGTATTTATAAAGCTAATTTGAATGGTGCCCAGGCCAGTACTCAATCTCCAGGTTAAATCACCGGCGGATTTTGCACGCGACCCGACGACGACACGCTCGGAACTTCCGCGGACGCGTCGCTAACTTTTTCGTCGGGATCGAGCTGGGGCCCCCGTGCCTCTGATTACGACACCGCGACGAGCATCGACGGGATTATTTATACTTTCGAGCGGCTTCCACGAACCGCTTCGCGGCGATAGACGGCTCGTCCGCGGTGTTCCGCGAGCGTGCCACCCTCGGAGGGCGTTCCAAAATTAATGATCCTTGTCCGCCAGGTACTCGAGCCGCGATCGGGCAAAACAAACAATCGATCCATCCGGCGCGGCGGCCGACGCGACGTGGCAGCAACGAAAATCACGGCAGTCCCGCGGGGGCGACGCGACGGGGTCGCCGATTCGCGATAAATAGGCCGGACGGAGAGTCGATGGAACTGGGCCGATCACGCCACCCGTGGGAAAGGAGCGGAAGAATTTCGGACGATGAGTGGGGACGTAACGCGACGATAATCCAGCAGATGGAAATGGTGATCGTTGGAATCGATCACTGTGTATTTCGAAGCGGTTAAAAATAGTGGCGGGCGTATTTGCAAACGAAATAAATAGCGCGGAGCACGTGAGATCGTAGCTTATGGAGAATTTCAAAATCAAGGCTGCGGAGAGACGGTGTCGGATGGCCAGATGTTGATACAATTTTAAGGATCGCGATTGCAGCGTCATTTTGTCGTGCGTCAAAGTCCATACGTCCGTTGTGGACGTTTAATGCGTGCGGTGGACGCTTCCTGGCTCTGCCGCGTCTGTATTATTTTTGGCAGCGCTTTTCTCAGTTTTATACTTTGGGATATCGCGACTGACGATCCGGGCCGCAGTTCCAGCGGCGGGGCATTATGCAACCGAGCTTAAAAAAATATTTAGCCGAGGATTCAGGCTTAATTAACCTCGAGTCCGGTTCGAGTGTCTTCTTGTTTGCACGGGGGAGATGAGCGAGGGAGTGGTGTATTTAGTTAAATGTCCGCAGAGTCAGCTGGAAGAGGGTAAATGCGTATAGCGCGCATTGTGGGAAGATGAAACCTGCGTGAAGGATTGCGGAATTTACGGGTGGAGGGAGGTTAGAATTGCCTTTTACAGGCAAACGACGCTTCCTTCGCAGAATTCTATTCAAAGTGTTAGTTTCAAGTGCTGCGGGGCACAATGAATGTTAAAGCAGCAAAACCACCCCTTGTGATAATTCGCGAGTATGCCCGTTCAAACAGCTCGGCCATAGAATGACAGGGAGGCACAGTAGCGAGCCATCGAATTCTATTAAGGGGTTATGTCTAGTCAGGTGATCGAAAAGAGGCGAATATTTGTGAATTTTTTTTGAAGAAGCGGAAGCGTATATTTCTACAGAACTTTTTGCGCTTAAAAGAGCAACATTTGAAGAATATTTGGTAATTTTTTCGTAGAAAAATATTTACAAACGTAAATATTTTTTTTTGCTTAGCTCAAAAATGCACTTCAAACTAGATTTCTGTCAAATCGAAACGTCAAATTGACGTGTTTCTTAGGCTAATATGTGCGGTGTGGCAATGCTTTTAAGGCTGGCAACTGAGAATTCTGAAGAAAAAAATTATAGGCGCCCAACTCCTGGATTAAACAGGTGCCCGCCTTAAGGCAGGCGTATGCACCAGAGGGTTAAATTTAATATTATCGAGCAACAGCGCCAGTGAAGAAGGGTTACCGAAAGCAGCGCCATCAACCCCCGACATTTCCACCCAGCAAAAACCCCGACTGTGGCATGAAATTATTCATAATCGTATCCACGCGGCAGGCCAGCGTGAATAATGAATTCGAAGCCGGGGTAATTATAGGAATCGGTTTCGATTGGCAGCCACCTTGATGAACCTGTCCATTAGCAGCTATAGATCCATAGATTGCGATGCAACCCCGGGCTGGTCCGCGCTCCGGCGCGGAGGAAAAAACCAGCGGGGGAGGGAGGACCGCGGAGAATTTTAAATATCCATCCTGGCATCGGCCCAAAGCTTCTGGACGAATTTATCGCGCAGCGGAGCACGTATCCTCGTTATTATGTACACGTACGCGCCACATAAACGGGGGCGACCGGAGAAAGAACAGGGAAGAGAGCCGGAGACGTGGACGTGGCACCCTGCTGCAGGTTCATTGTGATTTCTGTCGGCCACCCAAGACGATCGTTTATCGGTGGGAGCTGGCGCGATAACCAACCGGGGGGGAGGAACGCCGCGGAAGACGGTCAAAGGCACGTGACGTAAAACGGCCCCTCCGCTACCCGCGGCGCGACCGCGCGACGATTTTCGGCAAGAAGTCGGCGGACAAGTAGGTCAGAGAGGGTTCTCGAGGCGGCGATCTAGGCGGCCCTGATCTGTCCGCCGATGAATCAGCCGCCGGTCACGATCGGAATTTATGAATTCGTACGCGCCGCGGCCCTGTTTGCTCTGGGATAGAACGCGCGATCCAACTTGGCTGATTGCGAGAGGAGGGCATCGCACGGTGTCGACAGCCGGATGATCGAGCTGGAGACCGATATCCTGGCGCTCCGGCGCCTTTCGACGCCCAACAATCCGTCGCCAGTTTAAGCGGCTGTGCTCCGAGCGAATTACCAGACACCTCCTCCAGTTTCCTTCTAGGTATGTACGTATGTCTGCCGGGCGAATTCGGAGTGAATCGCGTGCGGAGGAATTATGTATCATTTTGAGGGAAAATTTCTGGAGAATTCCAGCCAAGTTCAGGATGAAATATGTACTTTTCTTCTGTATGATATCTGATGGATACTTTGGGAGAAGAAGGGAGCTCGGAGGTTAGCTTAGGCGATTGCGTGCGGCGGGAGAATTACATTCAATAAAAATGTTCGTGTAATTAACTTGTCCGATGTAAGTCGAGATTCCTCGGAGGAGAAATTCACGCGGGGACGTAAATTAAGGTATTACGTCCAATAAATTTGTAACGTCATTATAGCGAGAACTTATTCCTAACAGTTCCATCAAAATTCTGCTGTCTTTACGGCCGCGTAAAATTAATCGTCCCCCCGCCGATAAGGAGAATTTATAAGCAGCGTCGCGATACCATCATCCATCTCCCGCCCCCCGCCGCCGCAGAGTACAATTTAAAGCAGCACGGTCCCAATTGTCGACTTTTAATAGCTTCGTACACGAAAACGAATGCCCGTGCCAGGTTCCTGGTGTCACATTTTCGACCCAGCCGCGTACGCGTGAACACAATTTGGGGCGGGCTTAACGAACCACCTGTCCTTGACACGAATAACCCCCTAAACATGATTAATAACCAGACCGTTCCTAATCTTAATTTCCTGAATCGGGGATATTTCATGCGCGATGCCCCCGCCAATAAATTCCATTTACTTCCAGCGTAGCTGGCTCCGATACGTTGCTCCGACGCAGCTGATAATCGGAATTTTCGAGCGTTTTAAACTTGTAGTCAGAAGAAGACAGCGATCCTGATATCAAACTGTCCTCCGTCTTTAGCCAGCTTTCCTTCCTAGTTAGCTCATCGGTTTCGTCGGAGCGAGTGACGGCTCAGGTTCAGAGGCAGTCGTTTTTTTTTCCGCGAACAAAAGGGACGCCTGCCTTTCTAAATCTCATTCGTGAACGCGACAAAGGTCGCCGTTTTAGGGTTAAGCGTCTTAACTCGGCGCTCGCTTGCGGACGGGGGCGAGAGGACGGCAGAAGTGACAGACGCGCGTGTGTCATTTATTATTCGCGAAAGAAATCCTGGCCGTTACGGACACCCGCGCCCCGTCGATTACGCGGGCGGCCGTTGGGAATTACTATTTAGCTTTGTTCAAGGACCGGGCGGATGCAATGTGTCGATGTTTGCGCGGGAGATAGATTGCCCTCCAACGTCCTATTCGATTACGGATACAAGAGGACAGCTGAAGAGTATCGGGAAGATGGCTGTGGCTGATGAAGAAGGAGATGGCAGGGAGGAGAGAAAAAAAATGAGTGAACGCGGTTGGATGTATAGCGCTATAGAGAGGACGTCAGATTAGAAGCCAAGGCTTGACGGGCAGCAATGCCACCGGGACAAAAGCCCACCCTGAAGGGGCTGGCATACATATTTTTTATTATATAAATTGGCGCTCCAAAGGTTTCCCAAGAATTTATCGCGTTAATGCCTATTACCGTGCGCCCTTCTGTACGACAGCCGCGGATTTTGTCAACGAGCGATGATACGCGACCTCATCGACTTACTTTCCTGCCGAAATCGAGCCTCGTCCCCCGCGGGAGGAAATTGCAAAGGAAATGGCCAACGCGCGTGGGGATCGCCGACGGCCAAAGTTAAATGATCACTGTTTAGAGCATCCAAGGGATGATCCCGAACCAGAAAATTCAAAAAATTCTGAAACATTGTTAATACGTAGGGGATTTCCTCCTGATTACAACGCAATTTTTTTTGCCGCCCAAATTCACTCGAAGCGGGTGAAATTAACCCCTGAAAATTCGGCTATTTTCCGATTTTCTGTTGTAACTCGCGAACTGTAAGAGATAGAAAAAAAGTTTCAAGGCAAAAGTTACCTTTTTTAATTAGATCTAGCATTTGGTAAAAAAATTATT
The DNA here is from genome assembly GCF_050908995.1 of Andrena cerasifolii. Classification (NCBI taxonomy): domain Eukaryota; kingdom Metazoa; phylum Arthropoda; class Insecta; order Hymenoptera; family Andrenidae; genus Andrena; species Andrena cerasifolii. The sequence continues at coordinate 10,745,851 of NC_135129.1, forward strand.
TTACAGTTCCCAAGTTATCACAAAAAATTGGAAAATAATCGAATTTTCAGGGGCCAATTACACCCCATTGGAGTGAATTTGGGCAGTAAACAAAAATTGCGTCGTAATCAGGAGGAAATTCCCTACGTATTCACAAAGGTTCGGAATTTTTTTGAATTCCCGGGTTCAGGATGCTCCCTTGTAAGTAGGTACGTTTTAAGGGGAACGAAATGCAACGTTTGCTCCCGTGGCCTTGTAACCACGTGCAATCTTTTTCGACGTCCTGGTTTCCACCACTGCAGCGAGGAAGTATCAGAGCAATTTCCCACCAAGCCTTTACACGCCAAATTTGGTGAATGTTTTGCTCTCCGCGCTGCGACAAAATGTTTCTCCGGGAATCACGTCTTTTGGCACAAGCCGACCCTTTGTGCGAAGAATTACGGGCTCTTTCAAGCACTTAATCCGCCGGAGCTCAACTGTGAATACACGTCGAGTCGTATATGTATATTCAACGACTCGGGGAGCTCGTGCGCGTTGTTGGCCGTGATAGAAATTAATTTCAATTTCGGACGTAATAAAGCGTCGCCCCGCCAGAGATACGTCCGAGTGAATGATACGGCTCTACCGGGAAGAAATTACGTTGTACACAGCTCTCTAAATTCCGGGTGAAAGGGTCACGCGAACCGAGGACCAGCTTGGGTATCGGAGAAGAAACAGAGACGCGAAGTTTGGCAGTTTATCATCGACTTATGGTAGTAGCTTCTGCTGGCACGTCACCGCCACGCAAATATTCAATGCGCAATGTTTTTCTCGCTCGGTGCAACAGAGCCGAGCCATTGAGGCTGAGATTCTTCGGATGGAGTTTTTGCCAAGTTCCCATTAATTTGTCGTTCTTCACTCGCGAAGCCACGACAAAGATCATCCGTCTTGTTATCGACGGACGTTCGCTTCCCTGCGCGTTGGCGATGCTCGATCCAAGAAGAGCCAACTAACGAGAGGGTTGGTAATGGAGAATCCTTTCGAATTGGATCGCCCTTTTTCACCCGACGATAGGTCCATAGTGGCGCGCGATAATCCGCGCAATGGAGTCGCTGCTGTACCGCTATTCACTTTTTAACTCGATTCATTCGCGACCTTATTTCCGAAGAAGCTGTCCCCCTAGTTATTACAGCTGTCGCGGATATCTCTGCCTGCCGAGCACGTGGCTGGCGCGCGAAGTGAATCGCGAGTTGCGAAAGTTTGATGGGTAATTGCGAGCCCTGCGCAACTGATCTTCCCCGTGGAGACTGACGTCAATGAATCGCGACAATGCGAAAGAAATCGTCAGCCCTCCTTCGTTTTCCCGCGATCAATCGAAAGCACCGCACCCCCACCCGAGGCCTGTCGGTTTCCTTCAGGTCTGCTTCCTCGCAAGGACTACAGGCATGCCTCGAGTGATATTGCCAGTGACATGCATTGTCCCGTTGTGAAACAGAACTACCCCTTTCCTCCATTTAACCGAGCGCGCACCCCTCCCCCCCGCACCGTTTCCTTGCCCGTCGCGAGGCCTCGCCTCCGTCGAGATGTTTTAAATAATATTGGAAACGGAGTTCTGGCTCGATGCCTGCTCAGTGCTCGTTCCATATACCAGGTGGAGCAGTTCTGAAAAACTTGGATCATATCGGGCCGGACAGAGCGACAGACCTCGGGGCCCGTTAACTTTATTTTAATCTCCCGCGGAGGAAGCTCTGCCTCTCGAGAAACTTTCATTAAACTTCGCGGAGATGGTGCCGGACGAACCGGGGAGCCGGGAAGCGTCAACGTACCGTCGATGATAAACGCCGAGGAATCAATTTCACTTTATTAAATTCCATTATTCGAGGTGTCGCGTCCGGGCTTGACCAAGCGGAGACCGGAACGGGCACGAAGGATGAACCTTGGCAGCCGATCTTCCGTCTACTTTTAATTAAAATATCCTATTAAGTGACTGGGTCCCGTTATCGTCGCGCCCCGCCTGCGTGTAAACACCACGTGACAAATTAATCGAGAGCAAGCGTGGCGACGGACACGCGCCGGTGGAGTTATAATTTCTTGGCAATTACAGCGTCCGCTGTCGGCGACGATAACCGAATACTGCACGATTGCATTTCCTTCGTCCGGGGATGAAAGACACGCGGCGCGCGGCGACGGTCGTTCGTATCGGCGATTAGATAGACACGTGCCAAGGGAGAACGAAGCTGGCTGGGCGGGAACGGAAACGTGTGCATCATTTCCTGGTTATTTCCATCTGTAACGGGGCACGTTCAGAGGAGTCGGCATGCAAAACTGAGCCGCAGTGGGGACAATAATTAGTCTCAGTTTCGTGGAGCTTCGTAGCTAAGGGTTGGAACCAGGGCTTGAAACCGTTATTATAAAGATTTCGGTTCTTGAAAGAGTTATGAAGAACCTTTATTCGGAATAACCGTTATAAAGAACCTAAATATCAGACTATATAAGTTAGGGTTCCTATATAGCTCTATAACTTTTATTTTTTAGGTTCTATAACTTTTATTTTTTAGGTTCTATATAAGTTACAAAGCGGTTATAGAACCGATTCTTGTAACGATTCTACAGAGTTTTACAGTAAATGAAATCACAACATATTACAACTATAAATTACTCTGTGTAACCAAATTGTTTAGAAATTATTATAAATAAGTAAGCAAATATATATTATGTAGACATTTCTACATATGTATACAAGTGATCCTTGCATACCGCCGAGTGTATCGGTTCTATAACCGCTTTGTAACTTATATAGTAGAACCTAAAAAATAAAAGTTATAGAACCTGAAAAATAAAAATTATAGAGCTATATAGGAACCATAACTTATACTTATATATTCTCATATTTTCAGGTTCTTTATAACGGTTATTCCGAATAAAGGTTCCTCATAACTCTTTCAGTCAGAACCTTTATATAACAGTTTGAAACAGTTATTTTCGAAACCTATTCAAGCCTGGTTGGAACAGTTTCGTACAGACCGGAAGGAGGAGTGGAAAAATCTTTCGTTTTCCTGTCGCCTGTCGCAACAGGTGTAAAACGAAACGTGTGCGTGGGAGGTGATCCCACGAAAATGAGATAACCTAACTAATCTAACCCCAACACCTGATTTGTCATTCGAGTATTTTTTTTATCGCTCCAAGTTTCATGGGGTAGAGGCTCCGAGCTTTGCCCAAGCGATTACGCGACGAACGACTCACCGTGGGTGTCGAACTTTCTGATGATGGTTTCGATGATCGTTGTCCTGGGCGCCACGTGACCTCGTCTAACAGGCATCTCAGGGATATTCCCAGGTACCTGGGCAGACGAGACGTTTGGCGTTCGATCGTAGGCTCGTTAAGCCTGCTTGACAATTTAACGCTTAACACTACAGCACTGAGAAAACACTCGCGGCACACGTACAAGCACAGTAGAAAAAAGCACAGCACGTGTTGAGCATAATGATCGTCGAGGACAGATAGAGGCGCTCCGGCTAATCAAGGGCGACGTTCGTCACGGTTTCGCCGGCCGTCCGCCCGCCACCCGCCCGAGATCCTGCCTTATTGCGAAGGAGCAACGAATAAAATAGTAGAGGAGAAGATTCGTTGGTGGTCGGTTGGCGAATGGTGTTCCTTGGCGTTCTCCTCCAGGCTTCTCGCCGCACGTACAAAAAGGAGAGAGATAGTAAACGAGGGAAAGTGGCCACCGGGAAGGTAGTTCTAATTAACGGCGACGACTTTTGCTCGCGTTTCGAGGAGCGTGCCCCCCCCCCTCCCCCCCCCCCCGAATCGCTCGTTGCCTCGCGACAGGGATCGTTGTTTCGTGGATGTTGCTATCGTAGAAAATTTCGAACACACGATTCTGGACAGAGTCGAGGCGCTCACCGCCCCCGCCCCAGCCCCCTCCCCCCGCCTCCTCGAGCACGGCTCGCGTGTCTTTGCCGCGGCACTTTTGGACCCCAAGCTCTGGTCTACTTAGATGCGGACGACGATCAGGCACGGTGACTTACGGGTTCATCCTACCAGCGGGACCAAGGACACTCGGAAGGTCGGTCCCACGTGCGTGTATATCTCTGTTCTGATGTTTGGCCGGCTCAAGACGCACGGTCCACGCGAGAAAACATCTATTTATAGCTGGTACACCCTGGACCGCGCGGCGTCCCCACGAATTCCAGACCAGGATAGCAGGAATCTGGGAAACGGTGGCCTCGCCGTCCGCGATTCGGAGCGTTCCTCTGTGCGCGTGGACCAGCTATCTTGCGCGTCCGTTCTTGCCGGGCACTTAGGAGAGCCGAAGGATGGCGCGTCGCGAGCACCGTCGCGACGTTTCGATGTTTTCGAATTTATCGGGAAGCTGCTGCCGGTGGGATATCGGGCCGGGCGAGCGCGGCTCCTCGGCGACGGGCGGCCCGTGAAAAATCCGGAGACGATTCGACCTCGTCGGCGCGAAGTCAAACCTCTCTGCAGCCACAGGGACGAACACTGGACGTCTCGGTGAGGCGCATTGTGCGGACATTTCCACGAGCGTCGGTGGTGTAGCTGGCGCGACGCTCCGGGGGCGTGCTGTGTGCGTCTCGTCGATGCCGCAGGAGAGTTCAGTGACGGCGCGCCGTCCACGTACGTTCCGATATCTCCAGCACCGACACCTGTTTCTCGGCTGCGGGGTCGCGGTACGAGAGGAGACAGCGAGTCTGGGTTAGGTTATCATGGCCGCTCGAGAGGAATAAGAGAGGAGTGAGAGAGAGAGAGAGAGAGGGGGAGGCACGGTCGGAGGGCGAAGCGCGTACAAGGCGAGGGTGAGCCTCGGCAACGAGACAAGAAAGGCACGTGGTGGATCCGCGGTCGCGTTTATTACGAGCACCCGGGGTGGAATCCAATTTGATTCACTGCTGGCCGCGGCGGCACGCTGGAACGAGCACTCCCCTGAATCGAATGTCCTGGTTCGCGGGGGTCGGCCAGTTGTGCATGTTCAGCTCTCGAGCTCAGGGACAGTTATTTTTGTACTTCTTCATTCTCCGCGACGACAAACTGGCAGGCGGCAGCGCGGTCGCCGCTCGCGACTCCTCGCTCCGATACTTCTCGAAATACTCATCGGCTCGTGTAACCTGTTGTCGACGGCCACTGACACTGCCCACCGAAAGCACCGTTCCACCGACTCCTCGCCACCACCGTTCCGCCGTTCGCTGGTGGGTGTCCCCCTCGCTCCACGGGGACCATCGGCGCGGAAGTCCGATGGAGAAAATGCTGCCTGCACGGCCTGCTCTGCGCGAAACTTCGCTCGCACACGGGATCCGCGTCTGCCAACGTTAACCAACCGACCACCCGCGATCCCGTCCTGGAGCCACCACGCCTCGCGCAGGTGGGACCGAAATCGACCTTCCGCCGTCACTGTCTCCGCGTCGTCCACGGGGACAGCCTATCCCAACGGACGTTCCACGGGGATGCGTATCCCATCGAACCGACGACGCACTGTCCCGCAGGCCTTGCTGGCTGGCCTAAACACTGTTGCTTTTCCCGCGTGCTCCCGCCTCGAAACGGGATGCATATAACCGGCGTAACCACAGGCGTCGCGAAACGAACCGCGTGCCGAACGGGAGTGCACGTCGTCGAGGCCAAGCGAAACACGCTGGCTTTCCTCCGCCGTGGGACTTTCCCGTGATATCCGTTAGTCGCCCGTCGTTCGGTCGGGACTGAAAATACGAGGAGGCACGACGCCGGGCCGACGTCTCTCTCGGCGACGGCGACGACGACGACGACAACGACGGCGACGAAGACGACGCCGGCGAGGACGGTACGTTAGGGGGGTCGTCCGCGGCGCCTGCGTGCTACGAGCGGCTGCCCCCACCCGACCTCGCGAGCCACCCGATTAAGCCGCCCCTATCGCAACCCCCTCGCCGGCCAGTGATAATATTGATAAGGCACCGTGTCTCTTTCTGCGTACCGTTGTCCTCGTTCCACGCTGGCCATGAGCAACTCGCGGATAATCTGGATTCTTGGCGGTGAGCGAGCGGCTAACGGAACGGGTTCAAATTCTCGCTCGCGGTTTCTCGCCGCTGAACGTTTCTCCAGAAATCCAATTCCTGCCCCTTTGCGTAACCCTTGTTCACCGGCTGACTCTACTGTAGTTGCCTTATCAATTTCAGATTCAATTCACCTATCGATTGTTGTCATAAATTTCTGTTGGCGCTGCGAAATTGCGCGAGATTTCTCCACGGATGGAATAACTGAAAGACAGCTGGCCGAGGATTTTAATTACACCAATGAAATTACTTGCCGCGTCAGCAATCGTCGGTTCGTCCCGATCAATTTAACCGTTACCGCGCTCCGTTACGCTTCGAAGTTAATTAACAGTTCCCGCGGAGCGGAGTTCGAAATCTCGGCGCAACGCTACCCTCTGACGAAGGCGATCTCTAACGCGCGACTCCCCGAACCATTCTCTCCCTTCTCCTCCCGAGCAGCCTCGACGACCGCGTAAACAATTGAAGACGAAGCTTTCTGCCTTTAAATAAGCGCATTACGGCTTTCGACGCTGCGGCCGGTTTTACCCTTCGTCTAACGCGATTTCACGGAATCCGCCGTATTATCGATATCGTCCACCGATACCGTTGTCCTCGGTGTCGATCATTTTGACACCTTCCGTCCGAAGCTGGTATCACGAACCGCTCGAACGCTACGAGGATCAGATGTTCGGGTAACTACCGTTGATACAGGCGGAGGACTGTTTTACCGACCCTGGCTGCTCTGATCAATCGTAGATACTTAGAATCAATGTAGAGCACTCGATTCCAAGATCAATGAATCCTAACGTTCAACGAGACCAGGGCTTAAATAGGTTTCGAAAATAATTGTTTCAAACTGTTATGTAAAGGTTCTGACTGAAAGACTTATGAAGAACCTTTATTCGGAATAACCGTTATAAAGAACCTAAAAATATGAGAATATATAAGTATAAGTTATGGTTCCTATATAGCTCTATAATTTTTATTTTTTAGGTTCTATATAAATTACAAAGCGGTTATAGAACCGATTCTTGTAACGATTGTACAGAATTTTACAGTAAATGAAATCACAACATATTACAGCTATAGATTACTCTGTGTAACCAAATTGTTTAAAAATTATTATAAATAAGTAACCAAATATATATTATGTATACATTGTGATTCTTGCATACCGCCGAGTGTACACATATACATATGTACAAATGTGTACATAATATATATTTGCTTACTTATTTATAATAATTTTTAAACAATTTGGCTACACAGAGTAATCTATAGTTGTAATATGTTGTGATCTCATTTACTGTAAAACTCTGTACAATCGTTACAAGAATCGGTTCTATAACCGCTTTGTAATTTATATAGAACCTAAGAAATAAAAGTTATAGAACCTAAAAAATAAAACTTATAGAACCTAAAAAATAAAAGTTATAGAGTTATATAGGACCTGTAACTTATACTTATGTAGTCTAATATTTAGGTTCTTTATAACGGTTATTCCGAAAAATGGTTCATCATAACTCTTTCAAGAACCGAAATCTTTATAATAACGGTTCCAAGCCCTGAACGAGACTTTCCATGTACGGATTTGTTCAGAACAAGGCGCCCCCGAGCAGTCATGATAAACGAACAAACGAAACGTAAACGTCCAATGAATATAAAATAATGCTTACAGAATAAACTCGTCGAGTGTTGGCGTTTCGTTCAAAGCGGGGCATTCCCATCACCGAAACTCCTCCCCTCCCCCATCGATCTTATCTCTACAATATCCTTAAAAACACCTTGACACAATGTACGAACAACGCACAATTGCGTCCAAGGAATACAATAATATTCTCTGCGGATAGTTTCAAATTGAAGAAGAAGGTAAATCAACAATCCAAGATCAGGAAAGATAGTACGCACCAACTGATCCGGCGATCGAGCATCCTCCCCCGATCCTCGCCAACGGTCCATCATCCAAGGCGCTTCCTATCAATTTTCGGATCGATTAAACGTGCCACGAGCAGCGGAGAAGCCGAGCAGCAGGCTTTCGCGGCAGTCCATTGAGAAAATCGATGGGGGCATCGCATCACTGTTTCACTATTTACGAGCAACTTACGCGGTCGCGGTCCGAAGGGCGCCAAACGTAGGCCGGCGGACGGTTCGCGGTGCTGTACGTTTCGAAAATGGTGGCGCGCGGTTGTTGGCGACGGTGGCGCTTCGGTGCTCGGGCATGTTCGTGTGCCGGCGGCTTCGTACGGGGTGTGCACGGGGTCCACGGGACTGTACGCACGGAGCCCCGCCCTGCCGCCCGCCATAGCCGTGAAGCAGCAGCAGCAGTAGCAGCAACAGCAGCTCCGCTCGCTTCGTGTCCCAGTGGTTTTTATTCATGAGAACGATCGCCTGAACGTAGTGGCCGCCTCGACTGGTCGATGAGCATCGCGGGATAACACGACGTGGCCCCTCGTGTCGCAATCGTCCCTACCGAGTAAACCAGCGCCAGTGGGGTACCGTAGGTTAACCTTAAAAAGAAGTGGCGGTCGTATCGGTGGGTGTCGCGAGACAGTAACCGCGGCGGGGGCAGAAAGGGACACGCCAAAGTGTCCACGTCCGGGTGCGTTTTTTCTCTCTGCTCGTCGGCACGGGATGTTGCGAGACAGCGAGGTGTGAAAAGGAAAGTGCACAGTCATCGATGTGAGGAGGTCGAAGGCTAGGAAGAAGGCCCGCCGCACCAGGAGTTAGAGAGAGAAAGAGAGAGAGAGAAAGAGAGGGGGAGAGAGAGAGAGAGAGAGACAAGGAGCCGTACGCGGGACAGAGAGGGCCGATACGTCGAGCCGGGAATTCGGACGTGCGTAGCTCCGTCAGGGAGCTCCAGGTACCATTCAACGCTATTATATATTCTTAATTAGCTTGCGATCGCGTGCCCTCGCTACGCAGAAGCGCGTCTCAGAGGCTGAAAACCGCCCTGGCCGGCCCTTCGATTCGATACGAGACAGCCAACATGGCGGCCGCCTAGGCTACGCTGTCAAATCTCCCTGTTCCGTCATCGTGGTTATTTTAACACCAGAACCGTCTTCCTTTCGGTCGTCTGTCCGACGTTAATATTCGACGCCGCGCGTCCCGGCTCCAAATGTATTTTCGCCCATCGCGCTGGCTAAAGTGATTTTTCCAACGATCGCCGAGTTATCGACTTCCACGACCCTGTGAGTCAGAGCCGCCGGCTAACCGCGATAATGGGATTCTTCCTGCTTAAGCTGAACTTTCCTCGTTCAAGAAATTTTTCGCGACAACCGAGAACGGTGGCTCGGCGAATTAACACGCGTAGGTTCGCACTTTTCTACGTTCTCCCCCATTTTCCGTCACCTGCGCGACACCCGAGATTACTGTAAATTTACATAGGGGATCAATAACCGTTATTTCGACGGCACGTCGACGTTTCATTATTTGTTGATGCACGCCTGCGTCCCATATTCATTATGGCTCGATGCATGGGAAACGTCGGTTTCGCCGGGCCACGAATCTCGCTTGCGCGCATTACTACTACGTTCGCCTGGATGGCATTCCGTGGACGGTTTTTGTGTACCGTGCTCGTGGAGCGGAGTGGGGGGAGGGGGTGTGTAATGTGGATAATGAGGATGCTCCGTTGATTTTCATTGCTATGCTCAATTTGGAGTACATCCCCCTGCCGTTTTTATGTTTCTGTCTGTGCGATTCTTTATAGGTTATGCCTGGGGAGGGTTTCGGTGGGAGAGACTCAGGAAAGTATTTGGAATAATGTCTAGCTATGCTGCGTGCATTTTGAGTTCAGATTGAAAGTGAAATTCACTTTGTAGCAGGTGATAATTGAGGTCTCGCGTAGCTCTCTGTTATTGTATTCTAATTGCTCATTGTCACAGGTAGTTTTAGGTAACAGAGTAACACAGTGAGTTGATGTGTATTTAGGGCTGCCATCTGTAAAATTATTAATTCAGAACAGAGAGCATTAAAACCCCGGACACTTTTAATTATTTTTTTAAATTTTTTTGTAAATTATAGACTGTAACCGCAATCAAGAAATAAAGGTAAAGTACTTTTTGAGCGAGCAGCGTTGAAAAACCCGGATCACTGCAGAAAATCAAACATCAAATGCAGACAAATTCGGGGAAACCCAGACGGATGGCAGCCCTATGTGTATTTAACCTGAGGACTGTATTCCAGTGAAGCTGTGATGTAAACAGCACAGTGATGTCATTTGTGCCTAAGAACTTTTCTTTAAAAATCGAAGAATATTTCATTCTGTACTGTTATCTGACTTCTACAAATGGCAAAGTGTGTAAACATGTTTCTTTGTTTTCCTATTGACTTGGTGCAACTGAGACGTTTTGTCTTTTTCTTAGCAACATTTGCGCTACGAATCTACTGTGCACAAGTCACAGATATTGATCATTTTAAATTCTCCAGAAAGTAAAATTATTTGCGCACTGGAATAGAGTTGTCACAGTTGAGGGAACCTTGCTCCGAGAAACAATTATTTTGTTAGTCTAATCAGTTTCCCTGATAAACATCTTACATCAGTCGTCGTGCCTGTAATTACACACTCGGGAATAATTAAAATACGAAAAAAGGGTACTTGAAAGTTCTCGACTAATAATTACGCTATTGAAGTCACCATATACATATATATAGCGAGCTACAGCCTGAATAAAATCAGGTGGCCACTGGAGCCTTCCTACACCGTCACTTCGTCCTTCACTTTGAAAACCCACGAAGGGGCAATCTAGCAAAAAAGCAACACATTTTCACAACCGGCAAAAGTACCTACAAATGCCCACTTGATCTCGCTCCACCTGCAGCGAATGAGCAACAAAGAGCGCGGTATTGTCCATCAAAACATTGCGCACATCCGTACAAAAGGCTTGCGTAATGAGCGAGCTCGAATATTCGCGCATAAACAATCGCGTCGTTCTGCCCCCCGGTATCATGACCGTCGTTTCCACTTTCGCAAAAACGTGAAATCGCCGGATAAAAATATACCAGCACGCCGCTTTGTGCGCCGAGTACACGTGCTCTCTAAAAATATGACACTTTCGTCATCGGCCACCGATTTCATAATTATTACTCGAGGCTAAACATCGCACGGCCGTCCAGTCTTTAAAGAACGATTACACATAGGTACATTTAAATGCATATCGGTACTTTCGTGTTCGTCGCTTACGGTACGACTCGCGAAGGACTCCATCAACCTAAGGTGAATGTCCCAATTTCTGCTCACTTAAGAGGTAACTCGTCATAAAGAAGGTGTACAAAATTTGTTTGCGATGAAAATTTGCAGAGTAATTGATTAATTCTTTAATAATAAATCAACCAATTCAAAAACTATTCAAGAAAAATATTTCAAGATGTTTAATTATTAGTAATTTGTAATTAAATATATAATGCTCTAAATGTCCGTATATATATTGCTCCACGCTCGTGCAACACTCTCATAATAGTTTAAATAATTTAGAATTATTTTCTTGCAACTATAGTACAAACGTAACGCATATAATAATAAGAAAAATACGAAATGATCAGAAATGGGGACATGAGCAGAAATTGGGACATTCGCCGTAGCAGCTCGCGTGAATCGGCGCGTTCTCACGGTCATGTTCTCTGGAAAGCGTGGCAATAATTGTCCAAGAGTCGCCGAATGTTTATTTTGAAAACAAACCGGGCGAAGACTCGCTTTCCACGCGGTGTACGAAACTTTCTCGGCGATCGCTCGGAGAGGCTTGACATAATTAAAGCGACACCTTCGAGCTTTCGATACTCTTGAATTTATTGAATAAACCACTGAACCTTAAGGAGCCTTTCAACTACGGCCACCCTGCGTTCGAACGAAGGTGTTCAGGTACATAGTAACGAACCCGCGTTAGAAGTCGTTTTCAAGGAGACGCGAACGAGGAGAATAAATCGCACGCGGTGCGGCTGCTTTCGTTATCGTCCCGGTGCTTTTCACCGTGGACTTTTGCGGCTACGTTATTTGCGTGGTCAGTGAATCACGCGGCGAAAATGAACGACAAAGGGAACGCTGAATGGCCGAATAAACGACCTTGAACGGTTGTCCAACAGTTTCGCAATATTTCCGTTCCAAGGAGCTGCCTCATTGGGCTGGAAATCTGTTTGGAATCGAAAGCTTGCTTGCAAGAAACCCCTTAAGAGATCGGCTGGCCGAGGAGCTGGCCACTTTTCGTCTAAAACGAACGATGCGGCATCGCGTTAGCGCGTAAAGAACGTTAGCCAGAGCGGCGCGCGGAGCGCCGCCATTGGCCGGCCAATTGCCGCGGCAGCTGTCTTAATCGTCTTTAATTGGTTCGAAATATAAAGTCGCCGCGGTCTCGAAGACAAGTGGTGTCTTCCCAATTGACAGCATTCCGCCGCGAAGACGGGTCGGTGATAACGGCCGGTTATCAGTCCCGCGAAATTCGACTCGCCATCGATCGACGGGTGACTCATCGATCGCCGCGGATAAACGGGGATCCGCGGCGATGATACGTAAACAATTCGATGGGGAACGAAAGCGAGCACTGACCAGCCGAACGTCGACGCGTTTCCGGTAATATTCCCCAGCGTTCCGCCGGCTGGGACCCGCCTCGCGATCGCGATAGTGCCCCGGCAATCTAGATTCCAACGGGCGTGTGTAAATAACCCTTATCTCGCGGTTTGACTCAGTCAAAATACCAGGTGATAAGAGCACATGTCGCGGAACGTGCCCTCCACCTATGGGAGAGCACGGGATCGGGCGGCAGCGACGAGTTCGCGTTTCGCAGGACGGTTAGTAGGTCGCCGAGCACTTAACCAGCGCGAAAGCAATGCCAATGATGTTATCCCCATGTAGCGAAACCCCCTGTTCCCTTCCTTCCTGGCACCCTCCAACCCCTCCTCGGCGGCGCGGGGTCACGTCCTGTTACGCGTTCCCCTCGCTCGGCATCGTTCGTCCCTCCTCTCGCTCGCTGCTGGCACGGGCGGAGGGAAAGCCAGCCGACAGATGAGGGGTTGTTGATATTTCCAAGCTCAGGTGTGTAGGGTCGACTGTTTGGGTTCAAGACGAACACCTATGGGTGACTTTAGTTGGTCGGTTTTTTTAGAAGGATTTAAATCGTCGAGTTCGCGAGGGAAGAAGCGGATGTTTAGGGGCCGTCAATGGAAGCCTGATGATCGATGGGCGCAAAGTTTTTTCAGAAGCGCGATTGAGAGGAGCGGAGGAGATAACGCGGCGACAATCTCCGGATTAGGGGTGATCGAACAACGGTACTAATTTCTTCCGAGCTGGCTCCACGAGCCTTCTGGATTCCGGGATAATCCAAACACCCGAGTGCCCGCCACGCTCCCTTCCTCTGACGTCACTGCGATTCGTAAAAATAGCGAAACGGTCTATTTGCGGTTTAATTCCTTAACGCGGCCTTGCACCCTCTAAACACCATTGGAATCACCGAAATCTCAATCTTTCTACCGTTGCGAAATGACCGCGGAGGGCCATTTAGTCGTCGTTAAATTTATCACAGCGGTAGTGTAAGATTGCTTAACCGAGTAAAGACCGAGGGATGTTAAACAGTTTGGAAGAATGTTTTCGGCGGAATTAATTATTGTGAATCTGGTGCAAGAGGTGGATTCTCGAATGGAACGAAGATCTCGTAAAGTCGCGGATCATGGGATGGAAATCCTGGCGTCGGGAGTCCCATCCCACATTCAGGTTACTTACTGACGTCAACGTACGCCCTCTGACGTCATTCACCTGCCGTCACCTCTCCGCAACGCACCGTCCGTTCTATATCGTCCCGCTTGGGTTTCGTCAACCTTTTACCCGCGCTACACAGCCCCTTTTTACCTCAGCCTAGTATCCTATATAGTATCTAACCACTGTACAGTGTATTAGGAGCTAGCAAAGAAGCATCTGCAACGTAGGAAGTCAGATTTTAATTGACTCTCGTTGATTTCAAATTTCTCGCATCAAATTTTATGAGTTCTTATATAAATGTATTTATCTTGGGCTACAAGAAATACAGTGGTGAAACAAATATTTGGGGGTTTGTGGAGTGCAATAAGAATTTTAGTATTTTCGGTAGAAGCAGTGGTTGTTATTTTGTTCGAGTGACTTCTCGAGTATCTTTGCTGGTATCAAAGGAATTGTTGAATCGATAGAACCGTCTGATAAGGGCAAACGTCACGAATTTTAGGTTGACTAGGTACTCGGTGTGGTATTTTCGACCCAAGGGTTTTTGATCGACTTGATCTCTCCGCTCGTAGGTACGCAACTATTTTGGTGTGTAGAAGATCTATGGGATTTGGAGCAGGGCTTGAGTAGGTTTCGAAAATAACTGTTTCAAACTGTTATATAAAGATTCTGACTGAAAGAGTTATGAAGAACTTTTATTCGGAATAACCGCTATAAAGAACCTAAATATCAGACTATATAAGTATAAGTTATGGTTCCTATATAGCTCTATAACTTTTAATTTTTTGGGTTCTATAACTTTTATTTTTTGGGTTCTATAACTTTTATTCTTTAGGTTTTTAAACAATTTGGTTACACAGAGTAATCTATAGTTGTAATATGTTGTGATCTCATTTACTGTAAAATTCTGTACAATCGTTACAAGAATCGGTTCTATAACCGCTCTGTAACTTATTTAGAACCTAAAAAATAAAAGTTATAGAACCTAAAAAATAAAAGTTATACAGCTATATAGGAACAGTAACTTATACTTGTATAGTCTGATACTTAGGTTCTTTATAACGGTTCTTCCGAATAAAGGTTCTTCATAAATCTTTCAAGAACCGAAATCGTTATAATAACGGTTTCAAGCCCTGATTTGGAGTTTGGGATAATGCGTTCTTCGAGAGAAGGGATCGATGGAAGCTTGTAGCCCCTCCTCCGCTGCCCACCCTGGCACTTAGGATATCCTAGGGGCGAACTTCTGCTTTCTACGCTGGTTCCTTTCACTACAGTCACTATGCGCCTTGCACTCCGATTCTGATAGCCCTAGATTCGCGCAGTGTGGGAAAGAACACACGATTTCCATGAGTAAGGGGGATTCAGGATTGAACTGCACTTGCAGCGTCGACTTTAAATTCTTAATCAGGCTTCTATGAGGAGTCGAATGATTTTCTGTTTTCCCTTGCACTAGCGACAATGCCGGTTCCTGGAATGCCGCATGTAGGTGGCGATTGCACAGGGTGTGCAAAAGGAAAAGTGTGGATTCAAAGACGAACCAGAAAAAAATTACAGTACAGAATTTCTCTGAAGGCAGAACATTTCTTAGATGCATTTTGCCTGACCTAATTAGCCACAACTTAAGGGGGGAGCAAACTACGTAATGAATCTTTTTTTTTAAACTTCCAGGACTTTTTATTGGATATTTAAGTTTTACGAATATCTTTTTTTAAATTTATTTAAAGCATATTTACAAACTGTACTGGACCAGTAACTTAGGGCTTCAAGAAATTCCCGCTGACAAAAAACCAAAAAGTTTTATAAACTATATTCTCGACTGCAACTATGGCAGGCATATCAGTATGTAGTTTTTAAAACATTTGGGTTTGTTGATTTAGGAAGCACCGTTTCGTCGGTTTGCAGCGCAGAGTTACCTACTGGTCCTGCGCAGCTTGTAAATTTGCTTTAAATAAATTTAAAAAAAGATATTCGCAAAACTTAGATATCCAATAACAAGTCCTGAAAGTTTAAAAAAAATTCATTGGGTAGTTTGCTTTTAATAAATTTCCAAAGATAATTTCTCTGAAAGAACCCTGACAATATTTGAATCTCCATGGCCCACACGAACACCGTTCTGCCAGTTCCCATCGATCCAACCGAGCAAATTCATTGAAACCCCCGCTCGATACCTCTGCTCACACCCCGTACATAGGATTGCGTTGTAGGCAGGGACGTTCCGCGGTCGCAAGCGCAATTTACGTCTGTCTTTACGATCGATGCTTTCAGAGGGAAAAGGCGTCGAACAAAACGAACAAGTGTTTCTCTTTGCGGTGCAGTTTGCAGATTGATTGATAGATCGATCGGCTTGCGTCACGGCTTATTTTAACCGCACCGTGTTCTTTATGCGCCTACTATTTCAAGACTCCGTGCCAAAAGCTGAGGGCCCGCGTGGAAAAGTGTTTCCCACGTTGCCCGAGTCCACTTGTCAACATCGGAGCGTGAGATTTCTTAGCAGGCGCGATCCTTTACTTTCTCGCTACAGTCCGCATCGATAAGACGACTGTTCGTTAGTAAAGTCACTGATAGCGCAAGCACTCGGTATCGGCGCTGCAAGCTGATCCACTGCGATTCCACGCGCTCGAAAAGTGGGTCGTGCTAATGTGAATTACAGTCATCAGCTGTAACACCGCTATATCATTCTTTGGACAGAATCAGTACGGGCTAATGAAGTCGCTCTATCTGGGAGCAGTAATTAATATCATTGGCGGTAGCTTGATCCCGTTTTGCACTAATCTTCCGCCGCGGGGCAGGCTCTGCATTGAATAGGATTGAATTTCTAGAATTAGAAGCGGTAAATCATGAAACATTAACTTATTCTTAAGCGTTAAACGTTTCCGTAGCACCTGGCCGCCTCCTCTTTGGAAGGGAAATTTACGTAATTGGAACAGGATGGATAGGTAAACTCAGACTCGCGTTGGAAGCGACGATACAGCCTGATCGCACTCGCTGGAACCGAACTGTTGGCAGGTGCAGTTGCAACTGTCGGCCGGCGTGCACCAACCGTCCACTCGTTATACGGGGTGTAGGAATGATAATGACCGTGGTTTCAGAACGGTGGAGAATTATATAAGAATTCTCCTAGAAAATTCATCTTGATCAGAAACTTGGAGCCTCGGTTCCTTCTTCATCCTCCCAAACTCTTCCCACCAAAAGGGTAAACAATTCTAAAAGCACTCCTTACCGCGAGCCCACAGTTTCTCTGCAAAAAAAATCATTTAAATTCTACCCAAAGCAAGTGGAGTAATCGCTCCATCCCCAGAGGCAACTCTGCGCCCTCTAATTGCGCAAAACCTCAACAATCCAACGCTACGAAATGCTTTCACGTCTCTTCGCGAATTACCCTCGAATCTTCTGATCAGGCGACGCTTCGTGACACATTCTCCCGGCGAATTTCCCGATCCAATCCAGGTGTATAGTCATTCGTGAAAGCCGGTGACCAGCACTTTCACCCTGGCCGGTGCGGGTCAGCCGGACGTTTCGTGGCTTCTGCCATTCTTTCCCGCCGCTGTGAAAGACCGTTGGGCCGTGCCAGGGACTTGGTCGAAGTGCACACTTGGTGTGAGGTACTTGGCAGCCCCGCGGTTGTACACAGCCGGCTCGAGGCAGATGGGGAAGAGAGCACAGGGAGGGGGGAGAGAGAGAGGAGAGAGAGAGAGAGAGAGATCGTATTGGACGTTGACCCGCGTGGTTCAACTGTTGCTCCCATTCGTGCATCCGGGAGAACGCGTGTTGGAAGGCCTAGCCTAGAGGGATCCCGATGATAGAGGAGTCCTCTGTTAGATAGGTCCGACGGCCATCTCCGCTTCTTCCTTGATAACAGCGATAAGTGGAATATGTAGGTCGGACGCGTTACGGCGGACTTTTTCCCCCGACGAATTTCCCAGCCGCGTTCTACTTCGTTTAATCGTGCATTCCTGTCAGTTTTGTTTTCTTTGGCCCGAGAGGATTATTGTCTCGACGAACAGGGTTAGGAAGCTGAATTTCACTGCTAACCCAGACCGTCGAATGGGGTGACTTTCACCACGAAACTAGATTTCGAAACAAAGTGCTTCGGAGAGCTTTAATTGCCCGCTTCAAGATTCAGTTTATAATAATACGTGCCGTACAGTAGGTGCCAGAGGAATTTGTTTTAAAATCTAGTTTTTTTTTTATCAAAGCCACCCTATTTTACGGTACACGTTGATCGATAAGAGGGTGCGTGTAACTGGTCAGTACCAAGGTGTACCCGCGTAATGCACTTATATTCTTCAAAATTCCATCTTCAAAGCTGATGGTCTCGAGGGGGTGCAGTTGAATCCACCCCAAATTCAACTAAACGAGAGTGGAGATATATTTGAAAGGACGTTGACGAATGCACGCTGGCGTGCAGATATCAAAGCAGCCTTTCCGCCGAACACTTTTCAAGCGAATCATCCCTTCAGGCTTACACGCATAGCTTCTCCGTGGAAGGGTCGAGACGGAGGAAACTACCGTACCATCGTAACACCCCAGCTACTATCCACGGCAACCTGTCACTCTCGCCAATGGCGTTCCGCCGACGCCGGTAGCGAGCCGGTACGCGGGCGCCGCGGCGCCAGCGTCGCCTCATCCCTTCTCTCCTCGTTTCATCCGCCCAGGCGGTGTTCTCTGGCAAACCACGTCCTGGGTGTGGTTGGAGACCGTGTCGGAGCTCGTGTCCACTTTCGAGCTCACCTATTCCGCCTCCTCCCTGACTTTATCACCGTAGCGCTCCGCGGGCTCACCCCTTGCCGCGCTCGGGGTTCAGCGCGAGGGGGGGTGAAGTAGTAGTTGGCGAAATTACGGCGACGCCGTGGACTCGGTCGCGTGTGTACACCCTAGTAGCGAGCAACAGACGAATGGAACGAAAGAGAGTGAGAGGGTGGGGTGGCAGCACCGCCGACAGGGGGTAGTAAGCACGAGCGTCAGAGAGAGAGAGAGAGGGGGGGAGAGAGAGACGGACACGAGTGGGGCGAGCCGCCACCACCACCGACTGTTCATCGATTCTTTGCTTCGACGGTTCTCTCTGTGAACGCGGCATGAACAGAGAACGCTCGCCGATGGCCGCGTTTCGCCGGTCCTGCGTGTGCGTGCCCGCGCCTCTTCCCTGCTAGAGCGCTGCTCCTTCGCGATTTCCACCTGGGAGCGTCGCACAGGCTGCACGGATCCCGCACGAGAAACCACCTGGCGCTGGAGCACTGCCTCATAGGGGTTCGACAAGCATCCACGCAGGGAGGTTATGTTCCTTCGAGATCCATGACGCTTTGACAAGAGTGGAAGACGGACGGAGCGCGTAAGTGGCGGACGCTACCCTCCTTCGATCCTCCCCTGCTTCGATGGATTCCCTCGCGAGCGTCGCGCGAGCTCGTACGTACCGTAGTGCCGAGGGCAAGTTGTGTCGCAGCACGGTTAACCTGTGGGGGAAACGGATGGTCGTGGGAGTTTAAGGTACGCGAAGTGATGGAAAGAGCTCCGGGTCATTCCGTGCAGTTCTCGGGCACTCGCACCTCGAGGACGCTGTAGGAGGACTTTCGGCTCGCCATTCGAGTGTCTACGGGTACTACCTGTGGTCACATTCAGCTACTAGACAGAGGTCTGAAGAAGCGGAGTGGTTTTAAGTACTGTTACCGGCGCGGTGGTTTCAGAGGTGAGAATATCTTCGCGAGTAGAGAGTGTTTTTCGTCGAGGGCTGGCCCAGTTAACGGCGCTGTGGCCGGAGAATTTCATGGGTGGTGTATCTGTTTGCGATGGTCAGGCGATCGTTTCTGGCGAGACACCCGGTATCGTACACGGTTTCGTGGTCGCTCATGCGCCGAATGATCTTGTGTCGGTTCCGGAAAATGAGAACATCTTCCGTCAGATCGACAACCCTCGGATTTCCCGGGTTGTGAGACCTTTTGGAGGTGAAGGACGCTCGTTGCCACCGAATTCCGATGCGAGCTGAAAAATCCACCGTGTAGAGAAACGGTCGGCTACGTATGTGCAACGTTCCCGTAGGCCACACAGGTAGCAATCAGAAATAAAGCTCGGTAGCAAAGAAAGATCGCGGGTTTGGTGCGGTAAAGTTTTCCGAAGATTGGGTAGAACACTCTGGGATTCAGGTGCGTAGGCGTGATTCGAGGAGCGTCTTCTGTCTGCTGGAGTTAGCCAAGGCTAGAGAATTGTATTTAGGGAGTCGATTTCCGTGGGAACTGTACGGTGGAAGATTAATGACGCTCTGTTAATGCGAAAACGAAAAAAAATACGCTGTCCATGACACCAATGTGTCCAGTCGGATGAAAATAGAACAATAAAAACGTAATAGTGCACTGCGGCTCGTGTAACACGTACACCGAGTTGCTAAGATTATTGGCTACTTTTTTTAACATCTTATCTCCAAACACACTTCTAATGGAAGTATTAATTAAACCTCTAGGGGATTATCGAATAAGGTGTGACGAACTCTAGTTAATGATCCACCAGGAATTATTGAAAAATCATCTCTATAAAGTAAACGGCGTGAATCATAAATAGGCATTCCTGCCAAAGTCTCAAAGTCTCTAATAATACTATAAACCTCTTGCATCCATCATAATTCCGTCGCAGTGTATCCCATAGTGCATGATCAACTGAAAAGTTTCTTTCGAATTTAAACCCTCGTCCTTTATCAGCGCGACTCGAAGCAGATCTTTCACCCACAATTCCGTACGTGTCCTCATAACTCGGCGCCATAATTAAAACCTGACCCCTACCGCACATCCCACGTTCTTGATTACACCTAAACTCCTTCCTAGGTCCCAACGAATAAACACCCTGTCGATTTAGATAATTTGAATTTCAAATCACTCCACAATGTGCCCCCCCCCCCTTGAGATTCATTTTACTATGATAATTAACCAAACTGTACAGCCTGAGAAAAATGTGATTTGTGAATCTGTTGCAGGGGTGGCAACGGTCTCGCTAGGAGCTGTCGAAGCTGGCGCGAGGGGCGGGAGAGTCAGCGGTGGCCTGGCTCTGGTTCCGGTGGTAACGACGGAAACGGAAGCCGTGACAACAGCAGATCAGCGAGAAGGGCTGGGAGAAGCCGGTGGAACCTTCTGGAGGAGGGGACTCGATCTTCTTCTTCTTCTCGTTCTTCTTCCTCCTCTTGTTCCTGTTCCCGGTGGTGGAAAGCTCGAGGAGGAGCCCCGTTGGCCACCGAAAGAAGCATCGACGGCGTGACACTGGGCCCCGACCACTACCCTCGACAGGACCGACCTCATCCCTCGGACGTTCTAAGATTCGCCAGAGGCTGCATCACCTCCCCATCGCCCCTACACACCACCAGGCACCCGTATCCACCCTCGACGGGTGCTCGTGCGATCGGCGTATCAGCTAGGCAGGCACCATGAGCGAGCTCGAAACCCTTCGCCAGGAGGCGGATGCGCTGAAGAATGCCATTCGAGTAAGTTGGATATAGACCATTCGTTCCTAGATGCGTAGCGATGTTAAAGCTGCTCGGATGGGAATTTTAGTAGATTTGGTGAAACGCGTGCTGGCACTGGCCATGTATGGAGTGGTTTAGAAATCAGGGTTACAAGAATTTAGGGGTAACATGAGTTCAAGAGCCGCAAGTATTATCGAATACTAGCTTTTATTACTGGGCTTTGCCCGAAATTTAGATTCTGATTTTATATATTTTTTTTCTTGCGAAAATAGTCACATTTATCTGGATTAGCTAGGCATAATGAGCTGGGGCGCATGTATTGATGACCGCAGAGTTTACCGTTCGAAAGTTTTTAGGTGACAGACAAACGCACAAACACTTTCTGTTTTATATATTAAGATAATACAGAAGCCTCAGAAAACGTGTCAATCTTTTCAGACTTACACGATTCACTCAGAATACTTCGATTAGCACAACGAAGTCCGAAAAATAGTCAGTTTACTTGTCCAATAAAATCACTCGATTAGGCAATTCTCTATTCAGGTATTTGGAGTAACTGAATGTTTCAGAATACGCAGTATAAATTGCGTTAAGCATGATTCGCCCGCGTTTCATCAACCTACGCGGAATATCATATCGGTCTAGAGTTTCCTGTTAACGAATTATCTCGAAACCGTAAACGATAGCGTCTTCCGATAGCAGTGGGCGGTGACTCGTTCGATGTTACTCCACCATTTCGCGCGATCCTGGATCCCTATAGATTTCCCCAGTAATTTGGCCGATGTATCCTCGGCTACGCGGACCAGGTCATCGCTAGGACTCTAGAACACCATTGCGCGCTCTCGTTTGCCCACGATCTCTGGAAGCATCGGGGACAAAGCAACAGTTCTACGTGCAACAGCGGGTGCGCATTGTCTTAAAAGAAACAAGCACGCAGTCCGTGCTTCGGTTCGAAGTGCACTTGGCATTAAACAAACGCGCTCCATTCTACCCCCTAACGAGTCAGCGATTTTTTTTGTTTTTCTCGCGCTCGACCCCAAAAGGGAGAAGCAGGGGTTGGAGACAAGCACGGAAACATTACACCGAAAATTCCTCCCCGTGCCTCCCGTAAAACCTCCTTACCACAACGAATGTTCGTTTCATTCATCGATCAATATTCGATATCGCGCTAGAAGCCCTCCCTATAAATAGTATCACGAGATCGGCCGCGCTATCTGCTACGAATCTTCTTAAAATTCGCCCGCCCGTTCCTGGCCGTAGAATCGAACCACCAAAGTGTGATTCGCGCACCAACTTTCTCACCCTTATAACGGTGAATAAAACCCTAAATTCGACGGATTTTCGATTAAATTCGTTTTATCGAAGTGCTCATTCCGCCGTCTGGTTGATCGCTGGCTGATCACTGGATGGAATCAGAAGTCAGAGGGAATTAGACGCGGCTGTTTGTTGGAAAAATCCTCGTCGAGGGTAATGGGCAGTGTTCCCTCTGTATATGGTGGAGGAACGGTGGAAGCCAGAGGTGGTAGAAGTGTGGTGTTGCGTGTGGTGGTGGTGGTGGTGGTGGTGGTGGTGGTAGGGCGCGGCATAACCGTCGCTTCTCTCTGATCAATACGCCACCGTCGCTCTCTCTCTCTCTCTCTCTCTCTCTCTCTCTCTCTCTCTCTCTCTCTGTCTTGTTCCTCTATCCGCGTGTTTTCTGTCTTTCCCCCTTCTTGCAACGTGCGTGAAATTAGACGCATCGCCGTGTGCCCACGATGAGTCGCGCGATAATGGGACGCGAAATTTTTTAATTCGCCGCTCTCCCTCCGCGTTCGACCCTAAAATTCGAGGTGCTTGTGTGCGAGCTCCAGAGAGTTCACAAGTGCCTCTCCGGAGACGTTAATTACTCCGTTTATCATCTTTCCGCGAATTAGAAATGCATCCTTTGAGAATGCGAACGAACCGTCCGGGGTTGCTTTCGAAAGGTCAATCCCAGAGAGCTCAGCAACCCTCGACAATCGGATTTGCAGATCGCGGAGTTTCTCTTCTGGGCCCCCTGTAATGTTACGGAATTCTCGACGTTTCCTTTATTTCATCCGACCTTTCCAGGCTCGTGCACGCGCGGCTCGAGCGAAATTTTTACGCGAAGCGCATTGATCGACTGGGGTGCATGAACATTTCGAAAATGATACTTCGGTGGAACGGCTGATGTGAAAGTATCGACCTTTGAAATGCTTCTTTGGCACGAGCAGCGGGATCTTTTAAATCCAACGATTTATAGAGGAGGTCGAGAAACTCGGTGACGGATGTTCGCAAGTGTTCTCCAACGAATGTTTTTCTGATTCTCTGTTTTCCAGGATGCCAGGAAAGCAGCGTGCGACACGACGCTGGTCCAGGCCACGTCGGGCATGGAACCCATCGGTCGAATACAGATGCGCACGAGACGCACCCTCCGCGGTCACTTAGCCAAGATTTACGCGATGCACTGGGGCAGTGACTCAAGGTAGCCGGTCGCATGGGTCCTCGATAGCCGTCCCCGGCGTCGCAGGAAATTATGAACCTCTTGTTCCGTTTGGCCAACAGGAACCTAGTATCGGCGTCGCAGGATGGGAAGCTGATCGTGTGGGACAGTTACACCACCAACAAAGTTCACGCGATCCCGTTGCGCTCCTCGTGGGTGATGACCTGTGCGTACGCGCCGTCAGGCAGTTACGTGGCCTGCGGTGGGCTGGATAACATTTGCTCCATCTATAGCCTTAAAACCAGGGAAGGGAACGTGAGAGTCAGCAGAGAGCTACCAGGCCACACTGGATACCTGTCGTGCTGTCGATTCTATAACGACAACCAGATCGTCACCAGTTCCGGTGACATGACTTGGTAAGAAGCACTCGATTCCCATCGTAACCGCGATAACTCTCCGCCGAACGTAGCTGCCATGGCAGAGCCTCCATTATCCGCGCTGGATTCGTGCGAATTCTCTCCGAGGTCACGACTACAACAAAAGTTACGCAGAACTATCGTGATAAGAAAAGTAACGTCCTCTCCCGTTTCGGTTGCCAGTACGTTCAGGTAGTGGAGGCTTCGCTGCAGTTCTATATCCAATTACCCTCCAATAGAACCCGAGAGCAGTGAGAATGATTCCCTTGTGGCTCTGGTACCCTGTAGGCACAGTAACGAAGCCTAATGTGAATGTATAATAAAAGTGCACCCCAAGTTCCCACCCTGTCCCCTGATTCCTCGTGGTGTTCGCCCTCCTGCTGGTAACTATATCGTCTGTGTATAAAGAGTATGTATATACGAGTCACGTCGCAATGTGGTGCTGTGTTTCTTTCCCGACCAGTGCCCTGTGGGACATAGAAACTGGCCAACAGTGCACATCCTTCATCGGGCACACAGGCGACGTGATGTCCTTATCCTTGTCGCCAGACATGCGCACCTTCGTATCCGGTGCGTGTGACGCGAGCGCGAAACTCTGGGACATCCGCGAGGGATCTTGCAAGCAGACCTTCCCGGGCCACGAGAGTGACATAAACGCCGTCACGGTAAGAGCCGTTTTTATTCGCTTCTTATTTCTGACTGATGAACGGCACGCTCTTCCGTTAGAGGCTGATTATTGATGATATCAACGAGGATTCTAGTTACCATTTCAGAGCTCTGGGCCTGAGATATCAATACAGTGTTTTGATTCTTCGACTAATCAATTAGGAATCGAGATCAATGGTCAACCGTAAGGCTTGTGCGATTATCAGAGTGTCTTCAACCTTCTGATGAAGCTGCACTACTGATAAAGAGGTCAAGGTATTGTTTTACACGGAGAGAATTTCCGTTTAGAATCCTCTGCTAGCTGCAACTCGAGTTGTGTAAGGGTAACTCTCAGGTCATAACACGGAGGAGCAGTTTGTAAACCTATATGCTTCGAATTTGGATCGATGAGTAGTATATTTCCGATTAGGTGTAGTTTCTTTGACTTTCATTGAATTTAAGTGGTTTTCAATCGACTTATGAGTTGGCCATTATCTCTCGCTGCTCGACGAAGGAGGCTGGAGGACCACTTGTGTCGGACAGGGGATCCGCGAAGTTTGACAGAGCGCAGTATATGAGACGGTTCTCGTTTTCGTCATGCACAGTTCTTCCCGAATGGATTCGCTTTCGCGACGGGCTCGGACGACGCGACTTGCAGACTCTTCGACATCAGGGCGGATCAGGAGCTGGCGATGTACAGCCACGACAATATTATCTGCGGCATCACGAGCGTGGCGTTCAGCAAGAGCGGCAGATTACTGCTGGCCGGCTACGACGACTTCAACTGCAACGTCTGGGATTCCATGAAGGCCGAGCGAGCTGGTGCGTTGTCGCTCTGCTTAGCCACCCTCTTTTTCAAGAGAGAAGAGAAATTCTCCACCAAGCCCTTCTCTCTACCCTCTGATCCCTTCTGGACCTCTGTGCACGCTACCATCGCCCTTGTTTTGGTCTTAAAACCGTACTGTTCAAGGATGATCTTACTTTGCTTCCTTCGCTTCTTTGAAATTTGCACGTGACCCTTTCGCTTGAAAATCGAAACCTGCTTTAACCATCTTCCCCTACGTTTCTGCTAATTCGCTCGCGGCGCCTTGAGAGACTTGACTTCCAGGCATGCTATCCCCGAGATCCAGTCAAGGGGGTGAAATACGGGCGTTCTCGAGGTGTTCGACATTTATTTTCCAGGGATCCTCGCCGGCCACGATAATCGCGTGTCCTGCTTGGGCGTGACGGAGGACGGCATGGCGGTAGCGACAGGCTCCTGGGACTCGTTCCTGCGTATTTGGAACTAACTTGGGGTCCACCCCAAGACGTTCCTCCAAAGAACCAACTGCAGCCAACCAGCGTACAGTATAAGCATTAAGTACCACCACTTGACCACCGATGCCGGCGTGTCCGTATCCTCTATGGAGGCGAACTACTCGCCAGGTTCACCGGAGTTGACGTTGATCAGGAAGTTTGGGCAACCGTTAGACGAGAACATCATCAACAGCAGCGGCGGCGGCGGCAGCAGCAAGAGCAAGAGCAGCGGCAACAGCAGTGAATTTAAGAACGTTTTGGGTTGTGGTGGTAAAAAAGACTACCGGAGGCGAGTCGTCGATATGACCTGGCGACGCGGCGGCAAGGTCGGCGATAAAATCACACGCGAATACCAGCGCTTCTAGTATGATACACGACACGTACGTATCGCCCGTTCGACTCTCGAACGTGGAAAAAAAAGGGGGAATCGGTCGAGGGCGAAGCGTGGGCGGGAAGGAAGGGAACGGCAGAACGGAGAGGAGCACCAAGGCCCTTGGCCGCCAAAGCTCTCCGGTGCCGTGTGCGCGCACTTCCTTTTTTTCTCCTCCGTGCTCTCTCGAGGAGCGCTCTCACGCTCGGCGGCTGAGCCTCCGAAAGGCGCGTGCCGCGTGTCGCGCACCACCCCCGAATAGCTTCTCCACGAAGATCTTCCCACCTCGATGGCTGGCACCCAGGAAATCGATCGCGCGAGACCCCACCGCCGCTGCTCCATCGCGGAGGCCTCGGTGTTGCCGGTCGTCGTAGGTGCTTTCATTCTGAACGAGCAAGGCTCCAGGAGCGTTCCACTGCCGGTGTAGCCGCCAACACACCCGCGGCCAGCTGCTGACGGCGGTTCACATTAACGGTCGTGCTCTTTTTTTTTTATCGGCATGCACGAGGCGGCAGCAGGCAACAGCCATGGCGAGACGCGAGAAAAGAGCGGGGAGAAAGATCGAACGAACACGTAGCCCCGGCCACGGGAAGCAACGCACGATCCTGGAAACTATATATACATGTATATGTAATACGTAATGTCGACGAGCAGCAGCCAAGGTTACGATAATCTCTCATATTGCATTCAAACCTACACGCACACCGTACGCACGTGTATTAATACGTACATAGAGAATTACATAAATACATCTGCACACGAACGCGGAATACGCGTAAGAACAAACGGGAGGCGTCCGCCATTGAGCACGTACCGACGGGTCATCCATGAG
The DNA here is from genome assembly GCF_050908995.1 of Andrena cerasifolii. Taxonomy (NCBI): domain Eukaryota; kingdom Metazoa; phylum Arthropoda; class Insecta; order Hymenoptera; family Andrenidae; genus Andrena; species Andrena cerasifolii. The sequence goes on from NC_135129.1 coordinate 10,772,947, forward strand.
CCCCCGACATATAAATCATTTGTATCTCTGATCGTATTAATTTCTTCCGTTTCTTTGTATATATATATATAGAAAGAAATATGTATATTTATATATATATTTCTTTCTTTGAATATTCGATTCTTCTGATCGGTTCTCTTTTCTTTTTTTTTTTGGTAAATTTTATCCTCTTACCGGCCGGTTCAGTCAAACAGGCGGAGGGGGAGGGGGAAAGATCGTTTGCTTGTGACTGATATCCGCCGTGATTGCATTAACAATTTTCGATTAGTCCTTTTATATATATACACATATACATAGATGTATCGTTATTTATTTTGTATAGACCTCTGATACATAGAACACCTCTTACACGTTCTTGTTTCTCGAGAAGTTGAGTGAATGTTCGTTCGGGTCAAATATGAGATTGTCGGAGAGCGAGCGAGTTCTCGGGCGCGCAAGAATTATCGAAAGACCTCGAGGCCGCGGTCAATCCGATCGGAAGTAAGAGACCCGTACGGGAACAAACGGGGCGAGAGGAAAGAAAGAGTAATAACGGCGACGATACTCCTGAGCTGTTCTTTCGGCCGATCGTTACGCAGCTTCCGCCGGAATTCGGATCGTGAAATGACATCGTTGAGAGAGAGAAAAGCCAAGGAAAGAGAGAATAACGAGTCGAGGAAAGGAAATGGACAGAAATAGAAAGAGGGAAACGGATAAACGCTAAATTCTGTGTATTTCGCCTCGCCGCGGGTCTATGCACGCACGCGGGGGACCAGCATAAAAGTACGAAGTGACGGGAATATTTAATGTAACGTGTAATCGTTTAGTTTGTAGCCTCTACTCCCCGATTCCTCTAGATAGAAGCAGCGAGACCGAGAAGAGTTCCTCCTAACTCTAGTGTATGTCGGTCCAGCACTGAAGAAGCCCTCGGACGCGCGAGGAAGGGACGAACGCGTTCTCGATGAAAGATCGGTATATATATACATATATGTATATATATATACATATATATACATATATATCGCCCTAGAAGTTCCTTTGAAATAGGACCCAAAGAATCACGGATCGCGAAGCTAACCGGATCGCGAGACCAAACTCTCTCTCTCATCTTCCGTCGTTCTTTCGCCCCACATCATTTCTGTCTCCTCAGCTTCTCCCACGTCTCCCGGGATTTTTATTTCTCAACACCGACTGTTTCGTGTTTGATCGTGTTTTTTACGTCCCCCTCCCCCCGGTCCATCTCGTCTGCATCCTCCTCACTTTCTGGTTCCTATCATTGCCCCTCACACCCACCACTATTCACCTCATTGAATCTATCCTCTTTTTCGTCGGAAAAAAAATGAAATAGGTGTTTAAACTGTGTATGCATTTAAAGTAATAATATTAATGATAATGTTTAATATTACTATTAATGATGATTGTAATTTATAATTATTAATATTTAATATATAAGTATCTAAGGAGATAACGGTGGATCCACTTGTTCAGTACCGCAGGATTACGGTCCAACATCGCTTTCCGGCGACCACGCTGCCATATCGGGTCTTCTTCACCGAAGCACCTCTTCAGTTTTCCGACAGCGTTCTTCATCCTCCTCTTCTGCTTTCTTTCTTCCCGCCGCACTAGCCTGTCGCATTCTGTTTGCATCTCCTTGCCTCCTTTTAGTCGCGAAACCTCCGTTGTTGCCGTTCGTTACGGTCTCGAGTACTCTGATGCGGATTTAATTTATTCATTTCGGGTATATTGGGAGGGGGCTGGTCGGTGAGGAAAGGAGAAGCGTGGCTTCCGGAACGCGAGAAAAGCAACACAGTCACTCTCCCTAACCGAACGAGCGCATAATCTGGCCGAGAGGACTCTGGTTAAGGGGAGAGCCAAGGAATCTCTGATGAGTTTCCAAAGATGTTAATTCTACGTCGTGGTAAACGAGATGACGGGAGAACACATTCTCGAACGGCAACGTCGTTTATAATCGGTTTTTTGATAAATAACTCTTTTTCGAACTAATCTCGCTTATCGTCAGAAACAACACGCCCTCGTATCATCCAGCGACCAATTAGGCAGAAATGGAAAGAAGAACGATCTTTTCACCGCGCTAGCAAATCCACACCTCCCTCCAGAGCCTTCTTCCTTCGATTTTTCTTTTTTAAAAGAAAGAACTAAACAGCCGCGCGCTTCATCCCTCCCCCTTTTTCACGGTGTAATCGAAACAGTGTTCAAAGACGAAGGAAGAAGGATGCTTAGAGAAAAGAGAGAAAAATATATATATATATATATATGGAAACAGATCTGTGCTTTTTGTATTTCCGCGATTCTGTGGCCTCCCTCGATAGGGGGCTTCTCGTTTTTGTATTTCGAAGCCTCGAGCCACCGAAGCAATATGATTTCTTATTCTTTGTACGAATGTTAAAAAATATATATATATATATATATATATATACCGTCGACGAGTAGTAACGCAAAAGTGAAATTAACGATTCGTCAAGCCTCTAGTCACAGTAAGGCGCGCGCGAGAGAAGAGCAACCAAAATGGGAAAAGGGAAGGGCACACGCGGAACAGCGAGCTTTGTTTCTTTATCCTTTTTTCTCTCTCTCTCCAATTTTCATCTTCGTTCTTTTTCTTTTCGTTTTCGAGCATTTCCCTTGCCCCTCGAGGGACAAGAAACCGACGGCTGTTTCCCTTTTTCGAAACACACGACATTACCGAATCGATTGCGACGCATCGACAAGAGAGATGACGGCGAGAGAAACAAGAGAAAGGGATATATCGGCGTTTTGTTTTCTTTCGTTTGGAAATCGTACGAGTATAAGGTGAATAAAAGTACTTGGAAAAACAAAGGCACACGATACGTGGCGTTTTCGTTATTTTTTTACCGCTTCGCCGATTCTCACCGGCCGCCCAGCGCTTTCTCGATCTTTTCCCCCGTTCGATCGCGGAGAGAAGGGGGTTGCGGTCTCTTCTTGGGTCCTATTTCAACGCGGTGATCGACGGGTCGCGTCAGCTAAGGGGACGAAACTGAACGGGACACGGCGAGACGTACTAATTTTGGTAACTCCTTTTACGATGGACGGCGAGGAGCCATCAGGAATACTGCCTCTTTCGAGTAACGAGCAACTATTAACATATACGATATACACAATATACATATAGCACGTGTGTATTATTATACATAATGGGACATTTGAATAACGAACGTGACACGAGCGACGACGGAGAGAGTCGAGAACCGGAGGAGGATGTAACCGAAGGGCGAAACCCATGACCCCCCCGCCCGAAGAAAAAAACCTACAAGAAACAAAACCCGAAGACGCAGATGGACACGTCTTCGCTGTTAAACGATAGATAGTTACGAGAATTTCATCACTTTTTTATATATAAAAGCATATATGTATATGTATAGATGACAACAATAATAACGATAAATTGTTATCGACGGTTAGACTATAGCTCGTCTCGAGTAATCATCCTTCGTGGACCGTTGCTCTGGCGCAGCAACCAGTGTCCGCAAGCTCCCGCGTTTTTATCGCCCTCCTGAACGTAGATCGCGTAGCCCGTGTTCTCCCGTCGAAGAGCGCCACGGATATCTCAAAGGGCTCGACGGTGATTCTTTGTCCTTGCGACGCGTTTCGAGCCCCGTGGATCGCCCCCTCGTCGTTACCGCTCGGAGGACGCAACGCGGCAGAGGATCGTGAATTTAATAAGAATCACTAAGGATGTCGAAGAAACCATCTCGTGGGAGGGGGGGAGGTGCGAAGACAGTGGGAGAACAAGACAAGAGGAAGAGGCACCGAACAGACCGTGGTCTCCGAACGATTCCTCGAAGATGGGGCATCCTGGAGGCAGCGGGAGTGTATTCGAGGGATCCTGATCAAGGATATCGATCGACGAATGCGTCGCGCGAACACCTAAGTAGGCATCGCCATATCCTGTGTACCATCTCACCCAGGAGAATCGCGAGCAGATTTTTCATTCGGGAGAAAAGTCGCTGGAGATCGTTCTGTTCTTCATTGCGTTCCTCTTTTTCCACCTCCTTGCTAGAGCGTACCAAACACCCCTCGGTTTGTCACGAAGAACGCACACGCTGACACACGTACACGCTGTATTCTTCTCATCGACGCACGAGGGAAGCAAATCCCGCGCGCGCAAAACGCCACAGGGAAGAGGAGTCTTGGAATTATCGCGCCCGATCGTCGAATTCATGATATTCGACCCCAATCGATTCTTCTGCGACCCCGTTAATTAATCACGCGCGAGATATTAAATTTGAAGGTGATGGTGAAACATCGACGGGTTAATGCGCGTGTTATGCATCCTATTACTGACTGAACAAAATCAATTGCCTCCTCGAGGGTGCGGTCCTCTGCGGGATCATGTTTTCTGCCCCCGGGACGCGGTGGATGGGGAAAGAAATTTTAAAACCGTATTTTGCTGAATCTCGCCCATTACGCTACAAACAGAAAGAAACAACAACCATGTATTAATCTAACACAAGCTGATAGTGTAATAAAGACGTACTATTATTATTATTATAAAAGAGCCTTGAATGAATCAAGGGATGAAGCGGAGAGGATCTGACGTCTCGCTGGCCACGAGGAACCAGTCGATTTTGTCCAGATTACTGCCCTCTTTAGTTAAAATGTCCTCTCTAACAGTTTGAAAGAACCGAGAAAACTGAAGTTTTATTACTTACTTTGTACCGTCTCTTATTTTCCTTCATTCAAATTGAAACATGTCATTATTTCGTAACAGCCTAATATAATTTTTTGTAATATATGTACCTGTGGGTGATGTATAATTAACGTACCAATTAATTAATTGTTTTAGATAGGATATTATAACCATTTGGAAAGAAGTTACATACGTTAGACTGTTTATAATTCTTTACGAAGCGCATAGAGTTTCCTAACTTTACTTAAAAGGTAAAGGACGCGCGGAACTTGAAATATTTCAGCATATCTTAAAAAATGAAAAAAGTGCTGGATACGACGGTTTAACTAAGGAGGGCAGATTAGGTATAGACAGATCCATTTAGCCACACATTCATTGTTTATCTTAAGATTTTAACGCTGTTCACCAGATAACGTTTTTCGCGACGATCGTCCTCGTACGAGGGTCGAGAGCACATTGTGCAACGATTTCGTTCGACGTCTGTCTTCGAGAGATCCTCGAAAGGAATGGGAAGGGAAGGGCCGATGGAGTAGGGAACGCGAATCTTTAGCGCATTCTTCTTCGAACCCTCCTCGCTGCCAAGCGATCACTGATTCGTGCTCAAACGCGCGACACCTTTTGAAAATCCCGACGTTTCGTCGGGACTGCGTCGACGCGTTCCTTTCACTCGAAACATTTCACGTGCTTCGCGAAATCTAGTGAAGCCTCCAGGGCATAGATACATATAGACGGAGCAGAAGCTGGGACTATCGGCGAGGGGAAAAGGCTGAGGTTCAGATACAGGCACGTCGGGTCAGCTTCGGATGCATTCGGCATGTCGAACCACCGAGTTACCCGATTTACCTGTATCGCGAACCTTGCAACCCCCTCAGCTTACGCTCCGTCTATATATGTCTATGCTCCAGGGAGTGATCGCGATATAACCGCAGCATTTCTGTCTCTTTATTTTTCACAGTTTCTTTCTCTGTCTACTTCCGCTTTCGCCAAAAAAGCCGGCAACCAATCAGCGACGATACAGGTTGTTCCGATCGCACCCAGATAATCGCGGCGTTCGACGAGAGGAACGTTCGTGAGTTTCGCCCGCGAAGAGGAGAGACACTTCAACGCGTCCGCGGTATTGCAGGTACTACACGGTAGCACCGCGTACTTTTAATTTCCCCAGTCATCGAATTTGCAATCATGCCGACTGTGTCAAGTCCATTGACATCTTTGTTTTAGCCTGTCACATTCGGTACCATCAATTTTCTGCACCCCGGATTTTCATCCCTTCCTCGGTACCTCATTTCGAAACGCGCTAAGCACCATTCGCAAGCTTCTGCTACCCTGTGAACCTTGATCTCTTCAATTCTAAGCTGCATTACAGATCGCGCGAGAAGTTTCTCAAGAAACGTCGCTGTTTCGAGTTCTCCCCATTGATTCGCGGCCACGGAGTGGCGGCCCGACAGCGCGCTGCGCACATATCTTTGGGACGCATTTACATTGCATTACGCGTTTCGCCGCATCGTTTCCGGGACATTTCGTTGAACCTTGCGCACGCAGACGCGTGTCAACGCGCGAAGACAATCCTCCATCGAAGAAGAGACGCACACCGAAGGAGAAAAAGAAACGGACCCCCCTCCAAAAAAAAAAAAACAACAAAAAAGTGATATAAAATGATCGTAGCATAATGCAAAGGCGACATTCGCGGGGACCGTGAGAGGCTCGTTGCACTTGCGTCGGGCGACGCGAGAGGAACTGGTGCACGAGCCGCTTGCACTATCGTTGCACAATAAAAGCGGATCGACGCGCGAGCCGCACGCGCCGAACGCTCGTCTACAAAATAGGGAACAAGAAGTACGCGAAGAATCAACGAGACGTTATTTTTCTCGGACTGGAACAAAGAAGACTGACAAGCGCTCGAACGAGGAGCGGAGCTCGAAACTTTCGCAAGGAGTCTCGCCCCAGCAACCCCGGTTCTTTTCCCTCCGATTCGGCCCCGAACCCCTCGGACCCACAGCTCCCTTGCGTGATTGCAAATTCGAAGGGATCCCGCGCGGCTCCCCGTCAGAGCTTAACGCCTTTCCGTTCGCCACGGGCTGTTTCGAGGCGAGTCGCGATGCGAGATCTCCCACGAGGTCGCAGCCAAGCTTCCGGTTCGCGAGAGGAATCGAAGATTCCCGTACTCCCCCATCTACTAGCCCCCGACGAAGGGGGGTGGAGCTCGGAGCAGTGAATTTGCAAAAACTTTTTTCAGCTAATCGACGAATGTGTCACACGGAACTCTTTAATACTAACAAATGGTAGGAGTTAAGGTACACTCTCTCTCTCTCTCTCACTCTCTCTCTCTCTCTCTCTCTCTCTCTTTCTTTCTCTTTCTGTAACTATGTAAAGGCTGTCGCGCATCGATTAATCAATTAAGAACGGTGGCCGACCACGCGCTATAACAATATGATAATAAGCGAGGGCGAACCCGAAGGGGATGGCACTCACGGTGGCTGGGGAAGTCTTCGATCACGCGGCTCGAGTAACCGGGGCAGTGCCGAGATATCCCCAATCCACCTGTGGTCGATCGCAATGCTCCTCGAGGCACCCAGTACGGTCCAGAGGAAAATAACTTACAATTAGGGAGCAAGCGAATGCGTGCGTGTACAAAAAGCGAAACCGCTGCGACCGAGTAGTTCTGCGAGCGAGAGTGGACGTTCTGCCTGTTCCATGCCAGATGGAGAATGAATCTGTTGTGTACGTGTGCGTGCGACGGAAAAAATGGGTATTTATAAATCTATCGCTGTAACGATTACGGAGGGCAGAGCAGCGGGGCATAATGTATCTGTACGTTTCTTTACTTCCTGCGGCGTGCCAGAGAGCAGCAGTAAAGGTACACATAGTTCTTAAGAGCACGCGGATGAACGAGCAGGGCGAGCCATCGCGCGCGACGCGTACCGTGAATGGCATTAAGCGGTAAAGGGGAGTGGACGAGCGGATTGTGGAGAGAACAATGAATCGGTGCAAATGATTGAGAGAGGATTGCGAAAGAAGAGGGGGGGGGGGGAAAGATCGAGCTCGATGGGGCGCAAGGTAGCACTCCTTCGTCCCCGGTGTCATCCTATATAAACGTAATAAAGTGTCACGAGCTTTTTGCCAAGCTTTCGCCGCGGGGACGGCCGCGGAGTTCCGGTGTCCCCGCGGTTTAAACGACGGAAATGTGTAAGAACGTCAAAGACTATTGTTTCGTTTCGCAACGCAACCGATCGCCATTGTACATGATTACGGTTTAATTATTCTTACATATTAATTACGATTCACCGGATCATCCGCCATCATCGTTGTTATTATTATTATTATTATTATATAATTGATGTGAGTGTGGACAACAACAACAACAACAAATTGAACAAAATAAAGTGTACGTAGCAGAACTTCATAGTAGCGACGTTTACTATACTTCCACTCCGTTCACGTTAATCCTCCCGCGTGCGTTTCTGTTTCAGCTTTGCTGGCGATTATATGTATAAGAGCTTCGCGGCAGTCCCGCGCTCGATGCACCCTGAAACGTCGGAGGTGTCCAAGCTTGCGGAGAACGAACATCACCATCTCTGCGGGAGGAAGCTTGGCGCCTTTAGCTTGCAATTGAACTGACGATGAACTTTCTCGTGCACTGGAGAAATTACATGACAACGCGTTTATTTCAATAGTAGCGAAGGGAATACAGAGCTCCGCGCGTCGCAACTTACGTAACCTACGATACCTTATCTGCAATGAAATCATCTTTTAACAGGCACACGCGAAATCGACGATCTTCAACTCTCTCATCGATTTGAACATACTCGAATTAATTAACCAAGTACCATTCAGTTTTCTTGAACCACCTGCATCTCCAAACTTTTCCTCGCTTTCCCCGCATTATCCGCTTCTGCGTCTGAATGACCCCTTTGGCTTCCATCGCCACCGGTGATACGGCCCTCCGCAGCCCGTTCTATTTTCGCAGTTGCGTCTGCTTTCGCGTCGCCACCCTCCGAGACTCGTGTAACCAAATTCCCAGCCCCTGCCCCCAATTCACCCTTATCGACAGCCTCCACTTCCTGCGCAGAGTCCTCCTCCTTCATCAGCTCCATGAAGAATCTTCTGCTGTCGGTGAGTTGCTAAAAAGCAGACGTTCAACGTCAATGAAATCGTAGTAATGAAAAAGAAAACAGAAACGAATACAAAGGAAGTACAGATTGAAAGTCCAACGGTGTGCTTTCCACAACTAACCAGTTGCTGATTGCAGGTGGTGGATGGTCGATCGAGCAGCGGTTTCCCCTTGGCCATGGCTTCCCTGGAAAACTTCATCAGCTTGTCCGCCGATTTCTTAGCCCTCTCCATCTGCTCCTCGCTTTTCGGCGCGTTTATGCTCTTCAGTATCCTATCTTTCAACGCAGCGTTCATCGTCGGGTCCTCAGGGTCGACTGGCGGCGGCTCTTCAGGCTCCCCCTCTGTACCGTCCACGTTTGCCGGATTCTTTGCGATCACCTCGATCAACGGGCCGGTTTGTTTCTTCGTCGACTGTTTCGTCTCCCTTGGCGATAGAGCGTCGCGCCTCTTTCCCGCGGCGTCTGTTCTGCCGCCTTTCACGAAATCTGGTTCGATCAGCAGCTTCTTTCTTTCGTTCGTTCGGTCCAATTGATGGCAGAACTGTTCGCACATATCTATGACCTTTCCCATCGGCGAATCAAATTTCTCAGTAGCTTCGGATCCCTTGAAGAGCTGCACGATCGACGACTGGACGTCTGAAGCGAAATCAACAACTCAAAGCATAGCACAGTTCTCGAAGCTCGAAGGGAAAGGCTTATTTTATTATGTTTACCTTGGACGTCCGAAGCAGATTCTCCTCCGCGCGGACGTTCCCGCGACGAAGCCGGTCTCGCCAAGGAGTTCGCCAAGCTTCCGCAGAAAGGAGCAGGTGGAGGCGGCTTGGCAGAGCCGACAGTCGCGGCTGTGCAGGCGACGAATTCGTTGAAATTGCAGTTCGACATCCAATTCCCACCTGCAGTTCCTTGGTTATTTATCAAGTTCTCTATACACCTGTCGATCAGAGGCGACTCCTTCCTCGCGAACCTCTTCACCTCTTTCGTTAAATGCTCCCTGCACCTTGCGGACGCTTCGCTGATTGCCTTCGTGTCATTGCTCTCTTCAGGTTCCATTTCCTCGATCATGTGCGACTTTTTCCTGGCAACGCCCAGGCACTCGCAGTCGCACGTCCTTTTACACGATTTCGCGGAGTGATTCGATTTCCCAGCTTGCGACGCCATCGCCACCGCGTTCCAAGTCCGAGTCTCAGGACTCTCGTATTCTTTATGAAACATTTGCACTTGGACGCTCTCCGCAGCCCCGATGGGGCAGCACTCGGGCCTGTTCTCTTCTTGCGCGTTCGTGGTTTCCTTATCGGCTTCTGCTTTCCGATCAGAACACTTTGCTTCCTCGTGGATTGCCACCGGTTTCTCCTGAAGATTGATCACAGTCTCCACAGATTCGCTATCGGATTCATCGTCGGTGGAATTGACAGGCGTGACGTCGGAAGTCACTTCCACGATTTCTATTCGAACTGATTCTTGTTCAAGCTTCTCCTCGCTGCTCTCCAATATTGGAGTATCACTAGTCGATGGGGGTTCCTCGATGACAGAGGGATGATATCCCGGCGAATCTTCGCCAACCTCCTCGATCTCCTCTATGGTTAATAACTCGTGATAGCCGAGGGACTTTGACGTCTCAAGCTTCGCGTTCCTTCGACTATTGCATTCTAACTCGTTGAACAGTGAAGAAAACACGCCTGCGGAAGCTTCTGCTTGTTCTGGCTCGGTGGGCGCGGAATGTGTCGAGTTACCTTCGTCTTCCGCGTGGGTTTTCACATCTTGCAGGAGAAGCTTGGAATAGGTCTTCAGGTTTAACAAATCGTAGACTCCCTCGGTCTTTTCTTCCTGCGTACTGTTTTGCTCTGAAACTTTCTCCGACGTGTCTTCTTCAACGATTTCAATTTTCCCCAAATTTCCTCTCCCGAACTCCCCATTCTCCTTCTCCATCCGCCCCTTCGCCTCTTCATCCCTTCTCATCATGATCTCCTTCATCCTCAGCTTCCTCTCCTTCGTGCTCCACCATTTAAAATTGTCCTCCTTCTCGCCGGACATCGGACGTTCCTTCTCCTTACCCACATCATCCCCTTCAGCAGACCCAGGAGGACTTGCCTCCAGTCCATCACCCCAGAACCCTTTAACATCGCCGTTCTTGAAAACAATATTATTATCCTCGACGAACTTGTCCACGCCAGCGCAGAACTGTTTCATATCCTCGCGAATGCTGTTCAGCTGGCTGCTCAACACGCATCGATCATCCCTTCTCCTATAATCCTCCAAAACATCCCTGCACAAGCTTTCCTCGCCCACATTCGTCGTAATCCCTGCTGCTCCCCCCTTCTTTCTCGAGCTACCGCCCGACTTCATAATGTCGCAAGAAACGGAGGAATTGACCACGGACGATTTCCTTGGATCGCCCTCTGAAAATGGAGAAATGCTGTCAGCGGTCGCTGCCAGCCGTTTATCGTCGGAAGCGTTTCGCGAGTCCAACGACGAACTCTGTTTCTTGCCTCGGCGATCGAATTCCCTATCGTTCCTCTGCTCGGCCGCGCAAGATCCAGGTGTAGTTTCGGTTTCGTTGGTCGTCTCCGGGACGAGTTTCTCGTAATGGGCCAGTTCTCTGGTCAGGTCGCAGCCACCTGGTGGATCGTCGCCGCTCCATCGCGCGTCCAAAATTTCCTGGGCGAGCCTCTTCCGTTCACCATCGCCAGCCACGTACTCCTCCTTCGTCTCTGTTATCTCCTCTATCAATCTCGGCGGTGTCTTCAGCCTCCTTGCCGTCTGGGAAAAAGGAAAACTGATTCGATCGTCGAGCTTTGGGGTTTATCCTCTCAGGCTTGCGAAATATCGTAATACGAATGTTTCCGCTCCGGCTGTGTAGCGAAACGATCGGACGCGGCGCATAGGGGTAAACGCGAGAATACCTGTGTCGCGCGGGGCAGCAAAAGCTCGTCGCCGATCCCGCCGCAGGCTTTCTTTTCTTCCTCCGCCATTGGGCTCCTTCCGTCACTTTTCTCGGCTCGTTTTTGCCCGGTCCCATCCTCCCGGCCGTTCTCCGCCTCTTCGTCCGACGACGAGGACACGGAGGAGCTGGAGGAGGACGAGACGCCGGACGTTTTCTCGCTCTTCTCTAGATGGAGCTTGAAGAAGGTTCATTCGCGCGGTGAATGATCAAATAGCGGACGCGGGGCGGTCGGTGGTTAGGTATTATTCGAAGCACGAATTCTGTAACAGACCTTGGCGAAACTAGTTCTTACCAGCTCGTTGCTGGTGCACACTGCTTCTTCGTCCTCCTTCGTCTGCTTCTTCGTATCCTCCGCCTCCTTTTCGGACGTCCCGACCGGTTTGCGCAGCTTCCTTTTGTTTATCAGGGCTTTCGAGGGCGGCCCACGTGTAAACAGAGACCGATCGAACGGATAGGGTCGATTAGCTTGCTTTATCGTGTTCTAGGCTACCCCGGGGGATGCTCGAGAAACCGATCGGACCGTGCCAATGGTTCTCGCGGAAAGCTCTTTGGATCGTCGGATAGACAGAATTGATTCTGTGCGGTCGATAGTCACTCACCTTCCACGCTATCGTTGATCTTCTTCTGCTCCGCCTGGATCCATCGCCTCCGCTCCGCTGCCTCCTCGTCTGGTCCCCCGCGCATCCTGTCTTGGTGACAGTTTCGTTAGCGTTTAATATCAATCATTCTACCATGGACGTTTTGCGATTCGCGTGTCGGACGGGGTGGCACCGTCCGAGACCGTCCGAGATCAACCGTGATTTACCAAGCTTCGGCGCAAGCGCGATCCCTAGGGAACACTGGCCTGTCGTCCAGGTATTTGAGACTCTTGCACTTCAGTATCATCGTCTTCCGGTACAGCCTGATCGTCTTCACCACCGGGTTACCCATCAGGCACGCCACGCGCAATTCTTTCATGTCGCCCAGGATCTGTAACGTAATAACCGCGCTCTTAGCGGACGCGTCAATAGCGCTGCTGATGATTTATCAGAGACTCGGCGAAACCCCGCATCGGCTGACATCTCAGCAGCAGGGTTTAGCTTCTGACTGAATTATACCCGGGCAAGGCAAATCCAGTTTCTGTACTCCCGGTAATCCTCGTAGAAGGCGCGTTAAACTGTTTAACGGCCGGCCCAAGGGCGCGCAACTCCTTGGCCATTTTTCTAGCCGCACTCCCAATCGCTGGGAGCGCGGGGCGAGGGACGTTACGCGAGCCGACGTCCCGCTTGCGCAAAGCTGCTGGTTACATCACGGGCCCGAAAACAGCCGATGGCAACGATGCATACGCGATTGGGGGAACACATAACGGACTCACATCGACCAGTTGCTCGGTGTCTATCCTGTTGTAAGAGACGTCCAGCACCGAGAGGCTGTCCAGCGACCGTAGGTGCTCGATGTCACCGGTCCCTCGCAGGTAGTTGTGCGACAGGTTTAGAGTATTCAGGAACTTGAGGCAATCTGAAAGCAGAAGGCGCGTCAAGGTCAAGGTCACCGGGGAGTAGTGACAGCCGGCTAGTCGACTCCCGCGAGTCACCGAGATTCTCGATCCTCCGTATGGAGTTGTGAGATAGGTTGAGGGTGTCCAGCTTGGTCAGTTGCTCGAGGTTCTCGATTCTGTTGACCAGGTTGTTCTGGAGGTACAGGCACCTCAGCTCGCTCTGGTTCTCCAGATTCGCGATCTCGCGGATCCCGTTGTTCTCCAGCCACAAACACTTCAGGCCCGTGTACCTCTCGAGGTTCTCGATGAACGAGAAGCCTGCAACGCCAAGTGTCTTAGCACTTAAACTGGCATATACAGGACCCATTTAAATTTCTCAGCGCTACTGCTTGAAAAGGGTCAGAATTTTAGACGATAAGGTAAGCACCTGACTTAAAAACTTGTCGCGTATTTTGTTTATTATTATTATTAGTAGTAATATTCTGTGAAGTTTCACGAACTCAGCTCGGTGCTTTAGATTATTATTACAATTGCTGTTATTAATATTATTATTATTACGCTTTTATTCCTCGATTGAATGATGTAATACAGAAGGAAGAGAGATGCTAGTAATTGGAGTAAAGGAGAATTTTCTATTATTATTATTATTAATCGTCTTTATTACTCTAATGGAAAAGAGAGCACCTGATTTACTAGAGTGGTGGCATTGATGGCAAGCCTAATCGCGAACTACAAAACTAAAATAAAATAGGGGCAACAAAACAATCATGCAAAAGTGAAAATAAACAAATATGAACTTAAATTGAATTTACAGGTTCCCGAAGCTCTGTTAACTTTGTCAAGGAAGATGGGGGCGGATTCGTGAACTCGTGCACAGTCACCGTAGTATAGGTATCACTTGTGATGAATCTTTATGTTCGAAACGAACCTTTGTAATGAAGATACAGCACGTCGTTGAGGCACGGAGTCTGGTAGAGCTTGTTCACCTTGCAGTGTTTCTTCAGGAAGCCCTCTGTCATCCTGAAATCTCACGCACCGTTTACTTCACCAACCATACAGCTGTCACGTTACGCGTGAACGTCGTTGCAATTGTCAATTGTACCTGACACCATGCTTCTTCTTATCAAAGTCGTACACTTTCCCCTTGATGTACGTCCTCTCCGGTTCCTTGGACATCTCCCAGAAAAGGGAGTCCTCCGTGTCGCTGATAATGTCCTTCACGATGCTGCTGGGCAACTTCGTCGCCGGTCTCGCAGCCTCTTTCGAAGTTTCCGCCGAAGACTCTGCTTTCTCCTCGGCCATTTCCGTGGAGATCGCGGCAAAAATTCGAGCAACGTTGTCCTTCTCCTCTTCGAGCTTCACCTCCGGCTTCATTGTTACTTGACTTCCAATGGAATCTACACCCTCCTCCTCTGCCTCCTCTTTCCGGGGGATAACTTGCAAACATTCCTGCAGCAATTCCGCGCGCCGTCTCTCCTCGTCGTCCGCGACACCCTTCCGCATAGTTTTGATTTTGAAACTCTCCGCCACCCGATCCTTCGTCAGAGGCATCTCAATCGCGTCGGTTCGTCGTCCCGTTAAATCCAGGCTCTCCTCAGACTCGCCGAACTTCGCGTCAGTTGCAGGACACTTCTCCTCGAAAGCTCTCTGCTCAGCGACAAGCCTCTCGAATTCATTGAACTCCACCGAGAGATCCTTCAATGCCTCGCTCTTCCTGCTCTCTATTTCTGCCTTTCCCTCGGCGATCCTCTTCAACGTCCGCCGAACCTCTTCCTCCGTTCTAGGACAACCCGACTCCGTGATCTCTGCCAGCTTCTCCAGGTAATCTTGCGGGGAGCTTGAATTCACTGGCCTACTCTCTTGCTGCGCTATTACTTGACTGTCTTCGACTGGAATGTCTCCATTCTCCTCAATATCCGTTGCGTCCTCATCGTCTTTCATTCGACCCGTCGTCGACGTTTCATCAGTTTCAGTAGCTTCTATCTCCTCCAACGTGGCTGATCCCATCGCCCCGTCATCTACAGCGATTCCTACACCAGGCTGATCGAAAGTTGCTTCAAATTTCCGATCTCTTATGCTCTCCCTGAATTCCAAATAAGAGGTAGCCACGTTGGGCGAAGAGTAAATCAGCTTCTTCTCCATATCTTCCTCCGAGTCGCTGAGGAAGACGAAGATGTCCGTATCTCGCAGTACTCTCACCCTCTTATCATCATCATCATCAACCTCGTCTACTTCTCTGCTCTTATCATCGATGTCCTCATCGTGCAAAGCGTCCTCGCTGTCGCCTTGAAGCTCGACAGTCAGAGCCTCGTCTCCAGCGTCCACACCACCGTCATCTTCGATTTTAATCGCAGACGCCGCAGCAGCGGTGAAACCGTCCTCGGACGTTCGATCGAAGTCGTCGAGCCTCCTCTCGAACGCTTCATCCATGGATCGCTCGCAGCACGAGCTCCTGCAGCAGCTTTCCGCAACGTTCTCGTTGCGACCCGAGGCTCCGCATTCCTCGGCGTCCTCGAAGATCAGCGTGTCGTCGAAGTCGCTGTCGCTGTCCTTCTCTGCTTTCGTCGAGTTGTAATAGGACAAATTCTCGTAGGTCACGTCCAGAATCGCGTCGCAGTCCGAGTACGACAACCTGCTGGGGCTCTCCTCGGTGCAGGACTCCGGCAGAGACTTGCTGGCCGATACTTGCCGCTCGGGCGCGTACTCGTTCATTCGCAGCTCCAGCTCCATCCGCGTGAAAACCTCCGACGACGACGCCGCCGCCAGCACTTGGAAGTCCACCGTTGAGTCCTTCGGCACCTTGGGGAATTGATTGGAAATTTCATTCTTCCGAAGTGATACACGAGAAGCTCGAGTATTGGACTTTAAATTGTGGATGCTTGGGTTTAAATTTTTAGGAATATCTTGGAAAAACTACTGTTCTTTTATTATAATTATTATTATTATTAGACTCTCCACTTTGGGTCCATTATTAATGGTATTCGTTGCTTTTGCAAGGGGCGAAAGAAGTATGTCAGACTTGTGAGCAGTAACCTCACCTAGGTTCTTTCTAGGATATTTAGTTTCGACGCATTCTAACCGATTTATTTGTCTCCGTTTCAGGCGAAGACTCAGCAATGGCCGGAACGTCGAGGCTGGCTTCATTCGGCGGCTTCTCCTCCATGATGGACTGGAAGTCGCAGTCCTCTTGCATCTTATCGAGAACACGCGCTCCTCGGCGATTAATTGCACAGTATGGGTATGTCGAGGCCTCCGGAAATCCCTGATTTATTCGAAATCCACGTGAACTCCGTTGGTCACGGCCGCTAGTTGAAAACACGAGAAGCTCGTCATAGCAACGTGAGTCGTATAGCTTTCGTTTGTTCGATACCGTTCCTCCCGTTGAAATTGCAAATGTCCACGGCACAAGGTACCACGCCGAACCAGCAGATAAGGAGATAAAGCACTATAGACCCGTATGCTTGACAAAACTATCGAGGGGCTTTATACAAAATGCAACAAGTTAAACGCTAGACAATAGTCGAGAGACAAGGCTAGGCGCCAAGCGGTAATTCTAACTGAAAATACGTATAGTAGGTCCACTGCGATGTACCATCGTCCTCTCAATAAGCCCTCGGGAAGAACACACGCGACGAAGAAATAACGAAATCTTTCCAGAACGATCAAGTACCACCCCCATTAGTACGAAATAAATGCCTGAAACGTACCACCCCATTTCGCCCCGTGGCAGGTGAAATTTAACGACGGGGCACACGATCCTCCCAGCGCTGCCTGGTCAGGGGGCACAGCGGCCGCTGGACAGCCCCCTCCCTTGTTTTATGGACAGGGGCGTTGGAGGGACGGCTGGTTACAGGGAGGGCCCATCACTGTGTTATTTTGTTTATAGGGTATATCGTCCGGTATCTAGTATTCCATCCACGGGACACCTCGCTTTGCTTTCGTTTGCCCGTCTGAATGCCCCCTCCCCCCACCCCGCGGACGGGCATTTGTTTTTCCCACTCGCGGCGAGGCGGCCGATGATGTTCGTGAATGAATGCTATCAACATAATTCAATGGAAAAGGTTACAGCGGCGATTCGCAGGCGTCGCGACGAATCGGGGATCGATAGAAACGGGAAATCGCCTCTGCCGTGGATTCTTTTCAGCAAAAGTCGAACCCGCATCCTCCTTTTTCCCTCAAGGCGATCCCCGGTCGTCTACTCACATAGATAGACGCGTCTTTCTGCGCAGCTGGCCTTCCCCTCGCCCCGGCCACCATCTTTCCACCCCGTTCATTACAGACGGGGAGTTCGCGCCTCGAGCTGTCACGTTCCTCCTAAGTAGTCGCTTCTGCGGCTTCCTGCATTCCTTGTCCGAGGCTGGACCAGGCGCGCGATAGATTTTCGAGTTCGAACGGTTGCTATAGTCCTCTCCTGAGAAATAGTGACTAAACGGATGCCATAGAGCCACGTAGAAGCCTCCAATGTGCCCTTTGCTACTTGACGCAGCGCTGTACTTATTTGGTCACGTGTACTTTCTTTTACTAGACACCCGACATAGTTTCTACACTCTTCATGTTTGTAATTCTATTTTACGTATGTAGTTGCCATCTCTTTCTGGCACTAAAGGTTGCACTAAGCGAAACATAGAAAATGCATCAAGACCGAGAACATGAAACAAACAATTTTTTTTTGCACTCTAACGAGTGTTAAGACCTCTTTTTGTAAAAAATTCGTGAAGATCGCCTATTTCTTAAGGGGTTTGACTGATTTTTTTGGGGAAAAACTATCGTTAATAATGCATTAAACTCTTTTGGGATATAAGAAGGCATCTTTAAACTTGCAAAAAATATTTTTTTTATGTCGATCCTTCTTATTATTTAATAATTATTGTGGAATCGTGTTAACCTCTTCGACGATGTTGGCGCCAGGTGTAGCACCTGTCACAGTCGAATCTGATCGCAAAAAGAAGAGAATTTTCTCAAAGTTAAATGATTTACACTGAGACTGGACCAAAAATTCTAATTTTTATTTATAATACTTTTTTCGTCGATATAAAGAATAATACGAAAAATTTGCCGAAGGAAAGAACTTACTTTTTCTTTCAAACGCTATATAACTCTTTGAATTTCCTGTTTCTTTTTCTTTAAAGTGGACCAATCCCAGGGTAAACTATCTAACTTTAAGAAACTTCCATTTTTTTGTTTGCAATCAGATGACTGTGATAGATGCCACATATTCCGGCCAACAGGAGTTACATCGTCAAAGGGGTGGACAAAATTCCACAATAATTAATAAATAATAAGGATCGACATAAAAAAAATATTTCCGCAAATTGAAACATGCCCCGTTGTATTCCAATAGAGTTTAATCCAATACGAGCAACAGAGTTTTTTTAAAAAAAAAATCCTTAAACATCAGTTACTTTTGGGGCTGTTGGGCGATAATCCCCGCTTAAAGGGGGACACTTGGTGGCTGACCACCGGCTCGACCACTGCTGAGACAATAGTGGCTCTGACGTCTCGCAGCCACCTCTGTCTTTTGTCCTTAGATTACCATTTTGTGGTGCAAGGCTTCCGTCACAGGAAGAAACGTGGCCTCCATAATCCACCGCGTTGGGTAATAGGATTATGTAGCTCGTAAAAGAGTAACTCCTTTCTCCGCGAGAGAACTACAACGCTCCCCCAGAATTCTTAGACCACCAGGATGTCGTTCAGGACCACACGCCCCTCTTGTTTCATGCCCCCTTGATCGAGCAATCTATCGCGCTGGCCGCGCGACTTATTCAGCCCCTTAATTCTCCGCACCCTCGGTTTCGACGCAGGAATTTTCTGTGTTACCGTGTCGAGATAATCAAGCCAAGGTTCCGCGGTGAGCGTCGGGTGGAGAGCCCGCGCAAAAGCAAGCAAAAAGTGAAAATTAATCTCGCCCGTCTCTCTCCGTTCGCGTCCTGCTGTTTTATTCATCGGAAGTCGATGCAAAATATCAGGTGGCCGGAATTAAAATAGATTACGACCGTATTACCGCATACGTGATTTCGTTCTTGCGGAGGCAAGTAGATAGCTCGCCACAGGGTCGACGGAAACGGGAAATTGCACCACAGCTCCATATTCGAGGCGTCGCACCTCCATTCCTGCCTTTTTTTTTCCACTTCCTCCTCTTCTTATTCTTCTTCTTCTTCTTCTCAGACGCGTCGTCCTGCGCAGTTTTCTTCGCCATCTCCATTGTTATCTCCAACAATGTGGAAATTAGATCCCTCCCCCCCTCTACAGATTGCAAGCGATCGAACCAGTGACATGCATTTGAGAAAAGCTCTCTGGAAAACCAACGAGCTTCTCTAAAATCCATTCTGCCCTCCTAATCGCGCAGCAAATAAAAAAACCCCCTGAATTTCTGAGCTTAATCGACGCTCGAGAACTAACTGTCCCTCTCGCGACCGCCACGACCCCGATTTCGAATTCCGAGCGCCGATTTCCGACCGTTACGAGAAGAGGCAGATCGCGCGATTTAAAATCGCCGTCTACGGATTTCGAATTTTCATCCAGCTGACTGAAAACGCACAGGCAAGGACAGAGCGCGAGACCCGCGAGTAAAGGGGCTGTGCGGAGTGCCACAAGACACATCCACCGGGGAGGTCGGCGAACGTTTGCTGGACATTTCGCCAGAAGGTGGACAACCGAACGTTCGATATTTATTTAGAAATCGACGATCGTGTTACTGTAAATCCCGCGCCGAAAAGCCGCGGGCACGCGTGACTAAATTCGGATCGCCGTTGGCCGTGTGCGCGCGCTTATTTGCAGATAATATTTCTGGAACGCTTCGGGTCTGCTGACGCGGGGAGCATGTAAGAGAAGATTACAAGGAAGTTACACGTATACTTGACGCCGCGTAATAGGACACTTTCGGTTCCGGCGATAGCAACGTGAGTGATATCGGCGTGTCCTTTTTGGCGCACCGATATATAGGTATTGCGCAACGGCACTTCTTTTGGTAATTGAAGAAGCCTGGCTCCGCTTGCGACGACTCTCATTCGCTCGACTGGCGAGCCGAGGGTTTCTGGAAAGCCTGATCGAATTTTTCGTCCGTTCGAACCGCAGGTCACGAGATTGTCACGGGTCTCCTTTCGGCGAACCTTAGGAAGCCTTGGGTTTGTTTAAAAAAGAAAAGGATTTCGATACGTTGATCGTCGGGTAATTAATTTCGAACGTAACTGCGAAATTGATTGCATGGCGAAATCTGGAATTACCCGAAACGCCACTAATTAATTTGAAGATGATGTTTTCCGGTGGCGCGGCAGGCGCAGCAATTCCAACAAAGCCTGGCACGGCGCTCGGGACGGAATCGCAGATGAAATGGTAACACATATCGCGCTGGGATAAGGGTTCTTGTTACGGTAAAGCGATTCAATGGCTGGAAAACAATTTCGAATCGCTGCTCTGTTGGTTTTCATGAGCTGGCGTCGTGACCATGACCTCGACGATCTCGTGCCCCGTACCTCTATTGTAAGACGTCGGTGCTCACCTAGCTTTCGATCACTTCTTTCTGATGTCTTGTCAGCCCGCCGGCGACGAAAAAAAAAGAAGGAAGGAAACGGGTGCAGACGCGCCAGCATCGGCAAAAATCGAGCCTCCCCGCGGCGGTGGAACCTCACCCCGTGGGAAACGTCTCCTTCGCGGTACCGACCCCGCCAGCAGACAGGTCGCGAATTGTATAACGGAAAATGGATTCGGCGTCGGAGCAGTCGGTGCGTTGAATTATTGAAATATCTATAGGGAGAACGGGAGAAGTAAGGCGATTAAAAGACTAGGGAAAGATTAGAATTTCAAGAGGTGATGCGACAAAAATATTCCATCCCGGCTAAATTTACTTCTCGATGGATATCTGGCGGCCTTGATTTCGAAGATCGGCTTCTGCCCAGCATCCTTCGGGATGCTTAGGCCATCTCGGATCGATTGTGCCGATTTTCTTCGCTGCCCGGTCGCTCGTAGGTACGTACGAGCGTTTATCGTTGCAAAGAGAGAAACGTAAAATAAACGAAATTACTTAGTCAGCTGTTCAGTGAGTTCAGCCCGAAGCAGGATCGTGTACCTACTCATTTAGAGGCAGCTCTCGGAAATTTAATTAGCTGCTTCGGCAGCAGAAAAGCTGCGGCGAGTACAATTTACCTTAACGCTAAATACTAAATGAAAAGATTCTTCGCCGATAGTTATCTCATTGGATCTCTGACACAATTGATTCCCCAACCTGCTTGCCACAGCCAGAATAATTGGAACTAGGTTCGCACAGTTCCTCGAACTACCTATGCCCTTAATAAAAATGTTGCGAGAAAAGAGGCAGAAACAAAGAGAGGAGAAACGACGAAAGGGAGCAGCAGCCGAAAATTTCGTCGTCGACTGAATTCGTTCTGCCAGCGAGACTCCTGCTGACCGTGACCTCGAGGATCGCCCATCACGAGCAATACGAAGATCCCCACCCCTTCGTGTACCGGCAGCCCGCAGAGATCGAGCGTGTCCGTCCCCTCGATCGGGCATTCTCGCATGGATCACGATTCGAATGCATTATGTAATTGACAACTTCCTCTTTCCCCTCGCGCTGCCCTTGTCCCGCGCGTACACCCTCGCCGTGGGCCTTTGAATAGCAAAGCAGCGGTGGGTGGCCCAGCTTCTTCTCCTTGAGAATTAAGAAGCAGGCAGAATGGTATTTGAATACGCTTTGAATCAACGATGATCGCCCGTCACCGGGGGGTTCCCCGCGCACGAAATTCGCCGATTTAAAGAGCCACGCGCTGGAGACGATTCACTTCATCTCAAAGTGTAATCCCCTGCCACTTTAATGGCCGCTCCGATCGCTTCGCGAAATTTAGGGAGCTTCTCGCTGCCCCCGCTGGTGCTTAAAATCTTCGTTGCTTGGATCGGTAGTTCGAAACAGGTCCACGCACCTATCGGAATATCCACGCCAGTTCGCATGGAAACCCATCGAATCTTATTCCCCAGGATTTTCAACTTATGGTGCGTTAAATATCCGCGGTGCCACCTCCGGTCTCCCATTTCGCAAGAATCGATGAAATTAAGCAACAACTTCAAATTCGCTGCCGTGCCAGATCGCTCGGACGAAGTAACCAACCGTTCCCTTTCGCTACGATCTTGTGCAACGAAGTTTCACGAGCGGTTCCCCTTGCTATCGATACTTACCTACCTAACGTAGGTATGTACAGTGGCTCGCGTTAATATTCGGACAGTTTTTAAAATCGCATAACTTTTTTAGAATTGGTCCAAACAACTTGAGTTTTTTTCAGAAGCTAGAAGGATTAGTTTGCTAACTGACGCGTTTCGTCGTTTTGAAAAAAAATGTATTCGGTTGGAATAGCGAAAAGAATAGTAAAGGTCGACTTTTTAAACTTTTTTTGTGAGCTTGTAATGGAAATTAAAAAAAAAAACCGTTTGTAGATTACAGTAAGTTGAATACGTGCCTAAAATTTCATCAAAATCGGTTAACGTTGCTCCGAGCTAGAAACGTTTAAAGATCGCTGATTTCGGGAATTTTCGCTGATTTCGGGAATTTTCGCGATTCTCGACCTTATTCTGCGATCTTTAAACGTTTGTAGCTCGGAGCAACGTTAACCGATTTTGATGAAATTTTAGGCACGTATACAACTTACTGTAATCTACAAACGGTTTTTTTTTAATTTTCATTACAAGCTCACAAAAAAAGTTTAAAAATCGACCTTTACTATTCTTTTCGCTATTCCAACCAAATACATTTTTTTCAAAACGACCAAATACGTCATTTAGCAAACTAATCCTTCCAGCTCCTCAAAAAAACTCAAGTTGTTTGGACCAATTCTAAAAAAGTTAAGCGATTTTAAAAAGTGTCCGAACATTAATGCGAGCCACTGTACGCTCGAAAGTACATTACCCACGTGGTGTGTTGCCACTGACAGCTGTATCGAGGATCCGTCGCGCCTCCGAGTGATCCCGGAGGAGCGTGACAAAAAAGAAGAGAATAGAGCCGTCGACTGACCTATGACAATGCAGCCCTGTCGTCGTTCTAAGGGCATGGCGGAATTTCGTATGCATCATTATCAAACACCGTCCACGAACGGGTCGCGA
The DNA here is from genome assembly GCF_050908995.1 of Andrena cerasifolii. Lineage (NCBI taxonomy): Eukaryota > Metazoa > Arthropoda > Insecta > Hymenoptera > Andrenidae > Andrena > Andrena cerasifolii. Next base: position 10,796,205 of record NC_135129.1, read on the forward strand.
ACGAGCCAGCGGCGATCAGCAAGTATAATCAACCATCAGACGACCTGTCATCCCAAACGAAATTTTTCTCCAGCCTCGCTTGGCCAACGGGGAGGGACGGAGGATTTTACTCTGCCCGTAACGCGCGGCGTGGAAGTGCAGGTACTTATCCTCTCGATGGTCTACGGGTGGAGCCGTTTCCACGTACAACAAGTCAGCGACATTCTAACGCAATGCAACCAAGTTACCCGGCCATATAAAACAGATACGGGCGTGAAAGGAAAAAAAGCGTGGATCGGTTAGCTAATTAAAAAAAAAAGAAGCAATCGGCCTGTTGCCACACGGTGGTTGCGTTGCGTAATGCTGTCGGCAGGATGAGGAATAAAGGATGCGGAACATTTCTTGTTCTTCTCTCCTAAGGACGGTTTAAACGCGCAGGCCGGCACCGGGGGAGACCGAGCAGTCCACTGTAAATTACAAAGGCGTTGAACGCGCGCATCGAAGATCATCGCGGACACTTTCGTGAACCCAGATACATACCCGGAATTCAGCGAGCAGAGAGAAGAAAGGAGGTTCGTCGCGTGTTTGCAACGGAGCCAGCTTACGGAGAGTGAAAACAATGGGAGAAGTCTCCCAACGTGGGAAAAGCGTGCAGCGTGATGCTTTTCTGACGAGAATGAGCGTTATCGTGGTCGGAAAAATCATAAATAATTGATAGAGAACGAAGAGGTGGCGAAGTTTAAGCACGCTCCCCGTCACTTCCGATTCATTTATTGCTTATAGATTTCCACTGATTCCACCGCGATATAGGCAACCATAAATTGCATCGGCTGCGGGTTTTCCATAAATTTCAATGTCTTTTCACTTCCTGCGGTACGCGTGGACCCCCCCACCCGACCCGGCAGACGGCTACGCGAGCAACGATAAAAGCCCGTCACGGTGACCTCGCCCTTAGAAGCAAGGATTCTGCATTTTATTCAGCCGAATCGGCATACCATTATCGTTCTTCTTTCTAGTATTCCTAGCGACTCTCTGCCTGCTGTCCCCCTTAGAACCCTTTGTCCCATTTTAATTCGACGAGTGAGACGGGTCGACCGCGAGCTCCCGTTTCTGTCCCGGGCGAAATGCACTCACAGTGGGGGGTGCACCGAGCTGATTAGATTGATCGCTAACGAAGTGAGCTGGATAATTGGAGTTTCGTGCAACTCGGCACCGATTCGAACGAAAGTCTGTGGCGTTTCGAAGCCACAAAGTCCCTTTATCCCTTTACACTTTCGCAGAACAGTAGCTCGCAAGGGGAAAGTCTTTCTTTGCAATCGAATGCATCGTGGATGGACTTCCTAACGGTGTCCCGGGGTCCTATTATTTTCGAGGCGATTGTCGAGTAATACGAGAAAGTTTGAAGTGCGACGTTTCGCTGAGCAAAGTGTCGCCGCCAGTCGTCTTTCTCGAAGCGAAGGCCTAATTCGGCCGTGAAAGCGCGCGATTCCTCGCGGAGTTATTCGCGGCGGGCGATGTGACGCTGCTCGCCGTCGAACGCGAGAAGGTGCAACGCGCCGCTGCAATCACGGCCGTTGCGCGCGAGGTTCCTGGGGAACGATTTTGGAAAGTCGTGCCCGGGGCGCTCGCCCGAAATCACGCGCAAACGATCGTACGCCGACACATACCTACTACCGTTCCGCATTCTAATCGATCGACCTGACGAAATTCTGCGGCGCATCGGCTGGGGCAGATTTGAAAGTCGATCGCGGAGAAAAATCTGCAAAACACGTGGATCACCTTTCGCCGACGATACGCGTTACGGTTTCGCCCCTTCCGAGTAGGCTCTCTTCCCGCCGTTTGGGCTTTCCTCCTCGCCTGCGCGCTTCCGCAGAGGTTTGAGCTCGTTTAAACAGTTCCAGGTGATTTGTTACTATTGTGATTTACGCCATCACTGCTAGAATGCTACCACTGCTTAAGTAGCAAATGAACGGCTCCTCGAGATTTTAGTCCAGAGTGCTTAGTTCCAATCCCCAGCCTCCTAGGATGTTTCAGTACTCCCGGAATGCTTCGAGTGTCTTGGTTAGGACCATGTCTTTAGCACCAGATTTCGAAAATCGACGTGGACCACTGGATCTTTAAATGTCACCCCACTTCTGCTTAGGATTGAGGGATGGTCGCGTTTAAAAGGAGAACACGTGCATCACCGTTCCCACTACCTAACCCAGACCATGTCCCTTCTACTAAATAGGATCTGCTGCACGCTATTTTTCTTTCTGTACGAGCTTCCATCGTCAAAGCTTGCTTCTCTCAGTGAAGATTACTCGTGTTCCGTAATAATTACACAGAGGGCAGTTTTGTCGAAGGGTAAGGGGAAAAACGAGGGATGTCCAGTTTTCGTGATTTCGTTGGTGGCAACTGGGACCACAACGAACTGTCGAATCACACAGGGTTATAAACTTCAAATGCTCCCGTAAGATAACGTTAAAGTTCTGGTTAAAAAGCAGAGCGTTGGAGCGGAGCTCGGAGCTGGAGCGCGGAGCAGTGGAGCACGGAAAATTTTTACTGTTTCGCTGCTCCAAACTTTTTTTTTATTATTTCAATTTTCTTTCATTTTATAAGAGCAGACGAACGAAATGTTTTCTATAAATACCAATCCTCAGTTTTTCATCATTCAAAGAAATATTGTACATGCCCGAAAATTAAGCATTCTTTATGAATTTTTTTCTATCTGAAAAAGAAAAGCTAGAAATATGGGGTTTGTTGTAATTGAAAGATCACTGTTTGAAAGTGTTAAAAGAGTTTTTATTTAAAAAAAAAGCAGCTGGAGCGGAGCAGGAGCGACGCAAATAAAAAATCGGTCCGCTCCAATCCACCTGTTAAAAACAAAAATTTAATCTTTTGGACGAAGCTGTTTACGACATTCCCTGTTTCCCCCCTTGCCCTTTAATTAAATGAACCGTTCACTCCTCCTTATTATTGTGATTCAGATACACATCCGTGATGCCGCACAACGGTCGTGCCGCGAGGATTTCGGTCGCTAGTCGTCTTCAGGACAACCAGAGAGCCTCGTCCTGGCACGAGCCAGATCACGCGGAACCAGGTCACCAAAACAAACTCGATCCAACGATTCGCCGGGAAACGATTAGCATACCTACGCGCGGAACGGATCCTACTCGCCTGCTGGACTGCTGGGTTTTTTCCTAAACTTTCGGCCTCCACGATCCGTCATCGCCGCCGAGATTTCCCGTTATCTCTTCCTTTTACTCGAATTCTGCGTAGTAGCGTGTCTTGCGAAGCTGGGCGCAAACTTTCGTTACCCCCTGTGTCTTCTCTCTGCAGTAGGTACCTGCCAAATATTTCTACGCTACGAAACGTTCTGCTACCCAATTTCAGGAGCAACTTAATCCCTCCCTTTCCTCCCTTTTCAATTTCCACTCGATAGGCTCGATTAATCCCTCCCTTTCCTCCCTTTTCAATTTCCACTCGATAGGCTCGATTAATCCCTCCCTTTCCTCCCTTTTCAATTTCCACTCCAAAGGGCGACCGATTCCCCGAGCTCCCCGAATGTTTGTGCTCGCACTTGTGTCAAGCTTGAATCGCCCGAATCGGGAGTTATTCTTACCAGACGTTGGATCGCTAGATGAAACTGGACGGGCTTGGACCAAGGGCCGAGCTTGGATCAAGCAACGGTCTGATTGAATTTGGGAAACCAGTTTCGATGATCGCTGCGAGCCGCGGGAGAGCCCCGCCGGGCTCTTCTCCTCGAGCCTGCCTTCGGGACCGCGGCCTTGGACATTCCATATTCATATCGACATTAGCTACAATTCGAGGAGGTTTCGAGGTAGGTACACCTGTGCGCCGAGTAAGGCCGACTGCTTTTTGCGAGCGAACCCTTATTTCGTCGGATTCAAAGACTAAGTAGTCGCTGGGCGTGTTTCGAGCCCTCCCTGCCTAACAACAAGTAGTAGATTCCTTGCTCTGCTTGCTCCGACTCCAGGAACCGTATCATTCTCTGCACTCTGCAGCTTAAAAATCAGGGAAATAATAATCATTTCTCTCCTGTTATTAAAGTAGCAAATCAGGTAGTATCTGAAAAGAGCCTGGCCGGGTAAGCATAGGGAAAACGGCCCCAGCACTAATTTTAGTATTTATGTGTACCGACTACGTATAAAAAAATGAATTCCTTTATTTTGCCACCCTTAATGATCGACCTGCAATTTAAAAAAAAAAATATATGTAGCAGAGGTAAAAAGTATCTTAAGTAGTTTAGGGTTGAAATTTCTCTGAGTGTTTTTTTAGGCAAAGAGCATCGGTATATCGGTGCACATAAATCCTAAAATTGGCGCTGCAGCCGTTTTCTCTAAACTCGAGTAACCGGCTAGACCCTTTGAGGGCTGCGCCTTCAAATACTTCCCTGAAATTTGGCAAGGCTCGATCCTAGACACATCTCCCTGGGAGTCGCAAAGGGGAGAGTCGCTCTTAGAAAACTGACCCCAGCGAATAGTCGGAGGTCTCGTGTTTTCATCGCCGCCGCGTTCGTATTACATCACTCACAATTTCGTTCTGCTTCGAGGCCAATCGGAGCGGTTGAAAGTCAAATGGATTCCAGGCTATTTCGCGCCTCAAGGAAGGACTCGGATATTGGCGAACTTTCCTGTTTTCTTTCCGTCGTCGGCTCCCCGAGTGTTTTTCTCCAGGCAGCCTTGGCGAGACGACGCGAACCCCGGCCGATCCGAGGTGTCAAAACAAAATCCCGCGCGTACGCACGGGCCACGCCGGCGGAGGAAAAAGAAAGTACCGCTATTCTTAGGCCACCGTGATTCTTATCATTCGGGGCTGCGTCTGTATCAGTAATGCCTTTTTTCTCTTCTCCTACGTCGAATCCGAGAGCCGACTGAAAAACCGTAACCCGTGAAAAATTGGAGCGCTCTGACGCGCCCCCTCGGTAAATCCGAACGTAAACAACGCGTCGCGTCGAACTTACGCCGGTGGCCTAGAAATCCCTGTACGTGGACGCTGAAATGCGACTTTGGCGAACGCGCGACATAGTCATCGAGCGCGCAAGTGGTCACGGAAATATTGTCTGTGGAGTCTGCGCTGGATAGGCACAGACTCGGGGCGATCAAGTGTCGAATGATCTTAACAGTTGCTGAAGAATTTAGGGTGCACCTGTAACGGTGTGCTTTTTGCGGACGAGACAAGGAATATTCATCCCCGATAACGCACAATCGGCTCTGGATATTCTTGAATTAATCCAACAATATTAATTCGCTTGGACTTGATCCTTTCCATTCCAAACGGTTTCTAAACTATTCGAACAAGTAGCACCCCTCGGTAAACTTTTAGGCACCACATTGTTATTCCAAGATATGAAAAGTGGATTTTACTACATTTGCATTAAAATATTTTTGTTCCTGCAACACGGCTCTCCCCATGACTAGGTAAATCCTGAAATGCGCTACTGAATTGCAGTTTGTATTAATCACAAAGTTCTCTGCCGCATTGAAAAGTTGAAAAGGCCGCGAGTACCCCGGAAGCCAGGAAATCAGTGAGCCTCGTGAATAACCCAAAGGGGAAGGATCTGGAATTCTAGATTCCACAAGACGAACCGTGGATCGATCGGCCGATCGATCGCGGTGACGCGCTCCGAGGCGATAGGATCGCTTCCGCCTCGAAACAGAGCGGGGGCCCTTGAAACGCGCAACGCGCCGACTCGCGTGCAGTTTCGTTGCGCGAATTCGCGGACGAGGCAGGTGAAAGATGACACATGGGATGACTGGCTCGCCTGTTCACGGCGGTACATTAAATTAGAATCAGCGCGAAGTTGAGCCCACAGGCAGCACGTGTGCGCCTGAACCACGTGCTTGGAGCGCCATAGGTGCTGCCCGTGAACGTGCGCTCGCTGCTCCCCCGTTCCTTCTGCACCTACACACGCCTGTCCTCTGCGGGAATAGCATACAGGTACGATGCGTATCGACGATTCGGTAGACCGAGTAGCCACACGAGAAATGCCTGACTGGTTCAGGGTTGCATGTAAAACCACGGAATTTGTCGAGTCTAGCGGCGAGCGCTCCGTGTGTTAACCCAGGCCTTAAGGGGGAACACCACTGTGACGGCCGGAAAAGTGAGCCATTTTTAAGAATTTTTTCAGGAATAATTTACAGTTTTCATAAAAAAATTGTATCATGTACCTTTGGTACGCTGTCTTAAGAGATGATACAAACAAAAAACATAGAAAAATATCCATAAATTTTAATATATTCATTAATCTTCTAGACACCCCCACGCGAGCTGATCGAAGGTGTAACTACGGAACAGCAGGTCCGAAATCAAATTTAATTTTTTTGTTATAAACTATATGAGTTTATATGAGATTAATTAATATATTAAAATTTATGGATGTTTTCCTATTTTTTTTTTAGTCTCTTAAGACACCGTACTAAAGGTAGGTAATAAAAATTTTCTATGAAAACTGTATATTATTCCTGAAAAAAATTCTTAAAAATGGCTTACTTTTCCAGCCGTCACAGTGGGGTTCCCCTCAACAGCCGGCCAATGATTTCTCGGATAAAAATCCCAAGACCAGCGTTCCCCTCGTTTCAGATATCAAACTTTCGTGGGTAAGCCTAGGTAAACGTCCGTTTTCCGTTTTTATATCATAGGTAGACAGATTAGCGACTTCTTTTGCCACTGTTAGGTACTCAATTCTTCGTACACTAATGGGACTCTTCCGTTTATAAACGAATAAATAATATGGGATATTCGATCTCTTCGCATCCCCCACTGGATTTAAAAGTTTGGAAAATTCTCCGAGAAAGCCTTCGCAATTAAATTCCGAAGCCTCCTATTTTATCAACCCTTGAATCTCCATGCGTACATTTAATTAAATAACATATTCAAATAGCGAGTAAGAGTTAAAAGAAATTATTCGTCACGCGCCGAATAAAGTTAACTTCATTCCTCGATTTTTATTTAGCTGATGCCCAACTCTGGCAGTCCCCTTCTCCGTGCCAGAGGAACTGTGTAGTTAGAGGGTGGCGCGTAAAAGCGTCGACTTGGAAGGCGATCCATCGCCGTGCACGATCCCGAAGTGAAAGAGAAAGTAACGGCCGGGCCACGTCTTCGACGTCTACGAGGTGCGAGCGATGTTCGACCACGCGGCCGCGGGGGCGGGGGAGGGAAAAAGCGTTGCGGCAGCAAGGAGGACCGAGCTTTCTAGAGGAAGTGAATTGTCGGTCGCGATCCAGGAACGAAGGAGAAAGCGTCGCGTCGCGGCGCGCTCGATCGATCTAATCCGCGCGCACGTTCCACTTTTTTTTAAATCGCATCTCGCTCGGCCGCGTCGTTTTGCTCCGCCGTTACGAACTCTGCGACCTGCATGAACAATTCATCGTTTCCCACGAATTTTCCTCCGCGCTGCTTCCTCGTCGCCGTCGAATCTCCATCGACGCACCTTGCTCTCCTCCATCTTTCATGCCCCTTATTTCGCTTCCAGGAAGACATCGCCCGCCTGGTTTTCGCGGGCGACGGGGCGCGAGCGTGACGTAACCCGGGGTTTTAATTAAGGGGCCGCCGGTGAGCGGACTGCGGATCGACGCAAGGATCGAAACGTCCACGGGGACGGCGGCGAGTAAACGGCGCCGGCGCCGGCGTCCCGCTGAATAGAGCGGCTCTAATTAGCCCATGCCAGTGCAGAGGACTTTTAAACAGATCGGACCAAGCCAGCAGGCAAGTAATTGCAGGCAAACAGAGTCACCTACTAAACTCTCAGCCCGATTGCAAATCGCACTCGGCCGTCGCACGTGCGTGCACGCCGCTCGTCCGTTGTCTTACCTTACCAGGCCTCTCGCTGCGCCCGGTAACAAAACGCGAAATGTGCAAGGAACGCCGATTTTTTTGGCAATTCCACGGACTCGAACGTCACGTTTGCAGTAGTCGCCCGGCGCAAGCTTCGGTTGCAGCTTGCATAAATATCCGCCTCGCGGCAAACGAATTATGCGGATCCTAAGACGAGCAGAACCCGTAGGTAATTATTACTGTCGAAAGGAAATTTCAAACGAGACTAATTAACCGCGGGTGCGCGATCGAGAGGCGCAGCCCTCGCGCTTCGGTCGTAGCCGGTAGCGGTGAGTTCTTCTGGTACGTTAGAACTTGCCAGGCTTTATAAAAGTAAAACCTAAAATCAGCCGAACTAAGTACCTACCTAAGTAGTATTACTGAATCATCCATGCAAATCATACCATCGATATCATCGAACCGTGTATTTCTATCATCCTATAATCAAACATTGTTCTGTTTCTACCAAATCTCTCTGCGTCCATTCTCTAATCTTAAAAAATTATAAAAAAAAGGAGAATCATATGTTCCCCTCATTTCTCCTTTGCTTTAAGGTCACGCAACACCCCGAGTAGCCGCGTACTAAAACTCCGCGCTGCCCCAAAGAATCGAACTAGATCACAGCGATTAAGAAACGAGAACCTGTACCGAGCCTGACGGCGACGTTTCGAAATCATTATAGCGCCGTCGAGTTTCCATCGACACGCTCCACATTAGCCAGCTGATTGCTTAAATGTGGAAACTGAACGCCAGCAGCCTGGATAGGTGTCCGTTAACCGCCTCGCCTCGAGAATTTCGATTTGAATGGCGGATTGAATGATGCCGAACGGGTCGGAGCGCGTGCGTTGGAGGCACCGTTTCAAACCTCCGACGTTTCTAGACGGGCGAAGGGAAAGGGGGATAAGAAAACGCATTCCCCGTCGCTGATCCAGCCGTCTAGGTGGCGCGGGACAGGTGTGCCCGATTTTTCGAGCTCTCCCCCTACGGTCTGGGCGACGGGTCTCGCGCAACACGCGCGTTTTCCGCGGGCTGGGAGACTTTCACCCGGTGCAATCGCGTTCTCCGGTGACGTCGGGGCTCCCAGCATGCATCGGTCGATTATGTGCGAAACCGAGACCTCGAGACCCAGTTTGTCCCTCCAACCGACACGTTCTATTAATCTAATAAATACACCGCCGTACGGCCGACTGTGCGATAGATCTGGCGTTTAAGTACACCGATGTGCTCGCGGAGGTATGCGCTCGTGGTGCGAGGAAGATAATGGCTCGTGGTCCAGTTGCTCGTGTTATTTCTAATTCTTGCAACAAACTACTTGGACGGCAACTCTCACTCTCTCGGTACTTTCTCTGGGGCCCTGATACAGTAGCTGCATATTTCGAAAGGATGTTGTTTAGGTGTAGGACAGGTGCATTTTTATTACACTCGACGGCTGTGATTATTGTTATCCCTTCAACTCGACTCTCCCGCACGATTAAATCCTGAGCGCGCCACTGTTATATGTATGTAGATTACAACTTGCTAGTCTTTTACACCATTCATTCCACGGGGCGTTCTTGAGCACACCTAAATAATAATGCACCTACCGGTGACCACAGAATGGACGCCCCAGAGGCATTAGGACCAAGGTACTTAAACTATGCAAATATATTTAACGAATCCGCTATGCCGCAAATACAAATCCCCCCCGATCAAAGCTGCCTGCCTATCTATCTAACCGTGAATCTCGAGCCGAGCTCCTTTGGCAGGTAGCAGGATCGAAGCCAGCCGTTCTGCATTTTCAGATCGTCAGAATCAAGGAGCTGCTCACGAACGTCTACGCCAGAGGGTGATTTTCACGACTGGTTTTTCGATGGCGCTTCCAGCAGCCTCCCGCGTAAGAAGAGACAAGGGTACGGCCATTAGCCCCATTGTTGAAACGCGACAAAGTATCCCGGCCGCTGATCGCCTGCTGAATATTCAAATGCGTCTGGGCTAGATCGAGGGGTGCTGGAAGAAACGGAGGGCGGGGAGCTGTCGCAGGTAGGGCAGCACAAAGGGAAGGGGAGGGCGACGAAGAAAAACGTGATCGTTCCAACCTCCGTGACCATCCAACCGGGGACCACCTGATGCTCATAATATAGCGATTAAGGCTAATGCAGACCCATAAAAATGCAGCCGACCGACAGACCCAGTCGAGAGATTGCTACAAAGTAAACACTCGCCCTTCGGCAAGGCTCGTCGGGGCCAGCGTTCTGTAATATTCAAGGCCGCTGCCTCGATCCTCCACCGTTCCGAACGCACGCTCCCATCCACGGGCACAGAAAAGGAAGAGGAATCTCGAGGCAGTTCACCGATGCAGCTGCTAGGAAGAAACTGCATTCTTCTTTCCACGTAGGCCTGCCACTGGACACAGCCTGTGCTGCGCACACCTACTCTTCTGCGGGGACAGGCATAATGTTTTCTGTCGCGCAGCATCAATGAGAAGTGGGTATTATACCGAGTAGAATTGTCACGCACCCCTGTCCAGCTGGAGCTGGGGGTTGCAACAGTTCTTATAAGAAAGTATTGAGCTTAATTTGTTTCGCGTAGCTGAAGGGGAACTGGCGGAGATTTTCTAGTCTCTGATAATTTTATTTTGAAACCTATTGGAAAGCAGAAGAGTGATTCTTTTAGCTATAGGGCACAATGAAACGTTAATATTCTCTTGGCACCTATCTAGGAACAGTTAGAAGTTCGAAACACCGTCACAAGCTATCGACTCGATAGACGATATAAGATTATAAGGTGATACCCTATGGTAGCTATCAAGATAATATTAACATGCTTTGATCGTGCCCCTTGCATCGAAGTGCCCCTAGCAAACCCTCTGCGAAGCAAATTGGGACCTCCCGAATTTACTACGGCTTTTAGACCTTCTGCTTCCTTTCGTCCCGTTTTTAATGATATGGGGAATGGAGTGTGATTAAGTCCGACGGAGAGATGTAGATTGGCGTGAACCTGCTTAGACCGTGCGTACAGGTCAGCCATCGCGAGTACTCGCCCAGATAGATATATGCATGCAAGTCAGAATTTCATTATGCATGGTTTGACCCCAGATCATGCTTCCATACAACATCAGCATAGATTGGGATCGAATCGAGGGTTTTTTGGATGACTCCTTTTTTCTTCTTCGGTTACTAGGTATGGCTGGTATAATCGGGTCGTCGTCGTCGGTGAAACATCGAGCCTCTGCCCGTCCTTCCATCCAGTCGCCACTTCCTGTCGCTATTCTCGCCCTATTCTCGCTAGAAATTCAATGGGACACTTCTGCCGTATCGAGGCTTCTTTGCTTCTACCGCGATAATGCTTGGATAGAGGAATCTCCCATTATAGCCATTTCTAAGTGTCCTGGTTTCTAGCGACGTTCGCGCCTTAGCGTCCCAGCTTTCGGCATTCTGGTTTCTGGATATCGCTCAAAACATTTTTTTTTCGAATCCTTAGGCACAAGTCTTGGAAGTATTTTAAAAAAGATTCCACTGAAAAAAATCGAAAAATTGCGAGAGTTACAGCGTACTAAATTTTTTTTAACTCGAGGAAATCTTCAAAAGGCACCCCGACTCCTTCAGAGGGGAATCCCCCGGGGGCGCCAGGGTAGTGTGGAATTTTTACCCACTAAAATCCCACGGCCACTATGAAATTTTTAATAATTTCCATGTCAATATCTCTATTATTAAGGCTTACTGGCTGAAACGCTCGGACACCTATTTACTTATTTTCGAAATAGATCCATCGTGCCAAGGCTCATCAAAATCGGTGTCTACCACATGGTGTCCTCCCCTTGTTAGAAGCAACCGTCGATTTTAGCTGTCTAATACCCATGCACCCGCTTAAGTTCGATAACGAGCTGCAGGTAATGATACGCCGATACCCAAAAGTCGCGAATAACTACCACCGAGGTGTCAAATTCCCGTCACTCCGTAACGTGCAAGAATTGGACGGAGGGTAGGTACGCGCGGGCTAATCTAGGTCGTTAATCGCGAGAGGGAAAAAGCCTGCTTCTTCGAACGCAGCTTGCATAATACTCCAAGCAGAACCAGATCTCCAAATTGCAAGCAAGTGTCGTGTACGTGCAATCTCTCTGTCGATCATCCTCGATGAAAAGCGGTAAAAGGGAGACAGCCATCCATGTCGTCGAAAGTAAATCTTTATCCACTTCCTCTGCCGACAAGCCAGCCGAAAGCGACCAGTTTCGAAGCAGACCACACATTTGCATTCGTTTCCGTTCGGACTTCCAGAATCCACCGTTCCCGCTGGAATCGTTCGTAGCTTCTCGATTTCATTCCGTTGCTCAAGGTGGAACGGTTCGAGAACAACCCGGCGCAGATGAAACATGTGCATATTCCCAATCGCACATACGCTTCGCCAAGTAACTCTTATCTGTTATCCGTCTCTCTCTCGCTCTCTCTCGCGCCTCCCGCGAGCGGGAGCGAGAGCGAGAAAACATGTGACGTCGATTGACGTAAAGCAAAGTCGGTCGGACGTGATTGAAATATTACCCGCACACCCACGAGACACGTCGTGTCACAGGTGTCGCCGCCGATGGAGCCGGACACCTCCGCCGAGAAGAAAACTGTCCTGCCGCGAGCTTCGACTTCGTTCGAACGCGTTTCTGCGAAACCTATCCGCCTCTCCCATGCCAGGTCTGGATACCTTCCGCGTTAAATCGCCTGGGAAACACGAAAATCGCTAGGAGCGTAAAGGGGAGCCGCGGAAATGGCCCCGAAGCGAACCCGGGGGAGGCCCCTGGGCCGGTCATTTGTGTCACGATGCAAATCGACGCGGCAAAAGTCGACGACATCCAGATCCAGGGGATCGCGATGCAGTCGTAAACCCGTCTCATCGGTGCCATAAAACAGGTTTCGGTGAAATTCGTACCAACACAGCGCTGTGCCCGGGCAACGCGCTCGCGAGCGCGCGCGCGCTCCACAGAGGGGAAATCCACCCGTGGACGACCTGGAAGCAAATTACGTCAGATCGACCTGGGGTCCAACGAACCCAGGTCCCCCGGGCTTTTACTACTTTCCGCGGCATCGCCGACGATCGCGAAACCAGCCACGGCCCGAAACCGGCGTCATCCATTTTCTCGGAGACCACAGCCCGAGGGAGGATGCCTGCCGAGGAGAGGCGTGTTGCGGAGATGCAGGGGCAATGCGACGGCTCTGACTTTCTGGAGACGGAGAAAGGGGCGCGCAATTGGGGGAACGTTTGTCCCCGAGATTTCTGTGTACGATTCATTTCGACGAAGTAACGCGGAGTAACGTGGAAAGGGATACGAAGCGAGGGCAAGAATACCGATCCTTTCCGAGAATCCGTGGAGATGACTGACCGACCCTCGCTAATAGGGTCAGCGTCGGTCAAGTGCGGATAGGCTAGGTTCAAGGAAGCAGCGTCTATCGGTTCGTTGGTCCAAGTAGGCTAGATGGTGAGCTAGGACCAGCGGCGATTCAGGGAACCGGTGCAGCTGATCCACGAGTTGCATCAACTTCCTCGATCTTCCGAGAGGGAAACGTCGCTACCAGGCTTCAAGAGTCACCAAGGATACGCGCGTCTACTGTTTCACGTGGCACTGAAGTATCGTTCAGAATCGCGTAACTACTTAGCAGCGCAGTAGTCTCCGTTTCCATTTGCCCCTTTTATTTCACGATCGACTTGGATTTAACCCTAGCTAGGCGGACGCAGGGTGAACTTCGAGCCGTCTTCAAGTACAATTCACGTTTCGGTCTTAACAGAAATTATATTCCGAGCCAAAATTCTATGCACTCTCCAAAGGTTAATAAAATCCCTCGATGCTCCAAATTCACTTCGCATAATTCGCCAGCAGTCCGCGCCGCGATGGCGCAATTAGGCTGCGAACGAGTATAATTAAGGCGAAACTGTTTCTCATCGTGTTATCGGCTTCTATATCGAGAAAATGAGCTCATTGCGCATTTCTGTGCACGTTTATCGGGCGTGGGGAAAGGCTGCGACCCCCATCGATGAAGCGTTAAGGCTGCCGTTCCAATGCGCGGCCGGCGACTGCGGCCGGGCGACGGTCCCACCGGCGCAAGGGAGAAACAGATACGTACCTTTCCCTCGCACCAGTTGGGACCGTCGCCGGCCGCAGTCGCCCCGGCCGCACGCTGAAACCGGCCACCTTTAAAAGTTCGCTGCGCGGAACGTCTGCGCAACGTTCCGATTCGCGAATCAGAACGGCACACGAACGGACTACTACCGTTCAATTCCGCGAATCGCCGGTGCAATCGTAGATCTATCTGACGTGTTGTTTTCGAAAGTGTCCACTGATTCACCAACCGTGCCCGCCACGGAGACCCAGTTCTTTACCCTTAGCAGACGCGTGGAAATCCACGGCGCCCGTGCCAGCGGCCTCTCTTTGCGTTCTCCATTTTTATGATACTTTATTTACCGAGCTTCCGAACGATCAGGACATTAACCGGGGTCCAGAAGGTGGACTGCGGACAGCAATCTATAGCGAACCGTTTGCACGATTCAAAATTCTGTACCTGGAACTGTAGATTAGATCGAGTTGCGTTGGATTAGGGGAGTTGAATGCGCGCTGCTTCGATCACTGGGCTTTTGAGTAGTACAGGTATAAATATATCAGAGGTCCGTTCTTTAGGTTGGAAGAATCGATAGAGTCGAAGTGTTGCTGTGAATTTAAATTGGAAGCTCGGGTCACCGATTAACCTTGCCAATGCGATATTAAAAATTTTTACGAGTCACGACAGATACCCCTCGAAATTTGCGCGAAGAGTCGCGTAGCCAGTTAATGTAAATAGCTCGCGAATCGCGCGAGAAAAAAAGCAGAATTGATATCGGTATGCAAATGCGCGCAATGCTGGCTAAACAAAATGTTTATCTTCGCCAAGTAAAACTTGAGTAAGGAAGTTTCTGAAGTGCTACATGACCCAGACGATCGGGGGGGACTCGTCCATCCCTACCCTTCCTTCCTGGTCGGTCAAGGCCAACATCATCTCCCGCATCTCATTAGTTTTTTTTTGCGCTCAGTTTCATTCACTTATCGCGAAAAAAGGTATGGGCGTGTACGTGTTCGCATTAAACGTGCATACCTCTGCCACGGACACAGAAAGAAAGGGAGAGAAGGAATGCGTTTATTATTTTACACCCAAGGACCGTCGAGGATCGCGTATGCCCGATGGTTGAAGCAGAAAAGGGGTGAGGGACGAAACCGACCAGAACGAACAGAAGAATTTTCCTCGCTACGAAATTTCGTCAACAGATTTCGAAAACTTAAACGTACAGCGTCTACTAATTTAGCGATCCTTAACGCGGGGACCGCAACCCCTAAAAAATCCTCTATTTCCACCCAGCGAAAGAAATTTACCCTCTCTTTCAACGCGCGAACCTAAACGGCCGCGTTACTTTCCAAATTTTGCGCGATACTTCGATCACCAGCCACTCTGTTCCCGGGTGACGGTGGAATCAGTTGTCATCGGCGGATTCCGCGGGGCAAATTGCCCTCCGGTTCTCCAACGCCCAGCCCAGCGTTGGTCCATAAATAATCCGGGACGCGGTGGTTCTGGGTAGTCGTTAATTTGTTTCCTCCGATGTCCGTGCAGGAGCTGGTGAATGTCAAGGCCAGCATTCTCGCTCCCATTGGCCGGCGGCCATTACCCCGGAAGCGCTCTCACGGGTTCGGCTCCGATCGCACACATCCGACGAAAAAGAAACGTGCCGAGGGAGGTGATAGGCATCTCCGCGCTGATAGCCGCGGAGTAGCCGGAGCCCTCGAAACGAGGTGGAAAGTCGCCTAGCCGATTAATTAAACCGTTCCAATCCAGCGTGGAAAGTTCACCTTCTTCTCACTCCAGAAACCGAAGACGACGACGAGGCTTAACAATTCATCGGACCCTCCGCACGGAATTAAGTCCCTCACCCTTGGTCAACTGTTACGTCGTTAACAGCGACCAAACATTCCAGGTGCGTCGGACTAGAAAGGTGTGATTCATCGCACCTCTCTGGAGCCTCTGTTACACCAGTGACGCAACGATCAGCGCGACCCACGAGGAGGATTCAGGCCCAGGACTGCGTTGTAAACAGTTCCGTGAGCGGCAATCGACGACCGTGTAACATTTTCGATCAGGCCCGGGTGATCCCCGGCGGGGCTCCTCTTCGCCGAAAGAACTGTATTTCGCTTGGCGCATTTGATGTTTGGTGTCCACGTTCCGTCGATACGATCGAACGTTCCTTGGACCGGCCAGCTCGGGAATATGTGATTCGTGATTGTATCCCCCTGCTTCCTGGAATCTCGAGCCGTCGCCGCCGGTATTCGTATTCACCGTGCGGAGAAGAGAAATGTCATTTCGACCGGCGGAATAATTTATGGACAGGCGTTCTTTCTGTGCACGAGTCCTCTCCAATCCGGCGTCGGATCCGCCCGGGTGTTCTGGGGGTTCGCGCGACCCGTTTCGCGGGGAACGATCTATGCCGGTAATCACCTCCACCCGTCATTCGTACGCAGTTGAGGCACGAATGAAACGGTGCGTTGAACCCTGTCGCAGATGCTCCTCCGCATCGCTAGATCAGAAACGTAGGCCTGGCCTGGCGTTAGCGCCGCGCCACCGATTCCACAGCGACGGCATTGCACGGGTTAACGAGATGGATAAGGATTTGGTGAATGCATCATGCCCACCGCCATGCGATCGACGTCATCCGAATACCTTACCGTTTGGAGGCGAAACCAGCCGGTTGCAGTTCGTTGAACCTGATTTTTGACGATTGATGATGTCCGCGTCGAGTGCCCTCGAATTTTCGAGAACCTGCTGCCTCGGATTCAAAATCAACCACAGACTTTTCCTCGCTTATTAGCGTAACGAATACACAGGAGTCCTCTCTACCGCGCTAGTTGTTCCCTCTAATTAAACGATTTTTCTCCAACTAGCTTGCTTCGAAATCTGTAAACGATCAGATGCCTAAAAGCTCCTCGCTGAAGGGGGACATTTTATCCAGCAGGATTCCGAGAAGGCAGCTCTGCCAGTCAGTCGGATTCCACGGTAGGTATCCACGATACAGAGGCCAAGCGGTGATTTCGCTAGCAGCCAGAGATCGGTGCTTAGAATCATTGCTGGTGTGCGTGGTTAGAAGAAGTCGACGGGCGTCTTTGTGGTGGACCGTCGTAGGGTTTGCTGCCGCTGCTGGCTAGTACCCGTGCTTACAGGTTCTAGCATCTAGCACTAGCACTGCTGCTTAGAGACCGGATTCCTAGTCGGCGCATTCAGCTAGCCAATGCCAGGTTTCTAAGCGCACCGCTGCGTCAGGAATCCCTCCAGCCGGGGAAAATAAAAGTCCTCCTCCTTGAGATGCGATCGACGTCCGTTCCATTCGAGCACAATTTCTCATCGCCGCGCCGCTCAAACTCCACACGCTACATTTCGAGTGGAATCTCGGCTCTTCTTGCCGCGGTACATATTTACCCTCACGAGAGAATCCTTCGCCGTGGACTTTCAGACATAGCAGTACACTCTGCTAAAAGATATTCGTTTGGTCGTTGGAGGCGAGGAGAATGGTACCTTCGCAGGGTTGGTACCTAGTTCAAGGGATTCGTAATTTATACCGATTCGTAATTTATAGCGATACCGTAATTTCCTGCTGAACCATTAAATACTGAAATTAATACGGAATTATTAAATTGGTGGCCGAAAACGGCGATTATTTCAAGAACTTTTTAATTTTTTGATGAATATCTCGAATTTTTAAGGACCATATCACAATTTCACATTTTGGCGGGAAATGATACTTGTTTTAAACATTCTGTAATTTTTTTCGAATCGATCTGAATCTCCGTTCATTCGCAACTAGCCGAAAACCAAGCGAAAGAAAGATTCGAGAAAAACGCGTTTAAAGTTTCTGGGCAAAGACGACGCTGTAGGTTGCCGCTTGACGACCCTTTTAGCTGCCAAATCAACCATTCTGCGAATTTTAATATAAACCAATTAAGCGGCATTTTATTCAGAAAGGATAGCGCCTTGGGAAAATGCACAAAATAAAAGGACTTTTCGACTGCCTACCTATTAGTCTCCTTACGACTTAACCCTTCGTTGACACTCTGGGTGCGAGCCACCCACGAGCTGATTTAGACACTCTGTACCTTCTATATGCAAAATGAATACCTTTTCTCCAAAGCTCACTTACAAACTATTTTCTCTCTCAACATACGATGTCCCAACAACAACTCTGTGGATTTTGTAGCTTCTAATATTGGAATTTGTAAAAGTTCCAACTATTTAAAGTTTCTCTTCGTTTTTTCTCGACATGTGGCAATCTAGATTTTTTTTACAAAAACTGTGATTAAATTTCAATAAAAAAACTACTGCCATATATTCTGGAGACCTTAAAACTGATCCATGATTTTTTTTAGAACGATTGGATTCTTTAGATGACAATGGCAGTAGTTGAAAAATTGCTCTGGTTGTGAGCCACCCAGGTATGTCAAAGTTGATCGAAAAAGGAGGTGTGTCAACGAAGGGTTAAGGGAACTCCCTTAGAATATTCTAGAAATAATCGCATTTCGGTAGCAACCGTTTGAAAGTGAACCATTCCACGCCCCACCGTTTGTGATAACAGAAACGATTCCCCGAAGAAATTCTGCGTAACGATTCCTTGCGAACTATCAAATTTGAATGGAATAGGTGACTCGAACCGTAATCACTCCTCTAGCGAGTCTCCGAAGCCGCGAAGCAGCCGTAAGGTTGCCGCTGTTCTAGTACGAAGTCGACAAACGATCGATGCTATCAGGTTGGCGCGTAAAAAAGACCCGCTGTGCCGCGTTATCATTCGCACGTGGAGCGTAAAGCACGACGAGGATCCTCGGAATGTAAGCCACAGGATCCCCGGCAGCGGATCCCTGTCCGCACACGTCTGATCTCGTTTTCGTTCAGCGGGTCATGTAGCCAGGTCAGATCGGAGCGGTTGAAATTCGAAGCGAGCCTCGAATACGCGATACGATTTGATCCTGCGATTTCGGCTACAGCTTCCCGCGCAACAGGATCCCCGTGGATTTATGTGCATTTTGATGCGCGACAGATTACTCCCGCCGTGGGCGTGCCGGAGCACACGCGCGCTTTTTCGGCAGCCGAACTGTCCTTCGATCGTGCCAGATATATCCGGGAACAACGGTCGCCTAGGATCGCTGGGTGCTTTGGACTGCTTGGCACTTGTTCGATATTAGGAAATAAGATAGAGGCGGATTTCTAACAGTAGTTCTTCATCGCTGAATACATTTTATAGGCATACAGCTGCCTGCCTACGCACTACGCAGCTCGAGCATAGCTGGAAGGGAGAAGTAAGGGGTGGTCGAAGGAATCCAAGATCAAGTCGTTGATATTCATTCAGCGGATCGGAAAAAGAGCAAAGTCGCCTTCCTCGAGGAAAAGTGATAGCGAGCGGAACGCGAGCGCGTTGATTGAGTTTTCTCCCGACGAGTAACACTTACCTAATGCGTAATTTAATCGGCGCAGCCATATATTCCGTGGAAGTTTACGGCCGCCGCGCCGCGTCGTTAACTTGATCGTGGAGAATAATCGCGCGCGCGGTGGTGCGCCGCGGGTACACCGAGGTGCCGCGGATTTTTCCAGCTGGGTGCAGTCCGACTGCAGCTCCCGGCTGATTACGGCGTCAAGATGTAATTGGAAATACGGGTTAAGCAGCGAAGTTATACCTATCGGATCGGGACGAGAACGAGTTCGAGTCCGCTCGCCTTTTCACAAGAAAAAAGAAAGCCGAACAACAGTTATCGGTTTAACGAGGTCGCTTCCTACCCTTCTTGCAGCTCTATTTTTCGGAATCACGGTCTAAGTTTGTCCCGCGACGCGGTGTTTTCAGCTGCCCGAGGGCAGCGTGCATTCTCTCGTGTACACTCGGGAAAGAAAGTGATCGGTTCGACCGCTAAAGGCGGTGTCATCGCGCGGTCTAGGGTGCAGTAGCCGAATAAGACGACCTCTCCTAATCTATGAGACCCCAGCTTATCTGCGACGCTGCAGAACTCCTGAATGTCATAGCGATGCTATTTCTTTACTAGACCAGATCGTTTACCTATTCGTCGTTTTGTCCGCGCACAGTGGCGTTGCACCTAATAATCGATTAAGCGACTCGAGCAAGCACATATTTCTGAAATATGGTTCGATTGTAGTGCTTGCAATTGAGCTTAACTACTTGAGTTTTTGTACCTATGTCATTAAATGAAATACAAATGGTGTACAAATAATACACCGTGATACTTAGGTCAACTGATGATGGCGAAGAAGAAATTGTTCCGAATGATGAAAGTGATTATAAGAAAGAAAATTATCATACAGAATGCTCTTTTTTCGCACAGCTCTTTATTCTTCAGATACGCTAGGTGAACAAGGGGTTGAGTGTGTGTATAAAGTGTTATGACGGGTGTGGTGAAGAAATAGATTTTACGTGCCGAATTTATAAAGAAAAACTAAGTTTCAGGGGAAAATAAACTGGATCTCATATTAGGATTAATATTTCTCTTTTTTTATATCTGAGTATTTGAATGACTTTCGTTTTTATTTTATTATGAAGCAACCGAATCTTTGTTATAGTACTTTCCAGTAGGTTGCTAAAGAGTACATACATTTATTCCACATTTCAAAACGTGTATTGAATTTTAAGAAAACTGACCATAGTCAAGAGTTACGATGCTTTTAAGAAATGGGTCTCAGACTATACGGGGCTACTTTACTCTAACACTGGATAGATACCTCCAAAAACCCACGTCTATCCTCGTGGAGAATTAAAGTAACTAGGTCCCTCTTGTGCTCCCATGTCTCTCACCGCGTAGAAATACATGTTTCGTTATCCAGTTACAATTAGCCTCTATATTCATCGAAATAGTCCGGTGCTCCACTATAATTTCCCACAGAAATACACGTTTCGTTATCCAGTTACAATTAGCCTCTTATTTCCCAAGGAACAAGGAAAGCTGTGGAAGAATAATGCACCGCCTCGGTACCCCGTGCTCGCGCGACGAGGAAACACGCTCCCTCGAAATCCGAGGCACGTTTCCACGCGAAAAGGTCCCGGCCCCCAGAATTTAATTGCCTAACCCAGTTTATGAAACATTCAGCAGACGCCTATTGGCGAATTTAGCAAGTTCGATGTATACACCCGGCTCGGGACACGCCGGCAAATCGAAATCGAAATCGAAATTATGCCGGTCCCGGTGTCCCCTCCCCGTCGGGTGCAGCGGGGCTGGCCGCGGCTAGACCCCCGAAACATAGGCAGATGCACCCGGGCCAACGATTTGAAATCCAAATCAGCGTCGCTGCATCAAAATCACCGGTTCGCAGGCCGGCGAATACATTTGTACACGTTCCTCTCGTTTTTTTTTCGGCCCGCGCCCTGGACCCCAGCGAGCGTGAAAATGACGAACGATCCGGGCCCTCGAATCCGGTCCAGCGGTCTCGCAGTAGCGATGGGATTTGAAGCGCTTCGAACATGATTCGAAGCTCTCGAAAAGTCTTTTCGCTTTCGAAGTCCCATCGCTATCTCGCGGGAAACGTGGGAAAATGGCTCCTCCCTTCAACGAAGACCAGACGAGTGATGCAAAAATTCAGCACTAAGCGCAAGCTTTAACAAAATGGCCCCAGAGTGCTCAGGCTTTTCCAAACCGTCGCTACCGCCGGGAAACTTCAGCTCAACTGGCTCCGAGCAAAGATTCCCGGATGCTAGGACGATACTTTTCCGACCTCGAGGACACGAATGGAACGCGCGAAAGGCGAACTCAGGGTGCGAGTCCCACGCCGGTGACCACTTTATTCCTCAAGCGTTTAATACGCATCCCGGTATAGGTATACCTACACACGCGGCGCATGATAGCGTAGTTACGTATCCTCGAAAATCGGTCTTACGACACTCCGCCGCCGATTGATCGCGACAGGAGGCTAAGTGGCTATTTTCTACTGGCCTTGATCCCACAAAAAAGGGCCGTGATTACCTTGAAAACGGGATCAAACGCTATTTATCAGGGGCTGATCTCGCGTACAGCGGCGGTGATACGCACGCCTCTGTGGCCGTCGATGACGGGTTGTTCGTCGCCCGTCGGCGTCGGTGAAAGAGGGGAGGGGACTAGTTTAACCTGAACGATCTAATAGTGGATCCTCTAGCGGCCGCCGGAGATCCGCGGTGGATAGTAAACGGCCGACTAGCTTACTCCGAGTGCTTGATCGTGACCTCGGATTGGTCGATAGACGATCCACGGGGTACAGCTTTCTTGTCCTAGGTTCCGGAGGCAGACTTGACTACCTTGACGCAAATCCACGTGAACTTGCCCGGCGTCGAAGAGCGCCTCGCCTGGCTTAGAAAGCGAGTTATCGCCTGTAAGTATTGATAAGTCCAGGCGAAAACCTCACCCCCGATGAAAATATCCACACCCGCAGGAGTAACATCGATTTCAAAGCCCACGGTAACCCGGAACCTGTCCCTCTCAACCCTTAAAAACAATTCTGCGATCCCTCTGCGTATAGCACAGTAGGCAGACTCTGCAGGGCACTTGGTCTCCCTCTTTTCAGAATAAGCGATCACGCCTTAAATCTTTTCCAACGGCGCTCGATCGTAGACCCGATCGTGGCGGAGTTACTTTCGATTTTCGTAAGGAGCTGCTCGATTGGCACCACGCACCGACCCAAACTAATTTCCCTTTTATCGAGCGGCCGCGGTAATTGTACGCGCGCGCGCGCGCTCCTCGCGAAAGGTCGCCCCCCGGGTGAAATTAAACGGCGCGACATTCGAATGAAAGAGGCCTCCGAAAACCGGTTGCGCCGTGCTCGTCGCCGTCGTCTCCGTCGCTCCTCTGGATAGCCGGTCGCCAGCGAGAGATAAATCGACACGGAAGAGTGTCGTAATCGGGGCCGGGGTACCGTGGTAGCCCACGTGGTGGGTGACGCAGGTGCAACAAGCGGCTATGCCCTCTTTCTCCCCCTTTCTCTTTCTCTCTTTCTCTCTTTCTCTCTCGTTCCCTCTTTCCCTCGTTCCCTCGTTCCCTCGTTCCCTCGTTCCCTCGTTCCCTCTGCCCCTTCCTCGCCTCCCCTCCTCCTCCCCCTGCTGCCACTGATTTATTCATCGAGCCCGCAAACATGTTCGCACACATATCCCCTCGCGCGTGTCTCGCTTGTTTTTTAGCATCCCTAAAGAGCGGTTTTGTGTGTTGGCTTACGATGGCTTCTCGGCAGGAGTGCCCAATATTCTGCCTCTACTCGTTTAAGAAATGTCCGCTAATCTGTATTTCAACTCGGCTAGAATCTTCTATGAAGCGTACCCCTCGAATTAGACCTTGACCATTCTCTTCGTCCTCCCCCGGCGAGGCCCTGATGTTACAGCGAATCACGGCCATTATCCCGTCCTCCAGGGCTCTCGATAATGGAGGAGAAGATGACGCAGCTCGAGGTGCACAGGCCGAGAGGATGCACGGACTACTTTTTACCGTTGGCGCTTTTTCATGCTCCCAATTTTGCCCGAGTCCCCGTTACGGGCGATGGTAATATCGCCATCTAGAAGCAAATTCCATCTGCGTCTGGCCCCATCACCGGCGGGGCCTGACGGCGGTGACGACTCGCCGCTAGTCCGCCCGATGCAACGCGCTCGATTTCGTTCGCGACACCTGCTCCAGATTCTGGCAGCGCCGCCGGAAAATGAACGGCTGATTACCAGCTACCTTGAAGTAGCTAGCTACCTTAAGGAGACGCGAGCGTTCGATTAAGGGCTGCCAGGGCCCCGAAGTGGTCAGTGCAACCCGTGCCCGCGAGAGACGCGCGGATTTCGAGAGAGAGAGGCGAATCTGTGGGCAACCTCGATAGATCCTAATGATCGATTTACCGGTGCGGACGTGATCTCGCCGTGAACGCGGCGTCGTGTTACGCAACGCTCCAATTCCACACGCCGCGAAACGTGGAGGACTTCCTGTATCCCGGTCGCGAGACAGAAAAAACTTTTACCTTCGATCGGGATTAGCATGGCTCGCGATCCATCGATCGCGTAAGCCACGATCGCGAGGTAATCGGCAGCGGCAGCGGCCGCCTCCATAAATGTATCCGTCGCGAATTTTGCAAGCGTGCATTTCCACCGTTCGCCACGTTGCGTTATGCATGTACCCCTCGGATCAATAATAAAATTTAAGCGGGCGCGAAGAAATTTTAAGAGAATCTCGATCGCCTACTCGAACCGCGCGACATTTCCGCGCCGCCCCATCCGCTAGACCGCGCGCGGAAGCTGCTCTAACCGCCTGAAACCGTAAACCCATACGCAAGCGGGGGTAGTAAAAAAACGCCGGTGCAATTAATTACCCCCGGTCTTGGAGTTTGGAATAGAATTTCACGCGCAATGTGTTCCGTAAGTGCAACGGCGAAGATTTAATCAGACGTTCGTCTCCCTCCACGTTTTTGCAGGCTGACAATTAATTAAGCGTAGCGCGAGCAGGAATAAATGAATATTTTCTTTCAGCGAGCAACTCTTTGTTTCTGTGACGAATGCGTCGGGGCAGCCAGCTTTGGTGGAAGAACGTTACCGGTGTTACGATGAGTGGAGAACGGTTGGCACTAAGTAGATGTTTCCTGAATTATACACGATGTTTGCAAGAAATCGGCAAGCGGAGAGCCGTATGCGCTTATGTAGATGCCGCCTCTGACCGTTAGAGCGTAATGCACAACCGCTACATGCAGATCAACGTCGCCGGGACGCGGTCTTTCCCGATGCAGGAGAGAAGGGATAAAGAGGAAGGAAGTGGGGGGACAGGCCGTTACATTTTCAATAATTTCTTACATACCATAACTCGCGCAACCCCACAGCCGGAACCGCCACCTCCATCCGGGGCAGCGGAATATTCCTCAGCTTTTCTGATGCTTTCCAAAACCCTCGTTCACAATCCGAATCATCGTTTCTTACGATTGCTAAACCAAGTGATCGCTCGGCACCCCTGTGTTTTAGGATGTTGTACGAAATTCTTGGTAATCAGATGTCTCGTTCTGAAAATCTCTCGCTCCTTGGTCGGTAGGTACGTGTTCGTTTGCTTTTGAATGAAAATTCTACTTTGGAGCCACCCACGGATAGTTTCGTGCGTTACAATTTCGTATTATATGCGATTTTGATATTGAAACTTTGATTTTGTTATTGGTAGAGTCCGATCGAAGTTTCGATTTCATATTTGAAGATGTAATTTGCGAGGTTCGAGTTTCCGAAGCTGAGTAGTTATAGTCAAGGAATTCGTACTTAGTAGTACTACCTACATTTATTATTGATTGTTATTCTAGCGAAGAATATTGCGGGACGTTTATATCGTAAAATATTCTACGTTTTACTGTTTTTAATATAAAGGACCTTATTATGTGATGTCTAAGTTAAGGATAGGCTAGGGGTGTTCGATTCACCTCAAAGAATCCATTCTTGAAGCGATTCAAATCGAATTGTAAGAATCGATCCTTCTAAAAAAATCTGAACCAAAAATCGAGCACCCCTAGGATAGGCTAGTTCATGCTTCCACAGATCAGAATACTTCAACCGTGAGCATCGTTATCACTTCAAATCGTTTGATTCTAGGACGTGCCCGTCATATTTTAGTTTCTGTCTTACAGCGGGTAACACACCATGGGGGAAGTACGAGGGCAGCATCACGGTCCGCTGCAAAGCAGAGGAGCACCGTCTGTCGTTTTTATCCATCGTTAATTTAAGCAACCTTGATTTTTGCCACTAGTCGCCTTCGTATCAACGAATACGAATACCAAACGTCCTCCTTATCACGACCATCTCCCTATCTAGCTCACGCAGACGGTCACCATCATCCGAAACTTCCAAAAATAAACCGTGCAGCTCTCCGTTGCCACTAAATTTTCGATTCCTCTCTCGCCTGAACCTGCGAGGGCAGTCGGCCCACCGAACGGAGCATTTCGATCCCAGAGCGCCGCGTTTAACTAACAGAAACAACGAGTACGTCTCTCCGACGTACCTAATTGCACCGCGTCCTCGCTGTTGCTGCACTTTCTTAAAAGTGTGTCAGTCAACCGCCCCACGGTGTTATCTCACTTTCTTCAGACTCGCTTCTCTTAACAAAAAACAATCATCTCCGATTACCGATTTACCTTCTCAGACGCCACTTAAACGACCTACTTCTCGGACTATGATTCAGCCGAGTCGCGTCGCGTCCCTTTGCACCTTCGTAGCTACCAAAGCTTGCAGCTTCGAGGATTCGAAAGAAGAGGAGCTTCGGCATTTTTTTCGGTGGTGCTCTCGCATCTTTGACGACCTCGCTGCGTCCCTTCTGTTACGTACCGTGTCGGTACTTCCTACGCCGGGGAACGAGTCCGTAAATGCTCGAGCAGGATCCAGGAGTGGTAAGGGGCGTTCTGCTTAAGGTCTCGGGCGTAAATCGCCGCGTTTTTCGGAAAAATCGTAAAACCTGCTGGCACGCCGGCCGTAAATCGGACCGGGGATCGCGCCGCGCCGGCCGCGTAAGCCGCGAGACATCCGGCATCGGTTTCATTGTTGAAACCAAGCGGAACCTTGATTTCGGGCCGAAGCGCCGCGACGCGACACGCGGGGACCTTCGGCGGGAGCCCGGGGCCGGTTTACCCGATCGGTTATCGTCGCGAAACGGTGGATCGGGCCCCGGCGCGTCTCACCTCTCGACCCTCCTCCGCGGACGCGCCGCGATCTTGAGACTCCGCGCGGCCAAGGCGCCTCGGCTCCGCGTGGGATCAGCGCCGAGCCAAGATCGCGAGAAAACACGGCCGTGTTCTCCGAATCGGCGCGGCGGCGCCGCGATTCCTTTTCGTTCTGTCCAGGCCACGTGCACCAGTTCCGAAAGGGGAGACGAGATGGCTTGCTCTTTTCGTTCCCGCGAACGAAAGTGGACGCAGTGGTCGAAGTAGACGGACGATCATCGAAGCGTTCCTTTCAATCTGCTTTGCGTCGCGGTAGGGATTTCTTTTAAAATTCAAGAGTTTCGTGGACTTCGTGAAATCACAGGTGCCAGGGTAACTGATTAATTTAGATAATAGTTCTGCTCGCAGGAACACCTTGTTCGTCGCGTGACTCGGGATATTTCAATGGAATACAATGGGGCAATTTTGATCTTGCGTGCAGCAGACGAGGACCCCGGGTAGTTCATTTCCACGCCATTTGGGGCTCAGCTTTCAAAAGTAAACGCTTCGTATATAGGCTGGGAGTAAATTCCTAGCGCAATCGTGCAAACAGAATTTCTTTTAACCCGACGCTTGAATACTTGCCAGAACTGATCCAGATGTTATAACGAAAGCTTTCTATCCCTCCTTCGCATCGTTATAAATAAATAAACAAATTATCACCCGCAAGCTTCCCCTAAAGCCTGATACGTACGTCCAGCCACGAAATCTTCGTCCTTCGCACAGTAAACCAACCCTCGCGGCTTGAATTGATCGCCGCAGCAACGTCCGGCACGCCGCAGGAAAGAGTAGAAGCGTCGATCGAAAGCGAAATGAAAAATTCTGCGTTCCCCGGGGCAGGTTAAAAAGAAGGAGCTTCCGGCCGCGCAGAAGAAGCCCGCGAGAGAGAGAGAGAGAGCTTTCCCGTTACGCGCCTGCTCTCTAAGCTGATTTCGAGCTGCCGCGGCGAGAGCTGACTGCAGGGGGTGGAAACTCCAGCAAAACTTTTGGATCAGTATTTGCGCGCCCTCTAAGCTATGAAAGACTGTTATTTCTTGTCTAAACGCTCCTCCGGAAGTTCCCTATTCAGTTTCCACCCACTGGCTGACTGGATGACTGACTGGCTGGCTAGATGGCTGAGGTACCGCTAGTTTCCCAGAAATCCACGCTCGATAATCCGCCCCTCGATACGGATGAAGCAATTTCTTCTACTGTCGCAGCGCGCGAGAGGGGAAAAAAGGCTGCCCCATGACAGAGGGTGGGGAATGGGGCTGGTGGCGGGGCAAGTCGCTCGTGTAGCTAACACCACTAGCCAACTCATGTTTTATTCATCGCGATTCAACCGATTTCGATGTGTATACCTACTCGTCGTCATGCGCTTCCTCATCATCACCGCGCGCGCGAGAGAGCGAGCTGGCTACGTCATTCCCCTGGCCCAGCTTGCAGAGCTTCCTCCCTGCCTGGGAAAGCTTCTGGAGCATCCTCAGATTTTCCATCGTCTCCACTTTCTTGTTCGGACTGTGAAGGCAATAGGTACTTTCTGGGACCTTTTTGGATACTCGAAGGCTCCGTCGAAAGGAGAGGAACTCGGAGAGCTCTTGTTTAAGGAGAACTTGGACGCTGGAGGTTCCAGACGCTCTCGTCTGTCTGTGTCTAACTAGGGGCACTCGCATAATTCCCTTCGCGTAGAAGTTTCTGCGATTTGTCCAAGGATCTAGGGGTCTTCTGAACTCCGGAGGGTTTGGAGGAGCGTTTATTTAGCCCGTAACACTCACGTGTCAATTTTCAAAGGAGCAGGTAGCTTAAAATGACTGCTCGCTTGCGTAGAGAGGAGATATAATGTCATCTACGCGGAGCATAGAATTTAGGGAATAACTCAGAGCGGTACGAATTCAAAGCCTCTGAGGATTAGAATTAAGCAACTTATCCATTCGTGCGTGATATTTCATTACACTTCGTTCACTCTGTTATTGTCGCGCACGCAAGCACTTTTCGGGGTCAATCCTCAGACGAAATGCGCGACGTGTTGATTTTTTATAGACCGATCGAAAGCCTGTTTGGCGATTCGAGCCGTTTCGAGGAAAGTTCTCGGGCAGCGAAGTGGATCAGGTAGATTCAGGCGCAGAAGTAATTGCGTCTGACTTAAGTTCGATTCTACTGAAGTGACCTACTATGGCCAGGCGCGTTCGGCGTTGACGCACGTCGCCCGTGATACATAGTACATATTCGCGAACTTGCTAGATGATCAAGCATACTTCTCTCGAACCATCGAACGAGGAAACGCGCGTTTAGCCGATTTTTACCGTTCGATCGGTGGTGAGCGTACCTATTACATTCGCGAGTACCGTGATCAATTTATATGAAATCGAGTTCGGAGGCTTGAGCATTCTTCTGCTCAGCTTTATTCCCCCGTTCGCTGGATCCATCCCCACGCATGGATTAACTCGTCGATTTGTTTATGAAATATTACGACCTCCTACGACTTGATATTAGGTTGTTGCAAACGAAATGGCCGTTTTCTAGAATTTAAACTTAACACGAACTTTATTTAAATAGCTGCAGTATTTTGACTGCACGAAGGTAGCATAATAATTTGTCTTTTTATTGAAGGCTTGTACGAACGAGTTGATGAAATATTTACTGTCTCTAATTTAAATTGTTAATTTAAATTCTAAGTAAAAATGCTTAGATTTTTGTATGGGACGAGAAGACCCTATAGAATTTTATAATTTATGTTTAATTATAATATTTATATAAATATAAATTATTTTGTTGGGAGGATGTTTAAATTTATGAAACTTTAAAAATTTTAACCAATTATTTTGGATTAAGAAGATAGTTTATTAAAAATTATTAGATTAAATTACCTTAGGGATAACAGCGTAATATCTTTGGAGAGATCATATTAATACAGATGATTGCGACCTCGATGTTGAATTAAGATATAATTTCAATGCAGAAGTTTAAATTTTAAGTCTGTTCGTGTTAAAAAGTACATGTCTCACGCGTGATTTGGCTTGTATAATTTCTGTTATATCGTGCGGTGTACGTAATTAAAAACTGTTTTAACTGGTCGTGGAAAATAAGGAAATTCGAATAATTTACTTGTACGAGTTGAAACTTGGTCACAGTGCTGCTGAGGCAACGCGGAATATAAATACTGATTTCGGCAATGGTACTGCAAGTGATCGGACCACTAGGCGTTGGTTCGATAAATTTCGTTGTGGTGATACGGACCTCGAAAACATGCCTCGCGGCCATAAGCCAACAGTTATCGAAAACACTGTTTTGAAAGACATGGTTGAAGAGGATTCGCGCCTAACTGTTCGGGAAATCGCAGCGAGAACGAATATTCACTATTCAACTGTTTCCCGACATTGGTGCACTTATTTCGCGTTGGGAGAAGTGTATCGAAGTCGATGGTGACTATTTCGATTGACGAAACACGTATTAGGTTTGTCAAATAAAAGTTTAAATTAAAAAGTCCGAAACAGCCATTTCATTTGCAGCAACCTAATATTTATGAGTCTCGAGATAACGACAGATTTTTAGGAGATTTTATACTATTTTAAATTAGTTAAGCATCGTTCAGATTAAATAACACGTTAGAAAATATGTTATACGGATTAAGAGACATCGTAACAATCTAATTTTATTGCTGAATCTCGGGCACTTTAATTCTTCGTCGAAACGACGCAGGGGCAACGTTATTGCATCGGTGCACAATGATCATCTATAAATGTCAGCTTTGTAAATACCCCCAGCTTTCCCTTTGGAAGAACGAATTTCCAAACATTTTCGCTGCCTACTTTAAATACAAGCAGCCAGTGTCGTTTTTCCCCAGTGACACACGCTATGAATTGCAACGATTTTCCTTCGAATTAATCACGAGCCGATAGTAGAACATTGAATGTAAGCGATTCTTTCTACTCTACATTCAGTTAGATTGATTCAACACTCGAGTCCTGTATTTATTATTTCTGGTGAGGGCGTCGAGAACGTCATCCCGGGTCTCGGCTCTTCAGTTGCATCACGCGAAAACGTCAGTGAAACATGCTTTTTCCTCTTTCTCCCCCGTTTATGCTCGTCGCTCTCCTTCGCTTTTCCCCTCTTATTTTACACGATCGAATCGAACGTGCTCGCCCGCGAGCATTCATCGCGGAGTTGCGTAACATCCATTCAGCAGCGCCTCGCGCATCCGAAACCGTTTGATTGATTTTCTCCAATCGGAATGCCCGTATAAGCAGAGACCGTCCCCGATCTGCGCGTCGAACGCGCTACCGGAAGCTCCCAGCGTCGACCATGTTTTTCGAAAATCTCTAAACGCCGCAAAACACTCTAGACGCTCACGAATACGAACGTCTGTCGCGATCCTATCGAGGGATTCGACAAATGGCACCTCGAATGCGCGACAATGTTACAGATCTTCGTCAAGTACACTGCCATCCATAAATATTAGGGCGTTCGCTGTATTTCCATCAAATCTGATATTTCATACAGATCCAATACTTTCCACTGTTTCTCATTTGAAATACGAAATAGAAATTTTTCAGAGGTTTTTGATGAATTTTCAAGCGGCAGTGTATGCTTAATAAGCGACACCGCAGGTGGAATAATGGCGCGAAGCAGCAAAGACGAGAACAGAAGGCGAAAGCGTCGCACTCCACTTTTCCAGTCGCCGAGGTTCCCTCGTTAAATGCGCGAGCACGCGATAGGATCGAAAAGGCAGCGTCGGCCAACGGGGAGCCAGGCCCGCCTTGCGAAAAACGAACGGTGGCCGCGAGCCGAGGACCGCTTTGGGGAAGCCTGGTGAACGTGGTAACCGTCCCGAGCCGATAAAACGTCAAGTACGTCGAAATAAGAGCGGGATAAAGCGCGTCTGGACGGGAGCCGGTCCCGCGAGGCGGATCGGAGGCGCACACCACCTTGCTGCCAGAAAACCCGATGGTACTTTAAGAGGACCAACGGGAGAAGGGGGGAGAAGTGGTTCTACACTCTTGTCTCGCGTGCGATGATAACGCAGCCAATTCACGAAACGAATTCAGCTGATGCCCGCCAATACAGGCAGCGACAGCAAGACTTCCGAGTTACCCTCGAAAGTGTAGGTCGTATCATTGAGCAAGTGGCCCGTGCACATGGCTGTTTGCCTGTGCACATACAATTTCGCACTATTAGCTTGATATCAGAGACAAAAACGCCCCGAGTTTCAGCAGCCACCGCGGGCCTAGCTTCAGGGACGGTTTCCTCCTTAGTCAGCGGCGATTCGGTGATAATCGCCGGGTGTTAATACTGGACACAGAGCACGGGCGTAGAAGCACTTTTTCATGAGCGCGGAGGGTGACGGGTCCCCCCCGGGAGAGAAGTCAAGGGCAAGAAGCGTCCCTTCGTCGGCCACTGTGTGGGCCACGCTGCGCCGGGCCCTACTTGGGACCCCACTCCGACCCCGGCTGTCCACCCCCACCCCGGGGTCCCCTGCGTGTATGTCCCTCTGTGTGGGATCCCCCTGCTCCTCCAGCCCCCCTTCACCGTTACCGGCCCTCTCCCTCCTTCCCCTCCATACCTTCTATCATCCCTGGCGTCCGCTCCCTCCACCGTTCCAGCCCTTCTTCTTCATCGTACTTCTCCCGTTCCACTCGCGGGAGAGCGCGAGTCCGGGGAGTCGGCTCTCCTCTCGGTGCTCTCTTGAAATTCGTCTCTCTACCAACAGTAGCAGCACCAGCAGCAGCAGCAGCACCAAGCATCACCGGACAAGCAGCACCAGCAACACCACACCCGGGTTGTGTATACACTTACGACAGAGTACGGGAGAGACCAGACCTCCCTCCCTCTTCTGCCCCTCGTCGCTCAACACGAATCCATATGTATGGGGTTGAGGCGCACGGGCGTCGTAAATGTGCTGACTATATTACGCCGCTACTATATAAGATAGCCGGCCAACCATCCTATCCCCACAGACCGAGCCAGATCGGCAGACCGTTCACAGACGGACCAACGAACCGATCTACACGATCTATCAGACACCAACAGACACATCAGAATCCTCTCTGTCTCGCGAGCCACCCGACGCGACGCGACGCCGCCGCCAGTCAGTCCTCGGCTCCGCTCGTCCTACGAACGCTTCCCACCGACGCGACGCGACGTGACGCCGCGCAACGCGACTCTTCTAATTACGCACGAGATTCCGCACGGCCCGCGCGGAGAAAGTGACCGGGCAATTTTCGGTCTCGATCGCGATCCAGCTCTCCCAGTTAAACGCGACCCTCTCTAGCCGAGCCGGACTTCGTGGTTCCCTCGCGACGACAGCTCCGATCGCACACCCCCGTGCCGAGCCACTCCACGTGTCGCAACAGAGCCTACGCAGCGACGCGCTCCGTCGAGATCCACGTCGTGGACACACGTATCGTAGGTCGGGGTTGCCAGAGGCCCTCTAGACAACGCGAGCACACGGACACGACACACTGTGAAGGAGCTTGTGAGGTGCAATCGCCGAGAAGAACAGCCAGCCAGCCAGCCCGAAGATGATCCCTTTGACAGCCACCACGTGCTTCCTCATCGCCGTCACGTTCCTGGCCCTCGCTCTCATCTTCCTCGATCACCTGAGGTCCAAGAAAACCACGAAGACGGCCCCGCTGGACGGCGAGGGTATCCTGCCGGAGCCACCTGGACCGAAGCCCTGGCCGATCCTCGGCTCCCTACACATCCTCGGCCGCTACGATGTCCCGTACAAAGCGTTCGGCGACCTTGTCAGGGACTACGACTGCCAGGTGATCAAGCTCAGGATGGGATCCGTGCCCTGCGTGGTCGTCAACGGGCTGGAGAACATCAGGGAGGTACTGACCATCAAGGGCCACCACTTCGACTCCAGGCCGAACTTCAACCGGTACCATCTGCTCTTCGGTGGAAACAAGGAGAACTGTAAGAAACTTTCCTTTTTTATCATCGCCTCAATTACTCCAACTCGCGCGGACACGTTTCGGTGGGAATAGTAGCTTGGTTAATTAACGATCCGGTGTAAACTCGAGCCATGCCTAACGATCGGAATTAATCAGGCATATCCCGTCGCGACCACTCGTCCTCCCCTCCGCCCCTCCCGCCGCCGTTCCAACTATCTCGTAGATCTTCGGCTTCGATTATATTCGAAACGGCGATGTTCGCCGGTTACGTAACGTTCTGCGCGACGAATCCCCTCCGAGCCTCTCGTAAATTTTCCCGGCCTGGTCCAGGATCGATTCTCCGGCGACGCCTTGCCTCCGAAACTGTTCCATCTGACGATAGCTATTCGGCTGATAATTAGAAGCTCGTATCCCCGGTACAAAGTATTAGGCTGCTGCAAACGAAATGGCCGCTTTTGATTTTTTAATTTAAGCTTTTATTTGACAAACCTAATGCGTGTTTCGTCCATCGAAATAGTCACCATTGACTTCGATGCTCTTCTCCTAACGCGAAATAAGTGCACCAATGCCTTTCTGAAAGAAATCCAGAGTACCAGAGGCAATAAATTCAGCGAATGCAGTTTTTACAGCCATTTCTTCTCGAAACACTTTTCCAATCAAAAAGCTAACTAGGTGCTTGAAAAAATGGTAGTCTGTAGGTGAAAGTTCAGGAGAATAAGGAGGGTGAGGGAGAACTTCGCACTTCGATTCTGCTAACTTTTTAAAGGTTTGTTTTGCAGTGTGTGGTCGAGCATTATCATGAAGCAATAACGCACCGCGTCTATTGACCAATTCCGGCTGTTGATATCAATTAATACATAATATCAATTTCTTGACAGTGTTTGTCTGAATTTATGGTTTCACCTCGTTTTAAAAACGACCATACAGACAGCAAAATCTTTCGTGGACGAAGGTTCGGTTTCGGCACATGTTTTGGGGCTTCATCTGCATCCAACCACTGTGCAGAACGTCGTCGATTGTCATAGAAGAATCGATTTCTCGTTACAAGTAATTAGTCTATGTAATAGGCCTTTCCACGATCGGTTAAAACGGTTTTTAATTACGTACACTGCGCGATATAACAGAAATTATACACGCCGGATCACGCGTGAGACGTGTGCTTTTCAAATGCCACAAATACAACACCATCTGCACGGAAAAGAGCTAAGCGACAAAGCCGAGAAGTTTAAACTGTAGAAAACGGCCATTTCGTTTGCAACGACCTGATACAATTAGATTGAACGTTGCCTTTTAGAGCCAGCGAGCAATTGTTCGATGTCCCCCTGTTGGTTCGAGGAGTGTCGGCGTGGAAATTGATTTCGTCGACACCTCGTCAAAGGCTGCTGAAAACTCGTTCCCCATGCTAACGACCTTGTGCGACGTTGTGCGCGACACGTGAGCGGCCCGGCCGGCCCGTTTATTTTTCGCGTGGCTCGTGCTTTCGTTTCGTCCCGGGGAACGCCGAAACTCGTGCTAAGGTCAACGCCGAAGCGGTACCAAGTGCAGCCAAGTGCTAAGGTCACGGTACCACTTTCACGCGTTCCTGGCTCACCTGGCTCACCTGGCTCAGCAAACAGGATCAAGGCTGATCCACCTCGGGCGGCTCCGATACCTCCGCGTCCACCGCGAGCTTCCCTCCTCCCTTCCTCCGCCCTGTCGCCCGACTTTCCGCCTCGCGGTCTTTTCCTCTTAACACTGTGGTTAGAAACAATAAAATTCAAGCTAATTGCAAAGTAATTCGTCGGAAATGGGGGGAGGGGTTTCCGATAGCTATACTGAAAAGAATGGAGTGATTGACGTCTTGAAGCTCTAAATTTAAAGCTATAAAAGCTAAATTTAAAGCTTTAAAAGCTAAATTTAAAGTTTAAAAGCTAAATTTAAAGCTTCAAAAGCTAAATTTAAAGCTTCAAAAGCTAAATTTAAAGCTCCGAAGGGTAAATTCAAAGCTCTAAGGGCTAAATTTAAAGGTCTAAAGCCTAACTTTAAGGCTCTTCTTAGCCGAGGAAGGTTCCTAGGTGTTGAATGGCTAAAAAGTATTAGGAATTTATTAATTTGTATTTTCTAGATTTCTCTATCAATTTCGCTAGTTTTCCGCTTCGTCTCTAGTCCCCTTAAAAATTTCTCAGCTCTCACCGAATTCCTGTTCGCCAAGCTCTCCTCCCCGAAACCTTCCTCGGCCTGCAACGTGTCGCTCGCGGAAAGCTCTCCCCACGAAAGTCGACTACCGCTCGATTTCCCTCGATCGCGCGAAAATTCTGGATTCCGCGGCCGATCGGCGTGTCCTGCGCGACGGGGCCGGGGAGCACGGAGGAAACCAGGTCACTTCCTGTTCTGGTCCGCTCGCCACCGTTTCAATTTGAAATCGAGCCGCTGGCCGGCCGACGCGCGCGCCGATGAATCGATTTTCTGCCGAGTACGCGCGACCGGCATCCGCCTGCTTGCATTTCCGCGTGCACGCATGTATGTACGCTGGATACGCCGCGAGTGACGGTCGAGGAAAGGAGAGGCGGCGATAGGGAAACGGAACGGGAGAGGCGAAGACGGAACACGCGCACGTCGACGAATTTTTCCTGCTCGCCTGACAACCATACATTTCGTAAACGGGCGTGCACCGCGTCACGGAATTGCCGTTGGAAGGTCAAGCCGTTTAGCGCGCCGCCGATATTCATTCCGCCAAAGGGCATCCATGGAAATCGTTAGCTGAATTCATTCCACCGCAATTCTTTTACGATATCGATCAGTCGCACAGAATTCGGCAAGCCGAAGCCTTTCTCTGCTGTCCGCACCTATAACTTCGAATAGGTATCCTACATAAACTTCGAACTCGGATTGAAGGACTCGTTTTATTCGCTGTTACAGCTCTGGCGTTCTGCAACTGGTCCGACATGCAGAAGGCGCGAAGGGAGATGCTCAGGGCCTACACCTTCCCCCGCGCGTTCACCGCCCGCTACAATCAATTGAACGGCGTGATCGCGAACGAGATGGACCTGCTGGTCAGCCATCTGGACTCCCTGTCCAGCACGAGCGTGCCCGCCAAGCCGTTGATCCTCCACTCCTGCGCGAACATCTTCGTCACGTATCTGTGCTCGAAGAGCTTCCCCCTGGAGCACACCGGTTTCCGCAGCATGGTGGAGAACTTCGACAAGGTGTTCTACGAGGTGAATCAGGGCTACGCCGCCGATTTCCTGCCGTTCCTGATGCCGCTGCATCACAGGAACATGACCAGGATGGGCACCTGGAGCCACGAGATCCGCCAGTTCGTCATCGAGAACATCATCTCCGAGAGGATGAACAGCTGGAACGGCCTGGTGCCCGAGAGGGACTACCTGGACTGCCTGGTGAACCATCTGAAGACAGACGCCGAGCCACGCATGTCCTGGAACGCCACGCTGTTCGTCATGGAGGACATCATCGGCGGGCACTCCGCAATTGGCAATCTGCTGGTGAAGATCCTGGGATTCCTTGCGACGCGACCCGACGTCCAGAAGACTGCTCAGGAGGAGATCGATGCCGTTGGTATCGCCGCCGGGGAGTTCGTGGGCCTGGAGAACAGGGGATCGCTGCCTTACGTAGAAGCGATCATTCTGGAGGCAATCAGGATAATCGCCAGCCCCATAGTCCCACACGTGGCCAACCAAGATAGCTCCATTGCTGGTAAGTTTAACTAGCCTTCTGACAATTTAGACATCAGTGTGCATCCCTAGGTTGATAGGAGATTCTAAATCCCAACTGCTCCTTGACAAATTCTAAACGTCTCTCCTCAGGTTACACCATCAAGAAGGACACGTTCATCTTCCTCAACAACTACGAGCTGAACATGTCCACGGAGCTGTGGACGTTGCCGGAGGAGTTCATGCCGAGCAGATTCGTGCAGAGCGGCAGGCTACTGAAGCCGGAGCACTTCCTGCCGTTCGGCGGCGGCCGGAGGTCCTGCATGGGCTACAAGCTGGTCCAGTACTTGACCTTCTCTATCGTTGCCACGCTGCTCAACACCTACACGCTGGTGCCCGTGGAGAACGAGGACTACACGATCCCTATCGGGAATCTCGCGCTTCCGGAGGTCACGTTCAAACTGAAATTCGAGAGACGGTAGGGCCCGGGACCGAGCGAATGGTTGGCCACGAGGACAGAGCCGACGACTCTTCGACTCCTGGTTGCTTTAACGAAGCTCGGAGAGAAGCTCGAACGATGGGCCGCGCTGAGCTCCTCCCGTGAGATGGACGTGGACCGCTTCTCAGTGGTCGGCAACCAAAAGAGAGGAGGCCAGCCGAAGAGAGGCTCCCCGTTTCATAGACAAACGTTCGAGAAGGTCGAGTGCCAGCTGACCCGATACGGCGACTCGACCTCCGTCACACGAGAGAGAGAGAGAGAGAGGGAGAGAGAGCTTTACTGACATTACTAGGTGTTTAAGGTAGCAAATTGTTGATCGTCCGCCAACGAGTGCGCTCTCCTCCTCTCAAACGTCAATCGAAGACGATCAGCCGCGTTAAATCAGGAGAGAAAACATGGACTGAAATGAAGAGGACCGACGCATCCCTCCTCCCCCGGCGGGACGCTGCCGCTTTAGCCGAGAACTGTAGGTAAACGACGAGCTTCGTGGCAGAGCTGGTGACTTGGGTGACTTGAGTTTTTACCGAGTAGTTCAGAGGAGAGTAGAGTCTATCGAAGCAGAGGAATATCTGTGGCTCTTGGTACACCGGTCAACTAGAATGTTAGTTTATTTTTTTTTTTTTGTTTGAAAATATTCCTGCAGATTTCAGTGAAATTTTTCAAGAGATTATACCGTACTGTTAGAGATTCGTTTTTAATTGAACAAGTCATCGACGCTTTTGGTCGATCCAAGCTTCGAATTTGACGCCATTCGAAAAGCACTCATCCAAGTGACAACATCTGTCTTCCAAGAACACCTCGCTCGATTGATCGCGAGGAGACGTTCCCGCGTGCTCGTCCGGACGAGGAATCCCGAGGGTGGTGGATCGTGTTCCCTCAGCAATCCGATCGACGGCTTCGTGCTTTCTTCCCTACACTTTCGTCACACGGTGGGATCTCAAGGGAACGCGATGCACGCGAATCGAGCGGTAATTCTCACTCGCTCCCTCGTCGAGATCCGCGGATCGCAAAACCACCGAGTACCGCGAATCCTCTGTTGATCCAGCGATCACGTACCGTTCGCGTCCGATAACGAGATCCGCTCGAAAGACGAGACGCGGAAACGTGAGCGGCACGAACCTGGACGAAACGCGACGGTTTCGCTCGCGTAGATCGCTCGATAGATCCGCCACCCCCGCAACAGAGCGAAGAAGCGATCTTCGACTTGGCCCGATCTCTGTTTCGATACCTTCTCAAACGATTCACCGATTCGAGCCACTTCGTAGTTCCTCGAGTGCCTCGAGCATTTCCAAGTCGTTCTTTCAAAAGGCTCAGCAAATCCGAGAGGTTCAAGAGGCGCGTGAAAATAGAACTCGAGGTGAGAAATTTCAGACGAAGCTTTATCACGAAATTCGTACAAGATCTTTTAGAGACTGGGATTAAAATATTTGAGATCTTAGATGTTTCTTGGGGTGTCTGCGGGACTTCTGGCTTCGAACTCGAACTCGTGTTCCAGTACTTACATGGTATAATAATCAAGATGCTCCTTTCGCAACCACCACTACCGCGACCGTTCGCGCTTTTCGAACGAATCGGTACCACTCGACCAGCGTTCCCGTCGACGACCAGATCCAACATCGATCTCCCCTCGATTTCGCGCCGCGTCCTCTTAATTTTCCAATTAGGAATCGACGTTATCATATTCCGGATCCATCGATCCCGTATCGTTTATCCCAGCAACCGTGGCGCATCGGGTCTAGTTTGCCCCCAGCCGTGTCCTCGTGAATCTTAGAACGCAACCGCGTGAACCAATGTGCCGATCGAGCTTCAAAGTTTAAGTATTGCATTGCCAATCGCCCAGCCACTGATCAAATCGCGCTGTCTGTCGCGCGCGAGCTTATCGAGGATCAACGCGCCGAAATCACCGCGGTGTTGGATCGAGGTCCGACGAAACAGAGTAGTGGGTGCCGTTCGTCTCGCCGGTGTAACAGAATCGAGAATGTCGCACCTAAGCGTACAACGTAATAATTTTGTTAAATCTTCTCCTTGCGCCCCTTCCACTCTTCCCCCAATCCTCTGTGCATCTTCACCCCCAGCCCCTTCTCCCATTCCTCCCCCTTTATCCCCCGTGTTTCTAGAATAAATTAACGAAAGAACCACCGAGATGCCATAGTCGTCGTCGTCGTAAACGGTAGAGAACGAATTCGAGCGAGATTGAGAGATCGATTTCATTGTCGATATCAATCGATTACACGATCGATCGGTTTTCCTCGATTGAGAGAGGACGATTTTTCTCGCGGGCCGTCACCCCTCCCCCCCCCCCTGGATAATAATTTATTTCTGCAATCGAGCATCGATTCTTATTATTATTATTATTATTATTATTATTATTATTATATTATTATTATTATTATTATTATTATTATTATGTTATTATATTATATTATATTATATTATATTATATTATATTATATTATAATTAATATTATTATTATTATTATTATTATTATCGCTTGCTGCTATTATCGTCACTATTATCACAGCTGGAAGTTATCATTCCTCCCCCGCCCCCATTTTTATCATCACGTTCTACACCCCCCACGTTTCATGCTTCCACGTTTCGTACGTTATTCCGTGTTTGTTATTTAATTATCGTGATTGTTACGACATTTGTTAATTTATTATTTAAGATTTTAATAATAAAAAGCGAATACTGAATACCGTCAGTTTGCTCGTCATTCCCCTTGCAATTTGTCCACGCATAATGTAATTCTAATTCTAATAACGGCAGGATATATTTACCCGTGACGCCTGATACCCGATTCCTGAAATACCTACCTCGTCTCTGTTTTCAGCGTCATCTGATATTTGAAATATTATTCGCCCGCAATAAAAATAGAGATTCGATTCGAACCGCAGCGAGGATTGCAGCTGATTTGATCGATCCCGCCACTTATCGCGCACTCGACCAGTTATCATTGAACGAAGCTTGTTTCCAGAGCTTAGCGTATAGGTATCTCTGCTCTCTCCACGAATGCAGACACTTGGGCTTCGTCGCAGAGAACGGCATGGAAAAGGATTCTCCATCGATAACACAGCTTCTTCGTAATCCAGCTCCACTCGTCGCAAAGCTATCTACCGCGCCTCTAATATAAATGACACGTAGTCATTTCTTCATCGCCCACGATCTTTGAGAATACTTTGAGCTCGCAGGTAGCCCGAAGCCGTTTTGCCTTCGAAGGCCTTTCGTTAGCTAGGTCGAGGTCAAGTAGGTGGGCTCTTGTGAACCATATCGTAATCTTTTAGAGCGAGAGAATTTCGAAGAACGGCGATTGGCGAGTAATAGCGGGAGACCTTCGAAGCGAATGATCCCCTTCCGAGTAGGGCAGCACAGGGGTGCCTTCCGGTAGAGCATGGCTCTCGAAGGTCGCTTACGCGTAAGCTCGGGGTTCTCCCACTCTCGCCCGCGTCGTCAGGGATACCGCGCGACGCTAGCCCGTCATGGCAGTCTTCGTAGCGTCGCGCGATCTCCTTGACAACAGGAGGCACGCTGCGCGAAATAAAGATTGGAAGGGGAAGCAGCCGCGTGAGGGGCCCCTGCGCTGGAGAGCCCCTCGGTAAATGGTGAACCACGTGGGGCAGTTACATCGCAAACTTCCGAGCTGATAACGTTTCGTACAAACAGCACACTTTATTCTATACAACAGCATTCAAACAGGTAGCGTTATATTACTCTTCAACGTTGATTGGTAGGTCGGTTCATAAATTATAATAAAATTACGCGAACACATACACAGGTGGCAGAATATTGTTGCACAACTTGGCGACGTCGTTTACAACAAATATGACACTGTTAAATAAGACGTAAGGCAAGACTTTGGTCATGCGACAGGTAGGTAGGTAGATAGGTACATACTAACTGGTGTTTCAAGAGGGCAATATTAATCGTGAGTAGCGCAATGCGAACATTATCGGACTGTAATTAAATATTATATATCTCCCGATCTGATATTTCAGGGAAAGTTCAACCGTGTACCTACACAGCTTCCCGTTGTTCTTCGAGGGTGAATTCTCTTTGCCCTAAAAACGGGCCCTGTGGAGATTTCGAAGAGGACAGTAGCTGGCAGGAGAAAATCTTGTGCTTGTACCTCCAGAAGGAGGAGTTCCACTCGGAAGTTCCCTTCTATCCTCCTCAAACCGGAGCTGAGCCGAAGGCCGTCATCTTTCACAGACACGAGTAGTTTAAACGGTATGGAAGAAATCCTCTGGTCCTCTATCTCCGCCATTCCTCGACAGAGTTGACAATTTCCTTTCACTCGCCACGTCCAAAACCTTGCTTCGATCGCCTACTCGAAAAAGCTTCCAGAGAAGAGGAGCTGTCTGTCCTTCGCAACCAGCTCCTCCCATTTCTCTCGAGATTACCTCGCAGACCTCGCAATCAAATCTTCCCCACGAATCTCGATTAGCTACGTCCCGATCTACACCTCCGCGGAAATGTCTTTGAGGCTGACGATCTTCTCCCCATCGGCCTCGTCGCGCCGAGGCTCTTTCCTCCTCGAGAACATGTCCTCGATCTCCCTCAGGGTCTTGCCCTTTGTCTCCGGCAGAAAGTAGAAAACGAACAAGGTGCCAGCAAGCGACATCGCCGTGAAGAAGATGAACACCCCGTGCCTGCCCATGGACGCCTCCAAGTCTGGGTACGTCTTCACTGT
The DNA here is from genome assembly GCF_050908995.1 of Andrena cerasifolii. NCBI lineage: Eukaryota > Metazoa > Arthropoda > Insecta > Hymenoptera > Andrenidae > Andrena > Andrena cerasifolii. The sequence goes on from NC_135129.1 coordinate 10,838,385, forward strand.
TATCGAGCTGAATATGTAGCCGATGCACGAGGTCAGGCCGGTCAGCACTTCCTTCACCTTCGGCGGGTACACTTCGCCCACCATGGCGAACGGGACCACCAGGAAGCCCAGGGTGCTGGAGAAGATGTACATGAGCACGCAGACAACGGGGATCAGGTTACTACCTCCGTTCCTCGCCAGGTACCCTCTGTCCTCCATCAGCAGGTAGATGGACAGCACCGCCATGAAGATCGTCATCCCGGCGCCGGAGACGATCGACGGGATCCGTCGACCGAATCTGCCGGACACCCCGGCCACCAGCACCGTGGCCACGAACCTCGTGAATCCTATCAAGACGGTGCCTAGGTAAGGGTCTATCGTAATCCCCGCGCTCTGTATGATGTCCACCGCGTAGTAGACCACCACGAAGATGCCGGAGAACTGCTGGAAGAAGAAGTAGCTCAGCATAATGGCGAACGGCATCAGGGCGTTCCTTTTCAGCAGATGCTTCATCAGGTTCTGCTTCTTCCTCTGGGGTCGCTGCACCAGCTCGTGCAGCAGGCTCGAGGGCAGCCGCGCGTCCTTGGGGACGCCGCGGAATCTCTTGAGGGTCGCCATCGCCTCGTCCAGGCGACCTCGGTCACGCAGCCAGATCGGGGTTTCTGGGACGACGGCCAAGGTCACCGCGGCCGAGACCAGGGGGAACAGGGCGCACATCAGGGCCACCATTCGCCAGTTGTCCTTTTTGCCGGAGTAGAAAATCGTGGACACGTAAGTAAAGGCTCTTTTTCTTTTACACTCTGAGAGTTTGAACTTTGTAAGATTTATTCCCGTATTTCTTGTAGGTACTGATCCTCCGTCGTTTCTCTAAAGATTCTACGGAGGAACAGGCTTGACTATTTCTGTGGGAATGTCAGAAACCTCTATAAGAGGGAGCACGGACTAATGGAGAGACCTGGGAGAGGATTGACGTTGGTACACCCGCGGAGATCGCGCGGCTTCGAGTTCCCCCGTCGCCCGAGGTCCTTTTTTTCCGTGGCTTCCGCAAATAGGATTTACGAAATCGGTTCCTACCGGCGGGGTGTGAAGACGGGGGTATGATATCGGTTTCCGTTCTCGAAATATTTATAAAGACCGAAATGATGTTATAATTATTATTATTATTACTGTTAAACGGGTGGACAACCTCCTTTCGCTTCTACCGCCCCATTGCGTTTCCGACGCGAGTTCAGCGTAGAGAAGTCCAAACATACCTTGAACACGTAGCCGAAAATGTACACAATGAGGACACCGATGGCGATGGACGCGCTGGTCCAGGTGACCATCGTGGCGCGCCACTTTGGAGAGGCCACTTCGGCGCTGTAAAGGGTGGCTGGCACAGAGGCGCAGCCTGTCGCGAGTCCTGATATCAGTCTACCCACGAAGATCTGCTCGTAGGTCCCAGAAAAGTAGATGACGAGCCAACCGACGATGGACACTAGGGACGTCAGCACTAGGCTCAGCTTCCTCCCGCGTCTCATCGCGTAACTGGAGAGTATGCAGCCGAAGGGGATTGCCAGGGCTGTCGCGGTCGCTGTCAACGGGGACATTATACTAATTTAATTATTAATATTTCGATCGCGTAACGTTTGCGATTCGTATGTACTATATGTATATGATACTTGGACGTGGTGGGAGATTTTTAAATATTCAAAGCAGAGCTGTGCGAACCTATGTGATTCGCCTACGATTCGCCTAGGCGTGAGTAGCCCGCTTTGGATTTGGGACTCACGCGAGATCTGTACTTCTATTTCCTTCAATTTTCAGCGGGATTAATCACGAGAATTGAGCGAGAAAGAGAGAGAGAGAGAGATTGGCACTGACCTATCCAATTGGCTTGGAACTTGTCGATTTTCACGTCGCTGGTGGGTGACATCAGTGGTCCCAGTGCAACGGCACTGTAGCCGAACGCCATGGAGGGTCCCAGGACGGACAAGTTCACGCACAGAGACATTATTATCTGAAAATTAATCGCTGGTTAATCATTGCGATGTGACATTTCAATTCGCACTCTTTGCTACTCGTTAGCTCAGTTTGAATGGTTTGTTCCAGTAGCTACGAAGAGCAGAATCGGTAGCCGCTACTTTAAAATAAGTATTTTTGTCCCCAGCGTTGTTGCAAAGCGCGGAATAATAACGTTCATCGATTGGTCGGGAGCTGGAAATTAGAATGGGGTTTTAATTTATTACGCCGTGGGAAACCTTGAGGGGTATTACACCGCGCGCCATTAGCATTTCTGGGACAGCGCATTGAAGTCGCCGCACGTTACATAAACGTGTTCCTGCAAGCCTTGTGGCCCCGACTCGCGACGAACAAATTCAGGACTCCAAAGCAGCAGTAATCAACTGCGTTAGAATTTGTGACTATTAACCTGCGCGATGGTTTGCACAGAAACGAGCTGTCGATGGATCGATCAGCGAAGGAAAGTGTAATTACTGCGATTAAAGAGGAGCGATCCTTGTACTTGACACATCACCAATCAGAGTGATTATCATTGCATTGGTAGGTAAGCGATTCTATTTTCAAACGCGTTAATGTGGCGTTTATTTGATTCCGGGCAGATTGTCGTGCAACGAGATAAACCTGCACGAAATTGCGCACCCAAGCAAGGGGTTTCTGTAAAGGGAAAAGAGAACTGGAGTTCGTTCTTTAAATGAGTTTCTATAATCACCGAAGTTTACTGAATTTGCATTGAAAACAGATTCCGGCTCCCCACAGGAGCTGAGATAAACTCTTATATAAGCGATAACTCGGAGATAGAATATAGTTTATAAGTGGAAAATTTGTAGGAGGCTTCGATGGAATTGTCGATCTTGATCGATGAAACGCCCGATTAACAAAACCGTAACGTCGTGACTATCGCTCATGAATTCGATTAAACGATTAATTTACGAATAGCAAACAGAGCTCAGAGTATGTCTTAATAATATCAGCACCGATAATCACCGATATCGCCATTTATTCGCGTGTAATTCTCTCACGATCGTTAGGTAGATATCAGCGAATTAAACGGCCGCGCACTTTCAGCGTCCAATTCAACGGAGATAAGAAGAATCTTACAAATATTTACCACCAACGAAATTCTAGGAAGATCGACTTTAAAAATTCAAATCAATGAAAGGCTTGCGTTGCGGTCTAATCATTGATAGCGGTAGGTACAGGTACTGTAACTTCTCCATTTCGTTAAATTTATTCCCTTGGTTCAGATCAGGGCTTGAAACGGTTCCCAAAATAACTGTTTAAAACTGTTATACAAAGGTTCTGATTAAAACGCAGCGACAATAATTAATGATATCAATTAGGGAAAAGTCGACAAAAGAATTGACTCTAGAACCGTTCCGGAACCGATATGGAACCGAAAAAATAACGGTTTTGGAACCGATACGAGGAAGGAGATAGGAACCGTAACCGAAACAGATAACAGTTGGAAATTTCGGTTCTGCATAACAGTTGGAAATTTCGGTTCTGCATAACAGTTATTCGGAATAAAGGTTCTTCGTAACCGTTTGGAGAACCGAACTCGATATTACAACAGTCTTCAAGCCCTGGTTCAGATCGTTAATATTAAAAAAATCGACAAGTAAGCCGTTTCCCATAAACAAACCCTTCTATCGATGGCGCGCAGAAATAAAAAGCTAATCAGAGAGGATTTCGTTCCTCCAGCATCCCCGCTGTCGCGTCTCCTCTGTGACCAACACGGAAACCGGTTTAGGAGAATGAGAGGATCGCTGAGAGAAGAAGCGCAAGGCAGCGCCGCGGTGTGTGATTAAATTAAGCCTTGAAGTGTCACCCGGAATTTACGTAAAGCCTGCGTCAAACGTTCGATAATATCACGGTACCTAGCGGTTACGCAAATCTCTCTAATAGTTAAGCTCGCGCGTGCAACTCTCCACTCTAACGCATTTCACTTCTCTACCTGCACCTTCCACTTCTTCAAGCTCCGACTTTCGGCAAAACGGAGGGAGATTGCCGAAATCGCATGAAAATGCTTTCATGAAAAAAGGATGTAAACTCCGCGCCGAATCGCGCCGTAGTAACCGCTGTAAGCGCCAGAATAATTTATCTTATTTCCTAGGGCCGTCGCCCTAGAAAATAAGTGATCGTATTAAATATTAATATTGAATCGCTTGAAAAGAAGATACTAAAAAATTTTATTTCTGCCACTTACTACAGCGTTTGCCATTTCTATTAATCTGACTACCTAAATGTCATAAATCCGAGGCAGTGACTCGGAAGGGTGAGTATTGCGCGATTTCTTCACGGTTCCTTGCGCGTAACGATGAACGAGGCGATGAAGAACGAGTGAAAGAAATTCAGAATCACTGTCCGCGGAGCGTGATTCATTAATAATTGAGCGGTTGAGTGATTACCCCGAGTTTCGTGGCGATTAATTAAGCGTGACGCAAGCACAAGGATCGCGAAAAATGATGCGTGCAACTGCGCACGCAGCGTTCCGCGTAATTTATTACACAGATAACAGGCATCGAGGATTTTTTACGTAACCCAAGGTGTAAGCTCGATCCTCTGCGTTCCTACGAGTCTCTCCCGTCGCGCAACACCCGCAGATCGTAACTCGATCTTGGAAAAGGTCTTGACGAAGTGCCATCGATATGCCCCCCGTTCCTGTGTCGCCAGACAGTTTTCAATCCTCCCCGACCGAGGGGCCCTGAAGGCATTCTTTAAGCATTCTCTAGTAAATTCTGGCAACTAATCTGCTTCTGCTACTCAGTCGACTCAGGGTCCAAGCGCACGCATCAGTTTCGTCAGTGTCAGTGGTAAAAATTATTATTCCCTCGTTTTGGAATGGAACAATTTCATTGTACGCGGGACCATCAACACTGACGGCACTGAGCCGTCGCGGCATTGATACGCGTGTGCGTGGACCTTTATGGAGTCAGGAATCCCTAAAAATAATTTATCCCATTAAAAAGTGACAGTCCACAGTTGTGGAGTGGAATAATGGCGAGGCAAGGTAAATCCGAAGGAAATTGCAGAGTCCTTGTGGAAGACACTGTAAATGCCAAAAATCGAATTCTATAGGTACCTACTATAGCATTACCATTGGCACGTAGAACAATAATAATAATTTCCAATGAAACTGTTGAAGATAACCGTTTATGTAGGTTCAAATCTCACCATTCTATTGTAGTGGTATTGCGTTATAGCTAATAAGAGTGGGGGGAGATTTTTGATTTGTCTCCCTGTTAAGGTCGAGGACGCTCGCCTCGTGCGGAACACAGTTGTAGAGGATTCGCAGTGAGAACAACAACTGTAAACTCTCCCTATCAGTTGACAGATCCAAAGTTTCTTTTTTGTTAAAATATACTTTCATTATTCAATGAAATCTTAACAGAAACTATTCGTTCAATTTTGGCACTTGCAGTGCTTTCTGCGAGGATTCCATTGTCCTGTCTGAAGGAGTTGAAAATCAGTGACGCTCGCTCTCACCCCCTTTCTTTTCGTTAAAACGAAACGCAAGCAAGTGTATGTTTTTAGCATTGTTTAAATGTCTTGAACAAATATTTTCACCTGATAAGTGACCCCTTTCTTCTCCCTCCTCTCCTCCTCCTCGATGTCAGGCTCCATCTGAATAAGAGAAACGATTATTTGTCAGATTAAAAAGATTTCACGCTCGTTTCGCTCTTACTTCCACTGTAACATGCATTCGCGGCGCGAGTAAGCCGGCGTTAAGCCACGCCTGTTCCACTTCTGTTTGCTTTCTCGAACGCTGTGCAAAGTGGCAGACGATAACTAAAAATCGTTGATAACCCTGTTGCACAACGATCCCGCAACGACAGGTATCATTATTCAAACTAATAATTAAGAGAAGCCGATGTATCGTATCGTATATATTCGAGTCGCCTCCCATGAACGTTGGCCTGCAACGCGCTGCTTGCCGTCGAGAAAACCCTCCGCGTTTTATACGTACTGGGTCAGCGTTTTATCCTGCAACCCGCGCTCGCGTGAACTTGTAAAGTGGCAACAGCGCCTCACGGACGCATTCCACTACAACCACGCACCGTCCTGGCGTTCGGAGAGCTGTCAGCGACCGCTGGACAGCAGTGACGCCCGAGCTTCGAGAATTTTGGGATGGTCTCTTTCAAATTAACGTAGCAAAAAGGTATTCAGAATTTCCCGGCCCGAACGCCAGGACGGTGCGTGGTTGTAGTGGAATGCGTCCGTGAGGCGCTGTTGCCACTTTACAAGTTCGCGCGAGCGCGGATTGCAGGATAAAACGCTGACCCTGTATGTATGTATATATATATATGTATATAGTGCGTCACTGAGTCGAATAGTAGATTTATATATCTACTATTCGACTCAGTGACGCACCCAGAGAGGGCAAGGACCCTGTCACCCCCCAAAAAGGGGCTTTGTAAAAAAGAAAACCGGATTTTATTCATTAGATGAATTTTTATAATCATATAATGAATCTTATTGAATTTCGCAATTTAGCAAGTACGCCTACGATGGAAAAAGGCTATACCGTAAACTCGGGGAACATTGGCATGTTTTTCGAACATTTTGCTATATAATATAAAAATTAATATTTTTACATTTGCTTTAAGTATCCTGTCGTAACATTGCATCATTTGTAAATGCACTACAAGTGTAAAAATGCAGAAAATTTTTGCCCTTGTCCTTCTTTAATGATGTTAAATACCTGCCGATGTTACCCCATAACCGGGTAACATTGACACATTATAAATAGCACTAAAAAGTTAAAGTTTTACCACAGCTGAACTTACATTAACACTTAAATTTTGTTTCTTTTTATGTTCAATGTACCCACTTTACTTTTATTTTTTTATTTTATTATTTCTTTATTTTTTTAATTAACATTTTTATTCTTATTTTACATCGCATCGTATGTGATGGTAATTAAAGTGCGAAAATGTATACAATTCTTTTCCTTTGCCTTTTTATAAGATGTTAAGTAGATGCCAATGTTTATAAGATGTTAAGTAGATGCCCGTACTGCCAAAGTTCCCCCGGTTTACGGTAGCAGCGCCTGGTTGCAGTATAATTACTTTTTTTTTAATTACTCTAGGTATATCGACGTACGAAGGAATAGATTTGACAGTAATTTTCGAGCAGTTTTGTAGAAGGCTATAAGAGTATTTGGCAAATAACGCGTTGTTACCTTGGTCGCGGAGTGTCCCTCCACGTGGCCAATCGAGCTGGTCATTCCGTTTACGATTCGCAAGTCTAATCCAGCGACTGAAACGAGGTTTCTCCGCGCTGAATACTCTTCTCAGACAGCTTCGTATCGTGCAACGTTAAACCGCCTCTTGTCGCGATAACCTTTGTTTTATCGCGGCCCAATGCTTAATCCTTTGATCGACTACTTTACAACAGTCTTTCGCGCTGCTCATCTTTTTCCTTCTGGTCACTTCAAAGCGATAAAGAGGCACTTCGATCGATCTCTTATTATATACTTATCTGGATGTATCGTTGAGGAGTTTGGTGGATTTTTAACGCCCCCCTCGCCCCTCCCCCCATCCCCAGTTTGTCCACGGTGAATCACCAAGCAATTAATGTCCGATTTGAATTACGTCGCCGATTAAGAAGCACAAGCGGCGAAGGCTCAGAATTTCACCATTACCAGCTCTGCTTCTTCTTCTCCCCCGAATTCCTAGGAACAGCAGTAATAGGTCCCCCGCGTAACCAAGCAGAAGTTCACCGAAGCCAGAAGTCGCCGAGGTGGACGAGCGGATACCTGCCTCCAAAGCAGCCAGTCCACTTTCCCCCAATTAGAGACGCTTTTCCTCTCGAACTCATCCGACACTTTCTCCATAGACTCATTTCCCGCGCACTTGCAGCTTCCAAAGTTCAATCGAACGCCCTCTCGATCCCCTACATTCAAAATGAACACAGACGAATGAGATATCTCACTGCGCTCTTCGAGTCTTCAGAAACTCTTCCTCGCTACGAAATTACCAAGAATTCCCTCGAAAGCCCACGGAGCATCGCAGCTTCCACCCACCGTGGACGTGTCGAGACTCCTTCCTTTCCGTCACTGTATATATTTATTGGTAGAACTCCAATTACCCCTTGGATTTCTCAAGAACTTGCCACACGGCTCGCGAAAGCCGCTGCCCCTCGAATTCCGCTCCGCTCGAGGGCCCGGCCTCTGTGGGACCAGGGTGGCACCTGGCTGCGTCTCCTCTTCCCTCCTTGGTCTACGCGGCGAATGGCACTAGGTGGTTGCAGCCGACAGAACCGCCACTCGAAGACTCGTTACTCACGTCGATGCAAGTCCGGTTTTATCTGCCGGCGACGAGCGTGTTCCGTTCTTCGTTCCCGACCGCGTTCTCGGGGACCACTCGCGCCTCACGACCTCGGCGAGATGCTCCGTCGTGCGTGTGCGGGAGCGTGCCGCCCGCTGGACTCCGTCGCGGCGGCCACCGTGGAATTGGGCAGATAGGAGGACCGATCGCGCGGCGGCTGGTCTGTTAGGATTAGATGAATCAACGGGTAGGGGCTTATCCGTTTGAGGATTTCTGGTCACGGTATCTCTGTGCGAGAACGCGATCGGGTGTGTGTGTGTGTGACCCAGACCTTTGTTACAGAGAAGCGGCTAGTGCTAGGTTCTACTTGAGGGTTCTCCGGGGCTTCTCGAGGGAATGCGCGTGATGGTTGCTGAGAAGGGGTCGCCGAGGGTGGACAGAAGGGGATTTGTACGTAGGGTGGTAAGTAGGTCGCCGCAGCCTGGGGTGGCAAATTTTCGGCGAAAGAAATTCGGAAAGCTTGAGGAGGCTTGAGACTACTTTAAAAACAATTCACTAGGGTAGGTGTACCGTTTGTGGCCATTGCACTGTTTTTGGCCATGTGCATAATTATCTTATTTTTTGGGGGATGAAGATGATGCCTGCCATTTGAAGTATCCAGTATTGGGAGGGTATGTGGAGCTTGAAAGCCATTTTAAATGGTGCTTGTAGAACCAAATAGGCCTTGAAAAGCACTTCCCTGAGTGCAAACAACGTAACAAAGGAACTCTGCCTTTTGCAGTCTCTAGATATGTCAGCGATAAATTATTCAAGTCTCTGATGTGGTTGGATTCATGGATCTCGAGGCTCTTAAGGATCACCAAGTAAACTTGCTATCCAAAAGTAAACTCGAATAACATCCAGAAAAGCTAGTGCTGTTAACAAAAAAGGTCCAAGTCCTATAAATCGGTCCTATTGCTCTGAAACCAGAAGAGTCACGTTCATACGGAAACGATGCAGAGTTCACTGTACGTAATCTCTACGTATATTTAATCAAACAGGCCTTGAGTGAACGTCACAGGTCGATCTCATCTTTGTCGGCAGCTTTTCGTCGCTCAGGGGCCACCCGATGACACACGCATAATTAATCAAAGCCGATTAAAACGAAGCTAAGCCCTTTGAATCATTTCAACCGACTCGCGACGTAACTTCCTCCTCCAATGATTCATTTACACCGACATGTTCTGCAAAAGCCGGGCATCCCCGATGACGGGAGGCTATAAATAATTAGGAAGGAGGATTATTAGACGAATCATTGGTATTTATATTCGGCATCCACTGTTCGAGAAACAAGTGACATACATCATTAACATTTTTTAAGGGATTTTTTTAAGAGAAACCCTCGAGTTTTATTAATTGAAAACTTTCTGCCTATATTTCTACGTATTTAGGCAAGATTTAACAAAAAAATTAATTTAAAAACACGGTACTAAAAACTTTAAACGCGTTTTTCTCGAAACAGTGTTCTCAAAACGGTGGGACCTGTATTTCCGAAAGTTATTATCCGATTCGACTGAAACTTTTTTTATTTTGAAGAATATACTTCTGGCTAGGAGGGAAACCAGAAAAAAATACGAAAAGTTGAAAATTTATCATTTTCAAAGGCGTTGAAAGGGTGAAAAATATAGGGAAAAGTGATTTCAAACTTCAAGTGTCGTTATTTCCTAAAAAAAATGTAATTTTTGTAAATTTTCTGGTTTCCCCCCTACCCAGAAGTATATTCTTGAAAATAAAAAAAGTTTCACTCGAATCGGATAATAACTTTTGGAGATATAGGTCCCACCGATTTGGATGAATTTTTTGACGCCTTGACTTTAACGACTCCCCAGTGCCGTCTGCATTGATTAATTATAAAAGAAAAAACATATTTCTATAATTTAAGACATCCTTAGTACAATGCAAAAAGTCCCATTAAATTATATATAGTAGTTTTCCTTTAATTAATTCCTAAAGATCAACTGTTTGTTTGGGCTCTAGACCGGAACGTCCCCTTAAACTCAGGCTTCCTGCGCTACAGATTTATTCGGAACTCTAGAGTCTCTGCAGTGGCAGCCAAAGGGAAGCTCGAAGCTCTCCAATCGGCCAGCAACCGAGCTGGAAAGCGCGCGCCGTCGCGTCGACGGGACGGCAGCTCCCGTTTCCGTTTCCATCGTCGATGGCCGTCACACGCCGACGACGCGGAGGAACACCAACGCGCCGAACACTGACCTCCCTCTATTACTACTTGGTCGCTGTGTCCTTGGCCTTGAAAGCAGAACGTGTTTCGGGAGATGAAATCCAACCGCCGACAGGTGGAACGATAATTGCTCGGACGGTCATCGTAGAGAGGTACGCGCAAACCTTTACTTTCGCTCCGTTACGGAATCGGAGAACACTCGCAGCGATGAAGGAGAAAGAAGGGGTTGGGGAGGAGGGGGTAAGGTGTGGAGGAGCACGCTGGCTGCTTGCGCGTGTGTCGGGGGCTGGTGGACAACAAATAATCGCCAAGTGGGAAAAGAATGAAGGAGAAATGGTGTGGAAGTCTGTTTTAGGGGAGGGAGTTGAAAGGGTGTGAAGAGGGTGGAAGGGGATTCCAGTTTTGGAGATTTGGGAGAGGAACGAGAGGAAAGAGTTTGAGATTTGGACGGAATCCAAGGAATTTGTCTGCAGAATTTTCAGAGATTTGTTTTAGAGATTTGTTGGAAGGGACGATTTTTGAAGGGGATCATTTTGAGGGGGAATTGTGGTTCGGGAGGAAAGGAAATTTGACAGACACACTCGGGTGTTTAGGAATCTTTAATGAAGATAATTTTTGCATTTCGATTTGGGGGGTATCTAAGGAATTTTTTAGACAATCTTCAGGAGACTCGTTGTCTGGGGAGATTTGTTTTAGAGTTTCGTTGCAAGGGACGATTTTGGAAAGGGGTGCAAAGCAGGTGGGGGTAGTGGGAGGAGGGTTGGAGAAGAAGGAAAATTGGATTCTTTAACGAAGGTAGTACTTACCTAACTGTTGCATTCAACTCTTCTCCCCTTGTCACGACACAGAGGACAAAGCGGAATTGGTAACTGTACACCTGCGTCCTTGGCATTCTTCCGCGCACTATATATGCTTTACGAATCCAAGTAGGTATTAAGGCGTTCGCAATGAAATCGTATTTCGAAACATTAAGTGCAGATGCGACGATTATGTCTTTGCGCCGCGTGTTTTGCAGCCGCTGCCGAACGAGCGGCAGAATTCGATCGGGAGTTTGCGGTTCCTACTTGCTGTGCAGATAACACCGTCCTCGAATTTGTTGATAGCACCGCGCCATCAATTACATTGTCATATTACCATTATTACTCAGCGACGTCGCTTAAAGTCCCGTGAAAATAGTGATAAATCGACCATGTAGTACACCGTTCTGAGGCAGCTCGAAGAATGGAAATTATTCAGAGTTTAATCTTTAGTTCTATTTTAGGATTGTATAATTGATTGGGAGCTGCTAAGCAATAATTTAGAAACGATGTACTTATTTCGCACGTGTATCATGCTTGCACGAGTAATAAAGACGTAGGAATAATAGTGATAATAATAACAACAATATATAGTGATGTAGTCGAGTGAAATTTATTTTAAAAGTTTGTTTATCTGTTATACAAAAGTACGTAAGATTTGTATTAATTAGTGTAATTCGGCGGTAACTCGTAGAGTAAAATCCGAAAATGGTCAGTCACGTTTGCTACTTGAACAGTGTAAATGTACCTATATCGTGGATAAGTAATTAATTATAACGGAAATGATTGCATACATGCGATGTAAAAAGGGTGGTCAGGTGTATATGTTTTCAGTTATTGCAAACAGATTATGTCTGCAAAATTTATAATTTACTGATAAATGCGAGGATGAAGCCAAATTATAATCGTGTGAGAGAATTGTTAATAACTAATTAAGTATATTGAAATTGACTAGAATTTTTGTATAGAAAAATAGCGAAGGATCTATAGTTTAATATTTAACTGCAAAAATATACGGACTGATTGTAGAAAATTGATAATTAATTGTTCTTCCGTAACAGTTCCGTTGAACGACGAAAATATAGCTACATAAGACATCAGAGAAATTAACTAATTTTTAATAACAAAACTGTTTGTTTAGTACCCTAAAAAGCTATTTGAAAATTTGTTCTATTTATGGACCGACAAATGCTAGCGGCTCGTAGCGGGGAAAATGTGAACTAAAAAATGCAGTATATATTTTAATAGTGGTTTATTTAATTCATCTACTTATCAATAGATGGCTACAAATTGCAGCTACAATTCGATGATTCGTGGGTAAGAACCAGTGGTGGGTCCCTATTTTACCTAACGTAGATAAGTGAATTCTCTACCAGCGTGGGGCGGAAATAACGTACGCTGTAACTTACACACATGAAATTTGAAGTTTACTAAAAAATTTCAAATTATTTATAATTTTTACAATTACATTTCAATCTTCTTTTTTAAAGTAATTGAAAATATTGTGCAGTAAAATTCAATGGAATAAGTAGAGGTTAATAGTTTGTATTTGAATTTTTGACATTGAATACATTTTCTAGTACGTTTTATACAATTATTTACATTGTTTAGTAGTAAATACGATGTAACGTAGTAAACCCACCACCGCTAATAGGTATGTACTATATGCATGTAGTAGTAGTAGTAGTAGTAGTAAGCGCCAGTAAACGCGTCTGCTCCTTCCGCTCGAGCTGCTCAGATATTCGCGACAGAATTATCCAAATATAAAACAATCGTATTAAAGGAAATACAATCGCACCGCGATTAACACAAGTGAAACAAAATACATCTCGGTCAGACTATAATCAAATTATAAAAACCAAAGAATTCTACCGACTAAGTAGGGCGAACATCGCAGAGAGGAACGCGGAACCCTGTTAGAACGTGCCTCGCGATTGCGTCGCGATATCGAATGAACTTGCAATCGGCGGCATTAAGTATCCAGTAACGATTCAGTAAATTACGCATTAATAAACCCACGCAATGCGTACGATTAAAAGTTCGTTTATTGCAAGTGAATTGTGAAAACAAATTATCAACATTCGCGATGTCAGGCCCCGATAATATCGACGATTCTATCAAATGGTTTGCTGGATTTTTATGGTCGAAGTCGCTGTGTTCGCGTTCATCAGTCTAGACCGGAATGATCGTACAAAATTAATCACAAGTACTATGTCTTATTTGGATCGCATAAATGAAGACGTTTGCAATTAACACACACACCAGCGGCATTACCATTCCCCGCGAGTGTTCTGGCTCCCGTTATCGTCATCATCATTGTACATAATAATACCCGCCGGAACAACATAACCTCGACAGAAATATGTTCTCGCCGAAGGATCCAAGGAAAACGGACTATATCAGCTTAAATATTCAGGAGAGTGCGACTTTCGCGCGGGGAACATCGCGAAGCCTTTGGAGGGTAAACTTCTGTGTGACATCGTATCGCATCTCGCGATACTTTTTCATTCACGTTATTCTCTTTAACTGCGAACACGCTCCATATTGTATACCTACGACCGAACGAATTGCATTCGGCTTTCAGCAATGGAATCAGTTATCGAGGTTTCAACGAAACATCCTCTACTTCGCAGTAATCACCATCGTATTAGTTATATTTTATCTCCTGCCCGGCGATAATAAGAACGGAGTCTTGGACGAGAGCGACTATAGTAATAATAATAATATAGAAGTAGCGCAAGAGACTCTTAAATATGAAAAGGTACGTCGAGCGAGAGAGAGACAAAAACGACCGTCGCTTGCACAGCAGGTATTTCTATGTATTATACAGCCTTGTAAGAGAATTAAATTTCCAGGCGGCGGAAGATATGGTAGTAGACAATGTAAATCGAGAGCATAAGTACGGGGGGGGCGGGGAGGTGATCGAGGAGCCCGAGTTCCAACCGGAGATAAACCAGGCGGATGATGACCAAATCGGAGAACCGCCGCAGCCTAAGCCAAATGCGCTTAAATTCAGTGGTAACGTGGTAGAAACCTGACGGCGACTCTCGTTTCCGTTTAGCTTATGGTAATGCGTTTAATTATTATTATTATCAGGTCCGCAAAACAGTAGACAAAGGGCGATAGTCGCGGCGTTTAAGCATTCGTGGAATGGGTACAAGGAATACGCTTGGGGTCACGACAACGTGAAGCCTATATCAAGGAAGTACCACGAATGGTTCGGTTTGGGGCTCACTATAGTCGATTCTCTCGATACTATGTACATAATGGGTTTAAATAACGGTAGAGTGTACACGACGACGACGACGCCTTCTCTATATTCCAAACGCATTCGCAGACGTTCGTTTAAGTTTAACCTCTTCTGTTTCGTTACTTTCAGAATTCTTAGAAGCTAAGGCGTGGGTCGACAAAAGTTTAGCGTTCGCTCCGAATAGAGATGTTAATTTATTCGAGGTTACTATCAGGGTACTGGGAGGTCTATTATCGGCGTATCATCTCTCAGGCGATAAGGTCTTCTTAAGCAAAGCCGTAAGGATGTCCCTGTGTGTTCTTCGAGCAACTGCGAGATGTTATTCAAGCGTTATTATTCGTACGCGTCGTAGGCGCAGTTGGGGGAGCGCATGATGCCGGCATTTTCTACTTCATCCGGCGTCCCTTATTCCGATGTGAATCTTGGCACTAAAACTGCACACAGCCCCAAGTGGGGGCCCGATAGCAGTACCAGCGAAGTCACCTCCATTCAACTAGAGTTCCGTGATCTTAGTCGCAGTACGGGAGAACCCAAGTACGAGGTAACTATATAAACGTATTTTATCGGCCGATGCTCTATGTGTTATTTATGTTGTATAGAAAACTGTGTAATTGTTACCTACTTTAGGAAGCAGTAGCGAAAGTCTCGGAACACGTGCATCGGTTAGAGAAACACGATGGCTTAGTACCCATCTTCATTAACGCTAACACCGGACAATTCAGAGAGTTCGCAACAATCACGCTTGGCGCACGCGGCGATAGTTATTACGAGTATCTATTGAAACAGTGGCTCCAAACTGGCAAGACCATTAATTAGTTAGTATTTTTCGATCTCTGTTCATCAAGAATTACACACATTATTTGCTAGGGGTGGGTTCGAAGCCAAGTGATGATTCTCTGTTTTGCAAGTGGAACGCGAATCACGTCTAGCAGAGCTTCCAACGCAACTGTCAACAAAATTACTGCAATAAATTTCGAATTCTCGGAGCTTCCTCGGAGCTTTCGACGCTCCGAGAAACCCACTCCTAATTACATATTATTATTATTTCTTCCCTTTGCTCGAGGAATTACAACGGGAATCCGTATTAAATCCGATTGTAAAATGTTTCAGTCTGCGAGATGATTATCTGCTTGCTATATCTGGAACTCGGAAACATCTTGTAAAGCGAACTGCGATAAATAAGTACGTTTTTATCGCGGAGTTGGTCGGAGCAAATAAGGAAATACGGCCTAAAATGGTGAGTTCCAACGCTACTCGTAAAAATATACTATTGCTAATCGCTGAGGTTCATCTCGCAGGACCATCTTACGTGTTACTTGGGAGGCACTTTGGCTTTAGGGGTGCACCATGGTCTGTCAGCCGATCACATGGGCCTCGCGAATGAAATTGTTAAAACGTGTTATCAAACGTACGCGATTCAACCAACATTTCTCGCGCCAGAGATTACTTACTTCAATATCCAGGTAATAATAATCTCGTCGCGCAGCAAGCAAACGAACGTGGTGAACAATAATCCCTTACAATTTCGCACACAGAACGTGGAAGGGGAGAAGAGCTCCATGGACATGTACGTAAAGATAAACGATGCGCATAATCTGCTGAGGCCAGAGTTCATCGAGAGTCTTTTTTATATGTGGTATTTTACCGGGAATAAAACATTCCAAGACTGGGGATGGCAAATCTTTCAAGTAAGTGATCATCAACGTTCGTAATCTCCAAATATCCGCACACCGTTGCGCGCTTTTAATAATATATGCTTCACAATGGAACCTAACGTTCGTTCGTTCGTTCGTTCGTTGTCGTCGTTAGGCTTTCGAGAATTATACGAAAGTGGAGAAGGGTTATACTAGCATCGGTAACGTAAGGAACGTCTACAATACGCGGCAGCAGGATATAACCGAAAGTTTCTGGTTCGCTGAAACGTTAAAGTACTTGTACTTGTTGTTCGACGACACGAGGCAGTTAATAGATCTGGACAGATGGGTATTCAATTCCGAAGGACACCCGTTACCCATCTACGAGTCGTAACGCAACGCGACCGCCAGAATTCATGTGTATAAACACTTGCACTATCAGCGGATCATTAAATCTGTTTTCGAGGGCCAGTTAATAGATATACCATAACGACTACACGCGCCGATGAGAAATCGCCGACGGATTAATGTACTTTGCGACATAAATTATGCAATCATGTCTCAAGGCCGATAGCAGATGTAACGACAAATCTGGAACGTGTTACGATTTATTGTTTCGCGACCAAATTCATTTACGAATCATGCTGCAACACGAGGCATAGAAATTATACATTCGCTGGTAATCAACTATATTTATACTCAATTTTTTACCGATCCTCCGATTTAGAATCTGCATATTTCTAATTGATCATCGTAGTAATCTAATACTATTCCCCGTGGTAAGTAACGTAAGGCGATCGATACAGAACATATTGTAGACCACAATCGGCAGGACTCCATCCCTCCTTTCCCCCTCCATCTCTCTCTTCCCCCCCCCATCTCTCTCTTCCCCCTCCCTCCCTGTGTGTGTGCGTGTGTGCGTGCGTGCGTCAAAATTGTTGAGTAAAATATAGTAAAAAAAAAATAGAAAATAATCGATCTGTTATTCGTAGCATTGTACGCAAATTCCTGTTGTTTTTCTTCTTGTACAACATACTTTAATTAAGGAAGATAGAAGAATACCTGTGCACAGACGCGGTGGTATCGTTTAAATAACGTTTATATAAATTCACCCGGCTCGATTATCTTGCTTGACGAAATAACCGGGAGAACCGTGTTCCAAAATAAAGTAGCAATTCTAAAATTATCATAATCTCGGAATTTAAAAAGTTATTGCACTTGTACCGTTTTCGAAGATCCTAGTCACACTCGATACATTTTTTTCTTTGTTATAAATAAATATTCTACTTCTTACCCGTTGTAATATTTAATTATCGTGGTTGAGACACTTTTTTCATACCAATGTACTTGTAATAAAATAGTTTACGATTTCATGTGTGTACGAATGCGATAATTGGAAATAAAAACCGATTAATTTATTATCGGTTTTTAACATTTTAACGAGGATCGTTCTTTCGCCCCTTTTGTATTTACAAAACTCCCAAAGTCAAACATGTGTCATCTATACGCTAGAATAGTTCGAGAATAGTCTCGGCGAGTTGGCGCGACTGTTTAGCCAAATATTTCCAATTGTTTTAGACATTTAATTTCTAATTACAATTTAATCCCCATTTATTGCACATTTCTGTATAAAATATTAACAAAAGAAAAGGTCATTCTTAAGGAAATACCATAGATATTTGAAATTTGAATAGGAATATGTAAAAGGTATTTCTGAATAATAATACAGTTTGTTTCAAGTTTCTTTCTATATATTTGCATAAAAGGCCTTTACAGTGTTACAATAAAGTATAAGGTATATAAAGTCACTATTTTCTTGTGATTACTATCAAGGTTTCCATCATTCCGTCGAAATATTCCGAAGTTAAAACCTGTAAGAAGAAAAATATTTTTAGTAACTTTACTTGTCTATTATTGAAAATGGGAAAAACGTTACAACATTTTGTCACGTATGAAAATATATTAGTAAAGGGAATAATTTTATTATGCAACATGTTGATTGAAATTAGTCGTTTTAGATTTTATGTTTCCGGTTCTTACTGCTCGTGTCGCACCCAACGTTACCGACTGATTCTAAAAAGATTTAATATTAATTCCTACCACTCGTAGCACTGTAATCTTATTTTAGAATCAGTCGGTAACGTTGGGTGCGACACGAGCAGCGGCCAATTCAGCAACTACCTACTCTGAAATCTGTTGAAATGCTGTGCGTGTGTGCGTGCTTGTATATGTGTGACATGTTTAGAGTTTAGAGTATGCCAATGCGATGTAACTAATCTCACATACTGTAACTAGAGCGATTATTAATCGTGTATATTTCTGCTTTACAGGTAAGGAATTTTTACATAAAAGACGTGAAACCGGCTGCATTTTCGACTGGGTTCATTGATATGAAATTTGCACAAGATACTGCTTCAGCCGAACCCAGACCTAACCCAGACCTTTTTTTTTTTTACGTGGAGAAATCCCTAACGGATACCCCTAACCCTCACCTAGACCTTTTTTTTTTTTTTTTTTTCGTGGAGAAATCCCTAACGGATACCCCTAACCCTCCCCTAACCCAGACCAAACCCAGTTACACTTGTAACATTTCATTGTATTGCATTTCACTTATTTGAATAAATTGCAGTTAAGTGGTAAAAGAGTTTTTTTATTTAACGAACACTACTTACTCCTTCCTATTCCAAATCACATATAAAAGACATGCTAAAAAGAACATCTAAAATGATCCTTCCACGCAGAGTGGTTTTAAAAATCTTCGCATTAATGCACTACTTTAAATATGCCATTCACTACTCTCAAACTCTATCGACTTTCGTTCAAGGCTTCTAGTTCTCTTCAGAGACGTTACTTTGCGCTACCTCTTTCCACGTCATGTTATCCTGTTACGAAGCCTGATTTTAGAGATATCTGAAAATGTTTGCCAGATTTTGGCCCAGGTATCAGGAGAACATGAAGCGC
This sequence comes from Andrena cerasifolii, assembly GCF_050908995.1. Classification (NCBI taxonomy): domain Eukaryota; kingdom Metazoa; phylum Arthropoda; class Insecta; order Hymenoptera; family Andrenidae; genus Andrena; species Andrena cerasifolii. The sequence goes on from NC_135129.1 coordinate 10,857,491, forward strand.
AAAGAGGTATTCTGAATTTCAGCTTCGAAGGCATCCTCGATTCTCTCTCCGAAGACGTTACTTAGTGCCACCTCTTTCGACATCATGTTCTCCTGATACCTGGGCCAAAATCTGGCAAAAATTTTCAGAATGCACAAAATTGGGCTTTGTAACAGGAGAACATGATGTCGAAAGAGGTGGCACTAAGTAATGTCTCCGGAGAGCAAATTAAAGAGCGAGAAGTGGCGCAGAGGTTTCGAGGCAGTGACTGTTTAAGGAAGAGACGCAGAATTTTTGAGCGCCTCTTATTTGCAACTTTAAGGCGATGCCTTCGAAGCTGAAATTCAGAATACCTCTTTTCGCTTCATGTTCTCCTGATACCTGGGCCAAAATCTGGCAAAAATTTTCAGAATGCATAAAATTGGGCTTTGTAACAGGAGAACATGATGTCGAAAGAGGTGGCACTAAGTAATGTCTCTGGAGAGCAAATTAAAGAGCGAGAAGTGGCGCAGAGGTTTCGAGGCAGTGACTGTTTAACGAAGAGACGCAGAATTTTTGAGCGCCTCTTATTTGCAACTTTAAGGCGATGCCTTCAAAGCTGAAATTCAGAATACCTCTTTTCGCTTCATGTTCTCCTGATACCTGGGCCAAAATCTGGCAAAAATTTTCAGAATGCACAAAATTGGGCTTTGTAACAGGAGAACATGATGTCGAAAGAGGTGGCACTAAGTAATGTCTTCGGAGAGAGAATCGAGGATGCCTTCGAAGCTGAAATTCAGAATACCTCTATTCGCTTCATGTTCTCCTGATACCTGGGCCAAAATCTGGCAAAAATTTTCAGAATGCACAAAATTGGGCTTTGTAACAGGAGAACATGATGTCGAAAGAGGTGGCACTAAGTAATGTCTCCGGAGAGCAAATTAAAGAGCGAGAAGTGGCGCAGAGGTTTCGAGGCAGTGACAGTTTAACGAAGAGACGCAGAATTTTTGAGCGCCTCTTATTTGCAACTTTAAGGCGATGCCTTCGAAGCTGAAATTCAGAATACCTCTTTTCGCTTCATGTTCTCCTGATACCTGGGCCAAAATCTGGCAAAAATTTTCAGAATGCACAAAATTGGGCTTTGTAACAGGAGAACATGCCGTCGAAAGAGATGGCACAAAGTAACGTCTCCGGAGAGCAAATCAAAGAGCGAGAAGTGGCGCAGAATTTTCGAACGCCTCTTGAAAGGCCTGCGCCTCTTATTTGCAACGTTAAGGTGATGCCTTTGAAGCTGAAATAGCCACTAAACATTTGTTGTTATATAGCATATATTTAGGTTATATTTTCTGTCACTTCGAGGAGCCGACCACATAATAATCACGCGCATCCAGTCTGCGCATTTTCACTAGCCCAATTCAACATTCAATACAATTTTGTATATATAATGTTTGTTGATAACTGCTTTCTGCAGAGGACGTGTAATAAGTGTATTTTATGTTCTGTTTCGGTGCTTTGCTAGTAAAAAAAATGTCTAACCTAACAAATTTCATTTTCTGGGGACATTCCCTCATCTATTTTCCCTTTTCACTTAGAATTCCTTACTGCTAACGTAGAATATTGTAGCATAAGCACATTTCAAGTAATTAAAATTTACAATGAATTTTCTACGTTTGCAGTACCAGCCAACTTTCCGTTTAAATTTTTATAAGTATAACGGAACAGCTTAGGATTTCTTTCCTTATTCAGAATAGAATACAGAAATAGCAAACAGCTCCCTCTCGCGTTCACCGGGTAATCGTCGATCTATCGGTATTACCATATCTGTGCAGAAAAAAATGCTGTAATACCGACCTGCCGAATCGGCCAGGTCACGTGACGTGTCTACCCCCTTAAACGATACACAACTATCGCGGTACTTAATTTCGTTAGCGGATGCCATTTTATGTTGTACAACAAACATTGTATCATCGAATGTCACTGAGCGGATATTACTAAAGTACCGATAATTTACTCGATACAAAGTGTGCATTAAAATTGCTTCTGTATTACGAAACGAAATACGTATTCGAACAAACTTACCGACATATTATAACTTCGTTTTTTAATTGAACCAGTTTTACAAAATTCTTTGTGTTAAACGATAGCAACAAGTATACATTGGTGGATTACAGTATACAGGGAGAAATTAAACAAATTTGTATGAAAAGAATAAAATAAATCGATTAATTTGGGCATAGATATTATAAATTCGTAGCATGATTTGTCTCATGCACCTCGGTCATAATTTAAGTACAAATATAGTGGATCTCAATTTCACTTTTGCACATCGAATGCAGTAGTTCACAAAGATGGTATTTCGCTTTACTAAGTTGAGAAAGACTAGAGTTCCGTAACTGTAAATGATTAGGAACTCTAGTATTTCATAGGATCATTAGAGAGAACGATTATAGCGGACAAAGATCTCTCGTTCCTCGTACACGTATATACCCACGTATCATACATATGCATTTTGTACTTTCATTTACATGTAAATACAATTTAAAGTTTATTTCATCTTTCAACAATCGCAATTCACTAGAAGATATAAATATTCAGTACAAATTAGTTAAGTTACTAAGATTATTAAATTGTATTTTACATCAGCTCTCGATTACACCCAGGGGCATTATATCGCATCTGCAAAATCATTGGTCGCATTTGAATCATTAAAGATGGTTACAAAATTTCGATACCTCTGATTTCTGAATAAACTGTATATAGGAATATAATCTCTTACTCGATTTAATTGGTGGCGCGCGCGTAATTGCATGCTTTCGGCTTTGCAGGTAATACACAGAGTACGATGCAGAATCGATACAAGCACTTCACACACATTTCTATATTTCTCTGTAACTACCTTGAAAAGCAATAATGGGTTCGTATAGTATAACATTAATAGACTTTCGTAAAGGTGCTGAAATGTTATGGCAGTGTTTCTTTAGCTCTCGCGTTACCTTCTATCGAAAAATATTTCTAATCGTATTATGTATTGAAAATAATTCTATCATTTATTTCCCTTCGCGCACAATTATCCTCAAAATATAACAGTTGCAATTGCATATAACGTTGTTAATTTCTCGTTAATTTACTTATTTAAATTGCAGTCTTTACATACATATTGCTTCGAGTTCAGATTTCACATTACTCGCGAATGTAAAGTTACATTTCAACGCGGCACATTTGTCATATATGTAAATGCTTGGTCTATAAAAAGTTCTCAACATTATCCTAAAAATGATTCTACACATCATCAAATTTATACAAATTTACGGGCAGTCGAGCACAGTCTTTTCGAAGGAAGTTAGCGTCGTTACACACTCTCTATCTCGATTTCCTAATCCTGTAATATATAGTTCTTAATTACAAAAAGAAAACATTGATGCGTACTAAGAGGCGATCTGATCGTGGCAACTGCTACACTTTCAGTGTCGTTTGGTTTTACCATGCATACAAGCTCTTAACAACTAGCACGGTATTATTCATATTTAAAAGTAGGAATGCATAGGAAAACTCTCGTCGTGGAGAAATCTTAATAAAATTAGATTTACCGCGTTCAGTGGATGATTATACCTACTGGGAAGTAGAAACGAAATTCGACCGCTCGGAGATAAATGATAGACGATCATCACTAGCCGCGGTGATAGCCGCGGTGATAGCCGCGCTATCAATTTCATATTATATTTGACGTAAAAATTCTAATCAAACGATACGTGAATTTGCCTACGCTGCGGTAAGATCTTGAGGAAGCTCCGAATCATTTAGCGTGTACATATCTGAAAAAAATGCTCCTATATGTACCCGACAAATACCATTTAATAAATAATCATCTTATAATAGAAAAATTGTTATTCCTAACTAAGGAAGCGAGTAGAATTTCTTTAAAGATCTTTGCGCGTGCCGAAGAAAGCGGAGAAATCACGATCAGCGTCATCAATCCCCACTGAACGGTGCATAAAAACAGCGACCGTTTTCGCTCGAGGGAAGCGATACGGGCACGATCAGCGACAGAGATGTCGCGGGCCACTCGTCGAATAATCATCTATGGTGCCCGCGTGGTTCTACGCTTGTCAGCCGAAGGCGATTAATATTCTCCGGCGCCGTTCCGAGTTCTTACAAACGCGAGACCGTGGAGAGCGCGACACGCAAATTACATTCCGCTCACGCGGGCCAGAGGGCACAGGCGAACGCTGTTTCGACCCCGTTAAAGTATTATGCATTCGCAGCACTGTTGCGTGAAGTATATACAGTCGACCACGCACGAGTCGTCGTCGTTGGCTCGGGCAACCGGTTTTTTCTTCGAATCCGAGTCGATTCCGTTCCTCCCGATTTTCGGCCGCGGCTCGGGGGCCGGCAGGTCCGTCTGCGCCATGGGCACCGCGTCGTTCTCGATCACCTCGGTGTCGGCGATGTCGTCATTCAATAGTTTGATCGTCACTGGACCGATGGGTGAAGGTGAAGGTGTTGGTGGTGGTGGTGGTGTGGTCGGTGAGATTTTACCGGGACGCGCTTCGTCTGGTACGTCATAGCCTACCAGAGGTATAGTGGTCTGCAATAGCGACGGCGAGTCGCTAGACATGATGACACTGCCAAAGAAACGGAGAAAATTAAAGATATAACCAACGATTTTCCATTTCGCTGTAGGTAGTCACGCGGGGTTAAACTTTGTAACGCAGATATCTAGCTTACAAGGGAACATCCCGAACCCGGAAATTCAAAAAAAATTCTGAAACTGTGAATATGTAGGGAATTTCCTCCTGATTTTGTGTTACAACTCGTGAACTTTAAGATAATTTTTTTACCAACTGATAGATGTAAGAAAAATATGTAGCGTCTGTCCTAAAACTTTTTTTCTATCCCTCACAGTTCGCGAGTTATAACACAAAATCGGAATACGGCCGAATTTTCTGGGGTTAGTGCGTTGTAATCAGGACAAAATCCCCTACATATTCACAAAGTTTCAGAATTTTTCGAATTTTCAGGTTCGGGATCTTCCCTTGTTAGGCAGGGACCGCCGCCGATCGGTGAGCGATTGAAAGTTGTCGCAGAGTGTCCCCACGACTCGCTCTGTTTCGAAGAGATGACGACGGAGATATGGAGGATCCTTAATAACTGAGATTGGCATAAACGCGATTGGTGCGGGCCCGCATTTAGTTATCGCCCCAGTCCTGACTCGGGCTAATAGCCGTGATTCCCAAACTATGTAGATTTACAAGACTCTCAGGTTTATGCTTACAAAATAGAGGGCGACACCGTTACCGCCGAGTCCTTGAAGCTTACGGGAAGTATAATGCTTCGAAACTTCTTCGCAAATTCGCAAGAAACTAGAATAATATTCTAGAAAAAAATTATTAGAAGAAACTAGAATAATATTCTAGAAAAAAATTATTAGAAGAAACTAGAATAATATTCTAGAAAAAAATTATTAGAAGAAACTAGAATAAAATTTCTATAGCCTATCCAGGTGATGATTCAAGTTGGACCGAGATATATTAAATAGGCGTGTGACTTGTTTTAAACACGGTTGCCTTGGAAGGTGATGCACTCCTCTGGCATGGCGTGGGAGGGTACAAAGCTTATTGTTGGCGATCCGAGGCGAAGACTCGTGCCATTTACGCTTGTAACGTTATACACAAAAGCCTAAAAATGCTGTTACAGCTTCAGCGAATTAAACTCAAGCTACGGACGGCCCCGTAGTTGATCTGATCAACTGCTGTGTTCAGTTATTCAGGCTTGTCTCACGCGGTTGACCCCTACGTACATACGTCTCTTTGCTATTCAGCTCGAGTCAGTCTTGCCCGCCCGTGGTTCATCGTAATGCACTTGAGGAATTATCGTACTCGGGGCACGTTGCTTGGGGGGCCCCGCCGTCCGGTTCGTCCCGAATTCTGGCAATTAATTTACAATCTCCACAAGCCTCTAACAATACCACAATTAACCGTGAAACGAATCCGTCGGATTCGTCCGAACCAGTACACGCGAGAAGGGGGGGGGGGGCTCAGACTCATTCGTCTGGTTTGATTTAACGGCTGTAACTCGATATGCCGGAATTCTTTCGGCGAAGGAATGTTGCGCGCGCGCCATCCTCTCCTCGCACCCAACGCGCGGTAGAAATTTTAGGGAAGGCGACGACGTACCACCTAGCTCTCATACAAGGTTGCATCCTACTCTTTTCTTCCGACGTCAAAGTAGAATAAAACGACATTTGCCTGGCCATCTCTTCGGATCTCCCGTGGGGGTGAGGTCTTATCGCCTCTCGTGCGATCTAGCATCGCTGCATCGTGTCAAATGTGGCGGTTCAAGATTCCTTTTTCTCGAACCGTCTCTGTCCGTCTCTGTCCGTCTCTCTCCATTCGACGCTGCGAATCACGCGCCACCTCCTTGTCCTGCTTCATTCCAAGTTCACACACACATCACGTTGGCCACACATCTTCCCTCTACTCGCTCCTCATTCTTCGCGCGGCGTCACGTAGTAGAAAAGAGATTGAAAACCGTCGCCGGCAACTCGACGACGGTTCGTCGCTACCCCGACCGATTTCAAACACGTAAACATGCACACTTTGACACGCTAATTTTCGAGATATTAATCTTGAAATTAATCCGAAATTAAAGTTAATTTAAAATTTCTTTTGAGAAACTCGATCGTGGATAATTAGATGTTTTGCATCGAAAAACAAGGGGTCGCGATGATTCGGTGAAGATGGGTGTGCTCTCCTGCAAAATAAACGAAGGAGGGAACTAAACCGCACTCGCATTCTTCCAGCTAATCAAGACCAATAACGCGCGCGCCAACCACCGACTTCTATCGATTAAATACATGCATTGTGTCCATTGAAATCTGCTTGATTGTGTAAAATAAAGTGTGCGCGCAGGCACGCGTTTATCTGTGCTGCTACTGCGCGTTGACAACCGCTGTCACGAAAGTCAGCCCGATTAGTTGCACGCAACGCGAACCTCGACCTTGTCGTCGTCGATATTATCGAAATTCTGTTAGAATCACATCGATGACAAAGGCACAGGACACGGCAGCGGGCTCTAACTGGCAACAATGCTGTGGCGCTGTATACCTGATTCTTCATTTTACTGTTCGGGAGCGACGCACGCCACTGCTGTACACCGAGAGAAAAAAATTTGAGCTTCGAGAATGACGGAATTTAACGAGGGCACGTGTAACGGCTGAGCACATAGTTGGTACATCTCAATCGCTCAATTGCGTAATAAGAATGTAACGGCGACAGATATTGACAATTGTATAATTCTTCAAGCGAGTTTAATCGTACGAGCAACACCCAGAGCGAACGCGACTCGAATTGCAGAGGATAACGCGATAATAAAAGTATAAACAAAACATCTATTTCGCGTAGCGAAAGGTCGAGATCGAACAACAGCATTTCAGTTGCTACCTACCTGATTAGCGAATAGAAACCAACGCAAAGATTTTCTATAGTGTCTATTCTACGGGACTATTCTTACGATATGTGGCTTTTTGTCCGCGCCGAATTAAAATATTTCGCTACAGTGCAGAACACGAGCGCGGCTTGTGCAACCATTGACAATCAACGTTGAACTGTGCTCGATCTAACTCCTAAAACTACTCTCCCGCCGACCCGCGTGTATAGAGTTCTCACGTGGCCCCAGGGGCGTACCCGCGAGGACAGTCACCCTCCCTCCACCTTTCCACACATAAAATTGAGTCACCCGTGTGAGACCTCGAGAAAAAATTATGGCAACGTAAACCTTTGGATATAACGAAGTTCGGAGCTAACCGCCACTAATTACGTAACTGGTTTAAAAGCAGTGGATAAATAAAGTGAGAAATACTAGATATTGGCAGAAAGAGCCTCGAGGAATTTGTATTTTAAATGTATTATATATTGGGTATTTATATATAGTAATTATATGAAATATTAATGTCTTTAGTAGGGTTGAGGAATTATTGAAACGGATTGGTAAGTTTGTAGTTACGATCTCTGTTTCTGAATCTACGGGAGATTATATTTGAAAACTCGATACGCGATACAACGCGCGACAATATCTCGAGTAAAAGGATCTTGCTGAGGCGAACGAAAAAACGTTCGGTGAATGAAAGTTTCATAAAACCGCAGGCGGGATTTCACCAGATCACTTTTCAGGAATTACATAAGCGAAAAATGTCGTAAATTAGCGTCGTAACTTGCGGCGGGCTAAACCTTCTCCAGCGATCCTATCGACGAATTCTATGGGGCCTGGAGATGTGCACAGGAACTCTGGAGATGGTGTCATGCCGAAACCGGTTTTTTATAGCAATACATATTTGTACACCAGGGCCCCCGCACCACACAGATCTACTGGTTTAGGTATAAAAGTGACCCCCTCCCACCCCCAAGGCAAACTACAGAGTATACTATATACTACATTTACACAAAGCATACGAAAAGAAGAGAATACTTAACCAGACTAAACATTTCGCGATCACCCCCCCCCCTCTCTCTCTCTCCCCCGCGTCCCATTAGTCGATCTTTCGTGATCGTAATTATGAAACTCGTGTGTCTCGCTGCTGCTACTGCAAAGTACGGATTCACTTGCATAATTAGGTACTTGCCTGGTTAAAATCGCAATGCGCTCTCGTCATTCTCAAAGCACAAAAGTTTAACAAAGTACTACTACGTTACGTTACGTACCGTTACCAGAAATGAAATGAGAAAATAGGCCACGAAATGTTAGCTAAACGAGGAGAATTCGAAAGGCTTTGATCGCGTGATCCAACGACGGTCGCGACAAACGAGCGAGACCGAGGGAATGAAAATGAAACGAAATTCGCCGGGGTGTAGACAGAGGAGGGTCGCCAGGAAGGAGAGAATGCTTAACCTCGAAATCTGGAAGACGACGATTGACGTGTGCTGGGACTTACTCGTAGGAGCCACGCTGTGGCAACGGATTCTTAAAACGCATTAGTGCTTCTAGTTTAATCGGCTAATAACGATCGAGACGAGCAGCTACGGGTGGTATCGTCGCTTGTTTACGCCGAGGAACGACAGTAAAAGCCGGCTCGGAATCACGCAGCATCTCGATTTGAACGAGCGACGACGGGCACGCAGAAACGCGAAAGACTGGCGGCGACGACGGGAGATAAACGAAGCGTAGTATGCCAGGGGAAGGTGGGGAGGGGGTCGGGGAGGGGGCAGGTCGTGAGGCAGGTACACAGGACTTGCCGAGCGAACCACTACCACTGATCACCAATTTCGACTAAATCCCTAATTGGAATGGTGCCTATGAACTCCAAGTCGATTATACGAAATCACCGTTGATATTCAAACGCCGATATTGAAACGATAGTAGGGTAGTATATTGTACAGCTAAATTGGTCGAAATAGCAGACTCGTGGAATCTCAGCCACGCTGTTTTATCATGCGACATCATTTCCAAATGTCGATAATTCTTCGCACCTATCGCGTATCATGGTACAACAGTTTTACAACGTATTTAAATTTCATTAAAATCAAAAAAGTTCTCCTGCGTAGGGTTAGGTACCAAAGGGTAATAAGAGTCGCGCTAATGATTTGCACCGCGTTCCACGTGTGCAGTCATCCTTCAAACGCATGTATGTACATACAGGAATTGAATAATCGAGGACTGTGTCACACAATGGACCCTCCCAAAATATTATCGGCAGACCTAACCTAGCGACTATACCCAGCGAAAAAGAATTGCGGCTGACGCAATTTAATGATCGGGACACGCGGCACGAATGCACATTGGCCTCGAACAAATGCACCCTTCTTCTTGTTACCGTACAACCTTTCCATCGCTTAATATATCAAGGACCGGATGTATTTTTGCCATTGCTGATGCGCTCCTTTTTCCCTCCCAGTGCGGGTACTCAACGAGGAATCAATGACGAATACTAGCTTTTAGAGCGTTTAAAAAAACCTTTCAAAGCAAGCTGCGAATATTTATAGAATAAAGAATTTCTCCAGGGACAGCGAGGAACAGGTTTGGAGAAGAAGCATGGTGCTCGTTTAATGAACTCCGCGCGTGAACCGATGGTGCTACATACTATTGTAAACTTCACGTCTGTTTATAAATATGGCGGAGTCACGCGTAATGTCAAGCTGCTTAATTATGGATGTCAGCGTTTAGTAGACTCGAAGACGCGCGCTACTCTCGGCTCGGGTGTGATTTACTAACCTTTCCATACGTACGTACGTATAAGCGAAGCAACGAGAAAACCGGTTTTAACCTTTAGAGGGCCGGGATTTTTTCATTGAAATTGTAAATTTTATTTACTCAAAATTTATGCGTATATACCACCAACATTTTCGGCGAAGTATCCAATTTATTACGCGGCCACTATAGTGGCCAGCCGGGCCCTCTAAAGGTTAAAGCGCTGGGCAACAAATGAACTCGTCTGCGCCAATGCCTAAAAAAGATTCGCTTTACAAATTACAATAACTGATCGAGAGTGGAACCACAGAAATGGTACAATTATACAAAATGTTGCATTCCCATTTCCCAATGCACAGGGACCGAGTGTGACTATTATATCGCGGGGCGAACACAAAACCGATTTGTCACGGAATCCCCCGGGGTAGGCATTATTTTTCGCGGAACCAACGAATTTCGACAGTGCCATATATACCCATCGAGCAGAACGAGTGTCCTCGCGAGGCGGATACCTGCCACAAAGGAGAAAATAATATCCTTGTAATCTAAAATACCACCGCAGGACGTCGTGCTTGCTTGCTCGCGGTACTGTGCATATTCATTTCGTTTACCTTCAAAGCTGTCATATATTAAATTACTTCTTAGTATGTACCATCGTGGATGTTACGCGATATCTTATTAGCCTGACATAAGATTAATTAAACTTTGACAGAGGGCGTTAATGTCGTCGGGCGACAATCCGCGCGCATATTTCAATCCGCGCATAAACAACCAACTACTTTCCACAGAAATACTCTGCACTACCAAAGAAATTGCAATAGAAATCTTTACATTTATCTGTCTCCAGTGACGCGGATCACCACAGAGGCGCAAGAAACTAAATAATTAGAGAATGGTAATGGTGAACATTATTCATAATGTCCGCGCGCGCGCGCCCCCGGACGAGCTGGCTACTTCGACACAAGGAGTGTATCGAGAGATAGTCGTAATATGGTCAGGCGGGCCCCCGCTGAACGTCCGTTCCGCCACTCGCGGATTGTTCGAAAAGATCGAAATTCATACCTATCAGACGTTCCGGGAATTTCTTCCGCGTAAACATCAGCACGCGTGGTAATCGTCCCGTTCCTCATCGTGCCACGGCTGTTGCATGACAAAAAAGGACGCTGCAGAAGCAACGGCAGCGAACGATCTTGAAAAAATCAGTCATCATCCAAGGTCCCCGTGACTCTCCCGTCACGTTCCACGCGCGACAACCTCCTCGCCCCCTCTTAAGTTAGATCACACGCATATTTGTCTCTCCCTGCACGCTCGTCGTTCAAGGTTTTCACACGCGTTCATTATCACCTCTCGACCTCACACGCACACTGTTGTCCTCACTCAGCTTCTATTGGCAACGCCGTTTCATACAGCTTTCCACTTCATTCCCGCGCGCCGCCTCATCTCAACGCTGTTCCGAAATGTCCACAGTGTGTCGCACGGCGACGCGAATGATTCGCCTAGCATACGAGCCGAGTACACCTACCCACACTCTGTTCAAAGTACCTTAAAACGGAGATGAAGGTGAAATCGGACAATTTGTCGAAGAAGAGGAGGAGGAGGAGGAGGATCGAGAAACGTGAAGAGTTAATCGGAAGGGTGGTATCTCTCGATGTCGCGGGAGTTTTTCTTAATCTTAACACCAAGTATCACCGATGCATAATAGGGACGGACAATGGATGACGAGGGGGAGTGGACCCGACCATCTCCTTCCTCCGTGGTGATTCAAGAGCAACTGCTGTACTATAATACCAAACACGTTCTAGACGGAATACGGGCCCCTCTCCCCCCCACACCCCTCCACAGCATAATCAGGAATTAGTTGCGTACGATTACTGCACGCGCCGCCAGAGGGCTGCCAATGTAACCGAGATTTGTGCAGATTAAAAATCTTTTGTAATCCTAATAGCTTTGAACATTGGGTACAAATAAGTCTTGCGTGCCGTTAGGAAAGCTACTTATCTATATTAATATACAGAGTCTACGAATCGAAGATACAAGGGAATTAGCATGTGACTGTCTTGACTCGCGCGATTCATTACGTCGATGCGTTCAAACTTGACGAATTTGAATAATGGAATACAGCGTTGCTTTACCGACAGACATTTTGTGGAATTAAATTTGTATTAAAATAAGAGAATACATTTTATACCTTTTGGCTATGTATATGCGTAAGCTTTCGGAATGACGGATCGGAGTATCGAAATTATGGCAGTTTCGAAGTAGGGAAGCTCGATTGGTATTATTTAAATTTTTGTAGTTTCCGCGATAGTGCGCAGGGTGCAGGTATCGAGGGCACATGATTTTTATTGATCGCTGCGCATGCGTTAAAAACTTTGCGACAGCTTCGCTCCTTCTTGCAATTGTGTCGTTTGTGGTGGTGGTGGTGGTGGTGTGGTGGAAGTCGCTTTCATTCGCGTCTCTTGGTCGAATTTTTCGGGTTCGCAACTGGGTATTAACGACGCGGTACAGATCGCGGTTCGTTTCTACTCGATTAACTGTTGGCATTTGCACACTAGCAGCATTGTAGGGAAAGAAAAGTGAAGCCACAAAGGACGATTGAAGATGGGTCGCTACAGGAGGTAAGCAACCATGCGTGTGTATATAGATTATAGACGCGCGAAAATGTCTGCTGTTGTGTTACCAATATGTCCAGTCTTCGAGGTAGACACATCACACGCGCTCGGAGGGAATACCATCAATTCGTCACTTGTTGCTTCGATTATGTGGAACACACGAAACCAATTATATCGAAATAAAACCATATTTTTAGAGGGAGAGAGAAAGATCCCCAATAGACTCGTACCCGGATCATTTTATAACTGATTTCACATAACCTTCCGCACCTAACCCGATCTCTCAAGCTCAATGGGGGTGTGTGTGTGGAGAGCTCTGTGTAACTTGTGTACAACGAAACAATACAATGTGTAGTAGCTTCGGCAAAGAATATTTTTTTACCTATACGCGTCTGTTGAGCAGAACTGAATTTCGTAATACAGATATCGCTGCTATAGATTAGAATCTATCTGTGTTATTTTGCCGGAAGGAGGATTCTCGATACTATAATAATAAAATTCCACTGTAATTTATTCCAGTCGTAGTCGCGACAGAGATAGGAGACGCAGGTCTCGCACCAGATCTCGCAGTAGATCACCAAGAGATAGAAGAGCTTGGGGCGGTGGCGGTGGCGGGGGTCGAGACCGAGGAGGAGGCAGAAATAGTCGTGGACAACCTGGAGCAAATTTGAGGAAACCTCGATGGGATCTGAGTCGATTAGAGCCGTTCAAAAAAGACTTTTATATACCGCATGAAGCAGTTCAGAATCGTGATCCACGCACGGTCGAGCAATACAGAAGCGAGAAAGAAATAACTCTCAAAGGAAAGACTATACCTAATCCTGTATTCGCGTTCGAAGAAACAGGTTTCCCCGATTATGTTTTAAAAGAAATTAAGTAAGTATTATTCGAGAGATAGTTGCCTTCAAGGCGAGTCTGGGTTACAAACAGAGAGAGAGAGAGAGATAGAGAGAGAGTAGATGAAATAATATGAACTGAAACTTTGATCCAACGCGTTGTATAAAGATTCTCGTTTAAGAATATTCTGAATTAGTATGATTCAGAACTCTCACTATTGTGTTTTAATGTGTGTGTGTGTGATTTTCAGGCGACAAGGTTTCACCGAACCTACATCGATACAGGCACAAGGTTGGCCCATCGCTTTAAGCGGAAGGGACATGGTTGGAATCGCGTCGACTGGTTCTGGGAAAACATTGTCCTACATATTGCCCGCGATCGTTCACATAAACAGTCAGCCTAAATTGGGTCGGAAAGATGGACCAATCGCGCTAGTGTTAGCTCCTACTCGAGAGCTAGCGCAGCAAATTCAGCAAGTCGCCGACGACTTTGGCCACTCTTCGGGGATTAGAAACACTTGCCTGTACGGCGGAGCGCCAAAAGGTGCACAGGCCAGAGACTTGGACGGGGGTGTGGAGATAGTTATAGCTACGCCTGGTAGACTATTGGACTTTCTCGAATCGGGTCGCACGAATTTAAAGAGGTGCACCTATTTGGTGCTGGATGAAGCGGACAGAATGTTAGACATGGGATTCGAGCCCCAAATTAGGAAAATTATCGAGCAAATTAGACCGGACAGGCAGACGTTAATGTGGTCCGCTACGTGGCCCAAGGAAGTAAAAAATTTAGCCGAAGATTTCTTGAAGGATTATGCTCAAATTAACGTCGGGTCCCTACAGCTGGCTGCGAATCATAATATATTACAGATCATCGACGTGTGTCAGGATTACGAGAAAGAGAACAAGTGAGTATGTGTGGCTAGTCGTAGTTCCTGTCGAGGAAAAGTGAGAATTCTTGGCCGAGAAACACGGCTGCAGAGTGTATCCTAGGATAGGGCCTGACGAATTCGATTCTGTACTTTAGATTTACCATTGCTTGTGTGCTTATAGATTAAGTACACTTTTGAAAGAGATAATGGCAGAGAGCGAGAATAAAACCATAGTGTTTATCGAGACAAAGCGCAGAGTAGACGAAATAACTAGAAAAATGAAGAGGGATGGTTGGCCAGCCGTCTGTATTCATGGCGACAAGACGCAACAAGAAAGGGATTGGGTTTTACAAGGTATGGTATCGCGTCGCTCATAGTAGCAGTAGTTGTAGTAGCAGATTCAAGATATATATCGCAGAATAATGGGAATTAACTCTCTGCTCAATTTTCAGATTTTAGATCAGGGAAAGCGCCGATTCTTGTCGCAACGGATGTTGCCGCTCGTGGTCTTGGTAAGTAAGAGACTGTTATCTTAAAGTATAGTAAAAGTTTAAAGTTTAAGCGTCATTGATCTGATTTCATCATTGGTGTAAGGAGAACCAACTACTCTGAATCACGTTATCATCTACCAGTCTTGATCGAGCTTAATAATTACTGCAACGTACGTGAAACATCTTGTTTTGACGAAACATTAGTTTCAGGTACGATGATCGAACGGAATCATGGACTTTCGGTATAGTGTCGTTTGTAACGTAAACACACGTATTTTAACTATTTCTACTTTTGTACACTGTATAAGTTTCTGTATAATCGTACAGAGTGTGTGCGTGTGTACCGAAGATTAGCGATATGTTTAGTCAAAACAGGGTTTCATTGTATACGCATTGATCGATACTTGGACCACTTTATGCGCCAGAAGGGTATATGTGGTGATTGTTTACGAAAAGAAAGGCGAGCAGGTGTAATAATTGCATAATATCGAGAGAACTATCTACTTTTTAACACACTTGATATTTTACATAGTATTTATACCGAATAGTGTGGCGGTATTCGTTAAAAATTTCATTCGGGTATAACGATAAGTAGTGGTGGTAGTTGTAGTAGTAGTGGTAGTAGTAGTATGCGGTATACTAGATAATCTCTGAATACTACTACTACTACAACTACTACTACTACTAACACCACTGCTACTACTACTACTACTACTACTACTACTAAACGGAAACACCTTTCAGGAGTTCAAAGTAGTTCACAAGACACAATTGTTTTACAAAAGTAAATAATTTCTCATAGTATGTTGTACGTTAAAGATATGCAATTTTTTAAATGCATAACGTGGTTCATTCAGCATCTCTAATATTTGTGTTTCTTTGCTTCCTCACTTTTTGCAAAAGATAATAGTCTTTAAATCATAATACATCAGAATGAGAATCATACAAATCTGAATTCAGACTTGAATGCGATCGGCAAGCACTATAGCTATAAATTTCCGAAGCTGGAAAAAAAAGAATATATCCATTTGAACAAAAGTCACGAACGAAATCTAGATGTAACAAGCAAAACTTTAAATTCGAGTCCTAGCGTCAGGTCTTCTCTTATGTTTCTTTTTTTTTTTCATTCTTGTTGTTCCAATCAGAGAAGCGACGAACGCTTTCGTGTGGAATACAGATAAGAGCATTTATGCATTGCTTACGTTTGCGAGTAAAGTTCGTCAACCGTTCCGACGCGATTCTGAGAATTAAGGTTGAAGGTTCAACCGGTTAAACTGGGGTTATGCGCTTGCCGAGTTTTATAAGAGATGATTGAAACGTATACTTTCCCACGAGCTCGACTTAACAAGGTCGTCAGAATTCAGCTAAAGATAGTTCAGAAGACAAAAAAAAAAAAGCAAAACTGTAATACAAAAATTCATATTGAACACAGGAAGACAGTGTGGGGTAAACATATATGCCTAACGCGGTTGGATCTTTGTTTGTATTGCAGAGGCACATTGCGCGCAGGCCCACGCCGGGTAATGCAAAGCAAATTGGGGGTGCCCGCCGCCTGTTTGTGTTTGGTGGTGCACTGGTTTGCATTGTCTGCGCTGGCTGCGACGCGTGCCTCTATACGTCAATTCCGTGAAGGGCCAGTCCGGGCCAATGATCGGGATGATCTACTACTACTTTACCTCCTACATACTGGGGATATCAGTTCTACGCTACGCTGTACGCCATCTGGGCTGGCCAAGTCGTTGTTGCCAGAATAGAATCCCCTACGCTGGCTGGCCGCTCAAGCTAATCAGACCCAGCAACGGTCCGATGAGGCGGTGGCATGGTAGCTGATGCCAGAGCCTCTAGTGTGTGCCCTGTAGCAACAGAATGGCGGAGGCTGTAGCTGGAGCGAGCGCAAACAGCCAGGCCCTGCCCGTACGTTGCTAGCGACACTCACCCAACTGCCTAATTTTAGTATAACAGTAATCTTAAATTAATCGCTACATATATATATATATACACACACATACATACATACTCAGAGTCGCCTAGAACAGAGGTACTTTGGCTGTACCTACCATTGCCCTTCGCCAACATCTCGGTTGGTTTCTTGATCCAGCGAAAGCTCTGGTTTGGTTTATATTCCGCGTGCTGCATAATCGTTAGTTTAGAAGACAGCAGCTCTCTTCGTCGACACTGTTCGCTTTAATGAATGTCTCTCTCTCTCTCTATCTGAGTCACTGAATCGAATCTCTCCTTCGTAAAGTATCGCGCAATGTTTTCGTTAGTCGATCAAGAAACATCTCAGATTTAAACAAGGTGTGTGCATATAGTTGAGATGCATTCTCTAGGAGATTCTGTATTATGTGCACTTTTTATATATACATATCTAGCAAGGTGTTCCGTAAAATGTGGTGTTCCGAGGAGATGCCGAGGAAATTCCTGAGCCGAGAATAAGTTGATTCTTAATATTTTTTTAACGTGATCATTGCTCGGCAACTTTGATCAGCGTGCAATAGTTTACATACACGTGCTTCTAGATTCTACTTTCACCCGCTATAAGATGTATAACATTAATGTTTAAGAGGTCCAGTCTAGGTTGCCGATGACTATAGTAGCAGCAGCGGGGTCACCCGAAATCATTGGCAAGAGCTCTCTCTCTCTCTCTCGCCTTTAAGGCTCAAGAACACTCCAACTCTTCGAACAGACCCCACATTTTGCCAGACACTGTATGTGTATGTATGTGTGTATCTATATACATACACATGTATCACTTTGATCTCCACTCGAATTCACGTTTCCTTTATCCTTTTACATCCTTTACGCGATAACTGTATCTCACTACATATTTACATTATACCAACTACAATCACATCAAGTAAGGTTTTATGTATATCAATAATTCTGGTTTCATTTCCCTTAAATCTTTTACTTATTCTTTCCCGCGTTATTTACTCGAGCGCGGCGTAACGTCTGTCGCGACAAAGCAATCAAAAGTAAAGTTTCCTGTATAAAGTTACGATAAAAAGTGTGTTGTGACCAATTTTGTTAGAAAACCGGGAACCAGGATTGTTTCTGCGCGAGAATT
The DNA here is from genome assembly GCF_050908995.1 of Andrena cerasifolii. Taxonomy (NCBI): domain Eukaryota; kingdom Metazoa; phylum Arthropoda; class Insecta; order Hymenoptera; family Andrenidae; genus Andrena; species Andrena cerasifolii. Next base: position 10,875,503 of record NC_135129.1, read on the forward strand.
TATCTTTATTTCAGTGCTTATATACTTTAGTCAAGACGCTCTCTAAATAAATAGATTTCCGTTTCATTGTTTCTCGACTTTTATGATTTCCATTTAAATGTCACAGAGATGTTGTTGCTGTTGTTGTTGAAATTTCACGAGATCAGAGATAGTTTACAAGCAGATGCATACTAAATAGTCGCCGTGAGATTCTCATTTTTCCAAAGTCCGACACTCTCTTTGCGTTCACGAGTTTTGCTTTAGACCATATACAATATTGCCATCCATACAGACACGCATTACCAAACATTTCTAGCTGAATAGTGTTGTAGGCTGCTCTTTAATAGCGGTACCTTTTTGGAGAGCGTATTAACACATACGTTTAATTTAAAAAATACGTGATTGATATTTAATATAATATTTTATATACACCTTGCCATACTACTACTACTACTACTACTACTACTACTACTATTACTACTACTACTACTACTACTACTACTACTATCTTAACCGATGATGTCTATCCTCGAGATGGATACATCCGAATGCCAACAGCTAATACATGTGCTTTATTTCAGACGTTGAAGACGTCAAGTTTGTCATCAATTTTGACTATCCCTCCTGTTCGGAGGATTATGTCCATCGAATTGGCCGAACAGGTCGCCGACAGAAAACCGGCACGGCGTATACCTTTTTCACACCGAATAATTCCAATAAGGCCAACGACCTGATTCAGGTATTGAAAGAAGCGAATCAAGTTATAAACCCGAAGCTATTAGAACTGGCTGATGGTAAAAGTGGCGGTGGATACGGAAGGCACAGAGGTAGAGTACGCATTAGCTATCATTCGCCATCGTCGTGGGCGAACCAACCAACTAATCCGCTGTGTCTAATACGCGCTCGAATGCTTGTGCAGGTGGAAGAAATCGATGGCGGTCTCGAGGGGGAGGAGGAGGAGGCCGCAACGGAAAGGATCGTAGTTATTCAAGAAGCAGAAGTCGAAGCTACAGTAGGGAGTACAATGGTCGCGGGAACCGCAGAAGCTACAGTAGGAGTTACTCTAAAAGTCGTAGCCCTGTCAGCAATCGTACAGGTATTATAACAACAGCGCGGCTCCGCTCTATAAAATTACTCGTAGAAGACGAGCTTAAAGAGGGGGGGATGCGCCTTGTTGGGCCGAAAAATAGGTAATTTTTTATGATTTTTTTGTATAAAAATGGTTCGACGAATTAATTTGTATCTTGAACTATTGTTCTGAATATTTTTGTGCGACAGTGGAAAAAAAATATGGCAGATACCGAGAGAGAGAGAGAGACGGTCGAAGAAAAATCGGGTGGTCTAGGCGTTGACGGCAGAGTACTACTCTGCATAAGGGTCATCCGAACACGCAACAAGGAAAAAAGTAATCCTTAATCCATTTGAATGTGGCAGATCTGTGGCAGTAGTAGATGTATCCCCGTATTTGTTACACCGTTCCTTTCATTATTTCGAAGAAGTGTTCCCGATTTTGGAGCAAAACTTTTTTCAGACTCAAATCAGGGCGCTGCGCTTCATCTTCTTCAAAAGGCTGCCATTTTAACATTTTTTTATTTTTCTTAATTCATCTACTACTGCCAAGGATCTGCCACATTCATATGGATTAAGGATTACTCTTTTCCCTTTTGTGTTTCGTGTAACCCCTATGCAGAGTAGTACTTGCCGTTAACGCCAGGACCACCTGAGTACGTTTTCAATTCTCTCTCTCTCTCTCTCTCTCTCTCTCTCTCTCTCTCTCTTTGTGCGTATCTGCCATCTTTTCTTTTTCACTGTCGCACAAAAATATGCAGAACAATAGTTCCAGACACAATCGAATAGAGCCTGCCAAACCTCAAATTAACTTGTCAAGATCCACAAAGAATTACCTATTTTTCGCCCCAACAAGGCGCAATCATTCATCCCCCCCTTAATGTTTGTAATTTGATAAACGACCATAGCTGTATTCGTACGGTGAATGTATGTTTCTAGAGGTTATCGGTAAGAGTTACTGGAGCAGCGAAAGATGATCTTCCACCAGCGGCTAAGGACCAAGCTATTATACAAATCACGTCTTTTTTATGTCTCTTTTAAAGTACACCCGATACGCAGGTCATAAAGATTGGTGTAATATTGGTGTTCTACTAACGTAAACGTTAAACACGACGTGTTACGCGTAATTCTTGTGCATTATAGTTAATTAAATTGAAACCACGAGATGAATGTTGTTCCCAGGCAGCGAGCATGCAACATTACCGAGCGCGCCGATGCGTATTATTAAATAAACTCACCATTAATCACGATCGACCTATTCAAATCAAAAGTATAGTTTCTAAAAGAGAAATCGTACCGGGGTCTAAACGTCGGAATACGAAGCGTTTTCGTATCGATGTTCGACAGGCAACTCTCTCTCTCCCTCCCCCTCTCTCTCTGTCTCTCTCTCTCTCTCTCTACGAATAGAATTTCGGTTTTAGGTACAATATAAGAGTTTCAATATCGTATGACAAATAGAGCGTAAGCGTCCGGATACATTATATTTACATACTGTATCACGTACACATTTTATAATGACGTTATAACGTCGGTAATAATGAATCAAGTTCCATGTGTAAGTGATAGTGTGAATTTAGCCAGGGAGAGGGAGAGGGAGAAGGAGAAGGAGAGGGAGAGAGAGAGAGAGGGAGGGAGAGAGAGCACCACCTAAAGTCTACAGGTAGTTTAAAACGTGTCTCACACTATTCGTAGCTTCTGATAACTCCTAGACGTCTAGTGCGCTTACTAGCAATTAATTCGTACACATATTCAAGCATTTAAAGCTAATCGAATAATGTACAGTATTTAACAGAAATGTAATAAAGAAATTTATCAACTATTTACGTGTCTGCGCTCTTATTACCCTCTACAGACTTACATCCCGTTTCCGGCGCCTTATACTTAGCTACAAAATCCTTAAAACGCGGCTCGATCTGATAAATCTCGCGTCGTCGTATTGATTTCAAGTACGAATCTTAATTTGTTACGTACTTTTCATACATCACTTGGATCCACTCCGAAGCACCGATCGAATTACCGAGTGACGTCAGCTACGAATTTCAAATATCCCAGACGTAACCCTTACCAGCTCCTCGCTAACGTCTAACGAGCGCTGCTACTGAAGCCCCCTTTCATCACCTCACTCTGCGCAGTGAAATGATGCTGCAATCCAATTATCGAAGTGAACGCGTACAGGACGAATGGCCAGATCGGTCAACAGCCCAGCTATCCTCCTCACCCTTTGTCACAGGAGATCGAATAAAACGTTCTCTCTGATCTTCGCGCATAGAGAATCATTTTGAACCCGACTACCGAGAAAGGGCGATAAAAGTCGCAATATAACACAATACGTATAAACGACAGCTCTGTTTTTAAGTTTATCCGACACAGATAGATAGATAGATAGATGGATAGAGAGAGAGAGAGAGAGAGAGAGAGAGAGAGAGAGAATTGGAAAATGGAATCGAAAAGACAAGTCACTAAAATATGTAGATCCCATGCCTTGTGTTCGTTAAACGAGCACGTTAACGACGAAATTGAAATTCTGAACGCGCGCTATGCCACACTGTGAGAATTCCTCGCAACTCGCGCACGTGCTTGGCCGTTATCAAAGAATCTCGCATTCATGGGTAGGTATCCGAATGAAGAAGCCGATGATGGGGTATAATAAACGGACGCGTAGCCGTCGATTTAACCAAACCAAAACCGTGGCTAACGGATTGGATCGGGGGAGGGGAGAGAGAGGTGTAAAACGGTTCCATACCCGTACGAAAAGCAGCAAAGATTTATGAATGAACTGTGTGTAATAGACAAGGCGGGGACGGGGGTCGATAGAGCGGCCCCCCCGCGGGATCGCCACGGCAAGGGCGTAGTAATCGATAGAGTGACGAGGGTGGGTGAGAGGGGATGGAAACTGGCTCGGGGCGGACGGAGGGGGAGGGGGAGGCAGAGTCCATTCAGTAGAAGCAGCAAGGCTGCTATTGATTGCGTGGGTGGTTCAGAGGAGATGAGTTACCCCCACCTTCGGTCATTCAGCAGCCGCACTGCTGCGGCACACGGGGGTGAGCGGATGGGGAGGGGCCTTGAAAAACGAGGGGGGTAAAGAGGGCAAAGGGGCGGCAGCCCCTTTGCCGGAATTCCGTGGGTGGCAAGCGAGGGAGAGGGAGGGAGGAAGGGGTGTTTTACCCCGATTATGCGCGCAAATTCAGAGAGAATCACTTTGCCCCAAATGTTTTTGTACTATATGGGGCTCACCCCCCTAAACACACACATATTCCACGTATTATTGGTGGACCGAGACCGGTCGTATCCGTCGACGTCGACGTTGCGTGGATTCTGCTGATCGTTTCTATCGATTTTAAGCTTCTCAATCGCTGGCAAAGCGTTTGCTGAATGAACCTTTCGTTTTGGAGTATTTGATCGCTGCACAGTGGGGAAACTTTGCGATTTTATGGCCAAAACTACAGAAATGAAATTTTTGAATTTTTACAAATTTAATACAAATGTCAATCGAAGAACTATATCCATTTTCGTGGCCAAAACCTGAAAACTTATTTTTAATATATAAAATTCGGCACTCTTACGTTCTAATGTATGAGAAACTAAATTATCCGAAAAGCAGCACTTACAAAAATTACGAACGATAAAGATTCTTTTATTATTCACATTTATGCACTTTTTTCTTTGTTAGAGCATGCCTCTGCTACATAATACAAACAATAAAACGGAGGATCGAAGCTGAATAAAATCGTTTAAAAAAGAATAAAAAGGTTTGTAATGTATAACACGTGAACCAGTCTCGGTCACAGTTATGTCGTAAACAAATGCATACAATTACAAGATTAGGAACTATTAGCAATTAATAATTGCATTTATAGAATGAAAATAGTCGAACGTAAAATAGGAATGAAAATCATTGCAGGATATTATGGGATTGATAACTATTTTATGTATTGAAAATTGATTCTTCTATGAAAAGGTTATTTCTAAAACACTACTTTAAAAATTGTATAAACTACGCATTAAAAACCGAAACACAATTATTTTGAGGACAAAAATATATCTTACGCACCACCAGGAATTCAATCCATGCCTTGAAATTATTTTCAGATCTTTGGATAACGCAATATAAGTGTTTGAAGCAACTTGAAAAGTGAAATTGGTGGCATTTGATACTCATGTTAGTTCTTCAATTGGCATTTGCATTTATTTTGTCGAAATGAAAAATTTATTTCTGTGGTTTTGGCCATAAAATCGCGAAATTTCCCCACTGTGCGCTGTTTAAAAAGGTGTCTTACCGGTGGCGAGGAGGCTGCCCTGATTAGTCCATTGATTCTGATTACTTTAGGTTTCTATAGGTCCCTTTGTTGTTTGGACAGTCACGATTCTGTGGCCAGATGTGGTGGTGTGTTGTGTGCGTGGGGGAGGGCAGGTGTGTAGACCACGCGCGACTGTAACAGAAAGTGCGAGGCAGTACGCGTGTATTGGAGAGAAAGAGCGCATATATCGTTCGAAGCTGGAGTACTGCAACTGGGGGAAGCTTAAGGAGATCTGGTCCTGCATTGGTCAGACAGCGCTCTACGGAGCCTATGAAGGAGGTAAGAGCAAAAACAAGAAATGTCACAATTAAACAGATTTATCAAGAGCGAATTATATAAGTGTTTTGTTGCAGCGCAGCGTGGACATTTTACTTGGTTTTAACCAAAACTTTCGCGTTATCTTACCGGGGGGCATTTGAACTTTATCACCCTTTTTGACTCGATAGTTCTGTAGTCCCAGTTGCCACCAACAAAAAATGGACATTCCTCGCTTTTTCCCTTTATCCTTCATATATGATTGTTAACTGTCCATCTTTCAAAAAGTCAATGCTGATTTACTAATTAGGGGATTAGAATTTATCGCGAGTGTTTAGACATACCCCTTTTTCTGTTCACTCACTTTGGCCAGGGTAAGGGGGGGTGGGTTGACATTGATCTCCAACAAAGCGGGTGTTCGAGACGGTGACACAACAATTTGTCAATCAAGTTCCGAGCGCGGGCTACAAGGATTAAAATTCCCAGAGAGAGAGAGAGAGAGAGAGAGAGAGAGAGAGAGAGAGAGAGAGAGAGAGAGACAGAGAAACAGAGAGAGAGAGAGAAACAGAGAGAGCAAACTTGTTGCGCAGGCAGAACGGAACCGAGCCGGAGCTTGCTCGTGCTCTGTCACCCCCCCTCTATTATGCCTGTGCACCTTTTACCTATAACACACGGGGATAGCCATCATTGATAGGTATCTCCAGCATTAACACGAGCCAACTCTTTCTGTTTTTCCCTTCCCCCGAAAGTTTACGCTGTTCTCTCAGGGAAGATTAATAAAAGCCTGTAATACAGAAGCCACGAACTACGACGACACGCGCCCCCGCGGTTTCTTCGAATCCAACTTCTACTTCCGAGGAGAAAAAAAATCCCTCGGAGCAGAAGTAGTACTCAAGAGAAATCCCAGCGTGTTCTTCGGCTAGACAGCTAATCGAGTACAGAGAGAAGAGCAACGCATTGCTGTAAAAAGACATCGACACTGAATGCAAAGGACACCGGAGCACGGGGAGCCGGAACGAACGAGCTCGGCATTACGCGGCGAAATTGGCCTGTCCCGCTGTGACAATATTATCGAGTTCGCGGTACTGAATGTATCGACCCTAGCCATTGACGTAAACGGGTACTACTACTACTGCTACACTGTCCCTGTCCAATGATGGGAGCACTTTTAACACAACTCCAGCATCAATGGGGTGCGCCGTAGCGCCGTAGATCCGACTAGAGGGGCACGAGCGTTCCACGCCCCCTGAACGAAATACAAAAGTAGCCAGAAACCAGCCCTGCACACTGCTATCAACGAGTCCGCAGGCTGAGTCTCTAACAGACAGAAGCGACAGAAACATACGACACGTTTAGCGCCCTGGCGAGCCTCGGAGTTGACTTTTGGCCAGCGGATCGAGGAAGCTGGCCCTCGAGGGGCGAGGGTGGATCGCAGAAACGCGGAGGCCGTGAAAACGTGGGTGAGGGCAGGAAAATGGGAAGCCTTACAGAGGGGCGAGGGGGAGGACCGCGCGGCGGCGCCAAGAGGAGCTGGTCCTGAAGGAGAAGGACCGCGTCCCAGTGCCGAAGAACTGGGGGAGGGGTGGAGAGGGAATAGTCGATAGGGTGGAGAGGGAGGAAAGCGCAGGGGTGGTGCTCTGGAGGCGGGTGTGGAAAGGAAGGCGAATAGTCGTCGGCTCGGTGATAGCGCGCGCAGCTCTCTCTCAGTTGCTCCTCGGTTTCCGGACTGCGTGGACTGTGACAGGTTAGTGAATCCGACTCTCGTTCATTCATCAGCTACCGCCTCGCTCTTCCACTCTTGACCTCCTTCCTTCCTTCCTTCCTTGGCACCCTCGCCGATCCGCTCTGCTCGCCTCTCCGTGCTGGCCACCCCCCCGTACGTGTCCGCTGGGCTCCATTCATACACCACTCTGGCTGTCATCGGCTCGCTGCTTCCCCGATTATCATCGCGGTCAACGTACAGAGCGAACAGAGACTCCGCACCTCGGCGCCGATTTTCACTTGGCGCACAGCCGCGCGTCCGTAGAAGGTACACCCTCCGCGTCGTCTTAGCTTTAAGCGAGAGGCAGTCCCTCCTCTTTCAGATATACCTGTGCAGAGCGTGCAGAGAGGCGAGCCTTCTGCCAACCTTCTGTTTAACATCCGAACAACAAATTTCCGCGGTGCAGCAAGGCAGCTCGGGAGAGAATTCGGTGGAACAGCTGTGTTAATGCTGCTTGAAGGGGGAGGGTGAGCTGAACGGTGCGGGTGATTGCTTGTTTCTTTGATCTTCTTGATTAAAAAAAACAATTCTATGATTCCTTCTGGTTTAATGCTTGCTGCGTGCGCTGAAAGTTAAGAAGAAAGATCGCTTAGTTGGGGCGCTTGTGGAGATGTAATAATGTTAAGAACGTTATCGCTTTAATTAATGTGCTCCACTGTTCGATGTTTCCGCTGCTTTTAATTTCGCGCTGCGCGAAACGAACGTACCTAGGTGGTAGATACTGGATCTACGAGCCATTAGTGGCGGTACGATGCGCGTACACGCTGTCGCATAATCATTGATTTCCCGTTCCGACGATCTTATCATCCTTCCGTCCTTACCTGTTTCAAGCGATCGCGGAGATTATCCCGTTTCGACTCTGTTCGTATTTTTAAGTAATAACTGTCGGAAAGTACGGCAGAGGATCCCGCGGCTAGGAACGACGAGTCCATGAAATATAATTAATCGCTCGAATGTGGGCAATTTCCGATCGATAAATCCGGAGAGGGATCTTCCGCGGCATACAGTTCCGGCAGATGCCACGGGTATTATTAAGCAGGAGCCGATAAATCTAAAATGACGGAAGCATGAGAATCGTAAACGGCGGGATTAATTCACCTGTGAATCTGCGTATCTCGTTGGAAGTAAAGGTAAATAATGAATGGCCCTTTGTCTCCCTGCAACGAGAATTCGCTTTAGTTGTTCGCATTGTCTCGGACAATCGACTGTACACGTATATATTGTACGCATCAGTCGGCGTGCAGGAGATGGAGGTACGCGCAACAGAACGAAAAGACAAAGCAGGGATGAATTATGTTGAATAGTGGCATTCAACGAGATCGTTGCCCCGGTATCCATTGTGAAGATTCAATGTAATCGAACCAATGAGAATGGCTCGTAAGGGTCTCTAAAAAGCTGCGCCCTCAGAAATTTTCAAACGCTAAGATCGTTTTTCAACTTTGATGTCGAGGAGGGAGGGGGTTGTACAAAGTTTCGACGAGACTCGCGTCTGATCCCCTGCGTCGGCAACAAGTTTCATTTCTAGGAGAAGCCTGTACCCCTCGAACGCGCAACCAGCTTCTACCTCGTCCATTTAGTCGCGATGAAAATATCTCTATACTCGCGATAAACTAGGCATTCGACGAGGAAAGAAAGTTGCGAAGAAAGTTGTCCAACGGAAGGATTTTCAATTAGTATCGACGGCTCGATAGTTGGACCAACCGCGTGAACTCCTCGGCATGCAAGAATCATAGGAAGTATAATTCGTTGCTATAATTGGCGTGTCTACGGGCGATCGAATTAATCGAACGCGGAGGTGTACTCAGATGGCTCATTGAAATTCCGCGACACGAGGAGGGTCGAGGGTAATTGGCGTTTTGCGTTGCTCCGGGGTACGAAAATAAAGTCATGATTGATTAACCAATGAATTTATGGGAATACCTGTGGGTCCGATCGATTCCCAGAGGATCAAGCGAGTATAGTAATCGGTGTTGTTTTAGAAACGCGAATGCATAGAGCCGTTAGAGGACCCGTAAACTGTAACGGGCAAATTGCAAACTATTCCTCCTTCGAGCAGCTTCCATTCATAGTCCAATACATAACGACCCTTTCTCTCCTTTACACGTCTACTACTACCTCGGCACACGGCTTTCCTTATACGTAGCAAGGCCAAAGAACAGGTCCCCAAATCTTTACCATTCAAAGTCTCGCTAGACTGCCTTACATCGTACAAGTCTGAATACTCTTCCAAGTACTATTGCCAGATGAGAAGAAGACCGACTACCCACAAGCTGAAATGTCACAGGGCCAGGGGAATTGTCCGCTCGCTCCACCCAATTACTCGCAACAAGGTCCGCCGCGTAACGCAGAACGCGAACGAAACAAATCACGACAGCCCACGGATATGGAGAGCCGCTAAGAACCTAAAAGTAGGATTTCTTGGAGAGGATAGGGTGGAGCGAGCGGGCGATTCCCCTTGCCCCTGTGACATTTCAGCTTGCGGGTAGTCGGTCTTCTTCTCATCTCGCAATAGTACCTACGATACAATATTTACCAATATTTGCACTTTCACAAATTCGCGTTACCTGCATTACGAGACCTGATCCCCAATTAATTAGCCCTCGGATGGTGGAGGATTCGAGCGACTGGACCCTCACTGTAACAGTCCCGCTAGATTTTAGTTCGTATCATTCGTTTCTTCGATTTACTATATTCTTTTTCTTACCGTTACACTTTGTCACTCGCTACTGCTGTTTCGTTTGGGTGTCTCAAGAGACCCAGGCCCCGCCAGCCGAGGGCGAAAAGAGGGGATGGGCTGAAAGTGACGCTGATCCTTGCGTTTCCTTCTGTTTGCAACCCTCCCGCCCCCCAGAAAATGCGTACCGTAGCCGTGTGGACCGCTTTCGTGTTGGCGTATTCGAGCAGCCCGCTGGTGGTGGCCGGTATACGATACATCGGCGATCCGATCTCGGCGCAGTCGGGGAACACCGGCGGCGGCGGCGGCGACATCTCCGAGAAGCGACCCCCGGACCAGAACGAGCCGACATGCAAGGAATTGAAGGCGGTGTGGAGGTACACGAAACGGCAGAGCAGAGCAACTAAGGCCGCCGCCGTCGCCACCACCGGATACTACTCCCTTTACCCCGATCCATTCACGTTCAACCTGTGGAAATCGTACTTTGAGCGCCCCAAGCAGCAACTAAACCGCCAAGGTAAGACATCGGCCAACGAGGAGACACCTGTTCCACGTACTCTGATACCCACCGCGTGCCCGTAGCTAGGGGAACCAGTAGTAGCACAGCCAACCTACGCGAGACTGCAGAGGAAACGTTGGAGCGTTCGATGGCGAAAGAATTAGCGTAGTTGGGGTGAATTTATTCCAAGCGAGTGGGGCGGTATTTCGCGTTCTCTTCCTTTGATCAGAAATAACTTTGGCATTCTACTATCATTTTGTTTGTTTAAAATATTCCCCACACTGCTCCGCATGGAAACTAGCAGAATTTGCGTCGGAAATTCAACGACGACACGTACCTGCTGCTATAGGTACCTATATGATTAAGTTTGCAGAGAATATCGCTGCGAGAGTGCACCCTTCGCTCCGTTAATTAATGACTCTACTCCAGTACGTGCAGTTTGTACGAGCGCTTGGGGCAAGATAATCCAATTATCGGTGACTACCTCCTATACACCGCACGGCTCCCACCCGCCGCTGAGAAAGCTCTTTGATTTGACGTTCGCGCGAGAAGTTGGCGTGTGCAGATGATCGAGTATAAAGTTTCGAGTTCGCAAGAGGCTGTTGCACAGCCGATACCGTCATCGGCTGCGCAGTGATACCGCGAACGGTATCGTTGATAATTCATCAAATTCGTCCCATCGATCCCGCGCTGGAACGGTTTTGTTTCTATGTAGGAAGCAGCTCTTCTAGTGCCCGCGAGTCGATTCTTGTAGTTTTAATTCCGTAAGCGAGATAGGCTCTGTTAGAGAATCCTGTAGTAACTGTATGTAATAAGACGCTTAAGAGATCTGTTGGTTCGTTAGCAAACAAACTGTCCAGAGGCTTCTTCGTCGTACTCCCCGACCACCTCGAAAAGGTTGAAATTCATTATAAAGCTTCCCGAGGCCTAGAACAGGTATTGCGTTTATCGTATGGACCCGAAGGGTTAAGGGAGCACCGTATTAACACTGAGTTTTGACAAGTTTCTTTTCCTTCCTTCGCATACTACTTGACGCGCCACCCGAGACGAGACGAGACGACACGGATACACCGTGGGTACCAGACAAGTACCCAAAAATTGTAAAAGTTTGTATTTCGCTGGGGGAAATTACGTTCTAGAGCAGGGTTTCCACTAGAAGAATCTGCTTACCTTGGGCGTCTTATTGCATTCCGCGGGGGGGAGGGGAGAACCTCGATAACTCGAATCTGAAGGGATGGGGATTGAAATCTTTAAATTATAGAGGTTCCGGTCAAATCGAGTGTTCGAGTACTTAGAGAGAGAGAGTGAGAGAGAGAGAGAGAGAGGGGGGAGGGGTTCAACAAACAATGCTGTTAAAGCAAAAGCTGTTAAGCATAATATAATCATATAATCATTTTTAGGAGAAAAAGGAACCTGCAGACACGAATATTTTTCCAAAATTTTTTTACAGTTGTGTTTGGTTAATCAAAAGACAACTATCAAATTTAAATTTTCCGCTCCGCCGTAGTACGCATGTAGAAGTAAACTTTTACTTGTAGAGGTTCGAGTGCCTTTTGTAATTCGAGCCGTAGAGGTGAAATGCATAATGAAACATGCAAAACGTTAGTTTAAGTTAAGGGTGTTTTATTTCGAGTTGTAGAGCGGTGCTCGTTAACAGCGGGGCGGAAGGGAATGAAGAAAATTTTCGTCCAATAGAGGTCGATCGAGTTATCGAGGTTCGCGGCTAAGTAGTATAGTAATGCTTGGCGAACACAGGCTAATAAAAAAAAAAATTAGTACACCCCGATAGGCATGATTTTGCAATGGCCTATGGTAATGAGACTGTCTTTTTTATCTTTCGTTTAGATTTCTTTTCCTCAAACGATGTTGCGTTCACAGGAAGCTACCCCCCAGTAAAAGCTCGCAACCGCGCCGGGGGTCCCCCGATTTATGGAAAGATGGTGCACAAGGCGCCAGCCGGGAGCAGATTCAGAAACGGGATGCGACACTCGCCGCGGTCCTTCGACAAGATACCGCCTTATTACGGGACTATTAACGCTTACCCGCCATCGCAGAGGCGACGCCCGTCCAGCTACCGCACAATGGGCGGCGGTTCTCCTCCTCTTTTGTCCCAAGTTCCTCAGGCTGGCAGGTTTCAGGACTTGAGGAACCTGATGCGCGCCGAGCGCCTCCGCGAGCTGCAGGTTAACAAACACAGATCATTGTCATGAGTAACGCTGGTCTTTCTCTCTTTCTCTCTTTCTCTCTCTCTCTCTCTCTCTCTCTCTCTCTCTCTCTCTCTCTCTTCGTGACACGGCTTTCCTTTAGATCAGCGATGTCCCGATGGGTGGTCCGAGGACGCGAGCATCCATAGCGTTTTCTACGAACCGCGCGGAAGGGGGTGCTCGAAGCCAATGGATCGGCGGGCATACAACGGATAGGGAAAACCCTAGCAGTGTGCCCTTAGGCCCTAAAGGTGCAGTTCCACGGCGCATGGCTCGTCGAGTCAGCTTGGCTCGTCCAGATTCGGCGAGTTGGCGAGCCACGCGCGGTGGAACTTTACCTTAAGGGTACGAGCCTACACGCACACTACTAGAGTTTTCCCTATCCGTTGCATGCCCGCCGCTTCGTTGGATTCATGCACCCCCTTCCGGGCGGTTCGTAGAAATGCTATGGATGCTTGCGTCCTCGGACCGCCCATCGGGGCATCGCTGCTTTATAAAATGCCATTAATACTCTAGTTGAGCAGAGAACTGTCCAAATCGTTTATCAATATATACCTATACTTGAACTGTCCAACTTTTCAAACAGACGCGAATTACCCGTGGTTGGTTGGTTGGCCGGCGAAAAGGAACGTGATTTTCGGGAATTTTTTGTGGAAAATCTAACTTATATTTTTTGCAACTATTTGCTTATTTTAAAGAGTACATAGAGTTCGGCAACTCTCGGTGATTTTGTTATAGCAAAATATTTAAGAAATCAACGAATAACAGCCACTCCCCTGGGAGCTACTTTTTGAGCGGTGAGCGAAGAAGATCCTGTTAATATATATGATTTTACCCGGTGCGTGAACGATTTTTTTTATGAAAACTCTTTTTTAAATTAAAGAAAAACTAACAATTCAGACATCGAAAAATCATGATTTTGCATTAAACGGCCGCCATTTTGTCTGAAATCATTTTTGTGAAAAATCGGGTAAACTCTAATATATTAACAGAATCTTCTGCCCTATTTAATATTTTCCTACAACAAAATTACCGATAGAATTCAGCAATATTTCCTGAATTTTCCACAAAAATTCCGGAAAATCACGTTCTCTTTCGCCTGCCCAAACCAAGGGCATGGCCCCTTAAATTAACCGGAACGCGAAACGGAAGGAGCGTCACATCCTTGTCCACGATTATTCTATGCTTCTTACTCCATCTTTTAGGAACTGCACAAGGCAGACGAAATCGCAGAGAAGGCTGCCTTCGGGGATACTACCGACGACGACGACGACGACGACTTTCAATCAAACATGCAGTCTCGGAAGCAATTCTCGAAGCCGACGAAAATGAAGTACGAGTTTAACCAAGAACGATACTCGCCGAACATGCCGAATATTGGTCAAGCCTGGTCGGTAAGTCGGGGGTTGTAACCGGTGCTAGCGCATTTCTCAATGCGGATTGCTCGCGTGACCTGACCTAATCCTGTAAGCCCAACCGTGCGCGCAGCTTTTAAAGTACCTACTAGATTAAGGGGTCGTCATTAATAAGCGATGGAGTCACACACGATCGTGTGCGACTAAGTAGCTCTGTCCGAAGAGGCGGGTGCGAGAAGCTAACGCAGAAGAAGAAACACGTATTGTTCTCTTTCAGAGGAGCGGACCTCAGCCCCGGGAGTACACGTTGCGTTAAAATACCCTCCACGGACAGCTCTCTACGTCTCGCGTACCGGAAGGAGGCGCCGAACATTGCTGTACTGCGTGCCCTCTGGTATGTCCGCACACGGCAGGATGGCTCTTCACGGTATCTATCTGCCCCCCCCCCCCCTCCCCATCCCGGAATCCGCGTGAATCGGTTTCGAAGCGGGGGCGAGCGCCGCGCTCGCCCGAGACCCCAGATTTCTCGTTCAGTCGTCCGATCCGTTTCCACCGCGCTTAGCTGGAGTGGTTTCCGTTGGCCACGCATCAGACGGAGCCAGGGGCTCTCAGTCCCCCTAATTTCACGGCTGACGTCCTACGAAGCGAGAAGTCAATAACGAACGGGGATGATCGGGGGGGGGGGGGTGGAGAGACGATCCAGACGACGGAACACCGCAAATGGTATATTTTCTTAAATCCGTTCGCCCGAACGTTGCACATGTTCGTCGCGTCAGGCGCTTCAGTTGGGGCCTGTCGGTGCAGCACACCCGTATAGGTATATATATATATAGAGAGAGAAAGAGAGAGAGAGTAACTTCCAGACGTGTAAGGTTAACAACGCTATTTTCGATCATGTCAATGATAACTTTAAACGCATCGCTTGGCACTGCTGAGCGGAGAAAACGCGGGGCGATGCAACGGCAGGGGGGAACAGAACGGAACGTCTGATTTTTTTTAACAGTTATCGAGCCACACGCGGTTCTCTGCTTGTTCGTTTCATGATACTCCACCTGCAACATTGAGGAGAATTAGAGCCGGTATTGTTTATGGGGACCGAGTCAATTGCAATACGGAAGAAGCAAGCTCTGATTTATTTCAAATGACGCAAAGCGGGTTCGTTATCTGTGTTGTCCGAAAGAAATGGGAAGGGGTGGGGGGAGGAGGGCGATTCTTCGTGAGAAATCAAGTGTTGTTACATTTTTGTCTTTAATTTTTATGGAGAACTGTGCCATTCTTAATTGTACCACACCGATAACGGACCATTGCACCTGAACACCACGCTGCTGTTTATAGATAATGCTGGGAATACTTGTCCAGCTTTTGGAAAGCACTGAAGGACGTCGGCTTCTAATTTGAAAAGATTTCCTCCGCTTTGATGAGTACTTTTTAAAAAAGACTCGGTCGATATTCTTGCATCGCTTCTACGTGACGAAAGCTTTCGCGTTATTGAGATCAGATACTCGCGATTCCATATCGGGATAATATAATAATATTCGATACCTGTCGTGTTGATATTCGTTGGAGCTTATAGAGGTGGCTGTTTATCGAATCGATCACCATCAATTACATTTCCACGTGTCATTCAGGATGCCTTTCTTTAGCTTGGAGTCTCGCCTCAACGCTTTTATAGTTGAAACGTTCGAACCGAGCTGTAACGGACAATCAAAGTTGGAATATCGGGATCGCGGTACTCGCAATGGCGTAAATATCCCCCGAAATTACACGACATGCCCTGGTTTTCTCCGTCTCTCTCTCTCTCTCTCCCTCTCTCTCTGGAACTTGGACAATAAAATAGAAAGACTAATATTTTGAAGATTTTGACAATACACACACACACGCGCGCGCGCGCACACGACATACATATATATATATATATATACTTGAATTAAGAGACTATAATGCATAATCAACGGAACTGTACGAATGACAATAATTACTCTTAAGAGATATTTTTGTAGCCCGTACGTGCAATCGACGCAGATGCGATTTCGATTTCACACTTTACCGTGTGCGCAATCTCGTTGGACAGAGCGCGTATATAACAGTGCGCGATAAAAGAGATTTTTATTTAAAAGTTCAATTCTGCAAGAAAGACGAAAACGCACTGCTCACGCGTCGTGACGTCTCCTGTCTCCTCGCATTCGAACATCACGTACATATCGATTATGCGTACGAGCGATCCAACTTTCGACCCTTGAGCGCTCGATAGGTTGCCCGCGAATTTTGAACGTTACGCCGTAACCATCTGTCGCAACTAAATACGCGCGATTCGACTGAATTCTGTTGGCGACACGGATGTACGTCGTGGCTATATTTTGCTGCAGAACTTGCTAGTGATCGTTTTAGGTAACGGACTGTCGACGATACGATTCGTAGAATCGTTTGTTAACGCTTAACCAATCGAAGGTTTAATTAATTAATTAAGGAAAGGGGCGCCGCTTATCTCCCGGCGCGTACTCGCTGCTGTACGATTCTGTGCCAATGGTAAATGCTCAAGGGTCAGAATAGCCTATATAAAGACAATAAATATGAACGTTTCTTGTAATCCTATAACAAAGAAGAAAAAAAAAGTAGGTTAATGGACAGATGTTTATGTGGCTTAATCCGTATCTCATGCTGGGAACTGTTCACTTTCAGCTCCAATCACGCGTACAAAACGAGAACTTCCGAACAATTCTATATACATAGAATGGTTTGATAACGCGATCGCGCGTGCGGTTCTAATGCCCGATTACAAAATACTTTATACTTGTATAGATCTATTTGGATACGCGCACGTGCATACATGTATACCGTATACACATATACACGGGGAGCGACACACACCGCGCCGCGCAGTACATCATACATGCATATCAAGGTACACAAATTATATATGCATACGTATATATTATGCAACCGCAACTATCGCTACGTTCCGATGCATCGTACTACGATGATTCAAGCAAACACGGTCTTCGACTTAACTCTCAAGCTGTTTGTGTATCTTTAATTTAAACATTCCGATGTAAGCGTTCCGTTGATCCAGCGTGCGCAAACAGATATAACACGCAAGTACGTACGGAATTATGCGAAACAGAAAAACTATATCTCAACTAATATCGGAGATGGAACTTTACGCGAACCGAGATGAATTAATTTCAAGATTCGAAAGGCACGGAGAGTCCGAGAATCGAATTCTCTGTGACAGAAGTCGACGATACGGAACGTGTACTGAAGCTGCTTGTATTATTGACCATCGACTACCCCGTTGGTCGAATCTTGAATTTAAGAATTCGATACTTGGACTTGCACGTTGGTGCCTTTGAATCTTGACTATAATAGATAGATAGATTAGGCGACGATACGCTTCGAATCACATGTTCCCTCTCTCTCTCTCTCTCTCTTTCTCTCCTCTCTCTCTCTTCTCCCCTACACCACTACTTTGGTATACAACGTGTTTCCTTCATGATATAACAGAGACAATAATAGCAACTGCAAATTCAATTATTGCCTTTTTATATTCTCCTTGGATATAATACTATTAACTTGAGAAGGAAATAGGCACGTACGTCTATTCCTATATATATTTTGATATTTTTTTGAAACCTATATATATCAGAAACCGCTTCAACTATAATTTACACAGCGAACCCAATGATAGATAAAAGTGTTGGCCTATTGTCGCATTGTAATGTAACGGATGCATCTTATTCATTGTAAAGAACTATGTTTAAAATAAAAAAAAAGTTACTTTATGCTTATGAACTTGAGAGTACATTGAATTTCCCGTTCTTGAGTTTGAAATGGCGCAATAAATCAAATGCAACCTCGACAATTCAGAGACTGCGTCATTAAACACAACCAATTGTCTTTTATGAATAATTAAATTCCAATTGAATTTCGGTGCAAGCATGAATCTTACAGTTGCAAGCAGAGGTGGCAGTCATTTGCTAGTGATCCTCTAGGACACATTTTCCGATCACTACCTAGAGGATCACTATCATTTGCTTGACAAGTAGCGACGTAATTGTACATCATAATTTAATGAATGTAGGTACAATTTGGTAACTAGAATATGGAATTGTTATACTTACGAATATGATGTCATTGAACAGACGAACCAATTTCTTAAGAGGTGTAGAAAATACATAAATATGTAACATACTATCGTTAAAAGAAAACAATTGAAGTTTCTGATAGTATCTAAAATTTTAAATATTTTTTACTCCCTATATACACATGCTTTAATGAAGTTCACAAAACAGTAAAATAACGCTCTTTTTAAACGATTTTATTTTCCACACCCACGTAAGCCCCTGGGTTAACGTACAGGCATTACGACCTGTTTTACGAAAACAATCTTTTTCAAAATGTTCACTACAAAGCACACTTCCCTTATTTGGAACAAAGTCCTTTGCAGCCATTGCTGTAATCCACTTCTGAAGCAGTTCTGCATTATTTGTTCTGCAATATTAATGAAGTTGTGTAAAATGATTTATGTAAAAACATCTTAAATTAGAGTGTTATCATTTTCTATTGTACTTTAAAAAATTAAACAATTGCATTTGGTTAATAAGCATCAAATATTTTATTTTAGTCACTTTAACTTAAAAATAAGCTGCGTAGTTCGAATAATTCATATATTACTTGCGAAATGATCTGTTTTTATCCTGTCCTTTTCTAGCATGACCGAAGACACAATCAGAATTGTATTGCCCAAAAATGGTAGAAATGCTTCCATGGAGAAGACAGCCTTTGGCAGTGCCTTCTTGGAAACATTTTTTTTTCAAAATGATTGGAAGATAACAAGGCGTTCTTCGAAGGCACAAAATTTCAGCCCAGACCCATGTTGCGTAACCATTCTGCATCCTTCAACGGAAATCTATAGATCATATATGAAACAAACAAAAATATTTTTTACTTTCTTAGGAATATTTATTATGAGTAACAAGCTCCACTTAACCTACAAATAGCATATAAATGTTATTTCTACCTACCTACAAGTTCCACTTAACCTACAAATAGCATATAAATGTTATTTCTACCTACCTACAAGTTCCACTTAACCTACAAATAGCATATAAATGTTATTTCTACCTACCTGTGATATGTCAAATCTTTCCCCAATTCTTCTGCGTCACAAAACATACACGTCCTAACCATTTTTATTAATTACAAATAATTAATACGTAATCACGCTCTAACTATTATTTATGCTTGCAGTTTCTTGCTTGCTTTGGCTTGTAGCCAGAGTTCAGAGAGTAACAACGAACATGGCGTGGCGTCTATACCCCTACCACACGCAAATTCACTACAGGATAATAGAGATAGAGAGGGATAGTAGGAAGAAGAAGGATACATTCACTCACTATTTTTCCATTTCTCTCTGACCGCTGTCGCCTCTACTTCTTCCCACTGCTGTTCACACTCCAGTTAGGATAGAGCTCAATGATACAGATGAGTGTCTAAGACCTGCCAACATCTTCCAAACAACCTTCTAGTAGGAGGGAGCGGGGCGTTACATTCGTGGATCCATTCTCAACAAGCCTAATTGTATAAAAAAGAAAACTCGACGAGGCGAGTGTGCTTTGATCTCACGCGCTTTATTATCTCAACGATCCCCATTACAGAATCACGTTCAGCTACTTAAAATAGCTGTTATTTACAGGACGAAAAGAAAAGACACACAAATACATTGGGTGTGTTCAGCAGACTCAACTGTTGAGTGATCTCATTAGATCACACCCATTGGCCGCGGGCCCATACACCAAAATGACTAGCAGAAGTCCTCGTCTAGGGACATGTGCCGCCACGAGGTTACCGATCACAGTTCACACTGGCAGTGTGTGCAAGTGTAGCCATGGCTGTCTGACAAAACATTCGAAATAACAAGAATTAATGTAGTGGTTGATTATCAAAGGTATCATGTCGTGGTTCGCACGGAGCGCGTAACGTCGCCCAGATTGCGAGCCCGAACTGTGTGTGCGGATCGACGGCGTGGCGCGTCCGGGGCATCGTCGGGGGGTCTCCGCCTAGCTCGACGGGAGCTTTTGTGGCTGTCGCTGGAGGAATAATAATATAAAAGTGGTGGGCAGCGATCGTCGGTGAGGAAGGTACGACGGGGGTCCAAGGTGCGGCGAGCGCGGAGCCTTGCTGAGCGTGCTCCCACGCGGGGAGAATCGTTTTCTGGGAGCGAGGCGTCGTCGCGTCCAACGACTCGTCGGCGATCGATTACGCAAGATGACCATTCTATCGAAGAAGAAGACGAATGCCTCGAAAGATAGGCGAGAAGGAGGCAGCAGCACGTCCGACGTCGATGTTCACGGGGTGCAGAGCGAGCACAACTCCGGATCCATCGCGCTGCCCAATAGCCCGTATCAGGTGAATGAATATATCACCTCCTTTCCGACTATGGCACACGCAACCGATACACACTACTTGCGTAGTAGTTGCGCGCGAGCGAACCTTAAACGACCTTTTGCGAACCGTGTGACAGGTACGTGCAGCGAACGGTTTCGCGGTCGATCTACACGGGGTTCAAACCGATCACGGATCTGGTTCTATCGTTCTTACAGGTAGCTCGTACGAGGTGAGAAATCTAGACAATAATGTCCTCCACCTCCCCACCCACAACCCCACCCCCACCCCCCACCTCCTCAGTCTTTAGTTGTATCTTTCTCCCCCGTGTTTTTGTTGTAGTTGAGCATGTAAATGGGAGGGGGGATGTTGGCTAAAGCGTTTGTTGGAAAGAAGGGAATAGATTGGAATTTAATGCGCATAGTTTGCCATGATAACGAGCATGTATCGTAACGCGTGCGTGAGGCTTAATTTTTATCTTTATATCGTTGTTAAATTATAGGGCAGCGTCGATCGCAGAGAGGATAAACATTTCGAAGAGGGAAGCGGTCCAAGTCATGGCAAACGTCACAGGCGGCGAGCAAGCCCGCACAGGTATAGGATTCGAAATGCTAAACGTGGGTTCTTAACATTGATGTAATTAATCTGTTTTGATGAACAGCGGTTGCATCGGGAGAAACTCGCGTTCGAAACGTGAAAGAGAAAGAGACAGAGGCCGGGGGGAGAGAGACAGGGAAAGGGAGAGAGAACGCGAAAGACAAGCTACACCTCCTACCGCGTCTTGCAGCGGCTTACAAGGTTCGTACGACTTTTTCAATTGTTGGAGAAAAAAAGGTTTGTATCGGAACAGGTATGACAGAGAGTAGAGTTTATGTAGAAAATTGTATTTCGATACTTCTCGTCGCATTCATTATTTTGAAATCGATTTATTAATCCATTTAGCCACAGATACTGGCGTAATAACCAACAATCGAATGGCCATTGTCGGAGCTGCTGCGAATATAGAACATGAATTAGCTAATGGTTATAATAGCGGGGATGAATATACTGGCAGAACTGGGAATAATCTTACATCAGCCGAATGGCAAGAGGTTCGTCCGATTAAACGCGATAATTTATTGAAACTTGGCCGTCTGGATGCCTAACGATATGATTGGTGATAGAAAAGTGTGTACTATCCGCTGGCTTTTTGTATTTAGCGAGACAGGTGGTTCGAGAAGCGAATGCGGAAAATGGGATTTATCGTTAAAAAAATGGGCGAAGACGGAGCGTGTCTGTTCAGAGCTGTCGCGGACCAAGTTTACGGTGATCAGGAAATGCACAGTGTTGTACGGAAACACTGCATGGACTACATTGTGAGTACTTTGTCGTACAACAACGGTGTCTCGACAACACGGTTATCCTTACGAAGCAGGCTCATCGACGTCATTCCGTCTGATTCAATTTGCAGGCTTCCAATCAGGAGTTTTTTTCTCACTTTGTAGCGGAAGATTTCAGTACGTACGTAGATAGGAAACGGCAAGAGTATGTTCATGGAAATCATATAGAGATGCAAGCGATGTCTGAAATGTATAATCGCAGCATTCAATTATATTGCTACGGCACTGGTAAGTACTCCCCGGTACCACCTCTACACTTCTTCTTTCTACGCACGAAACAACGAACCTTTTACATCTCTGATAACCACCCATCTCATTCTCCTCCTTGTAATTATACGCAGAACCTATCAACATCTTCCATACGATGGTTGAAAGTGATAATGAACCGATACGATTGTCTTATCAGCGTGGTAGTCATTATAATAGTATAGTAGACCCATATAAACCTACCGTCGGCGTTGGGCTCGGTTTACCATCGTACAATCCTGGTTCCGCGGATCGGCAGCTGATCTCCGATGCAGTTCGTCAGAGCGAAGACCTACATATCGAACAGGTACCTTGATACGCGCTACGTATACACTTATTGATCGCGTCATCGATTGTGCCGCCACTGCTGCTGCTAAGCTCGGAAAGAGCAATAAAAATTTTCGTCACCACTGTCCCACAGACAATGCTGGAGGACAAGATAAAAGCGACCGACTGGGAGGCAACGAACGAGGCCATAGAAGAGCAAGTGGCCAGGGAGAGTTACTTGCAGTGGCTGAGGGATAACGAAATGCGAAAAGCGGTAAGTTACGCGCGATCTTTCTTTTATCCAGCGTGCTTGCCGACGCGATAGTCAGGCCGTGATATCGACTCGTGTTTTCTGCGACCAAAGCGATCAGCCAGTAGTAGCAGTACAAGTACGGTGACGAGTGCGCAACACAGTCACGCGCATTTTCTTCACCCTCACGGCGGTGGTCGTGGACAACAACAACAACAACGTAGCCACACTTCTTCTCCGACCACGACCCAAACTAGCCAAGACACTTTACGTAATTCCCCCAAGGTCCGTTTTATAGCCGACTATAATCTCAGCAGCGGTACTTGAAAATGTTACGCGTTACATGAATAATTTATGCAGGTGAACGACGCGGTACGGTACAACAAAAGA
This sequence comes from Andrena cerasifolii, assembly GCF_050908995.1. Taxonomy (NCBI): domain Eukaryota; kingdom Metazoa; phylum Arthropoda; class Insecta; order Hymenoptera; family Andrenidae; genus Andrena; species Andrena cerasifolii. Next base: position 10,898,510 of record NC_135129.1, read on the forward strand.
TCGCCCCAGCATCAGCCGACCCAGGGATCAGCGGCTATATCATCTCACATGACCACCCCGGATTTCGAACCGAAAATTTCTCAAGAGCCTATGCCAGGAAGCAGCAAGGAGGCGGCGGCTCACGGCTCGCCAGATATCTCGCTGTTCAATCGCCTTCCTCCCGAAGTGTTTGGTGATTATATTACACATTACATTATACAATGAAGAACATTTCTATCTACGCGTAGATAGTCGTCCAGGCGACACCTAGAAGGGGGCGGCATTAAAAGCTGGACATTGATCTGTTGTGTGTGTGATTAGGTCTGACCGACTGGGAGGACAGTGATGTGATCTCGCAAGTGTTGGCGACGTCGCAGCAAGAGTATCTAGACAGCTTGAAACAATCACGGAGCTCCCCATCCGGAAGCGATACTAACAATACATTAGATTCCAGTAACAGTTAATTCTTACAACAATCATCGATCGATGACGTTTGCGAAAACGAATACCGAAGCGAGAGTATATGGCATTTATATGCAGCGTTTTTCCACATAGGGTGCGTACGATATCTTACGATAAAGTAAGATAGTTTCGGAACAAGAGACGGAATAAAGCAATTCTTAGTGTTGACGCGGCGATGATCATTATTAACCGCTGGATAGAGTTTTTGGCGATTGTATCAAACGTATTTGATACAACTACATAAACACTTTCGTTCACTGACGGCGGCAGGTCGTGTCGCACTTGATTTCTACAGATACTTGAGGACACCAAATTATGTTTGGATTCGTTGTTGAATCTGCGGCGCCTGTGCAAAGAAATCGGTTCATACAGGGTCTCCAATGTCTAGCACTAGGAATCAGTGATTTACAAAAGTACCCGCTGACATGTATGAGCCAGATACGCGTCAGATTCACAGTTGCATAGCCGAGACCGCGATCGACGATAATAATAAAGATCAGCATGGAACAAGCATCGAGAATTGTTACATTTTCAGCTTCGGGCATTTCTCCTTTGACAAACACGTATGCATCTTATGGGACACTCTGTATATATTGCAGTATCGTCTAATTCTGCATTGCACTAGGGTATAAGGTGGTTTGCTTTCTTTTTTTTTCCATTGGAGTAAATGTTACGCAGCGTGCATAATCATCGCTCGATTCCTTTCCGGGGCTGTCGTCGTCGATGTGTGTGTGTGTGTGAGAGAGTTGTGTGTGTGTGCGTGCGTGCGTGTGTGTCTGTGTGTGTGAACGGACCGCTCTGAAGGAGAAGAAACAAAAGCAAGAACGGTACAGACACATTGTGTCACCGCTGAACCTATCCAACACCACACAGAGTAGTTGTATACATTTTCTGTCCGTAGTGTTTCACGACTTTCGACCTGACCATGGCCGAGATGTTTTATACGATCGTAAAAGCAGCCCCCCCCCCCTTCCCCTCATTGTCACCGTCATCGGTTCATCTATGTTACGATCCTCTGTGTGTGTCGACTCGGATGCAACGTTTACTATTGCGAGCTATGCGCAATCCAATCAGATCAACCGCGTAGTTGTGACATTTCTTTTTTGTCGTGGTACGATACTAGATGGTAATGTCTAAACGCTTTAGGAAAATCTTTATTGCGTTCTTTGTAAAGAAAAAAAATACCTATAAATAAAACTACTACGACATAAGCTAAAGCCAGAATTTTCCCTCTCCCGGAATTCACCGATTTCGTCCGTTGCTTCAACCCACGTGCTTGAAGAGAGCAGCAACCCTTTAGAATGCCAGCTCGGTAATGCGTGTATAGGCGGTCTGGGTTAGACACACGGATCCTAGAAATAACTAGCATTAAAGCAACACTTGTTAATTATTACAAACTAGTACGATGTGTTTTTGTAAACACTTTTTATGAGTAATAAATCTGCGATCCATGCACACCACATTCCCAAAATGTGCTCAAATTGCATGTTGTGAATGTTTCGGGGGCGGTACACGTTAAATCGATCGCTTAATGTTACGTGAATGTAGAAGCAGCCTCGATGATCGTCTTTCGCTTTCGACGGACTTGCCAAATTATTACGGGATTGTGAAATAAAGCTGATGTCATTTCCCGATAGAATTTTCGCGGGCGAAAGGTAGTCCGGCTATTTATAATTGCGCGCCACTGTTTAGCAAAATCGATCGAGTTGACGTACCTTACCATATTCTATCGCGTAAGAGAAATCGAAATATTTTAAATGATTAAACTATTTATCTGTATTAGAAAGAGTGACTCAAAAATAGCCTCTTTTTGGTCCCACGATTTTGGAACTGAATTTTATGCGAAACGATTGATGTCTCATCGTAAGTTATCAGTTGGCACAAAATTTCGTTCCAAAACCGTGGGACCAAAAAGAGGCTAAAAGAGGCCTCATTTTTGGGTCACTCGAACACGAGTAAGTACCTGCAACTTGTGTATACGAAAACTTGAGCGATCGAAAACATGTTGTCAAGGATCAGGATGTTTGCATCGTATATCTAAACACGCGGAAAATTAACCGCGTCAGTGTTTGATAATTTGTATTCGCGAGCAGAGATGATCTGGAATGCCTAAATAAATCCTACTCGTAGTGGAGGGGAAACACCTACAGGAGTGGCGTAATGTGTGCGTGAAAATATCGTGACGTCAGCCAGCCGACGCCAGCGCCAACGCGAAGCCAACCAGCGTCGCCGGAAAAAAGGTTGCCGACCCTGTAGGTGGTCCCCCTCAGCTACGAGTAGGATTTATTTAGGAATTCCAGACCATCTCTGTTCGCGAGTGAGCGTACAAATTCGTCTTGTTTGGCAAGAATGTCGATGCGAATAAATGATTATGTATTCGAAACGTTATTAGGGCGAGGCACTTTTGGGTACGCTACAAGACCAAATTGTCATCGCTTTCCAATGTATTCTCATTTATTCGTCGTTTCTCTAGATCTGTTTACTTGGTGCGAAGGAAAAGGGACTCGAAACCTTTCGTCGTGAAAGAACAAGTTCTTAACGCGGTGAACGCTCTTCCCGTCAAGGTGAGTGAGAGAAGGAAGCCAGAAAGTCAATTTCGACTTGCTACGATTCTGTTATTAGTTTAAATGCATTTAATTTTGTATTATTTGCATAAAGTGCGTTTTAAGGATTGTTAGGTTACCGAGTCTTCAGTTGAGAATCATTAACTCAAATCTTTGATTAATTGCGGGGACTTGTATTGTTTTCTTTTGTATATTTGTTGTGATGCAGAGTGACCCCAGTAAAATGTTGTGGGAGGGGCATGAATATTTTAGCGGTGGGGGAAAGTGGCGGGAGAAATAAAAGCATCGCGTAAATGTTTATATTTTCAATGAACTTGGCACAGGTGTGGTAGACTTTGCTTGAAACACTTGTCTTTCGTACAAAAACAACCTAATAACTTTTTAAATATAAATGAAACTTTTACCGCGATCTTTAATAAATTTCTAATTACGGATCGCGGTACTGATGGATCAATTGTATAGTATTTGTATATATCAATACACAGAACATATTAGGAGAAGTACAAACGTTGCACACACTGAGGCATCCTAATATCGTGGCTTATTACGGGGCTTGGATGGAGGACGATCGCAGTTACATTCTTATGGAGTACGCAACTAGATGCACCTTGAAGGATTTGCTGGACGAGCGTCATACACCGCTCAAGGAAGAAGTAGGTCGAGTTATTACTTTTCCGAGTCAAGATATAGCACGACGAACAGAACTGGGAAATAACGAACCAAATTTAGTTCGTCGAAAGAGGACTTCACGATTCCGCGAGCAAACGCATTCGGATCTTAGAATCGCCTTAGGAGTCTCATTCTGCTATCGGCAGTTTCCCATTATTTGGTATTTCATATCTTTCGTTCTCCTCTATCGGTCTCCCATTATTCAAAATTTAATTGATCCCATGAGACGTCTTGTAAACAATATATAAACCTTTGTACGTTTATGCAGGATGCGCTGTACTTGTTCTCACAAATCGTCCTCGGAGTCCATCATATACACTTCAAGAAGATTCTCCACCGGGATTTGAAGCCAGAAAACATCATGTTAACTGGAAATCGCGGTGACATCGTGAAAATCGGAGATTTCGGGGTCTCGAAGAATTTCCAAGAGTACGTCTGCCTTTGACGACGAATGTCAATGCATGCAGTAGCAGCAGCAGCAGCAAGCGTTTCATGATTGTGTCTCCATTACCGAGTCAATTCTCAGCGTGCGTGATACTTACTATTCATTGCAGATCGAGAGATCCATCGACCGCGTGCCGGGCTGGATCATTTTATTACATGGCTCCGGAAATGCTGAAAGGCCATCCTTATGATTTCAAGTGCGACGTGTGGAATATGGGCGTGATTCTTTACGAGATGATTACGAAAAGGCTTCCCTTCCCTGGCACGGTACTGGCATGTATACTCTCGATCTTCTTATCGAAAAACCGGGCTACAAATTATTTTAGTCACTTCTGTAAGTCGTCTCCCTTCCCCCCACCTCTCGTACTGTTCCCAGACATTGACAGAGATTATGAGGATGACGTGCGAAGAAAAGCCACGACCGCTTCCTAAACAGGCATCGGCGGCTGTGGTTAATTTAATATCAAAGATGTTGAGGAAACGATCGGTGTCACGTCCGAAGACGAATCAACTGGTCCTTTGCCCTTATCTCGTGCCTTTCATTGCCCGGATATATTTGAATCTGGGCAGGATCCCTTGCATAGCGAACGAAGAGAATGGTAGCTTCGGGCCGGAAGTGTTTCTCAAGTTTTTAAAGCCTAACGCAACGCGCGGAATCATTTTAATGTAATCACTGCCAGGTGAGACGCGCGCGCGCGCACACCCTGGGATCGGATTAATTTATTTGAATATATTCGATTGACCCCGACTTCGCGCGGTGTGTGTCCGGTAAAGAATAATTGCGACAATAGAGGGTACGAAACAGGGATATATGGTTATTATAGCTGCTCATCTCGATGGAACGAATCCCCCCCCCATGGACGGTTATCGAACTCGGCCTCTGTGCTAGGATCAAAAGCGTAACGAGAGAGACACAGGAAGCGAAGGCCGGAACTGCGGGATGCTCGTTTTATTTCATCACGTGCATACCTCATTCGCACAAAAACCGTTTGTTTGCATTTAGTTGGTCGAGCGTCGCACAGTTCCAAACGGTTAAAAGTCGCGCGCGACCACTGTGTTTCGACGCTCTGAGGAATCGAGGAATCAACGGACTACCTAGCTTCCTATCGTTTATCAAACATAGAGCGTCAAAACTGTATCTCGATTCCTGTGTTCCGCGCGAGCGATTTCAATCAACTTGTAATGCGCATTCACGATTGGGACCTTGATATGCGCAACCAACAGAGATCGACCGCTATAACTCTACATCATTAACGCGAAACACGAGAGACATCGCGCGCGCGCGCGCGCAGATTTTCCGCGAAGATACATTGTATCGCATTTATGACCGATTAGTTGGAAAACTTCCCGTGCGGTGATTTCCTACGTTTTATCAGCGTGTTCAGTAATTGTGTGTGTCTCTATATAAAGCGGAGTGTATTCCGAAAATGTGGTTGATTTTGTTAGTCTGTTACTGTTTGTACTGTCTATCATGCGCCGATCACCACTGGCGTCCCATAAGCCCGATGCTCGGGGAGCAAGTAGACCTCGTGGGCGGGTTGAACGAGAGTTTCATTCCTAATTGGACCAGGAGCATCGAGCACGACGATACCAAGGACGCGGCGGCGGCGATCGAATTCGTCGACTTGAACGCCAGGGACGCGTTCAACGCAACGCGAATACCATTCGACGAGCCTATCGACGACGATCGTGATCGCGAACCGTTGGACAAAGTGGAACGAATCGAGCCCAGGCACTGGCGGCCAGTTAGGCCCGATGTATTCTACACTCGAGGCGCACTTCCTACTACCACCACGGAGATTCCATTACCGCGAAATCCACTTGATCCGCCCACGCTCGCTCAAAGGAACCCATCAACACAGAGGTACGACACACTTTTGCCTAATACTTGTTGAGAGGAATTGCCGTAATCACTAATTCCGTAGCCACAACAGATTTCAGCGTCTACTATAGTCTGGCGGAAGACGAAGCATACGAAGCAGTCTTTTATTGAAATAATTGCAGTTGCGCGAGGTCCGGGTTAGGTGTCTGATAATTTTTGTATTTTTACTTTCTTCAAGGTACCACCCTCCAGCGACTGCACCACCACCTGTTGTTACAGCATCAGTGGACGAAGTGTTTTGCGATTTTGGGTCATTTCCAAGTCAGACACTCTGCGAGTGGCGGAATGGCGGCGACGGGGTGCTGGATTGGACGGCGGGCACTGGTATGGGTACCAATTGGATGGGTGGTCCTCCGAGTGACTACACAACTGGCTCCATGGAGGGAGGGTATATAGAAATTAAAATATTCATCGCCATCAGTCTTCTCTGCTCACAGGGAATATGTATTAACGATACCCTGCTACTGATTACCTGACATAGATATGCCTTCGTGGAGACATCACAGTTATTACCACCGAAAGATGGCAAAGCGAAAACCTTGGGAGGACTGTTGCACAGTCCGCTGTTGGGTAGCACAGGGGTCACTGGAACTTGTGTCATGTTCAAGTACGTCATGGAAGGCCTGAGCGTCTCTGGTCTGAGGGTGTTGCTCCACGCGGGCATCGACGAGTACTCCTCCTCCTCCTCCTCCTCTATCAAAAAAGAACAAACCGAAGAAATTACACCTGACAACGCCACCACCGTACCCATACCGCCACTACCATCTTGCAAACCCGTGGAGCTATTCGAGGAACGTGTCATTTGGAACGCCCAGTATTACACACTAGGTGTCTGGCAGCAGGCGCAGCTGCTGTACACCTATCCCGGCTTGCATTCGGTAATTGCGGTATGAACGCGAAAAAAAGACACATATTCCTTTGGTATATTAAAGCGGAGTGTTTGTCGTTAGCTGATCATCGAGGGAACTCCCGTAGAGCCCACTGATCCAGCGCGCCTGTACAGAGGCAACATCGCCATAGACGATATAGATTTGCAGCCCGGGACTTCGTGCCTCGGTTTCTGTAACTTTGCGAGCGGATTCTGCGACTGGAGCAACGACGCGGAGGACGACTTTGACTGGACCATCGTAAGTCGCGCAAGGGGGGATCGATTGTACCGCGTTGCTCATTGTGTACACGCGTCGAGTCCTAGAGCACGAGGGAATGTTGCAGAGTCGAGGAAGCGGTAATCCAACGACCGGGCCAGCGATGGACAGTTCCAGCGACCGTTCGACCGCCGGAGGATACTCCTACATAGACTCCTCGTTCCCGCGTAGACCAGGGGACAGAGCCAGGCTCGTCAGCCCGAGCTTCCCTGCGCCGAGCGCCGATACACCCATGTGCATGCACTTCTGGTTCCACATGTTCGGCGCTGGTATCGGCACCCTGAAGCTCTTCCTGCGCAATTTTCGCAGTTTGGACGCGCCGCTCCGCGAAATCTGGAGCCTGAGCGGGAACGCTGGGAATACTTGGTTCGTCGCTCGGGTCACCATCAGCTCCGTCGACGATTTCCAACTGGTGTTCGAAGCCTCCGTGGGAAACACCGGGATGGGAGACATCGCCGTTGACGACATCTCTTTCACTCAGGGTTCTTGTCCTGGTTAGAGGGCTTGGAATAATTACTCTGTTTTATTCAAGGCGAATTAAAAATCACTCATTCTATATATATATATATATTCAAGCAGCATGTCCGTTAACAGTTTCGCCCCAAGTCGCCTCACCGACCCCACCACGGGACTGCACATTCGAGGTGGATGAGTGCGACTGGATCAATTCCCGAGACCCCGATCGGGTTGAATGGGAGAGGATTTCTATCCAAGCGCAGAGTCCCAGGAACCAAAGGAAACCGTACAGTAATGGATACACGATCAACCGAAGAAACGAGTACTTCCTAGGCTTGGGTCGTCCTAGAGGAGGGCCGCCCAGGTCAGCGGGAGGCGGCACAGCGCAGCTAGTTAGTCGCGAGATGAGAGGCACCGACGACGACGACGAGCAGCCACTTTGCATTACCTTTTGGTACTTTATGTTCGAATCATTCATCGACTCTACTGGGCCAAGTCTGGGTTCGTATTTTGCGCGCGCGATTCCTTACGTTCGCTCTCCGAGCGTACTTCAACGGGGTGCCATACGCTTAAAGGGGTGCTACGTGTGTCTATACAAACAACCGGAGAATCATCGACGACGACCGAGTCCAAGCCCATTTGGCAGCTGTACAATAACCAAGGGCCTACGTGGAATTACGCACAGATCGGCATGAATGAGAGAAGACGAGACTTTTACGTGGTGTTCGAGGGAACTTGGGGTCCCAATCGTGCCAGCGGTAGCATTGGCATCGATGATGTATCTTTTTATACTGGCAACTGTACCGGTGAGTTGCGAAACGTTAACTGCTTTGGCTGTTTTCGCAATGCTTGAGAAGAGTTGTGCGTACTGGTTCTTCTTTTTCGAATTGACGCCTTTCAGTGAAACCAGCAAGCGCCTCTGTGAGACCGGGAGATTGCAGCTTTGAAAAGGGTCTGTGCGGCTGGGAGAACATCACCACCACCACCTCCTCGGACAACGAGCGCACAGTGACTTGGCAGCGGGCGTTCCTTGCGCATCGACCAGCTCAGCTGTTGGACAAGACCTTTGGGGCGAGCGGTGATTTTGTGTTCTTCGATATCTTTACACAGAAACAAAAGTCGACGACGGACGTACGACTGCGGTCGCCGGTGATACAAACCTCGCCGGACGAAGAGTCCGCTTGCTTTACCTTTTGGTTCGCTGCCTTCGGCGTCGAGGAATCCACGACGCTGCAAGTTATTAAAGCGAATGCTGAGGAGGAGGAGCAGGCTGCTGCTGCTGACGACGACGACGAAGAGGACAATGGGAACAGCCAAGAACAGCCTGTAAGATTTAGACGCGATTTTATTAGATTTGGTCGTGCTTCAAGACCACCTCTTCTTCTTCTTTCAGTTATGGTCGTTGACGGCGAAAGGGTTTAACGATCCAAGGCCAGTGTGGACTGCCGCGCAAGTCACCATAGACGCTCGTGTACCCTACAGGCTTGTTTTAAGAGGAAGTGCTAGCAACGGGGGTTTCGCTATTGACGATATAAAGTTCCAGCCTCGGAATTGTGCAAGTAAGAGACTTTTCTGGAGGATTAACAAAAGAATTAAAAGATGTTTGATTTTGAGATATATATTGTTGTTGTTTTAACGGAAAACTTTTGTAGCACGACCAGCTGCTGCTGCTCAACCTACCACCACCAGCAGCAGTAATGGAAGCTAAGGTACGAGATGTCATGTTGCTGGTTCTTCGTTAGTTTACTAGCCAACGGTGTATAATCTAAGAATTATGAATCAAATACCGGAGCGATAAAAGTCTTGACCTGTATCAGAATCAAGTTGGGTAAGCTGTTGTACATATGGGTCTGGGTTTGGTTAGGGAATGAAAGACTAGGATTAGGGAATGTAAAGAGGTTTCTATTATTTTCCTGTTTAGGCAAAACGTGTTTATTACAACTCGCTTTGTCTTTTTATAAATTGCCTTTTCATTTCAAACGTAACGATACCAAGGGCCACTCCAGTATTTAAACTATCCACTCCGTTTAGCAAAGGTATATTAATACGAATACCCTTCCGTTTGTTCAGGAATTCATGGGAATCTAAACTCAACCCTTCGGTTTCTCCTCCTAGTACGAGTACAATCTCCTTTTTCGTGTAATCCAGAGCATAGTACGGGAGAATGGGTAGTTTCAACAGAAAGTTCTTCATCATTTTCTTATTCGTCGGTGCTGCCCTTTGGTTTGATTCCTTCGTGGTGGCATCGTTATTGTTAGCGGTAGAAATCGCTGTGAAAGTCTCTGGGTCGGCATTAAATACCCCCATACTCGCGCGAAGCTCTTCCGGAGTATATTCCGATATAAATTGATCGCCGAAGTTACTATCCGTCACGAAAATGTGAGAGTCCTCGCTGATTAGCGACGGAATATCATTCCATCCTGGAAATGTGTGAATAGGCATCCGAAAATGAGCCCCGGCTGCACTGCGAAGAACTTTTGGATCCCACAGGTCTACGCAACCTAAGCGGACGACGAAGAAGAATATTATAAACGTTATCGAAAGATAAATAGAGTTTAAGCTGAGCGAAGCGAATTCTCTCCCAGCGGTCGATATCATTCGTCGACACCATCTCGCCGTATGGTCGCACCTTTCATTAATATTAACTTTTCACAACCCACGCCAGCCGCGGCTCTCATAATCGATCCTAAATTTCCTGGTTCTCTCACATTGTCGCAAATAATGGTCAGTGGTAACGCGTCGTTGGCCGGTTCCTTGGTATGTACATCGGGAGTTTTGAAAATTCCTACGTCGATAAATGCGAGTAGTAGAATCATTGGGATATTAAACTCGTTGACGTTACTTGTACAGTGAGCCACAATGGTATTCGAACGCTCGCTATTAAAGCTGTATATGCTCGATACCTATTAGTCCGGGAGAATTAGTTAAACTGGACCACAGTTGGATAGTTCTGTAAGGAACTTTATATAGTTTTGCTTCACTGGGGATATTCAATGTATCTATGTCGGATGGGTTATTGAAAAGTATCGTCTCTAGAATAGCACCAGCGTCGAGCCCTTCCTTAATTTGTCTACGCCCTTCTAAAATAATCTCGTCGTTCTTCTCTCTTCTCTTCCGAGACTTTACTCTGACCATCAAAGATCTATGACAAAAGACACATGATTAATAGAACATCCCGCGATTCTAAGAACAATTTTACTCGTCTCGCAAAAGTAGGACTACGCAAACAGAGAACCCACGTTACAATTTTATCATTGTGCTCGAGAACCGTAAATCTTGATGTTTTTGTTTCTCCGGTTTGTTTAGGTAGACTGTTGGCCGACGATAATTCCTTTTCCTTCGGCTTGCGTGGAAAAGTTTCTCTCGGCTTGCGTGGAGAACTTTCTTTCGGCCTCCGTGGAGATGTTTCTTTCGGCCTCCGCGGAGAAGATTCTTTCTTATGACCGAACATTCCTCCCATAGTAGTAGTATCATCGGTTTCGTATAATTCATCTTCGTTGACGATTGCGGCTGGTCTTCGACTTACCCATCTTACGTACGTTCGAGTTGCATTTACTTTCAAACCAACTGTCTGGAAATTTGTTAAACGCCCGAGCGGTTGCAATGTGTTGAGCATAATTTTAAAAAACACCATCGTTGTAGCGTTTCAATAAAACAATTGGAAACAATGATTGTTCTATCGTGGAACCTTTACGATTTGTTCAATGCAACTACAGTGGGTCCAGGAACAGTGTGACCAACCGTCATTCTCGAGCACCGGCGTTTTTTGACGAAGGGAATTTATATTTTCGACTTGAACTTGAGTACCTATGCCAAAATATATATCGATCATTCGGTATTACAAGACGTTCTTTATTTTTATGAAGAAACGAAAATATTGATCAGCATGAAAATAGACTTTCTCGAATGAGAACAAGAGCAGCTACTCGACGAACTTCTTTTTTCAAAATACTTAATTTCATTAAAAGATATTATTAATTCTAATAAATACGAATCAAGTCACGCTTAATATCTCTAATATCTCTTTAAAGAGCTGCAGTAGAGTCTAATCAAGTCCTTACGAAGACATCTTAGAGGCGTCGTGAAAGTCTGAAATGGACGTCTTTAGGACGTCTGTGTGCTATCTGGGCAGGATGCCCCGGAGTCAGAAGAGTAGGGCACTCAGAGGGCACAAGCGAGGAGCGACTTTGTAGAAACGGCAGATCGAAGTTGTTAGCAGTACAGTAAACGTCGAACTATCGATTAAAATCTAAATATAGAAATTATTCAGAAGTGTTTCATTTTATCTTCTCTAATCATTTAAATTCCCGCGCAAACTCACGAGCTGAACTGCTTCAGCACTCCACGGGCACGGACCCGCCGTGTAATTACAAAATCCCCACAGAATCGCGCAACACCCTATTCGTTTCTCGCTCGCACGATGTTGGCAACAGTTTGGAGCTCTCAATTCAATGAGATCTCCATATCTATATGCTCAAAGCTTTGGGTGCAGAATAATTAAAACGTACTTCACGTACTTCACATCACTTCACATATGTTGTTATCGCGATTCTGGAAATCGTCGATGGTGATTACGCCGACAACATGCGGAGGATGTAGACGGTGAATATCACGATGTACGTGGGGTGTCTCCGTTGTGTTTTAGATTTATAAACTTTTACGGAGCTAGCGAGAGGATTTATTTCTACAGGGCTTATGCTTGGGCCTCTATTTACCGTGGCACACCCAACGAAGTATTCTGAGGAAGAGAATAGAAATCTTGCTGCTATACCTTTTGCTAAGAAAACCTCTTGTTCTCGAAACGTTCTGCAGTGAGTGTAAAAAGTATATTCGTACAGCGACCAATTGAAAGTAAAACTTCGTATATCCATGTCAGTAATAAATTTTAACGGAGAAAAATGATTAATACATATTCTTCGATGTTTGTAGAATAGATTTTGTGTAAACAAAATTTTATTCCCCTTAACATTTACAAAGATATTAACAAAAAACAGATAAACGTGCAGGAAAGGACGCGCAAAAAGTATTCTTACAGTTAAATAAAGAATTAATAAACTATGGAAATAAAGTGAATATTGCCTTTTGATTTTATAATAGTATTTGAGGCTTATTGGTATGGAATTTACTAAGTTGGATGTTATAGCAGGCTGTATTTTATTCTACTCCTCTAGCAGAGCGGTTTTCGAACTTTCTTCAAATGTAACATTATGATTCCTTTTTTTAACATTAACATTTCTTGTTTACTAAAGTGTGGTGTGGAGTAATTATTATTACAGATGTTAATATCACTCGCTTCCAGCACTTACGATTGGCATTTAAACCAGCATCTCTTTATGTACAAAGGGTCAGTTCCCGGACAAAAGTATGGCGTTTGTCGTTTGAATAGCGAGTGGTCAAGTGTAAAGAACGTTATTCAGCTCCATTATCGTACTACGTTTGACATTGAGCATGGTAAATGAGTGCCTTAAAGGATCAAGATCCCGACTATGGGTTGTCCATCGTGAACGATGAAAAGCATCGGCGTATTTACGAAGAGAATGGTAATATCGAAATTGTAATTGCATCATCCATCCTGCTGCTCCGGTGTGTGTCGTGAACTCGACGAGCGTAATGTAACGTTGATCCTATCGATACCCCGCTACAACGATTTACCAATAGTATTTTGTGCTTTATCGAAACTGTTCTTTGTCGCGTGAAAGAGTATTAGATACTCAACGAGAAGGAACGCTGCACGCTCCGAATAACTTGATCTTATTTCCAGCCCGAAGCAACGCTGCGAGAAAGATGACAGCTATTATCGAGAGGGAATTTTCCAAAGAAATAGATGCGAGAGAGAAAGAAGTTCTAGAGATACAGGAGAGATTGCACCGAGCGTCGAAAGCGCTGCACCTTCTACGTTACGTTATAGTCACAGATTTTTACAATCGCAAGCAATGCCAGAATTCGCAGAGCGGTGAAGCAAGGCAGCAGACTCGGATTCATCCTGCCGTAAAGGAGTTGATTGGTAAATCACCGAAAGTGTGCGACAGCTCGCTGGTTCCCGCAGCGGCGGCGGTGTCGACCGCGACATTGAGCAACGGAGAACATTTTCCTACGTCGCATTCATTTACAACGTCTCCCTCCTCGACTACTGGTACAGTGCTGGTAGACGGTTGTTGTACTCTTGTAAAGTCGGCCAAGTTGGCGCAAGAGGCCTCGTCCGCCGAATATTGCCGCTTGGAGAAGCGAAGCAATGCAACGGACGAGGAGGATCGATCACGACCCAAGAAGAAGGTACCCAGGTATATCCCACCAAAAAGTGGGATCCCGGAGTCTCCGTGCCCATCGACGAGAGGTATCAGGCACAAAGTTAGGAAGCGTATAATTATTGGAAACATTTCAAAATGGATACCCCCCGAATGGAGAGAAGACGCAGCTAGTCACAAGTGGACAATGTACGTTAGAGGGAACAAGGAGAACCCTGACATCGATGACTTCGTCAGCAAGGTCAGATTCTTTCTGCATCCCAGCTACAGACCCAATGATGTCGTGGAAGTAACGGCAGCACCTTTCTGTCTCTCGAGACGTGGTTGGGGTGAATTTCCACTGAGAGTACAGTTGCATTTTAAGAGCGCGCTTAATAAACCAATGGATATAATTCATCACTTAAAATTGGACCGTACCTACACCGGTCTACAAACATTAGGGTCAGAGACACTTGTCGATATATGGATCTACGCGGATCAACAAAGGTCTAAACGAAATGGTGCTAGAAGCGGTGTCTGTTTCGATGAAAATAGATTTCAAACGGAAACGCAATCTGACGATAGTTGCGGGATAAAAGTAGAAAACGAACAACACCTCAATTCCTTTCGTGACTTTAGTAATAATAGCGTACATGAATCGATGCACTCAACGAGCAAGAATTGTGATGCGGCTGTCGAGCAAGAGCCTCTGTCGGACATTGGGGGGGTTGTCGACGAAAACTCTTCGGTACGTACCGAAAAACTACGAGAACTCAACAACGTTGAGCTTGATCATGATTATTGCGGTTCGAAATACTTGAGCAATTTTGAAGGGCATTCGACTATTGATCACTCGCCATTGACATCGAGATTAATGGATTTACCTGTAACAAACGAGGTTGTTGAAGAAAACGTCGATCAAAAGCCGGAGAGAGGGGGTGGGGAAACGCCTGAAAACACTGGCTTATTAATGCCTGAATCTTCCACGAACGGAGATCCAAGCGCGTCATTGATAAGCGAGCCTGATAGAAACAAACCGAAACCACTTTCGTCATCCTGTTCCAAAATCCAGTCCAATCTCCGACCTTTAGAAATCTCCATCCCACCACTGTTTGAATCATCCAACAAGCACGTCTTGGTTCTGCGAGATGGTAAAGCTATCCCCGTACCACGTGTCGTAGGCAATGATTCGATAAAATCTAAAATCAATTCCCGTGGCATAAGTTTATTAAAAAAGCCTCCGGGCTCGAGTCTCGAGGGAGCAGCAGCAGCAGAAGCGCAGCAAGGATTAAAGCTCCAACTCTCTAGAAGCGTGCTTTTAAATGTAAACTCTCATGTACCAGCACTGAAAATTGCCGAGAGAAGAAATTACGAGAACGATCACCAACTCCCCAACGTACGGGAACTTGACTCCAACCTGGGTATCGCCGCAAGAGCGAGCAGCTCGGAGGAATCGAAGGAACCGAAGCTGCGGTCGAGGCAAAAGATCACTCTGGGCAAAGATGAGTGGAAACTTGAAAGTAGAAAGGAGTTTTGCGACGAGATGCTCGGGGCGATCGAGACTGCTCCGGTTGCGAGCATTCAAGGACTACTAGCGATCATTGCCAGAAGAATGCCCATCGTGACCAGGGATGCTTTAGACTCGGACTATAGGCAAGCGCATCCTTACGCCTGCGCGAGCGAAGCCGAGTTCTTTGGGTACACCGTTGCGAAGCGAACTGCTTGCGAATGGAATCGAGCGAGCGCGATGCGATGCTTGTTGAAACAAAAGTCATTTCCAGAAGAGCCAGTATGGACCATTAAGGAAATAATGATTTGGTCAAGATTACACGGTCACACCCCTCTCTGTTCAGACTTTCGCATCCGATCGACTCAACGGCAAAAGAATTTACCCGATACAGCGATTACTAAAAGCACGTACACGGAACCCGAAGCGCTCCTCAAGTGGCTACAAACCTGCCCAGGTAGATTAAACGACCAATGTTTCTTTCATTCTAATTTACAACAGTCCGACGAGCTCGACGTTGACGTTGATATTGCGAGTAATGAAATTTCACCGGAGAATAAAAGAAGAACGAGGATGGTGATGAAAGAAGAGAGATCAAGTAAGGCTCCTTCGGATACAAAGATTAGTGTGTTGGAACTAGAGTCAAAATCCGTACCACTTTATGACTTTGTTTGTGATACCGCGAGGGAAATTGGTGCACAATTCATGCCCGAGGAGATTGTGCCCGGTGCGATGCACTGCGCAGCTAGCAGAGTGATGATGCGAGTAAGAAGCAGCGTATAACATATTGATTCTCATTCAAGTTCCCGATCCTTTTGTAATCGTATTTCGGACGTGTTGTGTGATTCACGAATGACTGCATTCCTTTTTTTCAGGCTCTTGAATGCCTCGTAGACGATCTGGTCAGGATGTCTTTGGCAAAAGCTTGGGAACGATGTAGCGACAACGGGTAAATACTTTTTCATCCGAAATTCTTGAGCGTAGATATGTTTCGCATAAAATTCACAATTAATTATCATACCGCGAATGTCAATATAAATATTATGTCACGAAAACGTGATAGTCGTTTTTCTTCTTTAATTCGTAGACATCCGAAGGTAATTGTCTTGGACGACGTGCATGGAGCTCTCCTAAGCCGTGAAGAGTTCGACATCTTCACGAATCAAGGATTAGGTTCGAGGTATCGGCCAACAGAAATGGAGTGATTCTCGAAGAACGTGTAAACGAAAACGAGAATTCCATTACGCGATTAAGGAAATACTCAAAGTGAAAAGAAAACGACGCTGCTATAGTCGAAGCTCAAGCTATACACTTTCGTCCCCATAGTATGCTTTGGTATCGCCGGTATCGCCGTTCCAAAACCAGAAACCTCGCACGTGTACAAATTTGCAAGTTTGAACGAAGCATATGAAATTTTGTACGAATAAATGTTTAAGCACTTTTGTAGACTGAACATTCAACTCCTTCTCTGTCTCTTCTTCGTACAATTCAACTAATTTCAGTCAAGTCCCATTTGTTTTTACCTTTTCGTGCTTTCGAATTCAAAAATGAAATGCTTGTCAGATAGGACAGAAAGAAAAACAGAGGCAAAAATGAGGATCGAATATCAATGCGTTCTCAGAGAAGTTAAGTTAAATAGTATGTTCACTTTCTCGCGCGGATCGTGTAAAGGCGTATATGCAGTTATCCATTATTTTGTCGTACGCGAATACTGTTCTCTCACGCAGAAATTGGAAGTACCGTCCCTGTCCTCCTTGCCTGAAATTTCTACGTAAATTCCGAGAGCTTTTCAGCAGTCGCTATACGTTTTCAATCCCTATAATATCAGCAGTCGCTACACATTTACAATCTCTACAAATTCAGCAGTCGCTATTCGTTTACAATCTGTATTACGGACCCATAATTTGAGGTCTGAATGTAGTGGCACAGACCAGGTATAGAACAATCGGTAAATTCACCAACTGCTCGAAGTGGTAAAGAACATCCATTTTGACCAGGAAATTCGCTCGAATTAATAGGAACACATGATAAAAAAAGAGGTAGGAGGTAGATGGAGTGTGCAAGAGAGAAAGGTAGCGTGTAGGACAAGGGCAGATATAGTTGGTGTGCCACTAATTTTGGTTATGCAAGCCTGGTACATTGGAGCTAATGGTACCAGGAACGCACGACGCATAGGAACTATCAAATAGAAAGAAAGAAGACATGATGTTTAGAAAAGAACGAAGGTACGTCGATCAAGTAGATCGTTGCAGTCATAGATGCCTAGCATTTCAAGCTTTTTCGAGCAATAAATAAACAATTTTGTAGAAGAATTCTCTAGAAGAGGCCTTGGATCATAGATGGTAAATAAATATGGAAATAAAGAATTTGTTCGTGCACATGATCTCCTATTCAGTGACTTGTATTATCTGGATATTCTAGACATTATTTACGTAGTTTTGCTTTATAATTAACAATTTTCGCAAAGGAGCTAGACTTTTGTTTTCCAGTGAATTGTTAATTTCTTGGGAATAATTAATGTACATTTGCAATTGAATATTAAAGTATAGATTCTGAACGACTTCCTCGTATGATATTTATAACTACAATTTTGATTATAATTAATTGGTTATTAGCAGTTGTTGGATAGGGTATGAGCAAGTCCGACATCGTTTTTGATAGAAGCTCTGTTTATTTAATGATTTATGAACATTTATACACATAATTTCTATGCTTTATTCAATTCAGACTTAAAATATAAACTTTTCACTATTATTCTGTATACGTGTGATTATTCTGATTAGAATTAAATGGTTTCTGTGTTTCCGATCAAACTTATTGTAATCGTGTCCAAGTAGAAATATGAAGTAGGACAGCAGTCAGAGGTCAACGTTTTAAGATATCAGTGCAATAACATATCAACTATTCGTGGAATGTCACAAGTATTAGTTTAAAAACATATTCCACTTGTAAGTTGTTGCAGATATGGTAAAACACATAAATCATGTAACTACGATTCTGTTACGGATCTTAATGGGAATAGATTATATACACACGTTTGCATACACTTTAAATGAACGCAATAAACAACACTGCATTTACAATTTTCGTATGAATCTTAAAATATTTATTCACTTAGCACGAGTAATATATTTATTACATATTAACAAACATTTGTAAATAGGGTTTCTTGTTTGTCTATATTACAGACCATATTTAGAAGAAAATTCTATATAGAACAAAAGTTATATTTTTGTATGAAAGTAAAGTAAAATAAAGTAAAAGAAACTAAGCTACACATTTCGTTCTAAATATGGCCATTAATTTCATATACATTTATTGATGTGAGATCCCGTAGATCAAGTACAAATTAAACTTCGCCGTTCAATAGTTTCTTGTCGAACAGGAACTCTCCTAACTTTTCGTGCGATTTCATCATCTTACCCAATGTGGAGATCTTTCCAGCGATATCACGTTGTCCCTTGTATTGCTCGTCCAAGAAATCTCCAGAGAGGTAGTCCACCAGCTGATGTCAAACAAACCAGCAATTAATATACAATAAATCTGATATATCTATTTTCACATGCATAACTATATAAGCAATTTCACTTACATGGTAATCATTCATTAGCTTTTTCTGATTTTTCGATTCGGTACTCTTCGTCGGATTTTCACATTCTATAATGATATTGCGAAGGCTACGCGTAACGTTAGCTTCCAACTTAAGAGCCTCTTGAAGGGCGACCAATCCACTCGTCCATTCTTCGTCACATATTGGTTTCTAAAAACATCAAGTTACACATTATAATTTCAAAATAACGAAACTGTATTAAAAGCTGGGAATGATTTTAAATACGTACCATGGGGTGTTTCAGGAGTTTGCCAATGCCGCCTGTTAATCCACCGCGCATTAGCAGGTATTCAATGATTTTTATTGCGTGTTCCCTTTCTTCACTGGCAGCTTCGAAAAAGAATTTACTAAATCCAGGGCGATTGACCGTATCGCTTGCAAAATGAGCACCCTGTAACGAGACATTGATCGAGATAGTTAGACATTCTTATGGAAAATACACCAGAACAAAGATGACGATCATAATTACCATTGAGAGATAAGTCATGGCAGCTCCTATTTCCATTTTCACTTGGGATTCCAACTTTTCCACGCATGGCTCGACCATGTCTATCCATGACTTTGGAACATCTGCGAACGAGGATATGCCTGAAAGTAATAAAATCGACTAATAGTAATGCATGGAATAATATAGAATTTGTTACAAACAAATGAATTATGATTGCACGATTAAAGAGCCGATATATTAGAATAAAATACTATCGTAATATTTAACAACGTTGTAACTGTAATAATTTGTATACAGAAAACAATAAAGAAAGTGAAAAAAGTATAGAGGACTTATTGAGGACAACTATAACTTCAAAGAAGTAATAGAATAATCTATCACAGGGTTTCTCATATTATAATAAAAGTGAATTGAGATAAGATTATGCCGCTGTATCTCTCGTTATTACAAAGGCCTGCATGTCTACAGATTACTCTAATTAAGTATCATTACTTTTTACAGCACATCGTTTCCTGCATTATCTCTACCCCTCCTACGATATAACACAATCCCGCAATGGAATTTCCAGTTACCATTTCTGTAGAGTTTCATTTAACAATGTATTAATATAAAAATACTAATAAATACATTGTAAATATTGTAAATGTAAAATCTATATATATAAAAGAAGAAGTCCTGACTGAACCGTTTGACCTAAGAACGTGAAATTTGGAAGATACATTCTTCTCATGACATAGGCACCCACTATGGAGAGTTTTGGAAATTCCATCCCCTAGGGAGCGAAAAGGGGTGAAATGTGTTTTCATGGTGTCATTAATATCCCTTAGGCCCGAAGCGAAGCACAGAGTATTTTGCTAGTTATTTATGAGACAAAAATTATTAATAGAAATGAACATCGAGATGCATATTATACTGGAGTAATATAAATTCAAACTAAATTTTATTGTCCAAAAATAAAAAACGAAGTTAGTGATAGGGTAGTTTGGATTACATTATCTGATTTCTCTGAGCAATGAAGCAGCATAGATTTAATTTGGACTTTAGAGCATACAGTAATCAATACGTTCACATTGGCACGTAAAACTTATCAAATGTTATCACTGTGCAAACAAGATTGCGAGAATCTTCATGTAAAATAACTTCAAATCAATTCTGAAGTTTACAGTACAAATATCTTCCAAATAAATTCCTAACCATGAATAGTGAAAGTGTACACAAATAACAAAACGTGTATAATATTCGGTTTAATTTTGGTTCATTAAAATATAATTGTCACAAAAACATAATTGTTATTCAAGTTTATTCGTAAATCCTTATTAGAAATTTCTCTTACACTGTATTATGTAGACATTTCGATACATTAACTGAATTCATCGTACAGTAAAAAATGATAGTCATAAAAATGATCGTCGATACGATTAAATAAACAGTGTAATTCTACAATGACATCATTGTATAGATTGCATCAGAAGTCCAATCAATAGCACAGTTTCTAGAATGAAGAGTTGCTGATAATGTCTATATCTATATTTTTCCCATCTGGGAACAATAACGCCAGGAAAAGCGTGAAATCACAATGTGACTAATGAGTTCAGAATTTCTGGTTACCGAATGACGCATAATCGCTGATAAAACGCAAATCATTAAAAAATATAAGAAGGCACAAGATAATGATTTCTTTGTCTCTCTACAGCAATGAATAAGCGAAAGTACTGTCTGTCAATTAAATGTATTTCTTACAAACCTCTGTACGAAGAATAGCAATTGTGAAATATAAATATCAGCTAATACAATACTAGAAATTAATTGGTCACTGAGAACTGTGCAAAATCTATGAACGATTACACGCGAAGCAACAGAGGGTTTCGTCGAAGCGGTATGTAAGAAAGTTTAATAATGTTTACGATCATAGGTCACTACCGTTCGTCGTTGAGGTCAGCCGACTTTAATCCCGACGACGCTATTGAAATTTTGCATCATTGAAATGCAAGCGAGAGAAATCGTTTGCTACAACCCCGATCAGTAAAAAGCATCAACTTGTTTACAAAGAACAACACGCGCTTGCTTGTACATCGCGCGATGACTATGGATTATATTCGAAAATAACCACAACGCGATATACGCGCAACGCTGGTTTCTAATTCAGAAGAGCACAGAGCGTTAAAAACTGCTTCATACCTGCATAATTAGCAATGCTTTCAGGAGACGCAAAATATCAGTCTTTCAAGGACAAAGGACAATGGGGTTTCGGACCGGGGGGGGGAGGGGGATCTAAGGGAAAATATAAGATTAACCTTAATCCCGGTTATTTAATCACAAAAACTGTCACAAGGCACGGGAGATATTTTGAAAAGCTGTAAAAATATATGCTAAACTTACACTGATATTCCTTTCCTAGCGATCCGGCGACGCATAGCGAAGCGACGAGGGAGACGAAAAGCAGCTTCATCGTTGATTACTTTGAGGTTATAATTGGGAAAAGTCGCAACAGAGTAACTCGTTAATTGCCCGTTTCGGTAGCAACCTTTATACGCACTGGTATAGAAGGCTACCTTTAGTGAAGCTAGATAAGAGACGTGTGTGAACTAAACACGATGCACGGCCATCGATCATTTAATAATTGGCCAACAAATGCGTACCATTCGTACTTTAATCTTTAATCGACGGGGAGTAACTGGAATTTTCTATTCCCTTTCTGTCGCGCACGCATGCGCCCTACCCTATCAGTTAACTACGCTTGTGGAAACTACCGTCGAGAGGTCGAGACTCGAGAATGGTGTGGTAATGGTGTGGCGACGGTGGTGGAGTGGGAGCCTTCCAACAACGGTCATTGTCGGAGGAACGTCGAAGCGAGAGTATTCACGTTGCTCCCATTTAAACGAGCAGATCGTTTTGAACAGGTATGTAGCTCGTGAATCGATTCAACCGCTACTGGTTTCTTACAGTATTTCATACTTTAATGAGTAGGAAATGGAAAATCGTTGCGACCGCTGACACACGTAATCGTGATTGACGTGATTCTATTTTCTATTCACTCGATACATAAACACTCGGTACTGCGCATTTCCCTGCGTTCCTCTATCTACAGTCATCACGACATTTTCTTGATATAAGCGCGTCACGTCTGAAGATTACGTTCTAATCGCAGCACATTTATTTTGGATCTTAGGTTATGCTGCGCTAGTGTTAACTGATGTTATATAGCTGATAGGGTATTGTGTGTTTCTTTCACTCTTCCTTTCAGCGGTAACGGTTAATATAATTCTTACTAGCGTTTCAATTTCATTGTATTTTATTTTATTTCTTACGCATGCAATTTATTTTTTTTCTACTGTGAAAATGCTTGTGTGCGTTAGCCCCTACACCAAGCATAGTAATTAGATCCCCATGCGTGGAGTATTATGGTTTATTCTTCACCCCTGCAAAAGATTTGTTATTGTTTTGGGTTATACAGGGCGTCCGAAGGACACACTATTTATTATCGAACTTTTGTAATTATAGTTTTGTGATTTATAGTTATGCTTACAACTCTCCGTAACATTCTTCTATTATAACAAATCGATTCTAATCGTGGTTGGCATTTCTAATTACAGAAATCATGTTGTTCTTCGGAATATTATCTATCCTCCTGGCAGTTGCCTCAGCTCAAAACTGCTATGATGGAGCAAATGGCATTTGTGGTGCTTCATCCGATGGTAGTACCATACTCTATACTTGGAAAAGCTGTTACATGTCAAGATTTATTTATAATTCGTTACTTCTAATGTATACTTGAACTTTTAGCTACCATATTCGATGCTACGTGTAACGCAAGACACGGAGGCATTGACAAACTTGAAATCAATCTTCAACAATACGCCAATTATAATCTCCAGACCAGCTTTGAATATCTGTTAATGTCTAGTCACTTTGGGAACTACGAAGCTCATCGTGAGGGGTTCAAAGCATTGTATCGCAAATTGTCTGACGAGAGTTGGGAAGATGCGATTAATGTATTGAAATACATTGGCAAGCGAGGTGGCACACCAAACTTCAATCAATTCCCACCACACATTAAAGATGTAAGCAGACTTGTGCCTCTGATGATGTGCTTTTGTAAGATGAAAGTTCGATACGGAGCTGCCTGTTAACTTTACTTCATGTACTTCGCAGGTAAAGCAGGCCAGGATATTCGAATTGGACGAGGTTCGCACCTTAGCTAAGGCACTTGACATGCAGAAGGATCTGGCCGCAGAGGCGTTGCATATTCATTCCGAAGCACTGCTAGTCTCTAAGCACGATCCAGGCATTATTCATTATCTGCAAGAACAGTTTATCGAACCACAGACTGAACGTATACGAGACTTGGCTGGATACACCAATGATTTGAAGGGAATAGTAGCTCCTAGCCAGGACAATTCTATCGGTATATTCTTGTTCGATGAATATCTTAAGAAAAGCTTATAATTTACATGAAACTGAAAAACCATAAAACAGAATTTTACGTTTAATATTGCCGTTTAAAATGCTCTATATCAGTAACCTTCGATCGCAGAAAAGTATACTTTCGCTTTCTGGTTACACAGAGTTCTACATTTAAAGGTAATGAATATACTATACATTGTTATTTTCCTTTCTGTTTTGTTTACACGTTTCAGCCAATAAACTATATACTTTATTAATTATTCTTATAATTCTCGCATTAATGCATTAAGTACAGAAATGTTGTCAGTAAGATTGAAACCTAGAGAAAATTTAACGAATACATTAAACTTTTGAAGAATCCGGTATTATTATCTCTTCAAAATATTTCTCTGATAAAGTATGATCTAGTATTAGCGAAGTCTCATATTTAATCTCAATTCTTTTGTAATAAATAAAATGTACCATAAAATACAATAAAGAGGCGTTAGCATACAATATTTTATTTTTATGCATTGGTTGTGTACATTACATTTAATTATATCTCTAATATATATTCGCATCTGTTTCTGATATGCATGTCGCAACTGAACAGTTTATCATCTCAATTACATATACGTATGACTATAGAATGCTTAAGTGATCAACTCGAAACTGCAGGCACATTAAACAGGTTTCATAAGTGTGGAATACTTTTGTAAACAAACTGAATTACATGAGCAGTTTATTTATTAATAAAAGGTATAATTTGTTAAAATTTGGTAGGATTAAAGTAGACTAAAATTGAACGCATTATGGTACGATCAATAAGAAACGTACCTAATAGACTACATTAAAACGTACAAAACATATTTATTATCACTTATTTGCTTTAGCCATGTAACTTATTTTTAATTAGTAAAATTTTTATTAATCATACCATTACTGATAGAAAAAAGGATTCAATTTACGGAATATAAAATACATAATCCTTATTCGAAGATGTAGAAAAATGGAAAACAATATTCTTACGTAATATTTGTAAAAAATAGTTGTGCAAGTATAATTAGTAGTCTCCACACTTTTACGTTCGTTTTATCATTTCATTGATGGGCAAAAATATATATATGCAGCTCTCTTATATTTAACATTTCGTTTCTCACGATGCAAATTTTATAATTTGAAGCAAAGTTCAAATACACTTGCATCACTTAACAATCAGCCTCTTAGCATTTCATAATCGTTATTTGTATTATTATCGTCGAGCTAAAACTATTCACTTTTGAAGTTACAAATAAATAGCGTTAACGTGAAAATAATATTTCATCAATTATAAAGAATTGGAAGCATTATTATGTATATTAGTTAATTCAGTCTAAAGTATATTATAGTATAAGGCCCTGCTGTGTGCATTTGTTCATTTGCCTATATAGAACGACTTTAATATAATTTAAATAAAGATATACTTTGTCATGTCACTGCTTGATATGTTGTTCCTCACAACTGCGAAAATTTTACAGTAGTTACGCTAAATCACATTCTCTTTTCTTATAACTTATTCATCTTCCCCGATGCAAATGACATAAGTCAGGCCTGGCCAACCCAAATGGTTTCACGGGCCACTTTGATGACGCGTGACGTTACAGCGGGCCGCACTTTAGGTAAACATGCTTTTAAAAAATGTAATACAAATACAAAATGAATTGTATTTGAGTCACACTTGCGCATTATAACAATGACACATGCAAATTTTCATTTATTTAATATTTTTTGTATACATACAACGAGAAACAAAAGTTTCAATAGAAATATAAAATCGCCCGGCGGGCCACGTGTTGGCCAGGTCTGACCCAAGTGAACTACATACTAAGCATACAGATGCTTGTTTTAGATATTCCTTTGCAACGATTTGTAAAAATCTTCGTAATATGTCACATATATTTCTGTGATATGTTTGCTTTTGATTGAAACATTGTATTCTTCGCATATAACTTTTTTTTAGTATAGTCCTCTTCTACTATTTGTTCAATACTGTAATAACTATTCTTCTATTATTTCGCTCCGATACTATGTATAACGATAAAATTCCTAAATTACCTATGTAATTGGTTGCAAAGGTGGTTACATTTTCTTTTGCAACCGTAAATTTCAATTTGAAGCATAATTTCTGTAGATAGTCAGTCGTCTATGGATCTGGATGCTCCATCTAAACTTGTGAACAAAATAATTCATCTAACGACATTTAGGCCACGTTGATGGCTAAACATCAACCTGGAACAACGAGCATTACATTACGCAATGCTGAATGTATAATATTTAACATTAGATACTTACCTTCTCTCAACTCTTATATGCATCAAACATTTCAAGGCTCGTATGCAATTTATTATTGGCTTTATGTGTTATGCGTGTGCGTCTAAAATAATTACGTATGACATAAAAACGCGCAATGGATGAATCGATGTATTTAAATTGTAATTCAATTTTATACTCACGCATGAAGATGTAATTCGAAGATGTATTAACAACGATGCAAGCTCAAGATCTTCGCTATAATTGTTTTTCAATGGAACACTTCTATAGCCCGATCGTAAACACCGGACCTAAATATACATGCAATTAGTAATTTACAAAGTAACGACGGTTTCTTAATCGATTACGTACGGGATAAGTAGCTTGTCCAATAAAATTACTATCACCAAACATATCTTCGTCCTGTACAACGAATCGTATAAACGCAAAGTATGGATTGACGACCTCGAATTCGCAACACTCGTTCCACATGGGATTGAATCCATTGTCAGCTATAATATTAACTTAGTTACCGTATAATAGTTTAGACAGTCAATCGCGCGGGGTACTATGTTACTTACGTATCGTTTTGGTTGTTAATTTTGTACCAGTGTCAAAATCTGCTCCTACAACTTCGATATCAACAAAGGGACTGGCTATACCTCTTCCCGATCTAATTAAATGCCTCGCCCCAATTATCCTGAAATTAATTTTCAGGGACTCTGATGCTTGCAAGCAACTTTTATCGTACGGATTAAAATCGTCTCTGAACATGAATTCGGGTTTCAAAATATATCCGCAATTGCCGTTTTCTCTAAACTTTGCCTGATTCAGTTGCATCGCCTTATCTCCGGTCTGATAATTCAACGCTACCATTTGACAACCAGAATTCCACATTGGCACAGGACTGTAGTTTGATGAATCGATACGTTGTCCTTTCGGATACACTCTGCTAAATTGAATCTATAAAATCATAATTATACTTTTATCTATTACACTATACCTATATCACTGCTATTATAATCACAACCATATCGCTTTACCTGATGGTACTTTAAGAAGAACTTGTTCTCCTGTTGACACATAAGTTTCTCAGCTTTCGTCTCAGGGAAGCTACTCATTTCATTAAATACAAAACCTTTCGTCCTTATTCTCTCTAAATTAAATGCAACTGATCTGCAGTACACTATTAGATTCGACATTTCTTTTGCTATCCTCCATGCACGTTCCATCTCTTTGTGCTGATTCTCCTGATGGAAACGACAAGAACGCGCTCTTAATCTTTCGACTCCGTATATTACTCAATACCAATTTCTTTTAACTAGAAAATTTTATATATTTACCCTGACACTAGCATTTTGAGCAGTTTCCTTGATGCTGGACATCCATTCTAATGCAGTATCTTTAGAAGACGTTGCCACTTCGAATACCGAACACATACTAGGATTCTGTATCCTCAGTATCCATTCTAATCCAGGTCTTCCGCCCACTCTCAATTCAACAACAGCGCCCATAATATCTAACGAGCCTTTTTGCAAACTACCGAACATCATAGAATCAGCCGACTGAAACCGAAGGTAACGTAATAAGATCGGTAGTAAAAGAGGTAGAAAGTAATACATAATAATGCAGCCTCACGTCTCCCTGATTGTCTTGAGGTTCTATTTCTTCTACGTAATTAGCAGGGAACCAATGCTGCTTTTTACCACCGTAATCTCCTCGCCACCAGCCACCGCTTTGTCGATGTACATTTGTTATTATAGCATGTTTCACCAATGTTAATTCATCGTCCCTCCTTGCTTTATAATCGTAGATAGCTTTCACTGTCACCTTTAAAATAAATCCAATGCATTACATTTTCTATTAGTTACTTCATCGATATAACTCACTTTTGATGTAAAACTAGTAGGATCCATGTAACCCGGAATGCCATAAACGGAGCCGTCGTCTACATCCTAAATAGAAAACGACAATTAGGTGGTATATTGCGAACGAGCATTTGCTACATGGAAGAGTGTAAAACAAGTTGCATACTAGTCCCATCCTTCTGATAACGTCTTGATTTACGGGATGGTTTAATTTGATCTTCTTATACAGCGGATGCCTTTCGTAATAATGGACTAGTTCAACTAAACTTTCAAACTGTACAGTGCCAATAGTATACAGACGTCCTTCCTGCTTGATTCTACAGTGCTTGATTTTCTTCTCTGCTCTGGAACCAATTAGAAGAAAGTTAAACCAATCGGAGAGAAGCGTTTCGTGTAATAATACTTCCGGATATTTTACCTAAATGAGATAGCATAAGAGTTGCTTTCTTTTTCGCTGGGTCTCACTAAAAACGCGCCATCCGTAGGAATTCGTTTCAACATTTCCTCAGCTAAAGTCCGGGTGCAATCGACGTGCCACCACTCTTTCTCTTCGTGCTTATTTGGTTGTGGGACAGGTTCTTGAAGCGTGATTAGAAATTCCTGTTCCGTTCCATTTATATGTTTAGACAGTTAAATGAGTATGTTTCCAGAACTAATATGCTACTGAGATTTGTTTATGCTCACTTGACTTCGTAGGGGATGATTGCGGTAATGCGTAATTAAACTGTACAGACTATCGAAGCAATTTGTGTCGATGAGATAATATTGCGTTTGGCCCATCTCTTGCTTCAGTTTAATACGACAATGATTTACTTTGCCTTTGCGCCAAAAGGAAAGGCAGTAATCTCCCACGAACGTGACGCATTGCCGGACTAAAAAAGTACCATCACCGAGATGCGAGTAACGTCGTAACAGTTCTTCCGCTTCTTCTCTTCCTCTTGCCAATTTACCATGAAACCATTTTTCGCCAAAATGTAACTCATCGTTGGGTACTCCCTACGTTACATGGCCGAAGTAAAGCACAGAGTAGTAGTCATTATCTAAATAAACATGTAAACGTACAAAGCCGAAGGGATTGGGAAAGTAAAGTGTCTAAGAAAAGGAATTGGCGATCAATTCCCACTTTCCTCTTAGCCAATCCTTTCAGTTTTGATCACGAGACCTATACATACATCTGTCGGTCGTCGAACAACACCTTCCTCGTCATCGTCGTGCTCAGCCTCCTGAGTTCTAGAAAACGTGTCCGTGTAGAATAATTTCTGTTGTGTCAAGACAAAAAAATGGGGATTCCACTCCCTATCTACAGGATCTTCGAGGTAGAGAATACCATTCTTCACGGTGTTTCTGAGATCCATTTCTTGCCTACTTTCGTCGTTTCGAATGAGGAATGACGTTTCGTCAACACCATCGGGTAGCTTCTTGTGCTTTAATATAATCTTTCTTCTCAGTGCATGAGGCGATGGCAGGCACGTTTCATTTTTATCCATCGGCTGAGCCAACAGTGTATCACCAAATACCTCTTGCATTGTAATCGCCATTTTACGTTGCTGAGGTAGGGTGCAATTATCCTCGATAGATAAAATAACAGGATAGCTACACAAAAATACACGCTTACATTCGGGTTTAGTAGTGAAAAGTAAACACATATCTGTTTGTACTTACTCAGAAGTAGCAAAGGCGTGCTCTTTAATAGTTTTAATCACGTCCATAAACCTAATCTTCGTGGTAAGTGTATGACCGTGGAAAATAAATGGCATCCCATCGGGCCCGTCCCAACAATCAAGTTCTATACATCTGCATCCAGCTCGTAGCGCACGTACGTAAGCCTGACAACTACTTTCGCTACTAATTTGATCTCCCATTAGATACCTATAGGAACATTTATTTAATTCGTTCGCTTATTTGCTTTTAATACATTACAAGTATGTTATATTTGCCCGCAGGTACGCTCACGTGTTGTGTGAAGAAGCTATCCAATAGTGCGCAATAGGTCTATTCATGTCTTGGTTTATTCGTGAATATTTCGAATCCCAAATAGAATTTTGTTTTGAGAATAAGAAGTCGATAAATTCAGAATGCGTGAAATGCGGTTCTTGAACATCTCTTTGGGGGTCTTGTAAATAGTCTCTAATGAAACATGAGACTTCCACCTCGTTATTTCCTAAAAGATCTTGCTGTTCGGTCTTCAAAAAACTCTGGAAATCATGGACTGTAACAACTGGTCCTGTTTTAGAATAATTAAGCAGTTTAAACCAATCTGTGAAATTCTGTGGAAATAAAGGTGTATGTAGCATATCGGCAAACAAACAAGACATGATTCTATTACGAAGAATATAAATGCTTCTAATGTCGATCAATCGGAAACTTACATTTTGATCGAACATAAGTTTATGATAAAGTACAACAAAATCGTCGAAACCAAGCTCATTCCTGTTCCTTGTGTCTATTTCTTGGAAGAGTTCTCGAAGCCTGTTTGTTGCCACTTTACAGTTAACTCTAGGCAAAAACGCTTTTACATCTTTCAACGTGACCCTGAAAATGTAATTCATCATTAAATGTGAAATAGATAGAGGTGATCTATAAATTTCTATAGAGAATTGTATATAAAAATTTAAAGTTGCGAATGAAGAATTGTAAATGTTTACGTTTCTCTTGAATTTTCCATCGCGTAAAACTCTTTTCTTAGCCACCTTTCGACTTGTAAAGGATATGGGGCTTTTATAGTGTCTTGAACTAAACGACGTAACCCTTTTACCCAAAGTTCGCATTCTTTTTCACTAAGGGCTGAAATAAATAGACAGAAACATGTGCATGCATAACACACGCTTAAAGAAAGATTTACATAAATGTATCAACATTCCAGGAACACATTAGGGTAGTCACTGTCATATTGGTGAAAACAGAAAAATATATTTACCAGAAATTGAAAGTGTTTTAAGGCGGAATTCGGAACCGTAATAAACGACGAAACACCTAAGATTCTCAATTCTCTTTGCATCCTCTGGCCATTTCTCAAAGTCTTTAGAATGTTTTCCTACCTTAATTTCTTTAATTTCTCTTATTTCAACTAAAATTCAAAGGAATACAATATTGTTTAATCTGTATCACGCTATATCCACATATAACAATACACATCACGTGTAAAACTAGTGTGCAAAGCTATTTCCATCTAATCGGTGTTGTCTATAAATACCCTGCTCTATAATATATAAAAGTGGCGAATAAAAATAATTGCAGTAAAACGAATACTCGTGATATCAAACAGGGCTGTTTTAATATATCAACAGTATCCATGGGCACATTTTGTTTGTAGACCAAAAATGAAGGAAATGTCCACTAAGATGTTATAAAAACATTTAATTCAACATTGTTAGATTACTAACAAAGGGAGGACACCATGTGATAGACATCGATTTTGATGAGCCTTGGCACGATGGATCTATGTCGAAAATAAGTAAATAGGTGTCCGAGCGTTTCAGCCAATAGGTTTTAATAATAGAGATATTTACATGTAAATTATTAAAAACCTCATAGTGGCCGTGGGGTTTTAGTGGGTAAAAATCCCACAATGTGGGGAATTCCCTTCTGGAGGCGTCGGGGTAGTGTGGGATTTTTACCCATTAAAATTCAACAGCCACTATGAAATTTTTAATAATTTACATGGAAATATCTCTATTATTAAGGCCTATTAGCTGAAATGCTCGGACACCTATTTACTTATTTTCGACATAGATCCATCGTGCCAAGGCTCATCAAATTCGATGCCTATCCCATGGTGTCCTCCCCTTGTAAGTACCATTAAGTCAGAAAAGAATATAATTTAACTGAATGTTGGACAGAAACATGTATACAAAAGCTTATTACACGAAACTCATTAACTGACTTAAGTTGTATCTTTATCATGAACTCACCCATGTACACTATTCACAAGGACCTTTCCTTCAGGTTTTTGACCTATAACTAGTATCCTCAGATAATACTTTGCCCCCATTTTTGCTGTAGATATATCTTCATAACCATGCAAAATGTATGCCTAAAATGTTAGGTGGAATTTTATTTCGATGATATTTGTTACTGAATTAGTATAAGCAACTTTAATACGAGCTATACAAAAATATATACTCGTTAATATTTCTATACCTATCCTCATTAAATGTGTAACGATGGAAAAATATGAATTTTCTACCGTGTCCTTTGATACGTCGAATAATGTTTAATTACTAGAAATCGTGTTGTAGGTTCGTTTAAGGTACAAAGCACTTTTACCTGAACCATCGAACGGTCTAAATGTCGCGCTTCTTGCCCAGACAATTTGCCTAGTCTCTCTTCGTATCATAAGAGTTTTCTTCTCCGGCCTTTTCCTTGGGAAAAATTTCGTTACTACAGTTCCTCTTTCTAGCTGGCTGATAATTTGTTCCATTTCTGGGATTATACCATTCATGTTTGATGTATTCTGTGCGTGCTACAATAAATTAGTATATTCTATTTCAATAATGCATATGAACAGAAAATGTATTGCGCGTTGTATAACATTACAGAATAAAATGCTTCAAATGAATTTCAATCTTTAAATTCATTCGACTTTAGAAAGAATTATTGTTTTACTAAGTGAAACTATTAATTGTATCATCCTAAAATGAGAGAACTACACATAACGTACAATGTTAAGTCCTTTAGACCAAAAGGATGTGTATAAGAGAGTTCAGGTTCATGTGTTTTCAAGAACATTAACAAGTTTATACATTTAAAGAGAAATTAGTAGTAAGTATATGGTATATGTAATGTTTAACATTTCCAGAGAATACAAAAGCTTTGATGTAACATACAAGTTTTATGGAATGAATTCTAAACCATACAGTTCATTTTTCAAACAAGCTCTGATTTATGCATGATTTTGTAACAAAGAAAGAGATCTCTTTAATATCTCCTGTACTCTTGAAAAAGAAAACCTTTCGACTAGGTCTAAGTTAAAAAGACATAGGTAATGTTAAAGTCATAAAACATTGTTGTGTCACTATATGTACGAATCATTTTGATTAAAACACATAAACATAACCTACCATAAAAGTGATTTTATATTTCTTTTTATATAAACTAATAAATATCGGAATAAGAAGCATTCGATTGATTTATCAATAACACAGGCATGTAGGAAAATGTGACTTTTAGAAAAATGCAGCTCCTTTTTTGGTTGCAACACTCTAACATAGAAAGATATTGTGTTTGTCACATTATTTGTTACTTATCTTTCTTACGTGCCCGTGTTATCTTTGTTATCTGTTGTTATACACTTCAAATATCTATCCTACCTGGATCGAAAATGATATTTTGTTAATTATGTGATAAAAATTTCGATTCTGTTATCATTTGTAGGTATCGGTCATGATTCCGGCTCAGCCGATCTGGGGACTTTTGTTACAATTCAATACCTTCACAAATATATCCAAACATATCCGCCAAAAACGGATGTATAATTTTCCGTAGCATCAATTATTGAGAAATGCGCACTGATTGCGTTTCTTATCGTTTCTATCGTTTCATAGAATGAAGCCGGTTACTTTATCTTCGTGCGCGATAACTAGTTATTTGTTCTTTGGTATTTACTGGTTGAAGAAAGCTCCGGTGTTTGAATACCGTTCAATCTTGCGGACCAGCGAGAGATTCTTATCATTCCATTTCAAATGCTACCAATGGAAAGTTAGGAAATAAATACA
Source organism: Andrena cerasifolii (assembly GCF_050908995.1). NCBI lineage: Eukaryota > Metazoa > Arthropoda > Insecta > Hymenoptera > Andrenidae > Andrena > Andrena cerasifolii. The sequence goes on from NC_135129.1 coordinate 10,932,154, forward strand.
CGGCTATAAATTAATTACTTTATTAATTCGTTGATTTTAATACCGAAGGCTAACTGAACTGCGTTACCTAAATCTAAAAAATTCTCTTAAAGACGATCCAATGGATGAAAAAAACTCGCCGATAGAGTTGAACGTCGATGGTGTGTTTTGGTCGAAATTTAATGAAGGAACAGGAGGTAGACATGGTTCGGAGTTCTCTATGCAATGTACATTTTGCTTATCTGCAATATTCTGTAAAAGAATGTAGATAAATATTATGTCTACTTCTTTTATCATTAGATTGCGTAATGTTCAAACTTACACAGCTAATGTTCTGTACACAGGATTCGATATATTTCGAACTATCATCGTTTTTAAACCTTTTAAACTTTCTCAGTACTGAGAAACAATTATTTTCCGATTGAATATCTGCATCCGCTTCACTGTCCTTTTTAAAATAAATAATTCTTGATGCATCCAGATTAACCTGTTAGTTTAAAGAATATAATAAAGGAATGTATCCGAATGTATTAAGAACTAATCGAAAACTATGATAACAACCTCAGCTTCCTCGCCCAATCTCTTCCTTTTACTAGAAACTATCGGTATACTTTCCGATGGAAACAGATTAAGATTATTGTGCCGTAGTGGTTTTCTAGAACTACTATCCTTTCGTAAAGTTTGTCTACACTCTGCATACTGAGATAATAAAACAAATCAGATGAATCACGACGTCTGAAATACTTGTATAAAAGTAACATTTACTAATACCTTTTTTATAGAACTTTGTATCGCCTCTATCCATAAGCTGCTATCGTCTCTTTCCGAATAAAGTAAGAGCGTTTCGTTTAAGCAAGTAACACGAAATAGGCCACCGCTTAAGACACATTCGACCCTGCATTTATTCAGCGGCAAAACGCAGCATACAGTTAACGAATTTTCTGGATCACCCTTGCAATACAATAAAGTGTCACTGAGGAGGACAAAATATCTCTGGTACGCGGAATTCCCGCGCCTCGACACTCTCATTAGTGCTCCCTGCTTAATCAACTTCCTACCAGGCTTTACTAGATTAATAGGATTGGTAATACATTTCTGAAGTTTCAATAATTTCTGTGTTTCTTCGTGTTGCTCGACCAAAGTGTTTATGTGCCTCGCTGCCTTCTCAACCTCTACCAAACATACTAAAACAATTATTTATTTTGTCTGTAACAGTTAAAACCAAAACAACACCGATCTACAGGATAAAGCTACGCATTCGTCTTTTATAGTTACCTTGTAGAAGATTATATTCTTTATGTTTATTAGGTGTATGCTGCAAGACTTCTTGCAAAAGTAATTTATATCTAGGTACCCTCTGTATCGGTGTAATTAATAACGAAGGCAATTTTCTGCCAACTTCCGGTCTCGATTCTTGTCTGCTAATAAAACTTTTTAACACAAAGTCATTTTCTTGCTTTGTCTGAAAAGGATTCCACTTGTAGTGATTTGTAACCGAGGTATTTTTGATAATACCATACCTGTAGTAAGGATAAAACTTGCTCATAGTCGTAAGCGTAAACGGAATATAACTTAAAAAACGGAGCGAGCTTATGAAATGCACCAGATATATTTTGCGGATCTTGTTTTAATTCTTTCACCAATTCTCCGCTGACATTGTACAAAGTTTTTATATTTTCGGATAATGTTGAAAGCAAAATGTGATCCAATAATTTCTTTTTGAACATGGGCTGTATGAAAAACTGAAACAATTTTAATTATATAGATACGATAATGTTTCATAAATTATCAGGCAAGTATGAAGACAAATAGCGAGTACCTCCATTAAGATTTCTAATTGCCGCAAATACGTGACTTCTGTCGTTAAAATTTCTTGAACAGCTCGGGACCTCAAATTCTTCTGCTTCTCTTCAAAATGTTTCTGATTACTTTCGTTTAAACTGTTAAGAACTGGAAACACAACGTATACATATAGAGATTTACACACAAAAACAAATCGACAAACACGTGAAGCATACGTTATACCTTTCATGCGACTACGCATACTCAAGAAATTCCTGTTATTTATAATTGCTTTTAATTCATAACTGAGAGGAGTTTGTGGTGATCTCGGTGAATTCATAATTGTCAATAGAATCAAGTGTTTCACGAATACATTAAATATGTCGGACTATAAATACGTTTCAGTATTTACATAAACATGATTTTTCAGTTTAAGTTCAGACAAAACTATGGGACGTTCTTCTAACAAAACTTTACTATTACAATAAATTAGTAGCTGTTTAAAAAATACTGCATTGGTTAAAATTCAAAACTATGAGTTGTATTCGTTCATCGTAATCATCGTTGCATGATAGTGACTTTCTTCGTTTGAACGTGCTTCGCTTGGGTTTAAAATTGCCCTATCAATGAATATTAGAATCGGTCGAATTGTTTTATTGGTCGGTCGACAACAGAATCCCAATAAAAATTAGCAGCAGATAGGAATTTTTGGCGCTAGGCGGCTTTCTAGAATTTCTGGCACGATTATGTTGGCGATCATGCGGGAGTTAGGGACTAATATATACGGGTTGTAGAATATCAAAACATGACGATGAAGTGACAATTTAACGAGAATCGCATTTGTTAATATCCGCAATCTGTATTTTTATGAATTGATTATTTGTAGTGACACGGAAGGCATGAGTATTGTTAGAAATTCAACGCTGCATGTATCTCTTCAGCTTTTAAACAAGGTACGATATGGTTGGTTTGTGTCTGAAAATTTTACCAGCGGTTCATGTGTCAGCTGTTAAATGTCACATCCGGGTAATAATGATATACCCGAAAAATGCATCCACGAAAAAGCGCAGGCCGTGTAATATTATTGAAATCCATTCGCGACGCGTAATTATTATTTTTCTAAATTGCTTAATTACGTAACGAAATTCGTTATTGCTACGTAAGGCTATTTTTTAAACGGCGACAATTTTTTTCCTGCTTACAGTGTAATTATGTAAATAAAAATAGAACGCTCGATCTACTTGGAAATTCTGACACTTTCTTTTTTTCAATTGTCACTAGATCATAACAGAGAATGTAATCGTGAGATAGGTTATGATGCTTCCAGTACTCATGTCAGAGGTTACGTTCCACGTTGGTTACGATTGTGTTAATAATAATTAATTCAGTAATTCAATATGTAAAAGTTGCGGGACGTGTTTATTAAAAGTCGGAATAAGGATCAAATGTGTTCTCAGAGTATCGTTAGTATCACCGTATATGAATGCACACGAAAGTAACCTTTACGTTTGGTATTATAATTTATTTAGATTCTAATTTCGGATTAGATAGACGTATGCATTAAGAAAAGAAAGTGTCATGATACGGAGAACAATACATATTACGTATTTATGTGCCGTGGCGCAAAGAAAGTCCTATGTATTGGTACTCGACTGTTTTTTAGGTTAGAAACGCAAACGTTACATTATTGAATTGTGAAAAGTGTTGAATTGTTGTTACTTGTTTCAGGATATTTAGAAAGTACCTTGAACGTGGAAATGTACATACACATTGTAAATACCTTGACAAATATACAAGCACCTTTTAAGAACTTTCATACATGTAGACGTACGAGTGAAAGATATTAATTAATGGAACATCATTTGCTGGAAGCAAATATTACATAATATTTATAATGCCACAAGTGGATGGCGGTGCTACACCAATAACGAATAATCAGAACGGTGCAGCTGTACATAACCATCGTAATATCGGTGGTGCAACTCGGTCAGCCTTAAATAATAATAACATGAATACTGCTAGAAATAATAATACTCAGAACCCATTCGTGAATGTACGGGAGAGACTGTTTCATGCAATATTTATTAAGGCTGCATTGACTTACGCAAGAACATTTCCGAGACCTGTCAGAAGATTTATAGAATTTATAGTTTTATTAAAGGTGAGCTTCTTATACCGTTGAATTATAAGTGCGATATATCGATGCGATTATTATATTACTTACTATAATTAAATAACTTTTAATTGCAAATTTTCAGGCTATATTAGCGTTATTTGTGTTGGCTTACATTCACATAGTATTTTCACGTGCACCAACTAACTGTTTAGAACACATAAGAGATGATTGGCCACGGGATGGCATATTAAGAGTTGAAATACTTAGGAATGGCGGAGAAGACTACAGTATAGAAAAGAGTTATGCGAAAGAAGAGAAATTGCGGCAGGAGAAGGTTGACGATTTAACTAGTGCTTTGGGAATATTAACCAGAGATGGGTAAGAGCGACCACAGTACGCTAAATAATTCTTATTATCTGTTTCGCTGGGTGTTATTAATGTTTCCTATTGTTTTAATAGATTTATCAATATTGAACCATCCGCCGTTGATGATGATAGAGACACCGCTAACACGTCTAATGAAGAAAATCACGACAGTTTAACGTTATCTGAGAAAGAAGTAGTTATGAGAAGCGCTACTGGCATTCCTGGCGAAGCGCAAGATCCAGATTTAAGTACGAGTAACGCAACGACAAGTCCATCGCTGTCAACAAAACTTTGGGCTGAACTAAATACGGATAGCGAAGAAGTGCGTACAATTAAAGAAGTATTAGAATTCTTACTCGGATCGAAAATTCCAAATACTATTTCGAATTAACATTGTAGGTATCGGATGAAAAAGTAGTACCGCTCACGAACGCACAAAACAATACTGCAGGGCAGGATGCAAATAAATTGAACAAAGAAGATATTATTCAACCCTTAAAGGAACAGAACTCCGAAGCTGATAAACTTGCTAGGGCAGGTAATGATTCCATGGTCTTTAAAATAACAGTAATGATCTTAATGAAATAATTATCCTATCAGCGTTACTTATTAAAATTATTTATTTTTTTTTAGACGATAGTTATATCGTGGAATATTCGCTAGAATATGGTTTCTTGAGACTTTCACCCGTAACCAGACAAAGGTTAAACATTCCTGTAAAAATTGTTACTTTAGATCCTGTGAATGATAAGTGCTTTGGTGATGATTTTTCAAGATTAATACTCGACGAGTTCTTGGGATACGATGATTTATTAATGGCGAGTATTAAGACGTTGGCGGAACAGGAAGACAATAAAGGCTTTCTACGGTAACTAACTAACTAAACAATACAACCTGCTAAATATTACTGAAAAAATTCACTTCCCAAAATCACAATTGTACATTGTTATTTACAGAAATGTTGTGACTGGTGAACATTATCGATTCGTGAGCATGTGGATGGCCAGAACTTCGTACCTCGCTGCATTTTTCATCATGTTAGTTTTTGTAAGTACATCTTTTTCTGTTTTCAATAATACGCCATAAAATGCAAAGCTGGATAATAGGATACAGTATCTATATAAATCCGTGTTTTTAATTATGAAATTTATTTAAACTGGTTAGTGCGCAATTGGGAATCTTGTTTCTTAAGTTATATTTTTATCAATTTCTCTTCTCCTTAGGTGTTGATAATACTGTGCTTATTTAGATTTCATTTCACATTGCAGGAAATTAAATTAAGTCATTTATCTCGTGAATTGTGAATTACAGTATCACGAGTGCTATCTTAGGTATAAGTGTGAGACTGGACCGTTCTGTAGGTGTAAATTAGATTTAGTTTCATGTGCTACATGCTTCCGATCTGGATATATTCCTCTCCATCAGGGGGAATGGTGTCATACATATCCACACGACAGCGCGGTACATGTAAAAGGATATGGCAATCAATTCAAAGTAACCATGCACTGAGTTAACCCTCCAACCCCTTGCATCCTCGCAACCAGTGATCCCTTTGGAGTAGAACCGTCGGCTATAAATCAACGTTATTAGGGGCATCATATTCATTACAGAGGCCCCAAGTCGGCAATTTTGTCCCCAAATACGTTATACCGTCGCCGCGCGTTAGAGGCAGTAATGATTGTCAAGGATTCTCCATTGATCGGGGAGGGTTTTTGGCCAGCCAATAATGGCATTTTATTTTATTCCGTGCAAGTATGGGTCGCACGAATCGGAGTACACGTTAACGGATAACTTTCGCAATAATAAAGAAATAGGTGATCGCGCCAATGTATAATCCGTGGTATACTCTAACGTAAACAGCGCGGATGCCGGATGGGTCGTGAAATTTCAGAGTATTCCCCGGGTGTTACGAAGTGATTGGATCATACACGGGCCAACGCATAGCTCTGTTCGTGTTTAATGGGTTTACACCGCGCGAACAAATGAGGAATACTGCGTGCCGCTAACCATGATTCAAATGCAATGCATTGTGCGCCAGGCTACAGCTAGTTCATATCCAGCGTATCCGCGATGGATATAGTGAAAAGCCAATTACCCCATGCATGAGTAATTTCATTAGAAGAAATGTTCAGATCGTAGAATGGTAGAATATTCGAATGGTACTCTATTAAATCAGGCATTTCGAGTATGCACGTTGGTATCGAATTTCTTGAAAGCCTAACATTAGAATTATGCTGCGCGACCTAATAGCGTCCATTTTGAATTCAAATAACCGGGCGCTGGGAAGTTAGTTGCAATTGTCTGCCGCAGTGTCACGTCTGCAGCGTCACAACTTTACCCGTCGCGCCCATCACTATCGCGTATTATTTCATGGATTCGTTTCTTTGTTAGATCCCATCTGGAAGGTTTAGAATTAGATTTATCGAGGCTGGATTGCAATTTCATTGTCTTCGAGTGGCACTGTTTGCTTGACAATTAGGGGCAGCCTGGCATTTTGTACTGAATACGTTGTTACTCTTTCGTATTGAGTATCAACGTGTAGGGGGGAGGGAGGTTGGAAATGGTTCGAATGCAGTTCGCGGCGGAAAGGGGGAGACGGGTGGACCCGTGCCACAACACGTGAATGTTACTTCAGTGCTCGGGGTGCCACTGGGAACCACCCTCGGTCAACCTGCCACGAAGTCACGTGTACGGGACTGTCGTCATCTACGTATTATCCCGTATCTCCTGTTATGTGCGCATGACATCGGCCGCTCTGTTACAATGCAGTCCAGCTTGGAACACTATTCATCTCCCTTTTCTCCTCTTACTCGCTTCATCTTCAACCCACATCCGTTCCCTCTCATTCTTCTTTTTCCCTCCAGAGCTTTTCCTGTCCTACCAATCGATCTATCATATTTCTGAATTTCTTTCATTGTTCCAATCTATCGATCGATATCTATTCCATGACGTAAGAAACGCCACGGCCTGGAATTATGTACATACATACCTAGCATTCAGCTTTTGGTATTATAAGTTTAGACAACGCCCTTTAGCAGATTTATTAGGTAAATCTTTATTCTTTCATAAAGATTTTAAACATATTCTTTAGAGATGATATTTTTAACGGTGATACGATTAGCCTTTCATCGAAAAATTTCGTTGCGGCGAAAGTGACGAGACGGTGATTTCTTTTGACGTCAGTAGTTATCGACAGTTCGCGGTAAAAAGTTGCGTTACGCGTATCGTTTGCACGCGACTGATGAAAATGAATGCATAGGCTGCTCGTGTGGCGCGCTACTGGAAATGGAAGACTCCGAAGCAGGTACAGCGGCCCTTTCTTAAATTTTTCGTATTTGAATATGAGCATTCGACAAATATTCCAAGCTTGGAGGCATTTTAAAAGCTTTCAGGCAAACAATAGATATTAGAAATCCATTAGAAAGTAGTTTACTTAAATTCTTAAACCAAGCACTACTCAATATAGATAAATCTTTTAACATTCCTGATGGATACGAATGCTCACGAGACTTTCAATTGCAATTCTACATACTCGAAATTTATCCCTCGCGTTTATTCACATTTACTCCCATCCCAACACAAAAATTGTTTCTTCTTCTCGTTCGAGAAAGTCAATAAAACAATTCCGTCCAAAAGATGAGGTGTAACCCTGATGAATCGCAATAAGTTTGCGAAACCCGAGAACACGATTCGCCCGTCGTTGGAAATTCCATTTGAAGTTTATTTCAAACGGAGTCTCTCAGATTTTCACGTCGGTGCCACTTTTTTTCTGTCACTTTCCCTGTAAATAACATCGGCGCGCTAGCAAAGTACTATTAAACGGTTCCGTTGCCAAGGTTGCCCCATTGCAAATAGTGAATTATCTGCGGGGGTGTCAGGTGCTGGTCCAATCCGAACCGATCGCAATTCAATTGCACTATTCACTCTGAACCTGGTAACCGAGTGCGCGCCGCACCGCTCGCAATTTATCTCGTAACACAGCTTTGTTGCAATCTCCTTTTACTAAATAACAAATATTGTCGCCTGTCACGCGTACTAATCAACACGATTCCGTATCTAGACGTGGCTCGTTCGAATCGCAGCCGAAAAATATTGCCATGGACAGAGACGTTTAGATGGATTACATCGCGAAATATAACGTTGCACCGGGAGCCAATACACTTCGATCACTATTTTTGTCAAATTTTAATCGTTTTCCCCGCCGTTAACAATATCCACTGGGAAGCACTCGTCGTATCGTTTCATAGAGAAAGATCTTTTTAAAAAAAAAAAGTAATGAAAATTCGACGAATTTTTTTAAAATTCGATCGATTTTTTTTTGTCCTGATAGTGTTTGTTTTCTACGCTTACATCTCTCTTACTTCCCTCCAATTTCTCTGTACACTGTGTGCATATTTTTAATAGGAAATTACAATGTTTCTCGCTTATTTACCCTGGTTGCCAAAATTTACCAAAATTGCTGAAAACCATGATTCTCTACATTTTTTTGTTTGTTTCAAATTTTGTTAGAATGTACCCTCGAATACTCTGTGTTCCGTGAAAAGAGAGACAATGCGGATCACGGTGCGATTGAAGCGAATTCTTTTTTTCACATGTTACCAGATTTTTCATTTATTTGCGCCGCGAGAATTTTAGTAAAATTGTGTTTGTAGTGAAATTGAATGTAACCGAGAACTTTTCTCTTGTTCCAGACTATCTCCATTTCGATGTTGCTGCGCTACTCGCACCATCAGATTTTCGTCTTCATCGGTAAGTGATTGGAAATATGATAACCGTGCTGGAAGTAGCTTGAATTATTTATGCATGCTTTGCAGTTTCGTTGAAATTGATAAATGCAAGAATTTAGTAATCTTTTTACACGATTTGGCGTAAAAAAATATATTTTACGTCACCTTACCCCTTTATCGCATGTTCATGGTAATTTTCAAACATTTCTCTAAACATTCGCATCTACATGCGAAGGGTTGAGAATCACGAGTTGCTTCTCTTATGGAAATCATCCTCCAAACGAGCGCGAACGTACAAGCGATTTGTACAAAATTTGACGGAGGGGAGGATAAAAATTAATTCTCCTCATTGACGGAGGCTATACTTCGTAATATCTTATCGAAAGTAATCTGTTATCGCCAGTATCAAGAATTAATCTATCGCTCGATCTGCGATATCACGGAGTAAACGTCCCTTACATCTGATAACGTGAAATCGATGGATTTCCGTTGCCGTTACAATATAAAAGTCCACCTGATACTGTTTTCAAAAAGTGGCCTATCTAGACAAGCAGGGTTTAAATATCGTTTTCTGAAAATCTTGGATCAGTGACCTCTTATCCAGGTGTGATCGCCAAGGCGTTTGCGTATCTCTGCCCTCCCCCTTCTCGCGTTAACCTTTGCGCGGATGCGTGTTTATTAACGTTTATAAGAGCCTTCGGCGGCGGATGGTCATTTGCAATAGAAACGTCCAGGCATGGACAATTCGACGCCGTTTACCGCGTTCCAACTATTGGCGGCCACTGTGGCCACCATTCTCACGGCGAAGTTGGTCGCGGCGTTATGTCGGCAGTGGATGTATTGGAAGAAGCTCGGGGTGCCAAGCGTGGGATGGGTGCCTGGATTGGGATCCATGTGGAAGGTTTTCATCCATCGCACGGCCGCCAGCGATGTCATAAAACACATATACAATTACCGCCCGGGCGCGAAGTACATCGGAGTAATGGACATGTCGAAGCCGACCATCGTTATACGCGACCCCGAGCTGATCAAAGAGATAGGGTTGAAGAGCTTCGACCACTTCACGGATCACAGAAGCTTCATCACGGAGGAGATGGACCCGATCTTCGGTAGGAACGTCTTCTCCTTGAGGGGCGACCGTTGGAGGGAGATGAGGAACACCCTGAGTCCTTTCTTCACGGCCAGCAAGATGAGGTTCATGTTCGACCTGGTGTGCAAGAGCTCGCAGGACTACGTCGACCATTTGTACAAGCACCCGGAGCTCTGCTCCTCGATGGAGATGCGGGACGCGTTCACCAGGTACACGAACGACGTGATCGCCACGTCGGCCTTCGGGATCAGCGTGAACTCGATGAGAGATCGGGACAACGAGTTCTATAAGGCGGGCTTGGACATCACCAATTTCAGTGGTGTGCTACAGTTAACGAAGTTCGTGATGTTCCGTTACATCCCTCGCCTGATGAGGGCGGTAGGAATCAGCTGGCTACCTTCCTCCTCGAGGGTGTTCCTTAAGAATGTTATCACCGAAACGGTGAAGCTGCGCGACGAGCAGGGTGTCGCGAGGCGGGACATGATCCACCTGCTGATAGAGGCCAGGGACAAGGAGAAGCTTTCCACCCATCAGCTCAGCATCGACGACATCGCCGCTCAGAGTTTCATTTTCTTCCTGGCTGGCTTCGATACGTCGTCCACCTTGATGTGCTTCATGGCTCTCGAGCTGGCTTTGAACCAGGACGTCCAGGGGAGGCTGCGAGAGGAGGTGGACAAGTACCTGGCCGAGGAGAATGGGCAGATCTCTTACGAGTCGCTCACGAAGATGGACTACATGGAAATGGTTGTGTCAGAGACGCTTAGGAAGTATCCCCCAATATTGGTCACGGATAGGGTTTGCAGCGGAAAGTTTCAGCTGCCACCCACCGAACCTGGTATGAAGAGTGTCACCCTAAACCCAGACGATAGCGTTTGGTTCCCCATTTTCGGCTTGCACCACGATCCCAAGCACTTCCCTGAGCCGGAGAAGTTCGACCCCGAACGGTTCAGCGCGGAAAATAAGGACAAGATCAATCCATACGTGTACATACCCTTTGGACTCGGACCTCGGAAATGCATCGGCAATCGTTTCGCGTTGATGGAGGCGAAGATAATTATGGTGCATCTGTTGCGCAAGTTTTTTATAACGTGTACTGAAAAAACGAAACCGGTTGTATATAAAAATGGTTCCTTTCAACTGAAACCGAAGGATGGATTTTGGATTGGCTTGGAGAAGAGGGACATTTAGATTTGTTACCGCTTCAGGTTATTGATTTGTTTTCTTTTTTTTTTAAGGATCTTTCTTTGTTGACTCGTTTGTACGTTTTATAAGAGAAATTTATTTAATCTGAATAAAAATTGGGCGCTGCATTAAGTTGCATTCCATTATTCACTGCATCGTTCTATGGTACAGTTAGACATTTACATCGGTGGTTAGCAGTTCTAGCTATTTAGCTCGATATTAATTCTTCTTCTTCCTACAATGCACGATTTCCATTTGATTTTTGCGTGGAGTTAAGTAGTCTAGAAAAGAGGATTGTTTAAATGCACTGCAACGTTTTCGTATGAAAATTGATTATTATTTGACAGTTCTGTTATAATGTTTTATTTGAGAATCTTTCGTGGACCTTGCAAGCTTAGCGATGAATATTTGGTACTGTTCTACGTAATCTTGTGTTTGTAGATTTCCAGGGTTTCTTAAGCTTTTTCGAAGGGAAAACGTTAAATTGCATCAAGCGTTTCTAAAAGTAATGATAAAGATTACATGTGACTTGTAGACTGGGAAGTTTGATAAGATTATATCTTATTCTTCTTTTTATAACTGTATCAGGAGTGATAGCTAAGGTTTGTCGGTTTTTAAAAACCGATTTTGAAAAAAAAACGGTAGTAGGTACCTAAGAGTTTACTGTAAAACTAATCTTCATGAGTTCATATTTTCGGAAGAAAAATACTAAACGAAATAAAGATTTATAATTTATATTTTGTACGGATTTTAGTTATTTTAGTTTTTTTTTCATTTGATTTTGTATGCAGTGTACCTATTTTATTGTTTTATATTTTTGTAGATCCATAAATATTAAATGAACTAAAAAATTGAACGCATTTGTACAGATTTTAGTTATTTAAATTTCTTTTTATTTATTGATTTTGTATAGATAGAGTATATTTTATATTGTTTTATTTTTGTAATTCCATAAATATTAAAAAAAAACTGAAAAATTTTAAAATAAGTACAAATATTTATTTTCTATTTTAATTATATTTTTTTGTGAAAATTCGAAAATTGGTTTAACCGGTGTTTGGGGAATAGTGGAACTCGAAAACCGTTTTTTTTTCAAAAGTCGGTTTTTGTATAAACCCTAGTGATAGCCTTTTCAAAATAATCATTCAGCGCCGCAATTTAAATATATTTTTAATTTCTATAGCATCTCGATGAAAGTTGACCAGTCTTTTCCCCTCTTCTTGGATCTAAATATTTTTCTGTCAAAAGTGTCTCAAAGGTAGAACCGGCTTTGACTCATTACTGTTACAGTTAATTAACGTCCGCGCGAGATTGATAACGTTGCTGTAACTGTAGATCTGCTCCACTGCGCACGGTCATTGATATAAATCCAACGCGGAGCCGAAAACATAATCTGCAGCGTCTCTTTTTTCACGAATGCGTCTAAAACGCATCGACGGTCTCCAGCAAAGGTCGTAATTATTATTCATCGAACACCGTGCATTTCTTTCCTTGCGAAACCAGATTCTTGGCGAGCCAGACCTACCTACGACTAAACGAGAAATATCTTCCCCGCTCGTGCAAGTGTTTTTATTTCTCCGATGTATCAAAACACCTATTAGCAGTGGCGAATTCTTTCAAGAAGAGAAAATGTACTATCAGCCACTAACGCGAAGAAGCATTCGCGTGCATAATCCCCTTCCAACACTAATAAAAAAAGAATTACTCAAAGTACCCTGTTGCGTAGGCCACCCAGCGAATTGTTAAAGAAATAATACAAAATTTGTCAAAAGCAAAGCACTTTGTGCCCCACAATTACATTCACCCTCGATCTGGGCATAATCGCCTATCAAACAGGCACTTAATTTTAACTGACAAATTGTAAATATTCCTGCGCAATCCGTCGTAGTATGTTCAAAGCCTCGCCGGCGTAAAGTCCAAACACAAAGCAGAACGGCCGAGGTATCTGCCTTCTTATTTTTACACGGATATCTGTAGCGAGTGCCGACGATAGCAGCTCGAAGCCGCAGATACACTTTCTGCAACGTGCTTCCCGAAACTACCAGCGAGGAACAACGTAGTCCGTTTACGTGGTTGATGTAACAGGCCACCTACTCCCACCCTCGCCGTTGCTCGTGCAACGACAAAACCGTACGCGTGTGTACGTTCATATTTATAAGATTCCACCTAGTCACGAGACAGAGTCGCTCGTAATCCATCCTCGTGGCTATGGAGCCACCTTCGTTCTCCATTTCGTTCAAGCTCCTCGTGATCGCGCTGGTCGCCGTCGGTTTGGCCAAGCTCGCGTTCATATTGCACCGGCAGTACAGTTACTGGAGGACCAGGCATGTGCCCTACATCTGGGCGATGCCGGTGTTCGGCTCCGGCTGGAAGATCTTCCTACGTCGCGTCAGCCTCCCGGACCACTGCAACTACATCTACACCTATCACCCAGAAGCGAAGTACGTGGGCGCGATGGATTTCGCGACGCCGACGGTGATCATCCGCGACCCCGAGCTGATCAGGGACATAGCGGTGAAGCATTTCGAGCGGTTCCCCGACCGGCAGAGCTTCATCAACGAGCAGATGGACCCGATCTTCGGGAGGAACGTGTTCTCGCTGCGCGGCGCCCGCTGGAGGGAGATGAGGAGCACCCTTAGCCCCTCGTTCACCGTCAGCAAGATGAGATTCATGTTCGAGCTGGTGTCCAGATGCGCCCGGGAGTTCGTCGACTATTTGCACGATCACACGGAGTTCTCGTCCTCGACGGAGGCGAAGGACGCGTTCACCAGGTACACCAACGACGTGATCGCCACCGTCGCCTTCGGGATCAGCGTGAACTCGCTGAGGGACCGGGAGAACGAGTTCTACAGAAAGGGGGCAGACGTGACGAATTTCGGCGGCGTGTTCCGCCTGATCAAGTTCCTTCTGTTCCGCATGAACCCGCGGTTAACCAGGATGGCCGGGTTCACGTTCCTGTCGAGGGACACGGCCAACTTCTTCCAGAAGGTGGTGTCCGAGACGGTGAGGACGCGGGACGAGCAGAACATCGTTCGGCCGGATATGATTCATCTTTTGATGCAGGCTAGGGACAGAGAGAAACCAGCCGCCCAGCAGATGACCATAGACGATATCGTGGCGCAAGCGTTCATCTTCTTCCTGGCTGGCTTCGACACCTCTTCCACGGTCATGTGCTACATCGTTTACGAGCTGGCGATCAATCCCGATGTCCAGGAGAAGCTGCGCGAGGAAGTGGACCGTTGGATGGCGAGCGGCAACGGGGAGATCTCCTACGAGGATCTGTCGAGGATGGAGTACATGGAGATGGTGACTTCGGAGACCCTCAGGATGTACCCGCCTCTAGTGCTGATCGACAGACTGTGCGTGGAGAAGTTCCAGCTGCCCCCAGCCGAGCCTGGCTACAGCAGCGTAACCGTGAAACCGAACGACGTCGTCTTGTTCCCCGTTTACGCGCTGCACCACGACCCCAAGTACTTCCCCGACCCGGAGCGGTTCAACCCCGAGCGCTTCAGCGACGCGAACAAGGATAACATCGTCCCTTATACCTACATACCCTTCGGCGTGGGCCCACGAAAATGCATCGGGAACCGTTTCGCTCTGTTGGAAACGAAGATCCTCATTGCCTACCTTCTGCGCAAGTTCGTCATAAAGCCTACCGAAAAGACCAGAGTGCCGCTTGAGTTCAGTAAGAAGAACTTCTCGATGACCCCTGACGATGGTGTCTGGGTAGGCTTGGAGAGGAGGAATGTTTAGATTTTCTTGGTGTTCTGTTTCTTTATGAGTGTGGATAGGTTGCACGCGGATTGATGAATCATGAGTATTTGTGTGGCTGTTAGTTTCCCTTGAGATGCTTGTTCGTGTGGTCTGAAATTATGGTGTTGTTATTTTTTTTTTTTTTCGAATTTCGAGGATAGCAGTTGTAACGTGGAGGGTTAGTTTCTGTGTGTATGCTGTTGGAGCTTCTGAGCGCACTAGATCATAATTGGTAGGTACAGATTTGGGTATCGCTGGATAGAGTGATCATTGGATCTAAACCTGAGATCAGTTTAGAAATAAGAATGTCGATAGCTTGGTGTACAAATATCGTATGCCTACTTTTTGTGAAAATTCAGATTTCACGTGCGACAGATAGTTCTTTATCCTGTATAAAAATCACGTTTGTATCTACTTCGTGAATTTGTTTAAAAATAATCTTTTTATTCATCGAATATCCCTGGATCTTACGTGCCATTCCACGTTTAAAGCTGTGTTTCTCAAAAAGTGGACATACAATATTTGTACACCCAGCCATCGATGCTTTCTAAGAAGATATCGAATATTCATGTGTCTTCGCTAAAATCCTCGTATTCTTTTTAATATCGGTAAAGTGCATTCGTAAAACTGAGAATGTTCATTCACACTCCTCGTGTTTAATTGTTACCTAGCTCACAAGATTTTAGTGGCAGCGGTAGAGGTGTACATACAAGTGAATGCGTATTATTTGAATAACTGCCGTAACATAAAAACTTTGTTCGCATTGAACGAATTTAGCAATGTTATCATTGTGTATGTGACGAAGCGAGTCTCGAGTGACAGCGTGATTATGTAACGCCATTGATTGCTAAAACCAACAAGGCGTTTGTCATTGAATAAATACTTTTTACGAATTTTATGCAGATAAACACAGTGACTCGCGGAGTATCATTCGCGTGATTTTATCTGATTAATGTGTCGTTCCATTTATAGCGACCTCGCGAAAGTATTGCGCGCTGATTTTTTCAACTTTTTTCTGCCACATATTGGTGAAAGCGATTACGCAATGCAAAGTATCAGATTGGGAGAGGGGGGCACGAACTTAACTGAAGTAAAGTTCAGTTATTTTTATGTATTTTTTTTTTCATCCCATCGTTATGGTATTTAAGTGTAAATGCATTTTGTTCAATGTGTAGATTCTTAACTACACTGGAATCTGCAGTGTAAATTGCGCGGTGTTTAATACTGGTCGTGTCAGGTACCACATTTAAAGTTCCTTTTTTCTTTCAATGGCTGATTAAAACGACCTTGTTCCAGTTGCAACAATCTCATTCTGATGGGCGTGTTTTCGATCGTAGTCCTGCTCACAAATGTTCGAAACGAAGTGTACTTACGATACTGTACTCACTGAACGTGCAGTGGCTGACTTATGTAAGATATAGTAACATAAAAATCATATCCGAGGATCTACATTACAAACCAAAAAAATAAGGAAGCAGCCTGTATATTCTATCTCGCCTGTGTTTATCATTTCATTACCAGTAATTAAGTTCTCACGACGCAGACAACCGCATCAAACTTTCCGCAATAATTATTTTTTAGTACTTAACTGCAACCGTGAAATCTGCTACGATCCTAGTTTTAAGTAGTATAAGGTCGTATTAATCAGCCAATTATGAGCGATAAAAGATCGTACCTTTTTCTGGACTTTAAAATCGACTAATTGAACTGTTGTAAATAGAATATTTACAATTGCCTAGGATTCCTCTATATTACAACCATTTCTGTAACCCCCAAGGTTTGTTTACATCTTCTTTATTTGCTCGGTGCACTTCAAGCTTTATCAAAGAGCTGTGCCACAGTTCTTTCAACTTTAAATCTAGCTCGGTCGAGAATAACAGACACTTTTAGAACTGCGACTAAGGAAAGCGTTTTTAAATCCATCTGGCACTATAAAAGGAACGATTGATGCAGCGTACGTATCTTCTTCCCTCGGCTTTTCTTTTTGCAGCGATCGATAGATTATACTATTAATAATAACATCACCTCGAAACACAAGTACGTAGAGTAGAAGACCGGTATCTAATCGCGCGTTGATAGCGTTTAATATTCTCTACGTGTGCAAGGTCTAATCGTGCACGTTACCATCTTTCTTTTTCTGCTCGCGTTGCTCTATTTGCCATGGAATCATGGTGGCCTATTATTACATCCGTCTTCGTTCGCGTGCACGATCGTCCCCCCGTTCGCAATCCTGTCGACACGAATAGTGCATTTCAAATATCAACGAGCAACCATCGCGATTACGATAATTGGGAATTCACGAGTGTAATCGGCTTGCGCGATATTTCAGAATTATTGGCAGAAAATCTAGCTGATCGACAAATTGCCGGTGATTCAAATTTCGAATTCTTATCTTCCTCTGTTGTACGCTTTGTACGCAGTTTATCGCCGATGCGATAAAAACAGAGGGCAATGGGTTCGACGACCGACAAGGACTTTTCACTGAAGTGCTCCCAAGTGTTCATGAAATCCTCTATTTCTGTTGCGCACTCGACGGGCAGGCGTATAATATAATCAGAAAGAAAGCACTCGTCCCTTTTTTTTTTCTACTCGCGCTCGTGATTCGTTCGCTGCTTGATTTGGCGAGTGTCTCGAATCGAGGAGACAGTGACCGGAGCCCTTTGACATTCATCGAAAGCCGTGGAAGTTTGATTAAAAGAGAGTGGGAGAAGGGCAGAATACGAAAGAGGGCAATTCGAAAGTTTAAACTAACTGGCGAACAAGGGAAGCTATTTTTGCTGGTTAATCGTTTGAAATATACATTTGCATAGAAAAACACTGCAGAGGGTAACTTCTGTCTTCCGTCGCCATCGCCGAGTTTCGGATGTTTTAGGCAGTTTCAGGGTTGCCGAAGTTTTCGTTACACAAGACTACCAGTCTGTTTTCGTTACGTCGAGCTTTCTCCTGCACGCTGTCTCCCTGTTCCGTTTCCACCCGCCGCGGGTCCCCTTCTTCTCCCTTTTCGTCGTCTCGGACACCCAGAAAGTGTACTCGACAATTGCGTAATACCTGCGAATATCTGCGATCGACTTTCAGTCCCCGAAACCCCATTTGGAGCAACCGAACTTTCGTCGAACCCAATTACTACGGGATTTACCGCGTGCCACTTATTCGCCCAAAGTTGGAGTGATTGCAAGAAATTTCGGAAGATCGAACAGTGAAGATTAATAAATCCTTGCTCCTTCGGCGTAAACCTGCAGTTCGCGTAAACAGAAATTCTCTGAACGAGCTGAGGGAAGCCGAGTTGGAAATTAGAGGTTCGTCTGATGATATTAGGGACACGGGAAGGGATTCTGAAACGATAATTTATGTCGGCCTAGTTGGAAGTCCGAAAGTAGGCTGGCTTCATTAAAGGAAAATAGGCAAGCGGGGCAGGGAAAAATAATTGCACGACACGCTAGGCGCTAGGTGGAGTTCAGATTACATAGGACAAGATGGAGGACTGGGGAGTTTTAATAAGCCGGTGGGAGTGGCTTTAGTGGGTGATATCTTGGAATCTAAAATTCATTAAATCGAAACACCACGGGGCGGGAATTTGCGAGCAGCGATACTACGGCCCTATAAAGAAGGCACGACACGCGTCGTCGTTTGGGAATAGCTCGACTTCCTAATTACATCCGCGACGCCTCGATTAAGTTATAGAGGAGGGCACCCTCGTGGAACTTTCTTACCTACGAAGAATTAACTACTCGGTGTACATCGCCGCTGCAACTGACCCAGAGATCCCGTTCCATTTTTAATTCCATTCTCGAAGGAATATTTCCTGAAGGGATTGGAAACTTTAATCGTTCTTAGGCATGGCTTTCTGGTAGTTAATGAAGCTGTTGGGTGACCTGCTTTCTGTACACATTTTCAGAAGGAGTTGCTCGCTACTATACTTTCCATTTCATTCTTGATTTAGACGATTCACGTTTAATTGGATTGAACCAGCATAGTACTTAGGTATTAAGTTGTTTCCGGTGCTCTTTGTAAATAGAAAGTATTTGAAGTACAGTTGAAGTATATGCGCCCTCGACTCTACGATTCAACGTACCTATACAACGACCTAGTCTTCGATCTATTATTTATCAACTGCTCCTTGCCGCTGCTCGAAGCAATTAATAATTACATTCCGCGACACACGGTGGCCATGGCGGAACGAGCGGCCTGAATTAATGGGAAATCGTACACGGATTATCCGGCAGCAAGTGGAATGGAAAGCTTGCCTCCCATCTCGAGGCGTCGATCGGAAGTTTGCCAGAACTTAAATCGAGATCGCGGAAGTTTCGAAATTAATTTTTATCGAGCTTTGAACCGAGTCGTCGAACGCGACACGATTCCTTCACGGCCCCTCAACTTGTGTAATAACCTCCCCGCCCCTCCCTTGCAGCTCCTCGTCACGGACTATCTAATAAATATTAAATTCGAGCCGTTCGTCGCCGAGCATAACGATTTCGATACAATGCCCCCCGCCATTCACAGAACGGAATACGAAGTACATTCTTATGAATCTCTCTTAAACTCACTCACCCCCTGCTCCGACCGTAGACAGAGCGTTTCGATCGACCGTGGCCGCTTCGCGCCGCCATTCTTACCGATCTTTCACGTGAAATATACTTATTTCCCCTTCGTTTCAGTGGACCTGCTACAAATGCTGGAGTTCAACATGACGGTGTCCTTCCCCGCTGCCACTCTGCTCACCGTCATCCTGGCCCTCGTTGGTGAGTCTCTAAAAATTCATTTCTCACCCCCGGCGCATGGAATTTCATCTTTGCTAAATCTCGCAAAGAATTCACCACCTGCTTTCGCGGACGGTTACGTAACGGGGTGGCACGATTCGTGCGAAAAATTGGAAAATAATCTCCGCGGTCCCTGGTACTTATAATACACAAGAAACACTTTATCCACTTTCCAAACTCACTTTATTCAGAATCATTGCCTAAATTATAGAACTAACTCTGAGAAGTTAGCAGGGTGACTAACGATGTTAGCCAGTTAGCAGAGTATCGGAGAGTGGAGCCAGGCGGATGGCAACATCCGCGGGTGTTAAGTCCTGTTGGCAGTGGCATCAAAGTTGAACGCGCGCCGCAGTGTACCGAAGGTGCAAAATATTAAAGGCCTTTTTACTAAATCACGTGCCTCCCCGGGCCTGGTTCGCCCCCGCTGATACGACGTTAGCTCAGTTACAAAGCTGATTGGCCGGGACGGTTAACCCAGGATTCTGCATAAATTTCTGATGAAGGCGCAACAGTTGGGTAACCCGCTCGGAGCCCATTTAGCAACGGTGGCGGCGTCGGTGGTTTCCCTACCACCGCGACGCCCATTTCCATTTCAACCTGAATCTCCTCTTCACGCTTCGCATGTCCGTCAGCGCCATCCAATTGACCTGCATAAAGCGCGATATCGCTAATCCTCTCTCGGCGCTATCCAACGACTCCGAAAACATTGATAAAATTACATTTAAGTGGGGCTGCCTCTTAGCTCTATAGCCTTCACTTTTCTCGCACTGGCAGCGATAAAGTAGCTGGCAGCGCGGCGTGGACGCAGCTTCAAATAAATTGCAAACGAGCGTCTGGGATCGAAACTAAAGTTTCTTCGGAAGCTGGCATTTTCGAGGGGATAGTGAAGAGCTTGGTGCAGGGAGACTCCCAAATCGCAAGTCAGAATTCTCTGTTCACGTATCGACTTTCGATTTCGACGGTGTCTGGGTGCCAGGTACGGGATGGTCAGTTTTCGCTGGAGAAGCGGTCAAGGTTTTCTCCTCTTCTTTATAGAGTGTATTGCGGGGCCACCAGTTGCGCGGCCGGGAGCCGAGTAAAATGGCGACAGAGGTGGTAAATTTCCGGATTCGTACTTGCTACCGTAAGGATCGCATAGGTTCTGGCTGGGTGTACGTGCACGTGCATCCACGCGTGTGTATACGTCGGGGCTTAGGGGTGGATGTTGAAGAAGGAAAAGGAAGCCTTAGGGAAGTTGTTATCTGGAGTAATGGGTTCCGGTTCCTGTGTCGCTTCCTGCCCTCCATCCGTCATCCTGCAGCTCTCTCTGGCGAGTACCTCTACGATTTCCCAGCCCTTCTATACGCTCCCCGTGCTCCTCTATCCTGCTATCAGCGCCGTACTTTCCATCCCTACCCGCCACCCTCCTTTCCATAGAAAGAACATTCTGCGTCGTATTTCTGTGCTAATAAACGCTGGAGAAGAGCAAGGCCCCATTGATATACGCGGGAATTTTCGTATCTATGGTGTAAGCGTTCCAACTTCCTATCCTCTTTCACGCTTGTTACTCTAGGCTGCCGCTCTGTTGGAGATCGTTTCCAGCGGGACGACGAGGGCGGAATAAAAAAAAAAAAGAACAGCATTCGAAAGATAATTGGTGGGACTGATCGAGAGAGGATCGAGTGGTAGGAAGAATATTACGCGCTTCGCAACGTTGCATAATAAGTTCTCGAATTAAATTTGACTTTAGTCTTTCGGGTGCCCCGCGTTTTTTCGTTGTTGGTTCAAGGCGAATGTAATCTTAGCGTGGATAAATGGTGACGTGATTTCTGGTGGAAATGGGGCGCGAAGACCGAGTGATTTTCATCATTTCCAAGAGAAATGATGGTGAGCTACTTTGGCCACATAGGTTCTGCAAGTGACAAATATGGACGAATAATTTTAAACAAAATACCGAGTACTCCCCTTATAAAATCGAACGAATTCCAACCCTTATGAAGGCACACTGAAACCATAATAATCCACGAGTGCGCGTTTGCCTCGTCAACTTTCAAGTTCAACATCCTCTAAACCTCTAAACCTATCTTTCCTCCGAGAATCTTTCATATCCCACTTTCAACATGTTTACAAAGCGTCATAAAGCATCTGCATACTAACCACCCCATCTTATTCCACTCGACTTTGGTATCAAGATGAGAACCTTATCTCCGAAACACCCTTAGCTCTTTAAAAAACACCAGCCCGGACAAAAGCGTTCCCTATCAGTCCTCATCAGACTCACCCTTTCGTTCGTTTCAGCATCCCTTATTACGCCCCTTATCGCGGGCGCCAAGTTGCGCAGATCGATACGCGCGCGGCACCGTTTGTGCGTTGCCCTCTCTAAAATTTCGTTGTTCCATTCGTCGTTCACGGCCGTTGCTTTCCTGATTCTGTCGCGGCCTGTGTGTATCGTCGCCGTGAATTCACGCGAAATCGACCGCGCGTCGCACGGCATTTGGCCCCGGGAACGAGCAGGAAGACGATTTTGCATAATGGAACGTCAAAGAACCGGAGTCACCGGCGCCCCGGCGTATCAGTGACGCATGATCGACCGCCTAACATGCTGTAAACACATTTTCAGGGACGGTCAGAACATGTTGCACTCGCTGCTGTTTCGTTTATCTGCTTACGACCCCCCCGTCGAAGCGGCTCTGCTTCTATCTGCGCCCTGATACGCCAGGAAGGCGCTATCGACCTGCTTAACGCGTGTTTCGCGAAATTCCAGCTTCGCCCTCGAGCCCTGTCGGATGGTAAATCAATCGTCGAGATATTAGTGAGTACCCTTAAGTCGCTCGAGTATCTTGAATTCTGGTAGGGTATTTTTGCGGAAGCGTCGAGGTCTGGAGGAGTCAGCATTTCTTTTCTTAAGTCTTAGAAAATGTGGATTTAGGGATCGCTACATTTTTATAACGATACACCCTACTACCAACCCTCAACGATCTGAGTAAATTTAGATCGAAGGTTTTAATTGTTAAAGAAAAGCAGCTTTATTCCTATTAGGTATATTTTATATTATTTTAAATGTTCTGTAGCTCTTGTTTTTTAAGCCTGAAATGGAATTATGTATTTGTAGTTTTAATAATTGTATAACGTAACAGTTGTTCTATGGGTTGGTAATTTTTGCAAACTAAAGATCACCAAATTATGCGATCGGTACTGCGTTTTACAAATTTTTTGTCATTTTGGGGGTTGGTAGCTTTCTGCATAACTAGGCCCAATTGAGGGTTTAGTATCTTTTACCAAGTTTAATGACTGTTCACTCGGTTCCGTGAATATTAATCTCTGTTTCAATGAAACTCAATTTCTATCCTTAAACACAAATTAACTCTGCTTCAATGCCTATCATTTTACCGGATAGTTGGAGTACTTTGTATCAAGTAGACACAGTTTATAAAATGAAGATCGTATGGTCCAGATCCACAACTTCAAGAATAAGAGATATGTGCCTTCAGCGTTCGTCACACCTCTAATAGATAATTTAGCGATGCCGTTGAACGCGATACACCTGCCGCTGGCTTATAAAAGCATCCCTGGTGCTCCATACATTTAACCACGCTGCGTCTCCTCGCGTTCGATGGAAATGCATCCATGGAATCTGGAGTTGAGCAATAGTTACAGAGCAAGTTGTTAGGGTTAGATAGTTGAATCAACATACAGAGCGTCATTGACCCACACCGTGTTCACAGAGCCTGAAACATGTGTACAATCCGCCTATACGTGTTCCAGGCAAAGCAAACACGCACGCCGCCCCGTTTTCTCTGTTTCTGCCTCCTTTGATGCCGTCTGCTTTCTATATAATTTCCATAGTCTGTGCAGCACGGTGGATCGGTAACTGTCAAAGCACTGGGGTGGGAGACAGGGTCGCGTTGTTGATCGAATTCCAGGCGCGAATTGACCAGGCATATAGATTGAGTGGCGACTCAAGGTGGCTTAAAAGAATAAGTCAGTGTAACGTGTTTTTTCATTTGATTAATATTGGTAAACGGAACGATGTTGTAAAGGTCGCTCGTCCGAAAGTTGCCACGATTTTAGAGGGTGAAGAATTGCTTTCGAGGGTGTATTGAATGTGGCACAGTGGGTCAGCTCGATATCGTCGAATTCCACGGCGTATTACTAGAGGACCCCCGAAAAAAAGGACGAAAATTCGATTGTTCCTGGCCTGATTTCGATTTGATCGGGGGTAAACGCGTCCAATCAAGGATTCCATCAAGCTGAAGTGCGCTCAGTATGCTCGGTCAGCGGGAAATATTATGTCCATTAGGTTCTGAGTGTTCCAGCTGTTGTGGTGGTCTGCTCGAAATTAGTGTCGGCCAGGCTTTGTTCGATATCGATGACACGTGAACGATGGTCGTGTACAGTTGACCACTGATTAACCACATTATTAGCAATCGTTCCTTCCAGGAACGACCATAATTGCGCCTGATTTTGCATTCCGTCGAACGTGAATTCACCAAGATTCACAGTTTCATCAAAGTGCAATCCATCTCTTTTAACCCTTTCTACCCTCCAAAACCCTGGAATCTACCAAAGCACCCCGGAAACCTGATTTGTTATTTACGAAACGACTGCCGCCCTCGGATGTTCGGAAATTTAGGGAACCTATGATTTTCGAAAGTGGCGTGTTTTTGGACGCGATAACAGGCAGAGCCGGGTTAGGAATCTCGGCGCGGCAAAGTGATTCTACGCGGAAGATGCAAGATACGCCGATAAAACGGGGAATCTCGAAGTTCGTCGACATCGATGTTCACGGATGATCGATCGGCATCGCCGTTTCGCGGATGTCGGCGTGCAGAAGCGTGTAAAACGGATGCGTCGCGCGCAAGTACGTACGTGTCGCACACATGCCAGCCGACTGTACACCTATCTTGTCAATCACGACTGCGAATTAGTTTTGATGCAACAGGGTCGCCGTGAACCCGACGTGGCGGAAATTATAATTACGCCACGGCTACAGGCCCCGCTAAACGTATAATCTAACCGTGAACCAGAACGGTCTTACGATCTCCCGAATAATCCCTCCTTGGATCGTCACGCCCCGTGCAACGTCGAAAAGTTCGAGGTTCTCGGGTCGACATTTGGTGCCATTAAGCGTGGGTGCAAGCTCCCCCTCCTCAGAGCGTAATTCTTGAAGAGGTGTAGCTCATGATTTTCATATTTCTGCTCCAACGCAGAAGTTGGAGATAATAGTCCCCACGTCTGAAGTCCCAAATGTCATCAGTTCGGTTCAGAGTGTTTCATTATTTTAGATTAAATGAGCGGTAATTTGCAAAGACGAAGATTCTTTCGTGGTAGCCTTGGAGGAATGTTTTACGCTTTCATTGGAACACGATTTTCCATTTACGACCAGCAATACGCGCAGATATGTACGCGTGCTTTGGCCCTCCGCGATATCGGTGATCAACACGGCGCAAAATTCTATCTGGAAATTATGCTGACCGATACCACCGGCGCATGGGACTTATCACAGTTCAGCTGGTCTTTTTTCCGCGGTTGCACAAGCCAATGCCATTAACATGTTTGCGGTTCGCTGACCCACGCGCGAGCCAGGATTACTCTTACTCAGGCGTCAATGAACCGCATGTGGGTTAAGACAGTTCCAACACCGAAGAGTCAACGACCCACGATTTCTTTTTCAAAATGCGCCTTCGGGGCATTGCGTCGCCGCCTGGTCGGTCGTTTACTTAGGTCGCAAGAAGAAAGTACTTACTTTATAATTAGTATTAGCACGAATTCAGAACTCGAGCGCAGTTTCGAGAAGAACATACCAATCTATGGAAACTATAATAATGAAATTTTGGAAGAGAGGAAATAATGAAGTGATACCAACTGTAGAATTATAATCATTCATGTACGGTTTATAAAATGATACATACCAAGCAAGGGAATTTTTATAAATATAAATTGTTTCACGGGTTCCTTTATATTTTTAGAAATCTTAATATGTAAAGCAGAAATGTTACGAAATGTGTTCCACCTCATTATGCCTAGCTAATCCAGATGATTGTGACTATTTTCAGAAAAAAAAATTAATAAATAAATATTTTTTTTTATAATACAGAATTTAAATTTCGGGCGAAACCGAGTAGTAAAGCTAGTAGCAGATAATTGCAAAGAAGTCATTGAATAGTTCTTGTAGTAAACACTGTAGGTACCAAAAATCAAATTTTTCAGGAGAGAGAACAAACTTGCTTGGCTTCAAATTATTTACAAAATTTCACTCGTTTTGATTGCTAAATGTGCTTAAGTATACAATAACTGAAAAGCATCACAAAATAGAAAACTTTGCGCATTAATATAGTCTAAATTCATGAAAAAAATAATTGTAGAGGTTACTGAACGTGCCATTCGTTTAAATTTGCAACAACTGTAAGTGCCAATCCTGTTTGTCCTTAGCTAATTGACTCTTACATTGTTTTCTACAGCAGTGGCGTCGGTCGCATCAGCGGCACCAT
The DNA here is from genome assembly GCF_050908995.1 of Andrena cerasifolii. NCBI lineage: Eukaryota > Metazoa > Arthropoda > Insecta > Hymenoptera > Andrenidae > Andrena > Andrena cerasifolii. The sequence goes on from NC_135129.1 coordinate 10,958,376, forward strand.
ATTTTAGCACTATTGGTCACTTATTTACAAAGGAAAACTGCATTAAAATTCTATACTATAGTATCACTATTGGCGCGTAGAACATTTTCTCCAAGGACTCTTCAATCATTCTCTGCGTTTGTTCGCGTTCAGTTGATCTTGCCATGTGTCTTTTATTGTTCGCGTCTTCAATGATTCGTATTCGTTTAATAGAAGGATGAAGGAAATAATTATCTGTTATTTGAATGGGGTAGTTGACCTCGCGTTTCACGCGATCGCCCACTAGGGATTACTGTGCGTCATTCGATTTTCTGGCCGTTTGAAGCGGTTTCACTTTAAACTGTCTAGTTGACACGAGTTGCCCGTATGTGCATCCTCGATCGACCAATATTACCCGCGCACGCCGATATTTATATGCTTGCAAATGGATCGGGTTTATGGTCACATTTATAGACATCGAGATGGGAGCAAGATAAACGGCACACGGGCTGCCATTTAATTTTCTTCTACTTTATTTCCATACCTTATGCACCACGGTTTAAAATTTCAAACGTAGCGTAGAAGTGGCATTGATGATGCAGCAGTAATAATTTCTGTTGACAGTAAAACTGACTTGGGGAATCTCTTCATTAACTAGACATATATTTAAAATTATAAATGGGTTTCTTATTCGTTATTGTTATTATTAAACGTCTTTATTACTCAGCGTAGCAGGTTACATCTACAGCCTATGCCGTCAGGTGTACATGCTTACGCGAAAGGCGAGGTGCAGCCGGTAGGCTGTTATTATACTGGGCCTTAATAATAAAAAACTAGACACCTCCATCTATAACAAAAAGAAAACAAACGAACCTAAATCTATAAAAAGTTATCCTCCGTTTTTTCGAATTCGAGACACAACAAAGTTGTAAAATACTATGCTTACAAGCTTGTAAAATATTCCTGTCGTAAAACAAAATATCAAGATCCCTTCCTACTCATTTAATAATCCACAAGATGCCTAAAGAAAAAAAAAGAATATCGCGGGCGTACATTATTCCTCAAGCAAGCGTCTAACACCCCAGAATCTACGCTTTCATAGAAACCAACACTCCATACCGACCCACACAGTCGAAGCCCAAAGACACTTGCAAAATCAACACAAAGATAAAAATGAACAACTGACTGTCGCGATTAAGCTCCGAGATATTTGCATCGTTCGCATAGAAGTCGAATCTCTTCCAGCCCCCGAAACAGCCGAGAAATTATTCTCGAGTAACGAGAGCATCCCTCCCCCCATTGATCGGTTCTTTCCCGCTTTTTTTTTTTGTCACGAGCTGGTAGAAAAATGCTGGCGACATAAATTGGAACGTTCCCCGTGCAATTTCAGCGTCGCGCGAGATTATCGGGCGTTCGTCGTAGTTGCTCGAGGAATTTTAACGTCTTTATAAAAGTCAAGAGGAAGAGGCGAACGCGTCGAAGAGCAGTTCTGCTTTCCACGAGGTCGGTCAGGCCCCTTTTCCATCGGAGGGGGGAAGGGGCTTAGGCACCGAGCCAGGTGAGGTAGTGTCCAGCCAGTATGCATTTAAATGAGCGCATTATCCGCGCATTACCCGGCGCTCGGATCATTTCGGCCGTAGGCCCGTGCGTGGATCTGATTCATGGGTCTCCGAGTCACCCCGAATGACGATATTCGAGGCATTGATCGCGAACGACTGTCCCCTTGCTTCGCTTCTTCCAGAGGATTCCATCGAGTCGTCGAGGAGGTCCTCTTTTTATTGTATCTAAATACCTTTGGCACAGGTCACTCGATTGTGCGGTGGAAATTTTTGCGAATGCGAATTATGTGATTGGCTGACGCGAGCAGGCGGGGTAGAGAAGGTTTTGGGTTGGAATGGGAAATCGTGGAGGTGTGAATCGGTCGTGGTTTGGATGGAGAAAGATGTATTAGTAAGTGGAGGATTGAGGTGTTATATGTAGAAGGTAGAATTGCAGTTGATATTGATATTGTTTTATTTGATATCACTTGACGCTCTTGTTGTTCTCTTATTATTGTAGTATGCATTAGCGATACTTATTGAATATTTGGGAATATTTTAATGTTCTATAAGGAAGTGTAAAATAATTTGACTAAATTATTCTCTCAATGTCTTTCATTTTATGATACCAGCCATTTGTTTTTCACACTTAAAAACTTCTTTTACACGTCTTTTCTTAAGGTGCATCGAATAAATTTACAATGTTTCTTACATTGATGGACCCTTCGTTAATATCTGACTCGCTAAACAGTGTTATTGCTTTCCGCGTGAGTTTCGCACAATATTTTCAACTTGTTTGTAAAGCTGTGGACACTTTGGCATACGAATTAGCTTCTTCCCCGTTGCCTCCATTATTTCTGTCACATTTTCTGTCAAATTGTCATTAATCACTCCCATGGCGGTGTATTTCAGCCTGGTCGTTTTGCACTCTCGTGACCTGGCCACGACACGCCCTGGGATACTTTTATTATTTCCTCTCGGCCCCCCGGGGTGTTCCATATCGTTACAATTCATTAGGAAACACGCTAGCTAGTATACACCAGCGTTCTATACTTTTCTTCTAATAGATTAGTTCTGTTGCATATAAACGTGATCCGTTCGGCGATACGTTGCACCGTGGCCCCTGGAAGAATGTGTTTCAACATTACCATCCTTCATGCTGGCGACCGTAATTGGCGATACACGCCTGGCAATTCAATATTTTTGCAGCTCACTCCAAAGAGGAACGTTTCTGCAGCTGTTGCTCCAAATGAAAACGAAGCAAATCAGCTGATCTCATCACGAGCATATAACAGTTTGCTGAGTTTAAATTTAGTTTCATTCACCCCATTACTGTGATTCCCAAACTGTGGGTCGCGAAGTGTTTTCTAGAGGGTTGCCACAGTTATTTTTATTTGGCGATTTTAAGCACTTATTTGTTTTAATTATTAAGCTAGAATTATATTTGGAAATACCTATTTTTAATATGCTTTCTTTCCGCAGGTTATACTTGAGTATTATAAAAGGGCATCGCGGTTCAAAAAATGTTGGGAAACAGCGCCTTATTAAATTAATCTTGAAACTCACGATTAGATGGATTCAATGAAGATACATGGTTCCCTTTCAAATTCTTCAATTCAAACAACCGCTTTATATATTCCGCAGTTCGAGGGGTAATCATATACAGAGTAATATCCTCAGGCTTAGAAGCTACATATTCGCCACGCATATTCATACAAAAGGTTCGAACGAATCGTTGGGAATTTCAGGCGATCGTAGATCTTCTCGATCAGGCTCATCGTTGCCCGCTATCTAAATTCTCATTCGCAGCTGGTTTGACGGGCAAAGTCGTTTTCGAGTGAACTTGGGCGATGTTTCACTCGATAAGTGAGATTTAACGTTCAACGCCTGCGGAACAATAAAAACTGGCCGGCGGAACGCGCCGAATGCATCGTTTTAACAGTATAATGGCCCATGGGTCGGTATTAAATTTACATGGGGAGGGAGGTGGGCGAGTCTTGCTCACCGTGCCCACGAACTTTTAATCGTGCGGAAACTATTCGATTAATAGGACGAGCCTGCAGCTTCGATAGCATACGATCGCGAGTATCGATTCCCCCGTGAGTTGTTTCGTTGTTTTTAAACCTCGAACAGGAATACACACACACACACATACTCTGTACTTCAATCTGTTAGGGATGCTTTATGAATTAAATTCAAGTTCATTCGAGCTGCTGTAGTCATCGTCAAAATATTGGTTGCATTATCCACAAATCCAGGTAGGATTTCACGTTGCACAATTGGCATAGCTTCAGGGTTGATAAAACGTCAAAAATATTGAGGATTGAATACCTGAACAGTCGTGTGATATTATTTCAATACTAATAAATAGGTACATAACAAATGATAATTTTTAATAGCGTACTTTGGAAATTTTATATCCTCGTAGAGTACCTACTTCGAAATAGAATAAGTTTGTGCTTGAGTTTTAGTAAAACGATCTCGATCGGTTTATGTGCGTAGATCCGCCTTTAAGAGTCGTGAATTTACTTCTTTTTGCACCCTGTGTTGCACGAGTATAAGGCTCATAGTACACACTCCCGTATGTGTACATATCCTGAGTATATACAAGATTTACAATATTCCATACATGACACGTTCATGCCAGAGTAACCGGGAAGGAAGTGTACAAATTGGAAGAGATTCGGGGTAAAGACTTTCCCTGTGTAAAATATGACGTTCAATATGTTGTCCATCACACACGTTGCTCCACGAAATTGGCTAGTTAATTCTGTATGCAACAGAATAGCGTGGTGTAGAGGGAACGCAAGGGAGGGCGAGTAGAAAGAAATGTATGCTTAAGAACAACTAAACTAGCAGCTGGCATGTAACTACAAAGTGTAATTCAAAGTTTTATAATATTTGCAACAGATTTGGATAAATACTGTGCCACTAACATCACGTTACACCTATTATTATTATCACAAAACAGAGTGTAGGATTCTAAAGATACACTGTTCACAGTAACTGAATCCGAAGTAAACATAAATTACTTACACTATTGAGAGAGGAATCTTCGTGATCATCTGTATAAATATTAACCCTTTATTTCATATATTTTAACACAGCTCTTACCTATATACAACTCAATATTTTATTTCATTCAATAATTCTAAGTTGTCTTATTCAGAAAACTAAATATAGTTTTCATCTTTCGATAAAGTACTTATTCTGTCCACTTAGGGACCGTCCGTATGAGTAATTTTGTCGATTTCTTACCCTCTCCCTCCCCCAGTATAAGAATTCGTAAAATTTCATATTCCAACGCCCTCCCTCCGCGTCCTTACGCAATATTTTTTACATCGCATCTTTTCAGTTATTACAATTCTTTTAAAGGTTTATATAATTCATTTACCTCGGTTTCGGGAAATTTAAATTAATAGTACTTTTCTGAAACATTAATGATGGAATTTGTATTTATTGAAAATTGGGTTAAAAAATATTACGTAAGATCGTACCTGACTCCCCCCCCCGTAAGCTATCGTAAGATATTCGCCCCCCCCCAAAGCCTTATGTAATTTAAGGACAATCCTTTACGTTAAGTAGGTACATTGCACTTTTTTCAGTTTCTGTAATTAAGGTGGTATTCTGCCGAATCCTCCAGGATCCACTGATAGTTCGCAGATGGAATACATAGTTGCGTTCCCGTGCGTGCAAAATTCAAGCTATGCTCGCGAACGCAGATCGGTACCACATGCATGTAAATGTGGCACGTGTGAATGTAGATGCCTGTCTCCTTGGCAAGATTAATCCCGTTTCGTGTTCCATGCTCACAAGATCGATTTGCTACACTGGGGTACGGTCTCGTGTATAAATTTTCGATCATGTCTGAGGGATTCCTTGGCTTTAGGGTACGTGGAAAGATCGAAGGGGGGATACCTATCGAATAAACTTAATAGACTAGTATTATACCATTAGCCACGTCCATTTTTCTTCTGACTCCTCCTCGATTGCTTTCTCTTTAATGCAGTGCGAAGAAAGGTACGTTGGTGATTGATAATTTTGTGTATAAATCACCCTTGGTGTAGAGGAACGATGGTAAAGGAATGTTGAATCGAGGGAACTTGCGAACAAAGGATGTATATGTATATTTTTTTAATTATAAACAAGTTAAATCCGCTTAGGTTTATTTAGCTACACAAATATGAATATGATTAATAAATTTTCCCATGTACATCGGACAACGTAGAAATTAAATGTGTAAATAAATGTATAATATCCGCAGTGATATTAAATCGCGGCGGTTAATTTTGTCGTAATTAATATTTGCACGCGTGCCTGTTTAATTTTTGAAATTGAGCGGATCTACGTTTCAGGGCATCAAAATGGTGTGTAGGATTTCGCGAGTCAAATAACCAGTTTCCTATCGTCTTTACTAACGTGAAGTGTTATCGTTTTGTTGCAGGAATGGAGGCGATCATGTCAGAATTCTTCGAGGACACCACAACTGCCTTTTACATCATACTGATCGTCTGGATCGCTGATCAATACGATGCTATTTGCTGTCACACACTTGTATCGAAGAGGCATTGGCTACGGTGAGTGAATTTTGACAAAAATTTTATTCTTTTGTTTATTCTTCCATTAAAGGATTCACTATTTCTCACATAACTACAGAAACATCTCAAAGTATATCGAATTCTCAGCAAATCAGTTTATTGCACATTTCAAAGCAAACTGCACAAAAATTCTTCCAAACTCTGAACTTCTCATAGAATAATTCCCATAGTAGTAATCTTATGCCATCCCAGGCTCACGGCGAGTTTCCTTACCTTAGAATTCTTAAATTTCACAATGTTTGGTGCTAATTAAAATCCTCGATCGTCCGTCTCGACCGATCAGGAAGCATAGGCGGTGGCATTTAAGGTTCTTACTCGCATCATCCGTGTAAAGGGAGCGCGGCAATTGCCGGCTCATTGGCGGAAGCCTAGAAGGGTCGTTAGCGCCGCGATTTTTAAACTGGGACAGGGATTATCGAAGGAGCATTTAATTAAAAAGGATTAAACTGCGCTAAGCAGTCAGTCAGTCGCAGTCCCGGGCACACCGGTGGCGCCCTGTCTTGTCTCTTTATTCCGATCCGTGTACGGCCAGCTAAAAACATGAAACGATCAAAGTATCTACCCTGTCGGAGGGCGAGTAGCCTTTGTTGGATGATGATGAAACGTCTTGCTCGTCTCGGCGGGAGTTACTTTGCGAAAGGGCCAACGGGAGTTTAATGTGGAACGCTTGCAAATTAAAAAAAAAATGATGGAAGAAAAAAGGGGGGGTGGGGTGGGGTGAATGGGAAGGGGAACCATTAATGCTTTTGCACGGAAATTACGCGCGTGGAAAGGCAAACAAAGTCTGGCAGGACATAATTCTTGATTGAATTACGTTCTGAAGGAATTCCCATTAAGTCTCTTCTTGAACGTGGCCCGTTCAAAGCCGCTATAGTCGGGCCATAGTCAATTGGCTAGTCAAGGCCGTCTCCCTGACTGCGAATTGCATCGAATAAGATTCGTACCTTTGCGCTATGCTAGCTTGCTCTCTGTGTTTGATAGACGCGAGGCATGTGTTTGCAGGCTTGTATAAAGAGATGGGGGATGAAACGATGATGATTGGTCTTGAATGGCTAGTTGAGTTTGGGTCGATTATAGATGCATGTCTGGGTAGCGAAGGACTAAATGGCGAGGGTAAAGTAGATATAGTATAATGTGATTTAAAGATATAATTTAAAGAATTAACGTAATCTGTGATAGTTTAGTAGACAATGTATTTAAGAGAAGATTTTCCGGGGAGGATTTATTCGAATTTCAGAGCATATGAATTATAGAGCAATTCAAATTATAGAATCGTTAGAGATATCTGCCTCTGTGTAATGCAGATTAGGAGTTTTGTTTTAAAGAAATTTTCCAAAATTATTCTACCGTTCCCGCGTACTATTTGCCAGTATCGTAATTGTATTGCATTTCACTGAATGTTGATCCGGTGACGTCAGAAATCCCAGCCTTTGTCCCTATAATCACGCGATTACGGCGGAATTTGTCTTCGTTAATAGACGTCGCAACACAATCAAGGTCGCATACGTACCTTCTGCAATTATTGGTGTTTATTGATTGCCGTGGAACGCGCAGATCGCGAGGGCGGTATGTGCCAGAGAAATCTTAATTGAACACTGCGGTCTACGTGTGTAATAAGCTTACCTGGTCCTGTATTTCCTCTGTTTATGCTTGGACACCTGTCATTAATTCCTTTTTGGCGTCGTAGTGAGAGGATTTGTGGATGATACGCGGGCGGTTGGTAGAATGAAGGAACGTTGACCGAGCAGGTGGTATGAGAAAATAATACTTTTTCAATCAAACATGTGGAGCACTGTTGGCAGAACAGGAAAAAAATTAGAACATCTGGGGGGTGGTGACAAATCAGGTGGCTTGAAGAAACACTAGTTCTTCGTGATGATACTGATAATAGTTTACTGCAAACTAAGTTCTGCGTTCTGATTCCACGTCCTAACTCTCATCTCCTCTATACTTTTAAATGACTCCATTCTAAAACCCTCTAGCTTAGACTCTAAACAGTTATTATCTCTTATTTACAGTTCACTTATAATTCTAACTTCTCAGAATCTTCCTTCCCTTGCAACCTCTATTCCAATCTCTTCTGTTAGATCCCCATTCCCACAAAACGCATGGTCCATTCACCCTGCCCAAAGATTTCTTGCTCCCACAAATACAGAGGGCGAGTCATCACTTCTGGAACAAAACTTGAACAAAAATTCACGCGCCACATTCTAGCCTTCGAACTAAACACCATCACACCGTTCTCTCTTCGAATCACACGATTCCTGTACCACCCCTGATCCTTGAAACCCAAGAAAAATACTAAGCTGCTACTGTGCAAAAACCTACGACTCACCGATGGATGTGAATTGTTTCTGCGCCACTGCGAACGTGGCCGATTCAACTTGTGTACCGCAAACGTCGGCTGGCCATTCGTCGTTGCGGACGGTTGTGTGCACGGTTGTCAAAGAGGAGATCAGGATGAAACCCTCGCCCGTAATAGGGATCGAGTTTTACGCTCGATGTGGCCCGCGACAGAGAGCTATACGGCAATTTCCTTAGACGGGCGAAGGTGTAGATCGAGACATTAGAGGCATTAGGCGGCGATTAAACAAAATTGTCGCCGGTGATCGGGCGTGTTTGAACAGCCCCGCTGACAAAAGCGCACGAACAGTCGAGGAGATTGCTCGCGGCTACTGACCTATAACAGTTTAAAGCGGAGCGTTTTAAATTGCCGTGTAACATCGGCAAACAGATCGAACCTGCCGGAGTTTCGGACGTCCTCGAACGCCACGAGGGGGAATCGATTTCCGCCCTTTTGGCCGCTCAGGGCTGAAACAAGTAGCCAGTAGTACGAGTCTGCGATGTGTCAGACACGATTTCAATTCATGCTGCATGCAATTTCTCTGGCCAGCTGCGGGCGAAATAAGCTAATGGAGGTTCTAAACGTTGTTACGCTATGTTTGCTAAGAGTTCCATGGAACAATTTTGAAAATTAAGCTGACTCTTCGATTTCTTTCGCCCCTCTCTCTTCCATCGATGTTCTGCAGGTGTGGGGGGCAAGAAATATCCGTTATCTAATATCTTCCGTATTAATTGAGAATTTTTTAAATACCTGTATCTTGTTGCGCACGATCGCTTTTAGTCCTCGTAATTGGACGTTAAGGTAGATATCCATTCTCCACCTCGATCCCGTCGAAGCCAGGCAAGAGGAATATCATAGATCCCTACAGCTTCGCTGCCCGCGGAGCACGGAAAGGACAGTTTCCTCGAGGCAGGTCGCCAGGTTAGGGAGCATTAGAACAACCGTCGTTGGGCAACAATTAAACAGATCCGACGCTGGTAATAGCTCCGCAGTATCGCCTCGGAGTATCTGAATTACGCGCTGCGACCGTGTCGAATCTGTGTCGGCAGCTGCGCTGCTTCCTCGGGATTCGACTCTAATCGGACGAGCGGAACGCATTCGGGAAACGACAATCGTCTCCTTCCCCAGCCTCGTTGAAATTAGTTTCTTCAAGGTGCAAGAAGACTATTCTGTTCGACCTCCTTTCCAAGATGAAGCTGCTCCGCCCTAGTCGCAGCTTGGATCGGCCACTGTCACGCGAACGAAATAGATTCAACGAGCAGGAATTCTCCGGTTTAAAATGAATCCTCTGCGAACGAATTACCGCTGCCTCCGAACGCGCATTTTTCTCCGTGCACGTAATCGACGAATTAAATTCTGCGATTACTACGCGGTAATGGCGAGCATGCCTCGTCAAAGGGACAACGCGTAATCGAAGGTTCTCTGTTAGTCGCGCGGAACGTTTTCGGATGGAAGCCATTTCGGGCGGAACCTAAGCGCGGCTCAATTTACTGCTTTACGATCTTTGGTTCTTGGGGGGTGGTTCTGGTTGCCTGACTTTGGGTTACGGCTGGTATGCAGCTACCACCGAACACCGCCCGCTGACTGTTTCAACGGGTCATCCGATTTTAATTAGAAGCTCGACTTCCGCTTGCACGCGGTTTATCCGATCCTTCGTATTTAGTCCCTGTCCTCCTATCGCCCGTAATCCAAAGCCCCTTTATGGAGGGACAGAGATCGAAACGGGGCGGGCGAATAACGCGGGGAGCATAACGTATAATCGATAGGGGAACACGGGCGTGTTATTTACTTTAAGAGTAAACATATTCCGGTACTCTAATTTACGAGTGTTTCCAAGGGAAGAAGTGGAACGGTTAACTGTACCGCGAGAATTGTAAAGAAGGGTTGTAGACGCTCGTTTAGTTACGCACAGGGGTTAGGGAATATGGAATTTAGGAGGGTGAACGTTGGAAAATTGATTTGCAGGAGTTTTGTGGAGTTTGAAAGTGTTTCCGCGTCGGTGGCCAGTTGTGAGTATAATTCCCGCGAAAGTTTGCAGAGATAGGGTTGAATGTTTTCGTATAATAAAATAGATCTGCTTTTATAGCGCTTCAATTTTGAGCACAGTGAAACGTTTGTGTATTTAAACGTAACGACGCGACATTTCACAGCGAGGCTCGACTTTGATTTCAGAATTGCTTTGAGCGATACGTGTCGCTGGGGAATTTACATATCAGTCTGATTCTCTGCCTCGCGCGCCTCGTCGTGGATCAGAACGGAAACTCTGAAAGCAAGATCATAGCGGTAGCTTTCCCGTCCGTTCACACGCGGGCGGTCCTATACGATACACAAGAATAGACATTGCCAGAAGGCAAGTGGTACTGAGAAGTTCAATGATTGCCAGGCCCGATATCCGTTCCGCGCGAAGTTACCTGTTTTCGCGTATTGTTTCTCGCCCTTTTTACGCGCAAGGAGATGCAGACTCCAGTATCCTCTCCTTCCTTCCCTTATTCTCAATTTTCGCTCGCGGAAAGGCTGCCTACACGGTGTCTCCAGCATCGAAACAATAATTCCCACTTAACCGCCACGAAACTCTGATCTTTTAATTTCCCGACAATTCCTTTCGAAACATTTGTTCGTTTCGTACAGAGATGGGCAACATTTTTGTGTAAAGTTAACGTTACGCTTGAAGTTAAAGTTGAAAAATTGTATTCGAAGCCGAAGTTGAAACGCTCGACGAATAACAAAATTAACTTTATTCATCGAGTAATGTAGAGTTAATGTAACTTTTATTTTTTACGTAGTTAATGCCCAATTCTATTTTCATATACTTGCATTTACTCCTCCCCCGATATAGATATTAAATTCATGGAAGCTCCTAGCGATAGTTTCATTCTCTCTGAATTCCTCCCAATTTCCCCTCGCTAAGCCCAAAATCTACATTTCTACTAATTATCCCGCTCCATTCGTCAGAAGCTTAACCCCATCGTGGGATGTAATTTTCAAACACAAAAAGAACGATTCGCTGAGACGAAAATAACACCCGCTTCAACGAGCCCTTCGCATTTCCGCCGGCGAATATGATAATTAGCCCCTCCGTATTCTTGTAATACCATCCACGGTATAACGATTGCGTTCGCATTCGTCGTTCGACGCTGAACGTCAAACAACACGGAAACAACTAACGTTCTGGTACACACGGGGGCGCAGGACGTTCGATTTAGCGGCGCTTAAAGCAGCCGCGCGGAGGGAGGGGGCTGGCCTGTGCTTTGAACACGCGGTACGTCGTTGGGTCGTCATAAAAAAGTAATCCGCGATGCGATTTTATTTCTTTTAAAGACCCGAGGATAAACGCAATCAAGCAATTGGTTTCACAGGCTCCGGTTGAAACCTCAACCCAGCGGTAAGAGTTTCATCCATTTGTTCAACGGTTTAAAAGGGTCGCTGCTCGCCCGGCCGGGCCGCTTGTGTGCGGGCCCGCGTGTGTTGTCGAAAACAATTAGAAAAGTGCTTTGTTGAAGCGTTTCGGGGGCGCGCTGCCGGATAATATCGATTCGATGCGCCCGATTCTTCGTCGGCGAAAGGAGCGTTTCGTTTCAACGACGCAACGGTTCCCGCCGATTCTCGCGACTATAGGTACCGAAGATATCCCGGAAATCCCTTTTGTCTTTCCAGACGCAGGACGAAGTTGGAGAGGGTGGCAAAGGGTATTTAAGGGTTGCAACGGTCGACTTGACGATCGGAGACCTTTCTTCCGCGGGGTCTTCAACTCTTGCAGTAGAATTTGTAAGTTTAGAGATACTGCTGCAAACGTGGTAGTGAAAAATTAAGAGTATGTTGAGCATAGTGTCAAGAGCAACTTCCTCATATTTATTTTTTAAATTTAAAACAGCCTCTAAAGAAATGAAAATTTAAATAGGCGAGAGAAGACTCGAAGTACCTGGTAGGGTGAAGATACCTGCTCATTCCCACGATTTTCAGAAGCGGAAAGAATTGTTCTATAAAGTGGGCGAGATGGATGACATAAAACATTTACCATACTCGTCGCATCGATGGTGCCATTAAAATTAACACAGCGTTTCGCGACTAATTATCTTGTAATTTGCCCGCGTATGTGCGCCGTCCCTCGCGCGCGCATTTCTCGCGTGGGGCGCGTAAACCGGGCGGAATAAATAATTCGAGGAACGGAGAGGCCGGTATAAATTTTGCGTAATTAAGAATGAGCGTATTTTTAATTTCACTCGGCCGGAATATTTCATTCTTTTCCCGCGGCACCTCCGCCCGTGCTTCCGGTATTATTTTTCGCCGCGGCGAATCTCTTAATCATTCTTCCCGCTTGTTTTTACGCCCGGCGGAAATGTGTTTTTACGCTTATCAAATAAGACGCCGCGATAAAAAATCATTACGTTGTGATTTTACGCCGGCGAATATTAAATTTCGGTTCCCGGTTGGAACGACCGAATTCACGCCGGGCGTTTAGAAACTTTCCGGGAAGGTCGGGAAAACGCGCGGGCTCCGCGCCCGAACCCTGCGAGCGGCGCCGTCGTTAAACCTTCTTCCCCGGATGACTCCAGGAGTAATTACAATAGAGTAGCCCGGCGACTGGTTTGTGGAACTCGTTAGTTATCGGCGTGTTTGAAAGGCTGCATAGAAATCGTGTGCTCGGTTAGGCGATACAGCGACGGATGAGAATGATTGATTCGAGGGTGTGGGTGGTTTCGCGTTACTGACCTTTAAGTGAATTATCAACGTCGACGACACGGTAGCCCAGCCTAGGGGTTGTAAATATTTGAAGTATTCGCCGCTTAAACGAATTACCGAAATTATGTCGTACCCTCGTTGTCGAGCCTAATGCCACTTCTTTCTTTCGTAAACACGCCTGTCAAGAAGACTTAATTGCATTTCAAACCTTATTTTTCTAATGGAATAACGCGAGCGAGGCGGAATTTCTCGGAGACTCTGATTTCGAAACGTTAATCTAAATCACTGTCGAACTCGAATCCATTCTCGAAGAGATCCCCGGAGGGTTGCACAGATGCTAACGTAAAAATGCATTCGAACTAGAATATTATTGAAAGAAACAGCCTCGACATCTTCCAGCTACGAATGACCACAAGATCAAGCTTCTTCGGTTTATAAAAGCTTCATCGCCGTAGGTTGATGTCGCCCTTTTCCTGGAATTAGGATGTGTCTAGCCAGTGGACAGCAGCAGAGTGGCCCAGAAAGAGAAAGAGGATAGAGCTGGGATGTGATCTCGAAGAAAGCTAGGACGGATTCCAGTTGGACGATAGGTGACAGTGTTAGGTGGCCAGCATCGAGGGGTGTGCACTTTACTTTCGATCCGTAACGTGGGTCTGGATCCTCGATGGTTCGTAGATAACGCACGTTCAGACCCATTTCAGCCTAGAAGGGCTGTCTCTTCCTTCCACGTTCTGCTTGGCTGACTTATCCAGGACTCGCGTGCACGTACACATTCCCTCCTCCGCCCGGCTGGATTCGTGCAAACAGTGGGCATCGGGACGGTTAATTGCGTGATGCAATAATATCCTATTTTCATCTCGCTGCTTCAGTCTACCCAGCGGTTTTTAACGAGCAGTAAGGCCTGCGTCACGCTGCCAGGATTTGCTGAACCGAAGATTTACCGCTCCAGGTAGACTTTTAATGGTGAAGGACTTTAGGACCTGAGAACTGGGTCAGTGCTCGGTAGCATTTCTTCTCGCGGTTCTTCTTTTAAGAAGCACGAACACGTCGATTCATTTGACGTCCCTTAGGGTATTAATATCGAACTGGAACGGTAGATTCTGCTGGAATTATGCGTGAAAGTTGGAGCTACTGGGGTGTCATTTGAAATGTTTTCTTCGCGTTCCTCTTTGGTACAGATGATTCTGGAATATTCTCTGTTAGACGAGGATTTTGTAATTTGTCGTATAATTCGCGCACGAATTTTATTCCTCTCTGTTTTATCGCGAATTATCTCCTGGACCCAGTGTATCGGAAATTGTACGAAATTTCGAAGGGAATTCAGTGATACGCCCATGAGGTAGTGACTTTCTTGGTAATACGTCGAACTATTCGAGGATGCTGTGATTAGGACCCAGCAACTTGATACAATTCCGTCGCGCACAAGCGACGAAGATTTTCCAAAAAGTTGCCCGCTTCCACGGTGGCTGCGCGCAATTTTCTTAGCTGCAGTTCATATTTGGAGACAGTATGGCGGTAAATTTCGACTTTGCGCTGCTGTAATTTCGTTACACCTGCTACAGTTTGCGTAACAGCGTTATTAATGTTACCGAAAGTTGCCCGAGAAGAATCTTAAACTGCTCTCCGTATTTCAGCGGGGCGGGGCGTGCCAGCTTGGTGGGAATTTTCAAAGCGTTCTTAGGCGTACAATAATGGGATAACAATTTTGATTTTATTCGACACGATTTCGTTAGTCGCAGGTGGAACGAGGTTCTTATCTTTCTGAGCTTCGAGCCAATAATTAATACGGTTTCCCTGAAAACGTAGCATTTATTTATTCAGTGGGTACTTTTGGCACACCTTGTACATAACAAGTTTCACTTACAAACAGTAGCCGCGTACTCTTCTTTTACATAAAAGTCTCTCTCATTCTCTGTACACAATAACGATGGCAGCGACACCAGATTTTTTAATACAGTTGTCGATATATTCAAGTTCCTATTAATCTAAGCAACGTTTCCATCACTCGCATTGCAATCCACTAAACTCATTTGAAAAGACACAGAGGATCTATCAAGCCATACAGTAACTCTCCAAGTAGAAAGACACCGTGCATGGTCAGACATGCCTACCAGTTTCATCCACAGCCTCCACAGGCTCTAAAGCATCGAATCACACATTCGCGACACAATCACTGCCCTCAACAATCAACAGCCAACGCATATATGTATCCAAAATTTACAACCCCATCTCCAATTCCCTCTAAAGCAATCCCCAACCCCCCTCACTAAACAGCTTCACTCACCCAGCAGACTTATTAAAACGCGCAATTTCCATTACCTAATACCGCGATCAGTCAATCATGCCATCGCTTGTACATCGCCCAATCCCCGCCGCCCCCGCGGATCCACCCGGAAGCCTCTCCGAAGCGACGCATCTCCAAAATTTCGATCGCGCTGGCCCACGGCATTCCGCCCGCTGCCGTATTTACATTTCACCCGGGCGACGAATTAACCGTGGACGGGAACGAACGGCGTCGTTCTCCGGCAGGAGGTTGCCGCGTCGACGACGACGTCGACGGCGACGCCGGTAATGCCGTCGCCGCCACGTGTCGCCCTGTCTCTCTGCGAGTGGCGCGTCGAGTGCTTACAATCAGCTGGGCTTGTCCGCAAATAACACCGGGCGGGGGCCGGCGGGGAGGGAGGGCGGATGATTATGATTGAATAAGGCCCGTAATTGAGGCTATTGAGCAATTATATAAATAACAAGCGGACAGCAGCGGGCCACACCGATGCACACGCTCCTGCCCACGTACACGGGGGCCCATAAACGCATACCACTAGTGTCGGCTCGACTGCCTGGGGTGTTATTTCAGCATGATGGGTGGTGGAGAGCGGCGCAGGGAAGGGCGGAGGGGGAGTGGGTCGTTCCAGGGGGCGGGCGGTGGTTGCTCTCTGTCCTCCTCTGGCCGTGCCGTGTCGAGAGCGGCGGCGGGGAGCCCGGTGGAAAATTACAGTGCAAACATAACCTGCACCTACGTACAGGCGGTCGCGTCTGTGTGCGCCATTAGGTGGAGCCGATGATCTCGAATTGCCTTCGTTTCACCTCTCCGTCCCTCGCGCGGCTCTACTTTTTTCAATCGTCCTCCGTTTGCTGGGTGTCCTTGGGCCGCTGCGAGGATCGAGGAGGTTGCGGATTTTAGGGATGACGGAGAGGGATCGACGTGGGAGGAAAAAGGTGGGCTGTTGGCACGAGTTGCTGGACGGTGGTTAGGGGGTGCGCTAAAGGCGGAGGGGTGCTCGGCGCCAAGCAGCGCTCTCGCAGAGGCCCGCGCGGATTGTGCAGAGAGGATGAGCATAATGGGGGTGTTCGCAAGTATCTGATAACGGTAAAACAATTTAATCCCACGCAGAACCTGGCACGCACTCGTAAAACATGTAAAGCATCCCAATACATCGACGACTTCTCCTCCACACCCCTGTTGGTACTCGTTGCCCCGAGTGTCTCGTCCAAACACGTGCCCCCGCGATCATCAACCCCTCGAACATATTTATCCCGCGATCCAGTGAGCGTAGCAGTCCGGTTTATTAAATCGACGCCGACGAGCCACGCTGAACGAGCCTCTCTGTTATTCGGCCAAACGGAAAAGCCCCGACAAGCAAGAAGAGGCTATAATTACTTTCCGCCGTCCCTCCCCCAAACCCCCACCACCGATCGTGTTTACCTCCTGGAGGTGGATTTCGAAAGGAAATAGCGAAACTTGGAGCTCGATACACAGGGAATTGGCGTTTTAATCAGGGTGTCGCGTTCGTCTCGGGTATCTCGGACAGAAGGTGGAGAGGGGGTTGGAAGTGGGGTACGGAGGGGGTTGATACGGGATGCATGGAGGCGAAGGGGCGTCAGACAGGCGCCAGCGGAACGGTGCTCTGGCACCGACGCTGACGGAACGAAGAGCTGACTTCATTTTCCACGGATCGCCCTTTCGCATTCCGCCTATATACGATCGGTCAACGCTTTTGTCCTCGCGACAGGGTGCCAAAACTCCCTCAACAGGGGGTTCCTTTTACCTCTGCCCGTATGGATTTACGCGTCTTACCCCGCTACGAAGATCGATAGCCGTGGATATGAAACCGATATCGGCTCTGTACCTGGACAGGATTCCAAGGGCCATGCTGCCATTAGGAAGCGACCGTCCCTTGTTTAGGCTTTCTTTGTATTTCTGGTTATTTAGCTGGCGGAGGTAGTTTGAATGCGTGTTGTTATTTTATATGTGCCTGGCTTCTTTCGACGAATCTTGTCTCTGTGACCATTATTTCGGCTGGTATTTCTTTTTGGAGGTGTAAGAGTTAAAGTTGGGGTAAAATTGGCAGTGAAAGGTGCGCGAGTTCCTTGGACTGACGGTAATGGAAGCTTTGGCGTTGAAATGTATGTGGACACCATTTGGAAATTCATCTTTTGATACGTGCTGGTCTTGGTAGAGAATGCTGCCTCGAAACGTAAAATTATTTCTGTTTCTTTCAAAATTATTTGTGTAAAGGGTGCTTGTGCATACAGTAAAAATCTCGACGTAGCATCTGCCCCCTTATCTAACGGAGCAGTTGACAGTTTTAATCGAATTCAATTTTTATTTGTTGCGTAATCTGAATTATTCAGAGCTGGGAAAGTGAGAATTATGCAAAGATAGTCGATATGGTGGTGTTCACCCTCTCGAAACCAAACGGTAGGCATCGTTATTTACCACAGGGGACACATGATTAATCGTAAACAGTGGATGGGAAATTAGTCCTCCCTAAGATAATTAGCCAACATAATTAATTGTCTTGACTACCGGCTGCACAGTTCGGAATACTAAACAGTGACTGTCAGTTGGCTCCAGAAAAATGCTTCTTTCGTAGCGGAGAAGAATAATCACTCTACTGTTATTTTTAAACTGTTAAGGAAAATTCCTCAAACTATTCGAAGATACCAGTAAAACTCAAAAATTCTCTCAGTTTATTGTCGAGACTGTCTAAGCGACCTATAAAGAATCTTGTAAGAAGTATTCAGGGCTGATAGCAATATTTCACGTTATCCTTACACATGAATTTATTAAAAAAAATCGTGCATAACACAAGTATTCTTTCAGAGGTATAAATTTCCTGGTAGAAAAGAAAAGAAAATCACGCTGGAAAATGAATACGTAATTACTCATACGCGGTGGTTGGATCTCGATTGAAATTACTAATTGCAACAGGTAAATCGTTCGTGAAATTTAATTACCATGTAATACAATACCATGAAAACTTCTTCCCAGAATCGAAGGATCAGTATTGTTCTGAATTTAGAGTAATTCATTCAGCGTAGAATTTTAATTGTCGCATATTTACAGTGACGGTGAAAAGATAGGCTAAACCTCATTTTTTTTATACGTGTGCTTAACAAACTTAAGATTACAGCTGGACTATTCTGGACAACCCCTTAACATATACGCCATAAATTTTAAGGTTTAATTCTTTCTAATGAAACTGTCTTATTCCTTTGACCCTTTACAATTTAAACTTTCCTTTGACCACTAGATACTATAAGACCACCAATATTCTCCTGCTAATTAGTTAAAGGAATATCGAATCAACTGTTTGCCGCGAAACATCCACTGCCACCAATTCTACTCATCTCGCAATTAAATTCATTTTGAGGCATTAAGAAACGCGTTGAAATGTCCGGATTCATCTTCCTTGCTAATGACTTGAACTCTGTCGAACGTTGCTTTTTGTCGTAACCCGCTTACAACGAGCGTCCCGTGCCTTTAAATTCGAGCATTTATATTTCATTCGCGTCCGAGCACTTCTTTTTCTCAGAACGCTCGTGGAAGATGATTTTTTTTTTCCTGCGAAAAGGCAGAGGAACGTCGACTCTGGCGGACGAATGGGAGAGTGGAGGTGCTTTAATCCCTTTCGAGTTTCTTGGAGGCGACTGATCGCATTTCGATGTGGCGACAGCTTCGAACGATAGGGTGTTTGTTCGTTGACGAGTCGCATTTGTGTTTTGGCTTCTGCTCGGACCGCAAGGCGAAGGAACATCAATCTTCTGGCTTGACGGATTCGGCACTTAGCGAGCTGTCTGAAGCTTCCGCTGTAATAAATTGACCATACTCTGCACGTGTAGCTTTGTCGTCGATTTCGATTTTAATAAGATCCACTTTGGATCGTCTTATTGGCAAGCGGTTCGTGATATGGATTTTTGGAGTGGCGTCTGGTAGATGAAGTACGAAAGTCAGTTGCAGTGGATTTGTATTTAGACAGTGAGGGTCTATTGGCAAAGAACTGCTGCTTGGATATTTTTCGGACGAAATTCTAATTCTGCTTCGTCGCGGTTGTGTGTAAACAGATGTATTTAAGTATTTTCTTGTTTTATTTGAATTTCGAGTTGTTCAAATCTATACAGCAATCTCAGTTCAGTTTCATTCTAATCCACTTTGGATTCTTAGTACTTCAAAGTCTTTCCAGTTGTTTCACTTCGAATTACTGGTACTTCGGTTCCACTTGAAATTACTACTACCTTAATCGCACTTCAATCTTTTACTGCTTCAGCCCCACTTCAAAATTTTAATAGTTATTCCACTTCAAACTACCACCAGCTTAATTGCCCTTCGAATTTGTACTACTTCAGTTCCACTTCAAGCCTATCCGAGTCTACTTCCACTTCAACCCCATGCCTTCACTCAGTCCCATTTTAAGGCCCTCGTTGGAAGTAAGTTATCCTTCGCACTCCATCTGCGGTGCTAATTTTTACACAACACCCAGCCGTTGTACGACAAAACACGCGAATCGTTACCGATCCAGTCGAACGACAGAGAGCTCGAGGCATCGGTATCGAAGACCAGAGTGACTCCTCGAAGCAGCATGGTCCCAGTCTGTTCTGAAAGCAGCCAGCATGGAGGAAATTGTACCGACTGAAATGCGCGTGTTTCTTTCTTCTCCTTTTTTCTTCGCTGCCTCCCAGTTAACGATGCCGAGGAAATTGAATTTTCCGAAGCGTATCAGAATCCACGCCCGGCAGCGGACAAAATTCCAGCGACATAAAAAAATGAATATTGTCGTCTTAAGGAAGGGAATGCGTTAAGGGTAGTTGCGCGAAGGGATGTCCGTGCCCGGCTACTGCGGAGATACGCTTATAACATTAACGGATAATGAGAATTAACGGGGACGATAGCGATCTGCACGCCCAACCAGATATTTTCTTTGTGTTATCGAGGCAGCGGGGTTGCCTCGAAATGAATACAGATCTGCAGTGTTTAACTCGGGATGAGGATCAGAAACGAGAAAGCATAGGGCGCGTTACCGAGCTGAAAAATGGGGGAGAGAAATTGTCATTCGTTTCTTCCCAGCTTCCCTGCTTCTGTCATTTAAATTTCCGATCGAGCGCGAGTCAGTACGACGTTGGAAACTATTGTGTATTCGCGTAAGCGAATCGTTGCGTAACTGGGGAGGAGTAATTCCTTGTGAAAAGTTGCTAGAAATATATATTGCTGGACATTATTTTTTACCGATCGGTTACGCGAAAAGTTAAACGAAATTCGTGTAGATAGAGTATCGTCTGATACACAGCTGGCATTGCTTTAAATTATTAATTATTAGTTAGAAGAAGACGACGTATTGTTTCAAATTGAAGCATTAGTAAACAAGTGACTATTCGAAGCGACAAAGATTATCCTTAAAAAAGTGCGTCGCTATAAATTAGCCCTCGTTCTAAGTCTTCTAAAGTTGTATGCAAATTTCGAGTATTCAATTTGTTTTCTTTTTCTTATTTATTTCTTGCACGATTTTTAAGAAAATTGTGCATGCCTTTTCTTGGGCATTTATTTTTCAATTAATGTATATCTACGTAATCATATATTTGGCAAAAAATAACTTTACATCGTTAAATACAGACAATTGAAGAGTCCTGATAGAAAACACTGTAAGTGCGAAGATTAAAAGAAAAAAGAATTTTGTCAGAAAATGTTCTGCGTGCCACTGGTAATTCTATAGTATAGAATTAGATGTTTTGCATTCACAGTGTTTTCTACAAGGACTCTCCAATCGTCTATTCACAATTGAACAAAGGTATTCACCTTGAAAATTACTAAAATCAATAATTTCCCTTCTCTTTTCGTAACGAATCACAAAAAAGTCTCCGTAACCATTCGCTATTTCTATCCGAAGAATCCCCCCGAAATTCACCCGACCTGACTAAAGCACTTGGTGACTTTCCAGCTTCCCCCGCATTCCTCATTTACCAATCCTCGAGGAAGCGCGGCCCGTCGGCGCCGAATATTTGACACAGTAATTTTATCACTCTCGAAAGTTGCGCGCGCCCGTGGCCGCTGTAGTTGTGAAGCACCCTCGACAGCTCCGCGGCCCTTTAAAGTGCCTTTCGCCACTTTTCTGAAAACCTTTAACCGCCCTCAACTCTTTGCCGCGGGCAAGTTTCAATGAGATATCTCGCCCGGCTGGAAATGTCGATCGGGTCCACTCTCCGCCCGTTCCCTCTGTCACCGTTCGACGAGCACACGACCGCCCGAAAAAAAAAATGTTAAATATCTAGGCGTATTAATAAAATCGCGGGCGCCGCCGTGAATCGCAAATATCGAGCAGCACGGCGACAGAATACACGGGTAACGAATTAACATCGCGATATCGTGAAATATACCGGCTCTGCGCAGCCAGTTTTATTTCATCCCCGTTGCCGCTGACGCGAGATCGTTTGCAGGGGGATTAAGACGATTACTGTGTAATTTCGTAATATTCGGGTAATATCGTGCGCGTTTCTGTAGATTTACACGGGCCGGCTCGCTCTGTATCCAGGAGCCGTCATTAAAACGTGTAAAATAGAACGGGCAACGCGGCGGATACGTCCTTAAAATCGTGGAACATTGACGGACGGGACGGCCGGGGGGTTCGGGCGCGATTGACGTGAAATTTTATGTGATTTTGCAGAGGGTGGGGTTGCCTTTTTAACCTTTAATAAATCGAAATAGGCGGGGCATGTTTGGCTGATAAATATCTCGTTTAATCGGTCGGCTTCGGCTCCTGAACGGAGCAGTCGGCGGGGCGGATATTGCAACGTGCACGCATATTTAATTCCGTTGCGTCATTAAAAGCTTGGAAACGTAAGTTTGGAAAGGCTGGCCGGGCGAGTTTTATGACATCGTCAAAATGAAATTCCTGTTTATACCGTGGCATGCGTAATTCGAAATGACGGGTATGCCGCCGTGGGAGAGGGCTATAAATGTTCATCGCGGGTCAGATACGTCTTCGAGTGTCTGCAAGACGTTCTACGTCTGCGGGGAGGAGTGGTAATAATAGTAGTAACTCTGATCTCTTGTCTTTTAACGGAAGTAACTTTTTGCAGAGCACTGATCGGCGGAAAGTTTAAATGACACCTACATTATTTATGTTCCATAAGATCAAGGCTTTCCTACGAATGGATTAGTGATTCTTATTAAGTTTGAAAAGGGAACTTGATTCTGCACTTCGGACTTATTTTTCACGACGGAACATCTCGCATTTCTTTTTCAAAGCTCGAATAATTTTCCGTATCTAGCTTCCACTGGGAAGCAGGTTAATAGCATTTAAACGGACATTAAATTTTCAGAAATTTGCTACTGGGACAGCATCGAAATTACCTTCGAACTTGTCGCAATCTCTTTTCCCCTCTCGCATCGGGATGAAAGCCCGTCGCGCGTCGCTGGTACATTGTATTTTTGATATTCCGCTTTTGATATCGCGCGCACGCCGTGCTTAATGTTTGAACTGGTGCGCTGTATATTTGTATAGAATATTCGCGGTATATAGCGCAAGGATTCATTAAATTAAAAATCGCGCGTGGCCAAACAACGAGAAAACAAACCGACAGGGAATACAATACGCTCGCGCAAACAAACTGTAAATCTACCACAGAGAGAAGTCTCGGGATGTTTGTGTTGTCGCTCGTGATCCATCTCTGATCATCTCGTATACACTTTTGCCCGGCTTTATTTCACGCGTGTAATGGAAATAGAATCGCGGCCGTGACGCGGCGCGCGGAATATAAAAGTTCACGTCCACGGAACAGTCTATTATACGCCACTGTGCGAGATGCTGCGTTACGAAATGAAATTAAGCGAGAGAATTCGGCGCGCTGGCCGGGGTAGCGGAGAGATGCTCCCCTGTTTGTCGAGTTCGGCATGCGAGCTTGAGATGGCACAGTAAACTTTGCTGTCGGTACAGGAAAATATCGCGTATTTTGCTAATAATTCTTGCCGTAACGCGAAGTGCAGCGAGAGGGTTCGCGTTCTCACGTTTGGGGTTGAATAGTGGTATGTAATGTGAACGTGAACTAGGTAGTTACGTGTTTTTCTTTAAACGAACTCGAGACTTGAGTGAATGTGAGTTTGAGTTGAATTAAGCTCGTATATCGACAGCTAGGTTCTTCATTTTTTGTTTTATGCGCGTAGTTGCATAATTGCAGAAGGTGTCCCTAATTAAGGAGAGTGTGGAATGTTATAGGAGATATGTAGGAAATGAAATTTAGTTTGCATTAATCGTGACTAAAGCGAAGATGAAAGTACATCCGCGTTCTAATAAATAGCCTTTTCGAGTGACACGTTTATTCATCGTATTCCATCTTCGTGAATGGTATCAGTTTACGATACTTTATTGTATTGTACGAAATGATATTCGCTGATGTGTGGCCTTTACCAGTATCAGGAAAGAATTTCGTATAGAGTTGGACATTATCTGGATGAAACATGGTTTAATACGTAATAATAAAAATTATTTCTTATCGTCATTATCGTCCTTAAGTTTTATTCGTTATTCGAAATTTTTATTTAGACAAACCTTTTGGTCCAACCCTGATTTCGTTTATTGAATTAATCCGTGAAATAACTAATTCTAGATTCTATCCAACTCAAATGTATCCCTCAGATCTGGGACCACAGAATAACCTCTCTCGCGTGGACGATCAAAGACCCAAGCACAAAATCATCCCCCTAAACTCTTTCGACTGTGCACGATATCTTGTGCGATCAAAAGCCCCCATTAAAATAAAAAAAGGGTCAAAATGCAACCCTCCATCGGAGGTACTGAAAAGAAGACATCCATCAGGCACCGTGCAAACACAAAATCGTCCCTGAAATCCTCGAATAATCGACTCAACTCCAAACCAAACTCCACACACCCCTCCAAAACAAACTCTTTCCACCCCCCACTTTCGACCCCGCAAGATATCTTATACGACCAAAAGCATCCACGCGATAAAAAAAAGAGACAATAACCCTGTCCACCTAGGGGAACGAAAAGAAGACATCCCATCAGACGTACACAGTATAATCGCAAAAGCGTCCTGCAAATCTACCATGGCGGGATTCCGTGACGTTTCGTCGCCCGGCGATTCGTCCTCTCATCATCTCGTTCATATTTTTATCACGTCTATTTCCACCCACCCTTTCCGCCCGGTATCCCGCGTAACTCTGTGTCCGTGTAGCCAGGCCTCTCCCACACCTCCTCCCCGTTCGGACCCCGTGAACCCACCGGTGGAGCCCGGTGGCATCGGATCGCGTTTCCGTTGCGCGGGCGTACGCGCGCGCCCATATAGATACTCATTTGTGTACCTGAAATTCCGGCAAATCCTCGGGAATCTGGTTCGCTGCACAAAAGGCACGCAACGACGTATTCGCTCGATCGCAGAACAAACGTTCGCCACCCCCGTCGGGGGTTCATGCACGGACAATTTCATTACCTGTATCGGGGCGCTTGGTGATGCTGCTGGCCCCCGGTGGTCGTGATGGCGGAAAGAGGATAGCGGAGGGTTGGGACGGGGTGGGGGCGGCGAGAGCATCGTTTGTATATGGTTTCGGGGTGTGTGCACGCGTCTGCGGGTATGTGTGCGCGCGTGTGGGGAGGGCGGTTCGACCAGAGGGCTCGGTTGGCGAGCGCGGTGGCGTGTGCAGGCGAAACTACACTATTAAATGGTGTCCTGACGGGCGCCAGTTAGGTGCACCGGGGTATGGCCCATTCTCGTCGTGTCACTCCGAATCTATTTGCATAGTAATGGCGCCGTGCTCCCCTGCCCACCCCGCCGCCACGTCGCCTCCTTCTACTGCCACCTCCTGACCGGCCTTTAACGTTTAAATACCGATACGGAAGCCTCAGCGTCCAAAGGAAGACTCTTCCTTGCTCGATTGCGATCCTAGTCGGATGGTCTCTGGATCAATCACTGGGAGTGGGATAGCCTTCGTTGGGATACTCGCTGGTGCGATTGCAACGGGGGTGGCGGGGGCAGTGTTTCAATTTACCTGTCCCTGATTATTTGGCATTAGCTGCTCCTTCGCGGAAACTCGCGGAGGATAAGTACCTATGTTTGTTTGATTGGTGGTGTAGGAAGATTCTCGTTCCTTGATGCGTGGATCCATGATGCATCCATGATTGCACCCACGATGAATGTTAAATTATATGTGCAACTTACGAGGAAACGTATCGAGCCACACAAATATTTGACACGTATTTTTAGTTATCAGGGGGGTGAGAACAGCCCCTCGATTCGTTAAAAAACTCACTGTTTAAAAATAAATTTGTTCTACGCGTAATAGTTCTCGAGATTTTACAGAAAACACGTTTCGACCCCCAACTTTGAGGCTGTTTGGCCCATTCAACGTGACAACAAGAAATATTTGTCAAATATCTGCCACTGTTCTGCAAATCTGCAGAGTTTCATCAAAATCAGAGTGTGCCTGTTCGACGTGTTCCCTTGTTACTATTATAACTTGAAGGAGATGATGATTTCAAGATCACAGCCCATTCTGGGGCGCTCATTCTAACTATAAATTAAAATCCCCTGAATTGAATGTGCAATCAAACTATCCGCTGTTAGATCTGTTGCCTGTGGGGAGCAAGCCGACTGGAAAGGGGGAAGATAAAAAGTCGTGCTCGAGTCTTGTTGAAGAGACACTCGAATTATCTGCGTAATAGGATCACCCCACTTACGTATTCGCCAGTTTATCGGGAGCGTACGTCTCCTGCGAGCCGGATAATAGTTGGGTGAAATTCTGCCCAAGTCTAGAGGAGCGTGGTAATAATATCAGGAGAGCCCGGCTGTTATTGCGAGCATCCGGTAAGATTCCGTCGAAAGCGATTACCAAAGATAATGTATACAGAGACGGGAGAGATATTGAGTTGTTGGTAATTGCTCTGATACATTGATACAGTCCTTTAATGACGGCATTCGGGTCGCGAATGCCTCGAGTTACGCGAGCAGAGTTCCCGTTCGGTATTGAAATTTAGCTCCGTCGCGCAGGAATTCAGGCTGCTCCGTGGCAACCAAAAGGTGCGCGACGGAATTTTATCGTCCACCTGGGGAACAGTCTTTTCCAACATCGACGGCTGCTACGAGCCGCTGCAAAGCTTCGCTGGGGATCATTATTATCAGCGCTCTCACAGCTCCGTCTTCCACGGCGCCGTTCGAAAAGCGTGGCTGTTTAGAGCGGAGCCAGATCGACGAGCTTATATAAATTCGTCGTAAATGTTGCTCCTCGCGATAATTAGGGCGGCATTGTGCGCCGATGCCGGTTCCACCCCCGGTCAGGGGAGGATCGGGGGTCGCGCTGCAGCCTCGGCTGAGAAACGAGCCGCTCAATCCCTCCAATTATTGGTCATAATCCTAATTATCTCGTTCACCTTTGACTCCCCATGCGAAAATCTGCGACGTTACGGCGCGCGCCCGGATATCCATGGAGATGTATATCCGCGAGACGGCGCTCGCGATAATTAGGAGCCTGCTTGGAAAGCGTAAAACGATTACGACACGACGACGACGTCGTAGACGGGCGACGAGGACGCTGCGTGGGGAGGGGGGTGGATAGGGTTACGAGGGGATGTCTGCTGCTTTCCATTAGAAGAATAATAAACTATCCGCCGATACCTAGCGCTTGCTAGGGAACAGACGAAACTCTATCCCCGCAAGTCTGTGAATCGTCGGCGGGAGGGTTGCCGGTGCTCGGTCAAGAACGGGTGGGTAACAGAAAACTGCCGTAATGGAGGTTAATTACGAAGGGGTGATTGCGGAGAGGGAAGATCGGTGGAAGTAAAGAGAGCATTGAACGTTTCTCCTTCGTCCCTCCTTCCCGCCTCTTCCCTATTTCGCTCTCTCTTTTTCAATCTCACCCCCGCCCTCGCGACCCTCCCCTTCCCTCTTTTCGCACTTCTCGCCGTCGTTCCGTGGCTCCGCGGAAGGCGAAGCCTCGCCTCGGTTGCCAGGGCGCCGTCACACCCAGAGGGGTCGAAGCTTCCTTCAATTATAAGAATCCGCTTGTCCTCTGCCCTTTAATTCTCACGGCATTTTTGCACGCGCTTTTAGAACCGAGTGCCGTGTACAGCACGGGGATCTCGATGTTCTTGCGGGGGGGAGCACGTTGTACTCGCTTTAAGGAATCCCGCGGTGTATTATCCGGGAGTCTAGTGGTAATTATACCTACGTGTTCGAAATGGGGTGGATGTAATGAGCTCGACAGACACGTGAAGCTAGTATCAAAGTGGCACAGGGAGTATTAACCGTTCGCGCTGCAACTTACTGGGTCGGTGATCGGATGCGAAACTTCTAGAAACATAGAAATTTTAGGAAATTCGAGCTCTTGCAGTTTTACAGGGTTCGTTGATATCGGTACGTAGCTTGAGAGGCATACTTGCAGAGGGTTAAAAAGTCAGACAAATCTTCGCAGAATTTTCGGTAGAATAGCGGCAATTATTTATCACGGTCGCCACGTTTCTCCGGATCGGGAACCGACAAATAACGATACATCGATGGAGGAAGTCGAGGAAGATTTGTTCCACTAATTCCGTCCTGTTCTCTCCTATCAGCGACTGTGAACCGTTATCGAGGCGGAGCCAAGGTGCACGGCACGATTTCACGTCTTGAACGCGATCATGCGTTAGTCCTCATAATTGGTAACGTTCAGCCCTCCCACTCTTTCTCGAATCTCTCACGGCTCTCTGGCTGCCGGCAAGTTTCTCTCGCCCTTTCCACCTCCTCGCCACCGTCGTCCTCTGAACCTTAACACCCAGGAGGTTCGAGCGCGAAGGATATGCAGGATACCAGGAAAGTGGTGTTACCATGGAACCGGATCGCTGCGCCGTATCATCGATAAAATCCTTGTTACTTTCCCAGATTTCGCGCTTAACCGAAGCGCCTGGCTGATTCGTCATTTGGTATCCATTTATAGCGCGCTAATGATGGTCGTTCTTGTCGCGTCTCTGCTCAGACGGGACTCGAAGAAAAATAAGAACGAGACACCTTGCGCGCTGGAGCGATTAAATCGGGACCATTTTGCACGATCCAGTTCTCCCTGGATGAAGTAAAACGCGGACCTCGCCATCTTCGAGCGAAAGATTCTGATTACAGATGATATGGAACCTAATTGCTGTCAGATGCGATGCGAATCAATTACAGCGTTCCATATTTCTTTACATATCACCCGGTCATCAAGTAATAATATTATAACGATATAATAATGGAAAACGCTTGTCTGAAATTACGAAGGGTTTATAATGCTGAGGGTCGCGTGCAGTAGAACCGAGATCTTTACATGCCTACGTAACTAAATACTGTATAGTTTTAAGATTCAATTCTTTCCAATGAAACTATCAAATTTGCGTGATAATTTAAATGGTGTCTTACCACTGCTGTTTATAAATACGATAGGGAGGATGATAATGGCGCGGGAGGCGTTGCGGTGGTGTGGATTGCCTTTTTCGCGCTCGTGTGTCGCAGATTTAAAACGCATCACGGAGAACGAACTGGCCGTCAGGGTAAACATTCTTAGTGGCCTTTTTCTCCTCCCCACCTTTCCCCCCCGTTTTTCTCCCCGTCTGTGTTTGAATTTCCGACGGAGCGAGGTCTGCGAGCGAAGCCAGGCGTCGGTGAGCGTCGAGGTGGAAACGGATGATCTCTGCAAGTTAATTTGTAACTTGAGCATTCCGTCAGGGGGATTGGGGTGGTTTCTGGAAGTGGCTGACAGGGTGGAAGCAGGGTACACGGTACCTTGGGGTTGTTTGTTGCGCTAATGTCTAATTAGTGGAGTGGTATCGTGTCGCAACGAAAGCCGTTGTCGGCTGTCTGTTTCTCTGCATCTGCCGTCGCTAAAATGGCTTGCTTTGCAAATTCTGCCGTGGCATGCGCGACGCTTCTCTTCTTTTTACCTTGGGAGATGTTGCTTCGAGCGGGGAACGATAATCAATTAACAACGGCGAACTCCTGATGCCTCTTTGTCCGCTCCTTCGCAGAGCCTCTGCTTTTTGTGGGAACGCAGGATTAATTATGAACTCACTTTTACTAGTTGTCTTTCGAGAATATATACAGTATTTCGCTGTTTCTTTCTTTTTTTAAATAGAAAATTTATATCTGTGGGGAGGTTCGCTTTGTAAAAGTTTTCGTTAATTTGAATTTCACATACACCTTTTGGTATAATGCGTCAGTATTTATCTTACGTAATTTTGAAGGAACGCTTTAAATAGATGGGCGATCTGAGAATAACGAAAAGAAGGGGTTGAAGTTTAGAAGAAAAATGGGCCGATGTCGCTAGGGCGTTACATCGATTTTATATATCGCAATTCGAGTTCTACAAGTGCAACGTAATGCACCGTGCACGTCATTCCATATACCACCTGGCGATCAACATTTTTCAACGCGTTTGGGAAAGTGGACGCCCCAAGGAAACGTGTTTGCATCAGCAGGGAAAATTACTTATTCTGTAAAATTCAAAGAAAGTCGTTAGACCACCCTACTACTTAAATGCACTCTATATTACAAGTTTTGATTCAAATGAATCTTGATCTCAGTATCACATTTTGTATTACATACAAAGTCACGTTTTTTCCACTATTACAGTTCTCTAAAAGTTACGTTGCTGCATCATATCCACAAATATACTTTCCCACCTGTTATCTAATACTCTGTGAGATAAAATTAGAAACTTCCTTCATCTTGTATTAAATGAATCAGATCACCATAGTACCATTTTTCATTTTACATAAAAAGCTGAGCTCTCGCAGCGTAAAGGCAGAGTGTTTGGTTACCTGTAACAGAAAACATCTCGCGGCGTTTCACGTGGAACACCCTGTACATGCTAGGACCATCAAAGTGTCGACGTGCGTCGACTTTAAAAGCGGGACGCGCTAAATTCGCTCAGATGTTCGGAAGTATTTACAATCGTTTAAGAGGACATGGAAACTCGCCCAATTGAGACCATTGGCGGTTTGCACGAGCGGTTTGCCAATGGCTGGCGATCTCTTAAACTCTAATTCAGCCACACGTGGCCACTGCAAAGTGCCCACTACGCGGTACCCACAAAAACGCGTTTATCGCTCCACCGCCATCGTCTCAGGGAAATAAGCAATTTCACCTTGGTTCAACCGTGTCCAAATCGACCTGCGAAACATTGTAAATGCTGGAGCAGTTTCTCTGTGTGTATATTCCCATAAAATTCGCTCTGAATTGTTCCAAAGTAACTCGACCCCCGAGCATCATCGTTTTTGTATAGAGTCCCACCGAATCCTTTATCCCTCGTTACTTAATGTTGTGTCGTTGATGAATCGTGCATAAAATTTTCCATCGTGGAATTCTGCAGGATTTGACCATGTCAGGGAGCAATGTCAACTAAATCTCACTGTAGTAGAAACAACTATACAACATATCACATTCAGTTCCTTTGGTTTGTGTATCCAACTCTTTCCAGCAGATCTTTTCTAAAAACAGTCTTCTTACCCTATTATGTAAACAAGTACTACTTCCTTTATTCTTCTCTTTTAATTCTGCCCCTCGATTACTTAACTTCTTACATAAAATTTAAACACACCACCCAGTGCCACGAAAACTAAAGCTAACCACACGATATCTTAAGCGCGAAGTAGCTCGTTCCAGTTTTTTTTCCCGTTGAAAAATAATCGCTAGCTGGAATTATCGTATCCGAATCAGTCCCAAGCCCGCCCCCACGCGGGGGAGGTCTATGACCAGCGGAATGGACGCGTGACCGCAAAGTTTCTCGACGGGCCGCGATGAAATATTAACGACACATCCCCCGTTATCGGATCATCGTATCATCGGTCTTCCCGAATCTGCTTTGCGACCGTCACGAGTTCGTAAATGCGTAAGGGATCGCTCCCCGTTCCCAGCCAATCAATATGGCTCCTCTGGGACGGTTGATTACCATCTCGTACATTTTAGAGAAAGTTTTGAGTTCCCTGCGACTCGATTGCACGATCGCCCGCCGGTTCCCGATGTCCATTCCGACCTGATCAATTTTAATGCCGCTTTAAAGGCCGCGAAGTTCGTGCCACCCAGCGTGTATCTTCAGCGACGAGTAATTAGTCCCTCGATGGCTGGGAGTTCGCGTTTGACGAAGTATTCGCCAGCTGGGATTGATAACGGTGTCGTTAATCGGCCGGTTCGAACTTAATTTCCATTCACAATGGAATCACTTCAGTGTTGAGTACAGGAAAATCAACGACGTCGCTAAAAATCTGATTCGCAGGCGACGCGCGTCAAATGTTTCAGCCCTCGACTTCGATTCAGGTGATTTCATAATTTACTACCCTTAAACACTGCGCGGCCAAGAAAATTTTGTGGAAAATTTAAAAAATCGAGTGTACACTCAGCTCGCTCGATTCTGGCTGCTCTAACATATTTTCACCCACTTGACATATTTTGTATTCGTTTAGAGAACTCTTCTGTAATAATTATGCGCGGTCCATGGTTTGGTTTTGCTTTAAGCATATTCAGGAAAAAATTTGAATTAGAGGTACTCGAGTGTTGGATGGCTTTACGATTCGTCGTACCAGCGACATCAAACAGTCAGTGTGACGAGCATCCGCGACTGTTCGCACGCTCTGGTCCACTGGGCGTCTTATTCGTCGTTTGAGATTCTTCTCACGCGCCACTTTCGCGGAACAAATAAGTAGCACGTGTGAATCAACATTCCAGGAGGCTACTTTGGATCTCATCTCCAAGTCTAAGAAATAATCCGTCTATTCGCCGGCGAGATTATTGCATTCGTGCATTTGCGGCCGAGACGTAAGCCATGGAACTGGATTGGTATTCCACTTTCTCCACTTTCCAGCCTCCACAATGGCACGGCGGAATTATACATTCGGTGTAAATCGAAGCGAAACTTTCGCTGCTACTTCACCATTCGAGAACCTTTATTCCGTTCCTAAGACACGCTTTCGAAAGTTTCCAAAGTATTTAAAAATTTAAAAGTTTAAAAATTTGAGAAAAAATGGGAAGCGGTGTGTGTTTGCTAGAAAATGTATAGTCGTCAAAGTGCTGAGGTAAAATTTGGCGCGCAATTCCTTTCGACGAGTCGAAATTTAAAGATGGTTCGACTGTTCAGGGAGGATAACCCAGTTGAATAAGTATTGCACTCGATGTCGTGGTATTTTTTCGACGTCCAGACCCATAATGTAGCCCCCAACACCGTAGACTACGGTAATCCTGCAGATTCTCGCGGAACAATCAACAATTTTCGCGTTCTAGCCTGTATTATTGCACCGTGGACCTTGTATATAACTGGCATAATGGAGTGGGCCGCATTAAAGCGAGGATAAACCTGCCACCTGCACAATAACAGGTACTAGCCTCGGAAGACTTCTCTCTGCGTCTACTTTTCGTCATCTTTCTCCTTTTCGAGCACCCCGAGCTAGCCTACACGTGGTGTCGCATGATTAACGATCCCTGCTGGCGCGTTACTGGCCAGACGCGCTCGAAGATCGTTCTATCACGCTCAACGGATTTTCGTGGGGCCAGTGTGTACGTTCTCATGATTGCACCTTCGAATTACTATCTATAGCAAGCCGTGCAATCGCGGTGGATCGTAATGCCAGTTTCGCGGAATATAAAACAAGATTGTAGATGGGGAATAAGATATCGTGCCCTCCTAAACGCAGCTATGCACCCTCAATTGCACGTGCTTTTAAACGAAACCGCATGCTTTCCCACCCTCGTGCGGATCGATTCACCCCGATCCCCCGAATAAAAGCACCGGCGAAAGGTGTTGGAGAAATGACCACCTCGCCTGGATATTTCAGGCTTCTTAACCAGACGTACGCTTTACTCGAGGAGGTGCTCTATGGTTAAACAGATCAGGGGTTGAATCGCCCGGCGGTAGACAGTGGGGAGCAATGTTGCGTGCCTGGGACGGGTCACGGCGTGAGATATTCTGTAAATACATTATCCAGATTTGCTATCCGTCTGAACGTCGAAAAATCTGCGGGTATCCGAGGAGCTTTGCCACGTGGCGGGGATCCCACGACGTATCGGTGCTCTCGTCCCGCTCTCTATTCTCCAATTTCCCCAGCCCGCTGACGCGATCTCCTTTTCCCACCGTTACTTCCGTAAACTCTCTTACGTATTTATCCACGGCCATTTCGGCGCCCGATCCCCGCGTGTTTGCGCCGATATTATTTCATTTTCCGCTAGTCCGGTGCCACCCTCGCAGACGTTCCGGGCGCAAACTTCCCTATCGGGTCGCATGGGGCGTGTAACCTTATTTGCTGGTGCACGGCCCGAGCCGGCTACGTTATCCTGTCTGGATGGAAGTTATTTCTGCGGGGCTCCGCGCCTTTCGCCCTCTGCCTCTTGTCCAGGGCGTAGACTCCGTAGCCGGTCTATGTTCGTCTTCGGCGTTCTAAGCTTCCACGCAGCAACTCAATATACATTCTGTGAAAAAAGTACCGGGAATTGGTCAATGAAACACAAAATATGTATTATTCGTCGAAATTTATTGTATCGCCTTCAAAGTAGGCCCCTTTCGAAATAATACACTTATGCCAACGAAGAACCCAATCATCGAAACATTTTTTCAACGCATTTTTTCGAATCAACTTCAGTACTCGCCGCGAATTCTCTTTTATGCCATCTATCGACTGAAAACGGGTGCCTCGAAGTGGTAATTTCAGTTTTGGAAAAAGAAAAAAGTCGGCCGGAGCGATATCAGGGGAATACGGTGGTTGCTCGGTAAGATTTCTTGAGTTTTTGGCCAGAAATTCGTTCGCGATAATAGCCTTGCGAGATGGTGCGTTATCGTGGTGCAAAATCCATGAGTTTTCTTTCCACAAATCTGGTCTTTTTCGACGAATTTGCTCTCTCAAACGCCGCATAACGCTCAGATAATATTCTTTATTTACCGTCTAACCTTGTGGCAAGAATTCCGAGTGCACAACACTGCGGTAATAAAAAAAAAAACTGTCAACATCACCTTCGCTTTTGATCGACTTTGACGTGCTTTTTTCGGTTTCGGCTCAATTGGAAGGCGCCATTCCGAAGCTTGTTGACTGGTTTGCACGTCGAACTCGCAAACCCATGTCTCATCACCAATTACAATGCGTTTTATGAATGTGGGGTAGGAATTGACTCGATCTAACGTGTCTTCAGCGACCTTAACGCGATTGAGTTTTTGCAGAAAATTCAGGCCTTTCGGCACTAGTCGAGCGGCAACGCGTTTCATGCCGAAACAATCGTTTAAAATGGTACGAATTGATTCGCGAGACACAGGAATTTCGGTGGCTATCTCTCTCAGACTTAAACGACGATTTCCAGCCACCGTTTCCTTTACTTTAGCGGTGTAAAGTTCATTCGATTCGACCCGATTCCCCGTAAACGTTCCGCGCGGGAGAGATTTTTGAAGGGCGTCCATCAGTCCGCTGGCAGGATTCTCTGGCCGTCGTCGTTGTCTCGCTCGACCCGGTCGCGCCGATATATTTTCCCAGCACTCGGGCCACCCTGTGAACAGGACACGTCACCACCTCGAGGACACCCCGGTCCTCCAGCGACGTTTCCAGATATATCCCCGGCATCGGCCATATCCGTTCGGTCACGCTGCGTCCCCCTGTAGTTATATAGGCGATATCACATCCTCGCGCGTGTGTGACCACCCCTCCTCTCCCCCGGTTGCACACGTACGCGCGTGTCCTGGCCGGGGCGGAGGAGGTATAGGTAGACCAGGCAGGAGTTTCGTTTCATCCTACTTGTTGGCCAGGGGGCCCTTGGAGTGGCCGGAGTAAAGGACTTCTCCTTTTCTATCAGCCTCCCCTGTCTTGCTCCCCCGGCGACGGATGGAGCGAGAAGAGGATTGTTTGCACTCTCCTACCCTGTTCGTCCGGTGCCCCTTCTCCCTGGAACCACTCTCCTTTCTCTGTTCCTCGGATCCTTGGCTCGGTCTTGGCCCGTCCACGCCCCACGGGATCCCGCCACCCCGTCGACCGAACCTCAGATTGCTTTTATACCGTGGATTGATTGACAATATACTTACGTTAGTCGAGTGGACCGTACAGTTATGGAGACGGCTACAGCCCCCCTCCGGCCCTCCCTGTCGCCCCTCTTCTTTGCTCCTCCGTACACCTTCTTCCGTCGTCCTCCTTCGGCTCCCTTATTCCTCTTCCGCCTCTTCTCGCGGCCCTTGCGTCCACCTAATGCGATCCTCTTTCCTGTATCGGGCACACCGCCGCTGGATATCCACCTTCTCTCTGTTTTCCTTCTCCCTTGGCTTCTTTTTTTTTCTCCTTTCCTTCGCTCCTACTAAGTGGACCATTTTCTGGTAATATACCGGGGTCCGGGAGGGAGGCCACGGTGGGGAAGGAATGGGAGTGTACTTTCGGATGTATCGGCTCTGCGGGTGGAACTGCCGGTCCTTTTAACTGTCCCACGTTGCGCAACTTCCAGCTTCTGTTTATCTGGAAGTTCGTTCGCTCCTTGCGCCTTGGATTGTGCCGGAATTGATTAGTCTTTCGGGAGAATCCACCCCTCCGAGCAGAGAATTTTCGTGGGTACCTTGCTAGGTTTCGGAGCAGTGTTTGGTATCTTTATTTAAATGATCTGTTGAGGAGAATTCTATGTTACTGTTCTGTGGATTCTTCCCGCAAATACTTCCACTTGCGCGTTGCGTAGAATTTATTGCACAGCCTACAAATTATATTAAACTTCTTGGGAATGTCGTAGGTGTTTGGTTCTCGAATTTTTCATGCAATTATTGTATAATTTTCAACGAGAATAAGGCGCGATACATATCTGCCTGTATTTTATAAACTACGTACGAATTGAATGCTGTCCTCGAAGGAGGCGGACGAAAGACAAAGTATCCCCTGGCGAATCCATTTCCTGTGATCTGGTGTGCACAAGGACCCCTATATTGCATCGTAAATCTGCCCAACAGGGGAACGATGAACTGCAAATTACAAATTAGGTCCTCTACCTTTGCTACGATTCCCTCGCCATTTATCCTTGCAAAAAATGACTAGCAGCTGCTAATACGACTTCTCCTCTTGACAGCGCCTGCACTTGATTCCAAGATTAACATAAAATCTACTCAAGCACTACGTCGCGCTTAATTTCCCCTGAAACACTGATCCATTATAATATCCTCCCGTGCCCAACAAAGCTAATCGATTGCCAAGCAATCGGCTTGCCATTATCCTGTAATCGAGCCCGGATCGGTTACGTTTGCCTCGCGGAACGTTTCCAGGGAGGCAGCAGAAGTTTGAAACTTGTAAAAATCTTGCTCGAAGTCCGAAAGTATCCGTGGCGAATCGAGAGGAGGGGGCAGCGCTATTCAGTGAATTCAGAATGCGTTTGGAGAGTCTCCCGGTCCCTTCTTTACCTTTTCCATTCTCGGGAAAGACCTATGAATCGTCGTCGGATGGTTGCGGTTCCCTGAGCGTGGGACACTTTAGAGGCTATGTCTGCGGAATACGTAACTCGGGATTTTGAACGTGCATTCTTTCTCATCCTTCTTCCCGCCCCGGCTCTATCCCCCTATCTTTATGCCTTCCCGTCACCTTTTTTCCGCGCTTACGTTAAAATCGAATTATCCTGTTATGCAAACGCTGAATTTATCGCCCGCTGCTTCGAACTCTTCCGCGTCTGACCACAGCGCGACCGCTTCTACTAGCTGCCACACTCCATTCGTAATTTCCAGCCTTTCCTTTTTATATCTTTTTATATCTACGCGATTTCAGTGGACCGCGCTGTGTTCATTATGTGTTTCCTCGAAAAAAATATAAAAATTACCTGCTCAGGTTTCACACACCTGGCACCTCGAAATACGAAATTAAAAATATTCTGCGCCAGTAATACGATCGCTATATGATACACATTTTTTTAGGTAAAAAATGCTGATTTCAAATTTGAACCACGGCAGTCGTAAAATTTGATCGTGTTTCAAAACACAAGCCGAGTGGAAAAGCGTATTTTTTTTTTGTGTATCGGATTTCTGTACCGTAAGGATACATAATTCTACAAATATCTATTGCATCAGTCTCGAATTTACGTACCACGCAGAATTATCAGAGCAATATAATTTGGCCAAGATAGTGAGCCCCCCTTTTTTGCAATAATATTTGCCCAGTACTAATAATAAGATAGGTATGGATGATAGTGTTTATTCGAGCGAGGGAATAAATATTTCTCCTACTGTATGTTGACGTTTATATTGTTTAATCCCCGCCTGGTAGGGTGCGATGAGTGTTGATGGGACGTGTTTCTTTTACGCGGGCGAGAAGTTGTAAAGGATAGATTTATTACAGGGAAGTTGGCTAAACTATCTTTGGTCTGATCAAAGCTCGTTCCGATCTACTAGATGCTAGGGTAACTCGTATACTACACCGAAAACGGAATAGACCGGACGCCTAAACTGCATTTTACGACCGACAGCGTCGTAAAACGTAATGCAGAACGCTTTTGGGCCGTTTCTCCTCGTACATAAATTCGCGCCGTGTAAGATTTCGGGCGTGTTGCGCGTATCAGGGTGGAATCGTTCATGGGGAATGAACGTCGTTGCGATTCAAGCGGCGATTGTGAGCGTATTCCCAGCCTCCACCGGCTTTTATTTATCGCCAGCGGAAAGAAACTTTCTTTTTCAGCGATACCAATAATATTGAAGCTATCGTTACGACGAATAGTTGATTTGAATTACAACAGCATACAGTGGATAAGGAGAATTATTAGCACCCATAGATTTCTTCGGGATCAAGCTGTTTAATACTTTTCTCTCATATTTAATATCGCGATACAATCATTGAATATTAATATCACAATCCTGGTTGATGAATTTGATTGTACACCGAGGCATGAATAAATTACTGGTTAAAACATTCTGAATTTCAATTTTCAACCGTTTCCCCTTGATGCGTTTGATTGTGGATCACCCTTCGTGGAAAAATGGGAGCTGTCGGTGAATACACCGAACGTTGTTTTTCATTGTTTGTATATACAAATGGTCACGGATATTGATTCATTTGCTAACATGGAATCGCGAGGTTATTCAATCACACGGAGGCAGACAGGTTTTACAATTGAGATACACATTTTTTGAGTCAGTCATTGAATATCGCAAAGCTGTCGCACAGCTGTAGAAACTCGTTTCTTTCCCAGAAATAAATCCCGAACTGTCGAAGCTATTGAAAACTTGATAAGCCGCGTGAATTTCTCTCGCGGTACGTTTGGAACACGCGCGCTCACATGGTCGCTATCTTACGTGCCCGTTAATGGGGCCAATTACCTCCCACATCGAGGATTTTCGCCCTGCATTGGCCGTTCCCCTAGCATATTGCGGGCCACGGGATTAATAATAGCCCCCGCTTAAAATGAATACGTTTAATATTCATACGGAACGTCAAATATAATTATACAGCACGCTTACGTTTAATATGTAAAATCAGTTACTTCGGAATGAAATTCATCATAAAGTTTTCATTACCACACGCGCCGAAGGCGCAGCGATAATCGTTGGAACATGTAATAAACATGCACCGCAATATTTCACCGCGTTACTTGGTGGGGAATAAATTATAAGCATTATGCAAGAGAGGGTTAATGAAGATTCCGCGGTGAAAATTCGCCCCGTGGATGCGAGTGCCTCTTCCGCCGGATTTAATAGAGAATCTGTTGCCCGTGTCCCCGCGCCACAAGCAAGTTAAATGAAAGAAAGTTTCGCCGTATACTTTGGGAAAATTAGTCACCTTGCTTATCGAGGGGATACACCGTTACCCATTTCGCCCCTCGCCGGGCACCCCCTCCCCCCCCCGGCCGCCCTTTCCTCGCTCGAGGGGGTGGTGTTGCAGTCTGAACTCCGCCCTGATCCGCAAATATTGGCAACCCCGTAACAGCTACTCGTAAAAATCACTTGATTACAACCTCTCCCTTATCACCTCGAGGGTCCCCATAAGATGAGGCTGAAAGTAAAAAAAGTCATCTTACGACTTTTTTATGTTCATTGAGTGGAACGCCGAATCCCGAGGCGAGCGAAGCGAGTGCACAGCCTTTCTTCCATTTTTTTCTCAAGTTTCACGGTTCGAGGCTGCGGTTTTGTCATTTCTTCATACATCCGTCTCAATTGTTTCATAGGAACATCGATCGAATGGTGAATATGAAAAATAGGAGCTAGAATCCGAGCGTTTGCTATTCTTTTATTTTACTCAGTTTTTGATATTGCGTTCTAAGCAGATCTGTCATTTTGGGGATTGACAATCTGTAAATTTTCTGATGTGATATTTTTTCAAATACTCACAGTGTGTCTTCTTTGGAGTTCCAGTTGTTGGTTGAGGGTCGATTCAGTGAACGAATCTGTTTAACAAATACATTTCGTTTCTGTTTATGGGTCGGAATTGTGGGGTGCAAAGAAATTAGGGATCTCTTAACAGCTCGCAGCGACGATTACGAAAATCTTTATTCATTGAACAAGGCGGTGCAAGCCACCGTGGACAGGTGATTAAATTAGAAGGAGATTAAGAGATAAAGTGTTGCCGCGTTTTATTCGCCATAAAGCGGCCGTGGATTAATTCTTGCCGCCGATGGGAGGAAGTCTCGCGATGCTGCGAGACGCGAGATCGGAAAGTTTCCATTGGTTTCAGGAACTATTCCGTAAATGCAGTGGGCAGCCAGGTATTTTTAACGACTCGCCGGCATACCAGCAAACTGGAACAAACAGGAGATTTGAAAGCGCCATTATAACTTTTCTTTTCTTGCACACACTTGTGAATGAATTATCATCTCCCTCTGCTCTGTGATAAATTAAAACCCTGGGTTCAGTGTAACTGAGATTCGTTGCACTGATATATTGTTATGGCCTTGCAGATGTCAGCAACATAAATTATTTTCAACAATTCGAGTAGGTTGTTTTGGGTGTTCCCCTCCAAATCAGAGCATTAAATAAGCTCCAATCTTTTTCCAAATTCAGTTGCACAGCGCCATTTCCAAAATCACCTTAAGCATCTATCCGATTTACTTAGTGGTAACTATTATTCGATGGTTTAGGTTTCTGTTTCTGCGTCACTTATACTTTCGAGCTTTCGGCCAGTTATCAATCAGCGAGTTATTTTGCATGATTTAAGAGCTGCGCCCTGCGAAACCGCGAAAAATCACGAGTATAATTTTTCAGTCACACTAATACCGTGCC
Source organism: Andrena cerasifolii (assembly GCF_050908995.1). Taxonomy (NCBI): domain Eukaryota; kingdom Metazoa; phylum Arthropoda; class Insecta; order Hymenoptera; family Andrenidae; genus Andrena; species Andrena cerasifolii. The sequence goes on from NC_135129.1 coordinate 10,998,909, forward strand.
ACGTAACGCGTCAGCCTCGATATTTCAATAGGCGGGAATCCGATACGATGCGATCGATAGAGCGTCCATGTTGTTGCACGGCCTCCAATATAGCGTAAATATCGGGGAGTTATGTAATCCGTTGAGTAACTTCTGCCCCGCTACAAGCAGAAAGAATTACGGATTATGTGATTCGAGGGAGCATTTTCTTTCTTGTTTCAGGTTCTTCTATCTGTATCACTTTTCCTTCTACGCTTACCATTACCGATTTAACGGGCAGTACAGCAGTCTGGCGCTCATCACATCCTGGCTCTTCATACAGGTAAGCTCCCTCTACGTATCTTTCAATCTACCAATAGTCTCCAGCAAACTATGTACTTTCAACCCTAGATCCCATTGACAGTCGATTTAGTCGCCGCTACAAACCTGCTTTATCAAAATTCCACCAACTCCTCCACGAAATACTTTTAACTATCCCTCAAACACCCGATACTCCCTTCTTCAAACACTATCTACCTCCCAACCCTTTTGAACCCCTCCTGAACCGTCCTCCAACAATTCTTTTACCCCTCGACGCACTAAATTTCCAACCCCATCAAGTCTAAAGAACTTACCCCTGTACCGATATCGCCAAAATTCCCGGCCACTTTGCAGGCCCAGCGAGAATATATCGCGAGCATCCGAGCGTAACTATATTATCGCGGGAGCAGCGCGCAGGGTAAATAGTCGGGGAAGCGTCTTGTTTAACGACGGAGCAGAGCGTCGTTTTTACACGCGGAGAATAATGCTCGGATATTTCGCGCTGGCGGAGGGGGCTTGGTCGTTGGCCAACGCGTACTTGGGTGAAATGTTTGGGGATTAAGGCGGGCGGGGCAGCGGAGCGTCGCGGATGGCGGGATAATTGTCGCCGGTGTAAGCAGCTCCTACGGGGATAGGAAAGTTTGCGCGAGAACAGTTGTTCCGTTCGCGCTGAAAACGGGCATTAATCAGGGAATACTTTGCGACCTACTTGAGAACGCTCGAGCGGAGGATAAATATGGGGATGGGCGGGGGTAGTCGGCTGAGCTGGCCATCAGCGCGTATCGCGCAGCTCTCCTCAAACAACCCGCCGTACACGCTTCGAAATTATGTCACCGCGAGTATTTTATCCCGTCGGCCGCGGCCTGCTGGATCGATCACTCCCTGACATCGATCGCGAGGAATTTCTCAAGAGGCCCCCCGCTCGGCAAATGTGTTTGTCTTTCAAATTGCTCGGCGTCGGATGTGTTCCTCTTGGTGCCGTGAAAATATGTTTTCCCGAGCCCCGACCCGCTTCCAACAAGTCGAGTTAAATTGATGGAACGCGGAGTCACGCAGCGTGTAGATTTATTTGTAGATCATTCTGATTTCCGAGGGATCCAGTGTTCAACCCCTGAGCCCCGCAAGGGTGAACCATTTAAGTCAACGATTTTATCTTCGAAGGCATTATTTTCTCCGTGATGCTCAAGGTGTCTCATTAATTATGAACCCTTTGAGTATCCCTACTCCTCGAGTCAGATTTTGAGGGTAGTTTGGAGGGCGGGAGAGAAAGTCGAGTTTAAAGTTTATGAAGTTTCGAAAGTTTACAAAGCTTCCACCGATTTCCCACTGTGTCACGTGTAGCTTCACAAGCTTGGAGACACTTTTTTCAGGCTGCCTCGTAATTAGCTTTCCGACAGCGAATTTCGATACTCGAGGGGGCGAGACGAAAGGAGGATATATTTTACATGAGCCATGGTTGGCTACTGCCGAAGGTCCTGCTATTGACAGTGACGATGGCGAATGAAGAGCAGGCTGCAGCCGTTGCTTTGCAGCCTGGTCCCGCGCCATCGCTCAAACTTAAGTTACGTAAACGCAACCAGGACAATGCACCTGACAGTTCAATCGACGAGAATAATTCAACGTCGGGGCCGGGGGTTTCAATGAGCGGCCATAAATACCATTCGATTGCAGTTTTGTTGTGTAAAATCCGTTTCCAGACATCTTTTACTACAATAACGTCAATAACGATCGGACTTTCTCTTATCTCCCATCGAGGGGGCGATAATTTCGTGTCGTATAAAAATTGGCATTAGAAATTCTTCGGTTAGGTGAAATGTCACTGGAAAGGTACTATATGCATTTTAGATCGCCTCTCTTTGCTTGCAATTCTTTATAATTTTTTTTTCTATACTATCCGCGTATTATAAACGAGAAATAATTTTGAAAACCGCTGCGTTACTTCCGTGCTTGTATCAGCGTCACTTTACAAGTTCCTATACCCAATCGCCGTCTACTTTTCCCAGTTTTTACACGCATAAACACTAAAATTATCGACATAATCTGGATACGTGACCGCAATGGTGCTTCGTGGACAAACTTTGGAGTCACTGTAAACGTGAAATGACGGGCTGACGAGCGTTGCAGTTGCTGGGTACTTTTGCAACGTCCTGGCGGGCTCGCGGTAGGAATTCCGCATGCGAAAATAAATTTTTCCGCGCGCCAATAATACGCCGGATAATCTGATTCGGTAGCGTACTTTGATAATCCAATGAATCATAATTAGATCACCGCGACGCGCGTATTAACAGTTATTATTATAATGGCATTACAATAGGCAGCCGTTGCGTTAATAATCGCGCTCGATGTGCGCTGTGTATATATCCGGTGGAAAAATTGAATACCATTAAGGTGTAATGGAACGGCTAATTAGCCGATAAAAGATACGCACGAATAACAGATCGGACTGGCTGTACGCGCCGCTTTATGACGCCGACGCGTGTTAAAAGTATGTAATCAGGGAACGCGCCGTGTCGGTGATTCCGAAGCGCAGCGGGAGCATTTCGCGTCCACGCAGACGGGCGACGAACTCTGATGGGACGTCTTCCATAACCCGCGCGGAAATACACCGGTGTTGGTGTTTGAACAATACGCGGCCACGGGACAATTAATATTGACGTTACATCCGACTCCGATCTTTCAATGAAGTTCAATTCCATCCACTGAGATTTCAGCCCTAAACAAAGTGCTTTCTACATCGCGTTCCACATGAAAAGTCGATAAAATCTTCCCTCTAAATCAACCCTTAAGGTTCAAGTCGACGACGGAACAGAAATATCGTGTCTCGCACGAGACCTTAATCCCACGAGACAATTATTTCGTTATTTTATTATTTTTGTAATTATTTTCTCATTAATTTCACGAAATTAGACTCTCGCGAGACGAGTTGCGCGATATATTTTCAAAAATCTCATCTCCCGCGACTATTTCCGTTATTTACATTTAGTTGCTGCTGAGATTTCTGTCTCGCGTAAAATCTCATCGTGGATTCGCAGCTTTAGGTTCGCGCCTCGACATCTCCGGGTTACTCGCGAAAAGATCGATCCCGCGGAAAAATAATCAACGCACCATCCCCCCGCCCACCTCGTTTCTATTGAATAACAGAAAAACCAGGCCGATCCAATCCGGGGCTCGCGAAATTCGACGATATCGCCCGGCTGGGAAACGAAGTTACCCGCCGCCTGGCCCAGTTACGATTATCATCTGCCCGTTAGTTAAGCGCGGCTCGTTACGATCGCGGCCTGCAGCTGGCCGGGCAGCCGACGATCGACAATTAATTCGCGGGAACGAGTTTACGAACAGAGCCGGCCGCGGGAAAATTCGAAAACCCGCAGGGCAACAAGACACGACTCGGTAAATCGGATCGTTTTGATTCCTGCCATCTCCTCCCCCCCCCTCTCTCTCTCTGTCTCTCTCGCTGTTTGGTCGAGATCCTTTTGCAGCATAGGTCAGAGTTGAGGCGATTAGCCCCGCGGCGTGATTATATGCCCAGCCGATATCGATGTCATCGTCGTTGATTATCCAGCAAACGAAAATCGGATTTGCTCGGTAACCAGCTCCACCCTGGCCATCGTTTTAACCCAATCCCCCTCCCCACTGTCTTCCTTTTTCCCTGCCACCCTCCCCCTCGCGTCTGGAGCGCGATGCTGCCATCCAGCTCTTCCCGTGCCTGTTTCCACGCCGTCTCCGCGAGGCGGTGTTCTTTTTCTGAAAACGATGCAGATTCGTTCCGTTATACCCCGGACGAATCACTGTGGATACCATTTCCTCCATGTCGACGACAGCTGCCCGGTCTCGAGATACCTGTTTTCCATATTTAGCCTCTCCTTTCCGTTCCGCCGCGGTTCTCCTCGTCTCTTTCGAGCTATCGGGCTCTGCGCGTTTTATTTTGACGTTGCCCTCCCCCCCCACCAGGATTCTCTTTGTTTCTTTTCTGTCTTCTTCGAGCCGGACTCCTCTGTCCGGGGAGGAACGCGGGATGTCGGATCTCTGTGTCGCTCCGAGCGCGGCGCCGATCGATCGGTACCCGCGGCGAGGGAAGAAATTTTTAGGGGGCCGAACAGCGTGGGACGGAGCGCACCCAGGGAAATGTCGTTTTTACGCAACGCTTCGGATCGACGATTGATCGCTGGATGATTCCTCCGCGAGGACGACGCTGGCTGGGGTGGGGCTCGTTTAGGGTCAGTCGTCGAGGGTGTGTCGCGCGTTTCAGAATCGTTTCGGGATGGTAAAGTATCGGGGAGAGGAATGAAGGAGAATTAGAAGCGCTAGAGCGCACGAGCTTTTCTGGGTATTTCATAAAAGGCTCGTCGATGCTTCTGGGACCGGTAAAATTTTTCGGGACGATCGAAGGTTCGCAGTAGAGATTTCAGGACCCCGTTGAACTCGGGAATTTTCTTCAAGGCCCATCGATTACAGAGTTTCTCCTGGTCTCGATGATTATAGACGTTTCTTTACTCCTCTGGCGGCGACGCGGAATTATTCATACCCCATATGCACGCGCGGAATGGCTGCAACCACGGTGAATAAGGGTATTGCGATCGGTAGCGTGTTCGGGGGCGACGCGAAGAGGGTGAAAGAGAGAGGAATTGACGATGGGGTTTTGAAGGGTGCGAAGAGAACGAGAGAAACGGTATAGAACAAATTTGGCGAATTTCCATATAAATTTGCTGGCCACGAGCGACTCGCACACAACCGCGCCACCTTGCAGAAACAAGCGATATCCACGGGGCTTGTGTGTACATCGTGCTTGTGATCTGCGTGGCAACTTCTACGGCGGCGGCACCGGCTCCTGATAATTCCCAAACCAACTGCAATTCTAATAAAATAAAGTGTTTGATCAGTGGCAGACGAACGCTGTTTCTCTTAGCAATAGAGTAATTAGCAAAATCTCATGCATCCCATCAAGGATCGTAACTCTCCTCCCAAATTCTGACATTCCAAAATGATTTACAGCTTACGACTTGTCAGCGTGTAAGAATAACACGATCGCTTCTGTTCTTATACAGCATTACGAACCAAATCTATTTAGTTTCGGATACGGTTACAATATCTGTTCCCAGCAATATTTAATTACGATCCAGATTTTTACACCTGAATACCCTTTTTTAAAAATCTAATCCAAACTCCGATGGGATCGCGAAGTGTTTTTTGGGGGGACGCCGCGGTTATTTTGTTTTGACGATTCTTAGCACTTATTTATTTTAATATGCTTACGTTGCCATATTCTGTCAATGATGTAACACTGATTTTTCATTTATGAAAAAAATCAAGCTGGTTACCCAGATGCAAGCACAACCATAACACTAAATAAGATAATTGAATATATTAAATATACTTAAATATATTTAATATATGTATTAGGATAATTAAATACGATTAAATATATTTAATATATGTACTAAGATAATTAAATATTATCATATATACTTAACGATATTTATTATATGTATTAAAATACTTAAATATTATTAAGTTAGAATTATATTCTGAAATACCTATTTTTAATGTGTTTCCTTTCCCTTATTAAATTTACCTTACCTTATGCGGCTAGGAGGGGGATCGCCGGTTATTTGAATATTATAAAAGGGGGTCGCGACTGAAAAAAGGTTGGGAAACACTGAAACAGGATATTCAAGTAGCCAATAAGACTTTCGATGTATTAGGATATAATAAGAGTGAGCGGGGATTACGAGTGATTGATGAATGGCTTTGCTTTGTGATTCCAGCACTCGATGCTCTACTTCTTCCACCATTACGAGCTGCCTGTGATCCTGCGGCAGGCGCAGTTGCAGCACCTTCTGTTTCGCAATAATCCACACCCCGGCATGGCTGAACCCTCGCCGGAGCGCTCGTTCAGGCCGAACACAGCGCTCACCAGCCCTGAACCATCGCCCGAGTCACAGCCGGCACGTGAACCAGATACTGCCACGATTACCGAGTCGACGGGAGAGGAAGCATCGTTGCCGAGTCCAGCGCAGGCTGAAACTGAAACGCCCGATCCCGTGGTTCAGGTCACGGAACAAGCTGCTGAGACAACAGAACCGTCCCAGGCGAGTCAGGAACAAAGCAACGAAGGTACGTGGTCTTGGATTTCTGCTTTAATCGAAGAGCTTAGTTTGAAATCGTCGGTAGAGCTTTTCGTGGTATTTCTGAACGTGCAGCTTTTGTTTACGCGCAAGGAGAGCTCGCTGTTGTTCGGAGCAAGCTAGGGAAAGTTTGCGAAAGAAATTATGATTTAGTATTTGTTGGATTTCAGATGTTTCACCAGCTCTTGCACTCACTGTGAATGCCTATATACATATTACATACTTTTGTCCTTGTGCTTGCATAATATCTTCCAATACCTGCTGACACTCGCACATATTTCGTTCCTATTTTTTTGACAGCTGATTGGTGTAATAATTAAGCACTCCTATCCTTCCGTTGAACGTTTAATTTCTTTATTTTCCATCCTGCAGCAATATTAATTTTCTAGTTACAGAATTTTTGTAACTGACCATTCTGTGTGTACCAATGCATTAATAACGACACCAATAACCACGCAAAACCTGCGAAGCGTAATCTTCCCAATAATTGATCACTGCATTAAAAAATCAAAGCTTACCTGTATCGTTCACGCGTTTAACTCAATTTCCAGTACAGGGAGAGAGAAAAAAAAAGGCTCCACACGGTCAGAATCATTTTGCAATGTCGAGCGTGGACTTTGTAGATCTTGTGTCGCTAACACTCGTCATTCTAACGCGGTTGCATTGTTTGTCATACGATACCGTTGAGTCGCGTTTCGATTCGCGGCACTGGCGAAATGGCACCGATTATTTTCCTCGCTTTTAATTCTAACAGCCGTTTGCTTTCGGCGATCTGAGCAATCGTTGGCCCCTTTAACGACTGAAACCGATACATCGAAGAGGCCAGGGGAATTGTTTAGAGTGGCGGTTGCCTCCCATTCAGAATGATTGTCATTCGAAACGGTGCCTCCGCCCGATATTTGGTTACCGCGACTCCAAAACCGTGATCTAAATGCAAACAGACGATAGATACGAGCATCAATCGCTAAGTTCATAAAGCACAAACATCTCTTCTCTGTTTGGCTCGTCGCATCTTTCGACCACCGTTCCCATCACGCTTCGCGTTTGTATTTTAATTCAGCTCCCCTGAATATTAAACCCGTTTGAATGCTCACTTTTCCGTTGCACCTTTTCTCAAGAGAATTACAATGTATCGGGCCCGGCACGAAACTTTATATTGCGCTAAATCGGATGAACATCATATTCTATTTCCAGTTGCCTCGTATTAATTTTCATAAAAGACACTTTGTAGTCGAATATTCATCCTCACCCCTTCGAGATTTTCATCAATGCTCACTGTTCCGTGTAATTACCCCTGTTGCAAGCATTTTCATATTTCGCGTACTCCCTTCCTCCACCAACTGCCTCTATCCCACTGTATGCACTCCCCTTTCAAGTGGAAACACCCGCCATAAGTCAGACGTACCCTCTGAACCGGCTTTCTCATCGATTTACCCCAAAGCACGCTAAACAAACCACTTCAATTACAACCTATCGCATCTCTCCATCGAGTACTACCAGTCCATCACTCCCCAACGCCACCGGCATCATCATTCATCCACCGCATCTCCGTTCGCTTCCCAAAATCAGCTGCTTCCTCCGAGCTCTTCTCCCTGCGTCGAAGATCTTGAATCGTTGCTTTGAATCTTAGCAACGGAGAGTCCAACGACGACGAGCACGGACGCGGTCACAGAAACGAGGCCAGCGGTGGCGGTCAGCGGTGCGTCCCCCTCAGAGCCGGCGGACAATGGATCGTCCACCGACACCTCCACGTCGGAGAGCTTCGAGGTGATTGAGGCCGCGGAGGCGACCAGGAAGAAAACGTCGTCCTGTCAGGACAAGTAGGGACGCCGAGCGCCTCGAGCCATGCCAGTTGCATAGTGGACAGCCACGAGGAAGGGGTGGACGTCGTTTTCAAGCGCGGCCGCGTCGGAGGCCGCGGGAGCGTCTCGTGGCTGGGGAGCCTCGAGGATCGCGGACAATCGAGTCTGTAGGAAGTGTCGTTCAGCCCCGGCCCGTCAGCACTGGTCGAGCGGAGCGTTCGGGAGCGTGACTCGACGCACGGAAATCGAATCACACGGGGAGAAGCTCATCCTTCGTCAGCGGAGTAGCTTGGCGCGAGGTGGCCAGGTGTTAGGTTTTAACGAGTAGAAAGAGGGTAGGGGGGGGTGGGGGCGTTGCGGGAACGGTAGGGATGAAACGGGATAACTGGTGGCTGGATTTCATCGTGCACGGGACCAGATAGTTAGGAAATCTACCCCTGCCGAGAGATTAACGCGTGCTAGGTATCGTGTTCCCGAGGATCGCTGGGGGATGATGGAGCTTGGCAGGTGGAACGATTTTTCGTTCCCATTTTAACCCGAGGCGAGGCTGTTGATCGCCGTAAGCAACGATGAATTCTGCCGATTCGATCCCGAGGAACGGGCTTTACGTTTTAATGGCGCCGCGCGCCGAGCTACTTGAGGCTCGCGTGTTTTAAACAGAATTCCATGCGACTCGCTCGTTCCCATCGAGATTTTATCGATACCGCGGAAGTAGCGAGGCTGCAGTTCCCGGGCGCAACAAGTTGGAGCTCCTCCAGCGAATATTCCTTCTTTTTCGTTGTTTGCCCGCCCCCGCGTCACGCGGAAGGGGATCCCTGTCTGTCGCGGACAAATCTTTGGCATGCTGAACGGCGGACCGCGCGGGGAGAACATGCCACGCTCGATTTCACTGGATTTTAGGAGAGGCAGAGGTTCGGTTGCAACGCACAGAGCGGTTCTCCGATTTCGAGGACACTCGGAGGAGGTCTGCCAGGAATATTCAATTTTAAGAGTGCCCCGAGGACGCCCGAGAATATTTCAAAATCAACATTCTTCTTCCGGGAAACCTGTGGGGACGAACTCGCTCGCAACGTGTGATATATTTTATCGAAACATGCTCTTTGCGCGTCCTCCTCGATTCAGAGACACAGATTTCGCTGTTACTGAAACGTCGGGGGTGCATGTTTTATTATTACTATATTACGAAACGATCCAGCTTCCAAGTAGAAACATGTGTGATTTTGAAGTGTCCTCGAATTCGGAGCGCTCTTTAATATACGTTCATACTTCAGAGGCAATCGAGTGGATTATTTTAGAAACACCGTGCTGTACACAACTGAATTATCATTCATGAATTTTTATTACGTGCCAGGGTAGTCCTGCAAAATTAACAGTCGGTCGAGCTTCAGATTCGTTCCGAGGGGCGTCCAACTTCCAGTAGTCGAGGCAGCGTCAGCCGTGACGAGTGCTCGCATGGAAATTGCCGTTTGTACAGAAACAACGTCGAGACTTTCGCCGAGCGATTCGTCGGCGGCGCCCGCGGCAAGTTCGTCGGCGTTATCCTCGGGGCTTAATTGATTAAGTCGCTTAGCTGGCAATTTAACTCGCCAGACGCGTCGGTGTCGCGAAGAAATTCCGCGAGTTAACGGATCAGAAGGACTAGGAGCGGCGTCGTTGGGCGTCGCGACGGTGAGAACCTCGAAGGCTTGGTCGCGTGATGATTGTAAAATATGCTTTTTATTGTACCATACGTCCGTGGGCGGGGCGAGATGAAATCCACGCGACAGCAGTGTAGAGTACGGCTGGTGACAGAATCGTGTTAAACTTGCTGCACATAATATATTTATTCTTAACTAACAGCGTTCTTCTATTGGTGTGTACATGGAAATTGTACGGCGAGTCGCGGCGAAGCGTGAGCGTCGGCGGCGTTAAATGGAAAGGCCACTTGGCTGTTCGATTAGCGGGCAACCAGAGCGTAGGTTTCCCCGTTTCCCTTTCTCGCGGAGGGATGACACTGATGACAGTGATTCTGAGGGGTTCGCGAAGGAACGAGGATCCACGGTTGTCTTGAGTGTCTCTTGAATTCAAATAGATATCCGCCTGTGTAAATCAATAGGTGTTTCCTATACTACTTACGTCGTAAGAGTCTCTATTTGGTTGTACATAATACTGCATTACATTATTACTATTACGATTATACTATTGCTGCTCTTACCGATAGATTACAAATAAACGTGAAAGGTCTTGCAAATCATGGTGTGGTGGTATCCCTGTCTGTTTCTGTTTCAATATTCTTTGCCATGCGCTGTGTTCTTTATTTCTAGCGTCTGGTATGGCGAATGCAGAGGTAACTGTACCTACAGGGCAGTAAGATGAGTGTAAGTGAAAGCAGTTATACTGAGAATGAAACGTTCGTCCTTTAATTCTCGTTGCTGTGATCCGTCCTCACTTTCAGAATTCTTTGTCTTTAAAGGGAAAATCCTATTTTTTTTTATATCTAAAAACATAGGAAAATTTGGGATTGTTTTTGTAAAGAAACTAGCGGATTCGATCCATCTGAAATTTGGAACAAGTTTTTATGCAACTTCGAAGAAGTTGCAAATTTTTAAATTAATTGCACACGTTTTGTATGTTTTTTTTTGCAAATTTGTTTACGATCTAATGCAAAGTTCCATCAGATAGGATTTTCGTAACTTTTGTCCACTTCCCTTACAATGCGTTCCACTTCTTCAGTTTCTTCTACAGCTTGATACACCAGCGATGAAACGCGTGCTCTTTGGCATTCCCATTTTTTTCACTGCAAAGTGTTACCTATCCATGTATCAACAGTGATCAATACTTTACGACGAAATCAATGGAACAAAGAAGATACTAGCGAAGTCGCTACAAAGTCAAACACTTCGTCATCAATCTCGCCCCAGTACCACAATTCCCTTTCAATTGCCCAAAATTCATTTCTCAGAAACGAGAATGCATCTGTCGATTGTTATCGGTGCAAGCGTCTCACACTGTTGGATCGGTCGTTTCGCCCCCGTCCACGAAAGTGCCAGGCGTAGGTCTGGGACGAAGCACGGGAGGTGCAAGATTTAAAAGAGATTCCCGTGAAATTGGAATTGATTGTTCAAGCGGGACAGCGCGGGGTTGAGCCTTCAGGTACAAGACGAAGGTTGAATTCTGTCGAGGACACGGGTCCAGGCCAGGAGGGATGTGGGGCGTAGAAACGCCGAAATAGACAAATAGATAGCGGTGTACCTTAGAGGGAATCAAACAGGTGGCGTGGAACACGAAGAGTGCGAGCAGCGTAGCAAGCTGTTCACCGTCTGGGGAGAGGCTGGAACGGAAGAGGGAAACGATCTGCGAAAATGTCCGAAGCGACGCGACGCTGGTACAAATGTAACGATTTATTTTCATTACGACATAATTAGGAACCGGATCCGCGATTCGATGCTGCCTCGCTCCTTTTAAGGGGGCAACAAACGCAACCTCCGTTCGAGGCAGCCCCGGTGAATTTCACTGGGAATACAGGGGGCGGAATGGATGGAACGTCGTTGAATACTGTCCTTCGATTTCGTGCACGGAATTGGAAATCGGTGAATCTTCTTTAGAGGCGAGTCAGCGCGAATAAGACGGCGGGATTTCTGTCCTTTCGCGCGGTAGTATTTTAGATTGTGCTCAGGATTGTAGATTTTGTGGGGTTTGCATGATAGAGATTGATGTTTCACTTGCTTGTTGGAGTTGGAAGGGACATTATGGATACACTGTGTATCTTTGAGACGCGAGGTACATTGGAACAAATACTGTACTCAAATTCTAAATTTCTAAAACTAAGTAGCATTATGTTCGTATCAGTGGTTCCCTCAATTAATTAGATATTAATTCTGAGATGTAATAATAATATAATTGTTTCTAATTAAACTTCCATACGACCACTACTGTACATAATTCTCTCTCCACGAATCGAAAGCTGATCTCAATTATCTTCACTCGAAACGCGAACGAACTCACACACCTTACTTTCAAACACAATCACCCACCTGCTGTCACCTCTGCTCATTTCTACTAATTTCAATCAACCTCTGGACGCCCACACCCCCCACAGCCCATTCCAAGATGGACACCGATCGAACAATGCCCGTGGGGGTGGTTTCTCGTGGGTCGAGATTGGAAAGGGTCGAAGCGAACAATGCGTGTAGGGTGAAGTATACGATATCAGCGGGCGGCCAGAGGATTTTCGTGTGTCCTGGAACCTCCTGTACAGATTCTGCCGTGGGAGGCTGCGGGGTGAGAAAGGCCGTGAAAAGGGGGCTGCAGCGAGGAGACTAGCGGAACATGGGGAAGGCAGAGTCCACGGGGGCCGAATTTGCATCCGGCAAAGCAACCTCGGACTACTTTATTTGATTGGCTGCCCACAGGGTTGCCATCCACCCATCCCCACGCCAAAGTACATTTCCGTATTTCCTTCTTCTCTCTTTCGTTGGACTGCTTCTCCTCCGCTACCTCTCCCCCTTCATCCTCTTCCTCTTTTTTCACTCTTGTCCTTGCACGTTTTTTCCCTTCATTTTCCATACTTACCCCCGCCGTCTCTCCGCCTTTGTTTCGCCGCCTGGTCCTTTTTCCACGTTGCCCCCTTTGACCTGGACTTTTCCCTCGCTTTCCTTGAAATAGTCCCAGAGAAACGGTCCGCGATTTGCAGACCATGCCTTGAACCCCTTGAGCCTTCTTACGACATTTCCTTCTGCATCTCGAATCGGATCTACGCCGCAGAGGGGGGCCGGGGTGGCGGGCTGCAATCTCTGTAATACTTCTCCGACCGTCAGGCATCGACTGTCTGCAGGAACACCGACGGATTTTTTCTTGGTGTAGGGCAGGGAGGATGTGGTGCCATCGGGGTTGCTTTCTATCTGTTTCGGTTTGCGACGGGGACGAAGCTCGATTAACTATTATTTTTTATTTTTTATTTTTTATTGTTGGAGAAGTTTGTGGAAGTGAGAAAGGATTATGTAGCTTTATCCTCGACAGAAGGAGAACAATAATGGATGTTACTGATTATATTTATGAAGAAACTCTCTTTTATGATTCTGATCTAGTATGTAAATTATGTTATTCTGAAGTCTGAGGTTTGGAGGTACACCCGTTGCATGTGTTTTTAGATCTTCCACATGAAAAGTTTCGTTTGCATCTTGTATGCAAATACGAGCACTGATTTTGATGTATGCAAGAAGATGTGTAAGAACTTTGTTTACATGAATATTAATGAGGTACTAGGTAGTGGCAGTTAGCGAAGGTTTTTATAAAGCTAGATGGGTCGTTGAGTAACACAAAGAATACCCAGTTTGGGACAAAATTGCAAGGAAAGATAATTGGAGGGATAGCGAGGGGGGTGGAGACATGATTTGTGGTGTTACAATCATTTTGAATTCCCAATAATTAATTATTAATGTAAAGGAAAGTTACGATTTTGTTTACAAATGTCTTGTCGTGGATGGTAAACATTTAGTAACAAATACTTTAATTGGTAGACTGCGTAAATCGCTGAATTAATTATGCAAATAATTTTTGTTTCAATTCAAGCGATTATGTTTCACGATAGACAAATATACACAAGTAATTAATGATAATTTGATGGCAGTGTCGATTAAAGAATTAGAAAGGGTTGGTTAATAATACTGCGTTTCCATCAGTTAATGTCAACATCAATAATCCATAACTTTTGCTTCCATGGGATTACTAAAGAACAGTGCCCAGAATATTGTTACGCGACATTTTCGGGATTGATTATATTAGCCGCTGGAAGCAATGTTTAATTAAAATTACCGCCGCCTACATGTATCGTAAATAATGAAGCCTAACAAGAAACACGCAATTATCCGATTTACATTAATTTAATATCAGCCCCGCGCAAATGAAATTATTGCTGGAAAGGATGCAAAATACATTAGATTACACGTCAAATCCAATTTCACACTATCGAAAATCAAAACGAGTTCAAATTTAAATTCAAAAATCCATAACACCAAATTAAAAAAAAAAAAGAACGTACATAATTAATAAAAATTTTCCTAGCATTTTCCAGTCCTTCCACGTAGCCACAAAATCCTCTGATTATTCAATATCATTTAAACCAACCCACGTTCTCCAGCATTATTCCAAACGCTGTAAATGCCTTCCCTACTATTATCGACAAGTATTTACCCCCTCGCGGACAAGGTTACCCCGCCTAATTCCCAGAAGTCTTTGGCTCGCCTCGAGCAACCTGACAACAACACGAAATCATCATGCATCGTCCTTCCTGAATTTCCAGACGTTCGTCCTTCAGTCGTCGTTTAGCCGCGGCACGGCTAGGCGGCGGCCGCGAACTGTTTACCACGCGGAACGAGTGCGTATCGAGTGTGGAAGTGAAAATGCGGCGAAAGCAATTGCGAACACTGCGGTCCATCGTCATCCAGGATGTTCCAGCCAGCCGGGGGAGCTGAACGGGCCGGCCTGGACGAAGGCACAAGGTAAAGCTTGCTTTTTAATGACTTTCGCCTGAGACACGTCGATCGATTCTCGTGCCCGGCAATCGCTGTTGCTCGACGGCAGAATAATTATCTGGCTTAATAAAAACGGCTTATCCGCGAAACAATGGACTGTCGCTGGCAGAGCCCGACGAGGCATCACAGAGGCTACATCGCAGCCTCTTCTAACGTTAAAGTACTCGACTATCTATTTTACTCCACTCGATATTAAGCGACTTTCCTCTTTGCTGGCGAAACGAAGCAGCCCGAGCAAGGAGGCGTCGTTGTCTTTCAGCAGATACACTCACGGGGGAACTGAATAGGTTTCGGGTGACTGATTTAGATGAAATTCGGTGTGTAGTTAGTTCGCGGCGCGCATAATAATTTAATGTATTAAAGTCGGCTGCGGAAGTAGTGAAAATTTTGTTGAAAATGCCGGCTCGTCTCTAGAGCTTCGACGTGGTCAATTTGCTTTCGTGGGCATGTTTATTTATTATGTTGAATGTCATCGTTTCTGTAAATGAATTGTTTAAATTTAACTCCATTCTTTATTGAAAATTTTTTTCCCCGCCGCGTGCTACGCGATTAATACATTATTATACATGCTATGCAAAGTTTGAACCAAATTCGTTATCAGCACCTGGAGCCTTTCCCTTTGACTCTTTCGCGAAATTTGGAATTTCCTGTAGGTTTTTTTCAGCATATTAATTCTTCGAGCATGCAAAACGATTTCCACTTGGAAAAATCTGAAATTTAAAAGGCAAACCTGTTCGGAGTTTATTGTCGAAATTACAATTCCGCGTTCTTTATTTATATTTCCATGGAGTTTCGCTTTTTCTTTATATTCTGTCTACTATATACTTCTACCTCGAATGAAATTCGCGTTTAATACCGATGCTCATCGGCAATCATGTTTCTGATAAACGTTTTCTTCGACATCTATAACAGCACAATTTCTAATAATTAAGTCTGTACTTAAAACGCCAGCAGTTATTGGCAACGAACCTAGGGCGCCACTCGTTTCTTTTCGATACGTTGAACCGCTGTACAAAGAACTCTGTTGGATAGCCAAGTTCGGTGAAATCGTTTCCCTGTGTTTGTTCTGCGTGTACGTACTTATGCATGGCCATGGCGACGATGGGGTTACCCACAGAACTTAATGGTTTCCCGATAATAATAGTTCTCGAGGCACTGTGGCGGTAGTATCTTGGACTTTGGTCCTTTCGGCACGGGCACTGCCCGCATTTTGAACTGGTTGAAAGTTCTGCTTGTCCACCACAGAGAAGACAGTTTCGACTAGAAACGGTTGGCTTTTGTACATTCACTGCTAGAGTTTCGGTCCTCAATGTTTAAGGAAACGAATCTGTCTTCCCGTGTCTTTGCTCTACATGTTGAAAAGATATCATTAGTCAAACGTAATTTTAGTCAAAAATATTACGTAGAATTTCTAAAGATTTTGGACGAAGCAAGGCTTTAAGTAGTGGTATCAGGGAAAGTTTATTTATGAAGGGATATGAAGCAGAGTCTTTTAAAATAGTGTGAATTGTTGGTAGAGTAACAGTTATTATTATTTTCGTTTGAGGGGGCTCACTTTATTATTACACGAGTGTAGAAAATTTTCTGTCTGCCTTTCATTCGGTAGGGGAGCAAGATCCAGGTATTCGGCACAACGGGGTGTTTGTAAATTTTGTTGGAAGTAGTATTTATAAAATGGGACGTTGAAATTTGTACCACGAAGGAAATAATATGTAGTCGCGTAATCAATTTCGATTTTTTTTTCAATTGTCCATGGAATTGTGGCCTCGCTTCGATAGTTAATTGATAATTGTGAAGGCTCGACTAAGCAGGGGTTGTTGAATTGAGACGATACTGTTTTCCACGATCCATCTTTATTCGAAACTAAGTAGAAATACGACCTGGCTTAAACCCTACATGATGGGAGGGTGGGTTGAGTCTTCATAGGCGTAGCCAGGTCTCCTTGATACCTTCGTTTAATCGATTGAAACTCGGAAAGAATTCTAAAACCGTACTTATATAATACTAACAACAGTGCGGAAGAAATTGGATATCAGTGAATAATCATATACAAATCCCAACACTTTAGTTTACTATATCTGGACGTAGGTTGTTCCACAAATATAGATACGTATCAAGTAATCTAGGCAAAAGGAAAAGTCTTGACAAATCTGGACACAAAAATTCCACAGTATCGTATACAAAATAATGAAGATAGGCCAGTAAAACACAACCTCAACCATTTACAGATGAAAGTTGATTTTACAATATTTCGATTTCAGAATCAAACGGTTCCATACGCAAAGTTTCTTCAAACCTTCTGATCCTTCTCCAAGCCTCCCCTTAGCCAGTCACGTTCCTATCTATAATTCCAAAATGCCAAGTTGCATCATGAATGACTACTGTAAATAATGTTAATCGAAACGAAGCTTATATAAAAAGAATCTATCGATATATTTGAAACGACGGTGAATTTCCTCGATATCCGTCTGTTGATTCGTTACGCCTATGGCAAGGGTTTTCCCCTTGATTTCCACTCGAGGTTGCCAACTTCGTACCTCCATTCTCGGTTCCACTTGATCGAATTAATCCATTCCCAATCTAATCAAATCGCGTGAATGTCTAATTTCACACACGATCCGCTTTCGTCGCGCAGCTCTACCCGATACTTCCGTATCGAGTGGTCCGTTCACATGTGCGCGACGCTAATAGCGACCAATTACTTGGAACGCCTCGCATCGATAGACTTTCCCCATAAGAATGAGCAAATACACCCCCACTGCGCCGGTGGGGTGGCCGCGTTTACTGTTCATTTTATGCCCGCGGTATACGTGGCTCGTCTCGGGATGCGATTCGGTGTCGCGCCCGCGACGACTGCGCCTCGGCCATATCGATTTTGTAATAATTAGAATTGCCCCGTGGAACACGAAATTTGCGATGATACAGGGAAACTGGAGATACCAGGAACAGGGACAAATTACGTGGAAGGAATTCACTCGAACGTAAATAACGTTGCAATAATCGAGCTCCTTTATTGCTTTTACTCACTTCTCGGAAGTTCGCTGTTAGCTTTGAACCGGCATTCCGGGAAAGTTAAATCAGTCACTAGGGAAAGTATTCCTCGATAATAAAGGGGAGATTAAAAAGTATTGCATAGCTCCCTAATTTCTCAGATCGGGAGACCCTCCGATCGGGTAAATAGAAAGGCTACTAAATCTGCGAACGGCCACTCGTTTTCAGGCCTCGTGCGCTCATAATAGCCGATCGTTAATTGCGAACAGAGAACTCATCGGATTATCCCGATATTCCGCTTTAAAACGAATTTTAGCCTCATTTCGCGCGGCTGCGCCCGCCTCTCGACATTCATATTTTAATTCGTCCCGTCGCTGGCTATTTTAATTACACCCGAAGTTTTATATGAAAATGATATTCAGATGGATCCTGTTTCCAATTTGATATTCCACCGACGCCGAGGCGACGCGCGCCGTGTATTTTGCTGCTCTTTGAGCGCGGCCGGTCTGTTTGGCCCGTCCCGATACGCTTTGCTACGTTTTCTTCGGTGATAACTTTCAACTGCTGTTGACGAATCGAATGGCATAAAATAGGCGCTCGATACTCCGGTAGCTCTCTCAAAGTTGACGGAACTCCTGGTGGGTCGGCGCGTTTCTGCGCCAGCACAAGGAGGGTTTCAACAATATTGTAATTACAGCATCAAATGGTCGATTAACACAAATTTAGCGCCCGCGATCTGTGCCCACACCCTCCCTCCACCCTCCCGCCTCTTATCCGCCCGTAATTAACTTCTCGACGACATCAAACCGATTAGCACGCTCCTCTGAACCAACGAGTTTTCCTCCATTAAAGGCGCGCGGATTGCGAGAAGGTTTCGTCTTTCATATTCGTAATCCAGCTTTTTCGAATTTCCGTCACGTCGCAATTACATTTCGCCCGTTTCGATTCCGATCCTCCAAGTTTCGCAGCGAATCGCCGTTTCAAGTTTAACGGAAGTACACCTAGAACCCTCGCGATTTAGCAGCCCCGTTCCAGATCGTTCTGTGTCACTTTCTATACCCTTCGTTTTGTCACATTTCCAACAGCCGCTTTTTATAAAACTTCTACTTACTATTCAGATCAAGTTCAATATTTACACCTCGTGCAAATAAAAATACTGCAGGTACGTTCTGTCCCATCACTATTTCCATCAAAAACTACTGAATTCCTTTTATCAAAAGCCAGGGATCAATGAAGCAAGCAAACGTGCCCTATCTCATACCCCAAAAACATCCTAATGGAAGATCTACGAAGTCGATTTCATCTTCAGCTGAATTATGGCCGCTCGCGCTGCTCGTTTTCCCAATGACACCTAATTGGAGAGTTTAAAGCTCGCTAATAGAGGCAAAGTCGTCCTCGACCCGAGGAGGATCCGCGAGTTTTTGCCTCCTTGCACGAGCACGACACTGGCATAATTGCTCGAGCTCGAACGGAGACGTCGGAATAATAGGCGGACGTGTGTGATCGTGGAAAAAGGCTCGGGGGATCGTTAAAGGAAAGGCGCCGGACGCGCGGCGTTTCGATGTTTGAGGACGTCGCCCCAAGTGTACTTATTCACGAGTTGCGCTGGAAAAATACCGCGAAGGCGAAGCACTCGGGTTCCTACTTAAATCGACCTGCTCCCCGCGTCTGGATCGGCACCTCGAATGCCCCAATCGATCGCGGTAATTACTTATGTAAGCCTGGCGACTCGTGCACGCCTTCCGCGGCTGCCAATTGAAACGACGTCGCTATTAATTCGAACGCTCGCCACACAATGGGCATCTTGATGATTCCGGGCAACTGGGCCATACAGGGTGGCTCGTAATTCGCGGCATGCGAGGCGGCTGGTTACTTGCGGGGGAAAAGCAATTTGGGCTGTGCGAAATGGAAGAAGTTTTTAAGGAAATCGAGGTTGCAAAAATCCGTTGCTCGAAGTACTTTAATTCAGAGGTGCCGTTTTTGATGAATGCTGATGATGAAACGATTTCAGTGTTGATAAAAAATTGTCAACTGGGCCGTTGAGGGATTCCTTCAGTTGCAAAATTGAAAATTAGGATAATTGAGGGTTAAGCTGTGGTACGCAAGCCCTTCTGTCACGCTTCCTCTCTCTCTCTCTTCTTTCAACCCTCGTTTGTTCTCGCAGGATTATTTGCTTATTGGTTCATTGTGGATTCCTCCTGTCTCTTATGAGCGGCGTTTACTTTTCTTGCATGCTAAACATCTGTCTCCCGTGCCGCAGCCCTCTTCATCTTCCCTCTGTCCCTTTTTTTTCATCGAACGCACTTCCACACCCCCCACGAAATCATTTACGTGCTCGAGAAATTACAGGGGTTCTTCATTTTCATCCATTCCTTCGTGTACTGTAATCAACAATAATCACGTACCCGTAATCAATAACAATATAATGTTAGTCAGAGCAGATTTAATATTTTCTGCGGTAATTAATTATTTAATTATGTGTTTACTTATCAATACACATGAATATTCACCGTCATAGAAGTCCAGCAAATAATTTAATCTTTTGACTGCTTTGACGCAAGATTTATGAGGCCCAGGCTTAGAGATCGATGAGCAGAATTGAATATTCGCGATAGATTTCAACGACAAGATCAATGGGACACGTGACTTGGCGGTAGCAAGTGCTGTCCCTTAAAACCGATCGAGCGAATTTTTTTTCCGTTTGCTAAAGTCGTTTCGTTCGGACGTCGGATAGGGCCCAATGAGATTACAAATTCGTATCGTCGATGCCGAATTATTAAATCCGACGAGGTGTTCGTCAAGGAACGGATAATGCAATTTTTATACGCTTCACTTGTACCGTGCCATTATCGATTCGCGTCGCTTCCGTTCGTTCTCGTTCCTCGTTCGACCGTAGCCTCGATCGTGTTAAAAATTATGCGACAAATTTTTATATTTTCAAGAACAGCTGCGCGCTGAACGAGGAGCTTTGAATGAGAAAGCAGCCGTCCTGCAAGGGTGATTCATTTTCCATATTTATGATCTGGTTAATAATCATCCCTTGTCCTTCGCCATTTCCCTCAACGTTTTACGGAATACGAGATCTGCTCGCGGTTGGATAGCGTTGTGTTCGTAATCTCCGGCGTTTCTGTACTGCATCAGCTTTTCGAAAAATTCACCAAAAAAACTCTGAGGAAACTTGCATTCTGTTTGGCACTTAATTATCGAGGGGATTAAGGGTTTCAAATCACTTCGCTTCTTAAGGGTACCCTCCCATCAAATCCCTCTAGAAATAGGTAATTTTTAGAATTTTATTTAAAAACAAAGTAAACGTCTTATGGTGTGAAAACTTTTTGGGCCACATTTGTACATCTTTAAAGATAATAACTTTTTTTTGAGAGATAAATTTATTCTTATTCTGCTGACTGTTGGCGGCTGTTTTTGTGCGGGTGATACAAGCAAAGTTCCTCATGTGCAGTCTCCAGACGATGTACTACCAAAATATTCGCCTATATAAAAAAATCAATGTTTTGGAAAATTTGAATGGGAGGTAGGTATCCTTAAGCTCGCCTGTATCCACTAATGCGCGCCTCATATCCATTGAGTAATGTTGATTTTAAATCGATCGTTCTTAATTGCTTTGCCGCGGATTCTGAATTTCATGCGGGGCCTTGGCAAACGCTTCTCAGCTAGACTCATCTCGCGGAAATGAAAGGCGCTTATTAACGTTTGCATGGGGTCGATTCAAACGCGAAAACGTACGGACGCCCACGCAGGGGAAGATTTTCATACGCGTATCTGCTTGAATGGGCTAGCGCCGCGGGTGGAGATTAATATTGACAGATTCGCGAAAGAGTAGTTACCTTGATTATACACTTTCTCTACTTTCGATGCCTCCCCGAAATCTGACAGAGGCGGCGCAACTTTTGATCTCTTGCTGGGGCGCGTGTTTGCAGAAATTTAACCGCGTTCCTCGTTGTGTGGTTTGCTAAATGCTTCCCGTCGGCTTTCTCCGTTTCTGGACCGTGCAGGATCTCACGATGATACACGGGGGCTACTTCTCGCTTCGCCAAACTGAAAGACGATTCCCACCGCCTGCGGTTCTATGTTCTATTCTTTTTTAACCGCTAGTGGAACGTTTCAGGTTACTCCTTTCTGACGATACGATTTTTAGTGTAATTATACCAAAGTCTATTAATTTTTAACTACATTTAATCGATTCAGTGCATATATTCATTTTCTAATAGCTAGTAGCGAGCAGATTATTTGGTCTACTTTATTACCTTATTACCTTCCACTCAAGTTATACAAATTCGTTCTCGAAATCCTACAACAATTCGTATTCCAAGTGAAATATAACTTCGCCATCCACTTCTCAGATACTTGCACACCCTTCCTTCTAAACAAAATTCGTGGAAAGCTTCGCCCGAAAAAATCGTTGATGGCGGAGCGAAGCGCGGGGGGAACGGCACAGGGGTCGAGTCTTTATTTCGTTGGATGAGCGAGATATTATAATCACGTTGTACTATCGATTGACGTGTGCACGGAGGGTTGCACGCCACTGTCTGGTATATACGGGCTGAAAGGGGGATCGCAGAGGGTGAGTGTTAGGCGGAAGGGAGGAAGCAGAAGCTGCCAGGGAGAAGACGCTGCCTAATAGAATGCCAATATGATTATGTGTGCCATGCTGCATCCAAACCACGATCCGTGCTGCACCCACTGACGCCCTCGAATGCTCGTAGCCAATGTAATCGGCTAGGACGAAACGACGCCACCGGAAGAAACTGAATTTGTTTCACCCAACCACGATGGCATTCGCGGTTTTCGCTCTCTCGCCTACAACCGCGGAGAGCCTCCTGCTCTTTTCGGTGCCCTCGATCGACTTTCGTTGCAACGTGCCCCCGCGATGCCGTCGCTATTTTCTCCCTTCCGTTCCTGGCTGATGCGTCGCCTGACGTCGCAACGAAATTTCGGCTGGCTTCCGTTGTCATTCAGGAAGCTCTTCTACCTCCTTCCTTTCTAGACACTTTCCTTCGACTCGTTCTCGTTCCATTCCTTCGAGTCCCTTCGACAAACTTCCTTCTGTTTTGCGTTCGTCCTCCCTTCTGCGGCTGCATTCGCCTTTTCAGTGTCTATCGATGGAAGAAGGTATTAACGTAGGTGTTGGGTATATTAGAATTTCCTTAGGTGTTCCATCGCCTGGTCAGCTACATATAGGATATCACGAATTCGAGGGCGGGAAGATCGATGGAAAGTAGAGTGGAATAACTTTGTTGCTTTTGAAGATGGAGAATGTTTCCTTAGTTCTGCGAAAGGGAGGCTATCTCTGTTCGTTATTCAGCTTCCCCGAGCTACCCTCGGATAACTTTAGCTCCTCCTTCACCCTTCTTTCCATATTCCATTGACCATCGACGTGCTCGGGTAGCTGTAATTACTGTGAACGCTGCCCACCGTTTTTGGCCGCTGCGTGTAACTGAAACGGATCGACGTTCTCGCGGCAGGCAATTGGAGCGCGCGCGCGAAGCGGCAAACTTTCGATTTATAACGTTTTCCAGTCAAACGCGTTAAATCCATCAAGTACGCGTTTATCGGAAAATCAAGCAGTCATGTGCATTGGATGCACTGTCAGTGCATTAACTCGTACGTTCGAGTGGAAAATGGCATTACTTAGCCGCGTTACCGCTGTATCATACACTTGAGGCCGTTTCCCTTTGATCGTAATACGCGCGAGCAAATACTGGGTCAAGTGACGAGTTCGTTGGGATTTCCTCTGGCTGACTCGCACCTTGAAACCTTACGTTAAAGCCGATTTCTATGGGCAGAAATTCGAGGCTTGCTCCGGGAGGTGGAAGTGGGCTTTTATTTAAATCCGGTGCAGTCGAGCTGGCCGGAATACGCGTGCGGATCATAATCACAGAGGACGAATGCACATTAGTCAGGGGAAAGGGGTTGCACCGTGCAGGGGCTGGTACGGTTAATATGGAACCATACTGCCTGGAGATGATTCGAATATGATATTTACTAATGGCAAGAATCGTATTTCATTCGTCTTCGTCGTAGTTGGAAGGTGTCTTCTCTCCTGTTACGAACGCTCAACTATTTCAGCGGATCGAATTCCTTTCTCTTGACGCTTTGTAACCGTATAACGAGCAAGATTTCTGCTATTTTTCTTGGAGACAGTTGTAAAGCATATGCGATGAATTTTCTCATCCGAATACTCGTCATTTTGGTACTGCGAAGGTAAATTATGCGTGGGCTGTTTATCACGGAGCTAGCTTAGACCTACGCAATATTGTAGTGGCACTGGTAACGTCGCGACATCCTACGCTGACAAGCCGTGGAAAAGTTTACCGGGCTACTCAGAATTTTGTGAGGAAATCAAGCACGAAGTCCTCTACTTTCTAAATTGGAGAGAACCATCAATACAGACGGCGCGATATTCGCATATCAGTCGCTGCCCTGGCTAGGTACTGACCAAAACGGTACCCGGAGATTCGATACCATTCTTAGGGATTAAAAAAAAATAATTGCAAAGAAATAAAAAATATTCAGTTTTTCTTTCGTATATATTGATAGACTTGTGAGAGCGTATATATAGGCGTTTCGTAGTCAAAGGGTTAACCAAGTAGAAGTGTCTAATCATGCTGTGGATTACAGCTGAGTTATCCGTGCATCTTAATTACATAATTTCAGAGGGTGACAAAAGCTCAAAAACTAAACATCCCCATCAGCCTCCGTAATCTACACAGATCAGAATCCGATCCTACATTCGTCACACTCAAACCCAATGCCCATCACATTCAATCGAACCCACCACCCCTGAGTCACAGACCAAAGAATCTAAAGCGAAATGATTGCGCTAAATCCAAGCTACGTCGATGAATGGCCGCAGGTCGCGCGCGACCACCGCGAGCGGAACGTTCTCGCAGCGCGTGCCCCGAAAGCGATAGAGCGCCAGGAAGTGCTTTAACTGCGTCGAACGAGGGCGTCTATAATACATATCGAAAGATACATCCGGTATCAGGTCGTCCTCTTTCTCGGTCGCTCCATCACGCTCGCTGCCTCCGCCCTTATACGCTTGTACAGCGGGGTAGCGCCCGTCAAAGTTAACCTTTGTTTCGCGCATGGCTAGCCTTTCGGGTTTATCAGTGTGTAGCAGGTGGTGGCGCTTTATTTATAACAGGCGCCTCTTCCTTTCCACCTTTCCTTTCGCGAAGCCACCGCCGTGGCCGACCGCGTTAAGCCGCGCTAGCACTCCGTATATCACGCGCACTTTGCCCGCGTGTGTGCGACTGTGCGCCGCCACCCACACCGCTGTCCCTCTGCACTTTTACCCTACCAGCCAGCGTGGCAAGCCTGCACGCGCGCAGTAACGCCCTGTCTCCGACGTCCGACTCTTTTCCATGCACCCCCTGAGAACGCTGGCCACCTGCAAGCGCTTTGACCTTGGATTTCGGATTCCAGCGAGTGTAACTTGCTGGGGAGAACTCGAATTTTCAAGCGAGCCACAGTCTTTGACTCTGCTGTTTCATTTCCTTGCCACGCGAGTTATCGAGCGTTCTGTCTTGCACTGAAAGGGAACTGGGCCTGCATACGATTTGGAGATTTCCAGGCTCTTCCCAGGTTCAGGTTCTCAGTGTGTTATTATCCACTTGTTACCGAGGATAGTAGATAGACCCAGCCACTTTCGCATCGCGTTCTAAGAGTTCGATACCGGAGGACACGTTTAGGGGGGGGGGTTTAATATTTTTGCCGCGGGCCCCGTGACATAATTGTCAGCGGAATTTTAATAAATCGCACAAAGGTGTACCCACCTAGCTTCAATATACCCTGCCGACTGCTTTTCACGAATGGTTGCGCTTCAATGAACAAACAGAGATCGGGCGCGATCGGTCGCCAACGGGAATGCGGCCTTTTTTTCCGTCCGCGCTTATATTAAAGTCGTATCTCATTCATGGTTGTTCATCGAGAATTCGACACCGAGGACGGGCGGTGGGGGCGTGATGGTCGGAGGGGTGCCAGGGGGGTGGGAGAATTTGCAGTTATTAGGGGGCGGAAGTATAGGAAGTTGTACGGAGAGATCCGTCTTTTCACGGACATTGTCTTCGGGTTGAAACGGGTATCGAAAAGGGCACCAAAGATGAAATTCTTAGCGAAGCAGACAAGAATAGAGGAGCGTCGCCCGTCGAGAATGGCGGAATTAAATTTATTCAGGCAGTGCCAATAAGTCGGAAAAGTCGTGCCCTAAAAGCCGGAATCCGCTCGGCTCCCCGCCCCATCCCCCAATTCTCTCTCTCTCTCTTTCCCTCTCTCTCTCTGTCTTTCTCTATCCCCTTTGCCCCCGTTTCCCATGCCTCGCCTCTGTTTTATTGTGAACTGAAGCAGCCGTTCTGCCCAAATGACGCGATTCTCGCCGTGAAAATGTTTAATATTGAATATGAGCCGTTCTAACCGGGGAATGAGTCCGTGTCATGTTTACCGAAGCCTTCTCCGCCGGGGAATATTTGCGACACACAATGGGGAATCTTTGAAAAGCTTCCAATTTCTCACTTCCAACGATCCGTTGTCTCCGGTTGGAAACGCCGCCGGGCGTTTCGTGGGGATCCTCGCGCCGTTTCTATTTAAATATTTTCGTCGCTGGCGTAGCCGACGTTCTTTTACAACGACAACGTATAGATAAGTCTCGCCGATTATCCTTTCCCTTGGCCATAACGAAAGGTCGAAGGCGCGTCGCGCACCTTTGCGATCCAAGGGCCACGTTTTCTCGGTCTACCCTCCGCGTTTCCCGCACACCCTCCCTGAGTCTGCATCCCGATTACCTTTAAAGGTAACTCCTCGCGACTTCACCGCGATCATGGGAATCCGTGAATCATAGTTGACTCAACAGGAGAGACGGTAGAAGGCACCCTTAACCCTTCCATACGGGCAGGCGTAATAACCACGTTTGCCTGCGTGCTCCATTTAAGCGGAAGTACTCTTCCTGAGAACTCAAAGGAATTAGACCGCGTATCCTTGGCAGGGTGGCTCGCGACCGCTGCTATGTGTTAATTATAATTATCGTCGTGGCCGTGCGTATGCAGGGTTCAATAGCGAAACTCGACGCGCCATTGCTAATTGCGAGGCGCATCGTCCGGATTGTGCGCCGCTGAAAATAGCTTTACACACGCCTCTAACTGGGACTCTGAATGTCAATGAGCAACGTGTTACGACAGTACCGTCTCTAACAGGAATAACTGCGAAATTAGGCTTCACGCAGCTTTGTGCCAGGCTACATCTGCGTTAATTAAGGCCTCCGGAGCAGCAATCCTGAGACGTTTCCTATTGGACTCTGTGGCTCGGTCGGTTAATCTCTGCCGGTACTTTGTTGCGTATCGTGCAAATGGTGTCGATGGCCTTTTGGCCGTTATTTGCGCGGGATTTATATCAGCTAAAATCTGAGTTAGCCCGGTGGTGTTTTAATTTCTTAGAGGACTCCTCTGACTGTGAGAAACGCGCAAAGGGAGTCGTTAGTGGTGTAGTTCTGGTTCTTTGACGTCATGTTAATTGCGTGGCCAGTTGGAATCGATTCTACCGTCGACAGGAATTTTCGTAGGAAATAGATTTGCACGGTGAAAGGGCTAATAAGGGTATGGGATATTTTCAATCCCGCCTTAGACGTACTCTGTCATTAATATCCCTAGGAGATGAGAATAGAGCACGCGATACTAAAATTACGTTTCAAGCTGATAGGTGCGTTCACGGGGATGGCTGGCTTTGATAAACCATCACCTGCAGGGATAATCTATTCTTAGACGTAGCCCGCTGCACTATTCAACTTTTATTAATCAAACCGCTCGCTCGTATTTCGCTGATACCGTAGTATGCATCTTCCGGTGTATTTTTTCCTTCTCCACCCCCCCCGTTCCGCGTTTCCCCCTCCTCCTCCCACGGTCTCGGATAGATAATTGGTTGTCAGAAGAGGTCCTTTATCAGAGGGAGCCCGCCTCGGATGCCTCGAAGCAAATTGCCAAGGACTGATTCTGTCCATTGCAATTCGCCCCCAATATATTATCTTATCCGCGGCGCTTCATCCGGCCGGACTTGGCCCGCCTTCTTAAAATTACTTTTATCAACACTTAGTTTCGCCAATTACCGCGGCTTTTCATCTTCCTCGCGGCGGATGCGCGCGAATTCCAGGCTAAACGCCATGGAAACGTAATAATTTCCACGTTCTCCGCCGCGAGTCGACTTTGCGAATCGAATTTCCTGCCTGCGTCTTCCATTCGCCTCGAGTTTCTTCCGCGATTGTGGAAGAACCTGATTACTCGTGGGGAACCTTAGTATTGCTGAAAATAGAAACGATAATATATTATCGAACTGCATTAGACAAGTTTCGTATATAATTCTGAAGCGTCCTGAAATCGCTTGAATTATTAACTTGACTCCAAACACTGGGATCGCTTTTTTCCCCATTGATATCAGAAGAATCGAGCCCCCAAAAGTTATCTCAACACCATCTGCCCTCTCGCTTTTCAAAAACTCCCCAAAAAGCTGAGCACTCGCAGTTAACAACCGTAAAGGATTCTGATTCCACCCTGGTGGAAGTCGCGATCGGAGGGTGCTCGGCGATGACGATGCATCACGTTACCGCGATGGTCCAGCTCGAATCGTCGCGGTATTATCTATCAGTCATTTGCCAAATACTTCACGCACGGTGTCAAACTCGTGTCGAATCTGACGAGGAGCGCGGTGAACTTCCTTGGAGCAGACGGCGAACGTTATCGATCACCCGTTTCTCCCGCGATGATCGATCGCGCGTGCACGCCAAGTATCCGCGGCTCGCGATGTATTTTGTCGCTGGAACAAATATCTTGCCACTCGATCCCCGGCGCGCGAACTTCGTGATCGATCGGACAATCAATTTGGCAACCGTAGATTCCAATCTGTTACCGTGGCGGATAAGAAACTCCATAGACGGAAGAGCGGCCGGCCGACGAGGAACAACCAGTTTCGTTTAATCGCCTGGGAAGACGTATCGTTTGACATCAAAGAGTTGGCAATTTGTGCGGCAAATATGGAGCCTTCTGACACCTTACTTTCCCCCGATCATATTGGATTCCATGGTGCGCACCTACGGCGATTTGTCTGTCGATAAATTGTCGAATTCACTTGATCACTTGTGATTTTAGTTCGACAGACAACTACTCAGAACAGAGTTGGACATTAACTAAATAAAAAATTAACTTTAGATTATTTGGCGAGTAAAGTTAATTTTTTTTTATTCGTAGAGCCTTCGAACTTCAGCGTCGAAGAAATTTTTCAACTTTAACTTTAACTTTATTTGACACATGACGAATAACTCTTAACTTTTATTCATTATTCGAACTTTATTTGAATCAAAATTTTGCCCATCTCTGCATCAGAGTAATGAATTTTCCGAATAACACCCTTTATTTAAATAGAATTACGAGTGTCTACACGCATGAGCTCATATCTGAAGTCTCAAGCAGCCTCTCGAAATCATGAATTTCCACGTCTCACTTTGTGATTTACCGAATCATATTTAACCTTGCACGAATTTTGTTAGTCTATCGGTTTGTTCGCCGGGTCCTTCGAATAGCTCTCGCGCCGAATATGCTTTACGGGGTTGCGCGGATGGTGGAATCGTCGTAGCGTTGATCAGGTAAAACGAATTACGGGTGCGTGGCCCGCCATATAGCTTGCGTTTTAATCATAGTTCAGTGACGCAAAACATCCCCTACGCCTGGGGAAGCAGGGTGCCGCGATGTTACGCGGGTAACGTCGTTACTCCGCCGTTGTTGTACGCGCCGCGGCAAGGAAATTTTCGTCTGACAGGGTGGAGAAGTCGAAGAAAGTAGAGCGTGTACGCTGCGAACAGAACGGCAGCACGACGTATTATATAGCCGCGGCCTGAAGATTTAATGACGTAACGCCGGGGTACGACGCAGCCAAGAAGACCCCCGTGTCTCTTACGGAAAGGGGTGGAAGCCACGAAACGAAGGAGAACGTACAGTCGCGGCTGTACATATTTATATATACACTGGGAATGGAATAATGGACGTGGCTAGGCAAAGAGATAGATGGATCTTGTTTACAAGCACGATACTGTTGTCCCATTACGAATCTCCGATCTGTCCTTCTTCATCTTCCTCGTCTTCATCTTCCACAGTGCTCTCCCAGTGTCTCTTGTTTTGGGAGGTGGGTGGGTATTTGCTGTTCTTTAACGATGCTCAGTTCTCTACTCTTATACTGTTTTGGGGTTTATTCAGATAGGGTGCACTGATCGAAGGGTGTGGGAAGAATATTCCTCGCATAGTAGTGCTTCTAAAGGGGTGGTTAATATAATACTTATTTCGTGCATTACGTTCGTATGAGCGGTCTATTTATTATTATTGCTATCTTTATTGCACAACAGAGTAGTGCAATGCAAGTTAGACAAAGTTGAAGAAGAAAAATACAACACCAAGCAATACAAAATATAGTATCTAGCAAAAATGCTGCTTTATACTTAACCTGAAGATTAAAACTAATACTACAACTAATTCCAGAGAAACACTGCAGACCGCAGCTAAAGTGGTAAAATAAAATATGTCCATAAAGCAGATCGAGTCTGAGAGGTGCGAAAGTGGTGGACAGATAAAGGTTTTTCAACCCCCTAATCTGCGGGTATATAAATGTTAATGCATTATTCTTTTTAACGCAACTGTCTTATTCTCCCTACCATTCGGAGTCTGAACTTGCCTTCCACCCCTGTTGGCGTGCAGCTTGTAACGGAAAACAAGGCAGTTCATTGAACGCTCTAAGAAGGGACGTTCTATTATAATGACGCGTCCAGAGCTTGATTATTCTCCGTTGGCGACGTCTAATCGCGTTTCAAACGGCCCTTGAACGGATTAAAAATGAATCTGTCGACTGCGTCGCGATGCGGCGCACGTACTCGAGCAGCGGCCCCCGCTGCAGCTGACTTTCGGCTTTTGTTTACGACGGAGCCTGCAAGACGACGCGCTTAACGAAGAAATTAAAGGCCGCGGAGATAGAACGCGACTCTGCGTCTCCCTTTTCCGTTAAGCTTTTACGATACACATCGCGTACAATGCCGCGCGTCTCTGACCTGGTAAACCGATTTTCTTCGAATTACGTCGTCGCCGCGTCGCTGGGAGAAAGCGTCGTTCCCCGTGCCGCTCCTCCCATATCGATAATTAATTACTCCGGTGCGGGGACCAGCGGGTAGAATTGTACACCGTTGCATAACTTGCTTCATTCATCTATTCCCTCGAGCCGATTTCTCGGTGGCTCCTCGTCCCTCCCACGCGCTCCGAGAACACACATTCAGCAACGGAGTATCAAGGAACTGTTAGATCGTCAATAGTGTATTCGTGGAGCGCCCCGTGGCAATGTTTACGATATTAGTCTTCTGCTTTTGTACAAATCTCTGTCGTTGGTATTTAAGGCTGAGTGTGACGCTGATTTGTGGAACGTTTGAGGGACAAGAGCGGGGAGTAGTTGGTACCTATATACGAGCTGGAAATCGACCAATTTAGAACCATAAATTTCAGGGAACTTTATCTGTCTTCAACATGACGTTACGGCCTATAAATGTCTATTATTTCGAGGCAGCAACGGGTTGCTGCGAGGGGGCTGTAAAACCCGCTGCACGCACTGCGCCGTGCTGCTGCTCCGCTGATTTTATAATGCCTCCTTCGACGACGATCTTCCTGTTTTCGGCAAGCCATTCGATTTTCCGGTCTCTCGGACAGAAAAGTACGATTTTGTTTCAGCGAATCCTCTGTAATAATCCCGCGAGTATGATGGCGGAACAAAGCCAGGTTATAGACTCTCAGTGTGTTCATAAAGATTTAATAGTTAATTCTGTAGGAATGTTTGCAAGACGAATGTCAACTGCCCGAAGCGGGCAACTCGTCGTAGTGCGTGCGCGTGGAAGCCACCAGAATTCGAATGGGCTGCGAGCATTTTATTCAAACCTTTCACGAGAGGGAGGCGTCTTGCCGCTTCGGGAGAAGCAATTAAGCCGAAGCTTCAATTTCCCTGGAAGTTCAGTCTCATTGTTGTTCGTTTGATCGTCTGCATGGTGTGCACGCGTCTCTGGCACACGATTTTCCCCTTTCGAGGAACTTCGTATCCGCTCGTAACTCTCACGCGTCCGCCACGAATCATTAAAGTGGATAAGAGGCGCGAGTAGAATTGCTCGACGTCTGGCAGCCCTCCCCCCTTCTCGTCGCGGAAACTGGAACGATCCCGCGTGTCCTTCGTGAAGGAATCCCGAGGATCGGGATAAGGGGTAGACAGTCGCGCGCGAGCGCCGCTCACCCTTCATAATTTTGGGGAACAGCGCGGCAAAAATGCCCCCGTAATTTCCTCGAGGGCGCTCGTAACACCCCGTCCCTTCGTCGAGGGTTGGGAAACAAAGGGGAGGGCCTCCTTCCTGCATATCGGTGTCCTTCGGTCGGACGGGTTGTTGCATAAACGGGATTCTTTGACGCAACTGGCGCGGAATATCCATTATTCTATTTGTATGCTTTGAAAGTTACAAAGGCGTCTGTTCTGGTTATGTTGTCCATCTGGTTATTGGAATTAAATTCGATTTAAATAAGCGTGTTTTGCGAGAATGATTTTTGCGGAGAGCTGGGCCACGGGCTTAAGATTTTTTAATCCTTCTGAACGCTGAGTGTCGAATGGCGACTCGAGCTTGTTTCAGCTATTAATCTCTGCGTCACTCTGTATTAAAACATAACTATCCATTTTTTTTTTAACCTTTCTCCACGAAACCTTTTTCTCAAAAAGGTGCAACAGATTTAATTATATATCTTCTAGATAGAAGGAAAATAAAATTGTCAGAAATTGCGAGTTTCCAGTTGCAGAGCTTCGTCTATTTTTTTTTTAAACTTTACTTCCAACGTTGCAGCTCTTTGAAAAGTACACGCTTCATGGAGGAAGCTTCGAGGAACAAAATGGTATTTTTGAATTTGAAAAGGTCCATGTTTGAATGAGCTAAATTCTTAGCATTGATTGCTAATAATGATTTTCACACTTCTCCGAGCACCTTGCTTAAATAAATATTCTGGAAGTAGGTAGTACTGTAAGGAGAGGTTTCATGCCATGTAATTCGTGTCCTTTTTTTAAACGATTCCTTCCTCAAAATATGCAACTTGGACATCGCTGGCGATAAAGGGAAATTTATCTTCCGCCAGCTTACGACTAATTTTCCCATGGAAAATCTCCCATAGCCGGGTCTGCAACTTCTGCACTTTCATGCACTTTAAAACAATACTACGCGACGTTGGCTGTTTATCGAGACTAACGAAGGCAAACACTAATAAGCAGAAATCTTGGTAACGACTCTTCCTCCCTCTCTCCCTGTATAATTAGATTCGCTTCAAACTTTAATATAACGAGAAAACTCGAGAACAAGTAGGTCATTCGCTTAGTGCAGATCAAGGCGTATTTATTTGTTAATGATATGAACGTCGTCGCGATATTATTTATGCGGGAAATGGTGTTTGCGCGACGATATCTGTACGCTCGACAATTTTTACTGCTTAGTCGAAAAGAAAGCATCACCCTACTTTCATTATCCCTTTAGATTATCCCGGTTATTAACATTTCGTTAATTACATCCATCACTATAATAGCATCAGTATGAAGTTTCCCAAGGGCTTCTATGTTAAATCAGATAAAACTCGGAGTATTTTTAGATATCGAAACATATTCACAGGAGATCTCAGTGAAGTGTTATATCTGATAGAATACCGAGAATTTTCCAAATTCCATCTGCTACAACATTTCACTACAGTATTCACAGATCCACCTGCACTTGCATCTGAATTCCATGTTCTACAGCAGAAAGGATACAAAAGATCAAAGAACTCTTGAAAATTTCAAACCTATTTATTTCATATAAATTCAGCATGCAGCTTACAAATTGAAACACATCAATACAGTTATTTTGACATTAATGTTCCAACAATAAGACAGCTCCTTACACCACAACCCTATTCAAATACCGAACGCCCAGTTGACCCTTCGCAGTTCTATGTCCACGGTGCCTGGACATCGATTTTATCCCAGCGAAGCCTACGTCTGGAGTATCTGTTGCGCGAGTATCAGTTCCACGCTCCCACATTTCATACATCCGCTGCTGGACATTATTATTAAAACGGAAACAATACACTGCCATTCCTACAAACTTCTTTAGAAAACAGTTAACAGGGTCAATGACCACGAAGGTTTACAGAACCAAGATTACGCTGTGCCTCCCTTTTAAAGCCACCCCCCTGACACTTTGAATCGGACACCCGAAATTCTCTATTCAAATTCTTAATCGATCGTTTCCTATCGTCGCTGGTAAAGGATTCGAGATTTCCAGCTGCCACGCGAGCCAGGGCAGATTTTTATTAATTACTTTATTGTCCCCCCACCACGGTTATCGATCAATTGTACGACGCCTGTATACAACCGATTGTTTTGCGGGTGATTGGTTGTTATGTGCGGTAGCGCGAGACCCCGATAGTCGTTGTTTTTGGTGTCTCGAGGCTGATGGATGGCGGATATCGACTGCATCGCTGCAGGGGGACTGGGTGGCTTTCTCATTTCACAGGCCGAGAGGGACTTCCGTCGGAACCCAACCCCCGGGGGAGACGCTGGGAATTCGCTTTAGCCGCGGCATCAAATGTCGCCGAATTTTCTGTTGGTGTAACCAATTTTATCCACCCGCCCTCTCTATCATCCCCTCAGCCCCGCGCTTCTCTGTCGCCCTCACTCCCGCGGTATTCCCGCGAAACCTTTTTCTCTGTCGGCCGGAAGCGTTCATTGGAAAAATATAACAGAGCGCAGAGAAGCGCTACATATTCCAATATAAAGCATCGGATAACTGAAATTGAAGTTCCTCCAGCTCTCGGAAGTACGGGGTTTGAAAACGAGGAGCCCACCACTCGCGGGGCAAAAATGCCACGGGTGGAGCAGCGCGGAAAGAATAACCTTAAAAACGTTGCAACTGATGTCTAACGGTGCATCGGTGATCTCGATTCAGATTTCTCGGGTTTCAACAGCGGAATGGAATTGGTTTCCTTTGCTGTTTCCAAAAGGCAGTATTATTTGCGAATTTTAGAGTCGCGCGAGATGGTTTCTGGTTAAGCTCGAACGGCGTTGATTTTGCTTCGATTATATGCAGGAACTTGTTACGAAACGATGGCACTGACATTTCAATAATTTTCAGGATTATATCGATATGTGAAATTCAACATACCTCCGCGAATGCTCGAGTTTTTACGCATAAGCTCTTTCGAGCATTTCAATGAACGCTCATTACTCTTTGTGTATCAAGATTCCTCTAATTACGCGCGGCGCGGTATCGAAAGCCACAAAGTCCATCGTGCTCCCTGATGATTCTGCGCTTCAATCACTCGCGGTGAATTACCAGAGGGAATAGCACGAGAAAAAGCGGCGGAATTGGGTAGCCCAGA
This sequence comes from Andrena cerasifolii, assembly GCF_050908995.1. Classification (NCBI taxonomy): domain Eukaryota; kingdom Metazoa; phylum Arthropoda; class Insecta; order Hymenoptera; family Andrenidae; genus Andrena; species Andrena cerasifolii. Next base: position 11,034,077 of record NC_135129.1, read on the forward strand.
TACAAAATGTAACAGGCGGGAAGCATTTGAATAAATTTCCAATGAGATCGATGTTAAAATAGTCGGTATAAGCAGTAATAAATACTTGGTCATATATTACTAACGAGCTGACCCGTTATCTGGTTTCACCGGGCAATTATTTATGACGTTTCCCATGCTTTTCATAAATAGCCTATTATCTAATCTAAGACGTATGTAATGTACATTCAAAGTTTCATAGACATCCGTTCAGCCGTTCAGGCGCGAAAGAAGGAGAAACGATCCAACAGACAACGTTTTACTTTTATATTAGTAGGGATTCAGTTTAAAGTGAACTTCAGAGTCTGCAGCGCGAGCTACTGATGCATGTCTGACTATGCACCAAGCTCTACTACTTGCCCGGCTGACCACCAAGTAACTACTTCGGCAAAAAGTGATGGAAAAAAAAAACATTTAACCGCCTTCTTTTCGTTACCTTTTCCTTCGCGACCAAACAGAGTACAGTCTCGAGTATCTTAAAATAAAAATAGCCAATTACAGGAATTAAGGTCCCTCAGGACCAAACACTTTCCAAAACCCAAAAATCCCCATCCCTACTTCCCCGTCCTGAAGTACTTTTAATTTTCCACTCCACGTACCAAATTTCTTTTAATTACCCACGAAGTCCTCCGTGCATCCCTTATACCTCCCCATCCCACTCACCCACGACGCATTCCCCCCAAAAAAACACGGAACCACAGGAACCCCGAAAGTACGGCAAAAAATCAGGCCAAAACGGAGCCGGGGAGGAAAGAGAGGGGAACGTCAGCGGCGTCCATGGACGTTGGTGTGCACAGATTTTCCTACCGAGGGGGAGGGAAACGATCCGTCGTTGTCCAATTTGCTGTACGAAGCCAATAGCCGTCGTCGTGCGCGACGGCACCGAAAAGAAAGAAAAAAGGGAAAACGGGACGTCCTGTACGACGGTAGCGCGCCGTTATCCGATATTTGTGACCGAAAATAGAAGCAGGTATCGTATAAAATGACAATAAGGGCGTGCCATCCTCCGCTATCGTGCTGGACATCAATAACATTCGTTACCGGCGTTACACCCCGTATATACGGGCGTACATATACACGGAGATTACCGTGCTCCTTCACGGGGCTGTATTGTGTCCTGTGCTTCACCTGTTCTCCGTCGTCTACGGGGGGGTGGGGGTTGGATGAGGTGGTGGGGTTAGCTGGCACATGCCTCTTTTTCTCTTCTCGTGTCGACGTGGCCGATGCAGGGGTGTGCACCCTCATGGACGAGCTGTACGTGGCTGTGCCTTCCGGTGTATATGGTAGTCAGTAAAGAATAGCCAGTCGCGCGACAGCGTATAGGGCCACTTTACGTAACTTATGTCGCCTTTGTTAGGGAATATCTCTCGTCCCGTTGTGGCACGTCCATGGCGTTCGGCCCCGTCGTTGTTCCACGACGGCCAGACGTCTGTCGTCGATGCCCTTGCCATTCGCGGGGGTGGTCCTCGTCATCGTCATCGTTCGGGTCGACCGTCCTCATTGATATTTCAAGGTATTGCGCGGTTATCTGGGCCGCTCTGCCGGCCATTCTTCTTCTGCGCTGCCTTTTCTTCCAGGCGAGGTAACCAGTGGGGGTGAATTGGGATCCATTAACGCGGCTCGCTGGGCACATTTGTAATTGGAGACGCGACAATTCGAATGAGCGGATGAGTGGCTGTTATATGGAAGTCTGAAGGACTTTTTTTTTTTTTTTTTTGATGCCTGGGTGAAGGTGGAACGGAGGTGGAGGTTTATTGGATATTTCTGTGGATTGGTGTCGCTGGTTGTCGCGTGCTTTGTACGTATGCATGGGTACAAATTTCTTTGGAGGTTTGATGTACTCGGTATTGTTGTTTTTAAAAAGTTGGGTTGGCGAAGTAGTAGTTGAGTGGTTCTACAGGTAGGAGACGAGATTTGTTTCGGTTGATTTGGAAGTGGGTGTAGTTACTATGTGTGGAGCTGTATTTCGATTAGAGTTCAACAGGTGCTATAAATATTGTAGACATGTCATAATCCGTTCCTACTGTTTCTGGTTTAGTCTTTATCGGGGAGCCTTTGTATATCGGGGTGGATATTAAATTTATTTTGTAGTGGATTCCTTTTTTTTTATCTTAGGTCGGTGTTGCACGGGGAAATTACCACAGGTGACGGGGGATTCAATGCCATACCAAGTACATATTTCAAGAAGAAGTTTCGTAATTTGGGGTAGTTACTGGGATTGATTCGATAGTTTACGTTGTTTTCCGAAAACTGTCGCAAAAATTACACATACGAGATGATACTGCGCAGAACGGTTGCATTCCATTTGCATACAGCTTTGCAAGTGAAATTTCGCGCGTGCATCTTTATGCCTGCATTTCATGCAAGATATGTTCAACCGTGCTGAATCTTTTTTAACATAACCACAATAAAACGTGTATTATTCCAAATAAACAAAAATAGTGTCACAAAAGAGGAAATCCGTTTTTCGCGCTCAGGCCAAAATTGCCAATATTTGTGGTAGGGTAAAGGACCCAATTACCGACACCTTACCAATTACTGTCACCTTAAGCTATTTTTACTTAAAATAACGAACAAGTAAACGTTGTAAAGTCATACACAAAAAGAATTATGTAATTCAACCTATACTATAGATTATATACTATAGTTTATTTATTCGTTATTTTAAGTAAAATAGCTTAAGGTGACAGTAATTGGTTAGGTGTCAGTAATTGGGTCCTTTACCCTAAGTACACATCGGGTTAACATTCTTTCACGCTTAAACTTATACTTACTTCTCGCAGACTTAAAAGTTCCTTTCAAACTAATTCTCGTGAAACTTGAATAACAAAAACACATCCTTGATAAATGAGAAAGAATAATCCTTTAAATAATTCCCACGCCTATTTCTTCCACCGCATCTGAATCCAACTTAAAAATAACATTTTCTCAACAATCCCCTAGAAGATAAATATTCCTGTCGAGCATTCTCGTCTTCGTGGTATTTGAATTTTCATCAGACGTTCATCGTCGCCAAGACATTACAATATTCCGCATCGCGGCGTGCTCCACTTAAGCACGTTATCCTGCCCTCCTTTCATTCTAATTTCCATGTTCTAACGTTATTTTGAAAGGAAAAGCCAGCGTCGTCGACCGTTGTCCACAACGTCGTTAGATGATGTCTTCGTGGTCCGCCTCAGCTATGCCAGCCTTCTCAGCAAGCGGCTTAAAAGGCGGGTAAATAATCCATTTTCACAGTCTAACGCATTTACTCGATCCATGGTTACGTTCACTCCAGTGTCCTCTGGCCTTTCTTTCGAGATTACTCGCAATAAGAACGTGCCGCGAAACGGGGGCCCAAATTTTTTATATAATCGCGAACTTTTTGCTGAGGAAAACTGTTTCAAATCCCTTGTTGTTTTCAATCTGAACGCCACCTAACGTCATCCTCTTACACCTTCTATCTACCAAGCAATTCCTCAAACTTACTCGTCCCTAGTTACTTTGATGGTTGCATACCAATCGCCCCTGTGCTCTCCACTTCACGTCCCATCTTTTACAATGCTCGTAACCGCGCCCCCCTCCAACCGACTGTACATCCCAGCATCCAACGACGCTCGGCAACCCCGAAGCAACTAAAACAAGCCCCACCGTCAATCCCAGGCCAGGAAACGATCGTCTGGAGGCGCGTGAAAGTGAATCACTGATAATGACACGGCTCGGAGGAGCAGCCCTCGACGAGAGTAACGCTCGCCAATTATCATCTGGGATGTGGCGTGCCGTAAACGGGAATGGTATCGCGGCCTCTGGGTGTCTACATTCTGCATAGCCTTCTTTCCTTTCCGCTCGCGGTCGGGCCACCCTTATTCCCGGTTTAAGAATTAAATTAGCCGATACGAGGGACGGCTCTCTGGCGGGGAACAACGCTGGAGGAGGAAGTGATCCCCCGATGTCTACTGGAGTCACGAACGAAGAAGAACCTTTCGAGAGTGTCACGAGGGCCACGATTCCTTTCCCTTCCTCCGTCTCCGAGTCCTCCTCGCTGGGGCAAAGAGCGGCGGTAGGCAGGCAAAGCACAAACCAGGATATTGAAATTTCCTGTGGAAAGAAGTATTTTTCTTGTTGAATTTCTCCTCTCCTTGCCCCACTTTAAAGTGCTCGATTTCCAGTCGTCCGCGAGCCATCGTGGCTGCTCTTTCCGGTTAAAAGTCGTTAGGGAGCTGTAGCTTTAACGGGTGGCGGGGGGCTCGTTGATAAGAATACAGGTGGGTGGTTTTGTTTTACCGAGCTTTCAGTGTACCGGCAATTTTCGAGCGGTTCCTAGGCGATGGCTTGGCATCGCGTGGCGCGCTGCGTCATTCCCCCTTCAGGGCTAGTATCTTTTCCTTTTTTGCCAACCCTTGGGGATCCTGACGTGTCTTATCTTGTTTGTGAATCGACTAGTCGGAGTTCGGATGCGGAGAAATGATTTTTTGTGGTTTGGAATTTGGCTTCAATTAAACGTCAGTGAATGTGTGTAGTAAATAAATCTTTGGTCGTTTGTATGGTGTTCCATGCGCTGCGGTACTAACCAAGAAGATTCTCTTTCTGTTCGAGGACAGCCAGAGTGGATGAAACTTAGACATCTTCGAAATGTTTTGTATAAAAGCGCGAAACAGCCTGCAGCTACAGAATAATATCGATCGAAGAGGTATTTGTATCTCTGTGTACGCAAGGATTAAAATATGGTGATATTGATTATAGTACCATTGATTAGAATTTATTATCTACACACACACGCATTGGACACTTACAACTTGCCACAATCACAATCTTATACCCGTCAGAATTTATCCGAAATTCTAGTAAATCATTACTAGACCTACAACTCATCCTATCCACCCAATGAAAATCACTCTCAACTTGTTTACTACGAATCTAGTAACACTAGTGAACTAGTACCTACCTACCGCAATTCTCTCTCCCCAAAATTATATTATTATTATTATTTCGACTTTATTACTCGTTGAACTGAAAATATAGTACATAAGGAGAAAGTAAGATACGAGTAAAGGCGAGGCCGCAGTAGGAACTGTTCGCAAGCCTAACCATAACATAATACTAAACATTATTTAATACTAAGTAAATACTAATACTTTAATATCTTTCGAGTTGTAACTGATGCGCTCGAATCACGCACAATTCCATCCCAAATTTCATTTCAGCCCGATGGAGACTAATTTCTGAATGACCAGCACAGAAACAGCAGATATTCGACTAAAATGTAATATTTTCTGCTGGCCGTCGGCGGCGGACGAGCAAACACGCGACTGGAAAGTAGGGCACCGTTGCGTCGCGTCCTAAATTTCTCCTTTTACACGAGGGGGCGAAAGTTGCGCAACAAAATGCTTCACGCGCGTATAGTCTAACGTCGTTAATCTAGTATTACGCGGAAGAGTAAGTTGCTCGTTATTAGGTGAGAACCTTCGCCGCAGGGGTGTAATGTGGGGTATAATATGGAGCAAATCGGTTCTTATTACATGGGGGAACGACGTGGCGGCTTTTTATTTTTACCGGAAATGCAGCCGTGCCTTTCGTTCCGGCCACCTCCCCCCCCCACCGCTGCAGGTAAAATTAAATGGCAGCTCACCCTCGGGGGAGGGCGGATTAAAATTAAAGCAAGCTCGGAGCCGTATTTTCGAGCTTTCCTTCGTCATCGTATTCAATCGCGGCCAGTGGAGATTTATTCAGGAAAATGTCGTTTCCACGGCAACGAAATCACGCGCTACGTGTATCTGTCGATATTTTCGTCAATTTTCATGAAACTAGGGGATTGTTATTGCCGTTTCGCTGTAACGGCGGCTTCGGGGGTGGGAGGATTTCTTTGTCGAGATTAAATGGATTATAGGACAGTGGGTTGTTTTCGTGCTCGCGTGGGTTATAATTAAATAGATGTGGAGGATTATGGGTAATAGTAATGTAGGAGAATGGGACGACCTAAGGTTTGAACATATTAAATATCGTAATCGCGAAGAATTTCTTTTTTTAATTTTGCCACTTACAGTGTTTTCTACAAGCACTCTTTGATTAAGAAGCGTGTGCGTATAGTTGTGAAACGTGATCAATATTCTTGCCTCTACCAAAATCTTATGCTCCTGGATTAATCAGATTTCAGACACAAGAAAGTATTATCCGCAGATCCGCGTAAATCTTATTTCCTTCATTCCACTTAAACTCCACATTACTACCTCCCAGAAAACCAAGAAATACATTCCAAGAACACGATATTTCTCCACCATCCCCCGCAAACACAAAAAAATACCAGAAACCCACCCCAGCCGCCGTTCATCCCTACAATACCTAAACACTCTAATCCAATATACAAACCACACCAGTCCAACATTCCAACTTCAAAATCTAACCACGCAGCCCTCTCGAAAAACCTCCACGGTCAAAACTAAACCATTTCTCGCCCCCTTCGTTCCGTACACCTAAGCATCATCTCGAACATCTAAAAAAAAATCCCCAAAAACCATTCCACTTTCCAAACGTGCAGCAAACACTGCGCATAGAGATTACAGGATCGGAATTGATCCGCGGTAAATCAATTTCAGGGGGAGAGTGTGTAGGCCAGAGGCTCGAGGTGAAATCCGTGGCGGGTATAGGGGGATGGTCCCCTGAATCCTTGGATCGGGGGCGGTGGACGGACGAAGCACGTGAAATCATCGTCCCAGAGGGATCGAGCAATCGTCGCTATACCATCCGCCAAGATAAACTCTTGGCACGTCTTCATTAGAGTTTTCTAGTCTATTTACGGGCGAATAGGGGCAGAGGGGTTTGGGGAGGTCTTCTCTTATTGCTGGACCAGAAACAACATGCCGGGCTCATCGGTGGCCCTTCGATCCGCATAGTTGGCCCAGCGTTTTGGCCCCGGAGAGTTTCGTCGCCTGTTTGTTCTGTCCTAGGAATTCACTCTCTCTTCTCGCGTCGCTCGCCAGTGTTTTCGCGATCGTGCGCTCGCCGAGTTGGACGGAACTCTCGTTCGTCGCTTAATGGCGGCGCGGGGGCCGAAAGCATTTGTGACGGGGACGCGAGGACGAAATGGAGGGGACGGTCGTGGAACGAGTCAATAAAAGCATTCGCTTTCTTTAAGTAATCGCCTTCGCGAGATGGCCATTTCCTCCGGATGCGCTGTTGCGTCGTTTCCCGTCCCCCGCGTCGCAGACGGCCACCGTCGGCGATCCAACGGGATTGTTTGTTAAATAAAGTTGGCGGAACGGCGATGAAACGTTGGATCGCCAACGACCGAACGAAGCAGAGTAACGCTGAGTGAACCTCCGCCCGAGGCCAGGCTTCATCTTTTTTTCCCCCCTCGCCGCGGTGGTTAACGAAGTTTAATTATGGTTTATTGGGTCTCGTCGGGTTAGTCGGTCGTCTAAGCGATGCTCTTACAGAATAGATCCTATTTTCTTCTAACTGGAGACTTAGGATAATTATTCTGACTCCTGTGATTGGGCAAGGTTGGGACATAGTGTTCGTTTAACTAGGTACAGACGATAATGATGGAGAATACGAGGGTAGTAGTCGCAGGGGATTTTAATGATTCTGCTTTTTATTCTCAGGGAAGCACTGACGTCAGCCACAAAAGTTATCTATTATTATCGCACGTAGATACTTTGTTAGATAAGAGGAATGGTTTAGGTTATCTAGGGACGTATTTTTATCAGAGTTTAGTTGCCGTGAATGGCAGGATGTTGCGGGGTGTTTTTTTTTTTTTTTTTTTTGCAGAAACCGTCGATCACAGTTTGTGAATCATCAGCAGAGATTCACATGACCGAAATGATTGACGTGTTTGCCATTACAAGCAATTTCCTTCGAGCTTCGAAACAGTTGCGGTACATTTTCAATAAAAGACAGGGAAAGGCATTTGCGTGGAAATTTCGTCCCTTGTTTCCGATCGGTTGCGAAACGAATACAGAATTAGTGTCCACAATTACCGCTCGAAATGTCGTGCAATTTATGGCGGGCATGAATCGGGTCGCTCGCATTTATGACATATGGAAATCAGCGAGCTTTTAGGCAGCCACGGATCTGCAAAATACGGTCGCATATCAATGCACATTTATCATGAAAACAGTAGCTTAAACGGACCCAGCCGGCTGATATATTCCTGACAAATTATCTTCTGATTTTGACTGGCGAATTAGTCTTGAAAAATTCCCTTCTTCTGGTTGGGGGGTTTCGACGTTTCTACTCGAAGGGGACCGTTTAGAATGGATTCGTGTATTTGCATCTAGGACGCAAAAAGTCAAATGTACCACCATAATTCATTTTTATATTTACTATGCTCAAGTATATTTTGTAAAAAAACCTTCATTTCACCACAATATTCATTTAAAATTGTATAAACGTTTTTTCCATCAAAGTTAAGAAAAAGAAAGGATGTATTTGCTTCGCAAGTTCCTAATTTAAGACTTCAAGTTCTATTCGCGAAGAAAACAGTGGAGCAAGCATAACAAGTATCAAAATCGAACGGATTACTTTCAACAAAGCTCCTCATTTTTTAATACGACTCGTTTGATCCTCTATTTCACGTTTAAGCACCCGTTTATAAATTCCTTCTGTACTGCACAACCGCCCGACGTGGTACAGCTAAATAAAGTAGCGGCAGCGTCAAATTCGGATTTCCCCTTAATCGAATCCTCGATAATTCCAATTTCATTCAGTTTCAATTACGCGGAGTTCCGCACGGTTCGAGGCCTCGTTCTCATTAGAGTTTTGCCGGCGCTTACATCCGGCAGACGCTCGCGTTTTGGTAAACTTGCTAAATCCGACGCGTTTCGAACACCGCCGACCGCGGCAGCCAGTTTCGCGCGGAACTGCGCGCAGCCAGGGAGAGGAAATGATTTTTCGCACGTCGGGTAACGTAGTTTTCAAGTTGAAAATGGCAGGGCGCGATCTCGCGGAAAATGAACACGATAACCGTCAGAATTCACGTTGCAGCGAATTACTTGTTGAGAATCGACCATAAGGATAGCAAAAAAACAAAACAAAAATTCGTGTCGTTGAATGCTCGAGATTTTCGCGACGCTTCGCTTTCTTTTAAGGGAACGTTTTTTGGAAACTGTCGCACAATGGCTCAATATTCTACTATATTATATTATTATTTCTGAAATATAGACCATTGCATTCCGTGGTCTTAATTTATCATTCTCCTTTTATATTAATTACTATGTGAATCACTGCAAAAATTAAAAAAGTGGACAAGAATGTATGATTCCTCTGACTGGTGTTGAAATGGTAATTTAGGTTACAGTGAAATTCATTTAGATATTGTTTGATCGTTAATGAATCAGAGTGTTAGGGGATTTTATTCGAGGTACCGTTGTCTTCTGGTTGCTTCGTTGCGGTTCGGAGGGACGTTCGTTTAGAAAAGTTGCATGGGTGAGACGGTGGGGGTAGTTTGGCGGGAAAATGGAAATGGGGTGAAATCGTTCTCGCCGAGAGCCAGCTGCACGTAACGTTTCGTCCTGGTGGACGGCTCGAAAATTGTAGCCGTCATTATCTATTCAGGCGCATCAGGTCGGCTTGAGATATTGAACTGCACTATCCTATTTAAATATTCATGAACGTCTTTGTAATCGACGTAATACGGGTCTAGCGTAATCTCACGTGTCAGAAAGTAAATGGGGATGCATTTTCAACTGGCGATTCGGCGACGATAAAACGTGTATGCATATTAATTTCATTAATCCGCCGATTGTTAGTCCATGCATCCTCGGATAAAATGTGCGCTGGATGAGGAAAGAGGCGGCAGCCACGGTTTTTGTAGGTGACTACGCATCGCACTCATCTTTCTATTTCTGGGAATTGCATTTAATAGGAGATAGAATAAGTAATGGCATTTCGAAGTGACGTGCAGTTAGTTTGATTGAAAATAATTAAGTCAATGTTTGATAATTCATAGAGATGTTATGGAGGGAAAATGTAAAGTGTAACTTATTCTTCCCTTATTTCAGTCTGTTTTAAGTAACCCTTCTAGTAATCTCTTTCAAGACGCATTGACCACACATTGTACCACATATTGTACACCACAGAGTAGCAATTAGGCAGAGATCTATATTCACATTTACCTCTTACTTTGTTCGATTTCAAGTCTCTTTTCCAGTCATTTTTTGAAGAGCCATTGATTCCTATAAGGTGAATGTCCCAATTTCTGCCCATGTCCCCATTTCTGCTCGTTTCGTATTTTTCTTATTATTATATGCGTTACGTTTGTACTATAGTTGCAACGAAGTAATTCTAAATTATTTAAACATTTACGCGAGTGTTGCACGAGCTTGGGGCAATGCATACATCGCTATTTTTCAAAAGCAGAAATTGGGACATTCACCTTAATCCTTAATATACAATTACGCAACGACCTGTACTCCCATTTGTCTCTTACTTCGTTGTCTTTTAACTGCCTGTTCTATTCATCTTTTTCAATATCCATTGCCGAGTAGGTACAATCCTCGACATACATACAGCATCAATCCACCACTCATCCTCCTACGAAACACATTTACACAGATCAAAACCCCTGCGTGCCCAACGAACAGTCGCTTAAGAACCTCCACCCCCTTCAAAATCCAAACTCCGTCCAAGATCCACCTACCATTCACCTCTCCCCTGGAAACAAGGGTTCTAAACATCCGAAAAGAACATTCCGATCTCCCCTGGAGCCGCGTTTCATCGGATCGACCCTCGATTAATTAGATTAATGAAAATGTCCCGCGGCGAGGATCGTCGGGATCTCACGTCGTGTCGGCGAGAGCTAGTAGCGCGCACGGTTCACTGATCTTTATTTTCTTTTTCCACGGAACCGGGGAATTAAATTCTAGCCCAGCTTCCGTGCTCTATACGCGGGGCTATACGTGGGCTCTTGTTTCGCCGCGGGCTGTTTGGCGGCTCGCGCTGAAATAATTCCCGGTGGAAATTTGATTTGCTAATTTAACATCAGTTTTCACTGGTCGCCTCCCGTCATCGTCGACGGTTACCTAAATCCCCCTCGAACCTCCCCCTCCCCCCCCTCCCCGCCTGCTGCCCTCAGCCGCTCGTTTGGCCCTCGACGAAAACCGTGCTCGCAAGCCATCGCCGCCCCCTCCCCCGTAGTTTCCATGCTTGCAAGAACAATGGCATTATAATTATAATTGCTACACACCGGCAACGTAAACAGCTCGGCTTTGTAGCGATGCGCGCGGACTTCTTGCTATTATTAAATGAGGCGGCTGCTGTTGCTTTCAGCTTCTACCTAGCCGACATTATTACCGGACGTAATAATAGTAACGGAGTGGAGCAAAGGCTCGGCGAAGTCGATCCAAGACAAAGTGTACGCGGGAATATCGCGGGTGCGCAGATTTTCGATGAAAATGGGGATTCGTAGGTTCGTGGTGAGTCTGAGTGTTGGGGATGTTTCTTCGACACCGGATTCATTGTGGAGTAACGTTGTAGAGGCTTGTTTCGCGTGGACGCGGGGTGGTTTGAGGTGCATTGCAAAATTCAGTCCACGTTTCAAACCTTTCACTGCGGATTTCGACTTCAGTCCACGCATTAAAAAACCTGTTCTCTTGTACTGTGATACTCGGCAAGTAGGTATCTGGTCGATTGTTCATTTCGTCGATTCCATATTCCATTCTCGACACCCTCCGAGACAGTTCCATCGGTAACCATAAGTTGAAAATTAAAAACTCTTTTTAAATTCGCCTAAAATCGACACTTTTCAAGCTTCGTCCGAAAATTTAAATACTTAGCGAGAGGGTTAAAGGGTAAACAAGGGGTTGTTCTAGGGAATGGAGTAGAGTACGTAATTACCGAGGCTTGGTGTCTACTTTTTGTCTAACCAATTCAGATTTTCTTTATCTTTTTAATTACCCGTTTTGATTTATCAAGGTTCTCGTCAATTTCTAACATCATTGTGCTCGGCTATTTTCGAAGTATCTGTGAATATTTTTTAATAAAAGTACAAGTTCTTAGGTGTGTAAGGGTATCATTTATGCGTGATTTCTTCAAATACAGAGACAATGAACGCTTCTCAGCACCATCATAATTAAATAACACACGTTTCCCTGTTTCATCAAAGGAAGCAACACTAGCAACTTCCATTAATACAGACGCACCCCCCAATAGGCGAATCTCAAAGCGCCAAACGCTCCCAAGTAATCGTAACAACACAGCCATCGGATAAGACGCCAGCTCTTAATAGCTGCTAACAATTTAATATCGTTTTCATTACGTCTTCCCCGGCATCGATTTTCGCGTGGCGTCCAGGGGAACGTGTCGCCGGGGCAGACGGGATTACGTAACGCGAATGATAAAAAAGACAAAGTTCCGCGAAAGCAGCGCCGCCGAGGTGGGTATGGGGGAGGAAAGGCAGCCGGGAGACGAAATGCTCTTCGAAGAACTTGGTCTTTTTCTCTGTGAATTTTTTTTTCCCCCTTTTCCTAGTCGCGTGTCGATCGCGATAATTGCTGCCGAGTTTACTGCGCTGTACGGCGTATCTGTTCGTCAATCGATCGTCCTGGCTCTGCCATAGCGGAGGCAAATATAAGGCGTAGAAAGGAGCGGCCGTTTAAAGCGGAATGCGCCCCTCGGGACGCGGAGGCCCCGCGTGCGCGCGCGTCGCCCTGCGCACGTGTTTGTGCCAGGGCGGCCGGTAATAAATATGTAAAGTACGGTTTACGAAGTGTACACAGGAAACACATGCCGCCGTCCCGTATCCGGTAACCGATCTACTACTTCGAAAAGTGCATACGAATGACCCCGGAATGGATTATCAAATGGGGGATGATCGATAGCATCTGCTCGATGGGCATCGTGAAAACTTGGACCCCGTCGAATGAAATTTTCAGCAGCCGGTGACGAGTAGTTGATCGAGCGTCGCGTTAACTCGATTCCGCCGGCTTCTGAACGTTCCAGGGGACTTTTAGCAGTCGCAGGCTCGCGACCGCGAGTCTTGTGTGCTCGGAGGGGTGTGCTAGCGTCGCTGGTGGGCGGGAGTCGCGTGTGAAGTTGCACCAGCAATTAAATGTATTTTGTAGCTTGCGGGGTGGGACTGGGTAGCTTGTTTTAATTCAATCTGGTGGTTTAATTCAATCGAACCCGATGAAAAATGGGGTGGAGAAATCGCAGGTTTTCAAGGTAGTGTTGATTGAGAGGATTTTATTCTTGTTTGGGAGTGAGATGGGTTTAATGAAGCTACCTGACGAGTTGCCAAACTAAAGTGCAATGATTAAGTGCTTCACTGCGCGAATATTTGATTTATGCTTTGCGCGGGAGGCTTGATTAATTTGTGGTGAACAGACGTGATTAACGTTAGTAGACTTTGCGTAATTTATGGTAGTGTGCGAAGGCTCTGCTGGGCTGGGGAACGTGTAAATGGTCTAACTTTAGAAGATGGAAAAGAATACTGAATGAAATTTACCATGGACAACGTATGTTAATAAGCAAAATATTAAAATAAGGGTTTTATTGCACTTCTTGCAAAGAAATTAACGAGAATGTATTAATGATGTCGGCATAATGTGACATAAGTAAACGGAGATGTATTTTAAGAATCAGAAATTAAGCTGTTACAACATCTATATACGATTTTAAAGTCCTCAGTGTTTTAAATAATTTTTGTTCAAGAAATTTATTATATAATGCGTATGTGAAAGGTTACAGAGAGATATAGTTTCAATCCTATTGCGTTGCAGGGCGCGTCTGACCATACACGGTTTCTTCCACTTGCTCTCATCCACTTCACTCTTCTCTCGCGCTTTAGTCTTACACAGCTATCATACCATCCTCGATTATCCCTATTCTATCATCTCTATACATTGTATCGAAGCTCATTTCAATATTAAGCGGTGCCATTCGAAAATTCGCAGTGTTATTCAAAATTCTCCAGTTAAACCACTGTTGAATGTATTAAGAAAGGTTTCAAAGCTTGACAGAAGTCACTCCAAATTAGAAAACAGGTTTATTAAAGTCCCATATAACGATATTAGAGAAGCACCTTGCAAGAAAGATAAGTTACTGACTTCCATGACAGAGGATATTAAAAGAACAATCTACAATTACCCTGTATCTGTCCAACCATGAAAACGCAGTCCTAAAGTGATCTAAAACGATAACACGCGAGCACATTTAACCCTTTACAGCCCGGCAGGAATTACAAGCGATAATATCGACGCGATATGGGCACTCAGAGGGTTAATAAATGTGACAAAGGGAAAGCAGGGTCCCCGCTTGAATGTACACGGCTCGGATGTTATCTTAAGTTTCTAGAAATGCGGGATTTGGTGGGATCGCGAGAAATTGGGGCCATTTCTCGGCGTATTAGCAAATAGCGCCAAAGGATCTTCGATGCATCTTCAGCCGTGGAGTGTGTTACATGAGCAGGGTACGTACGCGCTTATGATTAGAGCTACTTAGCTTTAATTAGTGCCTAATTCGATAGTGCATGCAGCATTATCCATCGTCTGTTTGCTCTCTCGACAACGTCTCTCTCGATTCCATCTCATAGCCGCTACTACAAGATGCCTAAACTAATCTAGCCTCGCAGCTAAATCCCTTTGATGATTTGTAATTGAGGATATCTGGTAAGGGCCATCCTGTGCTTGTGTGTCTAACTATATTCATCCATGTGAACGGAGTCGCTTTTGTTACGTGCTGGTTTGTTCCCCGGCCACGTGGCCGAAATGGACGAGTATCCTGTGGCTTTCGCTCGGACGTGCATGGTTAATCGTGGCGGATGTTCATTAATTTTTATCCTCAACACGTTCACTGCCACGGGGGTCAACAGTGGCCATCGCGTTGAACTTTGAATCTTTTCTTAGAGCGATTGCGATAAGTAAACCCTTAAATATGCAAACTTCTGTGGTATGTTATTATTAGGAGCGATGTGGGATATTAAGTGCATCGTTAAATCAATAATAATCAATTAGTATCGTTGGTGATATATATTTGAATAGATCGAAGGAGAATCGTGGGATCATATATTATTGTCCCAGTCTTGATTCACGAATTTAAAGTGGAATACTGTGATAAAAAATATTAACTAGTTCCCTAAAGATTATTTTATGAAGTGTGTAGCTTGTTCGAGGTGATACAGTGTTGTAAGCGGCATTTAGAAAAAGCAGAACCTATCCTTGAACTGTGTGTTAATAATTTATGACTGGAACGGGTTGTAGCGAGTTCCTCGATCGATAATTCGATCTGAATATCAATACTTTCAACGATCTGTTCTACTTCCCGATGACAATAAATGTCTTTTTAAATAATTCAGTGAAAAATGACACCCCGATGCGTAGGTTCGCATCACGAATTTATAATATTTTGTACAAACGAGGCCGCTCCGTATAAATACGTCGTGTTCTATCAGTTATTAATCGCACAGAGCATTACGTCATATTAATAATTCACTGTCAAATATGCCGTAGCATGTTTCGTAATTGCAAATTTATTCGCAACAGGGTGATAGGAGAATTCATAGCATCTATGATATAATGACAAATACGAGGACAGGAAATTTCATTTTTTAATCAAATTCTAGCATCGTGAATTACAATTAATAGTTACAGTAAGTGAAAAGTACGTTACGTATCAACAGCAAATAACAAACAAGTCTCTCGCGAACAAAATTCAATGAATTCCCATTACGAATCATGTCAAACACTTTCCTCAAAATAACGAAGTTCTTCTTATCACGTTCTCCACCAATCAAGCCGATTCTTCCCTTAACCAAACTAGAAATAACAAAATTTCCCCTTCAATTTAACACCACCTTAATGACTTCAGCCTTCTCCCTCCTCTCTTCTTACACAGTGACTCACAAGTTTCTTCACATAGATCAAGAAGAATAATTAATTATGACAGCTACTACCTTACGTTTGCTTCTTGATGCCTACATTAACGTCACTTCAATTTTAACTGCCCCACAATTTTAATATAAAAAAATAAGTCCACAGGCATAAAACGTTCTAAAATGTTATAATTCTATTTTCTGCTGTGGCCAATAAAGCCCATTAATAATAATAATATTTTTGATTGAACGTGATAGGGTTCCCAAAAAAAGAAACAAATTTAGTGGAATGTTCACGCGAGTCGATCGTTGCATTAGGATGCAAATAATGGACGTTCGATTACGTTCGCTGTTTTCTCAGTGCCTGCTGCAAAAGCTCCCCCGTTGGGAAGGATTCTTGTTGCATAAGGGTAGGTTTAAGAGTATTTCGACCGATACAAGGCATAAGGGGCCTGAACGCGTTGGAAATTCCAGCTGTATTCGCTGTCTACGCGTTTTCCGCGAGATTCCAGCTGTGCACGCCTTTATTCGGAATTCATCGGATCTGGAATACTTTTCGTCCCGGGGCACGCCGGCAGATCCTTTGGAAATCCCGCGTGTGTGTGCAGGCACGATTGTACCTGTGGCAAGAATGTTTTTCGCGTGATCCGCCAGTGAGCCCGGAAAAATGCTCGATTTCAAGGAAATCGCGCGACACGCGTCTGCGAACGTACCAACTGCACCTCCATTTATCTGTAAATTTCGCCGTCTGTTGACCTTACCTCGTATCCTTTACGGTACCCTGCATCCTGCCAGTTAGCATCCTCTCCAGTAATCCCACGATTCGTGGTGAATTTTTCTTCTGCACTGATTGTGTTTTATATAAATAGGGGTATATTCGTGAGGCGGGTGGTTTCCTTAGAATTGCATTTTATTTAGGAAATTGTATTGGAGCTGTTCTTTTCCAAAAGCAAAGCCTAAAGTTTCTAATGCTTTCACTTTCGAAAGAATTTAGTATTCTCATAGTACCTCCGAAAAGTAACAAAATTTCTGTACGCTTGGCGACTAAATACAAATTTAATTCCCAAATTATAGTTTTTCAATCCTGCCCGAGTTCGCGGTGAAAAAAGAGAAACTTGACGCTCCTATGAAGTTGTAGATACCTAACTTTGTTACAGAAGATTTGTAACCGTGACATTAAACCCAGACCTAACCCGGACGTATCACATTTATGCCACTAGTATTTTCTATGAAACACCTTAAATCGTCAAATTCTATTGTTCCTATTATCGATCGTTCTTCAAACTTCCCTTTACCTGCTGCTGTACACCAGAGCCCTGGCTGAAGAAAACTCTCTTAGTTACGTGAACAGCATTCATATACAACGAGCTCGTTGCTTAACGCCTCTGAAGAACTGGGGAGCATTAAGTAAAAGCTTGGGTGTCCGCTCGTTGGACAGAGCCTTCTCGTTCCACGGCCTGTTAACTTTTCAACGAACCTCGGCCGCGAGACTCGAAAGCTCCTGGTAAAGCGTGATTTACACGTCACGGAAACTTGCCCCGTATTTCCCACCCCCACCCCCACCCCTCTTTACATCCGTTCTCCGGGTGATTCTTTCGCGAGGAAACTCCGCGATCACGATTGTTTCTTTTCGCCGCAACGGGATCCTCGGGATCACCTGATTCGTGGCCCTGCGAGATTCAGCGAGACAAGAGGCGAACGAAACCGTGTTTCGTTAACGATAACGAAACTTTAATGTGCTAGGTAAAAAAACCACGTCGAAAATGTGGAACAATAGCTTTTGATTTAATTGATCGAGGGCGAAATGGATCTTTGTGCAAAGATTAATCGAAATTATGCAGCCGGTTCGTTTAAACAAGGTTTTGTTTTTAAGAAAGTCAGTTTGAAGATGGAATTTTTGGGTTTCCTCGAAAATAAAGCCGCATTCTATGAACAGTTATTTTATAATTTCAATTTGTTTCGATTATTCTTTGAAAAACCATGCTTCAAGTGACAAAGTATTGTTCGACATGTTCGACTCTTTCTCTTCTTCTACCAACTTTTGTAATCAATTTATTACAGGAGACACTGTTTGTAATAATGGTTACAGAAAACAGAAAAATAGACACTTCAGCAGTAGCTAATTTTACGACATCTTATTCGATAAAGACCACCGCCACCGAAGCCAATAAAAAATTTTAACGAGGACGCATCGGGATGAGAATTGAACCGGTCGCTTTGCATATTTATTGACCGCTTGATTAAAGCCAAGAAAGTTTATATTGGTTATTAAAAAATCGTCAGGCGGTTTTCGAGGCCGGAGAAGCTGCGTTCAGCTGGTCGAATGAATTTTAAATCAGGACACGTTGACAAGTGAATTAAAACTTGTGTGACGCGCGCGCTTACGCTCCGCGCAAATATGGGGCGTATTTATATTTGAAGTAATTCTCTGAGACACGTGCGCTCTAATATTCCAGTGATGCTATTTTTCAGTAGTAGCTTTGTAGGCTTCCACTTCGGTTAGAAGTGTCTCTACTTTCCAGCAGCAGCCTTACAATCCCTCGGTAACTTTTCGATAGCAACTGCACAGCCTTCGACTTTTTCCCTTCTCTTTTCTTTTTCATTTATTTCTCAGCGATACCCTGCAATCTTTTCATTATTTCTACCGATCAAGATTCTGGCTGTGCTCAACAGCTGCGTAGTCGCTCTTAATTACGATACTCACGCTGAAAGGAGTGTAATGCCATTTTATTGTTCATGCTTCACCACTATTATTGCTACCTGTTGTTATCGGTAATTGAGCGATGCTCGAGGAGGGTTTTTAATGGAACAAAGGGAACCTTAAGGAGGCGATATCGAAATGGCGACCTTCGTTTCTTTTTGCACATTCTCCTTTCGCGTTTATTTTTACGACGGACGCTTCTCTTTGCTTTCGTGAACAAGACATAATGATGCTGCCAAGCAGGACCAATTGAACGGAATACGACGTGGAAAGTTGGAGTGAAAGTCGCTGCATTATTGCATCTTCAACGTGACACAGTACAAATTTATTCATAGAGCTTCGCTTGTTATACAGTCTGTAATTAATGCCATATTTCCTAGACGGTACATCGTCTCGAAATATTCTTTAACGTGGACAGTAAATTATCGATTATCGCGCCGCAGAAAGTAATTACAATTAACCTTATAATCTTACGAGTTACACCGTGCAGTAACAAAGTTATGTTCGATCTGATTTTTTATTTACGTCCAAGTTGGAAATTCCCTACCTAAGTGCTTGATATCTACAAACACGCAGAAAAGCACGGCGTCGAGCGTGGAAATACAGAGGAACGATGTCGGTACGCTCTTCGAGGTGAACGACCAGGCAAACTACGTGTATTCTCAAGCAATAACAGCGCAAATGTGTGTTAATTCCCCAAGAATACGCGTCGCCAACCTGGTCTATGCGTCATTCGTAGATTCTTCTCTTCTCTTGACTTTTGACGCTATGTGGAAGCAATTGTTGTGGACGCCTTCTCGGAAGCAATCTCCGTCGTGGATCTCCTCAGAACCAGTCGCTGATGCAAACTTCTTTCCTTCTTCGTTCTTGATACTTAAAACGAAGCTTAATTAGAACCTTTTGCTGGCAATAGCCTCCTGCTATTCTTAATATGTACAATTAAAATTGTTGGTAGCATCTTGCTAATACAGCTGTGTTGTTTAAAAAAAAATGCAAACACATGTATTACCATTGCAGCTGAATAACGAGGAAGTGTGAGAACAATTACCGCGCAAGCAGTTTCCAAATAATTCCCCTACTATAAATCCCATTCGCTTTCGCAACGAACACAGGTCTGATTAGAGATCCTCCAACAGTTCCAGTCGCTTAAAATTAGAACTAACTTAGCACGAAAGCGTTAAGCTTGAAATTAAACTGTGCCTTTGAAACAGATCTCGAAACTCGGCGAAACAACCAGTCACCAGGAACAATACACTCTAATCAATTGGGCCAAGTTATGCTGGAACCTACCAAAATGACAAAGAATCAGTTAACTCGTAGAACGAATCTTACATTATACAATTATTAAAAATACAGAAAACTTAAAGTAATACCCTTTTAATTATACTCGCTATTAAATAACCCATTAAAAAGCATCGTAAAACAATAAGAAGAAATAAAATATACCCAATAGAAATAAAGCTTCTTTAACAATTAAAATCTTCAAGCTAAACTTACTCAGTTTCAGATGATCGGGGGTTGGTAGGTTCCTGCATAACTTGGCCCAATTCTTCCTCCTCCTCCAACATTTACAAAGGATTTATGTAACTACTAATGTAAGGATTGTAACCCACGAATCTTCCTACGTACCATCATTCCTCCAGCCGCGTTTCAAAGTTATGCCTGAAGAATCGAGCGAGTTAAGCTCGCACGGTCCATTTAATTAAGACAACAATCAGGAGCAACTGTGCGCAGGCACTCGAGAGCGCGAGGCTATCGGGAGTCACGAGCACGGTAATCGATGTATCGGGAAATAATTAAGGGGGAGGCAGAGTTGCCGGTCGCGAGCGCAATTACCACGCGGGCGGTTTCGATCTTGACGCTTCTTTTTCGTTCGTAAACACGTGAACGCGCGCATAAAACTAATGGAATATGGTTGTACCGGGGCCAGGCTCGCGTGAAAGGGTTGCCGGTCTGGGTGCACACGTATCTGCATGCTTTGCCGGCCACCCTGTTCCGTTCGCCAGCCACCCTGTTCCGTTCACCAGCCTCTGTTCGTCGATTTAAGTAGACCCGCGTGCAAATGGACGGTCGAGCGTGGAAATACCAGCTCGCGCGCTGGATATCAATGGCCAGCGACAGGAATATTATTCTTCGTAATCACATTATGTAATTCCACGAAGAGTTCGCGATCGCGGCTAGTGACAGCCGTCTTGTTACTACTGCCTGAATTTCTCTGTCAGAGGTATTAGTCACTAGTTTTCCCTGCTTTCTAAGCGCAATCGATATCGCGCTCCAAAATTGATCGCAAGCATGAAACTACCGCGGCCTGAGCTTCGAAGCTTCTGCAAGGAAGCAACCAACCCCTCGTGCTGCCATTTCCCTCGGTTCTGCCAAAGAATGTTTCTCCGTGGAATATTAACAGGGTTTACCGGTCGCAGCCGCTGGTAGCCGAAGCACTCCACTTTGTTATCGCAGCCACTGGCCCCGAATTAGCCGGATGGAGCGCGCGCGTGTCCCACAGCGGTCGGTTGGATTTTTCATTTTCCCTCAGCCCATTACAATCCGCGGCTGGATATTGGCGCGTGTAAAGCGACACCTGGCCCCCTCGACGCGTGTCCTATTATCGCCGCGACTTGCTGGAATTCACGGTGCTTGTATGACGTTCTATTATCAGTTTGTGTCACGTGGTAAATTGCGACCGTACACGTCCTGTAATCGCGCGCATTCTGCTGTAACGCGACGCTGCACCCGCGTCATCGCGATCAGAGAGGGACAGAGAGAGAGAGAGAGAGTGAGAGAGAGAGAGAGAGAGAGAAAGGGGAGGCTCGTTTTGTAATCGTAGAACGATCCACCGATGGAACTGATCGGCTGGAAAAACTGAATAGCTACTTTCGCGATCGATGCTGTTCGATTACCGCTTGCTCGCCGCTGCTTTCCCCGGTCGATACGCCCTCGAGGGAAGTCGATGTCGGTTGACGGCGTGCACCAGGCGCCGGCACTCGTGATACGTGACCCCTTGAACGCGCGAAATGGACGAGCCCGTTCGACGCTTTTAAAGACTATTGATTCCCAGCTTGTTTGTGCTATGCGGTGGGCTTGGGCGTCGCTGCTAACTGGGGATAGTGAATTTCAGCCGCGCTCATTTTGAGGGACGTAGTTTACAGTGTTCTTAAAGTTAGGGGGAAGAAATGGACCTCGGAGAAATGAATATCGTAGTGGGTCAGAGGTGACACAAAGTGAAGTTCCTTTCGTTGGAAGATAATTACCAAGAACCCCGGTGGATATTGTTTCATGCGAATTTCGCGTTTCGAAGGAGCGCGCGGGGGTGTGGTTCGGAAGCGGAAAGTACGAGCGCTGCTTTAACGGGAGAGAGATCCACCCGGCGGGGGAGTTCTGCTCGAGCGAGCTCCCGGAGCCCACCGAAACCGGGAGCGTCCGGTTCGAAGCACTCTACGGTTTCCAACGGAGTGATCTTAAAGGTCCTCACCCGATTGGATGAAAATAAAAGGTGGACACAACTGCCAATACACTTAAGTTGGCTTCGCCGCTGCTTGCTTCCAGCATCCTTCTAAATAGCGGCGCGAGAAAGACGGCCAGCGCGGAGAGAGAGGGATCCAACGACAGCGGGAGGGAAAGGGGCGAGGGAAGGGGCGGAGAGGGTTGGAAACAATTCCGTGATAATAAGATAGCTGGCCAGCTCGTGCGATGTAAACCAGTAGCTAAAAGACTCGATTCGCGGAGGTACGAGTGGAAAAGTCTGAAATGTGCTCCACGGAACGAACAGCGCTCTTGTTTTCGACGATCCCCTCGCTCCGTTCTCTCGTGAATTACGAGCGAACTATTTTGGCGAATTGGTCGTTACTCTGGCGGGGGTTGTTCCGTTATAATTTTCAGTAATTGCGTGGAATTGTTGCTTTCGTTTGGGAAAGCATTAGCGGCGAGGCTCTGTCGCGAAGAATTTATTTTGACAGCGATTTGAAGCTTGTGGGAATTCTTTTTTAGTCAGAGGGGGTTGGTGTTGAATTCTGTTCGACTGGAAACTGAAATTTCTAGGTATATTACAATATCGCGGGGGGCAAGCTGTTGGGGACTGTAGAAGTGTGAAAGGATCCATCGGGAAATCGTAAAGGGCGAGGGGCCTCCACTTGTTGGGAGACGTAAAACTGTCTTTCGGTGTAAGTAGAAAACACCACAGTTTCGTGTAAATGGGAGAAGAAAGTCAGGACGATATATCTTTAGACGCGTCCTGGCTGTAGATTTATCGCACTCGAGGCACTCGAGAAATTAGGCTGACGTGATCCGTGGGTCAGGCTTTCGAATCAGTTTCCGTCGGTGCTTAATTTTCTGTCGCTATAAATTTTACTTCTGAGTAGTAAAGTCACTCATTTCTAAATTTTAACTGACGGTTACGTTCACGAAAGCAATATTAGAATTCAGCACTCGACAGGTGTTAGAAATCTTTCTAAAATCTATCAAGTCTTTCACCGTTTAATTAACAGATGGTAGAAAATTTCAAAGTAGGATTTCAGTATGACCTCTTCAAACTAGGGTACCTATTCAAATTATTTTTTCTACTAGAAATCAAGTTAGCACTATCTTACGAGCGCAAAATTAAGAACTTAATATCCATCTCACTAACGGGTCCCATTCTTCTAATTAATCTGGAAATCTACCTGTAATGCTCCGATACTCGCCACCAAGCACCCCCAGCACTTCCCAAAATCCGCGTCGGATCACTCGCAAACTCCACGAAACAAGCCTATGCAAAGCCTCGTCAACGTGAAAAACCAGGCAGCCCTTTTTTCCCGAAACAAGCTTGCAGCGTGAAAGTTGAAGTCAGGCTTGCACAGCTTCGCCAGGAAAGAGTAGGAGAAAGTCGGGGAACGGGGGGAGACGAGAAGAGTGCTGGGGGAACAGAATTCATTTGGCCAAATTAAACAGAGTTTAGCAATTTGCGCTTAATCCATTTGTCGGGGATCCGCCGTCCGTCAGTCCGTCTGCTTCATCCCTCTCTTTGCAGGCCGGCTCTCTTAACACGGACACCACTGGTGCACCCTTTCCTTGCTGGCCCTTCCACGTTTCACCTTGCCGCCCCTCCCCCCCCTTTTGTCGATACTAATCCTCTCGTCTGCATCGTTCGCTAGCCACCACTTCGAAACGGTGTCTCGCGAGTTTCTCGTACACACGAGTCACTGAAGGCTTGCACACAGGTGGATGGTTTAGAAATTTTTCGGATTTCTCTTACAGAATTGAAGAGGTCGTGGAAGTTTTAGTGGATTAACTGTGGAGGTAAATGATGGAAACTTGTGATAGAATTTCGAAATTTCCGATTCTACTTGTGTTTAATAATTAACCAGAGGCAATGCCAGAGTGACCTGTTATGATACTGGTGTAAAGAATTCAAGAGTCCTTGCAGAAAACACTGTAGTGCCAAAAATCAAACGCTATACTATATTATTATAATAATAATAATAATAAATCGTCTTTATTCTTTATGAAATAATCAATACAACGTCGTGGAGTTAGAAAACGCAAAGTATAGAAAGGGCGAGGCTCAGCATCGCTGTTATTATGCCTGACCCGAAAAAATTATCCGGGGCACGTACAATTTTTCGATACAGAAACTTTAATTTTGCCACTTACAGTGTTTTCTACAATGCGTTTTCCATGATTATTATCAGCAGACAAAGTACTCTTGAAAGAATACGCAGAACCAAAGAAGCAATCAATATTATTTGCTTTAAATTACTTATGTAAGTACCTATCGATTGTGTTCCTTGAATAGACTCCATAAACTCCATTAAACTCAACCGAAATCTAAGCAAAATGTCAGTGTCTTGGAAAGAACCTCCGCACAATCACAGTATTCTCTCCCTCATATATTTCAAGCGATTGAACACAATATCTGCAGAAACAGTTGACCCATTTACTCAAAATTCCTCAAGAATATTATACGAAACTATTCAAAGCTGGCCTAAGGTGTCACCACAGCCTATCTTCAGTGTATATGTGTAGCGGGAATAAGAGAATGTTCATCGGGGCTGCGGGGGTAAATAGTTTCCACGAATACAAAATACAGCAGAATCCCCGCAGAACTCAGCTGCAGTGTTTGACGTATTAACGGCGAGCAGCGTCGCTCCTCTATCCAGTTGTTCGCCCTTAATGCATTAAATTGATGTGAAAACGCATCAAAGGAGCGAGGGTCCAGCTTTATCCGCCATATATTACGCGCACACTGTCATGGCAACTTCGTAACCTGAATACGGGCAACGTTATCCCGTGCTCGGAGCAGCTCGTTTGTGCTGCTGGAAATCAGTAGGTGTCCACCTCCGAGTACGTGCCTAAATCAAGCCAGTAGAGATTATCTGTTGCGTTTAGAATACGCTGTTAAGGATCCAGCCTCCGCCCCCTCTCGATTTCAGCCTTCTCCCTGCTAGAATGCTATGTTTCGAGCGGGATTTACGTTGGTACTAATGCTGGGCATTGGCTGATGATATTGATGTCCAAATTGCCAGATAGAGAAGGAAGGCGGACGTAATATCGTTGACGAAATTGCTGGCAGGCAACGAGATGATGTGTACAGTGGCTCGGGAATTTCAAAATAATAATACCGCTCGGATTACCTGAACAAGCATTATCTTCTATTTTCGAATTGGGGAAACTGAACGAGAGCAGTTCTCATAATTATACATTCTTCCGCGTTCACGCGAACCAGCCAGGGAGTGGCTGCGTTCGGTATTGTTTCGCCTGGACGCGGAAGGATCTTTGATACTTTGCTGCTGGTATTATTCTCACATTTTTATCGATTCGAGATTCCCGGGAGTGACGTCAAACACGAAGCAGCACGACGCTCCACCTCTATTGTTATTATATTCTCCTCATGCAGAATTTCGATCTTCGATTGGAATTTCAGGCTCGAGCTTGCAAGCTTTCTAGCTCTGAGAAATTCTTGCGAGTGACGTCAGACTCGAGGAATTTTTTAAAGTACCGGGGAAGGTACTAGCTTGTTTGTTATTATGTGTATCCTGTTGGTAGGAAACCTCGGTTTTTAATTGGAATTTCAAGCTCGAATCGCACTCTGCTGCTGTTATGACCTTTTAAACAGCATTTATCATTTCTGGTAGATTATTTTCAATGTTTCTAATACAAGTGGGAAGCAGGATTCTTGTGATTATATTTAACTATTGGCACCACTAAATCGGTCAATAATTATAGGCTACGTTCGAAATGCTTGAATATATTTCCTGCAAAATGTTGCTGTAATTTTTAGCAGGGATTAAGGAACAACAATAGAAATTAATTTGCACGAGTTGAGCTTGCGCGTATCTCCTGCCGCGATCTCATGCAAATATTTTAATTGGAAACACTGTGTCTTGAGTTCGCGTGGTTTTGCTTAATTGAAACAAATGGCGTGGCGAGCTGCATAGGCCGTAATCCGTCGGAATCCGAATTCGCACGCGAGCTTAGTATGAAATTAATGTAGATTCTATTATACGTGAAATAAGGTGGAAACTGTGACGGTTGAATCTTAATTCAGTAATTCCTCGTGGCCTAGCGAAATTTCGTTCCACGATCGTTCCACGCTTACACTTATTCTGAAAAGTTTATCGAGCTTAAAACGGGTACAATGTTGGATCGATGTAAGTGCATCGATTCGTACAGAATCTTATAAACAGAGGAGGCAATTAAAAACGAAAAGATAAGGAAGTGGATTATTTATAGATTTTTAGCGTAAAGTAGAGGACGAATTAAAACAGAAGCAATAATGTATAAATTCTTAAAGAAATTCCCGATTTCTTAAATAAATTAGTTTTGTAAAAATGGTGTGCTTTATATGCTCCATAAGGTGGACAATTTTTCGCGCGTATTTCAAAAAATTCGTTTTCAAACAAAGAATCCATACGTGCAACGGAAACTACACTCATATAGTTTATAAAAAGAAAATTAAATTTGATTTCGGGCCAGCTGTTCCATAGTTACACATTCGACCAGCGCGCGTGGGGAGTCTAGAAGATTAATTAATATATTACAATTTATGCATGTTCTTCTATTTATTTTGTTTTATAGTCTCTTAAGACACTGTACTAAAGGTAGGTAATAAATAATTTATATGAAAACTGTAAATTATTCCTGAAAAAATTCTTAAAAATGGCTTACTTTTCCGGCCGTCACAGTGGTGTTCCCCCTTAAACTTTGAAACCGGAATTGAAAAACGACAATGCTACAATTTTTCAAAATTCCGTATTTAATAAATATCCAGTGAAACAGCTGTAGTCGATCGGCGAGGGAATAATTTGGAAAGGACGTTACAAAGTGGGAATGTGCCTATACTCTGTCCCGCTAATTCCTCCAAACTAGGTCCCTTTCACTTTTAGATCTTCGAAAGAAACAAACTAACTCACAAGTACACAGTATTAGCCACACAAACGGGACAAATCGCATCTCTCGTTTGATTGCAGCCGAAAGAAAATGGTGGAGAGATTCCGCTTACAAAGACTTTGCACCATTCAACCGTTTCATCTGCCATTACCTTGTAATTGCAACCAAACAGAAGATACCATTGTCCCACTTTAACGAGCCTCCCCGTGTTCCCGTATTGGGAGCAAAGGACAGTGTAAATAAGGGAAGACAAGGGCGACATGTTCCAAACCAGTTGCTTAAATTATTTATTGCTCTAAAATCGCGCGGAGGAGTCTCAGAGCGACCGAGTTCATTCTCCATGGGTAGGAAGCGTCCTACTTCGACGGACCGGCCGCGAATGCCTTCCTGCAATCGTTGCAGCAGCGCATACAGGCTGAAAGTTGCAAGGATGGCCTCGAGCAGGCTGACACTCGATCCGGCAATTTGTCAATTTGCCCTTGCCGGGGAATTATTGCGTCAGGCTATGCTGCGCAGACGTTGGCCCCGGCCACGCGTGTTCGCGTGGCGGGGAAATAATTAACGGATCCTAATGTTTAATATCAGCTCGCAGGGGGGCTGAAATGATTGCCCCGCGATGCGGAACTAATGTCGTCTAATGATGGATATTGCGCCCCGCGAAATATACCGCGCGATGTGTTTAACACCGAAGACAGAGTTATATTATTGCATGGCAATATGGCAACGACGCTGCCATCTTCTTAACAAGCATTCGCGTGCGAAATCGGTGGAAATAAAATTCTGGCGAGGAGGAATCTCCTGGATTGTTTGATCCGTACAAAATGAAGAGAATAATGCATATAGGTAGTCGGGCGAGTAAATGAAATGAAGTAGGAGGTCTACCTAAGTGCAAATATAAAATAATTATGCTCCGACGCGACGCGATTATGTTCACACAAGGAAAACCGCATTGAGAATCTCGCGCAACGTAAATACTTATTAAATAACCACCGCGAATAGTAGGATAGTCACGAGGTGGTTCCATGACTCACCTGTTTGACTAGATACTGTGGTCTCGCAGTTGATGCAACTCGAAGCACTGGCTCGTGCAACGCGAAGTGGAATTTTAATCACCGCCTACAACAGAAAGGAATTTCGTTGGATATGCAGCTCGATGAACTTTAATCTGCTATCTTAATTTACGCCAGTGTTATCGGGCCTGAGCAGACAGTGACATCAATGGAAACACAGACTGTGCTTAAAATTCAAGGTAACCCTTTTTAAAAGCAATGATGCGTTATTTTTCTTCCTCCTTTTTTTTTAAATTGTGGAAACTGTGCAACTTCCAAGCAGGTTTGTTTCAAAGCCTACAGTTAAGTGTTTTTACGATACATTATTCCTGATTATTTAAAGGAGCAGAATAACTAAATTCGTAAGAATATAATTTCTATCTCATCTGATTTAAAAATCATTTCATTCAGAATAGTTCAGTGTATTAAAGACTGTACGAATCATTTTAAAATTACAGTTGACAGATCAATTAAAATAATAGTATCTTTTGACACAAAGCTGGCATAGAGAGGGATAAAGAAATATTAGAATTTCCTTTATATTCTTTATAATTCCCGCCCTCTTTCTCTCTATTTCGGGGATCAGCAGTAGCTCTCGCCGTGCAGAACGCGTGGAAATTCCGCGAAACATTTCTGAATAAATAGATGACCTAAAATCCATTTCAGATTAAAAGCCCGCGAATTTGTTATCGTCGACTCGCCTTATGGAGAGGACTTTGTACCGTGATGCGTCAGTTGTTCACGAACGTGCGAGCTCGTGCGACCTCCGCTCTGTTTTCTCGGCACGTCGGTGTCGAAGTAAGCGATCACTTCAGTCTAATCCTTTAAACTATCTCCTCCAAATAAAAAGCACTCCCACATCGCCTCCATAATAACCAGAATCCACTGCAAACCCCATGGATCCATCGATAATATTAACCGTCGTGATCGCCTCTCTGATCCTCTACTTGTACCTGAGCAAGCAACAGGACCCCTTCGAGCAGCACGGACTGCCGTTCAAGAAGCCAGTTCCGATACTCGGCAGCTCATGGCGAGCACTGCTACGTCTCCAGCCGTTCGCCAACATGGTGGAGGAGATCTACAACATGGCGCCTGAGTCCAAGTACGTGGGCCTCCACCATCGAATGGCGCCAGTGGTGATGCTCCGAGACCCGGTGCTCGTGAAATCCGTGGCCATCAAGCATTTCGACCACTTCCCGGACCACAGAGGCTTCGGGGACGATGAAATCGAGCCGTTCTTCGGCAAGAACCTTCTGCTGCTCCGCGGGGACAGGTGGAAGGAGGTCCGAGGGCTGCTGAGCCCAGCGTTCACCTCCAGCAAGCTGAGGTCTATGTTCCCGCTGATCTCAGCCTGCGCTGTGAACGCTGGAGAGTACCTGGCGGCGCTTCTCGAGGAAGAAAGGACCATCGAGATGAAGGACACGTTCACCAGGTACACCAACGACGTGTTCGCCAGCTGTGCGTTCGGCATCGACGTGGACTCGATGAACGATCGGTGCAACAGGTTCTACGAGCTGGGCAAAGAAGCTCTGAACATCCACAGCGTTTCCTTTATCAAGCTTATCGTGCTGCACTTCTCTAAGAGACTCTCGAAGCTTCTCGATCTGCAGCTGATAAGGCGAGAGGTGAAGGAGTTCTTCGAGGACGTGGTGTCGAGTAGCGTCAGAAGCAGGGATGAAGAGGGCATCGTTCGACCAGACTTGATCCAGCTGATGATGGAGACCAGAGGGAAACTGGGCCCAGGGAAGGAGCTGACTATCCAAGACATGACTGCCCAGGCGTTCGTCTTCTTCTTCGGTGGCTTCGAGACCACCTCCAGCCTCATGTGCTTCGCTGTTCACGAGCTCGCTGTCAACCCCGAGATCCAGGAGAAGCTGCGGAGTGAAATCGACGAGACGCTAAGCGACTCCAAGGGAGTGGTGACTTACGAGGCGATGAACGAGATGATGTACCTGGACGCCGTGATCAAAGAGACCTTGAGGATGTACCCTGTCGTGCCCATCACCGATAGACAGTGCTCGAAAAGGTTCGAGTTGCCTCCAGCTATGCCAGGACTGAAGCCCTTTGTTTTGGAGGAAGGTTCGCTCGTTTGGTTGCCCATCTACGCGATTCAGCGCGACCCCAAGTACTTCGAGGATCCAGAGAGGTTCGACCCAGGTCGATTTTTGAGCAACGGTCAGGTGGTTAATTGCGGGGCTTATGTGCCGTTTGGAATGGGGCCCAGAGTTTGCATCGCGAACAGATTAGCGATTCTGCAGGCCAAGGTGGCTATGTTCCATGTTCTCGCGCGCTGCCAGCTGGAAGTTTGCTCGAGGACTTCTGTGCCCATGGTCTATGGCAAAAGAGCTTTCCTCACGGCGGAGAAGGGATTTTGGCTGCAGGTTCGACCTAGAAATAACCCACTTGTCTCTGGTCCTCTTTGAGTGCAGGGAGT
This sequence comes from Andrena cerasifolii, assembly GCF_050908995.1. Taxonomy (NCBI): domain Eukaryota; kingdom Metazoa; phylum Arthropoda; class Insecta; order Hymenoptera; family Andrenidae; genus Andrena; species Andrena cerasifolii. The sequence continues at coordinate 11,064,424 of NC_135129.1, forward strand.
TACTTGGAATAATGGGTTACGATCAGGGGTCGAATGACTCAACTTATCTGAGAGAGAAATGGGTTTAAATCGCTGTACTAATAATTATAATGGAAATAGAGTAGTTACGTAAGACTGCTGAAGAGGTCAAACAATCTTCCTGTTTGCGGCGATAGACTGGATGTACTGGCAGAAGCAATAAATTTAACAAAGTCATGTATCACTATCGTCGCAATCTACAAATATTTTTTAACCACTATGAGTGTTTTTCAGAAAGCTGGCTGCTGGAAGTCACTCTCGACGTTCCCCAGCTAACTCTTCTGCAAACAAAACTAGCGAATATCAAAATTGACGCGGCATACAAGTTCAAGGACTCTGCTATCGCGTAATCCCAGCGCGCGTCGCTTTACTTTCGGTCGGGTTATTATTCTCCAAGATAACGCGCCACTTCGTGGAAGCGAAGATCGCCATTATCGTGTCGCGGTGACGGAATTTTTTTTACAATCGCGAGACTACCGAGGAACGCACGGTATATCGTACGCTTGGCGGAGCAGATTTTTCCGCGTGCGTGACAATAAAACGAGTCTCGCGAGTCCCCGGAGCCAGCAGTCGATCGACAGACTTCGTCCCAGCGAGATCAGTCCTTGTCCCCGATTATATCGCGGCACCAACCGCGGACAAATATCCAGGCTTCGAGCGCTATCAGAGCGGAGTGTCTCTGAGTAGTAAGATTATTCCAACATTCTGTGAAATAGAATTACAAGTGCGTCGAAATCAGGATAAAGTATCCGGCGCCAGCAACCGAGTGCTAGTGTTTCGATCGAACGGCGAAGGCGATCGAAGGTAAGAGTCGGAGGAGGAAGCGTGCCACGCAGTTGTTCCATGATAAACGCTTAAGTGCATCGCGATGGAAGTGTGGTCGATCGTCCTGGCGTTGGCCGCCGTGGTCCTGGCGACTTATTACTACTGCAGAAGGATCTACAGCTATTTCGAGGAGCGCGGTGTGCCGTACAAACGGCCGTTCCCTATACTAGGCAACCTGTGGGCGGCATTCTGCCAGCGCGCCACATTCGCTGACATGGTTCTACAGCTGTACAATTTCAAACCCGAGGCCAAGTACCTCGGTTTCTACGACTTCTCCACGCCCGTGGTGATGATCCGAGACGTAGAGCTGCTGAAGTCGGTCACCGTGAAGAACTTCGAGCACTTCCCGGACCACAGGAGCATAATGACCGACGCGATGGACCCTCTGTTCACCAAGAACCTCTTCGCCCTACGCGGCGACCGATGGAAGGAGGTTCGCGCGATGCTGAGCCCAGCCTTCACCTCCAGCAAGATGAAAGCCATGTTCAAGCTGATGCGCGAGTGCGCCAACCGGTACGGCGATACTCTAGCGAATCTACCGGCGGGGAAGACGACGCTGGAGCTGAAGGACGCGTTCACCAGGTACACGAACGACGTGATCGCCACGTGCGCCTTCGGGATTAACGTGGACTCGATGAACGATCGCGAGAACAAGTTCTACGTGTACGGCAGAGAAGCCACCAGCTTCGGTAGGCTGCAGTCGCTGAAGTTCTTCGTGGTGAGGAGCCTGCCGTGGCTGGCTAGATGGCTAGGCATGAGGATCGTGAGGTTGGAGATCGCCAAGTTCTTCGAGGACCTGGTTGCCTCGACCATTAAAGCCAGGGACGATAAGGGTATCGTGAGGCCGGACATGATCCAGCTGATGATGGAGACCCGAGGGAAGCTCGGCCCGGGAAAGGAGCTGACCATCGAGGACATGACCGCCCAGGCGTTCATATTCTTCTTCGGCGGGTTCGAGAGCACCTCCACCCTCATGTGCTTCGCGGCATACGAGGTGGGAGTGAACCCGGAGATTCAGAAGAGGCTACAGAACGAGATAGACGAGGTCCTGGAGCGGTGCAACGGCGGCGAGGTGACGTACGAGGCTATCAACGATATGAAGTACCTGGACGCTGTTATCAACGAGGCGCTGAGGATGTACCCAGTGGTGGTCGCCGTGGACAGGGTGTGCGTGAAGCCCTTCGAGCTGCCCCCGGCTCTGCCTGGCTTGAAGCCCCACACGGTGCAGAAGGACGAGTTTCTGTGGATACCGATCTACGGGATCCAGTACGATCCAGCCCACTACGAGGAGCCGAAGAAGTTCAACCCGGACCGGTTCCTCGACGACCCGAAGAAGATCTTAAACTCCGGCACGTTCTGGAGCTTCGGCATGGGCCCCAGGATGTGTATCGGCAACAGGTTCGCCCTGCTGGAGGCGAAGGTCTTGCTGTTCAACATCTTCGCTCGCTGCGATTTGAAGCCCTGCTCCAAAACCACCATACCCATGGTCCTCAGCAAGAAGGGCTTCCAAATGACCGCGCAAGACGGATTCTGGTTCGACGTGCAACCGAGGAAGACCGAGCGACCCATCCTCGTCAATTCTGTGTGCAGACAGGCTGCTGCTTGCTAATTATCGCAATATGGACGATTGCTAGCTTGACACATTAGGGTTCGTTAATTCTATCGTCTCATTAAAAGCTTCCCGCGATCGAGCGACGTTTCAAACGAATCTGCGCAGAGGGACTTTGTTGTATATTAAATGGGACTTTGCTATGCGCGCGGACTGCAATGTGTTGTTTTTTATTGGGATGTAGGTATAATTGATCGTGTAGTGTAGTGGGAAGTTTTATCGCAGCATTTGCATGATCGTAGAAGAGATTAATGTGAGTAGTTTGGTTGATTGGAGGGAGATAGTGTCATCTTTGGATTTTATGGTATTCGGTTGATTAGTGTAAAATGCTATTTTTTTCTTAATGAAAGGTAGAAACGAAAGTCCTACGAGAATGTGGTACGGTTTATGGAGTTTTTATAACGACTTTCCATCGATGTTCCAGGCTATGGAGGCTATTGGACTCTTGGAACCTTTTGGGTTACGATGGTTTCATTTCTGTTTCTCGAAGAAGCTTTCGCCACTGTAGCTCGAACTGCGTGCTTCGAAGATCGGCGTTCGATGTACATAGGTAATTCAGTCTGTGAACGATCAGTTGACTTTATTTACCCGGTTCGCAAAATGGAGAACGTGGTAAAATGGAAAATTTATTTGGGGCAATTACATTTAAACATACAATTTACTAGTTTATAAAATTTAGGTGTACGTAGAAGAAAATTTTGTAGTCGCTAGTTATAAACTGGTTACAGCGAGTAGAATTGTTAATTACGCTTTGAAACTTTACAGTATTGGTCGCTACCCAGAGTTAGAGAATTTAATCGCTATTTTGATAATTCACTCTTTCTTGTACATGTGTAGAAAAATTACTGAATCTATTACAGTAATATATTTGCTACTATATACGCGACTATATCTCTTGAATAAACTGACTGTACAGTGTACAGGTGCTAACTCTAATTCCTAAACGTGTCATCTAGTATCCTTCCAGTGGGAGACTTCCGAAGCAAATGGGCGAGTCACAAGTAAGTACCCATGCTTCTTTCATACTACAAGAAGTCACTTGAAGCCAACTAGTAATCCACGTGAATCCGTATTTCAATCCGCAACAATTAATCGTCACAACTGCAACGAGAAACAGGAACACTAGCATCTATTTCTACCTCCAATTTACTGAGCGCGTTAACGCACAGTGTTCAATTAACTGTTGATTCGAATTGCGCTAGCCAAGTCGACTTTGAACGTTAACAATTACTTCTGCCACGAAGGGAACAGCGCGTGAAACGAGTCAATTCCCCTCCAATCATTGGCGTAACAGGAAGATGATTTACTTTAGTGAAGAAATAAGTCAGACGAAGGGTTAAGTGAGAGATTGTGATGCGGAACAACTGTGAAATTGCAGCTTGGGACGCTGCGCCCGCGACGTCCACGTGTCTCGAGGTGGTGTTCACCCGAAGAACGGGGAAGTGAGAGACGATGAAAAAAAAAAAAAGATCAGCTTCTCGCGTGAGTTCCGACAGCAATAATGGACGCCCCGCTGCGTGTCCATCTCAATTACGATCTCTTGAACGGCCTAGCCTCCTCTGCATGGCTGACACGTAACGCGGAGTCATACGTGCCGACGTATAACAGCCGTGTAATGTATTCCGGTACGTGATCCGACCATGTCAAAGACGCGATACGACCTTGTGAATGTTGCTTTAATGAACGCCCCCCGCGGATCGAAGCCGTCGACGATTCGGGCCTCGCGTTTAAATAATGCGCCGCGTGGTTCCGCGGGGCGAGTTCCGAATCGATGAGAATGAATTTTATTCCGACGAGTGGGAGATTAAGCTTGGAACATGAGGGCGGAAAGGATGCATTTGGTTTTGAAGGATCTGGTCCCTGAGAAATGAATCGACGTATTCGATGACTTCGTGAATCTACTGTTGCAATCGATTGTACAAATTTTAATTAGTAGAAGATTTAATTTTGGAGCGCAGGAAAGGGAAGGGGAGGAGAGTTTGCACCGATGCGGTCGATCTTAAAAATTCTGGTCAGTGTAAAATGAGAAGCTCGATGTTTTGATTCCACGGGTATGAGGCTGCAGCGCAAGATTTCTTGATGCAAAAGGCGAATGCTACGAGTTGCACCGGTGCAATTGACCCACTTGCATCGGAGCCTTCGTGCCTTGACCACGCTTCGTGGAATTGTGCGTTGCAACGGCAGAATTGTGGAGCCAGTGAACGAGGCTGTTCATTTTCAGGGTGAAAAAAACTTACAGTGTATAGGAGCTACGATACTTTAGCTACGGGTTTCCCAAGATCCATGAAATTGGGTGAGTTCGAAGCATTCGTCAATTAAAAATCGACCAGCTTTGCGTAGTTTACTTCAGACATTAGCAAAGCAGCCAAGCGATCAATTGAAACAATTTAGAATTCTTTGTAATTACGGGCCACACACCGTTGCGCTACTAACTCCACAAAAGGGCAATGTGTTATTTAATAGCAATTTAAATTAAAAACTCCATTATGCAACACTTACCGTGAAGTGGGGGAACATTGGTAGATTTTTGTAACATTTTGTTATGTATTATAAAAGGGAACATTTTTACATTTGCTTTAAGTACCTATCGTATTATAGCATTGCATCTTCTTTGGTGATTGTACTACAATTGTGAAAATGCTTGTCCTTTTCTTTCTTTAATAAATGTTCATTAATTCCCAATGGTCTCCCAGTTTACGGTAGCACCTTCGGTACGTCCGTTCTGCGATTCTGTTAAGATACAGTCGCGACACCCTGTGGCGTGCAGGGATTTCTAAAAAAGATTATTAAGGTGTCCTCGATAAACGAAAAGCAATCTGAGCAGGAGCAGATTATCGTTCGACTTCCTCTCGGTGTTGTTAGAAGTCCCCTTTCCGACCCAACAACCCTTAGGTGCCCTAGGAAATATCTGGCAAGTTGACTCGATAAAACTACCCCTCCCTGGCGTCCCCGCTTCCCTCTAATGTAATTCACTCTGCCGATGGTACGGTATACACGAGGGTTCCAGCGTAGGTTAGCGATCGAAGGAAGAGCTTGAAGAGCAAGGTTTTGGTCAGAATTAATGAACTGAAGATCGCAAGGGGTGGATCCATGCAGTGTATTGTCTTGTCGTGCTCGCGGGGGGAGGTGCGAGCCGAGGGCTAAAAGAAACCGGGGAATCTTACTCACATTTCTTCTGCCCTTCTTCTTCCGAATGGATCCTGTAAATGTATCCCCCTCGTTTATTGATTCCCAGTCGCTAAGGTATTGTAAAAGAAGCACGGAACAATTGGGATATGTTCTCCAACTTGCCAGACCCATCCGCGAGGCAAGAAAGGCGAAGAAAAATTGCAAAACGATTTGTCTACATGGGTAATCATTACGTGGCGCAGAGATAGACTTGTTAGCTTACTTACGCACGATATTAGTTAGATACGATATCATACACCTGTTCTAGACGGTTGGAGTTCGGTTTCTTATCGAATACAGATAATTCCTCACGATAGCTAATCATTTCCCGATTTTCGAATACGATTATTTATAAAAAGGATAGGAAAGGTTCTCATGGTTGCGTTAAAATACATCCACGTACAAATGATTTTTCGATCAAGTTGTATTATCAAAACTCAAGTATACAATTTTGTTCCAATATTCATACATGGCACAATATCAATTACGTAATAGCTTACAAAATGAAACGGAAATAGTTTAAGAACAGTAGGTTTCGCAAGATTAGTTTCATATTTCAAGGGGAAGCTTTACAAACCACTGTCTAGAGTGGAGGAGGACTAGAGTACCTAAAGTATTTCTTAATCACGTAAAGTTTGATCTGTGATTGACTAAAAACAGTGTGCAAAGACCCCTCTCTCCAACGTAACTCACTATTTCAGTCTTTCCCTACCTTTTTCGAGTCCCGATCCCCTTTTATAATATTTAAACAATATCTCCCCCCTCCGTATAAGGCAAGGTTACATCATTAATAGAATATGGCAGTATAAACTTATTAAAATAAATAAGTGCTAAAAATCGTCAACTAAAAATAACCACGGCGACACAAAGGCTGGGAATCACTGCACTGTTTTTAAGGTGCATACAATTAGTCACCTGTTGCTCCCGAAGCTGTCAGCGACAGATCAACCGAAGGAAGCCTGTCACCCGTTTACTCGTCCCCTTCTACCTTGCACGTGCCATTGGTCACAGGCGTGCGAGCCACTGGATGGGGATTCTTTCTAGCCTGGAACTGCACCCAGAATCCGTCTTTAGGTATCGCGTCGAATGGATTGGGGCCGATTTCCAATGGTATCTTGGTCTTCGAGCTGCGCTTCACGTCGCAACGGGCTAGAACGTTGCATATCAGTGTCTTCATATTCGTCAACGCGAACCTGTTGCCGATGCACATCCTCGGGCCGGCTCCGAACGGCATGAACGTGCCAGAGTTCATGATCCTCTTGCCGTCGACGACGAACCGTTCCGGGTCGAACTTTCGAGGGTCCTCGAAGTACGTCGGGTCGGTATGAAGCGCGGCGATCGGGAACCACAGATTCATTCCAGCTTTCACGAGGAACGGCTTGGCTCCGGGCACCGCCGACGGCAGCTCGAAGTCCTTCACGCACATTCTATCCAAAAACGCCCCTATCGGGTGCACCCTCATCGCCTCGTTGATCACCGCGTCCAGATACTCGATGCTGTGAACGGCGTCGTAGCTCAGCTGACCGTTCCTCTCTTCCAGCACCTGATCGATCTCACTCTGCAGTTTCTCCTGAACCTCGGGGTTCGCTGCTAGCTCGTGAAAGATGAACGACAGCGTCGTGGAGACTGTGTCGAAGCTGCCGAAGAAGAAGGTGAATGCGTGAGTGGTGATGGTCTTCATGTCGAGCTCCTTGCCAGGCTCGTTCCTGTTCCTGGCCTCTATTAGAAGCTGGAGCATGTCTGCCCTCTGAATACCCTGCTCGTCCCTGGCATTGACCGTTGTGGTTACCAACTCCTGGAAGAACTGTACGACGCTATTCCTGATCAGCCTGACGCGCAGTAGGGTCGACAGCTTCGTCGCGTGCCGGATGAACAGCAGTTTAACGCTGTTCACGAAGCCGGAGAAGAACATCGCTTTTCGCCCGTTCACGTAGAACGCGTTGTTGGGGTCCCTGATCGAGTCCGTGGTGATGCCGAACGCGCAGCTGGCGATCACGTCCACGGCGTACTTACCCCATAATCTCTTCAGCTCGAGTTCACGGTTGCCCTTCGACAGGTAGTCGGCGAAATTCTCCGCGGAGCTGACCATCAGCGGGTGCATGCCCTTCATCTTGCTGGACGTGAACGCAGGCGACAGCACGCTCCTCATGTTCTTCCATCTCTCGCCTGTCATGGAGAATATCATGTTACTGAACAGTGGGTCCGTAGCCTCGTTCGTGAGTGAACGATGATCCTGGAACGAGTCGAAGTTCTTCACAGTCACGGACTTTATCAGCTCGGGGTCGCGCAGCACGATCATCGGTGTGGCGAAGTCGAAGAACCCGAAGTACCTCGCGTCGGAATGAGCATTGTATAAGTCGTCTATCAGCTCTATCAGGTTCTGCTGTCTGAACACGGTCCGATGCATGTTCCCTAGGATTGGCAGTGGCGGAGTGTATGGAACCCCATACTTCGCGAAGACGTCCCGATTTCTGGTCAGGTAATAGCCGATGGCGATAAACACCGCTACGATGGAGAGCACAAGCGACAGATGCTCCATTGCGGTGGAGCTGGTCCGCAGTTGGATAGCGGCTACTGTGTCCCAGTCGTAGTTGCCTCTGTCCTAATGCTCGGAAGACTGAGTTTCTCGCACGAGTATCATTGCTTATATAACGCACCACCGTGCACGCGATATATGTATTCCTACGCAGGAACGGATGCGGCCGCTCGACTTCCTCGCTTTCTTCTGGATCGTTCAATCGCGGGGTATCTATCGTACCGATGGCAATAGGGATTGTGCATTGAGCTTGCTAGACTAATTTTTCAGCATTTCTTTAGAATGTCTTTATTTCAAAATTGCAATGCACTCGCATCCAGGTGGCTTAGAATTTCGATACTGCATGGGATGAATGTAGAAAATATATGTACCTAGCCCTTGCACTTTTTGTTGCAGAAATCTGTGTTCTAGAGGAAAGAAAGATGGAATTGATTGAAGCAATTTTTGGGGTATTTGAAGTGGAAAGGAGAGCTTGTATCTGTGATTCTGAGAATACTATTCGAGCAGTCAGTTTGCGCTGTAAAGGGCCCTATACACGTTGAGATCTGTATTGACACAAATCAGTATAGCCATACGAATCTCAAAGTATTTGACTGTCCCGGTATCGATGTATCGGTATCAGTTGGCACCGGCGCGTCGTCCCAACGTACGACGTCAATGCGTGACAAATATGTGATTCATAGAGCACGTGTGAGCGTATAAAGTGATCAATACTGTAGATAGGGATATTCACGAAAATTATAAATACTGTTACCGTCAACAAAAATCGTAAACGAACTGCGCCCCTGTCAAGTTTATCTTAAGCTTCTCCGATTCATATATAAACTGGCTATCTCCGTGACTGGCGAAATGCAAAATTTTGATAAATGTGCTACTTGAAACATACATTGCATGACGAGAGAAATGCGTTTGGACAATAAATACCAGTTGATTGCACACTGAACGCATTCAACCCAATTTCTTGTACTATGTGTATGCACACATAATCTCAACGCTGATCGCATACTAGTGACACTACTTTTACAGTATTCACAAACTCTTACACATTATTCCTACTCTACTCCCATACCACTTTATGAACTCTGTGAGATACCAGCGGCCATGGCCGTGATGGAAACACCGGTTCCCGTAAGATCACCGAAGTTAAACATCACGGGGCGGCGTACTGGGGAAAGATGGGTGACCATCACCTATCTCCCGGTGCGTCGCTGCTGCTGGGACCCGAAGGAGAGAGGAGGGAAGAAGGAAAAATGACTATCGTTCGTTGGGCAATATATAAGCGAAATGCTTGAAACGCCATCCTGTGTGTTAAAAACACACAGGAAAACAAAAAATACATACATAACTCTGTGAGATTGTGAAGCTGCCATAAGATAAGTAAACTCGGCCTGTAACATTACGACAGCTTTAGGACACGTCACTACCCACGCACCGTTATCATATCACTGCTAAACCGTTTCTACGCCACTCGCATGCTACTTCCTAAAGTTTGTCGGTTTTAATTTATAAATTTGTAAAATTCGAAAACCGGTTTTTAAATTTAAAAACCCGGTTTTATATACTAGACTTAATATACAAAAATAAATTAATTATTTAATTAAAAACGCCAGAAGTGGTGTGAACGTGGTATCGAAGTAGTGGAATGGTATGGTATTGGGAATAATGTGTAGTGTGGAAGTAGAATTCCTAGATTGCTGTCTTATGTTAGAAGTAGATGTAGGCGTATTTTAGTAATTGCATACACACAGAGATAATAGTATAATATAAATAGTCCGTTATGCCTGGAATGTGCAATATGCTGAAGGACTGAGAATGATAGGAGAAATATGTGGGATCCAACGAAAGTGTGACCTACAGAGGAAGTGTGAAACACTTGGAAATTGTATGGTATAGGGAATATGTAAAGCATTAAAGGCGTGTTTGGATATAAGAAAAATGAAATTTGTTAGGTTAGACATTTTTTTATTAGCAAAGCACCGAAACAGAACATGAAATACACTTATTACACGTCCTCTGCAGAAAGCAGTTATCAATAAACATTATATATACAAAATTGTATTGAATGTTGATTTGGGCTAGTGAAAATGCGCAGGCTGGATGCGGGTGATTATTATGTGGTCGGCTCCTCGAAGTGACAAAAACATCATGCTTTTATTGTGGCTCGTATATCCAGCTATCGCTTCAGTTTTGCTATGAATCCACGTTGGCAGTCCTCCCAAGTAGGCGCCATCTCGTATTCTGAAAATTTTTGTCAGATTTTGGCCAATATATCAGGAGAACATGAAGTGGAAAGAGGTATACTAAATTTCAGCTTCGAAGGCATCGCCTTAAAGTTGCAAATAAGAGACGCTCCAAAATTCTGCGTCTCTTCGTTAAACAGTCACTGCCTCGAAACATCTGAGCCACTTCTCGCTCTTTAATTTGCTCTCCGGAGACATTACTTAGTGCCACCTCTTTCGACATCATGTTCTCCTGTTACAAAGCCCAATTTTGTTCATTCTGAAAATTTTTGCCAGATTTTGGCCCAGGTATAAGGAGAACATGAAGCGGAGAGAGGTATTCTGAATTTCAGCTTCGAAGGCATCCTCGATTCTCTCTACGAAGACGTTACTTAGTGCCACCTCTTTCGACGGCATGTTCTCCTGTTACAAAGCCCAATTTTGTGCATTCTGAAAATTTTCGCCACATTTTGGCCAATATATCAGGAGAACCTGGGATAGCAGATTAATGGTAAAAATTTGTAAACAGTCGAATTTTGCATTTCTTCATGTCTATAACACATTTCAAAACTTTAAACGCGTTTTTCTCGAAACACGATTCTTCAACACGGCACGCAGCATAACTCCAACAATTTTCATTCTTTTCATTCGAATTTTTAACAATATCTTTAAAATAACATTTCGAAGAGAAATACGTACGGGATTTTCGATAAGTTAATTTAAACATTACTTATTAACAAATGATTGCCCTCTCTTTATAGAAAATTGAACGCCTTTTATTCAAATACTCACCAATCACACAAAAATCAATATTTTTAAAATCACCAACGTATTTCTCTAGCTATAAACATGTAGATTTAAGTGATATTTTTGTCTTTGTTCCAGATTCAAATTTGCACCAGTTACACTGCGTGCCGCAGAGCACCTAAAACTTCAACATGCCTCACGAGAATGGTTTCAGTGCCGCCATTTTGTAATATTTCTCAATTATCATTTTTTTTTTAATACCTAAATATATGCTTAATAACTTCCTCCAGTATTGTTATTCTATTACCTTTCCTTCCATCCAAAAAAAATTGCCAGAAAAAACGCTTTTATCAACCTGTTACAGTGGTGTTACCCCTTAAACAGTCACTGTCTCGAAACATCTGCGCCACTTCTCGCTCTTTGATTTGCTCTTCGGAGACGTTACTTTGTGCCACCTCTGTCGACATCATGTTCTCCTGTTACAAAGCCCAATTTTGTGCATTCTGAAAATTTTTGCCAGATTTTGGCCCAGGTATCAGGAGAACATAAAGCGAAGAGAGGTATTCTGAATTTCAGCTTCGAAGGCATCCTCGATTCTCTCTCCGAAGACATTACTTAGTGCCACCTCTTTCGACATCATGTTCTCCTGTTACAAAGCCCAATTTTGTGCATTCTGAAAATTTTTGCCAGATTTTGGCCCAGGTATCAGGAGAACATGAAGCGAAGAGAGGTATTCTGAATTTCAGCTTCGAACGCATCCTCGATTCTCTCTCCGAAGACATTACTTAGTGCCACCTCTTTCGACATCATGTTCTCCTGTTACAAAGCCCAATTTTGTGCATTCTGAAAAATTTTGCCAGATTTTGGCCCAGGTATCAGGAGAACATGAAGCGAAGAGAGGTATTCTGAATTTCAGCTTCGAAGGCATCCTCGATTCTCTCTCCGAAGGCATTACTTAGTGCCACCTCTTTCGACATCATGTTCTCCTGTTACAAAGCCCAATTTTGTGCATTCTGAAAATTTTTGCCAGATTTTGGCCCAGGTATCAGGAGAACATGAAGCGAAGAGAGGTATTCTGAATTTCAGCTTCGAAGGCATCCTCGATTCTCTCTCCGAAGACATTACTTAGTGCCACCTCTTTCGACATCATGTTCTCCTGTTACAAAGCCCAATTTTGTGCATTCTGAAAATTTTTGCCAGATTTTGGCCCAGGTATCAGGAGAACATGAAGCGAAGAGAGGTATTCTGAATTTCAGCTTCGAAGGCATCCTCGATTCTCTCTCCGAAGACATTACTTAGTGCCACCTCTTTCGACATCATGTTCTCCTGTTACAAAGCCCAATTTTGTGCATTCTGAAAATTTTTGCCAGATTTTGGCCCAGGTATCAGGAGAACATGAAGCGAAGAGAGGTATTCCGAATTTCAGCTTCGAAGGCATCCTCGATTCTCTCTCCGAAGACATTACTTAGTGCCACCTCTTTCGACATCATGTTCTCCTGTTACAAAGCCCAATTTTGTGCATTCTGAAAATTTTTGCCAGATTTTGGCCCAGGTATCAGGAGAACATGAAGCGAAGAGAGGTATTCTGAATTTCAGCTTCGAAGGCATCCTCGATTCTCTCTCCGAAGGCATTACTTAGTGCCACCTCTTTCGACATCATGTTCTCCTGTTACAAAGCCCAATTTTGTGCATTCTCGAAATTTTTGCCAGATTTTGGCCCAGGTATCAGGAGAACATGAAGCGAAGAGAGGTATTCTGAATTTCAGCTTCGAAGGCATCCACGATTCTCTCTCCGAAGACATTACTTAGTGCCACCTCTTTCGACATCATGTTCTCCTGTTACAAAGCCCAATTTTGTGCATTCTGAAAATTTTTGCCAGATTTTGGCCCAGGTATCAGGAGAACATGAAGCGAAGAGAGGTATTCTGAATTTCAGCTTCGAAGGCATCCTCGATTCTCTCTCCGAAGGCATTACTTAGTGCCACCTCTTTCGACATCATGTTCTCCTGTTACAAAGCCCAATTTTGTGCATTCTGAAAATTTTTGCCAGATTTTGGCCCAGGTATCAGGAGAACATGAAGCGAAGAGAGGTATTCTGAATTTCAGCTTCGAAGGCATCCTCGATTCTCTCTCCGAAGACATTACTTAGTGCCACCTCTTTCGACATCATGTTCTCCTGTTACAAAGCCCAATTTTGTGCATTCTGAAAATTTTTGCCAGATTTTGGCCCAGGTATCAGGAGAACATGAAGCGAAGAGAGGTATTCTGAATTTCAGCTTCGAAGGCATCCTCGATTCTCTCTCCGAAGACATTACTTAGTGCCACCTCTTTCGACATCATGTTCTCCTGTTACAAAGCCCAATTTTGTGCATTCTGAAAATTTTTGCCAGATTTTGGCCCAGGTATCAGGAGAACATGAAGCGAAGAGAGGTATTCTGAATTTCAGCTTCGAAGGCATCCTCGATTCTCTCTCCGAAGGCATTACTTAGTGCCACCTCTTTCGACATCATGTTCTCCTGTTACAAAGCCCAATTTTGTGCATTCTGAAAATTTTTGCCAGATTTTGGCCCAGGTATCAGGAGAACATGAAGCGAAGAGAGGTATTCTGAATTTCAGCTTCGAAGGCATCCTCGATTCTCTCTCCGAAGGCATTACTTAGTGCCACCTCTTTCGACATCATGTTCTCCTGTTACAAAGCCCAATTTTGTGCATTCTGAAAATTTTTGCCAGATTTTGGCCCAGGTATCAGGAGAACATGAAGCGAAGAGAGGTATTCTGAATTTCAGCTTCGAAGGCATCCTCGATTCTCTCTCCGAAGACATTACTTAGTGCCACCTCTTTCGACATCATGTTCTCCTGTTACAAAGCCCAATTTTGTGCATTCTGAAAATTTTTGCCAGATTTTGGCCCAGGTATCAGGAGAACATGAAGCGAAGAGAGGTATTCTGAATTTCAGCTTCGAAGGCATCCTCGATTCTCTCTCCGAAGACATTACTTAGTGCCACCTCTTTCGACATCATGTTCTCCTGTTACAAAGCCCAATTTTGTGCATTCTGAAAATTTTTGCCAGATTTTGGCCCAGGTATCAGGAGAACATGAAGCGAAGAGAGGTATTCTGAATTTCAGCTTCGAAGGCATCCTCGATTCTCTCTCCGAAGACATTACTTAGTGCCACCTCTTTCGACATCATGTTCTCCTGTTACAAAGCCCAATTTTGTGCATTCTGAAAATTTTTGCCAGATTTTGGCCCAGGTATCAGGAGAACATGAAGCGAAGAGAGGTATTCTGAATTTCAGCTTCGAAGGCATCCTCGATTCTCTCTCCGAAGGCATTACTTAGTGCCACCTCTTTCGACATCATGTTCTCCTGTTACAAAGCCCAATTTTGTGCATTCTGAAAATTTTTGCCAGATTTTGGCCCAGGTATCAGGAGAACATGAAGCGAAGAGAGGTATTCTGAATTTCAGCTTCGAAGGCATCCTCGATTCTCTCTCCGAAGACATTACTTAGTGCCACCTCTTTCGACATCATGTTCTCCTGTTACAAAGCCCAATTTTGTGCATTCTGAAAATTTTTGCCAGATTTTGGCCCAGGTATCAGGAGAACATGAAGCGAAGAGAGGTATTCTGAATTTCAGCTTCGAAGGCATCCTCGATTCTCTCTCCGAAGACATTACTTAGTGCCACCTCTTTCGACATCATGTTCTCCTGTTACAAAGCCCAATTTTGTGCATTCTGAAAATTTTTGCCAGATTTTGGCCCAGGTATCAGGAGAACATGAAGCGAAGAGAGGTATTCTGAATTTCAGCTTCGAAGGCATCCTCGATTCTCTCTCCGAAGGCATTACTTAGTGCCACCTCTTTCGACATCATGTTCTCCTGTTACAAAGCCCAATTTTGTGCATTCTGAAAATTTTTGCCAGATTTTGGCCCAGGTATCAGGAGAACATGAAGCGAAGAGAGGTATTCTGAATTTCAGCTTCGAAGGCATCCTCGATTCTCTCTCCGAAGACATTACTTAGTGCCACCTCTTTCGACATCATGTTCTCCTGTTACAAAGCCCAATTTTGTGCATTCTGAAAATTTTTGCCAGATTTTGGCCCAGGTATCAGGAGAACATGAAGCGAAGAGAGGTATTCTGAATTTCAGCTTCGAAGGCATCCTCGATTCTCTCTCCGAAGACATTACTTAGTGCCACCTCTTTCGACATCATGTTCTCCTGTTACAAAGCCCAATTTTGTGCATTCTGAAAATTTTTGCCAGATTTTGGCCCAGGTATCAGGAGAACATGAAGCGAAGAGAGGTATTCTGAATTTCAGCTTCGAACGCATCCTCGATTCTCTCTCCGAAGACATTACTTAGTGCCACCTCTTTCGACATCATGTTCTCCTGTTACAAAGCCCAATTTTGTGCATTCTGAAAAATTTTGCCAGATTTTGGCCCAGGTATCAGGAGAACATGAAGCGAAGAGAGGTATTCTGAATTTCAGCTTCGAAGGCATCCTCGATTCTCTCTCCGAAGGCATTACTTAGTGCCACCTCTTTCGACATCATGTTCTCCTGTTACAAAGCCCAATTTTGTGCATTCTGAAAATTTTTGCCAGATTTTGGCCCAGGTATCAGGAGAACATGAAGCGAAGAGAGGTATTCTGAATTTCAGCTTCGAAGGCATCCTCGATTCTCTCTCCGAAGACATTACTTAGTGCCACCTCTTTCGACATCATGTTCTCCTGTTACAAAGCCCAATTTTGTGCATTCTGAAAATTTTTGCCAGATTTTGGCCCAGGTATCAGGAGAACATGAAGCGAAGAGAGGTATTCTGAATTTCAGCTTCGAAGGCATCCTCGATTCTCTCTCCGAAGACATTACTTAGTGCCACCTCTTTCGACATCATGTTCTCCTGTTACAAAGCCCAATTTTGTGCATTCTGAAAATTTTTGCCAGATTTTGGCCCAGGTATCAGGAGAACATGAAGCGAAGAGAGGTATTCTGAATTTCAGCTTCGAAGGCATCCTCGATTCTCTCTCCGAAGGCATTACTTAGTGCCACCTCTTTCGACATCATGTTCTCCTGTTACAAAGCCCAATTTTGTGCATTCTGAAAATTTTTGCCAGATTTTGGCCCAGGTATCAGGAGAACATGAAGCGAAGAGAGGTATTCTGAATTTCAGCTTCGAAGGCATCCTCGATTCTCTCTCCGAAGACATTACTTAGTGCCACCTCTTTCGACATCATGTTCTCCTGTTACAAAGCCCAATTTTGTGCATTCTGAAAATTTTTGCCAGATTTTGGCCCAGGTATCAGGAGAACATGAAGCGAAGAGAGGTATTCTGAATTTCAGCTTCGAAGGCATCCTCGATTCTCTCTCCGAAGGCATTACTTAGTGCCACCTCTTTCGACATCATGTTCTCCTGTTACAAAGCCCAATTTTGTGCATTCTGAAAATTTTTGCCAGATTTTGGCCCAGGTATCAGGAGAACATGAAGCGAAGAGAGGTATTCTGAATTTCAGCTTCGAAGGCATCCTCGATTCTCTCTCCGAAGACATTACTTAGTGCCACCTCTTTCGACATCATGTTCTCCTGTTACAAAGCCCAATTTTGTGCATTCTGAAAATTTTTGCCAGATTTTGGCCCAGGTATCAGGAGAACATGAAGCGAAGAGAGGTATTCTGAATTTCAGCTTCGAAGGCATCCTCGATTCTCTCTCCGAAGACATTACTTAGTGCCACCTCTTTCGACATCATGTTCTCCTGTTACAAAGCCCAATTTTGTGCATTCTGAAAATTTTTGCCAGATTTTGGCCCAGGTATCAGGAGAACATGAAGCGAAGAGAGGTATTCTGAATTTCAGCTTCGAACGCATCCTCGATTCTCTCTCCGAAGACATTACTTAGTGCCACCTCTTTCGACATCATGTTCTCCTGTTACAAAGCCCAATTTTGTGCATTCTGAAAATTTTTGCCAGATTTTGGCCCAGGTATCAGGAGAACATGAAGCGAAGAGAGGTATTCTGAATTTCAGCTTCGAAGGCATCCTCGATTCTCTCTCCGAAGGCATTACTTAGTGCCACCTCTTTCGACATCATGTTCTCCTGTTACAAAGCCCAATTTTGTGCATTCTGAAAATTTTTGCCAGATTTTGGCCCAGGTATCAGGAGAACATGAAGCGAAGAGAGGTATTCTGAATTTCAGCTTCGAACGCATCCTCGATTCTCTCTCCGAAGACATTACTTAGTGCCACCTCTTTCGACATCATGTTCTCCTGTTACAAAGCCCAATTTTGTGCATTCTGAAAATTTTTGCCAGATTTTGGCCCAGGTATCAGGAGAACATGAAGCGAAGAGAGGTATTCTGAATTTCAGCTTCGAAGGCATCCACGATTCTCTCTCCGAAGACATTACTTAGTGCCACCTCTTTCGACATCATGTTCTCCTGTTACAGAGCCCAATTTTGTGCATTCTGAAAATTTTTGCCAGATTTTGGCCCAGGTATCAGGAGAACATGAAGCGAAGGGAGGTATTCTGAATTTCAGCTTCGAAGGCATCCTCGATTCTCTCTCCGAAGGCATTACTTAGTGCCACCTCTTTCGACATCAAGTTCTCCTGTTACAAAGCCCAATTTTGTGCATTCTGAAAATTTTTGCCAGATTTTGGCCCAGGTATCAGGAGAACATGAAGCGAAGAGAGGTATTCTGAATTTCAGCTTCGAACGCATCCTCGATTCTCTCTCCGAAGACATTACTTAGTGCCACCTCTTTCGACATCATGTTCTCCTGTTACAAAGCCCAATTTTGTGCATTCTGAAAATTTTTGCCAGATTTTGGCCCAGGTATCAGGAGAACATGAAGCGAAGAGAGGTATTCTGAATTTCAGCTTCGAAGGCATCCCCAAAAGAAGGCATGCACAAAATTGGGCTTTGTGACAGGAGAACATGATGTCGAAAGAGGTGGCACTAAGTAACGTCTTCGGAGAGAGAATGGGGGATGCCTTCGAAGCTGAAATTCCGAATACCTCTTTTCGCTTCATGTTCTCCTGATACCTGGGCCAAAATCTGGCAAAAATTTTCAGAATGCACAAAATTGGGCTTTGTAACAGGAGAACATGCCGTCGAAAGAGTTAGCACTAAGTAACGTCTTCGGAGAGAGAATCGGGGATGCCTTCGAAGCTGAAATTCAGAATACCTCTTTTCGCTTCATGTTCTCTTGATACCTGGGCCAAAATCTGGCAAAAATTTTGAGAATGCACAAAATTGGGCTTTGTAACAGGAGAACATGCCGTCGAAAGAGTTGGCACTAAGTAACGTCTTCGGAGAGAGAATCGGGGATGCCTTCGAAGCTGAAATTCAGAATACCTCTTTTCGCATCATGTTCCCCTGATACCTGGGCCAAAACCTGGTAAAAATTTTCAGAATGCACAAAATTGGGCTTTGTGACAGGATAACATGCCGTCAAAAGAGGTGGCACTAAGTAACGTCTTCGGAGAGAGAATCGAGGATGCCTTCGAAGCTGAAATTCAGAATACCTCTTTTCGCTTCATGTTCTCCTGATACCTGGGCCAAAATCTGGCAAAAATTTTCAGAATGCACAAAATTGGGCTTTGTAACAGGAGAACATGCCGTCGAAAGAGTTGGCACTAAGTAACGTCTTCGGAGAGGGAATCGGGGATGCCTTCGAAGCTGAAATTCAGAATACCTCTTTTCGCTTCATGTTCCCCTGATACCTGGGCCAAAACCTGGCAAAAATTTTCAGAATGCACAAAATTGGGCTTTGTGACAGGAGAACATGCCGTCGAAAGAGGTGGCACTAAGTAACGTTTTCGGAGAGAGAATCGGGGATGCCTTCGAAGCTGAAATTCAGAATACCTCTTTTCGCTTCATGTTCTCCTGATACCTGGGCCAAAATCTGGCAAAAATTTTCAGAATGCACAAAATTGGGCTTTGTAACAGGAGAACATGCCTTCGAAAGTGTTGGCACTAAGTAACGTCTTCGGAGAGAGAATCGGGGATGCCTTCGAAGCTGAAATTCAGAATACCTCTTTTCGGTTCATGTTCCCCTGATACCTGGGCCAAAACCTGGCAAAAATTTTCAGAATGCACAAAATTGGGCTTTGTGACAGGAGAACATGCCGTCGAAAGAGGTGGCACTAAGTAACGTCTTCGGAGAGAGAATCGAGGATGCCTTGGAAGCTGAAATTCAGAATACCTCTTTTCGCTTCATGTTCCCCTGATACCTGGGCCAAAACCTGGCAAAAATTTTCAGAATGCACAAAATTGGGCTTTGTGACAGGAGAACATGCCGTCGAAAGAGGTGGCACTAAGTAACGTCTTCGGAGAGAGAATCGGGGATGCCTTCGAAGCTGAAATTCAGAATACCTCTTTTCGCTTCATGTTCCCCTGATACCTGGGCCAAAACCTGGCAAAAATGTTCAGAATGCACAAAATTGGGCTTTGTGACAGGAGAACATGCCGTCGAAAGAGGTGGCACTAAGTAACGTCTTCGGAGAGAGAATCGAGGATGCCTTCGAAGCTGAAATTCAGAATACCTCTTTTCGCTTCATGTTCCCCTGATACCTGGGCCAAAACCTGGCAAAAATTTTCAGAATGCACAAAATTGGGCTTTGTGACAGGAGAACATGCCGTCGAAAGAGGTGGCACTAAGTAACGTCTTCGGAGAGAGAATCGAGGATGCCTTGGAAGCTGAAATTCAGAATGCCTCTTTTCGCTTCATGTTCCCCTGATACCTGGGCCAAAACCTGGCAAAAATTTTCAGAATGCACAAAATTGGGCTTTGTGACAGGAGAACATGCCGTCGAAAGAGGTGGCACTAAGTAACGTCTTCGGAGAGAGAATCGAGGATGCCTTCGAAGCTGAAATTCAGAATACCTCTTTTCGCTTCATGTTCTCCTGATACCTGGGCCAAAATCTGGCAAAAATTTTCAGAATGCACAAAATTGGGCTTTGTAACAGGAGAACATGCCGTCGAAAGAGTTGGCACTAAGTAACGTCTTCGGAGAGAGAATCGGGGATGCCTTCGAAGCTGAAATTCAGAATACCTCTTTTCGCTTCATGTTCCCCTGATACCTGGGCCAAAACCTGGCAAAAATTTTCAGAATGCACAAAATTGGGCTTTGTGACAGGAGAACATGCCGTCGAAAGAGGTGGCACTAAGTAACGTTTTCGGAGAGAGAATCGGGGATGCCTTCGAAGCTGAAATTCAGAATACCTCTTTTCGATTCATGTTCTCCTGATACCTGGGCCAAAATCTGGCAAAAATTTTCAGAATGCACAAAATTGGGCTTTGTAACAGGAGAACATGCCGTCGAAAGAGTTGGCACTAAGTAACGTCTTCGGAGAGAGAATCGGGGATGCCTTCGAAGCTGAAATTCAGAATACCTCTTTTCGCTTCATGTTCCCCTGATACCTGGGCCAAAACCTGGCAAAAATTTTCAGAATGCACAAAATTGGGCTTTGTGACAGGAGAACATGCCGTCGAAAGAGGTGGCACTAAGTAACGTTTTCGGAGAGAGAATCGGGGATGCCTTCGAAGCTGAAATTCAGAATACCTCTTTTCGCTTCATGTTCTCCTGATACCTGGGCCAAAATCTGGCAAAAATTTTCAGAATGCACAAAATTGGGCTTTGTAACAGGAGAACATGCCGTCGAAAGAGTTGGCACTAAGTAACGTCTTCGGAGAGAGAATCGGGGATGCCTTCGAAGCTGAAATTCTGAATACCTCTTTTCGCTTCATGTTCCCCTGATACCTGGGCCAAAACCTGGCAAAAATTTTCAGAATGCACAAAATTGGGCTTTGTGACAGGAGAACATGCCGTCGAAAGAGGTGGCACTAAGTAACGTCTTCGGAGAGAGAATCGAGGATGCCTTGGAAGCTGAAATTCAGAATACCTCTTTTCGCTTCATGTTCCCCTGATACCTGGGCCAAAACCTGGCAAAAATTTTCAGAATGCACAAAATTGGGCTTTGTGACAGGAGAACATGCCGTCGAAAGAGGTGGCACTAAGTAACGTCTTCGGAGAGAGAATCGGGGATGCCTTCGAAGCTGAAATTCTGAATACCTCTTTTCGCTTCATGTTCCCCTGATACCTGGGCCAAAACCTGGCAAAAATTTTCAGAATGCACAAAATTGGGCTTTGTGACAGGAGAACATGCCGTCGAAAGAGGTGGCACTAAGTAACGTCTTCGGAGAGAGAATCGGGGATGCCTTCGAAGCTGAAATTCTGAATACCTCTTTTCGCTTCATGTTCCCCTGATACCTGGGCCAAAACCTGGCAAAAATTTTCAGAATGCACAAAATTGGGCTTTGTGACAGGAGAACATGCCGTCGAAAGAGGTGGCACTAAGTAACGTCTTCGGAGAGAGAATCGAGGATGCCTTGGAAGCTGAAATTCAGAATACCTCTTTTCGCTTCATGTTCCCCTGATACCTGGGCCAAAATCTGGCAAAAATTTTCAGAATGCACAAAATTGGGCTTTGTGACAGGAGAACATGCCGTCGAAAGAGGTGGCACTAAGTAACGTCTTCGGAGAGAGAATCGAGGATGCCTTCGAAGCTGAAATTCAGAATACCTCTTTTCGCTTCATGTTCTTCTGATACCTGGGCCAAAATCTGGCAAAAATTTTCAGAATGCACAAAATTGGGCTTTGTAACAGGAGAACATGCCGTCGAAAGAGTTGGCACTAAGTAACGTCTTCGGAGAGAGAATCGGGGATGCCTTCGAAGCTGAAATTCTGAATACCTCTTTTCGCTTCATGTTCCCCTGATACCTGGGCCAAAACCTGGCAAAAATTTTCAGAATGCACAAAATTGGGCTTTGTGACAGGAGAACATGCCGTCGAAAGAGGTGGCACTAAGTAACGTCTTCGGAGAGAGAATCGAGGATGCCTTGGAAGCTGAAATTCAGAATACCTCTTTTCGCTTCATGTTCCCCTGATACCTGGGCCAAAACCTGGCAAAAATTTTCAGAATGCACAAAATTGGGCTTTGTGACAGGAGAACATGCCGTCGAAAGAGGTGGCACTAAGTAACGTCTTCGGAGAGAGAATCGAGGATGCCTTCGAAGCTGAAATTCAGAATACCTCTTTTCGCTTCATGTTCTCCTGATACCTGGGCCAAAATCTGGCAAAAATTTTCAGAATGCACAAAATTGGGCTTTGTGACAGGAGAACATGCCGTCGAAAGAGGTGGCACTAAGTAACGTCTTCGGAGAGAGAATCGGGGATGCCTTCGAAGCTGAAATTCTGAATACCTCTTTTCGCTTCATGTTCCCCTGATACCTGGGCCAAAACCTGGCAAAAATTTTCAGAATGCACAAAATTGGGCTTTGTGACAGGAGAACATGCCGTCGAAAGAGGTGGCACTAAGTAACGTCTTCGGAGAGAGAATCGAGGATGCCTTGGAAGCTGAAATTCAGAATACCTCTTTTCGCTTCATGTTCCCCTGATACCTGGGCCAAAATCTGGCAAAAATTTTCAGAATGCACAAAATTGGGCTTTGTGACAGGAGAACATGCCGTCGAAAGAGGTGGCACTAAGTAACGTCTTCGGAGAGAGAATCGAGGATGCCTTCGAAGCTGAAATTCAGAATACCTCTTTTCGCTTCATGTTCTTCTGATACCTGGGCCAAAATCTGGCAAAAATTTTCAGAATGCACAAAATTGGGCTTTGTAACAGGAGAACATGCCGTCGAAAGAGTTGGCACTAAGTAACGTCTTCGGAGAGAGAATCGGGGATGCCTTCGAAGCTGAAATTCTGAATACCTCTTTTCGCTTCATGTTCCCCTGATACCTGGGCCAAAACCTGGCAAAAATTTTCAGAATGCACAAAATTGGGCTTTGTGACAGGAGAACATGCCGTCGAAAGAGGTGGCACTAAGTAACGTCTTCGGAGAGAGAATCGAGGATGCCTTGGAAGCTGAAATTCAGAATACCTCTTTTCGCTTCATGTTCCCCTGATACCTGGGCCAAAACCTGGCAAAAATTTTCAGAATGCACAAAATTGGGCTTTGTGACAGGAGAACATGCCGTCGAAAGAGGTGGCACTAAGTAACGTCTTCGGAGAGAGAATCGAGGATGCCTTCGAAGCTGAAATTCAGAATACCTCTTTTCGCTTCATGTTCTCCTGATACCTGGGCCAAAATCTGGCAAAAATTTTCAGAATGCACAAAATTGGGCTTTGTGACAGGAGAACATGCCGTCGAAAGAGGTGGCACTAAGTAACGTCTTCGGAGAGAGAATCGGGGATGCCTTCGAAGCTGAAATTCTGAATACCTCTTTTCGCTTCATGTTCCCCTGATACCTGGGCCAAAACCTGGCAAAAATTTTCAGAATGCACAAAATTGGGCTTTGTGACAGGAGAACATGCCGTCGAAAGAGGTGGCACTAAGTAACGTCTTCGGAGAGAGAATCGAGGATGCCTTGGAAGCTGAAATTCAGAATACCTCTTTTCGCTTCATGTTCCCCTGATACCTGGGCCAAAATCTGGCAAAAATTTTCAGAATGCACAAAATTGGGCTTTGTGACAGGAGAACATGCCGTCGAAAGAGGTGGCACTAAGTAACGTCTTCGGAGAGAGAATCGAGGATGCCTTCGAAGCTGAAATTCAGAATACCTCTTTTCGCTTCATGTTCTTCTGATACCTGGGCCAAAATCTGGCAAAAATTTTCAGAATGCACAAAATTGGGCTTTGTAACAGGAGAACATGCCGTCGAAAGAGTTGGCACTAAGTAACGTCTTCGGAGAGAGAATCGGGGATGCCTTCGAAGCTGAAATTCTGAATACCTCTTTTCGCTTCATGTTCCCCTGATACCTGGGCCAAAACCTGGCAAAAATTTTCAGAATGCACAAAATTGGGCTTTGTGACAGGAGAACATGCCGTCGAAAGAGGTGGCACTAAGTAACGTCTTCGGAGAGAGAATCGAGGATGCCTTGGAAGCTGAAATTCAGAATACCTCTTTTCGCTTCATGTTCCCCTGATACCTGGGCCAAAACCTGGCAAAAATTTTCAGAATGCACAAAATTGGGCTTTGTGACAGGAGAACATGCCGTCGAAAGAGGTGGCACTAAGTAACGTCTTCGGAGAGAGAATCGAGGATGCCTTCGAAGCTGAAATTCAGAATACCTCTTTTCGCTTCATGTTCTCCTGATACCTGGGCCAAAATCTGGCAAAAATTTTCAGAATGCACAAAATTGGGCTTTGTGACAGGAGAACATGCCGTCGAAAGAAGTGGCACTAAGTAACGTCTTCGGAGAGAGAATCGGGGATGCCTTCGAAGCTGAAATTCTGAATACCTCTTTTCGCTTCATGTTCCCCTGATACCTGGGCCAAAACCTGGCAAAAATTTTCAGAATGCACAAAATTGGGCTTTGTGACAGGAGAACATGCCGTCGAAAGAGGTGGCACTAAGTAACGTCTTCGGAGAGAGAATCGAGGATGCCTTGGAAGCTGAAATTCAGAATACCTCTTTTCGCTTCATGTTCCCCTGATACCTGGGCCAAAATCTGGCAAAAATTTTCAGAATGCACAAAATTGGGCTTTGTAACAGGAGAACATGCCGTCGAAAGAGGTGGCACTAAGTAATGCAAGTTGGATTGGTTAGGTTAGGAGGAGTGAAAGTTGCTAGACTAAATTTCAACCATAGGGAGCAGATTGTATCAGAACCAATCCAACTTGCATCCCTCCCAAAAGAACCGGCCATCCGAGCGTAGAAGCAAGTGCGAAATAAAAGTAACGATGCGCTTCTCGATACCGCAGATGTACCTACCTAAGTAGCATTTCTGACGGAAAAGAATTGTCCAGCCTTTGGGCCTCCCATTTCTGGCGTAGACCTTTGGCAGGTAAGTATCCATTTCAACAGGCAGTGCCACCCGTGGGGCCAGTAAGACCGCCCCCGGTTTTTGCCATTCCAGAGGGGTTTCTTGCAGTGAAAATCAGTAAATTTGCAAGCGCAATATCTTAAAAACCAGTGGAAATAAAGTGTATACATTAAAGCTTATTGAATTTGTCTTGGAACGCACTATCAACTCAGGTCTTCAAAAAAAATAGTTCCATTTGAAAAACCGAACTTGACCATCGTATCTTTTAAAATAATAATCGAAAACAAAATTCGTTCGCGCTAATAAATGGGCCCCCACGAACCATGCAATTCCCTATTTTTTTTTATTTTTATCGACAATACTTTAAGAGATATCGCGCTGTCCACTCCTTAGTGGGACACCCTGTATAAGGACGAAAAACGAAAAATCCCGAACCCATGTTTCGGGCCAGATTGTGTCGGTATACAGCGCGCTGCATTACCCGTGTCTACCCCCTTAAGCGGCGCAGAACGTCGCCTCAGATCCAGGATATTGCGAACGATGGGATCAACGTACGGAAACAAAGCCGGGCACTTAGCGGCAAATTAGCGATGGCTTGGGGCGCCACTGTCGCTCTTCATTACACCGACACCCTTGCAGCCCACCACCCCCGACATCCCGAACCCCCTCCCAAACTCCTCCGGCTCTAACCCTCTTAACATCCTGCAGACAATGCAACCGCCTATCTTCCTGCCTACATCGACGGATTAAATCTCTCCTCTCTATGACGAAAAATCCCCTCGAACGCTTGGTAATCACTTAATTATTTCCCTCGACAACTTCCCACCCCCCTCTCTTTCTCTCTCCACTCCACCCCTTCCTTTTCGCCTGTGGGAATCGCGTTACCATCCCCCGGCGATAGGCGGAATCTGATTCCAGAGTGACTGGACGCTGGCCGGCTCGCGAGAGGATGATGGAAGCATCGGGATCGATCTTGATTCGCCGCATTGCTCATGGGGCTTGATTTGGGTTTGCCAGGGGGTTTGGCAATGTTCTGCGGCGATCGTATGTGGGATTGCGTTGAAAGGTTCGGTGATTTGTGCACAAGCTGAGGTATGATGGACTTGGAAGACACTCGATAAGTAGGGCTCTGAAATTAGAAATTCACAGGTATTATATAGCTTCTCTAGATTTTATACTCGACAACAAGTGTACTTCCCAAGTGTGTACTTGACGTTTTTTGTTTAAAATCGTAAGAAATGCCTTGATTCTCATTCAAATTCTACTGAAATACAATGAAGATTGAAATAGATTCCAAAGGAATCTCATATAATTCCCTACATACTATTCAATCATACACTCAAGCAATCCTAATAAATAATCGGCCCAAGCGACCACGCGAGACAGTTAATCCTCCATCAGAAATTCCGTCCACGACGATTGTACAGAACAAACGTTTCGCCATCGCTGGTCGACGATCACTTTTACATTTTACATCGATATCGTCGCGATTTATTTCCAATTTCCGAGCCAGCGGGGCGGCTGCACAGACATGGCTTTCCTGTCTCGGAAATTGAAGGAAACCGAAGAATGATGACGGGGGAGGGTGTAGGTGGAAGGGTGGGCGAATGGCGGCCTCGCAGCAAAGAGCCCAAGGTACCAGGTACCGAAAGTGGGATGAAGGGCGCCTTCAGGGTGGCAGAAAGTAGGAAGGCTCGTGTAACAGACTCCATTGTTAGGGCTTATTCAGAATCTGCCAATAGCCTGGGATTCAATTTGACTGGCGAACCATGAACGCCATTTAATATACAGAGGTGGGCGGAGAAGTTGGACGGTGAGCGAAACACCCCGGCGTTGTTGGTTGTCAGACGAGGACGCGGGAAAACATTAACGGGCGAGAATACTGTGAAAGTCGATACCAGTCCAGTCACAGATGCGTTTCTTCTTCTACTTCGAGGATTTTATTGATTGGGTCGGCCTTGATCGGCCTGTTAATTGCTGTGAGCATAGAGAGGCGTTTGTTAGTTAAGGGTGGTTGGAGGAGGTCGAATTGCGATGTAATCGAATATTCGAAATCGCCGTTTGAAGTTGTTGCGAAGAAGAATTGTCAAAGTGGATAAGAGTAGCTTCTCTTGGAGAAGAGAAGGCGTAAGCGAACGTGAGAAGTGTCTCTTGGAAATGCGCACGATTGAAATACGAGGTCTGTATATAAAGGGGATTTCTCGATGGTGGGAATCATGTGCATCGCTTCGAATTCGTTTGCACTTGCCGAGCAGGGCGCAAACATTCTTTAAAATCACGCCCCCAGTTCCCGCGAACGATTTTCCGTATCGCTACAGCAAATAGCGAGCAGCTAGATGGACATCGCGTGACTGCGCAATCATAAAGACAGAGATCCGTTTGATTTTATGCGAAAAATGTAAACGTCCTGCTGCTCGAAAGGCTGCCGCGCCTCCGAATGGGGAAGGAATATCGAATTCTGAATAATTTGTACGTGTCTCTGCATTGTATCGGGGCAAATAACCAACGCCGAACGTGACGTAATTTATTCGATTGTGTGTCTCTCAGATGGCGGACCAAATAAGTCGCGGGATCATCGATGATCGAGGGAAATGCACGAAGGGAAATTAATCGGCCGTTAAGATACGACGACGTTCCTCGCAAAATATCTTACGTAGCCATCTCGACTCTGCATTGCACCGCGAATAAAATCTAATAAAAATACACTGACAATTAACATGTTGAAGTCTATGAAATAATGGAAAGAAATCGTAAATTGAAACAGAAGTGTAGAGATGAAACGATCCCTTTTGAAATCCTCCATGAGGATAACGTATATGATTAATAGCTTCTTGAATTTTATTACTCAAATTACCGTACACTCTCCACTCCTCTGACCAAGCATTAAAGCTACGAATACTAAGTGTACGTTTAAAGGTATCGCTACCTGTTTTTCAATATCCAAACGCTATCCATTGAGTTCCCCTTGATTAGAAGCTTTCGACGGGGGTCCACTCTCGTGGAAACCAGCCACGAGAGGTGGGAGGGCGCAAATACGTTGAAATATTACAAATACGTAGCCTGGTTGGCCAGCTGTTTCGCAGGAACGAGCGTGGTAAAGATTGCAAAGTTTCACCGAGGATTTCTTGCAAAGCGTGACTTATTTAGCCCGGAGCTGCCTCGTGCTTTCGCGTTTCCACCCCTTCGGAAGGATCCCCCTCGGCCCCGCCAACCTACTTTCATCGCCCCTCCACGGGTCGCGATTTGGCCAGGTGGAGATGGGAGGGGCAGCGGGTGGCTGCAGGAGCGACGCTGAAAGGACGAAATGCTCCTTTGTCGGCGGCCTCCGCACCGCGGAACTTTATTAATTGCGCGTTTTGTTATGCAGATTCCTGCAGAGCGAGCTCCCTTCTCCGCGGCCCATCCTCCTCTTCCTTTCTTCTGTCTTCGACAGCCTACCGAGGCACCGCTGCCGCCCCGTGACTCGCGTGTCCAGGACCTTTAAAAGATTACTCTCGAATTTCGTCGCCTCCAGCCCTCGGGGGCCTCAAACTTTTCCCCATTTACGCGACCGAAACTTTTCGTTCCCGCGGATGCTCCGCAGCGACGGATGGGCCGGTTCGAAAACGAATTCGACCTTTCAGCGAGGGAATTAGCGTCTCTGGGCGGTGGACCTCGAGTCGGGTGTGAAAGCGACGAATGTAGGTTGTATCAAGTTTCATTGGGATACCTATTCAGGTGGACTCGCGGTGAGTGGAGTGAAGTGCATTTGTCACGTGGCGCGACTAATGTGTATAATGGAGTTGTGCTTAATTGTATGCAGATAGGGGTTTGTTGTATTCTAATATTTCTGTACGTAAGAAGAGCTATAGGTGCGTTTGATTTTGTTTGTAAGATAGCAGATCTCATACCTCATTAAATCACTCTACTACTTTCTTCCACTTGCAATCAAACAAGAGCACTTCGTGCTTACAGAAACGCTAATAGAGCTGTCGGGATATAGGAGCACCCCAAGTAATTGGAAAGTACTAATTTTGGCTTAGAGATTCGTGTGGCTTGAACGTCGATGATGAAACCAGGCGGTCCCAATCTCGCGGATGATTTAGACCGTCTTACATTATGTCAGCGACACGTTTAAGAGGCGAGGAGGAGGGAGGCGAGGAATCCAGGGAGCTTTGTTGAGAAACTTCGCTCCTGGGAATTCCAGGCTCGGAAGGAGCTTTTAATTTCGAGCTAGAAGAAAAAAAAAAGAAGGATAGGTCCTCGCGTCTCCCGGCGCCTATTCATGGAAATTGAACGTTACTCTCGCACCAACCAGACGTTTCGCTTGATTTACTGGCAACTTAGCCGAAGTAAACGAAACAGGGGACATCTTGGGGAGGAAAATCGCGGATGCGCGGGGTTAGTAAAGATTATCTTTGGTGAGCATTCATCTTCAAACTATTCGAATAATATACATCTGTAATGGTATTATAATAACACTTTGGTACTGATTCTTACGTTACGTGGGTTGTAATCGTTTCCCAATCTAAGAAACGAAAATGTCCAAGTGTATTCTATATTAAAGGTAGTTCTAAATTCACTCAATTGTTTCTAGGAACAACGGCCTAAAATATTCGGTTGAAAATTACGACGAATCTAAACACGATTTAATTTAAATCTAATAGAACACTTTTCACATTTATTGGAGGCATTGGTTGATACTTATAATAAAGCAGCAATAAAAGAAGCAGTGCTCACTTTTCACTTTTTTAAATAGAATAGGTACCCATGAATCTACGCAGTTCTTCGTTCATTATAAAAAGCTAGAGTGAGTCGAGAAGCCATCATTTTAGGAGACAATACACTCCATAAAATTAAAATTAAAACATCTCTAAACAGTACAACCTGCTGTAGATCTGATCTACACCTCCACCTACAAAGAAGCTTCGTTAGTTTATACCCCTCCCGAAATCATTAAACTCTCATCCGAAACATATTTGAACACCACAAATAGTTTCGGAGATGTTCTTGCGGCACGATTTAAATGGCACGCCCTGGACAAAGTAGAGGTGGCTGGCAGAAAGGGAGGGGCAGTTTATTCGCCTCTTTCGGGCCTCTTTCTTTTCATTAAAAGCCCCGGCGAACTTTCGAATGAAAATTCACCTTAAGGGCGTCTGAATTGAATTGCTCGCGCCCCGCGACCAGGCCGCGCTGTTTTCCCTCTGTCCCCTTTAGCCTGTGCAATCCGAAAGTTTTCCCGCGCAAAATGCCAGCCGCATTATTTATCAAACGGAGTAGCTAGTCGGCCAGGATTTTAAGGCAGCCCACCCCAACGCGCGCACCCCCGCCCAGGATGTATCCTTCCTGCTGGCGTCTCGCTCTCCAAGGTAAACAGTTTTCAGTCGTCGACCGACGAAGAAGAGCCCGGCCTGCTTAATATTTCAGACGACCCCGAGCTAACTTCATGCATACTTATGTCGCGACGCGTGATTCCCCGCGACAAGCACCCTCCACCCCCCTGGCAATATTCTACGCTAGATTCGGCCAGATTCTGGAATTCTCAATTTTTCGATTGTTTTTCTTTCATTTACCACGACCGTGCGACGCTGCCTCGACAATGTTCCGGCTCCTCGTGGCTATTGCGAGTGGAAACGGTCAGAAGTGTATGGGAGAGCTGGGTAATCCTATGGAGGAATCGCAGAAAGGGGTTGGAAGCTTGCAATGGACGCTCTGAATGTGATTGTGGGAGTAGAAGATTCTTCTCGTGATGCCTACGTTTCGAGGGGTGCATTGATATGGTATATTAAAAACAGTGCTTATTAATAGAGATTAATAATAGCTACTTCAATGGCCCACGTTTCAATAGAAGTATCTACTTTTTTCATAAACAAATTTCCCTTTACCCCTTCTTGTATTTATTTCTTCTACTAGAATAAATCATTTCACCGTTACATCAAGTAGTATTATTATTTACCCAACTACCCACGTACTGAAACAGCAAATCCAAGACCTGCGCAGCCACTGGATCCTCAATCCTAACCAGTAAGAGGAGAAACGTCGGTTGCTAGCTTTTAAACAGAGAATTTAAGACACAAACTGCACGAGCTTCGAGGAGCTGCATACGACGTTTCCCCTATCAGAAGTTCTTCCGTATCTCTGCAGCAGCGTGTACGAAAAACACCATCGGTCTCCGGCACGCGCAATCGCCGTCAGGTTAAACCAGCCGCCATAAAAATAGGGGGCTTCTCTTTGCCAGCCTCGCGGGGAAGGGATTCGGTCAACAATATGGCAAGGTGTTTGATGAGTCGATCGATCACCGCTCCCTGTCAGCTTCCCAGTCGGAGATACAGTGTGTATGCTGGGGGTGGCTGCGTGTGGGTGCTCTGCACGTGTCTGATCTCGTGCAGGGCCGTGTGAACGTCGCTCCATAAGTTACCAACCAACCTCGAAACTCCCGGCTGATGGAATATTCGAGGGTGGCCGTCGCGTTTGGCCAACTATGAATATGCATTCGGTGTCCTTCTTTCCTATTAGCTCCGTTTCTGAGCGCAGCACGCCGCGCGTCACGTGCGATCCCGCGATACGTGCGTTGTACCTCCAACTCCCCTGTGCCTGCTTGGACCTCGATTAACTCGAGTTCGATTTTGCGGTTCCTCGATGCCCCTGCCGCCCAGGAGTTTCTCCATTACGCGCTTCACGAAGGACGCGGCGCCACGGACTCGCCAACATAGTTGCGACGGAGGACCAGGCAGTATTACAGTGGTCAGAGGACTGGGGATGCCCGTGCGACTTTTTCCGGGGCATTAATTGGCCTGATTATTTCGAATAATGGAAGGTGGTGCTGTAGCTGGGGATAGTGGTGTCCATCTTGAAATAGTCTGATTTTTATTTCAATTGCTCGAGGATATCGCAAGTAATTGATACGATATTTGCAGCAGAGTTTGTGGGTATAGAGAAATGGGTCAGCGGTGTATCCAAGTGGAGGCGTTTTGTAGATTTTTATGCCTCAACTCGCGATGGGTGCGTTCTACTCTCTGCCCTCGATAATTCATATTTTAAGTACGGTAAGTGATAATTCGACCTCTGATCCGAGCACTGAACTCTCACCGTTCCCGACAGCGACACGGGGCAATTAAAAACAGATGATAACAGGGGAAAACACGAAGCCCGTTTTACTGCGCTGCAACACGGCGAGTCACTTTTGACGAGACCAGCCAGACTCGTCACCTAGAGCAGACACGCTCTCTGGAGATTGATTTGTATTCTGTTAATTCTCGAGAGTCCACAGGCATGCATAGCGCGCTATAAATCAATGAAAACACTATCTATCATAGGCGACTGTGTCCTCTCTCTTCCACCAGCGGTGCGATTCAAATGCGACGTAGAAACGCCTACGGTTTGCTAATCGCCGCGATTATACAGTTCCCACGTGCAATCTCCGCGCACAATGCTGTTATTAACAATGCAAATCAATCCTGGCTACGACCAAAGAATGAGAGAAGGAGAGCAGATTGTAAACAAAATGCAGAAAAATTGCTCAATTCCAGCGACCGACGATGCCTCTGGCGACTTCCAAGACGACACGCGTTTAATAAATAATTTATTCCTTTACTCTTGGCTCTGGCTGGGGTTACGAAACACGCTGAAAGTTCCAAGTACATAGATGGAACGCTAGAAGAATATTTGCTCCTCCTATTTCTCCATTCGAGATATTTTTCACTTACTATATGTGATCAGTTTACTCGCCAAACAGTGGGCTACAGATATGGCTGTTTAATCTTCTATGACGCTGTGTGACTTTCAGGTTAGATATAATATTCTGCGTGTTTTATATCGAAGGTACTAAACTCACGAAACTTCTGTATTCCACCATTGTAATATAGGAATCATAAAGTGTTTGTGAAATGAAATTGATATGTGCCTGTTAATTTATATACAATCATTAGTGTCTACAAATGTTATAAAAAATTTTGTTGAGAAATTTTGCATGAAGATTGTATAGTTTGCTTGCTTGCGATTAGGGAAAATTGGTTGTATATTATACGTTTTGGAACAACTGGTTATTGAAAAGAAGAAACTTTGATGTTCTACTTAAATAGCTTGAGTTTAGAGGCGAGATGTTTGGTACTTCGAAGTTTAGTTTTCAGTTTCTCTGCGTTTTATGCAGTTAGATAAATTAGCGTGTATCCGTACTGAGTGATTGTGAAAACAAGTCGAGGAAATCGAAGAGGTATATAACTGCGCAGTGAATATAATTCACGTGTGTTCTTATCGTATTTTTGTAACAACAAGTGCAACTTCTATCAGCTCCAGACTGTATTGGTACCGCCAACAAGACGTCCAAATACCAACAACATACCGACATGCTGATCACGATAAATTTTGGGATGCCAATTAAAAATGTTGACGCCTTAATATGATTCGTCATGGTCCTCAACAGCGAGTGGAAGTATGGATTACCATTTACTTATATTATTCTTACGTAGGGTAAACTGCACTAATGCTGGCACTGCACTAATCATTGGCACTCCTGATTAAAAAGCCAAATATTAACAAGTACAAGCTTAGGAAGTACTGTTTTACAATTTCTTATTTTTCTTTCACTACAACACTGCAATGCCCAGTAGTTGAACTGCACATTTTACATCTGGCAACACCACAAAGTGGGTCAAAGGGCTGAGTTTTAGGCGTTTTCTTAAAATTTTGATAAAATGGGGTAGGTAAGTATATTTTGTCGCTTTATAACTAAGTAATGGATTGAAATGCAGATTTACTAAGTGTTCTAGGTATTTAATAATGAATGAAATAGCCTGCTTAAAACTTCGTTTTTAACTACATATGTTTTTCTATATAACCTCAAATTTTAGGGTGCCAATGATTGTACTTTTATGCCTATTTTTGTTTTTCATTGAATAGATGATCAAGATATTTTATTTTAATGAGAAATCTATAATCATTGATAATAACTGAAAACTAAGACCATATGAAAACTTCACAAAAAAATATAGACATTCTAATCGGGATTTCAATCATTGTACAGTTTACCCTATCAGCTACCGCAATTTCTAACTACACATTTGCAATATTCTTTCAATTTTTATCTGGGAAACAATTTCCAAGATTTTTTTAAAATTATTCATCGTCTATTATTTAAACCACATTCTCAGTGACTGAAAACAGACACACACATTAAAAGAATATAGCGAGTAATTAATTAAGCGATACCTGAAGAGTGGCACCAAAATTACAATTGCAATCGGAGTTTGTAGCACACTAGACTGTAGCTAGGTTCACCTTAGGTGTTTCCCGTAGCTCGTGTCAATTAAAAATGCTAACGCGTTAATATCCCCCGTCACGGTGGTCCGCAACGCATGGAAGTATCGATTGCCGTTCGAGTCATCCTACCCTGATGTACGTCTGGTGATACGTGTGGTCCACGTGAACGCCGAGATTCTATCTGCACCGCATCAAATATTACGGCTCGTGTAAACACCGCAGGGTGGTAATTAAAGCGGCACCCTTGTCGAATTATAGACGCTGGACGAGGGGTGGATTCGCCACGGCTGAAGACCCGTGGCGGGGTTTCCAAAATTTCGTTCAACGACGGTATTGCGAAATTCCCGCGTACACGCCCCTGCGGGAGCCCGATCCTCTGCACGCGATCGTGTTGTTTGCAATCGAACCGACGTGTCCATCAATTTCTGATTATGCGCGCATAAATACGAAGAAGAGATTACTCTGGGCCACAAATATTCATTATCGATGAAGTGGCATCGCCACTCTTAGCGAGCAAGGAGAGGGGTGAAGGGGGCGGAAGGAAAATCTGTGTGTGGTAAGATCGAAAATTGATCTAGGAATAAGATTATATTCTTCTTATCAGTAACGTTACTTGGGTGATTGAGAAGGAGTATTAAAATAAATTGTTAGTCACTAGTGGTGGGAATGTTGAAAATGGACATTGAGAAATCAGATTTGCTAGTGTTCTACGAGTAGGAGAGCACTGACACGTACATACACTGGCGTTCATAAGTATCAGGACACTTGGCAGTGGCGCACCCAGAAGGGCGGAGAGGAGGTTAAGGAGGCCAAGAAGAGGCTTTGTAAGAAGAAAGAAAAACTGGATTTTATTCTTTAAATAAATTTTTATAATCACCTAAGGAATTTTTGCAGAAAATTTTTTAGAGTTCTTTAATAAATGTGCAAAATTCTCCACCACAAGTATCTCACACTGGGTAGGTGTTCTAATTCTTATGAACGATGGTGTAAATAGCTCGAGGTACCACCGCGCAGTGGCATTCGCCTGATCAATCTACTCGGGCATTGCGCCATTACAATTTAAAAAAAAACTTTCCTGCAAGTATTCTATCACTCAGTTATCAGACAGCATATCACAAATAGTACCCATTATCTAAATGATGTGAATCGAAAAATTGGCGACCACGCAGCAAGTAAACGCAGAAGCGTCCATCATTCTAAACCACCAATTTCTCTATTCGGCCCAATCTCCGCAGTCTCGTTGCGCAACGAGCGACTTTGAGAATCGTCAATAATTGTGGTCATTTCCCATCGACCAACGTTACGATCCATTTATCACAGACGTATCGCGGTGTTATCGTTGCTGGATCGTTTCCATTGGCGATCGTGGAAGACGTCGCGACGGGTGGCCCGGGAGACAAGTTCAAGGCTTAATTCGACGAGATTTGACAAATGGTAATGCAAGGGATGTGCTCCGGGGGAAAGGGGTGGAGGATGCCGCCGTACGAAATTGCTATTACATATTTATACGGGGGACTCTGCATTGTCTGCTAAAAAATGTCCCGCCATTTCGCGACGCGCTCGCTCGATTCGTCGTTTCTCAGCGGGTGGACGAAACGCGACCTGGCTTCGCTGCTGTTCCGCGTTCCCTGACAAATGATCGCACTGTCAAAAACGCCGTCTACCGCGGCCGTCACCTGCGTCTCCCCTTATAATTCTCTTTTACGTGGAGAATTATTGTCGACTATGCTCCCTCTCATGCATCCTCGATCATTTTACTGCTGCTAGGAACCCTGTGGTGCGCGGCGTGTAATGTGTTTGCCCTTGTTAGGTTAAAGGGTTCTTATTAAACAGGTGTCCCTAGATCTTTCTAAGCACTCTAAACCATATTTGCTGCCACCCCGTATTTCAGGTAAATTTCTTACCTTAGAAAACCGTTTTAATACCGTAGACACCAAGTTACTGTAGTTCTGCACTTTTTTAGTATTCTTTTTTTACAGAATGTTGTAAATGAACCACTTCTATTAATTCAAATAATTGTTAATAATTCAAATTTGCCCATATTCTATAGGATTATTGTAGTTATAAGGGTGCCTGTGTATTTCCTCATATTTTACACAAAGTTAGAAGAATCTTCAAAGAAATGAGAACGACAGCGGGTCTATAAAGGATCGAGGGATGTAGTAGGGTTAAAATTAATAAGCTATCGCTAGTAATATCCTTTACAGTTGTGCCGTTTTGGTAGCACGTTCCAACTGCCTGAACGTACCCACGAATTCCTACTTAAGAGGACTGCAATGCTAGCGAAACGATAGAGTACCTAAATCCTTTCACTTCAGCCTTTCATCTTCGCCAGTTGTCGAAAAATTAATTTCTCACTTCCCCACAATCGAACGTCATGGAGAATTGAATTGTCACCTCCCACCATCGTAGCAATATTATTTTATACTACGATCAACCAGGTCGGATCATTAATACGCTCCGAATTACCCGGAGAAATTAATAACGCCGTGCCGGTGTGGTACTAATTAATTAACGTTAATCAAGCCTTGAATGGGAGTGGCCGCTAAAGTTCGCCGCAAATTCGCGAGCTCCACTCGCAAGTGGAACATTTCCTTCCGCCATGAAGGCAACAGGTTGTACAAGTAGAGGAGGTCGCCAACTTGGCGAAGGTTGAATACGGCGACATAAGCTCGCTAAATTGTCTTCATTTCCCTGCAAAAAGCCCGGGGGCGAATTTCCAGCTTCTCGTCTACATTTTCACCAGCAACGCGGCCGACAAAACTACCAGCATCCCCCCCCGTACATCGCCGAGTAACCTTCGAATCCCTTCGGAATTACAATTTCCTATTCACCCTAATAACCGCACAAACAATTCGATTAACGTGGAAAAAAAATCCCCCCCCCCCACCATATGAAATCCTTCTTCATCAACGATATCTGTCGCAATTGAATTCCAATCTCTATTTTTCCCCGTCGCCAATATTTAGCGAGCGCTGTGCAATCACGTGACAGCAGCAAAAATCCGGCATCGCAATTATTTCGCGTTCCATGTATCTCCGATTTCGCGCCGGCGAGCAGAATTTAAAGGGAGGAAAGAGGTCGAATGGAAATAATGGTAAGCCTGTAAAATTTAATCCCGTGGCGTCCAGTGTTTAAACAACGGTGACGCGCGGCCTCGCAGAACGGAGCGTACTGACGTGTCAAAAATAATACGTCGAGCGGACGTCGTTTCGCGGTTTTTCACGCCACGATGCTTTTTAAGCCGCGGCGGAGGGGTAAGTGTTTGGTCGAGAAGCGGGAGGAAAATCGCGGGGCAAATTGACAAATTAATGTAAACCGGAGAGTTAACGAAAAGTGCGGGGGAGCGCGGTGCGTTGGCGGGGGTATGTTTACCATCTGCATACATTGAAAGAATTACGCGCTTCCGCGTCCCTCTTATCGTTCGCTGCCTAATTCCAGCGAATCATTCGATTCGTTTCCATTAACTGTACACGCGAATAAACAACACACGGGGTTGATAGCAATTTTTCATTTTACTGCGCCCCATCGGCCGTGACGGGCTCCGCGACGATCTTACCCGAATTATGCCCACGCGGGCATGAGTACGATTCGTCGGGGCTGGGAGGAGGTGGTTGGGACGTTTTTAAATTATTCATTGCTCCCTGCCGCCAGTCGCGACCCTGGAAATCGTTCGATAAAACTTCTGGATGAAATAATACGAGGCGAACTTGTCGCGGCGGGTAAACAAAAACTGGCCCGCGACAGCGCAGGTAATCAGAGTGGGAAACTTCGGTCAATTTAACTTTGTTAATAAACAGCTTCTCGTCTTCGTCGCGGGAATGAAAGTATCAAGTTCCAGTCGATATTTGACTGGGCGTTGATGAATGAATTGCTTGGTCTGCACGGGGAAATTTTCTTCGACGAAAGTATTCTGATTGCTCTTTATCAGACCTGTTGGAGGGATCTTGTTTTTCTCGCTTGTGCTCCCACGTTGTTGTAATGGTAATTAATTCTGATACAACGTCTGCTGCGATATGGGGCTGGTTATAATTTTTTGTTAATTGCTTGCCTCTCTTGTTTGTTTAAAATTCTGCGCTTTCGGCTGAAGGGCATTTGCTAAAGCAATTTCAGGATTTCTTCTGAGACACATTGGTAATGGTTGAAGTACAAAACAAGCTACATGTACTATTACCCGGCCGAAAGAAGATCCCCAAGAGGCGGGCTCGGGCGATACAGTCCGTACCTATGACGATTGGTCGAATCACCTATTTTGGCACACTTTTAAAGACGCGACACACGTATTTTGGTTATTGGCTGAAGTAGGCACATACATTGTCGCACCGCGCGACGAAGAGAGCGCACAAAACACATCGAGATCGAGTGGAATAGAGCGATCTGACCGACGAACGCCAAAGCAATAGCGTAGGCATCTCAGACGGTTAACCATTAATATATAATAACATAAAAATTTTCTTATTTTTCAAACAATCTGGGCGAGATTGCGTTTGGGCTTATTTTAATCAGAAAAATCTAACCAAACCAATGATAATACTTTCCTGAATATATTGTGAAAAATAAGGAAATTTTTATGTTATTATATATTAATGGTTAACTATCTGAGATGCCTACGCTATTGCTTTGGCGCTCGTCGGTCAGATCGCTCTATTCCACTCGATCTCGATGTGTTTTGTTCGCTCTCTTCGTCGCGCGGTGCGACAATCATGTGCCTACTTCAGCCAATAACCAAAATACGTGTGCCGCGTCTTTAAAAGTGTGCCCAAATAGGTGATTCGACCAATCGTCATAGCGACGGACTGTATCGCCCGAGCCCGCCTCTTGGGGATCTTCTTTCGGCCGGGTAATAGTACTCATGCCTGTTCTCGTTTACACGTTTTACATCACTGCCTTCAGAAACTCCGAAATCTCAGAGGAAGCTGACTTAAATAGTCTTCTCCCAAAATAGTTAGTATTATAGAAGACTCTTTAAAACTGTAAGGTCGGATCTTGGTTGAGCTTAGTAGGTATTATGCGCTTGCTTCGCGTTACCTCCAAGTGTACGTTCTAAAATATATACGGCTAAATATATTTATTGTTAATGTATACTCGGTGTAAGAAGGTATATATTGTATGCGACGATACTAGCAATAAGATTCTGAAGATTAAGCGTGGAAATGTGCTTAATACAAGGTGATCGAAGGTTTCCAAACGTTGCCCAAAGTGATCGGCTATTCGTGTCTTGGAATCAACAGTATTAGCAATTAGAGCAGCAGAACGACTTGGTATTTCAAGATTATAGGGCGATATCTCGTCAACGACGTCGATGGGAGCGCCGTAAGCGGATCAGGCAAAGTGAACTATGAGCTCTGCGCGTAAGTACTTCGTCCCAATACCGTAAATTGATGACTACTGCGTTTGCAGCACCCGCGACACGCCTCGCATAAACCAAATCCCCTGGGCTGTTGATGGAAAGCCAAACAGAATTTCATTACCAGCCAAACGAATCGTAATGCACGGGCTTATGTGCATGCCCAAACATTATCGGGCTTCCTTTCTTCCTCTGCCGAAGCAGCGTCGTTTAAGCAATTGCTTTGCTTGCGCTGCCGCTGGGACCAGTTGCAATAAATTAGCGTCTACTTTAATCCCCTGGCAATAATAATATGCCTCTGCGACATATACAGAGGGATTAACCATTGAAAATGAAGGCTCAACAGTCACGTGACATCCTACCTCTTTCAAACCCCACTGTTTCCCAGACTTTTGTAGCTCTGGGTAGGTACTAATTGTAAGGCATCTGTTCTAAAGCGCTTCTTTCTGCCCCTGTCCACTGAATATATCTGAGCGACTTTTCGATTACTTTAAAGAGCTAAAGCTCGAAGGCTCCTACTCGACGCCGGGCACAGGACTAATAAAAGGATACAAGATGTAAGACACAAACTTTCAAGAACCCCTAAATTACAATAGAGTCAGATTCAACGCATCGCCAATCGCTGAATTCTCTATTCCTAGGACCACTGCCGGAAAAGGTACGAGCAGCGCGACGGAGGCCAGGCGAAAGGCAGAGAGGAGTAAAAATAATGAAGCCGCGACGAACGGGCTCGCAGCGAATCGGGGTCCAGCGGCGGGCTCGGATGGGGAGCTACCGGTTGCATCATCGCGATGCTAATTTGCATAAATCGCGTCGACAGAGCAGCACCCAACACCCCGCTAACTACGCCAGCCTACAGGGCGAAACGAGGCAGCGAAGAGACCCGTGGTCGACCGAGGAAGCCGAGATCTTTATGGTAGCAATAAAGCCAGCCAGGCTGGCTTCCAGTTACAAATGACTACTGGTAGCTGAAAACTATTGCCCCCTGGTATACGGGCGTGCCCCTCCCGCCACATCCCCCGTGTAACCCCTGCACAGCCGCTGCTCCACCCACGGTGGCTGCTGACCTCACGGAGCCAGTCCCCGCGGCTGGTTAGACGCGTGAAATAGGACCTCTCGTAAATCCTCGTAACGCCTAACTAACTCTCACGCCTCGGCTTTCTTTACGCCACCGTGCACCCTGCCCCGATCTAAGGATTACCTTCGTTAATAATTGTTATTAAGCGACCGACGGAACGTCGCCGCGCGATAGGTGTCCCCTCAGCTGCGCTGCAACTGGCTGGTCAGTCGGCGCTGACACGGATTTGGGAAACCGTCGGTTTGGGAGACGGCAGGGCTAACTTTTGTTAGTGATCTTGCTTCAAGAAGACTACATTCAATACCGATTTCGAGAGTTTGTATGTTTCTCGAGGCTTCCCCTCGCGATGGTGGTGTGCTGGGTCAGGTGGTTGTTTTGGTTTTACGAAGAGTTGAAGATTTTGGATGAAGCTTGAACTATAGTAGAATTATTTAAATTGGAAAACTTTGGAAGATATGAAAGTGTGTCTGGTAGGTCCTATATATCTTTGAATATTTTAGAGTTAGTTGTGATTCTGTTGATTGATATTAGTGGAGTTTGGACGAATAGGTGCTGTATACTAGAATATGATTTTCGGATCCTAATATTATGCAATGATTTATAGCGAATCTTCACCGTACGTTCATCGTGGAGAATTACTTATCCATATGAGAGATCCAGTCACGTAGGCTACTTGGTTAAAAAGATGAAAGAGCGCCAGCCGTGATGTAATTAAAAACTTCGTCAACACGCGAGGGGTGAATAAACTCCTACACGCCGCAACAGGGCCTCAGGACTTGTAAAATGTTTGTAAATAAGCCGTGAAAGGTGTTCATCAGTCTTCTTTAATATTCAAAGTTCGGAGGCCTGGCTGTGGGTTTTAAAGTTAATTTATCGCGGAAAATATACGCGCCTGTTGTACGAATAAAATCTATCATCGTACGTCTTACGCTAAATAATTAAGAATTCCACAATGAACGTAATTGATCACCTTGCCAGGCGAATCCTTCCATACCTTTCAACCACGTAATATCCATAAATTTCGAAACGCTCCACAACCATTATTAAGAGATGGAAATTCGAGACAAGCTACTGTAACTAATCCGAGGTACTTAACAAGTGACCTCACGCTTTTCCCATCTTCCCAGAGGCATTATTCCGAATCGCCGATTAAAAACGCGGCTTTACGCCTGCAGGCAGCTTCGAGCCTGAATAAAAATCAGTTCTAGCCAAATATAAGCAGATTTCACAGTGCCAAGCATCCGTCGCTGTATAAAACCGCGCTCGACCTCACGGAGCATTAAAAACAATCGTAAAAAAAAAGATATCAAAACAGCCTCCCCTGTGCTGCCACATTTTCAGACGCGACTCTAATCCTTCAGTAAAATCCGCGCTCGCGCAAATCCTCTTGCCCTTATAATCGCGTTCCGATGGATGAAGTTAAGTCACCGCGAAAATTTCAACAACACTGCTCGCCTAGAAACCACCAGCGCGGTTAAATGCATCCACATTGCTAGTATTCGACGCGGATCTCTGTTCGGACCTTCTCTCGATGGTGCTCCATGAACTCGACTTGAAGAGCCCGAGACTAGTTTGGAAGGAGGGTCGTTGATTTCAAGAATCGTTGATCAACTTTGCTGGTATTTGCAGACTACTCACGGCTGGGGAACTTGTATCGAACTGGTCTTGGAGGTTCGCGAGGCTGTCTGTTCTCTGCTGGTACAAAAATGTATGGAATTGTACGCGCAGGGAATTTCTGGTTCGCCGAGTGTTTAATTCGTCACTGATTTGGGGTAGGTAACGAGGTTCGAGTGTTGGGATGTGGAATAGAGACTGAAGGATTGAAGGATGCCTGGAACTGAGTTTAATTAAATGTAGCAGCATGCGGCAGTTAGTTTTTTGAAGGATTCTTGACGAAGGTGTTACAGTTAAGCTTAAAATACTTGAATACTGGCTCATCTTTGATGTATCGAGGGTGGAAGGGACATAGGGAGGTATTGTCACTCGAGTGATATACAAGGTATTGATCTTGAAAGTATAAGCCAACAAATGTGTTTCATCCACTCATCGCACATCCCACACGTCCAGGAACCTAGACCAGGCTCTTGCCTCTTGATCGCTCAATGTACCTTCTTCATCCCCCATTACTTCACACCCTCACACACCCCTTCCACTCACAGTGCACAAATGATTCTAGGAATCAAACTCCCTAAACTCCACAGTGAACCGCAGGATTCCTACTAACAATGCGAACATGGATACAACAATATATCCAATCCTGCCACATGCCACCTCGAAGAGCAATACACCTGATACCGAGTCCGGAAGAATAACACAGCCGAAGCAATAGCGAAGCAGGACTCGACTGAAGCCTGGATCGCAAGCTTCAGGTGTGCTACCTGAAACGATCGCTACGCGAAACCACCCCCGT
The DNA here is from genome assembly GCF_050908995.1 of Andrena cerasifolii. Classification (NCBI taxonomy): domain Eukaryota; kingdom Metazoa; phylum Arthropoda; class Insecta; order Hymenoptera; family Andrenidae; genus Andrena; species Andrena cerasifolii. Next base: position 11,107,437 of record NC_135129.1, read on the forward strand.
CGCGGTGCAGCCATGCACAATTACCAACAATCCGTCGGAGAGGCGCGAGCGGCGGGCGCGAGCACGCGTTTAATGAACGTGAAATGGAATTCGTCGCGACTGCGAGGCACCGTTCGGAACGCAAGAACTAGCGGCAGAGGAGGGGGCGAAGGCAGAGGGACGGATTCCAGCGAGTGTTTGACGTGTATCGCGACGAGGCGCGGCACGACGGGAGTGGCTTTAGCCGCGAGGGTTAGGTTCCTCGGTGCCGTGAAAAGCGAGGCGTCGCATATTAATCATGGTATTAACACTTGAACCGAGCAAAAGCCTAAACCGCCGTGCCCAAATGGCGGTGAAAAGCGTCACGCCGCCTCCTTGCCATCCCTCCGTTCCTGTACTTGTATTTTCGTCGCTGGTGGAACGGGTAACGGAGATACAGGGTCGTGGCTAGCAGGCGAGGGGTGGGGAGGGGGTGGTTGTGTGCAGGCACACAGGACGAAGAGGGGGATGGGACTGTAAACTGAAACGGTGCGAAAATTAATTGCCAGGAACGCTTCGCCCACTCTCGTCCTACCTACCCTTCACCCTTAATTACTAGCCACCCTTCGCTCTCTCGTCCCCCTCTCCCACCCCTACAACCCCACCGAAAGCTCTGTCGCTGTTCCTGGTCGCGACCGCTAAACGGTCAGGTGAGGGGGATGGAAAAAAAATCTACGTTCCGAAGCGAGAGATAATATAAAACGGTACAATGATCAGATATAACACGGTCCGCTTAATTTCCAGCGTATCGAGTAAAAAACAGAGCCGGCAGCGGCGTCTGGCTGGGGAAAAATTCGGGCCAATTTTCCGGGGACCCGTTTGGTAAACAGAGTACTGATTGAATTGTAGCTGACCCCCAAACCCCCGCGACGTGTGGAATTTTCGCTCTTTGAAAATGTTGTATGGTCGGCGTTGGCCGCGGCGCGCGCCCTTGTACGCGGCGATGTTAAAAGGAGGGAGGAATCGTGTAGAATCGGAACGAGGGCGCGGAAGGATCTGTGTTCTTTGTCACTCGAAACGTAGAGCAGGAAGGAAGGTGGGATGGAGGTGGAGGCAGCAAAAGGGCGAGGGATGATTTGGTAAGTTGCTAGAATCTTGGCGAATCGCGGGAGAGTAGTTGCTGGAGGTAGGGGAGAACGTTGGAGGAAATTATTTGTTCGTTTAGTGGTATAGTGAAACAGGGTTAAGTCGTCTGGGAGTTGATATAGATTTCATATGCTGGATAGTACTTTGAATTCTGCTACGCTTAAAATAGGGAGGTAGGGAAATATTGAGTATCGCGGTGCTCTATAGTGAATCGAAGACTTTGCTTTTGATTAGATAGGAAAAATCTGAATGACAGGAAAGGACACGCAAAGTCCTAGATTCAACCTATTGTTCTCCCTTTTAAAGATTGAACTGTGAAGGATATCATTCTCCTGCAATTACTGACATCGGTCGACTAAAAATTCAAGCAACTCGCCTCGAACAGAAGAGCAACGCCTAGGAGCTTCGAAGCAACGACGTTCCGTGCCCCGTTACGGACAGAGAATTGCATAAAGGTATCTATCGATTTGAAACACAAGATTCTGAAGATGCCGAGGAGCAAGGAGAAAGTAAAGGACATGGGCGGGTGGAGGTGAGAGAACGGAGGTGTCGCTGCGTCGTGCGAATCGCGGAACAAGAGGGAGGCGATGTAATAAAGCGACTCGTGAGCGAAGCACGCCCCGAAGGCAACAGCTACCCCCTAGAGTTACAATCTTCTTCGATTTCAAGGGGTCGACAGATCAAGCTGCTTACGCAATACCCCTTGTATTCTTACAATAAGGACCCGAGGATGACCCTCCGAGTTCTTATAACCATCGGCTACAGACCCTGTAGCCTTCCGCCTCGTCTTTTCGTTTCCGACTTCTGAAGCGACAGGAGCCCTCTGCTTCACGACTCTCGCGATTTAATACACCTGGGACGATTAACTGAATCCTGTAATTTATGGAACACTCTGTGGGATTCACTGATCTAGTTTAAATTTTCCATGCACCGCTAAACTTTTGGGAGAAAATTGAAGAAAAATAAAATACAGTCAATTTTATTTTCTAAGTAATTATTTCTACTATTAATTATTTAAATCTATATCGTTCCTAGATACAAGTGATAAATGACATACTTTTCCACTGGATTTCTCTATAAAATTTTGTTAACTGTAAACATTTCGACTTCGTTTAAAAAACGATGGCAAATTCTGTGGATGAAACCACATCACCCATCACTTGGTTCTCGACAGGAATAACTTCGGAGCTTTCGTTCCAACTCAGGGAACGCCACTCTGTCCCAAAATTTACTTAAATTCCTCAAACATTACACCGTCATATCTTTTAGTTCCCCGTTTCATGTTCCTAGGTAAATCAATTCCCTCCGACGACCACACGATGCTCAATTTTTCGGAAAAAAGAAAGACACGGCGCACGAGTGCTCGTCCACGGAAAATCAGATAAAAGTCCGCTCCGCCCGGTTGAAAAATACTAAAATCAGCAGCTGCCAGTTGCCGGGGGTCGAAAGTTCCGCCACCCCGATGTATCGGGGCTTGTTTATGGGCGCCGTTCGACACGGAAGGGCCGGGCAACGAGCTTTTGTCAGGGAAGATACCGATGATATTGAATTTCCTCCATACGCGAAGCTAAAACACGCCGTCGGAGCGCGCGCATCAATTGCCAAGTGCACCGAAGAAAACGGTGGCTTTTACGCGGCCTCTAAAGTGCATAACACGGCAAAACGCACCGAGAAGACGGTGGCCAGTGTGTTGGGCCAGTTAGGCCTCGACCAGACCGCTGGACGGCCAAACGGCTCCTTCGTAATAGCCCAGTAATTGTGTTTGCTAATTGAAATTATGTCCTCACTGGGTCGACGCGGGGCCGCTGCGTTTTACCGTGCGAGGTGCATTTTCCACTGTATGCTACGTAAAATGAAGAAAATAATCCACGTCGGCACTCAGCCTTTTACCGCGTGCAGAAATTTTGTCGAATAAAATCGTTGTAACGATTGGCAGCTGGACTGAAAATGTTTCGCTTGCTGATGTAAATGGTTCTGTGCTTGCAGCTTAGATTGGAGGGATCGTGTGGATTTCCTTCTGTTGCCGGTGAAATTTGTAGGCGTATAATTGTTATGTTTCAGGCGATAGCTCTCTATTTCGTGGGCAGGGTCGGAGTGCAACGATTTCCCATTCGCGTCACGTAGAACGGTACGACCAATAAAACTTTGTCGACTTTCAGCGATCACGCAAACGACTTCTACGCTCCTCAGAGGGAATAAGAGATCCCTGAATAGAAATCGCGGCTGATCAATAGGGAAGACGTCGAAACTCATTTTATCGCGCTGCGAGAGCATTCGCGTTTGTCTCCTCCACTTTTATTTACTATTTCGTTATTTTCTACCCCCGTCACCTGTGCGAAAGTAATTCCTTTCGAAATATCATCACGTTTTAATAGGAATTTCCCTTTCCGAAGATAGTTGGTAGGATTACTTTGCTTTTACTGAACGCTACTTTTTCCATCCTTGATCAACTTCAAAATGTTTGACCAAGTATTAACTTGAAATCATATGCAAACTGTCTGCTTGATTCGCTACAGAGGACCGGGGTAGAAACAATTGCACATTAAATTATATCACACTGATTAAACACGAAAATATTTAACATACGATACATGTCGATCCAATAATTGAACTTGGATATCGATATAACAAGTTTTCGCAAAAGTGTTTCCACTATAGTCCTCTTTTATACCCTTCTAACCCTTAGCTTTGAAAAAGAAATAACGCCCAACCTTATGCTAACCTCCCACACGCTGAACTCCAGACCCGCAACTGAATTAAACAAATGTCACCCAGCGATTACTTCATACATAAACTCTTAGGCGTCGAAGCGACGTCGTCGACGAGCCAAAAGCCACGAAACGTCGGAGGCTCTGAAAGAAAGAAGTCTCGAAGGTCGGGAAAGGCCAGCAGACGCAGTGACTCGATCGTCTGGTAGCAGGAACCCTTCTCGAATAAAGAAGGAAGCGTGGCCAATAGTCTATGTATCGTTCCAGGATGCAATTGGGTTATTAATTAAGGGTATAAGCTGCCGTCGGGAGTGGCTCGCGAGCAGTGGATCCCTTTCATCGAGTTTTAATGCCCACGGAAAGAGGAGTGGGCGGAGGGAGACAGGGATAGACGATGGAAGAGGAGATATTCGATGGGGCAAGTGTGGGGGCGGAAGGCATAAGAGAATCGCTGCAATTATGCCGATGTTGTTAGGGATAGACTTTTAATTTCGCGAATCCTTAATTATTGCCGGGGCTAGTTTTAAAGCCCAGACTGGTTCGGCCGATATCAATCTGCAACGCAACTTTGTGTCTGTAATTGAAAAAGCCTGGAAACCCTCGCCTCCCCTCCCTCCCCTCCTCCTTTCTCTGTCTCTGTTTCGAAGGAAAGAAGGAAATGGAGGGCAGTCTCCCTATCTACGAATCGTTCCCCGTAAATAAAATTCTGTTGCCCGTGCTTATTCCTCTCCTTTCTACTCTTTTTCGCGGCTTCCGCTCCGCTGTGCCACCCCCGTCACTCCCTATTCCTCATTCTTCCTTTAATCCATCGGCTCACCGATTTCTTCATTGTAAACGCGACAACGGTCGCTGGTTACCTACCTGGTAATAGAATCCCTCCTCTCGCTGGTTTCACGATTGCAAATCGTTCGTTAACTTCTGCACACGCGTCTATGAATTCCAAGCTTTTTGAAAGACGTAAGTCATGCTTGCCCGAAGATTTACTGGCGCAACGAATATGCTGGGGTGGAAATAGAAAGCACGTGAATGTGACTCACCGGTCGCTGGATACGTTGCTGAGCAGTGTTTCTGTCTATCAGTCTGAAACAGAAAACGAATGTATGATTAGTTAAATTAATTAGGCAGCATCGCAGAAGTAACATTTTCCCTTTGCATTTGAAAAACACTAGCACGAAGGAGAGCACAGATTTTCCCTGAAATCTGTGGGACTTTGAGAATCCATTTGAGAACGGGTATAATTTCAAACAACATTATTAGCGACAAAGGACTGAAGTTTTATTTCAACCCCTCTCTTCCGCTACTAATGCTGCATAATGAAAGTGGAAGGCTTTCTCGATGACGCTTCAAAGGGTTTTAAAAATTCATTTCGCAGTGCTCTTCGCTGCAATATATTATTACATTCTGTACTAGAATAGATTATTACCCCCATTCCCTGCGATTCCAATTTGCAACATTACCAGTCATATGTCGGCAAGAGGAATCACTAGGACGACATGGAACTAATGAAGACGTAAAAAATTCTAGTATTATTAACTCTACATCGCGAATGCTTCTGTGCTGAGCGATCTCGAATACAGTTCCTCCAGCGTTGATAATCAATTGCTGGGAATAATGATCACGTTTCGTTGGGATTGATTCTCCAACGGTCGTTCCACTCACAAATTCCGCAGATAAAATCTTGGGGTTGGCGCTTCGACTGTGGCGGTAGCTCATGGTCTTTCATCGACGATGCAAACCCTTTGCGGTCAAACATGATAAATTTCGGGGTGGGCGGAGGGTGGTATCCGTAATACGTGTCCCGTTCCGATGTTATGTCGTTGATCCAGGCGCATATGTGCGCGTGAAAACGATATTTCACAGGCAGTTTGATGAGCTTCCCACATTAAGCCGGGGGTAAGTAATTATCGACTGAGCAATGACCAGAATGGCCGGGTCGGGCCACTCCCTTCTGGGGTGTCCCAGTGCGTGTCACCGCATTAACCACCCCTATACGGACATCGTTCTCATCAAAGTTCAAACGCTGGATATCTCCGATATGTCATTGTAACCTCTGCACGGCTTAATTAACGAGACTTGGCGCGGTTGGAGAGACACTTTCCACACGGAGAGTTATAATACTTTATTTCTTCTCGCGTTTCACGTTTCAGAAAGATGAGAAACTAGCTTTGACGATCTGTATGGTATTAGTAAAAATTGCTGTCTTCCATGTGACAAAATTTGAAACCTGAATCGTTTCAGTGGTGAAAGCAAATAATTTCGCCGCCAAGGAAGATAGTGGAGAATATGAAATATATATTTTTCAGGGTTGTTCGATGGCTGAAGATATAAACGCGGGGGAATTACTTTGGATATTTAGGATCACTTTGTTGCAGAGACAGGTGTTCAAGTTCAGTTCACAGTGCGTTATACTATATGTAATATATGGAATGAAGTGATGAATTTCAAGATGTCTTCCTATCTTAGAGATTTAAGCGAAGACTTGATTCGTGATTGTGCCAAGGGGGTGTGTAAGTGCAGAGTGCATGATTTATTTAGAGGAACCGCGTATTCGATTTTCGATGATGAATTGTTAGGGGATGGGGCTAAGGAAATAGCAATCTCAACCTATTCCAGGAGGAATATCGTTTCGCGAACAACGTTTCTTCCTTCGATTCACCCCATCGATAACGAGTTACAGTGAGTCCGGGAAAGAACGGGCTGCAGTTTCGAGTACAACCTGTACGCTCTTGACTAATGAAAAACTATAGCAGAACGTGATTGCAAAGTTACATTCATCCCCTTCCCGTAAAGGATCATTCAAAGTGCAGCATTCTATCTGCAGATCCTTGGAATTTCCTTTTTCTCATTCAGCATCCCTGCCTGCATATCAGGTCTGCACAAATTACATATAATGTATAAATTTTATGTTACCGTTCACTTGATGAAAGTTTATTATCGCGTTTTATCAGCAGAATATAAAACTGCAGAGATGTTGAAACGCGTCTGATTAAAATCCGGTTACATTACATCAACGTTTTCGCCTGAAAGATACTTTAGTTAATTAAATTCACGACCTTCATATAATTAATGGCTTTAATTAGCGTAATTCGCGGATACACCGGGACAGGGAACAATGGAAACCTCAGGAACAGTTTTATCCCTGCAATCTCGGACAGTACTTCCGATTTAATATATTTCTATCCACATATTTAACATTCGCGTTTCATACTCTCAATTCTTTCATTAGGAAGATATTAAAAAAGTTTCCCCGTGACATCGTGTTCTCTGCGTTGAGTATCGAACGCTGTGCTCGTTGCCAATCGATGCGGGCGAAAGTACTTAAAATCGCTGTGTATAGAATCTCCATTCTTTCTATCATTAAGAAATTGAAGGTGAACAGATTTGAATGATAGTGTTACACTTTAGACTGTAATATGCTTCGCAGGCATAAATTTTTTGAATTATATCTATTTTTGCTTTTAAAGGTATCACGCCATTTCTTTTTAAATTCCAATGTTGTGTTTGATATGTGCAGAATTGAGTAACAGATTGCTGCTATATATTTATCTATATTTATACCGTTCCTTTTTGATAGATCGATAAGGACACTTTTAAATAATTACACAGAGCTAAGAAATCGATAACTACAAGATGGATAATGATTCACGGGCGGAAACCGTATCCCTCGACTTGTTTCGTCGATTTCGTTGGTAACCTCGTTAAACTATGAGACAGAGGAGCAAGCCCTTTCTCCCTCGTGACTCGCAATCAGTCGACTCTCATCGGCGTTCGGAGCTTCCTCTCGAATTACCACAGAGGATGGTCGAGGTTGGTAAAGTCAACGGATCCAGGCTCCGTCTCTGCTTCCACCAAGAAATGGAGTGGCTTGATTTCAGTGAAATACGAAAAACCGAATCGACAGCGTCTGGTGAACAAAATAATTCCGTCTTGGTAGGTAACAGTTCTGTGACAAATCTCATTGAAAGATTCTTTCTTTCTTCAGATTATTAGACTTGAGATGGGCAACTGATGAGGACTGGGTAAACTTCGACATACATAATGTTTCTAAACTACAAATATTATAAATATATAGTCTATTTAAGTCCATCCTAAATATCAAACTGTTCATATTACTTCTGAGAGAAGATAAAGATTTTAGATTATACCAAGACTCGAGTCTCGTATAAAATCTTGACCCTGCAAGTCACGTGTGGCGATGGTATCCACCACCCAATGATTAAATTGGTTAATAGCGCTCATGAATAGAATAAAAAATGTTGAAGGTGAAAAGCGAAACGAGCATCGTTTCAGATACGCAATTGGTTATCCCAGTAGAAAGGGGTTAGAAATTTTCGATATTTCACTTGGTTCTACGAGGCAGCAACATCGATTCCTCAGCAGGGAATATTTGCCCGCCTGCTTCAAACGGCAACACGGGCATACAAGCCATCCAAAAAATTCCCTTTGTATCGTGACAGAGAGCCATGATATTAGCTCCCGCTGGTAAACGCAACGAACGCGACCACTGGGGGGGTTGCGTGGGGCCGAGGGGGTGTCATCTCGGTTCACCCACCGCCCTGCAAGGTTCCCTTTATTACTTTATTCCTCGTCCCTTTCCTGGCAGGCAGTGGGGAAAGGAACCGTGCTTCTCGAGGAACAAAGACCGAGAAGAAGGAGGAATGGGTAGTGCTCGGTGCGTGGGGGGAGGGGTCAAATATTATGAAAGTATTTTCCTAACCGACTGGCAAAGCCCCGAAGACATTTATTCCGCGAAAAATGAAGTAAAATAAATGTAATGTAAAGGGCAAACTGGCTCTTGGTGCCCGAGGAGGGCGTTGGTTCCACCCCCTTTCTCAGTCCCCCCCCTTCTTTACAGCCCTCTACGACTTCCTTGTGGTTCTTCAGAGCCGAGGAGGAAGGATAAAAAAACGTGGAGAACGGGATCGAGAGTTGATGCAACGGGGGGCAATGAAGGAGGGAGAGGCAGAGTAGAACGGAAAGAGTGGAGGTGGAGTGTAAGAAGTCGATGGAGGAGATAGCTGCAACAAGCTGTTCTTTCTTTTCAACCGCGGCGCACCAACGATGCCTGTTCCACGCCCGAAGGGATCCTTCCTCCTTTAACGTTCGCCCTTCTTTATGCCTCTTTCAATACGTTCTTTTACCGAATCTCCGTCTTCCTCCTGGCCCTCTTCCTCTCTGCCAGAACGTTTGCCTCGTACGCCGGAGCTCCACTTTTCAACTCGACATCTTAATTCTTTTTTCTGACATAATCGTCTTAGAAAGCGGGGAACAATCGCGGCGCCCTACGACGCTGGAATTCCCTCTCCCCCTATCGTCCGCCATTTTGAATCACCTTTAGCAAAGGGGACCTTGAAATCGTGTCTGTGTCTTTGAGGTGACTGGTGGCTGACTAGACTGAATCGTTTTAAGAACTCTGTTTCATATATATTCTCTGTAATACAGATCTATTCTCATGTGTATGAATATACGAAGAAAGAAGCTACTTGTGAAAGATTAGCTTCTTCAAATCTTCGTTCCTTTGAAACGCGATTGAATACCTACTTCTAAGGTTATCCAGCTTGTCCACTTAATCATTGCGAAGGGAATGTTCTACATTGTTAATCTACAAAGATAAAGGACCATTTTTGGGGGCTTTCATTGTCAGAGCCGACTGATTCGGTTCGAATTACGGTGGAGCCGTGGCGAGTCATCAGGGGCAGGCTGTCGTCGGGGTCGCATGCAAGCGGCAACGGCAACTATCGATTCGTGAGTTCGCCCAAGTAGAATGAGACTCGAAACGAACACGCCAGGCGGAAGACGACGGGAAGGTAAGGAAGATATTTACCAGCGTCTCCTCTTACAACCTCGGCAAACTTCCATTCCTCCCTTTTCCGCGTCTTCGCGACTCCCCGCCACGTGTTTACAATCGGTTACTCGATGCTTAATCCGATGAGAGAGGCGAACGATAGAGAGCAGCGGATGAAAGAAAGAGGGAGGAGCGGAGAAGGGGTTGCCGCGTCGTAATTTAAGGTGAACGCATCGCGACTGGAGGAGAGCCGAGCAGAGAGGAGGGCAGAGTGGATGTTTTCTCGGAGAGTTTCTAGCGTGGAAAGTGTAATGGGAGACGGGCCGGAGGTATCGAGAATCGAGTGAATCGAACTTCACTGTTTCCGAGGCTCACTTGTGGACACGAATCCACAGATTCGTTCTCGTCCACGACGATTTTTTCGTGGGCCGTATCACGGCAAGAAACTTGGTAACTTCTAGAGTTTCAATTGTGGAGCTTGCCGATGATATCAGCACGATAAGCGTACGAGTATCTACGCATTCAGTGGCGCGTGTATTCTGGGAAAACAAAAGAGGTTCAAGTATTGAGATGGCTAGGAGAGCATCGATAAACGTTGAAAGATTAAATTGCGATAATTAATCACAAAGAACGGAGCCGGCTGGCATGCGTCAATCTCTCGTAACTTCAGCGAATCAATTTTGTTATATTTAAAGAAGGTGACTAATGATCAACAGAATTAACGTCTAACTTAATGTGATTTATGTGTCGTGTAGATAATGATTCGTAGAGATATCTCAAGAAACACGATTGTAATCCAGGAACGTTTGATAGCTCAAGCAGTAAACCTTGGGGTATCAATATTAATTTTATAGATGGCGCACGTCGAAGCACCACCTTCAATTCTTCCTTCAAATCCACTTTATGCTCCTCCAGATTTCAGCAATTTACGCCCGAATAATATGCACCGAATTGGACAGAATTATTATTCCCCTCGCATGTTGTTCTCGAAGCGCGGCTGTAAAGAGTGAAAATGTACCAGCAACAGTCAAAAGGGAACCCAATGAAAACCGACGAAATTACGAGGCGAACTTTTTGCAACGAAACCAGCGGTGTACGATCGTTTCAACGTTTCCCCCGTGAAACGGCTTTGTGGCGTCGAAAGTATGAAAAATCTCTCGTTTCGTCTCGTTAGGCGACAAATACGCTGTAAAAAGGGGCGGAATAACGAGACGGTATTACAGCGAGAGGATGATAATATGGGGAAAAGAGGCGTTTAATTGGAAACTCGTCTTCGTTAGTGTTTTCATCATGAACGTGACGTTTCGCGTTTCGCGTGGCGGTTTAAAGGGCGTTGGACGGGGGTGAGGGGGGGCATGGGAATAATAATCGCGAAAAGGAAAATTGAAACGAGCGTCACGTGAACATATTAACGGAACGAAACACCGGAATCGGGCGATGGATACATGAATTTTCAGGGAATAACAGGTAAACCGCGGCACGCAGATTTATTTTCCAACAGATGCGCGCAATTAACGGGCGATCTGGATATCAATTCCCGATTCAAGCCCGGCGATAAACAAATGGGCAAAATGGGTTTAGTTCCCTCCCTCCCCATGGATCATCTCATTCATCACGCCGATTATTCGCAGTAAACATCCTGCGTGCAGGGTGAAGTCGTTTCACGCTGACGTGGACCGTGTGAATTGGCCCCGTTCAAATTAGACGCGTTCATAGGAATCGGACAAAGTGGTGGAATGATTTGTGGGAATTTAGCATTTGACGAAACGGGCGGGGGATTATCCAGGATAGGTCTACAATATCAGCTTGAATCGACTTGGAGCGAAGAGAAACTCAGAGTGACTATGTGCTGAATTTAATGCACTGTAGTAATCAATAATAAGTTTGGTTTTTGGATTGTAGATGTTGCTGCGTGGCACCAATTGATCTGAGAAAGTGAATTTGAATTCACCATCTGCATACGGACTTAACGTTGTTTTTTATTTTTAAATAAATTTTTATGACAACTGTCTAGGAATCCCGATATCATCGTATTGCAAGCGATTAGACACTTGCAGGAGATGAAAAAAATCGAGGTTACAGATGATTTAAGGGTCACTGTGTACATGTGTGGTAACGTTAACCCTCGCGCCAATTAAATACCGAATGCGTCGAGTTCTATAAACGTATTCAAAGGCTAGCCCAATCGGCGATATCTGTGAACCTACTTGGAAATTTCACGAGGCCTCCTTATAAATATTCAAATTGCCTGGAACCCCTTTCACGGCCCAAGGGGGAGAGATCGTGCGCTTGCATTTTTGAGACCTAATCGAGATGAAATTTATCAGCAGCTGTTATTTAAATGAGTGCCATTCGCGGCGCGACTTTCGTCCCGGGCGTGTGCCGTTTTCGAATAACTATTTTATGAAAAGCCAACATTACCTCCCCCTTGTCTGAAATTTTCGCGAGGTCTCCTTTTGAATTTTTCCTGAAGACAGAGTGGCCGTGGAGGAATTTCTAACTGCACCACCTCTCGAGCAAAACACGGTAATCTGTTGGTGCAAAAGGAGGAGCTTGGAGAAGTTTGTTAATTTTCTTCGTTACTCCATGCTCCGGAAACTAGAATCGAGAAGAACTTCCCGTCAATTCGTATTGGCTAGGACGAGTCTCATTAAACATTCCAACCGGTTATTTAAACAACAAATTCCAGCTGGCAGGGCTGCTGCTTCGAATTATTTTCCCGACGAACCGGTCGCTATTTAATATTACAATTACATTGTGCATTAATTCATCAATCCACCGCTAATATTAGATCCATCCCTGCATCGATTACCTGCCAAACGGTATTACACATTTCAAGTTATGTAATTATTTTTTGAACGCGACCGTTATGAAAATTGGAGCAGCGGGCATCCAGGTGTAGGTCGATCGCAGAATATTTCGATCGAAATTGTTGAGCAGCTTGTCAGTTTAATTAAAAAAAATTGCGCGGGATTCGCCTAGCAGAAGGCGTAGCAGCGTGTGTGCGAGTTATTATTATTATTAGTATTATTACTATTCACGGGATAAACCCTTTGGTACAACAGAGATACAATGCGGGGAGACGTAATACAAATATGACAAATATACAATCCGAAGAGAACAAAAGAGAGTATGTATAGAAATTTAAAAATGAACAAAGAATGACAAATTATAGGATAAATCATAGAATAGTTGACATATTACAATTTTCATGGAGTAGTTGGAAATTTCAACAGCAGCGAAACCCCAGAAAAATGTCATACACTGTTCATTACTGGAAAACTTGCAACGTTCGATCAAATTATTCACTTAGGTTTCGTTGGAGGTTAATATATTGGTATCACGCAAGGTCCATCTCATTCAGCAAGTTATTAAACAAGTAAATACATCAATAAACCTGCCGAATTTGGCGGTTTTAAAAATTCACTTCAACGAATTTGGACATCTATCGATACCTTCGATCTTTCGTCACAGAACGTAGATTCTCTTAAAAGCCCTTCTTGCGAAGCAGTGTGAAATTACCCGTTCAAATAAACTCTCTAGTTCGACCGACGTTGAACGCAATAAACGCCGCGCTGGATTTAAAAAAATCCGTGAAGTAGATTGGTCTTGATAGAGAAATAAAAACAGGGCGGCATTCGATATTGCTTTCGAAATGTAATCGTTTCTCTTTCCCGTCTGGGGGAAAAAACAGTTAACCAGACACGAAGTGCGGAATTCGATGTTCCCCGGTACAAGATAAAAGCGCCTCCCTCTATTGTGTTAAAAAGCACGAGTGCCCTATGCAAAACTATGACCTACAATTTCTAAACGAGCCCTTTCTCTCGCGGATGAATCGTCAAGTGCGTGTAGCTACGTCACGTCGGAAGGACAAACGCTTAACAGTGACATTTCCCTAAATACTCAAACCTCCCGGTTACAGTCAGCGTTCGGCGTGTTCATAACCGAGCAGAGATTCTACGATCCAATTTCATCCCCCTGAATCGTCGCCAGAAACCGTTTTCGCGGGACGTTTCGCTTTGCCTGGCCGACGATCGCCAAGAATGCGACGCTCGTGTTTACCGGAAGTCGACAAGACCCCGAGTGGATTGCCTCGCACATCGAATCGCGATATTCGGTAGCCCGTGAAACAGTCGACGTCCTGGAGGACGCGATTCCACCCCATCGACTCCCCCAACGCCCGAAAGTTCACCACGGAACGATATACGTTCGGTGTCGTTTCGCTCTTGCCTCAAGCGTCTCTCCACCCCTCGCGAGGCGTTCCCCACACCCTCCATCCGGTAGCCTGTATCTGTTGCTTCTTCTTTGGATGCTCGTGGCGACCTGGCGAGTGTGGGGTCGGGTACGACAGAAAGGGTTTTGCGGGATCGGTGAGCACACCGCAACAGGCTTGTAAAGATCCCTTCGGGGCGACTGTAATTTACTGCGCGGCTTCTTGCGGCAACGGTGGACGCACGCAAATGCGTAGAAAATTTGCAGCTGGAAATGATGAATAGTGGGCCCTTTTTTTGCCATTATTGTATTTTTTGGCGTGCAGGGTGATTGCGAGAGTTCGCGATTATTGAAGCTTTGTAATGGGGATCTTTGAGGGGTGATTTCGAGGTTAACCAAATGGGGAATTAAGACGTCATGGTATTCGTAAGAAACGCTCTAAGGATACAGTAAACATTACAAAGACAGAAATACAGCAATAATGAGAACAGAACGTCAATACTGAAATTGAGGGTCTAAACAGCTTTCAAGAAAACTTTCAAAATTTGGGCTTAGTTGTCATGACACGTAGAAGTGTGAGTAGAGGAACATGTGTACACATGTGTACTTGAATAAAGAAACGAATAGAAAGCACAGAACGGCCCAAACGGCAAGAACGAGTCGCAGTAGTATAAGTCAACGATTGCTGCTGCAACATCTTTTACAACGTATTCACTTCACTATCGCCTAACCCCAAGATATCTAACCATCTCCCGAACCAGATTCCATCCAACGTATGCTCGGAGGTCCCAGCCACTAACTCTAGCCCTGCAATTCTGTTATTAAATCGAGCAAATCAAAAGAGTTGACCCCGAACATGCCGTGGAAACTGAAAAGCGTCGAAGCGCTAATCCTCGACGTGGAAAACAGCAATATTGCAGTGATCCTGTCGCGGACTTACTTTCCAAACAGCGGCGATGTTTGATTTCCAATGGGAACATGCACAACAAATGTTTGAGCGGAATTTTACAAACAAGTACCGCGCGGAGGACGCGCTGTATTACGGGCCGCGAGTTCACCGTTCCCGACCAGAGGTGTTTCGTGCCGTTGCGTACGCGATGTCGCAATAATATCGCATCCGGTTAACGGCAGCAAATCCTCACCGTCGGACAAAAAGCACGGCTGACAAAGCTCGCGGGATACCCGCCGTTTATTTGTATTAAACAACAACAACCGAAGTGGGTTGCCGCGATCGAGCCCGAAACTGGCGAGGGATGGTTTGGACGTGACAATTGACTCACGGGGGAACGTGACGCGTAGCATTAAAGCTGATTTAAGTGCGCGAGCGAATAATGTGCAGACGGGGTGTTCGGTGAGTGGGGTTCTTGGACTATTTGATGTTAGTGGGAAGCTTCTCTGTACAAGGAGTTTGAGTAATTGTCTTGAACGGAATGTTTGAGATTTTTGGGGGCAAGTATGCGGTGGAGTGGATAGAGATCGAGAAGGAGTTAGAAAGGGTGGTTTCTTTGGAGTTTAAATTGGAGTTTAAGTAGGCAGAGGTTTGATTGAATTTAGGACTGGGTGTCCTGTGACATTGTGCTTATATGGATTACGTATTGAAGTTAATGTGTGGGTAAAGTTTGTTGATAATATTAAAAGATCATTATCAAGTGTTATCTAATTTTCCTGAATCTGACACAAGGAATAAGTTGAGATAGGGGAGTATGATAACCTTACTCAAAGAAATCCTACGAAATTGACTTATCGAAATTGTTGAAATTCATGTCGAAATATTTTTCAAGCTGAAAGCTACACAACTCGTGAAAGGAATTTCCAAGTTTTTATATTACAGAGATTATTCACAGCGTCTCTGATGTCATCGCCAATCATCGAGCATCGATTCAGCGTGGGGCACTTGTTTCGCGGACCGCCCGGCCGAATATAAGTGAGCTGGCGAATAAGGTGGCGGCTGTCAACCCTTGAGCAATTTTAAATGCAAATTAAAGTATTGGTCCCGTTGCTCTCCGCCTGCTTCGGTTACAGTGAACAGCGGCAGTAGCAAGCCGCCCCTCTACGATGCATTTGCATATTAAGTGGCCGCGACCCAATAACACCCCCATACCACTCAACCCCCGTGGAGCGCCACGATGGAATTTCACGAGCTTCGTTGGCTTCCCGTCTGCCGTTGGTAACTGGGATACCCTGGTCCGCCGTTTCGACGATACCGTGTAGCGAAACACAAAATAAGGATTCCTCGGTGTGCAAAAGGTAATAATTAACTGCTAGTTTAAACATCCACTCGGAGATTGCGCTAATTTCACGAAATCGTAGGGAAAATGTGTAAAATTCTGTGAACTTGCCGTGCGCGGTAAATTAATAAGGGAATGGGCATTTATCTGACACCGGTGGAAAGTTTGGAAAAATATCAGCAAGTTCGATGAGTTGAAAGTCGTGACGAGTATTTGATCCTCGACTCTTCAGATCCAGTTTGATTTACATTGACTTCTATTTACAACGCGTGATCGATACAGCATTGCCCCTCACCGAGCAATAAGAAACACGAAAGAATATATCTACTCGACTTCTCGAGCAATTGCAAGGTTTCCAACGACTCTAGGTTTCGGGCCAACGAAGACAAGGAGAAGCTAGCAGAATTTCCGTCGGGTCTAGCAGCGGAACAATAGCTTTCAGAATTCGAGGAAATCGTTCCCCGTTAATTACTCGGTACATTATCCGTGGATAACGCTGCCGAGCCCGATTCCCGGGGCAGACAGTCCCTCTCGTCTCGCCCTTCTAAATCCCCATTCACTGATCGCCGGTCGATTCCAAAAATTCCGCCGAGCAGAAACAATCATAGACAGTTCATTCCGCTCCGCTTAAAAAGTCCCCGACGGCACGTCCCCTCCGGAGACGATCCTCCTTTAATTAAAACAAGATCCAAATTAATTCCCATCAAAAACAAAGAGCGCCCCGCTTTGATGCTGCTCGCTACACGGATTATCTTTGTCCTAGGGGGTAACTTTCTTGGTTTTGCCACCAAAGGAGGAGGACAAAAAAAAAGGGAGACAGAAAAAAGACGGAGCCGAGGGCCGTGGGGACGGGTGGCCTGATGGTAGGGGGGGAGGTGAAAGGGTGGAGGCAAAAGAATCCAGAACATTTTACACCGCCCCGGGGCGAGTTTCGTCGCTTACGCAAAATAAACTTCGACGAATGGCTGTGACGGTACTAGCGAGGTGAACTTACACGCGCGCTTGGATAGAAGAGAGGTGCAGGGAAATAGAGGGAGAGGGACAGAGGGAGAGCTGGCAAGGAAGTGGCAGCGAACTGTGGCGGAGAGGGGCAAAAATGGCCTAGTACGAAGGGGGTAGCAAAAGAGTCTCTTGCGGTACATTTGGGTTTTATTGAATATAACGCGTGGCGGAGCCCCAACTGGCTTTCCAAGACTATCCCACTTCCCTTTGTCACCGTTTCGACTCTTTCCGTCCCTCCTGCTTCCACCCCTTTATCTCGCTCTCCTTCCATCCACCTTTTCCCAGTCTTATTCCCCCTTTTCCCTCTTTGCTCGGTATAGACACCGCGGTTATTACGCCATACTGGTTTATGGCATTTTTGCGTGCATTTAGACAGTTTTTCCCGTTACCTTCATCCCCCAGCGCCTCCCCACTTTGTCTCTGCTGTTCCTGTGTGTCCCCCCTTGCACCAGCGACTCGCTTCCTTCGCTTAGCCGCGACCGCAGGAGGGGTTAATGGCACCGAGCAGCAAGTCTAAAACGCGTGTCTCTGGAGCAAGCTTGAAAATCGAGAAAGTACCTCTCGGTCTCGTTATCGAACTACGGGACGAGAGGGTTTTCATGGCCCTTTGCCGCGGAAACTTTCATTAGAAGGGGAGGAACGTGGCGAAGAGCATTTCGTTTGATGGGTCAAAGGCTGGGGTGCTTTGCTACGGGACTGTTGATTTGGAAAAATAATTTAGTAACTTTGACCAGTCGTGGTACTGAAGATAATGCTAATGCTTGCGAATTCACCCTGAATCACTTATGTAGAAATAAGTGATAAACAGTAAGTCGTCGCACGTTTCATCCTAAATGCACAGCTACCATTATTTAATCGCAACATAATCTATCACCAGTCACAGAACTTTGCTGCGCGAAGCTGCAGAGCTTCGTCGAAATCATTATCGAGCAGTTCAAGCCGAATAATCTGTGCCGCCTACTTTGCAATCAATTCTGGCTTTAATAAAGGCAGGCATCGTTTGCTTTCCCGTGCCGCGCAACGTGCACAGAAATAATTCTAAATAAGTCTCAAGCGTAAAGAAGAATTCTTCTCCTTTCCCCTCGAGCGTTCCTTAGCGGAGCAAGGCAATCGCTGGCGAATCCCGTAACAATAAAATTACAGCCATCTGAAAATTAATAAGCCCCGCCGAAGCAGTTCAACCGTCCCCGGCGCACGCACGGAAAACTTAAAATAATAACGCGACCGTGGGCGCGCGAGTATTCTTTTCCATTCTCTCGGTTTCTGCTTTTATATTCCGTCCAGCCGCGTTTCTCCCTGCGGCGCCTTATTATTCATGCGCCTTTAAACGCTCCCGCATGGCGGAGTGTACGGAGAAATGCTAAACGGCTTCATCGACCGCGGACGATGAATTTCAGTGGCTTCATCAGCGGCCTGGATCAACGAAAATTAACTATAAACATAGCCGGCATGATCTATCAGATCATCGACAGCGGCAGGAAAAACCGTGGCTCGATTCGTTAGGCTGGCGTCACTGTCAAACAGATCTTGGACCTCGGCAAGCAACGCCAGCAATAATTAATAGACATTAACGTGAAATAGCGCAACGACAGCCGTAAAAGCATCAGATTTCAGACACAGAAATGGAGCTGAAGCGAGTTTTCAACACAGGGTGTCCCAGGGCAGCGTGACGTACGAGTAAAAATAAGAAATAAATATTACATAAACATGGGCTGAGTAACTGTTTTATTAAAAATATGGAATGATAACTGACTTGTTCTTCCTACGATATAACGTGAAAATAAATTGTGGATATTTATCCGCTCTGTTTGCGTGGGCTCTCTTTACTATTATACTCGAGGATCATCCAAGATGACAAATATTTTCTATTGCTAACAATAATTATCTGTAAGTTTTAGAACTTCGTATCGAGATGCTGTGGGTATTGAGGTTTTAATAAAACGTTTATAACCCTACGTCTATATAACATTTGTTTCTTATCTTTACTCGTAGAACACACTGCCATTTTACCTATGTTAGAAACAACCTGGGACACCCTGTAGAATTTGTGCAGCACGTGTTGCAGTGTGTTTCGTTCCCCATGGCGTATGGAATATAAATAACGCTAGGGGCCCGTGCATTGCGCGTGACATTCTTGTAAATTCGTCGACGTTGCTGTTTTCCACCGTTCCATTATACCGAGCAGCTCGCGTTCTCCGGGCGAAGACCGTTTCGTTGCTCTCTGTTATGAAAATGATCCGCGAGAAGGATCGCGGAGAGTGATCAGAGATCAGACGTGACGTAATTGCCTGCAACTTTTATTAAGTATATTGGCCAAAGGCGCAATCATCGTTGGCTGACTACCCATTCCTCTCAGACGCTGGGAAATTAATATTTCCCTTGCCAGAACTCGTACAAGTCGACTATTAAAATAACTTCCTTCGAACTGTCCTCCCTTTGCGACGGTGCAATGAATTCTTTTGTAGAAAGCGGGCCAGTGGTGCGTGATCAACATCTTATTGTTATTAGAGACGAAACCTACTTAGGATTTCTTGGTATTAAATAGATATTGCCAGTATATCACGCTTTCGGCAGGCATTAAGTAGTAACACCTATAATAGTAGAAACCTATAGGTCTGCGTTGAGGCAAATGTCCGATGAACATCTTCATTTCGAAATTGCTGAAACATTCCCTGACTACAATCTAACCTCCACCCAAAACCACCCAAATGTCTCTGAAAAATCTTCATAAAGACACGTCGAATAAACAAGCCTCGTCATATCGCGCAGCCAAGAAACCGGCGCGTTTTGACTCCCGTTAAACGATACCCGTCGAATCGTAGCGCCCTCGGCGAGACGTTTTTCCCAGCCGAAGCCTCGTTTCACCGTCACGGCCAGTTCCTTTCGCGGCTTACGCAAGCGTCGCTTTTTACCCTCGAATCGGCACGTATCGGTCGGAGTCCTCGAGTTTCTGCACCATAGAGGCGAGCAGTCGAACGAGGGTAACAAGAGAAACGTCGTCTCGTGTTTTTCTCCCGCCACCCCCACCCTTTCGCACCCCTTGCCCGCCAGGTTTTCTGGGGCAGAGCTTGAATTCTCGCGCGTTTCGCCCTCCGTGGTTGCATACGATGGACGAGGGAGGAGAAGTGGTGAAAAAAAGGGTGGAAAGAACGTGGATGCAGACGGGGCCGAGGGGAAGCATCTGCAGATCGCGTCGAAGGGGGTCAGACGAGGGTGGAAACTGTACGCACAAACACGTGTAATGGTATCAGGTTTTCGAGGCGTGCTGGAATACCCAGGAAAATGCGAACGACTGTGGGGGCTCGCGTTTAGAGATCGTGGCGCGCCGATGCATTTCAGGCTGAAAGGGTAATTGACGTTTAGGCTGAATACCGATACGTTCAGCGCGCTGTTTTATCCCCTCTCTGATCGCTGTCTGATAGCCGGGTCGCGTGTGCTACTGTGCTCCCGATACCGCGCGCATTATGCAATACGCGAGCGTCGTTTCGCTACCTACCATTTCGGGGTGTTAATTAATTTATTCAACCACACACGAGGTCTGCCTTCTTTCAAATTTTTATATTTACGGGCTTGTCATTGCTGGTTGGTGGAGAATTGAGTGCATCTTGGTGCACTGTAGAATGCACCTGTACTGCTTATATTTTGTACTTATTTATTTATTTATTTATTTATTGCACTCACCGTTACTGTCGTCAACGTCATTTCCAAGTTTATAAATTTGTTTTCATCGTGGTAGGAAAGGTTTTACTATGTGATCGTTAGTAATAGTGAATTATTTCAAATAGCTCATGAAGATTATGATATTATTTCTCTATTCGTCTTTTAGATTTCTGTTTAATGGCCTTGACTCGCTGATGCAACGAGCGTCGGGCAGATATTCCATCGTGAAGATGGAATAGCGATGAGGAAACGAAACCGCCGCGCCCGTGCTCCTCAATGCGGCTGGATCGAATGAAGGAAGTTACACGGAAACGTATGGCATAACAGTATCGAGTTTTTCTGGTGTTCGGATCAGAATGCAGCCTCGCCTGAGAGCTGCAGTTCGGCGTGTGCACATACTTGCATTGCCGTATGAGAATCGAAAACCACGGTCGAACAGAGTCTCTCAACCTTGAAATAACTATCGGAGCCTTCAGAACCGTATATAAAACCCTCGGTAACCTCCGAACCACCCTTACAACATAATTGCACCGATGCCCTTTCTGCATCAAGAAAGTTTTTAAATAAAACAGACAAAAAGAACAAATAATTCAAGCCCCCTCTAGCGTATCCCAACAAATTAAAAAACTTTCTAAAAGCGATGTGAACACTTCACTCATCTGTACAAATTTTTTAAAATAAGATTTCAATCAATGAATTTAAGCAAGATATTTCGTCAGGAACTCTTCCGAACTAATGCAGAACGAGGAAGTATTCCAAGGGTGGCGCAGCTGAATTTCGAATGAATTTGACGCGATCAGGAATCGTGGATAAAAAAAAG
Organism: Andrena cerasifolii; assembly: GCF_050908995.1. Lineage (NCBI taxonomy): Eukaryota > Metazoa > Arthropoda > Insecta > Hymenoptera > Andrenidae > Andrena > Andrena cerasifolii. The sequence continues at coordinate 11,128,956 of NC_135129.1, forward strand.
GGGGGAGAAAGGAGGTGGGAAGCAACGGGCGCGACGAAGCAAAGTCCATCGTCGCCGAGACAGCACGTGATAACCACTGATCGCTGGACAGCCAAACAATAAAGGCTTTCGTACAAAGCCCAACGGCATTCCTATTCATTCACACATGCAGCAAAGTCCCCTGGACAATGCCGGGGCTCGAAAGTCCTGCACAGTCGGCAGGCTCAATATTAAAATACTTGAGCATATTCTCGGCGAGTCGCGCTAAACGCCCGAAAAGCTCAAGACGCCTCTTTCAAAGAAGACAGAGCTCCGAGGGTAGGATCCTTTCGCTACTGATACAAGAAATTCCACGGATTCTGCACGAGCGTTGTCGCCGGGTGTTCCCTTTGTGATCGATCTCCCTTTGATACTTTGCTTTCCTTATCCTTATCGTTTGTTAAATCTCCCTTCCACAGCTTCCAGCGACTTGCACTGGTAACGAGGCGTTCCCCCAGCTCGAGTTAATTAATTGCTATTTTTTTTTTTCGTATCGGCAGAGCAGAGTGATAGGGCTGCATAAACGATTTTCATTGATTGGTACCGGAAAATATTTGTTTCGTGTATTTTTACGTTCGTTTAGTTTACTTTTTTTTACCTTTTTCCCTGCTATATCTTCTTTTTTAAAATGGGTTTTGTGTAATATTCGTACGAAACAGAGTATCGTTAAGTGAGTGTGTACACCGATAACGCCGGCGTAAAAAAAAATCATATTGGGGGCAATCTTGTAGCGTACAATCGACGCTTTTCAATATGCCGAATAAAGCTGTGAAACTACGATAACAAACCGGTCACTGTATACCGTGTACCGTGCTGTACTGGCCGAACAAAAGCAGGAAGGATCAAGAAAGACCTTTTCCAATATTTTGGAAGCTTTTGTTCCTTCTTTTTTTCTATAAATCTTTTCCTAGTTTATCTGCAGTGTGTATTCGTCGCAGAAAGGGGATGGATACAATAGTTGCACGAGGCGGATGAATGCAAGCTATGGGGTTCTGTAATTTTTTCAAATATTTTGTTAAAGGGCGACCGGAATGCTTGTTTTCAAAATGGACGTGAACTAAATGGGAACGTGCAGTGAATAATCATTCCAGGGATGGCAAAATAGAAGGGGGAACTAAGCGAGTCTCATTCTCGAGTAAGTTGTTCTGCAAATAAAATGGGAGTGTCGTGAATATTCATCGCTTCCTTCGAATCAATTTAAGTTGCTTTTAAACTACTTCTGCATCTATAAACTGTGATTTCACAAATTCAACTCTCGCGTTGTATATTTTATAACACTTGCATGAATTCTGTAATAAACCAGATTTGAAATTTATTTTCTAATGAAAGATCCTGCCACTTGATTATGCGAATACCCAATCTACGATACAGCAACTATTTAATGAGCCGAAGAAGTTTACAGATTTCAGCTTTTTTCGAACGTGAACATTGAATTTTTTAATAAAAATCATTCTAACCACATAACGTTCTTATGGTAACATTTCACAGAGTAACACATAACGCCATGTCGAAAATGCTAGGCTACAAAACAGTTATGGCATACTTTCACAGTATTATAGTGCAAATAAGGTGCACCATTTCAGAGCCTACAGTTTTTATGTACTCTATTATTACATATGAAAGTGTAAAAACATAAACATTACTTTCCTTCGTGGTTTCAAGATTTCTCTACGATTGAACATTATTTTTACAGGGAAGCAATGAATTCGAGAGTCCGGAGTACCTAAGTCACTTATAGGATTAAACATATAGATACTTGTAACATAGCAAATAATGTTATAAGGGATCGGGAAGCCTAGTAGCGATCAAGTTTAAAATAGGCGATACGAGCAGCTTCGATCCACTTTCCAACTCGAAATTTTGGTTCCCCTTTGGAGACACAGAATTAGACCATTCCAGGAAATTCTTTAACCCTACGTAACACAGAATCAAGAATACAATTCTGCCTTGCCAAACCACACGGCTTTCCTCATCGTTCAATTTACAAGCATCCACGAACCACAAACCCAAGAATTTTCAAAGGAGGAAGCCCGAGCTCAGCCGCCTGCTATTTCCAACCCTCGGTACACCAGCCAAATGCAATCTTAGAGAACGACAAATCGAGCCCCTTATTTACCATTTCAGTTCCCAATTGTCCATCGTGGATTCGATACACAGCTCGAGGTCGAAGTCGAAGCTCCAGGGTATTCCCTCCAATATGCTCACAGACGCAGCGCATACACGCGCGCCCGTTTGATATGTTTTAATTCGTATCGGGGAGCACGAGTGGCGACCAGTTGGTGTGGGTATAATCAGTGCCTCTGTGCCCTCCGATCCTTCCACGAAACCACCCCCCTCCACCCAACGGCTGTCCCACAGGGACGCGTCCTCCTTTTTTCCTTCAGCTCCTCTCGTGGAAGAAATTCGCGGGGCCATCTTCGATAGCCGGCTTGGTGTGCCGACTCTGTACACACAGGTACACGCATAGGTGGCGGAGGGCGGGTGATGGAGTGCAGAAACGACAGACGAAACGCCAAAAAGACACTCGGCACCATTACAGAGGGTGACGAGCGTATAACGGCGTTGCTCTGAATAATTGAACTTCGATCCTCGCTTCTCGAGAATATTAATGGAGGCTGCCTTCTGTCCTCCCCTCCTCTCCCTGAGCCCCGTTTCTCTGTGTTCACCCTCTTAGATCGAAACACCCACCCCCACCCTCCCTGTATATTTCACGTCTTCGTTCTATGAAGCTGGCCGCGTTTAATGCAGGTTATTGCAAACTTGATAATTTATGGCAGATTAACTATATCAAGTTTTTGCATCGCCTCATTGGTTAAGGTAGATTGCACAATATGTGGTGGTTGTAGAGTTTGGAAATTTGAAATGTTTTGTTGTGTTAGACTGTTTTGTGTGTTTTTACAGAAAGAAGAGTTACAGCTTTGTTATACCAAGTTTATTACTCTCTGTTTGGTGGTGGAGTGTTATACGAGTTTGATAATATTTCTATATTTTTCTGTAATTTAATTCTCTCGATGTGGATTACGGAGAAAAGGGAAAAAGATCTGACGTGTTCATTGAGAATATTAAACACTTACTTCGGAGTGTGTAAGTATTGTAAGAGATTGTTCGAAATTGGAAAGAATGTTTATATTTTTGGGTTGAGTCTGATAGAAGTGTATTGTGCGTTGCGCTTGTATAGGTCTGGGTAGCAGATATCAGCTCCATCAGACTCTTCTTTCGCTGTCTTCAATTTCCATTTACCCAATATCTAATTACAACTCCCGCCTCGCTGGGTTTTGACATTCTCATTAGCATCGAAACTCTGATACCCTTCGCCCCCTCTGTAATTTCTCCGAGGATGAGATTGTCGAAGAAGTGAATGGTCATTACCGAACGACCGATAAATCACTCTCCATGCAACCTAAGTCGAACGATTTAAACGACTTCCCAAGATTTTAACCGACCAGCCATGAAAATCCGCTGTCAAGTGGACTGAACACGTAGGTAGCTATCTTTGAGTAACGATTCAAGTTCGTGCCCAGATTTTTAAGGGGACATTCTCACTTGGATGGAGAAAAAGATCCCGCAGCCTAATATTTCGAAAATCTGTTCTTGTTCTTTAACATGGCTACCACGATATTTCAAGAATGAATTAACCGATGCCCTTCAAATTTTACAGACATATAAACTGGGTGTTTGTCTATCACCACTGCTAGAATTCAGTCAATGTCTGGAGTAGATCTTTTTTGAGGAGCCATAAAAGACGAAAAATTAGTGAAAAATCATCGAAACTTTCGATACTCGAGAAACCAGCAGTCACCTCGAAAGTGGTCTTCTTAAAACAGTGTAGCTGGTTTGCAACGTTCGCTGTGTTTTACCAGAGAGTCAGGTCGAGCAAAGAAGAACGAGACAGGAGGAAAGTTCTGGTGGAGAAGGAAGCCTCTTCATCTGGAGTAGGAAGACTGGCAGTTGAAAAGACAGGACACGGGGGTGGCATCGAGGAGGATATTAGGGGACCTGGAGGTCCAGAGCTGGGGGGGTCTGAATGTACACCAGGAGGGCCAGTACCATTGCAAACATAACCGCACTTTGCTACATTAGCTTTTATGTTAGTACATTCGACCATACGGCTTACCTGCCTCTTAGTAACGTCCATCTCCGCGTTAGGCGTGCGTGTACACGTGTGTGTGTGTGTGTGTGTACACATTTCGTCCAGAGCATTTCTACTTGTAACGTTGTAAACGCCGGGCAGCAGTAACCATCGTCGTTTCACGGTGTTCATGGGTACAACCATTACTTGCAAGCTACCTACTGTTTTAAGGCTTATCTAACGGCTTCCTGATGGGTGGGAAGCTCGACTAGCTTAAACACTCATTATCAGACCAGCTGACCTTCGTTTCAGGAACTTAACGTTCTCAGCTTCGTGTCTTTGCTTGCTCGTTCTTTCCACGCATCCGAGTGGAACTGCGGCGAACGTTGACTTCGCGACAAGCTTCGTGGGCTTGAATCGATAATTGAAAATGGTTCGGGAAGCTGTGCTTCGGGGGAACTACTGTCTTAACGCAGTACTATTTTTGAAATGCGTTACTGATTGGTCTCTTGCAGATTAAGAAGAAATTTCAGCAAGAATAGAGTGCTTGAGATATGGGTACAAATGTGATCAAGTAATGGAGATTATAGAAGGACACAAACATGACTTTTGGAGCACATGGGTCTGCAAAGCGATCGTTGCAGAAATATTTATTAAGGTTTTCTTAAAAGTAGATATTAAGAAATGGAAGAATTATTTAATGTGTAGTACAGTTTTGCGTGCGATAAGATGTTAGATCCCATTGAAAAGTGTAATAATAATGGCTGGGTGTTTTATTTCTCTCCCCATGAACTACCTCCGAGGAATTAATTTATCGGTTGAATGAAAATGAAAGAACATGAGCGTCAACCGTGCACCGTCGACGTTCCACGAGAAGCCGTGGCGATAAATTTCGATTATTTTGTAATGAAAGGGAATTGGAGGGGGAAAAAAGCAGCGGGCGCAGATAGTGGTCTTAACGATTTCTCATAGTGTTCGATCCACAATGAATAGTCCAACTGGGCGCAAACCGTCCCGGAACAATCCCCTGGCAGACGCATTCAATAAAATCCAATTTGGCGGTGGCTCGTGCTCTCACCAGCGAAATTAGGAGCGTGTGTACGCGGTTTCGCTCGGGATATACGAAGGCCACCCTTAGGCCAGCAGTTCTGGGCATTCCTGCAAATAATTTCGGGTCACCTATAGCCGGGAACGTCCGCCAGACTGGGCAATACAAGTGAGAAGCTGATTTCCACTGGAATGAAATGGTGAAAGTGGAACTCATGAAGCTCTCCTTGTGTTGTGTGCGAAGAAAGGGAAGGGGGGGGGAAAAAAGAGGTCAGGATGGAAGTTCGAGGGGCAAGGAAGAATTGAAATATCTCCGGCGTACGAACAGCCACGGGGAATTGAGAAATTGCACCTCTGTTCCAGTTTGATCACCCAACAAGTAGGAGTTAATGGCGATCCATGCCATTTTTCAGTGATAGAGATGGGGAACCCTAATGAAATTCTATTAATCGTCGAATTATGATTCGAAATTCCACTGGGCAGTGGAAGAAGAATTCTGTAAATGGAAATTCAAGGTGTAGGCAAAGACGAATTGAGAAATCAAGCAAGTATGAAGAATTGTGTGGTTAAACCTTTGTTCCAGTTTATGATTCCAGCAGGTTAACGCAATGAAATTCTGCGAATCATCGAATCACGATTTCCGCTGATAGGTAGGTGTATTAACGCAAACGAATGTTAAACAACGTTCTCTCCGAGGAAGCGGAATATTTTATGGGAATGGGAAGAACTTTTTCCTCTGCATATTGCTGCCGACTGAATATCGAGGATTCATTACAATTTTTTTGCACGTGAGAGATACCTGCTGCTTAAAAGACGACGTTTTGCAGCTGTGCAAATTTATAACAAGGTAGGAAACGATTCCACCCGAATCCAGAGATATGCGGTCGTGTAATTAAAGGAAGCCCGAGAACGCTGTCGAATGTTTTATTTTTCAAATACATTCTCTCGTTTCTTTTCGCAGAACAGCGTATTATTAGAGTGTAATTACGCTGGATATTTTTCCACCTGTTCTCGAGAAACTTTTACTTAAATGTGGAATATAATTAAATCCAAATTTAAAATTGCTGGTACGTAGCACGGGGATGTTCCTCGCGAGAGCGTGATCGTGCGTTTCATACTGAAGTAATTAGTAATTAGTAATTAGACTACTTCCACGGGGCAAAAAGAACACCTTCCGATTCAGAAATCTTGGCCCTGCAGAAGGGTATCTTTCATTAAAATATCCAAAGAAGCGATCCATCAACATTTCATACAAGACTGTTCGCTTCTAGAGATAAGATTAAATACCAAAAGTGATCGCATACATTTGAAAATATACAATAAGGATCAGAGAAATACAAGTACCACCAACTGCTTCATTTGAATTACATTATTTAAATAACCTACTTAGTCGCTCATATCCTTCAATTTACCTAAAACTCCTGTCCGAAAATTCTTTTACCAGAATAGCAAAAAATGGCCTGCTACTTTAATAGAAGAGCAGACGAAGCTGCCCGAGAAAGAATCACAATCGACACTGTTCCCAAATAATGAGCTTGCGCGCGTGTGTATAGTAACGACCGTGTTTTTACCCTTGGGGGCCAGCGCGGTATGCCAAGAATTACTTCCGACATTTAGCATGATCAGTGCCTTTTTCCTTTGACGAGCTTCGGCAAAGCCCTTTGGGCGAGGGATGCAAAACGGGCTTGTCAGGCAAACCAGTGGTGTTGTTTCGGTAACGGTGGCACGGCCTATAATACAACACGAGCACGACCTCGACGAGTATATACGAGTACCGGGGGATAATTAAGGTTCGGGACAACCTACGAGGCTTTTGTACTCGGTCGAGGTGCGTTTGGCCCTGGAGAGAGCGAGGCTCCTGTTGGATAGAACAGAAGGTTGCCCAGAGGAAGGAGGTCGGGGGGTGGCGGGGGAGAGGGCGTCGGAGAGAAAGGGATGGGTGCCGGATCCTGATTTACTATACGAACGAATTTATAGCAGACTTCTGCTGTTAATTAAGCAATCTACGAAAGATTCTAACGAAGCTGCACTTCATTCTGTTGCTACCTTTCACCCTGCCTGTTCTTAGCCGCCACCTACTTCCCTGTCTTCCAGCCTGCTTATTTTCCTATTCATCGTCCTGTTCCTTTACGAAACATTTCAGCCTCGCCCCGGTTCCTCCTCCAATGTCACTAGTTCCAAAACAGAGTTTTCGCTCACTTAACCCCTCCCCCCTCCATCTCGTTTCTCGTTCTTCGGGTTTCGCTCAACCCCCAATCGCCCACACCCCCTTCCCCGGTCGTCGGTCTAAGAACGACTTCTACGTCACTTCCATTCCAGCCTTTCCCCTCCCAAGCCGCGTTAGTCGTCTCCGTTTTGCTCGAGTTCGTTTTCCTACCGCCTCCACCCGGGTCGAAATTACACGCGAGTAATTTATAATTTAGACGCCGAGGAGCTGCAAGACGGCGACGAGGAGCTACCGGGGGGCGAGGAAGCGGGGCGACGAAGACGAGGTCGACGTCACGGCATCAGAAGCAAGTTGGAGGCGTACGTGTGCGCCACGGTTGTCAGTTTCGTTTAATGTTTCCGATCCACGGCTGGTTACTTTCCCAGATTCGCCAGATTGCCGTTAGTCGGGATGCGACAGATAGAAATGGAGAGGCAGGCATTAAGCACAAGTAGGGAAATCTGTAGTGAACTCTGTTCTACTTATGCATCTGTGCTTCTATTGCAGGGCTTGCGTCAGCTTACTTTCGTCCCTGTTACTTTATTTCGCGACTCCGCCTCCACTTGGTTCGTTCAGAGAAAAGTTGAACCGGGAATTTGACACAAGAAGGAATTTATCATGTATTAAATATGTTTTCGGGGTAGTGAGGCACGCAATTCGATTGGAATGTTTCTTCTTTTATTTATGGTAAACGTCGGAGAGAATGGAACGACCGAGCCTGTTTTTTTTTTAACAAAAGACACTCCTGATTGAGAGAATTAAAAATATGATTGTGCATCGTTGCAACAGCGAGGAAAGTGACCACTGATAGTCTGCCACTACTAAGTCGTTCCGGTTTGTTTATTGTCAGGAATGGAACAGGTGCGGTCCAATGAAGTCCCGTGACTCGCCCACTGTGCAGCGCGAAAATTCGCGCGTGAATATTCGAAGGCAGAGGCGAGGTTGCTGGTTCGAATCGCATATGCGACGGGGAGATGATTCTTTCTCGGCCGACGAGAGCGTCAAACACGAGTCAAATATAATTCCGAACTTTAAATTGAGAAGCTAACTTCCGCCCATCGTGTCCCAGCATGAAAGGCCACGGGCATATGTATAACGGGCGCGTCTAACTGATATAGATGCTAAAAATCCCTTCAATTTCCAGTGCGCGCGACGGCGAAACTTGCACGAATTCCCTCTTTATGGATTAAAGCGAAACTTTGTCATTATTCTAATTGCTTACGAAGCTGCGTTATCCGTCGACGCGCCCCGTCAGGGGAACTTTCACAATAATTTACGTTATGAGTTACTGCTGCATGATAATCTTCCATGTAAGTCCCTCTAACGCGAGTTACCTGCCGCGAGCTCCTGTTCCTGCTGACTCTGTCGCGGCACACAGGCATTCGATTCGCTCGATACGATGTCCTTGTCCACGTTCCATTCGTTTAGTACCTAATGTCTAATAGAAGTGACATTGTATCACAGGGAGCTAAAATTCTTAATGCAAGAAGTTGCTCGCGATGGCTCTAGGCAAAACTGGGGGATGATTTTAATGAAATGGGTCTCTTTTTCAATATGGAACTTCGGTTGCAATACGCGAGAAAACTTTCCTTCAGCTTCGCGCTAGGTGATGAAATTTGCAAATTTTGACTTTGCGTCAAAGCCAAAATTTTGGTTTTACGCATAAATGCTATGCTCATTTACTGGATTAATCTTCGATTATACACTTTCATCACTGGTGAATATGAAGTAAGATTAACGTAACGCAAGGTGAAAGAATGCGTCGCGGGTGGTTGGATAAATTTTTATGAAACACTTCTTCTACCACGGCACGTTCAGCGAGCGATGGAAACTGCGAGCAACGGTGTTGAAGGCAATCGTCTGAAGCAGACCCAAAAAGAAGCATCAATCTTAAACGTAACTGATTATTTCCTATGGAGTTCTCGGTAATGCAAGCCAAGGGCTCTACGAAATTATCCACCCTCCCGCCTCGATAGGACACGAGGAAACAGGACGAGATTCCGAAGGGCGAGGAAGCATCGATCGCGACGAAAATTGCATCACCGACTCTTCTCTGCCCTCGCCAGCCTCTTTACCTTCGGGAAAATATTCAGACTGGACCGACCTATATCCAGATGCTGTCACGTAGAAGGTGTCCTTACGAAGCCACCTTCAGAAATCGTTAAAATCGTTAACAATACCATCGTAGGAAATCAATGTCCATTAACGTCGAATAAATCCTATAAAACTGTGTATGTTCCCGTCGTGTATTAGATATTTACATATTCAATCGTGCTCCCTCTATTGGCCAATTATTCCTATTTCCCCATATCAAGACGAAACAGAGGGATACATCGAGGAAAACTATCCAAACTGAATAAAATCCCGCGATAAGGAAGGCGCCTATTTGTTTCCAGCGAAATCTCGCGGATACGCCCCGTAGGAGCGTACAATTTCAAACGGGGACGTGCTGCGGCACGTGTGCCCACCTACAGCGACTTGTAAAATATTCAAAATCCATACTCAGGTATTTACAGGGGCGAGCGAGCCCGTATGTCGTAACGTTGCCGAGGTTTATTATATTTTAGACGTGCCCGTCCCGCTTGCCCCGCGGGGAGGGTGTCTCGCCGCGAGGAGGGAAGACAGGCGAGAACGGGAAGAGGAGGCAAATCGAATCGAATGCAGGGAAAGGAGGATACGGTTGATCGATCCGTGGAAAATCCCGCTTCGAACGCAATCTCCTTTCCTTAAGGGTTTTCATCGATCTGCTTTCGTCCTCTATCGTAACGAGGAATTCGTATTTTCCTCGGCCAGAAATTAAGAGATCGCAAGAAACGCTGGGTAGTTAAATAGTTATTCTAACGAAACAACAAAGTGCAGTGTTTTTGGGTGCTCGTGAAGTTGAAGTATTCTCAATTGTTAATATGTAACAACTATCAATCGACAGGGAAATTATTATCAACACAGTAATGTTTCTATAGGATATGCTAGTTCGTAATTGCTAAGATAAATTTCTGGGCCAGCGATTATGTTTTCTCCAAAAAAGGAACGTGCAAAGGAAGGAAGTGAGTTAGAAATGGAGATAGAGAAGGGGGAAAAAGAAGGAACCAATGCAGTGGAAAAGGGAGGGTAAGAACGAAGGGATAGACACCATTTTTCAGTCTGGCATCCATGAATCTGAAATTGAGTGGATCAGCCATCTGCGCCACTGTTCCCTCTTACCAGATCCCTGAATGCACCGAACGCTTCCTCCCCCTTTACATGTTGCATACGTAGTCACTGTTATCCACCCACACCTTTGTCTGTATTCTTCTTCTCCTCTCGCCGCCCCCTTGTTTCTTACAGCCCGTGGCGTATATTTAACACGAAACGCGCAGTAAAAGAATTCGACGAACCATCTGGTTGCAGCTCGTTAAAGCAGCTGTGACTGTTCAGTGTAAATTCGACATCTCACCCTTTGAAATGCAAGAACATACTTCGAATCGCCTTTGAGCCACAAGCAACTGAAGACAGATCAGGAATCAGCGGCGTTTCGAGTATAAAGGAAGCAGAGCATTGTCTTCCAAAGTACATGTATCGTTTCGTACGACAAAGTCGCCTTGATCGTTGAGCTATACTACTTTCATCTTGCAAACTACAGAAACTGCAAGTTCCCTCCGAGCCCCATGTCCCGTTTACCAGGCGAGATTTTGCAAGCATAGACACTCAGCCTGCGCATTGCCTTTTTTATGGCTACTTGTTTACGAGTTGCTCGTATTAAAAATAAATCCCGCGCAAAGAAAGGCGTCTTGCGAGCTGCAACAACTGTGCCCGGGCGTTTAAAGAAGGCAGCGTAAAACAGAGGTTGCTTCCTTTCAATAAAAGGATCCCCCTTCTGTGGCAGGAAAATATCTTGGAAATGTACGCGGAAACGTAGAGAAGACGAGACACTTTCTCTTGTTGGGAAACAGGCGAATCTTCTGACTATTTCAAGGGTAATATGATTAAATTTGCGATTTTCGAAGGTGTTCCTTGGAGTCGACGAACTACGGCCCCGGGAATCGTCCTGAAAGGTCACTCCACCCCGAAAAATGGTTACCGTGCAATAGGATGGATGGATCCACCCTCAGGATGGGCAGGGTGTGGCGCTGCAAGATAGTAACACAACGACAAACAAGCTTTGTCGCAGTTTGTCGCCTCATTTCTCCGGTCACCTTTCGTCTTTTTCCTTCCCTTTAATATCGTTGACTCTCCAAGAACGCAGAATATCTTCCAGCTTTCTGCTTTCTCGCCCCTCGTTTCCTCCAAAGCTTCTTTTCCATCCCTCGCCCCTTCCCTTCGCCTCTTTCTCCACGGCGAACTCCTTGCTTTTTCAACGCCACGACTTGTGTATTTCTTCTTTATCCCGACGCCTTTCGTCCTTCTTCGTGGCCCACCGTTTGTTTGCCTTTTCCCTGGGAACACCTAGACGCGCGCGTGAATACGGGCGGAGGAAAATTCAGTGCCTTTCCACGGTCCTTTTTAAGGAAACGAAAATGTTTCGCGGCACTCCGGGGCTCTTTCGTTGGGAAGAAAAATTGGCGCTGCGCTGCTAGTGAATTTCATTGGCTTAAGTACACGGCGTTCTTCTGCGAAGACGAATTACGCTTTCTAATATCAAAAAGCGTGGCTGCTCTTTCGACTGGAGCTTAGAGCTTAGGCTTTCCCTTGATGTAACCTATATGTGGCTCAGAGTAGACTGGATCTCGTTTGTCGAATTAAGCCGCCCCGTGGAAATTACACAGCAACGTGAATTCATCGCGATTGAAATTTCCGGAGAAATTTCATTCGTGTTACTATGTATTTTTAGGAGGGCGTGCACAGTTCTACTAATTATACAAAGTGACTGGAAGGAATAATATGTTAAATGTTCCGGCGTAATCTTTTCCCTCCGCGGCGGAGCATCGCTCTTTCCGCAGAATTCATTCCAGCTGCTTCGACATCAGGGAAATGAGAATAAACGCGGCGGGGAGCGTTTTGAATGCGTTTCCGCAGTACTGTCGACAGGAAGATAAGTATTCGTTCCGGCGTCTTCTTCAGCTTTTCCTGCAGCGAAATCGCGGAGGGCTTATCCTACCACACGTCACGTCAATGAGGCTTCTCTATCTCTCAAATAATTCCTCTTGCGTAATGACAGCAGCAACAATTAACCGGGGAATCTAAGCATCCTTTCATTATGAAATGAAATATTTAAAGGGAAGGATAGATAAGTGGCAGGATGTCAGATCTAATTATTGACCATATCTTCGTAGAACAAGTTAATTACTACTTTGAGACAAAGGTTGAATGATTGGATATGAGTGTAGCAAAGAATTCTTTATATTACACGCGTATATTTAAAGCCGAGATTTTGTCGTGGCGTGTAGAAACTTATTGTTAGTTATTTCTAATATTAAGTTGAAGATTCTATTTCATACAATATTCCCCTTCCAGCTCTGTTCCTCGATTAAAATGATTCGCGTGTTCCACAGCTTCCACGTACCTAACTCTCTCCCAAAACTACATAAAAATTCCTGACTGCGCATAAACTTCTACCCACAAATGAACTTATCCAGATTCTGATGGCTGGTTCATAGAGCAAAGGAATGCATCAAGAAGTATTTTGAATACATTGGGGTAGCAGCGCTGACAGCAAGATAAGTATCCTTCCACCCCCTTTTCTCGCCACCCTTCATCCAGCGCCAACCGAAATCCATGGAAGCGCGATAAAGTAATTGCGGTACAAAGTATGAAATATGCAGGAGGCCATACGGGGAAGCGTCGAGGCCGTTGGGAAGATGAAGATGAAGACGCCGACGAAGGGGCGAGTAAGAAGAAGCGGACGAAAGATAAGACAAGGGCTGAGCGGGGTGGAAGCAGCGGCGAGAGGGAGGGGGAGGGGAGCCACGAATTATAAGTTTTAATTACTGGAAGATGAGCAGATGGATTACTTTCGTACCTTTTTCTGAAACTCGCTTTTAACGAATTGCTCGAGCCACACTGGTTAGAGGGCGGCTACGATTTATACGGGGCACTAAAAACCGATCCGAAAGACTTCGCTGGAATTGAAAAAGAAAGAAACATCATATAAATCTGGGCCTGAGGATCGACTCTGACCGAAGTGAAATGTAATTTTCTGGCTCATTGGCTTGTAACTGTGAAACGTTTGCCCTTTTGTTTCGTATGAAAACAAGGAGTGTGAGCAAGGAGCCTTGTTAAACACTGTAATTGACATGTACAATTACGAGAGTCTGAATTTCTGTAGAAATTTTATACTTCATTTTAAAATATATCGTAGTGATGATTGACGACGAAAGCTTTAGTAGAGTACAGAAGAAATGTGCAGACGGAAATTTGGTTTCGTAGATTCGATGTATTGATCGAAATGCTCCGGGAACATCTATATTTTCTTTGGTTATTGACGTTCGTGTCTGAGACTTCTAAAAATCGATCGGATTCCAGGGAGCGGCGCGTTCGCGATAATTTATCATCTCGGAACTGGCTGCCATTTTGCGTAATTGAGGGACCGACGGCGGATGAAGACTTCGGCGCGAGAAATTGGCCGTTCGTGAAATTGATTGCCGAATGGATCAGCTGTGCGGGGCTCAGGCTTTAAGTATTCAAGCGAACCGGCATTTTAGAGCCGCTTCCCTGTCATTTTTAGCTCGCTTTCTTCTGAAGTTTCTCATCCCCGTCGGGGAGAATAAATTTCGCTACTTTGTCAATAATGGGGCATCGTTCGAGGCATAATTTTCATCAACGAAGTTAATAAGTTAGATGTTAGTTATCGATCCTGCTGGAATTGAAATTAAAATGCAAATGCTTTTTCATCCATGAATCGCGAATACACTGGGGAAATAGATTGTGAACGGGGAGGTTTAAAAATAGTTGCATTCTGTCATCTAGATTTTTACGCGATATGTTGGCAGCGATGTGTCTGGGAATTTGTGGTTGAAATTTTCGCAGGGGGCGCGTCAAAAGCCATCACGAGGTGGGAGATGCTTTTACCAGCGTGGAAAAGGATTACTTGATATCAGTCCTCGTTACTCCTGATATATTAACAGTCTTCATACGGCAACGTCTCTGAAATCTGGATGATACTTTGAACATCATCTTACATAACGCGCAAACCTCTTACATATTCATCGGCTCATAAATGTCGAAGCCGCCTTAGCACGAGGTCGTATTAATGAATAATAGTAACGTTTCCCGTGAATTACGTTCAACGGTGAACGTAGGCGAGTAGACGAGGCTCGCATTAGACGGACGATTAACGCTCATGAAAAGGAAAACAATGAATATCAAATAGTAATCTTCAGTTGAAATTGAAGAATATCAGATTTTCTATGGTCCAAGGTTTTTGTTATATTAGAAGCATTCCTATTATACCATAGTGCGTGATAATGGTATGAAAATAGACGAAATTAGCCTATATTTTCATAAAATGAATTGAAATTTAAAAGAAAACAATTCTAACTTATGTTCCATATATTTAGGTTACAATTGATTGCAAAAATTCTGTTGAAAAGTCTATTAATGGCAGAGGCATGGAAGCTCATATTACGTCAGATAACAAATCAAGCAACCATGTGAAACATTTGAAATAACCTAACCAATGGAAATAAATGATCTTCTGCACGCGAGCCTCGCCTGTCTGACCAACACTGCCCTTTACTACTGGCTCGCGCTAATCCACGAGGCATTCGTTTACCTTCAGCTTTCATTTGACACAGAAATACATCCGACGCACAAAAAGGCTCGCGCAATAACTTTGAACATCAGAATTCGTCAGTCTTTCGTTAATCGAGCTAATAACAAACTATTATCTTAACACTCAAGCAACCTGCGATTCCAACACACTGCTCACAAAAATTTCAATTCGTTACACCCAGAGTCGAGACCTTAATGATTTGTTTAATCGGCAGAATGCAAGCGATCTGAGGATGTGTGGAATAAATATGATCGGGAAAGGCACGGGGACAACCGTTAATTAAATTTTGCCGAAAAATTCGGCAATTCCAGGCAACAGAAATCCGTTCTATGGGCACGGTGTGTGTAACAAACGTGAGCAATTTTTCAGTTCATCGAATAGGAATTCGCGCACGAATTCCTCGTCGGCGCGACATGACAGAAAGGATGCTGATTGGTGTAATAGTGCTGTGGAAATGGGTTTGATGGACCAGTGCTGGGGGTATGTACAGACTGTCACAGTGGCACAGTAGCGTGGATGAAACGACACTCTTCGGCTGCCTCTGTACTGTGTAACACATAGAAGCAAGTCCGTGTACGCGAAGAGGACTATCGATGCCCTGCTGTCACTTTCTCGATGCACGCAGTAACAGAAAATCTCTAGTACTTGAACCGTGCCACGAGGATACAGTTTCGACGTAAAATATCGTATTCCTTCATCCAACATCCTTTTCCGCGCTTCTGTCGTATGGATCTGAATCTGGCTGCATCAGGTTTATATTCAAATTTCTCTTCTATTTCGAGCATCACAGCCAGTTGGTTTAAACGCGGAAGAATAACGAATTGTGAAAGATATTTATTTTAACTGGTGAATAATTTCGTTACTTTGAATGGGAGAAGTTTCTAAGACTATTTTTCTAATTGCCATCTTTCAAATGCATAGTGCTGATGCGTAGAGGAGTTCAGTTGCCGAGAGCTTCTAGTTAAGCGGAAATAAATATCCCTATCAATGCGATTGTATATCGATATTCAGGGTATATAAAAAATTAAACAAAGACAAAAGGAATAGGGTGATTATCGAAAAGATCCTTTTAATTTCTCGCGCCTTCAGTGCTGCAAGCGTAAAAATTCAGTGCACTTTTCGCCATTATTTCAGACATGCGTTAGGATTGAACCGCGGTAGAATATTCTGACGATTACCATGCATCAATATTCGTGCAAGTGCAGGTGGATAAAAATCTGTGTCGTATGGGGTGATCGTTCGCCACCCTACATCACACTCGTTGATCGTGTGCCAAAAGGCTGTAATCCAAGCCATTTCTCGAAATCGCTCGACTGACAGATGTACGTAACTCATCAATCAACGTTTCAATGGAAGCCACGAGCTTCGACGTGAATACTGGGCAGTTCATTAGCTAAATGATTTCTAAGTCTTCAACGGTATTAATTATTACCCTTCAGAATTAGTCTGCTACGATCTGACGATTCCATTGATCATAGAGGGTTGCCGATTGCGATGCAGAATTTCCTACTCATTTAAGCTCCAGTATTCAGAGGAAATAACATGATTCGAGGATGTTGAAATTTTATTGTTTAAAACGACTCTTTTTATAAAAACGACTGTTCGAATACACGTAATGTTTCTAGGCTCCTTCATACTTAATAGGCGAAATGAGATTAACCTGCTACTTACCCTAGCAAGACTACATAAATCTTGAAAAAATGGAGTAGCTACTATTAAACCTTCAGGTTTCGAACTAAGAATTTGCATATTTTCGATAATATAAAAAATTACTAAGTATCTGCAGAAACAGATGGACATGTTTTCAATGTAATCGGTAATTATGATAGTTGCATAGGTCCGCGACGATCCACGATAAATCCCTCGTAGTTGGGGCGGGAAATTTAGGATCGGGGACAGATCGACGGGTTTACACAACCACTTTCAAAACGCTCGTCAGGTTAATTACTCGTTACGTCGTATAATTAGCCGCGTGACGCCGGAAGGGAGAAAAATCGACGGTTTCACTCGTTATAGAGCGAATGAAACTCGATCACGGCCGACACACATGCGGCCACGTATTAACCAGGCACGTATTTTCCCAGTGCTGAGCCAATGCGTATAGGATCGGCAAACAATGTTGATCCCCCTATTATTCGACCAGCGAATGGCTAATGACGATTAACGCAATGTTTAGAGCATTAATCCGTGGCATTAATATTTTCATCCTCCCCCACTCCCCATCGCTTCTGCGCCCTCTATGCGCGCAAAATTTGCACGCGCGATCGGATTAATGCGGCATGTTCGCGTTCAGAGCCTATACTCTGGCGCATCAGGCAGTATTGCTCGACGGGGAAATTACTTGGCGATCGTTTAGATGATTTTGCTAATAAATGTCTTTCGGTTATCTTGTTCTACCGATTTTCGTGGTATCGAATATTTAGGATGTTTCAGAGCATCAATAGCGGAGGCATTGAAGTGGAAGCTGTTTAAAAGTGTCGCGCAGATATTATTTGTATTTGAAATTACAAATTTAAAATTAAGAAGGTGTAAGAATTTATAGTTTGAGGGATTTATATTGAAAATTCAATTGTCGGGGGGGGGGGGGGGGTCGTGAAAGCATTGGACGATACGGAGGCGCTAAAGATTACGCCAATAACATAAACTCGAGGGCATAAATTTCAACGGTCGCGAACATCGATAAAAAAGCGATTCGTTGGTCAGCACGGTACTATTAATTAAACGTAATGGCGTCGTACGGCACGAAACTAGCCCTCTTTTATCAAATATTCATGTCCGTTTCAGATCGCGAGCACTCGTAAAAGGTGCACTCCTTGTTAAACAATGACTGGTGTATTCAGCGTCGGAACTCCAGGAAATTTTAGTACAAAGTCACGCGACTTCCCTCTCGTTAATTAAAGATGTGAGACCATAAAAATTTCCAAAGAATAGTTCAATCCCTCGGTTAACGCTGAAAAATTACGCGATGCGACTCGCCTGACACTAAATTTCGCGTTTCATTCCGCCAGAAATATTACAGACGTAGACATTTTTAGCAAGCTATCCGGTTACTGAAAGAAAGGAAGTCGTATTACTATTCGATAATGACTCTTTAAAAAGCAACTAGACCTCAATGGGTTAATGCTCGACTAAACGAATCGCGGGAAGTGCATCATTCGATGTTCCGGCGGATGCGCGAAAAGAGGGCCAAAGTATGATTAATAGTTAAGGCGAATTCGCGTATTCCCTGGTAAGTGAAACTGGCACGAATCGGAAAAGTTTGCCAGGGGAATGGCAGCGGGCGTTCGCCATCGACTTGCGTGCAAAGTCACGATAAATCGTGCGAAGACATTGATAGCAGACAGCCAGCCAGGGATATTGCGCATTTACACAACGACCGTGCACAGGGTGGGTCGAAAAACAGGGCGATATCAATTACAGATTCATCTATCGGGACAAGTGTCGCAGATAGCGAGGTAAATCGGAAGAAACATCGGTATCTTAATCGACGACAAGTCGTGAAATATTCTACGTCACTTTTCCTTCGTTGTTACTTCGACGAATTTGACGTATGTTGTTTCATATACCAGTGATTTAGTTAACTAATTACTTAAGGGTGTTGACTAAAATGGGGGTAAAAAAATTGAACGTGAAGTCTGGCCAATTTTATATGACGAATAGGAAATACGTAATTAATTGAATTGATCGGCTATTTCGCGATTAAGTTCGTATTACGGGTGTATTAATTCTGGACACTCGGGGCGTGTGTGCCATAGTACGTGATTTTTAAATATCGACTGTGAGCGCAATTACCCAATTCGCGTGTTAATGCAAATTTTGGTGGCGCGGCATTGTAAATCTTACAAGCATGGCGACATCCACGTTCAATATCGAAATTGCACCGGTACTGGGATTAATGTAGATTATCTTCAACTGTATCATTAACCCTCTGTAATGGGACCTCAGACTGGCAAATCGTTACGAACAATTGACGACATAGAGAGCGAAATGATATTGTACCGCGCGTAATTGTTCGCTGAAACAATGGTAACAAAGACAAATTGCTGTTTTCTATGTAATTTGCCCGTACTAGATGTAACACGTGCATTGAAAACACAGTCTTTTTGGTATTTACGAATCTGATAGTACTGTTCCTAATAATTATAGATATTAATGAACCTGACGTCTCATCACCAGTCGTTGAATAACACTTTAGTAGTAGGCGTGAAATTTGAATTGAATATTTCGCGAACACCTTGTATTCAGAGTTAAAATATACAAAATGAGCCACATAAAAAGTTACACGACGTTATATAGGTTACTATTACTTAGTCCTTACTTCGCGACGAACAGAGGTGGCCAAGGTTTGTATTCGTTCAATGAAGAATGAATAAAATCAACGGACAGTATATTTGTATCGAACGAATAAATTCTCACACAAAGAAATATGATTCGAATATTATTTAACAAACAATCAATGATCAACATACATACTTTTATTGCAGCCAAATGTTTACCCGATTGGAGAATAATTATTTTCCTCCAACTGAACAATAGTTCGTTCAATATGCTTCTCGAACATCATACAGTAAACAAATAAAACACCCCTTTAGTGTTCAAAATAACAATCGAAACAGATACTACGCAATACGTGGGTACTTATATAATTTATCGAATGAAAAAGTGCAATGTTTTCCCATCCTGTTTCACCAATATCACTGTTACTAAATAAAATTTACTTTAAATAATAACTCGAGCGAATATTCAACCATGTAACCCACCGGTCTGATGCCCAGCGAGAAATCGAGGACCAGAGCAAATCGTAGGATAGTAATAGCTACCCACGAAAGCTCGAGTGATGAATATTCAATAACTGGTGATGGATGACAGATTATTTTCTGTCAACGGTCGTGATCGTATTTTTCGTGCGGAAAAACTCACCGAGTACGTACGCCAAAGAAAACACAGATGGCACACACACAGCTCCGGCCGCCGTCGTCGATCTTATTCTTCACTGCGCCTTGAAGGGTTTCCTGCAATAGCAAGAGAACAGAAATCTTGATACGGGTACGATATATGTATATATAACCATGCAATAATATACTCGATCGCGGTTTCCCGCTCGCAAAAGGAGGAAGTAAAACTCGGTATGCGACGGGGCGGTCGTAGACGTCGTCGTCGTCGACGTACGGCGACGCTGCCGTAGTTTTATCGTGCACCCGCGCTTATATCGTGGTAATATCTTGCCCGGTAAATGAAAAAGTTATTGTTTTCCATTCTACCTCCCTTCCGCTCCCCTTCCCTTTCACTCGTTCCCCGCCATCGCCGGGCCGAAGTTCTTAGCCGAGAGCACACGAAAATCTCGCGAACCCTTCGGGAGCTCCTTTCCTCCGTGAAAACATTCTTCCACCCGAGAAATACGCATTACAAGCAAGACAGACGTTTTAGAGAAGTAATATCTTTGTGGTGCACTCGTGTCCGACTGGAAATACTTCAGGGAGTCTGTTTCTTTTGAGCAGTGGGCTACGAAAGCTGTGTGCCGGATTACGATTCCAGGGGTAATCGAAGGATTTCGAATGAATTATTTAAATAATAATCGCGGAATTATTGCGCTGCTGTTTTATCTGTTATTCCGAGTATAAATGATCCGAGTAGTTCTTCTAATACACGCTTCTGGGCCACTATGTCCAGTTCTTTTCTCTCTCAGCCTCATTTATTTTTGAAACATGATACAGTTGCGCTTTACAGATGCGGCGATGCATTTTTGAAAGAAGATACGTGGCCAGACTCGATTCTCTCTATTTTCACATGGAGAAGTGCTAGGATTCAAGTCGGGTTCTAAAATCACCTTATAGTTTCCGCGAACAGATCTCCTGCGACTTTGGAAATCAGTGCGCGTAAATTGCCGACGCAAACGCAAGAGATTGATAGACGTTGAAGAATTATTTCTGCTTAAGGGCAAGGAGACAGCCTCTGCAGCATTGTTTCGTTCGATTCGGGTGTCTTTATCATAACCCGCAGTCAGTGGTGGCGAAGACTTGACAGCCCTGAACCCCCATGATTGATATCAATCTCCTCCTCCGCCTCGCCCTCCTTTCGAGTAAACTACCACGCTGCATATCCCCTTTTCGATTATATCGTCCCACCTCTGCACACACACGTTACACGCCCGCAGACACAGACGCGAGCCTGGTGTTCCACGCTCGTTCGAGATAGCCCGGTCGATACGGCTATTATGAAAATTGAAAATAAAGGCACTTTTGCGCCCACCGAGGAGACCGAGTCGATCGGTCGTTGTCTTTTTACTCCACGGGACTTTGTTAATTATTTCTTTCAGTTAGCGATCGCGTGCACCGTCCCAGAAGCCTTCTACGTCCCTCGGAAATATTCTTCCCGCGAGTGGCAATAGGAGATTGGCCACCAGGATCGTAATTTCCTTTGTCCTGCCCGTCCCAGATGTTATTATCTTTGTTTCCCTTTAATTCGGGACTCGCGGCGCGCTGAATATCACATTAAACGCGATTTTTAAAGGGGGACCAACGTCGTTAGAGCTAGATGTGGGGATCGTCCGACTGTTATCCCGTACCTTTGACCGAAAATTACTTTCGTTAAACTCGACGGTGAGCCCTGCAAGATATTAAAAACGTCGGCAGGTACCTAAAAGTCAACTATACTCGACGCTTGCAATAAATTATTAGTAAGATAAATCAGGATAGTTTCTATTGTGCTTGAGCAAACTTCCTTAAAACATTTCTTTGCCCGCTGGCTAGGATACTCAACGCTGCGCATTCTTTGCTTACCGAAGTGCAGTTATTCAAATTCAGAATTTTATAGGGGTGGTGGGAAAATGGGAAGCAGGGAGTTCCATTCGCGAATCCCAATATTCCGCAGTCAATCGCGTACCTAGTTCTATTAGAAACATATTCTCCCGAAACCTTCACCACACCCCCCAGCAGATTCTCCCTCCCACCCCGTTCTAACGGAAAACTTACTCGAACCGCGGCTGCACCTTCGGACGCGAACGAGCCATCGAAAAACGCAGCGCGGAAGCGAAAGTTACGGTCGTAATAAAACGTCTCGTTGGTCGCGCGCACGAAGCAGCCAATAAAACGGAACGATAATGACGCGAAATATGAAGCGGACTCGATGGAATCTTACCGCGGTTTCCGGGGGTAGCAATAACCCCTCTTCAGGTGCAGCGGCGGGCGCAGATGAATGGATGCGCTCGCTTGTAAATACATATAGCCCGCAAACGATTCGTGCAAAGGGCAGCCCGAATCGTACTATATATTCGACAATATTGGACAATATTGGAAACTGTACTGGGAGACTATCTGCATGTGCATATGTGCCTTCCGTGCCAGCCGCGATACAACGCAAGTTTATTTATTGATGTGGATGCATGCGAGCACGTGCGACCACGTACACACGCCAGTGTTCAATTTCGCGGCTTCGTCACGGCGCGTACAAGCTTTTGGCCATCAGCAGGGAGGGACTTGATGAACGAACACGAACGGGGTGGAATGGTAGCATGCTTCCTTCAAGAATATACCGACGAAGCGAGGCGAGGTGTATTCAGCTTCGTTACACGAAGATTTCTATTTCCTCGGTTATAATTGATGCAAGCACGACGTAAGGAAATATTTGTGCCACTAATTGTAAGAAGTATGGCGTTTTTTGGTGCACAAATTGATCATGGATTTAATAAAAATTGCGGTGTTATATGTGAACTTAATTGAGTAACTTACAGAAGATTGCAGTCGATTCTTACGAGTTTCTAAGGTTTGTCGGAGCAGAAAGCAGGGTGGTAAGCCAGTGCAGGATTTAAAAAATTTTGAGGCTCAGGGGGAAGGTAATACAAGGTTCGGAAGATAAAATGTTTGGATCTACTATTCGGTGGAAGTGTTTTATTATAATGAAGCACGATGCACAGAATTTCAACGGAATTTCTTGTCGGATGTTGTAGCTATAGTAATCTTATTGCAAGCTCGCGAGTGACGCGAGCCTTGCTGCGATAAAAAATTGTCGGAGAAACGAGGAAAATAAGTCGAAGAGCGTATTTTTATACGGTTAACATGCAACGATACTCATGGCCGTCTGTTGCGCGACTCTTGCGTCTCCCAATGACAGGTTTAATTACCGCCCCTGGTCGCGGATACGTGAATTCCTCGCCGTTCTCGCGCGTATTAATTTTAAACGATGTTAAGGGGTCTCACTTATGAACGCTGCTCCATTCAGATCGCGTAATACGAGGCGACGACGGAAAGAACTTCAAAGAAACAGTCGCTTGACATAACGTCACGATCAATATAATTCAATGCCTCTACTGTGCGAATAATTAAAAAGTTTCTCTGTAATCCCTGCTGTTTAACTTTTTACTTATAACTCAAGTTGTCAGAGACACTCGAGCGTGAGTGGCGGTATTTGGTGAGCAATTGAAACGTTCAGCACGTATCGAAGTCCTGAAGTATGTATTTCTCACAGAAAATTGCAAGAACTCCAACTCGAACGATGCGAAAATGATTAATTCCTTAGTCTAAGAACTTTCCCATGTAGTGCAACGAAATTTTGGGTATTACGGATAGTAGAAGCCTGCTGCAGGCTTCTATCCGTGCTTGATGCTTTCTTAAAACTCGATTCGGCATTCCCTCATTTGATATGCTCTGAACATTCCAGTTGGAACATCGTCACGGGCGATAAAACGCGAGATACGGTCCTCCTAACAGTGTCATAAGGAACTGATTTCACGAGCAACGGAATATTAACCAACGATGCAGCCACAGATTGTCTGAATCACCGTCACAATTTCCACCATAGGGACGTGTCGCACGTGCACGATATAGCCACATCAGCGATCATGGTCGTGGGTGTTGCATTGTCACTTTTCAGCCCTTCCTAAGCCCCTGTTGACAGGAAGGATAGAAATGCATGTGTGGCACAACAGGCTCACAGAGGCAAGCTACTTGCTCCTAATTATTCAAAGTGTATTACACTTGTAATCATACTCAAATATACAGTCTTTCCCAATTATCTGAAGCGAAAGAATTTCTAAGTGGACCTCAGCTTTCGATCGGAGTTTCAATCAGAAATCACTATCAAAGAGATGAGAGTGACGCCACTTGCAATTTGCACTGCACTTAGAAACTTACTTTCAGCAAAGCATTCGAATAATATCTGACCAAAGGCTGGAAACAACCAGTTGTTAAATACTGTAATACAAAAAGGCAAGTGTTATCGTGACAAGAACACCGCGAGGTCCTAATTTTTCGCAATAGAAAAGGAAGCGAAGCTTAGAAAAGAGACTGATAGGTATCTCGAAACACGAGAACTAAAGTCTGCGAAGTGAAACTGTCTGTGAACCAGCTCCAGTCCTCTTCTTCCGCCTACGATGACGCGACGAAGTTGCCCGCCTTCGTATTTACAGGGGGGGAGGTAGGCGATACCCGCCAAAGTCCGTCGCAAGTTTTGGAATTTGGAAAATGCATTTAATCTAAGTGTAAGCGACGAAGACGGGGCCGCGCCACCTTTTCATCGGGACAGGGACATTCCGTAGAGGAATTGAAATTGCAAACCGGCCAGAGTCGAGAGCAGCCATTTCAGGTTAATTCCATTAATTAAATTTCCTTTGTGCCAGCCCAGGTATATTGCGAACCGCCAATTTCCGAGGTAGCATGATAATTCGAGGGATATTCGTCGGCCAGGGAACCCGACACGCAATTCGATTCTTTCTGCAATCGGCTAAGCAACGATACGGCCAAACGCCGAACGGATAAAGGGGCTTTGAATTACGCCTCCCCCATATCAATTTGCCAAACACCGTGCGATAAGGACGCTTCTTTCCCCGTGGACGACCGTTCTGTCGCCGATGAAACGGGTTTCGAGCGCCGTGTATAACTGCTGACACGTTTACCCCGGTCTCGAGTCGCCATTAATCAGTGGAAAAAGCGAAAATTAGGGACACGTTCTCCGAGGGCCCCAGGTTCCTCGAGGTCCATTTATTTCATGGCAGAGATAGAACGTGTCGTTAAGGACAGTATCAAGGATTGGGGAATAGTAATTTTAAACGACTTCCTCGCGATAAAGTGATGACCAAGGATGCGGCTACAGTTTGAATAAATTTCATCTCGAACAGAGGCTACGCAGACTTTCTCTGTGCCTTTTGTATCCTCAGAGAGTCTCGACAGTCTTTCGACGTGACTTGAAATAGAATAGATGTTTAATCAGATTTTTATTAGGACTCACGATGACCAAGCCACTATAGAAGATTGCTACGAACGTGTCCCTTAGTCCACATTACTGCCGCTAAATTGTAATATAAAATAGCTAACTACCGCTACCGTCGTACAATTCTATTTAAAATCCCAACCTCTCCGACTCCACACTCCGCTTCAACCAAAAACCTAATTCGTTTCCATCCATCGATCGCTGATATTCCTCCATTCATCAAAGGGAAAACCCTTTGGCATGGCTCCGCGAATTATTCAATTTTACAGCGGATTTCTCTGCAACAGGCACCTTTATCCTCGCCTTAAAAAGAGGCACTAAAAGCTAAACTCCCAACGAATACCCGAGGGCCGTTAAAGCGCCCTTAAACGGAAGAATCTGCTCCGATCACCCGATTATTTATGAAACCGGAGGAAAATCAGGATTCCTCGGATTCCCCGTGGAAGTATCGCGAATAAAATTCGACACGACGACGGCGCGCAGAGTTTGGCGTCGTCTTGAAGACTGTGCCGTATAACATGGCCTCCGTGGGCTTCGCGGGGGGGGTGGCATTATAAAATATAAAATATCCGTCAGTCTGGCCGTCGTAAACGTTAAACGCGACGCAATGACCGCGTTAAAGAGGCCACCAAGCCGTATGACAGTAGTTGGAGGTGCTCCTTTAGTGGCACCGTTAAAGGAGGCCGCCTTTAACTCTCCCCCCGTGCCGCCCTTTCCCTTCCGCCATCGTTTTTCCAGCCCCTCGACGGAATCCCTTTGCGCCGACTCGTTCTACTGATAGCTGCACGGGATACCGAACATGTCGCGTAAATATTTTAATAGGCGATCTAAATGCACCATTTCGGAGTAAAAGCTTGCAAAAAGACCAGGGACGTTGGTTCGGATGTTGCTCTTATTAGCTGGCGGGCAAATGGGACTGGTGTAAGAAGGGACGAAGGTAAAATTAGGTGCGATGGGGTTAGATAGTTGTGGTGAAATGTGGGGCGCACTGAGCGACTAGTGATCTTGCGACGATTCGGGGAATTTATCGAACGGAAATCGGACGTGAACGGCCACACGAGTCGAGAGACTATGTCCCCTCGCGAATTAATTGCTCCCTCGGCGAAACGTTCGATTCTCCACGAAGCAGCAAGCTTGCCCGCGCGAGCAGCCATCGTAACGCTTCGACGTTTCATCGTATGGCGTTCCAATGTTATACGACCACCCGTGAAAAGTGGCCGTTAAAGAAGAGGCGGAATGGAGGGAAGCAACGAAGTACAGTCATGGAGGAAACGACCCGTGACGGTCGTTGGTTTTCAAGCGAGGCGAATTAAATGCACCCACCTCGGCTCACCGCTGGATAGTCAAAGTCTGCGGGAAGAAGGAGCCCTCGATTTCCCTGTTACCCCCGCGATCCATCGATTTAATCCCATCGCGGGGAGCCGAGCGAATATCAAGCTCATCGATCATCCTCGCAGCCACCAAGTATCAATCACGACGTATCGACTTCAAGGGACGAATATTTCCCAGCAATCTCTGCCAAAGACCTACATTCTCCCGGCGAATCGATCGCGACGCAATTTCACGAACCAGGGGCGAGCAAAAATTCGCGCAAAACCGCCACGGACTCGCCGATATCGTAGATAATTGCGTTTACTTATCGGAAGGGCGTCGCGAGTGCCGACGTTGGAAAAAAAAAATAAAAACGGAGGAGGAGAAGGTGGCGGGGAAAGGTTCGACGATATTCCTTCAAAGGGACGAAGAGCTTATTAGGTCCCAAAAGAACAGGGTAATTCGATTTGATCTCCACAGGCTGCATTTCCGTTCGACGCCGACCAGACGAGGCAATTACTACTTCTCCGCGTCTTTCTGCGGGCCGTAAGAGCAGAGTGGTGTACGTACGTAAGGAACAGACGCACTTTTAAGCATAAAAAGTTACGATCGCGACGCAGCAAAGGGATGGCAGAGGCAAGTCGCCTACAGGAGAGACCGTTCACATCAAAAGGAATCGCGCGCTGCGAAGATCGAATCGAATGACGACGCGCGGTTCTTTTGGGGTTTAATAAAGTCCTCCTCCTTTTCAGAACACTGCACCCCTCCCTCCGTTCCGCCGTCGGTGATGCCGGCCTCGCCACGGTACCCGGCTGTCTTCCTTCTTCTCATACGCGTCACGGAATGTTTGGTGCCTGCCGGAGATTCGCAGAAATCCCCGGGGCGAGTCGAGCGAGAAAATAAGTTGGACATATAATTTGAGAAGCCGCAGGAAAATAAGCAACAGCGGAACTTCTTCATCCCCGACACCGTCAAAAGGCAAAGAAAGCAGGAGACGAAGCTAGCAGACCGGAGATGAAAGGGGCCCTCTCGTCTTCCTCCCTCTGTTATCGGCTGCGCAAGGGACGAGGAAGGAAAAAACAGATTGAAGGCCGCCGGTGGAAGCAAGGGTTAAGTTAATCCGGCCGCCCGATGAACTCGAAAAAGAAACCCGCCGCTGGGAGACCCTTAATTGGAATTACATTCTAATTATTCTCGGACGAGGACGTGGACCAAATCGCGTTATTGGTGTGCCTTTAGTAGTGTGGTCTGGAAATCGTCTCTCAGTGTCTTGTACCGAGGGGATTCCGGTTTTTTCTCAAGACCGAGGATTGGACTCGTGGTGTGCGGCGCGTGCAATCAACACTCTTGCGACAGTTTAGGACCACCAAAGTCCACTGGATAGACTTTCTTGGTGTTTATAGAAGCGCACAGTTGTTTTGCAATGTACGTGTTTGCTCAGGGTTTTTCAGTGAGTTAAAGTGTGTGTTATGAAGGTCAGATGTGTTCTGTGCGAGATATTTCTGATTGCGAGTTCCTACTACGACGCTTTGATGAGTTGTGGTTTTTGGAGCTAGGATGACCGGGTAAAAGAAAACTATGGATCCCGTTTCAATTGTTCCCTCTCTGAGGAATGAGTTGCTTTTGGCGATTGCAAGCGTGTTTCTCTCCTGAAGAGGATGTCGCAGCTGTTGGAAGCCGACGTCTGACTAACCGTAGGTTACACTACTGAAATTCTTTTAACTTTATGTACGCCTGTTACAATAATTTCGTCATGAATTGCACGGGTTTTTTAAATCGTTTTCGACAATCAGAACACCCACGTTTTCTATGTTCTTCCGAGCTTTGAACCGCCGAATCTTCGCGCTGTAGGCTCGAATCATGTATTTCGAGCCACGGTCGAACCGTATCGCGGAAAGTTCCCTTTCGGCGAGTGCTGTTTCATATTCCAGAAGTACGAAACACTCGGGCGTTCAAGCACGGAATTTTAAAAGCTTCCGAATGTCGTTTTGCTCCCGCTTTATTTGCCAGGCGTGGGCGGTGGGGTAGGAGGCGGTCGTTTTTTCCGTCGTGCTCGCTAAAAAGAACGAAAAACTTTGATGCACGCGTTGGACAAAGCGAGCCAGGAAGCAGACGGAAAAAGTACAATCCGCGGGGCCAGGACGCGTCGGCATTAACCGTTTCTGCGTCAAAATTTCTCTGCCCACGGGTAGGCTCTTTTAAACTGCCCGTGTAAAGGAGCTTTTGCTTTCGACTTTGAAACAGTAAAAACAATTAGGCGCTGCGCCGCGGCTAAATAATGGCTATTAACGGCGCGGAGGACAGGCGGAATCCATCAAAAGATGTCCTCCGAGAATGATACGCCGTTCAACGAATTTTTAGCCGACCAACTGGAGTAATTCCACAAATACCCAGAGCAGGGACAAACTTAACGGCTCTGTCTTTATGCAGTTGATGGAGGAACCAGAGAGGAAGTGCCTCAGATACGTCCATGCAAGTGGACACTGGCACGGGCACACAAGCGCGGAGCAATCTTTATCCGGTCGGCGTGCACATAAGCGCACGTACACGTGCAATATGCAACCAGCCCACCCAGCATGGAGCCGGGCTTTGGGGCCGACAGCGGACAATGCTGATTCGCCCATCCCAGGAAACTCCGGAATCCGAGATGTCAGCCGGCTCATCTAATTCTGAATTTAATAAACACATACCTGTCTACGTGAGAGGCATTGAGCGCGCAGATGTTTAACCCCGCGGGCGACGCCGCCACGCAGCCCAGCCATTGTTCCAGTGATAATAAACAATAAACAGAGGTAGCGGTATTTGTGACGATAGTGGTACAATTCCTTGCGTCATATCAATCAGGAGAGAGGTGCAAGGGTTTATTAATGAAAGCTGGATTCGACGTTTATACGGTGCGCGAGGTGTTTTAGGGGTAAACAGGCGGAGTTGGTGGGATTGGTTTGCGAGCCTTGGGGGTTGGAGTGAGAAATCTGAGGAGCTGCTGCGTCACGAACTTGTGCTTTGGTGGAAGGTGAATATTTGGGGCGGAAACTATGTGAACGAATAGATTTTTGCTGGCATTACGTGCAATGGTATTTGCGACTCCTTCCGCGCTCTAAATTTGTCTCACGAAGACTTCCTAGTCGCAAGAAAATTGGAAAATCCGAGGATTCAATAATATTGGATTGTTTTAAAATCATGTTCCACGCCAGAGATGTTTAACGAAAGACGTTGGTGAGCAGGTGAGGACGACGAGTGAGTCGTATCCAGGGAAGCACGATGGAAACGAGCTTAAGAGAATAAGTAAGGTACTAGCCGCGGAGCGCGCAGGGCGCAAAGAAATAAGTAAGGGACAGGCGTGAACGTGGACTACGGGACGTTCAGCCACGGAACTAGGGGAATTGGAACAGATTTACTTGGCTTTCGGCCTTCCCCGTCCCTTCCAACGTCGAAGGATCGACGTTAGGGGGTTTTCGAGGGTGAGCCAGTCGTAGGGTGGAAAAGAGGGTTGCTTCTTTCACGAGTTCCTCGTTCCTCGATTACGCTCGTGTCCGTGCCTATCGCTACACCGATACGCTTAGTTATATTCCACCGAATTCAGCGATAATTGGATGAATTTCGATCTGAACTGGAGTTACTCCGTAGGGTTCAAGCAATATGGGTTTGGGAGCAGGTGATCGGGTATGTACCTTCGCGTAGCTGCTGACTTTGACTCTCACTCGATCGCTAACCGCATCTTAATATCATTTCTTAACGAAACTGAATATTTTAGACTATATTAGGACTAATTAGAAGTGAAAATGAACCCTGTAGTCACTGTGGCAATACCTGCCAAGCTATCTGTCATCTAAAATACTACTTTCGGTGCCTAATGAATATTTCTCTGGACATATTCGCACACTTTCCACCTTCTGTTTCTTGCTAATCAAGTTCGAAATCACTGGTGAGGTACATTAAGCGTTAAGCTACTTCAGACTCAAGTAACTTGCTTTGATTTCCGCCGTCTAATACCACGGTACTGTTGGTAGCTCATTCATCTACCCGGAACGTTATCCTACAAAATGAGACGAGAGGACAATCGAGCAATCATTCAGTCGACTTGGGACGTGTCTGGTGGATGGATTCCCAACGTCTACGGCAAACCCCAGGCTTGATTCCAGCTTAACGGAGATTTTGCAGCAATGTTCAGGAAGCCAGGGCTGGGTTAAATGCGCCCGGTTTCGGGAAAGTAGGTGTAGACAGCGGCGGTAGGTGGAAAGAAGTTAGGGGTTGGCTGGTCGAATCCAAAGGAGAGTGAACGAGCGACAGAGGAGGAGCAAGAAGAGCTGGTAGCAGGGAGTGAAATCGCTTGGATCTCATGGATTTTCGGATTTTATGCTTCTTAGGCATTCGCTCCGATACGTCTGCTCGTGAGTACAGTTTTCCTTCTTGCTGTGCCGACCAACATACACGAGCCAGTCCCTGCTTCCTGTCCTACACTGGCTTCCTTATCACCAAAGTCCCTTCAGACTGCCGTTGAAAGACGATTTATGAACCGATCAAGCTCGGCGGCAAGAATACCCAGCCGAAACTCCTATCCACCTCGACAATTTATGGCTCGTAAGTTTCCCGGGGTTGTGCGAAATTTCGAAAGGATACTGATTGACGGACGTCCCATCGACATTTTACGCGGGGGGTCGTTTGGAGATCGATAGTCGTTTCTCTCTTTCAATACCATTTGATGGCTTACAGGCGCAATGGTAGTCTCTACTTTATTATACCCGAATATTTATCTAGTTCCTGTTTGAAGAGTACTTAGTGTTAAGTTCTGTAGAGTAGCTAATTAGGAGTTGCTATGCGCCATGCGAGTCAGAAAGGAGACTTCTAAATTGCGCTAGAGCTGTGTAATTATGCATACTTTGAAAAGTCCAATATATACATAATAATGTTAGCGTATTAAAGAGTTCGGCACCCTAAATGACTTAGAAATCCAGCATAACGAGAAGACGAGCAGAACCGATGAAAATGGAATGAGAATAAAAAAAAGGTGGACAAGAAGGGTACTGGGGTACAGCAAGAGAGAAAGAGGTAATACCTGGATGCTATCGGGATTTGGATCGAACCCAATTAATTCCTAGGGCTGGCATCGGTAATACTGTTGGTGTGGCAGGGAGCATGAACAAAGAAGACCATCAGACTGGCCAGTGCTATCAACGAAATTGAAATAATCGCATAAAGGCAGCAGCCTGAACATTTATTGGCCACCCCAATATAATCCCAGATAATTAATGGCAAACAAGGATACACTTGCAGGTAATGCAACCGTTTCTATGATTAAAGAACCCACAATCCCATTGTGCACAATGACAAACGGGACCACTGCCAGGAAAGAGATTGAAGAACCGAAATTCTGAGCAAATGCTATGCAAGCCTTCATCGACTATCAAATCCACAATCGCCGAGGCTATTTATCGCAAGTACACACGAGGAGCAAAAGTGGTCCCTTGCATCAAGCTGCCCGAATTCTAATTAATTTAAAACACTTCACTGAAAAGCTTCGACGACTTGCTCACATTTACGCTGCACGCTCTGGCGTATTTGCTTTACAAGAGCATTGAAAGACACTTCATCTAACGTTGGCAATAAACTCCTCGAAGCCTGTGGATTTCGACAAGTTTGTTTGACTTCGACTCGATGACACCGTTCTCCATGGAATTTTCAAGCGCGTTTCGCGAGATTTGCCCGCAGGAACAGGGTGAAAATGCCGACACTCCGGTGGCACGAAAATTCACCCCGAAATGCGGATCGCTTTTGAAACGAACCGAGAAAACGCGAAAATCCCGACCAATGGTGAATACATCAGGCACGACTCGGTCCAGCAACGGTGCACGCGCACTTGAGCAGTAAATTGTACGAGTTATATGATATTCCGTGGAGAAACGTGAACCCACGTGCGTACGTGGCGCGCAACACACGACGAGGCAAACCGCAGGAAAGCACGGGAGGGTAAGAGAAGTTTTGAGAGCACTACGGAGGTATAGAAGCTCATCGACGCGTCAAAGTGGTCCCCGCCAATTTCATAGGGAGGTGAGCAAACAGGGGCTCTCAAACCACTCCACCATTCGCTCGCGAGAAGCCCGGCATCGCTAGTTCTCGCTTGTGTCCTCGAGCCGGGTGAATCGTTTTTTACAGCGCCCTTTCGGTCGGGCGGAACGATGGAATCCGGTGGGATCGGTTACAGGCAGCCGGGAAGCATTTGAAATTTGTTTAACGACGAGGCGAGGCGGCCGCGGAGCATGCGTGGGAACGGGTAACGATAGCTACTAGCAGGAAATTATCGACGTTCGTCATAATCGAAAGGTTATAGTTATATGTTGCATTACACGCGTGCATTGCGCAACGGCATTATTTGCGTACGCCCCCTTCTCATAAATCCCATTAGCCTTCATTAACATTCGTCTGTAATCTGCATTAAACGAGCTCAGCCCATGGCAAAAAGTTATCGAAACGCCGCGCCGCCAAGGCAATTGCCAATTAACGATGGATTCACGTGATCGATACCTCCCCGCCGTTTACTTTCGACTCTGCCGAGCGCCGCCCGTGCTTGCCGTTTCCTCGGCCGAAGATGGCCGAGTTAATGTCACGTTACTGTTTGCCGCGGCTGCTCAATTAGTTCGATGCCATGAGACAATGCATCAGGCAAATCGAATCTCGCATGCAAGTGCATGCAGTTCTATTGAATTTCAATTACAGTTACAAATGACCCTGTGGGCAGGTTCACCGGCGTATTCCGGGCTAGAATTACGCAACGGTCGATGGAAAAACTGGAGGGACCGAAACTAACGGCGGAAAACCTGGCCGGGAGAAATATTTCCCACTCTCGTCTTGATTCGTATCGATTTCACTATTTACGCACAAGGGTCCCTAAACGGGTCTCCCGAAATCTAGAGGTGCCGTCCCAGAGGCGCAAGTATCTCGAACCTGATCGAGAGATACACGCACGAGCGCCGTTCGTAAACACCAGAATTTCGGAAGCTGGAAGTACGGCGTCGCGTATTGCTGATCCACGCGGCTCTCTTAAATATATATTATGTCCCCGAATTATAACAAGCGTCCCGAGATTATGCAAATGTTTAATCGCGAAGGAGCCCGCTAATGGGAAGAAATTGCAGCGCTGGCTTCAGATTAAGAGTCGCCTGCCTCCCACCACCACGTCTCAAGGAAGCAACCCTGCGGAGACAGCGACCGCCCTAAGAACTCCTTCTTCCCTTAACCGCTCGCAACCCCTTTCACTCCACCCTGCTTGTCGGCTCTGCCGAGATAAGGATTTAATTTTTGGCCACCTTTAATCCTAATTCCGAGTTACTTGGAAAACGGCCACCGCCACCTCGCCGCGCTCCCTCGCCCCCGTCTCCGATCTTAACCACGAGCAATGATGAGTCGTACTGCCAGCCAGAGATGATCATTAGTTTCCAGCACTCGCGTTCAACCACTTTTTTCGTACATTACTTTTTATCACTGCTCCTCTGGCCGTGGCTTCAATAATCGTGGATTTGGGATATTAAAATAGTGCGATGTATAAATGCGAGGGAACATTTATAGCTGCGATGAAAGAATTATACTGGCTGTTGCTGGAGGACTTATACAGGGAAAACGCAACAGTCGGATCTACGTACTTTCTTCGGACCATCGACTATGAGACGGACACTTAGTCTACCCCATTTTTTTCCGTAATCGAATGAAAAGGGGAAATTTAAATTTCCACGTAAAATGTACCAAGTACGTTGAGTTGATTTTTAGAACTTTTAACAGATCCGTACACAGTCGACTTCTACAATGATTTTTTAATGGGAAGTGACGGTCACCTTTTACGAGAAAGCTTATGAAACACAGAAATCTTAATCGTCGGTAATACGAAACTTTCAAACTTGTGGATTATCGTATAATCTTTTTAAAATACTGAGAAAGGAAGACTCGGGAGACGTGTCGTTTCATTCGATCAAGGGTCACAACCGACGAAAGGGACAAGGTAAAGCATGGCGCGATGAGAACGTTCCGACCGGCTAATTGAAAATGTTTCATCGCCCAAATTAATGTAAATATTATTATTCCGTTCCACTCTCGGGCGGCGCTTTTTCGGATAATCGCTCGGATGATAATAAGAACCTTTCCCCCGCCGACGCCCGCCCGCTGTTTTAATACGTCGCCGACCGTCGAGAGACAAAATTTCTTGCAGGAAAGGCCCTTTAGTTTTAATCTCGTTACTTGAATTCTATCAAGGGGATAACACCTATTAATTCGTTCCTAGAATGAACTCGTTAAAGGAGCTCAACTTGGTCGCGATATAACTTTGTTAGGTGGAGGGGGTCGGGAGGGTGGGTGCGTAAAAACATTCCACCTGCCTTTGAATATAGGCCGAGGGAAATAATGGAAATAATGAGCAGTGTAATAGCCACGAAAGAACGCGGCTCAGTCGCGACAAAGTGCCCGTGCAATCGATGGATCTCGTGTCCCGGCTTCAAACTAGCATTGGGGCTCGTTGAAACTTTTCTTAAACTGGCAATTCGTCTGGCGATAACGCTGCAATATTCCAGGAAGGTGCAGGGGATAATATTCGTCTACTTGAGCGCAACGTCAAATTACAAATTGCTCTGTCAATACTGCAAGCATATAAAGGTTCCTACGGATTCCCATGAATCCGTAAGTGTTCCGCGTTTTGTAAAGACCAACAAGCAGCAAACTGTGCCGCGATGCGTGCTGACGTGCACGTGGATTAAAAAACAGCGACGAATTGTAAAAAAATATTTCCCGAGCCAGAACAAACCGAAACGCCGCGTCTGACAACGACAACTTTTTTCGGCAGGGGAATTCCTGTTTGAACGGGCCGGTGTTATCAGTTGTATACCTTCCAGGGCACGATATCGTATTGTTAGAAGTGTGGCGTCGCGTGCATGCCGTAAAAACAAGTTACGCTCCACCGAAAAAATACGATTTAACAGGAGGAAGTATTGATTTATCGGATTTACCTCTCGCACCTGTTTGTTATCCACGACCGTGGGGAACAGCGAGCTTTCTAGTAACAGCGAGGGATATAAGCGCTAACTACAATGGACCCCCAAGAATTTCAGAGGAAACACCAAACGTCCCCTCGACGAAGCAGGCCCCGCAAATTTTCGCGGCTGAGGGGAAACGAAGAAAATAAAAAGTAATCGCCGTAAAAATCATGATATCTGAATGGTAAAGTGATTATGGAACCGCGGACCTGGAT
This sequence comes from Andrena cerasifolii, assembly GCF_050908995.1. Lineage (NCBI taxonomy): Eukaryota > Metazoa > Arthropoda > Insecta > Hymenoptera > Andrenidae > Andrena > Andrena cerasifolii. The sequence goes on from NC_135129.1 coordinate 11,164,726, forward strand.
AAAAGTTGAAAATTAATCCTATGAGAATGTTACGTATGAAAACACGATAGAGGCGTAGCAACAAGTACGGAAATCTCGTCACTGCGGGTTCAAGGAGGCATTACACGCCGCGCTCGTGTCGTGTAAGCAGATTAATAAACTTCGTGCACGTGTTAGTGGAGTTTTCATCCTCATTTTGTCACGCTATAGCGGAGGGGCGAGCTCCTCTCGCCGGAGCGCTCCCTGCGAACGAGCGTTACCCAGTTGTACAAACAATTACACTAATTGTTAAAGTGATAAATACATACGCGCGCACGGTATATTCCCCGGGGATCGATACACTCGGTGTACACGGGGTGTAGCCGCGTACCGTGCTCAAACTGTACAGGAAACACGATGTTACAAGAGCTCCTCTGAGTGGCACGTGTTGTTCTTACTCGTAACGTGAACATACACAGAGTGAACGAGACAGAGACAGAGGGGGAGAGAGAGAGGAGACTGGTTGCAGGTAGACAGAGATGCGGAAAGGGACGCGTCCGCGGAAAGAAGACAGAAAGTCGCAAAGGGACAGACCGCCGCGTATTATATCACAATCCATTGCAAGCAAATAATTACACGGGCGACCAAATAATCTAGGGTAGTTCAGACACACTGAAGCCTTTCGGGGAGTTTCATACATCTATTAAATCTATGCTACCCCATGGTTGCGCCGCAAACTAAGTTACAAACGCGACAGCAGCCATGCCGGGTGGATCTAGCGAAATTGTGTTTCCATGAATGCCGTTTTCAACGTTTGTGCGTTGAAAGAAAGGACTGCCGTAATGAAATTTTGAAGTGGCGAGGTTATTGGAGTTCTGGCGGGAGGGTAGGAAATTACAGGGCGAGGGATGGCGAAGTGAATCTGTGTTTATAGGCGGGGGATTATCTTTTTAGGATTAGCACTTTTTATCGGCAGCGTGGTTTAAGACAGACGGGCAAGGGAAAGGTAATAGGTTCCCGCTGGCACCAGCTCGCCCGTTAAAAATAGCGAAACGCTTCCTTGTTGATCGGTGAAATGACGATGGTGCACCGTCATTTTCACGGAAAATGCACGCCTCATTAGGGGAAGGTGGGGCAAGACGGGGTACCCCCCGTATCTCGTGATACAAACGCACTAATTAAAATTGAGCATACGCGTTAGATGCGTCGCTAGCGGCGCCGCCAGTGAGCAGCGAATCAATGAAACACGTGGACGCGTGACGAAGTTTGATCAGAATTTATAATTTATTGGGACTTCCTTGCTTTTTGCTTATTTTTAGCACCCGTCACAGTGATATAATAATGCAGGTACGTATAGTTAAACTGAAAGACTTATTACCAAAGAATGGTTCTGACATAAAATTGATCAGTTGATTATGAAAATATGTGTTTTATTCATCATCAAACCTTAACTACCTCGTCTTGCCCCACCTTCCCCTACTCTCAGCAGCCCTGCCCTCTGCGTTGGATTACGTGTAAATTCAAACGGAAAATAGTCGATGCGGCAGCGGGGATGTTTATTTGCCCTGCATGTTTAGTTCCGCCGGAAACACCCTGTGTTTCACCCCCTGTGTCCCGTGTCAGGGGCAGCATTGATTATTCGTCAAACGAAAAGAAGCGAGGAACATAATTGTTTTACCTTAGGGGACTAACGAAGGTAAAGGGAAAATTAAAATACTGGTGTTCGGATCCGAGTGACGAGACAAATTCCACTTCCCTTTAAAATTGCGATGTATTTTTAAATAACTCTTAGCAGTGACCGCCGACAGATTTATACCGCGAATAAATGTTCTGGTGGAGCGCTGCGTCAGACACAGAATCGCTCAAAGGAGGCAATTAAACGTAATCCAATTTGATCTATTATAACTGTATCTGTGCCGCTCGGAAGCTTCCATCATACGTGCTTTTTATCGCTCACAACAACCATATTATTCGGCAAGCGTGCTGCAGCGGCCGCGCACGGTTTGCTGGCGCGTCCGACAATTAATTTTTTAACGAAGCAGGTAAATTCTCCAGCTCGATCCGCGTTGTTGTTAATTCGTCGAAATGTTTACCCAACGTTCTGCGCGCACATTACACACGCCTGTAAATACACCACGGTGGAGAGCATCAATGATAACGAATTTGTCGGGCATTCTTCGTCCAACTGGAAACACGATTACATACGCCCGACACCGGGCGGGCATAATGATTTCGAACAAATTAAAAACATACACCGGTACGTATTATTTGCCCCGCCGAAAACTTATACACGCACCTACCCCACTGCAAACGGGCCACAGAGGCCTTCGATTTTATTCCACCCCGCCATCGTTGCGGAGGGAGAGAAATAAATTTAACCCTGCCCGTGGTAACGAACCTCGGTACAGGAAAATGTATGGGAAAGCGAATCGAAGATCAATCGCGCATTTTATTCTACGAATCAACGATTCTTCCACTTTTACTAGGTTTAATATCAGTACGTAACTTTAATCCAAAATTTAGCGAGATCAAGTGGTCCTATTTAGAAAAATGTAGAGAAAAACGAAGAGTTCGTGAAGAAATATTTATCTATTTAGGATCGCGAACTAGAATCCTGAGCTTTTCCATTATTCAGAAGAGAAACTCGCGAACGTATCAATGGAGACGAACAATTTCAATAGTGGACAGCGTTTCTACGAATTCGAGTTGCCACAGTGCCAACAATATCGTGAATGATTGTTACTGCGCGTGCACACTGCACACACACACACACGGCACATACAACCCCGCGTACGATTGACCGAGCATTAAGTAGTATCGCACTCTTCCACGAGCGAAGCTTTATTGCTAAAGCTGCTTTCTGCTCCCTGCTGTGAAATTGCTTTACGTCTACACCGATGGCTTCGAAGGAGGGCTTTTGATATTTTTGTTGCTTTATGCAAGCCGCCGGCACGCTCGACGAAACCCGCCTGCACGCCGACCGACGCGCTATCATTTCTCCTGCAGATTCATTAACCCGATGCAAGTCCAGATAAATAACCGACTGACCACCGTAAACATCGACTTAACGTCGACTAAGTGCCACTCGATTAAATGGCAACGGTAACGTCCGCGCGGCATTAATTATGTTCGCCATGCAGAAGCGTTCAACCAAGTGGAATAAATTTTAAACATTCCATACCATGTGTTAATACGTAGATGTCTAAAAAATTTCCCCTAGTAACCAGTCGTTTTCGAGATACAGCTAGGTAGTTTCAGTTAAAAAGCTGCTTCATAGCAGATGTTCGAAGTGTGCACACGGATCGATACGCCATATCATTGACTCATTCACCACTCCCAACTAATTTCTAATTGCGCTCAGCACATTGCCCGTGCAATTTGTAATTTTTTAAAAGGCTACGCCGTTTCTAGGTATAACTTATGTGTGTAATTAAAAATTTGTAGAGACATATTTATCGTATATAAAAATGTAGAATATCACGTTAGATTTACGCTGCCAATTTGAAGTAAAAGTCACAAACACCATTAGCTCCGTTTATTATTTATAAAAAAAATTTCGCTGCTAAAGAACGACCGTTGGATAGAGTCGTTTAATTACACAACTTCATCGCTCGATTCTGAACGGAATTTCTCTCGGTTCGGCCAGGAATTCTCCCATAAATTTTTATTTTTCCATCTCCACTTACCTCTGCCTCCTCTGCTTTGCTTTTCCTCCTCTTTCTCTCTATCTCCGGTGCCAGAAATTACATCGAGGCTTACGTCGCTTGCCACAACACCTGCAACTTTCCCACCCCTCCATCGGGATTATCTATCGATTTTCTTTAATCTTTATAGTCGAAAGATTCGGATATTTTTCCGCCTGATACAGTAAACAGCGATTACCAAGAACGATTGGCTCGTCGAAGCCTTTCGGCACGCGTGTTCCCAAGCTTTGCCTTAATTTTTGTACACCGGTGATTGGTACAGGGGAGCGCACTTGCCGGTGCTTCCAAACGTAGAAAATTATTAATTGAAGGGAGCACAAGTTTACTCGGTATCCCGTTTTACTTGGGAGACTGAACCGCAGTAATATGTCGCGGCACATTAATGAAGGCGGAAAAAGGGAAGGTATCTCGGGCTATTCAGGAAGCGGAGCACTCAAGGAAGTTAAGTTTACAATCAGGTACGCTGAGAGGAAAGGTAAACCTACCTTCGTCCCACAAGTTAAAACCACCCTGGCTAATGGCTCCGAGCATCGAATGACACGCGACAAAATAAAATGCCCCTTATAAAGAGGTTCTTATTTCAGGAGACATCCCGGCGCACGCTGAGAGAAAAGGCTCTCGAAGGCGTTCCCAGAGCGCAAACGTAGCAATTTATATAGGTACTCGAAACAGCGCAAAACCGGAAAATGTTCACCCTTCGGCTGGGGAAGAAGAATTAACCTGCCATTTAAAAATATCGCAACCGAGAAAAATACATATTTACTTCTTGCGAAATTTCCTGTGCAAGGATCGAGTCTACGCTTGAACAAGAAATAGTGTATTCAAGAGGCTACAGATAAATTTATGCTTGCTTCAAACGAATCCAGATACATACTTTAAACAAGACCGTGCGAACTCATTTAGCCACCCAGCTATTCTGGCTTTACCTTCGGCGAATGAAGAATTGCACAGAGCCATGGGCGCGCGCGAAAGAAAATCCAAGGGGAAACGGAGCACGAAAACAGATATATGAATTTAACATTCGCGAAAAAAGTCTGAGAGAGAGAGAGAGAGAGAGAGGGAGCGGGTAAACTCTGGGCGGCGAGTTTAAACTCGCCCCAGGAGCAAGAAAACGTTTCTGGAACGTGGAACGTCGGGAACGACACACTTTGCCGACTTTCAGTTCGGATACGCGCAGCTTGTAGATCATTAAGCGGCTAAGGGAGAAATTCCCCCGGTTACTGAATGGTTAAGGGTAGTCGAATGTCGTTGAAAAGTGGAGGAAGAACGTACCCGTCGGGGTTCCGAGACGACTTCTTGACCCTGCTGCTCCGCCGTGCTGGTTCCCGCGGACGTGAAATTACCGTGCGAGCAGTGGCTGAAAACGCTCGCGTAAATATGATTCGGGGAAGTAGGGTGAGCGCGAGGGAAGACGTGGAGGAGACGAGGGGCGAGATTCGCAGACGAAACGGCGACGCAGGGCCAACGAAACGCCAGGGCAAAGTGAATTTCGGGAGTTTCGCGCAACTTCCGACGATATTCCGCGATAATAGACATTCGTGTCGCTTCGACAAGACTGGCAGCGCATATAGGGGCGACGTATCGTACTGTATCTTCCGAAGAATCTGACTTTTTCCGGGCGGTATGCAGAGTTCGGAGCAGTCGAAGAAATCCGTCGCGAAAAGGACGAGTTTCGTGGGAAGCTTTAATATTTCAGAAGGGTTGAAACGGTTCACGCAGCTACGTTGGCTGCTAAAATATTTGAGGACGTAAGTAATCCAAGGGGAGGAATCGATTTCAGGGAGCGGAGTGTTAAAATTCCTCGAAAGCACGAAGCAGCTCCTCTAATTGAAACTCCCGATTACAAACATTGCTTCGCAGCGATTATGAAGTTATTCGAGTCGGGAGTTCTGATTGCGAGGGGGTTGGCTTGAGTTTAAATGAAAATTCGTGAGTCGATTTACAAAAATACGCCGCGCCCGTGGGAAAGCTGTGGTTCTTAAGTAAGTACGTTAAGTATATTACTTCCGTTGAATATTGCTTCACGGAGTATCGAACGAGCAGCAATTTAACCTTCAATTCCATGTATAATGATTTAACATGGAACGCGGGGTAACGGCTCTGTGAATTGCACGCGTTTAATCGTCTGAAGAATTCAGTAGTTACGTGCCATGATAGTCGGACTGCTCCAGAGTCTCCGGCAATTAAACCACTATTAATGATAAGTTTCGAAATGTTTAGCAGAGGAGCGTAACGATGGCTCTTACCCGTTGTGCTCGCGATTCACTGCTTAAAAATAGTTGAACAGGCTTTCTATTTTTTTATCTGTCTTCACAGATAGACATAGTAACCACTTCACCATTCTTAATAAGTATAAGACGCATTTTCCTCTACACTGTACGTATTTAGCTACGTCTTATATTATTAAGCTACGCTATAAATCTTACTATCGTACTAATATTTATTTCAAAGAAAGATCATTCTATAATCTACGAGCGTTGACTTTAAATTTTAATATTCTTATTTCTACAGCTACCTTATCTTATTCGAGCTTAAAGAGAAATAGGAAGAGAGGTCTAATAGTGATAGCCATCGAGGTAGAGGAGAAGCGTGGTTAAGAGAAAGTAGTAGAATTTCAGTAGTGACTTACCGCGATGGTCAGACCGCTTCAGCCACAGGTTTCGTCGGGAATAGTCGCGATTAGCTCGCGCACGGTCGATCGCGTTGGCGGTCATTACGAAAACGGGTCACATAGGCTCTTCGTTTCACAATTTAAAGCACGATGACCCCACTTTTCCGTGCGATGCTCATCAGGAAGGCGACGTGTCACGTGCAACCGCGGTACGAGTTGCTCGCGGCCCCCACGTGACGTGTCATGTGCGTACCCGCATGAAACAGGAGCAGGTGCCATTGTCGGCGATGTCCAATTAAAAATGAATGAGACAATAGAATCGATTCCGGGCAGACCGAGCCGCGAGTCACGCGTTCTCGAGCCCGATGACTTCAACGTGACCGAGAATGGATCACGAACACGGGGGAGAGAGCTCCTGCCAGCCATTCAAGGATGAACGTGAAGAGCAGAAGTAACGGGGCACGGAATGCGGATTCGCCGAGTTTGAAAGTCTTCCTTCTGAGAGGCATCAATCGAGGGACAGCGTAAGTGACATTGACGGTTCGGCGGAACTTGTAACGGTATAGACAGGGGATGATTCTGCTCGACGTGGGGTAGCTTGGAGGAATTATTCGCGGATAGTTCAGACGTCTGTTAAAGTTACATTACATTCAGACACTAAGACGTGTATTCGAAATAAGCTACGTCAAGACGAAGAAGATAGACTGCTAGCACGAGTAGTCAGACTTTTATTCAATAAAGAAATCGCGATGTGGAAGTACCTACGTTACGAATTAAGTAATTTTCTAGGAACACACTGAGAGAAGTGAAATAGAAGAAACGACCAACAATCAATTACCCAGATGTTGCACAGGAAAGGGCCTACTATCACCTCCGACGAGAAGTATCACTGCGAGGATCTCTACACCCTGCCCCCGGGGAGATTGTGAAAAATGAATGAATTGTGGTGTTGGAGTGATCGCCAAGCGAAACGCGTTCACGGGTATGGAATAATGCTCCGAGGGGATACATTGAACGAGCGACTTGCATCGTCAAGATTTCAGCCCGAAATTCGTCGCAAGGCACTCTAGCAAACCCTTAGAACGACTGAGCCCAGATGTACGTACGATCGGTCCAAGTTTCTTTCTCGGGGGTGTACTCTGACACGCGCAACGTTGGACTGCATCCGAGAGAAGCTCGAGATAAAGGGTTGTTGACTGTGCGGATGCGGACGTTAGACTGAAGCGGTGGTAGGATCACCTCGAGGATCGTGTTGGACGGTCATTGGCGATCGGGAGTGGCTCTGACTTGGTACGGCGGGGCGCATGCGCGCCCCCTTTTTCAACCAAAAGACCCCACTAACAGCTCAGGCGTTTTCCACCTTCCTTCGTCTCCCTGCTGGAGCCACCAACACACTATTCAGGAGCGCCCTCCGACCAAAGGGTAGGGTGGATAGGTGATACGGTGACGAGACACCTATATGTTCGGTATATCGGCTCCATCCGGAGGGAGGAAGGAAGGGAAACGTTGAGAGGCAGAGGAAAGGGTGCGCGCGCGAGCTGACACCCCCACCTCTTCTTCGCTCCTCTCGTAACGTCGCCGGAAGAATGCTCGAGAGGGTCTACTTCCTCGGTTAGACTCTGCTAGAAATTCGCGGAACGAACGTACGTCTCGCCGTCCAACTGGAAACGTTTATTAGGCACAGTCCCGCGGGACTTTCTCTGTCCCTATATGCCTTAGGTTACGGCTTTACAACATTTACCAGGATCGTGTGTAAATTCTTCGAGCGTACTTACACGGGCACCGTGCTTCCTTCAGGAATAATTTGCGCCCGCGACGTCTCGATTCTAATGGCGACATCGTTTTCACAATTCTAAATTCCATGTGGATAAAACGAAGACTTTATCTGCTATTTCATCTGCTCGTTACAGATATTGCACAAACACCGAGTACTTGGAATCTAGCGTGGGCTGTAAGGGAAGGTTTTCAAAATGCATTTTCATCGAAGAAAGGAAATTGGTCTGTCTACTTGGAAATCATAATGTTTTGAAGACATCTCTTGTGACAATGGTGAAGCATTAGTGGTTGAAAGTTTAATATTCTGGAATTTATTTAAGCTCAACTTTCCGACGCTATAAGCCCAGTTTCGTTGAAAAAGACTGGTCAAAATGAAGGGTGTAACTAGAGATCTCTGACTCCGCACATTTTCTACTTATACAGTTGTATAAAACGACGACAGAAAATGCGTTTATAACGTTATACTTACCACTTTTGTGGAGCGAGCAGGGACACAACGGGAGGATTCCTAAATAATTAATGCACCTTCGTTTCCTGCAGGTATCGAGAGATGGGCAAAGACGAGTCTCATTAAAGCGTCCAGCACGCTCCATAAAAAGCTTCATAAGAAACCAATCCAAGTGTAATATAATGTTAAAATACACGTACAGGGAGAGTAATAATTGGTTCTAGTACTTCCCTCCCGGCTCTATTTACTATTTATTCCTGTAAATCTTTGATTGTGCTGGACGGGGATAGATGGATAGACGATATCGGTTCTACCTAGAGAGGGGATCGTCAAGAAGGGTTGGGGTGCGCGCGCGTTTTCGATCCCTCCCTTTCTGCGATCGTACACCGTCGGAGAAGAAGATAAAAAGACTCGTTTCGCCCTCTTGCTCCCTCTAACTCGATGGTGCCAATGACAGTGGGGGTGGATTTTTAAAGCACGACAAGCTTTCTTGAGAAATGTCAGAATCGAGTGTACTTCGATGCAAAGCTTCTTCTGCTGCCCGCAACAGCTTTGCATAACGAATTAATTACACCAGGGATTCTTGACTCGATTAAATTAGGAATAAATGTGTTTTAAGGAGTGATTCTCCAACACTAATAAAACGAAATGTTTCTTTCTTCGCATTATTTCTGCTTCTGACGAATGCAAACTAATTTCAGTTATCATAATCACCCAATTTGATTAACTTGATTGTTTCCTATGCTAGCAAAGCGATAGAAGCACCTTTTCCCCTTAATTAATTTCGCTCAGGGAGATGCTGTCTTATAAGAATTATCAAATTGAAAGTGAAATATTTATAAATAGCAAACAGGAGTGTGTTTATCACATCAGGGGATAATATCCATCCATCTATCTACGTCAACGTGAACGGAGACTTGAAAAACGAACAACTACAAGCCCGACGATAGAATTACGAGCATATCTCCACTCACGGATTCACGGAATCTCGAAGTTGAAAGAAATCTCTTTCCCACAGGACTTTGGTCGAACTCCTTTGTCCTAGTCGAATGAAACCTTATCTTCTATCACGGCTAATAGGAAAAGAGTGACATGTCACACGATATCGTGACTATCGAGTGACGCTGTATTTTCGCAGGATAATAATACCGTACGGACAAGAAGATTACGTGGGTCGCGCGATTCGAGTATCCACGCGAATGGATGTCCTTAACAGACAAGTTGTCACATCATCTAGACGCGCGAACAGTGGTGTTCGTCTATAGATACAACCGTACACCCAGATCCCAAAATACCTAAAATCTCAGCGACGACATCTGAATGCACAACCCTCCGACAAATTATTACACGACGTTACTCCGTTACAGTGAACCAGCGCGCATTATCCGTGAGCCACGCACACAGGCCCCGCGAAAAATTATAGGTTTCAGATAGAGGAGCCGCCGTGCAGAATATTATACCCTTAATAATCCAATTATCGGATCGGAATCGCGCGGCGATCGTGCGCCATTTGAACATTCAATAAACAGGCATCACGTACGATTCTGTTCGCATGATTTAGATGCTTTATGGAGAAGGGAGGGCGGCAGGGGGTGGGTCCGGCGTACAAATTCTCACACAGCTGCCCGCGCCCAGATACACTCGTGCACGCGCGTCCGTCTCTGGCTGCAGGAGCGTGATTTGTCAACCAATGAAACGGGGGGGTGAGGGGGCTAGTTAGAGCTGTATTCATTACAAATTACAGTCTGTGGACCGGTTTTATGATACCGCAGGAACGCGAGCGCGGTCTACGCGGGGCCAAAGCAGTGTGCTTGTTTTGCGGTACGGCCCCTTTTAATCCGCCACAAACGTTCATTTTCTGGCCAATTATCGCCAATTTTCGTTAGAATCAAGAACCCCGCGGGCCGACTGCCGGCCAGCCTCCATGAAATCTAAGCGCCGCGGTTCTATCGCCCGGCTACTGCGAAACCACTGATTTGCATATCTGCGTCCACGTTCCATCGAACCTATTCACCCTCTTTCAGTGATGTTCGAATCTCTGCCCACGAAAATTCCCCTGCAATTCGACCGTACGAAGATTCCAGTCGCTTTCGATATTACTGATAGTCGAAAGAAGACAATTTTGGGGAGCCTCGAAGGTTTGAATGGTTTTCTCTTTTCGGAAGGGTGCAAGCGTTTCTTCGAGAGCTTTCGAGAGGCTTGACAAGTTCGAGTGCAAATGCGTTAATTAGGGGGAAAGAGTGCTTTCTATTTGTAGCTGTTTGTGGGTGGAGGCTGGAATGGAGTCGTACGCGGAATCAAAAAGTGGATTACGTTTGGGTGCTGTTTATATGTAGTTGCACGTGAGACAGTAAAACACGTGAATCTCGTATCCAGGGTGACAATCTCGATCATGTCACACGGTTACATAGAGTCGTAAAACGGAGGTCGGATAATATTATGGGATTGCCGCGACGAATTCAATCGGTTCCGCGCGGAAGCGTGCAGGAAAAGTTGGATGAAAAATTTAATGTGTACCGCTGCAACGAAGGCCACGGGGGGAATTAATTCTGGGGACGAAAGCTTTGTGAATTCTCTGTTGACAGCGCGGATCAACTCTTGCGTCGAGTTAAAAAAAAAGTCAATAAATGTAGAAGTTTCTATGCTTAATGAAACGAAGGGACATATTTCTTGTGGGCACAATTACGAAACCTTAAATCTATTAACTGAATGAAATTGCTTGGAAGAAGCACGGCGGTGTTGCGGTAAAAGAGGACACCAATCAGTGTAACGTAAGAACTAATCTCGAACTATTTGTAGTGCACAAAGAAGCTCGCGAAGTGCAGCAGATTGAGTTCTCTTGGTTAATGAAAATGACACGAGGCTTCCCAACTTTCGACTGTGTGTTGATATCGAAATTCATGTAACTTTATCACGTTTTCGTTAAAATGTTCACTGCGCGCCAATATTACATGGGAATCGAATCCGAGATTGGATTAATAAAACTGTGATCGCCCTACCTCCCTTACTTCTCATTTCCTCGAGCAAGAAAGCTTAAATAACATTCCTGCATTTCGCTATGTAACGACTTTTGAAAATTCCATCGCAACCCAGCAATCATCAAGCGACTATCGCCCGACAACAACCCTCCCTCGAACCTCATCCATCTCCGCCCATAACTCGATACGCATCCAACGTACGTATCCAGAAAATCGAGTGGACATTTTTATGCAGAACGAAAGTGCTTCGCGCCACCGTTCGCCACGGATGATTACCCTGCCCAAGCGTGTGAATTAATTCCTTAATATCGCAACGAAACGTGCATAATCGGGCCCGACGCGAGCGCCTACGTTACAAATAAAACACCCCCCGGCATCGGAAGCATCCCCTTTGCTTCCTGCCTCTCTCTCTGTCGCTCCGAAATGGCCGGCGAAAACACGTCGACTGCATTAGCAGGGGCAAAGCGTCAAGTTGGAGTGCCGTTAAGTCACGTCAAAATTATGCGGCACGGCAGTTTGGACAATTTTCCAGCCGTTTAAACCGCAATATCTTCCCGTTACTGACGTCTGCCCGCTCCCTTTCCGCGGGGGTGGGTCTCGACTGACGTTGGGGGGAGGGTGGAGGATTGCTGAGAATCTTCGTCGCTACTCGTATTATGCGCGTGCTGGGACGCGTGCGTCCTCTCTGCCCGCGTAATTCTCATCGCCGTAGCGCCGCGCAGATTTGGAAATTATGCAAATCCAACGCCGCGGGGCCCAGGGCTTCGTGGCGGCACGTATCGGGAAATATTCGTCGCCGCTCGGAACCCCCCCCCCCATTCCCTCCCCTCGCCGCTTTTACTTTCTTCGTGTACGTGGCCACCTTTTCGTTGCCGGCTTTTCGGGATTTCCCTTCCCCCTGAGTCGATCTGGCACTTTCATGCGGATGAACGTCAGCCGGCTCCTTTTCGTTAGAGAACATTACTCTCGGCTTCGCGTTGGATCGTCTCTCCTTTCTTCCTCTGTTCTACCGTCGATTTCTTTTTAACAACTCAACGATGGCGTCCCTGTCCGCCATCTAGATATTTATTCCAGTAAGCCTCTGCGAGTCGTGGCCTCGCGATGCTTTATCGGTCTGTTCAACGGGGTCCTGTTCCGATTTAGACAGACGAAGCTTGACTCGTCGCGATATGGGAGTGTCTTTCTTCGTTTACCGTGGGTTGAATGATTTTCGAGATTTTGTTAGTGAATGGATTGTTGATGAGGGTGTTTTCAGGGAAATTGAAGCTGCTGGATTTGATGGAAGCTGTGACTGTGACAGCTCCGAGGTATGTACGTATTGCAGAGGGAGGTTTAAGAAATATAGATGACTGGGATATTGAATTTATACTACCTACTGTATCTGAGTTATCACCGAGAGATTACCATTTATTTAAATACATTTTTCTTGAATAAATAAGTAGCGGAAGGTTCTTCGAATCACGCTGGAATACAGATAAAAGTTATCGGGGAATATTTATTATGTTGCTTTAAAATACTTGGAAAACACTCTGTGTAAGTGTTTGCATATCCAGCCGTGTTTATAAGGAATCGTTTTAATGAGTAGGTAGTCGTTTAACGAATACCTACGCACAGTTTTCTTTCAAAGACTGAGAATTAAAAATCCCCATTACCCTGTTTAACTGCATATCGTTTCGTCCTACGTATCAGCGATCTTCTATTTTGCTTTACTTCCAAACATGTTTATATTCAATTATAGGGAGCGGTATTTATTAGCTGCATCGCTCTCTTTAATAATTAATGCTGCGGAATAATGATAATCTGGAATTATGTGTCCCGATGCATAAGTAATTGACAAATATCTTCCACCGTGAATTTCGTGAATTATTAGGCTAATTTAATTAATTACGTAAAACGAGCGATAATCAAGGAACAATTAATCGACAACTGTCGACACACGTATTACGAATTGAATTGAATAATTTTCTCATATTTCATACAGATAACAATCGCGTGTTTGTACACTACTTTTAATCAGCACGCGGCACACATATTTCTTAATTACCTAAGTGAACTCTCCCATTAGATGAGAAATTGTAAATATTATTCTATCACCACCAATCAGAAGGAAGTTCACCATTACGGGAAATGTCATTAACTTAATTCTCCAATAAACATGGACAGTTTTATGGTAGTTGAGGTGATTTTATGACAGAGTAGGTGTGCAACTCAAACCATCGGCGAAAACATTTCTAGCGCGGTGCCGGGAGGTGCGTTGCAGGCACAATTGATAATTTTATCACTCGGAACGGTCATTAGCGAAATTAAAGTGTTCATAAATTACCTGCCGCGAATACGGAATAATGGCATACACAGTTGAAGAAAAAAAGAATGGATCGTAGAAGTGTGGAGCGGGGCGCACCGTAAAAATTGCACAGTAAATTAAACTACAGAAATAGTGGCCGTGCAACGCCTGTCTAATGGCTCGACAAACGATGCTTTACTGTGCAGTCCGTTGCACGCTGTTATCCGCGTGTACAACCTGCAGCCGAACTTCTGCCACCGTCTGCTGCAGTTATGCTTATGCACAAAGACGATTCCCTCTTTTGCAAATGAAAATCTGCTCAACAACGTGTGCTCGCTAGAGGCACACTAGAAGCTATGCTTCTTCTGACGTTTCTACAACACTGAAGCTTCAGTGAAAAAGTGTGGACTAATCGTTACAGAATTCTTGTGTTCTTCGCATCAGAAATCATTGTTACTCTATCGAATCAGGAAACAGTGGGTAAAAATTTGTTGCATTACTTCCAAATATGCTACTATGAAATTCTATAAATAGGTACAAAAGTACGAGTGCTGGTATCAAGTACCTACTCTCAACTTTCTAATTTGATTTTCGAATGTACGAGAGAAGTTCATATCACTCTATGAACACAATTTTCCACAAAGAACCCTGTTCTTCGGTAATCACGCGCGAGCCCTGCTGAGAAGCTACTAGAAGTCAGTTCTCTTAAAAATTCCTCCCCTTCTTTTCAATTTGAAACGAAAAAGCTCGTCGATGTCGCGATAGAGAGCTACGACACTGTTACTTTCACGCAAGCACGCCGTTAACCATTCCTAACGTCTGCAAACATCGCGCGAGCCCCGTCGTTGGATCCAGCGATTTATCAATACCCTTTCGAACGATGCTCGTTAGGAACAAAATCCCAACGTCACGAGAGGTTTTCCCCTTTTTCTTTCAACGGGTGCATGCGATGGCACACGCGACAGAGGCCCACATACATCGGCGGAACACGATGTACTCGTTAGCATAACGATTCAGCTCTGACTGGGCTCTGCCGCACGTGCATTCGACCCTCATAAGCCAATGCATATTTATATATATGTACGTATTTCGGAGTTACACGGTACGATACACGTTATTACGTAATAATCCTGTTAAATGTGACGTTAAACAGCATTAGCGCGACGATAAAATTGCACGCCGGAAACTACATTGTTCTTGTTCAATGGGAACGATTTGAGCACCGTGGATGTTTCAGCTGTCGCGATGATTGATAAGAGAGAGCGCACAGTTCGTTTAACGCGTGACTAATATCTGACAGCGATATTTGCCCTACCTGATGTGTTATTTGCAGACGAATGAAACGCAATTCCAATGGACACACACCGGAGCTTTATGGGATTCGTAACAGTTAGAGAATATTGCAATTCGTTGCAATTAAGCTTGACTTTCGTACAATTATAACGATAGAGGACGAAGGGTCACAGGGCGAAGGAACCCTGTCGTTTCAAAATAAAGAGATACTACATAGTTTCTTTAATTTTAGAGATTTTTCTGTCAACATCTTAGGTCTCTGTGTGAACGACCACTTTTCGAGTGAACAGAAAAGTTACTTGTAATTAATGTTAATGCTTATACATATTATATAGTATTATATATAATGTATAAGCCCCCCCCCCCCATAAACATGACTCATGTATGAAAGAAGCTAATTCCCTTTAATTCACGAAAAAAGTTCTCACGCAAAGATTGTGAAATCAACTTTGCTAATTCCAACTGTATTCTCGTTCTCCGTTCGAACACTGATTCCTCTGTCACTTTTTATACTTGACATTCCTTTATTGGCCACAAATCGATTCAGTGCTCAGATTTTCAGCTTCGGTTTTAAGGAATTAGCGTGCGTTGTATAAGAAAAAACTATGAAGTCGACTTAAAACAAAATGTTTCATATCACTAGTGCAGGTTGGCGAATGTGCTATTAATCTATTACCGACTTTGATTCGTTTAAATTAGTCTCTACCAAGTTTTTATTATTTTCCATCGTAAAACGATTTTCATACGACATTTTTAACAGAAGATGTCCCTCTTATAAAAGTTTTTGTGTCAACTACAGGCTTCCCTCGCCCGCTAATTCCTTAAAACCGAAGCTGAATCCGAGGAATCAGTGTTCGAACGGAGAACGAGAGTACAATTGGAATTAGCAAAGTTGATTTCACAATCTTTGCGTGAGAAGGTTTTTAATGTTTTTCGCGAATTAAAGGGTTAAAGGTACAATTGGAATTAGCAAAGATGATTTCACAATCTTTGCGTGAGTACTCTTTTCGTGAATTAAAGGGAATTAGCTTCTTTCATACATGAGTCATGTTTATGGGGGGGGGGGTTATACATTATATATAATACTATATAATATGTATAAGCATTAACATTAATGTATCGAACGATTAAACACTGACAATGAGAATAAAAGAGAAATCATTCGGCGTAGAAAATCATTTGCAAATCTAAGAGCAAATGTTACTAATTGCTCGATATCTCGAGTTCTATCGATCATAATTAATAATAATTTATACTGGGCGGTTAGTGTAAATGTTGTTAACATTATTTGTCACTGCAATAGCCACTGGAATGGATATTTTAGCAGAAAATCCATTTTTGCCAAAGAATTCGGTGGATTTCGCAATTGTAAGTAACCGTCGACCTTGTTTTGATCGGGAGACATCGTTCCTCGAAGTCTACATAAGGAGCTCACAGATCTTCATGTACTCAGTCGTCGTCGGTCCTCCGGACTTGAAGGACCTCCGGGCACCCTGGAGCTGCCGAGCCACCTGGACCTTCTCGACTTCCTGGACTTCCTGGACTGGCTGGACTGGCTGGGGACCTGGTCAGGGTTTCAACCCTGGTCCTTCCTCCACCCCCGGAGCTCCCGAGCCCCCTGGACCATTGGGACCTACTGGACTTGCTGGACATGCTGGAGACCTGGTCAAGGATTCAACCTTGGTCCTTCCTCCACCCCCGGAGCTCCCGAGCCCCCTGGACCATTGGGACCTACTGGACTTGCTGGACATGCTGGAGACCTGGTCAGCGATTCAACCTTGGTTCTTCCTGCGGACCCTTGCCCCCCTGGCCTGGGTTACCTTATTCGGTTGGTGCCGGTGAAATTTTGGGGTTCGTTAAGCCATTTAAAATTTTAATTGCTTTCTTCGATTGATTTTCATCGTCTGTCCGATTTCATGCATTCCTTCCAGGATTTTTGAACGAGTCGTTCTATTTCGTGTATTTCTTCGATGGGTTTGCATGATCTGTCCTATTTCATGCATTTCTTCGATGGATTTACATGATTTATTTTATTTCACGCATTTCTTCGATGGATTTTCATGATTTCTGTTACTCTTTCATGCATCTCTTCGGGGGTCTACATTCTCTGCTCTCCTTCATGTATCTCAACGATGGTTTTGCATGGTTTATTCTACTTCATGCATTTCTTCGATGGTTTGGCATGATTTATTTCATTTCATGGATCTCTTCGGTGATTTTGCAAGACTTCTTCCCTGGCACGCATATCACTCATGTGTTTCCTTTCCCTGCTCTCTTTGATGTACGTATCTCTACGATGGGTTTACATGATTTATTCTATTTCATGGATTACTTCGATGGGTTTTCATGATTTATTTCTTTTCATGGATTTCTTCGATGGTTTTGTATGACTTTTGTCACTCTATCGCGCGTCTCGTGGATGTGTCGTCATTCCATGCTCTTCTTCGTGTATCTCTACGATGGTTTTGCATGCTCGTGCGTGCTCTGCTATTAGTCGAAATTATCTCGATCGGCACCAACTAATTAAGTTTTTTCTTAGTTTCCTTCCAAGCTGACCACACCATTGAACGTACTTGATTGTTTCAGATCCAGGTTCATCCGTTCGCGGGGAAGATATATTTAAAAAGAAAAGTGTTGGTGCAAAGTGATAGTGGAAGAAGATATCCAAGTAAGCCTAGATTAATTTATTATAACATGAAGTATTTAAGGTCCCATGTAAAATTGCGAAGTAGTCACTAAACCATTAGCTTCGTTGCTTTTTCATTGGCTCCTCATCTCCGATGAGGAGGTCGCCGCTGGTTCCGTTTTCGGGAGCAAGCGACTGAGCATGGAATCGGTATGGGTGGATCAGTTTCATCCCCTGGTGTTCTTGTCGAAAGGGAAAAGTTTCGGGCGTAGGGGGTGTACCTTTTGGTACACTGTCTGCGTAAGTCACCCTGTCCGATACCCAGTCTCCCAGTTAGTCGGCTTGAGTCAGGTCAAGTATTTGCTCCTGGCGAGTCGCAAGGTGCAAGAGGAATCGTCTGGGAGACGCCGAGCGCTTTTCCCTTTCGGTTCGGAGAGCAGGGTGGTAGGAACTGCGCCACCTTATACTCCTTTCATGCTCACCGGTAGTCTTTCCTTCTTTCCTGAATTTCTTTTAATCGCGTGATTGCTTGGCAGTTCCCTAGATTCTACATCTAAACCAAAGAGACCGATGGAACTTTGTTTCCATCGATCTCTTTGGTTTAGTTGGCTTAATGTACAGGGAGATCGATGTGTTGGTGCAAAGTGATAGTGGAAGAAGATATCTAAGTAAGCCTAGATTAATTTATTATAACATGAAGTATTTAAGGTCCCATGTAAAATTGCGAAGTAGTCACTAAACCATTAGCTTCGTTGCTTTTTCATTGGCTCCTCATCTCCGATGAGGAGGTCGCCGCTGGTTCCGTTTTCGGGAGCAAGCGACTGAGCATGGAATCGGTATGGGTGGATCAGTTTCATCCCCTGGTGTTCTTGTCGAAAGGGAAAAGTTTCGGGCGTAGGGGGTGTACCTTTTGGTACACTGCCTGCGTAAGTCACCCTGTCCGGTACCCAGTCTCCCAGTTAGTCGGCTTGAGTCAGGTCAAGTATTTGCTCCTGACGAGTCGCAAGGTGCAAGAGGAATCGTCTGGGAGACGCCGAGCGCTTTTCCCTTTCGACTCGGACAGCAGGGTGGTAGGAACTGCGCCACCTTATACTCCTTTCATGCTCACCGGTAGTCTTTCCTTCTTTCCTGAATTTCTTTTAATCGCGTGATTGCTTGGCAGTTCCCTAGATTCTACATCTAAACCAAAGAGACCGATGGAACTTTGTTTCCATCGATCTCTTTGGTTTAGTTGGCTTAATGTACAGGGAGATCGATGGAACTTTGATTCCATCTATCTCTCTACGGGTCTCGAAACGCAGCAACCTCCTCGCGGTGAGACCTGGTAATCGGTGAGAACCGAGCTGATAGCTGCGATTGTCAAATATTCTAGTCGGATATAAGAATTTCTGTAACTTGTAACACTATGGTAAAATGTAAGAATAAAATATGTAACTTGGAATGTTGTTCGATTGTTCCTACCGGAGCCCAGAACACGAGTACAGTGTTAAGATAGAAGGAGACTAATTTAAACGAATGAAAGTCGGTAATAGATTAATAGCACATTCGCCAACCTGCACTAGTGATATGAAACATTTTGTTTTAAGTCGACTTCATAGTTTGTTCTTATACAACGCCCGCTAATTCCTATTAATTCAGAATAAATCTTATATATTTTAGATAAATAGCTCGATACATTAAGTAAAACGACATATGGGTTCGAAAAAAAAAATGATTCGCTTAATCACGTAAAAACACCGGCGCTATGTCATAAAATAAGATAATATGGCTAAAATAGCTCCGACGACCTGTCAATTTCGCTATCTTTCGTGTATAGAGACATGGTCGCTCAGTGTGCCTATGGGTAGAGGGGAAGGGGGAATTAGCTTCCAGACGCGACAATAACCAATAAACAAAGTGTTGCTTGTAATAATGCGAATAGCGAGAAGAGCAACTCTATATAATTTTCGAAATGTGCTGTGTAATGTACATGTCCACGAATCATGATAGAAATATTCCACCTCGAAAACATAAATTAAGCGATAAAGTACTGAGAGAAGAATAGCCCTTAATTCTACGGTACGATCATACGTGAAAAAAATTGAATAATATGAATGAACGATAGTTCCCATAATCGTTTGACAGCGTGGACACGAAGGGCAGAGGAAATAGAGAAAAGGGGGCTGAAAATGGTAGACGTTATCGCGAGGCAGTCCCCTATCGCAGTTTTTCTTGTCGATACAATGTGTCTCGGTTTAACGAACACCCGGACACAACGAGCAAGATGTTGGCGACGATAATGCAGATGTTTGATCGCTGATGAACACGATGCCCCGATAGCGCACCTCGAAGGGGGGTAAACGACAAGCAAAAAGATAGAGGCGCAGATGAAGGATAAGAAAACCAACTGCCCGTGGAGAAAATTACGCAACTCAGAAATTTGTTCGTGAGCTTTCTTTCCTGCATTCTAATTGAAATAGTCAAGCGATAATTTGATAGGAAGAGAAACATCGATGGAAAGAAGAGAACAAAAGGGCAATCGTTTCCACGATTATTTATTCTTTCAAGTTATAGAGAGAAAACCTTTGGGCCACATTCACCTCGAAGGGTGAATCGGGAGTGTTAGTAGAGCTTTGAAACATTGACTCCTCTCTTTTAATTTAAATCAGAAAAGGTACAGGATTCCTGTGCAATTAATGAGCTCATCATTTCCAAGATTATAGTATCGAAGTTAAAGAAGAGAGATCCGCGCGGAAGGTCGATGCACGATTGAAGCTCAAAGTGCTGAACAAGTCGCTGACAGACTTCTTCGCGTTCTATTCATGACAAGGCAATTTAATCGCCTTCGTTGTTGGACAAAACAAGGCGCCGTTACAAAGTAATTAAAAGCAAATTACTCGTCGCGTACTGGCCCGTGAGCGAGGCGTAACGCGATTATTATTCGAGGGGCGTGCACGGGGCCAACACGTACCCGAAGCATTTCTCCATTTTATCAGACAGCGAAATAATAAGGACGACTAGGGCCGCAGTTATTCGGAAAGTACTGCCTTATAAATATCAATTATGTGTCACACGCGTGTCAACGCGCGGATATTTCGCTCCGCGATTCGAGAGATGAAAGCGGAAAGAGACCAAGTTTCTTTCCTCCCTTTGGCACGTGGATCGTGGACAGGGGTGGGACGAGAAGGAGGGAAACGTATCGAGAAAACGAGCCCCCTGAAAAGGTTCCTGAGATCCGACCAAGAAGATAAGGTGGGCTCCGTTGGGGCGCTTTGTGGTTTTTAACCATTCATTGCGACGATTGGAGCGCTCCCCACAAATCGAGGATCGTGCGGGGTCTATATTCGACGACACAAGAAAATGAGAATATTATTCGCAGGGCAATCGAGATCAAAGCACGGGAAATTATCATTTTTTAACGATCGTGTCGCCTCCTTAGTTTGCTACCCACTCCTTCGCGACGGGGAAGCCAGATGTAAGGGGTGTGTTGTTGCAAACTGTACAAGGCGGTCGGTTATTGGTGGTAGAAACAGGATGGAGGTGAGCCTGAGTTATTTTCAGTTCAGTTCTGGAAAATAGATGACCCCTACTCAGATTCTATTAAGTATTTTAGGACACTTGGTATAATTCGTAGATTCGTGCTTCTAGTTAAATTTCAAGGCAGTATCGATGTGCTTTGTATGGTTTAGAAAGTTTCATTCGTCGAGGTATAGACTGGTGAACTTGTACATGTATACATCTAGACAGTCCCGCGAGATAATTAATTCAATTAATTTGCTCGTAAATAGAAGAACAGGACAGAGGAGGCAAAGCTGGAAGATTTCAAATTGTTGGAAAGAAGATTATGTTTCGAGTATTATGACAGTAAATGGGGCTTGAAGGAGGTCTAGGTTTCTGGCAGTGAATATTAGAGACTAAAATTAAGAACTCACAGCTGAAGCCGCTCTAAAGAAGATCGAGAGATGGATGTGTCATCGATCTCACATTCTCCACAAAAGTGTTCCGTGAATGTAAAGTTGGGAAGCGTCTTTTGAAGCTTTCAGTACTGAAATGTCACGCCAACGATCCCTTTCAAGCACTTCTCGCGTGATCGATGACACTGTACAACATGAATGGCAGAGCTGTTATTCTGTAAGCTACTTATGATCGTTAACGACTCTTTCATTCGTCTTCAGAATAAAACTCCCTGTTTCTTCTCAATCAGCCATTGAAATGCTATTTTCACTAAACAATCGACAAAAAAGCAACAAAAAGTACTGTAAGTAACTCCGTGCAAAACACCCCACAATAATTCAAACAAAAATATGTGATTAAGGCTTAAATACACCCGGCTGCCCAATTACTCAAAAATGTATTTCTTTACTAACCATAAAAACAGCTCAACGAACAGAAGAAATTGTGAAGAAATTGTATAAATTATAATCTCACTAGACACTTGCTATTAACTCCCACTAATTTCCATACCTCGAGTGAACATTTAAATTTTAATTCTGACAAGACAATACTCTTCCACCATTTCCGTTGTCATTTCGCGGTACGATACACGCACACATCGCACCATTAGTCATTCAATCACAGCTTGTGACAATCGTAAAAGACTCTCCAAGCAACCGTGAACCCATATCAAACAAAGGGAACGCGACGTCGTTATTCTGATCCAGGCGTGGTCTGGGACACTGATATTGAGTCCTGAAATTCTTGTGACTTCGCCAACGTATGTGTCCACTGTCTACGGGGTTGCTCTTGCCACTTATCGCGTTCTATTTATCATCGCCAGCATATTTCAGCTAGACGCCCCCCCCTCAGGTAATATTTAGCAGGTACGGTACCGTACGCGGCCTATATTTGCGTTGCACTTGAGCAAAACCACGCTTCTGCTGGCATAATGACCACGTCGAATGGCCGCGGATGGATTTATGTCCAATTACTCCTTTCCTGTCCTTCCTCGAGACAGTTGGTCGCCGATGACAAGCAAAGTATCCCGTTTTCCGTCAGGAACACGGACGAGCAGTTTGCAGCGCGCTTTGAAGAACGTTTGTCACGGTTCGAGTGCAATGGACGCAGCCACGAATGAGTTTATCGAGTGCGGTGGTCGAAATAATGTGTAAAACCGATGTATTTGTGTGCGTGTATGAAGAAGTTTGACGGTGGAGTGTGATAAGGGTCGTGGTGTTATCGGTGGTTGTTTTTTTTTAGGAAGAAATCTCTTGTTGTTTGTGATATCATTTGTGATTGTGAAACTGCTGGTAAACCCTATTTTGGATTTTTCTTGGTTTACGGTGTTAATGGACATGATGAAATCTTAAGACAAAGAAACGTGCTCCGATTTATGAAATTTCCAGAAAGGGAATAGAAATTGTTTCCTGACTCGATTGTCAAGGATATTGCGGATATCGGTGTACAGAGAACTTAATAGGAAGTTTGCCGGACAATTGAATTAAATTCTGTTACATTCCTACGTGGCAAGTTCCGAGTGCTACAATTAGCTTGAACGACACGTGTGAGTAACTGCAGTCCCGATGACACACACCCTGTATGTGTTATTTCAACGAAGTAAGACTTCACTTCAATTTACCCCCCGATGATTCGGCGCGTCGCTCCTAGATATTAGCTCATCGAAACCCTTAAAATATACCGTTTCAAGCCCGCTGTGCGCACTGTCATTTATTTATATTGAAAGGGGCAATAACAAATTGCTCGCAAGTTACACAATGACCGAGAACGGACGACCCCCGAATTTCTAAATCCTATAAACTCTCGTCAACGTGTCGTTAATACTCATTTAGGAACCCTTTGGAAAGATCCCCCGCCTGTACAATTAAATTAATTGAATTCCATCCCGACAAACGTACACGTCTCATAAAAAGGGACGTATTTCTAAAGTGCTCGGATGACTCTTTGCGAATGCTAACGTTTATGCCTCTTTCCTTGGACTGTTTTATCACAAAGAGCGTTCAAGTAAATTCGATGTCGCGTGACACACGATCGGGCTTGAAATGATTAAACGCCGTCCCTATCGAATCACTGCACGATCAATTCGCTGTTTCAACTAGAGTGATTAAAAGCAACTGTACGCTACCATTGTAATATCGGTTGACAGAGATTATCGTCGAACAGCACGAAGTTGCCCTGCCATGGAACTGGCACGAGTCGAAAACTCGGGACCACCCTTGTGACTAAATAAAGTTCACGATCATTCGGTTATGTCAGATGATCGTCAGCGATCGTTAATAATATATTTAAACGATCCGGCGCTGATTTAACCGTTGAGACACACACAGGGACTATCGATGTACTATAGATATCGACCTATTTATCGGTAATCCGATTTGTGCCGTATAAAGACCAAAGCCGTTTGTTAGGGAGATCAAACTAATCGTTGGAATAGGGAGAAATCGGAACTAATGCCTGGCAAGTACGATAATGCACGTTGATGCGTTGTACCGCGATAATAATCGTTAAAACGGAAGCTGACGTTGCAGTAGCTGGAAGACAGCAACGTTATCTATTACTCAAACTCAAATCTCAACTATAATCGCCTACACTCATCTCTATTATAATCTGCACTTATCTCTCACCGGAGAGACACATAGTTCAACATTGATACCTGATATTAGAATAAGTCATGCGTGGTCTTATTTTCTGTATTAAAATTATGGATCAAGCGATGCCAATCTAAGCGTCAAGAAACAAAAGTAAGATAGTGACTTTCGTGAATAACTCTTCTTCTTAATTTACCTTAACAAACCTGCGAATCTCTGTAGAATCCTTGAAAGAGAAGTAAAGACAATTTCTGTCATTGCAATTCCAATATTCTATCACTCTGTGCATTATTATACATATGCAAAGAGAAGTGCCTAAAAATCATTGGCTACAGAATTTGCAATCCTGGTGTAAGGTATGATAATAGTCTAAAGACAGTAATTGTATCGATAAACCACAATGATCGAAGGGAATAGGGTTGTCTCTGGGAGATACATCACTAAGGAGGATGTTCAGACAGCCCATGTCGTCAGGATCGATCGCGAAACCGCGGGTGGTCAACTTATTGCTTCGTTGATGCGAATTCGCGAGATCAAGAGTGACGCAGGATCGACGGTGTCCTGCAGAGAAATTAGGAGCTGGTCGCTGTGTGCTAAGCGGAATTTATCGTTTCCGCGGGATCAACCGATTCCCTCCGAGCCCCCTGTCTAAAAAGATTCTTCAATTTATGCGAGGGGTGTCGCCTCAGGCTTCGGCGAGCAGCTGATGACTTCACGTTGGGCCCTTCTGATCGATAAATTTGTAATTCGAATGATGACCGTCGATTGATGCGGGAACAGAACATGGGAAAGGGTCAGAACTCCATTTCGAAAGCTTCTGATCGATCGTGTCGTGAAATTTACCGTGCATGGGGAACCATTCAAGGGGAAACAACGATCTAATGCTTGGTGTACTTTTTATTTGGATACAGAGAATTTAAATGATGTTTATTATTATTCACGAAAGTTGAAATTAAGTAATACCTTTCCCCATATTCTAGCTTTCCTTCGAACGATTCCTCGATTAATTGAAACACATTTCCCTGTAACAAATTCGTCGAATACGATGCCGAAATGGTCGTAACTTTTGGTGCTCGGCCCATGCATTAGGGACAAAGATTAATCCACAGGACATATGGTACCTTTCCATTCTTATCTACGGCCTGACGTAACTCAAACAAAGGCAGATGTTTGTCCGCAAATATGATATGAATCGATAGACGAAGGTGAAAACAGTCTTTCAGTTTCTTGTGCCGTAAGGAATACCTTTTTATACTCCACGAAGGACATACATGTACACTAACGATCTAATCAAATTAAATTTCATACACCTCGCAATTCAATGCCCTAATGGCAACTGGATAACAACATATTTTCCGAGAGAAGCAAATAATTATTTTACGTTACTTGGTCTTGATAAAATCGTTGAAATTAAGGGTGCAACGTCGATGATTCGCGAGTAACTAAAAAACGAATATATCACGCGATGAAAGACAATATACCAACGCGGTTGGACGTTATGAATGCGCCATGTATTACGAGAGAATATCACGAATGCTCACCCACCCTTGACAATTATTACCAAATCAGCCTGTCACTATCGTGGCCATGATCAACGAGATCTGATGAAATATAATGGATTTCAATAATTGTCCTCTAGTTTAACTATCTGAATGTGACTGTAAACGTGTTTGGTCAGGCGAGATCTCCGGACTTACGGATGGCTATTGCGAAAGGGCAGCTCTAATGATGTCGTATAATAATGCTGGCGTTATTAGCACCACATGGTGGGTGCAAATTTATCATGGAATTTAATAAATAAAATTCGTTTACGCGAGCTGTGCACCCGTACGTGGACGGCAGAATGAATTTTTCAATGCTTTGTCGTCCATTGTGCCCGTGCAAGCATGCTTCTTTTTTTAAATATGTCCAGAATAGGTTCGCGAACTTTCGCTTTTGCAGATTTTTAATGTGTTTTATGATAGACGAGATTCTTGATGAATAACAGATTTATTGATCGTTATTGACTGTCCCACATTATGTAAGGATCGAAGAATTAGTACCAAAAGGTGTTTTATCGCAAATATAGCGGGGATGAGGTTTCGCAATTTTTTAATGAAATACTATTTAATATTGAAACGATCACGTGCTGAGCCCTCGCGGGTGTATTAAATATTCGTGGGCTTCAATATTGAGGGGAATATGGAAATGCAATTTTATTTTGTCCTTCTAAATAACGATAAACTAGATTCCTACAAAAGAGGATGTATTTTGTAGAACATGCTACTCCATCTGTTCGAACGTAAAGGTATTCGGAGAGAGAGGAAGCAGAAAATCGATGCAGAGCACGCACGATATTTCGTTGGGAAGGTAAAGTTGGATAGAAGAAACATAAAAATCGTGAAGCTGAATTTAGTTATAATACTTTGAAATCGTCTCAAACATTAAGAAAAGATGAACACACTTTTACAACAATGGTCTTCTGTACTATTAATATATTGTTACTTTAAAAAAAAAAGTAAATAATGTAAAACAGCTCTATTTTGTTGCTTCCTTAGAGCTTAAAACGAATTAATAAGTTTGCCAAGATCGATTGCTGTGGTTATTTGATTACCCAACTGAAATATCGATGCAAATTATTCCTGAAGCAGTACGTTCTCTTTGTAGAACACAGATGTCTATTTTCATTCTATGATTGCTTTTGCGTTATCATGCACTGGTAAAGAACTAACACGAAAAGTTTCCTCCTACGAATCCGTTCTACTAATAATTTCATTCTCGCTAATTGTAATTGAATGACACAAAATTATTAGAGCATTCAATTCAAGGAAACTAAGATTAAATATTGTTTTAAATACAAGTTTCTGCTTGGCCTTGCAATATTACCATATTTTTCCAATATTACCAGGAATACATTTGTTAGATTTAATTTAATATTCTATATAGAGTATCTATATGATCAGAGGTACCAAATTATACATCACTCACCAATTGTCGAATTCAATGTATTGTCCCCGGTATATCCTCACAGTCACCTGTAAACAGACACATTACAGTTAATTTAAAAGAAAAACACAAAAATGAATTTAAAAAACTCTATGTACAATTCTACAAAAATAACAGTCTTTCTATTTAATAAAAACGCTATAAATTCTCTAGAGACTATACTCTATTACAATACAACTTTTATTAATTTTTTTTAAAATATAATCCTCGTTTATTTGCCACCCGTTACAATTAACATTTAACCAAATATTTGAACTTTAACTTACACTCTAGTAATTTATAGATATTTTGCCCATCGACTCTTCTGTAATTGAGAATCGTACACTAAAATTTCGCGGGCCGAGAAACAGAACGTCGCAACTCGAAATCAATCTTGTCAACACTGCCACGGTCACTGAACGAATGCTTCGTTTCGGCGAATGTTCCGCTACCCCCGAAATGGTTGGTTGACAGAAACCGAAA
This sequence comes from Andrena cerasifolii, assembly GCF_050908995.1. Classification (NCBI taxonomy): domain Eukaryota; kingdom Metazoa; phylum Arthropoda; class Insecta; order Hymenoptera; family Andrenidae; genus Andrena; species Andrena cerasifolii. Next base: position 11,192,372 of record NC_135129.1, read on the forward strand.
CTTCCTAAGTATTATTAAATCGAGGCTGAAGATTTCCGCGCTGTGTTTACATGCCTGGTTTCGCGGAGGTCAACGTACAATACACTTAGCAAATGGCTATTGCGTACTAAGGAGGCTTTTGTAAAGTGACGTGGAAGCTACGTACACAAGATAACCGAATGTGTGTGTGTGTGTGTGACTGATCGAGGTGATATGTTATCGGCCAGCGCCTGTTTTCGGATCTGACGATTTAGTTAATCATATTCCTCATTTGTTGAATTACTGTGCGTGTGCCATGATTTCTTGGAAATTATAACATATGAACAAAAATAGCAAGTAAATGTAATATAATCGTGGGCCCACGAATGCTTTATTTGAAAGTTGTAACGAAAATATAAAACTGGAGGAAAATGATACAGGTTGTGCTATTGATATGTTGCAAGGTAAGAAAATATTAATTAACGATAGGACCAATTGTGGATATAGATTATCGTATTATTGCTACTCGAAGAACCTTTGAAATCAAAACGTTTGAAGAGTTAGATTATTGTTTGTATTATGAATTTACTAGGTGCGTTAAAACAGGGTGTTAATTGAGGAAGAGAACAGAAGCACAGTTCAGTTTCCTATTTGTCACTATTAACGGAAGAACTCTGGATTAATTTCTCCAGTGTATATCTGTATCCCGAACCATTCTATACGAAATTGCACGTAGGAATGAAGAAATAGAAAAGGCATTGCACAGGCCAAGCAATCTAACGTGCAAACAGGTCAAGCATCCAGAAATAAATGTTTCAAATCAAATAAAGTACTTCATCTGAAGAATAAATGTTTATATCGGTCGAGAACCACATAGTTCCTTGTACTTTCTTACCGAGATTTTTACAATTAACGTCACTTATTATGCCCAGTTGATTGCACGGTAGAAACATGACACGTGGACGAGGCTCTGCCATTTGCTGATGACAGAGTTACTCGTTACAGGCAAGTAACAATTAAATTCCAATGAGTATTACTTCTTGAAGCCTTGATTTCAAACATGTATTCATTAAGACAGTCATAATTGCAAAGTGAAATGGCATAAATGCTCTGGAAATAAGATAAGAAAATCGTTTTGAGGACGCTAGACATTATTTCTGTACGAAGCTCTTAATAGACCAGCTGGCATTAAATAAATAACATTGCATTCCTGTGCAATCTCCAACGACCATTTTTCTCAATCGAGTAACAAGGCTATTCAACTTTTAACTTGATATATCTGAGTGTCTGATATGTCTTCATCTTGATACAGTTGAGTGTAGAAATGTCCATTTGATTCTTTACCCTTATTCTTAAATTTGATCTGGATTATTCTACCAAATTGATAAAGATCAAGATTCTACGGACAATGAATGCTTTGTATATTATTATTTATGTCCGCCTATCATCTTCATCTTGACTCCATTTTCAATGACACACTTCCAGCTTTGAATTTTAAACAACATCTATTCATGCTCCAATACTGCATTTACTCTCTCTCTAACATCCTCATAATATGATTATTGAATTTAAAATCGTAAACGAAAATGGAACATCTTAATCAGCAAATTGGGAATGTTTGTCGAAAAATAATGCAAATGTATCACAAGGGATCCCATTCTTATTAATGTCAGTGTATAATCTGAATCTAATAGTCATCTAATTAGATAGTTTAGTACAAAGTGCCTATCCCCGTTCATTCGTGTTTATTCAAACTTGCAACAGTTTCCAACAGTTTACATCGATCTCCTTAGTGGTATCTTCACTCCATCAAGTTTATGGTAGAACAAACAGTAAACGTTCCCTGCACGAGACTAATATACCAAGATTGTAATTATATCGGTAATAACGAAACCCTTGCATTAAAGTGATTAATATACCTAGACGAATTATCCTGAACGAGCATCTGCAATATAAAATAAAGCGAACGGGCTGGATCAAGTGATACGTACATCCGTAATCTTTTTGAGAAATTATATGAACGTAGACGCCGCTAGAGTGACGTAGTAAATAATTATCAATCATCGTTAAACTTTCACGTGTTCGAGCGTGTCAGTAAATCGAAGGAACCTTGTCCAGTTTATCGCTCCACGCATCCTCTATCACCTGCTTGTTATTTCGCGGTGACGAGGGAAAAAAATGGCAAACGAACGGCGAAATATCTGCGAAGAATCTGCTACGAATGGATGAAACGTTGTGCCAAAACTCATCGATGCATCAAGTCGTGAAACGAGTTACCCTGAAATTTTTCTGGAACCTACAAGTGCCACTTACTTCATGGAATCAGATATGGCATGAGCCGACATAACGTGCCATAGTCGGAGTCCAATAATTTGCGATCGTGTCCCACTCGATTCCACCGATAAATCATCGAGCTAGAAAGTTCAATCGCAAGTCGCAATGATAATAATTGAACGTTTGAAGGGACAAGTGTCCGGATGCAGTTGAATATAATATTTTCAGTGATGAATACAACGAACGTGTGATAAGGGTCGGTTATTTTGTTAAATTCAATGAAATTTCGCGCGGAACGTTATCGTCTCATTATCATCCGGCTTGTTTCACACGGAACGATGCAGCGAATGAGTACAGTTATGGAAAATGCGCGAAAGAAGTGGAGGAAAATGCAATGGCTGGAAAAGTAACGGTAGGCAGAACTGTGAAACCCGTAACTCATTCGTTACTCTAATTCGGAATTAATTATGCAAATTTAATCGCACCGATGAAATGTTGGAGAGAGAGGAGACGGTAGGGCACAGAAACTGTTGGCGACATTAATAAATGGGAACCACTTAAGCGTGCTTTGAAGAGAAAGAGTTTGAATATTTAAAGAAGCGACGTTCGGATAAACGTTTGGCTAAAATGGATCTACGTCATGCTAGCGAAATATTGTCAAACGGAAGGAGTAACGGGGTCGTCAAACAAATGGACACGATAAGATCCTTCAGAAAATAAAAGGAACGACTTTGAGGTTCTTTAAAAAGCGTTGACTTTTTAGGTGAATCTTCTGTCGACGCGATATTTTGATAAAATATTTTTATTCGCGCAATTTAGACGGTAAATAATTTTATACCCCCATTGGAATAATCCTTTTCATCCGCCCCCTTATCGCAGTATCATAATCATCATTAAGATTAATCGAATGTTCAACTCACGTACAGCGAGTCAGAAAATTCTTTGCCCAAACAGGAATTTGTAATAAAACCTTATCGAACAATAAAGCAGACGTTCTCCTATCAGATCAGAAATGGATAGGCATACCTTAAACGCGGGAACCGTTCAATTCTCGTTGCAGAAAGGAATCCACGAACTTCTAATAAAATATTCGATAGAAAAATTCTACGATACAATACATTCGCCCGCTTCTTAAATTGGCTTCGAATACATACCATTTTGAAATCGATCATGATATGTACATACATCTGAATCTCGAACGCTTATCTACAAATGCGAACGAAAGGAAATCAAGAGTTTAAGCCCCGAAAAATCACATCCAATACCAAGTCCCCCTCCTACGTTAGTACTTTTTTAAATCCTTGAAATTGCCGATATCAGTTCGATTAAACTTAAATATCGTATCAGTCTGGGGGGGGGGGGCGATTCGATAAGGCTGCGTACGTAAGCGGAAGGAGTAGGTAACGGAGCATCGTGAAGGCAAAGAGGAAAGGAAGAACGGTGGAGGGGGCTCCGATGCGGTTCCCCGTGTTCCATGAGCACCGAGCCTGAAGACAGAGCCGGCCACTCGCGTGCCCTGCTCTTTTCAGTCGCCGATCCTTTTTGTATAGTCTCGGGCTCGCACAGTACCGGTCAGACAGTCACGCAGACGCGAAGTGCCGGGGAACTTACTTCGCCGGGCTCCGAACCGATCGTTTTTCTGCAATCGACACGCGACTGGTTTCGAGTTCCACCGGCCTGACACCTCCAGGTCATGTTCACGTGAGTCTTCCTCCTCTTCTCCGGGAGCCCCAGGGAGCATCGTCTTTCTCCTAATTCATCTGCAGTCGATGGTCCCGGTAAGCAGCATGCTGAGAACGTGACGGTGTTACGCATATTCTGTATTAACATCACAGTGTATAGTGTTGTTTATTTCGTACTGTTCGTTAGTCTGATAAAATTGGAGCTTCAATGTGGCGTTTCGAAGCGGGAGGTTAATCGGAACTTTTTCTAGAAGTTTGATGAGTCAGTCTTGGTTGATAGTAGATAGTTGGAGGCTCTAGTATCTATTTAAATTATTCGAGCGTGTTTGGAAGGACTGTTCTCGATCTGCCTTGATTTGCACACTCGCAATGTCGCGTCCAATTACTGTATTATTGACCAGAAGGGATTCATGAGATGGAAATTCCGGAGTGACTCGGGCCGAATGGTAGATTGTGCATCGCTCCCCCATAAATAGTAACGGATATGTAAAAACAAACAATTGAGACGTTGGAGCAATTACCGCGATAGTCTTACGGCGTAGCGCACGTGATCTGTTTAAAGTAATGCCAGTTCTGTCATGGGTACATGGACACTACATACCTACCGATGCATTATGCACGAGCCTTGATCCGTCCTGCACTTTTCATGTTTGTATCTCAACCTGCCGCGTAACAATTAAGCCGTTCCGTGGCGCAACATTCAAAATAACTTTGAAGAACCTCGCCCTCTCGGCCCGGCCGTAACGGTCCCCGCTCCGAACGTCTTTTCGCTAATTTCTCCGCTAATTTAAATATTACGGCACAACGTTAGGTGTACAACAAAGCACTCTGCACGCTAAGCAACGCTTTAAATTCATTTGCGAACACGTCAATTAAACAGGAGGCGCGAACTGAAACGATTCAACGAGATCGCTCGCACCATGAAGCGTGAACGATGAAAATGTCTAGGAGCCATTATCGTATTAAGTGTTTGCTATCGACTTGAGAGATCTACGGGAGATCAAACTGTAACACAGTAGCATTCATCCAGACGATGAACTGTGCGCCGCAAAATCCTAAAGACGCAACTACAACATAAGAGGGTTTGCTGGTTTGGTTTCAAGATACATTCCACTTGTACGCAGTGGCCGCGCCTTGAAATTATATCTCTATTAACGAACCAGGGGTTTCAAACCATCACAGACTATTTCTCGCAGAAATTCAAACAACCATAACAGAGGATCACGCGTATGAGCTGCGTATCGCGTGGATGTTGGTCCCCACCTCTCGTAAACGCTTATCAGGAATTAAACAGTTGAGAATTATCAATGTACAACGACGATATCGCGTGTCTATCTACCAAAACAAAGCTCAAGTACGCTCACGTGCGATCGCGAAGGTGTGCACCTTGAACTCTCCCGTGGATGAAAGGTCAAGAACGAATTTCGCAGGCCACGCTCAAAAGAGATCGTCGCGATTCAGAGAAAGGTGGAAAGGCTCGGGCAACTTGCTATATAGGGTGCTCCCAATATCCACGTACACTGCAGAAATGGCAGTAACCAATGGAACGAGTTGTAAATCGACTGGCACGTTAATGGGGAGCTTGGTGAATCGCGAGAGAGTACCTTTTCAGGCACCACGCCCAGAAACGAAATTCGTTCGCTTCAAGAAGGTGTCTGGCGATCTCTGTCTACTGTCGTCGTTGACATGAACATTCTCTTTATGAGTTTCTGAAGGACAGCGAAGGAATTCGTAATTTTGATGAATGAAGAGAGATGACGTGTTAATGGGAGAATTTGCTGCGAGATTCAAATTGAAAATGCTCTTCTTTAAACGTCGAGGAGTTACAAAAATTCAATCCCGATGTGACAAGAATATACGATGAAAGCAAGGAAGGGAAATCGAGATTTCATAATTTCTTTATACCTCGGTAGACAAAAAATTGGAATTTAGTATTCCTCAGACCATTAATCGTGGCTCTAAGTGCAATTTACTCTCGTGGTGTGCGATTTCATTGCCCGGCATTGACTTTTCAAGATTAATAACGACACACAGGCGAGCGCGGAGAAACCGTTCAGCGCGTGGACACGAACGACCAACAGGGCTAGGCAAATGATCACCACGCATCAGTAATTTGATGGATATTTCAATTAGCTATGAAATATCGCAGTATGGTCTCGATTCTCGATGCAATATAAAATCATCTCCGTCAGATGCATCTTGCAGCTTTTGAAGGAACATTCAACTTTGCGGTGATTGAAAATTAGTACGAAATCGGGCAAGGTTTATAGTATCAGCAAATGTGTCATGTGTTCGAAATTAAGTCTGCATGACGCAAGCGATAACGTACGTAGAAACGAGTAGTCGTATTTAGTCGGTACGATGACCACTAAAATGTGGCTGTTGATCGGCGATTACGCGAAACTCGTCACGGGAAGGAAGCGCGCGAAACACGCGGCATTAGCTGCGAGGGAATAAATTGCATAAGAGAAAGCAAAGGAGCCGAGTGCCACTCGATCGTTTTATCGCGAGATTTCGACAGGTGTCGCCGACCATATGAAAACCGGTGCACACGACAGAACACGATTCCCCTTTCTTTCCCGGCCGACTTTACTTTCCCTCGAGACAACTCAAATGTACCTTTAAGAGAAACTTTTATCGCGTTCGTTGCATAAGGGATACTTTAAAATGTATTTTACACGCACGACCACTTGTTGATTACTCGTTTCATTGTCATCTAGAAGTGGAAAGCCGTGTTGCCAATGAAATCCGTACTTTTGAACTTTCAACCGAAATTTGGTCGCACGGGGTGGTTTCGTAACTTCAGAAAGATGACGGATCCCGCGGAATGTCGCGCAAACGTTACATCCTATTACGTTGAGTTTTTTTTTTTCCACGCGCTCCGTTGCATTCAGGAAACGCATTTCCACTTCCTCCACGATTGATACCGGCATCTAAATTGAATAGATTTTCGCGTGATTCGCGAAACGTGATCTCACAATGCGATAACGAATTGCGCGGACAATGGACACGCACCAAGACACAGAGATGGGAAACAGGAGCACGGATTAATTAAGTTACGCGTAGACGAATTGATTTTTATAGGATCATTGAATTGTAATGTAAGATGGGATCGTTCGGGTTACATGACTGATATCATTGTACGGTTGGACAGATTAATTAAGGTTACGGACTGTTCCCGGCTCCGTTTTTCAACCGTTATTGCGGGCTTTGTTAAAAGAAACGAACGAAAATGCATTAAGGCTGAATCTTTAAATTGTTTCGTAACAGAAAAGTCACTTTCGCAGCGGAGCTTCTTTCAGAGAGATTTCTTTTCTCTAATTGTCACTAATTACAGTCTCATTTGAGGAATCAACCGACAAGGAAGAAAGTACGTTTCCTTGGAATTCAGCTGAATTTTTCTTATTTTGTAAGGCGAAGGGAAGACTTCAAGTCCAGCAGAGATAAATTTAAGCGCGGAATTAACGTAGATATACATCTTTCGCGGGAAGTAATCGCGATTTTCACGGCGGAAAGATTTAAAGCTGTATCATAGGCGAGAGGGGAAATAGAGAAATAATTTCGACACGATCGTTTCAACGGGTCGTGTAACTTAAACTCTTAAAACTAATAACTTCTTGTATTTAGCTCGCGGAAAATATCACTCGAGATCGTTTCTTCGAATAGTTTAGCTTTCACGAGGTAGCATTCTTATAATGTCCGTTATGTTCGCCATAGTTTCTACTTGTACCGAGACAATCGAACCAATTAAATAGAAGAAAGCGAGCAATTCCGCGGTTCGATTTGCTTGCCGGTCGGTTCACACGATCGTGACGAATGTTCGAACGGCGATACTTTCACCAATTCTGGTTATCGATCCCTTTTTTTTTTCTTTTGCACCGACCGGTACGTAGGATTACAGGACTTCCGTTCTTCGAGAATTTTATCGGCTCCGACGACAATAATTCTTTAGCATATCCAAAAGCACACATTGCGCAACGACGCGTGTGATAAAAACGTGAATCAACATCGAAAGCATCGGCATGGTTTTTATATCCGTGTACAGACATTTGTAGGATGATTCCTACAAGATTATGAGCCGTATCGGATACAGATAAAAGTGTATTTTACGTGTACTTGAGAAGGAAAATCTAAAGGTAGACGAAATTAAAGATAACATGGAATCGTTATGTAGTTACACAGAAAATACTGGCACATATTCCTGTTTTGTATCTTAGATGGTAGGTACAATGTGGAACGTTGTTTAATTAAACGATGAGCAACGAAGTTTAAGTAAAATTTCTTGGGGCGATCCGCGATAAACCTGATTTCATAAAGTAAAAGCACGTGACTTTTACTCGTGGGGCGTACTGAAGTGTAAAACTTTAGCCAAGAAGCTGGTAGGTCTTTCACAGTCGGCTAACAATCACGTGAACTACTCTTACAGCAGCATACGGTGTTTTGCAAAGTTTAAAATAATTTTTATTGGTGATCAGAAAACGATAGTATATTTCATTGTGCAGAAAATGAATTGCAAACCTAACATGCATCATTTTCTTCGTTATTGGTTCTGTAGGGACGATTTTAAACTGTAAAATGCTGAAATATTATTATGAAAAAATTGCGTAATGAAATATAGAAATAGATGATCACCCGAGTAAATATGTTAATTCGTTACTCCCCACGGTTAAGGCGATAATTTAATAGCGATCAATAATTTCGTATTGCTTGGCGAGGAAGGTAGAAATAGACAATGAGTAGACAGTGGCCAGTGGACAAAGTCAGACAAAAAGTACCGAAAGCAAAATTTGCAAATCGACCGTTCAGCTCTGAATCCCCTCGACAACCATCGCTTCCTCAAACATGGTTTGACTTTTTTTCTCTGTGGTTAATTATATCTCTCACACTCACTACTCTTGACTCCTGGTGCATTGTTGTCCACCAGATAATTACATTTCGCGGCGTGAGCGACTGTCTCGCGTCCCATGCTCTCCAGAAGGCGAAAGACTGCAGAAATTGCAACCGCTGCATTTCGTGTCCCAACTTAACGATCGAGTTTAATTAGTACCTAAATACTGTTCACTTTCGTTTCGTGCTAAAGTGAAGTGGAAATCTTCCACCGGCTACAAATTGTGCTTAATGACCGCGCGCGCGTGTGTACGCCAGATTTCATTCATTTGTGTAGGAGTTTTCCACCTGAAGTCATGGTAGATTCTTAGAAATACTGAAACAACACGCTCGATACGAGTTGCGGCTGAAAGAAGGCAATGTTCACCTTTGTTCGTCGTGGAAAAGCACGCTGACTGTTCAAAGTTTTATCAGCTGTAATTAACGTTTCTACAACAGCGTATCTGCTTACGTGACATTCGATTCAGAAGTACCTACTAGCAACACGCGAGTGGATCTTTAGCTATTTAATTGTTCCTCCTCGCGAGTTCGTTGCTGGAGATCTAATCGAAATAGTGAAATAGTTCAAACCGGATAATTATGACTATTTCACACGTTGATGAATTTTGAAGAAGAACCTAGGCATTCATACATTTTAAACCTTCATTTAAACAAATCTTTGCTTCCCATTTCAAACGACAAGGCGTCCTCGCGAAGATCTCTAAAAAACTGAAATTGGTAACAAAGTACATATATTATAACTCCTGAAGAAAACGATCAGAATAATTGAAATACCCATCTCTCTAAACCTGTCCTCGCTCATTTCCCATTTGCTATGTTCCATCGGCAACAGGACACTGCTTCCAGCTCCACACATTTCTTCATTCACACCGTTCATTCAGCTCCATTTATGTAGAAGCCATCCCACATTACACGAGAATCGAGTGAAACCCAATTAGATGCTCGTCACGCACGATAATGAATTAAATGATCAGCAGAAGAAGGCTGAGCGGCAGAAACAGATCAGATGAGGAAGCAGAAGAAGAGTTCCTCGATCTATTGTCCCATGGATCCGTGAGTACTCCCTGACATTGTTCGGCCTACGCTCTTTGGACGAGCGTGGGCGTTTGATTTCCATACAAAGCGTGGCGATTGCATTTGTCGGCTTTTCAGTTATTAAAAAAGCAGCAATTATCCGCGTGGCTCGTCACGTAGGATGCTTGTTGCGCAATACAGTCGACGTTGGACTGACCAATGCCGCGAAACAGGACCATGCTCGATACCTCTAGCATTGCATAGACTCGAAATTCCCAGGCGCGCGTGTAATAGAGCGGTTCTTCGTGGTTCGTTTGGAAGTTTCGATCGTTAAAAGAAACTGTCTACCTGGCGTTCAGCCTCTCTTCGAGAGCAATGGCTCGTTGAGTCATTATGCTAGGCGGTCTAATTATCGCCGCGGCAGAAAACAGACGAAAATGGCGTAGACGGTCTTCTCAAATTCGGAAAGCTTTTGTGAAGGGCTGCGAACCTTTTCTAACAATTTCAGACAATTCTGGACTGTGAAATGTGTTCGGGGAAATACATTCTAAAAGATGAAGATCATCAAGTATTGCGGCACTGGAAGATTTGTGTTTTTTTATTTATGCGAAAAGATAATGTTAAAGAATTCATATAGGAGGAGGTTTAATGTATGATTTAGTTTCTAGATGGGATAAAGGACGATGATATTAGAAGGTGGTGTATAAAGATCCATTCTAAAATTTCGAAAGACAATTTATCGCATCATTCTCTTCGGCTTATTAATCAATCAGGTCCCCGCGACAGGTGAAAATCTCGACAGTGGAAGCTCGTTTATCTGGTCAGAAATGCAGGCTTGTTCCACGCTACTTGCCAGAACCTAACAAAATTAGAACGTGCAATCCGAAGAACGTAATTCGATGAAGTGTATCGTGTATCGATGTCGTATTTCATCTCTTGTAACACTCGAAAACTGGTGTACCGTGAGTCGCGGATCTGATAACATCGGCAGATCGATTATCATCGCTACATGGCTCCTATGATGTTAACATTCAGGTGTGTTCATTTTTTAGATATCACTGGAGAAAGTAGCAGAAACTTTATAGTATCAGAATTTTAACAATTTCCCTTCGTTTCCCACAAGTTAATGTTATGAAGCAACATTACCCACAATATTTAAGTAATCCGAACGAATAAAGAATTTTCTCTACGTAACACGAAAATCAGTTACAATATTATTCGTGTTTACAAAATTTACAAATTCCCTGAGAAATCTCTGCATAAACGATAGACGTATAGAATCCAGCAAGACTCCATTGCTTCTCGCATCAGAGTTCTCGCGTCTTGCATCACAGGTGGACAACTCATAGGTGCAAACGGAAACACGTTATGCAGATTCGTCAAGCACGATTTCCGACCGGAAGATTAGCGCGAGAAGAAAAGTTGCTAGCTTCCTGAAAGGAAGGATGTTAAACATTAACCGTAATAACTAACAATTCCCTCGCTTTCGACGATATTAATTATGCCAAAGTAGGTTCCTTATTAAATAAATTTCCTCCATGGAAGGTGTGTTTACGTTAAATAGATTATTCCCCGCAGCGAGATTTCGCTGAAACAAGAATATTTTGCACAGGTAATGCGAGGGAAAGTTGAATTTGGAAAATGTAGGGTAGGTGGGATTAAATAGTGATCGATTTCGATATGATTGTTTATGAATTGAAGTGACTTTTTCGTGGATTCACGGTCCCTTACGGATGATTAAAAAAGAATACAATGGCTACGTCGGAGCGTGACGAGTATGAAAGCAAACAGTGGTCAAAGGTTGGAAAGTAGGGCTTCGCATTATCGTGGAATTAGCACACTTTTACGGAGTCACAGGTGGCAACGGCATCACCAGCGAATTTTACGCATCCTCCGAAACGTTCCATGTATTCCTTCATCGACATTCACCTGATTTTATCTCGAGCGAAAAGATCTTTCTGCTGTATAACATTACACAATTCTTCATAATTTCATATCTATACCCAGCAATTATTCTCGTGTATGGAATTGAAATATCCGGCTCGAAGATTGCTAAAATTTGGGATCTTTCATATTTCACTAAATATCTGGATGAAATTCATAGCAGTAGGTATACATACATCTGCACTTAGCAGTTTGCAAAAATTTACCCCAAATTGTTCGCAGTGCGAAAATGATAGAAAATCAAGAAACGCGATAGAAATTCGAAGTTACACAGAACTGCTGAGAACAGTTCGATTTACAGTTCGACAGACTCTAAAAAATACCCAAGCAAATTCGCTACCGCGTGTTCCTGGCGTAACACGCGTGACTCAAGAGACAAATTGCTGAACGATGAACAGCAAAACGCGAGGAATTATTGCTGCCAGTGTTACGACAATTCGCATTAGTGTAATTTTTTATCCCCGGCAGACTCTTGCCTTGACACGGTCACCGTGATTTGCCACGGTCACCGTGATTTACTGCAGGCGTACCAAAAACAACGACGAAAAAAGAACCGCGGATAGAAGCTCGTTTCGATGACGATTGTCATGGTACAGGCTGGACACGGTGACCCCGCGAATCAGACCGATGATTTCAATAGTCACCGTTGAAATATGTGTCTCTCGCCTCGTGGAATTAATATCGCAGCCTCGTTCCGCGCCAGCAAACACGCGGTATCGATTTCGAGGAAGCACGATCCGATTTTACGTCGCGATGAACGGCGGCGGTGAAAAATAAAGCCGCATAAAAAAGGGGAATCGAAGTCGGTCACCGATCGGTCTGCGGGATCGATCGCGGAACCGCTCGCGAAGAAATTTCGCAATTGCCTGGAGGCGCTGCGCGGAACAACGATAGGTAGAAATAATACATAGTTGTTTACGTACGTTCGTAGAACACGCAGATAACAATTAAAAAGTGGGAGCAGAAATTCATTTGCTTTTTCAAGGACTTCAAAAGCACACAATATTCTAAAATAGGAATTTTTCAGGCAGCAATTTCATTTGAATTTTCGGGATGTAGTTTATGTAATAACATTATTATATTCATCAGAGATTAGTTGATTATATTACACCAGTGATGTACCCAGAGGGGGAGAGCCCCGATGAGACCCGGACAACCCCCAAAGAAGAGGCTTTGTAAAAGGAAAAGAAAACTGGAGCTGATTCTTTAAATAAATTTTTATAATCACCAAATGAATTTTATTAAATTTGCATTGAAAATATTTGCGTCCCTTCAACTTGGCTCCCCCCAAAATTAAATCCCGAGTGCGCCACTGTATTACACTTTGGAAATAAAGCGTGTGTGCTTTGAGTATCGCGTCTACTTACGAGGTAAATGGTTCGTGAGATATATGAGTGTCCGATGACTTCTCTAATCGCTACATTAGTTTATTACGTCGACTTCGGCGAGTGTGATGCTTGGCATTATCGATGGCACCACGGTACGCCGTTACACCGTCATGGTGCTCGGATCAAGCAAGAAGAACGGTGCTACTGGGAAGGTTTTACATTTTAATAAATCAATGACAAGCACGTGGTAAGAGTCACTCAGGGATACCTCTTTGGACGCTCGGCTCCATGTTTATTAGATTAATAGCGACGTTAACGGGAAGATGTATTGAAAGCTACTTTCTTCGAACATTTAAGCGGCATGGGAAACTTTGGTAGTAGTTTCATATTTCGAGAAACAATTAATAATCCATGGATGAAATTTATTCAAATCGCGTCACATTACTGCAAAGTGACTGGAGGTATCTACTTTTCTCAGAGGTCAGAAATCAATAAACTTCGCCGGTGTGGTGTGCAGAAAATAGACTCAGCTGACCAAAGAATTCATTGATGCGCGAGTGAAATTTTCTTGTCTCCCTGGGCACTTTCCATACAAGCATAGCACAGTTTTGGATAATGGTATGCACTAGCAAATGCCAGCGCGATCCAGGAGTCGTCAACTTTCCTGGAAAAGAGATTGCGCCGGGCCCAATTAGCATAGAGATCCAGTTTACAGGGCATTGTTCACCACACTGCATGGTTTAAACATTACGCTGAAGTGCTATGGCCATTGATGGCACGCACTATACCGTTAAACCGTCACGCTGAAAGGATTAAAACAGCAGGATCTCGTATACGTGCGATTGGAAAAGCCTCTGACCCTTTCACTCCATCCGCTGTCATCTGACTGACACAAAAACCGTGACACGTGGACGACAGCTGCCACCGAAATAGCAGTGGAAAGAATTTCTCTGCCAATCGTTGATTAATTTTTGTAACCACTATTTTAGGCTTTCAGAGTGAAACTTTTGAAAACGTGAACATCCAACGTGCAGCAAAAAAGCAGATACATGGATACTGTACGTGATCACTGTTTACAATTGAAATTGAGTGATCCAAGTAACCCCGCGATTATTCCGTAATCACGGTTTCGTTTATTCAAATAAGGCAAGTAATGGAACCGTGTGTTATCAATGTACTGTGTTAATATTCATATTTAATTATATTAACGCCGTGCTGCGTGTTGCGTGGAAAATAGAATTCGGTAAACATGGCGCGCAAAATTGGAAAAGTGAATGTCCAACTCTGCGAAGCAGCTCTGTGAAGTGGCAACAGAAGGTAAACGAGCATGCGTAATTTATATGATAATCTCACGAGCACCTACGAGGATTTAAGCGGCTCGTCATTTTATGCTAAGCTACGCGTCGCTTCCCAATCTGCTTCGATACCTCATTCTACGCACTAAATAGTAGAAAAATGTATTAAGAGTGTTGAATTCGCCATGCCTTGTTTCCCACCAGGGAAAACTACCTTACCCCGAGCATGTGCCTCGAAAAATGTCAGGACTTAATACAATCTAACCTGGCCATTTACGTAAAAAGCGATTTCTAAAGGAATCATGCTTCGTTTAACAAACTTGGCGCTGAATATGCAAACAGAAGTGACTTCATTGAAGTTTTTTCTCCCTTCGAACTTGCGCTAGAAAATGCGATGCATATCAGAGTTATTTCGTTTTCCAATGCGTCCACAAGGAGAAACCAGCCAGGAATATCATTAAAATGTTGTAACTCTTTCCAACAAATATCGCTGCGTCCAGTCAAGTGACTGACTCCGCGATTTAACAGTACCTTGTTAAAACTGGAGCCTGTACTTTCCAGGAACGGAATGCGACTTAAACACGAACGTTCCAATCATTGATTTAGAATCCAGGAATAATGCCTCGGTAACGAACATTGATCGACTGATCACTTCGTTACTTAATTACCTTCCACATAAAATTACGTAGGAAATAGAATAATTTTAAAACGAAGTTATTTTCGAAGCCTCCTAGAGTGCGCCGACGAAGAAACACTTGGACACTCTGGAAGAGAGGCAATTGTAATCGATAATCGTTAATAACGAAACTCTCGTAGCCAATGACACCGTTGTAACCGAGAAGCCACGATGTTCGTGACTTCGCCGGCTTATGCACCGCCTAATGTGGTTCAGTCAAGTATTGTCCAAGGTAGCCGGACACCCTGACGCAGCTACGACAGACATTATTTTACAGTCGGGGGCCTTTAAGCCAATTTCACGTCGGGTTTCCTCGCTCTAATACCCATCTCGACACGTGACTGGCTCGCGCCGCGATTGGTTATTGTTTACGATTGGCGAGTTCGAAGGTATCGAACCGCGAAATCCAGCGACCAGCCGATCGTTCTCTTTATCAGTGAAACGGGATCATAATCCACTGGGGGAGGGCAGCGGCTGTGATTCACCACGAAATCGGCGATACTTTCGAAACGGTCCGGAGGAAGGTATTCATAGAAGAAGGCATCGATCTGTGAAATTGACAGGATTCTCGTGTTCTAGGTCGAAGACACTAATTGGTCGTTGTTGCCAGGGAATAACTGTTCTAAAGGGAAGAGTTTCATCGAGGAGGTCATGCTCGGGCTTGAATAAAAGAATATATTACGAACTTCATTGTTCCGGGAAATTGTAGCGTTTTAAAGGCTGAACGGTGGTTTCTGTTGTATTTTATGGTAGGCGAGGTTTCCATGAGATAGTCACCGTATTTAGACGATTTTCTCTGGGACTGAGCTACCTTGTCGTGGAAAATGAAGGCGATGGAGAATAGAGAGCTGCGGTGGTGGATGGAGTTTAGTAGGAAACTTATTACAGCTTCGTAAAAATGGGAGAACATGGTTTGTAAGAGGTTCTATTGTTCTGTAAAGTCAGTAGGTGCTTGGTGGGTCTTAGAAGGGTTTGAAAGTTGGTTTTTGTGGAGAAATAAAAAGTGTAGGTTGGCAAGTTTGCAAACACATCTGAATGGTATGATATGAAAAGAGAAATAAAGAAATTTCAGTTATAAAGAAGGGGATGGTTAGATGACCCTATCAAGTATAATGCTAAAGAATTTCTATAATTTTTTATAAATGTAATTCGCAAAAGGACCCTCGCGGTTCGACGTGCAATCAACGTTTAATCTATGGACACTTAAAGCGAGGGAATTAGAATTTGGCGCGCAAATTGTTTGACAAACGCGTAACGCAAACAGACAGCCGTGCATTTGACACACTTCGCGCCGTTAAAACGTGACTCGATGACCGTGTACAATAATTAACACCTGCGCGAGCTCACTTTACAAGATTATGAAATTATCTGTGTACTTTAGCGTGACCTTGTATTTACATTTCAAAGCAATATGGAAATTTTAATTGCCCCTCGGTTCCTGTGGAAAATAAAATAAGCGAACGTGCTACCTATCACGAAACCTTGCAATTACTGTATTCCTTTTTTATCATTATGCTCTTATCTGCTTATGTCTACGAATATTATTGTTTCTCCTCTCTTTCAGAGAAGAATTCCCTATCTGATTCAGTGTAATTACTGCCTCGGGATATGCTTATATTGAATATTGATAAGAAATTGGCGGTTGATGATTGTAGAATTATCAGACTGTGATAACGAAAAGATATTCAAAATAATACTTTGCGATAATGAAGACGATAACGACTGTTATTACTAAAATCTGGAATGAGTCATGATTGAGTCGAATTCATTAATATCAAGAGACTCAAATTTTTCTTCTATTCAGAGGCTACATATCATAAACTACAGCTGTCTCTCGTGATCCATAAATGTCCCGTTTAATTTAGTATTACAAAATGTCATGCGAAACCACGAGTGGCTTCGATCCTTAGGCGGCTTCATCCAGTGGCGTAGACCACCCATTATCACATCTTGAATATCCCTTATTTGGCTTAAAGAAAAAGGAGTATACATGTACTTGTGCCATTATTAACTCAAATGCTCCTTTGTTTTCGTTCTTACCACATAAAATGAACATCCTTACGATCTGAGAAGTTGGCTCAGATTTGATTATCCATGGAGGAAAAAAGCTTCAATTTACTCCAAGTATATCAATTACAAAGGAAAACAGAGTACCTATATCTACTAAAAAATGGCAATTACTTTCTATCCTCGACGATAGAATACTATTTAATAATGTCAAAGTCCATTCTCCCTAAATACTCCTGCTTAAACACCTGACAATAAAACTAGATAAGAAAATGTAGCCACCAGAATGCACTGCATCTTTTCTTACCTCCACACACCTAAAGGAAGCTGCATAGAAAGATATAATCTCAGTAATAACTCTCCGTGAGTCCATTCTAATTTTACAAATAACACTCCTTACGTGCACGAATCCATAATTCGTATGCAACCATCAAACGAATCGGTTAAACGCGAGACGAATCAGCCCCACGTGGGAGTCGTTTATCGTGACGGAGATACATCGGATTCACGGTGCACGCGGACGTAAGTGTATTTGTGTTATTATGGAATTAATATCAAGACCGCGAATTAATATGACAGAAGTACCACGTGGCGTGGTCTTCTTACGAGACCTATTTCTGAGGACAGAGCAGAAGTGCGCCGGTCTTTGCCGAGCCCCAATCCTATTAAGGGGTTAACAGGTATCCGGTTAGAAGAGACGAACGACCCAGTCGTATCTCGTGCCTGGCCAGGTGAACAGTGTTCATTAACTATCATCAGCGCTTAAATGAGGGATCGAGATCTTTAAGACACGGAGCGCGAGCCACTGTTACCGAAATGGGTGATATAATCGGTTAGTAAAGGATCCATTCAGCCGAGAGGAATTCCATCGGTCGATTTATTTTTCAAAGTGTAGTGTAACGAACGAATAATTATCAGTAATAAAATACTCGCGAGAAACAGGTCTCTAATTTTCATTCGATCCCGGCGAGAAAGTGTCTCGCGATTAGCAATGAATTTGTATAAATTCTGTTCGATTTGTTATCGCACGATTAATCGCGAAGATAGCACTGTTAACGTGGAAAATATTGAATCTTACGTTAATCTAATATTTATCTTGTTTTCATGCTGTGTTCTGAAGAGAAGCGAACGATTTCTGTACATGTTCGGTCTACTGAAAGGGCTTGTAATATGTAAATTTGATTATTATAAGAGGGTGTAGTATTATGTTACGCAATCGACCTTGCTAGTTGATGCCTGTATTAATTGAATTATAAACTTGCCCTGAAACTCCATGTTTCCCGCCAAAATCGATTCTCTCTTTAATTACAATAATTCATAATTTATTATGAAACTACGTACTTGACGATTCATTCTTCCCTTAGCCATGTATAATGATTTTCCAGGTGGAGAATGAAATTTATTTGAAACTGTAAACACGCCTCGATCTTTTTCTGCGTGTCTTTTTTTTTCAATGAAAAGTTGCCGATGCACACTAGAGCAGCGACAACTTTTCTTCTCGCGGTTCACCGCAACTTTCTATGCGACTTGGTCCTAGGAATTGCTTCGATGCAATAGCTTCCGCTCGTCTACTGTAAATTCACCAATAAATGCAACGTACCAAACACTGCCAACACAATTTTCTACTTCACTGTCTACAACTCTACCCATTACGTATAAAGAAACGCATTATAGTTTCTCTTTTCTAATAAAGGTGCATAAAAACTGTTACCGATCGTACTCTAAATCATACCCTACTAATAATACTGCAAAATATCTGCGTACATATTACTCTTTTAATAAATTCCCCCCTTTTGCGCGAAGGAGACAAGGAGCATAATCTATCAAATACACTTGGAACTTTTAAAACGGGAGATTTGAAACTTCGTTGCAGAAATGACCGGTGGCGGGACCTGCATGGCGTACCATGGTCTCAGTCAGCACGTGAACTTCGACGTGATACCAGATCCTGAGGACCGTTTCGTCCTGGAGGAGCTAATCGGCGAAGGGACATACGGGGAGGTTTATTCCGCGCACTGCAATGAGAGCGGCGATAAGGTCGCCATTAAGATACTGGAGAATGTCGCGGACAACATCGAAGAAATCGAGGAGGAGTATCTTGTCCTAAGGGATCTGAGCCTTCACTCGAATATCCCCCTGTTTCATGGCTTGTTCCTGAAGCGAGCGAAGCCCTCCGAGGAAGAGGATCAATTATGGTTCGTCATGGAGGTATCGTCGCGCTAATTCTCGTCTCGTAACACAGGCCTCTGATGGGAAAGCGTAACGACTGTACAATTGGGAGACACTCTTCGTATCTCTTTGTATCTTAAGCGTCGACCACGTTCCCGTGGCTATTCATTAACTCGTAATTAACTGATTCCTAGTTCCCGTGGACACTGAGACTGTAATATGACAGACAACCGTTCTTTTGCTCTAGCTCTGTACCGGAGGGTCGGTGACCGATCTGGTCCAAGGTTTGAAGAAGAAAGGGAAACGCCTAACGGACAATCAAATCGCTTACATCATCAAAGAAACGGTGGAAGCTTTGATCTATTTGCACAGCAATCACTGCATGCACCGTGACGTTAAGGGACACAATATACTGCTAACCGAGGAAGCACACGTGAAACTGGTAGACTTTGGTGTGTCCTCTCATCTTGCTGCAACACTAGCGAGGAAGAACACCTCTGTTGGAACGCCGTACTGGATGGCGCCCGAGGTATAGCAACGTTCGTTAGAGATTTCTTAATCCAATTAATTCACCTCATAAGTCACTGATATGAAACAGGTGATAGCATGCGAGCAACAGCTGGATTCCTCTTACGATTCACGCTGCGACGTATGGTCGGTTGGAATCACGGCCATCGAGTTATCAGAGGGCGATCCACCTCTCTCTGAACTACATCCTATGCGGGCACTGTTTCAAATCCCCAGAAACCCACCCCCGGCTCTGAAGAATCCAGATAGCCACACCCCGGAATTAGTGGACTTCATTTCGGAGTGTTTGGTGAAGGATCTCGAGCACCGACCGTTCGCCAGCGAATTGAAGGAGCATCCATTGCTGGTAAACATCGAGGAGAACTTGGAGAATGTTAGAGAGGAGCTGAAGGAGGAGATTCGTCGGCAGAGGGCGGAGGGAAGAGTTCACAGGCAACCAGAAGTGACGACCAAGCATGGGAAATTGAAGACTGATCGGAAAACTAGGCCGGAGAAGATGTACATGGACGATCTGGCTGCTTTGGATATGCTGTCCGAAGACGGGATCGTTGAGCAACTGCAGCACAGATACGAGCAGGGTCAAATATACACTTACATCGGGGATATACTGGTCGCTGTTAACCCATTCACAAATCTGGGACTCTACACGGGGATTGTAAGTATCATTTTACGCGCCCACTGCCACCGTGCATTTGAGAACCTAGCATAAAGCTACACTCTCAGTTGTCCTAGTCCATGCAGGGTACATTTGTAACACGCTCAGTGGCACGGTGGAGAAATTGTTGCTGAGAATAAAAAGAACGATGAGAAAAGTAAAAGAGTCACTTGTTTCATCGACGTAAAATGCAAATTGTCAATTTCGTGAGAACTTGCGCGTGGTAGATGGCGTGTTAAATTTGTAGCGATATTTCTAGAGTAATGTGGAAATGCGCATCATTTCCGTAGGAGCAAAAGAGGTACAAGGGTCAGGCGAGATCAGACAATCCTCCCCACATCTTCGCCGTCGCTGATGCAGCGTACCAGGCGCTGCTGCATCAGCGACAAAATCAAGCGATCGTCATTAGCGGGGAGTCTGGTGCAGGGAAAACCGAAAGCGCGAATCTGCTGTTGAAGCAGTTGGTTTACCTGAGCAAAGCCCCCAACCGCAACTTAGAGGAAAGGATTCTTCAGATCAATCCGATAATGGAGGCTTTCGGCAACGCGACTACTGGGATCAATGCAAACTCGTCGAGATTTGGGAAGTACTTGGACCTGACGATGACCAAAGGTGGCAAAGTCACTGGCGCCAGGATATCTGTTTATCTGCTGGAGCAGTCTCGAGTAGTAGCTCAAGCTGAGTGAGTATTCTTCTACCTAGTATTCTACGAAAGCAACACGAACCGCGAGTAACAGAGTCTTCCATGAAAACTGTTTCAGGGGCGAACGTAACTTCCACATATTCTACTACATGTACGATGGCCTAGAGGCGGACAATCGTCTGACGGAGTTCTACCTAGATGGGAACCTGCGGAAGCATCATCGATACCTAACGGATCACAGCCAGACATCCCAGACCTACATCGACAAATTCCAACAGCTGAAGACTGGCTTCAAATTGCTTGGATTCCAGGACAGCGAAGTGGACACTGTCTACCGTACCTTGGCTGCTGTGCTTCACCTTGGTGACATCGAATTCGGCGAGGTCGCGAGCGAGGACAACACTGATAACAAAAGCACAGTAATCGATACGACGCCTTTGAATAGAGGTACTCACTCGCTTCTAAGTTTCTGCAACTTCGATTGCACTTTCGTGGATAACTCTTTATGGATCTTGAAATATATGTTTCAGTTTCGCAGCTGCTAGGTGTGGAAGAGAACGATCTTCTGGATGCATTGACATCGAACTCGGTTATGACCAGGGGCGAAACAATCACGCGAAACAATACAGTGGCAGAGGCCTGTGCAGCGAGAGACGCGATGGCCAAAGGGCTGTACGGTCGATTGTTCGACTGGATGGTCAATCAGATCAACTGTTTGCTGTGCTTCAACCGTTCCCCGAACTACGAGCCGCTGGCCATCGGCCTCCTCGACATATTCGGCTTCGAGAACTTTCCCAGGAACTCGTTCGAGCAACTCTGCATTAACATCGCCAACGAGCAGATACAGTATTACTTCAATCAGCATATATTCACCTGGGAGCAGCAGGAGTACATGGCAGAGGGAATACCAGTGGACTTGGTCGAGTTCTCGGACAACAGGCCAGTTTTGGACATGCTACTGAGCAAGCCTATGGGACTCTTAGCTCTTTTGGACGAAGAGAGTCGATTTCCCAGAGCCACGAACAAATCTCTGATAGGTAAGACTTGTCTCTCCCTTTTCCAGTATTTTAAGTAGCAGATCAATAAGCGGGTTAGTCATTAGTGTCTAAAATGTGTCATACGTGTTACAGAGAAGTTCCACAGCAACATCAAGTCGAAGTTCTACGTACGACCGAAATCAGACGCGGTTTGCTTCGCAGTTCATCATTTCGCAGGACGCGTAGTTTACCAAGCGGAAGGATTCTTGGAAAAGAACAGAAACTTCTTGCCTCCTGAAGTTATTCAACTGGTCAGACAGTCCCAGTACGATATGGTTCGCTTCTTGTTCCAATGCCCCATCACGAAGACCGGCAACCTGTACTCGGCTGTTCACGAGACTGACACGAAGAGACTGTCGCAGTCCAATCAAAGTACAAAGGTATTTATGGATCTTCAAATGAAGATGTCCATGAACCACTTGCAGATTAAATAAAAGTGGAAACCTGTTCCGTGTGTCACGAATACTACGCGACTCACAATATCTTCGTCTACTATAATCTTTGGCTGCTTGAAACAAGTTAATTTGTTTCAGGAACGATACTCCAGTCGAGGTTTAGCATCGCAGTCCAGAGCTCAGCAAACAGTGGCAACGTACTTCCGATACTCCCTAATGGATTTATTGCAGAAGATGGTGTCAGGATCGCCGCAGTTCGTTCGTTGCATAAAACCAAACGACTCGAAGAGCCCACGATTTTTCGATAAAGAGAAGGTCGTGAAACAGCTGAGATATACTGGCGTGCTGGAGACTATAAGGATCAGGCAGAATGGCTTCTCGCATAGAATACCGTTCAACGAGTTCTTGAAGAGGCAAGTGTCGAAGTATATTTCTACAATTTTGTATTGCGTTCTCTTTTATGAATACTGTCTACGTCTTGACTTTTTGAGGATCTTTGATGAAAACAGATATCGATGTGTTTGCAGATATTGTTTCTTGGCATTCGGGTACGATGAGCGAGTGGTAGCTAATCGCGACAATTGCCGCCTTCTTCTCATCCGTTTGAAGATGGACGGCTGGGCGTTGGGCAGAACGAAAGTTTTCCTCAAGTACTATCACGTCGAGTTCCTTTCCAAGATGTACGAGGAACAGCTGAAGAAAATCATCATGGTACAGGCGTACGTTCGCCGATGGCTGGCGAGGATCAAGTTCAAGAAACAGAAGTGGCAGTTCGCTGTGTCGATCGTCACTTTGCAGCGCCACATTCGTGGGTGGCTGTCGCGCAAGCATATGTTGAACGAATTCAAGAAGAAGCAAGAAGAACAGGAAGCCACTGTTTTACAAAAAACTCAGGGTAAATTGTCCAATACCCTTGAAGCTCTTGGATCTACAATTTCACTTTTAATTTCTACATTCGCCTGATAAATAATTTCAATCTCCGCGTTACAGAAGAACAGGCAGAGATGGCTAAAGCCGAAGAGGGGGCAGAAGAGAACGAAGAGGAGGAGGAGGAGGAGGAGGAGGAGGAGGAGGATGACAAAGACGACTTGAAGGAAGACGATGCTGCAGTCGTCATTCAAAGTCGTAAGTTTATATCAATAACGCAAATATAATCTTCACTGAACAAATCACGTGCGAAGATTGTGACCAAATCAGAAGCTAATCACAATCCCCTGATGCTTATAGACTTCAGAGGCTACACCATTCGGAAACGCTTCGGGCTAGAACTGGAGGAGCGTTTCAAGAGGATCCTCAACTTCTACGACGACAAATTCGAGGCTCATAAAGCGTTACTCCGCGAGGGTTTGAAGAACGAAGACGCTGCGTTCATCGTTCAGCGATGGTACAAGAAAGAGGAGAGGGTTAAAAAGAGGAAACCACCAACGAAAGACAACGTGCACTCAAAGCTAAGACAAGCTGATCTCATACAATTCTCTCAGAACGTAAGAGACACGCGGAACGATTCATTCATTCGAACCGTTTCGATTCACTCATTAATTACAATGGATTGTAATCGCATTGAAGGTCCACATGAAGAATCAAGAGGTGCACAAGAATCTACGCCGTAATAAACCCAGCGTGCGGTTGGACGACATCGAGGAGCCACCGTCGGATTATGCTCGCCCGGAAGGATTCAGCATGGTGCAACCAATCATGCAATATCGAAGTGGCAATCAAGTGGAAGGCGAGGAGACCGCCAAGTACTATCGCGACTTGAAGAACGAGATGAGCAGGTAAATAAACGTATTGTTCTATCGCGGTCGATTGCCCACCCCCGCCTCTCTCGGGTGAATGAGAAATTCGAATGCTGAATTTTTCAATGCTTTTGGCACTCGCATCGGAAGTGGTTCGGAATTCGAAGACGACGAAGTTGGCTGGGACTTACCGTTGATACAGCTAGAAAATGACCTCCATCCGTCGTCGAGGTACATCGTTAATTTCAGAGCAGTGGTTTTATAGAACCCTTAGCTAAGCAGCAGCTGAATGTTTCTAGATATTTGTCTCCATTTATTTTTTGATACTTGAAGTTTGAACTTGTCTGCCATGTAGAGGACGAATGAAAGTCCAATAATTTCTATGATTTTAATGCTTTTCTACTAAGTACTGTAGAATCTTATCTTATGATTAAAATGGAACTATTCCACAGTCATTTACAAAGCATTCATTAATAGGGCTCTTATTGCTAAGTAGTGATGACTATAGTGGGCATCGTGTGAGATATTATTCAAGTTATTCGAAATCATAAAGACTTGAGTAGCATGTAACAATTTACCTACTGTTCAGCTAGAAATGTTGTACTCCCCCTGCTTTCGAGGATTCGTAAAACAGTGAAGAAAATTCAACCGTATTTCCTAGCGTGCTCGAGTACCATTTGGTCGATGCTGCGTATGGAGAATTGTGATCTAGAGCGCGTGGAGAATATTTTTTGGCTGACTATACCTCGCATCGAAATTATCACGTTCTAACTTTGCAGGAGTCGAATGGGGCAGATTCTGGAGGTGAACACCGAGAGGAGAGAACGTCTGGAGGCCCAGGGCGATTTTGCGATAGCTCCAGAGCAGCAGCTCTCGGATATATGGCACAAAGCTTTGAGAAATCCGGACGACACGACGCAACCAGAGAACTCAGCCAGAGCGAGGTACGCCGAAACTTCCTTAACAATTCAGTCACTTATACCTCTCCCCTGTCCAGCCCACTGTTTAAACTCTGACCACCTCCCCCGACGATTCAACACCCTCGTTTACCCTCTCCCCTGGTTCTATGTACGTGTACTTTACACTAGCCAGCAAAGTATCGCTGAATTAATAACTGTAATGTAATTGAGTTACTAATGTTTCGTTATGTTTCCGTACCTTGCCAGAGGTATCATGGCAAACTTCCAGGTAAAATTATAAAATTATGCCGTCCGTAGATTGTATCATACCTCCTGAGGGATTTAATTTCATTTAGAAGCTCCCGACATAGTTGTTACGCAAATATTTTTTAACAGACGACCAGTACCTGTTGCGAATGTACAAGGGAATCCCTTCCTAGTAGAAAAATTGCAAGAACCGTGCGAATGAGGGTGTCGTGTAAGATTGCGAGCGAGCGAATTGGTTCCCTTCGTGTGCTTCCATAGTCCCGATGTTGGAGTAAATAACAGTAACGTAGGAAATAGAAGTCTGAGTGCAATTTGAGATCTTGAATCCAGGATGAAATGTTTAAATTATGCCCTATTCGAGTCGCTGCTCCAATTCGAGCGCTCTGATTGTAGACCCCGAGTAACGTATTCATTATCAGTCTCTATCGACCAGTAGCTTTGAAGTCGATAACAGGCCACTGTGCTACGCTGTGATTTAACTGGGAGAGATGATTTCCTTGCAGTTCAAGGACTAATCACCTGCCTGGCAACAAGCTGCGGTCCCCTGAGGGCTATCCGCACCGTAAACAACCTGGAGTCGACTCTTCGAATATCAACGATTCAAATGGCCTACGATCCAGATACAGCGACAGACACGGCACTGTGAGCGAGCACCAGCAACCCATTAACGGCCACCAGCGTGTCGTCAACGGATGCCCTGCAAATGGACATCCGAACGAGGTGAAACTTAACGGGCATACTTTCGTCAACGGACACGCTCCGTCGAGCAATCACCACGGCCCAGCGAACGGGCACGAAACCGCGATTAACGGCTACTCGAATGCCGCGAGCGAGCGTTCATCTGTGAACGGCCACGCGGGCAAAGTGAGTGGACATCCAGCTCGCAGTAACGGATACCGAAGCAATCTTAACGGATGCCAGAATGGTTTGTACATCAATAAAATGGTGGCCAACGGGTGGGCCAGTCGCAGAGACGAACCGAGCAGACCGTCCGGGCTGAGCAATGGCCTCAAGAGTAGCTCGAACGATCGAACGAAGGGAATAACGCCCACGAAGGAGAATGGTAATTTGGAGAAAGGTCGGCAGATCGTTTTAGATAGTAAGAATGGAATGAACCGATCGGTTGTCAGCCAGAATGCCGTGAACGGTCGATTCGGCGTGAAGAAGGAAGTAGGCAAAGACTCGTTTGGCATATCAGCTGATCTTAGACAGCTCCTGAGGCCCACTGTCGTTCAAAAACGACCGGAAATCATCAAGGTTGATTACGATCCGGAGGACATCAACGGACCGTACAATTTTCGCCAGCTATTAAGACCAGCCGAGTATCTGCCTACGGAATCATTGAGAAAGAGAAAGGGGGGACTGGCTTGCAACGGAGTCCCGGTGTCGAAGGACAAAGTTCCTGAGAAACACGTGAAGAGAAGAGCGCCGCTGGCACCGAATCAAAATAAATTCGTTAACGCGAAGAAGTAACGCTACGCGATGCTTGAGCGTTCAAAATTGCATAGAGCAGACGTTGGACGAGCAGTCAGATCAATGATTTTGTTTAGAAGTAAGGAGGCTAATCGGAACTGCGATTAAAACTGCTGGGTATGTGCGAAAAAGGGTTCCAGAATATCAGAGCGTGTGATATTCATATAAATTAGTATGTATTAGGCCTTCCAATCGATTTCATTTGTTTAGACTGTTTTTTTTCTAGGAATAATTATCATTCTTTTATTTATTCTATTTTATTTCTGTTGTTTGTTACAATCAAGCAGATTTTTGTTATTTGAACTTCTAACTCGAGGTTTTCTGTTAAATATTGTGAATATTATACGCTCCTAAAATCGTGAATCTTTTCCTGGCAATCTGTTATATGGAAACAGCATCGTCTCCATTCAAAATGGACGAGATTGAAAATTTTTATTAGACTTATGATTATGATCATGCAGTCTGAAGAAAAAAATTTCCATCTTATTATGCCTTTCGAATCTGTTTGCGACTGTTTTGCAAATACTCAAAATGTCACCTTTGTTAGTTTATTTCGACCGCGCGATTGATTACTGCTCCCCCATAAAAGCGTGTTTCAATGGTAATCTATATTTAGAACTAGTCATGTGTAGCTTTACAAAAAGACTTAGATTGTGTTCGATAGCGTTAAAAAAATTTTGTTCACAAAGTTTCGACGGTGTTTACCGTGTATCATGGTATTTATATTTAACAAGATGAACGTAACTTGTAATGTATGACTAATATAATTAATCATCAAGTCTGTTTATTAGTGATTGACCCTGTTAATTATTTGCGCATACGTGGTAGCATGTCGAAAGTAAAGCTTGTATATAATATTATCATAGAAACAGGAATAATAATATGTTAAATATATATGTTCCGCTTTAGACTACAAACTTTGTTGTATTACTCATTCCACATTGCATAGTGCAATTTAAAAAAATAACTTTTTAACTCAACTGATATAAATTACGAATGACGTGAAAGAATTTAAATTTCTCATCGAAAAATTAGTATTATATTAATAATATACTATTTTGCAACTATGCCGTGGAATTGTGCGCAGTACAATAATCTACTGTATTCTGTTTTTCTTATTCTAGGACGTCTATCTTTCTTTAACATTTCAAATATCCCGCGCTTGACTACGACCCGTTGCCCCTAGCAACCAACCAACAACTCATGAATTGTAGGATATTCGAATACATTTTTAATCGAATACACTTTCGCTCGAATAAGCTCTTCTTCGTTACTGACGAATGAAAAGTTATTCGTGACTCTTATTCGGGATTCCTTATCCGAATAAAATTGCATCTGATACTATTTCTTATACAACGTTCATCTGTTTACCGCGTTCCGA
Organism: Andrena cerasifolii; assembly: GCF_050908995.1. Lineage (NCBI taxonomy): Eukaryota > Metazoa > Arthropoda > Insecta > Hymenoptera > Andrenidae > Andrena > Andrena cerasifolii. The sequence continues at coordinate 11,220,620 of NC_135129.1, forward strand.
GAAAGTGAGTTTAAAGTCTCATACCATCTCGCTCGTCAAGAACTCCAATCGTTGATAAAACCCAGTCTCAAGCCAGGAACCTCGTCAGATGGATGCTCCAAGCGTGTTCCTCTTTCTTTTTTTGCACTTTTCGAAAAAACCACAGAAAAATAACGCGAAACGTTGCAGAGCGCAGGACTCGCGAACAGCCGCCGACCAAACGTGGTAACAACTTCGCGGGACACGAGAGAGCGCCACTGCGTCCCTACAGTGGCGAACTCTTGATTGTAAAGCAGCTTCAAGAAGCATATTTGCGCGGGAATTTTAAATCGTTAAAATATCACATGCTCGTTGAAAAGTGGTATTCATTCCTCAAAAGGGAAATTCTTTTCAAAAAGCCAACAAAATTATTCTTTTAATTGATTTTTTATTCAAGAAACAAGATCAGTGCAGATATTTTAAAGAATTTCCTTGCATTCACTTGTTGAAAAACAATTTTATTTGATACAAGCAGTACAGTTATTCTTCCAATTCTATTCGTTCGATGAAGAAGATAATTAAGGGCAGTTTATAAAGTTACATTAAGCCAGCAAAATAGATAATGGAAACATAGTAGAAACACGCCATGTCCAGGAAAACTCGATACCACGAAAAGTTGCAGGCGCGTCGCCGTCGTGGCGCCTATGCCGCTGGCGTCGCTGAATGTCGCCGCCGCGATTGGTGGACCGCCCGAGAAGAGGGGCGTCTAGGGAAATAACTGGAATGGCTCGGGTGTCGCGGAGGGTGTTGTGTGGGGGCGGCACGGGAAGCGAGAGGGGTGCAACGAACCCTCTAGGCTCGGTTCGAGTCTACGGAGCGCGGAGTTGTGTTCGAATCATGGCGACACCCGACCCCGTAGACCCAGCCACCCTAGAGATTAAGACCCGTAGCATAGAACAGACACTACTCCCACTAGTGAAGCAGGTAAGACAATTAATCGGGAAGCGGCGGAAAGGAACGCTCGTGTGCTCTAATCACTTTGTTTCTTTCTTTTTTTTTCTTTTATTTGAGCCGCTTACACACACTCCCTGGCCTTTAAGCCGCGATAGGTTAAAGTCTCTCCTACCCCACCGGCTTTGCCTACGATGCGTTACGTTCTCTGTTGCACTCCGTGTCGTCTATAGAGTAAACCGCGTGCCCGTGTGTGTGTGCGTGCTCGTAATCCTCCGCCAGTGTGTACATGTGTAATAATGCACGTGTGAACGAGCGTGTATGTACGCGGAACCGGTGCATGTGTATATTATTCGTGGGGAAAAGTGAGAGGATCCGCGTACATGTCAATCAGACGGAGAGAGAACGAGTGGGCGGCGAGGGAGAGGGGGCGGGGTAAGACGGGCAAGAAGGTTAGTTGCACGCAACAAGGACGGAGAACGCACCGACCGTTTTAAAGAGCGGGACAGACCTATGAAAAGAGCGCGTACACGAGAGATTAAGAGTTACTTAACGGACTAGCGCATTCAGTGTCAACCATTCCTTCGATATCGATTCGATCTTCACGAAAATACCGCCCCTGCGACTTTAAGAGGTTAAAGTGGAACAGTGGGATATTTGACAGTTCCCACGCCGGGCATGTGCTTCGTATCATCGAGCGACCGAGCCGCCACGCGATCCATGTAACAGATATTTTCGTATTTCATCCGTCTCTCTCTCTCTCTCTCTCTCTCTTTCTCTCTCTCTCCCTCGAGCCTCTCTATTTCGCTCTTCCTTTCGCGACGTTCATCTTTCTTTCCCGTTGTATCTTTTCTAACCGCGACTGCCTGTATACTGACGTGTATATACATGTGTGTATATATATATATATATATTCCTGGAGTGTCACGTGACCAGTCTTTCGTGCCGCGGGCGTCGATTTCGAGCTTTTTCGCCGTAATGTGGCTGATAAATTCTCGTTGCGTAATCACGAACACGTGCCGGACGGAATTTCGCGTACGGATGTGGGAATACATAAAGCTAAAACGTGGCGCGGAAGTCAAAGGGCGTCGAACGGACCAAACGTGAAAAATGATTTCGAACGGAATTTGAATTAGACAGACCGATGCACCGGTACATCGAGACACCTGGCGTTAACTACGGTAGTAGACTCGGCACCTTGTTTCGATGATAATCATTTACGAGGCACGAAAATTTCCAAATTTCCGAAGTTCTTAACGAGGAAATTGCTGTTTTTTTTTTTACTTTGTTTATGAGCTAGGTTAAAGGGAAAATTATAACGAAGTAAATATACGTGGGCTATATATAGAGGCCGGTATGCTTAACAGCGTAGACTGTTTTGTAAGAAACTTCAGTCGTGTGATTAATGAAACGGCGCGCACGTGTCGGTATACTTTATTAACTCCTTTTTTCTCTCCCTTTGCTACTAATTTTGGCGCGGTAAAAGGGTCAAAAAACCAATTCGGTGCCTTTCAGTTTTTGTAGTATTTGAATTCTGTGGCGTTGATCCCTTTAATCTTCGCGCTCGTTTACAACGGTGAGTCGCTTTAATCATCCACTGAGATGTTACTTTCTTGCCGCCATGTTTGTGTTTTAATGTGATATTTGACAGTTATGCACATTATCGATCATATGTTTGGGGCCACTTCGGTGACCGTACGCTCAAATGCAATGAATAATTGTCTAGATGATTATTTATTCCATATTATTCAAATAATATGCAACTGTGTGTGACAGTGTACGTTATGCAATATAAACATTAAATCGGAGGAATGAAAATAGATGGGAGGAAAATACATGAAAATTCTGGAAAATAGAAAGAGCTACATATAAATAAGAAAAAATATTAGGTTAATGAAAGAGATGTTATAGACGAGAGTAAACTTTATTAAAAGCTGATTCGTTTGTTCAAACAAACAAAAACAGAACTGTTTAATAAATAATACCACTTTTAAGCTTCACAGCAAACTTTCGATATAAACCTCCGTTAAACATAGTTCAGTGAGAGGCCGCCTTAAACATATGATCAATATCGTCCTGGTTTTTATTTTATATTACTGATATCGAATTTACACCATGTACTTAGTTCCTAAATTATGATAAAATGCACCAAGATTTTTAATTTTAGATATGGAAGTAGTAGATCAGTTTTAGCTTTATAATTTTTAATGCCATAAAGTGTAATAACATCCATTTGGGTATCAAGAGATTATCGATAAAATTAGATATCGGATAGCGGTATCATATTTTTGGGATTGCAATACTTCACAGATACACGTACCTACATAGTTTAATAAACTCAAGATTAATTAGAATGTTGATTTTTCACGATATAGCATAGTATGTTTGAACATCGATAATTCGTAGGATGTAGTGCGGTATTTATTCCAAAAACTTCTTAGAATAGATATTGCAGTAGAAATTACGTGGAAGTACATATTACTGTCCCTGCGATTCGATTCAAGGCAGCCTGCTTGCTCCTTTAGGCGTATTTGAAAGAACGAATATCTTCAAAAGAATCCTCAGTTGATTATCACCTTTTATCTTTGTCACTCCGAATCTTTTGCCTTACGTACGAAATAAGTCTTCAAACGCGAGGCTCGATTCACAAAAGGCGTCGTTAGGAAAGGCATGAGAGCAAATGAACAGGTTCGAGTGGATTCTCTTCATCCCAGGATTCACCTAATTTAGCAATCACAGATCTCGTTTCCTGCGTCACTTTCCATTGAGCTACTTTCAAGTGGCCATTCCAACATTTACATACCCTGCTGGGGGAATAATTACTCAATCCGAAGCCAGATAACTGGATAATTCATTCGCGGTATGCGCACATGAACGTAAAACTTCTCTGGAATATAACTTATTAAATATTCGTTCCTTTCGAAACGATTGACCAACTTCAAAAAATTTTATCAACGTATGTAAGAAATAGCTGGATCACGCGAACGGGGAAACGCAAATAGCCACTGGTTAGCCGTATTTTGAAAATAACAGAACAATAGGAGCGTTTCCAATCATTACAAACTCCGCCCACGCACACGTACTTCATAAATGCACAGAACATTTCACATTCACGTATGCCTTCCATTCCATGTCCAGGGCGTATTTACTGAAACGTTGGCAAAACAATGAAATCCTCTGTGCAACGTGACTATAATTCATCTTCAGGGCCGATTGTTCTTCAATTTCACGGCCTGAAACATTAGAAATCTTAGGGGAATGCTGAAATATTTACAGTAAACATTACTCGTGTGTAACGAACGCAAGAAGGAATCAAACTACTAGTTCCTAATAAAAAAAAAATTAATTAAAAATAAACAGCACTTCGATGTATCTGATAGCTTTAAAAAAATATTAGTACACAATTCGAAGTAGCAGTGCTCCGGAACTATCGAAGCAACGAGTCGAAGTACTAATGAATTAATAAATAATTATTGCGATACGACAAAACGTAGGAAGGGTGGCGTAGGGTTTGCAATTAACAAATCACGAAGCTTCGGATAAGGAATTGTTTGCGATTGCACAGAAAGTTGAGGGATGAGATATATTTCTAGGTACACGGTGTGAAAGTTAGATACGGGGCACGTTGCGCGTGGCTTTGATAGCAGATTGAAACGGAACCGATCAAGCGACCAGAATCGCGAACCTGTCGCGGCGAGAATTATTTCGGGTCAAACGGAAAGCGAAATACCAGTCGCTCGTGAACAACCTTTGTGCCCCATTAAACGACGTTACGCGGTGTGCTAGTGCACAGTCGCGAACAAACGCGAAATTGATGTGTATTGGTTAAACCTCTTAAATAAAGCGCGCGGGTGTCTGATGCATGGCACAGAAGGCGATCGTTACCGGACTGCAGCCACTTGTTAGAGCACAGTCTAGCCGCCCCCTGGCTCTCCTTCTTCCACACCTTTCTTGCTTTTACCTTTTCCCTTCCCCAGCCCTGCAACCCCCTGACAAAGACCTTCGACCTACGCTTTTCGCGCAGACTTTTCCTTGCACTCGGAGTTTTAGAGTGGCCGAGCATCGCGGTCGATGTTTTATTGACCATTTGGCCGGCCGATTTGTTGGTAGACCGCGATCGCGTTCTGTTTGCAGTCCCGTTCCCCCGACCTCGTCTCGTGGAAGTCTTATTTTCGGCTGAAAGATCGCTGTTACTGCGTTCAATACACTCAATGGCATTTGAAGCCTCCGGATTCTGGTGGAATCTTGGATCGCAATGTACACTCGAGGGAAAATAGCAGTTGTGCTCGATTCTTTATAGAATGCAAGTAATCGGGTCGGCGTATGCTCTTTTCTTATCCATTGTTAATGGTCGCGTCGGTAAATTCGAGCCGTTTCCACGGACGCTTCAATTAACCCTCGTTCCGCGCTTCAACTCGCGCCCTGATATCATCGGTGTGTTGAGATTAATGACTGGAGGCCATCCATCAGCCGCTGTCAATCGCGAATGCGAATTAGACACTAATTATAGGGCAATCAGAATATTCGCGTAGCAGGATTTTAGAATTATAAAATCTATACCCTGGCTCCTTAAATTCTTCTACAAATGTATTTTCAAAAGAAATTTGAATGCGTGCACAGTTCTTGCGTTCCTATTTCCATCGCTGCTCGATCGCGGTTAAGAGCACATAGATTAAGCATGTTCTACATCCTCAAAGGGCAATATTTCTGAAGCGAAAAGTGCGGTAGTATCTGACGTGGATCTAGAAAGTCGTTCCTTATAAAATATTCCAAATGTCGAGTGGATCCTTAAATATATATCTTGAAATTTCCCTCTGACATTTTACCCCCGGTATTTTGGCTCTGTGCAGCTTTCGAATACGTCGATAGTTCTGCCGAAGCTTTCCCGAAATGTTTGTAGTGGAATCTAGTCTGATGATAAATCTAAATCCTAACTCGTTACAAAATATCTAGGCTCCCTGTTACTGTACCAAAAGCTCACTTGTTATTTCTTCGTTCTCGATAACAATGGTCGCAGTTCGCGTGCTCGTTATAGCCAGGCGACAATAGATTACACAGATCCACCACACGGTCATTCCTTTTTGCCAGCTTTTAATCGTAAACTTCCCTCTGGGAAAATTGAACAGATTTTCAATTGCCTCGCGTAAACTTCTGTGCTCCATTTCCTTCCTCATTCAATGGTTCATTTCATATTTCAATTCTGTCTGCGGGGTGATCCATCCTTCGTTACCTGCTTTTGGGGAAGGGAAAAAGAGATTTTATATTGCTGAAAAAAAAAAGTGACGACGCTGACGCGCTCGTGGACCACCAATATCTACTGAGAATTCCTCGGGTGGCACACTTGAACACTTCAATTAACCTCGATCTTCGACCTAACCCCACGCTGATCCATTACCAACGTGTTACGATCGCTGACTATGGCTGCTGCAGACTTCCTCAGCGCCTGTCCTTGATTATGAGCGGGAAACTGTGACAGACAAATGGGGGCATGAAGTACCAAACCGTCTTCAAATATTCTTCAAGGGAATTTGTGTCAGCTAATGAATCTAATCATTGTTTTGTCGAGGACACCTACCTTTCCTTATACTCATTCCATAGACTATGTTCTAATCATTGAAACTACCCTAGAATCATCTCAGAAACAGATATTCTGTTTTCTTCGTATTTGCCCCTACTTCCAAGTCACTCACGAAGTGATTCGAGTTGAATTCTTGTTAGGTACGTTATGCTTTCGATCCGCAAACTTTGAGACAGTTGCAAACCGTGCTTCCTCCTTCCCTAATTCAATCGCAAAAACGAAATTGTAGGATACACTCTCAGATTGGGAATATCGCGTTGTCTGACTAACTCCCATTTCAATTTCAACCACGATCTTTTATTAGATTCCGAATGGAAACTAATCCAAAGAATACGTCCACGCGAACAGAAAAGGCCATTTCTGGTTGAAAGCAATTTAAAGCGACTCGTCGACATCAGCGTCTCCATCTAGCTTGCGAGTTAGGTGATCACGCACGCCTGTGATTAGCCGTATCCAATTAACACGCCTCGATTTCCTGCCACATCTGCGAAATCTCATATCTCGCGGAGTCTTAGGCGGCGGGCTTACGAGTCGATTTTCCACGGGGAAATTACATCTCATATTTTTCCATCGTTCGGATGTTGCCGTGACTGAGGCCCTCCAAAGAGAGAACTTTCCGTGACAAGTGTGTGCAGTGAACTGTAATTTACGACCTCGAAAAGCACTCGGCCTTAAGGCTCCCTGCGAAGTCACTAAAGCTCAGACACGCTGGGAACTTTAAGTCGATGGGCCAGGGCGTTATTAAAGAATTTTAATGAAACTGTTACGAGTTTGGCCAATTTCTTGCATCCTCGGGGCACGAAATTGGAAACTCGGCGCGCGGATTACAGCAGTTCTCGCGTTTTTAATGACGTACACAGGTTACGCGAGAATACCGATTCTTTTCTTCCGTCTTAGGCTGATCGCCAATAAAAAATACTTCTAACCGTTTAGAAAGGAGAAAAGGGAAAATTGAGATGCAACGTAACTTTTTTTATTTTCAATTGGTTAAAAAACACTGAGGGGTTGCACAGTGGGGTACAACTTTAACGTACACTAAAAGGATCTAGGGGTAGTAGAAGAGCCCTCGAAAGACAGCGCGTTCTTCGTCGAAAATAGGTAGAATTTAGGGTCGCAATCACCAGGGTATCTCATCAATTCGAGTGTGATCGTTCGCCTGCTGCGAACAATCGATATTCTCATTACGGACACACTGTTGTGCTTCATCCCTGAAGTCCCATCATTGCAGTTTACGTTAAATAGAGGAAATTGGAGCGTAAAATTAACTGTGTAGACATATTCGCTTCAACTATCCACGTGTGCCTGCGCCTTAATTCCGATTCATCAGGGATAATAACACGTGAACTTGGAGGACACTTCTAAGTTCCAGGCACCAACCTGTAACATCAGGCTCCATTTGCCGCCAAAGCGATGCCTCGTTCTGTTATCAAATTCTTCCTCTCGAATCTCGGGTGAAATTTCCCGAATTCCCTCGACTAATCTATAAATTTGCTCCTCGAAATGCCCGAGCGCGCAGCGAAGCAAAGTACGAAGAGAAACTTTCAGGGACGGCTGGAACTCTGGAAGTTTAATCATTTATCAAAATTCTTTCTCGAGTTTCATCAACATGCAGCGTTTTTTTTCTCACGCCTCTTTTAGCTGCAGCTTTTTATCTCGCTTTTAAACGTAGCTCGATAAGGTTTCAAGTGCAACATGAATTTGCAAACGGCCCTCCAAGCCTTTGTAATCGTGCGCCGCTTTCGACAAATCCCGCGAAATTCGTACAACAGGCAATGCTGGCGTGGTGTCGTTTTTGGTTTCATCAACGAACGTGACGCGGGGCTTGTTCATCACGGGAGAAAGTTGTGATTTTCATTCAGCACTCGTGGGAACGTTCTCCCCGCTTCGACTTACGATGCCGATTTAGTGCGACTTTGAAGTTTCATTGAAACACCCGTCGGCAAATAGTTCGGAAGCAGTATGTGCGTTGTGCGCAGCAAAGATAGTTTTCGTTCGCATGCGGGGCAAACATGTCAGAAGCCATCGAACAAACTAATATTGACCGTCGGTCTATCCAACGATAGTGAAACCTCGTTCGATCAACATTCTGGCACGTCTGGGTAAGAAGGGCTCCCATCCAACGTTATCACTGCACTTGGGGCGGAATTTTTCATAACTCTTATAGCGAAATCTTGGCTACAGTCGCGTGAAATTATATTTTAATTCGTCTTGATTGAAGGGTATTGCCTCGAAATGTGATTTTTTCTTTTACAAGGCACTGTTGGCAGTTTCTATTGGCGTCACAAAGGATTTCACTGTGACAAGAATTATATTTGTTTTTTTATATTATTATATTTTTCTCGAGCAGAATGTGCAGAGATAGATTTATTATTACTATTATTATTTGAGTTTAGGATCTTTTTTTATTTTAATTATGTATTTTTAAAATGATATCAATTAATAAAATTTTGCAAAGGTTTTAAGCACTAATATTTTGTGAATCTTTTCGCAGGACGTTTAATATCGGTGTAATTATGTAACTGCTGATTATGCCCAGCGTTGTGGACACATATTATCAAAATAATATATAGAACTTCTGCAAAATTTAATAAACATGCGGTCAGACTGATTTACTCGCAATTTTCATTGCGGTACTTGAAACAATCGAGAATTATCCGGCATATTTAGCTGGAATAATAAAATTGGCGTGGCTGCTGTTTACTATTCCTCGAATACAGTTTCAACCGCAGTAATCGCGTTTCTTGGCGCACCGATTTGCCATCTAACTCATCCTTTTGCGAAATTGCATTTCTGCTGAAAATCGTCGCAGCTTCTAGCGACTCGACCTGAAATCTATTGAGCTACCGAACTCTAAGGAAAGTTTAGTTCCTGTGAATCGGATACCCCCGAGCCTAATGTATCTTTTCACTTCCGCTTGAGCTGTGCACCCTCTTGATCATAGCAGTTGCGAACATTTTCCAATTCGCCACCTAATAACTCAAATCTTCCACACCATTAAAAATTTCTGAGCACCCTTGTAGAATTATTCGCGTTTGCGAAAACCAGCAAGCACAAAATTATCGGTGAAAACACCGCGCCGAAAAAAAAGATGATCTTCCAATGATACAGCATCGATTTCAACGAGCAATTTGTATCGTTCCCTATAAACGCAGCAATTCTATTGGAAGCTCTCTGATGTGGCTCGCCGAGCGCGTTAGATCATTAACAGCAAACGTTGAAACTTTCAATCTTAAACGGCCATTTCGTTTTTATCGCTGGCCGTGTTAAATCCTACGCGATAAATCGCTCGTATCAGTGGCCATCGTGGCAAGCAAAAAACCGGGCCTTCCGCAGAGGGACGCGTAGAAATTTTCCGTCGAGCTCCCGCGCTGCCTACCGGGTTCGCGGAGATGGCAGGTGGGATATATTAGAGGGAATATAAAAAATTGCAGCATCGTACGGTGGCGTTTCGCAGTCGGCGCGCGGGCGTTTTAGTTGCTCGACGGATGACAATTTCCATGAAGGGACACGGGCCGCCCCGTCCGCGTCGGGGAAATTTCGCACGGTCGCGGGGAGGCCCGTGGAAAAAATCGCTCGATGAAAATCCGTGGCGCGACGTTTCGCATTGTGCAGAATTCGCTTTATTATCCGGCCGAGGGAAAAGAACTGCGGCGGGGGCCGGATCGAAGTCGCAGAACCGCGAATCGTTTAGAGCGAAGTTCGCAAAGCCGAGAAAATATGGGACGACCCGGGCGAAGGAGTGAATAAAAAAAAGAGAGAGAGAGAGAGAGAGAGAGTAGCGTGGGGGAGTTTCCTGCCGTATATTATCTTCTAAAGGCTCCTGGCTAAATGAATTAAATCGATCGCTTGAGATATGGGGGGAGGGTAAAAAATTTCGAGGTAAATGTCGTTAGCTTCGAGTTCGTTTTTAGGAAAGAAGATAACGTGCCGTGGATTAGTTTAACGAGAACATTTTTCATTTAATGCGTAAGTAATTGATTCTTTATTGTAACGATACTAAATTCTTGATAGTGAATTTATAAAGTTCGAGTATATTTATAGGTGGTTTCGTTTAATTTCTCAGATGAAAATTGGCGGAAGCTTTTTTTTTTGTCCTTTTCTTATTTGGGTCGTACCTCTTCATATATTCCATGCAAGTTGTCCATTTCAAGTCAATTTCGCAAAGAGACGGTTCAATTATTTTCTTTCGCGGACATCACTGCGCGTTATTATTACACAGCCGTACGTTTGTAAATTTTAAGTACATGCAGAAATTTTTAGGGAAATGGCGCTACTCTAGTAGTCATGCATACAGATTGCCTGCTAAAAATTAATAGACACAGATATGAGCAGCACTGGCACCATGTTCGCCACCGAAATCACCGCATTTCGTTTCTTTATCTAAAAACCTGACGAAAAGTAGCGTCAGGTACATCACATTACCGCATTTTAGAGAACGGTCTTAAAAAATGTAGGTACACGTTAGAGATTACAAAATTGCGCACAATCTTAATTCCAAAATATAAGAAGTCGGAAAGTATTCCCTTGAGGTAGTCCAATCTTGATCGAAAATTAAAATACGAAAGATGAGCGAAAGAAAAGGGCAGGAATTAATTATTCCTAGTCGATTGATATCGTGCAGTGACAGTTCCATTTACGCGACACTTAACGAACAGAAATGCAATTAGATGATGCTGCACTTTCTGCTGTTGATGGAAAAGAAGTTTAGGTGATAGTTGAAGGGAACATAAAGCTGCAGGACTGAGTTCAGGTACAAAACGCAAAGAGACAAAGCGATGTTAATAAACCGGGGGAAAAGCTGGCAAAGAAAACGTGATTCTTCTTGCGATACACAATAGGGACCTATCGTCTAGCAACGAAAAAAAGTATCGTCGACGACAAATATCAAACAAGGGAACATCAATCTTGAACAACTCCTAGAATTGATCGTTCACAAAAGGAAATCAGATACCCGGGTTTCTTTTGTCCATTCCAGTGGCTCTCAGAGGTAGCTTACTTGTAATCGAGATAGCATACCCAGAAGCGTTTGACATTCGAGATCCATCCCACAGGACTCGCAATTCACCATTTCCTGGGGAGCATAGATCACGCAAATTTCTCAAACATACCTCGAATATTTCATTTTTATTCAGCCCCCGCAGCCTTGACCTTAAGGAATTCCCTCTTCCAACTATACCACTCTCGACTTTCCACCAATTTTTACATTCCGCTACTTCAATTTTACTTTTAGCGGAACGTTTTAATAGCGCGTGCTCGCAATTAATCCGACGTTATAACAACATCGTGGCACGCGAAAAGATTAAAGAAATTTAGAAGCATTCTTCGTTTCTCCGCTAGGAAACTTAATAACATGCTGGCCCCAGTGGCATACATACCCGTATCCATAGGAAATACAAGAATAATTTACACGCTCACTACAAGCTCACCTCGAGTCTCTTGTACACAGTGAATACTTATGAAGAAAATATCCCACCCTTCTGCAAGAAGGAAGTTCAGAAACTACGCGATTGCTCCAAACGACGCCGTTTAATTTAATACATTTCCCGTGTCCGCGCCGTAAACATTATCCCGCGATAACACGGGAAATGCATATCGAAGGGGCGGGATATCGTTACACGAGAGTGGTGCGAGGGCGCAGTCGTTGCACCTCCGGGACGCCGGGATTGTCCTTTCGCGGAAACGAAATTTTAAGCCCGCGCCCCGACGGCAGCGGGGCCGAACGATCGGGGAGCAGTGTGGCTCGCGCTAGAAAAGTAGACCGAACACGAAATCCGCGCGCGTTGCTCAGCGGCGATCATGATTTCTCACTCAACGGATATGTACGATATGTTCTAGGCACATCTTCGACAGGCGAAACAATTGAGTTCGTAGGTATAATGGGTTCGTCCATGGTAAGTGTTTTAGCGGGTCAATGTTTCACCGACACACAATCGCTACGTACATGTGGTGTAACACTATTAGAGTTACATAGTTGACTAGCGGTACTCGAGTGGTGTTTGTTTACATGTGACTAGAGAGTGAAAGAGAGAAGACTAGACCGCCTTTAAATGAACGTTTCCTTAACGAGCTTTTGCAGACGTTGTTCTATAGATCGATGTGACTTAGTGGAGAAAAAGGGAGGAAAGAAAGAGAGACGAATAAATGGCGTGATAAGAGAGTTTTTGGTTGCGCTAACACGGTTCTGTAGAGATGTTACCGATCGATTGTTGTGTGTGATTAGAGAACAGGGGAGGATTGTTGCCGCCTAATTCGCCGTGTTTGTTTCGCGGCGTAATTCTCCAGCATTCGTTTGTTTTTCGCTCTTTCCGTTCCGTTCTCCCAGTAGCTTATTTATCGGGCGCAGCATGGGTCTCGGTATGCATCTCGATTTACTGTGCTGACACGTTGTTTTACATTAGAGTTAGAAGGAGTTTGAAGTTTCCACCCGCAAGATCCATGGAAACAAGTCCGCGGCGGATTCCCACGGACGCGCTTCTTTGGAGCTTCGCGGTGAAATACTAGAGAATTCTGATACCTACTGCTTTTCTGTTTGTTCAATTCGACACCGTTCGAAACGTGACTGAAGTAATGGTTTGAAATACTATACATTTGGTGGAACTTCTTTCCAGCGACACGGTTCAATGTTGTTGCGTCTTCTTCGAAGAATAATAACTTCAATAATTTGTCAATCATGTAGGCTGTTATAATTTAAGACACACGTCACACACACACACACAGACAGCATTTCTTTCAATCATTCCCATCACCTTCGAGAAGTTGATTAAGAATTTTCACTTTCATTCCAAGCGCCGCATAGAATTCAATCGTTGATACCCGCTTATTGCACGATTTTTGAATTAGGTATATTAATGGAGAGGAGCATTACAAGATTCTCATCGCGCCTGTTCCAGACCCATTTCCATAATCATTTTAATCTTTCCCTATCTCCATTTCGTCGTCGTTTCCGTTCATTTACTGCATACGATCAATTCGAAGGAAGTGTTAAAATTCCATTAAAAGGGGCGCGCCGTTTTCGAACATCGTCGCCTGAAGCTATCGCGCGATTCAGCCTGCATCCTCTCGACGAAGAGAATTTCATTACAAAAATTAAGTTCCACAGAAGGCGAGGGGCGTTTTCGCGAGGTGCCTTCTTTTCTCATACAAATTAGCTAATGCAGGACAACGCGAGCAAAAGGACCCGTGGCGGGGCTGTACTAATGCCTGTGCAGCGGATTAAATCGAACAGCTTCTCGCGAGTTAAGTATTCCATTAAAAGGGGGGCGATCCGAAGTCGTAACTCCCTGCAAATTATTTATTTAATGCGGCATAAAACACCGACTGTATCTGACACGTCTGCGGGGGGCGTACAAGAGGTCCATAAAAAAAGGGAAGCCCTCCGGTATTCGGGGTAACTGCTTGAATAGTAAAAAGATGGGGGCAATAGCGTAGCTTGTCGAATGTAAACGGAAATTCGTGATTTTTTATCATTCCGAGGAATCAAATTCAAAAGCCACGTTATCCAAAATGGCGACGAAGAGAAGTGAATCATAATATTATTAGATTTGCCTTTTGCAAACCCCTAATTCTTAGTTAATAATTACTCTGGTCGTTGGAGAATTTTATGAACTTCCACGACGACCAATCAGTTTCTGGAGTGCAAAATTTGATTACGTAAATAGATTCTGAAGGATTACTGTTCACTCTGTATAATTAAAGGGAAGTACAACCCGCTGTCGTCCAGCTGGTGTACGTACATCCCATAAAGTCCCATCGTCGCGATACGAGATGAAAGAGACCCGTAAAAATTGAACTCATTCTTGGGAAGCCAGGCAGAGCCCTCCAAATCGATGCAGGACGAAATGGAATGCTTTATCTGCGGTCTTAAAGTCGGCTGAACCTCATCATTCACGAAGATGTGTTGATTTCTTGTTCACCCTCGATAGGATGGTACATTTTCTCCTTTCCACGACGGTTCTTCCTTTGTGCGTTAAGTAAATTCGATACAGAGCTCCGTTGAATGCAGGTCATGTTGTGGAAAATGTTGTACGACGCGATCCATTAGCCATTAGCGTCGTAATCATTCTCGAAACTCCAGTGGTTAGAGGAATATTTATTAAAGAAAAATTCTCCTGCAGAAGAAGCTGTCGTTACAGAAATTAATTCCACGTAACTGTTCGTAGTGACATATCTGTGCCATAACATTAAACCATATTTCTTTATTGATAATTATTAATCGAGAAATACCTGTTCCGCGCTCTTTCATTCGAAACTCCATTGACCTTGTTCCAAGCTTTAAGATTCCTCCCGCAGCGTGTTATTTAAACTCTCCCTGAGATTACTTTGAACAAGACATTTTCACGGCTGTGAAATTCAGAGTGCTGCACTGCCTTTCTCTCACTCGAAGTAGTAAGTCAGCCGCGCGGAATTCCTCGTTTCCCCCCATATGTCGCATTAAGTATATATAAAAGTATAGCACATAGATCTCACGAAAGGCGTTCTCGGTGGCTGGATTTAAGATATTTACTTCTGCAAGCTTTCCGTACATACGACAGTACATACCTCCATATTATATGACACAGATAGATCACACTCTCCCCGGCCAGTGCAAACCGATTCCCTAGTCCCCCGAGAAAGATAATCGGTTGGGACGCCACCGCTTAGCTGTTATTAACAGTGACCAATAAAGTTTCACCATTCGTGACGAATCTTTCATGTTCCACCATATTTACCATCGCAAAATAAGAAGCTGATTCTAATCATTCTTGCCCGTTCGAATTTCTGAAGCAGAATTGTTTTAAGTACGCTGCCATATGTCCGCAATAGATAGGAGAATACAGCCCGTCGATCTATGCTAACAGTGAGCTTCAATTTCGATTTACAAAGAGCCTGCCAAGGATTCCCCTTATTTTCTGCGTGTTTCGCGACAGAAAAGGTTCCTCGAACCGTAAGGCTAGTGCAAATATGTACGGGAGTCACGTTTTCTGCTCTGCGTCCTCCTCTTACCTCATTTTGGTACTCGGCTTTTTTCTCCCTTTTCCTGAAGATTCTTCGCTCAGTTGTCGCTCCTCTTTGCACCATTTTTCTACCGGCCTACGTGCATACAATTCTTCCTCCTGTTTACCAAAATGGGAGAGGAGAATAATCTGGAAAGAATTCTCTCCGTGGAACGACCGAAACCGTCCGACGATGTACGGCCCTATTCTACTGGAGCGCGTGTCTGACCACGCGCGATCCTATTCTACTGAACCTCTGTAATTCCATGTTTTCGTTGTTTCTCCGGTTTCCTTTACACGATCTTCCGCATAAATACCATACTTTTGTTATAAAAATCCTTATGTTTCATCAGCTGGCTTCTTTCATGTTACATTGTCCACAAAATCTTTTGAGAATTCTGTTTAGGGATTGGTCTTGCAGTGCTTCGTTTTTTCTAGTCTTGCACATGATATTAACATCTTTGGTGGTCAAGAATTTTTACATCTTACGACGCGAGAGAGAGATTTACACGTTCCTCTGACTGCCCCTTAATCAGTACGATATGTCAATGTCGAAGTTGTTGAAGCGTCAAATTGGTCATCGGACTTTTCAAAGTCCATTTATGTCATCGCCTTCGGTGAAGCTGCTTTCAAACTTATTCGATTTGCCGGGAAACCGAAGCATTCATAAAAGTAGACCACCATTCCGGACACTTTTTAGAGAGAGAGTAGAATACCGCTGTTAAACAAGAAGCGTTAGCTTAACCGGAGATTATTTTATGAAATTATTTGCGACACACGTAGAAGTATCCTTTGTGTAGCAAAGAAAGTGCATGTCGACGTGAACGGACTGTTTTTACGTGATCGAGCCAAACGTGGCCGGGTAAAGCGTTGTTAACGCTTCGATAATCGAATTTTTCCCGCCACTTTGCCGTCGAATGCGTAGCAGTTTAACCCCAGATTTACGAGCACGTTGAATAAATAAGGATGAAGCTTTACGTATGATTTACGATACGCCTGTGCACGATCTCGATTAATAGCGAGTTACTGCATCTGTGTCGCTTCGATTCCGCGTCCTGGAACCTCTGGCAACCGTGGGGATGGGGGACGGTTCTAGTTAAAACCCAATTCAACGTAGTCGCGTAGAAATAGCGCAGTTTAGAATCACCGTGTCGCGGTATAAGAGCATAAATGCGAGCATAAATACAGGTTGGGAGCAGATTCGTTGTTCGACTGGAAAAGGGTTGATTTCTTGCATAAAAATAAGTCGAAAGTGTAGAGTAATTTCTTGAAGGCCTTGCGTTGCTTCGCTCGCAACTAGATCCATAACAGTTCCAGCAGTTCCTGAGTTCACGAATACGGTGTTCGCAGAAACCGTATCCTCAGCGACCTCGCGCGCACCTAAATTTTCGGGCCCACGAAGCCTCGCACGGAAGAATCTATCTCGCACTTTCCCCTTATTCGTCGCCCAAAGAATCGGCCCTTGCCCGACGTCACCGCGAATTCATCCCCCGGCACAATATTTATAGAACGCATAACATCTATCCGTCTATCTTAAGTTGAGAGGGGAAGTAGGTCGAATCATCCCTCAAAGTTTCGCCGAGGCACGGCCGGAGATCCGGCGAAAAACAAGGAGCCAAAGAATGGAAAGTCAACAGCGACGGAAATTAACGACGATCGAAGTCCCATTGTTAGCCCATGCGACAAAAGACACCGGGGGACCGGAGGAGCAGCGTTGCGTCGCCCTGTATCCAAGAAACTCCCGCGCTTTTTCGCTCCGCTCGGCGGAAAGAGGGAAAAAAAAAGGGGGGGAAGCAAGAATTCCCTAGGCGGAGGGAATCCAGCGTAGAGAGGAATGCTCAGTGGGAGAATCGGTCGCGGCCGGGACAGCGGCGGGGGGAGCGGGCGAGGGGGGGCCAGGGGGCAGGAAAGGGGGCCGTGGCGGTGACGTAAATGTAGAAGAGGGACCGTCGAGGGGTTGCTGGAAGAACGAAGGAATCGTGAAAATCGCGATTTCGCGGGCTAAAGTACGGGCCTGCCGGCGTATTGATTGTCGGTCGGTGGAGAGAGTCAGCGCGCCTGTGCTCCGACGTTTCACGCATAGACCGAGAGAAAGGGAGAGAGAACAAGGGTGGAAGCGCGGCAGTAACGAGGAGCGGAGCGGCGAGGGCGCACGGAGGGCGGAGAAAGACCCACGGGAGAGGGAGAGAGGGCACAGGGAGGGAATGAAAGAGGGAGAAACACCCTCGTCCCCGTGGTCCTGCCACCGAGTCGGTTTCGAGTCCAGTCTTCCCCCAGGCACTCGACAGGCCGGTACCTGTTTCTCGAAGCGACACGCGCTCTGTCGTCCTCGCAGCACACTCACTCTCTCTCTCCACACATAGACACACACGTCCACACACACGCGAGGCATATATATATATATATATATATACACACACAGCGTACAAAGAGGAGACACAAAGTTCCACGCGTACCACACGTATGAGTCCAGCACGGGCGCACCGTATCGGCGCACGGTATATCTGTACATATGATAAAGACGAGCTCATACGGCGAAAGATAGCGGTAATACAAGCAGAGGGATAGATAAAGAGAGAGAGGGAAAGGAGAAACGTACGCGAGCGCACACGTAGAGAATACACCCACGCACAGAGGCACCCACATGTCTACTCACACTGTGTACACGCGTACGCGAGAGAGCGAGCCGCATACACGCAACGAGTGGTTATCATCGTCGTCGTCGTCGTCGTCGTCATTCTCGTCGCTCGTCATCGCCCCGGCGACCTGCACCACGCGCCACAGTCACAGGAGAAAGCGAACGAGGCCTGGCCTAGCGCCGTAAAACGATCAGGCCACATTTATCAAGTCAGCCTCCCAGAATCCCGTGGCAGAGAGGGATTATCCCCCGAGAGAACGGATCCCTGAGCCTCGTGCCACTGTTCCATCCGCGCGAAACGGACACGCTTCGGGGATAGCTGCTCGTCTACTCAGCGAGTCTGCGATCCTCCTGCCTGCCCGCTGGACATTACGAATTCAGTATATGTCTGTTATGCACGCGTGGAAAAGATTCCGGGGCTAGTTGGAGTACATGCCATCGTGAGAGGGCGAGGGCGATCAACCCGTAAACAGCGCTGGGAAGAGCGAGAAGAGATACGCATTGCCACCGTCGAACGCGATCAGTGAGAATTCCATTCAGGAGAACCGACCACGTCTACTCTGCTCCAATCCCGGGCGGCGCGAACGAAACGAGTGCCCGCAAGACCCCGATGCTCTGATAAATTCTGCTAACCGGTTCGCGCTAACCTGGCTTCATCTCGTGTGCCAAGGTGCACGCAAGGAAAATTAGCGGCGGAAAGTCAGCCTGATCCGTCTGCCGGGTCGTGCACCCCCGTTTGAAGGGCGACGGCGAACTTTAAAGTCGGGTTCGTTGCACCGCTCCGATCGGAGACAAGTTCTGAGCCTGTGGCAGCAGCCTGAAAACAGTGATCTTCCTTCAAAAAAAAAAAAATATATATATATATATATATAAATTTAAATATAATATATTATACGAACATCTATTTTTGTTTCCGTTCAACTCGGGTCCTTAGTTTAGAGAGGGCCCGCGATATTAGCGAAGATTAACGATTCTAATCATAATTATAAACAGAGAGAAAGAGAAGGAGCACACTTGTTAACGAACGAGATCACCTGCACCGACAGAGAGAGAGAGGGAGAGAGGGGGAGGGAGAAAGAGAGAAGATTAAATATTTCTATACGAGTATAAGAGGCACACATATCTTAATGATGTTGACGATTCATAGTATATTTTGATCATATTCAGAGGAAGACAGGGAGAGCGTGTGAGAAAGGGAGAGAGACCTAGAAGGAGAGCGAAGAACCGACAAATCTCGACAGGCACAATAACAAAACGAAGATTATAATAGTAATATATAGAGATAAAGGTAGATTATTAAACGGCTGATAGCGGGAGGAAGATAAAGAGGAGACGAAGATCATTGTTTAAAAGTTGATTACTACTCGATTGTCTCTATGCCTGCCGCATTCTATCGACGAGACAGAAACATGTACGACTGTGGCATGATCCCTGATCGGCAGGTACGTTTTCATGATAATATCACCCCTCGCTTTTTATCTTTTAATCTTTCCACGTCGATGGACACTACTTTCGATTTGCGGCGCCCCCAATAGAGATCGATCCCCCTGCTGCGGTATTAATCGAAATAGGAATGTATTGGCAAGGTGCATTTCCAATAGAATGTTGATAATTGCTCAGTCGTGTCGAGCGTTTAAACGGGTCATGGAAATTAAATGTATGCTCTTTTAAAAAACCCACGTTCGCTTTTTAAAAGAGAAATCCGCGCGCATTGAAAATATATCTATGTTCCTTGGGCAATTAAAATATCCAGATTATTTATTTTATCTTTGTAACTCTGCGAACCGCGATATTTCCTTCTTATATTCTCATATTTTTTAACATCCGATATTATTCGTCCATTGGAAATGTTTTATTCCGAAACAGGGGAGGCGATTCAATTTTGTCGACGAACAATTAAAGCTTCCAATTAGGTACCTATTTTCCAGCAATTTTTTGGGCTCAGAAGTTACAGACCAATGAAAACGAAGCAATTAGAGTACATATATTAATGACCCTCAAACTTGTTTGATACCCGAATTTGCAAATGTTTGCTTTAGCCGTAGCAAAATTCCTGACAGTATCCTGTCCAATTTAACAGCGATAATAGCGGTTCCCAAATAGAATATGCTTAGTTGAGTAATAGGATTCCGAATACGTTTATACGAGACGGAGGAGACTAGTTGGAACGGCTTTGGAGCCGTCGGATAGGTGAAAATATATCAGCGATATATTCTCGGCGACTGCTCGATATAGGCCGCGAGGAAAGTGGATTGTTATATGGTGCAACGATTGTTGCAAAGTACAATGCAAAAATGAGCAGCCCTGCCTGCGACGTTGCTTTTAATGAGTTTATTAGTGAAAGGAGGTCGATGAAACAGATCGCAGTTGTCACTGCATTAAAATGAAAAACGTACACTCCCATCTGCAAGGAGCACGGTTGACTTTCATCGGCTTTATTCGCACTTCAGGCATTCCAAATTCTCCGTCACCTTCGTTATTGAAAGTCCTATCTGTGTCAGGCAGTCGACAAAGCTCTCGTCCAGGATTTATCGATGAAGTGTGCAATCCATCATTTTCTTGGTAAACACGGATTGAATGAGAAAGAGGAGGGATGGGGGCCTGGGTAGAAACAAACGAGATGAAAGAAGCGAGCTGGAGGAATAAATCTAAAACGGCGGCCGCGTTTCTGCGAAACGACGCCTCGGGGCTGGCTTCTGATTGGTGCGAAGCTCTAAGAATTCGAAATGAAAATGTACAAGCGGGATCTTCGGGGGGAATCGCGTTTAAATCAAGGAGCGCGAATCGACGGAGGCCTTCCCTCATTTTCCACTGGTTCGTGGCAGAATATAGTTGCTCGGTTGGGGGAGAATAAGATTTCCGCCCCGGTTCGTCATAATTTCCGTTTAATCTTCTCACTTAATATCCATTTTCAGCGCGCAGCTCCGATTCTCCCTGTGTATGCGAGATTGCGTTTGAAAGTTCCTCCAGCAATTTCCGGAAAAAGTGCTTCGCCATTTCGGTAACAATCCCTAACAAGCACGGCGGGGGTTTGTAAAAATCTATTAAGCCTTGCTAATTATCCGGCACCGAGGCTCGAACGTCGGGAAATGCACATTGAAGCAAACAGTTTAAACAGCCTCGCGCGTTTACTGCGCCGCACCACCTTCGCGTGTTAATTTATGCGCAGACTGACTGCAAGCGACGTTTAATTGTAAATTTAAATTATTCCACCGCAGCCCCCGTTGTATCACTTTGCGTCATAATTTGTGGCGCAATGTAGGTCCGCGTAAATTAACTTTTACAATGGGAGAGGATCCGAGAAATCTTGCGGTCGTAAATACAGCGAAGCTGGTTTCCCTTAAATACGAATCTTCTGGCTGGCTTGATTTTCATGTTCTAGCGGAGTTTAATCGGTCAATATCGATGCTTAGCCGCGAGAAAGATAATGCCGCAATTATCAACGGGCATCTAGATATTAATTAACGTCGAGATGCTACGGTAGCTGCTGTATTATTGCGGATTCTTCGGTGTTATTAATTTATTAATTCAAGAAGGCAAGTGCATCGTTCTTGCAAAGGGAAGAGTCTGTGTCTCTAATTAAACGATAAAGATCCTCGAGTGGAACGCTTCGAAATTAATTACGTTAAAATTAGAACCTCCTCTTTGGCCCAGCCGTTCCAATTTATTTCGCGATTACTCGCATCGCCGAGGCTCGGAATCATTGATACGTGCGAGGATTTGATTAAACGTTACTGCGAGAGCCGTCCCAGGGCCTATAGATTCGCCCGCGGCCCTCTTGATCCAACCCTCCAGCCTTTTCGGCAAAATCCCCCAACGGAGGCAAGGAAGGTGGCCATTCCGTGTCTTTACTCCCGTAGAAGAAACCGGGCTTTGCTCCCCCGGCAAGGTCGTCTGAACCAGGCGAATCCTCCATTAAACCAGGCTTATTACTTCTCGCGGGAAACATTCCAAGCAGACACTTGACATCGTAAAAAAAAGGGAAATATTAACTTCGAGTCTCGATAACCCGTCCCCATCGATTCTCTTTTTATTATTATCGTTTCGTGCCTCGAGGGTGCAGGTACTAAAACGAAATTGCTTGAAAGCTTGATAGAAAAACAAGCATCGTGAGAATTCGCATTCTTCAAATGTCACTTTATTGGATGCGTCTAAATTTAAGTTAATTCCCTCTCTTGAAGTAGAACGTTGAATTTCGAGAATTTTTCTTGAGATCTTAAGTGCCCGAAGTTATTGGATTATCGGGTAATTAGATGTGGGTTATTGTCGTAAGAATTCGGTGGGCTCAATCTTGCCACCTGGGTATCAGCATTTTATTTATTTTCTATGGATTTAAAGCATGGGAAATCAGGGAAGGTGGGAAGATAATAATGAATTCACAAAGCACTGGCCGAGAGATTAAACTGACCAAGGTTTCTCGCGATGGTTTATAATTTAAAGTCACGCGAGTCTGATTAACACACCTGTTAGTCGGACGTTTAAGTAATCTTTTCGCAACGATCGACACGTGCCTCCGTGTTCGTACGATTTCATCGGGAAGCGTTGATCGCGATAGTCACATTAATTCGCGCAATGTATGACCAGGGAAGGAAAACTATACGCTCGCCACCACTCATACGTACAATTTGCTGCATCGCAAGCTTCTTCCTGCTCTTAAAATTGCGGAAGATTTTTCAAAAACATCCCTCTGTATTAAATTAAACAAGTGCAATACAAGATTCTTCCTACAGGAAAGTTTTAAAACGAAGAAAGTTGAAATAAGAATGGGCGTAAATCGTTAATTTGGGGTTGGACGATTACCAGTTTTTTCCTCGGAACAATTGCCACTGACCCCTTTTATCTGTAAGGACTTCCCTTTGAGACTTTAATTGCTATACTTGGAAAAAAATGTGCAGTTATTATCCGAGAGTCTCTGACGACCCGTGAATTCTTCTCCAAGGACGATAAAAAGTGTCAGCAAGAGAAATGGGAGAAATTAATTAATAATGATTGTGATCCACCCTTATTCGAAACAGAGATATCAATATAGAAGGAAGGAAGTTAAAAATGAAGCAAAGATTTCTCACGCTTTCCTTCTGACTAGTAAGCTTCAATTGCGGTGACGTGTATAATGGTGAACGTTGCTCGTACGAGCAAGCAAATACTTAAGGGATAGTAGTATGTACGTTGAATGCGGACACGAAAGTAAACCGTGAATTCGTGTCATGGAGCCTGAAAGCAAATCAAGCAGATGAGTTTACGCGCCATTCACGCTGCAATAAAACTGCGTTCGAGTGTCTCTCCTGCACGGCTCCCTTTCTGTTACCACTTTATTTCGCGACGTTGAAGTAACGCCACTTAGAATGACTCTGCAACATGTTGTAACGAAAGTAGATTTTACTTTGCCGTGGCACGTTGCCAGTTCCTCCTTGAAATTTTCTTCTATGAATTAAAAGATAGACGAACAATTAAAAATTTTAAAGAAATTTATTTTATAATAGAAGGTGGAGACACAATGAATTGTTCGAAAATATTTCCAAAGCAATAATGGAATCATGAAGACTACCTAGGAACATAGTTTCTTACGCAATGCTATCGTTTAAGGTGATACATACGCATTCGATACTGATTAATATCGAGGCATGAATTTCACATAGACGTTAAGTGTTTCGTAACCGTCTTCATTGAAAGAAACGGTAGTGCTAGAATTACGTTCCCAAGGGGAGATTATTTCATCGCGAAGCCATTCTCGAGATCGATTAATATTATTATAAAGTACAATCAAAGAAATCATATGGGCACGTTGATTCATTCATCCACTTGCTCCATTCGTTCTCCAAAAGGCTGATACGAAGATAGAACCAACAGGATGTGATCAGAGTAATGCATCCACAAATTTTTCATTTTTTTAATCAGCTTTCTAACTATTGACGTTCCCATTCATTTTTCTCGTTTAATTGATGCAGATCAATCTTGCCCAATTCTAACGATTCCTCAAACTCCCTTCCTCTCGAGAAATATTTACCCTCGATATATTCTTTGCACAGAAACCTTCTTTTTCGAAATTCATTCCCTTGAGAGGTATACATCGGTTCCACCACTACGCAGAATGCGCGTGCACCATTCTTGCGGGGAAGGAATTCTTATACCGGAAAGTGAGGAAACATCGCAATAGTGATCGATGAATGGCGCCAGGGGGGACGTTAGCGTCTCGCGATTTTCATAATCGTCCCGTTCCCGATCAGCCGTCTCACCGATAATGAATATATCGTTCGCGTACGATTTCATCGAATCGTCGGGGGCATCGATTTCAAGCCGGTACAGGTCATTACAGTCGCGACGAATCGTCTCCCGTGGCATATCTACGGAATCACTTGGAATCCAATCATGGATAAACGGATTACGTTAACCCTGCGCTCTGTATCTTTGTTTACATAGCAGTATCGCGAACCGGAGCACGATGCAAAATCGTCATCCGTGCGACGAGGCAGTTTTCCATGCTGGAACGGCGCGCGTTGCGATCGTTCGTGCACGTCGAATTAGAACGGCTACAGACCGCGGAGAATTTTCATTAACGGATAATCCTAATCCAACGAATTTCGGCTGCGCTGCCCCGACGTAACGTTTAATGGGCTTAAATCAATCGTACGCGAACGAATGGCGGGACATGAATTTTAAACCGGGCGATTTTCCTGTGAAATGGACATGGAAAAGAGTGTGAATTAAGCCCCTCTTTAGCCAACTCTTTTCAAAGATGCGAAATTTCATAATGCAGCCCTATTTTTGGGAGAGTTCAGATTTTTAGAAGGTGAACGCGGGCGAGGGATTTTTACAAAGATTTTTTAGAATCGTCGGGATTAAATGAATCGGAATTAATTACGAATTTAAATTCACGATGCGTCGGTATTTTAAAATTTCGAAGACCCCTAGTAATTTTAGTTAGAAATTATAACTGAACGGTGTACCGAATCGTAAATTGCATTTACGCGAGGCTAAAAGGTATTGATGCTAAAGAACACTCGAGCGCCACGGCCCTAAGTATTTGCCTATGTAACGAGTGTACAAAGTTTTTCTACACAAAGGCGATCGCGAAGCAGAGGTCGACGGTCCATAATCGATATTCGGCAACCACGTCGCAGAAACATGTGGCGTTTATGATACCATGTAAATTACGTGCATGTAACGAGGATAGCATGCACCGTGGCGGGCGTTAGTTCTGGAACATTAATCGACGATTTTACCAAGGTCCAGTGTAAACGTAGATATTGCTATTAATGTTCTCCCACATTTCACCGCAGTTTACCTGTTACACGCGAACCGTTGTTCGCAAACCTGAAATTATCGCGTGGAAATTTCTGTCGTTTCGCTGTTCACATAATCGCCATTCAATTGGCTTCTAATGGAGACGTAGTCACGATCACGAGGTGTCACTGTTTACTGTACCAATCACACTTCACTTCTGCAACTAAAATTCTCTAATTTTAATCTCACAGAATGTAACAGTAAATTACATTTACTTTGCTCCTTAACATTGCATCTTTTTTAACACAATATTGCAGCAAGTTGATAGAATTGATAATGGTATCACCACTTTTATTGCAAATTCTTTACTCCCAAAATGAATATCAAATATTGAATGAAATATGCATCGAAGGCATTAGAATTTAAAGTAAGGCTGGCCTACACCTCTGTAGACATTTCTCATATTCTCGGTGGTCAGTGCGAAAGCAGATGCATGTGTCTTGAAAAATAGAGGAAGAAACGGCCACTCGTTAAGGGCCCCCTTGTTTTTTGAAGCTTTACTTTATGAAAGCGAAATGTTCGTGGCCTAGTTTGGAGGTAGTGGTCCAAAGTTTGGGGTCTGCTCCTTTGTCCCATCAGCTCCTTCTCCGTTGAACGTTATCAGCGTGTAACCGAGTGACATGGATGAGATAGGCTTCGTAGCTCGAAACAGAGGGAAAGCAAATTGCCCGAATAATACATTTTCACTGGTCTCCTAACTTTCGTTTCGCGGCCATGAAATTACTCGTAGAGTTATATTCCAGGATATCCTTGGTCACCCAGTATTCATCACACCTATTTCCTTCTCATTCGTGCCCCTTTCGAACCAACAATAACAGGTTAAACTATTCTCCGGTTAGAACTCGTTGAAAAAGCTTATTTCTCTCCCGAAACTGGGCGACCACTTCGCCCCTCGTTTTAACGTTACCCTTCTTTAGAAAACACTAGGGGAGTCCGCGATCTAAAGTAAAACACAGTCGTGTACGAAAATTCCTTAGAGAAATCTCGGAGCATAAAGGGCTCCGAAGCTCCGAAATTACTTTAAAATCTAGAACGCCTCCTAAAAAGTACAGCTAATTACATGTAGCTACGCTAATCAAAAGGTGGCCACATCAAAGGGAATTCCAACTGCGAAAATTAAAATCACGAGCGCTACAAACTTTAATTCAAACCCAAGCGACAGAATAGTTTCAATGATTCCTCGTTCGAGCGCATCCCCATAAAACAATCTGAAAATCTGAAAACAGTGACTCTATCCAGGTGAAAAAGTCTAGAAACAATCCTGTCCCTCAAGAGTGAACGACAAAGATTTATCATGGCGTTCGGAGTTTAGTGAGCTATCGTTCTTCTTCTCGTTATACTTTCCCAACAAAAACATCAGCCGGTGGATGAATAAAGCGCGAGGAACAAAAGCAGAGCGAAAGGAGACAGGGAAGCTATGTGCCGTACGAATAGTTGTGCCGCGGATGAGAGGGAAATGGCGAAATGAGGAAGCTCTGTGACGGATGGCGTGAACGGCGTAAAAGCACAGCTCATGCATCTTTTATAAGGGCAGAAACCAGGGGGATGTCCCCTGCGACGTCGTGAGTAATCGCATGATACGTCCGTAGGATAGGAAAGGGGGACGGGGGTTGGAGGAGTCAAGAGGAAATGACGAAGGTTAGATCATGTACACGCCAGTAGTCATTCACTCGAAGAGGCTAGAACCCCCATAATTAGCGCGGCACCTGAATATCTCAACCTCCCCTTTGCTTCGCACCTTCAAACAATAGAGAATATTCTAGTATTATTCATTACTATTCAATCTGTTATTCGTACTCAGCCTGACTGTTAATCAGTAACTTCGAAATTATTAGTATAATTGCGAGGACTGCCTTGGCGTTGCGTCATAGGGAGGAAATATCGTGCGTATAATTGCAGACCTCAATTCTGACTCTGAGTGTCATTAAATAATTTGCTAATTACTGAACGAGAGGGTAAGTAATTTACTTGAAGGTAAATGGGAAAATAGAGTTAAGCGAGGCACGAGGGAAATTGCATTGTATCTTCATCAGTATAGGACGAAAAGGTCGCGTCGTTTAATCAGCATCTAATTTTCCAATTTTCATGTCAATTGCGATATTGACGTAAAATTCTTTTCCCTATTATGGTGCTTTATCTGTACTGGTAACTGTATTTTAGTAGATACCATTACATCCCTTTTCCAACAAAACGGGAAGAATCGAGGAAAGATACGACGGAGATCAGAAATTGTATTTCGAAGGAATCTGATTCCAATGTATCGAAATTCCACTATTTGATAGCCATGCTTCCCTGGAAAAATGTCCCAGAAACCTTCATTTTTTTTCTTGTCAATCCAAATCGATTTGATCGAATTACGCTTTCAATTTTTATACGACGTATTTTCCAATATTTTATCGTAGAAGGTTCGAACGCTTCAGAATTTTATTTCTAATCAGAAGTCTAAACGAGACTGTTAATATTTCATGCAAATTACGATTTCTCTCACAGTCGATACGTTTAATTAAGGTGATCTCGAACTAAGTGACAGGATGTATGAAAGACGCTAACTGTAATAGATGGTATATTTGGAAAAGCTCGCCAGAAAAATGAGAGAAAATCAGTCAGCGAATAAATACGAGGCCTTTGATTGTTCGTGTACGTGTGGGCTCTCAGTCCGAGAGACTCTACGCCCCTAATTAACACCAAATTGAATATTCACGACCTTTTTCAACTAACCGCCTCGACAAGGTCCGTCTTTCCACGATAAATTAAAGTGGTCTCGCACAGCATGCCGTATTCCACCCAACTTCCGCTTGCCTCTGAGCCTCCGTTGCGGGGGATCCAATTAATCGCGCAGGTGTATATTTTTTCCCCTTCTGATTTATCCATTTATACAGAAGGCGATCGCAATTAATCAGTGAATGTCACTACTAAGGGATCAGCGATTCCTCATTAAATTCCCCAACAAATTTATCGCAACCCCCTCCAACCCCCACTGTTTATAAATTTATCCAGTGCAAGTGCGAATGCCAATTAATGATTACTGCGTCGCGTTTGCCGCTTAACACGTGAAATTACTATTTGCATAAATGCACGCGTTACACGAGGCAGCCATTAATTAGCATGCGGTGCTAATTGCCCCACGCTCGTGGCGGGAAGATTTCCCAGTGAAAAATAAGTGTTGTCGGCATCGAGAATGCGAAAATTCGTCAAAGCCGGGGGAGAGGGGGGGGGGGGGATTAATTGGCACGAGGGTGCGTTGAAAAATTTGTTGGAAAAGTAACTGCGAGGTCTGGGAAACTCGGTTAATTCGTGAACTTGGCTCGTTAAATAGAAAAGCGAAGTGAGAAGGAGGCAGGAGCTATTAAAGCTCGAGTTAGTGTCACGGTTCGCATAATTTGTGCCTTTCGTGTTCAAGCACTGGTATTCGACTCTAATTTGCGCTACCCACGGTGATGTAGCCCCCGTTGCTCGACTTAAACTCGGGTTAATACGGCCCACCTGTAATTAATGCTGTTAGGCACAGTTGCTGATAGATGCGCCACACTATTTCGCTGCCATTCGATTATATTTGCAAAAGAGCGAGTGCACTGTTGAAACTTCCTTTCTGCTCTGTGGTAAGTAGAATCTTTTTAGCAGCGCGCAACGTGGCGGCTGCAAATGCTAATTCCCGCACCCCATTCGGGCTCTACATGTTTATCAGCTTCCAGATTAATTACACGAATTTGCCATGGAAGTAAACAAGCTGCGTGTAGTTTACGCAAGGCCGTGTAATAACTCTCCTCTGGCAAGAACGTTGATCTTATGCAAGGAATTTGTACTCTGTCGCGCGATCTGGGGCCCCCTTATATTGAACTAATGAATTTACGGCCGCCCCTCTGACATCCGTGAGTTACGGCACCAAAGTTTCCGTCGCGGTGCCGCGATTCATGAAAGATTAAAACTTGGTCGCGGCGCGATATTTCTCGGGCAAACGTTTATCGAGCAGCCCCCACCGATATCGAATCTGTCAGGGGGTGTAACGTATTAAATTCCAGCTCGGATGAATCCTTATTTAAATCTACATCGCCTGGCACTCGTGTTAATTTCTTGGGTATCGGTGTTATTTTAATTCCTCGGGGTTAGAAGCTTTAATGAAGTACAGAAATTGCGCAGAAACTCTAAGCACAAGTGAGATTCAGATGAATTTAATATGTAGGAGATTTGAACATATTTCTGTCCACCACCATCTTCCCCCCTCCCCCCAAGGAACGAATGCCAATATCGGTAGCCAACCCACGACGTGCCATCGATTTGGTCGAAGGGTTCCCAGAATTTTAATGTGCAGGAATTCTCGTGGAATACGAAACGACGGGCATTAGAGTAATATTAAACCACGCGTTCGAAATCGCCATGTACACGTACATTTCAGTCCACCGTTTTATGTATTTACACCGTGCATTGTGTACACTTGCAGGATTTAATATTTCACGTTGCAGCGCAACCGTGAAATATCATACTGGAGCCACAGATAATTCCCGGGTTTCTTTACATTTTAATACAGGTACTTATTCGCACTCGTCTAATATTCCCCTTCTGCGCCTCAAATTGCCCCTCCCCCGTTTTAATCCCACATCTCGTGCATCGCCAAGCCACAATTACATTTCGAATACCATTAAACCCCCAAAGTTCGAGCCAAAACTCGCGATAAGTGAAACTCATAAATCGTCCAGGCGCTCCCCAGGCAGTACGCATCATATCCTTCAAAGTTTCTATTACAGCTTCCTCCAAAAACGAATCCCACGTGGATTCTTCGCCCCGTGCCATCTCGCGTCCCGTATTTCGCGCATGAAAAGGGCTGCGCGGTAAAGATAAGAAAACTCGAGCCCCGTCGACGCTCGCGTCGTTTATCCTCCGGTGGCACCGAGGCGTCTCCGCTCAGCAATTGCGCGAAAACATCTGTCGCGAAGGGCCGTTTGCGTCGAAAGACAGATGTAACAGGAGGGAAACGCGCGTAAAACCCTTTCGACCCCCGCGATATTAAAATTTTCCACGTGCACACAGACGGACGGGGGATAAACCGTTGCCAGGGAGCGAAAAAGAGAAACGCGACGTTCACAATGCACGCGGAGTGGAAACGAGAGCCCCGACCCGAGCGCGACGTCACTGGAACTCCCTGGCTGTTGTCTGGACCCGCGGCGTTTGACAATGCTTGGACGTAGACCCGCGAATCTGTGAATCGAGTGTGGAGTGTAAAGACGGGCGTCCGTACACACGTGCGCGTGTGTGTATGTTCATTCGATTGTACGCATTCACTTCGCAAAACAATAGCACCGGGCACGCCCCCTTTCCGATATTCCCCTCCGTCCCTGTCCCACCCGCGCTGCCGTCCCCTATCTTCCCGTATTCTCCCTCGCAGACCACGTTGCGCCTGTCTTTCGTATCTCTCTCATCTTGTTTTAATTCACCCAGTAGTGGGTCAGCATCCTTTAATAAAACGGCTGTGATGCGCGGACGATGGGTGTTCGATAAGTGTGGGCACCGATGCTGGGTAACTCGGGGGATGGTCACTTTGACGCCTAATTAGAAGAATGTTCTTTTTGCCGGGCGCGAGAGGAGTTGATTAACTGGGAACTGGGAGGTTGAGGAATTATTTTGCGAGTACTTGGTGCAAAGCGACGTTCTTTTTATGTTTATTGAAATAGCAATGTGTTCTTAGAATTAATTATGTCGAAATGTAAGCTGGCTTGCAGCTGGGTTAAAATTTGAAGACTTACATCGTTCTTCATGGTCCCTATAGGGAGGGTAAATTGATTGTTCAATTGGCCCAGCATTCGACTCATTGCTGTAGTAATAAATGCATATGGTAACCCACTTAGAATGAAACCACCCTCTAGCGCAATAACGCGAGATAATATTGATCTTTAAAAATCGCAAAGCTAAATCACGCCTCACCCCTTTCTGTCTTCTTCAATTATTCCTTTGTTCCACTTTTCATCCTCCTCTTTGACACCTTCTTCCTTCACCATCTTTTACATACGAGTATGTACATCCCTGTATACTTGCCGCACTTTTCAATACATAGGTACAACTCCCCTTCCCCTCGTTCTTCTCGTTCCTCCTCAACCCCCATCTGCGCACACTTCTCCCTTCGTCCTAGGAACTGTCTCCGTTTCTTACCCGTTTATAAGTCTGTCCCCGACCGCTGGCCTGGCGGAATAGTTTAAAAGGGGCGGCGGCTAAATGCATCGGCTAATTGTGTGGAAAATGAGGTATATAGACGCACCCTCGCGCGCCCTCCAGCTACAGGCCAGCTAACGGGGTTACTTTCGCCCAGCTTTCTTGAATACACATTCGCCATTTACGAGAAAGATACGGAGAGAAGGAGAGAGAGAGAGAGATCTGTCTGGTCGTTAGCCAGCAGACAAAACAATCCGAGCTGTGGCTTTCTACGGCAAACAGTGGAACAGCCTTGCGCGGTATCGGGCGCGCTTACTTTTCGTAGCAACGCACACCGAGATGCAACATTAATTAGAGATGGTTTGAAACTCTGTTAATAGCGAGCTTTGCTTCCCCGTCCCGTGCATTATGCACCGTCCGCGGTAATTGTTTTACCTCGCTAATATCAGTGGTACGAACAGTTCCTCGTGACTTGCTTCGTAAAGCGGGATTATTTTTTTACACCCCCAATTAAGGCTGGCTTCGAAATGGAAATATTCGATGACGAATGTTAGTAATTAAGGAGGGTTTCTCGTGTAACAGCCCTGAAAGTAACTGATATTTATGATTTTTTTTGTAGAAATTATTTTTTGTCTCTATCCCTCTCACGTAATTATTACTAATTATTGTGGCTTGATTTTGGAAAGTTTCCGCAAGTTTAAAGATGCCCCCTTATATCCCAAAAGAGTTTAACTCAATATTAACAATAGTTTCTTGAAAGAAAATTCATAAATATCAGTTCAAGTATTAAAGGAAAAGTTCGTTCTTGGATAGAAAATTCCTGAAGCCTCTCAATTAGTGATTCCACTGCTTCTATCGCGGATCGTGGACGTGAGAGTATCACAGTATGCATACATTCTAATTCGGATATAATGAAAGCTCTTCTAATTGGATTTCACTGGGCCAAAGTTACCCAGGATAATTTATTACCTACATCTGTTTACCCGATAAGAATATCGCAGTTCATCGAGGGAGTACAAACGTAATTGTGCTACATTTCGCATCGTCAAACGAATTAATTGAAATTCATTTCACAAATGTTTGCCCCTCGATCTTGTCGCGTAGCAAATGAAATTTGCATCGGGAGTTTCCTTTGCGTAATTTCTGTAATTGGTAAGCCTGGCGTTCAGGGAAATACCTACAAATTGCGCGGTCGCAACATTCGCTGCCGATAGCTTTTTATTAACTTTGCGCGAGATGCAGCGGACGCAAAATCGATACACCGTTGTTGGCGCAAAAGCGGCCTCAAATCTCTCCCGTTCCCGCGAAATATATCGCTTTCCGCGTGTAATATATCGAGGCTATACGTTATATCCGCGGCAATTCCGACCAATTTACTGGAGTTAATCTGCAGGAATTATTACGTCTTAAATGGCCACTTTATTCGCCGGTAGAATGGTAACTTGGAGCTTCGCCAGTTAAACACGTATCCTAATTGTGTCGCCGTTGCTGCATGTCCAGAGAGCATAATTTTTTACCTCCTCTCCCTATCCTACCCACAAAATCCAATTAATTTTTCAATATACGCCCCGGAATGAGATTCGTTCACGCCTCTTAAAAGTAATTCCCCACTCCACGTGAATCCTTTCAATGCGCAATATTCAGTTCGGCTTCTGATGACGTTCTACGTTGTATTCGATTGGAAATTAATTTGGAGGATCCGTAACCGGAGCCCCATTAGAATACTGTTCCGAATCAATCTAACGATACCTTCCGCCGTTGTTTTCCAGATCTCTACGTTAGTGTCGCACAGAGAACGTCCGCTATGTTCGGACCGAAATCTGCGTGCCGTCGCCAGGGTCGGGCAGGCGGTGAATTTGGCAGTGGAAAGGTTCGTCACCGTTGGCGAAACCATCGCAGATGACAATCCAGAGATGAAAGAGGAGATGTACGAGGCCTGCAAGGAGGCGCGAGTCGCTGGTGAGTTGTCCCATTACTTTTCATCCCCTCGTGAGAAGCGTAACGTCGCAACTGACGTATCCATTCAAAGAATTCGTGTGATCCCTGATACAGGGCAATTAATTCGCGAGCTGTCGCAATTACACACCGCCGGTTGAGAAACGCGCCGTCACCTGGCTTCTTATCACTTTTCGTGACAGACGACAAATGAAACTTCCGCGACGGTTATTAAAAGCCTACTACACTCTGAACATGACAGCGCGTTAGTAGATCGCATCTAAGCTTTGCGGCGCATCCGTGCGCACAGGTTTCAGCGTTCCTCCATTTACGTGCACAGCACTGTGCTTACTTTCAAATGGGGGGATCTAAATCGATGTCAGCGAGGGGTCAGTTAGGAATAAGCGGAACATCAAACCACTACAGCTTATCGTACTTATCCCCCCATTTCGATATTGCGCCAAGGAGCCATCTTCAGTCTGACAATAGCCACATTCAGGGTTTAAGAGAAGACAGAGACGGGGCGAGGGTTGCGGGGATGATTTTTACGGCGGCGCATCCAGAAATCGCCCGCTCAATGTTCATCCTCGAAACTTGTTAGGCAAATAGAGGGCCTCTAAAAAGCCGCGTGAAGATTCTAAAGCCGCTCGAAGATATAAAGACGTTCGTCACGAGTTGTCGCTTCTAAAAGCTGAAAAGCTATCTCTCGGCGGGGCATTCAGGCTCGTGCTGACGGCGACGAAGGGAGAACGTAGTCATTGTACGTCCAACAAGTTTTACTGGAGCTTGACTTTGCTGCGCTCTCTGCTCTCTTGACAGTTAGAACACGATATCAATACCTTCGGCTACGTATTCCCCTCGGGGGGAATAAAATCTCTAGTGGAAGGCTCCTCGAACGAGAAATTTCTCCTAGGACAGTGCTCCTTTGTTCTTTGCTGACATTTACGACGTATTTACGAAAATCGAAATCATACCGGCTCGTTCCCTTGCCACTTATGTTCTACAAACTGGGTTTCGTCATTGCCCCGACGTTTCTCAACTGATTCGGTCCCAATAGATACGCCAAATTTCTTTGTCTCTATATCGTTCACTAAACGAATTCTAATTTAATAACTTCTGTTGAGAAAAGCGCAGACTCTGGGAAATACAGTTACCCCCCGAAATCCCCCCGAAACCAAGGATTAAATTTCGCTTCGAGTTCCTTATGAAACCCTTTCACGAAGTAAATTTAATTTCGGTCGTAACCTAGGTGGTATTTTACGGGATTAGGTAACAGCGCGAAGATGACGAAACGAAAGGGGCTTTGTATACAATCGCATGGAATTACATAAATAAATGAGACTGAAATTTTAATTGAAACGGGACGGAACTCGTGCTCCACCCTATTAAAACTTCACGTGTAATGCTTATGAGCTTCGTTAAATTGTTTGCCACCGAAACATCTCCGTACACATGCACGCTCATTAAAAGTTACCAACGTACGTGTACACGCATATGTGTATTATCTATGTCGCTGATTCGCGCGACATTTTCGCCTGCGAGTTATCCTTTTTTTCATTCGCCTCTGCGCACAATCCCCCAAAGGATTCCTCCTCGAAAATGCTCCCTCGGTTCGCGAACATTTTCTCGTTTCACCTTGGCCTCCGTTCTCCCGTTTTTCCCCTTTTTTCGATTCACACAGATCAGCCGCGAACCGAAACACTTCTCCCAGGGCGCTGTACGTATCAGCAACGTAGGAAGAGACGCCCGCGGCTAAAAGCTCCGAGCATCGTCGCCGAGAGGATATAAATGCAAACTCTCGTATGCAACTTCGCGGAAAGAGCATCGGCAAGAATACGCAAACTGGGAGGAAAAAGTGTCGGCGTCTCCTTGGGGGCGAAACAGTTCTTCGAAAGTACTCCGCGCCGCATTTGTCCTCGAAACTTCGATATCTCCCTCTAATAGCACTGGATGATTTAACAGTGGACTGCAACGTTTGTTGTTCTAAAAGTCGACGCGCGTTATATCTCCCTACTTACATTTCTTCGTTTCAGACATGTTTAGTATACACGTCGCTCTAGTTATTTCAATGCAGAATCCACTGTGGAATTATTTCACATCTGCCTGTATGTTTTACGGTATAAATACTTTCAGCATTCCGAAGTCTTCACTTTAGTATCCATTCAGATTCGCAAGTTATGCGAGCTGGGGTGTATATGCAGTGGGTATTGTAAATATGATGCGGATGAACGGGAATATTTCTGACTTTTATTTTCCTGTGAACCATCAAGTGAATTTATTGGCGGGTCGTAGTCTTTAAATCCAGAAGTCTTCGAGCGGAACGCGGTTTTCCCGATGCGAGATCGCGGTCTTGCGCTTGCGAGCTCAGACGAATGCCAAAAAATGCAAAAAATATGCAGGGATGACCCACATTCGCGGATCCCTGAAAGATTCCTCGGCATCTCCAGGGGAACTTTGGACGACGTGTCCTTCGGATGGAAAATGACCAACAGGGAGTCGTCGAAAATGTTTGCTTCCCGTTTATGCATCTCTTCGTCCACCATACTCGTTGAATCGACATAAGGAATCGCGAAGAAATCAAAATTCGATGTATTATTTGCTCGTCGCATCGAAGTGTGGATGTTTCAGCTGCTGATGATCGATTTACTAAAGTAGCCACAGATTTTGATTAGTTACAAAGGCTTGCGAGATTACACTGCTGAAAGAAATATAAATTTTGTAGAATTAAAAATAACGAAGCTTTCCTTTATTTTCATACTCGCGAATCTAAATGTCCTAACACGTATTCGGTTGAATCCAAGCACAGCATCAGTTCTATAAAGAGAAAGTGCTCGCAGAAGATATCGATTGTTGCAATCAGCAAATGTTAGTTTTAATCCCATCGAACAGCGTTATCAGCTAACAGAGCAGGTCCTTAAGATTATCCCATTATTTGTGATTATCTGGGATCGTGCTCGTACACCATTCTCAGTAACTTCTTATACTTGTACGACCTGAGAGCCTTCCTCGCGAAGTTTCCTCCGAAAACTAATTGAACCGAGTAACTCGCTTCTCTCTGACTAGTTCGCGCGATCCGATCCTCTTCTTTCCACGTTCTCCCATTTTCTACAATCCCACCAACACCGAAATCGCCAATTTTATCTACCTTCCACTCTTAACCCACTTTAAACGACGATTCCCCGGGATCAAGAATTTCGTTCGAGTTATTCGGCGCGCGAGTCGATAAAATATAAATTTAATTAGATCGCGCTAACGCTCCACGGGCCGAGGAAATGCAGGAAACAGGGGTGTTGATGAATGAGCGCATTGGATACCGATAAACCAATAAAAATTGAGGGCGCTCGGGAATGAGACGGAGTTGAACGGAACGATTTTCTTGTAACAGCTTCGAAAGGGCGGCGATAGCAGGATTTGCAAAGGTCACGGCGAGAATCCTATCTCTAACTGGACGATGCCTATCGCACGTGAAGTCCATTGTAACTAATCCATGTGCCGTGAACGAGATCGTGGGTGGAAAATTCACGGTGATGTGGCACGCAATGTATCTGAATAAATCGTCCAGTCACTGCGCTAGATTCTGCACGTTCCTCGCGATTTAATCTCGCGCTAAAAATATTCCGCTGGCTACTTCTATCGGCACGCATAAAAAAAAAAACAGAATCGTTCGTCGTGTCGATTTTTCTATCGTTTCATACATCGCAGCATATGCCCCTCCGACAAACGACAGGAAAATCATTTATTCGTGATAAAGCAATAACATTAGATTTTCCGTTCATTACCCCGCAGAAATTACTCGCAGAAAGGCACTCGACTGCGTCTCTGAGGGTACGTAATTACAGCAATCGGAATCAGCGAAGGAAAAGTTCTGTCAGCTCTAAATCGCCAATTAACGACGAGGATCGTTTCGCATCGCCATCAGTTCTACCAATTAAAAGAGTATCTGAAATGCTCCCAATTAACTGCTGTCGAAGTGATCAGAGCGGTCAGCGGGAGCAAACAATCCCCCAGTTTAGAAGCACTTGAGTGGCAACGCGAGTGGGACTTTGGCGAGGAGTAGAACGGAAAAAATTGCAACTCCGGAGGATTGATGGAGGGCGTTTATGATGTTATCGAATTGCGCGGCGGAGAATTCAATCGGCGTCGATCAGTCGCAAAATCTGGATTTAATGAAGCCTCCAATCGCAATTATGCCGCGATTAATTGCTAATTGGGACTTTAATGCGATGCAGGCGAATCTGGACGCGGATCCGCCGGAAATTGCGGCGATCCTCGGCTGCAAGAACGATTACGCCTGTGGCGGACGATAATTTACGATACACAGACGCGAAAATTCACGATAAATCCAACTGGCCGGGCATTCGCTGCCTCCTACGTTACGGAGCGTGTTTACGAGCGGCATCGCTCACTCACCGGAGTGAGTTTCCCGCGAAGGCAACTAAATTGCCAGCGGCCGAAATTGCTGCGAATTACAAGTGCAGCGGAACGATCCTCTTTGATAAATTCACTAAGAATGTTGCCCCCCCCCTGCTCCCCTTTACCGGGGAGAATTTATAACAGAATTCCATTCGAGCATAAGCTCGGGGGCTTACGTAACGTTCTGTTGCATGCATTCTTCACGCATCGTCTTCTGTGAAACTTGGGTTCTTGAATACTTCATTCGGCGTCGATAGATGTGGACTGGCATCCTGCTCGAATGTATGAATTATGAATAAAGCGTTGGTAGACTGGTTGCTCTGCGCTGTGTTCGAATTAATGATACATAAAGTTCGTAAAGTGGAGAGGAACATGCAGGAAACATATACTCCCATGCTAGTAAAATAACTGTGAATTTTCATTTAACAAATTTGAACGTGGTAATTGAAGCTTAAGGTAGCCTTTAGAGATTGATTAATACTTTCAGGCTTAACAGCTTAGTCCACATTGTTTACATAGCTCTGTATAACACTTATTACATTCTCAATCATAGGAGCATCTAGATGCTTCGTTGCTGAATAAATCGCCCAGCAGCAAGAATCTAAAGTATCGTTCTGTCGTCAAATAGAATCATCCATTACAGTGCAGATTGGGAGATAGCGAGAAGTCGGTAGATATTATCAAGGAACGTGTACCGGCGAGGGAATGTAGTACGAGGTCAAAAGTCAAAGGGGTTAGGCGAGGGTAGTTACGCGGGGGTGGAAAAGCGGCAAAGGCGAGAAGTTGCGAGAATACAGAGCGCCGAAGAAACCGTGACGATTTTCCTAGCTTCTGTATCTGACAATCAGCTTGCCCTAAACCGATTCGCCCTTTAATGGATTCGCCGAGCACTTTGCCTCCCCCTAAAATTGCATCGCGACCGTTTCCAGCTTTCCCCGAGCCAATAAGCCCGTCTCCCTCGAGCTAACATAGGCACACGTTGACAGAGCTTAACCTCCGATCCCGATTTTTTCCTCATTGCCGTGAAACAACAGCAGTCCCAACCGTTCCGTTGTCTTGGAGCGCTTAAACGGACAAAGACGGCCTGGGAGAAGTGGAAAGCAAGTCAGGCAAGGCAAGCAACACGGCTGAGATAGTGGCGAGATGCCAAGCGATATACCGCTGGAACAGCGCGCATAAGTTTCGGGATGAAGCTATCTTATAATCTGTTCCCGCTCCTCTCGTTAAACGCTGAGAAGCTGGCGAACGTTCCCCTGGCTCTGAACACCTTTAACAATCGCTTCCAACTATCGTTCGCGGGGTAGAGAGATCGTCGACAAGTGGTAGCATGAATCGCAATTCATTTAAGTTGATGGGAGCGCGTAAATTTATTAACACCAGGGAGTTTCGGTGTTTCGAGAAATGCACTGCTTGAACATTGGGATTGCGCCGCTGAGAAGCTGTCTTATAAGGATTAAGCGTCGTTTGGAACTCTCACGTTCCGTTTCAAATCGAGGGCCAACAGTGGACGATTAATCGAAAAGCCATCGTTAAACTTGCCACGTATTTGGAGGCCCCCTGTTGGTTTTCTCGCGAAAGAAAACGGTCGCTGTGTCGTCGTCCACTAATAACTGCATCGATCAACGGCGAACAGTAACTTCTTCCACAGTCTGTGTACCCCTTACGATAGACGGTACTCTGCTATTTTTATCCCAACTACCTTTTAAGATCGGGTCAAGTCAACGTGCAAAACATTTATTAACCCTCGAGCGTTTCTCGGCGAAGAACCAGGCCGGGTGCATTGTTTTGGCAGACGTCGAACATACGCCAGGATCCTCATAGATTCTTCTCAATTTCCAAGCCAAATGCGACTTCGATACCCCATCGAACGTTCGGCGAATTAAGCGCGCCTTCGGTATCTCCTCGCGCCAGAAGAGAAAGTCGAATCCTTCACAGCTGCATTATGACTTTCTTTGGACTTGGGAACAGGGCTGACATAGTAATTTGAAACAGCAGCAATTCCTCTAACTTCGCAAATTAGGAATTAAGAACTGCGGGTTCCTCCATTTTCGCAAAGTTCAATGGAATCGTTATGCC
This sequence comes from Andrena cerasifolii, assembly GCF_050908995.1. Taxonomy (NCBI): domain Eukaryota; kingdom Metazoa; phylum Arthropoda; class Insecta; order Hymenoptera; family Andrenidae; genus Andrena; species Andrena cerasifolii. The sequence continues at coordinate 11,260,563 of NC_135129.1, forward strand.
GCGTCAATTTAAACTTCCGTGTGCCCGGGAGGCATGCCCGTAGCGCGGAGAGTTAAAAAGTTAGAATGGTATTTTCATCTCGTATGCAGGGTGAATCTTTGCGAACCCGTGCAGTTTAATATCGATGTCACGTAGCCTGACGCGAACTCGATTGACAGTGAGTCCCGTATCGAAACTCACGTGCCCAAGGGATTAATCAGACAGCCGGAAGGGACGTCGATATATCAGATCGAAAGTGTTGGTATTTGCCAGCGTATTTGAAACTGCTGATCGAGGATACCCAGCATGATGTTCGCCGTGCGTTCAATGGACCCACGGTTGAATAAGCTCCCTGCATTATACATATTCCAGAACGCAGGCCTGGGGGGAATCCATTCCTTTTCGCGTAACGAACAGTTGTCTCGAATGGAGGGGAAAATGTCCAGCCGAATTCGCGCACGATAAGGTGAATGTCCCAATTTCTGCTGATTTAACAGGTAACTCGTCATAAAGAAGGTGTAAAAAATTTGTTTGTGATGAAAATTTGCAGAGTAATTGATTAATTCTTTAATAATAAATCAGCCAATTCAAAAACTGTTTAAGAAAGATATTTCAAGATGTTTAACTATTAGTGATTTGTAATTAAATATATAATGCTCTAAATGCCCGTATATGTATTGCCCCAAGCTCGTGCAGCACTCCCGTAAATGTTTAAATAATTTAGAATTATTTTCTCGCAACTATAGTACAAACGTAACGCATACAATAATAAGAAAAGTGGGGACATGAGCAGAAATTGGGACATTCACCTTAATAGCTCGTCGGGAGGAACAAAACGATTAGAGATGCGATTTGTTTTATGTCCTCGATTAAAGCGTTGAACCGTGGACAATTTATGAGCGAAATTTATGAACCCGTGCGCGGAACATTTTACAATTTCGTCCTCCAAAAGCTGATCAACTTTCACGTGCCGTGCCAGCGCTGATTTCAATAAAACTGATAAATCGCAAAGGAATTTTAAAATCTGGGCGCCAATGAAATCGTGAGTTCTACGAGAGCCAGAGATATTATTTAGTAAATGGAGAGAATTCTGATGACTTGATCGTTACCAGTTCTGGTCCAAGTATTGATCTCAACTATCACAGAGGTGTTACTTAATTCTGAGACACCGCTCGAGCAAGCTAGCACGAATTATACAATTTCAAGAATAACTCGTGCTGGTTCTAGTCCCTCTTCTAATAACGAATGACTTCGCAGAAGTATTATTCCCACCGATTGTGAAACAACCTTCAGCATAACACCGTGCACAATATCTACATGAGACTTTTCAGTTGTCCCGGTTTGCGCGAGCACCGCGTTCAATTTATTTACAATCGTCCATTCTTAGCGGCATGTCCACGTGTTTTCCGCGATTCAGCAGCATCCCACTGTCATGACAAAGGATCAATGGTACGAGACTACCAATCGGTGAACTGGGTTATACGCAATGCGCCTGTATTGCGGTGCCGCGACGTCTGTAATCCCGTGGTCTCTCTCGAATTTGCATGAGGAATTGGAGGACAATCCAATTTCGTCCGATTTCCTATTTAATGGAACGAAGGGTTATTCCGAATATTCCGTCGACACGTAACCAAACCAACCCCCCCAGGCCCTCTCGCACGTCCAGCGAGCGTTCATTCGATGATAAGCGCAAACAGTGGGAGAGTAATTCCGTTTGGCGACCCGTTGGCCTTTCTTCGCCGCTCAAATGAAATAATCATCGGCGAAGATCGATCCCGGCCGCCGCTACTTTGCGTTCTTTGCTCTCGATTCGTGGCAATTGTCCGCGGAAGAGCCGTTCCCGTGGATTTCCGTTCTCGCCGCTTAATCTCGCGAATTGCGATCGACGCAGCGAGACGGAAATACTTACAAACCCCGATATCGGGGGGAAGCATCTCGTTTTAAAGCTAAACTCCAAAGCTGCCTGCTTCCCCGTCTCGAGTATTACCCGCGAGTGTCTGCATGCATTCGCAGGCTTATCGGCACGGATGGATCCGCAACAATGTCACTGTTCGCGTGGAATTTTCGGGTCGCGCGGCGTTTTGCCGATGGAATTGCTTGCGACTCGGAGACCAATCAAATCCGAGGATGATACTTTTTACTCGCTCGACGATGAAGCTGCTGATAGAATCTGGTTACACGCGAACTTTTCGTTCGGCGACACCCCTACTCCTTGGCCATTTATAGTCGAGAAAAGGCAGAAGCAAAGGGCGATGTCGAATCGGGACAAAGCAATGTACTCGCGCGATTGTTAAATTGGGTCAAGGGGGGTTGCATGGCGTACTTGATACTCAATCTGCATAAAGCATCGTAAGGTTTCGCTATCAAGGCAGCTGAACTGATTACGTTACGCGGAGTCATCCCTTCTAGGTTACAGAAGGGATTATCAGAGCGCGAAACGGCGGGCGAGGAATAATGGAACCGTTTCATTCGAGAAATTCGAAAATTTCTCCGAGCGCCATTGCCACGCTGAACACCGGCCAAGGAAGCGTGGCTGAACGACGAGGAAAAATGGTTGAGATACCCTCCGCACCTCTGGCAATACTCGATTACGTTGAGTGTTGAGAAATCTATTCGGAAGCATAGTAATTGAATCTTTGGTCCACGAGATAGAATCGGTGAGTCGAAGGTCCTACGGTAGAATATCGACGTGGCCATGAAATGTGACTTTATTACTTGATCGTGGAAAATGGAGGAAGTGAAGGGAAAGGCAAGATGATTCAGCTGAAACCAGCGTATCTTCTCTTCTACCTCGTTTCCTTCTTGTCTGCGGCGCTCGGTGAAATAGTTGAATACAAAAACCCTATCTGCTAACGCTTCGTTAAACCTCTGTGACGGTATTAATCCAAGGGATCTCCCAGCTTCTTCGGCCATTAATCAATGATTCACTGTTCGGTCGTGTTCAAATCGAGACTCGAATCACTGCTCCCTTTCGAAGCACTTGTGCATACCTTTGCACGATATTCGCTGGAGATCCTCTTCTATTGTGGTTTTATTCAAATGCTGAACTATACAAGCTACTTGCTGTAGATTCTATGGTAACCTTGTAAGGAATTAATGAAACACAGAGTCGATCCGAAAGCTCTGAACTTTCTAAATCAAAGTTTGCCCCTGAGATCAGAATCGGACGATTTATAGCGTCCCCGTGTCGCAGAGATATAAGTTTCAGATTTATTTATCGCCGAAGTTGAGGACACGTGTAACAAATTTACGTTCATCTAAGTTTGCAGCGTTACGATCTAAACTGGCTCCATTAAATTACGTATTATAGATAAAAGAAAAAGGAATGATAAGAGGAATTGAAATTCTACTAACAAGAATCTTTTAAAACCGAGAGAGAGGTTTTTAATTAACAAAGGTCGCTGTGAGCAACGACTAATTGAAGGAATAGGAGGATTTAGAATTGTAGAGGATCGTTGCTTATATATGTTGTTTAGAAGCAGTCAAATACACAAAGTCCTGTTAAACGGTAGGAAAGTTGCGTGACTGGAGTAACGATTATGTAAAACGAAAAGTTGGCGATGTAGGTACGAAGTGGCCGTGATAAAAGTTAATATCGAAGGAAAACAATTTAATGGTCGTAAACTCTTAGTTAGTTATTCCACGACGTAACTCAATCACGGGCCACGGGCACGGGGCATGGAAATGTGGAGCGGGAAAAAGAATATACCTACCGGCGCCAGCTTAAATTAAAAAATTTCGTTGCTCATCGAAAAAGTTAGCCGCGCGGCGTATCGTGACGAAGGAAATTGTGGAACGCGATACCATCAACGCTTCGGATAATTAAAACTACTTAAACGTAATGAATCTTGTCGGGGAATTCCGAGATTAATTGTTTCGTACATCCGCGATCGAAAGTTCGCACGAAATTTGCATATTGAGAACTAACGCAATTAATTTCACGCTACTGAGAACTTGTACAATTGCTTCTTTGATATTTAATATAATATATTGCAAAATTTCGTTTAAAAAACGAGTAGCTGATTGGAGGTATAGTTCACGACTTGGAAAAGGGAATCTTGTGTTATTTCGCATTCCTTTGGAGATTTTATTTAAAAAATTTCATACGCGTTCGAACGAAGTGGGATGCTTGGAATATCTTTTTTCTCGGAAGCCAGAAATTCCATGGTGCTGGTGCGAAATATGTCGATAAAGAAAATTGGTAGATGGGTTGTGGAGATAATTTGCTGTAGTTTAGGAGAAACTTTCTTTCCCTCGAAGTGGTCGCCATCGAGAAACTGTCCAGGAGACAAATTGACGAAGGGAATATCCCTGGAGAGATTGTACAAGTGAACTGAACGAGCTTATGGACACGATCTTGACGCGCTATTATGGCGGAGCACCTGAACCCACTTTGCATATCCTGTATATTTCATGGAACACTAAAATATGCATGTCGAATACCCCTCTGCGTTCGAAAGTTTGAATATAAAGAGCGTAGAAAATGCCGTTTGTTAATCGATAAACTTTTATATGTACCTGTAATACTCGAAGACATTTTCATTTTTCAAGTTTGTAGACATCTTTTAGGAAGAGGGTAAAGTTTTTTTTATCTTTTATCATATTACAGTGTTTATAACAAAATCAACGTTTGACAACGTTAGAATGCATTAACATTTCTAACGCTATCAATTCTTTCCTATTTTATTGTAGACACCTATCCATTTTTGTCCTGAGTTGAATTGGAAATTAAATGTTTCGAAAATGAGTTCCGTTTAATATAAATATTCTACAGTGTCAGAAATTCATGACAATATTCAGAAACGATCTATGCATCTTTGCAAGCAATTTTTTTCTCAGTTTCATTCGAATTTCTCACCCGAATCAAATATAGGTCGAATTTTACATATTGCATGGAACATTGGAAAAGAAATATTCAAGTGTCGTTAAAGTGTCGTAAATAATCGACACAGCGTTACGAAACCTGCGTTTCCGTCGATTCGAAGCAGAGAATGTACTCCCACCTCCTGTTCCCAAAAATATTTTTCATTCTAACCGAGGAATAATAAAAGCCGCGGAGAAATGTCCTAGATTAAAAATGAAATTCCAGGTTTTTAATCAGAGAGGACCTGTCATCCTCTCGCCTTCACTTTCGTGCAAAAAAAAAACGAGCAAACAGATGACATTCGATATATTCTTCGTGACACGTTCAAAGCGTTTTATAAGATGATAAATATTCATCGCGAGAGATGAAAGGAAATTCGATTGTCGTAGCACGCCGATATTAGAGAGGAGCTGCTGCATAGCAGACACAGCCAAACGACTGAAATCATAAGGTGTGTTTGTGCAAGAGACCGATTTACATAGAACATTTTGCATATAATACCAATGGCATGCAGATGTAACTCGTGCATTGCATTTGACATATTACCCTGGAAAATACTGAGTCTCAGTTTCGCTAGACAGGTGATTCCAAGATCAATGTCAATCTTCATATCTTCGTTCATCAATCTCCCTTCTATTTTCCTTAAAAGAAAATCCAATATTTTAGGACACCTCAACTGGATGAAAGATACTTTTTCGGAACCTATGACAAATATTAATCAAATCTCTTCTCTTACATGGCACTTATAATTTGGGCATCTAAAGCGGCAGTTACCATAGCAATTGAAGGCTTCCAAACCTTTTTTATTACAAACATTGATGACCAGATGAGTCTACTATACTACAATTTATTTATACCCCTTCATCCCCTATTTCACCTTCTCTTATTTACTCAGAACGAAATCTTAGGTGTAGAAACTCAGACAGGTTACTCGTTAATATGGAAGCATACGTTATAATTCAGTTTCCTATAATTTCACGACGATTAAATCGTAAATGAAAGGGTATTCTAAATGCAAAAAAAAAACGATCTTGTTGCAGGCTCAGCGATCGAAAAGTTATGCGAGTGTGCGATGGAAGACAGCCTAGCTGACCGAGGGTCTGTCGTCAGGGCTGCCAGGTGTCTTCTTGGCTCTGTGACGAGGGTCCTCCTTCTGGCTGACCTCGTCGTGGTCAAGCAACTTCTTCTCGCTAAGGACAAGGTGGCCATAAGCCTTGGTCGCCTCGAGAGTGTCTCCAACTTCACCGAATTTGTGAAAGCCTTTAGCCAGTTTGGAGCTGAGATGGTAGAGCTGGCTCATCTAACGGGCGATAGACAAGTGAGTGACCATTTGAATAATTCTTCCTTGCTGTGGTTATTAGAGGTTATTGAGGGGATGCAATGTCATTCAAGATACGTAGATATAAATATTCTAGCACTGTACCTTCTACTTTGAAGGAATTGAAATCGCATAGAAAATTGACTGAACATTTGGATGACAGAATTGATTCTAGAATTATTATTTTTTTTATTTGTTTTTAGTAATTGCAGGTTCGATAATTTCAGATTACAGCGACAATATGGTAATCAGGTTCGATCGAGCACTGAATGAATGAGACTGAATTGCTTCGTGTATCTAGATTGATCCTTGTTTGTCTGTTACGACACATATTGTGCTCCCGACAGCTTCGTAATGAGTACAATGAAAATGTACTTCGAAAATACCTGCCGCTATTTTCCATACCCTTTTAACGATGCCACTGAACAGCCAACGGAGCAATCTAAACCAAAACAATCAATGGCTGAGGTTCGTTTAATTTGAAGGCGGGCGCGATTAAGAGAAACAATGGAGGTCGTTTTAAAACTGACGAGATTAAAATAAAACTTGAAATGGTCTAACGAGGGCCGTGCTTGACATTCTCTGCTGTATTCGAAGTGTGCTGTTTTAGAAGGTTCAGTTCTGTTTTGAAACGGTGTTCCGAAGGAAAAGGAACATAGTTTTCCTTTCAATGTCTATACCTACCCAAATTAGAAGCTTTACAGCTTATATCCGACATCGAGGGATTTTTTCGAATTTTCTTTTCATTTTTCTCCTCCCCCTTGCCAAGTGGCACAGCCTCGAAAGTAGTTTTTGATAAATCGAGCACCCACCGGTACATCCTTCAAGGATTCCTTCGCTATCAAAGCGTGGCGCTCCCTTAACAGGGGGAAACATATAAAAGGTGCATTACCCACGGAAATAGACTGAGTTTCTCCGTAGTCCTCGGTGTCGTAATCTTCGGAGAAAATCGCACAGAGAGAAATAATATTCCCCGTACACTCGTAGCCTGACACGTCTAGCCTTTAATGCCAAAGAGATTCGTAAATAGCAACTCGAGAATAGAATCATCAATGCCAAGCTTCGACTGTATCACTGAATATCGCATAAACTATTGAAGTGTCGGGGAACTGCGCGGCGTGGTCTGAAAAATAGGTTTCTGAGACAAAACCTCTGAAATATACAAACACTTAGAATTGTAAAAATATAAGAGAAGGTTGACGAAAAAAATTGTGCATGCTATGACAAAATAATCTTGAATTATATTACAGTTATTAATTTTACTACCCCTTTGAATGTCTCACATCCCACGGAACACTGTCGTACCTCGTCTCTACCGAAGTATCACATATAGCAACCGCAAAGTAACATTCTGCATTCCGAACACCGGTCACCTAAAAGTTTCGTAGCAAAAGCGTAGAACACAGAATGAACTGTAGGAAATGTTGTAAACTTTCAGAATGATCTGAAAGACGAGCGACGAAGGGCACAGATGGCCGCGGCTCGCCAAGTTCTGGAGAGGAGCACCATGATGCTGCTCACGTCCAGCAAAACCTGCCTGAGGCATCCAGAATGCCCATCGGCCAAAGAGAACAGGAACACCGTTTTCTGTCAAATGAGAAGAGCCATGGATTTGATACACTACGTCGTCAAGGACGGCGTATTGGACTGCAGCGAGTCACACTTGTACTCGAACTCTCAGGTACGTAACTTTGTCTCCTATTTAGTGAAATGAAAATGCTGCGAAAATGTTAAATAATAATATTAAATAATACACGAAACATTTAATTGTAACGTTACGTAATGTACGAAAATAATATCAAGTGTTTTATGTGTTCCATGGAATCTGTATGTAATTTTGTTTACTTATAATTTGTTGTACCACATGTTGCATTAGATTTCTATTGCTATCTAAATGTGAAGAACTCTAAACTGCAAGCTATTTAAATATCAATTTTTCATACGCGATTCTGTGCAATACGAATAGAAATTTGTATATTTCAATTGACGACTGTAACCGGAAATAAGAGGAATCAGTCTCAGAACGAAGCAGAGTACAAAATCCGCGAAGATCGAAAGATCCTCCTTGAAATGAGGATCTCCTTCCAAGGAATTTTGGCGCCACGGAGCCTTGTTTATCGCCGCCATGTATTATCTAGAAACTCGGACATGCGTTCGTAGAAATCATGTGGCGGCAGTGAGAGGGCGGAAAGTTTACAGTGAAATGCATGGGAAAGCTTGGAATGAATCCAAAAAGGCGAAATTGTGATTCAGGGGTAGCCCGGAACGCACGAATTCGCCGACCTTGAACAGCATTGGCCACCTTGCAGGAAGCAATAACACTTGAGGAATCCGGATGATCTCCTTATCGTCGCCAGAATCGTAAAGCATGACCCTGATCTCGATAACGGCACCTTCAATCGGTTAAAAGAGAAAGAAGAAAAGCAGAAAGTAGGATATGCGGGCTCTATCAAGAAACAAACATTAGAAATCGATATGCGCATTTCCCCTTAGCATTTCTTATTTCAGCAGAGCAATTCATTGCAGCAAATAAAAAGTAGATGATTAATACGATTGCAGTTACGAACATCACAGCTCCTATAAATCACACACACGTGCAGAATATAATTCGCCACGTGGAACGTGTGTCACTTTAGAATTATTATGTAGAAGTCTTGAAGCAAGTAGTAGCAGTCAACGTGTGGTCAGACATATCAAGTCCTCGCTTAAACCTCCAACTGTTGCGTTGTATTTAATCTGTTACATTTTGGGGTTTAGTTAGAGCGTGGGACGACGCGGAATACAGTTGAGAATTTCAACACGTTCCACTCCAAATACGCTTTGGTCCGCAGAAAATAAACGCTATAAAGTGAAACGTGAATTATCGCCGTTGCATCTCCTCGTGCCCGGCGACTTTATCTCCAAGTTTCTCGATGGTTTCTTGCGCGATACGATGTATGTGCCCGAGACTTGAAAACATTCCAAATTGCGCTCCATATCCGTGGCACCAATATCGACATCGCTGACATCGGATAGTACGCTTTTAAGCGACCGGCTGGGGCCGTATTCGAAATTTAAGAAACATCCTCGGTATGGGATGGGACGCCGGTCTATCGACAGCGGCGTAAATTGATATCGTGCCGCGGATAAAGCGGACGCATAGCGAGCCACGCCGAAATGGATGTCATAAACGTTGCCCGGCATTCTTAGGCATGTGCCAAATTGCAGCGTCGCGATTCTGGTGCATTAATGCGCCGGCGTTATTTAAATTTCTCGCCAAGCGAGAAATCAGGAGGCCAGCCAAATACCCTCGCGGAACAGCAACGGGCCAGATAAGGGGGAATTTATTTAGTTTAAATGACGATACGCCCCACCCACTCGCTCGACTTATGAAGCGACAACTGAATTAAATGAGACTATTGTGGGGGTAATAGCGAGCGACGAAGTTGAGTGAAAGGGGATGACGGAGAGAAGGCGGGGGCTGAATTTTACGGGTGATTCACTGGTTATCAAAAGAAGTCTTAATAATTGTGAGTGTAGAAATGCTTCAATTTGATTTATCGAACAAAGCTTCTTGTCTGTCAGAGAAAACTTACAATTATTAGTAACTTTGCTGTGGCTCATGAGTGATTACTCGATGGTTTTCAGATGTATTTATTTATTTATTAAGTCGTTGGGCTGCTCTGCTTAGTAATATAGCATATCTCTGATGGTGAACATTTACAAGTAAATGTAATTGAACGTTGCGTTGATACATGATTTTCTGTCTCTCAGTGCAATTCTTTCATGAAATTTATTTATTCATGTGATAAACTACCTAAATCTCGAAATTTCAATAGGTTCTGTTACCGAATATCAAATCGCTGTCGCGTGAAACCTGTATATTCCAGTGGAAACTTAAATCTTTAAGAAACACTTTAGACCAAAATCCAAGAGCATCAAAGAATTTATAATGCGCAGATTGACCGATATTCCTGAAGCTTCAGAGGGGAAAAAGTAACTGAAGGTGCTCGGTCACGTTCAAGGATCTCGCCCGAGTAATTGCACTAGAAAAAATGTATATTTAATCGCCGCCAGTGTTTTATAGTCTATCGCGTTCTATCCTTGATCCAATGCAGTCGATTTAACTGATAATGCGTATGCTGACCTTAGGGCACATTATATTTAGGTACAGCTTGCCATCGAAGTTCCGTGTAGCGTGTTAGAACTGGCACGTGTTTACTTTGTAAACATAGTAATATTTTATAACGCGCATAATGCAATGTTCAGCTGGAAGCTTTTCAGCCCCCTTTTAACGTAAAGTCACGATCGATTTACGGAACAAATGAGAACGAAATTTTCGCGAAAACTTCATATCAGCGCTATATAAAAAAAATTATTATTAATTATATAGTAATCTGAAACTCGTCTAGGTTTTCCCCATTCTTACAATTCAATCGTCGCGAGTAATACACACGCGTTCTTGACGTTTACATTTACATTTTCATCTTCTTTCCCATTTTAAAACTAACAGACCAGGAGATGATTTTCTGCGTCGAAATGACTTGCATTTAAGGAGCATAGGGAGTCGTGAAAGGTGAAGGAAGAAAGTGGAGCTTGCGCTGATAGAACCATTAATTCCAGAGCTCCCAGCAAGAGGATTGGGACAGCAGCACAGCTTTCTCAGCGCTTAAACACTTTGAGAGACTCGTGGAGACCACAAGGATGACTCTCCTAGGACCTGGTTGTCGAGAGACACTCACGTCTGCCCTCGACACCGTCGTCGAAAACACACAGGACTTCACTGACAGCGCGTACACGAGCCACGAGCACAGAGAGAACATACTTCTGCTCTGCGATCGGGCGAAACTCGAGCTCAACACACTGCTACGTATCGGTAACAGCATGGTAAGATCTGATCATTTCTATTCCACTCTTTCGAGGACCTCAGCGAAGGACGTATATTCAAGTTGATCCTCTAATTCAAATTCTAATCTCACTGCCACTGTAACGCGTACTCATATTTCCTTATGAGTTTAAACAAGAACTAAACGAAGGAGAAAATTGCAATTAATGGTAACTGGTGATAAATAGAAGTAGCTTAATTAAGTAGAAGTGATCGACTAGAATACCTCGCCTTATCCAGAATTCAAAGATTAGCACGTATTAGTAAAGAATCAACGTGACTTTCCATGGTCGAAAAGTGGAGGAGACACAATGCCGATTGCGTCCACCTATAGACAAAGCAATTTAGCCGTAGTGAAAAGATCCGGTGCAAAAAATTCATATAATACCGGATTATTCGTGGAGGAGTAATCCCTGGCTTGATTCTCCCTGAAAAGAGGTGCCATTCCGTCGTAAATCCGAATGAATAACCGGGCTAACCTGAATCAGCTGCGAGAGCCACTGCAAATGAATAGGCAGGGGGTTCACCTGTGTAATTCTTTCTTTACAAAAAGAGCAAACTGCCTGTTTATCTTGTTAACACGGGTATCTACCACGACCTTAAACGCACAATTTCTTCTCAAACGTCCAGTGACAATACGAATTGCAATGAAAAGAAAGTAAGAACAGGGACTCCATCCCCCATTTTGTAACTTTCTTTAAAATTTTCAAGTACTTTCTTAAAGCTGAGAATAATTCTGCGCTCATACTTCTTGATGCATCATTTACCAGGGCATTAGAATGAAATCTATGACACAGGTGACAAATTTCAATGTAACATGAAAATGTCCTTCGCTGAAGGTGGTGAAATTTATTCCTGAGAATCCTTGCAGTAATGGGGTGTACAATAACAGTGAAACGTTTATTGTTATCTCGTGTCAGAACTACGAAGGCGGCGGTGGTTCCCCGAGTTCTGAGATGGAGCAATCCGTCCTGGGGGTGTTACGAACTACCAGGGACCTTCGCCAGCAGCTCTGCGCGACGACGATGGAGCAGGCTGGCGATCTTGGTCAGGTGACCAAAGCTGGCCAAGAGCTTGTGTCAACGATCAGAAATCTCGCTCTGGCCAACGACATTAATCGCCTCCAAGAAAGCAGCGACAGATTTCACGAGTACATGGACCACATTATCGAAGTGAGTGTTTCGTTACGAAGTAGCTCAGATCGTTTAAATTTCCGAGCAAATAAAGCTTCTTCAGTCACCATAAGGTGCTTTCGTTTTTGAGGCTCTGAATATTTTCGTTTTTTTTTTTAATTCGAAGTACTGGGGTTTAGTGATATTGTCCCCGATTGAAAGGGAAACGTTTCTGCTGTATAATGTATTTACTTGTGTGGGTTAACAGGTGTGCAAAATGCTCAGGCACGTCGCGCTCACGGAGTCATTGCAAGTTTCAGCGAAGTTCACAGAGATCAATTTGAGAATATACGGCCCCCAAGTGGTGATAGCCGCTCACACGTTGGCAAGGCATCCCACTAGCAAAATCGCTAAGGAGAACCTGGAGGGTAAGTTGCGACACGTGTGCTAATAACAGCTATGTAAATACCGAATCTGATAAACCTATAGAAATCCATGTTGCGCGAATGAGTGCATAGCTTGGAGTGAAATGAAGTAACGTGTTCTAGGTATGATAAATAAGAATCGACTCGTAATTTTTAGTATTCGCCGATATGTTGCAATGGCTCATGACTGACGCGACAACAGTGGCTAAAGATGTGCTCGAATTGAATCAGAATCGACCCGAGAAACAAGTATACATGTCCTTGCCACGACCAGGAGTAAGTAGAACCTTCTATACTCCTTCAATTTCATCTTACTTCGATCCATCGGTTCCCAATATCTCAACAAGTCAAAATATCTTTCCTAACTGCATCGTGTATTAAAAGTCCATCGGTTAGAAGTTAGCAGAAATGGCAAAACAACTTGGGCCGATGAAATAATTGATATAATCTTTATCCACTAAAGGAAGCCGGCGACTATGATCAATCCTTTAGAAACCCAACAATTGAGCAGAGCCATGGAAAGCCAACATCTGTATTTAATTGCAGAAACACGGCACCACGAGCAAGCCGCTGAAGCCAGTGCGATTGGACAGCGAGGAGCAGGCGAAGATCGCGAAAGCTGGCCTGGAGATGAAGCTGATCACATCAGAGATGGACGCGGAGACGGAGAAATGGCAGGAGAGCGGCAGCGCCCTGGAGGAGAACAACGACATCGTGAAACGGGCGAAGAACATGTCCTCGATGGCGTTCTCGATGTACCAGTTCACGAGGGGCGAGGGCGCCCTGAAGACCACCCAAGATCTGTTCACTCAAGCTGAGTATTTCGCCGAAGAGGCGAACAGATTGTACAAGGTTGTGAGACAATTCAGCTACCAGGTACGTGGTATTAATCAGGGCGACGTAGAACCAAAGCAAAGTGAATTATATATATATATATACACACATTTCTTCGATTGGACATGACGTTTGGGGTGCTACGTGTATACGTGTACCCGCTCAGGGACCGCCCACACGTACACGCATACACTGCGCACCGTCCTTTCTTTACGATCATTCTTTTCTACCGTTGTTTATTATTATCACGGATTCTATACTGGACTTGATTCCGAGTTTTTTGATCCTTGCTATATTGGAGACATTTTTCCTTGGATTTTTCGCTATTGAGTTTCGTTTTTACGTAATTGCGACGCCGGGGCCACGTCGAATCCGTTGATATGTAGTTCGATCGAAACGGGAATGCAAATATCCTCTCTCTTGTAAATATCCTTTGCATCGATATGGTTTAAAGTTTCTAGCATGTTGCATTCCGTTTCAACCGACTTGACGTTCAGAGCTGCTCGTTGATCTTACGACGCCGTGGATTTTTAAAATTTGATTTTAAGACCGAAGTGTCAGTGTGCCGTCGTGGGTGAGATTGGAGGTGGCCCGGGTGTGTGTTATTAGCATTAGACATGTTCGAATTAATACGTTTGCTGCCCTTTCGACCCTCCTAGCTAGGCCGAATATATATATAGTTACCCGAAACCATTTTGATCTCTTTATACTCTTCTTGAAAGAAATCAACAGAAACGCTAACCTTGTAATATACTCTGTATTATGAACACCCTTTTTTGACCCTCGCTCTTTGAATGCCTCCATCCAGGTAACTCTTTCTCTCTTTACTTTAGACCCTTGTTGGGCGCCTAGAGATCATGTTCGCCTTTTGTACAGACTCGTTCTCATTGCCGTGCTCGTTCTCTCTTGCAACTTCATTGTTCCAGTTGCTGTTAAGTGTCTGTTATCTCTTACATCACTTACACGTTTGTTACTGTTACATACTTTTTTATACGCAGCGCTGCTATGCAAGATGTCATGAGACACCTAGTACCATCACCCTAACAATCGTTTCTTTTGAATGACGTAGTGCGGCCATGTACACCTTTTTTCTTTTACCAACGAGGAAACGCACGTTGCGACGTACGACTATTTTCTGCGAGACCAGTTCCCATTGCCAGTCGCTACAACAAAGTAATTTTCATTGGTTTAATCGTCGAGCAGCTGAGGTGCTAACGTGTTGCCTCTCATTACCTGGAAAATAATCGATCGGACCGGACGAGTATTTTGTAACTAGATCTGCTCCATTGTGTATAAAATTGTCGAACTAGAAATGTAGTACCATTTACGTGCTCGTTTGATGTAAGTACCGAAACTAGCCTCGAGTATATTCTTCTTCTGTCAAGCTTCGTTGCAATCGAAATTTGACGCGACGAAGAGTATTCGAACATTATTTAGGTTTGACGTAAGCGAATCACAGTCAGGTTTACCATGTTTTCCATGTCTTGTTTGTGCTTGTAAAGAAACAGAGCAGTAACAGTCTTGATTGTGCAGTCGTAATTAGCGTGATAAGTTTTGCAGGAACGTGAGTCTCGCCTCGAGGATTAGAAATAATAAAAAGAAAGAAAAGGGACTGTCTTTTGATTTTCACTTGTCACACCATCAGACTAACTACGATCATTATTTTGTTGGTAAATCTATTTTGTGTACGTACATTTTATGACTTTTTTGTGTACGATTAGTAAGGTGTGTTTTAGATGCTACGGGAATGCTTCCGTCTGTGGACGACGTCTATGTGCATTGTGGTCCCCCTCCTTCCACTATCTGGGGCATGACTATTATGTCTCAGTTTTTGCCAGCTTCCGATTCTTCCGTTTAGAAATAAATAAACTTAACGTTACCATTAACGAGCCAGCTAAGGTGAAGTTACCCGCTCGTTTGTACCTCGAAATTGTCCGCGGTTATTCAGTCGAACGTACTCAAAAACTGCAATTACTTTCGTCAACGATAAATCGAATTTAAGAAATTCACTTAATTATTAATTCAATGAATAATTTAGTATATATTTGGAACACCATAATTGAAACAATTTAAAAGTGAAACAACTATGAATTAGATAATAAAGGCTATATTGTTTTGTTAATCGATGGATGAATTCTACTTTTATAAAGTTTAAGGGGTAATGCCACTCTGGAATTTTGGAAAAATGCTACAAACTTTTTTGGCTTAAATGATGCCTTGGGGTTTTAGAAAGAACCTACAATAAGTACAAAAAAAATCAAAATCAGGCTGCTTTCCCGGGCGCTAGAGTGGCATTATCCCTTAATGACAACTATCCCTGATTATATGTTCATCTTAGCTGCTGCCTCTTGCAAAAGTGTATCTGAATTCTAACGATGGTTCGATTAATTTAATAATCGTGAAGCTTGCAAAAACAACAAGGTCTGTACTATTTCACTGTCATTCACACAGTCACTCTCTAATGTTCTTCTCAAACAACTTACACTTTCCGTTAAAACTTTTGCATTGTGTTTCTATTTAGGAAGGATAGAGAATTTTTCTGTTAACTTGTTAGATGCAATTCTATAAGTACCCAAAGATACATATTTTAAATTACTTATTACTAGTCAATGAATAAAGAATAGAATCAGGCATTGCTTTGAAGAGTTAATTTAAAAAAAAAAAAAGAAACGCTACATATGTACGAAGAATAATTTCGCAGGGCAAACGTAATTGGTGGTTTTCAACGATTGTTTAAAATACATAAAGCACACTTACAATTAACCCCATTCGTAACAGCACGGCGCAAACATCGCTAAAACATTTCCGACGATAATTTCGATGTTCCTAAAATAATAATTTTATTGTAAATCTTCAAAAAATCGTTAATCAAAGAATTATTCCAGTCGTTACAATTCAAGCTGATACAATTTACCATCAACTGTACAATTCTAGGAGCATAATAAGATTTCAAGTACAAATGATTAAAAAATAAAAAATGCACCCCACTTCGTATTCTTACAATGAAACTGGCTATCAATCTTACTGAACATTTAATTCCTGATAACGGTGTTTCTCATTTATATCGATTCTCTTACGAATTCTGACGATTACTCGTAGACGTTGAAATCGTTGCAAGACCGTACACGAACACGTTTGCCTTGCGACACGAATGAAGACGTAAGTTTGTATACGATGTTGCATGGGCGCAGGTACCAGGTGGACCGCACAAGAAAGAACTCCTGGAGAATCTCGACCGTGTGCCGACTTACGTCCAGCAGCTTCAGTTCACCGTGAAGAATCCCACCGTCGGGAAAGCCGCCACCTTCACGAAAGTCGATAACGTGATACAAGAGACAAAGAACTTGATGAACGTGATTTCGAAAGTGGTCACCACATGCTTCGTCTGCGCCACAAAGGTAAGACGCCCCGTACTGATCGTCCCGATCGATGTTTCCGTGTGCCACACACGAACATTCAATTACCGATTGCCACAGATTACTGTCTCTCATTCACGTTGTCGTGCTGGTTTTCGTTCAGTACTCTTGACTTTTATTTTTCCGCCCGAGAATTCGGGGCCAGTTCGATCTTTCCTCTTCTCGATGGATCAAGCAATTATTATTAGATTAATACCGTTGATACGAATCTCTAAATATTGGTGATAATTTTACTAGGTTCGGAGATGTAGCATTCAACGCTTTATTAACGTGGAAAGATTGAACGGATTCCTTTTTTGTATTTTAGCTAGCTTTGTGTCGGCAGAAGAAGTGTTTCAATTTTTTTAAGTGTAGCTGTGCGTAAATCGTTGAAATCGCAAATAGTTAGTCCTGTGCGAATATTCGTTGTAGTAAGACAGCTGTTATCAAGGGAACTTAACTTCATTCATTGGATACCATAAAAGCAACATAACTGTTCATCAATTTACACATTCGAAGGAGTTCTAAATCCATTAATTAATTTACCTACAACACTGAACACTGTAATCATTATTCAGAGCTCTTATTATCCAAGTATACACCTAAATCGTTAAACTGGCACAGGATTCAAAGTCAGTCATACAGAGCACCACCAAATCCTCAGAATTCTACAGATACCAAACCCCCAGCCTCCACATTCTGTCACCGCAAAATACTACGCAATTATTCGCACAGGGCGAACAAGTACGAATCGCAGCGCAGTCACGTCACGCCTAAAAACTGTCTACATGTCCTTCCATGTATTCATCGAATAGCACAATGTGACCATGCCGCAGTACGTGGAGCTCAGTCCAACAACGGTGCCTGGCCTGGGCGAAGAGGATTGCTTGTACCCAGTTAGTCCCCAGTTGCTACCGTCGACGAGTCCCTACGTGCAGCCCCATCCCCTTACCTCCTCCCAGCTGCACAACATTTTAAGAGCGCCAGGGCTCAACTTCCCTCCCTTCGGTCACAACACTCTGCCACTCCCCGCGTCCACCAGCAGCAGCGGCACGCGTAGCTCCGCTTCCTTCGTCCATCCCTCGGTCCTGCCGTACTCGGCCAGCAACACAACGTCCGGTTGCGGACCGCAGGCACCGCATTGCCTGCAAAATCTTCAGCTACTGCAGCTACAGCTGCACCAGGCGCAGCTGCAGCACCTAAGACACGCCACTCTGCCGAGATAACACAGACTATCGTTGCACCGTGATGGTCGCATGTGTTCACGCGCACAGCCACAACGCTGCGCGGCGAAGCGCTCGCTGTTCTTTCGTTCGCACAGGTTCGATTTTGGTTTCATTTTTCCGTTTCGTTTTCCTCGTTTCGCTGGTTTGCTGCTTCCACTTTCGCGGTCGCGAAACGAACGCGAATGATTGAATTACGAAGTAGTTGGATTGAGAGATATTGTGTCTGGTTGGCAGGGAAGGGGATTAGGGAAATTTTATGGCATTGCTGGTGTATTTAGGACAGATATGGGCAAAATTTTTATTTAGATAAAATTTATTTTCGAATGACGAATAAAAGTTAAAAAAAATATTCATCGTGTGTGGAATAAAGTTACAGTTAAAGTTAAAGTTGAAGAATTTATTCGACGTTCAAGTTGAAACGCTTGACGTCTAAAAAATTTAACTTTATTCGTCAAATAATCTGAAGTTTAAGTAACTTTTATTTGATCCGATATATAAATAATCTTGTATTTAGTTGGGTCCTGCCCAACTCTGATTTGGGAGTATTTATAGTTGGATTTGGAGTTCTGGAATTAATCGAAGGAGTGTGTAAATTGCGATAAGTACTTCTTTGGGGATAAAGAATGTGATTGGGGATTCGGAGGCATGGGATTAATGTGACCCGAATTAGAATTTTTGAATTGTGACTGTTTGGCAAGTTCGACGAATTTTATCGTCGAACAATTCAGTCATTTGCGTTCGTTAAATATTTTCTCCTTTCTCGTCACCGCTATTTTCATAACGACACATTTTACGCGTAGGCATTACCGTCGCTATTTATGTTAATAAACTGGCTTGAATATTTTTCTTACCGTATTGTTGCAGACATTTTTCTCGCAACAGCTTTGCTTCGACTAATAAGCCACGTTGCGACAATATACAACATAATCCGCAGCACGAAGGTGAACTGATAATCAAACGAGTTTACTGTTTTCAGCTGTCTTTACAGGAATGGGCGCGATGCAATCTTTCGTAACAGAATTTCCTTTTCATTATTGGAGTCACTTTCTGGCACGCTGAATATTGTAACGCATAATGCTTGTATATAATCGTGCATCAAGACAATAACACATACTTTTCCTACAAGTATATATTTCTCAAACAATAATACTTTACAATTCTTCAATTTTATATTAACAAATTTTTATAACAACCAAAGAGTAATGCTGGTCACCCTTCTCCATGGTGGGGGCATTAACAGTCACAGTTGCGACGCTTTTGAGGGAGCTTCTTTGCAACTAAAAGGACTGGAACAATTACTAACTAAACGTCTGCCACGTCGTACAGAAGTATTTTGGAACTTAAGTATCGCGAGATACATTCAAACATTCAGATACAACGTTCAGTTACTTTGAGCGTGAAATACAACCGGAGGGATCGCGAAATGTGGCAATTCAATTCACCCTGGAGATAGAGGAGAGTGTGCCCTTTATAATGCATTTTGTCTCGTATCGATATCGCAAGCGGTTCCCGAGATATAGGGCATCGAAGCGTGTATTTGAAACGCAACGGGTATGAATGGGGTGACCGAATACGCGTGACCCAATGACCCACTTCTCTTCCCGGAAATGCGTACATCACTAATAGTACACAGTAAACAAACGCTGACCTAGTTAACTGACCAGCGCAACATGGCGAAGCGTGGGATAAGCTAGTCCGAGTGAGAGGTCCGACTGCGCGAGCGAAAAATACCATTATCTTTACACGACGATATCTCGTGAACCGAAAGTGGTATCGACGCGAAACAAACGCCATTTCAAAGGGAAGGGTTCCCCGCTTCGGCTAATATATCCATTTTGAAATATTTCTTTATAATTTCGGAATAACAGTCTTCCAAAGTTATAGTTATTTTAATACGCGTTTCTGATGTATTTGGAGAAGCTTTACGGTAAATTCGTGAACCTTCAACGTGATATTACTTGCAATCTTATAATTAACATCCGTGAACATTATGAATAATAATATTTAAACAAATTTGTTACACTTCCAGAAATGTTGTTCCAACTCGTTACAGTTGCAAAATAATTACAAAGCAGTAAGAATATCGCGGAGTACAAGAATATCAACGAAAGCTAAACGTTCCAGAATACTTCTCACGCGACATTTCAAATAGAAGGGAAGTTATAATCGACGCAGAAGATTTTAGCCACTCGAGGCTTCCATTTATCTGGCATTTCTTACTTCTTCTCAGCGAAGTAGCCAAAGTATACGAGGGAGATATTTATTTGGTGAAGCCCGAGTGGTCGAAATCGTTGGATTATAAGATTCCCTTGCACGATATGGGGTGATCGCAGCGTCGTGCAGGATAATTGGCGCGGTACACTGGATAATCCGCCCTTCTGGGCCTCTGTTTTACAGTACAACCTGGATTTCCGAGGTCTGTCGGCGCGTGGGGCCGGCGGCTCGCCGTACAGGGGCGGAGAGGGTGCAGGCGCCGACGGCGACGGTGGCGGTGCTGGTGTCGACGGTAGCAAGACGGGCTCCGCCCCCGGCAGCGACCCGTCCGTCTGACAGTTTGGGATGGCCCGACGGGCCAAGGGGGACGCTCGCCGCACTCGGGTTTCCTTTCTGCTATTCTAGGAAGAACCTCGCCTGCCCCAGCGAAGCGTACACGTCGAGTCCTCGCGGACACCCCCGACCAGATCCATCGCTGCTCGTTGAACGGGCCTCCGCCACATTTCGAGGGGACCTTCCGCGTGCCATACGGAGCGATCGTTCGCATGGCTTCTAAGTACGTACAGTAGAAATCTGGGATGGAACAGTTTGGCACCAACGAGTTAAACATCTTTCCCTTCTTTTATTGGGCAAAGCAGAGCACGCGAGGTCTGGTGAGCGAAATTTTGTTGTAGGTTTTTGTTGAATAACAAAAGCTTTGTCTACTTTTTACCGCTTTTCCAAAAACTCTCACCCTTTTATTGGTTTTCATTGACTTTAATTGTCTCTTCCTATCAATTTTACCGCCCCTGTCTATTTAGTGTTACATTTCGTAATAAATTTGTATGCGATCTCATTGGTGCCAAATTACACGGGTTCTACTGTATCGTTAAAAGAAATTTGAAGATTCTGGCAAAATATCGCTAACTAAGCGATTCAACTCGTAACTATCCAAAGGAGAGCCGCGAAATGATGAGCGCATCAAGTTACGAGCTGTCCCCTCGAAATTATTATACAAAATCTTGGTTTGTTACCAACTGAAAACGACATGCTCCATTCTTGGTGTTTATTAAATTTCTAATATCCCAGTGAACGAGCCTCGAGTGTCGTTCTTCTCGAGGGCACAGGAAAATGAACGTTCGGTGGAGCGTTCGTGATAGACTCGCGTTAAGAGAATGTACCGGTGCTACAGGGCCAGTTACCTGGTTACCCTGGTTAAATAAGAAATTAAATATCTAGGTGTTAAGCCGACCGCGGTATTTCTTACAATATATTCGAAGCATACCGAATTTTCGTGCGCGACCGTTGGTCCTCGAGAACGCTTGCTCGCCAAAGCGATTACTAGACCGTCGACGTGTACGTTTCAATTGTAATTGCTTCGAGCACAAGCTATATATTCCAGCGATTAGCCACAGTACACGCTCGTGCGTTGCTCAATATATAGACAGGTTTTTACGAGCCCTCCGCTCCACTTTAATCGCGTACGAAATTGCGATAAGTGACTGCCATGAAACACGACGAGAACCATGGAAATCTGCGAGAAATTTGGGCATGCTTTTTACACGATAACGCACGCGTCTGTTCAAAGCCATTTACAACGGAAATTACTCGTTCCACAGCCATCTCGCATTTAGTTTCCGACGATCACCACTCTTCGCGACAATCTGGCCTATTAACTCTTCTCAGCACACTTAACTTCACCGCTCGACGCGACGGCAATTTTCGAAGCAAGAATTTCTGTTAAGCACTCCAAAGTTCCTGTTAATCGATGCGTTCGTTTAAACTGTAATTGCCTTGAAACACTACCCATCCGACGACTAAACGAGACACGAACTCGCGTCGCTTGAACCAAACGACTTTCGCACTTGAGCCTCATCGTGCACCGCGCTTCTTCAGGCGGAGGTGGAATAATTTTTAAAAAGGCGACCCTAAGAGTCGCGGCTTGCTCGTCCCCGAGCGTGCACGATGAAGATCGATCGCTACAATGGCAATAATGCAGCCATATCAGAGGAATCGGCGACTGATGCGAACAGGGACGGGTTTAAAATAATATCCGCGGCAGGAATCGCTTTTAACTGCTTGGTGCCATCTCATCGACGAGAGCAATAATCCGCGTCGTCCCAACGGCGAACACTTCGCTGCTACGTCGACTGTCGGCCCAGTGATTCGCGCGAAGGCCCGTTGAGAGATACACGATTCGACGGAGTCACAGCGGCTCGAGTAGCAGCGAAAGGATCCGAAACGCAGCCCCGTGGCGCGCGCGTTAACGCCGCGCCTCAGACGCCTTGTACAGACTTATATTTTGAAATAGAGCATCCCCATTCGAGATCATTTCAGGCTCTGCGCGAAGGAATCGCTCTTCCATGTAGGAGGGTTGGTGCAACGACAATAATTCGGGATGTCGACTGGAGTGCCTTTTAGAGGTGAAATATTTAGAGGCCAACTTCCGCTGATAACGCGTCTCGCCACCAACTTCGATCTTTCAAGGGTTCCCGACGGCGCAGAGCCGCGGTATATCGGCTGTCAGTCTTTTAACACTTTGCAACCGTCGTTAACGCGCCGCGCCGCGCGAGTACGTAGCGCTTTTGTCCACAGTTTGCTTTCGATATCCAGCAGCGTCTGATCGTTATTTTGCTAATCAGCACCTCACAGGACATTGTACGCCTTCAATAAACGAGCAGTCCTGCTTACGTGTACCGTGCGCGGAAGAACGTGGAATCTGGAATGATAGTTTACGCCCTTAAATCGCTAACATTGGTCGTCGCGAAAGAATTCTTTTGCGGGGAGCTAGGATACCGTGGCAGAAACGATTCTTGAATTTCGCCACTGATGACGTTAATACTGTTCGACGTTTGGCAGTGTAAACTGTCTTTCAAAAAGTGTTCCAACGTTCTATCGAGGGTGCGATATAATAGACAAGGAATTTAATGAGGTTGTAGGACACTGAAGTGAAGCTAGGAGCCTGGGACTACATTCTTTATTGCTTGTAAACAGTAGCGTTTTGGCCCTCTGCAGTGGTCAAAAGAAAGTGAACTGTTTTAAACTGTGAACAATATCAGAAATAAGATAGTTGCATTAGAAACAGTTATACCTTCAAAATACCCCATGAATTAAATTCTCTGAATAAAGCCTAGTGTGTATCAAGATTGCTATGCAGACATTTAAAAATATGAGTTCCAAACTTTCTTCTAATCACCGCGGTAGTTCTCCTAAAAAATAGCAAGAGACACATTTGGCGGATTGTGATACTACTCGAGCGTGTCCAACTACCTCGTTACACTTCTTAAATCAATTATAGTCTAACCACTGAAGCCTCCAACAGTATTAGTTAGAAGAAAACAGCCTAGAAAGCCTCGTAGCAGCAATTCACAAGGCATTTCTTGCTCGTAAAACAATTCCCTTCAGCTGCCTCCCCTAAGCCATCAGATTCCACGTTCACCAGCAAAACATGTCGCGAAAGGGGACGTTTAACGAGACTGCTCGTTTCACGGCCAGACATCCGCTTTGCACCCGAGCACTGTAGTTCGCGAGACGATGCCAGGCCGCGGTTTTGCGACTAACCAGCCCTAGCACAGCTTGAAAACACAGGATGGGGCAGGAGATGGACGTTGAGGGTGACCTGAGGGCGGCAGCAGGGCGGTCAGGGACGTACTTTGTGGCAAGGACACCCTGGCTCACTGCACGAAATCTCGTGGTTTAAGCTCAGTCGGGCGTAGAAACGACCTAAGCTGCTCGCGTCCGATCGGCGATTAAGCTGTTCACCTATCGAGGCGCATTCTCGCGCGTCGCCGCGGACGTCCGATCGAGTCGCGGGCAGCTTGGATGCGCGCGAGCGCCGTCCGAGAACAAAGCTTCCTTCATAGTGCCACAAAAGAAACACTCTCGTTCTTGCGATACGTCTTTGAACCCGCTGACGAAATCGAGCTCGCTGTCTTCCAGAGAGACGAGCGAGGCGTGCATCAATATTAAAAACAATCCCCGACGACTTCTGTCGATGTATAAAAGCTGCTCGACCGCGCACGAACGAGCCCCTCGTGATTTTTCTATTCGTAGCGACTGCCCCCGTCGCGGCTAATTGATCGACGTCGAGTTTAACCGTAGAGCCGGGCAAGCTGAATAATAATGCGCGCGCAACGGCCACGAGCAACTACTAGCTGTAATTGTACAAAATAATAATCGGAATCGAAGGGTTCGTCGTGCACGCGCCAGCCAATATCGAACCGAAGATCACGAAGCTGGCGCTCTAGCATGGCCTCTCGCTGCACGCCGATCAAACGAAACGGCCGGGGACTTTATCGATCGATTCTCGTGATCTTCCTCGAATTCGGAGCGCAGAACGACGCTGGACGATGACTCCCCCGCGCGGGGAAGCTCGTGGCGCGTCCAGCGGCGATCCGCGCCACGCTTGTTCTCAAACAGCTGATCGTTTCCGCGTGAACGGTCCCCGGAAACGACAGGGAGATACAAGTGGTAGCGTTTGTACATAGAGCATTAAGTTCACGCGAGAACAACGTCGACCAGTCATGCATTTCACGTACTTACGAGTTGTATTAGAGGATCGATTCTGTATGTATTATACAGAGTTGGCACAAAGACAGTACGGTTGTACTGATCAGTGGAGTTTGCGGGGGAAGTCACCGTCGTCGATGATTAAACGTTTGACACTTCGAGCAAGCATGCTGTGCACACCTCGGCGTGTTCTCGCGTTCGCGTCCTTTGGGAAGCATCCAAGTATTATTCAGCTGCCTCCCGAATGTTCACTCGGGACGAATTAAGTCAGAGTTCCTTGGTAGAAGCGATCGCTAGAATAGGCTCGACTGAAGGGGCGTTTACCGAAACCTTGCGTTACTCGAAGTGTTAATGAGTCTTACAAATTAATAATTATAATCAGATAGGCAGATCGATGTTCTTTTATTTTGGTGGAATGTACGCAGCGTTCTTTCTACGTCGATGACCGGTGACGGACGCTTTTGAGCAAGCTCCGCTGGCTTCGTAGATGCTCGAGGCGCCAGAATGTAAACGAGGGCCTCTTACCAGGGGACATTTTGACAGTGTCCCCCGAGATGTTCCTAGGGTGTAATCACGCGGACTGACGTCCCGTAAAGCGCGCGCGTAAACCTCGCAGGAATGTAACGAACCGGCACGCGTCCGTTGCAAGCTGACAAAACATTTACGCGACGCGTTTGTACAGACTCTGTATCATACCTTTATCCACGCGGTCTTTAGTGTATAGAGTTCGTCAGTTAAGGGGTTAAGCTTAAGTTTTTTTGTATAAAAACGGCACAAATATTTTGTATGGGAAACGTGGGGTGAGTTCGACGTGAGCGTTGAGTTTTTATTATTAAATTACCCGCGTCTGTAGTCTGCCAGCTAGAAACCAGCTAGAAACGATTCGACCGAGGATCGATTGCCAGGCCTTCCGGGGTCGTCTGGGTGGAAACTGTTATCAATTATCGATGAATTGGAGGGATGACGGTTTTGTTCAAAAGTTTCAGTCATTTTTAGGAGTCATAGATATCTTAGTTGATGATTTCGAGCTTAAGTTTCTTTAAGATTCAACAACCTCGATGAGTCGTAGGTTTCTTAATACTATTATGGAATCAGGAACCCCCATGAGAGGGAGCGCGGAATGAAAGACCTCAGCGGATCGGGTTCGAGTCCCACGTAATACTTTGAGTAGTCATGATTTTCTTAGAATTATTTGAGACGTTTAGAAAGTACCAAAGTTAAAATTCTACGGATTTCCCAGCTAGCTTGCATATACTGTAATCAGTAAAGTACTATCAATATTATCAGTAAATCCACCTCACTAACTTAATCCCGACACACCTTCCAGCTTCACGTAAAATCAACATTCGAAGAATCAATTTCATTTAAAAAAAAGAGTATAGACTGTCTACGTGTCTCCCAATAATTCATCGATTCTCGATAACGCGCGTACTCCTCGATTCAAGATCTGGCAATGAATCCTCCCGTCAGATCGGCTTCGTTGTTTCCTATCGAATGAAGAATTCTCGTCGCATATAACGTAAAACCTAAAACCAATGTGGTGATAGTACTTCTAGAGATCATCACGATTCTAGTCGTTGCATAGAAGTCAGTTTGTAAGTGTATAACGTGTACCGATAATATCGTTAAGTATATAAATGATAACGAATCGAAATTACACGCTAGCATCCACGGTCGTGACGTTACGATATCCCAAAGCTCGGCATTGTGGCCCTAAAAGCAGCTCATTTGCGTTCCCTCATCTGAAGGCACAATCACAAGGGAGAGCAATTTGCGAACCGTATCGTAGCCTCCTTGCGTGTGTACGACGTCTGAAATTCGCCATGGTGTAATTCTACCTCAATTCGTAGCATAGACAGCTCCAAAATTACTTCGTCGATGAATAATGTTCAGGTACTGGCTAGATCTCAGCATCGATTAATCCTTCTCGGCATATACGTAAATTAATTAACGTTAAAGTCTTCTAAGCGTGTCTCTGGGCATGTCGGAGACACGTCGCTGTGAGAGAATGAAAGGAAACATAGGAGAAACGGTCACTGGTGAAACGTTTCGAAGAGAAGATCTGATTAAAACGATCCAGCAATGACAGTGTCGCTGTGACACTTCTCCGCGAGCTTCTCGTCGCCATCGATTGTGCCTGTTAGCTGGACTATTTCGTGCCTCTGCTGGAATATTATCGGGTTTAATCGATACTTAATCGTCTCCAGGTATTAATCGAATGAAAACGAAAGGACTCGAGAAAAAAAAACGAAGCAGCCTTGTAGCCAAGCATTCGCAATAGGGGGATAAGAGGAATCCTACCCATCTAGCAGTTTTTATAGGATATTTTCTGAAACTCTCTCCTCAGCTCGCGAAGGCTATGGAATCTATTCAATCATTAACGAAAGTAAGCCAAAAAGGAACGGGATGGAGCGAGATGTGATTCCTCGAGGAGTCTCTTCTAACTTATTAAAACTCTTCGTACATCGACGTTTAGAGAATCAGTTCGGGAAATTCGTACTATGAGCTTATAACACCTCGATATATCGAAGAAACACCGATAGATCATCGAATAGTTCGTTCGTTAGACAAACCCACCCTTCCCCTTGATGTATCTCGAGAAATTTCATTTTTTAATCAACGATTCGACGGGCAAGGGAGAAAGCGCAGAAACGAAGGGGGCTGAAAAGGGCTTCGTCTCTTGTCGATTATTCGAAGGGAATAACAAAACGTACGTTAAGGTACATAGGTTTTTCTACATTTTATTGTTGCGGCTAAGTACCGTGCCAACGGTGGCTGACGTTATTTACAAAGGGACTGACGATACCTCGGTATCCAACTAGGGCAACTAGGCGGTCGAATGAACGCAGCATCAATTCTTCGCGAACGTAGCGATTGTTAGATTCTTTCCCAGACTGCAACGTCGCCGAGGAAGTCGCGACATCTTCATCCGCCGATCGCCAGAGCGAATAATCCTTCGTTTCGTGGAAAGATGGATTTACCTGTTAGAATTTAGACCGTTGGAGAAGCTCCCTGACAAAGAACGTTTCCCTTGGCATTTCAACGCCCGTACACGTATTTCAGCGATTGTCGACGGGTGACGGGATTATCAAAAGAATTGGCAACGATGGGGTGCAGGGGAAATCGCGAGAAATGATGGATCGATTTAAAAAGCAAGGGTGGAACGAGCAAGCATGGCTCGCGAATAACTGACGAGCTACAAACGAAAGAGTTCTTCGAACGAGTGATCGTTTCGCAAACAGTTGGCAATCTTCTGGTTGCAATTATATTCGCGATAGACAAGGTTTTTAAATTACAAGAGAATTCTAGATATTTTCCTATTTAGTGAAAATTAGTTTTTATATGATTTACAATGAGAGTCTCTGGTTTTTGCCAACTGATTGTTTATATCCCCCCCCGATGCTCGATATTTGCGTGTATGAATATTGTAAAGAAAAAGACGCGTGAAATTGTTTGTGAAATGAAATAGATTTGCGATAGTTAACAAACGGTTGATATTCCTGAAACAAAGTGTTCTTAACATTACGAAGCATCACAGACATTCATTTCCGAAACTTCTATCATGTTCAAAGTAGCTGCGTAGATTGTTGCACGGATCAGATAAATTATCGACTGTT
The DNA here is from genome assembly GCF_050908995.1 of Andrena cerasifolii. Lineage (NCBI taxonomy): Eukaryota > Metazoa > Arthropoda > Insecta > Hymenoptera > Andrenidae > Andrena > Andrena cerasifolii. The sequence goes on from NC_135129.1 coordinate 11,288,899, forward strand.
CGCGTAAAATAAATAATAAACACGTGAATATAATGTTCAATCGTTTGTTAACCACCAGTCTTCGTACGAAGCTAATAATTTCCTTGCTACTGAAAACGATCACGACGTTCGGGCTCTTGAATTAACAAGAACGAGGTAGTAGCGCGTATCTGTGAAACGTTATCGGCATCCACAGAATAAAGGCGCGCTTGCAAGTCGACGAGGTAGCAGATTAAAACGAAAGACGATCCCCGATTCTGTCGCTGTTTCTTTCTCTTCGTTCGACTTTCAAACGCGAGGCTGTGATCGTCGACGCGATAGGAAAAAGAGAGAGAGAGAGCAAATGGCCGTAGCACAATGCGGAGTGATTAAACTAATTACTGTAAGAGAATCGTCTCGGATAGAGATCGAAGAACGCGCATCCTCGCTCGTGTTCGATACGCCTTCGTAGTTTAACACGGTCTTCCCAGCGATGATTAACGTTTCCTCCTCCACGAATCGTTTCTCTCACGCGAGCGTAAAGCCACCCTCCCACGTGCGCAAATCTGAAGCCTACGTTCCACGTGAGCAATTCGCGATGCGTAATGCAGTGAAAGGGGGTTCCTTCGCGTAAGGAGCTCGTAACCGTTGCGACGTAACGCGTGATACGCTTAAGCAAGCTTTAAGCCGCGACCCCACTTGCGCAATGGGCAGTACGGAATGCGGACTAAGTGACGCATTTGAAACCAGATTTGAACCACGTGAAGAATGTGCGTTGAGGAATGTACCTAAAGAACGTTTCCCACTTAAAATAGCGTGATGGAGAAGATAGGTAAAGCCACGGTTATACGTGTACAATGGCGTGAGCAATGCACTGTAGGAAACGTCTAACGTAGAGTACTCTTTAAGCCACATTCCCACGTGCACGATGTTCGATGCAAAGTTTATGTAAAAATATGTTCGCACGTGTAAAATTCAGTGCTCGAAGCGCACTTAGGAGCCTTTGAAGCGCAACTTTTTTTCGAGTATACTGGTTGTATTCGGTTGCATATGTACGATTTTATTACTTCTTCTCGATATCCGTTGCCTTTTAAGTCGATTTTTTTCAAAGTATTTCGAGTCTGGTTGCGTATTGCGCGCGTGGGAATGCGGCTTAAGAATCCTCATCAGGGGTTGTCTACGAGAAGCTAGTGTCTTTGAAGCGTGCATGTATCCTATGCGTTGAACATGTGGGAACGTGGCTTAAGTGGAGGGGGAAAGGCCGCGATGGCGGGATTTCTATCGAGAACTTTTTGAGAACGTTCGTTTATCCGAGGTAGGTTCGACACGCTCGGCGCAATCGTGATCCCCGATGATCGGGAGAGAAGCGAAACGAAACGCTTACCTACCTTATGATAATTTATTACCAAACGTTTCATTTGTATGACGATATAATGGAAACGAGAGAAAAAGAAACCAAAAAAGTATCGAGATCATAGAGGACGAGTTTAGCTTAGATAGGTTTCGTACTTCGTATTTAATGAACATTATTGAATCATTATGTATCAAGTATCGCATGTATTGGAGCTGATGAGGACAATGGAAAATAAATAATTGTATCCATAAATCGGGCATTAATTATATGTTTATATCCTGTGGTTCCTTGTATTTCTTGTATTTCTTTGTTCAAAGCATATTTTTGGCACTCGTCGACTAATAAATAGGTAGTTTTCAATATTTCAATCGATTTCAGAGAATTACAGTATCCGATGAATGTTTAATAATAATTAGGTACTCAATTACGTGCAAAATCTGTACAAAAATCTTTGTTGAAGCTTAATAAAGCATTAGATTTTGAGATGCAATAGTAAAGGTAAATTATTTACTGAATATAAATAATTCATACTTAGTGAAATCCAGTTCAACTAAAATGTATTTATACATTATATATAATACTATGTAATATGCATAAGCATTAACATTAATATATCGAACGATTAAACACTGATAATGAGAATAAAAGAGAAATCATTCGGCGTAGAAAATCATTTGCAAATCCAAGAGCAAATGTTACTATTTGCTCGATATCTCGAGTTCTATCGATCATAATTAATAATAATTTATACTGGGCGGTTAGTGTAAATGTTGTTAACATTATTTGTTACTGCAATAGCCACTGGAATGGATATTTTAGCAGAAAATCCATTTTTGCCAAAGAATTCGGTGGATTTCGCAATTGTAAGTAACCGTCGACCTTGTTTTGATCGGGGGACATCATTCCTCGAAGTCTACATAAGGAGCTCACAGATCTTCATGTACTCAGTCGTCGTCGGTCCTCCGGACTTGAAGGACCTCCGGGCACCCTGGAGCTGCCGAGCCACCTGGACCTTCTCGACTTCCTGGACTTCCTGGACTGGCTGGACTGGCTGGGGACCTGGTCAGGGTTTCAACCCTGGTCCTTCCTCCACCCCCGGAGCTCCCGAGCCCCCTGGACCATTGGGACCTACTGGACTTGCTGGACATGCTGGAGACCTGGTCAAGGATTCAACCTTGGTCCTTCCTCCACCCCCGGAGCTCCCGAGCCCCCTGGACCATTGGGACCTACTGGACTTGCTGGACATGCTGGAGACCTGGTCAGGGATTCAACCTTGGTTCTTCCTGCGGACCCTTGCCCCCCTGGCCTGGGTTACCTTATTCGGTTGGTGCCGGTGAAATTTTGGGGTTCGTTAAGCCATCTAAAATTTTAATTGCTTTCTTCGATTGATTTTCATCATCTGTCCGATTTCATGCATTCCCTCCAGGATTTTTGAACGAGTCGTTCTATTTCGTGTATTTCTTCGATGGGTTTGCATGATCTGTCCTATTTCATGCATTTCTTCGATGGATTTACATGATTTATTTTATTTCACGCATTTCTTCGATGGATTTTCATGATTTCTGTTACTCTTTCATGCATCTCTTCGGGGGTCTACATTCCCTGCTCTCCTTCGTGTATCTCAACGATGGTTTTGCATGGTTTATTCTACTTCATGCATTTCTTCGATGGTTTGGCATGATTTATTTCATTTCATGGATCTCTTCGGTGATTTTGCAAGACTTCTTCCCTGGCACGCATATCACTCATGTGTTTCCTTTCCCTGCTCTCTTTGATGTACGTATCTCTACGATGGGTTTACATGATTTATTCTATTTCATGGATTACTTCGATGGGTTTTCATGATTTATTTCTTTTCATGGATTTCTTCGATGGCTTTGTATGACTTTTGTCACTCTATCGCGCGTCTCGTGGATGTGTCGTCATTCCATGCTCTTCTTCGTGTATCTCTACGATGGTTTTGCATGCTCGTGCGTGCTCTGCTATTAGTCGAAATTATCTCGATCGGCACCAACTAATTAAGTTTTTTCTTAGTTTCCTTCCAAGCTGACCACACCATTGAACGTACTTGATTGTTTCAGATCCAGGTTCATCCGTTCGCGGAGAAGATATATTTAAAAAGAAAAGTGTTGGTGCAAAGTGATAGTGGAAGAAGATATCCAAGTAAGCCTAGATTAATTTATTATAACATGAAGTATTTAAGGTCCCATGTAAAATTGCGAAGTAGTCACTAAACCATTAGCTTCGTTGCTTTTTCATTGGCTCCTCATCTCCGATGAGGAGGTCGCCACTGGTTCCGTTTCCGGAAGCAAGCGACTGAGCATGGAATCGGTATGGGTGGATCAGTTTCATCCCCTGGTGTTCTTGTCGAAAGGGAAAAGTTTCGGGCGTAGGGGGTGTACCTTTTGGTACACTGCCTGCGTAAGTCACCCTGTCCGATACCCAGTCTCCCAGTTAGTCGGCTTGAGTCAGGTCAAGTATTTGCTCCTGGCGAGTCGCAAGGTGCAAGAGGAATCGTCTGGGAGACGCCGAGCGCTTTTCCCTTTCGACTCGGAGAGCAGGGTGGTAGGAACTGCGCCACCTTATACTCCTTTCATGCTCACCGGTAGTCTTTCCTTCTTTCCTGAATTTCTTTTAATCGCGTGATTGCTTGGCAGTTCCCTAGATTCTACATCTAAACCAAAGAGACCGATGGAACTTTGTTTCCATCGATCTCTTTGGTTTAGTTGGCTTAATGTACAGGGAGATCGATGGAACTTTGATTCCATCTATCTCTCTACGGGTCTCGAAACGCAGCAACCTCCTCGCGGTGAGACCTGGTAATCGGTGAAAACCGAGCTGATAGCTGCGATTGTCAAATATTCTAGTCGGATATAAGAATTTCTGTAACTTGTAACACTATGGTAAAATGTAAGAATAAAATATGTAACTTGGAATGTTGTTCGATTGTTCCTACCGGACCCCAGAACACGAGTACAGTGTTAAGATAGAAGGATATGTACAAGATGGAATATTTCTGCGCGATACTGGAAGTAATGGGTGTTTGACAATTTTTAAAGTCCTCTCTGCTTCAGCACCTTATTGAAATATACCAAGTTACAATTTTATGTTAAATAAATTTGTTTTGCGTTAAATAAACCCGAATAGAACAGCGAGGTTAAAAGGCGAATTCTAACAAAATCATTTAAAAATCGCGGGTTTCGAATGACGTAGTGTTACACGTGTTGAATTCTAATTCCTACCACGTGTAGCGTTACAATCTGTTTCGAGACTTCACCGGTAACGTTGCATGCGACACTAAAATGGTAAGGTCTGGCTAAGGGGGTCCTAGGACCCCAAACCGATGACACGTATATTGAGGGAGCTCGCGTGCCCCCAGAGGGTGTGACAAAATTACATTGGGTGATGCTATACATCGTTGATGGTTATATCTGGGCTGTGTTAGTACATACATACGTATTTAAGGGGGTAGACATGGGTAATGCAGCGCGCTGTATACCGACACAATCTGGCCCGAAACATGGGTTTGGGATTTTTCGTTTTTCGTCCTTATATGAGCAGATTTTGGGCTGGGCGAGGTTTCATTCGAAAGAGGAAGGTTTAATGCGGAGCGCTCTGCTCGTGGTTCAACGAGATTGTGTTGATATGTAATAATAGCCACAATAAAAGCATGATGGAGACAATGTATGCATTTTCGGACGATTGTAGGTTGTGGTTATATTCATTTTAGGCATACATTGACATAGGAACTGTTGGGAATTGTATACATTTACTAAATTAACGATTTTATCGTTACATATACATCACTTGAAATCGCTGTCGTATTTATATCATAGTAATTCAGGCAGTTAGAACAACAACGGACTAACCTACATTAAAAAAAAATTTCCTATTGTACATCGATGGCTTACAATTAGTGCACACATTTTATATGTCCACTTTTAGCGTTTTTGAGAAAAACAGGTTCAAACATTCAATGGTACTTTATGATTACATAAATACTTTTTACATTATTGTAATATAGGTATCACTGAATGTATGTAATTAGTAGTATAAGTTAGAATCTGCAAAATTATAATAATAACTCGACAATAATGCTTGAAATTTGGACATGCTATTGTAACCAAGTACAGAGGAGGACATACTATACTGAATGATATTATATAAAAATGAATGAAAGGAATTATACTGGAAATAATCTCACTTCAATATTATATTTATTTTTAAAGTAACAGGAATAAAAAAGTAATTCGCGGTAGATATAGGAAGACTTTAAAATTTTTTTATTTATTGTTACATTTTTCCAAGACTACTTTCATCCAGTAACGTCTCCGGAGGGCAAATTAAAGAGCGAGAAGTGGCGCAGATGTTTCGAGACAGTGACTGTTTAACGAAGAGACGCAGAATTTTGGAGCGCCTCTTATTTGCAACTTTAAGGCAATGCCTTTGAAGCTGAAATTTAATATACCTCTTTCCACTTCATGTTCTCCTGATATATTGGCCAAAATCTGGCGAAAATTTTCAGAATGCACAAAATTGGGCTTTGTAACAGGAGAACATGATGTCGAAAGAGGTGGCACTAAGTAACGTCTTCGGAGAGAGAATCAAGGATGCCTTCGAAGCTGAAATTCAGAATACCTCTTTTCACTTCATATTCTCCTGATACCTGGGCCAAAATCTGGCAAAAATTTTCAGAATGCACAAAATTGGGCTTTGTAACAGGAAAAAGAAACATTTGTGGCAATTTTCAACTTCGTATCTCCACCTGGAGGGTAGTAAAGGGCAAAAATAGGAAACCAGGTTTTTGCCGAATTTCTCCTATACTAGGGGATGAAAAATTTTGAAAAAAATCAGAGACATTTCTGTTATTGGGGCACATATTAGAGAATTGTTTCAGATTTTTAAATTGAAAAACCAAGCCGTGAAAACTAAAAAACGCCAAAAAATGCTGAAAAATGCCGATTGTGCATGGAAGCAGTTTTGGCACTATAATTATATTTTTACTGTAAGTACGTATCATTGTTACTATTGTCCTGAATTTTTTTCAGATTTTTCAATTGAAAAACCAAGCCGTGAAAAATAAAAAATGCCAAAAAATGCTGAAATATGTCGATTGTGCATGGAAGCAGTTTTGGCACTATAATTATATTTTTACTGTAAGTACGTATCATTGTTACTATTGTCCTGAATTTTTTCCAGATTTTTCAATTGAAAAACCAAGCTGTGAAAAATAAAAAACGCCAAAAAATGCTGAAAAATGCCGATTGTGTATCGAAGCAGGCTTGGCACTATAATTATATTTTTACTGTAAGTACGTATGATTGTTACTATAGTCCTGAATTTTTTTCAGATTTTTAAATTGAAAAACCAAGCTGTGAAAAATAAAAAATGCCAAAAAATGCTGAAATATGTCGATTGTGCATGGAGGCAGTTTTGGCACTATAATTATATTTCTACTGTAAGTACGTATCATTGGTACTATTGTCCTGAATTTTTTTCAGATTTTTCAATTCAGTGCGCCGCAGTTAAAAAAATTAAAAACCGATTTTTTCGTCTTTTTTTCCGTGTCAGAGTAACTTATACGTCGAATTGCTTCATGAAATAAGTGTTTTATGCGATCTTCCATATTTATGCGTACAGCAAAACATCATAGGAATTAGCTGGACATGCTATTGTAACCAAGTACAGAGGAGGACATACTATACTGAATGATATTATATAAAAATGAATGAAAGGAATAATACTGGAAATAATCTCACTTCAATATTATATTTATTTTTAAAGTAACAGGAATAAAAAAGTAATTCGGGATAGATATAGGAAGACTTTAAAATTTTTTTATTTATTACATTTTTCCAAGATTATTTTCACCCAGTAACATCTCCGGAGAGCAAATTAAAGAGCAAGAAGTGGCGCAGATGTTTCGAGACAGTGACTGTTTAACGAAGAGACGCAGAATTTTGGAGCGCCTCTTATTTGCAACTTTAAGGCGATGCCTTTGAAGCTGAAATTTAGTATACCTCTTTCCACTTCATGTTCTCCTGATATATTCGCCAAAATCTGGCGAAAATTTTCAGAATGCACAAAATTGGGCTTTGTAACAGGAGAACATGATGTCGAAAGAGGTGGCACTAAGTAATGTCTTCGGAGAGAGAATCGAGGATGCCTTCGAAGCTGAAATTCAGAATACCTCCTTTCGCTTCATGTTCTCCTGATACCTGGGCCAAAATCTGGCAAAAATTTTCAGAATGCACAAAATTGGGCTTTGTAACAGGAGAACATGATGTCGAAAGAGGTGGCACTAAGTAATGTCTTCGGAGAGAGAATCGAGGATGCCTTCGAAGCTGAAATTCAGAATACCTCCTTTCGCTTCATGTTCTCCTGATACCTGGGCCAAAATCTGGCAAAAATTTTCAGAATGCACAAAATTGGGCTTTGTAACAGGAGAACATGATGTCGAAAGAGGTGGCACTAAGTAATGTCTTCGGAGAGAGAATCGAGGATGCCTTCGAAGCTGAAATTCAGAATACCTCCTTTCGCTTCATGTTCTCCTGATACCTGGGCCAAAATCTGGCAAAAATTTTCAGAATGCACAAAATTGGGCTTTGTAACAGGAGAACATGATGTCGAAAGAGGTGGCACTAAGTAATGTCTTCGGAGAGAGAATCGAGGATGCCTTCGAAGCTGAAATTCAGAATACCTCCTTTCGCTTCATGTTCTCCTGATACCTGGGCCAAAATCTGGCAAAAATTTTCAGAATGCACAAAATTGGGCTTCGTAACAGGAGAACATGATGTCGAAAGAGGTGGCATTAAGTAATGTCTTCGGAGAGAGAATCGAGGATGCCTTCGAAGCTGAAATTCAGAATACCTCCTTTCGCTTCATGTTCTCCTGATACCTGGGCCAAAATCTGGCAAAAATTTTCAGAATGCACAAAATTGGGCTTTGTAACAGGAGAACATGATGTCGAAAGAGTTGGCACTAAGTAATGTCTTCGGAGAGAGAATCGAGGATGCCTTCGAAGCTGAAATTCAGAATACCTCCTTTCGCTTCATGTTCTCCTGATACCTGGGCCAAAATCTGGCAAAAATTTTCAGAATGCACAAAATTGGGCTTTGTAACAGGAGAACATGATGTCGAAGGAGGTGGCACTAAGTAATGTCTTCGGAGAGAGAATCGAGGATGCCTTCGAAGCTGAAATTCAGAATACCTCTTTTCGCTTCATGTTCTCCTGATACCTGGGCCAAAATCTGGCAAAAATTTTCAGAATGCACAAAATTGGGCTTTGTAACAGGAGAACATGATGTCGAAAGAGGTGGCACTAAGTAATGTCTTCGGAGAGAGAATCGAGGATGCCTTCGAAGCTGAAATTCAGAATACCTCTCTCCGCTTCATGTTCTCCTGATACCTGGGCCAAAATCTAGCAAAAATTTTCAGAATGCACAAAATTGGGCTTTGTAACAGGAGAACATGATGTCGAAAGAGGTGGCACTAAGTAATGTCTTCGGAGAGAGAATCGAGGATGCCTTCGAAGCTGAAATTCAGAATACCTCTTTTCGCTTCATGTTCTCCTGATATCTGGGCCAAAATCTGGCAAAAATTTTCAGAATGCACAAAATTGGGCTGTGTAACAGGAGAACATGATGTCGAAAGAGGTGGCACTAAGTAATGTCTTCGGAGAGAGAATCGAGGATGCCTTCGAAGCTGAAATTCAGAATACCTCCTTTCACTTCATGTTCTCCTGATACCTGGGCCAAAATCTGGCAAAAATTTTCAGAATGCACAAAATTGGGCTTTGTAACAGGAGAACATGATGTCGAAAGAGGTGGCACTAAGTAATGTCTTCGGAGAGAGAATCGAGGATGCCTTCGAAGCTGAAATTCAGAATACCTCCTTTCGCTTCATGTTCTCCTGATACCTGGGCCAAAATCTGGCAAAAATTTTCAGAATGCACAAAATTGGGCTTTGTAACAGGAGAACATGATGTCGAAGGAGGTGGTACTAAGTAATGTCTTCGGAGAGAGAATCGAGGATGCCTTCGAAGCTGAAATTCAGAATACCTCTTTTCGCTTCATGTTCTCCTGATACCTGGGCCAAAATCTGGCAAAAATTTTCAGAATGCACAAAATTGGGCTTTGTAACAGGAGAACATGATGTCGAAAGAGGTGGCACTAAGTAATGTCTTCGGAGAGAGAATCGAGGATGCCTTCGAAGCTGAAATTCAGAATACCTCTCTCCGCTTCATGTTCTCCTGATACCTGGGCCAAAATCTGGCAAAAATTTTCAGAATGCACAAAATTGGGCTTTGTAACAGGAGAACATGATGTCGAAAGAGGTGGCACTAAGTAATGTCTTCGGAGAGAGAATCGAGGATGCCTTCGAAGCTGAAATTCAGAATACCTCCTTTCGCTTCATGTTCTCCTGATACCTGGGCCAAAATCTGGCAAAAATTTTCAGAATGCACAAAATTGGGCTTCGTAACAGGAGAACATGATGTCGAAAGAGGTGGCACTAAGTAATGTCTTCGGAGAGAGAATCGAGGATGCCTTCGAAGCTGAAATTCAGAATACCTCCTTTCGCTTCATGTTCTCCTGATACCTGGGCCAAAATCTGGCAAAAATTTTCAGAATGCACAAAATTGGGCTTTGTAACAGGAGAACATGATGTCGAAAGAGGTGGCACTAAGTAATGTCTTCGGAGAGAGAATCGAGGATGCCTTCGAAGCTGAAATTCAGAATACCTCTTTTCGCTTCATGTTCTCCTGATATCTGGGCCAAAATCTGGCAAAAATTTTCAGAATGCACAAAATTGGGCTTTGTAACAGGAGAACATGATGTCGAAAGAGGTGGCACTAAGTAATGTCTTCGGAGAGAGAATCGAGGATGCCTTCGAAGCTGAAATTCAGAATACCTCCTTTCGCTTCATGTTCTCCTGATACCTGGGCCAAAATCTGGCAAAAATTTTCAGAATGCACAAAATTGGGCTTCGTAACAGGAGAACATGATGTCGAAAGAGGTGGCACTAAGTAATGTCTTCGGAGAGAGAATCGAGGATGCCTTCGAAGCTGAAATTCAGAATACCTCCTTTCGCTTCATGTTCTCCTGATACCTGGGCCAAAATCTGGCAAAAATTTTCAGAATGCATAAAATTGGGCTTTGTAACAGGAGAACATGATGTCGAAAGAGGTGGCACTAAGTAATGTCTTCGGAGAGAGAATCGAGGATGCCTTCGAAGCTGAAATTCAGAATACCTCTCTCCGCTTCATGTTCTCCTGATACCTGGGCAAAATCTAGCAAAAATTTTCAGAATGCACAAAATTGGGCTTTGTAACAGGAGAACATGATGTCGAAAGAGGTGGCACTAAGTAATGTCTTCGGAGAGAGAATCGAGGATGCCTTCGAAGCTGAAATTCAGAATACCTCCTTTCGCTTCATGTTCTCCTGATACCTGGGCCAAAATCTGGCAAAAATTTTCAGAATGCACAAAATTGGGCTTCGTAACAGGAGAACATGATGTCGAAAGAGGTGGCACTAAGTAATGTCTTCGGAGAGAGAATCGAGGATGCCTTCGAAGCTGAAATTCAGAATACCTCCTTTCGCTTCATGTTCTCCTGATACCTGGGCCAAAATCTGGCAAAAATTTTCAGAATGCATAAAATTGGGCTTTGTAACAGGAGAACATGATGTCGAAAGAGGTGGCACTAAGTAATGTCTTCGGAGAGAGAATCGAGGATGCCTTCGAAGCTGAAATTCAGAATACCTCTCTCCGCTTCATGTTCTCCTGATACCTGGGCAAAATCTAGCAAAAATTTTCAGAATGCACAAAATTGGGCTTTGTAACAGGAGAACATGATGTCGAAAGAGGTGGCACTAAGTAATGTCTTCGGAGAGAGAATCGAGGATGCCTTCGAAGCTGAAATTCAGAATACCTCCTTTCGCTTCATGTTCTCCTGATACCTGGGCCAAAATCTGGCAAAAATTTTCAGAATGCACAAAATTGGGCTTCGTAACAGGAGAACATGATGTCGAAAGAGGTGGCACTAAGTAATGTCTTCGGAGAGAGAATCGAGGATGCCTTCGAAGCTGAAATTCAGAATACCTCCTTTCGCTTCATGTTCTCCTGATACCTGGGCCAAAATCTGGCAAAAATTTTCAGAATGCATAAAATTGGGCTTTGTAACAGGAGAACATGATGTCGAAAGAGGTGGCACTAAGTAATGTCTTCGGAGAGAGAATCGAGGATGCCTTCGAAGCTGAAATTCAGAATACCTCTCTCCGCTTCATGTTCTCCTGATACCTGGGCAAAATCTAGCAAAAATTTTCAGAATGCACAAAATTGGGCTTTGTAACAGGAGAACATGATGTCGAAAGAGGTGGCACTAAGTAATGTCTTCGGAGAGAGAATCGAGGATGCCTTCGAAGCTGAAATTCAGAATACCTCCTTTCGCTTCATGTTCTCCTGATACCTGGGCCAAAATCTGGCAAAAATTTTCAGAATGCACAAAATTGGGCTTCGTAACAGGAGAACATGATGTCGAAAGAGGTGGCACTAAGTAATGTCTTCGGAGAGAGAATCGAGGATGCCTTCGAAGCTGAAATTCAGAATACCTCCTTTCGCTTCATGTTCTCCTGATACCTGGGCCAAAATCTGGCAAAAATTTTCAGAATGCATAAAATTGGGCTTTGTAACAGGAGAACATGATGTCGAAAGAGGTGGCACTAAGTAATGTCTTCGGAGAGAGAATCGAGGATGCCTTCGAAGCTGAAATTCAGAATACCTCTCTCCGCTTCATGTTCTCCTGATACCTGGGCAAAATCTAGCAAAAATTTTCAGAATGCACAAAATTGGGCTTTGTAACAGGAGAACATGATGTCGAAAGAGGTGGCACTAAGTAATGTCTTCGGAGAGAGAATCGAGGATGCCTTCGAAGCTGAAATTCAGAATACCTCCTTTCGCTTCATGTTCTCCTGATACCTGGGCCAAAATCTGGCAAAAATTTTCAGAATGCACAAAATTGGGCTTTGTAACAGGAGAACATGATGTCGAAGGAGGTGGCACTAAGTAATGTCTTCGGAGAGAGAATCGAGGATGCCTTCGAAGCTGAAATTCAGAATACCTCTTTTCGCTTCATGTTCTCCTGATACCTGGGCCAAAATCTGGCAAAAATTTTCAGAATGCACAAAATTGGGCTTTGTAACAGGAGAACATGATGTCGAAAGAGGTGGCACTAAGTAATGTCTTCGGAGAGAGAATCGAGGATGCCTTCGAAGCTGAAATTCAGAATACCTCTCTCCGCTTCATGTTCTCCTGATACCTGGGCCAAAATCTGGCAAAAATTTTCAGAATGCACAAAATTGGGCTTTGTAACAGGAGAACATGATGTCGAAAGAGGTGGCACTAAGTAATGTCTTCGGAGAGAGAATCGAGGATGCCTTCGAAGCTGAAATTCAGAATACCTCCTTTCGCTTCATGTTCTCCTGATACCTGGGCCAAAATCTGGCAAAAATTTTCAGAATGCACAAAATTGGGCTTCGTAACAGGAGAACATGATGTCGAAAGAGGTGGCACTAAGTAATGTCTTCGGAGAGAGAATCGAGGATGCCTTCGAAGCTGAAATTCAGAATACCTCCTTTCGCTTCATGTTCTCCTGATACCTGGGCCAAAATCTGGCAAAAATTTTCAGAATGCACAAAATTGGGCTTTGTAACAGGAGAACATGATGTCGAAAGAGGTGGCACTAAGTAATGTCTTCGGAGAGAGAATCGAGGATGCCTTCGAAGCTGAAATTCAGAATACCTCCTTTCGCTTCATGTTCTCCTGATACCTGGGCCAAAATCTGGCAAAAATTTTCAGAATGCACAAAATTGGGCTTTGTAACAGGAGAACATGATGTCGAAGGAGGTGGTACTAAGTAATGTCTTCGGAGAGAGAATCGAGGATGCCTTCGAAGCTGAAATTCAGAATACCTCTTTTCGCTTCATGTTCTCCTGATACCTGGGCCAAAATCTGGCAAAAATTTTCAGAATGCACAAAATTGGGCTTTGTAACAGGAGAACATGATGTCGAAAGAGGTGGCACTAAGTAATGTCTTCGGAGAGAGAATCGAGGATGCCTTCGAAGCTGAAATTCAGAATACCTCTCTCCGCTTCATGTTCTCCTGATACCTGGGCCAAAATCTGGCAAAAATTTTCAGAATGCACAAAATTGGGCTTTGTAACAGGAGAACATGATGTCGAAAGAGGTGGCACTAAGTAATGTCTTCGGAGAGAGAATCGAGGATGCCTTCGAAGCTGAAATTCAGAATACCTCCTTTCGCTTCATGTTCTCCTGATACCTGGGCCAAAATCTGGCAAAAATTTTCAGAATGCACAAAATTGGGCTTCGTAACAGGAGAACATGATGTCGAAAGAGGTGGCACTAAGTAATGTCTTCGGAGAGAGAATCGAGGATGCCTTCGAAGCTGAAATTCAGAATACCTCCTTTCGCTTCATGTTCTCCTGATACCTGGGCCAAAATCTGGCAAAAATTTTCAGAATGCACAAAATTGGGCTTTGTAACAGGAGAACATGATGTCGAAAGAGGTGGCACTAAGTAATGTCTTCGGAGAGAGAATCGAGGATGCCTTCGAAGCTGAAATTCAGAATACCTCTTTTCGCTTCATGTTCTCCTGATATCTGGGCCAAAATCTGGCAAAAATTTTCAGAATGCACAAAATTGGGCTTTGTAACAGGAGAACATGATGTCGAAAGAGGTGGCACTAAGTAATGTCTTCGGAGAGAGAATCGAGGATGCCTTCGAAGCTGAAATTCAGAATACCTCCTTTCGCTTCATGTTCTCCTGATACCTGGGCCAAAATCTGGCAAAAATTTTCAGAATGCACAAAATTGGGCTTCGTAACAGGAGAACATGATGTCGAAAGAGGTGGCACTAAGTAATGTCTTCGGAGAGAGAATCGAGGATGCCTTCGAAGCTGAAATTCAGAATACCTCCTTTCGCTTCATGTTCTCCTGATACCTGGGCCAAAATCTGGCAAAAATTTTCAGAATGCACAAAATTGGGCTTTGTAACAGGAGAACATGATGTCGAAAGAGGTGGCACTAAGTAATGTCTTCGGAGAGAGAATCGAGGATGCCTTCGAAGCTGAAATTCAGAATACCTCTCTCCGCTTCATGTTCTCCTGATACCTGGGCAAAATCTAGCAAAAATTTTCAGAATGCACAAAATTGGGCTTTGTAACAGGAGAACATGATGTCGAAAGAGGTGGCACTAAGTAATGTCTTCGGAGAGAGAATCGAGGATGCCTTCGAAGCTGAAATTCAGAATACCTCCTTTCGCTTCATGTTCTCCTGATACCTGGGCCAAAATCTGGCAAAAATTTTCAGAATGCACAAAATTGGGCTTTGTAACAGGAGAACATGATGTCGAAGGAGGTGGCACTAAGTAATGTCTTCGGAGAGAGAATCGAGGATGCCTTCGAAGCTGAAATTCAGAATACCTCTTTTCGCTTCATGTTCTCCTGATACCTGGGCCAAAATCTGGCAAAAATTTTCAGAATGCACAAAATTGGGCTTTGTAACAGGAGAACATGATGTCGAAAGAGGTGGCACTAAGTAATGTCTTCGGAGAGAGAATCGAGGATGCCTTCGAAGCTGAAATTCAGAATACCTCTCTCCGCTTCATGTTCTCCTGATACCTGGGCCAAAATCTGGCAAAAATTTTCAGAATGCACAAAATTGGGCTTTGTAACAGGAGAACATGATGTCGAAAGAGGTGGCACTAAGTAATGTCTTCGGAGAGAGAATCGAGGATGCCTTCGAAGCTGAAATTCAGAATACCTCCTTTCGCTTCATGTTCTCCTGATACCTGGGCCAAAATCTGGCAAAAATTTTCAGAATGCACAAAATTGGGCTTCGTAACAGGAGAACATGATGTCGAAAGAGGTGGCACTAAGTAATGTCTTCGGAGAGAGAATCGAGGATGCCTTCGAAGCTGAAATTCAGAATACCTCCTTTCGCTTCATGTTCTCCTGATACCTGGGCCAAAATCTGGCAAAAATTTTCAGAATGCACAAAATTGGGCTTTGTAACAGGAGAACATGATGTCGAAAGAGGTGGCACTAAGTAATGTCTTCGGAGAGAGAATCGAGGATGCCTTCGAAGCTGAAATTCAGAATACCTCTTTTCGCTTCATGTTCTCCTGATATCTGGGCCAAAATCTGGCAAAAATTTTCAGAATGCACAAAATTGGGCTTTGTAACAGGAGAACATGATGTCGAAAGAGGTGGCACTAAGTAATGTCTTCGGAGAGAGAATCGAGGATGCCTTCGAAGCTGAAATTCAGAATACCTCCTTTCGCTTCATGTTCTCCTGATACCTGGGCCAAAATCTGGCAAAAATTTTCAGAATGCACAAAATTGGGCTTCGTAACAGGAGAACATGATGTCGAAAGAGGTGGCACTAAGTAATGTCTTCGGAGAGAGAATCGAGGATGCCTTCGAAGCTGAAATTCAGAATACCTCCTTTCGCTTCATGTTCTCCTGATACCTGGGCCAAAATCTGGCAAAAATTTTCAGAATGCACAAAATTGGGCTTTGTAACAGGAGAACATGATGTCGAAAGAGGTGGCACTAAGTAATGTCTTCGGAGAGAGAATCGAGGATGCCTTCGAAGCTGAAATTCAGAATACCTCTTTTCGCTTCATGTTCTCCTGATATCTGGGCCAAAATCTGGCAAAAATTTTCAGAATGCACAAAATTGGGCTTTGTAACAGGAGAACATGATGTCGAAAGAGGTGGCACTAAGTAATGTCTTCGGAGAGAGAATCGAGGATGCCTTCGAAGCTGAAATTCAGAATACCTCTCTCCGCTTCATGTTCTCCTGATACCTGGGCCAAAATCTAGCAAAAATTTTCAGAATGCACAAAATTGGGCTTTGTAACAGGAGAACATGATGTCGAAAGAGGTGGCACTAAGTAATGTCTTCGGAGAGAGAATCGAGGATGCCTTCGAAGCTGAAATTCAGAATACCTCCTTTCGCTTCATGTTCTCCTGATACCTGGGCCAAAATCTGGCAAAAATTTTCAGAATGCACAAAATTGGGCTTTGTAACAGGAGAACATGACGTCGAAAGAGGTGGCACTAAGTAATGTCTTCGGAGAGAGAATCGAGGATGCCTTCGAAGCTGAAATTCAGAATACCTCCTTTCGCTTCATGTTCTCCTGATACCTGGGCCAAAATCTGGCAAAAATTTTCAGAATGCACAAAATTGGGCTTTGTAACAGGAGAACATGATGTCGAAAGAGGTGGCGCAAAGTAATGTCTCTGAAGAGAACTAGAAGCCTTGACCGAAAGTCGATAGAGTTTGAGAGTAGTGAATGGCATATTTAAAGTAGTGCTTTAATGCGAAGATTTTTAAAACCACTCTGCGTGGAAGGATCATTTTAGGTGTTCTTTTTAGCATGTCTTTTATATGTGATTTGGAATAGGAAGGAGTAAGTAGTGCTCGTTAAATAAAAAAACTCTTTTACCACTTAGCTGCAATTTATTCAAATAAGTGAAATGCAATACAATGAAATTTTACAAGTGTAACTGGGTAATTCGGCTGAAGCAGTATCTTGTGCAAATTTCATATCAATGAACACAGTCGAAAGTGCAGCCGGTTCAACGTCTTTTATGTAAAAATTCCTTACCTGTAAAGCAGAAATATACACGATTAATAATCGCTCTAATTACAGTATGTGAGATTAGTTACATCGCATCGGTACACTCTAAACTCTAAACATGTCACACATATACAAGCACGCACACACGCACAGCATTTCAACAGATTTCAGAGTAGGTAGTTGCGGAATTGGCCGCTACTCGTGTCGCACCCAATGTTACTAACTGAGTCTAAAATAAGATTACAGTGCTACGAGTGGTAGGAATTAATATTAAATCTTACCAAAAACAAAATCTAAAACGACTAATTTCAATCAACATGTTGCATAATAAAATTATTCCCTTTACTAATATATTTTCATACGTGACAAAATGTTGCAACGTTTCTCCCATTTTCAATAATAGACAAGTCATGTTACTAAAAATATTTTTCTTCTTACAGGTTTTAACTTCGGAATATTTCGTCGGAATGATGGAAACCTTGATAATAATCACAAGAAAATAGTGACTTTATATACCTTATACTTTATTGTAACACTGTAAAGGCCTTTTATGCAAATATATTGAAAGAAACTTGAAACAAACTGTATTATTATTCAGAAATACCTTTTACATATTCCTATCCAAATTTCAAATATCTATGGTATTTCCTTAAGAATACCATAGATTTCCTTTGTTAATAAGTCGATATTGAAGAAAATTTTGCAACTATTGCCCATGGAATACTATTCAGAAATTACAAGCTTCGAGTCTTTCAAAAGCATCACATTAACCTAGAACTGTTTAAAGGCCCATGAAAAGCGTAGCTCTTGTTCGCTACTTTAAGGCGATGCCTTCGAAGCTGAAATTTAGTATACCTCTTTCCACTTCATGTTCTCCTGATATATTGGCCAAAATCTGTACATCGATGGCTTACAATTAGTGCACACATATTGTATGTCCACTTTTAGCGTTTTTGAGAAAAATAGGTTCAAACATTAAATGGTACTTTATAATTACATAAATACTTTTTGCATTATTGTAATATAGGTATCACTGAAAGTATGTAATTAGTAGTATAAGTTAGAAAGTTAAAAAATAGACATACAATATGTGTGCACTAAGCCATCCCAATATATTTGAGTGCCTTTTTTATATTATTTGTTAATAGCCAACGGTTATATGGACAGGAACATTAAAAGAATTGAAGTATCATAAAATAGTAATAAACCCCGTAAACATTGTGTTTCATAATTATTCCAGTTCAGAATTCGTTCATGAAATCCGCTACTGAAAATGCGCAGGCTGGATGCGCGTGATTATTATGTGGTCGGCTCCTCGAAGTGATAGAAAATATAACCTAAGTATATGGTATATGACAACAAATGTTTAGTGGCCATTTCGTTCTTTTACGAAACATTTGTGAACTTTTTATCATCCTTTCAAAATATTATTATTACGTCACAACAGTATTTTTAGGAAATCGGGTATAGCAATTAGGTTATATTTTCTGTCACTTCGAGGAGCCGACCACATAATAATCACTGTAATACCGACCTGCCGAATCGGCCAGGTCACGTGACGTGTCTACCCCCTTAAGTAGAGGGAAATCGATAGTTTCTTAGTCGATTGTAAAGCCAATTACTGAATTACCACTGTTTAAAATAAATTATGCCTCCTCGTGGCGAAGACATATTAAAAGGTTTCCAAGTGTATCCTTTTTTCGGCTGACAAAAGATATATTCCTTGCGAGTAAATCGTAAGCAGATGACAGTTTGAAGGTTAATGTAAACCGTCGCAATTAATCTTATTCATCTCGTAATCCTAATTCACGTACACGTATTTCCCTTGACAGTTATTCGTTGCAGGAATTGGATGAATTTACGGGACGCTGACAGTGGTAAAATATTGTGGCAGGGTAATGAGGATTTGTAAGTGAACATAACCTCTGTCTAAGCGGTAACACGAATAGTGTGTTTTATAATTGGCCGATCGAACGATTTGTTCACAGATCTGTGCCTGACGTGGAGCACGAAGCAAGAGTACCAAAAAAGATTTTGAAATGCCGTGCAGTGTCTCGGGAGATTAATTTTAGTTCAGCGGAGCCAATGGAAAGATTTAGGTTAGAACAGAAGGTGCTGTTTAAAGGCCGCTGCCTGGAGGAATGGTTTTTCGAGTTCGGTTTTGTTATACCTAACAGTACAAATACATGGCAAAGTTTAATTCAAGCCGCACCAGAAAGTCAAATGATGCCTGCTAATATCTTGAAGTATGTGCATACCATTTATTAACTTTCAATTTGCAACTCTTTATAATTAATTCTTCCATATTTCTAAACAGCGGCAACGTCGTGATAGAGACGAAATTTTTCGACGACGATCTACTGGTCTCTACCAGCAAAGTCCGTCTTTTCTATGTCTAATAGTATCCATTTTATACTGATGATACAATGTGGGTCCAACTACTGTGTGTGTTATCACACTCTCTTGGGATGGAATACTAAAGACGATAGTAACTTCAAAGTTCATATTGAACGTTTTACTTTACAATGCACCTACTGTGATACGCGCACGTGCTGAATGTATTTTCTCACAAGATTCTCTTGAAACTGGAATAAGCAATGTCAGCACCCTTTCAGTTTTAAAAGAAAAAAGCCTAATGAAAATTTACTGCGGTAATGCTTCAACTGCAAGATGTGCACTGTTAATGCACAATGCGTCTTTATTTATTAAGTATGAATGTGTGTAATAAATTTTGTACATATTGTAATACACAACACTTGATCTAATAAAGAGATATGTGTAAAAGACTCGTGTTTTAAATTACGCGTTCTAAAATCTTCTTCAGTTTCATTTTCCTTGTTTACTGTAAGAAGACCTGGGGTTTCTATATCTCTAAGACCGAGCCGTGCCCTCCTACGTTGATACCAAAAAATCGGACCGCGAATCGGCGAATGCCAAATCCTCGTAAAGACATAACGAGCGCACGAGGGAAAGAAAAAGGAAGCTAGATATACATTTTCTCCACTGTACATCCGTGCTATTGATTCGTGGTGTACAAGCAATACATTTTTGTGGCTTCATTGCCCCTCTTGAGGGAGTTCATGTTGAATATACTCCTATCCCCTACCCTGTCTGCATCACACAGGTGTAAGGAAAAAAAGGAGGAAAAGAGAAAAGAAATAGCGGAGTTGCGGAGCCACTGTGGTATCCACACGGACTTCTCTCTATCTGGTAGTGATTCAATTACCATTAGCCTACCCTTCATCGGTCTACCGTTCGTTTAGTGTACGCAAGTGTCTAATTAATCAATTAAAAAAAACGACTATCACCGAGAGGGACCAGCTACCGCGGTATGGATTTGAAGGAGGAAGACGAAGGCGGAATCGAAAGTGGCAGGCAGCTGTTTTTGGTAGGGGCGCCGCGTGATCCTCTGGTATCAGCTGGGGCGATCGTCGCTTCTGCTGGGGCACCAGACGAAATCAACCCCGGAGGAGATCTACAGTCGACTGCTCTGGCTGGTCTGATAGGCGCGCAATCTTCCTCGGTTTGCTTTCCTACAAAATTCTGTAAGTGCACCCTGCCACCCCAGACCTGATTTAATTAACTGCCACTCTCTTCTACCTGTCGGCCCGTAAGTTGGGGCAGTCCTCAATTAAATTATTGCTAAATGCATTAAGCGAATCGGCAGCCCTTGTTTTAAATAGAGTTAGTGGTAATCAGTTTAACAGTTATGAACCGTTTTACCCACGTGTGAATCCAACGCGATTAAGTGCGATCGAGGTAGTGCGCGTATCCGCGAATCACCCTCCGGAAACTCTCTCTTCGCTGTAGTTTAATCGCTGATCGAGCAAGCCCCGCGCGCTGACCGATCGTGCGATCACTGCCACTGATCAGATTGTGTCCGGTGCGTTTTCATAGCCTACGATTTCTCGCCAAGCCCGGGGAGCGAGGACAGGCAATCGTCGGGAGTCGGTAAACGAAAGCAGCGCAGATACCGCACCACCTTCACCAACTTCCAGTTGGAGGAATTGGAGAGAGCCTTTCAGAAGACACACTATCCTGATGTATTCTTTCGAGAGGAGCTTGCTCTGCGTATCCAACTGACAGAAGCCAGGGTGCAGGTAACAAACTCTGTACGCTCTGTCATTCAAAAAGATGCGATCGATGAGGCTTATAGATCCGAGTGGTCATTGTTTCTAGGTGTGGTTTCAAAACAGAAGGGCAAAGTGGCGGAAGCAGGAGAAACAGTGTAAAGTAACCACTCACTTGACCTCGCATCTGTCCCCATCCGACTGTCAGGAAGTGCAACCACAGCAGCAGCAGCATCAACAGCAATCGGATCATTTGCTGCTGGAACCACCATTGGGCAGCCCACCGCCTATATATCTTGGAATGGAGTGGGCAGGTTTCTCTCCGTACAGCAACACAGCCACTGCATCACCCCTTGTGGTCAACAATATGAACAAGCCACTCGAGTCGGAGGCGGATGACAATCCATTGCTGGACCCAGAGCTGTTGCAACTGAAAACTCCACGTTCCTAATAACACCAATTCGAGCCTATACCATAGCGTAGCACGTGAATAATACTCCTCTCACCATATTATGCAATACTTTTAAAAGGTAAACTACCTAGTGCAAATGATTCTTTGCGATCACTAGAAACTTATCATATACCGTCGTGCAATATGTTGCCAGTTCCTGCTGGTGTATCGTAAGTGATTTAAAAACGTGGGACCAAAGACTTATAATGGATAACGAGGCAAAAAAATTGAAACTCCAAGTATCTTCGATTATTGTTATGTAGATTTTGTAAGGATATAAATATAAATTTATTCTTGCGGGTTCAATGAATCCCAGCTGTAAGCAATTGTAGTTGTACGTTACAAATGGAAATTAAATTTCTACTTATCCCTGGGAAACCACCGACGAGAGATTGTCCCAACATAAAATAGTAATGTCAGCTTTATTCGGTGTGCATACATATATTACAGATCGTCAAATCAACTAAGTTTATTAATTGGTTGATTTAGAAGCAAGTAAGCAATTCGGAATGCTCCCTCTGATCCTTCGAACAAGAGAGACACTCGGCTGAGAGAGTACTAGCGTTAAATAAGACTATCCCTTGCGTGGAAAGATATTCGGTGAAAGGAAACCTTACACCGGCCGAACGTTTTGTCCAAAGTTGTTAATAACGAATTGTGCTTGCGTCACGAACGATCAAGGAGCATCCCGAATGAAATAAATTAACGATGGTGACAGATGGTACAATTGAATCATGCGACGTACGAATACTCATCTGCATTATTCGGCGCACGTTCGATATACTGCTTATCTATGAGAGATTCGATACACTTTTTGATCATACCGATTGAGGGTGCAAATGTAAACTTAGATTGACTTAGTACCTGCAACAAGAATATTAACAATACAGATCAGCCGCGTCGTTTTAAACCGGACAGCGAAATAAAATCTTACCTCTTGTACGAGTTGATTGTGTCTGAGAACCTTGCGACTCTTCATAATACGGACAATAGCTGCTTGCAGGTACAATTTTCTGTCGTCGGCAACGCTGCGATGAGTCGCTTCTGTATCGTGATTCTCGTGCGGCATATCCCGTTGCAGAGCGCCGGATATGCGGAATTTCGTTCTCTTGTTCGAGTAATTGAAATTAAGCGACAGTGTCGTGTCCTGCTTCAGCTCCCCTTCCGTCGACTTCTTCAAAACTTTACAATCTACCAGGCTGGTGGCATGCTTGACCAATTGGTCGTGCGACAGGCGCAACGACGCGGCGGCCTCGCGGCATTGTATCGAATTGCAATGTTCGAAAAGTAGCAAAAGCGCCATTTGGTAAGTTTGCACGGTGACCAAATAAGGCTTCTTCAAGTAATTAAACTTGAGCTCCCCTTGGCAAAGGTGATGCAACCAAGTGAGCTTCCGCCCGCTGAATTGCGCGTGGTAGAACGTTTCGAAAGCCTGTATGGACTTTTCTAATTGCTGGGGAATATGGAACGGACCGGATGACGATGGCAGACCCAGCGGCCAGGCGCCAGCCTGCAACACGTACACTACGAAACCTATGCCTAATTGATTTTCCCTACCTCCTTCTCGCAAACTGGTAGCAAACTTGGCATTCAAGTCCGTCGACACCGACATGTCGGTGAACATTCGATGAAGTTTGTTCGTGAACTCGTAGCCGCAGGCTTGTTTTAAACGATCGATCATCAGCTCCTCGGCGTCCATCGATTGCGATTGCGACTGCTGTTGTATCAAACGCTTGGCGAGCATACGCGCGTAGAACTTTTGAAAGACGTCCTTGTCGTCGACATATTTGAACACGGTGATGCAGCGCCCCAATTTCTCTTCCACTTCTGCCTCCGACGCGGCCTTGGCGTATCTTTTCAGCAGCGAGTTGCAGTACTTAGCTAGCTAAATCGAATATGTTACAGATAACAAAATTTTCATTAACCGTCGTAGAAACCGACTTGCCGGTAGCGACTAGCAAGTTATTTACCAGTTCCGGTGCTCTGGCCGGTTGCCGCGGCACAGGCTTATGATTCACGACAGCCGAACAAGCTTTATCGAGAGCAGTCACGAAGGCTTGGTCGTTTTTGAACACATCTTTGATCAATTCGGAATATTTGTGATGCACATCCAGCATGCTTTCCACAAATTGCGTGTGTACCTGTTATCACACGATTATGGAGTATTGTATCATTTCTAGGGAATAAGATATTTTAGGCGCATCGCTTCCCGTTTCCTTACATTGTCACCTTGTAAAGATCCGATTGCCTGCATTCCTTGTTGAGTTATGTGTTGCGTAAGCTTTTGTACAAGCGGAGCCAGACCCGAAGGTATTGGCATTAACAAAGGATATAAGAGACTTAAATTCCTTCTATGTTCATTTTCTATCATAATTTCTGCTTCCGTATGAAGCCAAGCCACGTGCGTGGCTATCATCTTCTCTTCGCAGCACTGTCTCACCTGCAAAACATTACTCTCAGACAACCGACTACTACTTTAAATTAATTCACTTCTCGCGTAAAGCGTAAGAGAAAGGCCATACTTTAGGTACAGAGCTCGAATGAAGGAACTTATGAGCGCGCAGCTCCTCTTGGACCAGTTGCGATGTAACTTTCTCCATGTAATGCGTTATATCAGATTTCAAGCGCAGCTCCACCGCCTGTTTCATATAAAACTCCCCGCTAGCTTCTAGAAAAGGTGTTTCAAAAATTTCTTGATACATCTAAAACGAGATAAACTGTATGAAGTAGTTTTGCAACGAGCACGTATATTAAACAAAAAGATAACGTAACGTGAATAATTACATCCAGATCTCCTAGTAATTTATACTTTCCGACGCAAACGAAGCTCTGTATCACGCCACAAACAACTTCTGTACTCGCTATCTCAGCTTTACCGACTCTGTCCGCGTGAATGCTTTCCAGCAGCTGGGAAACTAATTGCTTTTTCAACGGTATGATCATTCTTTTCTTCCAGATATCTAAGCCAAGTTCCCCTATCTCCATCTGTTCCTGACAATCGTCAGTCATAGTGGAAAATGTGCCGTAGATAAGTTCCGCATCCGAAACCTTCTGTTTCTGAATGTGCTGTTGATTTAGATATAGGTATAGGCAATGCAAATAATTAATACCCTGCGAATACTCTGTCCAGGCACGGTGGTATGCCTGGAGCCAACCAGATTCACCTTGGGCGCAAACTGACATTAACAATTGGAAGACGTGATTATCTAGAAACTTTTTCGTCTCGTTATACAATTTATCTGTGAATGGTTCTGGATATGCCACGCACAAGGAATACACATCGCTAGAAGAAAATATGAACGATGTATTCGGAGTTACCACCTGTCCGCTTATAAAACAGCTGCGATCAAAGGAATTCACGAGGTACCTGAATCTATCGTTCCATGTGGCGCGTGGAACATTGGACAATGTTATTACACACTTGACGGTCTCTTCCAATACATTCCATGTTTCTTGAAAGTTGACGTGTTTTGGTTTCAGTGACATCCTTTTATGCGATCGAGGAAACACCGAGGTATCAAATGTATAAATTCTATAATATAATCAGCAAACTTGTAAACCTGCAAGAAATAACCTCTGTGACAATCGTTCGGCTTTAATTCATCTCTGGTAATAAAGCAAAATGCGGGAATGATAAGAGCATCATTGGAAGCAAGGTAACAGTCAGCAGACTGAACAACATTAAAAGCCGAGCACCTAAAATATATTCCAAGAATAATCGTTGCGCTATATACAGAGACTCGGTGGTTGCAATGGTTTGTTCATGCGTTTTCCACATCGGTGGTTTAAAAATAACATTAAAAGTAAAATACGTCGCGGGCGTATTTCCATTTCATGGCCGTCCCGAATTTCTTTCCATTCGGACGCCTCTTACGGAACTTATTCTTCTTGGAATATATTTGCCAGCGCGAGTGGATTCAACTGATCAGCACTCAAAATAGAGTCGCACGTTTTAATCGAACGATAGAGATCGTTCGTTAATCGTCGCTGAACGTGAACCGGGAACGATCATCTTTTGGTCGGTACCGCCGTGAGCTGCGATTTATTCCCACGATTGCAATTAAATAGGTTCGAACGGGAGGTATCGATGCGACCTGTCCAACCAACTACAAGTCGCACGTGTAAACGCGTATTACAGGCTACAGCTGACCGCTGCACCATCCAGATGGTCATGACCGAAACCACTAACCAAAAACTCGTAGAAAGAACGGCCTGTGTATTCTCAGAGATACGATGGCTTATCGATTGTAATCTCCGTTAAGACGTGTCCCTCTGCTACGCTTGTTCTCCGTATTTCGTTCGAATCATTCCCTGTCGCAAGATACATGACATTTGCAATGACTCGTCTTGATCGAACACATTTTCTCTCTCTATCCGTCTCTCTTGTCCCTTTCCCTTCCTCTCGTTCTCACTTCACCTGCCACTTTTTAAGGGTCGTTCGTTCCACTGGCGAATGATAACGCGCTTGCCTTGCGATACGCGCGTACACGGACTCTATCCCGTTCTATGTAACGATCAACGAATTAAACATGGGACCCCGAACTGCACCGAACTGCCTCGAAATTCTCAATAACATCACAGAGCCATCTTTTTCCCCTTTGCTCTTGACTCTTCCTGGGCTCGTGGAGGGGGTGATAGGACAGATCCGACCAGAGAACCAGTTCTCTCGCGAGATACTCCATATTGTTTTTTATGTCAACTCGAATTAAATGGCAATGCGCTCCATTTCATTGATTGCATCGCCTTTTCAGGCATTCCCAGGTACGCTGAATGGTTTTGCTCAATGAATATGGTAGATTTATGCTAAACCTGGAAATTGTATAAGCTTCCTAGGAAATAGCGAGTTTAATGAAAATATCTACCTGAAAATACGCGAGGTGATGCTGATTTTCCCGCCTATCCCTAACATGTATAATAATAATTATCCTTCGAAATTGTACTAATCAAATTAAAAATGAATTGTATATGAAAGTTGGGATATAATATTTTGTACGCAATACTGTGATAATAAAAGGTTCACGCGCATTATTGTACACGTTGTTAGATTAGATTATTTACCGCAGAGCTTTACGCTGGCAGGGGAACTCAACTTCTATGCATTACATACTTCGTGATCGTGATTCGCGTTCTACGGTGTAGTTTAAACTGTGCCGCTGGTTAATTATTGATAGATTTGATAAAATCTCTTAAAGATGGTAAGTATTCTTCTGTTAAATGCTAATACTTCCAGTAATCTTCGGTGACGTTTAAAAATTTTCATCGCTATTGAATTTGCGCGACTTTAAAGTACTATAAAGATAAGGGGAGGTTATGTTACTGTCAAATACACTGATGACACTGCACGTTTCGTAAATTAACAGAAAACAACTGATATTACTCTTACGGGCGAGCCGTCCTCATGATTTAAAAGTTACTTCTTTTCTATTCCAGAGTATTTTAGCGTACAATGGAGGAGCTATTATAGCAATGAAAGGGAAAAATTGCGTGGCAATAGCCGCCGATCGCAGATTCGGTATACAAGCGCAAGCGATAACGGTGAATTTCCAAAAGATTTTCGAAATGGGGCCACACCTGTACGTCAGCCTTCCCGGCCTAGCCACCGATACCCAAACAGTCATGGAAAGGCTAAGGTTTCGAGTGAACCTCTACGAGCTGAAAGAGAGTAGAAAGATCCATCCCAAGACTTTCGCGTCAATGGTTTCGAATTTATTATACGAGAGAAGATTCGGGCCTTACTTCGTAGAGCCCATCGTGGCTGGTTTGGATCCTGTTACTTACGAACCGTTCCTTTGTAACATGGACTTAATCGGATGCATAAGTCAGCCTGGAAACTTTGTAGTCGGTGGAACTTGCAGCGAACAGCTTTACGGAATGTGTGAATCACTGTACGAAGAGGACATGGAACCAGATGATCTCTTTGAGACGATCAGTCAGGCTTTAGTAAACGCGTGCGATAGAGATGCGATATCAGGTTGGGGAGCCCTTGTTCACGTAATGTAAGTTGCTTAATTTCCCATCTCTCCCCGCTTTCGTTTGTTTCAAAGCTAACAATTAACTTTCAATTGCAGAGAGAAAGACAAAGTTACAACAAGAACTGTGAAAACACGAATGGATTAAACTATCCGCCAGACACATGTTTACATTATGTATAAATTTATATTCTGGAAGCACCTATTCAACAGACATATATTCTGTTCAAATAAATTAATAATTTTCAATAAATGGAATGGAAAAGTTTAATGTTTATCTATTCATTGCCCCATCCCGAAAGAACCTAAAACGAATAAACGTCGCGACCATTTGAATAATTCTTCCGTATGTTGGCAATAGTAATTCGAGCTGTTCAGTTTCTAAAAGATTTCAGGTTATGTTTCCCTAGCCTATACTTGTGCGATATTGAGCTCGGTTCGCGTCAGGTTTTACGGGCTTTAGAATGATACTTTGCACAAATATATTTAGAAAATGATTACCACAATGGCTCTTAATAGATTGTGCGCAGGATTTCGGCAAATAACAATATGTCGACAAAGTATGTATAATATCTACTTCTTTAAATAATCTACTAACAGAAACATAACCTGATTTATTTACGTGATTTCGTTCGTCGTTTCAGGGAATATTGTTGGAAGGTATTGTTCGTCTT
Organism: Andrena cerasifolii; assembly: GCF_050908995.1. Lineage (NCBI taxonomy): Eukaryota > Metazoa > Arthropoda > Insecta > Hymenoptera > Andrenidae > Andrena > Andrena cerasifolii. The sequence goes on from NC_135129.1 coordinate 11,317,035, forward strand.
ATCAATCAAGAGGTGAAAACGATGCTTTGCCTTCGTTTTTTTCTAAGAGCGTAGTGAGTACAACGTACCCCGAAACACGCATTAAATTTGCACCGAGAACGCTCGACATCGATTTCGGAAATCTCGATAATGCGCCGAAGAGGAACATAATCGAAACACCATTTAAGAATATACCATCGATGGAGGAGCCTCTGAAACGGCGCCCTATCCAGCATGATCTACCGTTAGAGGATAGGTCGGTGCAGCTTCCTCCAACCGAAAATACCATAGAGAAGCTGGCAACGCGTATGATCGTAATTCGGCGGCAGAAGATGAAGAAGCACAAGAGAAAGAAGATGCGTAAAAGATTGCAATTCGTCATGGCGAAGATAAGACAGAAACGTAACACAATCAGGGAGAATGCATTTCAAGCAGAATTAATCGCGAAGATTAAGGAAGCGGAGATGTTCGACGCAAAGTCGTACGTGAATGAGAAGCTCGCTCTGCTGCAGAAAGAATTCATACCACGGTCGTACATGGGTGAAATACTACCGCAAAGTATGATAAAGCACTTTCTGGAGGAGAGGAAGGCAGCCAAGGAGAGAAGACGTAATAAATTTCGTTTGAAACTTGATTAGATGTATATATTGGATAAATAAACGTTCGTTATTCTAAGAGTCCTCTGTTTCAATTCAACAGCATTTGTATCAAGCTACACGAGAGATGTAGTCAAAAATGTTTAATTTAAACTTATAAAACACTGTTTACACTTTTACAGTGTAAATACATGCGCCCACATTATCAGACCATGTTTTTACAAATGTTGCTTGTACGTTTATTTATTAATTACGCCTTGTCTTTTAATCACTTATGTACTATTGCGAGATGAGAAGAAGGAGGACTACCCACAAGCTGAAATGCCACAGGGGCAAGGGGAATCGCCCGCTCGCTCCACCTTATCCCCTCCAAGGAGTCCTGCTTTTCGGTTCTTAGCGGGTGTCCATATCCGCGAATTGTTGCGATTGATTTCGTTTGCGTTCTTCGTCACGGGACGAACTGTGTTGGAGGGGATACGTTGACGCGAGCGGGCGATTCCCCTTGCCCCTGTGACATTTCAGCTTGGTGGTAGTCTTGCTTCTTTTCATCTCGCAATAGTACAAATGTTATAATACTACGATACAATAAATAGCACCTTTCATTTTCTTGTGCGTGTCGAGAAACATGTAAGGCACAACTGTCCGTTCCCGACGAACCTAGTATATAGTCGCAAGTAATATATGTAGAATCTTTGAATAGCATGTAATATATTTTACAAAAATATACCGCGTCGCTAGCGCCTTCTTTGAGAGACATACGCGATGCATTTAAACTATGTAGTCTTTAGTCAATAAATATGTATCATCGCGAAGATTAAAATTATCCTACCTAAAAATGGGAAAACAATAATCAGAGTATCGATAGTGAAGTCTTAATATCGTGCAACTGACTTTAATCGATCCCCGAAGTCTCTTGATTATATATTATCAGCTCTACCGTTCGTCATAAAACCAAATTAGAAACGCCGTTTCTCTTACTGCGTTAAAGGCCTCATAAAAAATATATAAATCCATCTGAATGATTGATATTGAAACGCGGTAATTAAATTTCTTTCGCCACTGTTCGATGGAAGACAAAATCCTGCCTATCCGCGTCAGGAATATTAAAAAGCCTATCTCACGGCGATATTAAGAGCTGCCTCAGGGTAACACCTGCCCCTTCTTTACCTCTAACACCTTTGGTTTGTTCCTACTAATAGGACTAGTCCTTAAGTTACTATCCCTGCCGGAGAAGTAGTCCTCTATCTCCTGCAGCGTTTTGCCTTTAGTCTCGGGGAGGCATAAGTAAAAGTATATCGTGCCGAACAAGGATATACAACCGTAAAGTATGAAAGTACCATGCCGAGTAAGTGCGCTAGCCAAGAATGGATAGGTTTTAACTACCATAAATATGAACGAGTGGGCTGCCATGGTAGTCAAGCCGCCGATAATGCCGCGTACTTGTACCGGGTACACCTCTCCTATCATCACCCACGGGATAACCAGGAAGCCAAGAGTGCACGTTATAGTGTAGGAAAATATGCACATAACAGGGAACCAAGTGGCGACGATCGGCGAGTTGTTCAAAGTCCAGTAATCTTTCAGCCACATATAGCCCCCCAAACCCATCATGGAGAACCCACAGCCTACGGAGGAGACCATCGTCAAAGGCCTCCTTCCGCACCTTCTGCACAGGATGCAAGCCACGATGGTGGACGCCAATCTCACCACGCCGAGGATCACCGCGGCTAAGTACTTGTTTAACGTCGCCCCTGAGTCTTTGAATATTTCCACGGCGTAGAACGTTATAACGTTGGTGCCGGACCACTGGTAGATCAGGAAGTACAAAAACAACAGCGCGAACGGCCTCACAGCGTTCGGTTTCAAAAGAGCGCCGACGATCTCGCGGAATCCCGTTAGACGCTTGATATTGTTCCGATTAGAGAAATTGATAAGCGTCTCCATTTCTTGATTGACGTTGTAAGTGCTGCCGCGGAACTGCTGCAGGGCCTTCCGCGCTTTTTCCGGCCTGCTGCGGGATATTAGGTACGAAGGCGTCTCGGGGAAGAAGAACATTAGCAGCAGAGCGGCGAGGGGCAGGATCCCGCTGATCGCTGCGCAGACGTTCCAGCTGACCATGCTTCCCAGGGCATACTCGATCAGAACGCCTGTGCTGACGCCGATACTCGCGAAGGCGGTCAGCATCCCCCTGAGGTGCGGCTGAGTCACCTCCCCGGTGTAAACGCGAGCCGGGGCGCCCACCATGCCCGATCCAAGTCCCACGAAAAATCGCCCGGCGTATATCATGCGGATATCGGTTGCGCACGCGATCAATATCCACCCGAGCAGCGCTGGGATCTCTGTGATAATCAGGGATCTCTTTCGGCCAAGGACGTCCATCATGTAGCCGGACATTAGACACCCGATTGGAGTACCGATGGAGGACATGCTAGCTGCGGATAGAATAGAGAATGTTATCTCCTCTTAGAAATATATCACCTCTTTACAGATACGTAGTTTAGTCGAGGAATGTTCCATAAGTTTCGTTACCTATCCACGACTCCTCTGAAGATCCCTCGGTTATGGGGATGGTACTGTTCGGTTCCTGCAGCTGCGGCAGCGCGATAGCGGAGAAGCCAAATGTCATGCCCGTGTTAATAGTTCCTAGTTGCGCGACCACCGCCGCGAGGACTTGTTTCACCACACTGCCGGTAACATTTTCACCGCTCTCCGGGTCATTGTGCGCGCTGTTCGACGATTCTCCGGATTTCTCGTCCTCCAGCTCGGCGGGTGATTGGATCTTTGGAAGTACTGTCGAATCCACCAGAGAGGATTTCTCGGAATTCTGTATGTCCCCATTGTGTCTGCAACAAATCATTTAGACCGTATGAAAATATGCCCCTAAGAAGTTACCCGATTTTTTTTCAAACTGTGCAGGTTTGTAGAGGACCTCGACAGAAGTAAAAAATCAAACGAAAAATTGCCCGACAGGTACTTCTATCGAGGTCCTCTACAAACCTGCACAGTTTCAAAGTAATCGGAAACTTCGGGTAACCGAACTTCCCCTGTAAGCGGGAAATTAAAAAATTCGCCTTCTTCACACGAGTAAAATTGACAAAAGCAAATGAGCCGAACTCAGTTTTTTTTTTTTTTTAAATTCATCGCGAAAGTAGAAGGGACAGTGTTTCGCACCCGTCCATAGTGTTTATCTCGCCAGCTAGGAGATAATTATTTTTACGCAACGTAGATAAAGAGGAACCTGTTTGAAATCATATACAAATGTTTTTCTTTGAAAGAGCCTACAGTGTCAAGAGGACAAAAATTTACGGCCCAGAGACAGGTTTATCAACGCAGCAGGCTCTCTGTGGAGTATAATTATATAAATGTTTCGTACAGCCTGAAAATTTCGCTCCAATTTGACTCCGCTAAAATAAAAAGCTTCACCTAAATCCTGAGCATCCGTATTCCTCCTGCACTTAAGACGGGGCAATTTACTGTTTGATAGATTGTTCCCTGTTTATCATTATTACTCAAGAAACACGTGAAATCCTGTTTCTTTTCTTTCCGATATGTTAATGCATCGCAGTGGCCATAATTCAAGTTAATTGAGTGAAAAGTAATCTACGGAGCAGCATAATTAACGTCATATTTAGCGTCCTTTTTCCTTATTCGAACAAAGAATGGGGGAGGATCGTTAATAATGTTTACCCTAATAATTATCAGCGGCGTAATATTAATAAAAAATACTTAAGGTGATCCAGGACGATTTCCACGATTCATGAACTCGCATAAAAGACAGGGCAGATGTGATTACGGCCGTGGAGCCGAGAGATAGACAAGAATTGACATAAAGAAGTTTATCGGTAGAAAGGACTTGTTCTTTGTCAGACGAGTTGCGGAGCTTTGCGGAAAAACATAACGAAATATTTATCTATTAAGAGCAGATTGCAAAAAATTATTAGATCACTCTCGCGTTTAAAATAATACCTATGCGTAGAAAAGGCGACCACTGTCAAGAACAATAGTCGCGCGTGCATTTCCAGTGATGAATCACGTTCTACACGCGTGGACTTCTGTATCGCTCTTCCGCTCTGACTTTTTAACGCGGCGAAACGCCGCGTGACAAAAAGCGTGCACGGATCGTTTCGAGAACCGCGTGAAATTATAATACGCAACTTTCTTTGCGCTACGCAGTTACTTCTCTCGCTTGAACGAACGTAGTGCACCGCTCTGTCTGGAGAGTCTGTGGACTTTAAATAATACCAATAGAAATCTGTGGTCACTCGACTGAATATTATAAGTAAACTTAGTAAACACATCGACGATGCTTAATAGGCCGCGAGCAACGCGATGATGTAACCGTCAACTCTACAAAACGATAAATATCGTCGGTGACATTGCGTTCGGCCCGTATGCAGATTTCTCATTAATAAAACACGTGCTGGATTGTGGTACAGTCAACGTTCGATTCCGCATTCGTACAGGCGTAATTGGCGAATCAGTTTGGAGCTAAGAGGCGCGTCGAATAAACCGCCTTACCAAATTATTAGTGGAAACAGAAGCTGCTTGAAATATTAAGGGTATGAAGCATTTCTTCTTCAATTAATTGCAAAGAAATCAATTGATGCCGAGACTTAAGCTTTAAAGAAGTATGTTTTTTTAGTCGAAAATGTGCATTATAGATGACGCTACAGATGAATTAGTAAAGGGGCTTTTTAAAAATGTTCCTTTTGTTTTATAGCGATAACTCAAAAACGCAGGTTTCAATCGAGTCAAATCAAATTCGAGCATGTTAAATTGAAGTTAATAAAAACTCTTCTTCTTTGTGAAAAGAAACTAAAACCTCATCTTTCTCCACCGAAAAAGGCACTTTTTTAAAAAAAAATCCCCATTCCTCAACTATCATTTTCATAATTTTGCTTGTTTTATAGGTTCAATGCAGAACCAAAGGTATTCTAAAGTAGATTCTACAAGCAGGTCGCTGAATTTCGTTTCGTTTCGTCAAAATCATTGAAAAGAAAAGAGACTTTTTTGTCAAAACGACAAGAACGACTGCTCAGTAGCCCGAAGAATGCATTTTAACTGTTTGAAAAAGCGACGCAGTTGGGAAGCTCGTTGATCCGCATCGTTACGATTTACCTCGAAATCCTACCAGCGGCCATGGCCGTGATGGAAACACCGGTTCCCGTAAGATCACCGAAGTTAAACATCACGGGGCGGCGTACTGGGGAAAGATGGGTGACCATCACCTGTCTCCCGGTGCGTCGCTGCTGCTGGGACCCGAAGGAGAGAGGAGGGAAGAAGGAAAAATTGACTATCGTTCGTTGGGCAATATAAGCGAAATGCTTGAAACGCCATCCTGTGTGTTAGAAACACACAGGAAAACAAAAAATACAAATACAAAATACAAATACCTCGAAATCCAAAATAAATCGCACGCGCGGGAAGGGCAATAAAATTCATCCGATGGGAACTCTGTGGCTGTCAGAGACTTGTTTAAAGTCCCGTTTATGATTTGCAACGCGTTTTATACGTTTCCTCAGGCGAGGTCTATAAAAATATCTTATTTTACAATCATCTTGCATCTGTGTCCTTCTCTGTACTTATGTCACAGTTGCGCCTAAGCTCGTCCGTCCAGTTTTAATAAACGTCTATGCGTAAGAACGGAGTCGCGCTTGACCGTCTTCTTCCCTATGGATTGCTGTTGCCGTTCACGTGCACTCGACCGAGAGATTCACGAATTTTGGCACTCTCCAACCGAATTATTTTCGTCCACGTGTTGCAGGGAAGGGTTCAAGTGTGTACAGAGTACACGCTCCGCGCGAATACACCCCCCGAGCACGATCGTCCCCGACCGTGATATATTAATATCCCCAATTACATCACACAGGTTTGACAACGGAAAAGTGAAACACGTGGCGAGTAAGCCCGGAAACAACGAGATGCGAACAACTCTCTACTCTTCGCGTTAGGTGTTACAAGATCCAAATACGTATTTGTAGTCAATGGCGCACGCAGATAGGGGGCCAAGGGGCCCCATCACCCCTTAAAGAACAAGGGGCTTTGTAAAAAGAAAAGAAAACTGGATTTTACTGTTTAAATAAATTTCTATATTCACCTAACGAATTTTGTTGAATTTGCAGTAAAAATATTTGTATCCCTTCAACTCGGCTCCCCCCACCCCCAAGATTAAATTCTGAGCGCGCCACTGTTCGTAGTCATATTGATTCTAAGTGGAGGAGATGTATTCCCGATGTATTGTCTAATATTATTATCTTCGTTGTTGGAATCTGGGGCATTTTTAATAAATCCTCACAACTGCCGACCGACAATTCGAAAAGGGATTTCTGGAGTGGAATTCGCACCCCCGGGGCCACTTCTTTTCAAGATTACCACCGTACCATACCATATTGTAGTAATTTTAATTAATTCTTAGTTTCATGTTCTTAAGGTTAAGAACTCGCCTTTACTCTAATTTTAATATCTCTATATTTATTATATCTTCCAAGAATTATATCTTTTAAAGAGTAATAAATAATAATAATAATAAACCATACTTCTGGAGACATAGAATATCTTTAGGTCTTCGTGGGCAGAAAGTAAAATTGTCGTTTCGTCAGTTATTTAATACAAATGCACCCCCTGTGCAAATGGTTGCATGGGGGAAGGTAGCCCCCTGCGATCGAGAAATTGGCCTCGTGTGTCCAGTGGAATAAGCTGTCACCTGTCCGTTCATCAATGATGCTACTCGAGTGCGCATATTAATAGATTAATTACGTCGAGTCTCGGTAAATAGATGGCTGTTATCAGTTTGCAAGGTGTAAATCACAAGGATTTGGTCGGTCAGAAATAGTTGCCGCGTTTCATTTATAGAAGACAGGATTCTGCGAGCGCGTTCAAGGGACAATATAAATTTTGGCCGTTTCGAGTGAATAAAGTAAATTTATGTAATTTTTCTGCAAAATTTCTAACGCCAATCAGCGACAAGGGTGAATTTTGATATTGGCCCTTCCCTCGAACAGAAAGGGAATTAACCCAACCGCGAAAAAGAACATTTACGTAATCTGAAACTATTGCATCGTCGTATTAAAAAAAAAAACAACGTTCGTCGTTCATCAGCTCTCACCAACAGCGCACGAGTTTAAAAACCGAGCCACGGGAGAACGCAATTAAATTTGCTCGACTGTTATTTCGCTTCTCTATCGCTCGCAGAACAGCATTAATTCAACTGGCCTGTCGAAATCTTTAATAAGGACGGCATTCATGATTCTCGGTCAATTACATCTTCGAGGGCTTCTTTGGTTACAATGCACAGGAATGCAATCAACTTAGCATTGTTATTTGACTTCCACTTTATTTATATCCCTGGACTTCGCGAGGCTGGCCCAACGTGATCAATACTCGAGGAAAAAGGATCGATCTGACGTTGAAGATAAGGAAGATGTTTACTCGTGTGTAAAGTCGGACGTAAAAATAATAGAAAGATCTATTATAGTTGCAGATAAGAGACGCACACATGTTTCCCAGATTTTGCATAAAAAAGGACGCTGTTGCCAGTGCCTTGGCCATTACAAGGAAAAATAACCGATCAGATAAAGTAGCCTACCTCGCACTGAAATGGTTTGCCAAAGAAAATAACATAGGGTACACAGTCGCGCAAAGCCACTGTGTATGGCGACCATTGGTAGCTTCACCTTCTAGCAGAAACACTGACAACTTCAAACTGGTGCGCATCCACCGAAGCACGCAACGATTTCTCCTAATATATACAAAGAAATCGTCGAAAACTTATTTTCACGTTTTCACATGGAGGATATTATACGATCCATCAAAGTGTCCTACGTAAAAAGGCACTTGCAGTCTACGACCACTCAGATTAGATTACAAAGCGAATTGAAAACAAACCGTTAACATTCTATTCGTCGTGCCACAGAGGTTAAGTTCAAGCATGAAAAACGAATTCAATTTTCTCATCGTTACCCGAAAATTGCGGTTAGCTTAAACCAATAGAGTTTCATTTAAATCTACATTAAAGTCTGACTAAACGCGTTACCTAACATCGCTGTTCCCAATTTCACTTTCAAATGAAATTCACTGAGCACTGTCGCAGACCACGTGCGACCGTAAAACCAGAGCAACGTGCTCGCAAACACAGGGAGGGGAACGAAGGGACACGGGGGGGACATGCGTTTTATGTACTTACTCTGCCACAGTGTTCGTCATATCGATCTCCCGTCGTTGCTTCCCTCGAAGCGATCGTTTCGGAATAAAATATGTAGGGTTACGACGCCTATGTATATATCACAGTCAGTCGGATCACAATGTTACAATCACTACGGGGCAATTAGCGGGTTTCATCTCTTTCCCTTCTCTCCTCCTGTCGATTCCTTTGTTTTCGGTTATCTTTGTCGCTCTACTTTCGCCCTCCGTCTCTCCCGCTCTTTCCTCCAACGTCGCAATTACGAGCTGCTTTCCGTAGCCGCGGCCTTCCCTTTAGAGAAACCCTTCGTTCGCCAAATCGGGCGTTTTGTTTCGTCGAACCCAACGGACGTCTTCTTCCATGGACAACGAATTTCCACTGATCGTCCCCTTCTTCTTTTCCCTTGCTCTCGGCGCGGTGTCCTCTTGGAACCGAAGGTGCTTCGTCGACGGGGATCAACGGATACTGGGGCTTCGGGAGGAATCGCGATTAAATGGAAACGCGGAGAGACACGAGGCACGTAGGCAGATGGAAACGAAGAATGTTTACATACGTTCCGTCGTGGCGCGCGCGGACTGAATGTACTCGTGACAACAGCCGGCGAACATTTATATATGTGGTAGCGGCGGTTGCCGCGCTGACCCGCGCGATAGTCGGCGAGGGGGAGGGGGGGAGCGCGCGAATTTTGTTGACCCGCGCCTGCGCCCTCCGAACAGCCGCGCTTTTGCGAAAAATATCATTTAAATTAGCGCGCTTTGGTGGCTAAATGAATTTTAATCGTTCTATACAATTAAGAGAGTGATTATTTAAAGTTTACAGGAACGTTATTCCGACCTCTTCTATACCTCTAGCTACGTGAATTGTATATCAGTTTGTTGGAAGTAACGGAAATCTAAAGTGGTATCTATGAATTTGTCCATGTAATTTAATTCCTGAGGGGGGGTGCTTGTTTAAGGTAAAACACTGTTATTTTCCGCTGCGTTTTTAAACGTCCACTGTTTTAAAGTAATCTGGGAAGCAGCGGTCGAGTGAGGCCATTTAATGGGATTTGTTGAACGCGAAAGTGTGATCGTGTAACTGTACTGAGGAATGATATTAAATCACGCGACATCGCGGGAACGAGCGCCGCACCGTTGCTGATCTCATTTTAAATCGAGAACACATAGGGCGTACCGTCGCGTAATCTACATTCGAATCGATAAGAACAATCACGAGGATTTGATCATTTGTTTATCTGAGAAAAATAATGTCGTATCGCCGAGCGGCTCTGCCAGGCTCGTGACTGAATTTGTCACGATTGTTGCTCGTGAAACCTGATATTGACTAGAGGCCGGCCTCCCTCATGTGACTATGAATGCGCCAAACGAGATAAAGCGTACGCGCGGTACTTAAACCGAAAGAAAAGAGTGCTCTCGAAGCTCCCGCGCGAGATCTTTTCGTTCGACAAAACGGGACGTAAATGAAGTTAAAATAAATTAAGCGCCGCACTTTGCGACTTACAGCTTCCCAGTTGCCAACGTACCTTTGTACACTGGCTGGCTCAATGGGAATTCGGTGAAAAATAGCCGAGTTGATAAAAGGGGTGCCTTTATTCTGGAACGCTAATAAATCATGCAACGGCTACGATGGTACAGCGAGATCGATACTTTATCGCGTGCAGGATCGACTGGAAAAATATCGCAGAAGGTAGGAAAGTAACAAGCACGCACAAAAGTACTCCGCTGAAATTTATCTCGGGCATAAAAGCTGTTTCGGAGGTTAAATTATTCGAAAAGAGAAGTGGATCTTCCTGGAGGAGATTTCTTGGCGGAGAAACTCCTTATCGTGGATGGCTTCGTTCATTTGCGTACGACGATGAATCACCCGCGCAATGAAACGACGAAACAGTAACATCTGACCAGACCGGACCAGATAACCCCCCTGCAACAGTCCGTTTAGGCGAATTATGCACACAGTTTAATCATCGGGGGTATGACGCTTCCGCGGCCAAACGAATCGTCACAGTTTCGCTGCGAGTTAATTCTTTTTGTGGAGATAACGATGCCTGCGGGGTTCCGAGCGTTCGAGGAAAAGCAGAATTCACTTCTCGGGATATTTATATTCGAAAAGACAACGTCAACATTTCCGACAAATCGCAGATAAGGGATCGCGGGTACAGAAGCTCGAAAGCAGAACAAGATAGTTCCAGAACTCGGAAAGATCCAGAATCCTTGTCGCACCGATGCGGCGACGCAAATTGCTACCCCAATAAAAGAGAACGTTGCGTAGACGTTTATCGGCGATCATTAATGGATTACATTAAGCGCGATTAATTTTTCCGCGAGGTAAACACGGAGCACACGAATGGCACGTGCACGCAATTAAAGATATATCTGCTATAGTACGCTGCTCGGCTCTATATTTTGTCGAATGCATTAAGGGGGTATACCCGTTTAAACCATCGGAAAATGTGTACAATTTGTGGAATTTTTTACAAGTCAACGGCTTGATGAAGATTTCCCGTTTTTTTACTATCTTTACATAGTATTATCAGCTACTTAAAGAAAAAGTTTCAGTTGAAAAACTATTGTTTTTCGGAAGTTATGCATACATAGCCGAAAGTCTCTCGGTTTTAGACGGCTAAACGGTGGGCCTAAAAACTCGCGCTACGTTCAACCAATTCACTCCCAATTTTTCATGCAGGAGTGCAATAAGATTCCACATCGTCCAACGAGAGCTCTTTTTATTTCGTATCCCTGTTTATTATTTATAAAGAAAAAAAGGTGGCCCTGTCTCTTAGAAAAATGTAACTTTACCTTTGATCTCTCACCATTTCTTTATTTTTCAAAATTTTAAAAATCTGCCCCGTTGGACGATAGCTATTGACATACTTTATAAGAAGATTTTATTGTTTTTGATTTCAGACACGACACACAGCTGTTTTCAGGGCTACCGTTTAGCCATCTAAAATCGAGAGACTTTCGGATACGTGCGCATAACTTCCGAAACACAATAGTTTTTTAACTGAAACTTTTTTCTTAAGTAGTTCGTAATACTATGTAAAGATAGTAAAAAAGCGGGAAATTTTCATCCAGCCGTTGACTTGTAAAAAAATCCACAAAGTGCACACATTTTCCGAGGGTTCAAACGGGTATACCCCCTTAATTGAAAGTAAATGCCCAAGAAAGGGCACCTACAATCTTCTTAAAAACCATGCAAGAAGTAAATAAGACAGAAATTTGAATATACATAATTTACATACAACTTTAGAAAACTTATTAACGGGGGCAAATTTTTTTACGACAAAAGTCACTTTCTTCTAACTAATAATTGCTAATTTAAAACAAGATGGTACGCTATTTACTTCGCACGAATTTCGTTTAACTTTTCGCGTGACCGATCGGAACAAAATTACTGTCCAGTAGTATACCTGGAGAACTGCGTTGTTTGTTTGGACGTCCCCTGCGGATTCTATCAATGCGCCCAAAATTGCAATTACAGTAAAAGTACCTTAAACCACAATACCCGTTGTCGACTGGCTCGTCTGCCGGAGAAGCGGCAAACAGAACGATTACACTGTCAAGTAAGACGAACAGAATTCCCCGCAATATCGAAACTCAGGTAACCAGAAAATCGGCCACCGTTCAACGCATTCACTCGCAAAAGAAGAATCTTCGAAACGAGCAACACTGTTCGTCGACGCAGCCTGTCTTCAGCCCTATCGGATTAATTTCGCGGCAGTTTTTCGCTGCGCACAGAGGAGGCCGCACGTTTTAGGCGAGAGGTGGGACGCGATACGAACACTATCGGACGTACTTACACGTAGATGTCGTCGCTCCCGCTGGGGAAGGTCTGGTAATTGCGGTTCCTGGACATGTCTGGCGAAGGACTGAACACATTCGCGTTTTGTTGCGGTCGATTAAATTATTCTGTGGGGGTTTATCGGGGCTTGGTGTCACGAGTCGGCCCGTATCAAGCCCGCAGTCATGCGCTTCTTACGTCTTGTGCGTCTTGTTTTGTTTAATTTCGCTTATTTCCACCACCCTCTCTTCCGCGGCGCGCGATCCACGCGCCCAAGCGCGAAAAGGAGCGGCCGCCCTGGCTCCTAACCTTTCCCAAAGTTTATCAGCGAGCCTTCGCGAGCTATCGTTCAGGCCGAAGGACGGCTCCTCGCCGAGGGGAATTGATCGAATTGATCCCTTAGTGGAAATTTGCGCCCGCGAGCCTCAGTGCCGTAATTGGGATCACTGGCGGTTACGGGCCGCGCTCGTTACGCTTATCGGGCCTCGTTGCTGCACCCTTATCGCAGATAAAACGATAAACGACACGCGCGATTGCGCCAACAGGCAGATTACACGGAAATACATGTCGGTTAAGGCACCCGGTGTTAAAGCCGAGTGTTACGAGTTACGAGTTCCATTGCGAGGCTTATTGGGTTAAGCGTGCTCGAGAATCTCGTGCGATGTCCGAAGACTATTTAATCGCGGGGCAATAATTGAATCAGCTCCGAGGAGATCGGAGACCCGATTGCCTGGCTGACTCTGCGCAGAATTTCCAACGACGGATGAGTAAATTAACCGCGGAAACGATTGAACCAAGCGACAGAGGCGATTACCTCGATTAAAGGAGGGAGATTAGGCTCGATAGACTTTTATACTTCTCCAAGCTTAAGGTCGTCGCGATTTTTGGCGAAGCGCGGCGATACGAAGAGAAGAGTATAAGCAATTGATGACCGAAGCGCAGCGACAATTAATTATTATTATTACTCGCTTCGCCGCGCCTCGCCAAAATGCGCGACGGCCTTTGTTGCGATCTCGAGCGAGGAAAAAACTTTTTAAAGAATTTTCTTATCGCTGCTTCCCTAACCCAGACCTTCTCCCTCCCGCTTGCGACATCTTTACACGCGAATAATATGAGATCACGTTGAATTAATATTCAGAGAGCGCGCGTTGCACAAGGTTTTGCGTTCTGCAGTGATTCGCGACGCGTGCTGCCGTTCCTCTCATTGTTAGTTACCTGCATAAATGAAAGAGCGGCGAGCACAATCGAAGGAAGTGTGTCGATAGTGCGAGTGCGTTTTCTATGCCCTTCCTCCGAGTAGTATTCTTTTAGGCGCGATCTCGAGCAACTGGGACGGGAATGAAATTTCGATCGCGAACATGGCGGTTGTTTCGACCTGTCGCGTCGCGGTTCGATGATACGAATTCGTGGGTGAACGGGTGGGGAAGGGGACGGCACGGCCACCAGTGGACCGCGGATCGACGATAATTAATCAGCCGCGCGGCTCGTTAGTTGTAAGGCTGTCGCGCGCTGCGATGAGTTACTTAACTCGACTATCTGTTGCGACTTAAGGGGTCTTCCTAGTGTGACAGCTGAAAAAAATTTAAGTTTTCGGAAATTAAAAAAGAAGGAAGTATCGCGCGTATCCTTTTGCAAGTTGCAATCACCTTTTACATTTAAAACTATACGAAAAATATTGCAAGTAAAAATATCCAGTTATAGCAAAATGATGTACTGTTAAATTTTCATGGAAAAATTCCGATTATTTTAGCTTTTACAGAGGCATCTGAATATTTACGATATTTCAGGATCAAATTCATACAGAATCAGATGAAAAATCCTGCCGCACGATTTCATTTAAAGTATTTTCTAGTCTTCAACGAATTTTAGTGCTTTTTTGATGCAATTAAATAAAATCTTTTAATTTAAAAATATTTTTTCAGTAATAAAGACGATTAATAATAATAACAATAATTACTTTCTGCGGAGCCGATGATCCTTATCGCGTCAATTCGGTGCGAGGGTCGTCGACGTGCCAGTTGATGAATCGAGATTGAATAGATCGCGATCTAATCCCGTAATCGAATCAAAGGGGATCACGGATCGCGGGCCGCCGAGCAGGCTCGCTTGTTAGCCAATGATTTACCCCGGTCGATGAAGCCAAACTCGGATTACACGGAGATTTTGAAACCTGGATTACACGTGTCGGTAGATAATTTTGGAAAAGTACGGGAGACGTCGATCATCCTACTGCATCGATGAAGGTGGATCGAGTACAGCGAATTTAATCTACACAGGTGGACCGGTTGCTTTTCCTGGTCGACGGGGAGTTCGCTTTTGATCTAACGTTGAATTTCCTATTAGAATACTTAGGTCCAGTTAGTAGGTACAGAGAAACGAAACTGGCGCGCATAGAAGGCTCGAGAGATGGACGACTTATCGTGGAAGCGAACGATCGCTTCCGGCTCTGACGATTCCTTGATCGCGAGAGGTTGCAGTGGCAGTGACAAGGCGTTTAGTCACGATCGCGTGCCACGAGTACCAGGAACGTTCTGGTGGGCGATAATGGGCGTGAGCCACTTCGCTTTCTGGACAGCATCGAGTCACGAGATCCGATAAGCCCGTGCAAAATCCTCTCGTGACCGGAGTCACGTGCTTCCCGATCACGCAGTGATCGCTACTCCCGAAACGCCACGTGAGAGATTATCATCGGGCGAATCCCAGTTTGCTCGGTCTACGAAACGCGCGTCTCGTTAGATCCCTGACAAATATTTACCGGACAAACTCTGGAAGGCCTTTCACGAGAATAGAAGACGATTTAAAAATAGACCCGGGAATCGTTTCCCGATTTTCCTGTGTACAGTCGAGGCGCGAAGAAACTCCGTCCCGACGAGTGCCACACACGTGGAAATTCAAGGCATTTTCTGGCACCACGATTCCTGGCCTCCATGGCCCTCTAGCCAAAAGGTTTTATCCAAACTCTGTAACTTCTTTTTCTACTCTCTTGCACACTTAGCTCGTTTTTAGTAAATTAATTTTCCGTCTTCATTTTCCCGAGAAATTACCCCTCGGAACGTTTGCCGCCTGGGCCTTTTCCCATAAACCCGCCTCTGCCTTCTTAGTCAGAAATCCCTTTCAGCGCAATCTCGGGAGCGAAAACAAAGACGCGGGTGATTAGAAACTTGGATTCCCAGCGAAGGCATTCACGGGGAGCGGGCGTGTTTTCGATAAGTCACGGAAAAGAATCCGGTTACAAATATGTTTATCAGCTGGCCGAAGATATCGATATCTCTGGCGGGTGGTATCGGAGTGATGTTGGTATGTCCTATATGTACCGTTGCTTTCTTCGCAGCTCGCGGATCTTTATTAAGTGAGTAATTAGCGGCACATGCTCGTTAATACCGAGCAACTAGCGAGTCCCGATGGAGCAAGAGTTCATAAATTGAAAGAGCAGAAAGAATTGGAAATTCTAGAAGAATCCTGCTACTCAGTGCTTGGATTAAGGGGGTATATCCGTTTGAACCCTCGGAAAATGTATACATTTTGTGGATTTTTTTACAAGTCAACGGTTTGATGCAGATTTCCCGTTTTTTAACTATGTTTACATAGTATTATGAACTACTTATAAAAAAAGTTTCAGTTAAAAAACTATTGTTTTTCGGAAGTTACGGATACATGTCCGAAAGTCTCTCGATTTTAGACGGCTAAACGGTGGCCCTAAAAACTCGCGCTACGTTCAACCGATTTACTTCAAATTTTGCATGCAGAATCATAATAAGATTCCACATCGTCCAACGAAGGCGATTTTGAAAATTTTGAAAAATAAAGAAATGGTGAGAGATCAAAGGTAAAGTTAAATTTTTCTAAGAGAAAAATCCACCTTTTTCCTTTATAAATAATAAACGGGGAATCGAAATAAAAAAAGCCTTCGTTGGACGATGCGGAATCTTATTATGATTCTGCATGCAAAATTTGAAGTAAATTGGTTGAACGTAGCGCGAGTTTTTAGGGCCACCGTTTAGCCGTCTAAAGTCGAGAGACTTTCGGACATGTATCCGTAACTTCCGAAAAACAATAGTTTTTTAACTGAAACTTTTTTTATAAGTAGTTCATAATACTATGTAAACATAGTTAAAAAACAGGAAATCTGCATCAAACCGTTGACTTGTAAAAAAATCCACAAAATGTATACATTTCCCGAGGGTTCAAACGGGTATACCCCCTTAAGTGTCCCGTGGCTAACGCTTCGATAGAGCCCCAGATTCCTTAGGGGAGAAGTAATATCGTTCCTACCATAGACAAGTGGAGAGAACGCAGATCCTTAAGTACACCCCTGCGATAAAAGAAAGCTGGCAACAACAACGATAAGCGTCCGCTCGGCTCGAATATCTCGGGCATTTTATACGCGACAAGACGACGATACGCGACGATCGTTCATCGTAGAGAAGGAAACCGATCTGGAGGAAATGATTTTCCCTCGAGGATGGAGTAACTCGTTATTTCCTGAGCGAGTACGTATCGAGTGGAAGTCGAGAAGCTAAGCGCTATCGCGACGAGTGGGCGGTATCTCGTTCATCCGGATCGGCTAGAATCGCGATAACTGAATCGGCGATGACCGAAGTATCGATCTCAGCTAGCGACAGGTGTGCCAGTGCTTGCGTCAACGATGCACGTGATTAGCGTGTCGCTTCATTAACACGATCACAGAAGGACTCGATTGATCCGCACCATCTGTCGCCGATCCTCGTGGGAACTCGCGCGCGGCCTTCGAGCGCGATCGGTGATTATCGACGGCTCTAGGTGAGTCTAAGGACCGTCGACTGATTTCTTCCCCTTCACCGTGTGCAAGGAGCGAGGAGGGGCGTGCGAGAAGGAACCACGGTGGTTAATAAATTAAGCTCTCACGCGTGACAGGCTTCCCTAATTTCTGCATCGTAACGATGTCTGTAATGGAGAGAGCGATTTTTCTGCAGGAGCTTTTTGATGGATGGCGAGCAGTGAATCACGCAGAAAGGTCTCATCACATGATCCGCCCCGATGTGGACGTACGCGCGTCACGAGCGTAGATTAGGATGTCACATGATGCAGACAAGTCCGTAATGCATCACTGACGCGTAGCGTCGGATCGTAAAAAGCGGAGCTTTTTTGCCGAGGATAAATAATGCGCGTGAAATTTGCATTTTCTGGCCGACAAGAGCACTGGATTCCTCTTTGCGTGGGATGCCTTTCGAGCGGAACGCTCGTTTTATTTAATTGGAGGTAACCCACCGTGGGAATTAAAAGTATGTTTTAGGAGAAGCTTGTCACAAAAATGGGCTAAAATGATTTTTGTCGAGCTGTATATTCGATCATAAATAATTATTTTCAAATATAATTTTTGACGGTGAGAGAATTTTTTTCTGTAGCTATCTGTTGAATAACAAAAGCCTTTCATTTTATAAAACCAAATATATAGGCAAGCGATAGGTACCTATTTTTTAAATCACAAAAAATGGATTTAACGATTTAAACAAAATATATATATAAGAGAAGGGGAGAAATTCAAGATCTTTAATATGGGTACGCACCTTTCCCAAGTATAATAGTAATTATATGGGTAATTTAAAAATAATTTATAAGTTTCATACTAAATTTAAACACGTATTACCTACTTTTCTGCCGTTTTTTTTAAACTTGCCGTTTTTATTCATTTTAATTTTTTCTTTCTACCAAATTTGCCGCTATGGGCAGTTGCCCTGTTGCGCCCTGTCCAGTATTATTTTCTGGTTACATAATGCTAATTAAACGATTAAATCCCCTGTCAAACGAGAGATCAGCGTGTCCAATAAATATTCCCCTAATAAGCTGTCCTAGTATTACGTTCGAAGAATAATGTAATACTCTTCAACGGGCACGTGACGGTAACCAATTTCCATAACGCCGAGGATCGTTTCCTCCATCGAGGAAGATAATCGCGCTTTATCGCGAGCACTGTCGGCAACCGCAAAGAATATAAAGAACGCATAACGATCTGTTCTTTATCGCACATTACCAGTCGTAAACAACGGGACTAAACGCCGCAGAGATCGATTTAAAATAGAAGCTCTACCTCATCGGGGATTAAATTGGGAAATACGTCGCGATGAGCAATGGCTGTTAGCTCGCGGGTCCATCATTGTTATCGGAACTCCAATGCCACTGGATTCGATTGACAAGTCGTCGCGAAATGTGCTCCAAGGATAAAAATAGTGGCCCCAGTCATCGCTTTCCACGCGATGACATATGGCGAGCGGTCCTTGTTTTCCACGTGGACGTTGCTTTTTTATTTGACGATACGATGTTAAACAATATCGACAGATAAGTCCACTCGAAATAATTACGTAGCTTGGACACGTGGCTACCACTCGGCGAGCTATTTAAATACTACGTTCAAAGCTCCAATGTTACGTGTAAATTAGAGTTAAAAGAAAACGGTAGCAAAGTGATCAAAATAATTAGTGAATCACCTTATGTGGATCTTTAGCGAGTACACCACCTTGTGGATCTAATAAACGAATGGGTGAATTTTAAATTAGTTCTCGCAGGTAATTTTTCAGTGAAACTATCGGCACCTTTTTGGGAGGTGTTAGGCAGCATTTTAACTTTATCTTTAACCATCGTTTATTACTTACAGTTTTAAAATGGCGTGGTTATACAACATCGTCTACCGCCATATCTTGTCTACTGGCTCCCACCGCCAAAAGCAATAGGAACATAAGAAATAAAAAATTCTTGTTTCAACTTAAAGAAAAATAGATTCTCTTCAATGTGGCCTAGGGTTTTTACTATATTTTAATTTGTTCAATTTTTATAAACCTCCAAAGCCGACCATTTCCTTATTTTGTAATATTCTTAAAAAATCGTATGCTACACGAAGAAAATATATTTTCGTAAATGAAAATATGTATGAAAATTACGTTGAAATGCTGCCTAACATCTCCTAAAGAGATTCCTATATTTCACTGAAAAATTACCTGAGAAAACAAATTGTAAATTTAATTTTAAATTTACCCATTCTTTTACGAGGCCTATAATTACCTAGTGACTTTGATCAGTATATTAGCACCTCAAGGATTCTTTCGTCTTTCCACTCGGAGTCTCTCCTAATACAACTTCTCAGAACCCACCAACCGAGCCATCTGTCGCACGAGACAGAGGAAACCCGACGATTTGCACCCATGGCGTGTTATAATCGTACGGCAAAGAGGTGTCTGTACGTCGATATAGTCGAGTCACACCAGGAGTTACTGTTACGCAATGAGTTAAATATGCCAGCGCGGATAGGAAAATGCGTTTGGAATGTCTTTAAAGAATTATTGTAGCGCATCGTGGTGTGTGGCGATGTTACGTAAATCAATGCTAGAGAAAATGCGCGAGTTCGCGTGACACGATTTTAATTATTTGAATCAGAAGAGGCCTTTGTTTAGACAGCGATCGAATACGGTAAGAACGGGGTTGGCTTTAATTTAAGTCTCCGCTGGAAAAATCCATGAACCTGCATTTTCTTAGATAGTCCAAACAAACGCATGAATCTTAATTGACCGGTGCGTTAACTTTAACGAGTCTGACTCACAGGCTCTAATCATCTTAGACCTATTAATTACACGAACAGCTTTGTTCCGAACGCCGACGTTCGTTTATCCGACCGTGCAATATCGTTCGACGCAACGGCCGCTTCAGTTCCGACGGTTATCTCCGTGGAAATTAAGCCGCTTGGTAGACAAACGTCTTTCCAGAAAGGAGCAGATACTGATGTTTTCCAGGCGATTCGACCGATAGCAATGGCAGAGATAAGATAAATAAAAGAGTTTCTGACCCGCGGTGCCTTTTATTCGCGTGTCGACCTCGCTCGCTCTACGAGATACGAACATTCTATGTACTCAGTTTTTAAGCCGCCAATTTATAGTAATGACGTAATGACTTCTATTACCTCGACAAATACGACCAAACAATTAAGATAATGGGTATTGTTAGATGCCTACTTCGCGACTTTCCCTTTTCTTACTTATCTGGTCATCGTTACCCAGACCCTCAGTCCCTTCCGAGCGAACGGGACTTAACCGTAAACAAGCGGATTAGGCCGTGGGTCCTAAGGCCCCCTTCCAAAGTGAAAGCTAACGTCTCAGTCACCACCGAACTTTCTTCAAACCACCTCTTCCTCCCTTACTCAATGACCAATCCTAGCTTCATTTTCCACAGCCTCGCAATAAAAACTATCAATAGGATTAGTGTTTGTATTTGCATTCTCCCGGGTACACACCGGTATTCATATACTGGGCATTTAGCTACTTACAAGGGAAAGTCCCCAAGCCGGACATTCAAAAACCCCTGAAAACCGGTTACTTTCCGTTTTAGTGTTTGTAACTCGGGAACTGTAAGAACTGTAAGTTACCAACTGATGTTCCTACTTAAAAGAAGTAACTTTTGCCTGAAAACTTTTTTTCCATCTCTTACAGTTCGCGAGTTATAACAGAAAATCGGAAAATAACCATATATTCTATTTATCCTACCTATATATCCTCTACATATCCCCAAAGTTTCATAATTTTTTGAATTTCCAGCTTGGGTATCTTTCCTTGTTACTCACGGTTACAGTCTCACCGAAAACTCTGTCCTCTGGCCGAAAATGGCACGCGCAGTCTATGAATATCGAGTGTGCAGAGTGTTGAAAATATTCCTCGGCAAATATTATCGACTGTCTAAAAGAGTCCCATAATATTGAAAGTCCAAACACTCCACTCGGCTTTGGATCTATAATTAAGTTGCCTCAGCTTTGAATTTGGTCCCCGAGCGATCTGCACGCTCGCAGGCGTTGAGATTGGTCAGTTGCCTTTAATTACAAGCCGCACGGGGTTCCAAAGCGGACGCGATGCTCGAAGAACCGTCGCCCGAACCACGAAGGTCGACTTTGCGTTAGAACGATAGTGGAGAGTTTAGCGGTGCCTCCTGGCCAGCGTGAATACGCAACGACCTCGAGGACCTCGTCGAATACGAATCGACTGGATTTAGCAAATTAGCGCGCGCCCACTTGGGCTTGTTCCTGCGAGTGAGGTAGGTAAGTGTCGGTACGGATCGGATCGAAACGTCCGCACGCGAACCATCGATACCGTGTCGTTATCTCAGCCTTGACCCACACCCGTACAGCCTGCTGAAAGTACGTCGGAAGCGCGAGTCTCGCCGCGAGTGTTTCTGTTTCTCGGAAAAAGGAAACCATTCCACTCTGTTCTGCAGAGTGGGCAGAAAATGAAAGAGCGCAAGTTCGTTCCGAAGTCCCCGTAGCGTGGTAATAATCGCAGTAAACGGTTCAGAATCCTTGCGATCCATAAATCCTGCCACCAGAAGGATGTCTGCGCGATTGCATATTATTCTACTATTTTTCTATGAGTTTTTCTACGACAATAGTGACCTGATTTTCAGAAACAAGAACGAAGGTTCGAGAAGGCGGGTGGCCTAGCTGCAGGCGCTCACCCGGCTTCTGTGTCGCTGCGAGAGCAGGCCACTCACGAGACGCACCTCTAGGTTGCCGCGAGCACGTGACTGGCACGTGGCGCAAGCATGTGTGCACAGTGCGCGCCGTGCACCGTTCCGCATAAAGCTGCACGTAAGCGTCAGCTGGGCGCGAACTTACGCGGAGCGATGTAAGTACGCGTCACGCGGAACACTCGAGCCGCCGCTGGTTAGCGTGCACGCGGCCACGTACGACGAGAGTTGACGTGGGACCGAACTAATTCCCGCTAGCAATTGTCTCGGGCCATTTTTTGCACCGCCTGCAACAGAACGTTGAGTCAGAATTGCTCGATGGTGGAAAGAACTTTGGGCCCCCCTGATAATTGTTAGCAATAATGAAGCATCACCTTGTAAAAGGGGCTGCAAAGTTGAGCTTACGCAGATGCGGCCAGCGTGACGCCTACAGCGACGATGGGCCCGACCAGTGCGACACCATAAATATCATAAATTGGCATCGGGGTCCTTAAGAGTTTTTCCCAAAAGGACAAGAGGGGACTTTCCACGGAACGGAAAGGCAGTCGATTACAGACCGGGACTCGGGAAAGACCTTCTCGACTCTACCGATTTTAACAACGGAATAAAACTGTAACGATTAATTTAGAAAGCGAGTTAATACTCCCAACTTTAAAATATTCTTACATAATGAACGTACTGAATGTGATTAACGATCTACTTAGTCAATGACTCCTGCTATCGGAGTCCGACGGTGAATTTTGGATACAGGATGGATTAGGTCTCTGTGATTCGATGGTGTATTTTGTATTATGTAACGAAGCTTGTCTCGTCTCTGGTACAGCTATCCTTCAGCCTCTCTTTTTTTCTCTGGTTCAATTATGTTTCTTCTTTCAATTGGACGGGCTCTTTGTCTCAACGCGTTCCTCGATCGGATAACTGCGAGTTAAGCAACGGTCGCGTAGACTAGACAACAGCTGAGCGTTGAATATGCGAGAAATCAAGGCTGCTGTGATCTTTTCATATCGCTTCTATCGTAAATGCTACGCGCGGACTGTCTGTGAGAGAGCTAAGAATATTAACTAGTCTGTTGACTGTTTTCCCCCCAGTCACTGAACGATAAGCGCGACCCAATGCCGACTGCATTTCCCCGCTACTGGGAGAGTGTCTTAATCTACGATTCTTTATTACCTTGGCGCAGGTAGTAAACATACATATTATACACAGCGAAAAGCTGGTCGAAGGATAAATTAATACTCCCGTAGAACCGTTATGACTTCCAAGCCTTCCAATCGTGGTCTTCGCGTGGTCGTAAGGAACGCCGAAGTTGCGAAAAGTTTCATATGTCACGCTTACTTTTTCCTCATCGCGCACTCGGGGATTGTATCCTCTATTCGCATTTAACCAGAGAAATAATAGATTCTAAGACCTACTTCCCGAAATCCCTACACTTAATCTTAGCTGCGAATCGACTAACTAAAGAAATTGGACGGTTTACGGTTCCCGCAGTAGGTAAAAAAAATTGGAGACACTCGTGATCGGTAAAGAAGAATTTCGAGAAAAAATTTTGGGTCGATAAAAACTTACCAATCGGTAAAAGTGGAGTGCAGAGAGCGACAGAAATTTGTAACGCCGAGAGACGATTGGTAACTGAAAGAATTATTAAACCTGACGATTATGCTATCTCGAAATACGAAGGAGAACGGTTATAAATTCGCCAGGGCAGAGGCTGTGGGATATCATTGTCCAAAACAATCCCGATTGCAGCGTTTCACCAAACAACATTAACCGTTCCGCGAATAATTTTGGCAGCAGGCCAGTGCAGCCGAACGTTACGCGAATTCGGTCAATTGAACGAGTTTTTCGCGAGGCTGACCAGAGGAAGAGATTCCGAGTGCTCGGGGCGCAGGATGTCAGAGCTTAAGCAGTCGACTTCGACTGTTCTGGACCATAGGATCGCCAGCCTGTTCCCGGTAATAGAGACGTATTCTGTTTACCTGTCGAAATCGTCGGTTGCATCACTCGTTCCTACGCTACTGCGAACCGTGGTCGACTAATAATGCCTCCCTCCTGTCACCAAACTGCTGCTACTGCACCAAACTGCTTCTACCGCTTCCCGCGCACGAACCTGTCATCGAAATCACACGAAACTCGTTACGACTCGTAACTTACGAACCTGCTGGACGGTGGGCACTTTGGGAATTAAATGCGACGTGTACATGGCGGTTCAAAGTGTACAATATAAATCAAGAATATGGAATGAAATTCATTATGAACCTCAAAGCGTTTCCGTTGGGATTTTTGTTCCCAGAGAAATCAGCTTTCTCTCAGCAACGGGAATTATTCTCGAGTTGCAAGAATAGGTACCTCGATGAAAGTAGTAGGGGAACTTTTGTTTTCAGTCCTTCAGCTGCAGGATCATTCATATCTCACAGCGTCGTCGAGCTGCACCATGCACATTACCTCACTCGCCAATGTTTATCGTATACTAATTTTAAAAGAAATAATGGAATACTCCGAGCACCTCATTCACTGCCCTCTTGGAGCGACTCGCGAAACTACTTCCACCTGTTCCTCGAGGAGTCGGTATTGCAGACAGCGGCTTTCCCACGGAGTTGGTAAAGCGGAATAAATTCTAACGAGAAAGTGTACGTAGTACAAAAAAAAAATTGGAAACTGATACGAAATGCCTGCTTCTATTATATTTCAAAAGAAATATTCTTTGAGGCGTTACGTAAATTACAAAACAAACGTCAGACAGGTGTCACGTGTCGCTGGGCCACGTGCTAGGGGGGTGCAAAGTTTCAAAAAGGGTTGAAAGCCACGTGACGGGGTGCGGGGCTTCGAGCAACCGGTGCCGTTAATCGGATCACGGTTGAAACTGCATTTTTAAGGTCAGCAGATTAACGGAACAATGTCATTCGACCGTCGAAGCCCCAAGGGGAACGATGGACTTCACCCACAAGCGAGTGTACCACATTCTGTTCTCGATTCTGGATCCGCTGGTGACGGAGCTGGACGACGAAAACCTCGAGGATGAGATATAACGTCAGGGAATACATGGCCCGCTAAAATTATTCAAAACCGCGAATAGTAGACCGGTGAATGGTTGATTTTTCCGTTCTCCATGCTCCAGCGGGTAGTGCCAGCGAGGGCTGCAATGAAATCAGTCAAGCGCGTCAGATCGAGATCGGAAAATGACTTTTCCTCGGTGAAATTCAACGGACTCGACGATCTGTTGCACGGGAAGCGGGTGAAATTGTCGAGGACGTCGTTTCGTGTAAGTGTTCGCTTAGGGTGACACTTGGGAGCTGCTGATACTACGGTGCTACTTAGTTTCACGTGCTTACTGACTTTAAAAACTACCCTTACTCTAGAACTACCGATTCTAACACGCTGCTAGCACTAGGGTACTAGCCTTCCCAAAAGCAATCATCCCCTAGTTATCGTCACGAAGTTGATAGTGCATTCGCCTTAGTCTACCTTAGTTTCGAAGACCTGACAGGGTAGGATTTTCCACGACAGTTAAGCGAGGTCCAAGACTGCTCGAAGATCGACGATGGAGGAAAAGAGGAGGGTGGAAATTACTTCCCCAATTGTGATTCGAACGTCTGGATGAGGTCCTGCGAGAAGGAAGTGATCGAGCCGATCTCTGGCAAGATCACCGGCAAGATACCCTGTTGGTTGAAGGGCACTCTGTTGAGGAATGGACCTGGAAGCTTGAAGGTCGGGGAGTATAGCTTCAACCACCTGTTCGACAGCTCAGCTATGCTGCATCGGTACGTCTGTGGCTTGCGTAGCTTCAGACGCCCATCGACTAGATAATGATCTTCATAACTTTGCTGTAGATTCGCCATCGCCAATGGGGACGTGACTTATCAGTGCAGATTCGTGCAGACGGACGTATACAAGAAGAACACCGCTGCCCAGAGGATAGTGGTTACCGAGTTCGGCACGAAAGCAGTCCCAGATCCTTGCAATAACATCTTTCAGAGGTAGCGGCTGATTCGAGCAGTGTGGGGGTTTGCGTAGAATGGAAATACATAGATGCGGTCGATTCTCTTCAGGGTCGCAGCAGTCTTCAAGCCTGGCGACGACTCCGATAATTCCATGATATCTGTCTACCCCTTCGGCGACGAGTATTACACGTTCACGGAGTCGGCGGTGATTCATCGTATCGATCCGGAAACTTTGGAAACTAAAGCCAAGGTACGTGATTTGTGTTATTTATCGCACTCCACTATTCATTTCTCTAGGAATCGTGAATCCATTGCGTGGAATTCTAGTGGTGATCGATAAACAGTCTTGGTGATGATCCTTGATGTTAACCGATATCGATCGTTGAGATAAAGTATGGATTCCCACTAGGGCTGGGACTATTTGTCGAATTTTTCGGTATTCGAATATTCGAATACTTCAGTTGCTCAATTATTTGGCGAATATAATTAAATATTCGATTAATAATATTCGAATGCTCAAATATTCGAAGTTTATTCGTAGCATTCGAATACTTGTAAAATATTCGAGTATTAAATTATTCGAATAGTCCCAGCCCTAATTCCCACCAAAGTATCTCGAATGAAGGTGTAACATTTCTTGATCTCCACAGGTGAACGTGTCTGACTACGTTGGAATCGTGAACCACACGTCCCATCCTCATGTAATGAACGACAGCACAGTGTACAACATGGGGATGAGCGTGACGTCGCGTGGACCCATGTACAACGTCGTCTGTTTCTCGCCCAGTCGCATCATCATCGGTTAGCATCCCCTTTGAATGCTCTAATTTCTCAGCTTAGCACTGCAGCAATCTGTTACTTGCTGTGTAATTGTTTCAGATGATTCAGGGGAGGAGAAGGAACTGTCCATGTTCGACCAAGCCACCATCGTCGCCAGCGTTCCATCCAGGTGGATGTTGAATCCCTCCTACATGCACACCTTCGGCATCACCGAGAACTACTTCATAATCATCGAGCAGCCTCTAGCTGTCTCCCTGACTACCATAATATCCTGCAAAGTGAAGCAGGAGCCGATGCGCGCTGCCTTAAAATGGCACGAGAACGAAAACGTATGTTGTTATCGTCTAAGGTGTACATTCTGATGCCCAGTAGTAGATCGCAGGGTACCGTGTTTATTTATCGCAGACTCTTATACACCTGGTCTCGAGAGAGACAGGCCTGCTGGAGAGGACGTTCGTCGCTGAAGCATTCTTCTACCTCCACATCATTAATCAGTTCGAGACACGCGATCGCGAGTACGTGGTTCTGGACATCTGTTGCTACCGGGACGCGAAAATGTTGGACTGCCTCTTTGTGGACGCGATGAAGGTGGTATTTCATGATGATTATTACAGAGTATCACGTAGAATGGATGGGAGAGACAGTTTTGCTTCCTTTATAGAATTTGCACGAGAACCCTGACTACGCAAAGATGTTTCGAGGCAGGCCTCTGCGGTTCGTGATGCCCATGAAACGTCCAAAGCCAGACTTGCCATTGGAGTACAATTTGATCACCGCGAAAACGGTGAACCAGGGTCTAGAGTCGTTTCAAGATGTAAATGAATCCTGCGAAAGTGGAGACGGTAAATCAGACGGTTCAACAAACGGAGACCCATCGAAGACCAGCAAGGATAACAAGAGCGACTACAGAAATACTCTTCGGAGAAGAGCAGCTGCCCACAGGCTTCCCGATGGCAACATCTTTGTGAAACCAGAGCTCCTCTGCGACCTAGGCTGCGAGACACCGCGACTCAATTACGATTCCTATCTTGGGAGAGAGTATCGCTATTTCTACGCCATCTCCAGCGACGTGGACTTGGATAATCCCGGAACGGTAACTACACTTTCATTCTTCCTTATTGTATCGCTGAGCCATGGAATCTTGCCCCGCAGATCATCAAGGTGGACGTGTTGAAGAAGACTAGAAAGACCTGGTGCGAGAAGAACGTGTACCCCAGCGAGCCAATCTTCGTGCCAGATCCTAACGGGAAGGCAAGTAAAATAGAGCAACGGTTCTTCTTCTATCGATACTATTTTCGCTGGTTATTACTTACCGAGGCGATCAACAGATTCTTCTTGCCTTCTATTGGACAAGGGTGTCCAGAGGATCTAGCGACCTAGAGATACCGATCCACCTCTTCACGCAATTCTAAACATTTCAGAAAGAAGATGACGGCGTGGTTCTGAGTGCCATCGTATGGTCGACCAAGGAGACGCAGGTGGGTCTGCTGATTCTGGACGGCGCGACTCTGACGGAAATCGCGAGGGCCACCTTCGACACCCCTGGCCCGGTGCCAAAGTGCTTACATGGCTGGTTTACCTTGGACAAGTAGAGTAAACGGAGATTACAAGGTCCACTTGATCCTCTGGTCCTCGTTGAAAGCGCTGGCCTAGATTATCGGGGGCCCGTGCGATACCTGTCACGCTAATTGATACTGCTACGTTTCTGAACGATCGACCGGCGTCGATCCACGCTTTAGTTGATAGCTTTGTCGCTTTGACGCTTCGTCGCGTATACATACACCGTGTTAGACGCGAGGGAGGAACAAGTACCTATCCAACAGCACAACGTATAAGTAACATAATAAATTATTTAATGTCTTCTCCCGATTGTACAGTGTACTCGTATCTGACGATTAGTGTTGCGTAAAGCTTCATGATGAGACACGTGGTGTAACGCGGATAAATTTACAATAAAATGGGATGCATCTGTGAAAATAGCTCGTCAGACGGAATGTAAAATGCCCTACGAACACTTCGTCTTAAACTAATTCGCCTCGGATCGAGCGGCTCGCTACCGATCGGAGCCGGGCGCCGTCCGCCTCTGGTCCTGGATGAACACCCGTTAACGATCAACTTAAGGCATCATTCAAATTACGCTACGTCGTTGTCGGGATATCGTCCACTAAAACACCACGGACGCAGCTCGCATCCTTGCCGAGCGTCCGGTCGATTTGACGCGTCTCGACGCGTGTAATTCGAAACGTCAGCTTCCGAGTCGCAGCGCAATTCAGCCGAGTCCCATCCAGATGTCGATGAAACGGTGCAACGGACCTACGACGACATTATAACTCTCGCGCGCTTAGACATAACGATTAACAATTAGAATAAATAGGTTGGCACAACCATGGTCAGATAATTACACACTATAGGAGCATTCAGCAGCGTTTACTCATTGACTAAAACATGGCCGTTGGATTACGGCCGGTCCTAGAACGCGAATACGTATTCGCTCAACGATTCGGGATCCTCGTTACTGTCTACGTGGACGACGGACACCTTATTCACGGTGCCGTCCGGGAAACGCTAAGCCACAGGTTAAAAATCACCGGAGCACCAACGGTCTCTCTAATAATACCTAGCGTTCGCGGAGCTTCAACGTTTCGGCATCGAGGGGGATTCCTTTGAGCACTGGATATATCACGAATGGGAGAGTATCATCGACCCGCCACGACTACAATCGCTCGCGCGCACACGTGCAAACACACTCACTCTCTATCTCTCTCTCTCTCTCTCACTCTCTGTCTTCCTAACGCGCTACGTTTCAAGAAGAATGCAACGATTCTCGGTTCTCTAAAGAAATAAAACATCTACATCCTGATATAATCTTCGGTATCGAAAGGGGCTTCCTTCTACGCGCCTAAACACCAGCAGCAACATGCCGAAAATTCGTCTATGAGCTTCCAAAGCCGTCGTGGGCACGTTTCGCCGAACGTGCCGGGATTAGGGAAGCCCTTGAAAACAGAATGATAGATATCATAGTCCCCGGAGTTAAGTACGAGAGGAGCGTTGGAGAAAGCGGCTACCAGCGACCCGAGTTTGCCCTGGGTCACCACGGGTGTCTACGGTCGCGGAAGAAAGGGGGGTTTAATTAGATTCAATTAAAAAGGGGCAAACGTCCCTCGCATCGTACGGGGCCCCGTTGACTGTCTTGCAACGCGGCTATCACATATTTTGCTTCTACTTTCGCCTCCCTTCGCTCGTCCCTTTTCCACGGTCTCCACATATCGTCCGCCCCTCTCAGACCTTCTCCACTTTCTCGCACTCCACGGACGCGATGGAGTTCATCGTGCTGGCATTTTTGCTCTCGGTGTCTGTCTCGCTTTTGGCGATGCTCGAGCTGGACACAGCAATGTGGGGGTCCGCGTGCATCGGCAGGATGCCTGCGTTCGCGTCCTCTATCGCCTTTCGTAGCTGTAAGGGCAGAAGAGGCGTGAGCAAGGGTGGATACGATCGAGCGCGAGGATCGGGACGTACCTCTTTCAGTCCCACAACGCCGACTAGTCTCCCGATAGCCGTGACGTAGGCGTGATTCACGCCCACCATGCTGAAGAGGCTGTGCACCTTGAGCAGGGAGGTCCTCTCGACCAGCTGGAAGGGTGCCGGGTCGATGTGGCACCTGGAGAAGTCCACCTCCAAAGCCATTTCGCTCTCCTCCCATTGCTTCTGGTCCTCCGCCGACATGTCTATCACTCTCTCGCGCGGCTGGCGGTATAAACGAGTCAGGTTTAGGCTACCGGGGATCTATATCGAGACGATGATTAAAGGAAACATCTGTATTTACCAGCTGCACTTTCTTCGAAGTGGCTGGACTCGGCGCCAGCATGGGCGTGTGCGATGTCACGTTTATGCCGTCCTGGCTTTCGCGTCTCGTGCCGGTTACAGATCCTATTTCTGGGTCAGGATCTACGTCCTGCAGGGTGGCTGACTTGCGGAAGATCGCTTCGAAGGCCAGGCGTATCCTGAAATCGTAACCAGCCTTTGGGAATGAAGGAAAGCTGGATTTCCTGGTGTTCGTCAAGTAGACAGTGTTTACCTGCTCTCTGCCCCGGTGACAGTGGTGTAAGGAGTGGCGGCGGGGCTGACCAGAGGGCTGAACCCTTTCAGCGTGAACGAGTTGGTCTTCTTGAGGATCGATTTCTTGGGCTGCGACCCGAATACAGGCGAGTGGTAGGTGTGCTGCAAGGTAACGAGGCGACGTGTGAAACGTGGACGATGACGCAGGCGGCTGTTTAATCGAGCAAATATGCACAATTCGCGCGGAATGACGTCAAAAGGGTGCGACTCACGTGATCGGGGCCGGCGGTGTTGTTTGGGGACATCGTTAGATCGTTCACGCTTTGCCTCTGCATCTTCAGGATATCTGGCGCTGGGATCACCTCGAACCTGGACGGCCTCCTCGTTCTCTCCTGATCCCTCAGCTGCCGTTCCATTTCCTCGCGAGCCCTCTCCTCTGCTTCCTTCTGCCACATTTGGGCCACCTAGAACGCAACATCCTAACGTAAATCCTAATCCCCCGAGATCTAGATAAACCTGTGATCCTATTTAAGGTACCTGTAGCCTTCTCTCGCGACCTATATGCTTCTCGATCAGCTTGATCAGCTCCAGCCTCTGAACGGACCCCAGCAAGATCATCGAATCCGGATTGTCGACTAACGGAAAGCCGCGCAGTTTGCGGTTCTCCTTCAGAATCTCCTTCAGCTTCTGGTACGTGATACCGTGCCAGATGTACCTAACACCGCGGACCATGAAGTCCTCGACGTAGATGTTGTACATCCCTAAAACAATGCTCATTCTCGCTCATGGGCTTCCTTTGACGCAAACGAAATAAACGGAGAACCAAGGGCTCAGACGAATCATTACCTCGCTAGCAAATTCCTTCGGAGAGGCTTTTTAGAGACAGTAACAGTTTTTAGTTGTTATTCTTATGAAAATTAGGAAAGGCAGAAGACTCACCTGAGCTGGAGGGTAACAGGTCCGGCAAGTAGGGCAGCTTCTTGATCAGAATAATGCTGTCGTATATGCTGGGCTGCAGAAGGGCGGCGATCGCGTTGCTGATTAGCACGGCGATCATGATAGGGACTATATGGGTGATCTGGCCGGTCATCTCGAAGATGATGACGCTGACGGAGATGGTGTGGGTGACCGCGCCGGAGAAAGCAGCCGCTCCAACGGCGGCGTAACCCCCTGGAGAACGATTCCCTTGAGTAGTGCAGCTAAGCAGCTAAAGTCGAGTCAACGCGAACGAGCTAGGCTGCAGTTACCTGGTATAATGGGGGTTATTATGCCACCGTAACGAACACCGTTCGGGAACCACAGTGCCATAGCCTCGCCCACGGCTCTACCTAGCGCGGCACCGATCTTGAACACGGGTATGAAGATCCCCGATGGCACGGGCACCGTCGAGCTTATAATGGAAAAGATGAACTGAAATCAAAGTCCCTTGCTCGACTGAGGGCTCCCTCGTTTCTTAAGGGTGGTGCTAGGGGGGAAGAGAGCCTGGTCTTACCGTGAACGCAACGAAGCCAAGGAGCCCGGTGAACACGTCGGTGTATTGGGTGGACCAATGCTTGACTATGTTCATCTCCTCCACGCCTACCTCTTGTTTGGTCCAGGTGAAATTGGTGAACAGGCCGTAGACTTGGTCGTGGGTATTCAAGTCGCCTGCCATGAACTGCCCCAGGCCCAGGGGGAAGGACACGGATGACACCAGAAGAGAGACGATGCCAGGGTACAAGAAACGACTGGAAGCATTCGACGAAATTGCGAGAAGCGAGTCAAGGTACGATGCGATCAATTACACTAGTTTACAGCCACTTTGCGCAGCAGATGCCACTATTTTTTTCTTATGAAAAATGGCTAGCTGATTTCGAAAATAAGGTCTAAAAAAAATTCTATGGATACGTTTTGAAGATATCGACAGGTGAACTTTGTATCTGACTGTAAAAAAGGTGGTTTTAGAAATAGTTCTGATTATTTTTTTGTCTTTTGTTCGTTTTGGTCAATTTCGATGGTATTTTCTCACTTTAAATAAAATCGTGGAGCAGGATATTTTATAACAGAATATGAATGAATTTGATACAGCATCAAGCGACGAAATGAATTTCTTGTGATATAACCTGCGCCACGATTTTATTTAAACTGAAGGAACACCACCGAAATTGTAGTACAAGAAAATAATTGTTTTTTAGTTATTAGTGCATTTTTTATATATTTCTGCTCAGAGGTCATTTTCTATTGCATGGCTTTCATTTTTTCCCAACAGGCGTAAATATGTCTCTGAAGGCCGATTTTTTGTATTTTACATACATTTGGTTCCTCATAAGAGAAACGAATCCCAAAACGAACAAAAGACAAAAAAAGAGCCACAACTATTTCTAAAACACACACATATATTAACAAAATACTTGAAAAAATGTACAGAATGAATTAAAATTGAAATAACACAATGAAATGGAAAAAACACAAAAACCGAGAAAAAATTAAATTTCAGTGTTTTCACGTCAATTGTGTGGCATTTGCTGCGCAAAATTCTTTTCTTATTTTGTAAGCTAGTGTTATTCTAGAGTCTGGCGCCGAGCGCTAGACTCACTCACTTCTTCTGCAGGAAGCTGTTCATGCTCTTGTTCTTCCTCATGAAGATCACGTACTGCCTGTGGAGCCAGACGTAAAAAGCACCGCCCAAGCCGCTGCCAACGCCGATCAGGGCGAAGACGAACAGCTCTTGGGGATCGAACGGGAAGTCCATGGTGAAGTTGGTGGCGAACATCGCGGTGATGGTTTCCTCCCTCTGGAACCAGATCGCGAGCAAGCGGAACATGGTGGCGCCGCAGACGGCCGCGAAGAACCCACGCCAGTAGTTGCGAACGGCGAAGTAGACGGTGGTGACCTCGATGCTGAAGAGGACACCCCCGATCGGGGCGGCGAAGCAGGCCGCGACACCCACCGCGCAAGCTGCGGCCAGCATCTCGCAGTTTCGACTCTCGTTCTCGTAGATACCCTGGAAGCTGGTGACCAGTTTCGACAGCAGGGTGGCCACGATGCTGGCGATGTGCACGAACGGACCTTCCTTGCCCAGGGGCAAGCCGGAGCCCAGGGTCGCGGTCAGACCTATCACCTGTTTTGGGGCAGGCCCAGAAGAAGCTTGCAACGCGAGATTTCGAAATGCCACCGTGGTTCCGATGTTCCCAGAAGAGTGGGGCATGCAGAGGGGGAGCGAGGAGACGAGGAACTACGGCGAAGGGAATTATACAAGGTAGAGGTCAGTGGTTTGACACGATGGTGTCTAAATTCAGATCGTTTACTGATTAGTGTAAAGAACCGCGTGGCAACTGTGTCGGTAATTCCAAGGAAAGGATTAGACTAGCTGAGCGAAGCAAGGCATGCCGTCTAACCTTGGCGATTAGAGTACGAAAGGTGAGGTACTCCTTGAGGGCCACCCCGCGCAGGATGGTCTTCATCTCTGGGATCCCAGACCCTATGCTCTGGGGTGCAACGATGTGCACAAAACCGGCGCTGAAGAGGATCAGACACACTGGCAGAGACACCCAGGCGATGTACTGAAGCGCTGGGTTGTGCGTCAGGTCCTGATAAAGCCATATCCTGGCTGGTGGAAGAAGGACACGGTTAACCAGACGGTTAAAATTGTCCCCTCGCCAGAAGCGAATTAATGGGCGCGAGAAATTCAGAGTGCGTTTGCTGAAGCGCGGTAGTAAAATCGAGGCCCTGGGGAGAATTGAATTGTGCAAAGGAACTTCCAAACTGTAAGCACGATTTCCTCTCTGCCGCGAGAAGGCCTCGATCCTCAAAGGGTACGAAAACGAGAGATCACTGGGATCAGACTGACCGTTGTTGCACATCGAAATGCCGCGGTCCATGGCGTAGCTGATCAGCGCCATGATAACGCCGAGCAGGGCCAGGAAGACCCAGTCCTCGCCTAGCCTAGCTCCGGTGTGCTTCCAGGCGAAGGCCAGCAAGGCGAGCAGCTTCCTGCACAGGGGTCCCCGGCTTCTCGACTTCCGTAGATCCTCCGCTCTGGTCTTGTCATACTTCCGTCGCGCTTTGTCGTGGTACTTGAGCTTCCGCGCCTCTTCCTTTGCGTACTCACCCAGGTCCTTCGTGTACCGACCATACATCTGGATGCATCACGATCTTTCATCCACTCTGTACTCTTCCCAGCGACACCAAAACCGGTGTACGCTAGCGTTACGTTTCTTATTCGAAGGACACGATGCAAGCTTTCATTCGCGATCGTGAGGGTAGCATTTGCTAGAAAGAGTGGTACCTACCGGACGTCTACGATACACGATCTTTCTCCATGAATCTTTAATCGTACGACCGCAAAGGATTCTCGGTAATACAGCCCGGGAGAATCTCTACGATCGTCGCGACGTTTCGAGTCGAAAGTGACCGTGTGACTTGTATCTAATTCGCGAGATCGGTCCCGAAGATTCAACGCGTTCGGATAACATCGATCATCCTTGATTTATATCTAACTCGCCCCGTCGGAGCCATTGTTCTTTTCGCTGAACGGGATCGCCACTCGCGCCAGAAATATCTGTTCTCCTATTTATAAATTAATAGTGTTGCAAACGTCATGCATAGGCTCCTCTCGCTGGCGAGGCGATGCATCAGCGATGTGAATCAGGGCAACGAAGCTGCGAATTAGGGCTTCAATCCGAGAGTTATTCCCCGAAGATCGGCGATTCGTCAATAGCGATCGCGCGAGCAAGCCAGCGATATATTATCGCTGTGGATCGTTGTTACGTGCCGGGGCAAGATAACGTTATCGCGTGAAATTACTCTGGTAAAAATGCGCGCTACCGAACGTAGCCCGTGGGTGAAACGAATGTTGCTTGTTTGCGCTCGCAAATGTCGCTTTCGTGCATAATAAAACTGACGAGTGAAACGTTGCTACCGGTCTACTACTATTTACTACGCTCACTACTACTGCTACTTACTACTTGGAAAAGCAATTTCGCACTGTCCCAGAGCGATTGAGACGCGCTATCGCTCGGCCACCGATCTGTCATCTCAAAGAAGAGGAGACGCGAGCGTCGCGAGCCACGGAATGGCAGGTTTCGACTGAACGATACGATTCCCAGTCTAGATCCCGCTGAAAGGTAGGTGACTCGAGCAAACAATTTCAGATGGAATGCGAGGAAAATAAGATTACACTGCTCCATGTTCGACGATACCCCGATCGGCGATGGTATCGCCGTTTCAAGGAAGCGAGAGGAAGCGTGGCTGATTTAGTGATTTAGTCTCTCACACGGTAAGTATTAATGGACGAATGCCCGAGTAAGTGACAATGAAGAGTTTCCAGACGTCAGATCCAAAATCACTCGTCGATGGGATCGGAATCTCTATAATTAGCTTTGTTATACGTGTACGGTACGCTAAGAAGCCCAGGCTTAGGAGTCAAAGTATCAAGTCTTGGAGAAAAAAAAATGGTTATTTGGGAAATAGAACTCGGAAGATCTCCTAGAGTTCCCGTTCGAAGCTCGATACCGGGGAACAAGTGTCTGTTTGCTTTCATGGAGTTAAAGAAAGGTGCTGATCGTTGAGCCAGTTAGTAGCACCTGCCAGGGGGCAGGCTTCGCCTCTCCGATTGCCCACTTACGAGATAGTCATCGTTACAGACGAAATAGGCTCTGTTCAGGACGAAAGCCGGCATGAAATCTGTATCGAGGGTCCTTCGAAAGCTTCAGCTGGGGCCTCGGACAAAAGGGAAGCACCGAATTCTTCGACGAGGGATCACGTCACGGACGAGGCATTCCTCGAGTATAGAAATGTCTTACGGGTCACTGGCAACCGACAGCACATGTTTTCCGCCCGTCCACTCGATCGGCCGATCAATCTCCCTTCCGCGAAGGCTAACTTCGCTAGACAATCGAGGATTGACTAATTGTCACCGTCCCTCCACGCTCCTCCTTCCCTACCTCTCTTGGCAAGCCACGATATCCGATATTTTTGGCGGCGACTTACTGCGAATCACCCATTTCTATTGTTTCCTGCATCCGACGACTGCCAGGGTCCGCTGGTCACGTTGCGACTCGAGGGACCGAGCAAACAACCCCCTCGGGCATCCAACACTCCGCCCTCGAGTTTCGCGATTTATTTTTAACACCGACGTCCTACAGTTTCGCGTTTATAAAGATCGCCGGGGTTCACTCGTTTCTTAGCAAGTAGCTTATTCGTCCAATCGCGTCGCGTAGAATCGTCACAGTCCTCGAGACTCTTGGAGCGACCGGTGCTCCTATGTCTTTTACCATCGTCGATTTTTCAAGCGACTCAGAGCGAAGCGGCTTTCGCGGGGAAGTCATCAGCGCGAGGCAAGCTTCGAGCAGACTAGAGTTCGTCGATGGCGTTTGGAAAAGTCGCTAGGGTTTCGAAAAGGGCGCGAAGTCTCGCGAAGGAGCGCGTGCACGCGAATTTGCAGACGAACGACAACTGAACGACGCCGCGCCGTGTTCCCAGCCTTCCGAATCGAACTTGAGCCGCGATATTTGTTGAAATTTGGCAACAGTCAAAATCAGTATTTTTAGCGGTGCCCGCCGCCGGTCAACGACGGTGTGCACTATTGTTTATTGCTCATTAGACGTCTGCGATTGGACGTTCTAACGGGCAACATTGTGATCGGATAATATACGTGTAGGATTCCATTTCCACCCCTTGTTCGTCCGTTTGCGAACGGGGCGACGCTCGAAGGGCGAGGGGCACTTGGACCGCGAGAACCACGCTGAGAATAACCGTGGCAATTCGCTCGTCGTGTTACTACGAATTCTACGGCCGATTACGCGTTGTTAGTTTGTGCTTGGATCAGTGTTGTTGCACGTGTTGCTTCCAAGTGTTTTCCACTCACACATAG
Organism: Andrena cerasifolii; assembly: GCF_050908995.1. Taxonomy (NCBI): domain Eukaryota; kingdom Metazoa; phylum Arthropoda; class Insecta; order Hymenoptera; family Andrenidae; genus Andrena; species Andrena cerasifolii. The sequence goes on from NC_135129.1 coordinate 11,354,673, forward strand.
TACCACGCGCTCGAAAATACCATTGCGACAGAGTCAAGAATGGAGGGATAGAAATAAAGGAAAAGATAAATGAGCGTCTCCTTTAACACCTGTCTTAGTAGTCCACCTACCGATTTATTTTTCTTTAAAGGTATTTTTCAATCTGTTTTTATGGATATAGATTCCGCGGAACGAGCTATAAATGTTCCTCTCGTTTTCGCTTTACTGCGCGTTGCGGATCGGCAGGTGCATTTTTGCGGGAAATAGCGTAGGATGGTGTTCTATGTAGAGGGGCCGTGAAATGGAAGCGAACACGAGTCTACGGCTGAGGATTGAAATATAGGCGACACCTGAGCGAACCCGTGGATGGATTTGACGTCAACGACGGCCACGTTCCACTGGGCAATCAGCCCCTAACCCAATTTTAGTAATTGAGCGCGACCAATTTGCGATACAATTAATGGCCCCGCTCCGGTACAAACATTAAATAGATAGAAACTGTAGCACTCGACTTCGGATCGAATTAAAATTCAATCTCCCTACAGAACTGGAGAGTTAAATATCCCCCCTTGCAACGTTAAGTCCACCGTGAATTCCACACACGCCAAATAAAAATTCCCCTTCCTTCGATTTCCATTTCGAAGTTTCCCGAATGAAGTTCCCCGAGGAAGGAACGCCGGTCGGCGGAAGGGTGCTCGTTTGTTCAGCGAAACGGAAGAACGCGGTCCGTTCGGCTGGTGTCTGGGAAAATTGCGGAAAACCAGTGGAGCGATACATTCTGTGCACACGGTGCATCTGCATAACGGAGGAAAGCGATACGCGCGCGTGCACGTATGCAGGTCGAAATACATGCATAAGCGTTAGTACACCTACTGGAATAATTGTGAAAAACGTTGGAAATTCATCGAAGAATTCTGAGAAATTTTATACCATTTGGTATTTTAAACGAAAGCAGGGAAAGTGTGGAATAGAAGAGGTACCCCTATATTTATGAACGGCAGTGTACGCGTGAGGAGAGTCGAATCTGCGCGTCACGTGAGTGGATCTGCATGCTGGTCACGCGTGTCGGATAAACGTAACGAGTCCTTAAGCGCTCATTCATGCAGATAGAGGCATTGCTTAGAAAGCCGTGGCTGCAACAGTCGGCGTGCACTTTTCCGTTTGGAGGATTACCATCCGCGAGGCGCGAATCCATAAGGATCGAACGGGGGAAGATGCAACGGCGGGATTAACGAGGCAGCGTGAGATTTAATTGAACGCAGCTGCAGAGAAGTGAATGGTAATGCGTTGTAACTGAAAATAGAAAAGTGGTAAATGGCGGTAAATATAATAGCAAATGTCCGAATGAAAAGGTAGAAACAGTAACTCGAAACACGTTTCGAGTTCTCTCTAATTCGCCATCGACTGTTGAGCGTGGAGTAGCAGCGACTCAACTGCAGCGTTTAATGCAAGTGCTCGTTCACTGGATTGCAAGCTGCAGCCCATCGGGGCCTCGAGCTCTCGGTCCTCGCTCGTTTTCCACGCAATCAGCCGATTCGTCGTGGAAAACTCAACGAGGAAGGAGACTCGTAACTCTCAGCGAGAACGAGCGACTCGATGGACGGGACGAAACGTCGGCAGCCGCTTATGCAATGCATTTTTATGCATTCCGAGCTCGTGGCCCCTGAAAAAGGAGGAAATGAAAAACTCGCGCTGCGACGGTATTATCGAGGCGACTCTGTAACGAGGCTTCTAAAGTTATCAGCCGCGGCTCCGAGTCAAGGCGGCCGCGCCTCTCCCTGCGGACTTCTAATTTCGTGGAGGCGCATTCGGCGGACTGCAGCTGGTCACTGCGATCCAAGTGACGTGCATTTCGTGTCAAGGTCGACTCGCACGCACACGCCACTGTCAAGCGGCCCCTCGACAGGGCATCTTCCATTGACATCCGTGGTAAATTTGTCAGAGACCGGTCGCGAAGTGTCTAGCTCTCTAGACGGTGGAGAGGGACAGAGGAACTCTGAGCCTTTGGGCGAGGAACAACGGGCGAGCCGCGTGACAGAGAAAACAGCCGCGGCTCGTTTAACGTTGTTAGGTATTATACGACAGAACTGACAGGGATCGCGAGCCGTTATTGCAAGCTGCTCTCTCGCGGAACGTTTATGTAAAATGTAGTCTCTCTCTCGCCCACTTGGCATCCGTTCAAAGGTCGCCAGCAGCCGCGCCGCGCTTCGAGGACCGCGAGAAATCGCAAGCCAACCGCGACCACACCGTCTGCGTGGCCCAACAGCGTCCATGTTTCAGGGATCGAAGTTTCCGTGATGCAGGCTTTTGAAAAATGACCCCTCGAGTTGCTCAGGCCTTTCTAAGTAAAGACTTCTGCTGAGAAAGGCTCGAGTAACTCGCTTGAATCAAGTTTGGATGCTTTATAGAATATATAAATGCACTGCGCGAGAAAGCACGACGATGCCAGTTATTAATGGCCCCGGTTCAGGTTTGCCGAGCCAACCACTTGGCTCTCTCGTGGATGTAACGATTGTAGAGGCTCGTCGCGAGAGGGAAGTATCGAATGGGTGCTGAGAAAGAGGCAACAAACGAACAGCAGGACAAAGAGCGCGTGTCGCGTATTGGCAGGCTACCGACGATATTGGCAGACGGCTGAGTCGTCTGGGATTCGTCTACCAGCGGCGAAGACGGGTTTAATTTTAAATCTGTCGTCTGGTGATGGTTCAACGGCATTGTATTCGGCTCGGGGTGAATCTTACTCGAGGATCCCTTCGGCAGGAGATCCTATTGGAATTTCTGTGGGCTCGTGACGAAGATTGACGATTTTAGGAAATTGGGTTTGATGGGAAAGAAGCAAGGAAGAGCGAAATGCTGCATGATGTGAAAATGGAATTTACGAGGTGCCCAGTATAAAGACGCAGTAGTACGCGACTGCTAATTAGCGAGCTTGATTCGCGAGGGGAGAAGTGCCGAGCGAGATTTCGCTAGCATATCTGAGATAAAGTGTGCAGCAGAGAATTCCCTGCTGGCGCATGCACACGATGCAAACGATGCATTGAGAGGGAGGTGGCTTACAATCGTGTTAATGTAATCGAAGGGATCGAAATCCTGCTGCTCCTCGTCCGCGTTCGGCGGAGGACACGGATAGAACGCTTGCGAGGGTCTGACAACACAAAACAACGCAATCAGAGGAGGAATAACGCGTCGGGCCTCTTGGAAGCATTCTCGCAATTAAATATCCCATCCCCGACGAGCTTTTCTCGAAGCGTCGAGATCTTTAGTAGCTGATAGCATTATATGATAACCAGAGGAAAGTGAGAAACGCGAGGAATACCTGTGCGGTCTGTTCCGCCGGTTTTCCTTCAGTTTCGCCATCAGCCTGGTGAATTCCTCCCATTCCCTGTCCACCTCCTCCTCGCTACCCTCCGGGTGATGGTAGTGAAGAGTCTCCTCCCGGAGCTCCTTCTTCGTCGCCTGGCTCGCCATGGCGGCTCTCCCTCGAAAAACTCGCCGACTATCCGGGCAGAGAGAACGTGTGGCACCCGCCTGCAGCGGGGGCGCGATAGCGGTATCGGGGCGATAAATTCACGCTGCTCAAAGTGCGCCTCCAGGCCTGGAATTCCGCGACGACCGGGGATTACATAACCGCGCGGGAGCCTCGACCAGCATCCTCGAAACTGTGCGAACCGACCCAGAGTCCCTCCAGCCGAGGATGGCGAAGAAGCGAGCGAGTTCAGCGGAGCTGTTCGACGAATGATCGCGGAGCTTCACGGCAGCGAGTCGTTTCGTCGGAGATGATCATCGCCGGGACCAACAGGCATCTCGATCGCATCTCCGCCGCCACGGTAGCGTCGAGCCGCGTTTCCTGCTGCGTCGCCTTCGACTAACGACGGAAACGGATCGGCCACGGGTGCGAACCAGCCCACGATCGACTTTCTCGGCCCGTCCGCAAGTCCGTGTGACACTGACACTGACACCACAGCGGCCGGAAGCGAAAAATTGGCGAAAAGAAGCCGTTTAAGGCAATTGGATCGTAGGCAGGACCGTCGCACACCAAGCCAATGAGTCACACTGACAATGGGAAGAGAGAACCACCGTGCAGACCTCAGATGGGAGGGCCCGGCTGGCTGGCTGGTCCAATTTACGGACTCATTAGCCTCGCTTCGACTGTTGTCGACGTCGTCGTCGTCGCCGCGCGGTACACGCTCCCGCGATTTTCCCCCGCGATATCGGCGCTCTGACCATTGCCGCGGACACCTATGCGGTGTCGCCGCGAGGACGCGAGGCAATTGCGACTCTGGCCGCGAAAAATTCGCGCCTCGGTAACGCGCGCCTACGTGAAAAAATTTATAATGCGACGATGGTAGAATTTCACTTTATGGATCTTCTATTTTTTACTCCTGATATCAATTTTGCAAGATTGGGGGAGAATTTAAGATAGGCCATTATAAGATGGGACGATTATTTTGAGAATCGATGGATTATTGTTTTTAGTAGACGAAGATTATCTTTGCTTTTGGACTTCTGGTATTGGTCAGGGGTGGCTCTTTCGTTTACGAACGCGTAAATCGGGAGTGTATTTTCTATTTATTCTGTATTATAGGGGAGAGACTGATGGAAATTTCAAAGGAGTCTTGACGTAGCGGTTTCTAGTAGCGACTGTACGGTAGCTGTACACGGCAATTGGCCACTTCCCTCGACGAGGGCTCGTAGGAAGCTGCCTTCAAAGTCACCAGTTATCATTGATCAAAATTACCGCGTAATTTGATGAATGGTTGTCTTACCCGATGCCGGCACCGAGCCCCGATCGATGACACTACGCTAGGGCTACTTTGTGCAACGGTGTTTCCGGTCCTGACACTGGGACTTTGAGAAGCACTCTTTTCAGAGCGAAGTCGATTTTCGCTCGTGGCACTTAGATCGAGGATTGATCCTACTAACGCAGTTGAGAATGATCCACGAATCATTGCAATACAACGAGACGATCTTAAGCAAACACAATCCGGTTTCCCAAAAACCACGCTCCTTTTTCCTCACTTTCGACGGTTCCGTACAAAAAATCCACGAACCAGAAGCGAAAACTCCGTGCGAAATCGAGAACGCGATCTTTCGCGAAGTGGTACGTACCTTCACGTGCGAGAATCGCGATTTTTCTCGGTCGGGGGATTTTCCACGGATACAGGTGAACGATTAACGGAGCACCGTGGCAAATTGTTCGTATTTAACGCGGCATACGGTGCATTGAGCACGTCGAGCCGTAAATTCGCCTGTTTATCCCGAGAAGATAGCCTGATAATGGATCGGAAAGGGTACCGACTCGGTAAATTTGCCTACGCGAGCTTGTGCGTCACGCCGGGTGGTAATTATTGAATTTCGCGCGAAACTAGGAGAGCCTCGGTGTCGTTTCTACAAATTCGCGAACAAAAGCGAGGGAACAGGGAAACTCATCCGAATCCCTACGTCATGCACGTTGCAGCGAATCTAGGAAAAAGATATCAATCGCCTTGGAGCCATAACTCGATCTCATGTAACACTGGCTACGTATCGTTGCAAACGGGGGGACTTCTCCGTAAATTTACGGAATAATTCGTCACAAAAAATATACATATGTACTTACAAAGTTATTCCGCAACAGCCTGCAGCGCCTTTCACTTAACATTCAACTAATCACGTGAGTACTACTTAGTTTTCCTTATTATGTCGCTTATCACGCGCCATATTCATAGCGCGAGCCTCGTGACTGCTAATAATGAGTAGCTCACGATTATTACCACCAGCTATCTGCGACTATCAGCTTCGAATTCTACCAGGCTACGATATGGAAACGGTTATTACAGATAGCTCTTTGCATAATCCCCGTTCGATTCGCGCAATGACATAATAACACGTCTCCCCTATGGCGTGGATACCCAAGCCGTGGAATGTTAGCCTAAACCGCCCTGTTTTCCTCGCTCCTAAAAATAAAGCCCCGACGCGCGTGCACTTACTTCTTTCCTTCGAGAATTCTTGAAACGAGCGAAATCCACTGAATGCCGAATCCTCGAGCATCCAATCATATTTCGCGTACTTACGTTTTTCTTCGGGACGCACTAAACGTCTCCTTTCAACAATCCATCATTGAAAAAGGCGCGTTAAATCGTCATTCTTCCGCAAAATGCCCGAACAGAGGTTTAAGTGTCCCCTTTGTCAAGTTCGTTTTCAGTGAATGAAAAACATCAGTTCCACAATCGCGCGAGTGATGCGTGCAGCGGATAATTAAGCGAGTGTAATTAGGAGCGATGAATATTGAACGACGCCGGTAATTTACGCCGACGGCCCAAGGAAGCCTCGTTTCCCCTGAGATGGCGTAGATTCTTTCCAGGAACGGGTCGAGCTCTCAATTATCCAAGTGCCTTTTAAACAATCGTGCCCATCCTAGCGACAAACGCGCCCAATAGTTCGTCACAGTCGCGCGCTACTTCTGGAGACGCTTTTACGCCTCGCCCGGGAAATTGCTCCCCTTTGCATAATTCACCGTCGGCTTTGTTGCTTGCACTGGCTCGGCCGTTGCCTTGCCCCGCGAGGAAACGGAAGGGATGCCGCTGCGGCAGTCCTGTGATTCGAACGGGGTCTTTCAAACTTCCGGAACGAACCTGGCAGGACACTTTGGCTAAGGGGGTAGGTACTCTAGTGTAGATGGTAGAAGAAAATTTGTTTTTTTGCTTTATATCGTAGTTTGTGGTGTGATAAATATTTCTGCAAAGCGAGGTATTGAAATTCGAAATATTAGCAGAGATGTAGAGGTCCAAAGGTAATGCCTCCCGTACGGCACTATTGTCTGTAAAAACTTTGAACGCATTTTTCTCGAAACAGGGTTTTTCAAGATGGGATTTTCAAGGACGTTTGCATATCTCGAATACTACTGGGCCGATCCAGTAGCTCTTTTGCGTACACGTTCATCACATAACTGGCTATGGTTGGAAGCACGGGCGAGTTTCTATCTTGTAAAAGATTAATATTACAGAAGGAAAACAGCCAAATTTTTCGTGAAAATCGAACAGTTTTACTAAAAATGCTGCTATTCTGCAAATTTTTATTTTTAGAAGGCCTCCGTGGTTCCAACCATAGAGACAGTCATAATAAATGAAATAAACCTCAGTTTTTCCATTTCAGATGACTAGAACAGTTTCTACGCTAACGCTCATCGGAGAAGAATTTTTTTTGCAGAAGCTTGCGCCACTGACTATATCTATGTATATGTGCCATGAAAAAACTCAAAAAAATTCTGAGTGTTACTTCAAGCATACCTTAATATGCAGGCAAAACGCCAGATAGTGTAAACTTATAATATTTGTTAAATAAATTCGGGAAGTTACACTAGAGTACCCCCTTAAATACTCTTGCGCTAATGGCACCGAAACCGTGGTAACAGCTTCTTTCTATAAAGTAAGACTGCCTACTTAGTTCCATACGTACTATGGAAACTTCTATTATTCGTGGGGCATTAGAGGAAACCATTAGTATGGTGCTAGATGAGGTGAAGAGTCTGGTTGCACTTGGAAGTGGATAATTATTCACACAGAGATAATTCTGTGATTGAATCGTGTTTCTTGGGGATATCGCGACTAGTCGGTCCATTGTGACAGAAGATCCCTCGAGAGCCATCACCACGGATGTCCCATGGGTTCATGACCCCATGCCGGCATATTAGAGCAGTGAATTAGTTAATGCCAGTCACATGGCCGGGCAGCGACGAATCACCATTCTCGCGGCGCGTCAACAGTGCATGCGATTGCATTTTGGACAAGATCGCTTTGCCCCAATCAGAGGCCCTTCCTTCCTGTTTAGCTGTACCCGATTCTTTCAATCGAGCCTGTTTACCGCCTCTGATCGTTTCTCGTTCGCTGTGATTACCTCTGCCTTCAACTTCAAGGTTGCGACTTTGTTGTCGTTCATTTAATTGAGAAAACAGCTTGATGGCTTCAGGGCTGATGGGGCTAGGAGACTTTTGGGTGAGAAAAGTTGAGCCGTGGGAGCTTGACGATGCGTGATTAGATTCCATACGCTACGATGACGAAATGAGTTCAGAAATTCTGAGTATTTAGCATAGGATCTACTACTTAAGTTCGATTATAGTGAAACTAAAATTCTGTTTATCTTTCCGGAGTTCTAACAGATATTTCAGAGGAACTAGGACTAACGATCGAATGAGCTAATATCCTTTTGTAATAGGGTCTAGGACAACACCGCGTCGGTGTCACGAGCGCGGCGTTTGCCTGGCACTGCCGCGAAGATCGATCTAATGAGATAAAGCTCATTAGCGATTCCTTGGGCGATTAGAGAGATTAATCAGCGTGTCACCGGTACACCCGTGTTTCTCGCCGAATAAAAATTCTGTTACGGTGAATCAAGGAGAGATCGATTTACGACTCGCTTGATTCATACGTCTCCTACGCTCGATTAATCGTTAGCTCGTGGCCGGGTGTTTTTTTTCACCCGTACGATCGTCCACGCGAAAAAAAGGCCCCTCGTGCATTCGCATCAGCCTTATCGCGGGGGGGAAAAAAATAAGATAGCCCGAGCACGCCTTCGCGGCCTGCTCGATAATACAGCCAACAAACAAAGCGTGTCGATAACTTTTGATCCCCCTGTACATTCGTCTTGTGACGCTCGCGACGCGCAAAACACGATTCGGCTCGCTCCTTTATTGTTTCCTTATGGCCTGAAAAATATGTAAGTGCGTGGGAATAATTGCTCACTGCGATTGGAGGGAATCCGACAGTCTGCTTCTGTTTGGGCAATCTACGAGCCCAGTTCCTTGCACAGGGAGCAAAGCACCACCTAACTTCTCTCCTCTTTCCCTAGGAAACCTACGTGTATTCCAATTTTCCCAAGCTGCCACGTGCATCGACAGTAAAGCGCCTAGAAAGTGCACTTTACGGACACGTAGACGCGGCCTGACGAAATTTCTATTCGACATCTCTGCGCGATAGGTGGAACGCGGCGCGCATAAGCGAGCACGATCGACGGGACGGAATACAAATTTCCTGTGGGAAGCTTCAAGGAGATTTTTCCCAACCGAAAATCCTTGCGCCGGTCATAGAAACTGGCGACTTTTCGAGACGACTTTTCAAACACCTGCCAGTGATGTAACGCGACCGAATGACACCCTTTTTACGCGCGATAACGGCGGACCACCAAGGACTTGGTAGAAATAATCGCCGGCGAATCAATTACGCCGAGGGTCGCATATTTTTCCGTGAAAACGCGGCGATAAGAGCGAGAGACATCGTGTCTGCGAGTCTCCTCGATAACCCGTGTTTGCCGCCTCGGAAAGGCGGAGAGAAAGCGGAGGGAATAGATGCAAGACCACCCCCGACACTGGGGTAACGCCACGATGATGGGCCAAAAATGGTAGGATAAGTTTGGAGGTGATTGTAAAAAAACTTATGAACTTTGTTAAAAACATAACACAAGGTTCTTATGGCATGTATAAAGAAGACGAGGAAATATTTTTTTCAGATTTTTTGAATAAAAAATAGCCGCATATACGACACTTTCCATTTAAGTCCTTCCGCGCTTTTAGTAAAGTTCATAAATTTCGTTCAAATCACGACCGATGTATTACTTAAGGAGAATTATAATAATATTGCGTAGCGAAGGCTTCCCTGGTAGTTCTTTGCGAAATCTTGAGGAATCAGAGTTTATCTGGGATCACTTCGTTTCAGTGGAGGAAGTAACACCCAAAGGAAACAGTTTCCACGTTAAAAGGCACGCGATCGAGCTTAATTACTCCCAATTAAGACTAATGATCCCAATCTCCGTGTATCATACATAAATCCGCGGGATCTAATTGCACAGGTGCCACGAGGCTGGACAGGTGGGCGATTACGAGGAATGAGATATATGGCGACTTAGGGAGACAACAGCGTGGAATTTCTTTGATCTTATTCGCACGATTCACCGCGCACGTGATTCCCTTAAATAAAGTTTGGCGGCTCGTTAATCGTGACGAGATTAGATCGACGGGGCACGAGCCATCGATCGCCTGTCCCTTTCGTTGATTACGCAAGGTACGCGTCCACTGTCCAGGGCCTCGCGGAGGCTCGCTACCGATAATCGTGACTGTCGATCAGTAATGAGTGCAATCGAGATCCCGCGAGCAAGTCCAAGGCTGTCGTCGTCATCGGCCCGATGATCGACCAACGATCAGACCGCAACGCTGTTATGTCATCGCGAGCATCGCTTCCATCAAATCGGCGAACCGGACACGCGAGCTCATCGCCGTCGCGTAAACATCGCTCGAAACGTGCTGTTTAGCTTTAACGCTCCAGTTTGAACAAGGCTGCATCGAGGCTGGACATGTTGCGGGACGAAAGTCTGCGATATATGTATGTATTTGTACGAGGTAACGGATTCTCTCCGTTAATGATACATGGTATCAGAGCACCTGGTGCCTGCTACGTCTATATTATAAAAAAAACGCGAATAACAATTAAATGCTCCGTGCTATCGAAAGTGTACAAGTGTTCCGAGCTTCAGTTCCGAGCGGAATCCTTATGTAAATGCTAGCAAACCTCGCTGTCTACGTAGGTCCTTCGGAAACGAACGCTCGAGGCTCGCCTGATCGCAGATTTCCCTGCTCTAAACCGATTCGCAGGGATTACGCGTATACGATATCATTACATAAACAAGACAATTCTGAAATGCAGTTTGAAATGCTAACGACGAGGCACTGCGGCCTTCCCTCTTCTATTCCCTATCAAATTCAGCAAACACCTGTACCTAACCCAGGCCTAACCCAGCTGAGCGTCGAGTACAATGTTAAGTAAGTATATACTCCAAGACCACAAACAGTGTGTCAGTACCAATTCCCAAACGACGGATCGAAACATTTAAATCTCTTAGACATTTTTAGGAACAAGTTTGATAGGTAGAACGCCCATTTGTTCAGCGAACTCCTCGCAAGCCTTCAGCTGATTCGAATGATAGGAGATGCCTCCCTGCTTATCCACGCGCTCCATAGCCGCCCTCTCGGGGTCCCCAGCCACCAAAACAGGCTTTTCCCCCGCTGGAGGCATGCTCCTCAGCTGTTTCAACAACGTGGAGAGCCTATCCTTCGACCCAGAACCAAAAGCCTCCGGATTGATAGCCATGAAGCATTGTCCAAGGTTGGCGATCTTCGTCTTGTCCTTCCACTGTCTGATGTTGGGTCCGAACTCAGCTCCAGACAGCACTCCGCAGAGCACCTCGACCATCAATGCCAACCCGTAGCCTTTGTACCCGGAGTTACGCTCCTCTCCACCTAAAGGCATCAACAGCGAGGCGGCGTACGCGCCCTCGGCGTCGGTGGTGACCTGTCCATCGCTTCCTAGCGCCCAGCCAGGTGGAATGGGCTCGTTCTTCCTCAGGGCCAGCTCGATTTTACCCAGAGCCACGGCGGTCGTGGCCATGTCCAAGAGAAATTGATCGCCGTCGGAGGCGCCCATCCCCAAAGACAGAGGATTGGTGCCCAGCCCCACGTCGTTGCTACGAGTGGGGACCATCAGGGGGCTGGTGTTGGTGCAGCTGAAGCCTATCAGACCCTGCTCGATCGCCATCGAGGTGTAGTAGCCGCAGATGCCGTAGTGGTTCGAGCCCCGAGCCGAGACCATACCGATACCGAACTTCCTAGCCTTTTCCATAGCCAGCTCCATGCAGAATTTCCCGATCACCTGGCCCAGGCCGTTGCTCCCATCCACCAGCGCTATCGCCTGCAACCATTTCCATCGAACTTCACGGTGAAGCGTGGTGGCACGGATACAGCGGAGTCTCGAACGAAGGAGAGGATGGGATTTCGGGGCGAAAGCAATTCCTCATCGGTTAACTCGGGGTCGTCGAAGGAGCTCTCAGTGCTTTAACTCTCTCAGATAAGCGAAGAGCGATAAGCCGCGGATCCGTGTCGAAACCAGCCAACTATCGCCTCTGATTTTAGAAGAAGAGTACCGCGTGTAGGAGTACCGAAAATCGAAACGGAAATACGATTCTGGCCGAGAAGCAGACCATGCCACACGCTCCGCCGCGGGAGATATAAAGTTCCCAGCTACGAGGAGCAACGAGTAAACCGGTGGAAGGCGGATTTCCATGCGTGCGCTGTGTAACCGCGAGCATTTCCATTGTCCGATCATTCTTCGGCATTAGAAGCGCTCGCACCGTGCAAGCGACTAATTAACGTTAGATTAGAGTTGACTCTGCTTGTCCGCCAGTTGAAGTACTTGAAAGCATCATCTTCGTTTAGGAGGAAAGCGGGACGGTTGAGAGCTGCGTGACTCCCAGAGGGGACGTTCGATGGCTTCGAAGGAGGAGTGCGTATTTGAAGGTGTGGAGATTCGAGAGTGGATGGACACCGTCAGACCTTGGGCCCGATCGTACCTGAAAGTCGGTGAGGACCTGCGGCCTGGCTGCAGGATCGGTGACCTTCATCTCGATATCCTGCACGTACATTTGCAGCCTGTTCATCCCGTGGCTGAAGTGACCTCTGTAATCAGCGGTCATCAGATGGTGGCCCACCACCTGGCCGTCTTCGGCGGTCGTTCCAGCTTTGCACAGGCACTCCCTGATGAACCTGACTACCTCCTCTTTGGGCACCACCCTGCCTGTCCCGCTGCCGGCCATTCTCCTGGTCCAACCGTACTGCGACGGGTCTGACAAGAATTTCGACGCTGTCCGCGTCGCAGTCACCAGACTTCTGTTCAGCGTCGACATTGTACTTTCTTCTGTAACGTATATTGGCCACGTCGATGAACCAATCGACCTAACCCAGCCTTCCTTATCTCCACGGGGCTTTAACTTTATCAAGCAACAAACAGGGGTCGAGGAATTACAGATGCATTGGCCGTCTGTCTATCGCGAACTGGCGAATAGCCGAAATTCCCTCGGGCCAGGTTATCGCCTCTTATCAGCCCTCGACTCGAGGCGAGCTCATTATCAGGCGGGAGCAATGTTTTTCGGTGACGGGTCAACCGAGTCGATTCTCAATTTCTTCAGCTGCCTCCACGTGCAAGGACGTTCCAAGTGCTCGGGCAAACCACGGGGCTCTTTTAATCTCTGCGCCCCGATCGAGCGGGCGTTCAAATTTCCCGCCGCGCAGGACTCGTTCCGCGACCACTGCACTCGCCGCCTTATTGCGTAACTGTTATCAGTGAGTCCCCAAGAGCTTCCAGATGGATCGATTTACATACGTGGACTCGCGTAGAAATTTCTTTTCCCAGAACGTTCCTAGCAGACGAAATCTCCGATCGATCTCTGTGTTCATGCGCAAACCAGTGATGTATGGATCGCCGGCCAAGCTTCGGTGATCGACGGAGCACGGAGCACTTGCCTCTCTGCGACTACTCGCGGCGCCTATCGCTGCGATGCGCATTGGCTAGACTGGCTGACGTCCATCAGCGGGAAATTCAAGTTCCGGGAACGTTATCGTACTAGTTTCGCTCGTGACTCTTCGCTTCCAGAGTGGCTTTTCTCACGTGGGCTTGATTCTTTTTGCTTCGAGGGAAAGTTCCGATATTAGGAATCCCGTTTATCAGGTTCAACTCGAGATTCCTCTCGCCGAGAATTTTCTTTGATAGAAGAAAGTTCGCGGAATATTTCTGGCGTATTTAAACAGGCTTCTGTGGTCCGTGCTGTTTCTAGGTTGGAGGAGCGGATGACGTATCTCTATTTCTGCGCTGATAAAACCGACGATATCTTCGACGCAGTTACACATACGAGAGAATATATCGTCACTGAAAGAAATGCCAAGCGGCGCGTGTCGGCTCGTACTCTGCATCTGCTTAAACGTTTCTCCTCCTGGGAGAATAATTCTGCGGACTCATTCAATCACTGTGTACGTTTCTTATTATAATCTGATCGAACGTCAGACATCCATGCAGATCCTAGTAAACGGCGAATACATTTGAATGCACACTTCGAATTATTCTGAATACGATTAGAGAACATCGAAAGAGTCGGCGTTGATCGCCACGTAATGACAAAGTCGAGAAAGAGACGGAAGTTTCTTAGACGCGCCGCGTCTGACAAAGAAGCAGACTGTCCAACGCGTATAACTATGTACCTAGTGGAACGTTGCAAGGCAAACCAGCTAATCCGGCCGCAGAAAAATCAATGATCGACCCTCTCCTGCGTTTCCGTCTGCGTGTTCTAATCCCTGCTAGTGTTTACGCAATCTCCTGCGCCGAATCACCGCTGGCAAACAAATGCCCCACGTTTCTGTAATTCGGCGCGGATCCACCACACGCGGAGCACGCTCTTTATTCGCCGGTGTAGCTAAGCGTGGCGGAAAAACAGCGCGAGAGGAAAATGAGGAATCGAACGATCGCGCGCCCGTTAGAAAACGAAGCCTTCGGTATTGACTGACGATCCGCGCTGGCTCTCGTCTTGCTTCCTGAAAAACGAGCCACACTGGCGAACAGGTGGCTCGCGAAACATCAGACGGAGCTGTCGTTTCTGCGCGTTCCGTCGATTTTTTCGCTGAGGGGAGTGGATTTTTGTCGACGCTCGAATCTTTTAATTCCTTCTTTTCTTTGAATTCCCCGGGCAAAATTCGACGTCGCGCAAGTTCCTTGGGAAATTTGCATAGGTTGTACTTGACTGTTCGCTGAACGTAGTTAACTATGTATCAGCGTAGATTAGAATTTTCCAGTTACACAATATTCCACGGAATATTCTGGAAATTTACCGTTTCGGTGGCCTTCTTTGTCTTTAATTCGATGCGCGTTGTGCTTTACAAAATCCTTGAATAGGGCCAAGTTTAATTGGGCGACGGATGGGAGCTGTGGTGTCTTTTAAAAGCTTGTCACTTTAAAATGGTGGATTTTCGAAATACCACGGAGACAGCGAACTTGCGCGAACGAAAGTGTGCAGGTCCAATTATCGGAATGATTAGTTTCGCGGCTGTATCGGCGCGTCCTTGAACACCGTACGACCAAACGAAGACGATAACGGTTTCGATGGAAGCACGCTGCTCAATATCGAGTTTTCCACGATAATGAAGACCTAGGCGGTTACAGAGAAATCGACGTTGATATTCTCTTTCGGCTGGTTATTAGGTAACTTTCGATCGACTCGCGCAAAGAAATTGGGCCAAGTTATGCGGAAAGCTGCCAGCCCCCAATAATCTGAAATGCTGTTTTAGTTTCAGCATTTGAATTATTAAAGAAAAGTAGCTTTATTTCTATTGGGTATATTTTATTTCTTGTTGATGTTTTAGAATATTTTTTAGTGGATTATTTAATAGTGAGTAGTGTAATTAATATTATCTTAAATTTTCTGTAGCTTTTGTTTTTTAGGCCCAAAATGGAACTACGTAGCTTTAATAATTGTACCTATAATGTAAGAGTAAATGAATGTAATATTAAGTTATGGGATCCCTGCTGTGTTTAGGGTAGAGTGGGGCTAAAAGTCTGTTTTTTATATTAAAATTTTTTTATAAAAAGAATTTTTGTATTTCTTTTTTTACCTAACTAATTTTTGTCATTTCAAGCAGGCTTCTGCATAACTCGACCCAATTCAGGGGAGCTGTTACAGCGACACATGCTCGAGACAAGGAGGAACAGTGATTTTGAATGGACCTACGCTTCCTATTTGACTCCGTTATTGTCACCTCCTCGGCGGGGAATTTTGGTGCCTCTTAGGATCAAAGGGAAAGTTCCAGTTGGAATAGACGAGGTCCGAGAATCTTAGCGATTTAAAGATCTAAAGATAATTTTTAAAACTCTGACGATTTTAGTCACTTTTACGTGCACGCAGGGGTTCCGCGTTACTTTTTATAAGTATTCCCGTGTGGGATGTCCTCAGCTTTTGAATTTGAAGCGAAATTTTGAGGAAGGAGAGAGGTTGAGGATTTTGCCGACCCAATTACGAGAGATAAAAGGGTAAAACTAGTTTGTTGTTGTTACGTACATACGCCGGTATGTATACCTATGTTTATATATAACGACCTCGCATATATAACCGTAACGCAAATATTGACGGTTGACTGTAACGGGAGCGCAGGTGATACATCGAGTTGCGATGAATTCGCACGAGCGAATTCACGATCGCTCTCCCTCTTCCCTGTCTACTTTGTCTAGTTTCCGATACAGACTAGTTTATTAATCGAACACAGCTGTAAAGAATTCAGCTGAACCGAAATTCCAGTGCACGCGATACGATGTGACACTAAATGCCGCGGATATACCTACAGTAGAATAAATAAATAATTAAAGCTCCTAAACGAACGTCTGATCTTCGCGCATATATTTTCTCATTCCCGAATCTGAGCGAATTCCACCAATTTTCAAAGCAGGAGAATTTTCTCCATAGAGAGTGGCGTGACTGGTGAAAGAATGTCCGAGGTGCCGATCAATTTTCGGGGCCAAGTGGAACGAACGAAATTTACGACTTACGGCCGCTGCTAATGAATTTATGGCATTCGCTTCGGCAGTGTTCGCCTCAGGTCGTTCACGGGACTTTATTATTGGAGTTCCATTCCGTTCCATTGCCGTTCGACGCGATAAAAGATTGATTTATAACAGATCAAACAGATCGGCCGCGCGAATAAACGAATTATCCAATTAAGGGGAAGGGGCGAGGCGCGGGTAATCAATACGCGTTATCTCGCCTTCGAGACGAATTAGAAATCGGCTAATCGTAGCGATAACTCGTTTAGAGCGCGCTTGAATCGACGCCGCGAATTCCGCTCGCATATTTATGCCTATTATGCAATTGCATCGCGGTGATCGAATTCAACGCGACCTCGAGTTTACATCGCCACCTTTCCTCCCGTCAAGAATTCAGGAATTCGAAGATCGAAGAAGAAGCAATAGACTTCGAAGAACATTCCCTCTAATCGAAAGCAACAGAGAATTCTACGCAATGTTTGACGTCGCAGTGCTCTTCTGCTTATCAGCCAAGGATCTCGGGGCAGAGCAAACAGCGCGGACAGCGGAGCTGTAGACGGTTTCGGGTGAAGGCGAGAGATTGCAGCGAAACAAATAGCATAATCTGCGAGAAGCGAGCCGATTATTCGACCAGCGGAGGGACTCGGTTCGCTAGGCGAATCCAAGACCAGCGTCTCCGATCGGAAAAGCGCTGCTCGCGATTACGTCATTAATATTCGATCGAGTTACCTAACGAGAGATAGACGCTCTCGGGAGAGAAACAAAAAAAGAATACTGCGTTGTTCTCGGCGTACAATTGGAAACCGGCAGATCCGCGGTGCATCGAGCGCGAAAAGACCGATCAGCCGGAACCTCGAGCGCGTGCAGACGAGCGAGGAATGTTAATCGACGTTAATGAGATGACACATCGTTAACGCGCGACCGTTGCATGGCTTTCGTTTCGAGAAGAATGGAAAAACAAGAGCAGAGATTGTGTCAACCGATTCGTCGCGGATTCATCTCCGGACACTTCGTTTCTGGTGCTTGGAAGGAGCAACCTACTTTCAAGATTCAAGACGAAACAATACTCCCGCAGAATGGAGTGGAATCGGATGATCCAGGGCTACGGTCAGTCCATAGGAGGCGCGGCACGTGCATAGACGCTGGAAACGTCGTAGTAGTAAGTTGTGAATGGGTGGAGTACGGGGGAGCGTACCACATTAGCGGTGAATGAAACGTGCGGCGTGGGAAAACGGTCTTGGTACCCCATCGCAGGATTTCTGCGCCCAGCGCGCTTACAAGGGAAGTTAGGCAACCCGGAGATTCAGAAAAATAGGCAACTCTGTGTGGAAATAGAGTAGTTTATGTGTAAGATAAATCAGAAAAATTCAGAAGTTTTTCTTTCGTGGAATACTTCCAGAACGCTGAGAGATATCGAAAAGAAGTTTCAACGAAAGATGCATCTATTTTTATATCTGCAAAGCTGCGTAAAAATGATTATTGAGAAATCTACACTTTTACGCAGTTTTGTGGATATAAAAAAAAGTGCAACTTTTGTTTAAACTTCTTTTCGATATCTCTCACCGTTCTGGAAATATTCCACGAAAAAGAAAATTCTGAATTTTTTAAGAGGTGTGATTTCACCCCCCAAAATCGCACCATGGCACCGACAAAAAATAGGTTTGCTCTATCTTCACGCGAAGTTGCATGTTTTTCTGAATCTCCGAGTTGCGTAACTTTCCTTATTAGAGAAAGAGCATATATTGGAGGTCCTGAAATTGAAGATACCGATGTCGAGGACCGGAAGAAAATGGGTAGCGATCGAACGACGCGAAGAATCCCCCGGATCGATAGGGTGAGAAGCCTAGCTACCGTCTGCGTGTCGACAGGAGACGGAGAGGAAGAAAAAAGCAGGTGGAGGATGCAATTTACCAGTTTTGTTTCTCCTCTGCGTCTGCCAATAACTGTTACACGCCGGGGAGACGTTTTTGCCTAGCCTTTCGGAGTCTCGCGGCGCACAGCGATCGGAGAACGCTATCCGCTTAATTCAGCCGTCCCGAATTGCCATTCGCACAGAAAAGCTCAGCGCGCATCGGTGGCATTTTTTCGGGGCCAGCTGACTGCCGGTTCAATCTCCGATCAGTTTAATGAATCGATCGGGAAAGAATGGATAATCAGAGGAGCCTCTTGCAACGTCTGTTTTCGCAAATAGAAGAGACGAAACGATTAAGCGTCGGGGGAAAATGGCAAGCTGCCGCGGAATTTCGCGCGGGGCGTTTCGAAAGTGACGCTGTCCACTCTCGAGGACGCATTGTCTTCGGGTTCGCTATATACCATCGTCTGAAGATCGCCGACCAGTTGGCAGACGCGGCAGCAATTTCGCCGTTGCAAAATCACGGCTCGAGGCGAGGGTGGTGGCGAAGATCGTGGCTGTTAGTCACCCGGGCCACGATCTTCCCCGAGCTTTGTTCAGATAGATTTCGAAATCCCGAGGAAACGTCCCGTAATACACCGCAACGCGAGGAACCTCGCCGATACGGTCGGCTCGCAAACATTGGCGCGTCGAAGAAATTCCTCAGAGCTAAGATCCTCGATCTAACTAACTTATCCGCTGACACGTTTCCCTATCTCCAGAAAATCCTCGTTTCGCCGCGAGTGGCAAGAATCACGGCAGCGGGCACGACAGTTCGCGAGGCTCAAGTGTTCCATCGGCCGCGAGCAAACACGCGGATCCACCGATAAGATAGATAACCGAACGGTGGAAAACCACCTGCTCGCGGTTAGAGCCTTTTCCTCTGTGGCTCGATAGCTCGATTCGCCTGGTGAATTGCCGCGGCCGCGAGTACGCCGAGTGATTCATGCCGGCTGCTTGAAAATACGCGTGCAAATAGGCGCGGCGCGCTCGCGATGGAGCCGCGAATGCTCGATCAGCTGACGATCGGCTGGCGCCGAGGAAAGTGCACGGACGGCCACGAAAATGCACGCGTGAAAGTGGAGGAGCACGTGGCCGCGGCCGGCGCGGACGTATGGATCGCACCGCAAGCGAACTATTCGCGGCAAGCTCCGCGCACTGGCCAAGAATAAACATGAAAATAGGCTTGCAACCCTTACGTCGCGTCGCTTTTACCGCTTTGATCGCTGCGCCGTAAACCTGGCCGCGTCGATTCGATCGATGCAAACGATTTCGCTATACACCGTTTGATATTCGGAGGATCGGAGGGAATTATTGGGATTTGCTAGTCGACCCGGACCTGTCAACATTCCAAGTCAACGCTGGAAGCCTACCGCAACGCGCCCTCTGAAATATATTATTAGGTCGAGAGGAAACGTTTGCAGCAACAGAGCTGACGCTGATTGTTATGATTTTCTATCCCAACGCGAGGCTGAATAACGAGGAATTACATCCTGTCGGGCGACGCTTGGATATTATATTAGAGGTTTACTACACTCTGTATCTTATCGAAGATGATATTCGATGTGAAACAGTGACCCTGGTTATCAGAATTCTTGGGATCTAATGTAAAACCGAGTAACGAGAAAATGGCACTGGGCTAACAAGCGTCTGCCACCCTTTCCGCGAAGTCGCATCAGATATTTTCATTTAAAAGAGTTCAGGCAATTTTAGAATTGTTTTAAACTTTAGCAAGCCCCTGTGTGTAAAGATCACCCTTCACTTTCGGTGTTGGGGAAAGTACGTAGACATTTTATGTTAGGATGGAAATCTATGCTATCATTGTCGATGAAAAAATAAAAAGTTACAGGCTAACATTTTGCTATCTTTTTCAATTTCGTTCGGCTTCCACCCCCGCTGGAACCCTACAGTCTCTTGCATCGTGTCCTCCCGTATCAAGTACACAGTTCGTGTAATTTTCATTTCCCACCACCGCGGTGGCAACATCCAACGAAAAGAAGATGGTAAGAGAAAAGAGGACTCACCAAAGTGTTCTGATACCCCAGGCCGTAGTCCTGGCTGTTTTCGCTGCTGGACGCTGCCATGTTGAATCCTCGGTTCGTCGCAGACGGGTCAGAATTTATCGAAAATTCGCTGGCCGGGGAGACCAAAGTCTGCCGAAATGTGTCGGAGTGTTCGCAAGTGTGTCGAGGGATAAAGAGAGAGAGAGAAAGGGGGAAGTTGCTTCCCTCGCTCGATGGTTATCGGTGGTTAAACGAGACGGCTGTTTCTTCCTCTTCCTCTCTTGTCCCGGGATCTTATCGACGACGATCCCCGGCTAGGACGCATCTATCGTCCCCCACGGTCGGCGAAGCTCGCTTCTTTTCCTAGCGCTCTCAGCTCGCCAGCTGGAGAGCACGCGAGTAGATCCTCTTGCACATGCACGAAACCGAACGACGGCCACGCTCGACTCTGTGCTCCGGCTCGTTTCCCAATATTCATAAAGCACAGATAAGGAGTTTACGGTAGGCGCGCGTGGGAAGACCACCCAAGTAAACGATCGCATCGACGGGGAGATCCTCTCGCGGTTTCGTCACCGAACCGACCGATCGGCACGCCTCGCGGAAAAGCTATCCGCGCTCCCTCCCCGTGACCGCTACCCAGCGACCGTCCTCTTCTGTTCCCCCGCGGAAGCACGCTCACCAACAGTGTGCTCCTTCGCGAGTCCTTCGAGAAGGCCGGTGACGAACTAACGTCGGCCGACCGGCTGTATGTCGGGCGAACGCGACGCAAAGGAAAACAAACCCCACCACCGAGGCCCGCTCGAAAATTGTCCCAATGAACGCTGCCTCGTGCCACTTTCCCGGGAAATCGCGCAAACCGCGCTCCCTCGTAAACAATCCCCTCCCGCGACGCGAGATCCAGCCAAACAAACACGACCCTCGAACCCCGCCGAGGGTGATAGAAGGAGGCGCGGGTCGAGACCGACACAAGAAATCGCGCACGTTTCGGTTTTACGATCGTTCCGAAAACTTTCACTTGTTCTTTCGCACTAAACGATCGGATACAGACTAGCGATCGTTGGACGGTGGAATGGTGGCGGAGGGTACAGCGGTCGAGACACTTCTGTGGGTGACTTCGTGGGCCCCCTTGGAGACGCGCCTCAACGAGCGACTGTCCGGTTGGACGGTCGTCAGCCGACTGATAGGTGTATGAATGAAGCGGCCGAGATTTCTGCCTCGGTTTACAGGAAAATCGGGACCCTGGCCCGCGCGACTCGGGCGTACGTTTTCGTAGCGCGCGAGGAACGCTACTTCCCGTGGCGTAAATCGAGAAGATCGTAAAACGATTTCGTTCGACGATAAACATCGGGCCCAGATAATTGGTAATCTCTGCTGTGTTCGACGAGCCAGACAGCCGAGGTGTTGCGCGCCGATTTCGACGGTAAATCCTTGGCAAGCGCGTTTAGTTAACTCATCGCGTTAGAGCGGAGATACGTTTGTCTCCTCTTCGCGCGCGATTCAAGTTTTCGAGTGTCTTTGACGCGCAGAATTTGGCACCTAGCGATAAGGGAAGCTCGAGGAGGTTTCGGTGTCCGAGGGGCTTTGTGACCCCATTTCGGAAGATTGCAGGGGCATACTGTATCTTATTGTTAAACGCCTTTGTACTTTGGAGTCTGGAAGACCGGGGAAACAAGGAACAAGGCTGAAAGAACCTGGCAAAGTCACGCGTACTGTAAATTATCTAATACAAAGGAGCAGAGAACTCACAGCCACTAAACGCTACTTAAAAGAAACACGTACCTACTGCCTCATTGAAATCTGTGCGCGCAACACTTGGCGCGATAATTCTGCCATACCGATTTCCACCGATACACGCTCGATTACGAATTGCAAGCGTAATTATGTAATTTACGTCGGCCCAGAATTGTTCAACGGCTCCCGGCCGTTGGTTCGTTAAATATTTTCTGGCATCGCGGAAATCGTCGTTTATCGCAAGGGCTAACGTAACGGAAGCGTAAGTCAGGCACCGATTACTCGTTTATTGTTTCGTGGAAACTCTTCGCGCTCCTATCTAAGGCACACACAGACTATCGTCTATCAGAGTCGATTAAACTCGGGTAAGAACAGCGTGGATAACACGGGATCATTCATATCGCTCGCTCGTCCCGTTAAAACATCCTCCGATCGCGACCTTGACCATCGACAGCTCACGCGCTACCTCTCCCTTTGCTTCTAGCCTTTCAACGTACCATGCTCAGGGACCACTCGAACGGAAGACGCGGACCACTAATTGGCTATCGAGCCACGCACTAATTTCGTATCGGTCGTGACATTTCGACTGGGCCCTGCGATCGAGCCCCTCGAACTTGGATCGCGAACAAATCGCGAGGCGATTTGCTCACTGCCCGGTCACGCTCGCTTCGCGCATCTTTGCGACGAAGCCGCGTAAACACGATTCGTTCCGATCGCTCCTCGTTACGAATGACGTACGGGCGAAGGTTTTCAAGGGGAGGACGATTAGATCGAGCAGCGAACTTTCTAAGGCGCCGAATGGGTGCCAATCGAACGGTTTTAAGGAATCGAGGTTTCACCGAATTCGACGAACCACTGTGTGTCACTTCGCGCCGAGGAGCATGACGGTATTCGCGTCGGTGTATGAATATTTATGGCCACGAACGTACTAGGAGAGGTAATCGAAATGGACTTCGGAACTCAACAAAGGCATCGCTTCGATCTAGTTTTACGATCCTCTTTATACTCTTCGATCGTGACACTTTGGATACAACTGCCTTGTGCCGGTGCACTGGTTACGATCCAATCAGGAGGTGGAATAGAGCCGAGTTAGACGGTGGTTTAGGGAATACACAGACCAAGAGGATTAAAATCCAAGGGTTTTTGTACTCCAACTTTTATTAAGCTAGGAGATGAAGCCAATGGAGCTCTGGCATTGGGTGTTTAATCGGGAAGAGAAGAATTTGTATAACGGTTTGCGAAGGAGGAACGACGCTGAATAGGAGCCTGAATCACTTGAAGGCCGGTGGGAAAAGTATAAACGTTATATTATATATTATATATCATCCATAAATGTACAATAAGCATAGAGATAAACGTCGTGAAAATTGTATATTGTCCGTTTGTAGTTTTACAAAAAAGGCCACCCGTATTAATACTGCAGTTAGTTTAACAGTTGTGCGCTCGAATACGATTAAGTCTCAAAAATATGCGTTTGCTATTGGTATCGCGGTTTTGCCTGGACAGAACTGCAGATCGCGACGATTGACAATCGCGTTTTAACATTTTATGCCGGAACACTTACGTCGTCGAAGGGTCCCCTCGCTCTAAGACACAGAATGAACAACCCAACCACATTGTATTCCCCTCGATACAACGCTAACAGTTATTGATTGTCAGCGGGCTTATCGGAACTCGACGATTCCGGTAGAAGCGAAGCTATCGCAAAAGAAATATGTACGTTTCAAGGTATAATTCGATCTACGTCTACAACTGCTTATTTGCGTCACTCACCGATGATGATGATCAGGATGATCACGCAGATGATGCCGATGATGATCATCATCTTCAGGTTCTTCCACCAGTACTTCCTTTTCAACTTGCCTGCCTGCTGCTCGAACTGAGTCGCGCCCTGCTGCAACGCGTCCGCACGGTTCTCCAGCTCCGACAGCTTTTGGTCTCGCTCCAACACCTTCTCCACGTTTACTTTCATTATCCCCACGACCTCGTCAACGGTCGCCTGGGTTTGCTGCAGCTTTTTGTTGGACGCTGTCTGTTGCGGGGTCTGATTGCCCATATCTCCGTCTTTGGAATTACCGCTACCTTCCATGTTCCTGCGAGCATAGAAACGGCGTGAAATCAGTAGACATCTTGAGTGGGGCACCGCTTGCCGTAAACCATGACTATATATGTATATACTGGCGTTATTGTACACACCCATAACCTCAAAATTTACGAGAAACTTTCGCGACCGGGATTAAACGAGTTAAACGCGATGTGAAATCGTGGCACGGTTCGTGGCACCCGGCAAATGCGATATAAATATTCAATTGTTAATAACAGGAAGGAAATGCAACACGGTGCCCGAAAATATGTAATAGTTTTGGTTACCGTGGCACGATAATAGCCCGTCGCAAATATTCATTTGCTGTACCGACGGTTTTGCCAGAGGAGATTATTGTTGTACTCACTTTGGAGTAAAAGATGCGCAGAAGATTCGAGAAGGAATGGAAAATTAGGTATAAATAATGACAGGTATCTTCCGCTTTCCTTAGATGACGAACACACTTCAACAACAGTGTCTGACACAAGATAAAGATGGCGATACCAGTGACGTCATGTTTATAGCGAATAATTTTTGACAAACATGTTAACGAGAGCCGAGGATTCCCTCTAATCTAATCTCCGATACGGGAATCATTGGATTCGAGATATAAACATCTGTCTGCAATGGCTATTGCGACGTAAATTATTAACACGAGAAGCCACGCTTCGAAACTTTCAAATAGCACAGGTGCTGCCATCTCGAGGCTCTGTAATTAGTCTCAGGCATGCACGTTCTTTGCTGGATCAACTTGTCATTCAAATTAATTCATACGTGAATTAATTTCGTAATGTAAATGCTTGTGAAAGGTCGTCGGTATAGTTGAGGCTGAAATTACTATTGACGAAGGCACTTTAAGTATCGCTTCGTGCCAAGTATCTGATACAACTCACTTCCACGTGACCCTTTACACTTTAATTAAGAATCCCATGCCTTCACCAATTTTATACAACCCGCATCCTTGGGGGATGAAAAATTCTTCAAATTAAGCATTACTTCGTCGCGCAATTACACCTTGGAAATTAAACCACGAATTGCAAACAGAACACGCTTCTAGCCAACAGTAGAATCTGCCCGTAATAGTCAGACTGCGGACCCAGCGTCTCCCAAGCGACCCCTCCATCAGATCTCGAAATAAAATCCCTGTGAAATTCGAGCCAAAGATTTCGCAATAAGAACTCACCGAACGAAGCCGCCATTCTACACTCGTCTCCACCGACTTTCCACAACATTTCCGCGACTAAGAGCGAAATTCACCTCGACACCCTGGTCCCACGGCAAAAATCGCAACAGGGACATAAATAAAACATCTTGCGGATGCTCGTGCGCGTACTCTCATCGCGTCGCCAGGACCGTGCTACTCATCTGGCATGGCGAAAGAACCAATAAAAATTCCTAAAACTTTGTACCCTAACTGACATCCCGATCGAAACGATCTATCCGATGGAATTACCATCCACGGCAACTTTCCTGTTATTTGCAAGCTGGGTAACAGAAGCGGGAGCTGGGAGCTCGATGGAAAGACAGAAATCGGCGCGGTCGTTGGCCTATTTCCGTGGAAGCAAGCGCAGGGTGCTCGGTGTCGCTGGCAGCAGCCCTGGCGACCACATTCAGGGTGTGTTTGCGCATGAGGGTTGCGGCTGGCTGCCGTTTATTGACTGAGGACTCCCGTGCATGCGCGCGACTCGCCCCGCGGGACGGTGGGTCGACCGTGTTCTTTCGATACATCGATTCTCGCCGCCCCGTTTCTGGCACGAAAATTCACCGCGTAGCGAATATTCTCGCTGTAAGCTCTGTATTTAAAGAGATTCGGCGTGATTCTCTGTCTATCGGAGCTTCTTCGCCGGCCGGGAATCGCGGGGCACCCGGAATTCTCGGATCCCGGTGGGGCGATTCAAAAGGTTCGAGGGCCGTCGAGATATCGCTGGAGCGGCGGCGTTATCGCGGCGGTGCCGCTGGAAATTTTATCAATACCGCGGCCGTCTAGTCGCTGACAGTCGCTCGTGAAAAGTACGCGGTCGTCTGACGGGGTTGCCAGGCCAGCGGATAGCTCTAGTTGAGGAAACCAAAAGCGACCTAGGAACAGAATGTGAGTACATCCACGAAATCCTCCCGATTACGTGCCGCGCCGGGAAGTGACATCGCCACCGAGAATTCGTAGCCGCGGCAGGCCCTGTGAACTGGTGACTCCCTGTGGACGAATCTATACCGCGTCGACCCCCTGCGAATCCCTAACGCTCTCCCTGTCCACGAATGCCTTATCAGGACGGTTCGAGCCGCTGGACACTTTGGACATAATCGAGTCGCTAGATCGTTCAACGATCGCGATGTAAGTCTTCGCTCGTGGACGTTCTCCTCGCGTTCCCCTTTTGCCTCGACGTCGGAACGGAAATGGGTGTTCGTGCCGAATGTGTGTCAGTGGGAAGGGAAACGGAATTTCGGGCGATGTCGACGCCGTGGGCTTAGGGAACGGGCGAGGAAGTGAATACCGCGACGCGAGTTTAGAAGTCCGAGGACTTTGCGGGTCTTTCGTGCGATCTTGCTTGATAGAGGCACGATACGAGCAGTAACGTTGTGAAATAGGGAAGACAGATGAGTCATGGCAGGCGGTTAACGTTTGGACGGAATTAGAAAGTACGCTGCTGGGTAATTCCAGTGGTCCGAGGCGTAGAATACGAGTTAGGAACTCGTGAAACGAAGCGTCGGCTGTATCTTGCTGTCTCGATTCGAAATTTCTCAGAGCCCCCGCGAGTCGTCGGTCCGATGGAAGGATCGAGCTTCGCAAGACGGATTTCAAGACGCAATTTCCTAAGCGTTTGTCGCCAATCGATTTCCTCGCACGGGCTGTCCACGGCACACGCCAGAATTTCCAATAAAGTGCAGCAGAGCTTGAAGCCAACCGTGGCGATTCCTTTCGGACGGCGAAATTGCGGTCATTGAATTCTGGGACCTCGGCGTGCCCCTCTTGCACGATCGAACGCTGTGCAATGCGAGGGGGGAAGAAGTTGTTCTCGAAATCTCCTGAACTTCGCTACTCCCCGTTCGATTATTACTATAATTTTATGGAGGACTTAGAATTCACGGCGTGATTCTAATTATAAAATTCTCTCGCTTATAATTAAATTTCAATATTTCTCGGATCGATCCTCCTCTATATTGCAATTTATCGAAGCGTAGCGACAAACGCTCGACACGTCGAATTTAAATGGAAAAGATGGTCGGTGCGATAGAGCAAATGGATATTTATTTGACCAGGGCGGTAGCGTCGTTAACATATTTCCCGACCCGTAGATTCGCGAGCTTTAATTACGGGCACACACGTACGGGCGGCAATCAATCGCGAAACACGCCGGGCTATACGTTCTACTCGCTGTTTCTATATTTAGATAATCAATGACGAGCAACACATTTGCTGCAATGTTCTATGGCTTTCGCGATGAAACGAAAAGTAACGCTTTCCGGCGCGTATCTGCTGGCCAGCAAGTAGAGCCACCCCTGGCGTAGTCAGGCAAACCTGAGGGGCCACTTGAACGGCGGCTGAGGATATATTACTTGTCCCTAACCAACGACACTCTATTTTCAAGTCTGCTTCAGTGGAATTCAGATGGAACGCTGTGAAACTTTTGAAATAATAGCAAGTTTATCTTTGTCAGGCAATTTTCAAGTACTATTTAAATAGCAGATCCGGTTAAAATATCATTTCTGAGCGACAAATAGCAGACGGACTACTTCATTACCAAGTCTGATCTACTAGAATTCAAATAATCCAGATGCACGGTCAGTACATAATCGGTATTCATTGGCCGCTGCAAGTAGTTTCTCCCCGCGAGAGTCAGACAACCTCGCATCGCGTCCTGCAGTGGAATATGTAATTCGCATTTTCCGAAGCAACTCTTTATTCTTCGAACAAGATGCTTGGAATGCCATCGCTCGTTAACATTGTACAATCTGCCGTGGCTCTAAAATTAGAACGCGAGCCTGAATATTTTTAAAGAGATGCTAACGCTTTTAAACGCCAGCGAAAGTTTGTTCGCGCGTAGGTCGTACATTGTACACGTTCCTGGAGTAGCGAAACATAGTTGGAGGGTTGAAAAAGTTCCTCAGGATCGATGTTGGTGAAGGGTAGTTTCTATCGAGTCGTTGGAATGACTTCTGTCTTACGCAATTCTGCGATGTGAAACGGAGACCGGAAAGAACGAAACAGAGAGTATTAGAGGAAACTTTTCCCTGCCCGACTAGAAAGTAATTCAATAACGACGATAACTGGCGGGCCAGCCTCTCGATCGATATATTAATTCGATTATATAAGCCGCTTGGACGCGTAGAGGCTCGAAACCAGGTGAACTCTTCCATGGCTGAACAAAAAATTCCCCCTCGTTCGTGGTGAGAATCTTCCGCGAGGAATAATCGGTTCGGCGCATATACAGTCCATTTAAATCGCTTTTAAACGACTCGGGGGGTAATTGTGTAAGTACGAGTCGCAGGAAGCGTGCATGCTTGAAATTATACTCGCTGCCTGGAATTGTAGTCGGATGGAGGGTTCGATCGGTTGTTGCCACTCGGTGGATCGATCGGTAGCCAAAAATAAAGCCCTCCCCGACCGCTTTTTAATCCGCCATTGCGGCTGATACCTACAGAAATAGTGATTCGCCTCCTCGAGCACGCACCGGGAATCGAAACGACCTGAATCGACGTCAACGCAGTTGCTGCACTTGAATCGATCCTATCGATTCCACTTTTTCACAGGTGTATTCTTATACTTGGCAAAGGGGAGGGGGGGTGTAAATGCGAGAATGGTCGATAAGTTTGTGGTGAAAATGTGAGATGGGTTATCTAGAAGTTTCTGTTATAGAAAATTCTATTAATTTTTATTATTATTATTGCCCACGGGAGAAATAAGGGAGTCCCATGGCGGTCCAGAGAGGGAAGGGTGTAAAAGGTTACCCCCCTCGCTCCTGGCTTTTGAGAAAAAAAATCGCTTATTTTTAAAAACTAATCTTGACTAAGTTTATACTAAAAAAGTGAATATCTTTCAATTTCCCAGGGTTATTTTTTCATTATTATATTTTTCTTTACAGTCACCCCAAAGTTGCCCCCCACCTCACCTGGAAAAAAATCTACAGACGCCCTTGAGGAGTCTATCATGCTCCTGTAGCTATAGCTTTCCTTTTGAACCTCCAATTTCTTCTGTTCAGAATATTTTCGAATAAGCACTGCGACTTATCTTCCAATTCACGTATCGTATCGAAGGTTCCAAAGTACCGAGTTTCACAGTGGGCGATGAAGTATTTCGAGCAGGTGTTCCTCATTTCCAGGGGCACGGAATGAACGAGTCGCTCAGATTTGCAAATAAACGAGGACAGTAGGGACGGCGTGTGGGTTGAAGCCGTGGAGTAGAGCCGTGGACATCGGTGATTTAATGGGAATGCAACTGAAAGTTACGCAGAATATTGAAACATGAACAGGGGCGACGCCAACGCAGTACTTCCTTGATAATTAAACTAACATCGCGGTTGTTCCAGGAAAGGTCTTTCCCTGGGCGAAAGGTCAGACGTATTTACGTGTGAAATGCCTTCTGGTCAGGCTGAATGAAATGCCACCTGAGCTGGCGGTAACCTTTCGACTTCCTTCCAACGAAATCAGACACGAACTCGTTATTAAAAAGCATAAGAACAGAGACTTGTCTCCTAGCTGAATTTCAACGATATTAATACTTGATATCGTCTCGAAGCAACGAAATACAGTAGAGCAGCTTCTAAGTTCCCAAGTACCTCGGATCTAGCAAAGACATTGTTAAAGGATAGCCAGCCCTTCGGCAACTGCTTGACGTTAAACTGTCTCCGAACTCGCTTCTCCATTCTCACTTCCTCGCATTCAGAACGACTCGCCAGTTGAAGAGCACTAGCAGCTTCTTACGCCGTTGAGGCTGCACAATATCGAGCATCGAGGGAAGACAATACGCATTTTCGTCGCCGAACGCGCAGCTTTCAGAACCGTGTCACGAACTTTGCCCTTTCGCGTCCGTTCCCGCCCTCGCGTTCGATGGGGGACGTTCATCCACCATAGGATGGGCGTAGGGGTCGTAACTCTCGCGAATATTCCGTGGAAAAGCTGGACGTGAAACGCGCGATTGGATTTAGCGACACGGGGAAGATAAGGCTGCTCTAATTTCTGCGCTGGCTCGAGTGAATACTTTATCACGCAGCCTCTCGCGTTCTCTCACGGCGAATAAAGGAATGAGATTCGTCGGCTGGAGTACTCCGCGCGAGGAAAGGGCTGGATAAAAGGGTCGAGTGGGTCTTGGAGATAGGAGAAGGAAGAAATTCAGGCGATCGGATTAGTCAGCTGGAGGTGGATGCGCATTCGGCCGGCGCTTATGCAAATGATCGCGCGAAAAAAGCTCGTTCGCTCGCTTTAACTCCGCTTGCTTTTAATCTCCGCGCATTACGCGCCTGCACTCGCGCCACTCTCTGTTCGACGTTCAATTCCCTTTCTCAAAAGAGGATATCGTCGGGTTGGCAACTTTACTATGCTTTGAATCGAGAGCTCCGTGTTCTTTCTTGGGAAACTCCGATAAGGGTACTTGGATCTTGCTTAAGAGTTTGAAGAATTCCTTATACCGGCTCGTGTTTAGAAGAAAGTAAGCGTGACTGATGGGAATGTGGTTGTTTGCTCGCAGGGCCACCGAGGGCGGTCTACCAGCGGATGCTACTGCGGGTGCAGGTGCAGGCACCGATGGAATCGTCGGGGGTCCCAGGACGCCTCAGCAGATCGCCTCGCAGAAGCGGCTGCAGGCGACGCAAGCGCAGGTCGACGAGGTCGTCGACATAATGAAGACGAACGTCGAGAAGGTCCTGGAGCGTGATCAGAAGCTCTCTGAACTCGATGATCGAGCAGGTGAGTTGGAGGGAACTATTCCCCTACAGTGTGAAAATCGACTGGCGCAAAGTCGATGCGAAATATCCGCTTTCATCGTCCAGTGTAAAGAAGAAAAGTTTATGCCTCTAGCTCCCTTTAGCACAGCCGTTTCTCCTTTTAACGTCCTCGAGGAAATTACAGGGTACAGCCTTAACGCTTCCGGCTACTGTAATCGCGGATTCGATTTCCTTCCCTAGACTGTTGACTTTAGCGGGTCTTCCTGGGATAAACTTAAATATCATTTTGCACAGTTGTAGCGAAGCGCGATTACGAGCGCACAAAGAGACGAATTAAGCCGAAGGACGAACGCTTCGCCACATTTGCTCGAAGGATATTCCATCCATTCATTCTGGAGCGGGCTGCATTAAGGCTGCCGTCTCATTTTTGTTACGGTCCGAATCGATCGGAGCGTTTCCAGTAAACAAACGGACCCTAATGAAACAACTGCGGTCGATATTATCTCATCACGCCTGCAATATTTTCTAAATTTAAATGCATTTTTCTTATGTAAACCGCATATAAGCTTTCGAATGAGACCAATTTCAATCAAATTGGTACACGTATGACAGAGATATCGTAATATCATGTCATGTACCATACCATACGAAAATGGTAAGATTTTTCTTCTGATTCTGATTCTCCAACCAAAATTTTGTCGACGTAATACATATACCCGTTAGATGTCCGGGCCTGGAAATCAAATACTTGGCGTGGCGAGGCCGTATTCTCAGATCATCAATACCCACACCATCCCTCTCAGAGGCTTTCAAATAATTCGTCGATTTAAAACTCTGACGATATGAGTACATTTGCATTATATTGCGTTTTAAAATAATTCTAAGATCATCATTCATCGACGCCAATACCTTGCCTTTGAGAGGCGTACAGATAATAATTCATCAATTTAATTAAAACTTTGACACATTGCATACACTTTGCCGCTTCACCGTGATTCATTCAAACCTTCCTGGCGATAAAATAATAATAGAGGAAATGCAGCAACAGCGCGATACGAATCTCGATACATATCGGCAACATATCGTTGAAACGCACCAGACCACCCTGCACAGATGTCTTCTACTGGTAATGCGCAGATAACTACACCCGCAGTGAGACGGCTGCCTTAAAGCGCTTCTGACCACCGTCGATCCTTTCCCCCTGCAACTGTCGGCCCTGTCGCGATTTCTACTACTGCCCTCCAAACGACAGATCGGAATGTTATCTAGAACTCGAGGATGCGACTTACAGTTCCCGCGGCTTTTGGGAACTTTCAGAAGCTCTGCTTCCTTCAGGATTGTTTTTACAACACTTTCTCAAGCTTTTTCTGGAGCTCTTCTTTCTATGCAAGGGCTTCCTTGAAATTGCAGAATCCGTCGAGTGTTTCTAGGTTGATTCGGGCGTTTCTTTTTCCAGACGCGCTCCAGCAAGGAGCGTCACAGTTTGAACAGCAGGCAGGAAAGCTGAAGAGGAAGTTTTGGCTACAAAATCTGAAGGTGAGAGAGTCCTCGTCGGGCTTCGTCCACTTGCCCGGCTTCGCGGTACTAAGAAACTTGTGCTCGACTCTGTTTACAGATGATGATCATCATGGGCGTCATCGGACTCATCGTATTGGCCATTATTATTGGTAAGTAGCCAGACGCATAAACGCACTTTCAGAAAGCTAACGACACCGCCAGTTTAACTGTCTAAATGTTCTGTGTCATCTGGTGTCAGTGTACCTCGCCACGATTTCAAACGACTGATTCGCAATTGCCAGTCCCATTGTGTTCTTAAAACTCACTAGAAATCCAGAACGAATATACCCGATGACTAATACTTCTCGTCGATCAAAGAACTACGGCGTTCTCCGCCTAGCCTCGAGTTAAACCGGATAGAATCGTTCGTTCCCGGCTACTGTCTCTGCCAATCTACGTTCCTTCGTGACCAAGAAATTCTGTTCGCACGAGGCCGAAAGGGACGTCGGTGCCCCGCGGGGGAGTGATCGCCGATGTGCTCGCACGGTGTACGAGCAATTCGTTCGGCGTTCCTTAGGAATTCCTCGTGCGTGACTGATTAAACTCTCGGCCGGCAGAAGCGTCGCCGTGCTTTGGTTCAGTCGCGGCTCGGTGCCATTCGAGGCGACGAGAGGCCGCAGAAAACTATCGCGAGGCTCGAACCTGCTATACGGAAAGTCGCGTACAGTTCCCATGGTCCCTTTCGGACCGTAGAGATTCCTTTGCGAGAACAGTCTCAGTCTCTACGCTAACTCGCGACAGAGACACGATTGATTTTATATTAGAGAACGCGCCGCGTAATATCCCACCCAGTTCGTCATTTAACGTGTGAGCTCTATGTGTTTCTCTTTTCTCGTCTAGCGAACTTTATGTAGACGCGCTGGTTGGTGGAAGAGATTTGTGTGTGAGTGAGTCTGAAGGTAGAAAGCAACAAAACTGCGTCGTTGCGTATTAACTGTGTTGTCTCTCTCTCTCTCTCTCTCCCTCTCTCTCTCCTCTCTTTCTCTCTCTCTCTCTATCTATCTGTCTCTCTATCTCTGTCTCTGTTTCTATTTTCTGTTCCTCTTTTGTACTTCTCCTCGTGCCCTTTTCTATACGTAGGACGTACGTGTGTACCGAGTACCCGTGTAACGGATACATGTATACCTCCATTCTCGTTGTTCTGTACCACAAGACTCCCCGTGCGTCCTCGGCCCTTCAGAATTCCTCCGATTTTGAAGGTGTAAACCCAGGTGCTCGCGGTTTCATGAGGACCTTCACGGGGATACTTTCCCCAGCACGATGATCGTTCAACTATTCGCGTTCGATTCGACTCTTCGTTGCCCCAAGAATAAATTACGCTCTTGATTGCGCAAGTCAACTGTTGACGACGACGCGGATCCCCTTCACAAGGCGATAGTATTCGAAGATCGTGGAAAAAGGGGAGGGTGAATACTTCTCCGCGAAGGATCCTTATGGAATCGACGTTCACAGTCGATGTTACCATACACACGTTGTCTGCCTGTAATAGGTACTTGCTGGTGTATCTGTCGCTATCTGTATATCCCCGCCCCGTTCGACCCTCCCCCAGAAACCGCCCCAGCCCCGTTCTTCGAAGGCTCGTTGTATATTCATGAATCGCCGATTTAATTGGCGCGAGCTTGAATTAAGAGTCGCGCACGCGCGCGCGACACCGCGGGAACGAAAGGCACGAGTGGCGGCGGGAAAGCGCGGTGCTTCATGAATCCCCGACAGCCTCCGACCCTGAGCAACACGATCCAGACAGCGACGCCACGAACGTGAACGCGTCGAGAGGCTTTGCTGCGAGGAGACGTGTAAATGCCGCGAGCGCGGCAGAGAAATGAGCTTTTAAAGGTGCGAGGAGAATGTTTGTAGGATCCAACCGAGGAAGACGCTTTTACGAAGAAAGAAGAGATTTCGTAGATCATGGAGATTAGCGTAGAAGACTTCTTTGGTAAATTGATGGATAAGCGATCGTTTCTCCGTTGAGATAACGGCGTTTAAACCACTCGTGCAAAGCCTCCGCAGTGTCACTCCCTCTGACTCCGTTGCGACGGGAGTTTGCGCGATTTGAAAACAGAAAGAAGCGCATAGTAGAATGTAGAAGAGGTGCAAAAGATTCCCGAAGAGGGACGCGGTGTTTCTTTGGAAAGTTCCGAGCGGGCGAACCGGCTCGGAGGCGCGACACGACGGATACGTTTTCGAAATGTACACAACCACTCACCCCGCATCAGTAATCACTGTTATGTGTCTGTCTGTAATTTCTTGGTGGTACCACCCCCTGTCTATCCCCCTCCGAAGTTAGTCCCAGCCAGTGATTTTCAATTTTTTGGTGGTCGCGGGAGCGATAGACGCGCGAGAGGAGCGCGCACGTGAAAAGAATAGAGAATATAAGTACGGACGAGCAGAAAGAGCGAAGGAGCACGCGTAGGATCGCGTGCGGCGAACAAAAGATAAGAATGAAAGATAACGTTCACACCACCGAGAAATGAAAACACGAATGGACAACACCACAACATCAACAACAGCTACAAGCACTATATCGCTCCTCCTATGAACAACAGTAAGAACAACAGCTACAACATCATCAACAACAGTAACAATAATATAGATAAAAGGTTTCTTTAAAAAAAAAAGACAGAAAAGAAAAGCTTTTGTTTAACTCCTACTCTTCTCTTCGGTACGGTAAGCTACAACTTTTACTGCTGCACTTGGTACCACATCTTTTTCAACTTTTCTCTATACCTCTTCTGCGTCTACTTCTTTCAAGGTCGAGGATTTCTCTCCCTTCACGGTACACAGGTTCCAATTTTCATTCTCTACCGTTCACATCTGCGCGCAGAATTGATCCACGCGGTATGCAACGAGAATTGAGGACCGTGCAGCAAGAGCAGCTACATATTTATCAATTTTGAGTAAATTAGAAAAAAAGTGTTTATATAATTGTGGCACTGACTTGAAATTAAAAAGGAAACACTAATTGAAAAAATATATAATTTCACACAATAAGTAGTTACCGAGTTGATAAATTTTTAGTTCCATTTTGGGCAAATTTTTCCAATCTGGAGCATTCGTGTCGCGCAAACCTGTAATGGGTGCAAATTCAAAAATTGCGATAAATCGATGCAGAATATTTTTTCACGTAACTGGAAAACTGTAAAAAATGGAGCTGCGCCCCACTTGCCGCAAGATCCTCGTTATTACTTTCCCCGTTCATTTTATTTATTGCTTTCGCTTTGAAAAGGAGAGGCAGGGTGAAAGGAGCGGATCGATTTCTGCGCGTAGCACGGCTCCAAACTTTTGCATCTTCGATAACAGCATGGGAACTTCTCTTCTTTCTACCCCCCCGTCGTTCTATATCCACCCCCCTGAACCCTCCCTCGAACTCGAACACCGTTTCAGAGTATACAATTACATGACATGATAAATGATATTTCATACATCGGAGCGACTGTGCTTGCCGACGAAAACAAAATAATTCTGGGACGATCTTCAATGCCCGCCGCATGCATTGCTTGCGGAACGATTACGGTGCATGGCACGTTTTCTGTTTCACGTTCGATAGATGGGTTTCGTGTGATCGATAGACGTAGGGGCGCATGGCTTGAATAATTTCCATGGACGCAGTTACGTCGAGACTTTCGGCAACGGCCCCGCGAAAATCGAAGACCGCTCTAGCGGGGAAAGGCCCGAATCGGTGAACGAAATGTCCAAGGATATACTCATTCTTTACATTGAGGGAGCAGTGTAGAGAATGACGACTCTTTGCGAAGTGGCGCGTGTTTGCTGTAAGTTGCATGCGACTCGGTTCGAATAGAATAGAATTGATTAGAAGTATAAGTGTGGCTATGTACGTAAACGATTAAATTCGATCCCTGTGGACGAAGGTATCGCCTCGATCGTCAGCGGCAGCGGAGAACTAGTGGTCTGGCCAGAAACGTCCACTACTACTTGTAGTACACACTTTTTCTCAGGCCTTTCTCGTTACGGGACTCGCGCGAGACTAGCGTTAACGCTTTCAAATGAATTAATTCGTGACGAGCAAGGATCTTCCTCCACAGAGACGTTAGTCCGCGTTCCTGCATGCGAAGATCAGCAGAAAACCGAGCGATAAGATCCCGTAATGCCCATTGGCGACGAAATTGTCGCACGGAAAACGCACACGGAAACAAAAATCTGCTGTTGTTCTTTTCAGCGATCGCCACCGGCGACAGCGACTCGCAAAACTGAACACGTGAGTAAACCTAAGCCTCCTCCAAAAAAAAAACAAAAAAAAACAAAACAAAACGAGCCCAAAAAAGAGCAAAAAGCGAAAAGCAACCGCAACGAGGCGAGAAGGGGGAGGAAGGAAACGGCGAGAGTTATTAGAGCGTGTGCGACGAGTTAGAGAAACCGTTTGAATGGTGATGCGCACCGAGATCCGCGGCAGCGAGGTGTGAAAGTGGGATTCACAGAAGGAAGACGAGGAACGGTCATCCACGGAGCGTCCATCTTTCGTGAATTCTCGAGACTCAGCCTGGCCAGGGTGCTCGGGAAGCGGGGAGGAGACTCCTTGAGCCAAGAGGAATTCCACGCTCTACCCGAGAGGGAAGGCGTCGAAGACGAAGAGAACCCGATTATCACGGTTTCTTTAACAACCCCCAATTCCCAGCCTCGAACGATCTCGAGGTGGAATGGGGAGGGACACGGTCGAATTTCTCTCGTGGTCTCGCGAATGGACGAAGGCTGGCCACGGACGCGCCATTTTCATCGAGCCCCGTTCGTCTAGCGACAAAACAGTTACATCGAACGGTAACGATAATCCGAAAACGATCGTAGAAAAATGTGGGGAGATAGCAAAGAAACACTGGCCTTCCTTCGTCCATCTTTGTTAACCGATCCGCGATGGCCAGCGCGCGTAAATTCACAGGGAGAGGGGAACAGAGTGGTGGTTGGATAAGGGTGGGTCGATTGTACGGCGAGACAGTCGCGATACGTACAGGGTGTCCGCGGAAGACCGATCATTTTCGACGAAGGCAGCGCGTGTCGTAGCGGTGTCCTCGTTCTGCCCCCTTCCCACCGTAATCAAGTGCCGAATATAAGTGATTAAACGAGGGTGTCGGCGCGTGTCGACGTTTACTTTACAAACACACACGCGCGCGGGGCTACGAGGGGGTGGCGCGTGGTCCAGGGGCCGAAGCTGGAAACCCGGGTCATCGGTGTTACAGGGAAGTGGATATACTCGTTGAATCATTTCCCGCCTTGGTTAATTCGAATTTAGCTCCCTTGTTCGTCGAAACACCGACCAGCAACAGGGCAGGGGTGGCGAAGCTTTCGTGTTCTCGCGAACGAAGGGACTTGAGTCTGAGACGTTTAGCGATTCTGAGTAAATAAAGAGTTAAGCTCCGTTGGGCTTCCGCGTGAAACTCGATCATACGACTTGAATCAGACGTCACCCCCCCTGTGCAATGTACACGTATATACATCTCGTGCTGTAAATAATATCATTTCTCCTTCACGTTCGCTCGACTACGACCAATTCCGCCGATTAAACACGAATTCTTGAGTCTCGATGAATTACTTAGAACGCGAGATAGTGAGAGAGAGAGAGAGAGAGAGAGAGAGAGAGAGAGAGAGAGAGAGCGAAAGGGACACGGAGAGAAAGGAATCACGCGCATCTTCTGTTCTTTCGCGTCCGAGTTCTTCCATTGGTTCGGGGAAAAAGAAGACGAGGAGATAAACGTAGAGGTTCTAGCCACCCTGCCTTCGTCGAAGACGGCCACGAACGTCCTCTGGCACGCTCGTGAAAGAGAAGGCGTGAAATACTCACACGATCGAATGGTATCGCGCAGAGGACGGGAGAGAAAATGAGAAAGAGAGGAGCGCCTCGGCTCGCGTGGACGAGGCGCCTATATAGGTTCGTTTTAAGGCTTGAAGAATTATCTACGGATGTTATGTATACATGTTAATAATATTAATAATAATACTAATAATAATGATGATGCTAATAATAACGAGAATAAGAATAATTACGATGATAATAACAACAATAACGATAATAATAGTACCGGGATAAATATTAACGACCGTGAACCGAGCGACGCGACGATCACCGTGGATTCCTTGGGCTCGATTATCGCTTCGAGAGGATAGCGCGTGCAGGGCGTGGGTGCGAATCGAAGACACATTTCGGGGTCTATTTCGCGGGTAAAATCGATCGAGGAAGTCGCGAGCCTGGATCCATCTGTGTTGATTTCATCTCCTGCAATTGCTTCCCTTCTAAAAGTCCACTGTATTCTACGAAACAGGTGTACCCGAAGTTCATAAGATCGCGATTATGAACTAAGCTGCGTAGCCTTTAAAAACACCACACCAGCGACACATTCGTGGATGCAAGTTTCTACGCGATGTCTCTCGATGATGTTTGCAAGTAGAATCGACTTTAAGGAAACGTGTCTGCCTCGTCGACGCCCTGTACACGATTCCACGAAAAGAACGAAAGGTCCGTTTAAGGGAAGAGCATTCGACATCGAGATCTCTGAAACAAATCGAGCAAGTCGTCGATGGTTTTCTTTATTTCGCCTTTCATTCGTTCGCACCTTGCTCTCGCCTGTAGCTGTTGAACGAACGCGTCCGAGCGACTCCCCTCCTCCGCGTAGAAATTGACGAGTAATTAGTGGAAGGATTTCGAGGAAATCGGATCGTATCGAGAGTCGTGGGTCGAAAAAGGTTCACCGAGCAGCCCCTATCGCGAGGTTTCGTTTCTTTCAACGAGATTCTGGATATTGTAGAGGAACTACGCGAAGAAGGGGGCCGGGACTAAGGAACGATTGAAGAGGGAAAACGTTTATGGTAATTAGATGGAAAGAAGCCTGCCGTGACATCGTGGCGTTCGAAACGACCGAACAATGTCTCACGAAGTGCGCGAGAACGCATAGCTGTACGTCATGCGACCCCTCGGCCGTCTTTGAGGCGTTAATTATTAACGACGATTATGAATCATGATTATACCGCTTTCAACATTGTACAGTATCGAATAAAACTTACAGTGAGTAGTCAGAAAAGCAAACCAATCGCAGCCAACTGTACGTAGCAAGAAAAGAAAAAGACAATGGAGAAACTTTTTGCGTGGTACGATCGCGTCTAGCTCGTGTTCTACCTTCTGTTTTTTTTTATTTATTTTCCCTTTTTTTTATTATCGAACGCTCTATAGTCAAAGGGATTTCTATGAAAGCTCAGCGAAGAGAGATTCATCTTGGTCACGGTCGTGTCCAGAGAGTATAGAAATGTTTGTTCGCGGCCAGAAGAGGATCCTTTTAGAATCTAGTATCTCTTTAACCCAAGCGGGAGGTAAGAATACTGAATGCTCCTCTCTTTTTACTACTTGTTTTTCGTTTCACATCTTCCCCTCCTACAGTCAGCCATTTCCTAGTTTCCGTTGGGTTCGTATCGACATATAGATAAAAAAATATTATCAGTCGCGATTACGATTAAAGCGGTGATTCCACGCGCTCCCATCGTCCATCGATCGTCGATAAGCAGACAGATACATAACTACTCTTTTGTTCCATCCCCGTCTGAACGCAACGCTGGAAGGGTTTCTTCCACCCGCGTGTATTCTTACGTTTCAGTACGACTCCCTCGTTTCGAGTCCGCATCTTCGTTGCGGAAGACAAAACCTTGGGAAGGCAAAGAATCTTCCGGCAATCGAAGCTTAAAGCTAGTACCACTATTCTTCATTAAAAATTCTGTCTGAAGCAACGAAGAAGGGCAGGTTCTCCCGTTATTCTTCTCTTTCTTTAAATACACGCCCCCCTCGCCTGAAAAGAAAGAAACGTGCGCGATTGTACGCGAAGAAATACAGGAGAAACGTATTTCCTCGCGCAGAATCAGCCGCGCATGGAACTCACCCACTAGGAACTCACCCCCGCTACCCCAGTGACTAATTCGTACAATTTGCTTTTGCAGCGAAATTCATGCCAGAATCGGCACCACCGCCACCACCCTATGCTTACCCACCACCGGGCATGCCAGTCCAGGTACCTGGTGCAGCTGTCCCAGGTGCCGCCCCAGCTGCAGCGGGAGGCGCAGCGGGCGCGGCAGGCGGTGCGAGCGGCCCTCAGACAGCCGGTGCTGCGCTGGTCGGCAACCTGAACGGCATCCACAGCGTGATGTAAAGGGACTTGCCCCGTGCATCGCCAGAAGAATTTCCCGAGTATAACTTTAAGCGAGCAACACGAAGCGAGAGCGAGCGAGGAAGACGAAGAGGAAGGAGGCACTGATCGATCGGTCCACGTTCGTCCTGCGGTTAATCAAGGTCTCTTCTCTATCGCACGCGGCACAGAAAGGGGATCGAGCGGCCGTCATCCACGGAGGGCTCCCGTTCGGCGCGCCGTGCCGGTTAACGCGTTAACTGCCGCGAGAATCGAATGCTGCCGGGTGCACCCTCCCCGACGGTCGGTGCACGCGCGCCGATTCTCGCTTTCCTCACAGCGTGAGAGATCGTCTCCGTGCGACTTCGGTGCCTAACGAACGAAACGAGGCGCGCGCCAGTTCCTTTGGCCAGTTAACGCGGTTAACCCCCGCCCCCCCCCCCCCGTGATCGCGGGGCACGCAGATCTCGAGCACGGCGTGCCCCGCCGGCGATCCTCCTCGATCGCGGCGGGACACACCGACAGGGACGCCGATGTCGATCCTATATAGGTATAGGTCACGCACGATCGGCAATGATCGATCGCCGCGAAGCATGATTCTCCGTTCACGTATTCCTCGTAGTTAACCTTTAACCGATTGCTGAACAGCCGGCACGAGGGGACGAAGGAAGGAATAAGAAGGACACTGGGCGTACGTGTGTATCTACGTATATCGTACATGTACATAAATTACTACGAATTGTCGATGTAAGATTAAACTATGCATATACATATATATATATATATATAACACATGCATATATATATATATATATAAATAATATGACTTATAAATATGTAGCGAATATTGCGATACGCAAGACACGAAAAAAAAGGGACAAACACGAACAGAGAAATAGAGAGAGAGAGAAAGGGAGAGAGAGAAAGAGAGGGAGAGAAAGAGAGATTGTTAGCGTTGAATTTTATTATCATTATTATTGTTATTATTCACTAGGCAGTTCACGCGGGACAGTTGCGAGCGATTTCGTTTCAACGATCCTCACGCACGCTCCCTGTTTTTACAGATTCTATAATTTAGGTATAGCTGCAATCTGCACCGTTAATTAACGCGAGTTTCGCTATCTCACACTTTTCCCTAGCCGGTTTGAATGATTTCGAGGCGAAGAATGCTTCTCCCGTGCGAGCAGAAGGACAGCCGAACGGGGGAAGCGTTTCAGAGGTTATACTTGTTGAATCGCACCCAAGCA
The DNA here is from genome assembly GCF_050908995.1 of Andrena cerasifolii. Classification (NCBI taxonomy): domain Eukaryota; kingdom Metazoa; phylum Arthropoda; class Insecta; order Hymenoptera; family Andrenidae; genus Andrena; species Andrena cerasifolii. The sequence continues at coordinate 11,396,529 of NC_135129.1, forward strand.
TCCGTTCTCCGTGTCCTCGCGACACCTGGAACACTCGAGTCCCTTAACTACCGACCGAGCAGAAGTCGATAATCAAGAGTCGAGCGCGATAGATGTTTCCTTTCTTCTCAGAATCGAAGGAACCTTGGTGTCCTTTTATTCGCTGGCCTAATCAATGGGTACTTCGTCCGGCACGTTTACCTCGTTTAAATAGTTGGGTTTCGATTGGCAGAATTACTCCAAGCACTCCACCATTCAAAGCATTCAGTCTCTGTAGGATATACAGTCGCACTCTAATACGTATTTGGAAAAGAGGATGTCGATTCCTACGTTGCCGCAAGAAACAGCAGAGCCCTGCGGCGGAACGGCAACGAACTTAAATCGAAATTATCTAGGGTCGTAGGTCGAATGGAAATCGAGAGGCACGTGATTCGTCGCTTTGTTACGCTCTATCAGTTTGCACTCCGAAAATTGTGAAACCGTCGACGAGCCTTCAGAATCTAACGACGGGAAATCTTTCGCCCCGGACCCACTGAATCGATCTCTCGAGGCATACCTTCCTTGCTCAAGACGCAAAAAAACGAATAAAATCGCCCCATGCCCAAAACCCCCCTCCCTTTTTCTCCGAGGCGCTTATTATACAATATGTCCACGAATCGACGACAGAAAAATGACTATTTAAGATGTTTGTAAGTACGACGAGAATAATTATACGTAAGAGGGCTTCACCGCATAGGCAGTTAACGTATTATTACGAGTTACAGAGGTACGAATAATATTCGGTTGAGTTGAACGTCACACGTACGATTTAATAATCGAGGAATCTATGTTCATCTAGGAAAGATTATGTCTTAGATGTTACTGTATATTAGCCTTAAATAAATACAATTATGAGAAAGTTAGCTCTTTTTCTACGGCAGTGCACCGTCTTCCCTGTTACTTGGCTCAGAGTTCTTCCTAGATACTGTGACTGCAAGAGTGGGTAGGTTTCTGATGCCTGAACGCAAACTTTCAAGCCCCGATTGAAGGCAGAAACTGGTAGAAACTATTTCTTATGAAGCAACGGGGCTACGTTCATAGCATTACCGTGTTACGCTCCTGATTTCGATCAGGGATAATCGAAACTCGAAACGCTCGTGGCGCCGCACGCGGAGAGACTCGTCCATTTGTCGACCATTTGTAAATTGGCTCCGGTGAGTTTTCTGTTCGCGTAAAAAAGCCAAGATAATTCGAATACGTGTAGAGATGTTTCGAAAATTCGACGGAAATACGAAACGTCGTTTCACGGCGATTGATCGTGATACCGTTACGTCGACATTTTCGAAAGGATCGAGCAGATTTCGTTGGATGTAAAACGCCTGACGTAAACATCGCTCCTCTGGCTGGACCATGTGTCCGCTAGAAACGTGACAACTTTTTAATTAAAACCAATTCGGAATGATAAATCGTACGTTTTTCAGATCGCAGCAAAGATGTCCAAAGGGCCAGCCAACAAGAAACAGGCCCTTCGGGGTAAGGGTCAGAAGAAAAAGATGTCCCTTAAATTCACTATTGACTGCACACATCCAGCTGAAGACAGTATTATGGATGTAGCGAATTTTGTAAGTCCTAAATATCTATACGGATATCACTACTGCTCCAGCTTTATATTACTTCGATACGTGATCGGATCATCGTGTATCGTAGCCGTAACGTCTTTACGTTAACCTAACCTAGCAGGTGTGCGAAGACCTGGGGCGAAGATTGTAATGATATTCATTTTTCTAGGAGAAATACCTGCACGAAAGGATCAAAGTCGCGGGTAAAACGAACAATTTTAGTAACAGCGTTACGCTCGAACGCGACAAGATGAAGCTTTCCGTCAATAGTGACATCGACTTCTCTAAGCGGTGGGTATTGTCCTGTATTTTGAAATATTGTTTAAAGATCAAGAGGAGAGACTATTTAACGCATAGATGATCACGGAATGACATTACTCTCGACAAGAAGACCGATATTTGCACTGATCCGATACCGTGTTTCCATAGGTACCTCAAGTATTTGACAAAGAAGTATCTGAAGAAAAATAAGTTGCGTGACTGGTTGCGTGTAGTATCAAAAGACAAAGACACCTATGAGTTAAGGTACTTCCAGATCAACAGCCAGGAGGACGACGACGAAGAAGATGTAGAATAAACTCTGTTTTTATTCTATACACAATTACAGATACATCTGTACATATTTCTATTAATAAATCATGGAAAAAATTTGCTCTTAATTTTTTTAAGCAACAGCAAGTTTCCTGCAATTTATTCGCCCCTATCACCTCTTTCTATACCCGTTACATGCAGGTAATTGAGTTTCCCAATTTTACTGCTCGAGTAAAATTTCCGGAATCGCGGTGCTACGAGTCCGACACGATAAGTTGTACATCCCTCCACACAGAGAGGAGAGGAAACCAAATTTATCATTACGATGCATCATCAATTCCTATACTCGCGTATACACAATACGCGTCACCTGACGCGTAGTAATAAAAAAAACAGCAGTCACTCTTTATCATCGACAGCATCGTATCTATCGAGGGCTCTATCAGGCCCCAAGCAATTACGCAAGAAACCTTGATCATTACCACTCTATTAATCCAATCGGAATAGTATAACGACCATCTAAATCGTGTAAAGAAGCATATTCTTCTTAGAAGCGTAACCCAATATTTCTCCAACTAGTTAAAGATTATGCGTTTAAAGCCAGCCGTGAAATAAATGTTGAATAAACATGAGAAATACAGTGGCCGAGAATTGCTAGAGGCGGGCCTGTCATATCTATCAAATACATCTGTAAACGATTCCCCGATGAAGCAGATATCGCGATAACGTTTCAGAGCATATTCCAGTGACGTGACTAAATTATCAGTGCTGTTGTTCGACCACAACATTCGGATTTTTTTACATTTTGCGCAAATTGTCTGGGGACTATTTTGCGGTGGCGTAGAGAGTGTAAGGAAAAGTGTATCGCGTTGCGCAGTCGAACCGACGCACGGCGATTGTTGTGACAGAAGTGTAGAAGAGTGTCGTATCGTCGTCGTCGTCGTGTCGTCGTTTCCAGTTTGGAGTCGATTAAATTCGTGTTTAATCGATAGGTAGAAGGAAAAAAGGGACAGCATCCGTGGTTGTGGTACAGGAACGGGCCCGTAGAATCGCATTGCTCGTGCGATCGCGCGAGAACAATGAAGTTTCAGTACAAGGAGGAGCACCCCTTCGAGAAGAGGAAGAGCGAGGGTGAAAAGATTCGACGAAAATATCCCGACAGGGTTCCTGTGAGTACTTCGCCCCAGAAAATCCTCCTCGAATTCGATCGACGAATTCCTCTCCCGCGATCTGGAATAATCCTCTGGAAGAATAATTTATCCCCCCCCCCGACCAGAATCGTTGGACGAATTTAATTTGCGCGACCTGTTCCGATCGTGTCCCTAGATTTTCCTGGCCTGGAATGGGCCAAGGTCAACTTTTTGCGCCGCATTACATTTCATTTCGCGACGATGGAAACCGTTTTATTCTAATCAAGACGGTGAACGATTAAATCGAAAGCTCGTGTCGAATTTCTTTGTGCGTTTGCCTCGCTATTCCTCCACTCTATTGATCTTGCTACGCCCATGACTGTGTAATTTCCGCGATTGGTAAGACGTATGATGAAAGAGAGCGTATCTTTTTTTTCCATTCTCGCGCGAAATCTAAGTAACAATTCGGAGCAGTAACCCTGCTCCGACACGGCGATTTTCGACTTTATTAACGCTCGTCGAAGCGTTCGGAAATGTAGACCAGCTGTTGTTAGTTTTGAGACTTGGAGAAGTGTCAAACGTGCATAATATCAAACGCGGATTTCAAGCTGGTATGTGATCTTGACGTTGAGCCAAGGTTTAAGCGTTTCATGGTTTAGGCAACAGTAGAGGGAATTCTAATGGAAACATTTGCATGTTTCCATTGAAATACAGGATTACACGTAATGCTGTACATCCATATTTCCAAATTTGTTGATATAAACCCAGTTCGGTGAAATACATTCACAAAGGATATTTTACTCATTTTGCAGGTAATCGTCGAGAAAGCACCCAAGGCAAAAATTAGCGAATTGGACAAACAAAAGTATCTAGTACCATCTGACCTAACAGTCGGGCAATTCTACTTCCTAATCCGCAAGCGAATTCATCTTCGCGCCGAAGATGCTCTCTTTTTCTTTGTCAACAACATCATCCCGCCAACAAGCGCCACTATGGGCTCTCTCTATGCGGTAATTATATAATAAGGAACACGTAAGAGTGTGCAACATTATGTCGACTACAACTGTGATTTCTTCAGGAACATCGCGAGGAGGACTTCTTCATTTACGTAGCGTACAGCGATGAGAATGTTTATGGACACTAAATCAGACGGAGGAGAAAAGGAAGACAACGTCAGAATAAAGAGCGGACAACAAAAATTTGCCATCTACAATGTAGTCCTTTTAGAGGCTTTTCGGAAGTGTTAACTAAATTATATCTTTCATCTCTTTTAAGTGAAACTTCGAATCCTAGCACCGCACACTAAATTAAATTTGCTTCCTTAAAATAAATTGGACGTGTTCATCTGCCAACTACACGAACGTCTTATTTTTTGATTCTATCGCTCGCCGCTGGCCGAGGAAGCTTAGGGTAGTAGAACATAAGAAGTATTAATCAGAGCAAAGTTCTGTGACCTCGTGTCGTCTTTAGCCTGATGCTAAAAAGGAAAAAAAATTGGGAAACTTAAAGAACAATTATATACATTGTAAAGAGTGACTAACTTCACTGTTACTGAAGCTTACTATTGTACACACATTAAATGATGGAAAATTATTAATACCTAAAATTACGTTACGACAAATTCGTGACTGTAGATGTTTTATGTGATATCACTTTCTTTTATCGAGGCTAGTGTTATTCTATTTACAAGATTTAATGTTATTCAGTCACAAAAGAATGGAAAAGAACTTGCTGAATACAGTGCTGTCCCGAGAAGTGATTCGTGATTCGATGAGCGAAAATCTGCCATCCCCCGCTAATTCTTTTGTAGTTGCTACGGCGAGCGAGAGAGACTTCTCGGTCCTTCTAAAGTCAAGCCGACTAGACTACCCCGATTGGAAAATTCATAGCCAGTTTCACTTCGCGGGACAGAACTGCATGTGGTGATTTGAAAATTTTTTGTAACGGCTGGATGTGGGCCAATAAAAAAATGTAAAAACTGATTTTGAGTAAAGTATATGCTCCTTATCCTTACACTCTCAGTTCTACGATAATCCGAAACTGCGAGCTCGCTGTACCGATAGGGAACCGTTCTACCTGCATTTCATTCATAATTAACGCTGTTTTGGTCAGGGTTCATCTATTGTTAACATGTTTTTGTCAAGAGTTCCACTTTCCCTGGCCACGGGAGGAGTACGTTCCTTAGTCACTGCTATTGCTTTTGTGAGAAAGGTCTCCGGATAATATGGAAGTAGGGAATAATGAAACGAACGTTACGAATTGTTCGATCGGGCAGGTGCATACAATTTCAACGTACAAACTTAATCAAGAAGATAGTAATTGGATTGTGACGAACTCCTTTATAATCTTTACTATGCAAACCGGTAAAGATGTTAATTAGGTAATGTTGAAGAATACATGCAAACTTCATCTGTTCCATTACTTATTAGGTTTCGGTATGCTAGAATCTGGATGCGTTTCTTTAAAGAACGAAGTGAACATTATGATGAAGAACGTAGTAGACATAGTCCTTGGCGGATTGACTTATTGGGCATTCGGTTTTGCAATGAGCTTTGGATCGAACATATTCGATAATCCTTTCATTGCTATGGGTGACTTTTTAATAGATCCTTCTATAAACGATAGGCTTATGGGCCCAAAGTGTGCGGCGTTTCTGTTCCAATTGAGCTTCGCAACTACTTCGACAACAATTGTTAGCGGTGCTATGGCTGAACGGTAATTACGCCAGGTATAATGAAAAGGTTTATTTTATTTCAACATTATACAATTACAGATGCAATTTCAAAGCATACTGCCTGTTTTCTTTTCTGAATACAATTGTGTACTGCATACCAGCCGGATGGATATGGGGTGATCACGGTTTTTTAAAAAACATTGGCGTCGTTGATATTGCTGGTTCAGGAGTAGTGCACCTTGTCGGCGGTAGCTCCGGTAAACATTATTCCTTTATTCAGTTATTGCGACAATTTATTGACAAACACTTTAAACGTCATTTTACTCTAGCACTTGCGTGTGCCATTATGTTGGGACCAAGATTGGGCAGATATGATAATGGAATTGACCCATTACCTCTTGGAAATCCTGTCAACGCTATTATGGGCTTATTTGTGCTTTGGTAAAACAGATAATCGGATAATAATTCGTAAACTTAAGATCATTCAATGTACTAAAGCATGATACGACTGCATAAGGTGGGGCTGGTTAGCTTTCAACAGTGGCAGTACATATGGAATTACTGAACATCGATGGCAATACGCCGCTAGAGCAGCGGTTTCCACGATGCTAGCAAGCATGGGAGGCGGTTTAATTGGATTAGGTTTCAGCTTGACTAATCCAAATGGGATTGATATTCTCAGCCAGATAAATGGCATCCTCGGTGCATTAGTTGCAGTCACAGGTGAATCCCACTAGAGCAACAACTTGCAGATACTTTTAAAATAATTCAATATAGTAATGTTACGTCTACAATGTCAGTTAGGTGGGTGTTTCCTTTTCAGAGCCTGGGAAGCCATAATCGTCGGGATGGTGGGCGCTTTTGTTACATGCTTCGCAATGCCTCTGTTAGATAAGATGCATATTGACGATCCCGTTGGAGCCAGCGCAACGCATGGTCCTATCTCCGTTCAACTTGCTATTGCTTCAGTCTCCGTTTGATTTTCTTTTTAACAACAACGTTCTCCTCCTTCCAGGAGCAAGTGGAATTTGGGGTATTATTGCTATCGGCTTATTCGCAGATGATCCATATCCTCTGACTACTACTAGTGGAAGAAAAGGCTTATTCAAGGGTTTGTATCAATGAACCCTGCACCTTCGATTCAACAAGCCTCGTAAAGACCTTTTACTGTTTCAGGCGGAGGATGGTACTTGCTGGGCGTACAATGTTTAACCACCCTGTGCTTAGTACTTTGGAGCTTCTCTGTGTCCATTGCTTTACTGTGGCTCATTAACAAAGTTATACCGATCCGGATGAATGTTCACGACGAGCTGCTTGGCGCAGACTTAGTAGAACATCGAATTCGGCATATGCAGGTTTATATGTAGAGAGCAGTGTCATTAAATTCTATAGTTCAGAACTCTGATCTTTCACTATGTGCATTTTCAGATAGGTGTGAGCAGAGCTATGTCTGCTCTCCGCCCGATTTCTCGCGAGCACGAATTAGGAAGCGTACATCCTGTAGGAATAAATCCGGGTAAGATTCATTAAACTAGGCTATTGATAGAGCTGGACTCGTTACGAAAATTAATTTGCAATAGGTCACAATTCGTTCATCGAAAAGTACAGCCGTAAGAATCGTTTGAAATTCGGGAAACGATTGTCTCTGAGGAAAAAGACACCGAGGAGTCCTCGACCTAATACGATCACAGACTCTGTGTTAAGTGGAAAGCCGAGGCCAAATTTCGCGTGGATGGATTGATGTTTCCGAATTCTTTCTAACAATTTATCGAATGTAAATTTATTAGAAACGTATAAATGTATTCACGTACACTGTACACGTTCTAACGCTTTCACACGCCACTGTAACACATACGGTGTACAGACATCCTTTGATAAATAGGTAAAATCTTATGTAATCGCGTACATTATAATTACACACACACATTAGCATATAAGGGAACAAACCAGTTGAAAGATCACAGACACGTTAAATATATGTAACACGATATCTATAATATCCTAAGTGATGTCTCGATTAACAACATGGCACGTGTAAAGAAGTTAACTCTATTATAGCTCAGTTTCGAATAAAATATTTTTATGAAAAGTTATTTATCTTCTTCGCTTTATCGAGGACGTAATATCGGACGTTTTTATTACGCTGTCGTTGGCAGAAATTATATCTCCGAAGACAGTATTGACAGACAATCACAAAATAACAGTTTCATCTACCTTACTCGATATTCTCAAACATTTAAATATATTTACAAATTTATGATAACTTCGCGTAGTAAATGCAAATGATGATTTTGCCCTATGAAAATGCGTTACACGATAGGTACGGTGAATTTTTAAAAAATAGTCGACATTCCCCCAACGCCAAGTCCTACACCATATACCTACAAAATGAGCACACATATTAAAACATCGGTACAAAATCGTTCCCCTAACAAATACTGTAGCAAAATCGGCTTTCGATGCGGAATAAAAAGAAAAAGGAACATTCTCTACATCCTGACAAGTAATCCTGACACAAGTTTATGGAAAATATGAATCTGCTACTTGCTCGTAAAATACTATTCTGTTAGTGAAAATTGCAGACGAACGACGCCACTGTAAATGCAGAATTTGTTGGACTATCATCGTTACACGCTGCTCAGAGCCCATTGGGAGACTTCTGTCGGCAATCCAGGATAATTTTTTACAGCTTCCATAACTTGTTGCGGCGTCAGTAAGAATTTGTAATACTGATACTCCTTCTCAACTTTCGAATTTATACCGCTCACCGGTGTTAGGATCTCCAAATTCTGCGAAAGTTTTATTCGTCAGCTGATTACTGAAATACTGTACAGGGACATCATTCCTTTCACTGGCCTTACCTTGATGTGCTCGAAAGCTTTCATTATGACGGGTCTTTGAACACTTTGTATGGATGAGTTCTGAGTGGCAAATTTAATATAGCGATTATAAACAGTCTCGTAATTGAACGGCTCTCCATCATAAATCTCTGTCTCGTGTTTCATTGCTATTATCTAGAATTATGATATAGTAAGAAGATGTTTCATGCCAAATGGAGTAGCAACAACGCACTTACTAAGCACATTTCTAAAACTGACAATCCCTCGAGCATTAGCACCTTATCGTCTTGAGCAAATATTTTGCTCGCTTCCACAAAATCATTCACTTCCAGTCTTTGATGATTCTCCGACAATGTGGACACAGCTACTGCCAGAAAATTTCTAAAGCTTCTCTCGCTTATATCGATCTGATACATTCTCTTTAACAAATTCACCATAGTAGCATTACCGACTAAAGTTTTTATATAATCGTTCCACATGGATCCAAACTGCGGATCTATTGTACAGTCGTCGTATTGCTGTTCTATCCTATTTACATTCTCGTCGTCTGGAAGACTAAGAAGATGTTGGAAGAGTTCTAAACGATCATCGAAGGCAGAAGCTGGCTGCTCCGACGAAGATGTATCGCCAGGGAACAAAAATATCTGACGATGAGAAAATCTAGATTTAACTCTCTTCTCTAGAAGCTCTATAACGTCCAATCTACAAGTCATCCCTATTACGCATATCGGAGCCTAAAAAGAGAGGAGCGTGTTTGAATTCACACCAGAATATTAAATTCCCGAGTAACTCGGTCACACTTACTTGCGCAGATTGAGCGATATCAAACAAATTATATAGCAGAGTTTGATTGTGGTGTTCACAGAACAAGTCGAATTCGTCTAATATAAAAATAACTGGTTTCGACCGCTTCTTGTCGCCCGACTTTAGACAATCGAGCAGAAAAGCTAAGTTCTCTGCGAATGTGCCGAAAACCTTATCGCCTACCACGTTCTCTAGTTGCATTTGACGAGTGGCATCTTTCAATGCCAAACGGTCATCGGTGTGAACAAGACCGTGAAGATTTACTATCAAAGCATTCTCTTTGAAACTTTTTATGGACGACAATTCTTTCAAGACGCTATTGATCAGCTAGAAAAATAGGTTTCCATAAGAACAGACTACGAAAACATCGGAATTGGTCAAACCAATAAATTAAAGTGACCAGATATTTTCTGTTCCAATGCGGGACAAGCAAGCAAGCAAGCAAGCAAAAAAAAAGTGTTAACAGATCCGTGAGGAGATCTTTTCCGTAATTTATTAAAGCATTTACAATATATTTAAAAATACTTACACTTGTGATTATAAAGTGAAGTGATACATTGAAACGAAATTAAAAATATTTCTTTTTTCACAACAAAAAAAGTAGGGGAAACAGTAATTTTATGCCACTGCAAAAATGTAAAAGGTTACATGTCCAATGCGGGACAAAGGGCTCAAATGCGGGACTGTCCCGCACAAAGTGGGACGTCTGGTCACTTTACAATAAATCGAACATACCGTTGTCTTTCCGCTACCCCTAGGACCAATTAATAGAGCAGAATTGCTCTCGCCTGTGTCGACTGTACGCTTTAACAGCTCTAATATGTGCAGGCGTTCTTTGACGTGGTGTCTAAACTTTGTTTCGGGGCACATGATCTTGCGCTTTAAATATTTTCTAGTCAGTAGTATCATGTTGTCTTGAAAATCAATAGCCATGCTTTTCTTCTTGTTCATATTGCTTTTTCCTCTGAAATGTGCCAAAGGTTTATTACTAATTCGTTTGTAAACTATTTGCCTACATATTGACAGAATGATCATTTGCTCAAATGTTCATATCTATGGAGCAGGTATTTTTCATTTACGCAACGACGCTTGCGAAAGTTCGTGCGTCGTATAGTTTAACGATTTTATATAGTTCCATCAAACTACAATACGATGAACATATAGCGTCCCCGATTAGCCCAATGTAACCTATTAATTGTAGGAAAAACGTAAGCGATACCTTTAGAACGTGCTTACTCGAAGGGTCAATTCACTTAAGTAGATTTGATATCGATTGACTAGCGAAACGATTAGAACAAGTACCGTCGGGGATTCTAAAATAATTGAGAAATAGCGAACTCTCGGTTAGAAAACTGCGGGGGACCAGGTTGTTTACAAAACAAACATGGAAGACGCAGAACCCAAAACGGACAAGAAAAATTGCACGTTTTTATTTAAAAGAAGAAAGATCCGAAGTGCTGCGGCCAGGAAACGTAAAGGAGTGAACGATGAAGACGGTAACTATGTTGAAGAAATACCGAGCCTTTCCCTCTTACTCCGATAGATCGTAATTTCATTACATAAACTCGATTAGTATCCCGCATAGGTTATACGTTTTGTATACAAATTTCAACGTACGTACCATATTTTTCCTTTGTAACAGAGAGCAGCGAAGACGAAACTACAGTTGTCAAGAAAGAGAGGAAGCAGGATGATCACAATCCTATGAAGCAAAGTGTAAGTGGCGAATGAAATGCTTCTTAATGAGCAACAACCGATGTTTCGTTTTTATGCTATGCTGATTCAAGTATTAGCAGAAGTGGGAAGTATTGTAAACACAGTGCTTTACAGACTAATACAAGAAGGTTCAAAGACCAGAGAAAAGCTATCGACGACGACAACAGTGACGAAGACAATGTTACAGTATCTTACAGGAGTAATAGAACCCCTATGCCGGCTGGACCTAGCGATCAAGGGGCGACAGCTGTTTTGGAGACAGAGACGGAGAAAGATAAAGACGCTCAAGCTTTGTTTGAAAAGGCTCAGAAAATAAACGAGGTATGTATAACAATAAGCAGACACGTGCGTAAGAGTGGAACGAGAGAATACAATTGGGGAATGAATTTTAGGAACTCGAGGGAAAGGAAGACGATAAGATTTATAGGGGGTTAAACAATTATGCTCAATATTACAAGAAGAAAGACACCGCTGCTGGGAATGCTTCCAGCGGTATGGTACGCAAAGGACCAATCAGGGCGCCAGCTAACCTCAGGGCCACTGTTAGATGGGATTACCAACCAGACATATGCAAAGACTACAAGGAGACTGGTTTTTGTGGCTTCGGAGGTGAGTAAAGTTATAGCGAACTAACCGCGCCGATTTTTGGAAACTAACAAGTAGGGTGTCATTTTCAGACAGCTGCAAATTTCTTCACGATCGTTCGGATTATAAGCTGGGATGGCAATTAGAAAGAGAAGCAGCCTCGGGAGAGTACAACAATAGCGGCGACGAGGACGATAAAAAGTACGAGATCAACAGCGACGAAGAAAGTTTACCGTTCAAATGTTTCATTTGCCGTAATAGCTTTACCGACCCCGTTATCACAAAGTACGTTTAATCTCTTTACGGTATCAAAGACTTAATCAGCCAGGGATCGAGCAGAAACGGGACGAATTCTTTGTTCCAGATGTAAGCATTATTTCTGCGAAAAGTGCGCGCTGGAACAGTACAAAAAGAGTACCAGATGTTACATATGCAACGTACAAACCAACGGCATGTTTAATCCAGCCAAGGAGTTGATTGCGCGAACGAAAATGGAGGAGAAGGCAAGAGCCGCGGAGGTGGAGGGCGGCGAAGTTTCTGACGAATAATAAAGCACATATTTTCCTGACAAAGAAATCGTACTTTCTGCTGAACAAATTTCAATCGTTTTAAATACAAATACACGACCTACAACCCTGTATACCGAGACATATGTATCCTAATGGATAACGCTTAAATACATTCTATTCCTCTAGACTCTAGACGAGCCCTAAATGCTTCTTCGGATTAATTTCGAACCCCCTTTGGCGGGCTGCTCGCGCGAGGGTGCCGTGGAATTGGTTCATAAGCGCGTTAAGAATAACTTTCGAGGAAAAATGAAAAGTAGCAGGATGGAGTAGGTCGACAACCCTCTCCCTAGTAAAAGGTCTAGATTTGGAAGATCTCGGGCCTGTATGAGCCGTTCCACAAACACTCGTCGTGGTTGACGTCGGTCGGAGCCGAGGGGAGGCAGAGCAGCAGCTCGCTATATAGGGCGAAGGTGATTCTAACGGCCCGTAGTTGTTCCTTCAATCGATACACGCGCAGTGTTGTTTGCCTCGTACTACGAAAATGTTGGCGAGCTGCTCGTCCCTCGCGAGCGACCAGAGAACGCCAGATAGCGATCCGGGAACGTTGTATCTCCTCGCCTCGCCGCAATACGAGCCGACGAATCAACTGGAATGAGCTGAGCCGAGCGACGAGGGGACATCAGTGGAACGGAACGGTGCGGTGCCGGTGGTGTTGGAAATTTGGGGGGGTTCTTCGTAACCCGCGCCTCGCCGTCCCTTCATTGATTTCTAAGACACGCCGCGCGCAAAACCCCGCAGGTGTAACGTGATTGCCCGTGTCAACGCTAGCTACACCCGTGGATCCCCGCGTTTGCCAATTGCCTGGGTCGGCTATCTTAAACCAGTTAATTGTGATTCAGTGTGCCCCTTCGAAATCAATGCTTGAACAGCAGCTTCGTTTTCTGACCGCTGCCGTATCAACGAAACAGACCCTACCACCACCGGATGTAATAACGTTACGTGTCGTCGAATACCACGAGAATCCTAATCGAATTACGGCGTAGCCGAATTCCGCGAGTGATTCCCCTCGAACGTTCATTTCTGACAGAACGAAAGCTTTGCGTTTACGTTGATTCTGGCCGATTTCCGAGCGCATCGTCGCTGTATCATGTGAAACAATGTCGAGGAACTCCCTCGCGAGTGCATCGTCTCCGATAGCAGCTGTTGCTACGGTTCCTTCGGAGGGACGGTGCTACTGATATGATAACGCGATAGAATTCTCGTTCCCGGCGGAACAATAGCTGTTGTCACCACACATATGTCAGTGTGCATCGTCGATCGATAAGCTGACGATCAACGAATGCCTCGGACCGGAGCCCGTTGATCATTCTTAACGACACGCCTACGACTACCGATTCGTCAACAGAACGTCCCAAAACGGAAGCAAAATTCGCAAGGTGCTACGTTTCGCGGAGATCCTTTATTAACCAGGTATGTGTCCTCTTTCACATAACTTCTGACACTGTTCCTAGCGAAGTTTTGTCGAACCCTGTTCGCGGGACGGTTATTTTAATCCCCTGGATCGTAGACTACCCGCGTAGCAACGTAAATTCTACCTCGGTGTCATTTGCGTCTCAAGAGAACAAAGCCTTTGATCTCTTATAGCCTCTCAGCTTCCAAATTCAAACTTTCAAGTGTGCAATTAAAAGATTCGGCTAATGTTTACGAGATACTGACAGTTGCAAGTGTTTTCGAAGATCAAAGAGTAGATCGAAGGTTTTAAGTATATTTCGCTGCTTTTTTCGAACTATTTTTCGTCCATTTTTTAAGTAGAATTACACGCGACGAATGATAGAAGTCAAACTGATACACACGTGAGAATAACTGATGCGTCAAGATCCTTTTCCCGTTAGAATTTCATCGAGAGTAGTCAGACCGAAACAATTGAGAAAGACTGAAACTATCCTTCGGTCTGTAAAATCACAAAGGGGGAGAAGGAATCGTTCGGACGAAAGTGACTCCAGTGAAGAGTTGCGGGGCTAAAAGCGACTCATTGAGATCCATCTACGCCCGACCGTGCTACACAGCGTCTCCTAATTAGCGCTAATCACCGATTAAATACAGTTATCGTGGCGGCCCGTTACGCTTATGCATATCGCGATCGTCGTCGCGCGCGTACATATCTAAGTACCTAAATAGTTTCGGTACGAGACGCATCGAGAGGCGCCAAGTGTTCGCGACCACGGAAAGTCCAAACAAAGAAAGAACATCGAGATTGAAATTTTCTCCAGTGCGTCATCGGGCTGCTGAAACTCGTCGCGAGTGCACTTCAATACGACCAACTGTGTGATTTGTGCCTTTCTACCGGACTATGAGCGACTTGGTCGATTAACGAGTGATTCAGTTACGAGGAATCAAAGAGTATAAGGAGTTCGATGATTCGATTATGCGAACACGGTGCATATCGCGTTGGAAGGGGATCCAGTAGGGACGATTTACGCTTGTCGGCTTTCTGTTTGAACCTGGGTAAGGAAAACAATCGTATGGTGTTCGGTTCCAAAGCTCTGGAAGCATTTCTCGCGCACAGGACACCGAGGCGCTGACTTTATCACGAAAGTTGAGGAATATTTATCTTTCCCGAGTGTCGTGTAATCTACGCATCGTTAACTTCCTACTGCATAGCAGCCGTATCAGTAGCGACTAGGGATCCTCGAGGAAGCACCATTTCCGATGATGGCTATGTACTTTCAAACTTTACATTCCTGTCAACGAAGTAGCCGTGAACGGAATAGCATTAAGGGTATGTTGCGGTCTAGAGACCACAAAATAGCTGAACTTTAGGAATTAGTTAAAGGAATACTACGGATAATTTAATGGCACCTTTTGCATTGTGTTAAGGATGGCTTGAACTATAGAAATAGACTTTCTTTTTGTAATTAATCATTGCAAATGGTAGTGGGGAGTCGTTGAAGTCTAAGCGTTAACAAATTCATCCAAAACGGTACAAGCCATCGGTATCAAATAAAAAGCACTTCGTGAATTTTTTCGAATTTCAAAAAAACCTTGAAATGAAATTAAAAAATATCGATTTTTCGACAATTCTAGATCGGAACCTCCCCTTAACGAAGATATTAACTAAGTGGGACTCAATCCTGCTCGAGTTCCTCGTTTCCCCGTCACACCGGCGGGGCGGCTCGTCGTTTCCCGTTTCGATGAATATTGTATATTAATGCCAGAGGAAAGTTCGGTGACAGAGCACCGCTATAGCTTGATTAGATCTATGTATATCCGTAATGAATGCTTGAGTCGTCTCGATTCCCGGAATCGCCTAAAAATACATACTCCAAGCGCGACGGTACTCGACAACGTGCCGCGTTTTCGTCAATGTCAATTTTCGTTATTATTTTCCCGACGTCCCCTTCAGCCGGCCGCGAATCAAAGAGCCGAGGGTGCGTGAAGTCGGTGCACGTGGGAAGCGAGTAGTGTCTGACGCCGGAAAAGGGGGAGGAAAACAGAGGGGGCGAGGAGCGAAAATGTCGAGAGGTAGGTGACGTATGTAAGTACAAAGGATCGCGGACACGCGGGGGAGAAGTTTGTGTTATACTCTTGACAATAGCACCTCTCGACATTGACGGCAAGGCTGGCACGTGTGTATAGTTGCATGTATTTAGAGGAGAATCGTACGGGCGCCCGGTGTGCAAACGCCCGCAGGCGTTCATGGTCGATTGTGCGCGAGCGAACGCGCGGATCGATAAACTATTAGTGTGCACGCATCCGACGGGCCACGCTTTTTTAGAAGCGTATCGAGCGATAAAGAGTGACGACAAAAAATGCACGGCTCGATGCAGCGCATTGTGACGTAGTGGTTGACGCAAGATGGCACGATAAGCGCCGTTACGCGGGAATTATTCTCAACCGTCGCTCATAACTGCAGACAGCTAGATTCCTTGATAACGTAGTCTACTTACCAACAGTCGACGTTAAAAATTTATGAGCGATCGTATCTTCTGTGTTAAGGTCACTTCCTAGTGGCACTTGTGTCATTCAAACACACCATTCGTTTGAACACCTCTTTAGGTAAATGTAAATAAAGTGTTTCTCCTTCGCCCTCTGCTGTCCGTCAATCCTACCGCCTCATCGGCAATTACCGAGCCATTATAACCGAGTACGTGTACTTGAAAAACGTCTCGACGCTCTTTGATCTTAATCATGAATATTAACTCTTCAATCCTGTCGTTTCATTACTATCTGATGCTGTAGCTCGCTAGTCAAGCTCATGCTGATCGGACAGAGCAGTGTCTTAAAGATTCTTATTCCGCGGAGAACGCGATTATTGTCAACTGAAATTTGTCGAGTGCAGGACATTTACTCACGTTCGATGTCGTCTTGTCCCATCCACGAGGCAGAGTGTGAGCGAGTGGGCCCTTTGGAGTGGCTTAGGGAACGGAATTTCGGTGATGTTGGACGATGTTCCAGATGGTTTGTGGCAGTGATGCCCTCGTCGGAGGAGGAAAGCCAGTGGCTCGTTGGCAGCGGGGGTGGTCTGGTACCTTCTGGCGGTGGCACGGTGTCCGGGGCGGCTGGAGAACGCGCGGTCAACGTTAGAGGAGGATTATACACCGAGGAGATGGCGACGCAACCGGCCAACTCCAGCACGGCTGGCGTGAACACGGCCTCGGCCGATTCCGCGGAGCACGACCTCATCGACTCCACTGCCGATGCAACACTTTTGGCACAATTTCACGAGGACGCTATCAAACAGGTCCGTTCTCCAGGCTCTTTCAGCCATATTGTCATAAGAACACGAAAAATCGCAATTTTTCCGACCACGCTCGATTTTCTGTTAAATATCCCAAATAATTATCGAATTGGTCCACTTTATATCGAAAGCTTTTAGGTAAAAGAAGCACCTTTTGGAAAATTAAAGCGGACTTGAATGGGTAGTTAATACGAGATTTTTAGTATTATTTCACTAGCACGATGTTAGATTATCATCACTCGCGGTTTCCCGGCCCGTATACTAAACGCTACGATTGATTTTCAGAGGCGAAACGATGTTAAAACGCGTTAAAAGCTCCGAAATCCGAGGAGTCCCTGAACCGACGCCACCCACTGCTCCGCAGACTCCTCCTTTACTAAAATTTGAATTTCGAGCGCTAGATACTGCGATTATCGAAAGATGTATCGAAGCGAGGGGTATCGATCGATATCGATCGGGACCCTTCGATCGAACCGCGAAAGAGATATTTCGCGACCAATGGGCTCGTGGAAATTTGAAATCTGTGTTTACATTGGCCACTGGTAGCCCCTTCGACGCGTCCAAATAAAATATTGAACTTTCCTCAGTTTTGCAACAAAAACATAACCTACGTTAAATGGCGTCCCTTTTACCGAA
Source organism: Andrena cerasifolii (assembly GCF_050908995.1). Classification (NCBI taxonomy): domain Eukaryota; kingdom Metazoa; phylum Arthropoda; class Insecta; order Hymenoptera; family Andrenidae; genus Andrena; species Andrena cerasifolii. The sequence goes on from NC_135129.1 coordinate 11,414,269, forward strand.
GTTGCTTTCTTTAGACGTTTAATCAGTCTTTTCACTGCCAGTGCTTTCACTCCCAGCGGTCCAGCATGGACGAGGTTTTAGATGAATCGATAGTAAAAACAAAATACGAGTCGCGAGAAGTACCGGGATACCTGAATGACTTCTCAGTAATTAGGCTTTTATTTGACATAATTTTCTCGAAGGTTACATCTGTGGCCCGGATATTCTTGAACGTTGAAATATAAATATAATTAAAGTTCAATGCAGATCACGTTATTTATGTGTTACAGGCTGGTGTTGGGTATTTCCAAATATTGGCTGCTCTCTGTACAGGCCTGAGCCTCGCAGCAGATACCGTTGAGTTTTTTGTGGTACCATATATTTTACCGAGCGCAGAAGTGGAACTGTGCATCGAGGACAATGAGAAAGGATGGCTCAGTTAGTCGATCGTAACATTTTTCTTATTATATATTTGATTTCGCGCGAGGTTCTATCGTGTCGCCGTGTTGCAGGCAACATCACGCTGATGGGTCTGGCGCTAGGTGGATTATTCTGGGGCGGTCTGGGAGATAGACTCGGGAGGCGTAGATCTTTATTATCCGCAATGTCTGTTCATGCTGTATTTAGTGGTGTCGCTACTTTTATGCCAACGTATGGCACATTTATGACTGCTAGATTTTGCTCAGCGATTGGGTAAGAATATTCCTCTCTCATTCGAGCGTAGTTTGGCATTTAGCGAAGCAAATTGTATAATCTATTCCATCACAGAGTAGGAGGATCCCTACCACTAGCATTCGCGTATCTCGCGGAATGTTGCCCGCGGCTAAGCAGAGGCCGCTGGGTCGGTTTACTTGTAGCAGCCGGAGCACTAGGAGGCGTGTACGCTGCTCTTTTGGCATGGGTAGTAGTCCCGACAACTGGAGAAATGGTTGTTCTCGAAAATAAAGAGCACTTCAGTGCTTGGCACCGTTTCCTCTTACTCTGCTGTTTGCCTGCATTGTGCTCCACCGTTGGACTTATTTTTATACCGGAAAGTCCGAGATACTTGGTCGAAGCAGGCAGAGACGTGGAGGCAATGATGGTTTATCAGGTACCGTGTTTATCTGCATCTCGGCTTATAGAATCCACGCGGTTTCTACGGAAGATTAATGTATTCTTGCAGAAAATATACAAGAAAAACAACACACGAAAGGGTGCGACAGGTGCGCAGTATCAGCTATCTGAATTGGAGCTTCCAACTAAAAGGCCTCGTGGTTTAGCACCTCCGTCTCCTACCAACCATACTAGCGTTTTGGCTGACATACTTTATTCCATTGAAATGGTAAGAGTTCGCGTACCGTGTTCTTTGTATCTGACAATTAATCTTGACCTTTTTCTCTGAATTTTCAGTTTTGGAATTCTTTTCTGGAGCTGTTTATATCGCCGCATTTGCGCGTGACGGTAGTCCTTATAATTATTTGGTCGACCGTATCATTTGGGTACGTGTTTCTGCTAAATAATTCAACAATTTTTCTCCGTAGTGTCTCCTACTTTATCGTCTTCTTCCAGACTGTACGGCCTTATGGTATGGTGTCCCGAGTACCTCAAGCTTATACGCGCTACAGAATATAAAAATCACACTCTACAGATTTCCGGAATCGAATTTAAAGAGCAGATGTTCAGCGGTTCTCTAGAGAATCGTCAATACAGAGATTCGACCTTTTTAAACTGCAAGTAAGTAGAGGCATGAGAAACTATTTCGGGCGCACCTTAATCAGGCTACACAAGGGCGTTTACTTTTCAGATTCACAAAGATGGTATTCAGTCACGTAGATTTCGACAATTGTACTTTCCAGTCTGTAGAATTCAGTAGCATAAAATCCAGTAAGACTCACTTTACAGACAGCGTTATTATATACTCAAAGTACGTATTGGGAATAAGAATCTCTGGTAAATGTTTCTTCCGACGTGCATCACGCAGCTGCGTTCTATCGTTTGCAGATTCGTGGATACCGATCTGTACGCGCAAGTCTTTAGGAGATGTAAATTGGAGAACAATACGGAGTTAAGTTTAAGTGGACCGTGCCCGACACTCGATTTGGATTATAATATTTATATAGAGGAAGCACTACATGGTCACTTAGTTGCTCAATTGGCATTCGTGCCTGCGGCTGCTTTGGCAGGACTAGCGCTCACTGTACTTCAGCGGCCAAAAATGATTGGTATCTCATTGTTTTTCTCTTCGGTAGTCGCCCTGTGCTTGATCGTCGTGGGCACCAATAGCTCGGCAGTCCTTGGCTTTGAAGGTGGTTTCATAGCAGTGTTCGCCATAGCTTGGACGTCACTTACACTGGTTACAGTCGAGAGCTTCCCTACTCACTTGAGGTAAGCGACTGTTGTTTTGGTAATAGTTCGTTAAAGGTTCATGGTCGAGGATATGTAAGAGGAAATTTTTCCGCAGGTGTACCGGGTTCGGTTTTATAGCAGCTGCTATAAGAATATCTGGTTTAATAGGAACTACAACTTATAAAACCTTAGTTGGCGCACCTTTAATCGCGCCCGCACTGTTGACTGCGTTACCGTTGTTAATAGCTAGTCTCGCAACGTTTAAATTGCCTCACACTCATACTGTCTTCTTATAAGGATCTTACTATTAAAGTGAGAGAGAGAGAGAGAGAGAGAGAGAGAGAGAGAGAGAGAGAGACGAGAGAGAGAGAAAGAGAGAGAGAGAGAAAGAGAGAGAGAGAGAGAGAGGCACGAGCATACAGATGCCGCAAAGAAAAGACGTTTTTAATCTATATTTTAATGAATCACTTACGAACTGCGCTGATGTTTTTACTCGATACACTCATGACATGAAAAGTCTCAAGATACGTCTTCAAGCCCGAGAAAGGTCTGAGCGGAAATTGCAAGTGAAGTGTCTTGGACGAGTGCGAGTTGATCGATTCGCACATTTGACAGACAGAAATTACGTTTTTCATTTTCCACGGGAAGTGTGATTTCGTACAAAGTGACATATCTAGTAAAAGGAACGATAAATTTCAGTCTACGAGGGAGTTTGAGTATAAAAAGCGCACAGGCATTAAACGGATAATCGTCTCGTACGCTGGGGGCGTGGACTTTCTACAAGATTTTAATACGCGCGTTTTAAGCGCCAACGAAGGTCATTGTTATAGCAGAATCAGAACTTACGATTAGTGGAGAAGGTGAAAAAAGGTACAGAGATTCAATATTTTGAGTCGCATTACTGAAATTTCGTGTAGGACTTGTACTCCAAGATTTCGCTCCATCTAACTTCAAATCTAACACAGGCCATTGTGCGACTCGCCCTCGAGGGAGGGCGGTTGTAGAATGCACGTAGATGTTTGTAAAGTTATTTTAATAGGGCAATAGTCGTGAATTTTCGACGAAGTCAATTTGTAATGGATGTTAAGAGGCTGAAAATCATCATCCATAATGATACGTCGAGTGACGTAACAAGAATATCGAATACTCTAAACACATTGCTTACCGAAAATGCATTTGAATATCCGAGATAGAGCAAGTGGAATGTTATCCGTAGCGTATAGATGTTTTTTCTGTTCATTGTTAGACTAGAGAAGCTATGCATGATTCCAGAATTATTACATCTTAAGCGACTCGGTTGGAAAAGTTTGCCAAGGACAGTACGATAGAAATTTTTATATCCACTATTGCGGCGTACGCTTTTGCCATTAAAAGAAAATTAAAAAAAAGTTGTATCCTAAGAAAGATAGGTAGGGAGGCTCGGGTCGAGCGATAGTGGGCTGTTTTTACTGCGACGGAAAAGTAATATCGAGCAAGCACGTATTCGGTACTTTTGCTTTTTACCGATTTACTCTAGCTTACGTAAACTTTAGATGCTAAACACAGCTAATCGGGGAGGCATTATCCATGTAAACGAGAAATGTAAATGCTGCCGTATGAATCCTAAATTCTCAGCTGAAGACTTGAAATCGCAGAAATAGAAGCTTGTGCTTCGTTTTAGCGTAAAACCAAGAGATTATCGCCTCTAGTCAACTTTTCAATCGTCTTTAAGCTTACGACGCGATCAACCTTTAACAAATGCGTCGCACTTTCTAATACTTGCAAATGAAGTAGAACGTTATTTTCTACTAAAAGTTTCTGTTACGGAAATTTTGCTAGAATTTTACTGCCGCCCCGGCGAAACGGGCCGGTGGCGGCGAGGCAAAGTTGAGAAATGAAATACTGGTTCCTCAGAACTCACAACTATTCCTAGGCAATAAGAACGTAAGCGTAACTTTTATCAAGCGATTATTCGAGATATCTCATTCTTATGGCAACTCAAAATATATTATTAAGGTATTTAAGCAAGTTTATTAGTGAGGTAAAACCAAACTGCTGTTGGCAAACTTAATCGGATAAAATGTTTACGTCCCGTCATGGTTAGTGAATTCTTTCATATCAAATTGTTGGCATCTAATTTAACAAGGAAAATTGTTAATGTTGTGAATCGAATTCTACTGTGTCGTTTAAATGAAGTAGAAACGAGTCAGAAGTGCTGTTCGTTGCCTGTACAAGTTTGTCGTATAATCGACTCTGTTTTCCATCCTGCGCTGATAACAAAAAAAGTTGCTCGTTCCTACTTCTGCAAGCTGTATTTGCAAATCGGGCGATGAAACAGGCTTGTGCTAGCGTTACAGCTCAACAAGAAAATTAATTGCGTAAATCGCCGTGGGTCTGGCGAAACTTTTATTTAAGCTTTAATTCAAGCAAAACCACGGGGACACCTCCCTCTCTAATGATATGTATAACAGTGGAAAGGAGGCAAAAATTGTGAATTTTTTTGTTTCAAAGATGATCACGCCGGCACATGCAGTTCCACATTATTAAATCGTTGCTACGCAGCCTTAAATTCGCTGTCGCCCGTAGATAATATACTTTACTCGACATATCACTTACGAGCGAGCACTCTAGATTCGTAGGCTTTAATTAGACTATCGACTAGACATACTTGGAAGTATGTACCAGCAATCGCAAGAGGTGAAATCCCGAATCGGTAAAATAGCAGTTTGCGGGCAGGAATTCTGCTAAGATGTTATCTTTAAGGATTACGTTCTAGAGGTATCCTTTAGTGGGCTCTGTCAGTCGTTAATGATGGGTACTTTGGTTGTACACCGATCGATTATCAACAGATCAAACTTTAATGAAACGAAGAATACTCATAAAAGCTGATCATATCTCATTCAGTGCAATATACTTGTTAAGCATGAATATCATTCTTGTCTCGTGATAGAAAGAGTGCACAAGTGTGTTGCGAAGTCCAGAATTGATTTCATACAATTGCTTGGAACATTGAAGATACCAGCGACGAAACTAGGGACGGGGGTATAGCGGGTATTTCTGCTAGGGAACCTGCAATATGTTTGAAACCAGTTAATAAACACGTTTATTACGTCTTTTTTATGTAAAATGTGAACTCAACCTCCTAAGGTGGGCAATACAAGGGGGTAAAATGTTTTTTGGGGGGCGGGGACCAAACAGAATCCTTGCTCCGGGCGCTTACAACCTAGTTTCGTCCCTGGAAGGTACAGTACTCAAGGTAGTTGAAGAATCATACACTCAAGTGGCTTTACTGCTAAGATATCCAATACTTTAGCGTAACTGTAACGTGGTACATAAGTTAGATGGATGATAGTCGGGCCAACGATAAAGATCAAGTTGATAATCATCGTGTTTTTCTGTAGAGACTGTGTCTTGACATTTAAATTTCTATTGCTTAATTACGGGAATGGAAATGTATAGCCCAGCGATAGTAATAAGGAGGGAACCGTACAGGTTGCTGTTTTTTTTTTTAATTTAATTCTGGTTGCACGTTCTGCTGAATAAGTCGCGCGAGATTTCAACATTTCCGGCGCTTGGTCCTGCTTCAAGCGAATAATTTCAATATTTCCTCTCACTTTTCCCAAATTATTTATTCCGCCAAATTGCAACTATAATCCTTACACGCAGGGCTTTCAGATCCACTATACTAGCAATCGATGGAAGGAACTCGAAATATTCCTATTTTACATAACTTACCGATGTATTTATAATTGACCTATTTTGTGAATTTGGAGACTATAGAAAGCAATACTATTCAACAAACTATGCAACCAGTATTTAGAAAAAAAAAGACACAATATACAACCATTTACTAGTGAACTATTATTAAGAATTATTACGCATGGTTCCAGCAATTGGTTTAAAGATTGACGAGAGTATTGTACGCGTTAAAATCGAGAACAGTTGGTCTGTTTAATGGAAGACATTGATCGTACGATAATGGAAACACAGTACAGTAAATATTTGATTGATTTTATTAAGAAGCATATTTCCTTTTTACTATACGAAAGTAGACTTTTCCTTTCTTTTTTTAGTATGTATAAGCGTATTCTATCTTTGTAGATGAAAAGCAATTGACTTTCATACAATATTTATTGCATTAGGAGTGAAAAGTACATAGCTCAAGAAATTTTAATATTACCATCTCCGTTTTTGTAAGTTGGTACGATTGCGACCCAAGACGTCGTCGTTTGTATAACTACCGAGATGCATCCGAGATCTAATTTTATTTTTAAAATATAACAATGGCTACTGCTTTTTGAGTAAGTTTCTTTCGAGCTACCCAAAAAAGGATATAAAAGATCGAAATGATTCCATAATTTACACGAAGAGCGTTAATTTGTATTACAGCAATACGTGTACGAAAAAGAAAACTTGTTGGAACGATCGTGGAATTATAGTTTTAGGTAGCTTTATCTCGCAATACTTTTAGAGCACTTGATACTACGACAAAATTTGTATATAATTTATAAGGAAATCCGCGAGCCCTTGCAAATTTCATGGCAATACGTACTAAATTATTCGTAACATTAATTGTCATTATTATCATTGTTGGTTGTTCTCATTGTAGTAATTAGTCCGTTCGATGGACTCGATCCCTCGACAGTGTTGATCGGGATTAATTCCATTACACCGTAAAAGTCAAAGTTTCGAGGACACTTGGATGGTATTGTTTCGCCGCGTCGAGGAAGTTGGAAATTGCTTAGGACCGACTAAGATGAATCACGTACGTAGAGAAAGTATTCGATGCATAGACGCGAGTAATTGCGGGCAAATTGGACGACGTTTACAGATACTATGTACTTTCCAGTGATGTACTTTTTTTATTCCACCGTGATTCTACCGATTGATCGACAGCTTGGTGAAATCGCCCCTTTATTTCGCTTCTGTTAACAAACATGTGTTTGGAAAAATTTCGACAAAAATACGATCGACGCGTTACGCCAATTATATTTGTATCCCGAAATACGTTGCGTATATGTATGTGAAATGATGGCGCCCCGTTTTCTTTGACGAACCAAATTTTACTGAACACTACCTCTTCGTAACATCGCCATTGTTGTTGACGAACGAGATGTCGAAGCGAAGAAAGGATTTCTCGTATGTTTTATTTAACGTGAAACTATCATTTCGATAACAATGATCGATCGTAAAAATGTAAACGACAATTAGAGCTAAGCAGCAGAATGTACGGGTGGAATAAATCGGATAAATTTATTCGTTTCGAGCGTGTCTGATTCCGGCGTTCAATTTCGATTGAAGACCGTGTGTCGTCGAACGTTATTAATTAATTTCCATAATTACTCACCTCGCGAGTCCAAGGGCGTGCCTGCTAATTAAACAGAAATGAAGAACGAATTTTCGAACCACTAACCGGGCCGCGGATTTTTAGAAATTAACCTTTCAGCCTTCGAAGCGAAAGTTTCGGCGGGAAATTTAAACGACTGTTTGGCGCGCCACCTGTATTCAGCGGATAAATCAGAACCGCTACGCCGGCAAGAAGAATTGGTCTTCTTCGTTACCGATTGCGATCACCGAAGGAAACTGCAACTGAAAGAATCGACTCTTTATCGAGTCGTTCCAAAGAACAAAGTGACTTTGCATTTCCCTCGCGGTCTGACGCGAGTGGGTAAACATTTGAGACGATAATTCGCATACCGCAGCGCAGAAGTGTCTGATCTATCAGGTACGAACGATTTACATAACTGCACTCCCAAGCCGTATTGCAAGCAGATAATATACATACGCAAAGTCTGAAACGCGTTAGGTGATCGCCAATGGGAAATCGAACGGATCATTACAAGAGTTCTGATGGCTCGTAAAGTTATGGCGCGTGGGTGCAACGCGTTGCCGACTATTCTCACCGATTATTGACCTTGAGCTTGACCTTGGGCGTGTCCTCGACGTACAAAGTGGTGCGAAGACGATCGTGTCGAACGAGCCCTGACCTAACCTATTCTAGGCTATGTCTCCGTTCTCCATGTACAGACAAAGCCTAGGAGAGGCTAAATCAAGTTACTCTGCTTCCCAGAAACGATCGTTGCCACGTCTTCTTGCAAGTAAACTCCAGCCAGTTCGATTCATACTCTTTCCCATTGAACGATCGAGCGGCGAACGGTTTCATTCACTTTTCATTGCAGTTTTCTCGCAATCTACGATGCCGTCCCGACCGTCGATGATATTTCACCAGGACGCCAGCACGCATCCCCGAATTCTGTACGCCGGGCTGGGAGCCAGAAGGAAACGCGGTTTTCCGTTGGGAACGCGATCAATGGCGGCCGCTGAGGTAGAAGTAAAAGTAGAATGCGCGGCACAAGTGGCGGAGAAAAAGTCAGCGGTGGCCGGTGCACGCAGTTTTTGGAGCCAGCTCTTTTTACGGCCGTGGGCCGGGGACGGTACAAAGAAAGCGTGTCACGCCTAAAAATACGCGAGGCACGCAGGTAGATGTGAAAAGGTCGCCGGGGCCGGGAGGGAATAAGAAAAAAAAGGAAAGAAGGAAGGTAGAGGAATTGCACAAGAACAGCGATTTGGTATTCAAATCGCCAGGCATGTTCCCGCCTCTCTTCGCGGCCGCGGATCCTCCTCTCTTGGCAATAATACGAAGGCCTTCTTCGTTTAAGCGTTGGCTCCTCTCGTTCTCCTCGCTCTTCCTCCACCTCTTTCTTGTTCTCCAGCCTCTTAACGGCAGATCTCACCTTCCCCGTCGGACTTTTTGCCTTATTATCCTGTTCTTTCTCCACATAGTTTATTACGCAGTACAGGTAGCCGAGCCGCGGTCAGGCTCTGCAGCGTCGCGGTCACATGCGCCGTAGATCACTCTTATCGATCCTGGCGGCGGCAGGAAGATCGAGCCGAGGAGATCGCTGGATCCGCACTGATACCCCGGGGTTACTTGGTCGGCTGCGGCGCGCACAGACACGTCCTCGAGAGATTTCAATGCCTCGAGGCTTGCGGAGGCGCGGAGACTCGAACGTCCGCACGTGCACTGCTCGACTGCCGCGTGGTTACATAAACCGGGCCGCTGCAGCTCTCTCGCTCGGTTATTTCGTACATTTCCGAGTGCTTCACTTTCTCCTAGGTCGGCATCCGTGCGCGACGCGGTTGCATCGCCGTGGACGTAGAACGATCTACGTGGTCCGCGGCTCTGTTTCGCCACCGGCCCGCTCAACCGGATCCTCGAGCGCGTTCACCAAAGGGAAAACCGTGTCGCCGTTTACCTGGAACGAGCTGTTTACGTCGTTCACGCTGGACTACCTCGTGAATATTAACCGCTGGCTTCGCCGCGCCCCGATGTATCCGCGGGATCGCGGTGGATCACGGACAATCACTTTCCACTTTCGTCGGTCCCCGGGTACCGTCCCCGGTTGCGGAATCCTCGGCCTCTGCGCACGGGTCCAAAGTTCTCCTGCCGCGTGTCGTCGGTCGCGTCACGGACAGCTACGCGATAGAACGTGGGAACGATCGGGAAGACGTCCAGCGATCACGTGTCCTAACCCTCGACGGCCAAGTGCGAGAAGCGGTTAACGAAGGCGACGATCGGTATACGTGGCACCGGATTGGCCGGTGGCATAGCTCGGCAACACGCACGGTGTGCGCTCACATCGGCAACCTGTGCACCCACTAACCGGCGAGCCACGGGAGGCCAAGGTGTGCGCGCGCCAGAATAATATATGTATCTACGTGCGTTAACCACGTGAGAGCGGCCAGCATCTTTCCACAGGCCCCTCTGGTGGGGACTTCACCTATGGACTGCTGCTCTTTCACTCCCGCGAACCTTGGATCCCCGGGAAATCGCTAGAATCTTAACGCCGACGAGTCGCAGCGCGGCCGCTGCCCGTGCGAGCTGTTGCCCGCGGGGCCTCCTCCTTCGGCCGATTCAACTCCGATGCTGTAGCGTGTACATATCCCGCATAAATTGCGGTAGCGATCTCTGTACGCTCAAGTACACCCTCTGGAAGCTCTCTTGAGAACTCTCGGCGTCGCCGTAAAGGTCACGTTGTCGCGAAGGAAAATCCCCTCGCAAGCGGAAACGAAGGGCGACCGTGTCTGCAAATTACACGTTGCCCCGCACACGGCGATACCCGTAAACGGGGGACCGCTCTTCCCTCGCGGCCGAGGCTCAATCGCGGCTGCATTGCTCGCGCATTTCTTTCGACGCAGCTCGTTTCTTCGCGCAGCCGGCGCCGTTTTTACCTCCATTATTCCGCTGTCATTTACTCGGCATGGTAGTTGGCGTCGGTGTCTCGTTCGCCAAGGTAGGCGCCTACTTTTTTATTCGCCACCCCGTAGACGGCCAGTTCTCACTCGGCATTCCCGGCAATCTCTGATCGACGAGTTTTTATGAAGGTCGTACGAACTACGTACGAGCCTACCCACTTACCCGGCCGCTGATGCACGTGTTTACGCTATTTGCGGCCCCGGCGAAAAGTCCGACGTGTTTTCTCTGCGTTACAACATTATTTATCGCTCGAATCGCGGCCGATACATCACACGCCGATTGCCATTTCGTTTGCGAAGGCTCTATTCGAGCGACTCTCGGCGACTGTTTTAATCGCTCGCAGCAGTTGGCAACCCGCAAAATTCTCTAGGCAGCGATAGAGCGAGGGTTAGGCGAGGCATGGATCCCCCAAGGTCATACCTCCGATCCTATCTCGGCGACTGTGGGTGGTCCACACGGTTTTCGAGACTGAAAGAGCCTCGCGGTATATGCGAAACTTGGGAACCCTTCAGCCTTGATGATGCATATTTCGCTAGTCCCAGCGGCAGCCCCACGGAATATAATCACCGATAACAATGCGCGAGACGTCCGCTGATCGACGTGGGAGACTGATCGAGCGGCCCGTACGCAAACAAGTCCGTCCACGTTTTATTCCGTCGCCCGTGGCTGGCAATCAGAGCGAGACTTTATTTCGCAACCGGTGGCCGGTATCCCGAATTCTCATTTGCAACGTCGAAGATGAACATGGCGGCGGACTACGATAATTTATTAACTAGTCCGGCAGGTCAAACCTGTTGGCTCCCCGCGGACGTGTTTTGCTCGTCGCGCCGGAGCGCGAACAGCCGGTGTCCTTTCGCGTCTTTCTGCAGAAAATACCCTCCCGGCTCTTCCTTCCTCGACGATCCTCCGCGTCTCTTAATTCCCATTTATACCGAGGCCTCGAATTACCATCGACTTTCCTACGCGGCCAACGCGAGGACCCTTCCACGACCCTCGCGCTGCAGTATTGTAGCCCGCGAAGCTCCAACTTTTATTTCCAAGTAGCAATACCCCGCGGGGCCCTCTTCTCTGCGTCGCGGATCGCTGTTACGTTATCTTGCGTGTTAATTAAAGAGCTCGGCGAAAAAGGACACCGCGGATCGCGTGGTGACGGTAATAAAGCTTGAAAACAGGTTGCAAAACGTACGTATCCCGTCGCGCGTACCGTTGGCGGGGCTCGTTGAGTTTTCTAGTCACGTCCCCGACGCATGTCCCCTAATGTAGGAAAGCAAGCGTGAGATATAATTTTCAGACGTTTACTCGGGATTCTCCCGTTGCGCTCTCGGCTGTTAACGGTTCGATATTACACCGGCACAGTGATTCGGGATGGCGACCGGCCAACGGGTAGGAAATTCTCCAGCAGTGACGTAAAAAGGTATCGCCCCAGGGGCATTTCTTTAACACGGCGCTACCCATGCGAGCAGGGGGCCCCTCTTTTTTTTTTATACCTGTACGAATCAAAACAGACGACCTTATCCTCCGCGCTCGAGTTACTGTGTTCCGTTGCAGCGGAGCGGTTCTGCCGTTTTAATTAGAACCGTGCATGCACTCATCGGGCCACACGCTCCAACCAGACCCACTCGAGGAAAAGCAGGTAACCGCTGATGCCCGTTCTTTCCCTCTCGACTTTGATTCTTTTTTTTGTTTCTTATCGCTGCTCTTGTAATTCCAGGTTCCTTGTACACCCGGATAACTTTCCAGTCAAGCTCCACGATTTCTGCCAATACTGTTGTGATAACACGCCGGGTATTCCGAATCAACAGGATCGGGAAACCCGTTCCCGAGCTTCCTGGTCGTCTTCTTATTAGTGTCTCGTTTAAATTATGAGTCCTGGGCCGCAGCTGACAAGGCATACGTTACCCCGAAGGTGTCTTACAAGTTTTACGACAGGAAAGTATGCGTGGATTTATGATGCTGCTCGATATGTTCGATCGGCGGTGGACGAAGCATTCTGGGCAATCCTCCCTTTGAAAATCCTCCGGCGCGGAGCAGGGAGCGTCGGTGCAAGTGTCTCTCGCGCGAGGAATCGTTCGAGTTCCAATCGCGGTGGTAACTCGACACTCGCGGCGAACGGTGTAAGGAGGAAGCAGATTTGCATACCGCGAACGGCAAATTGTCCAATTAGAATAGTTTCTGCGGATATATAAGGCTAGCGAAAGCATCGGCATTCAATCGGTATGTGCCTGAAAGGCTGCTACGTATGCCGGTGACCCTGACATTTACACCGATGCATTTCGCGTTGCGTGTAGCGCTCCGCTGGACATTAAGTGCCATTCACATCGACACGCTCTGTCGACGGTCCCAAACCGGCGAGCGTTATCGCGCCCCTAATTTTCCACGCGATAAATAATCGCGGGCAGGGTAGACGGGGGCTGATCAGCGATCGGTGTAACTCCGAAGCCAACCGCGTTCCAGGCGGCATCCTCGAACGGGCATTCGCAAAAGGGGCCTCTGCCTGTTTGCAGACCCGTATTACACGGATGTATTGACATTGTCGAACGCTCGCGCGAAACCAAAACGAGCGAGAGAACCTGTTTAACGTGCAAATATTGAGCCGCTACCGGATTCCCCTCGCGTCCTCGTAACAGTCGTGACAACGACAATAACGCGGAATGCTGTGAATATTGATCGCGAACCTCCGTTCCGCGTGGATCCAGATTCATTCGGTTCAGGCCTCGTTCTCAAATTCTGATTAGCTTGACTCGCATCCACGCCGAAAGTATGCGCGTACGCGCAGATTCTTGTCCCTCGTCGGTGGGCAGCTAAGTGGATCGGCGCCGTGAAATCGGAACCGTGCTCCGCTTCGCCGAGGGATCTCGAGCGATCGGCTCGTCGAAATGAAATGCAAATAGTCCGCGCGGAGAAGGCGCTGCTGTAAAATATGTTCGAAAAGGGACGGGGGCCCGGTGCAATCTTCCTTCGCAGATACAATCGCGAGAGGCTAAAAATAAACGGTTCGTGCGCGCCGTATCGGGGTACACGCGCGTTGCACGGTACCAAAAATTTACGACGGCCTACGGTACCAGGATTTTATTAAGATTGGCGCCTCGAGGAATGCAAGCTTAACGGGTCGCCGTGGCCCAGCCTTCTTCCTCCTCGGCAGCCAGCAGCAGTATCTCGATCCGTCTGCGAGCACTTGCCCCGTGCCTACGCGACGCCGATCGTTTTGCATCTCCCGGCCCCACGAACGAGAACTTACGGCGAACGAGACGCGTCTCTGCGAGCTGCAAAGACCCCGTGGCCAAAGTTCGCCGTTATTGCCACGCGATTCATTTGCGAGGAGAGACGCGCTATTTCGCGTAGACGTAAGAACACGGGAGGAAAGTGGGCCAAATGAATGATGTTAGCCGGACGGTGTGTCCTGGCAGGAGCATTGTGAAACAATCACAGCGAAGGTAACTGCTTTTTATCCCCCGAGGAAATAGACAGAACAATGGAGGAGAGGAAGAAATAGCTAGTTTTTCTGAAAGAAAGCGTGTCATTGTCTCGCCGACGTTAATCGCTCTAACCAACCGATGGTTACGCGCAAGATTTCCTGTCGATGCATTCAATAACAATGGCGAGGCCTTCGATTGGCGCGGATGAACCGTGAAGATGTACGAACGCTACGAACCACACCGTCGAAGGCTGCCAGCAAGGTCGCCTGTTCCTCCGTGTCTCCGACCACTGTAGAAACAAACGGGCGATGTACGGACGAAAGGGTTCTAACGTATATTTCTCGTTCCGTCAGCTGTCGCGGCATCTGGAAAGAAGGACGAAAAGACGGCATCCTTCTCGGTCCCAAAGGTGCGATCCACGCGCGGCAGAGGGAACACCAGTACTCGGGACTTCCGCTATTTATATCGTCGGTAAGCCCGCCCGGCGAATCGCGGTGGACCCGATCGCAGCTCCGGCCTGCAGCGCCGGGTAAACGTGGGCGTGAACTTTTCAATAAAGCCGGTCTCCTCTCGCGGATGCTCGGTTGAACGCGTGTATCGGGATCAATGACACGCCCGCAGATTCCCCAGAGGTATCCTCTACGAGGTACGTAGAGGCATCCTGTAGAATTCCAACCACCTTCCTCGACTTCACAGCAGGACCTACTGGTTTCTATTTATACACCGCGCGAGACCTTGCAACTTACGGCTCGCGCGCTTACGGAGTCTGTATCAGACCGGTTCAAAGCGCGCTCGCGACTCCACTATCTCCGTGGAACGATCGCTCCTAGTTTGATATCGTGTTTTAATACGATTTCAATTACATACGTCGAATTTTCCTCACGGAAGAAATTCATTATGTTGTCCGCGAAGTACCTTGCTGGATACTTGGGCAATAAGAGGCAGGGAGATTATTAATTATTTCATCTTACGTCACATGTACTTGGTGTAGTTTTTTATGCAAATGTTTAGAGGTTCTTTGGAAGGCAAGGAAAAGTTGACGTGGAAATATTTCAAGTAGAATATGGAAATGCGTCGCCAGACCATGAACAAACCTCAGCCATAGGTATAATCTCTCGTTTATTATTTAAGCAAAGATAATACTAGCGAATAATCTAGCTGGAAAGTACTATGAACCCAAGTACTGTTTCCCTTTTTCAATTAAATACAAGTATCTTGTTCCTTGAATCTGGACAGCTTATAGTAACGCCATCTACTGCTTGAATCGTTTACCAGCGTAGTGTATCTCTGTGCGGAGCGTGTTTTGGACGGAACGTTGTTTTGATAAGATATCGTATTAACGCTGTTCTTTTTCTCGTTTAGTTAGTTTCTCCAAAAAATCACGGACATTATGGCTGATAGAATATCAGAGATTTTTAATTCCTTTCAGGATTATCTCAGCAAAGAGGAAGTGTTGCGCGAGGTTTGTCCAACAACTTGCTACCGATCAAGCTTACCGAATTTCGTGTCAAAATGCCGACGTTATTTTCAACAATTTTAGTACAACTTTCGTAAAAGAAGCATGCTAGTCTTTAGTACGTTCCCTGAATTCTCGATTTGTTTTGTAGACTCAGCGACGTTGAGTAGCTTCTGCCCTTATAATTTATATGAACATTAGGTTAGGCCATGTTGACAACACTGTCATTTGAAAGTCTTTCAAATTTGTTTGCCAAAGGAAATCCGTGCCATTGTCAGAGACCTTGAAAAGAGTGCCAGAGACGTTATGATGACATTGCAGAATATTCACAACGAAAACAATCTCGAAGAAAACATAAGTACGTGCCCGTGATGGATCATCCAATCACCGGTGTAATTATTATTCGTTTCACTTGCAGTCGTGTCTCAGTATTGTTCGCAAGCGAGGGAACTGTTCGAGGATGTGCGTAAAAACTACGCCAGACTCGCGGAAGTGGTACCGAAAGATCAATACTACAGATACCACGATCAATGGCGATTTGTTACCCAAAAATTATGTTTCCTAGCCTCGTTAGTAATATATTTAGAGATTAAAGTTCTGGTTACCAAAGAAACTGTCGCCGAGGTACTAGGAGGTATGTGGTTCGTAACAAATTTATTTGTACTTTATATTTTAATTCGTATCCCGTGTACAGTTAAGAACAACAGACTAGATGGTTTCCACTTGGACCTGGAAGACTTCTTAATGGGTTTGCTCCAGTTGTCTGCGGAACTGGTATGTATATCTCTTTATTCGCATGTAATTACAACTCATTTGTATGTTACATTCCAGAGTCGTTTTGCTATAAACAGTGTGACTAATGGGGACTACAATCGCCCCATAGAAATAGCACGATTTATAAACGAATTAAACGCAGGCTTTAGACTTCTAAATCTGAAGAACGATTCCCTACGGAAACGTTTCGACGGCTTGAAATATGCGGTGAAAAAAGTGGAGGAAGTAGTATACGACCTCAGTATAAGAGGCTTGAAACCGTCTTCGAACCCAGCTGCTCAAGAGACAGAGTAAATATTTTGTAAGGAACTCTTATAATATCAATAATATATATTAATAACTAATAAATTATTGAAACATCTATTTTCATATTAATTATCTATTTTATGTTACTCGATTTTTGCACTGTACAACAATCTCCGAAAAATCTGGTACAAAAGTTACGATAGTTAAGTTTCGAGATTGTTAATAACCGTCTTGTAAGTTTAATACATTCCGTAATTGTTCATCTTTAATAAATCTCTCGTAATTCTCAGCAAAAAATGTTGCAACATCTTCGGGACGAGTGACACCCGAAATGTGTGGTGAGATAGTAACCTGTATTAATTTAAACCATTTCAATTATTACTGACGCTTGTATTTCACGTTGTAATACTAGCGATAATTACCTGCGGTACCGTCCACAGTTCACTATTTTCTGGCAGCGGCTCTTCTTCAAACACGTCCAACACTGCTCCTGCGATCCACTCCTGCTGGAGAGCGTGTAATAAATCTGTTTCTTTAATAATTGTACCTCGACCTATATTGATGAGGACGCTGCCGCGATTTTTACAATTTTGTAACACGTTCCCATTTAACAAACCTAAAGTATTAGGTGTAGATGGTAGAACATTAACAATGTAATCGCAATTTTTCAGCATTTCAGGTAAACATTCGATTGTTCTATGCTCGTCGATGCAACACAATTCTTCTTTAACTGGTGTTCGTGTTACTCCCCATACAGTGGCCCCGAATGCTTTCAATTTCTGTGCAACTGTAAAAATTGAAAACGTATTTACACGAAATCAAGTTAATAATTGCAGTACTTACTCGTTTTCCCAATGTTTCCTAAACCTAAAATACCCACAGATAGATCGCAAATTAGTCTATGTTCGAATATTTTCCCGCCTGTTGACCATTCCCTGTTTCTTTGATTTTCGTATTGCTGTTTCTGAAAGCGTTCAAAATTAAAGATATGTGCCACCACGTATTCGGACATAGCTAAACCCAAAGTTTCGCCGGAGAAACGAGTAACGACATAATTAATTTGTTTATCTCGTAGGCGCGGAACCAGTGTTTCGGCACCAGCCCATGTTGTTTGCACCCATTTCAAGCGTGGTAACTTATCCGTATATGGTAAAAACAGATTGGAATCGGTTACCACTATATCAGCATTTTCTAATTTCGATAGCGTATCATTTTTATCTGGAATTAAAGAAAGCGTATTTAATATACTAAACGGTAGATGCAATAAGAAAAGGGGAAATAAAAAGTTGCGTCGTTACGGTATTATGTGACGAAAGGGCATTAAAATTAACCGGTGAATCATTAAGGAGAACGCGTTTGAAATGTGCGCCAAATATTTAAACGGGGTGGGTTTTCCGCCAAGTGAAAACGCGAAATGCGCAAATTCAGTGTACAGCGGATCGTAGTGGTAGTGCGTTTTGACACGTGCTCGCTGCGAAAGCTTTCGTGAGCCGAAGAGATTCGTGCTCCGCGGGCATGAGAGAAAGTGCATGTCAAAAATAATACCTGGCGAAACGTCAAATATCGTTAAGCTCGGAAGTTGCGCTCGAAGGTGGTAAGATAACCTAGGAATCACGGATAGAATTGCAATGCTATGCGCCATGTCGACACGCGGGAATATGATCTCGAAGAACAATTATCGCAATCAAAAACAACGTTTAATGATCGATCGTACTTTTTTGCAAATTTCAAACGTCCCGTTATTCGCAAGCCGATATGCTTTTAATTTTCACTTCAACGTGTTGCATCAATGTATCTAACCTAAGTTTCCGGTTGAACATACGAGGGTACATTTTTCATTAGTGTTGTCGCTTATGCTACATCATTTCTATACTTTGTCATTTTTATATTAACCATTTTAATTCGATTATGTCGTGGGCGCTGACATCTGTCGAATTCTTTTTTATTTTAACATGTAAATAAGTTGTCTGATTAGCATGCAGCAACCATTGTTGCTTGTCTTCTTATTACATTTGTAAAGGAATTAACAAGTATCTCGATCGAATCGTAACATATTTATTCGCTTCTTGCATTAATATTGGAAATAACAGAAATAAATGTAACGGCATTTAATGGAATTAGTTTAATCGAGATTTTCGTCTCGCGTGGGCAAATTGAAAATTTAAAATATCCGCACAAGTGCGACGCGTGCGCGAAGTAGCAGTGTCTTTTGCACAAACAACGTGTACGCACGGTACGTCAAGTTACAATTTAGTTTCAGCAGCGGTTGCTCCCCTTTATAACTTGATATTCTTGCAAGACAATTGTTCTAACAAGCATAAAATATGAATCGTAATCATTGCATTCCTACAAACTTGTATTTTCGCAAATGAGCTACTGAAACGTCAACGTAAAAGTCGGAGGAACGACATTTTCAATTACACGGCCATACCGGAGCACCCATTAACAGTCGTCGATAATTAATATCATTTTCCAGAGACATTTCGAAAAGTTCTCCGAAATTAATACGATTTTTATAGAAATTTATTGGAGCAATCGGCGATAGGTTAACGAAAGTTTCGTATCTGGACGCCACCTTACATGATTCCGCGAAAACAGTCGCGTTCTTGGAAATTCGCAAGTTGTATGATAATTTTAATTTGAAAAATTTTGATACAAAAGAAGAAACGCCCGGGGACGCGGACGAAGGATATCGCACCGTTGGGAACGGTGCTCGAAAAGTGAGCACCGTAAAAACCGGTGCTGGGCCCCATTCACGGCGCTGTTCAGCACCAAAAGTATTCACAATGGTGTCCAGCACCGAAAATATCGATGCTGAGCACCGTTCACAACGGTGTTCTTGATGAACGCGCACTGAAATCATCGATGCATTGCTATCTTACATTTTTGTTTTCCATGTTTGCTATTGCAGACTGTTAAAAATGTGTTTTCTTCAAAAGAAACTCAAGGAGTATAAACACTATCAATAATGTTGAGTCAAGTATTGCACTCAATTAAGGCATAAAAGTAGCTCAAATTTGTAGGAGTATTATTATAGGATATAATAATTGATTATGTATACATTTGGCAATATCAATTTTTCGAAACCTAAATAGATTTTTAGATAAACTAATATTTATCTAATAAGTAGATAAAATTAAAATATCTGTTATTAAACCTTATCACTCAAATTAAATATCATTAAATATCTATATTACTAAAATAGTAACTTCATGATTAATAAAGATTAATAAATATACTTAGATGCATCACGGTATACTGGGTATTCAAGAAAGTGTATGTGTGCATACGCGTATATGGATAGACCTCAAATTATTATTAACATTAAAAGTTTAAATAAAATGATACGAATATAGGTTAGATTTGCATTCGAAATTCACATTTGTTAAAAGCATAATCGGAACTGTTTTTTAGCCAAATTATAATGCGCTTATTCTTAGCTTATTAATTGAACTATTAATTAATAAGCCAACCAGATAGATCCATTAATTTTCATACACGAACTCAACGGTGCAGACCTTGTTCCGTGTACCATGCGCGCATCGAAAACAACGACGAATGTCGAACATGAAAAACATAGATGTAAGATAGCAATGCATCGATGATTTCAGTGCGCGTTCATCAAGAACACCGTTGTGAACTGTGCTCAGCATCGATATTTTCGGTGCTGGACACCATTGTGAATGCTTTTGTTGCTGAACAGCGCCGTGAATGGGCCCAGCATCGGTTTTTACGGTACTGGCACCGTCGCGGACGGTGCTGGCATCGTTACCGACGGTGCTCACTTTTCGAGCACCGTTCCCAACGGTGCAGACATCTTTCCATGTAGTGTGAACAGGGTTGGCATCCAGTGGGAATAATGCTTGGCGGCCAATAGACGGTCGCGAGTGGACCGGTGGCGGCAGCGAGCCGATTCCCGCGCGGCGAACGTCGCATCGCGGAACTGCTCGGGCTGAACGTGTTAAATGGCTGTGCGTCGGCCATGATGGCTTTGAGCAGGGACCGTGTCACGCAAACATGTTTTCAAAGTGATATATCTCGTTTGGTGACTGAGTGACCGTGTTCCAGCGCGATGGCCGGAGAACGATGAGGCCCTGACCGCTCTCTGTGCCGGGTATTACGGGCGCAGGGCCCCCAGCCAGGCCCAGTCAGGTTCACGTTCCGCAAGCCCGAGGCCCGAGCCGACCCGACTGGCCTCACGGTTCGACACCAGCCAACTCGGTTGTCAACACGCGAGCCAGCCGCCTCAGGATGAGCAAGCTGTCGTTCAGGGCCCGCGCCCTGGACGCTTCCAAGCCCATGCCGATTTACATGGCCGAGGAACTGCCGGATCTGCCAGATTACTCGGCCATTAACCGTGCTGTGCCCCAAATGCCCAGCGGCATGGAAAAGGAGGAGGAATGTGTAAGTCGAACTGTTCAGCCTTCTTCCAGCATGTTTTCCCCGTCCGCCATCTTACCCTCGGGCGCATCTTCGTAAACAACCGGCAGATGGCAGCCTGTTTACCATTATTATCTGCAAATATTCTTTATTTTCCATCCTTTTACGTAATTGCCAACTTTCTTTTACGGCTGGCACTTGCTCCTTGGGCATTTACGCACGTACCTCAAAGGTTATTGACAGCTGTCAGCCTCTGGTTTCGAAGCAACAACAGGATCAAAAGTCCATGTCCCAATGTTGTTGCTCGACGCACAGTTTCAAACTTTTATGCTCGCTGAAGTTTGTCCGTTGCTTTAGCAGTACCCTGCGATTTGCTAGGCTCTCCTTGCATTGGAATCATTTTCCACGTGCATCTTTTCATGCATAAACAATAATTATTTTACGTTACTTTGCTGAAGTTCGTTGCGAACAATGACAGCATCTCTTCGAAGTAAGGGTCACGCTGTATTAATCTGTGAAACATGTTTCGTATAGTTAAGTCTTGTTTTAAGAAAATAGAATAGAAATTAAATCCTTGTTTTAAGAAAATAGAATAGAAATTATATCCTTGGGTCAAGGAAATAGAATAGAAATTAGCAATTGTAGTTTTAATTTATGTATAATGGGCACGTTGCAATTGTATCGATTCTTTGTATAGGAACATCACTTGCAAAGAGCAATATGTACGGGTCTAATCATTCCTACCCCTGAAGTAACCGACTTGGCAGACGCGGAAGCTTATGATAAGATATATCCAGCAGATTATAAGCTACCGCGTCAACTCATACACATGCAACGTAAGTAAACATGGTAAAGAAATTCATCTGAGTTATAAGCAATGCTGTATTGCGATCTAGAGATTTAATAATTGTATTCTGTGTCTGTGCGTAGCCTTTGCGATGGAGCAAGATATTCCGGATTACGACATGGATTCGGAAGATGAAAAGTGGGTTGCAGTACAAAGTCGCAAAATGGACTTGACTCCACTTCAGTTCGAAGAGATGATGGATCGTTTGGAGAAAAGTTCAGGGCAAACTGTAGTCACCCTTAACGAAGCTAAAGCGCTTCTGAAAGAGGACGATGATTTAATTATTGCTGTTTTTGATTACTGGTTGAATAAACGTCTGAAGACGGTAAGTTTTTCGCGTTGTAGCAACATATGCGCTTATATTTAAACGTATAGCGAGAATCATTTTGCGTAAACGTTCATTAGGAATGTTATTTTATCAATACTGTGGGATTAGGAACCCCCATAGAATAAAAGGGAGCCCGGACTAAGAGACTAGGGAGCGTCGACGTAGCCGTGGTGGCACACGCGGGTGGCTCGGGTTCGATCCCCGACGCCTCCTGACTCTCTTTTTCCGTGGTTCCCGAACACATAGGAATTATTACATCTATTCCTACGATACACCCCATGGTGATTTAATTGTACTTCTCCTTTGTTACAGCAACACCCACTTTTATTAACAGTGAAAACGGAGCATCGGTTTGGTTCAGCTGCCAATAATCCTTATTTAGCGTTTAGACGTAGAACAGAAAAAATGCAGACGCGTAAAAATCGTAAGAACGACGAAACTAGTTACGAGAAGATGCTGAAACTACGTAGAGATCTTAGTAGAGCTGTTACCCTTCTCGAAATGGTTAAACGAAGAGAGAAAACCAAGCGGGAACACTTACACCTTACGATTGAAGTCTACGAGAAAAGGTTCGAGAAAACTCCTAGTTTCGTATACTTCGTCTTTTGTGACAAAAACACTTTCTCAACTTTGTGCGATTGAAAATTATGCGTAGATATCAGGCACAAGACTTTAATGGGCAAATACTAGCGGAAGTATCGGCGCTGAAAACACCGAGACCAGCTTTTGCTCCACTGTTCACAAATCAATTTGGTGTTCATCAGAATTGGGCGAATAAAGTCAGTAGTAAAGTGAGTATCTTGGAGTAATGGAGGAAATTGTTGCGATGCCTGTGACGATACATTGAACGTTTGATTATTTTATTTAGGACGAAGTAGTACCTAGGAAAGAAAAAAGACAGTACAAGAAACGGAAACATAAAACTGACAGCAGGGGTGGAAGTTTGGACGATAATGGTGTACGTGGTGGGACAGGTAGCGGAGGCGGTCGGGGAAGTCGGCCTGGTGTTCTTGGAGGCGGGCTGGACCCGCTAATGAGCTCAGACGAAGACAGTCCGCTTCCATCACATTCTCAGCCATCGGTTCCCTCGGATCGGGACGACGAAGATACCACTGACGAGGGTCAATTCGCTTTCCGAAGGAATAGAAATAGCAATTATCTACCAGTGAGTGCTGTTACATTCGTGCGAATTTACCAGTTTCCTGTGTACATTTTTGTGAGAAAAGAGAGAGAGAGAGAGAGAGAGAGAAAGAGATCGCCAACTAAACTCTGCCGCGGATCTATACGAAGCAGGATGTTTCTCTGTTATATGGCTGTCGTTGAAAATCGTCATGAGCTACCGTAAAAGTGTGGAAATAGTCTTAAAGTTCTTTTTTTCAGGATTGTAGATATAGAGCTTTTCTCTTTGCAGCCTGTATCAGGTGGGTTTGGAAATTGGCCTTGGTGTGATAAAGGCGAGGGGGGCTTGGCCGATAAGAAGTATAGGTTCGCGCTGACCAGCATCAGCAAACCACTGCCAAGGTGTATTGGTTTTGCACGGCGACGGATCGGTCGGGGTGGCAGGTATGATACGCGCGCCGCATTTGGCGCGGGTGCGAGTGCTTGTACATACTTTTGTAGGCATGAAATTTCTTAATAATCCTATTGGACGTGGAACGCTTTTAGAGTGATACTGGATCGTTGTTCAACCAACATGGACGACATGTGGTCTTCTCTGGACTTTACGATACATCAAGCAAAAGAAGAGTCGGTGGAGTCGGATACAACCGCCACGGCAACAACTCCAGTAAAAAAAGAGTGGTAGGTTGAAGTCGTCGGTAGAGGACGTCGTATATAAAGATGAATTTACTAAGCGTGTTTCCGTGTGCAGGCTACACTTTCGACCAAAGACTCCACCTGTGTCGGTGCATAGTCCAAGCGAAGAAAGCAGCGACACAGACTCGGATGAAGAGCCAGCGTTATCGCCAGCGAAGCCGCTTCCATACCCGTTCCCCGCCGAGGCGACATCCATCTGCGTAGAAGTGGAGCCTGAGCGTGCAGGAGACGACCCACCTTTCACGTCAGAATTCAATATCGCGGATTACTTCTCGGTGGACGCTCTGTCGGACTTCGACCTTGCCGTGGCGAACATCACCGGTAGTGCGTGCGTTAGTGGCCTGTCGGACAATAACTCTAGCGACTCGCGGACAGACGAGCTGGGCAGCTCGCATTTCGTTGTGACACCGCTACCTAGCAGCCTTTTCGCACAGCCTGCGACGCAGCAGGGCCGGCCTCAGTGCAGTGGTAGTGGTTCTAGTGTTGTAAATACTTTGACAAGTTCTACGGTACCGTCGTCTTTCTCGTGCGCGAGCAATCCAGCGACAGCATCGAGTACGGTGTCCACGCAATGCGCAAATGCTGCCACCGAGGCGCAGTCGAACCACCAGTCAAAGCAACAGCATAGACAATTGCCAAACAACAGCAGTACTGCCTCCATTCTATCCAAGTCCTTGACTAGTCCAACAAATAATAGGAACGGCAGCAGCTGCGGCAGTGGTAATGCTGGAGTAAGAGTGTTCAGTGCGAGTACCGCGACCAGTGGGACGATAACAAACTTCGGCAACGGCCATCAGAATGGCCCGTTGCCTCACATAAACAACTCTAACAACATTTCGAATAACACTCACGTGGTGAATAATCAGTCGACGATAGTTCTGCCGCAAAAACATCCGCCGTCCAATCTGCTACCTGGCCTGATCGCGCAGAGCAAATTGGCGAGTCTTGCGAGGCAGCAACAACAGACGCAAAGTCAGGCGCAACAAATCCCAACGTCCGGGGAAATTACGCTTAATAGTAATAGGTAAGTGCGATGCCACGTGGAGTAATTAATATACCATATTACATTGTTCGAGAATGCAGAGAGCCAAGCAGTTGAAATTCTCATCTTGGTTTATGTTGATATTGCCGGGAAAAGAGCGGAGGGAATAAAAGCCTTCCAGTGTCCTTATTCGTTTAAATGCGAGTCTATCTGCATTGCCGAGACTGTAATTAACACGTTGACTACCAAACTACGAGATAACTCGTAGTTTGCGTTATTGCCTAGGACGCCAACTACGAGTTACCTCGTTGTTTGGCAGTCAACGTGTTAAAAGTCCTTATTTTATACACTGCTACTTGTTCGCAGCCTTTTTTAATTATAGTAAAAAAGATAATACCTACTGGTATCTTCTGGAAGATGATTTTATTGAACGCCTCTCTGAAAATATCATTCTAGTAAAAGTCGCACATTTGATTATAGTGAAAGTTTGGATATGGAGGTGGATGGAGTGGAAAGCGCGGCTTGCGATGGTAAGCCGCAGCAGCAGCAGCTTGTACGGGCAAACAAAACAAATTCATTAGCAATGGAAGTGACATGATGCCTGCTATCGGCACCCCTGTTGCCGCCAATACGTCACTGGGGGCTTCGCTAACTTTACCTTGCCTATGTCTGCCAGACTTTGGGGACTGGACATGTACTACGTGCTCGTTAAATGCGAAATGCGGTACGGCTATAGATTCGATTGCAGAAATGCTCTGATCAGTTGCCTGGTTGCGGCGATGACGATAGAATAGTGTCGATTCCATTACAAGTACCAAGTCGTTTTTGATAATTACAAAAGTGTCATGCTCTAATTCGTTTTTCTAAAAGTCGCTTATTTCCTTGCTCATTGAACAACCGCGATTGACACAATCCACAGTGTCTCATTGAACCTTTATAGGAAAGAAGGAATAGTTTATTTTTTACGTACATTACATACATTAGTACCGGCTTCTTGGTCAACATTATTCTTCTCCTTTTATTTCTCCATGCAAAATTATTCTTTCAGAAAGTGTAAACATCGAATTAGCATCGCTCGCGTACCCTCTGTTCTCTTTTGAAAGAATAATTTCTGTTCAGCGCAAGGGAACCTTTTATGCTTGACAAAATTGTAGCCCGATTTCGGGATGCACCGAATCTGGCGAAAACTCCTCTCTCATTGTTGTTTCTTTTAATCTAACGCAAGTAACACTAAAGGAATATCTATGATGCCGTTGTTGCAATCGTAGCACAAGCTTTCTCAGACACAGCATTAATTATTTTATTACGAAAATATTGCACAGAGATTTACGCTTGACTGTTTCTCTCTTTTTCTTTTTTAAATTCTCGAAAGTTCCGTATGATTTCATTTGGTGATCATATGTACAAGGAAGACGTTGCGGACAAGCAATGACGGATACGTACCAGAAAACTTTCTTCTTTGCAATACAGAGTCTAAGCTTTCGAAGGGTGAGTTCGCGATTGTAAATTTTATTTAAAAGATGAAGCATGCCGGAAAAAGTAGAGCAGCCGCTTCCTGCCGGGGAACTGTATAGTAAATCTTTTATAAATGTCGTTAACAATTCCGTCATATCGCGGATCACAATGAACTCAAAGTAGAATGATTTGACTTACCTATGGACTTGTATGATTATTTCATTACTGTATATAGATTCGGTTTAAATGTAGTAAGATATTGAATTTATTTCCTTACAGAGTAGTAATATGTTAAAGGCTTCCAGGCTGTGAAACAATGAAACTATTGTTAACAATAATTATTCTTGAATTAGCATTAAAGTTACTCAAATAATAAAGAAAGTTTTTGATTATTTCGTCGATTGCCGAACGATGCATTTCTGTGCTGTTAACGTGTAACGAATTATCCCCTGTATGCGATTGTAACATATAAATTTAGATCCTAATGTTGCGTTTGGGAAGCTTGTATCGTAAGAAAGAAAAGAAACCAATATTACAAAGCGACGAGTTCATGACACTACGTTAGGATTTATAATGTTTACGAGGAGTGTGCAACAATTCTTATGTCTTTCACGTTAGTAATTGCGAGCTATGGAAATACAACAAAATCATTAATGAATTCGTTTGCCATACATGATATGAAAGAATTGTTCGTTTTCTCGTGATCCATCACTAAATCATTCTAACTCTTAATTTTGTACAAGAAACGAATAGACCGCAGAACAACGTACCGTTAATTCTATTTTTTTTTTTTTCAAACATTTTGCCGCAGGGTTCCGATAACAGTACTTCGGGGAAAGCACTTGTATTACATACTTTCAATTCATACCAGTAGAATTCATTGCAGCAGCGACAAACCAAAAAATTGATAAATCACATAAATCTTGGAACAATAGCCAAGTCTATGTTTAAGCTTCAACTAAACGATTATTAGGCCCCCGCATAGAAGAAATACATAATACCACATCAGAGAGTACTATTGCCATAAAAATAAGACTCGTTCTGTTATTCATCAATCTATGATTTATTGTAGTCGAATAGATTTTAAACTCTACTGGTATAGCTACAAGGAAACCGAGATTAAGATATTTTGGCACTTACTCGTACATAATCCATATGCTTCGCTACATGATTTTGCTGATAAAAAATTTAATTATTTCCAAAAGAGACCAACATGCGAATAGTTACTGGATCTGCGCCCATTTACGCGCGCGTTATTCTCTTCCTCTTAGTCTTTCTATATTATTACTGTCTCCCTTTCTACGTAACTATCGAGGTGTAACGTTAAAACATTTAAAGCGTAAGAAGTAAACGGAAAACTAAGTTTATAAAAAGTAATCGACAATATTGAGGATATATTTTCATTCGGAAATAACAAGAAGGAGGGGACGAAACGGTAGACTTTGATTCGGGCGGATTTTTCTTTAGCACACGATCACACATCTCATATCTCTGTGTGGCTGATAGAAGAGATGCATGTAAAAACCGAGTAATAGTGATTCACGATAGGCTGTCGAGTACGCGAGTTCGGGGACTGACGAAATTCAAGAGTATCCGTCACATAATTTCTATTGTCATTTAGGAGAGGTTTGATTCATTTACGTGATTTGTAATCTGAAATTTATAGGCACTGATCGAGATCAATAATCCTAGCCATTCGGACTGAAGGTTTCTAATTTAGCCCTAACGTAAATGGCCACGGCGAAAATGTTGTTCAGATAGTCGTTGATTTTCCGGGCTTAATGCACAGAAATTTTTTCCAAGCATGCAATAAGAAAGTTCTTTCGCGAGCCGTAACGCGAGATCAAGAGAGAAATAAATAATAAACAAAAAAATGTAATGGTGCAAATGTTGCAAATTCTAGGGAGACTTCATGAAATCATAATAAGAAACAAACAAAAAAAAGATATATTGTAAATATAAAAATAATTACGCTTATTGTATCTCTTACTTTTAGGTAATTAACTAAAAAATAACTGTAATTAATGTTGTTGTGGTAGGCGCACAGCGATGTGTATGAAAATTTATGAATTCGGGACGATTTTAGAGGAGGAGTAATAAAGAAATTTTATCCTGGATAGGACTTATTATTTTGTTAAGAAACTTCACTCGCCTGTATATTATATAACATTTTGTGAAATCTAATTTCTGCCACATTTGTACATACTTTAGATATCTGATTATTTCCCTCGTTTTTCTCAAAATTCACTTTAAGACGCGAAGTAGTGATTTCTATCATTCCTTTTAATCGTACTGGCGCACTTCGCGATTTCAGTCATTTGCTTCTTGTAATTTCTCCTGGATGGGATTGAATTTTATCGATCCAGTTAACAGATAGAATCTTCCGCCGTATGATTTTGAGAAAGACGAGCGATATTGTGCGGAAAAGAAAATTTCCAAGAATGTACTTGTAAAAACCATTTGTTTATTTTAGTTGGAACGCTTTAAACGAAATATAGTGGTACATGGATTTTTATATAAAATTTATTAATGTTAAAAATATTGACCCAATAGCCACTTTACAAATAAAACGTCGAAAATCCTCAAGGTTTGATCGCTCCAACCAAAGACTGAGTTCGCTTTACATTTTCTGATTTGGCAAACACGAAATTCCACAGACAGAGAGACCGATGCCATTATTTGGAAATTGAAACGGTAGCAACTTAGTCAGAATGTTAGCTAGAAACGTTCACAGATTCTTCTTTTTTTCCTCTCTATCTCTCTCTCCTTTTGTGAAAATTTCAATAATTTATGGTAATTAGTCGACAAGATGATGAGACACAGTAATGTATAATTCGGTCGAATTGGATCGTGAGACTTCGTGTTTACCTAATTTGTTGCATTCGCGGAAAACAATACTGTATCGTGTAAGTAGGAGTAAGCCGGATCAATGCAACCATTTAGAGCGATCGAACGAGACCTATTATATCGTTTCGTGTAAAGGGAAGGATTATTCGGAAAAAGAGTGAGCTTACAGATATAATGTTTAACGTGAGGCTCTTTAAAAAAGTTCTGAGTGTTAAAAACTTTTACGATAATATCGGCAAGTGTCGAAATGCGGTGTATCTATTATACGTGTATTTTATTCTGTGAATACAGTAGGACTTCTATGTCGCTGTGCGACAGGAAGATTTAATTGGAAAAACGCTCCAACCAAAGCTCTGATTCGAACGAAAAGTTTGGCGAGAGTATAGAGAATTTTTCTCGAGATTGTGTAGCCGGAGAACTATAGCAAGGGGAAGATATCAAGTTCTATGTATACTAGAATGTTTGATCTAGACGCCCTTTAATTTGTTCTTCGATGCAAGCATCATCTACTCTCTCGTCCCCTGGTAACACCTTTCGCTAAATGCATGTATCAAATTTAATTTGGTCTAAATAAAATATCAGATATATATATTATATATATACATAAATTAAAGCGTAAATTATATTTATTGTTTGCGAAAAACCATTAAAGATCTGCATAATTACATTCTTCAATTTTGTCGCTTCTCTGACTCATGCTTATAGCTTCTTACTACACGCTTTCTACAATTAACAGTAACAACACAGAAACCGTTTCATCAGCTGCAAATACATTTCGGGCAATTGCATAGAAATTGTACACTTGTGTTTATTTACATTTCTGTATCGATAGAAGAGTAGAGATGTTATCAGGTAGATGAGTTTTATATTCCCTACAAATTACATGTAGAAATCTAAACTCGACTATTATTTAGTATTAATATCCGTAATTAATGTGATTAACATTTGAATCTACTAGATAATGTAACTAATTGAATGTATATATGTCAATCTACGGGTTGCAATTTGACTATTAAATGTATTCTAATTATGTAACTCTGACAAATTGGCAGAACTATAAACAATCCGATCATTGTACATATATATACATACATATGTGGGAAAAAAAGTTAGTACGTCAGGACAGAACTTATTATGCGTAAAACGTTCTCAGCGTAATTTATATTAATAGATCAACATTTACATTTCGCTTGTCTCATTTGCTAATTCTGTTTATGTACTACGATGTACATTTTCTGTGCTATACTTATACGGCAAACAGACTTTCAGGTTTTTTATTTTCTGCAAAATGATACATCTGTTTTCAAAGGAATGGTTTGTAATTAGAACAACTGTTGTCAAGAAAACATTCGCAATGAATATAGACTGGACGAAGAAGAATTTAAGAAAGCGGATATTTCTTCTGAAAATAAATTCCGATTACATCGCGTAAAAATAATTCTTTTTTTAGGATATCCTACCTAGCAAAACCAAGAACTAGTTTTTAGGTATGGAACTTATATACTTAATTACAAGGGTGCCCTGTGCATTAAGTGATATAATTGAAATATTCAGATAAATCGAATTTTCTTCATATGTTATTTACATGTGATTTGAATTTTTGGAACTAGTAAGATTTATCTTATATTTTACGCTTTTTTTGTACAGTATTTCATAAATAATGTTTATTTCTATTTATATTCATGTTCAAGCTACATTTTAACATGTATATTCCTTTAAATAAGGGAACTTGTTCCATTTTATTTCTAGGTTATGTTTATCTAACCTCCAGTGCTACCAACTATTTAAAAAAAAATTAAGATGCCTTTATTATTATTATTCGACTTAGTATTTTCACATCTCAAATATTATACATATATAGCCAAGTGGAAGTCATACATAAAGAAACAATCAAGGTTCATGAACTTTGGTATCATGTAAAAATGTTTATTGTTTGTAAAGTTTTATACTTTTAAGATTATGGTACCCGTGAACTAAGGCTCGATTCATTGTCAATTGTCAGACGAGTGATGCGGCGTCGTGCGATGTGAACATGATGTAAGGATGTGACGAACTGTCGCAAAAAGTGAATCACGTGTAAATCTCCCTATATACAACGCGGCATCACTCGACTCGAGTGGTCTGAACTCTGAATGAGACCTAAGCAGAATTGGATATCGTTTCTTCAATGATGAATGTCGCGAAGAATTCGCAAGAATTGCAAGATGTAATACTGTGATTTCCTTTAGACAGAATACGCGAGTGAGACAAGCTAATGAAAGTAAGTTGCACAGTAAATAGTAGTCAGATCAACGGTAGAATGCCACAACAGACGCGAATTGATCAATTTTATAAATCAACTATTAGCAAGCGAACATCGAAAGTCGTGACCAATATTAAAAAGAATGCTGCAGCAAAGAGTACGCCTTATTCAAGGAACGTAAGTTATTTCTGTTGCCCTCAATCTCTTGTGTTATCGTTTTGAAAATATTTGTTACATAGCATACATGATTATATTATTTTGTAGAGGAAGAAATTTAATAATGGAAGGCGAAACATTTCATTCTCACAGGACAGTGTACAATCTGACACAATGCCAGAATGTACATTTGTATATGAGACGCTTGGCAAGACGTGTAACATCGATCTTGTCAATATTGAAGAAAGTAATGAATTGTCATTGCGTGAAGATGATTACTTGGAAGGATCATCAAATCCAGTGGCTGGTATTAAACACGAATCACGTTCATTTAATGAAACAGTAAATACAAGAAATACAAAAGCATGGAATAACAATGAAACTTACTCAACGACACCAAAAAAAAAATTAGCAAATCCTTCAAGTACTATGCAGTTAGAAGGGATAGAAGAAGGAAGTTCTTCAAGTATTCATTTAAAAGAAACTCCAACTAAAAAGCTAAGAACTCCAGATAAAAGTCCCTTTTTGCCAGCAGACTCTAATTCTACTTCTGCATCAAAGAAATCAAATTATTCTCTGAAAGTAGCTTCCGCCAAGTCGCAAAGAAATATTGCAGTAAAGAAACTTTTTCTTCACATTGTAGATGCCGAAGTTGTAAAGCAAGCAATCGAATGTATGAATTTAGCGAAGCAAGGTGCTATACTGCCAAATAATTTTGATTTAGAAGAAATATATTCTAAAGGTACATTTGTTTTTCAGTACAGTCCCATAAATACTAAGGCTCTGACGAAGTATGAACTGAATGACATAACTTACACCGACGATTTAAAGTCACAAGTACTGGTCGCTACAATCTTCACTGTTTTCTCTAATCCTGTTAATTGTGGTTACTTTAGCGAAAACGAATTGGACTTTATCTATTCCATCATTACGCTTCCCAAAAAAGCTCAAATGCTATTAGCACGTATGATAAGGAGGAAAAATACGCTGTACCGGAAGAGTGGCATAGATTACCCAGAAATAGATTCAGATTTACGGAATACCTTTGAAATTCTTGCTTCACGATCTATTTGCACATTCGATACCGAAAATGAAAATTTATCTACTCTACTTGATTTACTGCAAGTCGATGAACTTCAACGACTTTGTCGGAATATGAAGACACGGTCTAATGGAAGAAAGGAGAAGTTAATAGCTGGTCTAATTAATTTATCAAAAAAGAAATCTTTGTTTCTTGGAATAAAAACTCCACAGATTGTTTTATACACGAATATTCGTGACATATTGGATTATTGTGTACGAATAACTGACAGAACATGGCAAATCGTTGAGAAGATACTGACCTTATTAATACCAAATCGAGATCCCCAAGAAAGTATGGCAGATAAATTGTACGAACTATTTGATGTTTATCAAGAGAACATAATATTCCCCAAAACTCCTGCAAATCGTTTTCCATTATTTTCTTGCCAACTAGATGTAGTAACGTGAGTCTCCCGTACCTTGTCAGTACAGAGCTATAATGCTGGCATTAGAGCGAAGCAAGAATTATACTCTGATCTATTTTGTTTGCTCGTACAGGTACATCGAAGTTAAATCGATGTTGACCGCAACATTGAAATGTATTGAGAAGAAAAATTGGGAAAAGGTGCGAGAGTATGGAAATCTAGCTATGGATAAACTACCAGATGTATTGAAAGGTGAATCGTTAAGGTAATTTAAAATACACGAATCTGTTGAAACGAAATTTCTAATACTAAATGCAATTAAAACTTGTATTTTTCAGACTAAAAAATTCTGCACTCCCCATGCACGTACGACGTTTTATGCCTGGATACGTATGGTTAAAAATACTTTCGCAATCCATAGATGCATTTAAAAAGGACAACGATAAAAACCGAGCTGTAGAAGCGTTAAATTTCTTATTAGAACAAGATTGTCATATGCGTACAAGAAAGGGAAAGTGGTACAGTGAACTAGCGCTTATTAAAATGTTCCATTTTAAAGATGCGGAAGCTAGTGCGTTAATAACAAAACAAGCCTTGAAATCGGGAATCTTGACACAGGTTGATAAAATAGACCTCATAGAAAGGGCAAAGAAAATTCTTAAGAAGAAAACGGGGGTAAAATCGAATACCAAAATGGAAATTAGTACAGTATTAAATGATCATATTTATGAAATGCCTTATGAGGCTGCATTGAACACTATAGATGCTTCGTTAATGCCTGGGTAAGCTCATTTGCGTCTATGTTGATGGAAAATAATAGTAACGAGTTTAAATTTAATAGAAAGCTAAAATATTTACTGTTTTTATTTATTTTAGGAATACTGCAGGGAACAAGAACACTTGGCGTATCGAATCTAGCGATGACAGTCAGAGTTACGGATCAGTAGAAAGTCTCGCACTGTATCACTATTGCGAGGGAGAATTTTCTAATGGATTACACTGCGAGGGCAGATTACCAATTCTTCTGTTTGTCACTTTGTTCTGGGAAGAACTCTATGATATACATATTCCTGGCGCATTTGTAACACAGTATCAATCTGCCCCAGAAGATTTGTTCACGGAACAATTCTATGAAAATAGAAAAGAACAAATAGACATGAAACTTCAGATTATCAACAACCTCAGATCAGAATCGTTAAGCAACATGATGGAAGAGAGATTTAAACAATACAGTCAGTACCAGTCTATAATGCCATCAGATTTGCTGAAGAGCAGTGTACAGTTAAAAGTATATACTCCTTTGATATTCTATTAGCATTCTTCACGCTATTACTATATGTAACAATATGTAAACCAAGAAATAATTTTCCCTCGTAGGAGATAGTTCACTGTTTGGGAGTTCAAGCTGTCACAGGGATTTGTAAACGACTCTATGACAATTATAGGCTCTGGAGGTCTGGCTTTCCTGATTTAATTGTGTGGAATTTTGATACTAAAAAGGTGGGTACTTGTATAGCGATACTGAAAAGAATTTATTTCGTTCAAAATTTATCTATATACATATATCTCCTATAATATATGTATTTTCGTTCTTTACAGCATAAAATTGTAGAGGTAAAAGGCCCTAAAGACACTCTTTCGACAAAGCAACGGTTATGGTTGGGATATTTAAGTCAACTTGGACTTAATACCGAAGTATGTTTAGTACAAGGTAAATACCCGATTCCGTACAGACTTAAGGTTCCAAAGCTTCCGTTACTGTAGTAGTACAGGGACCTTGGATATGATACCTTCAACATAATGTAATGAAAATGTTTATTCTGCTGCAGAAAAACACGGTGCAAAGAGATCGAAGAAAACGATACAAGTGTTTAATACTTCAGAATGATCTGCGTAGCCCGCGAATCTATATTTATGCTGTTCCGAACGTGACATAAATATATCACCGTTATATGCTTTCAGATATTATCGCATGTTTTAATATTTTTTTACAAAGTCTATATTACTGGTTTATCCATGATGCATGTGGAATAATTGCAAATATAACTTACGCAACATGTCTTGTAGCGGGAGTTGTTTCTAAGTTAAATTCACCGATGGGAACGCCGCGTTGCGCTACTTGTTAAGACCGAGGACGTACCGATGACTAAGCAAGCGTCACGGTTCTCAGCAGCAGCATCTAGTAATTTAAAATAAAGTGAGAAACATACTTATTTTATTTTTAAAGAAAATTTTGTATCGATGTGCATAACTTTATAATATAGTGTGTTCAGGTATACATTTTTATCATTATATCTATGCACATACTTACAGGCCTCCTTCATCACACTCTCTTCCAAATATTCACCAAACCATACAATGTGAGGTCTCAGCAATCCTTTGCAGCCCCCTTTTTCGCAACAGGGTAAATCATCTTTCGGGATATCGGAAACCATAATGTTTGGATCTGGAGATCTATATATATCATTTATATTCGTTATATGATCTATATATACACCAGTCTCTGACACTCCATCTCACCCTTTTCCTTCCAACGCAGGGCATACTGGGATCTTTTTATTTATGGCAACCTCGTGGCATACAGTGCAACAGGTTTTGTAAAGCGAACCGTCAAGCTCCAGCCCTTTGATGAAGGTCGTCGATGTTTCGCGTTACGATAGTAACGGTTTTACCTTCTTTCTTGGCACGCTCTTGAAACGCCGCTATTGCTTCGTGAGCCTGGAAACACCGGTTACTGTAACAACAGACAAGGGATAGAAAGACCAACTGTCTGATTACTTTATTGGGTTTAGCTTCGCTCGCCACTCTTCTGCGGTACTCGTAAAATTCCCACACTAAAGATGGGTTTGCTGCAAACGCTTCCGCAGTCGCCAGATGTTGCGCCTGAAATTTTCTCCAAAAGCCACCGGCGCCTCTGAACGTGGGGATGCCAGATTCCGCGGATATGCCGCTACCTGTTAATATCAGCACGCTCTTCGCGTTAAACAACGCTTCGCGAAACGAATTCATGACGATTGACGTTCATACTTCACTCCTGCACAGTGCTTTCCGTCGGATACCGTGCGCATCAGCTGATCCATGCATATAGCACACGCAGCCATGACGTCACTCGTCACTGATTTGTAAATTTAAAAGTCCACCTATAACCTTGTGTTTATCATTTTGTATATGATTTTATAATTCGGTTTCCTGAATGAAAATTATTATGACAGGTCTACCTGCGAGTAAAAAATAAAGATTTCTCTACTCGCATTACGACGAAGGCGGAATTGTAAATGGGTTATACTCGAGCGAAGTGGGATCAAGGAAAAATATAGTATTTAAACATAGTATCTCTCGAAAATGTTCATTAGAAATTTTTTTAGAAAAAAACCGAACGTACGTTCATTTCTAAGGAAATGGTTCTCCCGTGTACGATAGTTCATCTAACCATTGCGTTAATTTTATTATAGATATCGACATGTAAACCGGTATATAATTCCTCTGGAAAGTATGAAATTATTAAACCGTGGGCAGTTTCGGAGATTAGGAAAGTTCCATCGTATATTCCCCAACCATCTTACAGTCAATCAGCTGTACCTAGAGAAGGGCCGAGGAAACCTGAAATTAAAGATAAAAATCAAATACAATGCATGAGAGACAGTTGTAATTTTGCTAGACAAGTGTTGAATCATATGAAGCCGTACGTGAAGGTACATAGCATGCATTCGGTATAAAATTCGATCAACTACTTTGTTGTACTAACGGATTTCCTTTCAGCCTGGTGTGACTACAGACCAATTAGACGTGTTGGCGCACGAGATGATTATAAACAATGGAGCTTATCCTAGCCCGCTTAATTACCAGGGTTTCCCAAAATCGATATGCACTAGTATCAACAATGTTGCATGTCATGGTATTCCAGACAATCGGCCTCTACAGAAAGGAGACATGATCAACATCGATATAACGGTGAGTACTGACATGTCCTTCGAGCATAATACTTTCCTCTGAATTTGTGAGCCTGCACTTTTATCTTCAGGTATATCTAAATGGATATCATGGAGATTGCTCAAAGATGTTTGAAGTAGAAGACTGCGACGACGAAGCTAAACGGCTAATAAGCATGACAGAGTTATGCCTGAAAAGTGCAATTGATATCTGTAAACCAAATGAAAATTTCAGCAGCATAGGTAATCGTAAAAATTTAAGCGTAAGTAGGGAATACAATCCCGGTCATTATTTACGATCCCGGGGTTGGGGGATTTTTTAAAGTCTATCTCGGGATTCCGGGACTAATCCCGGGATTGGGTAATAGAAAATTTTAGTAATTAAAATGATTTATTTTGTGTTAAAATTTGACATATTTATTTAAAGTCAACAAACATTAGCTAAAATCATTTTTAAGAATAAAAACAGTAGAATAATGAAGAATAATAAAGTCTCAATAAGTAGATAATATCAGTAAATCATTATGAAGATTTTTTGGAAATGCGAACGAAGAAACAGCAAAGCACCCACAGTACATATCTACAATGTTTCGACTTTACATGTTCAGACAAGTTGTGATTTGCACTCGCGCGATTTCGAAATAGCGAAAAGTGAGAATATCATTGTAAAAATAAATATATAGTTTAGTTAGTTATATGCGACTTAATATTATTATGAAATTACGACGTTCATTTATTCTGTTTATTTTTATATTTTTTATTTGTTCATAAAGTAATTCACATTTTTTAAAAATCCCGACACGCTCGGGGTTATTTATATCAACTCCCGGGATTTGTAGAACCCAAAAAACAGCCGGAATACCGTATCCCGGGATTATATTCCCTAAGGGTAAGGTATAACATTTATATATTTCTAATTTATTTCTAGGAAATGTTATCGAGGAAATGGCGAGGAACAATGGATATAGCGTAGTTCCAGCTTTTGCAGGGCATGGTATAGGTACTTACTTCCATGGACCGCCAGATATTCTACATTATGGTAGGTTGATGTTGCATTTATGAAGGGAATGCGATGTTACGTGTCTTGTTATTATCAGCAAACAACATCGATGGAAAGATGCTGCCAGGAATGACGTTTACCATCGAACCGATTTTAAGCCAAGGCGGCATGGAAATCGAAATTTTAGACGATGGATGGACAGCTATCACAGCTGATGATTCACGTACCGCTCAGGTTGAGCATACAATTTTAATTACCGATTATGGCTGTGATGTATTGACTCGTTAAGTTTGTTGAATTACTTTGAATTGTTACCCTACTTCTCCTCGAGCTACTATAGAACCTACTGTCTCTTCTCCCCAAAATAAATTATATTTACGAGAGGTTAAATAACAACACTTCTTTCGGTAGATTTATGTGGTAAATATTTTTATTACAAAAATGTTTATATTCATCTTTACATGACAGCGGGTCCCCAGTAACCATCCAGAGTTAACGGTCCTTGTATCTCGACACCTCCGTCTTTTGTGATTATGCCCAGTTGATACTAAAAACATTGAAATTGATTTCTCTCGAACTTAGCTTCATGAAGTTTTAACAACAGGCAACTTACTTTTGGGAAAGATCGAGCATCTCTGTAGTAAAGAACTTGCATCACTTTGTATACGAGATCTATCGCTTGCTCTTTACTCATTTCTTTATTTTCCGTGTAAGCCTTTCTGAGAATAGGTGTTGCCATGTACGCGCCATATCCAGAGGCGATTACTGGGTCGCTGTAAGCTGTACCAAGTTTATCTACAGTACCCAGAAACCTGTACAAGACATTTAAACGAATGTTACATGTACGTTGATAAAATTGGAAGAAGAACAAACTACTCACAGCTTATCATCCTCTATACCACCGATAATGAAATTATTCCAGAACGGATCAAAACTGGATCTTCTATTATACAATACTCGAGTTAACCAGCAATGAAGGGCTTTCGGCTTCAAAACCAAGCCATCGTCCAGGCATTGTTCCTCGAGACTATAAAACACGATTCATATTATAAATTGAAGATTGAGAAGCTGTACCGAAGAACGATCGAGACTAACATTTTTCTTTCAATGTTGCTCTTGAGACATTGGTAATCGGCGTAATCTCCTCCTGCGCCAAGGATAATGTTGTCATTAACTTTCATCACGCGTTCCAGATTTCTGAATCGAGCCAACGATCCATATGATCCAAGAACGTCCGCGGCTATGAGGACACCATCTTTAAATTGAATTCCAACTACAGACGTGCCCGTCGTCATAGGAGCCCTGCGATGGAATAAAACAGTTAACTTGGGAAATGAATGACATTCATTCGAAGCATTGAAGACGATTAAAACTGTCCCGTTACCATTGAATGTTACCAAGTCAAGGTTAGAATTGAATTGTATGATTCGAAATATGAACGTAGTTAAAGCAATCTGTACTTTTCAATGACTCGTTACATTATTGAAGATACTTAAGCAAAGAGGTTTCTTAAATTCTCCGTAATTTATATCCACAATAAGCAACATGACATGCAATTTTCTGAGAGTGACTCTACGAGCAGATGAATGTATAATAGATTTTACTGTGATCTTTGAAATCCTCCGACGTTGGATTGAGCAGAGCTTCCAGGGAAATTGTAAAATGCACCAGGTACCGGTCCATTTTGCCAAAGCGGCGCGGAATTATGCCAATCACTTTTGTTAAGGAGCGCCATGTTTCTTTAGAAGTTTGAAACAGTTTGAGATGTCATCTAGTCGAAACTCGAGCGCCTGCAGGCTTGAGCTTTCAAGAAAGTCCCTAGAATCATGCTAATTTATACAAGGTGTCCTTTAATTTGTATTGCACGTGACGAGGAACAAACTCCTCGCTTAAAAATAACTGGAAGAGTTCTAATTTTAATCCTTTGTAGTTTTGTAGCATTCTACGTGTGTTGAACTGTATTAAGAAACTAGTTTACACTTTTAATTAAACGTTTATCTCTGCGCCGCGAATTACAGGGCACCCTAAAAGCGCGTTATTTCATCTAGTGATATTTAAATTCTCTGCCGTGAGAATCGATGACGTTCGCGGTGATTCGATAATTGCGATTCTCGAAGTTTGAAGAAGGAATGGAAGAATTTGCAGTGCGCGTGATTTCTAAAGTCACAGAGACCTGGACGCCTTTATTTGTTGGAAAGCATTACACCGTGGTATTGTACAATTATATTTTATGGCATTACTTCGACGGAAAACGCTCCAAAGGCAAATCGGAAGATTCGATTACAGCTATCGGCGGTTTTACAAGTCGCCGTAGGGACTGCCGCATCGTACGTTATAGAATTGGTCGCAGACTTGAAACTGTTGGTTGAAGAGGGTCCCGTTTACGCAAAGATGGCTGGAAATCAAATGTCCATCCTGGCACAAGTGATACCCCTAGGTAGAAAATTAAAATTTGATTAGATATAAATACATAAACATCGAAATATATCCGCTAGAATTTACTGTACAATTCCGAAGAAATTATACAGAGCGTCCCATAAGTCTTGGCACTCTAATACAATTCTGAGCAAGAAATCCACTCCCCTATCTCTATTATATTTGAAATTAAAAAAACATTCTGTGTTTAAGGCCCTCCTTACCTGGCACTGTGTACTAAGATCAGCCCACAATTGGTTGCCCAGATCGTGGCAAGAGAAACCAGTACGCGGCATTCTTTGGTACGTCGGATACAGCGGCGGGTCGTGGGGTAAGTGCAAACTGTGATAAGGATCGTACGGGGTTCCGTCTTCGTTGAAATAGTGGCCAGCGAAAGCGGCGTTCGATAGAACTGAAAAGCCAGGGATTGGTGAGAATTTCTATGAAAATTAAATCTATGAAAATTCAGATTCGTAGTATTTACTTGCGAGTAGAACAAAGTAGAGGAACATGTTTTGAAATATCGATAAAGCACACGGTATAATATTTGCGGGAATGCTTTTAGCCAATGTTTACCGCATCGCACGGCTACTGTATTTTTTAATGGACCGATACTCGAGGCCCTGTTTTCCGAATATTGAGTTACACGGGATAAGGTTGATCTCTCGTAATGGAGTGAGATATCGGTGGGTGTCGAAGGTCCGATCGAGAATTTCGATGGTTCCTCTCGATCCGAACGTTGGCCGGAGACTGATTTCGAAGTAAACCAGTGTCCAAGAAGTAAGTTCAGGTTCGCGTGATAATTTTACTGGCCCCTCGATGACCGGCATTGAAAGGTGAAGGAATCCTGCGATCGAGTTTCAACGCCGTTACACCGCCGGTCGGTTTATTCGGCTTTTCGCAAGTAGGTTTCCTACGTCTTCTTTCTGGTCGTGCAATTCGATGGGAAACAGGCGACCCTGATGTACAATCGCAAAATAACTAAAAGAAAGAAACGAGAAGCTTTGTTAATAATAATAGTTTATTTGGAACCGACGAATCCCGTAATAAATATCGACATGGGCAAGGCAATAGTATTCTCGTGAATTGTTTTTAGTGAAATCAAATTATTAGCCTTCATTAAATTCAGGATTAATTATAAATACTAGCATTGCAGCATTTCGTGCGATTTAGAAATTATACAGAGTGCCCGTGTAAATTGCAAATTACACGCGCAAGATAAGCATGTTTCTCTTATTTAACAGAAAGCCTAGATCCGCGAGCAAAAGAGGGTTTTACGTAACCCTCGAATGTAACTCGATCCCGATGATCGATCCTTGTACGTGTATGGGAGCCCGAAATTACTGACCCACATTTTTTTCATAACAAACATTCACTTCCAAACTGGAGCAACGTGCTACCTCTCCGGCACCGCCTACTTTTACACCTATTTAACATAAGAATGCTCGTATATCTAATTCTTCCAGCGCCTTGCGATTCCCCGGTTATAAATTATAGTCAAATATTAAATGGCATAAGCTAACAATTATGTTTCTCTTGAATCAGATCGATCGTATCTTCCTTCCTAATTTATTACAAAACTTCTGCTCGCAAAAAGAAGATATTGAAATTTTACAGTGACCCAAGACACGCGTTATAAAAATTATTTCGAAACTCGATACCGCTGTGCTCCATTTCGCGATAGAAGCCAAACGTGTCTTTATCAACGTAATATGTAAATCAGCGCCAGTAATTCACGGAGAAGGATCAAATGTCCTTAGGCAGGTTTCTCTGTGTCCCTGCCGATCTTGCACAATAGTTTGGCGCCAGCCTCCCACGTTCCCACTTATCTCTTCTCGCTCCTTTTTTATACCAGAGAAAAAGTATTTACGCGAAAAGTCACTGGTCGCCTTGAACAATCAAGCGAATTGGCAGCGGAGATTCGTGCGTTTATATTTCATCGACGAGAACGGGGAATGCTGGAAGCCAACCGAGCTCTTTTCTTGCAGAGAAAGAGAGTTCGATCGCGCAAAGATCACTCTACTTGGGAATAAACGCGAGTAGTTGAATTAGATATGTAAATCTAATCTCTCTGTACAATCTAATCTCTATAGAGTCGGTTGACCAAAGATTGCTGCGTTTTACACGGCGTAACTACACGGTAGTTATAGGATAAATTGGGGAATGATAAAGAACGCGATTTAATTACAATTCTATTTATCTACAAAGTTTCTTTATTCTTATATACACGGATAATACAAACTCTAGCGATACATAGTCTCTATCAACGGCGTGATACTTGTCATACATGGTACGTATTATTACATTATGAGCCATAACAGGAGGGCAGTTTCAGAGGAACTCTTTCAGATTAGTCTTTGAGAGATCACGGA
Organism: Andrena cerasifolii; assembly: GCF_050908995.1. NCBI lineage: Eukaryota > Metazoa > Arthropoda > Insecta > Hymenoptera > Andrenidae > Andrena > Andrena cerasifolii. Next base: position 11,456,917 of record NC_135129.1, read on the forward strand.
TCAGTCCTTGCTGCTTAAAAAATTTCCATGGTGCTTTTTTTCTTTTTTTTGGTATTTTCCCTTCGCTCGTCGCGAGCCTTCCTCAAACGTAGCGCACCAGGAACGCCAACGGCAACAGTACCGGGTGATAGAAACTTCTTTCTGCAGAAGACGTGCCGTTCTTTGTATCGTTGACTGGGGTTGGTTTACTCGAATTCGCTAGGGCCATGTTGATCGATCTCATTAAAGGGAACGTGTTTTCTGTAGGGTCCAGCGAGTCTCCCAAAGCCGCGCATTTGCCACGGAAGTCGTCGGTGTCGATGCTCCAAATCATCACGCCGGAGAGCTTCAGCTTCATCGCGAATTCGATCTGAAGATTGTCAGAAAAGTCTTTAGTACTCGCGTATAACGATACACATGTTTCCTCTAAAAAGTACCCACCTTTGTCTTTATGCTAATCGGATTATCGTACACAATAACATGATCCTCTTTAATCGCGTAAGGCGTGCTACTATCGGCGTCCCACCCAGTACTCCAATTGCTGGAATTCTCCACTATCTCCTCGCAGATCTAGCAAATCGTACGTCACTTGTCATAAATTTGTGGCAGATATATCATTCAGACATAGAAGGTTGATATAGACAGTAGGATTAATGTAACCACGTGTAAAGTAATTCAAGAGCTTTGCAAAAAGAGAAGAAAGCTGGATTTTATTCTTTGAGTAAATTTTTATAATCCCCTAAATGATTTTTATTGAATTTGAAAATATTTTTATCCCTTCAACTCGACTCCCCCCAAGATTAAATCCTGCGCTACTGGATATAGGTATCGAGTATCCTCGAATTAGGAAAGCAAATAGAGCGCAAATATGATTTAGAAGCCAGGCATACTTCGTTGTATCCCATGAATCCGTTTTGGCCAGTGTAGGGGCCCTTGAATCCTTCCGGCAGGCTCTTCTGATTCATAGGACTCTCTTGAGGAGAACTCGGCTTACTGGCCAATACAAAGGTTCTTCCATACATGGGTAGCCCTAACACTAGCTTGCTCGGTGGCGCGCCTTGGCTCAGCAGATAGTTGATCGTGTCTTCCTAAAAAGTGGCCTCGCGTCTTGTATCGAATAGAGCAGCTGACGCTCATAAAGCTACTTTCACACGCGTTCTTACCACGCTAAGACCATCTTGGCCTCTCATCGGTGAATTCGGGAGCACTTTCGAGTCCCACATACCGTGATAATCGTAGGCCATCACGTGGATGTGGTCGAGGTACTTGGAAATTTTTGGAATATCGTAGCCTACCTCTATGATCCCTGTATTGGCACTTATGGCTGCTGTCAACAGGTAGTTGGACTCTCTGAACGCTTCTTTAAGTTCCTGATGGAAAGTTATGTGTTCTCGTTAGCTGGGATGAAGGCCGTAGCTTTCTAGTAGCGAGAACTGTACCTTTACGAGGGAAACAAAGTTCTGCTTGTCCACTGGAGCACCTTCGCGTGATCCAGGAAACTCCCAATCTAAATCGAACCCATCGAAACCGTACTGCCTGTAGGAAGAAGGACTTTATTGCCATCGCGTCGACAAGTATAAGTTACATTTCGAATTCGAGAATTTACCTGAGAAACGCGATCACGCTGCTGATGAATCTGCTTCTTCGTTCAGGGGACGAAGCGAGCTCGGAATAGTTCTTGCTGCCTTCGTTCCATCCACCAATTGCAATAGAGACTTTCAGCTGAGGATATTCCCTACTCAGTTGTGTTATCTTTTTGAAGTCACCTGGTGAACGCGAAAGTGTTCGTTCTCCATTATTCGTCATCGTAATCCAGCACTTCCGCGAAATTGATTTTAAGATAATTCCAACCCACTGGAAATCGATTAATATATCTTTCCACTGAATTATTACCTTTCTCTATGTCCTTGTAGGGATCGAGGCTCCCGATAGTCCACGACGTGTGGTTTAATCCAGCGAACGCATATATGATATGCGTGCAAAGGTCCGGCTGCAGGTTGGCTATATCGAATTTGCCATTTTTCGGCCTGTACGTGGCCCACGAGGCGACGTAGCAGGCCACCACTTTGTCGTGCTTTGGCTTTATCAGAGCTTGCGAAAAAAATAAAACGTCAATAAGAGTTCTTCATTATAACAATACCGCAATCGTTCCGCAAATAGCCTGTATCTATAAGACAGAGTTCACTCTTGAACCTGCTTCTTACTCTGAACTTTCTTTTCGCTAAAGACAGAATGACTCACCGACCGAGTATTTGACGAAAAATCTCCAGCTATAGCTACCCATGGAGGAAGGAACATTCCAAGCGATTGACCCGTATTATAAAGACGTCAAAGAAACAGAGAGTTTAATCGACTTCGGCAGATTACTTCTCCTGGGGGAGCGATGTTAAACGAAGGTCGCGTCGAAATGTCAGATATTTGCATTGCACAAGACGCCAGGGAGAATGTCAAACGCATTCCCGACTTTCTTTTGTGCCGTTTCTACTTCTTCGTGAGCGTCGAATTTAAAACTGACTTTAGCATCCGGATTTTAATTTGTTGTTTTTTAAATGCGCGCTTCTGGAGGCTCGCTGTTTGGGCTAGAGGAAAGCTTGCGCACAGGATGAATCCGTTCGGATGAAGGAGGAAGCTAATTCGGATGCGGACGATATTTCGCGTTCAAGTCACGTGCTGCTAGTGTCGAATGGGGAACAGTGACCTTATTGATATTTACTCACCTGTTGCATCGTTGATAGCGAGGAGGATGATCGTGATTAGAGGCAGGGGAACGTACGCCTTCATCGTTGAGACCGACTATGCGAATGCCGGGTTATTGGCCTAGTATATAGCTTTCACTGGACTTGCGATAAGCCCGCAGTATGGTACTCTGGCGTCGAGGAAAGGAGAGGTAACGGTGCTGATGCTCGAAAAGAGGATGGAGCTAGAACCTGTTGCTGACAAATATCGCGTGGCGAGCCGCACTTATGTGTATAGCCACACGTATATACGCACACGTGCACGAGGGGATATTTATAGGTGTTTCGAAATTAACAATTAAACGGTAATTTTACCGGCATTAATAAGACAAGTCCTGACCGTAGGTACTTTCGCAATCTTTCTGATTGACAATATATTAAATTTTAGTATGCTAGCTTGAGATTTCTTGTATTACTACAATGTTTTGCAGTTTCGTAATTTAAATAATAGCAGGCATCTTTTCGTTTGTGCACCTAAGCCGCTGCAACCCTGAATGCAGTCCTGTGTACGGGATAGTCTACTCCGAGGGGTTCGGAGGAGTGAATTTTTATTAAACATTTCCCTTCTGTTTGGTTTAGCAAATCGCTATTATCCGTAGCCCCTACTGCTCTCTTGAATATTTAGTTTATTATTCGATCAGTCTTTTCTTTTCATCCCGATTTGTTTGAATAAAACTGGGTCGTCTAAAGTTTAAATAATGCCTAGAACTTAAAATGATAGTTCAAGATGGCGGTCCGTGGTTTCCGTGTAGCGGGTTAGAACGTTTACGGTGAACCCTCTATTATTTTAGTTCTCTCACGATGCCGCTTATTATTATGACCGGAATACCATGCAGTGGCAAAACAACACGGACTTACGAATTGAAAGAGTATTTTGAGAATAAAGCGGAAAAGAATGTAGAAGTTATCAGTGAGGTTGATGTGTTGACGAAGGCAGGCTACGATAGAAATACGTTTTACGCTGGTTAGACTTTGTCTTTAGTTGGTTTTTACTGTGATCATTACGCTCCGATAGCAATAAACCCAGGTTCAGTGTCGTTACCATTTGCCGCAGATTCTAAGAAAGAGAGAAGCGTGAGAAGCGACGTAATGTCTGCAGCGCAGCGAATGTTAAACACGAATGACGTATTGATAATCGATGGTAGTAATTATATCAAGGGATATCGCTACGAAATGTACTGTATGACAAAGTTGTACAAAACTCCTCAGTGCACGGTACATTGCGATATACCAATCGAGCATGCTTGGTTGTGGAATGAAAGACGACTGGAGCACGAGCAGTACAGTAGAGAAATCTTTGACGCACTCGTGATGAGGTAAAGAAGAATATTAAAACCTAAAGGACTGAGATTTTTGTCACCGTATAATAAAAGATTTGTAATACGATGCTTAGATACGAAACACCAGATAGTAATAAACGTTGGGATGCGCCGTTATTCTCAGTCTCGGCAGAAGACGAGTTAAAGTTTGATGAGATTTATAGATCGCTGTACGAGGCGAAAGCGCCAAAACCGAATTTAAGTACTCAGTGTGTTAGTATTTATGCAAGTTGTTTACTTAAATCCAGTATTTATTAATGTTTGTTTTTAGAATTTATTAAGCATGGATTGTATTTCAGCCACCATCGTCGTCCACAAATTATTTGTACCAACTGGATTCAGTAACTCAAGAAGTTATTAATGTAAGTTGTTCGAAGATTTTTATTTGCTAATCAATTGCGATCAGATTTGTAACGATACTATAGAAGATTAGAATCCAAAACAATTTACATTATTCTTTTTATAAAGGCGATTCGATCAGCCAAACGATTGGGCGTCGAGAGTGAATTTAACATACCAGGGTACAACTTAACAGTACAGAAACCATGTACCACGGCACAACTTATGAGATTACAAAGACAATTTGTAACTTATAGTAAAACGCGGCAATTCGAAGTTAATCAGATCGCGGCATTGTTTGTAAAATATCTTAATAAAAGTTTGTAATGAAAAAGTTCGTTACCATCATAAGTGCTTTAAGACGACTTTCTAAGAGGTAATAAATATATTAACAAAACGTTTTATCGTGTTTTTAATAAAAAATTATATTAATTACAATGTTAGGCCTAACTTATTTTGTAGATAATTTTGGCCTGCATGTATTCTGCATTGCAAAGTAAACTTTTTACTTTGCAGTATCCATAAACTTTTACCGTAGTAACATAACACGGAATATAAATTATTCTGAAGTAGATAATGACATTTGTGCGACCTTTTTAGCCTTCTAGAAATATTATTCCAAAAAAAAAAAGAGAATAAAGTATAAGGAATATTGAACATTTGAAATGAAAACCACAAAGATTCTGAAATTGCATCTTTTTCGTGATACTAATATTCGTCAATTTAAGACAAGACTGGATAAGGCAACGCTGGCTTCTGTAAAAATTTGTAGCTAACATGTATTCTTTGTAAGATGCATTGGATAAAGTTGATAAATGAAATTTTTTCTATGAAGCGCATGGAAGAGAGCATCGCGAATAAGGGATATTGCATAGTACATACATGCAACCAAATCTAGTTTCTTTTATTTCATATTATTACGATATTTGGTAAATAATTCAAACAATAAACGTTAATGATTATGCTAAATCACAAGTATTGAACTCAAAAGGGAAACTGCAAAACTGTTATCATCACTAAAGAAGATTCATTACCTTGACCGCGAATTAATCTCTGTCGATGTTTAAAAAAATAATCATACCACTTTATTGTTATCCAATTTGTTGACAATAGAGCACATCTATTTAGAAGTTATTTATAATGAAATAAAATTCTCGATAAAAAAATAGCAGTTTAATCATTAACTATGTTGAAAGAGTTTTGTATCGTTTCTAGATCCAAATTACATAAAGTATAAAGCTTTGCTTTCGTAGTAATGAAACTATCGTATAATGCATTTACAGTTATATCAATTTTCCTTACGAGCGAAACACATCAGGTCGTCAATAGCTAGTTCTCCTGCTCTTGCATACCGTTGCTTTCAGAGCCGTTTCTATGATTCACATCATTATCTATATGCCTCTTGGGTTTCCGACAAACGAAATAGACGCTATTATATTCACATTGCAACATACTGTTAACGTTCTGCGCGTAGCGCGTTCTCACGCGCGTCTCTTCCTTCTGAAATTAGAGTAAACAGTAAACTTAAATATCATCCTTTAGTACTAACTACAACATCATCGATTACCTCTAATTGAAATCCGAAACCTTGAATTACGTTGCGAACAACGTCGTAGCTAGGTTCTATTGAATCTTCCATTGGCATATCACTAAAGTGATAGAGCAGTGGACCAAGATTTACCCATATGCCTCCTGGTTTCAGAATTTTATAGATCGTCTCGATAAACTGGACAACATTATTCGCGCAGTCTATGAAAAAGCATGTCGCGACACAGTCCCAATGATTGTCTTCTGTGTAAACCTGTAATGTAGGAAGTAAACTTTTAGTAGGCGTAATTCCTCGGCGCACCGTTGAAACCTACTTCCAGAAAATCTCCCGCTGCCATGGAGAATTGCGCGTTCTCCGGAAGATCGCTGGGATTCACGTCGGGAAAGAATACAGCTTGATTTTGATGCTCCGGTTTTAAATTGTTCATATATTGGTGTACCCATGGATGCACTTGATATGAATTCACTCCCCTACATCTATAAAAATATTAACAGTTATCGATACTCGTTACCGCGCCTCTAGACACTTATCGGGGCTGATTTGTCCGTGCTTACTTATTTAATACAAAATGTGATGCGAAAAGCATAAAAAGGGAAAACTCATTTCCTTGGCAAGTATATCCACGTCTTGCAATTTCGTAAGCAAGTCTTCCCAAACCTGCCCCAGGTACTAGAATTTGCACTTCTGATGGTGTACTGGAAATTTACCTATCATTTCATATTTATCTGAACTATGCTTTAGTATAACACAGTAGTTATTGCAAACACCTACAACCACTCTGGTAACAAATATTCTGTTGGTATTCATGTATTCATAGATATTTGAAGGGCTCGTACCAATATTCTAAAGGAAATTGATTCAAGATTTCGTCTATAATAGGTTGATAACACGCATTGCGTTCTTCGGTTCCTTCCACGCTCCAATCACGGACGAGTTGTTTAATCGTAGCCTGGACCTTTTCTTGATCAGCCATTACTGGGCGAGGATTTAGTGTCTGCAATCAGACCTACCTATATTTTGTACAATAGAATATACTTTTGTAAAAAAGAAGCTTGTTAAGATGACAAGAAAAAATCCAAGCTTGAGTAAGAAATAGGTAAGAAATTTCTCACTGAAAATATATCAGACTATACGCATTCGTATGTAAAGAGTAAGGGATTAATTCTTTCTATATCAACTTTCTATATCATAAACAGTAGGAAAATGGCAACGTTTACATCGTGTTATGGTTTTAATGTCAAACAGAATGAAGTTAAATATTAATTATTGGATGATACTTATAAAGATATTCTCCTTACGTTTCGCAGTATTAATAGAATCGATGGGTTAGAATGTTAAGAACACGTAAATATTGTACAACAGGATATACATGCTACACACCATGTAAACTTTTCTTACACTGTCAGTCTGTGCACTGGCTGGGCTCACATTTTCAAAAATATGCGCTACATCCTTTATAATCAGCTTGATTATATCGTTGTTGTTCTCGATACATCTTTTAACGTCCTGCAAGTGCTCTCTATACTTTGACAGAAGTTTCTGATGATGCGTAGGAAGCGATAGCAAATAGGACTCTGTTTTTTTTACCCTTAGCAACGAGTGATTTCTGCAAGAAGAACATTACTAAATAAGAGGCACTCGCGATACCATCGCGTTCGTGAATTACAATTTGGCATGCTCTATTGCTGTCCAACTATTGTTTGGACTCGATTAAATCAACAACTGATAATTTGCACATGGCCGTGATATTGCGTTCGATAAATCTATCAATACCTAATGTTAAATACAGGTGTGCTACAGTTTTGGGAATCAATCTCTATAATTACAATTATCACTCGCGAAACGTTGGAAACGAAGTGTCACAGTGTAACGCCGTATAGTCGAAGGTTAAGTAATAACGATCGGAGTATTTAACGGCAAGCGAAAAGTTGTGAAATACATCGTGCCGAGTTATCGCTGGTAGCGTGTACTACGGGGAAAATAAAATAGTAAAGGTAATAAAGATAAGGGGAAATCGTCGACTCGAGGATTACCAGCGAAGCAAACGGGAAGGAGTTTTCATCGAGCACTTACTTGTAATATTTGAAAGCCGAGACGATCCGTTGAAAGTGCTTCCTTTCTTCCTCGTCCTCGTAAGTGTCGTGCATCTTTCGCGGATAAGGATTCGACATTGTTTCCATTTTTATATTCGAACAGCGGAGCTCTGTATTTTAATGAGTTTTTCAGCACGACGTTCGGTGGCGGCTTTCTTGGTGCACGCGTTACGACGCGTTCACATTATCACGATGAATCTTTCTTTAAGGCTGAACCGTCCGCGGATTTTGCTTATCGACAAATGCATTAAGATAAATGAAGTTTCTAGTGTGTTCAAATAATCAGAATTATCTTTTGGACATCTCCGGAAACGATAAAATTACCTGGCCGAGTAATGCGTAAAGTTTGCTTCGTCAAATGTCTTCTGTCATACTTCACTCCGCTAATTGTATACCACGGGATACCACGGCATGTTTGTGATCACTTTAATCACATTTCATGCTGCAGAACAATTATACAGTATGACATGTACACAGGTAAAAGAGAATTAGCTAAAAAGTAACAAGAGAATTCGTCGGTAAGATAACTTTTTATCAATTTCATTTCATTAATTCCATTTGCCCTTGAAGATTGTTGCATTATATATCGACGAATCGATTCGAACGGTGCTCTATTCAAAAAGCATCTAGATCATTTCATGCAAAGGGAAAGTTCATAAGAAACTTTAAGGATCGATTGAAGTGATCGTAGTTAGAAAATGTAGCAAAAAATTGCACCTTTCAACAGCCATTTGTAAGAAAAAGCGCCAAAGCGTGTACATTCGCTAGAGACATATACATAACGCATACCGCATACTGCAGTAATACATACTGTATCATGAATCGTGTTAAGAAGACCAAGAGTAATGACGAAGAGGGAATGAAGAGAGCAGCTAAATGACTTTAAATTAAACCGTGAAGATTCATAAAAGTGACTACTATCGCGCTCTCGATCGTTACGGAGGCACTAAAACGGCTAAAGCTCTAAAACGTAACCAACCGAGGCTGTCATAGGCGGACATACGATGCACCGAGAATTTCAAAGCAGTCCGTTCGGTGGAATACAATTTAATTAACGGCTGTATAGAGTAATTAGCAGTAACGTAACGTGGCGGATCTGCGGGTGAAATTCGCTCGCCGCGATTGGAAACGGTGCCAAGGCGCAACTCTCGTATCCGCAGAGTTTCTATAGCTGTTGCGGTTGCAGGTAGGACCATGGTTGTCCTCGCCATTTTTAAAAGGAGCTCAGTCGCTAATGAACCACGGTGGGGTACGCTCGGTGTCTCGCGGCGTTCGAGCTACGGACCTTTTCTCCGTGCATAGTCTCGCTTGTACGCAGTGATCCCGCGATGACGGCTGTATAAAAAGCTTCCTCGCGACTCCCCATCGAACGTGCCACGCAGAGGTGTTATCCGAGAGGTGTGCGTCGCAGGCACCAGCCCGAGAAACATGTCCAGTGTGCCGACAATGTCCAGCGGGCTTAGCAAGCTCAAAAAGAAACACTTCCGAGTGAAACATCAGAAGGTTAAGCTGTTCCGTGCGAACGAACCTCTTCTCAGTGTTTTTATGTGGGGTGTCAATCACACGGTGAGCACTAAATACACGCATTTGCGTGACAGCATCGTACGTCATCGAAATGCCATCTTTCTCTCTTCGTCCCCTTGAAACTTAATAGAGGCCCACAACTATAGCCGATCGTTTACGTTATTTTGCCGCGTACGCGGTTCCCACGACCGTCTCCTTTTATCGATAAGCTGCCCGTGGGCTTGAATTCATTCGGGGTATAGAGTGTCTTATGCCTATTTCCTAATAGCAGCCGCAGTATTACCTGCCTAACGTGTTATTTTGCATTCGCGTGTTTACAAGGCGAGAGTGACGTAAAATGTTTTTTGTCATCACTGGGATCGGTCGTCGAAAGATTTACAGCTCGCTTTGCTTATCCTGTTTTTCTTTGGCAAACCCGCGCGTTAGTGATTTACGTTCAAGATGGTGTTATGATATTGTTATAGCTGCCGTATGTTTATTTAGTTCGGCGTGCAAGTTCAATGAAAACCAGTTTGATGGAGTACTACGATTATCTGTTGTCAAAGTCACCGTTGGATGAGTCACTTAGTTAAACGATCGAGCCCGTTTCACTCGAGCGGAAAATAAGTATTAATTATACGAAAATGGTTAGGTGATTGGGAACTGAGCAGAATGCGTTGTAGCCATAATTAATAGGAGGAAATACATGCGATCGTTTTCATATCCATTTAAGGATGATGACATTACATGTAGATCATATGATAAATTTTATGTATAACAGGCATATGTGTGCGTAGATCCATGCATCTGATGTTTCTCCATAATGATTCAAAGGATCAGTAAATTTTCAATTACTTTGTCGTTTCATTGATAATGTTAAAACTTCTTTGTGACCAGATTCGCAAATAAGGAGCTTGCTTCGGGGATTATGCTTATCAAAACATTGTTTTTACACGTTGCAGATAAATGAGCTTAGTCATGTTAATATACCGGTAATGCTCCTGCCAGATGATTTCAGAGCTTACAGCAAGCTGAAAGTGGATAATCATCTTTTTAACAAGTGAGTGACATTACATTTCGTAGCAGCGTTGGCTTTTGAGTGTAAATTACTTAATGGTAAAAGGACAAAAGGGAAATGATGTACCATGCTTTGACTAATCTGGGAAAGAAATCATTAATGTAAATTTACAGCAAGCCGCCGAGGTGGCCCATTCTAAATATATCGCTAAATACTGAATTAGTAGGCTGGTCACTGATTTTAATAATAGAATCAATGAAGGTTCTCATGATCTCAGATCGCGGTTAATGATAAAGATATGAATAACATTATTTTCGATCTGAAAATGGATATTATCCTACGCTTCCAAAGGTTCCCTTAGAAATCGTCGAATGCCTAGAAATGTAGGTCTTTGTACTTCGGGATTATGGAATATTCGTAAGTCAGACTTTTTGTTTTAGGGAGAATATGCCCTCCCACTTTAAGATCAAAGAGTACTGCCCGTTGGTATTCAGAAATCTGCGGGAAAGATTTGGTATACACGATTTGGACTATAAGGAATCAATGACAAGGTAAAAGATACTTTATTTAATGCTACGTATTCTTCGAATGCTCCCTTCGGATCACTGTTAGAAATTGGTTTAAATGTATCTCTGAAGTAATTACGATAACCAGCATCTATTTGCAATGTATTTTATGAATAAGAAACAATTATTAATTTCTCTTCTTCTACATATCTCTATTATTACATTGCACCGCATGCTAAAGATATGTACATTATGCTATGCAAAAGCTTTCTGTATAAGTTATGATAGTTTGTTGCGCACCATGAAGTACCCGTGGGTCTACTAAAACAACATGGTACATACTTTTTTTTTATTTCTTTGGCTGTAAAGCACGTTTGTTTATTTATAGAACATTGCAGATTTAGGGGCTTTACTTGATACAACCTTGAAGGAAGATAATCTACCCAATGACTCACAGGCAGATCATTGTAAATAAAAGTTTCATCCTTGTATTTGATAGTAGCTTGAATCAAAATGTTGCGAAAAAAATATTTTGTCATAATATCGGCATTACTTTCAAAACTTTATAATAATTGTAATAATATACTGTTCTTTCTACAAGGCATGGACACAAAAGTATTATTAGATAAGAAATTGGTATTGTGACTAACAAATCTTCTACTCAGAGTAGAGTTTATATAGAGTAGAGTATTATCTCGCACTTGTATAAATCTGATTATGTTAGAAGACGAGGAAGCGTACTGTTCATATAAAAATAATAAGTAAAAAAATCCCTAATGGTAAATTGTAATACGAGGATTTTGATACTAGATGTCGGGCATTTAATCCTTCCCGAACAGAGAGGCATTCGGATTTGGCTGGATATGGGAAGGCTCGTGAATTGGTTCAGCGCTCTGCTACTGCTCCTTCAGTAAACCTTTCTCCTCCTCCTATTATTTCGCAAATTCCAGTCTTAAATAAGCCACTACGTTCCTACAGTTTTAAGCCAAAACGTCTGAGGTTAGCCAGACTTGATTTTTCATTTTGTTCGTGTGGCTTGTGGCTAACACGTTTCCATGAACTCCTCATTAAGGAAAGAAAAAACAATCGAAAGAAATAAAGCGCACACATCATATCACAGTACCGCCTTATCACAAATAAAGAACATATTTATGTTCCCACAATGTGTCACGAATTACAACCCATAGAATTACATTTAATTAAAGCATGCACTTTTTCTCTTTTTTTTAGCTTCGTGTACTTATAGTTCTTGCAGTATATAATACCATCTTTCCCCTTGAATTTTGTTTGATTTAATTATTAGACATGCCATTTCCGTAGCAACTTATTTTTACTTCATTCTACTACTGCAATATGTAAATAGTAGTGTTTTAACGAGTGAATTAATATGTTCAATATCTGCCTTGAAAACCAGTTTCCCCCGTTTGTTTATGCACGTTGAATATATAGTACATATAATCGTACGGAATTATGAAAATGAAACTAAAAACATTTTTACTGCAAGGAGTAAATAGTCTTGTGTGCTTTTATGTGAAAATGTAGATGCTTTATTTTTAATAGGACTATTATTTGCTCTTAGGATACGTAGCGGAAGTGAGTAAGTGAAATCGTTCTTTCTCTTTTCAGATCGCAGCCAATATTAGACGATTCTTCTGGTAAAAGTGGCGCGAAATTCTACCAATCCTTCGATAAATTGTTTATCATTAAAACTCTTACAAGCGAGGAGGTGGAAAGAATGCATTCATTTTTGAAGCACTATCATCCGGTATGTAGGGAGCACTGTTACAACATATGGTATATCTGTATGTCTGTAGAAAACTAACAGCATTATTTGCAGTATATCGTGGAAAGGCATGGGAAAACATTGTTGCCTCAATACCTTGGCATGTATCGATTGACGGTAGACGGTGTGGAACATTACGTTGTCGCCATTCGGAATGTATTTTCGAATCACTTGACGACTCACAAGAAGTTCGATTTAAAAGGCTCAACGGTAGACCGTGAGGCATCCGACAAAGAGAAAGAGAAAGATCTACCCACTTACAAAGACAATGATTTCGTTAAAGAGGGGATGAAGATTTACATCGGGGAAGATGCAAAATCCAAGCTCATAGAAACGTTAACTGCTGATGTTGACGTGAGTACTGTTCCTGTCCCATTACACCCAATTGCACTGGATTTATTAAGAAATTACTTTTACAGTTCTTGACGCGATTACATCTAATGGATTATTCCTTACTACTTGGTCTACACGACTGTGCGAGGGCCGAACAGGAGAATAGAGAACGCGCGGAGAGGGAAGAGGAGGAGGAGAATCACGAAGAAGAGGAGGACAGTGAATCTGGAAGTGGACTAGATTCGCGAGGTCCAATGGGAGAGTAAGTGTTGTACAGTTCTGTAGGAAAATCTTGAGATTCAAGATGCATAATATTCACTCCTGTTTCAGCCGTCTGTGGGGTTGGAGTTGTTTCCCTGGTATGGCAACGCCTCCCGAATCCCCACACGCCGCGTTGATGCGCGACACGAGTCTACAATACGAAGATGCAATTATTCCTGAATTAGATATTTATGCAATTCCTAGCAAAGAAGGTAATTACGTCGTATAACGGACTACCGTGCGGGGCTCGACCTAACGTCAACATGTTATTCTGTTTCAGGTGCACCCACAAAGGAAATTTATTTTTTAGCCATAATCGATGTACTAACTCATTACGGCGTGCGTAAGCAAGCGGCAAAGGCAGCCAAGACAGTGAAGTACGGTGCTAATGTCGATGGTATATCAACCTGTGATCCAGAACAATACGGCAAACGATTTATAGAGTTTATGAGCAAAGCTATAGAATAAGCCCGTTGTTCGTTGTTGCTAAGCTTGTAAATTTGGACCGCTCGTTTGAACATCGTGATGACACTGTCGCTTTTACCATGCCCCCGAACGCATGGCAAGGAAGGTTTAGTGCATTGAACCGTTTATTCTCTGCACTTTGATGTTTTATGAAGATCTTCGCTTAGTACGTCAGTAACGTTGATTACGTACCTCAGTATTTCTTATGACATCTACGATCGATTTGAAAGCGTAACAAATGATTGAATTTCATAAATTGTCATTCTACTACAGAGACTTGAAGAATCTTCTCGAAGGAATGTTTAGCACCTCTTATAACCAGTGACATATTTTCTCAGTATTTACTTACAACTCTCCTATAATCGCGATCGTTCAGCATCGCGGTGTTGTTGTGTTCTTTATTTTCTCATTAAATTTACATACTTCGAGGCGTGATATTTTATTCTGCGTGCGTTATGTGTACAGACAGATATATACGAGGGCCCTATGGAATATTAAAAGAATATCTCCTATATCCTGCTTGTTTCGTGAAACGATACTCAATACTATATCGAAGAAAATACTTCGTCTGTACGTGGATATATTTGCCGGTATATCTAGTATCTCGTTGCCCAAACTATTGATATGTTAATGGTCGACGATGTAAGCGATATATCGTACTGTATCGTACGTTGTTGTTGGTACACATAATGTGCTATAAAAGCTGTGTTGTGCGCTTGCGCACGACAGTAAGTTATACATAACGTTAGTTTACTGGGGAATATTGAAATTAAATGTTGATGTTACATTATAATATAATAATCTCGAAGGAAGCGCGATTTAAGTATTTCGCGAGAGAAGCCTACACTTATCATAAAGAGTCTCTCCGGTTTCACAAAGAAGAATTATAATGCTTCTGATCTAGTATCTGTGGTATTATCTGGGATGTTTAAAATATTCGAGTTAGAACGTGAATCGCTTCTACGGCAGGAACTTTCGTTTTGGTAGGTCTAAAGGGAGGAGAGAAGTAATATATTATACACGCAGAAGGTACTATATTATATGTATATGTAATAAGAGCTTGGAACTTGAAGAATTACGAGTAAATGTTAAAAGTCTGTAAATGTCATCTCGGTCGTTTCAGTTACCGTGAGTCGGTGTTTAGACCATCGGTTCGCTTAGTTCGTCAAGTATATTTACAGGGAACAAAGCGAGTCGTATGTATTATGCACGATTCATGTCTCCTTTCCTTCATGAAAGTGCTCAAGTTATTTAGACCGTGTTTCCGATTATAGATTGTAAGAAACCAAGATCGGCATACATTTCTTCTTCGACGCATTGAGATTGGGACCCGCCGACCTTGTTCTTTTCAATACCACAGCTTAATTAAGCAACGGTACTGCGTTAACGACATATTAGGTTTTCTAATAATGTACGGAACAAAGATTAAGCCTGTTGATAGTGTTCGATTCTCAATGCGTTAAGATGTTGGCGCAACTTCAGCTGCACAATAACTTGCTTAACAATTTCGATACAGGACAACTTACACTATAGCTTCACTCTTTTTATTCGGTGATAATGTGCAACAAGTAGATTCTAACGAACAATATTCTAAGGTCGTATGTATCGTTTGTACTATGTAAAAAAGCAAAGGGGAGGATGCATCGTTGCATAACACTCTATCTTTAAATAATCTAATAATCGATTTTTTATAATTTGTTAAAAAATGATTCATAATGTAACGAATAATTACTTTACTAATTAAGGTATTCATCTAGTCTCGATACTTTGTATGATTTTATACGTTGCCAACGCATTGGAATGACGAGAGGGGAGAAACGAGGAAATGTAATTGAATATTGCAGACGACACTGTACTACATACCATAACGTTATCAGTTGCAAGAGTACGCTCAATTTCTGTAATGTTGTAGTTTCTATAAAATAAGAAATATAATTCGTTCTGTCAGCTACAATAAACTGCTACGCAGTGACGAATTTTATGAATATATACATTCATTTTTTTTTACTGGCTTGCAAGTACTGAAAAACGTTCAAAATCACACATACCTTTGTCCAGTTATCGAATTTGGAATCCACCGATTCGCCGGATGCTTTTCTAATTCGACTATACATAGCGAAACAGATTTCGATGATTTTTCAGTTTAGGTTCTCATAATTCGCACTGTGTAGAAACGATGTATACATATATTTACTACTTTGCTGTTGGCAATACATATTCAGGCTTCTGTTGTCCTATCGTTTGTACTATTCACAGAGTCTGTGCTGTATAAGCCACTGGAAATAAATGAACACTTAACACAAAACGGAATTATAAATAAAAAAAGAAAGAAACACAACAGTAGGAAGGAACATGTTCGATTTTATTTTACAATAAGATGTAGGCGAATTTATTTCTCTTAGCGAATGATACTTGTCGCAACACTAAGACAATATACTTTATACTAAAAACGATCAAGTAATTTGTCTATTACTAAAGTAACTTGGTAACAGAAAATATATATTCACTATAAAATGAAACAAAAACATATACTAAAACATTAATCATACGCTTATAACAGATTTGTACTTTTGTTATTGCATGAAATCAAAAATTGAAGAAGAATTCTACTTCTTCGAGACTTTGGTTTTTACATATTCTACTACGTATTACAACTACTTATATTCGCTAAATAAGTCTTTGTGGTGTTTCGTAAGGCAAGTAATAAACGCTTACGAAATTAAAATTAGACGCGAGGTTTCTTCGAGTCATTCTCTTTCGAGCCGCAGCAGCTTTTTTCGGAAGTAGAATCTTTATTTTCAGGGCTAAAGTAACTACTTCGTTTTCTTCTCGAAACAGGCGATACTTGTTTCAAGTGTTCCATGTCGTTGAATACAACTTGCGCACCTCCTCCACTGGTTGGTATTATGTCACCCTATAAGAATCGTTCACAATCTACATTCATTTTCAACTGTAGTTTTTGTCTTAGAAGATTACTAATACCTACTTTATACAGTTTTGTTTCGAGTTCACCGTCTGTATCTTGTTCCTGAGCAACGAGGCAATATTTGGATGCTCTGTCAGTTATGGCCTTCGGGTCTGTCAATTGCGTGACACTTCGTTTATTTCGCATCAATGGTTGGAAGATGGTCCCAACCGGAACTAAACCAGTAGGTCGATGATCGATCCATCTCTCTGCGCTCTGCGATCGTCTGTACCGCAAATTTGCCACTGGAATCCTATCCTAAAGATCGTTAATGATGAAAGGAACTTGGTATCATTTCAGAGTACACCAGGAGTTAGATAATAAGGTACACAGCCTAAAGTATTTACTTTTTTACTCAATCGTACGTCGCTAGCATCATCGAACTTGACGGTAGAAGCTGTCTTTACACTGGTTTTCGGTGTGGTTACGGGAGCAGATATAGTTTCAGGGACAATAGTTGTTCCTGTAATAGTAGTAGCTCTAGACGTTGTAGGAACTTCATCATCGCCATCATCATCATCATCATTATTATTATCGATTGTCATTGGCACTGTTTCTCTAAGTTCTTGTTTCCCTTCAATAGTAGCTTCTTCGTCGCTTACTAATATCTGCTTGACTAACTTCAGCTTGTCTTCCTTCTCTTTCATTTGACTCTAAATAAATAATCATCAGAGTTAATAAACGTACAGAGCATGTATACGCGAGTATAAACGAATACCTGAAGGATCTCGCGTTGACGGCGTAGTTTGCTTTCTAATTCTTTGCCCATTTTGTCAGCCTCCGCTTGGATTTTATTGGTGTATCTCGCTTTAACCCTTTGCTTATCTATATCACGTTGATTCAGTAACATTTCCTTGTTTGCTAACTGTGAAAGAATTCCATGAATCTTTGGCCCCCAAGAAAATGGAGAATGATTCATAAATGTGGGACTAAAAAACTTACTTCTTGCTTCATGTGTCTGATGATATCATTCGCGCTATTTAATCTGTACAGCAAAGTATCGATTTGGCCCTCGGTTTTGCAGATGTGGCCCTCCAAAGCAGATATCTGTAATAATAATTTTGTAATTACAGTTGCAACGTTCGTAACATTCTCCGAGAGGCACACCTTACCTTTTTCTTTTGTTGATCGCCTGCGGCTTTTAACGCGGTGTTCTCAATTTTCAGCGACACGTTGTCTCGTTCCATTTTCACCAACATATTCCTAAAGTTATTCTCTAAAAAAAAGGGCGCGTGTAAATTATTAGAAAGATTAGAAATATCCAGAGTTAAATGAATATTACGTTTCTGTCTTAAATCATCTTGCAACAGATTGCGCTTCTGAATACGCATTTCCAAGAAGCGCATCAGCGTGGTAATTACTTCGTCGTTGTGCGGATTCGTTACGTCCATATCTGGGAATGGTCCTCCGAGACTGAAACGAGATATATCTTGTAACAAACTCAAGTTTTTTATTATTTCTATACCGAAAATAGGATGCAACCTACCTATAAACTAAACCTAAATCGAGTTCCAAATCAGCAGCAGCCGGATTGCCGGCACTTTCCAATCTGTTTTTAGCTTCTTTAAATATCTGCGCAAAAAAGGGAACAGCAATGAACGAATAATCCACACCCTTTCGTTTGAACATATTACAAAAATCAATTTTCCTACTTTATTGGCTTGTCTTCTACCGGGTACGTATCCTAGATCCATTTTCGAAGTCGCGGAATTTGTAACTTGTACTTCTTGACTGACTTCGGCAAACTTCATCACTTGCTGCAGGAGAAAGGTACATTATCACGCAGCTGATGTAATTCGGATAGCACACAATGAGTACTCACGACAGTTTCGTCGTAATCATCGACGCTGGGATTGACGCAAACGATCATTCTCACGTTCCCTTCACCGTCGAAATAATTCTTAAACAGATGCGTCACTTTGGAATCCCTGTAAGGGACTATCTTGTTCGTGTCCTGAGTTTGATTCTCGCGCAGTATTTCCAAGCAGGCCCGTAGCGTCATCAGCGAGTTGTTTATGTTTCCTGTTTTATCAAGTATCAGCTGTTTGCATGGTGGGACATATAACATACAATTTACATACCTGCTTCCCTAAGTCTCTGACCAGTGTTTTTGGATCGATTCGTACGCTCGCTTCCAGCCAAATCTACCAGTGATAGCTGGCTCACGCATACGACTCTTTTATCCTGAACCACCTGCTCCCCATCCCTATCCAATGGTGCCTAGTAGATGATTAGTATAGTAACTACAGGCTGAGAGTCGTACCAACAGTGTGTCTTACCTGTACAAGCCTTATGGTAAAAACGCTGTGAGATCTGCTCGACTCCGCATTAAGAGCAGTGTGTGCAATGTGCCTTTTACGTTGACCGCGCTGAAATACATCAAACGCTTCCTCCGAACTTTTCGCTTCGACTTCGGTGCACCCGTGCACATACATATTCCTGTTCCCATCTTCGCGAATAATTTTACTCTGTAAAGTCCTAAATTTTCCAAAGCTTCTCATGAATCCCATTAAACATCAATTATGCTTTTAAGAAGTATACTCACTTTGTTCTCCCATCGCTATCTTCTAGCAAGTCGTATACGCTATTATTATAAATTTCAGTGTACGTTACAAACACTGCGTACGCATTATCCTCGTCGACAATAACAGATTCTGATTCGCTTTGAGTCAAAATATTGTCATTGTTGTCGCACTCGCCGTTTTGTTGGTGCCTATAGAAAATACAGATATCAGTTTCATACTGAGCGTAGTAATGTAGAGAGGTAAAGCTACATACAGTCTTGGGGTTCTTCCGTTCCCAGAAGGAGCAGATCTTTGAACCTCATTTTGCCTATCCGACACCGCATCAGCTTCGCTCTGTATATCAAATCCGTTTAGTTTATCCGGCTTGAAGACGAACCTTTTTGCCTGGCAGTTTGCTATGCTATTGAAGATTACGTTTAAGCTACGGGGCATGATGCCCGCATCATGCTGATTACCAGACATGGTGTATGTTTTGCCACTGCCGCTAACTCCGTATGTGAAGAATAAACTGTTTTTACCATTAATGAGGTTTTCAATGAGCGGTAACGCGACAAGATTGAACACTTCTTTTTGAGAAGCATTTGGCTGGAAAACGTGACTGAAAGACATTTGAATGGCTCTGTTCGCCGTGCGAATATTGCTGGCTGACTCTGGTTGCGTGATGATCAAGCTTGTGTCGGAAATAATTCTCACACAGGATACGCAATTAGGATGAATCATTGGTCTTAAGCGGCAGAAGACCTTAACAGGTTCCTTGGACATCTCGTTATCGCATTTCAGGCGGTTTGCGTGTTTCCGCGCTACAACAGGTGGTCTTGCATACCTATTAGGTTTTAAGAATTTAAATACACAGATTCGTTAAATATGGTGAAATAAAAATCACATGGTTTTCTCGAAAACTTACGCAGACTTCATGATGGAAATGTTTAGGTGTTATGAGAACGTAACAAGGATTAGTTTAAAAACTTTAAAAGTCTCATTCGCGACGTCTTCGCGGTTAGTTTGTCATTATCTTTTTTATAGTGACCGTTGTAAGAATCTGTCATCTATCAAGTTCAAAATTCAAATGTGTAAACAGTGAAGTCGCGGTATCAATGCTAGTTAATGCGACTCTCCATTTATTGAATTACGAGAGCTTTTGATTCGTTCTGGTAAACATGTTCGAAACAGTCCAGTTTACATGTAGAATTGTTTCGAGGATTTAATTTCAATGCCTGTAAAAGACATAAATGAGTTAGGTACTAGTTATTCCTGTGCATTCAAACTGGATTAGATCTCTAATTAAGGCTCTTTTCCCCCTTACGAATGAATTCACGCAACACGTGGTTTACGCAATATGTCGCGGGACACCACGGGACACTGGTGTGAGGAGCTGTGAGTGAGCCACACATGGCCACACATCGGACCTCGCGACATGATTTTTAGGGCAATAAACAAATATTTTAAAATTAATAGAAATGTCGAAACCACGATTCTCAACCGAGTATTTCCTCATTTCCTCCTTTCGCAATCGTTATTCCTCCCAGACCAATAAATTCATCTACCAATGCCACCACTTTGTCAACCTTTGGACAAGGTAATAATTGTCGTCCCTTCCGACGCTTCCAGGATCTATAAATCCAGCATGGTACATTCAGTTCCTCTATAAACATTTCACCACACACTTTTTGTTTTCAATGTATCTTTATTTTGGGGGGAAAAGAGGAGATCCCATAAAATTAATATAGGCTAAAGTGACGATAAGGTGAATGTCCCAATTTCTGCTCATTTCGTATCTTTCGTATTATTATATGCATTACGTTTGTACTATAGTTGCAACAAAATAATTCTAAATTATTTAAACATTCACGTGAGTGTTGCACGAGCTTGGGGCAATACATACATCGCTATTTTTCATGAGCAGAAATACGGAAATTTAGAGCGTTATATATTTAATTATAAACTACTAATTGTTAAACATCTTGAAATATATTTCTTAAATAGTTTTTGAATTGGTTGATTTATTATTAAAGAATTAATCAATTACTCTGCAAATTTTCATCACAAACAAATTTTTTATACCTTCTTTATGACGAGTTACCTCTTACATGAGCAGAAATTGGGACATTCACCTTAGATTTAATCAAAAAAATAGAATCTACTACAGAAACATGACATTTATTATAAAAAGAATTCACAATAATATCAACACTTACAAGAGACTATCAACAGACACAGTCATAAACTCTTAATACTACGTACATATTGCCTTTCAAATCAATATTAACAATTATTAAAAGATTGCTCAGCACAAGGTGGAATCATGGTCGTCACAAACTCTAGGCACAACTGGAAATAAAAAAATAAATAAATAAATAAAAAAATACAATCTCCTTCAATCTCCTCAGATTCTAATCTCTGTCCACAACAATGCCTTAATTGGATAATAATTTGACCCAGTCTCGCTTAAAATTAAATTTCAACAGCAGTCTGAGTCAATGATAAAAATGGAGGAAAATTAGTGGTGTCCATTTACAGGTTTACACGTTATGTACTCCATTGCACAGCACTAATATGTATATGTATAATCACGAGTGCTTGCATTAAAGTCTCCAGGAGCCGTCCAGCCACAGGGAATGCCACGTGCGTCACATATCGCGGATCCAAGTGTTTTCTAACCCACGGGATGTGCAATGAAGTATCCAACGGTCAAGGCTTCCCCTGAAAAACTGGTTGAGGCGGTTCATCACGCTCTCGATCCCTAGCAATAAGCACGAACGTCTGTTTCCACCGAATCAGTAAACGCTTAGTTGTACTGTGGCAGAGAAAGTGCAACGAAACGATGAGCTGTGGATCAGAAGCAGCATGCTTCTGAACTGGTGTAGAAGACGATAGCGGATTATCCGGTACGTGATTTTCAATAAAAAATGTAGATGGTATTGTTAATATTCATGTACATAGCTGCAATTTAAATGATAGGCTCGATACCAAGTGGCCTTTGGGAAGTTAAAGCAAAAGAATATTCAGTTTCACTGCAAATTCTACGCCTGCATAATTCTTTTCATAATAATGACAATAAAAATAAAATTCTTTCAATTGTAAACCACTGATACCTCCTATTCCTTTGCTTCATATTAATTTCTTAAATATCACTTTGCATTAAGCTCCTACTTCTATTATACATTAAACTGTTTTAATCGTGTATGTCCTCAGAAAACTATCTACATTCGTATAACATTTTTTCTTTAAAATCGCCTCCTAGACGTCTGTTATTTAATATTCTTCGCGCTCGTCCCGGAGTAGCTAGACTAAAGTAGTGCACTTGAAACGAAGAGAACGTTTTCCCTTGAACTCTTAGCGGTCCCCCAGAACTTAGTGGTCTCCTGTTTCCATTTCGCAACATAAACAGCAAATAAATCGCGTGACATCACTCGAGGTAAATTTCGCGCGAAGTTGGTTTCGATTGGAATTAACCAGTTTCAGCTGGCTCGCGATTCACTTTCACGTGCAATAGATCCTCTTGTCCCTTAGCTACCGTCGAAGGTCGTTCATTACGCCGTCGATCCCCGTCTATTTTACACTCGGCGCGTATAGAAAGTCTGTTGATCTGAGGATTTGGTCTTTCCCTTCGCGGTTGCCCAATTTTGGGGATCCCCTTAGCGCGAGCTGCCGCTGTCACGTGTGCGCGACTTCGCGAAAGGGATCAATCACCCCACGGGGGTTTTTGTTTTCCTTCCTAATTCTCATGAGCGAAACTGCGCATTGATAGCATTGGGAGATCTCTGTGGTATTTGGGCGATTCAGTTTGGAAGGACTTGGAAAATCAATGAATAATTTAGGGATGGACGTTGATCATATTTTACGTAGTAACGGAGTTTAATTAAAATTTGAATTCTTAGAGGGCGCTTTTGATTCTTTGCACAGATTTCTGGTAGGAAAATGTCTGCGTAGATCACGAGACACTTGCTTGGTATGTATTTAACGCACTGCCGTGCCATACAAATGCAATTTTTCTTTAGAATACTAGATTTGCGAATTAAGGACCTAGATTTGCAATTTTAATCTCAGTTTTAGAATCAAAGATGAATTTTCCACTGATGCATTCTATTATACTTATGTATCGTTTTCTGAAAAAAATTTCCAACAAAATCGGTTCCCAGGGTGTCCTTCATACATTCCTCGACGACCCTGAAGAAAATACCAATCATTTTACCACCTCAATATCATAATAAGCGAGCATCAAGTCAGTCCCAACGTTAATCCGAAACGTTCTAAAAATAAGCACAAGCTTCTTATTATCCACCAATTAAAAAGGACCTTAAGAAACTTAGCGCGTAGAATAGTAAATATCTGAAGCATTTTAATCTCACGACTGTTATAAAATGCTGAACCTTACTGCAATAAAACGCGCTGCTTATCTTAAAAACCAGTTGATAAAAATTCAATCTACTGCAACGTTTATTTAACCGAAATATTTACTGTGCCCTTTGAACGAACAATGGTTTTTTGCAATTTTGAAGTTTGCTATTTTTGCTTGAAAATTCACTGTGATTAATATTATCGAGAAAGAGCTCAGGTTTTCGAGATTGCATCGACTTCCTCCTCCTTGTCCTTCTTCCACTATCCTTTCGCGTTAGAGCGATGCAGCCAGTGGAATTTACATTCATCCTTGATGCAAGGAGGTCGAGCAATTAGCAAGGTTTATTAAACCAGAGCCTCTGTACGTTTCAACGCGAAGAGAGGACGAGTTAACTAGTCACTTGAAGGTTCGATTTACAGAAAGAAAGTGGATTCGTCACGATTTCTGAATTGTACTTGTAGAGGAGTAAATACTGAACTGTAGATGGAATGAGTTAATTCATGTGTGATTATTATTAGACAATCAATTTTTAATACACTGGAGACATCTGTCATGGGAGAATTACGGAGTTGACATTGTTAAGCCTCATGAAACAGAGCTGTCTAATAAATTTCCAGCTGTAACACATTATACGAGATAATATGGCTAGTGTGGCCTTCGAAGGCACAATATTTCTCTTTTGTTCCTGTCCTTCCTGGATCGGTCCGAGCTCAACGACTTCCTGAATGGAAACACGTGTCCCGAGCAAAAAGAAACGGCAGGGCAGCCTGGTTTTTGCAGTAGTACCCCTTCTTCCACAGGCTGTCCATGCCTTTCGTTCCATCAGGCTCGCGTGGGCCAACGATTAGTCCTCCCTTGATTCAGTTGTGATTTTGCTAGTGGTAATTTTACCCTTTCATGCCTTAAGAGGGATCTGTTTTGCAATAGTGGATTTCAAAGTGCATTAGAAAAGACTTCGCGAGAAGAAACTTCAGTTGTGGAGAATATCTGCAAATATCTGGAACCATGGAGCCACAGGTAACTTTGGTGGTAATTAAAGCAAGTGTTGGAAGTTAATTATAGCGTGGTGACTTTCGTGAAAGATGGATTCGATTTTAATTTTATTTTGAGCATTGGGGGATTATTTTTTTAAATTAGCGAGTTTGTGTTAAGGTTCTCCAGGATTATTATTCTCAGTTATCTGATTGCTCGAAAGAAGTCGTTAATTGGGAGAGAAACATCTACTAGTCATTATACCACTGTTCTTCTCGAGTTACAAGTCGTCGCGAGTAGATTTTAAGGACGTTATCAATGCTCATCCTCAGCTTCTGATGAAATAAATCAAGACAGGGACAGGTGGATGACAGTGAGGGAAACGGAAATTGTGCTTTCCCCTTCTCGATCGTGTTTAGGTCCCCGCGATCCCTACTTCGATCACTTTCGTTGACAAGCTGTGTATGTACCGTCGTTGCCAGTCAGTGGTTGTTTGATCCTCGCGAAGGCACTACACCTGTCGCGACCATTCCCATAGATGTCACAGGATTGTGAATTCGAGCTTCTACCCGTGTCCCAAGCCGCCAGAAATCATCCTCCCGATCGGGCACGCGGCGCACATAAATAAATCAGGATCACGATTCGAGTCGTTGTGAGTTGAACGAGATGCAGAAGGTATGCCATTTTTGTGAGAAGCTTCATTACGTTTTTATAATTCTTAGGGCTTAGGTTTTAGGTCATGGATCTCGGGGCTTAGGTTCTATTAGGATTTAGGTGTTTTTAGGGCTTAGGTCCTAGGACATAGATCTTTTTAGATTTTAGGACTCTTAGGTCCTAGGTCTTCTTAGATTTTAGGTCCTAGGTCTTCTGAGATTTTAGGGCCACTATTTCTTTACTATAAAACAGAATATTTTATCACTGAATGCACCAGGGAGATTGGAAGCAGCCACGTGGGTAGGAATCGCCACGTGTTCCCTTCTAATCAAAACAAAGAGGTTTAAGTAACCTGAACACGTCGCGTAATTCCCCGTGAGAGAACTTTTACAATTTTGACTCGAATGAACCTTCCACGAGCTACTCCACTGATTAATATGCCGATGACTTTAACGGTAATCATCGCGTACTTTACTCACGCTCCGTAGAAACTGTCAACTGCCCAGTTTGACCATAAAAGAATCCTCTGTAACTCGAATATTCGAACACCTTTCTCCTTTACCAAAAAATACAGTCACCTCGACGATGGTAGTAATTCCTAATCAATTCTCCTAGTACAATCTATTTTAGAAGAATTTCAAGTGAACTCATTTTTCATTCAGCAAACTAACAATTCTATCGTTCAAGAAGACGTTACAACTTCATTCCTATAGCTTCCTTGATCAGAGAGACCTTCCTGGATCACATAAGAACTACAGTTTTTGCTCCATCGATTGCTTGGCTCGTTAAAGTGTCGTTTCGTCTTCAATTACATAGCTCGTGGGAAGTTGATTATATTGCAGGAATATTAATAGAATTAGAAGCTAGAAGCCGATCATTTCTACATACCAAAGAGAAAATAAATAGAAGAAATTAGAAATATTTCTAAATTCTTTCTGATCCATGAAATATTAAATGTTATATTCCTTTAAATCCTCGGAGGTTCATAAATTTCCGCTTAATCCCAGGATTTCTCGGGCATAATGTAGGCTGCACAGACCTTGCACGACCGCCGCACGCAACTTGACAATAAAAATCTTACGCAAGGCCTAAGGCAAATCCAACTTTCATTCGAAGTCCTCCGTGCAAGATACACGGCGACCACTCGACGACATGAAAGTTTCCACCCAAAATAATTATGAAAATCGTTACCCGTTGGAGGCTTTTATTTCTACACATCTTCTGGCATTTAATTGGCGTTATGCAACTCTAGGAACCAAGTAAACGACGTCTGAGAAACGAATCTTCGTCGAGAGTCAAAGGTCGTTGGTACCTACGAAATAATTCTAATCAGCTCGAAAAAATCATCGCGAGACACTAATTTGGTTTACACAGAAAGCTACTTTCTTTTTAGAATCCCACTTGTTAATTAAATTTCATCATTCTTTAAGATTGAAATCGGATTATATAAGTTTAACTGACTTTTTGAATTTTATTACCTATTTCTATCTAAATTGAATCCTAGTTGCGGGATGTTTAGGATTGGAAGCTTGCAAGTGGGGATTGGAAAGTAATCAGAATAGATTTGCACTTGCGAAATGCTGGTGCGATTAATCACCAAATGCCGTTGCCATTGAATGGTCGCTGCTGTTGCCAATCGTCAAGGTGAAATTAATATTTGAATCAGGAAGATCGTTATCTCCCTGCTCTTTCACCAGAAAGATCTATATCTATCGCTGACATTGCACGGGAAATTTTTGCATAGACCGTTGAAGAAGTGGCTCCACGATTTAGAGATCTGATGGTAGATTTACTAAATTTATAGAAAATAATTGATCGGTGTAGGTTGAGAAAGGAACGGCGAGGGACGATCCCTATGATAGGTAGAACATATTTTCCATTTATCTTAGGCAACGCGAGGGAAATTGGATCAAGGAACGACTACAACAGGAAGTCTAAGGGCCAGTAGCGTGTAGTATCGCGTTCGATGTTATAAAATGATCCTGTAGTCGTAGAACCGGCTTTCTTTGCGCAATAAAACGTAATAATCATCATGTTGCGTTAGAGTTTATCGTAGATCCTCGTGAAACTAGGATAAGTAAATCCCGTCTCGCCTACCAAAATCGAGCACGTAGTATTTTACCAAAAAATCCTGCATTTGAATATTCAATTCCCTTGAAACAGGGCAGACCGGGGCTAAAAGTTCCGGGGGTAAGTTGCTCCGACGGCTCTATCTTCGAAATAAAAAGAGCGTTGTACTTTAAATTATTTTTCCCTACTAAACACCTCGGTACCTGAAATCCTTACAAAATCTTACAAAGGGATCTCTGGGAATGCTGCTTAATTTTCGCAACCCCCTTCTGCAAATAATTCCATCAATGAAGATCTATGAAAAGAAATCCCGCATTCGAATACCCTACCTCATAATTATGAAATTTTTAATTTCCTTTAAGCACACGCCCCAGCACCTCTAATTTTATTAACAAAACCCGGTGGAAGTGCCCTGTTACCAAACTTTCGCAACCCCCCTCGGCTAATCCCTCCGTCGACGCGCCTGAAGCAATACTTAGAAATCGGATAGTCTGCAGGAGCTGTGACCATTCTGATAATTCGATAGTCTCTGTATTCCGTGCAGCAACGATCGCAGCCACGTCGGATCGTTGCTGGAGCCCCCGCGTTTGGATATCTCCGGATCCACCGGCACCGTCAGTGGTGCGTTTCGAGACGACTCGATTCGCGTGCAACAAACAGCCGAGAGGTATGCAGCCTGTTAAACAACGGGGCGCGGGACAATCGCGTTCGCCGATTGCTTCGACGTGTTGTTGCGTAAACGGCGCACGCGAGGATAATCGTGGCAACTCGCGAATTGCAAGCTTCTGCGGTGGGACAGTGTTTATAGAGACGTTTCGCGAAACGCCGATTCAGCCGGAGCGCGATGGATGTCACGGAGATGCTATCAGCGGAGACTGAACGTGGAGAAGGTTTCGTTTGAAATCGATCTCGAAATATCTGCGATTAAAATAATAGAGTGTTCCGTTTTTATTCGCCTTAACTCTAATTGAGATTTCTCTGCAAACTCCAAGCACTTTCTGTTCTTGTTCGTCTAATCCCGATCCAAATTCTCTGCTACATCGGAATATTTTAGTATTCCAGAGAATTGGAATCAGGTGTATAATGTTTTATTCTATACCGACGTATTTTCCTTTTCTATAAGACTTCAATTGAAATTAGGCGAATAAAAATTCCAGTTGATATTAGGACTAACATTCAGTTGGCATTGCATTGAGTCTAACTGGTACAAGTTTTGAACTTCCTTTTTTGAGAAAGTTATTCGCATTCGAAATCAGGAGGCTGTTCCTGTCACTATCCGAATTAAAGCAGACCAATTTCTTTCAGCACGGAAGGCAAAACGCCGCGTTCGTGGGGGACGACGGCCGCGCGACTACAGACTTGCAAAATTCGAATTCGGGTGGACCCATTGAGAAGGTACAACTAATACCGATCGTATCAATTTATATAGAACACTTTAATTCGAACCTAATTTTCTCTATCAAGCGAGCCACATAGCCTTTCAAAATTGTTATTATTAACCATTTCTATACACGATTACATAGGAACTATCAAACTTACATAAGTCTATTCCCCTTTCAGTTTCAAAATAACGAGAGTTTCGCCTTCGCATATGGGATCCAGGATGATCGCAAGTTGCCACTCACCTTGTCCATCCCCGAGGAAATGGTATGTCCCAGAATCTAACAGAGTCTTGTTGTTCCCTATCCTGCAAGGATTCTCGCTCACTCTATGTACATGTGTTCTTTGAAATCCGATAAAGTCCATCGCGGAGAACGGAGAGCAGAGGGCGACCTGGGGCAACGGATTGGAATTCCTCATGTCCTGCATCGCGATGTCTATTGGCCTGGGGAACGTCTGGAGGTTTCCCTTCACTGCGTACGAAAACGGTGGAGGAGTATTCCTGATACCCTACATCATCGTTCTCTTCGTCGTCGGCAAGCCGTTCTACTACCTGGAAATGATAATGGGGCAATTCTGCAGCAGGTCCTCGGTGAAGATGTGGGCAGCAGGTGTGAATGTTTAAAGCACATAATTAATCTACGGTTTGTTAGGAGATAGCGGCCTCTTTCAACGCTGACATCGCGAGAATACAAACGTGGTGTGCGGAAATGCTTCTGCTGCGCTTCTTAACTATGCTCGCGGAACGCCTATGGGCGTCCTCCGCAGGAGTGCATGTAGTGTGCGACCGCGCATATGAATTTGTAGAATTAAAGGAATTAATGGAAGTAGAATCTTAAAAGTCTTGATGGGTAATAAGTGAAAATATTCTAAACCTTTTCGGGTATTATTGTTCTTTCTGTATGTCAAAGTGGAAGCTATGGAAATTTTTGCTGGAAGATTGCATCGGTCTTCTTCATTCTTCACAGCGCCAGGATTTCGAGGAGTCGGCTGGGCTCAGATGTTCTCCATGCTGGCTGTAGGGACCTACTACTGTTCTCTGATGTCTGTGACACTTTACTACCTAATCGGCAGCTTCCAGGCTCAGCTTCCCTGGTCCACCTGCCTCGAAGAATGGGGTGACTCCTGTGTCGATTCAGGAGGATCCTACAACGTCACCCAACGGAGCAACGCTACCATGATAAGTTCTGCTGAACTTTACTTCAGGTGAACATTCTGAACATCCCCTGAAGGAGAGTCCATAGCTTCCAAGCCTATCAGTTTCATCAGTTTAGAGGGAAAGGGAATCACTGAACCCTAGGTTCAAATGTAGATCTATTTCTTTACTAAGTAATTATTAGGGTGATCTATCCAGGACTCCTTTCTGCTTCCTAACTAATCCTTATACAAATCTTCTGAAAATCTCCTAAAAATCTTCGAAAACTTCCTGAAAATCTCTAAAAATCTTTGACAATCTCCTGAAAACCTCCTAAAACTTCCTAAGACCGTTTGAAACCTCCTAAAACCTCCTGCTACCTCCTGAAATTCTCCTCAGATCTCCTAAAACCTCCTGAAAGTTCCTAGAGCCTCCCAAAACCTTCCAAACTCCCACGAAGGAACATACACAGCCCCTCCCCCACTAAATCGATATGAAACCACAGCATCATTGGTAGAAACAATAGTCAACGAGTTCTAATCCACCACGACTACTTTTCCACCAGGAAGACAGTGTTAAGGGAGAAGCAGAGCATCGACGATGGCATCGGTTTGCCAGACTGGAAGCTGACCGTCTGTCTGCTAGTAGCTTGGCTCTGCATATTCGCTGTCCTAGCGCGCGGGGTGAAGAGCTCTGGAAAAGCAGCCTACTTCCTGGCGATTTTCCCTTACATCATCATGGTCAGCCTGCTGGCGAGGGCAGTGACCCTGGAGGGTGCCGTGGACGGCATCATCTTCTTCGTCAAGCCCAGCTGGGGGAAGCTGTTCGATGCGAACGTCTGGTACGCTGCTGTCACACAGTGCTTCTTTTCGCTGTCGGTGTGCTTCGGGGGTGTCGTCATGTACTCGTCCTACAACGACTTTAGACACAATATATACAGGTTACTCTCAGAACATAAAATAATGATCGATTAGACGAGTTAGTGGTGTTAGAATCGTAGGCCTCTGTCTTCCTCCTCACCTCTTAGCGCCTCGTGTTTTAACACTCCGACTGACGTCGGCATGCTTCGCGCGGATATCGGTGGGAAAGTTTCCAGAGAATTTTGGACGACCTGAGCAAAATTCTGGGCAGGCTTGAAGGGGTACTTCTGAAAACCTCGCGCCACTCGAAGCGTTAAACGGGCGAGCTTTGGTGAGAAATCAGAGTCTACTTGTAGAGAAATAAGTTTCGTGGATGAATATTTGAGTTGGAGAGAATTTCCATGGTGTCTTTGGAATGCACCACTGCTATATATTTAGTAAATGCCGCAGGCAATTCAGTTATGAGGTCTCTGCCTAATTTCTGGCTTTCAGAATGATCAACCCTTAAAGATGTTGCAAGGTGATTTTTCGTTCGAGGATTCTTAGACGTGGTTTCTTTTTGTGTTCCTTTTCAGAGACGTTATAGTAGTGACCACATTGGACACGTTCACTAGTCTGATGGCTGGTTTCACGATTTTTGGGATACTCGGCAACCTGGCCCACGAACTTGGTACCGAGGACATCGGCGATGTTGTTAAAGGTGGAACTGGCCTCGCGTTCGTGTCTTATCCTGATGCAATTGCGAAATTCACTGTCTTGCCGCAGGTAATTTATTTGCCTGAATATCAGAAAATCATGTCTTTGAGTTAGGAAAGGAATGTCTCTGGATCTGTAAGTTTATCTTGCAGCCTTGAGGTGCCAAATTATTGGGTAGCTGTAGAGTGATACGAAGGGATTCAAGTAGATTCTTTATTTTATTTCTTCTCCTTTTTAAGCTATTCCTCCCCCCTTCGTAAACTATTCCTCCCCATTTCTTAACTTCCCACTCGAAGGATTAACAATTCCATCATAAAGCAGAACTAAAAGATAAGTTAAAACAAAACAATAAATTGAAGATAGTATTAAAAGAGAGCATAAAATGATTGCAGAAATGTTAGAGTTCGTGGTCGATCACCGTGAGTTCTATACATACAAATATAAATTCATTGAAAGCGTTCAGGGTGATCTAGACACGCATATAGGTATCGCAACGAGCGCCTGTAAATTTCATTGATCCATTTATAGACCGACGAGGTGATCCAGATTTCACTTTCACTCCCACAAACGAACATAACACGATAATTTTTTCTACTTTCTCGTAGCTGTTCTCCGTGTTGTTCTTCCTCATGCTCTACGTCCTCGGGATTGGAAGCGCTATCGCCATGACCGGCGCCATTATCACCATTATCACTGACCAATTCCCAAACTGGAGTCACATTTACGTAGTACTTGGCACCGTTGCCTTTGGATTCTGCGTTGGCACCGTTTACTGTACACCTGTAAGTGGAATTCTCAATTTTTTCCATTACCTTCAAGATACAATCCCCATAAACTTTCACTGTCTCAACTAAACACCAGAAAACTTACATTCATTGCAGAAAAAAGTTCATTATGCGAACGAGAAGTATTAAAAAATTTTATTTTCCTCAAACAATTAAAAGACAACTCTGATCTTAATTATATGAAAGGAATTTCTCAATTATTCTTATTGCATGCATTTGAAACTACTAAAACATTTTCAAAGCTCTATCATGAAAGCTTAACAGAAAAATAGACGAAACGAAAGAGTTTGAGGAACGAGATTCTTCCTGGTCATTTTATCTGTACATTTAATCATCCGCAGGGTGGACAATTCATCCTAGAGCTAGTGGATTACCACGCTGGTTCGTTCATCGTGTTCATCCTGGCCACTCTGGAGATTACAGGTATTTTCTGGGTGTACGGTTTAGAGAACTTCCTGGACGACGTGGAATACATGCTGAAGAGGAGGCCATCCATGTACTGGAGGCTCTGCTGGGGCGTTATCACACCCCTTCTGCTTGCTGTGATCTTGATTTATACATTGGCCACTCTACGACCATTAACATACAGTGGAATCCCTTATCCAAATAGCGCACACGGTTCGTACGATTTTTACTTAATATTCAATTAATTCTACAAACTATCAGGATCCCCTTTTTATTAATTGCAGCGGCTGGATGGGCTCTCTGTGCGTTTGGAGCACTGCAAATACCTTTCTGGCTGATCTACACCATTATGTCTAACAGAAATTTGGAAGTAACCGAGGTACAAGCAATAACTCAGTTTTAACAGTTAAAATTGATCACCAAAGTAAAAAAGCCACTGTTTTATTAAATAATGGAAGAGTCAATAGTAAATTATATAATTTTTCCCCAAAATAGGTACTTTGACTTCTGCGTTTCTCTGTTAAAAAATACGAAGAAGTGATAAATTCAATTTTTCCAATTTTCTCACTTAGGCTATCTTTATAATTGAAGAATAAATATACTAAAGGGATAAAGTGCTAAACTTAAATAGATTGAAGTTTTTCTACAAGTATTTTCTGTATAATTCTAATTGAAAATCGTGCCCCATATTCCTTATTCTCTTCGCAACAACAACTTAAATTACAACAGTTATAATTCCCGCACATATTTATTTGCCCACATAAATAACGTTCAATTTACAGATGATCAAGTCAGCCTTCAAACCATCCTCCGACTGGGGACCCAAAAACGCCAAGGAGCTGGCTTCCTGGCGCGAATTCAAAGAGACCAGGCGAAAGATACGAGAGAAGCGCGATTGCTCCAGAATCAAGCAGTTCGTTTACGTGATACTCTGCTGGGAGGACAAGCTCGTGTGAAATCGAAACTTTACAAGTAGGGACTCGTATTCGATCATTCCTCGTGATAACATGGCACTTAGTACCATTTTGGTCGACTTAGTGTGGCAGTCGAAGCTGGAAAACATTTTCAAAGGCGACCAACGATTTCCCAATCCCAAAAATACCCTTTCGACTTTGTTCTCCTTTCTTCCACGCTAAAATACTTTTTTAAACACACGTTACCATCGAGTACTTAAATTAGATTTGTCTTCCACTTAGAAGATTACAGCATCTTCGAAATGTTCTCCTTGCTTCTTCAGCTTGCCTCTGTATATAGTTCGTACGTGTGTGTAGATGTAGATTTAGTATACATGACCCTATTTAACTCTCTTCGACGTTTATCTAATGTTTCTATATTTTCAGAACGAAAGAAATCGGTTCCCTAAGGAAAATGGATGTTCATTGACTCTGCAAGTCTCGTTTCGTAATATTCTTTTAAATAGTTTGCTTAGAAATTGATGAACTACCACGAGGGAGATAACAGTATTATGACGAGGAGGTATTTATCGAACTGCGAGCTTCAGAGTGGATGTCCATTTCCTTAACCCTTCGAGCAGCGATAAAGTCCACTTTCTGTAAATTTCTAAATTTTAGCATTTAAGCATATAATTAGTGCTTAATTTATCAATGTTCTCTGCTTCCTATTTTATGGAGTGTTTTGTCACTGCTCAGAGCGTCAAAAGGAACTGATTTATTTTATAATCAGAACAAAACAATCTGGTTACTCGAGATCACTGAAAATCCATTCCCAACATTCTGTTTTACATACATATTTGAGTAACCAGTTGACTTTCTTCTCGAAAAGGGACGAATAGAAAAAATAGTTTCGTGATTCACGACTGCCGTGAAAAAAAACATTTAAAGAATAATCCCCGCCTTTATTTATTAATAATATCGTCAGATTCAATTTCGTTCTCATAGATTTCATTAAAAGATCTTAAAGATGCAAACCATAAGTCAACAATAAAATAACATACGCGTTTTGGATAAACCCATCGAGCTCAGAATTTCAACTTCTTCGTTCAAGAAGAATCATTCCTTTTATCCTTCGTAATTCAAGTAATTCCAATCTCCCACGTGTTCTTCCTCCTCTTCGCATCTGAGCGGCACAAATACCTCGTCTTCCACGTCCTTTTTTAAATAAAATAAGCGTACTAGTAACTATCACACCGATCTGAGAAAGTGTATGTAAAGCATTATCGATAGAAATAGAAGAAAATTGCACGTTATACGAACACGTGGCCTGAGCCTTTCTCTTTCTATCAGCAACTCCAGTTCCCAGTCCCTTTGCCTTTTTTCCCTTTCCTCGCAAATCTGAAATTACCATTCGAAATATTTCAGCAACAGATCAACAGATATATGTAAAAAAATCGAGGAAAATAGACCACTTTGAAAGCAACGAAGAAAGAAGAATCTTTAACAGCATTTCACTTTGTAATTAAGCAGCCAGTGGCCAAGGTACTCGACTGGATCGAAAGGCTTCTTGGTAACGATCTCTCGAAGAGCGTTCGCCAGAGGTTTACTCAGCATATTTTTCAAGTAAAGCCCATCTGAAGATAAATATTCGTCAGAAGAAGAAGGGAGGGATACGGAGGAATCGGTTTCCTCTGCATCTTTTAAGTCGAGGCTCCACAAATTCTGCAACATCGTGATGTCTTCATTGGTGAAGCCCATGGCCTTTAAGAGTCTGAATTTAAAATATTCTTTCTGAAAATTGTGTCTGAATTGTACGTTTCTTGGACCAGGTCTCTCACCTAACGAATTCATCTGTGAAACCAACTTTCAGTAAAGTTCTTATCAGACACTCGCTTATGCATCTTTCGTGTAAGAACTTTTCGATTTCTTCTCGTGGTACCAATATTGGGTCCGGCTGTTTTGTGATTTTGGATTGTTTTTTAGATTCTTCAGGTTCTTTGGGCAACAAGGAACAAATTACGTTCATGCAAGGATTACAAATAGTATCCTCTATTTTTTCTTCTTCGGTCATCTTCTCAGCTTCCTTAAAAGTAGTATCCTGTATTTTTTCTTCTTCGGTCATCTTTTTAGAGCTTGTTATTTCGATTTTTCTAGGTCTCACTATTTCAATTCACTTCTTTATTACTTATGTAATATCTCCTTTTTGGGAAATTTAATTGCGTTTTTTTGGAGCACGTAGCCTGCAAAATGTGTAGTAATAATTGTCATATTTGTTATTCTTCTTAGACTTTGACACCACAAACTTCATTCCACTTTATGGAGCCTGCTTCAATGTGTTTCAAAGCTCTATAATACGTTCCATATGAAAAAATCAAAATGACATTAAATGAAATTTAAATTTAAGAAATTTTCTTCGGCAAGGCATCTTCCCCTCCAGATCCAAAATTTGCAGGACATCAGTATACATAAAAAATGGCATATAAATTAACAGATTCTTTTCAATTTCATTTCACAAATATTTCACTGTAAACAAAAGGCTTACGATTTCTAAGTTACAATAATTAAATATGGAATTTTTAAAAATTATATACTGCCTCAAAGTCAAGTATATTATAATCGTTGTTACATCGATTATAACAAACCTTTGTCACGCGAAGTTTAATCAGTGAGTCAAGGAGTATCCAGAACGCTGATAAAACGTCGAAATATCGATGATGGAGAACCCGTGCAACATTTTATCAGCGTGCAATATAGTTGCAAAGCTTTTCCACTGCTCTCATCCGTCACTTTCGCGTTCGCCTCGACGCACCGACGTTAATAATCATATTCCCGACTAGATGAGCTCTTATCACTTGCCGCGCAATCTAAGCGTCAGGATCGCGATCATTTTATCGCCAAGGTTCTTTTTTTCGAGCATTGGGTGGGTGGGCAGGCAGTATCGACACAGACGTTTTCGCGATATAAAAGCAGATGCGCGATGCCGATCGCTGGGGACTGCGTTGGCCCTGGTCCTCGAGAGTCCCGTTTCCACCTGTGACCGGTGTATTGTTTACAGAAGCATCCAAATGCAGAAGGAAACGGTGAGTTGAAGACGTCACTAAGAATCAAAGTAACTCAGTTGTTCCACTTCAATCTTACTTAAAAAGTTCATTTTCTCATCCCCATTTAAATGATAAATTTATCTACATCCGAAGGAGCTCAAAAGAAGTCCCCTAAATCTAAATTAAACAGATCATTACCAAATTCTATAAAAATTAACTTCCCTCATTAATGAACATTCCCTTCAATAATTGCGACAACATGCTCGCTAAATTTACGACCGATGATGGATCGTTTGATGGATCATTTCTCCAACCTAACGTTCTTTCGAATCAACCTTCGGAACACGGATTAACCCTTTTACAGCGCAATAAAACGATAAGCAACGACCTAAAAACCTAGAAAAGAACGATACCGTTAAATTAACTCTAAATAATCTTCACCTCCTCGTGCTACACTATGATGGGGTGAAATATAATAATAATAAATAATAATATGTGTTCGACTTATAACTAGCCACCAAACTGGCATTTCAGGAAGAGATAGGCAGTTCTACATGCATTTTTGCTATTCGAACAGCCGCGATAGGAACGATTCTACTCACGCGATAAGCACCGCCGCGAGCAACATAAAGAGCTCAATGCTAATCCTTCGCTATCTCGAAATTAAAACCCCATCGAAGTGGAAGAACACGGAAGTAATCAGCTAGCTACATGGTACGTGAGTTGGACTTTGCTTCGCAGAGTAAAGGCGTGCAAAATGGATGCAGCAACCCTGGCTTCGTCATGGAGGAGACTTGGGAAGGGAGGTCCTTGGAGGTGACCAGGGAATCAACCCCTCGATGCTCAATGGCCGCGGAGGAGATGGAAGTGCAGAGCAGCTGGAATAACAGCATAGAGTTCCTCATGTCCTGCATCGCCATGTCCATTGGTTTCGGCAACATATGGAGGTTCCCGTTCACTGCTTATGAAAACGGTGGAGGGGTATTCCTGATTCCTTACATCATCGTCCTGTTCCTAGTTGGTAAACCGTTTTACTATCTGGAGATGATCCTGGGACAGTTTTCATCGTCCTCTTCTATTAAAATGTGGAGCGTGTCCCCTGGGTTTGTTGGTAATTGTTGTTCTTTTTTAGAAGCGAGGTAGGGGTTGTTTGTTGGTCGTTGATGATGAATTTTGATGGGTTCAGGGGTCGGCTGGGCGCAATTCTGCTCGACCATTGCACTGATGACGTACTATAGCTCGTTGATGTCTCTGACGCTGTTTTTCCTGGTTGCTTCCTTTTCTGCTGAGCTGCCCTGGTCCAAGTGCAAGGAGGAATGGGGGCATTACTGTATAGACTCTGGGAGGAAGGCGAATACTAGTGCTAGCAGTGCTCGTGGCTTCGATGCAGTGGCGGAGGATATGGAGGAACAGTACAGGAGCTCTGCTGAGCTTTACTTCCTGTGAGTTCGTTTTTTAATCGTGACATCGTCCTTTTGAGCGTTTTTGTGATGGTAGTTATTGAAGGAAGTACCAAGGAAAAGGGTACTGCAGGGTTTAGAAGTAGGGGATTCATTTCTGGTTCTGATTTATATTGGTTTAAGTAAATGACTATGGAGTTGGAGAGTTGGGGAAGAAATCAGTTGGAAGTGCAAGTTAACGACTACTTCTCTCAATTTCAGAAAAGTGGTTCTCCAAGAGAAAGACAGTATCGACGATGGAATTGGATTGCCAAACTGGAAGCTGACGATATGCCTGCTCTGCAGCTGGCTTTCTGTAATCCTCATATCGTTCCAAGGTGTGAAAAGTTCGGGAAAAGCCTCCTATTTCCTAGCAATTTTCCCATACGTCATTCTACTCAGTCTCCTCGTGAAAGCAGTTACTCTGGAAGGTGCTGTAACCGGTATCTTATTCTTCGTCACACCAAAATGGTCCAAGCTCTTGGACCCAAGCATTTGGTACGCAGCTGTCACGCAATGCTTCTTCTCACTATCCGTCTGCTTTGGCGCCATCGTCACCTACTCCTCGCACAATGACTTCAAGCACAACATCTACAGGTAAACAATTAATCATCCGACAGTCTGTTCTCTATCCCTTCGATCAAATTGCACGTTTGCTAAAAATATGATAGACTATCTCTGCTTAAATGGGAAATATATCTTCCTCATCTACAAATCATCAAATTTCGTGATATTATATTTTTTTAAAAACTTTGTTACGTGTCATAGTAGAATCGATGTTCCTGATTTATATGGCCCATGGCTTGATTCATGAATCTAGATTCAAGTTATTTAAGTGTCTTTATTTCCGTCCTCTTGGAAAGGTTGAGAAATGCTGGATCCTGGTTTAACACCTTGCAGAAGTTTTTATTTTGCATTCTTTCATTCGGGAATATTCTTTTGTTTTGGGTAATGATACTAGGTAGAAATTAGCATGATTACTTATCCTCGTGTTTCAGGGATGCACTTATCGTGACAAGTTTGGACACAGTGACGAGCTTGATAGCTGGTTGCACGATTTTTGGAATTTTGGGTAATCTGGCCCACGAAATGGGTGTGGAGGACATCAACAAAGTGGTTAGATCCGGGGCTGGTCTGGCGTTCATTTCCTACCCTGACGCAATAGCGAAATTTAGTTTCCTGCCGCAGGTGTGCTTCTAATCAGCTAATATTGATAATGTTCCGACTGTACTGTTTTTGATAATTCACCATATCTTCCTTGCCACTCGTACAGTATTTGAAATAATAAAGGAGTCATCGACTCAAGTGACTAACGCTGTTTTGAAACTGTACTGAAGAAACCAGAAGATGCTACACATACATATGTGCAAGATAGAAATATTGTATCAAGTAGTTTATGATATGAAGATACGAATTCACGTGCGTCTCTGTGAGTTATTCAAAATAAAGACAAGCAGCTTGGCATGCATCATACTTACGAGATTGGATCGTCTGGATGGTTAGTCTGAATCATAGAAGATATCGAAAGCGATAGCATTGACTTTATTATACCTTATCGATCTTATAATCCGAATAGCAAGACATTTAATTTAGAGTAGTTTAATATAAAGACAAAGTGCATGTTTCAAATTAGAAAAAAAAAGAATAAACGAGTGTCTAGGGAGTTTGAAAGATGCGAAGACGTATATTGATAGGAAGAGAATTAAAAACGAATCAATTCATGATAAAATTTATTAAGAGAGAATCTGTTTCCCTTTACAGCTGTTTGCAGTTCTCTTCTTTGTGATGATGTTCGTCCTGGGCGTGGGCAGCATCGTAGGAATGGTCTCTGGGGTGGTCACAGCCCTTAAAGAGAAGCTTCCAAATGTGACAATCTGGAAAATCGTCGTCCCTGTCTGCCTAATGGGATTTGCGGTCAGCACAGTTTATGTAACTCCGGTATGTAATTCGAAAAATCTTGATTATCTGTCATTAGAACTAAATTGTAGCTTTTATTGACCTTAAAATATTGTGCCCAATAGTGTTGTAAGTATTTTTATTTTGTACACAGGGCGGGCAGTTCTTGTTGACGTTGGTGGATTATTATGGTACATCGTTTGTCGTGTTCATATTGGCTTCCTTTGAGATCACCGCGGTCACCTGGTTGTATGGTTCGTATAATTGTTTTAATTATTTAAAGATGACGATTGAAAGTAATTTCAAAGTAAAAATTGTGACTCAAAATAGCTTCAGAGTGAAAGTAACTCCGTCTAATTTCAGTGCTCAGTTGAATAGATCATAGATCGCTCAGAGATCCCGAAGAGAGCAATGTAGAACAATAAATATCTGCCCTCAATACAGGAATACAAAACTTCCTGGACGACCTGGAGTTCATGTTAGACAGGAAGACGTCTAGCTACTGGAGGATCTGCTGGTTCCTCGTGGTCCCCTTAATTTTAATAATCATTTTCTTCTACACCGTGGCCACTTTGTCGCCGGTAACTTACGCTGGCAAAGCATTCCCCACTTCCGCCCACGCGGCTGGCGCAACTCTACTCTGCTTCAGCGTCTTCCAAATACCGTTTTGGATGATGGTGGAGATGGTGAAGAACAGGAATCTGTCTCTGTTACAGGTACTCTGCTTTATTTACATCACCTTGCCTCTTTTATTGCTTGTAATAATAAATTTCATAATTCGATGGGGTGTTCCATATAATTTTCCAATTAAACATTGCATTGTAATTCCTTGACCGGTTTTTGATGTCCTGTCCAGGACCTTGAATTTCATTAATTATCATTAATCCATAATTATTGCTTTGTAGTAGAACTTGAATAAGTATTGTAAGTAAGGGTTATCTATTATTATTTCTTCATCGTAGAATTTGAAGACATCCTTCCTACCAACTTCAGAATGGGGACCAAAAGGTACCAAGTGCAAGAAAGACTGGCTCCTCTTCAAAGAAGAGAAAGCAAAGGAGAGAAGACTCAGGGCTCAGCCCGGGTGGCTTCGACTGATAAACACGTTGTTTCGCGTGAAACCCAAGTAAAAAAGAGAAGTAAACTGATAACGAAAGTGAACCCCCTCGCGCACTTCAAACAGCCTGGAAGCAAAGACTGACTTTCGATCGAGATTTAAAGTGTTTATTCTATCGATAAGAAGATGACGAAACTACTCGAGACCTTAGTCTCATAAAACACTCGACAAGATTATTATAAAGTGGGGTCACAAGTGCTGGAAAGTTATAAAGGATTATATCAAAAGATTCGTGGAAAAAGAATACATGGATGGACTTCGTTGAGCGCTGTGAAGTGGAACATGGACGAATCACTAACACAACGTGACGATTTACTGTATTTATTGCAAACTTAACTCTAATTCCCAATTACTCCAAAAGCGAACATTCTAATATCACACTTTCAATTCTCCCCGATCAGCATTGCAACGATTCTGGACCTCTTCTTAGTCAAGCCCATCCTCGATACCCTCTTCGCTTCCTTAAAGTCCATCCATTCTTTGTGCTTAGTGGGGTCCCTGGGGCCCCAATCAGAGGTCGGTTTCAGGATCTAAGAACCAAGCACAAAAACGAGTGAAAAAGAATCCTCAGCTTTCTATCTCGTCTGCTTACATCCATAAGTTTGCCTTTGCTCTGCATCCTGGTAACGATCATCCAAATGGGCAGCTGAATCACTCCCAACACTAAAATCGTCCAACCAGCAGCTGCAACGTTACCCACACTATTATAAAAGGCACCATGTGTCCCCTTTGAACGAAAGTTCATTTTCCACGTCTTCAAACATCCCCCAAATTCAGACTGATCAAATCATTTCTCGCATCCCCATCGTACCATATGCAGAAGTTGGATAATATTCGCCATTGTACATGATAGGAGTCAGTTCGGAGAGAAAATAGATCAAGATAGCGAGCAGGGATAGTGGAGTCAGGCAGCACCAGCAGATTCTCCAATAAAACGATGGTCTTCTGCCAGCCATGAATTCTGTGTCATCCAAAAAGTTATCGATGCCTATGTAACAAAGAGAAAACTGACGAGAAACACTTGTAGCGATAGGTAGGTTCTAAGAAGCAGGGTACACACTTACCGTACACCCACGAAACTGCGATCACTTCGAAGAAAGCCAGAAACACTATAATAAACGTCCCGCCAAAGTAATCGACCAAGTTTAATATATACTGCCCACCCTGGGTAAACAATTTCCATTAAACACTTTATTTACAAAAAAAAATCCATTACAGAACACGCATATTTGTCAACTGCACTAAATAGTCAAATTGATAGTCGATTGGTTTTTGTAATGAGAATCGAGTAATTATTTATTAATCTACAGCGAAATATCCAGTTTTCTTATTCTTTTACCTTTTCCTTGCAAATTTGTCTGCTAGTGTTTAATTAAATACTACTAGGACGGAGCGATATTTCAGATGAATCTGTGCACACGGATTTTGTCATAAATTAAATAGAATGCAGAGACCTGTGTAAATGGACTTTGTCATGAAGTTAAATAGAATGCATAAACGTGAGTGAAGGACTTTGGCGTCAGTTAAATGAAATGCACAAATATGTGTGAAGGACTGTCATAAATGAAATGCAATGCAAATTTTCGTGTACACCGACTGTAACGCGTTAACGCGCAAATAAGATCCTTTCTATTCGACATTTTGCTGTTTTGTTAATTAGAAGCCGCGGACATTGCTCGATTTGACTAAACAGTTTCGTCGACGAAAAGTAGTGGCTAGTATGCGCCTGGCCAAATTCAGTGTATTAGCATAAGTGCATATAACAGAGCTCACTCTCGTGCAATAAACGATTCCAACGAGAAAGCCAGCGCTGGTGACGCCAGCAGCGACGGTCCAGTCTCGGAACCGTGGAAACCTGTCCTTGACGATGCTGCTGATGACCCCAGTGAAGGCCACCGTTGTGCCGATTCCCAGAACGAAGAGCATGAGGAAGAAGAGCACCGCGAACAGCTGGGGTACCACTGCGAACTTCGCGAGAGCTTCTGGGTAAGAGATGAAAGCCAGACCTGTGCCAGCACGGACCACTGTGCTGATGTCATCTTTACCCGATTCGTGGGCAAGGTTGCCTAGGATGCCGAAGATCGTCGTTCCAGCGATTAAACTGGTGCCCAGATCCATGGTGGTCACCACGTTGCAATCTCTGAGAAGTGATTTTTCTCTTAATTAATTGACTTGGGGACACTATTCGAGTATCCTATGTTGAGTTTCTTTTTGTCTTTGAATTTATTGCTGAGAAGGAAAGTGTGGGAGTCTCAATTTCGAGAGGGGAAACAGGTTCTTGGAGATTGGAAATGGACGTGTGATATCTGTTGGATTTCTGTAGGTCCCTAGGTGAAACATATGTATTTGGGGGAAGAAAAATGGGGGATGAGGTACTATTTCTTACTGGGAGATGAGTAAGAGTTAAGTTTCATGAGTGGGGTAGTGAGGTAAATGGACCTTCTAGCTTTGGATCTTCTAGTTTTGGACCATCTAGCTTTAAACCTTCTAGCTTTGGACTTGGGGATTAGGAGAGGGCTTAGACTTAATTTTCCTGAATGCTATAGCAAGTTAAGTAGACTTTCCAGCTTTGAACTTTAGGATCCCTTGGGGAACTTACAAATTAACATAGATGTTTAAGTTTGAGTTCGAGAAAAGCTAGTAATTACTTAGTGATTACCTTAACGAATTGTGATTGAACCGATTGTAAGACGAGTACATGGTTACAGCGCCGAAGCAAACTCCAAGGGAGAAGAATGATTGAGTGACAGCTGCATACCAAACAGCAGGTTCGAATATTTTCTCCCAAGTTGGCATGAACAAGAATATTATACCATCCACAGCTCCTTCGAGAGTCACTGCCCTTACTAACAACGTAATCATGATCACGTAAGGGAACAGAGCGAGGAAGTAAGCAGCTTTTCCAGTGCTCTTGACGCCTTTGCTAAGTACTACAAACACACAGGCCCAGCTGAAGAAGAGTGTAAGCACCAGCTTCCAAGATGGAGCTCCAAGACCATCCCCGATCCCAGCTTCGTTGAGGACCACCTTGCTGAAAAATCACAAAAGAATTCCAATGTTCCTGAAGCTTACAGGCAACTATTCCTATGTTCATTGCATTATTAATGAGTATGTTAGAGTGGATGATAAGTGAAGTCTTTGAGGGCGGTATTGAGGGTTTTAGACAGGAAACTTAGGGGTTCGTCAGAGTGTCACAAAAGGTTTCAAATATTCCAAGGAAATTATATTTCTGAAAATTATAATACCTATTTCTTGGAAGATGCTATTTTAAAGTGACTTAAGGGGGTAGACACGGGTAATTCAGCGCGCTGTATACCGACACGATCTGGCCCGAAACATGGGTTCGGGACTTTTCGTTTTTCGTCCTTATATGAGCAGATTTGGGGCTGGGCGAGGTCTCATTCGAAAGAGGAAGGTTCAATGCGGAGCGCTCTGCTCACCGTTTGAGTCACAAAACTCTTTTAGTGACCTAAAAATGCTTGGATTCTGCGGGTATATTTTGTCGACTTTTGCTTTACTTTGGACACTGATATAAATTTTAATAAAAGTAAAGGGACATAATGTAGATATCACAAAATCACACAGTATCAAAAAATACTGCCACATATCACTATTAGTAAAATAGAACCTCAAACGACGAAGATGATATCTGCTTGGATTTACTGGATGAGCAAACGATTCCTTAACAAGCAGTTGGAGCTACTGTAATACCCACCGAAAGTACCAATCAGCCGAGCTACTTTTATTAACATTCGCCAACTCGTTGCCAGCTGACGTGCTGTCGAAGCACCCATCGCCCCATTCTTTCCAGCACACGGCCC
Organism: Andrena cerasifolii; assembly: GCF_050908995.1. Classification (NCBI taxonomy): domain Eukaryota; kingdom Metazoa; phylum Arthropoda; class Insecta; order Hymenoptera; family Andrenidae; genus Andrena; species Andrena cerasifolii. The sequence continues at coordinate 11,501,793 of NC_135129.1, forward strand.
AAGGGAGGACCGACTGAAAACTGGCCAACAGGTAGTACAGTGTCAGCGCCATCAGCGAGCAATAATAAGTGACCACCGAGAAGACGGAAATGGTGAGACCATACCCGATCCCTGAAGCAATGGTGAAACAGCAACTTGTTATCCCCCACAAATTAACAAACCCTTGAACCGAATCCCGCGGTTCCAAGAGCGCCAGCTTCGCAACATTCCCTCTAATGAATTATTCACTTTTATAGGCCCCATTCGGTTCCATTGAAAACTACCCCAAGTGGTCCCAAAGGGTGCCGGAAGGTACCTTTGAAAGCAGGCGACATGGACCAGACTTCAACGCAGGACCTGCTGCTGAACTGCCCCATGATCATCTCCAAGTAGTAAACAGGCTTCCCAATGATGAATAACACGACGATGTAAGGTATCAAAAACGCACCGCCCCCGTTCTCGTACGCAGTGGAAGGAAACCGCCAAACGTTGCCCAGGCCAACCGAGAACGCCACGCAGGACATCAGGAATTCCAGATTGCTGTCCCATTGCGCCCGCTCGAAATTATTCTCCACCTTCCCTGGTGTCGTCTACGAAACCAGGGGAATCATTCCGCGAGAAGTAATTAATTAAATTCCTATGAGACTATTCTGTTCTGAAGCATGTAGTAATACTCTTATATCTATTAATATTCAACGTGAAGTTTGACATTCGTAATTAACTCATATTTTCTAATCAAATTTAAGTCGTAAGTAATTTATAAAGTGGAGTGATGGAATAATCATCTCCTTTGTCTCATACAAGTATAAATATCTCAGAATTAAAATTTCCCTCGCGCGTTAGAAACTATGAGTATACATATTAGAATCTTTCCTTTCAATTTTGAGCTGTAGAACTATTTCTCTCTGTTTCTTAGTTTCTCAGAATCTTTTCCTTCAATTTCAACCTGCAAGTCTATTAATTGCACTATACAACGGTAAGATCAGATATGTTTTCTAGAGGACTCAAAGTACTAAATTTGAAAGTAAATAGCTTAGGAAGTGTCCCAGCTGCTAATGTCAAACTCACCCCGTTTTCGACCTGCTTCTCAGCGCCAGACACGACAGAGAGTCTATATGAGCCAGGCACACCTACGTCATCCGCGAGGTTGTTCTACGAATAGAAACGTACACTTTGGCTATCTTTCGCTCGTCATCTAGCAATTTGCAATTACATGCCCAGTTTCGTCGATTATCGCGCTGTTTACGTAAGGATACAGCGACACATCAAACAGGTATTCCTTTTGGAAGCCGGCTTAGCGCGAGATAGGCGTTATTAACACGTAATTGCAGCGAGATCTTTTTAGAAATCTACTGGAACCATTATCCATCAGCCAAACAATGTTTCACTTCGTACCGGAGGTAACGACAGGCGCAGGAAGCCACGGATTTCTGCCTCGATCCAGGGACAACCAGCGTTTGGTCCATTCTTACCTCTGTCTACTAGAAAAATTTCCTTAGGCCTCAGAATTATTCCGGGACGCGTGCAATCCGAAGGTAAGAGGGCAGCGAGGAATAAAGAGATACCGTCGAATTCGTGCCGAGATGTTTCGAAATAGGCCAACATTGTTATTACGATAAACGAAGTAAGACCTTAATCAACTTTACAGCTGCAATTTAGATTAGCCTCACGAAATGTGTTCGACACGTGAAACAACAAATCGATGGAATTTTTTCTTGTTTTCGGGACGAACCTTCGAATTTCGAGTTTCCGTGGCTCCACTAGAAAGCGCATAATTTAAATGAGCGAGAGCCTGATTAGATCCTTCCCGCGTGTAAACCGAGTTGATTAGAAACCAGATATAATAACACCTCGTATAATTTCTTAATTGTATTAGCTGGAAGCCGAGCGTTGTTCTTTGAGATCCCGCAAGGTAGTTTGAACCATTAAATTGCATAAGACAATCTATCCTGTCTATCCACCGTACGGTTATTAGAATCGGACCCTTGCTCTTTTTTTTTTTTATTAATTCAACGGCAGATCTAGCGTACGCCAACGTGCTTTTTTACTCGTCGGAATCTTATAATTGCGAGCAGATGAATGATACCAACCTTCGTGTAACCCATAATCACCCGCTTTTGCGTACACGCCACCGCGCCGCCAGTTCCTCAGCGATCTAAACGCGATCTTTGCGAGGCAACAGCCTTTGGAAGACTGATGGGCGATTTTGTTCACCCAGATCAGATAGTCCGCCGTGTGAAATCTTGACAACAAATGCCACCGTCGCATTTCCATTTTCGCGATTAACGTCTTCCACGTATCTGTCCCGCCTTCTCTAGATCTCTTCTTCCGCCGCGAGATACGGCGCGGGGCGACGCTCTATTGCCACGGAATTCGTCAGCTCAACTTTTGCCTTTTTTTCGCTAGAAAATTTACGTTCGCAACGCGACACGTGCAGGCTCTTTTATAAATCGAGAGAACGATCCGCGACATGGAACGCGAGGCGGATCTGCGTAGCCAGTGTGATCTAATCCTGGATCTGTTTCTAAGTTCTTACGCTCGTCTTCTGAATTTCTCTGGTTTTATATTCGAGCGTATATTGAAATGCTCACCGACAGTTACAGTTTATCTGGAGTGGAACACTTTTACTGGTTCTCCTTGTTGTTACATTTGTCACGCTGCTTTTAATTACATGGACGCTTTGGAGCGTGACGAGCGCGCGATCACTTTCGCAACGCAAGAACGATTTTAATGAGACACTTTTACTGAATTAATTTTGCATGCTAAGGCAATGTTTCATTGGGGGATACCGTTACGTTTGAATAAGCGGGATGATCAGTGATTTAATTAGGAAATTAATTGCTTGACTACTTAGTAGGATCATTATCTAAAACGGTTCACAGAGGACAGGGCTTCAGGTATGAGTAAACCGCACAGTTATTCAAGTGTCAATTTCTTTAATTCTATTTCAAGAAAGTCTCAACGAAACCACCCCGACATCTGAAATTCTTCTCAGCTTTGAACTCCTTCCACTCCAGGCGGACCTTCGGATCGCTGGGGCCCCATTTCTCCTCGTTCGGTCGGAACGCAGCTTTGATTGTCTATAAAACGAGAAACGTCCCGTGGATATTGTTCCGGCTGGGATTCTGTGTAGGCCTCCGCGGAAATACTCACCTCGAGCATGGAGGACGATCGTTTCTCGATTAATTTGTGCAATATCGATGCGGCTATCGTCAGGACTCCCAAGGCCAGCAGGGACCAACCGATACCTATGAGTATCCGGGTAATTTATTTTCAGATGGGTGAAGAATTCTGTTTGTAGGTGAGGCAGAGGAAGGTGGTGTTAAGAGGAGCTTTAGAATTGTTTTACGAATATTTAATTCGGGATACTGTCACGTGTGCTGAACGTGTAAATATTATAGAAGTGGATGTGGTTTGGGTAGTTAAGTTCGGAGGAAGAATTGTGAAATTATTTGTTAATTTAATTCAAGAGTAACTTGGACATTCGTTCAATTTTAGAAATGGTATCTTTTGGAGGAAGAGTGAAATGGGTCTTGTTCTTTAACAAATACTCTTATTACCATAAGCGTAAGCTGGAAATGGCACGCCATCGTACGTGGGTGGTTCGTAAGTGATGATCGTGTAAGCCAGGATCACGATCATTAGTACAGGGGTGATGAATGCCCAGCAGAACCTCCAGTACCAGGATGGTTTTTTGCCTAGCATGAACTCCACGTCGTTTAGGAAGTTCGACACCCCGTAGATCCAGAAGATGGTGATCATTTCTAGGACACCGAGGATTATGGCGACGAAGGTGCCTCCGTAGTAGTCGACCAGAGAGACGAACCACTGGCCACCCTTGAAGAATTATAATTGTATCGTTCTACGTTGGAGAACTTTTTGAGTTCTCAGGGAAAGTGTTTGAGGGAACCTTAGTCTTTTATGACCGAGGACTTAGGGACTGCGAGGTACTAAGATGAATTACTGTCAGAGTATAGTGTGCACTTGGGGAATAATCAGCATCTTCTTTTAAAACTAGCCGTGCTAGTTGCACCCCTGTAGAGTTTAATTAAAAAGAAGGAGAATTTTGTATAAATTAGTGTTACAGACCACAATGCACTTAGAGGATAATCGACCTCCACCTTGAAATAGTTAAATCTTTAGCAATTGGGTGTACCACTTGCACTGCTATGCAAATCAATTAGAAAAAAGGAGAATTTTTAATGACATCTTGCAATTCCATTACCTCCAAAACAGTTTCCCCCATTCCCCATATAAATCGACAAGAATATCCTCGCCAAATGTCTCCCAGCTTACTCACAGGAGTGACATAAACGAGGCTAATGACGAATCCCAGTATGGACAAAAGGAGCACCAGCTTCCACTGGCTGACTTTCGGGAAGTGGTCGCAGAGGATGCTGAAAACTGCGCCACTGAGTGCCACCGCGCTTCCAACGCCCAGCACGAACATCATCACGAAGAAGAGGACCGCGAAGAGCTGAGGAACCACCGTGAACCGGGATAGAGCGTCTGGATAGGAGATGAAGGCGAGACCTGTGCCACCGCGAACCACCCTCGATATATCCGTGGTGCCCATTTCGTGGGCCAAATTACCGAGAATCCCAAAGATGGTGCAGCCAGCCATCAAACTGGTGAAAGTGTCCAAGGTGGTCACTATTATCACGTCTCTGGAATCGTCACGCGAAATGGCTTAATACCTGATAATTCTGTTGGTTAAATAATTTCGGATTAACATTTATCTAATATGTGCTCTTCGAGTGAACATTTCACCCAAATACAAATATCCTTTCGTTGCTTATAACAGACTATTCTGCCATACTATTCCTACAGATCCTCCAAATGCAGTTGAATAATTTAAGGAGGCAGTCATTTCAAAATTACTCGAACAATGTTAGGAATATGAAAGTTGATACTTTCCTCTGTCTGCTGATTAATATATTAACTAGCGTCACTAATTATTATTTATTATATTTATTATATTATTATTAATTATATTTATTAAAACCCTCAGCAGATTCACTTATTTTAAAAAATTAGGTTTTGGTCTGCACGTAAGATGATGCACTTGGCATTTGCTACAGATTAAACTCTCATTCTTGGAAAATAGTGGACTTGCTCGGTTTTCACAACTAAATTATAAATTATTTATCGATTAAGAACGTATTTCTTCCTACCGAATAAGAGCTTATTCGGTGAAGTTCTGACCGACCCCGTTTCAAGCCACTCACCTGCCGACGTTGTGTCTAAAATTGTTATAAGACGAGTAGGTGAGGATGGGGCCGAAGCAGACCGACAAAGAGAAGAAGCATTGAGTGATGGCAGCGTACCAGACGGTTGGCTGCCACAGCTTGTCCCATTTGGGGGTGATCAGGAAGAGGATGCCGTCCACAGCACCCTCGAGTGTCACTGCCCTTATCAGCAACGCGATCATGACGACATAAGGAAATATCGCAAGGAAATACGCTGCTTTCCCCGTGCTCTTCACTCCGCGATAAAGCACAGCGAATATCGATGCCCAGCTGAAGAAGAGGCAAATAGTGAGCTGCCAAGACGGCGCCCCAATTCCATCCTCGATGGAGTCGTACTCGTTTAGAACGATCTTCCTGTAAACCAGTTGCTATCTTCCATCTCTCTTAACGCTTCAACTGATAGATCAAGGTGAAGAATGATATGTAGATACTCTGTGCAGGTGTTTGGGATGGAAGATCGTGTTGAGATAAAGGCCACTAAAGTGGGTAATTAAAGTTCTAATGGTAGGGGTGCGCTGAGTCTGTGCCTCGCGATACTTTCATGATGATTTCATTTCGCGATGTTCTGATTCGAGAACTGTGTTTGTAGATCGAGGTAAGGACCGCCAACCTGAAGTATAATTCTGCAGAGCTGCGAAGGGTACCGTTGTCAGTGGCAGGAGAACTAGTATTTCTAAGCACGTCGTCGTCCTTCGAGACGGTATCGACGCATTGGCCCTGCCATTCCTCGCGACAGTAAGACCAAGGTAGCTCGGATTGAAAGCTACCCGCCAGATAGTACAGCGTTAGACCCATCAGGGAACAGTAGTAGGAGACCACGCACGCGGCTGCGAATGCTTGCCCATATCCTAAACCTAGAACCACGTGTTCCCATTAAAACCGCCCATCTCAGTATCAAAATTGTGGTGCCTGAAGCGAAGACAGAAATCGAGATACAGTAGTGGTGAAAAGAGAGCTTGACACTACGCAGCTTAAGTTAATACTAGGTTTTAAGTATTATATCGCTAGTTGACAATGGCAACCCCCAATCTATGGGGTGTAAAATTGAAGATAGAATTCTTTCCAATGGAACTATGGCATTTCTGTCACCGTTCACAGTTTAAACTATCTTTGGACCACTGTTGAAGGTGTTAGTCGACATTTTCCTGATTGCATGTTTTACCCCATCAGTCTCACATGTGAGAAGTGTAGTTACCTCGCATGGCTGGGGTCATGGACCAAGTTTTAGCGCACGATTTGTTGGTGAACTGGCCCAGAAGACTTTCCAAGAAATAGAATGGTTTCCCCACGAGTATTAGAACGATAATGTAAGGTATCAAGAAAGCACCACCCCCGTTCTCGTAGGCGGTGAACGGAAACCTCCAGACGTTCCCGAGGCCGACGGAAGTGGCGATGCACGCCATGAGAAACTCCAGCCCTCCACCCCATTCTGCTCTCTGGAGAGCAGCAATTCGAAAAGAGAGAAGAAATAATTAATAAACTCGTGTTGCGGTAAAATTATTCTGAACGACACGTTATTTTATGGAGTTGGATCTCCCGTCTCCCCTGCAATTGAATAAACCAGTAATTTTATGAGGAAAGTGGCCCCGAGGGTAGTTTAAAAAAAAATAGAAGCTGCATTAAAAATATAGTATTTTTAGTTCCAGATAGTATTTAAACTATTTCGAGCTGTTTAATTAAAGCACGTCTTCGGTCTGACAGGGTGATTCAGTCATTTCCCTATTGTTATAAATAGAGAATGCTTGCAATCCGAGGCGGTGTTTGCAAAAGCGATGGCGTTGTGTCAATACTGACACGAAGGTGATTCACACCGTCGAAGAGCAAACGAAAAAGGTTTCGTGTTACGATAGAATCTGTCGTTAGCGTGATTATCGTCATTATTGAAAAATGTACGTACTGGGGAGTGGCTTTCCGACGACACTTTTTCCTGCGCGTTGGATTTGTCTTTCGACTTGCCATTGTCACTGAAGCTACCCCCTTTTTCTCCAACGTGAACGTTCTCCAGTTGGAATGCTTCGTTCGTGTAACCATTCTGTTTCTGCGAACACACCCCCCCCCAATTAAATCCGAACCTCCCGTCGATTATATTAATTACTGCGTAAAATATCTCACATAAACTCCGTTCTTCGGTTCCATTATGCCCAGTCGAGTGTCACCTTCCAAAACTCTTATTCACAATTTGCTAAATCCACTGCACCTTCTTACCAGTCCCAGCAGAGCATACCCTTCTTAACTTTCCACCAATAAAATCCAGCAACTTCTAGTAAAAATCCATCGCAGAGTCTCCTCCCCCAACATCCTCTTCTGAAGAAATCACACACTTCCAGTTCCTTGATGATCCTCGATCCTTCCGCTTCGCAAATGGAGCCTTACAGACCTCCCCTTTATTTTCCTCTCCTCCCTTCAACTCTCCTTTCCCTCCTCCAAGTTCCAAAGGGAGCAGAAATCGGTCCACTTAAATTCAACGATGAGAAGGAACAACACCGTAGAAGGGACCAGTGAAATCTTGGACGAAGGTAGTCGAGGACGCCTCGCTTCCGGTCCTCGGTCACCTCCTTGGCTCGCTGCAGCGCTATGGCGAACGTCCCGACGGAAGTGTTGCTGCAGAGGCGGACATCGGGAAAATAGCCTCGCTTTTAACGCGCACGCCGATTAGATACGATCGACGGGAACGTTCTCACCTTCATCCTTCGGATTTCATCTCGTTCCAGCCAATGCTACCTCGTGCACACCCTCTCTCTGTTCAGGCATGGTGCGGCGCGTGTCCGACGTAATTGCAGGCTTCTCGCGTTACTTCTACGTAAAGTGATGGACTTTGCGGAGAAGTGATAGTCGAGCTTCTTAGAAGCTGAATTCATCCGCTCCGCTTTCTCTGCACTTTCCGATCTCAGCGTTTAAGCGAGGCAATAAGACTTATCAACCTTTTCTGCTTCTTATTTTACAGAGTCGAGCTCCCTGGCTTCTGAGAGGCTCAGCCCACGCTCGCGAGCAGCCCTCGTTGAGCGATTGCAAAATAGACAATGTGTATAGTTCATTGAAGAGGATCAGGGGACTTGGTACCGTCGCACGATCGAGATACGCTACCTTCTGCTGCAATTACAGCGATAACACGCTAATTCTAGAGAGATAATTTCAGCTGGGAATGCGCTCCTACGAAACCGAAGGGTTTTTTAGACTCGATGCGGTTCAGTGGAGGATCAATTAGGATTACAGGGCTAAGGTTCATTGAGGTTTGAAGGAATTAAGGACCTTGCAGCAGGAGGGATGCAGGCTCCATATTTACCAACTTGCAGTGAATTAGAAAAAACTGTTTATAAATTGACTGCTTTGAATTAACACTAAAAAGAGAACGGTAATTGAAATATATATATTTTCACGCAACAAGTAATAGTTATTCAGTTGATTAGATTTTATTTCAATTTTTGGCGAATTTTTCAGTTCTGGAGCTTCCCAAAACAAGAACATCGCACAAAATAGGTAGAAAACTTCCAATAAATCGCTCATCTGCTGCCGAATTTGCATCAAAGGATGTAGAATTTTTTTTTGAAGAAATGGAGAAATGGAGTTGCACCCCTCTTGTTGCACGGTCCTCAGCTGTGTTTTTATTCTCAGTGGACTGGCACGTCGGTTCGCGGTGACAGTGTAGTCACAAAGGCAGGTAATCCGACGATCATTTGCGGTATGAAGAAAGTCTTGCTCTTTGGTAAACGTCGCGAGCATCTGCCGTTATCAGCGCGGATGAGAATGGGTCAAACTTGTAAAGTCATAAAGACTACGTGCCTCGGTGGATGTCTGAGTGCTCCGAGTGGCGCAAGATTTTGGAGAAGTCAGCTCCTTCGCGGTATAAAGTACAAGGAGAACTCTGTGCGCCGATTTTCTACAGCCACCGAAATCGACAATGGAATTCGAAAGTCCGGCTATCGTTCCGCGGTAATCACGAGTTACTGCCCGCGTGCATATCATTATTTCCCAACCGGCGTCGATTACAGGGGGGGGCCCAGAAAAATCGTTCCAGCGGATAAGCATGAAAATATTTTAGCAATAACTGTCCGCTCCACTGCCCCCCAAGGACTTCGATCGAGACCGTGCAAATTAATTACAGAGCTGCAGAATGCACTGCAGCATTCCCGGTAATGCGAGAAAGTCGAATTGCGTCTCGATCGCGAATTCCTTACGTCACTCCACGGCAAACACGACGTACGTAGTTCCTGATTACAGGATTAGTCGCCAGCCAGGTGAAGTCGAACAGCGAAGACAGTGAAAAAGCCACTCTATTTTCTACCTCTTCGAAACAGATGAGAGATGAACTTCCTTGATATCTCTCACTCCAGATATTTCGCGGAAAAATAAATTTCTGCACTCTTTTAAGGGGTTGATTTCACCCCCTGAAACTGCACTATGGCACCAGCGATATAAATAGGTTTGTGTTGCGGACAAACTGCTCTACTTGCTCGCAAAGCTGCATAAAGCCGGAGATTCGCGTGGGAACTAAGCTAAGCTGACAAGGGGAGGACACCATACGGTAGACACCGATTTTGATGAGCCTTGGCAAGATGGATCTATGTCGAAAATAAGTAAATAGGTGTCCGAGGTGTTTCAGCCAATAAGCCTTAATAATAGAGATGTTTACATGTAAATTATTAAAAATTTAGGGCTTTAGTGCGTAAAAGTCACACACTACCCTGGCGCCCGCGGGAGATTCCCTTCTGGAGGCGTCGGGGTGCCTTTTGAAGATGTCTCCACGTTAAAAAAAACTTTATAAATATTTTATTATAAATTATTTTTTTTATCAATTTTTTTTAACTCGAGGGAATCTTCAAAAGGCACCCCGACTCCTTCATTAAACCCCCACGGCCATTATGAAATTTTTAATAATTTCCATGTAAATATCTCTATTATTAAGGCCCATTGGCAGAAACGCTCGGACACCTATTTACTTATTTTCGACATAGATCCATCGTGCCATGGCTCATCAAAATCGGTGTCTACCATATGGTGTCCTTCCCTTGTCAGCTATGCTATGTTTTTTCGGAAACTAAGTTACCTCGACGTAACTGTGTTTCCGAAAAAAAACATAGCACAGCTTAGCTCAGCTTGATGGAAACGGTTCCATTTTTTAAAACTTAGCATAGCATAGCTTAGTTTAGCTCTCACGTGGAGCCCCGACTTAATTTTCTAAATCCTCGGGTTGCCTGACTTCCCTTGTCAGAAACGAACGGTCGCCTCGACAGTGTATCGATTTGCTACGTGACAAATGAGGGCGATCGTCCGGCGGCGGAGCTTTTTTGTCAAATTCTGGGCAGTCGACAGAGCAACGTGAGATTTTTCTGGCACACGATGGCTTAAGAAATCACACCTCTACAGCCTGGGGAGACAGATAGGCGATCGATCGGAACGTGATGATCATCCAGTGGCCTTCGATGATGGAGAACCTGAGTGACGTTTACTACCTCGTCCAGCTGATCGTTCGTCAAATTTTCGTCTACATAAGGGTAGGATGTCGGCATTAACCTTCTGACTTTGTCGAGCGAGGGATGCCCAACGTGCGGGAGAACTTTGGAGCTGGCCCCTCTACTTAGCCTGCCACTTTCTTCCAGGATCTGATACTCCACAAGTTCCTTTGGCTGGCCACGAACAAAGATCACTTGGAAGCTTCCGACTCGAAGTTGAGGAGCTTGACCTCCAGGAACATCACTGCTGATATTTTAGCTTTCGGCATCCTTTGCACCGTGCTGTTCTTCCTGGTGGTCCTCGCTTCGAAATGCGAGAAGGACCACGGGGCACGCTACGCGTCTGCGGCTATGGAGACGTAAGTCTTGTCGATTGAATTGGGAACTGACTGAGTTCAGGATTGGTAGACACTGAGGGTTCAATTCGCAGAGTTAATTGTTTAGAAGGATTCGTAGATAAAAAAAGAATTCCTAATAAGGCTGACCAGTAAACAGAGAGGATCCGCAAAAGTGCCCGAGGCACTTTTTCCCGTGGCTCTAGAACATATACGAATTACAAAAAATATTTCTACGGAAGTAAAATAGGCTTTAAAAAGATGAGCCGTTGCTTTTGAAAGTGGTGTATGTCCATTTGTAGCTAAAATTCGTTTATTTTATTTAACATTTTATTGATTATTATTGCATAATAAAATTTCACAGGTTTTAAAAAGATTACCCGAATTGATTAACGCATGCGAATATTTTTAAGCTGATTCAAACGCAAGCCCTTAAATATCTCAATGTTTTACTAATAAAAAACAAAATTTCTCAGTACATAGTCCTGCGAACAATTTAAAATCCAAAGAACTGAAAGTGTATTTCTCAGACCGGTGAATCTTAGAATTTACCGGTAAATCCTGCCGGCAAATCTCCTCGACTCGTCCCGATCTGAACACCATCTGTGATCTAGGTGCCCCTCCTTGGACATGCACGAGGACTCCCGCTGCATTTCAAGCTCAAGCTCGACCACCTGCTTCCTCCACGCCTGCGGTGACGGGAAATCCCCCCGCGGCCGGTTCACCAAGAGGAACTTCTCCGACGGGGACTTCGCCAGGGTTCGATCCGGTACCAGGATGCACCCCACCAGCATCCTAAAGAAATCTATCTTCGGTCTGAGCGCTGCCCAGCCGCAAAGCTCCCAGAGCACCCAGACCACGGTGCAGATCCTCCAAAAAACCAATCATAGATGGCTGCTCAGGCGAACCAGAAGCGGCCAGGTTTATGGGAAATACCCTGTGTAACGACCGATACCCAAACTCTGAATCGATCATCCCAACGTCACTGCCTTTCCTGCGCCCCATCACCTTCTCTCCGCACGAGCACGACGTATCCATCGCGTAGCAAACGCGCGTCGCAAGAAACCTAGATGCCGATCGAAAGCTTCCCGACGAGCGGGGGTTCCCGTTGCATAATTCGCGGGCTGTTTAACATTCCCGACAAATAGCAGGCCAAAGCTTTATCAGACGCTCGCAGGTAATGAATCATTCGATCTCGCGCGGACCGTCGCGTTACGAGGACCTCCTTTCGCGAAAGGCGTTACATAAGTTCTTTCTGTATTTTCGGTGGTGTACGTTGGGAGAATATTCAGCGATGCGTTTCAGTCTGTTTACTCGTGTTTCTTTTTTTTCGAGCCATTTACCGATTTTTATCGCTTTTAATTCGATTCTGTATTAAAGTGCCCTGGGAGCAGGTGCCCGTGATCGGTAACGGTCTTGTGATAACTCGATTACGTTTCGAGAAGTGCGCTACGCTCCGCAGATATTAATAATGTTCGTTTACACGTATTTTGTGCGACCGTTTATTGCTAGTGAAATTTTATCGACGTTTTTAAGACCGCGCTTTCTCGTAGCCTGCGTTTATTGCTGTTTCTTGGGAACGGGGGGTTTGTACGGGACCGTATTTACGTGTACACCCGTTGTTCAAATATTAACACGAATAAAGAGCTTTGCACCGTTGCGTATGTGCCATCGATTAATTACGTCAGGGATAAGGATTTCATTCCGCGGGCGCGTTATCGGCAAATACAGTGTAAGGAAGATCGAGAGAGCTTTATCTGGGAATAGTCGTAAACTTGTTATGACCCTACGCGGATCGCTGCGTTGTAAAAATTAGTATGGCTTTATTATACCCAGACGAATTTTTTTTTTTTGCGAAACCGCGCGATTGGGTATCGGGATCAATAATCCATCGATTACCGTAAACTCGGGCGAAAAAAGATAGCAGCTGATAAGTAGGAAGATGTTACCAAATACCGTAACGCTCCAGTCTGCACAGTTAGCTCCACTTCAATGGCGAAATAATTGATTAAAAATTTACTACTTGAAGGACCTTGCCAAGAGACAGATGGTACGAAAGAAACATTTAATAAACTACTTAAAGCAATTTAAGTAATCAGCTGTTTAAACAACTTTACGACTCCGCTGAGCTTGTGAACCCCAATGTGCTCTTAAGCTACGTGGTCCACAAATATGAAATAACATTTGGGCACGGCGAAACTCCATTTATCCGAACTCAAATGGATTAAATTAGTTCACTAATTTACTGCCTATAACTATTTATTCGAATAACAGAGCTGTTCTACTTATTAACGTTTCAAAATTTACATTGGGTCGGTGCAAAAGTTCGTTCGCTTTATTGAATTAAAGTTTTTATTCAAAGTAAAAATATATTACAAGCTTTCATAATCAAAGCATTTTCCTTGGCTATCCATTACCTTTTGCCACTTTCCTGGTGAATGTACAAGTAGGTAGAAAGAAAGACACTGACATTCAATTCTTACATTTATTTATCCGATTTCTTTTATTGCTAATATTTTGCAACTGCTGCTGTTTCATTCAACAACCAGGGATCGATTTCACGTACGTCCGAAATATAGATACGCCCTTTCGAATTAACGCGGCAGTGTATTTCTTGACACCCGACTTGAAGTGATCCCTTACGCTTCGAACAATGGAAACTCCAGGAAACATGCTCGACGGCGACCAAGCCTGCGCTCATCGACCCACGACGATGCCATAGAAACAGCGAATACATGAATGGCAAAACAATCGCCGATTAGAATCCTCTGTTCCCCGGCAGCGATGAGAACGTAATTGTTACCTCGGCAATAATCGGCTGACGATTTTCTCGGAAACGGATGGTGATTGTTAGAATAAATACCATGGACATGAAAGATAGCAGCGACGAGGAAGAGACGCACGATCTCTCAGCGTTCACGAAGTTCGACGAGAGCATCGAGGTTCGCAACGCCGAAGAGATACAGAGCCCGGTGAGTCGCAGGCCATCCAGCTCGAGGAGAATCAGGCAGAGCCCTGCCACCGTGAAGCCGAAACCCGTGGAGCCGGACTCGCCGCGAGGGAAGCGGAACTTCAGAAGGTAGACTTCTGCGGCGATCGACGCGCAGTTTCTGATAAACAATCACGCTTGCAGGTACTCGGACAATGAAAACAGCTTTGGGAAGTCGATGGGGGTCAGCAGCGATCCCTCAGACAGCGAGGAAAGCGACGAAGATGAGATCCAGGGAACTGGGAACGCGCAGCCAATCAAGATGTATAGTCCGAAGGATTTCGAGGATCTGGAAGTGTCCACGGAAGTGAAGGAACTGTTTCAGAATATCATGAGGTACCTCTGATTGTTTTGCACTGTTAAGAGGAGGTTCCGGTCTAAAAGACGATTTTTTTTTATTTCATTTTTCGAACGTTCAAACCTTTAGGAATGCGTGTTTAAAAGGATTTGTTGAAATTCGTAAAATTCCCGAAGTTATAGGCATTTGAGTAGCGGCCACTCGGCACTCACGTAAAACTTTAAACGCGTTTTTCTCGAAACAGTGTTCTCAAAACGGTGGGACCTGTATTTCCAAAAGTTATTATCCGATTCGACTGAAACTTTTTTTTACTTGGAAGAATATACTTCTGGCTAGGAGGGCAACCAGAAAAAATACAAAAAATTGAAAATTTATAATTTTCAAAGGCGTTGAAAGGACGAAAAATATACGGGGAAAGTGATTTCAAACTTCAAGTGTCGTTATTTTCTTAAAAAATTTCATTTTTGCATTTTTTTTCTGGTATCCCCCCTAGCCAGAAGTATATTCTTCAAAATAAAAAAAGTTTCAGTCGAATCGGATAACTTTTGGGGTCCCACCGATTTGGATGAATTTTTTGACGCCTTGACTTTAACGACTCCCCAGTGCCGTCTGTAATGATTAATGATAAAACAAAAAATATATTTCTATAACTTAAGATATCCTTAATACAATGCAAAAACTGCCATTAAATTATGTATAGTAGTTTTCCTTTAATTAATTCCTAAAGATCGCCTATTTTGGGGGGCTCTAGACCGGAAGCTCCCCTTAAGGTCACTCAGCTGTTCCGTTATACTTATAAAAATTTAAACGGAAAGTTAGCTGGTACTGTAAACGTAGAAAATTCATTGTACATTTTAATTACTTGAAATGTGTTTATGCTACAATATTCTACGTTAGCAGTAAGGAATTCTAAGTGAAAAGGGAAAATAGATGAGGGAATGTCCCCAGAAAATGAAATTTGTTAGGTTAGACATTTCTTTATTAGCAAAGCACCTATTCAGAACATGAAATACACTTATTACACGTCCTCTGCAGAAAGCAGTTATCAACAAACATTATATATATAAAATTGTATTGAATGTTGAATTGGGCTAGTGAAAATGCGCAGACTGGATGCGCGTGATTATTATGTGGTCGGCTCGGCGAAACTTCCGAAAACCGGTCAAACCCGATTGGGCTGAAATTTTGCAAATAGCTTCATTTTGCATAAAAATAACGTTTGCGAGAAGGATTTTTGGCGACTCGAAAATTTTTTTTTTACCATTTCAATGTCATTCTCTATCTTACCGACAGAGTCGAGAATCGGATTCAACAGTTATTCAAACATTCTCTTTATTATTCACTTTATTTTTGCAAAATTTGAGTCAAATTTAATAAGGAGAATGCATTGAAGCTTGGCCCCGTGTAAACTCACATCGGTTCGCTACCATGCTTTACGCGCCCGCGAGCGGGCGCGCGCCCCCCGCCCCAAACTAACCCAAAACCAATACTAATACCCAGTATCAAGCTGATATCTCTTTCTAAGTTGATCTCTGTTTTATAGATTTTAGGAGATTAATAAGGAGAATGCACTGAATAACTGTTGAATCCGATTCTCCGCTCTGTCGGTAAGATAGAGAATGACATTGAAATGGTAAAAAAAAAATTTTCGAGTCGCCAAAAATCCTTCTCGCAAACGTTATTTTTATGCAAAATGAAGCTATTTGCAAAATTTCAGCCCAATCGGGTTTGACCGGTTTTCGGAAGTATAGCCGTCGGCTCCTCGAAGTGACAGAAAACATCATGCTTTTATTGTGGCTCGTATATCCAGCTATCGCTTCAGTTTTGCTATGAACCCACGTTGGTAGTCCTCCCGAGTAGGCGCCATCTCGTATCTACTACCACAACTAAATTTGTCACGTGACTTGCTATGTATTATCGCCAATATGGCGGAACTCTGATTTGGGAATGTAGTCACGATTTTTCGTTTTTCGTTCTTATATGAGCAGATTTTGGCCTGGGAGAGGTCTCATTCGAAAGAAGAAGATTCAATGCGAAGCGCTCTGCTCACCGTTTGAGTCACAAAACTCTTTTAGTGACCTAAAAATGCTTGGATTCTGCGGGTATATTTTGTCGACTTTTGCTTTACTTTGGACACTGATATTATTACATATCAACACAATCTCGTTGAACCATGAGCAGAGCGCTCCGCATTGAACCTTCCTCTTTCGAATGAGACCTCGCCCAGCCTCAAATCTGCTCATATAAGGACGAAAAACGAAAAATCCCGAACCCATGTTTCGGGTCAGTTTGTGTCGGTATACAGCGCGCTGCAATACCCGTGTCTACCCCCTTAAGGTGATGCCTTTGAAGCTGAAATTTAGAATTCCTCTTTCCACTTCATGTTCTCCTAATACATTGGACCAAAAACTGGCCAAAATTTTCAGATATCTCTAAAATCAGGCTTCGTAACAGGATAACATGACGTGGAAAGAGGAGCGCAAAGTAATCTCTCTGAAGAGAAGTAGAAGCCTTGAATGAAAGTCGATAGAGTTTGAGAGTAGTGAATGGCATATTTAAAATAGTGCATTAATGCGAAGATTTTTAAAAGTAGCTCGGTGTCGAAGGATCATTTTAGGTGTTCTTTTTAGCATGTCTTAGCATGGCGATTGGTTCTTAAGATTAGAGCAATGTGTAAGTAGTGTGATGTGATGCGATGTGATGTGTTAAGGTGAATAGAGTTGGAGAGTAGGGAATTGCATGATTAAACAGTGCGTTAATGTTTAAGGAATGCTTTAAGGAAACGCCATTGAACCTGAAATTTAGAATACCTCTTTCCGCTTCATATTCTCCAGATATATTGGTCTTAATCTGGCAAAAATTTTCAGAATGCACAAAATTGGGTTTTGTAACAGGAGAACATGCCATCGAAAGAGATGGCACAAAGTAACGTCTCCGGAGAGCAAATCAAAGAGCGAGAAGTGGCGAACATGTTTCAAGACAGTGACTGTTTAACGAAGAGACGCAGAATTTTGGAGCGCCTCTTATTTGCAACTTTAAGGCGATGCCTTTGAAGCTGAAATTTAGTATACCTCTTTCCACTTCATGTTCTCCTGATATATTGGCCAAAATCTGGCGAAAATTTTCAGAATGCACAAAATTGGGCTTTGTAACAGGAGAACATGATGTCGAAAGAGGTGGCACTAAGTAATGTCTTCGGAGAGAGAGTCGATGATGCCTTCAAAGCTGAAATTCAGAATACCTCTCTCCGCTTCATGTTCTCCTGATACCTGGGCCAAAATCTGGCAATAATTTCCAGAATGCACAAAATTGGGCTTTGTAACAGGAGAACATGATGTCGAAAGAGGTGGCACTAAGTAATGTCTTCGGAGAGAGAGTCGAGGATGCCTTCGAAGCTGAAATTCAGAATACCTCTCTCCGCTTCATGTTCTCCTGATACCTGGGCCAAAATCTGGCAATAATTTTCAGAATGCACAAAATTGGGCTTTGTAACAGGAGAACATGATGTCGAAAGAGGTGGCACTAAGTAATGTCTTCGGAGAGAGAGTCGATGATGCCTTCGAAGCTGAAATTCAGAATACCTCTCTCCGCTTCATGTTCTCCTGATACCTGGGCCAAAATCTGGCAATAATTTTCAGAATGCACAAAATTGGGCTTTGTAACAGGAGAACATGATGTCGAAAGAGGTGGCACTAAGTAATGTCTTCGGAGAGAGAGTCGAGGATGCCTTCGAAGCTGAAATTCAGAATACCTCTCTCCGCTTCATGTTCTCCTGATACCTGGGCCAAAAACCTGGCAATAATTTTCAGAATGCACAAAATTGGGCTTTGTAACAGGAGAACATGATGTCGAAAGAGGTGGCACTAAGTAACATCTTCGCAGAGACAATCGAGGATGCCTTCGAAGCTGAAATTCAGAATACCTCTCTCCGCTTCATGTTCTCCTGATACCTGAGCCAAAATCTGGCAAAAATTTCCAGAATGCACAAAATTGGGCTTTGTAACAGGAGAACATGATGTCGAAAGAGGTGGCACTAAGTAATGTCTTCGGAGAGAGAGTCGATGATGCCTTCGAAGCTGAAATTCAGAATACCTCTCTCCGCTTCATGTTCTCCTGATACCTGGGCCAAAATCTGGCAATAATTTTCAGAATGCACAAAATTGGGCTTTGTAACAGGAGAACATGATGTCGAAAGAGGTGGCACTAAGTAACATCTTCGCAGACACAATCGAGGATGCCTTCGAAGCTGAAATTCAGAATACCTCTCTCCGCTTCATGTTCTCCTGATACCTGGGCCAAAAACCTGGCAATAATTTTCAGAATGCACAAAATTGGGCTTTGTAACAGGAGAACATGATGTCGAAAGAGGTGGCACTAAGTAACATCTTCGCAGAGACAATCGAGGATGCCTTCGAAGCTGAAATTCAGAATACCTCTCTCCGCTTCATGTTCTCCTGATACCTGAGCCAAAATCTGGCAAAAATTTCCAGAATGCACAAAATTGGGCTTTGTAACAGGAGAACATGATGTCGAAAGAGGTGGCACTAAGTAATGTCTTCGGAGAGAGAGTCGATGATGCCTTCGAAGCTGAAATTCAGAATACCTCTCTCCGCTTCATGTTCTCCTGATACCTGGGCCAAAATCTGGCAATAATTTTCAGAATGCACAAAATTGGGCTTTGTAACAGGAGAACATGATGTCGAAAGAGGTGGTACTAAGTAACATCTTCTCAGAGACAATCGAGGATGCCTTCGAAGCTGAAATTCAGAATACCTCTCTCCGCTTCATGTTCTCCTGATACCTGGGCCAAAATCTGGCAAAAATTTCCAGAATGCACAAAATTGGGCTTTGTAACAGGAGAACATGATGTCGAAAGAGGTGGCACTAAGTAATGTCTTCGGAGAGAGAGTCGAGGATGCCTTCGAAGCTGAAATTCAGAATACCTCTCTCCGCTTCATGTTCTCCTGATACCTGGGCCAAAATCTGGCAATAATTTTCAGAATGTACAAAATTGGGCTTTGTAACAGGAGAACATGATGTCGAAAGAGGTGGCACTAAGTAATGTCTTCGGAGAGAGAGTCGAGGATGCCTTCGAAGCTGAAATTTAGAATACCTCTCTCCGCTTCATGTTCTCCTGATACCTGGGCCAAAATCTGGCAATAATTTTCAGAATGCACAAAATTGGGCTTTGTAACAGGAGAACATGATGTCGAAAGAGGTGGCACTAAGTAACATCTTCGCAGAGACAATCGAGGATGCCTTCGAAGCTGAAATTCAGAATACCTCTCTCCGCTTCATGTTCTCCTGATACCTGGGCCAAAATCTGGCAAAAATTTCCAGAATGCACAAAATTGGGCTTTGTAACAGGAGAACATGATGTCGAAAGAGGTGGCACTAAGTAATGTCTTCGGAGAGAGAGTCGATGATGCCTTCGAAGCTGAAATTCAGAATACCTCTCTCCGCTTCATGTTCTCCTGATACCTGGGCCAAAATCTGGCAATAATTTTCAGAATGCACAAAATTGGGCTTTGTAACAGGAGAACATGATGTCGAAAGAGGTGGTACTAAGTAACATCTTCGCAGAGACAATCGAGGATGCCTTCGAAGCTGAAATTCAGAATACCTCTCTCCGCTTCATGTTCTCCTGATACCTGGGCCAAAATCTGGCAAAAATTTCCAGAATGCACAAAATTGGGCTTTGTAACAGGAGAACATGATGTCGAAAGAGGTGGCACTAAGTAATGTCTTCGGAGAGAGAGTCGAGGATGCCTTCGAAGCTGAAATTCAGAATACCTCTCTCCGCTTCATGTTCTCCTGATACCTGGGCCAAAATCTGGCAATAATTTTCAGAATGCACAAAATTGGGCTTTGTAACAGGAGAACATGATGTCGAAAGAGGTGGCACTAAGTAACATCTTCGCAGAGACAATCGAGGATGCCTTCGAAGCTGAAATTCAGAATACCTCTCTCCGCTTCATGTTCTCCTGATACCTGAGCCAAAATCTGGCAAAAATTTCCAGAATGCACAAAATTGGGCTTTGTAACAGGAGAACATGATGTCGAAAGAGGTGGCACTAAGTAATGTCTTCGGAGAGAGAGTCGAGGATGCCTTCGAAGCTGAAATTCAGAATACCTCTCTCCGCTTCATGTTCTCCTGATACCTGGGCCAAAATCTGGCAATAATTTTCAGAATGCACAAAATTGGGCTTTGTAACAGGAGAACATGATGTCGAAAGAGGTGGCACTAAGTAATGTCTTCGGAGAGAGAGTCGATGATGCCTTCGAAGCTGAAATTCAGAATACCTCTCTCCGCTTCATGTTCTCCTGATACCTGGGCCAAAATCTGGCAATAATTTTCAGAATGCACAAAATTGGGCTTTGTAACAGGAGAACATGATGTCGAAAGAGGTGGCACTAAGTAACATCTTCGCAGAGACAATCGAGGATGCCTTCGAAGCTGAAATTCAGAATACCTCTCTCCGCTTCATGTTCTCCTGATACCTGGGCCAAAATCTGGCAAAAATTTCCAGAATGCACAAAATTGGGCTTTGTAACAGGAGAACATGATGTCGAAAGAGGTGGCACTAAGTAATGTCTTCGGAGAGAGAGTCGAGGATGCCTTCGAAGCTGAAATTCAGAATACCTCTCTCCGCTTCATGTTCTCCTGATACCTGGGCCAAAATCTGGCAATAATTTTCAGAATGCACAAAATTGGGCTTTGTAACAGGAGAACATGATGTCGAAAGAGGTGGCACTAAGTAATGTCTTCGGAGAGAGAGTCGATGATGCCTTCGAAGCTGAAATTCAGAATACCTCTCTCCGCTTCATGTTCTCCTGATACCTGGGCCAAAATCTGGCAATAATTTTCAGAATGCACAAAATTGGGCTTTGTAACAGGAGAACATGATGTCGAAAGAGGTGGCACTAAGTAACATCTTCGCAGAGACAATCGAGGATGCCTTCGAAGCTGAAATTCAGAATACCTCTCTCCGCTTCATGTTCTCCTGATACCTGGGCCAAAATCTGGCAAAAATTTCCAGAATGCACAAAATTGGGCTTTGTAACAGGAGAACATGATGTCGAAAGAGGTGGCACTAAGTAATGTCTTCGGAGAGAGAGTCGAGGATGCCTTCGAAGCTGAAATTCAGAATACCTCTCTCCGCTTCATGTTCTCCTGATACCTGGGCCAAAATCTGGCAATAATTTTCAGAATGCACAAAATTGGGCTTTGTAACAGGAGAACATGATGTCGAAAGAGGTGGTACTAAGTAACATCTTCGCAGAGACAATCGAGGATGCCTTCGAAGCTGAAATTCAGAATACCTCTCTCCGCTTCATGTTCTCCTGATACCTGGGCCAAAATCTGGCAAAAATTTCCAGAATGCACAAAATTGGGCTTTGTAACAGGAGAACATGATGTCGAAAGAGGTGGCACTAAGTAATGTCTTCGGAGAGAGAGTCGAGGATGCCTTCGAAGCTGAAATTCAGAATACCTCTCTCCGCTTCATGTTCTCCTGATACCTGGGCCAAAATCTGGCAATAATTTTCAGAATGCACAAAATTGGGCTTTGTAACAGGAGAACATGATGTCGAAAGAGGTGGCACTAAGTAACATCTTCGCAGAGACAATCGAGGATGCCTTCGAAGCTGAAATTCAGAATACCTCTCTCCGCTTCATGTTCTCCTGATACCTGGGCCAAAATCTGGCAAAAATTTCCAGAATGCACAAAATTGGGCTTTGTAACAGGAGAACATGATGTCGAAAGAGGTGGCACTAAGTAACGTCTTCGCAGAGACAATCGAGGATGCCTTCGAAGCTGAAATTCAGAATACCTCTCTCCGCTTCATGTTCTCCTGATACCTGGGCCAAAATCTAGCAAAAATTTCCAGAATGCACAAAATTGGGCTTTGTAACAGGAGAACATGATGTCGAAAGAGGTGGCACTAAGTAATGTCTTCGGAGAGCAAATTAAAGAGCGAGAAGTGGCGCAGAGGTTTCGAGGCAGTGACTGTTTAACGAAGAGACGAAGAATTTTCGAACGCCTCTTATTTGCAACTTTATGGCGATGCCTTTGAAGCTGAAGTAGCCACTAAACATTTGTTGTCATATAGCATATATTTAGTTATATTTTCTGTCACTTCGAGGAGCCGACCACATAATAATCACGCGCATCCAGTCTGCGCATTTTCACTAGCCCAATTCAACATTTAATACAATTTTGTATATATAATGTTTGTTGATAACTGCTTTCTGCAGAGGACGTGTAATAAGTGTATTTCATGTTCTGTATCGGTGCTTTGCTAATAAAGAAATGTCTAACCTAACAAGTTTCATTTTCTGGGGACATTCCCTCATCTATTTTCCCTTTTCACTTAGAATTCCTTACTGCTAACGTAGAATATTGTAGCATAAACACATTTCAAGTAATTAAAATGTACAATGAATTTTCTACGTTTACAGTACCAGCCGACTTTCCGTTTAAATTTTTATAAATATAACGGAACAGCTGAGAATTTCTTTCCTTATTCAGAATAGAATACAGAAATAGCAAACAGCTCCCTCTCGCGTTCACCGGGTAATCGTCGATCTATCGGTATTACCACATCTGTGCAGAAAAAAATGCTGTAATACTGACCTGCCGAATCGGCCAGGTCACGTGACGTGTATACCCCCTTAATATCACTAATCTTCTGATCTCAGGTACACTCCACAGAAGATCGAGCTGAACTACAAGCTGATACCCTTCATCCCCGATTTCATCCCCGCAGTGGGCGACATAGACGCCTTCATAAAGATACCGCGACCCGACGCTGTCGAGGATAAAATAGGCCTGGCTGTCCTCGACGAGCCCTGCACCGACCAGTCCGACCCAGCCGTGTTGCACCTGCAACTGCGCAGCCACCTGAGGAGCGCTGGCGCGTCCAGGCAGGCGTTGGTGAAGAGGATCGAGGACGCTGAGAAGAACGGGCGGTCCATCGACAAGTGGATCGACGATATCAATCAGCTTCACAGAAGCAAACACCCCCCGGCCGTTCATCTGGCGAGACCCATGCCCGATATAGACTCCTTGCTCCAGCAATGGCCTGTCGAGGTCGAGGAGAGGCTAAACGAAGCTGAATTGGACCTGGCACAACTGGACTGCGAGCTACCTCGACTCGTTGATGTCGTTTGCAATCTTCTCGATATTCCTGTCGAGGAGGACTACAGATTAGAGGCGCTTCACACGCTTTTCACCCTTCACTTGGAAGTGCGGAACGCCAGGGCCCAGAAGTATTGAACTTGGAGGGGGTGGAATCTCTGTGAAGGATGTTTTTAGATTTGAAGACGAGGATTGGTGGGATGTCGGGGGCCGATTTGTGTATAGTAGGCTGCACATTTTTGGGAGCGACAAATTTTCAGGGGCGGCGAATTTTCGGGTGCGACTCAGCAAAAGGAATTTGAAAAAGTTTAAACACGAGGGCTTGGGATAACTTTAAAAACAATTCACTTTTTTCATGTAGAGAATTAGCGAAAACTCACATGTGAGTAGCGATATTGAATTAATTTTGAAATTGTCTCGTCTCTTTTCAAGCAAAATAAATATTTTGAATTAATTTTGAAATTGAAAATATTAAAAGTATAAAAAATATTTAAAATAGATTAGAAATATTTAAATAGAATAGAAAATATTTCAAATATATATTTTCAAAATATTTATTTTGCTTGAAAAGAGTCGAGACAATTTCAAAATTAATTCAATATGGCTACTCACATGTGAGTTTTCGCTAATTCTCTACATGAAAAAAAGTGAATTGTTTTTAAAGTTATCCCAAGCCCTCGTGTTTAAACTTTTTCCAATTCCTTTGATGAGATTTCACGGAAAGAGGGCGGTAGACGCTTGTTAGCTTAGGGGTGCCAAATCTCAAAATCCACCCCAGTGGGATGTTGCCTTTTGTGAATGTATGTTTTTCCTGTCAAAGATGTAGTTTCAGGCGAAGGAGTGTAAAGGGAGGATTGGAAGCTGCTGGAGATCACGATGGTTTTGTGAAATACGTATGCTGGCCCTTGTTAACTAGTCGCTTACCACTCACAAGGGAAGATCGCGAACACGAAAATTCAAAAAATTCTGAAACTTTGCGAATATGTAGGGGATTTCCTCCTGATTGCAACGCAAATTTTTTTGCTGCCCAAATTCACTCGAAGGGGGTGAAATTAACCCCCGAAAATTCGGCTATTTTCCGATTTTGTGTTATAACTCGTGAAATGTAAGAGACAGAAAAAAAGTTTCGAGACAAAATTTACTTCTTTTAATTAGATCTATCATTTGGTAAAAAAAAATATTTTACAGTTCACGAGTTATAACAGAAAATCGGAAAATAACCGGATTTTCAGGGGTCAATTACACCCTCTTAGAGTGAATTTGGGCAGCAAACAAAAATTGCGTTGTAATCAGGGGGAAATTCCCTACATATTCACGAAGTATCAGAATTTTTTGAATTCCCGGGTTCGGGATGTTCCCTTGTCAGTGGAAACGAATTCTGACGCGTGTAATTCGCGATACTGATAATGTAATCGGGCTCGTTAATTGAGTCACTGCACGGGTTTACAAAAACTGCTACGATTACATTATCGATTGCGTAGTATATTGATTAGTAGGCGGAAGACAACATTTGTGAATAATAAGAATAAGAATTCTGTGTTCGTTATCATGCTAATTTAATATCCACAATTTGTAATTGCAGCATATCTGTTGCGATTATACTAAGCCTCTCGTAACTAATGCCGCATCTAGAAAGACTGATATAATCCTATATAAAAAAAAATATGTCGAAAATATTGAAAGAAATTTTTTCACATCAGGCTCCGTTTCGGGGAAAAATTGGAAGAAAAACTCTTGACTCGGTACCTTTAATTGTTACGAATTCTTAGTCTTTAACACTCTATCCATAAAATTATAAACAATAATCTAGAGTGTACTCTATTTTTAAATGAATAAATTAAAATTCTACGTAAAGGAGCGTTTTAGTGTTTTTAAATCTTTTATCTTGAAATGGGGAGATAGATGCGAATGATTCATAGCCTCAGCCAAGTTTAGTCCACGTGTACTCGACAACATTGACGATATTTTTCTAAAAACCGAGGCCTCTTATAACAACACTTTATTCCACATTGTTATCTAATATTCTCCTACAGAATCATGAATTCCTTAATAACGCCATTGTCCCATTCTGTTTGCGTGTCGGGTCAGCCGACTGCAGGCGTTGATAAGAAACGCTTGCGCATTACCATTATCAGTACACGGAGTTGGGAAAAATGTAATCTAATTACAAATTACGATTGAAATGTAATTGTGTAATCATATTAGTGGGCACTGTGCCTAGAGCCTACGAACCTACAGGGGCCTACGAAAGTCTAGAAATGAAATTTTAAATAGGACTGTACCCTAACATAACAAGAACAAAATTGAATATATAATATAATTTAAAAAATAATGTAAATATATTAACAATTGAATGACGTGAACAATAAATTGAAAGGGCTTACAAATACAGTTTTTATGCAAAAGTGCCTAGGGCCTATGACGATCCTAAAACGGCCCTGTCTGTGATGACATATTGTCAAACTCTGTCAGTACAGCAGACTTCCTGAATCGTCGCCGTAGATCAGTGCCTCCCAACTTCCTCGTCCCTGTCGATCATTCCCGACGCTATAAATCCCGAATAAAATGACGACATATGTTGACACCAAGGCCTTCACTAAATCTACCCCCGTACGCAATACGAACCGGACAAAACGGACGCATCCACTCGATTTAGGACGATCGAATAATAGGAGAATATCACGAATCGAGCACCGCTTCCATTGAACCATGAATCATAGTATTAGTCACGTGACTGGGAATTTGTAATTCTATCTTCCTCGAGCAGGCACAGCGTGCTGACGCTGCGATAAACGGCGGAGTAAATGTCACGCACACGCAATAATTCGACTCGACGTTCCACGTTCTCCCGTTCGTAACATGCGAGCCAAATATTCGCGCTTCGAAGATGACGGACCCGTCGACGCACGTTAACGTGAGAATAAACAGCAGCATCGATGACAGTGTTGACAGTTACGTGATCGAGGACGACAGAGAAAGATTGTTGGAACCGAGGAAGAATTCACCGTCGGACGATGACATTACTGTACAGAGTCGGGTAAGGAACACGACAGTCCCGCTGCACCACGCACATGGACGTTTGTTCCTGCCCTTTTTTCATTCTAGTGTCTAACCTACCTGACACCCTCCACCATTCGCACAACTTGTCCCTCCTGTTGTTCTCATATCAGAGCAGGAACGAGGAAACATTTCCAATATATGACGCAGAGTGCAGCATAACGCTGCTTTTTCAGGCACTCACCTGTAACGCTTTGTCTCCTTCTCGATAGAACGACATCTACGGCCATGGGAGCGTGCCTTTGCCAAACATTGCGGAGACAATTACGAATCCGAGGAAGCAAAACGCGCAAGAAATCAGGCCCGGAGCCACTAATTTCTTATCGACCAATTACGAGGTAACATGCTTCTGATATATTATTGTTAGCGTGTATGCGTCGTACCTTGTAAGCAACTCTTGAAATGAATTCTGTTTCTTCTCTAGTGTCTAGATTACGATCCCTGTGAGAATCGTCTGTTGCAAGATGAAGAAGGGCAGAAGGGATACAAGTTTGTAGTTAAAAAGAATTTCGCCAGATGGTCCATATTCTTATTGATTGGCATTTTCACAGCTCTCATCGCGGGCTTCGTAGATATTTCCATAGAACAATTGTCGAACCTGAAATATGGGTGCCTCAAGTCCTGTATCCTTTGACGCTAGCATACGGGTGGACGTGGAGAGAAATGAATGTAAACTTCGTTATTGTTTCTTACAGTTTGTAACAGATGTAGATCAATGTGTGCTAGATAACTGTTTATGGCTACCGTATTTCATATGGGTGGTTCTAAACTCGGTACCTATTTTAATAGGGGCTATTTTGGTAACGTACGTGGAACCTGTAGCCGCAGGTAGCGGCATCCCACAGGTGAAATGTTACTTAAATGGAATTAAAGTACCTCGGGTTGTTCGCATTAAAACGCTAGTGGTAAAAACAATTGGAGTAATCTGTACAGTGGTGGGAGGTCTAGCCGGTGGAAAGGTAAATATTGCTCATTGTTGCTTTTGCTACTGTTTGCTAAGATGCGTTCTAACATACGCTACGATGATGCTTCTTGTAGGAAGGACCTATGATACATTCCGGGGCTGTGGTGGCAGCAGGGATATCGCAGGGAAAAAGCACCACGTTCAAAAAAGATTTGAGAATATTCAAGTATTTTAGAGAGGACCATGAGAAACGAGATTTTGTGTCAGGGGGTGCAGCGTGCGGTGTATCTGCTGCATTTGGAGCACCGATCGGTGAGCAATAAGGAGAACAACTAGGGATGGGTTTCTCGAAGCGTCGAAACCTTGAAACCCCAAGAAAGTTTCGAGTATTAAGAATTCGAAACTTTCGAAAGCTAGATAAGCAAAAGTATGAAATCGACGAATAAAGAATCATTCGCGGCGTGCCTCGAGAATTTGTATGTTATATTTTTCTTTGTATTTTGTTTAACTGCGGTCAATAGAGATTTATGCAAAAATTTTGCTGGCTGCAGTTCTTAAAGCAAGATATTCCACTTGCAAAACAGAATCAACGCTTCAAGTTACGAGAGTTTCGGATTCGAGTTTCGAGAATTTACGAAGTAGCTTCAAACCCACCCCTAAAAACAACACGTGTGGTGAAAACACTAATGAATTATTTAAACTAATTTAGGTGGAGTATTATTTAGCATCGAAGAGGGGACTAGCTTCTTCAATCAAAGCCTGACATGGAGAACATTCTTCGCCAGTATGATCACGACATTTACGTTAAATATTGTTCTTAGTACTTATCACGGACGACCCGGTGATCTTTCTTACCCGGGCTTGCTAAACCTGGGGAAATTCGACACGATACCTTATCACATTTACGAAATCCCCCTGTTTATGATAATGGGGACGATAGGCGGCCTCCTAGGCAGTTGTTGGAACTACCTGAACTACAAAATCACCTGTTTCCGTCTGAAATGCATTAAAAGGAAGTGGCTGAAAGTAGTGGAAGCTATTTCAATTGGCATACTAAGCGCGACAATGGGATTCACGATGATTTATTTTTTAAACGATTGCCAGCCGCTGGGCCAAGATCCCACCAAATATCCAATTCGGATGTACTGCAACGAAGGCGAATATAACACAGTGGCAGCTTTGTGGTTCCAAACGCCAGAAAGTAGTGTACGATCCTTGTTTCATGACCCCAAAGGTAATAAACTGGCGACGCATGAAATCGAGCCTGCATTTAATAAATCTTTTTTTTCGCAGGTTCTCACAACGACATGACTTTAGCTATTTTCGTTGTGATTTACTTTTTCCTGGCTGTTTTCACCTTTGGTCTCTCTATGTCCAGTGGACTTTTCATCCCGTCTCTCTTAATAGGGTCTGCGTGGGGCAGACTAATAGGATCATGCCTCTCGAAACTATTCCCGGATTGTGTAAGAAGAGAACATAAAGACGAAGTCGGCGAACGAGGTGGAGCATCAACTGCTATGTATTATTGCAGGTTGTTCTAGACCCTGGGAAATATGCCTTACTAGGTGCAGCTGCACAACTAGGCGGAGTAGTTAGAATGACCATAAGTTTGACGGCTATACTCATAGAAGCTACTCAAGGGATATCTTTCGGCTTGCCAGTTATAATAGTCCTCATTATGGCTAAATGGGTTGGCGACTTTTTTAACGAGGCACGTAAATACATATCGATACTTGTCTGGTGCTCTTAAATCATTGGAAGTGATTGGAATAGTATAGCGTTGCTTTGTCTTCAGGGAATTTATGAAACTCACATACAAATGGCTGGGATCCCGATATTACCATGGGAAGCTCCACCGTTGTCGAACAATATACATGCCAGTGAAATAATGAGCTACCCTGTAGTAACGCTAAAAACTTTAGACAATGTAGGACATATAGTGGAACTTCTTAAATGCGTAACATTTAATGGATTTCCCGTAGTTGACCCCCCCAGTAGCGATCAGGTAACAAATATAGGACTTATACCATTTTATACCAAACCGGTTATATGTGTTTATCGTTTTGGAAAATTTCGTTTTTACTTTTCAGAGTGAAATACACTCTTATGGGCGATTTCGGGGCTTGATACTACGCTCCCAACTGATAGTGTTACTGCAAAATAAGATCTTCAATGAATACGCAGAAAGCTGGGACAAAGATTTGGGCATTAAAATGTTCAGAGACGAGTACCCTAGGTATCCAACGATTGAACAAGTTACCGTAACTGACGAAGAGAAAACTTATACGATAGATTTGAGACCCTTTATGAATCCTTCCCCTTACACGTTACAGCACGTTAGTATTAATATTCTATTCACGACATTGCGAACAAGCAATCCCTTCGAATTGTTTATGACAATAATTTCCTTTTAGTCCGCAACACTGCCACGAACATTTAGGCTCTTCAGAGCTCTAGGGCTTCGCCACCTGCCAGTAGTGAACGAAACAAACGAGGTATCAACGATTTATATGTTTAATGAAATGTTATATTGGAAGGGAGATTATATCTTTGGACTTGCTTCAGGTAATCGGAATTATTACACGAAAAGATGTTGCCAGATTTAGGATATGGAAACACAGAGGACGAATGGGCTTGGACGAGCTTTTAATTACTAATAAGATTTAACGTTAATGTTCCTTAGAAGGATAGGAAGTTTGATAATAATTTACTACGATTTTTAATAATATATCATACGCATATATTCCGCTCTTGTGTACACATAAGAAAGATTTTTACGCCGCGTGGGGCTAGAATCTCGATCAACGCTTCGAAGGCCGAAGTGTTGGAAGAGACACCCAAATGAAATTATCCCACGGTAAGATATACATATAGTATTAATTATTTACAAACAATTGCCAGCCTAGCCAAGACCATAATTTAAAGAACAGATATACCGGGAGAATTACTAGCAGCAAAAGGAAATAGTATTCGTACGACGGAATGTACATATTAATCTATTCCACTATTAGGACTGGTATCCTGTAGTGTGAACACCTCTAGTGATTGTAACTTATGCAACATAACATTCGAAACCTTTATGTACAACCTGGAACATGAAAAAATATTTTGTTGTAGAGAACAATATAAATCTATTTCTTTATATTTGCCTAACAGTTCTTTTCACCTATACTATCGTCAGCATATCGAAAGACTTCGCTAAGAACTATACCGCGTATAGATCTAACATTTATTTTAACAATATTACGTACACGTAGAATATATTGCAGTATTGCGTAGTATCAGTAAAATACGACTATCGTGAGTCACTCCTAAACATATATAAATATATATATATAATTTTTATACACTTTAAGCAGTCGACACTTTGCAGGTAATCATCGGTTTCAAAAATATATGTGTGTATACGACTCCCATACAATTTCGTTTAACAACTATCTACGTCTATCCATTATTAATGTATCCTTAACTTATGCGTAATAAAAGAGGTAACTACTATGCATCCATATAAGATGACGAAAGGAAACATTGGCAGGTACGTTTTCGAGGATTAATAAACGGCATTACAGTGGAACATTAGTAGAACGCAATTCCCGCGAAAATGTTATCGATATCTAACGAGACCGAATATATAAGAAATGCCGCCAATTAATTATAGGTCCCTATTTCGGGAATGAATCACCTTGAGACTATAATACATACAGCAAGAGCGGGTAAAGCTATCTCTTTCTAATCTCCAATAAAGCGAGACTCGAGAATTTTTTCGCGAAACTGTGGCAGCGGAAAGAGCGCATAGCCCTATAGCCTCACGTGCAGGTAAGATGGTCTTTTTCTCTCCCAAAAGCGTCCCAGCAACCGCAAGTATTTTATCTCGGCGCAATAGTTGAGCGCTTAACGTAAATCGAGAACGAATTATTATCGTTAAAGGTATCCCGTCGCGATGCACACGATTCGAAAATTCAACACCGCTAACTACGGCGATCAGCTATTCCTGTGATTGGCTTTTAAATCAGGCGCGCGCAACGCGTGCGCGTATCTCGAGAAAAAAATAAAGGAGGCAAATTTGAATGCATGCCATGCAATTTTTGTAAAATCGAGAAAGCAGCGGAAGGGAGTGTCTCAAGGTAAAATGAATGGTTACAAGTGGAACAGAAATAAAGGTACACCGCGCGTGAAGAAGCAGCATAAATCAAGTGGCGAAAGGAAGAGAAGTGCACGCACATCGATAACAAAAGCGCACGAAACAGAAGAAGAAGCTATTACACGAAGATATCATGATGCGCAGAGAATGGCAAGGTTCAGGGCCAGAAAGAAGAAAGCATCGGAGGAGGCAAAGATGCTGGAAATAATTAACTTTACAGAGCTCTCTGCGATATCGGAACTAAAGAGAAGAAATATCGCGTTTGAAAGCATCAGCTCCGTCATTGGCGTACCGAGCATCGAACGATTTCAAGCATACTCGACTGTGGAGAATTCGTCGATCGCTGTACATCCATCTCACGGGCAAAGTAAATATTCTCAGTTACTGGCGATTATAGAGGAATTAGGGAATGACGTCAAATTGGCGTACGCTGGTAGTAGAACTTCTGCGGAGAGATTGAAAGCGGGCATTATACAGGCGAGAATGCTGATCAGAGAATGCTTATTGGAGATAGAAATGAACACGGAGCATTAGTTCGTCCGCGACTAATTCCACAATTTTTAATAGATAGGTAACTTAATTATATGCTCTCTACGAACCTTCAAAATTCAATTACACGGTAAGATCATCTTCAGTATGAACTATTGCGATAATTGTGAACGATATATTCCCCGATTTTTCCTGCACCAGTGGATAATAGAAAACAAAAAGTGTCAAATTGAATGCCGAGAAGAACATGAGCGCAGAGTACAAGGAAAGTAATAACAAAAAAAATTCATTGATGTAGTAACAGTAATACTCCATATAAAAACAAAGCAATCGAAATCTGTAATTGACGAGTAGATTAAGCACGAGGAATCATCGGAATCCCTCTATGAGACTTCAATAAAACAGCCGCACCACAAATAACGTGTCGTTCCTTCGATCTACCCACGAACATATCGACGAGTCCGAAGCGTCCGAGTTCCTAAAGCGTCGCGAGATCTGAACTCGAAATGCCTCCTAAATCGGTTCTTGCCACCGTTTCTACCAACCATTACTGTTATATATTCTAAATTACGTGAAATTCTGCGGGCTACCAAACTGTTTTCGTAACTCGAATGTCCCTCGAGAATGCCGATCCCCTCTGGTCAAGTTCACCGTAAGCGAGTATATCCTCTGGTCTGCAAAGAACCGAAAAGAAGACCCATGAAAATTTTTCTCGCTCCGTCCGAAGGAGCAAGCTCTATCGAAGCGCCCCGGGTGCTTTACCATGAATCGAATGCTTCCCAAGGAACGGATCATCTTATCGTTCGGATGGAACCGGTCGGGTGGCCGTTAGCGATTACAAGGCAGCCCCGTGCATCCCGCAAGCGTTTTCGCCGCTCCCCGACAATGTCGTCGAGTATTTTAAGACGCGGTCGGCACGGTCAATTGTTTCGCGGCCTCTCAGGTCGTACACCTGTCCGTCGTGAAGTTGCAGACGGGAGTAGGAAGGGGTTATGGTCAATAAACGCAACCACGTCACACGCAGCCTATCGGCGACCCCGCTTGGCCCCTTAAAGTGGCTCCGAACGAAAATCTTACATGTCGGCCGATATTGCTTTTGTGCGTTTGTCTGCGGTATATCTTGAGAAAAACCGCACGGTTTCAGGCACGGGCGGCATCGGCGGTCGCGCGGCGCGGCGAGGGACGCGCGGATATAAAATGGGATCGTTCCGGAGCGCGGTTTAGCTGCACGGTGGGTTAATCGTGCGTTTCAGTGGACTGACCGAATTGCGTCCGCCATTGTTGTGATTGGTGAACGTTCCAGAGAAGACGGCGTTCTTAGATTGGCGCGCATGCGCGTCCGCGCGCCACTTGACGACGCTCTTCTTTCGAATTTTGGGGAAGGCACACACGCGAGCACACAGAGGCGACGCGGGAGCGCGCGCGCGCGACCACCGCGTCGCAGGTAGCCGACACGCGCACGCACACGTATACACACACGTATTTCGAAAACAGTATTTAGCCGCTTGATTTTTGCGCACGTGCTACCGAATTTTCACCCTCCCCCCCCTCTTCCCACCGCCCGCCCTCTCCGCTATTTGGAGCTCGTTACCCGCGTCTTTTTCGGACGTGGAGAATTCAATTAATTTCGTATGGGTTCTATTTTTTTTCTTCCTTCACCCGCACTGATGAAAGTGGTTAACGGGATTCCTTAAAAGAGATCGCTAGGTTGATGCCCCTTTTCTTCCCGCGAGCATAAATAAGTCTCGTTTATATGAACATTTCTGTTTACTTGCTCGACGGCGGCCGAATGACAGAGGGAATTCGTTATTGGGTACTACATTTTCTACACATGTAGATTGATATGTTGTTGATTGGCTTTGTACCGGGAACTGTCTCGAGGGGACGTAGTTTAATCGACTTTATCGTTTTGTGTTACAGATAATTTGTAACGCACGGAGATAATGTAATATTTATTTTATATACGAGTCTATAAGTATGGAGAGTTGCTGAGCGTACGGAGGGAGCCGACAAGCTTTGGCTAGATTTTGGGCCGAAACGTATGCACAGGATATATTTTACGGATAGTTTGGTACTCAAAGTTTACAAAAATGACAGCCCATAGGAATGACTGTGCCTATACCGTGCATAATTACGTGTTATGCCTAAGGCTAAGAAAAAGTCTTACCTTAAAAGGGTAAGGGAAATGCGCGAATACAGAAGACAAAAGTTAAGGGCAGAGACACTAGAGGAACGAGCGATCAGACTGTACACCGCCGCGGAAAGGATGAAGAACGCCAGGGCGAAGGAGACCGAGGAGCAAGCGGCGATAAGAAGGATGCAGGAGGCTCAGCGCATGGCCAGGCATCGCGCCAAGAAAAAGCGCTGCCTGGACGAGAACTTAGCTAGAGAAATTTCCAAGATCGCGGAGCTTACTAAAATGCCGGACGCCGCGACGATAGCTCAGATGTCGGAGATGAATATGAATAAAATATCTGCGGAGCTGAAGCAGATGATGGAGAGGGGAAAGGTACCGGAGCACATAGTTCAAATGGCTCAACTTGCTGAATTTAGCAAAATGACTGAATTAAATAAGATGTCTCAGGACATGGCTAAGAGATACGAGATGGAGAAAATGGCAGAGTACGCCAAGACGACGGAGTACATAAAGATGCAAGAGATCGCGAAGATGAACGAGATGGTGAAGCTCTCCGAGATGGCTAAATACAATGACATCACGAAGATCAACGAGATCGCGAAGATGAATGAAATGATGAAGATGTCCCAGATGGCCAAGATCAATGAGGTTCAAAGGATGAATGAGATAGCTAAATTAAACGAAATGGTGAAGATGACGGAGATGGCTAAATACAATAACGACATAACGAAGTTGAATGAAATTGCACAGATTAACGAGATGGCCAAAGAGATCGCGAAGATGAACGAGAAGACAAAGATGAACGAAATGATAAAAATGGCTAACATACAGAATGACATTACTAAGATGCCTGAGTATTCAAAAATGGCAGAGATGGCGAAGCTAACGGAGCTGGCTAAGCTGAACGAAATAACGATAACAAAGTTGAACGATCCACCTCCGCCAAAGGTACCAGAGATTCCTCGAATTCCTGAGCCTGTGATTACTGTGCCAAACCCGAGAAACTTGCAAAATGTTCAAACTGTTCAGGTAGCACAGGCTAGCCCATCCAGTACGATAAACTTCCCCACTGTACCCGGACAGGGTAAATACGCTCAGTTACTGGTTATTATCGAGGAACTTGGAAGAGACATTCGTCTTTCGTACGCTGGAAGTCGCAGTGCAGCTGAGCGCCTCAAGATGGGCATTCAGCACGCTAGGATTCTTGTACGAGAATGTCTACTGGAAACGGAACATAATGCACGGCAATGATCTGCCAATACACTTAGCGACTAGATTTTTAGCAGATTATTTTACAAGATAATACTATGTACATTGTATGGAGTACAGCAGTATATTTTAAAGGGAGTGTCTTAGCATCCACAAAAATGTGCATGAACATCTAATACTGACTGTTTTATATTTTATACGATCTTATCAATTGTAAGTTTAACAAAGTAAAGTATAAGACGCTGGGAAAAATAGTAGCTGTACAACTTAATATCAGTTTCAATAGTGATCGCGTTGATTTCCGGGGAGAGAATGTACACTTCTGTGGATGCCTACAAGAAATTAATCAATTAACAATGCATAATATTGGGTATAAATTAAATAAAAGAGAAAAGAGATCCGTTTCCCTCTCTTTCGTTCTTTTTTTTTCTATTACTATTATTACTAGTGAAGACTTAAAGACCATTTCCTATGCATAGATTCAGATCATGAAGGGATCGTTCCTTTGTAATTAAGGTTTTAATTTAGCGAATAGGAAGAATAATATTAAGCAGAAACCATTTGTACACTGAAAAGTCTTCATTTATATTTTCTAAGGAGAGCTTATTGCATTTTTGGTTGAAACTATGGGTACCTAGTAATTACCTATGGTATACATGCAGAAAAAAGTTTATCAAACAAAATGTACCTATGGAAAGTATAATCCTTGAATATAACTGACTACAATCTGAATAAAAAAGAAAAACCATTTTCTACAATACTGTGCGTTGATTTAGTACCCTCAATTACTTGTGCGTCGATCAGTTTAAAAATTAGCGCGAGGATGTTACGTAACATAGTTCACGCTTTCTCCTTTTGCGCGCTACTGAGGCCAGTGGTGCCAAAATCGTGGGACGTGGCAGTGATGTCAGAATCATCGGCTCCATTCGACTCTTTTCGTTACCAATCGACATTGCCGAAACTCGAGCGGATGAGTTGTAATCAGGAGGTCGGGTGTTCAAATCCCAATGCGGTGGTTATACTTTTTTTTTTTTAATTACTCTCTAGTTTCACTTTCTAACTTCTCAGTAGAATAAAAACTTGCAAATTGTCAATTTACAAAGCATTTTTAAAGTTTAATTTTTATATGCGAGGAGGTATTAATATAATAGTAATAAATATCGATGGCGGAAGATTTTACAGAAAGAATAAAAGTTATTAAAAAAATACGAAAATATAGTGTAAGTGGTCCTACCTGCTTGATTGTGAACAGGAAAAGAATTTAGTGTTAGAAATAATTAGAAAGAAACAGTACTTTTAGTTGGATCAGTTAATTTTCTCACTTTCAATATTCCATTCGAATAATAATAATAATATTAATACTATATCAAATATATATATATCAAATATATATATATTTGATATACCTCGAATCTTCGTTATTATAATTAATATGAGCCTGCAGAGGAAAATAGCGTAGGACGAACTTACGACGAAACTGTTTTCAAGCCTTAATAAATAAAATGCTGCGAAAGACACTTGCCGTTTTATAAAACCAAAGCTGAACGACAACAAATCAAAATCATGGATGAGATAGTGCAGTGGTAATAAAAAATTATTAGAGTTGGATTTTTGATTCAAGAATCTCTTATTCATCAAACATACATCTGACAGTGTACTTTACGTTGGGGACTTGCTCGAGTAATAACATAAACGAACTATTCAATCGATCTTACATTATACTGTTCCGTCTTTTAAAAAAACCCAGCACCTGTGATTCTCTGATAGATATATTCCTTTTCTTGTTTCAACTTATTACATATCTTAAACTACATAGAGAAACATTTTGTACTTATAATAACGTTACGTAGTAAACGCACTAAAATCCTAAAAAAAATCAGATCTTTAGGTGTGTACAATACTTTGGAATTAAAAATATCTTACCATTCTCGTAATAGTTGCGATTTTGAAGTCATAGAGCAGATTCATGCGTCTACTTTGACACTCATTAACTGTAATTTTTTAACGACAACGGAAAAAAGTATGAAAAAAAAGAAGGAACAAAAAAAAAAGAAAGAAAAACTGCATCGATCCGATTTATCCCATACACCCTGCTAAGATTTCACAGCGATGCTTTAGAGCTCTTACGATTTCGTGTCCAGCTTAAACGAAGCAAGAACAGCTGCAGAAACTATAGGCGTGTTTGAAAATAACGTTTACCCGCGGAGGTGTTAATCGTAGCGTCGGAAGTAATAGAATCGATAAGTACGTTCTCAGCTACATTATGTGAATGTATAAATAGAGTTCCTAGTATGGTTCGGAGGCTCCACTAAGGTCAAATATCATGTACACTTCGAAAAGAATCTATAAACCATGGGTACGTGCTATAACATAGTGCCACGCTTCAAACAACAAAGCATATCTATCGACTGTCACGATCCTACCGAATGGCTCCAGTGCAGATTCCTCCTTTCCATAGCCAGTGGCCAACATACTCGACACAATTTGCTACGGGCCGATCGTTTAACGACGACACTGTGCGCCCAGCCTAGCGCGCGCAATGAAAAATATGCTCGCATTGCTTGCCAATTAGCACTGGACACTTGACAAACAAAATCCCATGGCTCCCGCCTCCGGAGCCCGCAAAATAATTCGTTCTATTTAGCAAGCTCCCGCTTCGTTCCTAAATTTCCACCCTGTTTCGGTGCTTCGATCCACTCGCTATTTAATTTGACCTCAGCAACAGTGCTGTAACCAGACCTGGGTAAAACGTCCAATCGAGACCGGTAAATCGCAATTAAAATCTCCAAGTCTGGCCCCTCGCGACCGAGGCGACGTTCCGCGCCGCGCGCGTCGGGTTCGCTGTTTCATTCTCTGTTACCGTGAAAATAGGAGTAACCGATTCCTTTTTTGGCTTTTAAAATACGAGCACACCCAGACCCAAGTACCGTGCGCTATTTGAAAGAAAAATACTCCTAGTACCCAGATCTGGCTGTAACGAAATGAGAACATAACGTTGTCGAGTCATCGTTGAAAATTCGATCGATCGTTTCCGCCGGATTGTTTGCCGCGATTTAAGAGGAATTGCTTCGCGGGGGTGGGTCGGCGCGCTGCCGCGAACCCGCCGCCAATAGCTGCTCGGCAAATGAATTCCTGTCGCCCGGTGGTTCCTATCGAACTGTTCGCTGAACTTAAAATCATTCGCACGATCTCCCTAGTCGCTAAAGCTACGATCGCTTCGATAACGCTGATCCTTACGCTCTCCCCTGTCGGCAGCTATTGACAGCCGCAGCTAAAAGAAATCTCCCGCATCGCTGGCTGTTATTCTATACTTCAAAATCGCCATTCCGTTTTCTCTCGGTAATATCGTGGAAAGTAATACGTACGCTCCATAAATGATCGCTCGCGTTACCAAAGTCCCGAATCGAACGAACGCAGGCATTACTTTCGATTCATTAATTCTTTCTCCTCGGCTAGATTTCGAAGGATGATAACGGTCTGAGGGTGGGATCGCGCCAGGCATCCTTTCATTGGAAGATGTTCGCTTGGCAGACTTAACTATGCGAAATTCTTTTTTTTTTTAAACGAATCAGTTATTCAGTTAATTATGGGCTTCTCGAATAGAAACTAAGAGAATTTACGATTAATGCCAATCGTTAAGATTAGGGATGGGTTTCTCGAAGCCCCAAAAGCCAAGAAAGTTTCGAGAAGTCGAAACTTTGCACTTTCCTGGTGATTCGAAACTCTCGAAAGCTAGATAAGAAAAAGTATAAGATCAATTAATAAAGAATCTTTCGCAGCGTGTCTCGAGAATTATTATTTTCTTCAATTATGGGCAATAGAGATATATGCAAAAATTTTGTTCACTTCAGTTATTAAAGCAAGATTTTAATAATAATAATAAGAATAAGAATATTCCACTTACAAAACAGAACGAGCATTTCAAGTTTCGAAAGTTTCGAGAATTTAAAAATTAGGTTCCAACCCACCCCTAGCTAAGACGTTAATAATACAATTATACTTATACCACTGTTCCTTGTCTCACATCGCTTACTGTTTTCTTAAGAAATCAACGAAGATGCAAATAACCTTCGCGCCGAAACACGCCTCGGGCGATCCGACTCAAGTACGGTACATACCATACCGATATAATATATATAAAACATGAACGTGATTGCCTGATTCGAATTACGAAGAACGAACGTGACACGGATCGTTGGTGATTTACAATTTAATCGTATCGTTTGTGATCGACTCGTCCGGCATCCTCATCGAGCATTCTAGATGGCAACACGATGGTACAAGTTTAAAACGCGTCGGCGTCCGTCCCGTTTCTACACGGTGGCCGGTGGTCGCCGGCCACCCTCCGCGCGACAACGGCAATATTGATACACGTTACAATCGGGGGAGGGGGGGGGGGATTGGGTTACAATATTTACTTTATATTGTGCGGGGTTTACGTCGCACGGGTCTCCGATAAAATCGAACGGCTTCGGTTTAAAACACGGGGGATTCATTCAGCGCGTTACCTCGTTAGTCGCGATAAGAATACGTATATACAATTAATCAGCATAATTGGTTTTCATTATGTCAGTCGTTATTGAGCAGGACGTTATACTGATCCGACACTTGCGCGCTACACGAACGAATCTTGTGAATGAGCAAAATCAACGGCGTGCGTATACAGCGGTAAAAAGGTGATAGCGCCGAACGGCTGCGCCACTTCCCGTTTCAGCCGTCGTCTCGCTCCGAGCACCCTCGCGTACATCGCCCCTGTCGGTCGAGGTCCGTTACAGTTAAGTATACGATCGGAGGCGTCGAGCTGGGCGACGAATCGGCGGCGACGCAACAACGAAAGATGAGAAAACGGAGAACGCGGAAGGACGCGTTCGATAACTCGTTCGAATGAATCCTTCGTCGAATGGAATCTATTTACGCCACGCGGGCCCCGCTCGCGTATAATCAACGAGCGGCCGGGGGTCCCTCGTTGGGTATTTTGTAAAAGACGCGGGGCCCGCCCGTCTTGTGAAATTTCGCTCCGATGAATCGATTTAGCGGGTCGACAACCGATACCAATGGCAACCAAACGAAGCACGCATGGAGAAACTAAAATCGTTTCATATCCCTCCTCGTATTCCTCTGTTTCCTCTTATTAGTTGAAACGCGCTCTCTCTCTCTCTCTCTCTCTCTCTCTCTCTTTCTCGCTCTCTCTCTTTCTTTTTTTTTCGATTTTTTTGTGTTCTTTTTTCCCCACCCGTTCCCAAGGGCATCGACAAAACACGTGTCGTACACTCGCCCTGTAGGGGTATAAAGCTCTCTGCGCCCCGTTCCAGTGAACCGTTCTCGACCCCGGTTCACTCTCGTTCACTTTCCTCTCGCTTCCCCGTTTTTTTCATTTTTTTTGTCTTTCGACCTATATATTTCACATTGAACAATATCCTCAGTCTCGACTGGTCAATGAGCAATACGAGAGGTCCCCACGTCGCGGGGCCTCGAAAGAGTCCAAGGGAGAGTAACATGAGAGTTTCTTGGCTCGTGTGTTAACTACCGCTCGATCGTTAATTAATATCT
The DNA here is from genome assembly GCF_050908995.1 of Andrena cerasifolii. Lineage (NCBI taxonomy): Eukaryota > Metazoa > Arthropoda > Insecta > Hymenoptera > Andrenidae > Andrena > Andrena cerasifolii. The sequence goes on from NC_135129.1 coordinate 11,542,720, forward strand.
ACATGTACCTTCCTGTGACAATGCGACCGTTAATATCGGCTAATCATCCCCTCGTCACTTACGGTATCCTTTAGACTTCTTTTTTTACGTTTATTTATTATGTTTTTTTTTGTATTTTTTTCCCACCTCAAGTCAATGTTAACGTTCGTAATCGGGGAGTGCATTAACATCGACTTGCTATCCCGTAGACTGAGGATTTTATACGCAGGAATCATTGTTGTATTAACGATTTACTTGTCAATTATATTAAGTTATATTATTTATAAATTTATTCGCTTGTTCGTAGTTCGTTAACAGGCCGTGGCTATACAGGGCCCACACTACATTGATTTTCATCCTGTGGCACGCGGTCTTTCCGATATATGTTACAGGCGTGTGTGCGTGTGTTGTGTGTACGTGTGTCGATGTGCGTGTACGTGACGTGAGTGTGTTGCGCTCGCATATAATAGTTGGAACATTTCGCCCATTTCCGTCCCCCTTCGCTTTCCCTCCGCTCTCAAATCCCCCTCTCGCTTTTATTACATTATAATCGACTACTTCCTACCGTACCGAGCGTTGTTATTTCGTTGCGGTTTCCTTGGTCTTTGGGCGACGATCGAACTTCAGGCACGGATTATTGAAAAGTCTCCCGTCCGCGTGGAAAACAGGCGTGCCATTCGAACGACACGCGCTCCCTGCGTCACCTCTTGCCCAGAAAAGGTTTGCCGGGCGCAGGGGGCGCGGCTCGTCCGAGGCGAACGATAGACCTTGAAGTTTGATTCGACTCGGATTGACGTTCAGTCGCACGCTTTCCTCTCTCACTATTCACGGTTGCCCGCCGGTGTTGACAGATATCTCTGTCAAGTCTAGAACGCGATGTTTACTTGTTCATACCGCCGTGTTCCTGGCCCTGGAAGAGATAAGTCGACCAGTAGCCCAGATTGAACAGAAGGAACGTGAGAGGGAAGGCGATACGCGAGACGAAGTCAATCTTCGCGCTACCTTTCGCTTTACACCTGAACCATCTAAACGGCACGATGTCCCAGCAACTCCTCTCGGTACGTGGGAACGGTAATCGTTGAAAGCGGCGAGGATCCTCCGGCGGGGCCGTTCGAACGGCCGTCGGTGGTGGCGACGGGGATTTGCGAGACGTCGTGGGCGACGGCGACGGCGACGGCGACGGCGATGGCGACGATCTCGCTGAGCTTCTGTAGGAGTGCCGCGAGCTCCTCGGCGAGCACCGGCCGCTACCTTCAGCGTTGTGCAACGATGAGAAGGACGCTGATCGCGATTGATTGTGGTGCACGTGGTAACGCTGATAGTGATGGTGGCGCTGCGCTAGTAACGGCTGGTGTTGCTGGAACTGCTGCGACGGCTGCGGCTGCGCCTGCTGCTGTTGCTGCTGCAAGGGCGGCGGGGCGTGCTGCGGCTGCTGCTGCACGTTACTGTGTTGGTGATAGTGATGATGATGTTTATAATGGTAGTGTTGTTGATCACGAGGACGTGAACGATGAGGTCTGGAGTGGTAATGGTGGGAATGGCCGCGAGCCACGTTCCTCGATCCGAGCGCTTCCTTGTCGACATTTATTCGTCCTCCTCCTCCTCCCGAAACAGGTACGTTGACCAGTACGCGAGATTGAATACAGCGAATACGATGGGGAAGAAGATCCTTGAGATGACGTCGATGCGCTTGGACCTCGTCGGGAACTTGGACAGCCACGACCTGCAGCAGTTTTTTTTTCGCGGTTGCATATGTAATTCGCAGTGCTGCATCCTATCCACCGACATGGTGTCCTCCGGTTGTCGGACCAGAGGTCTCTGGAAATATTCGAGACAGAAAGGATCGATACGGTGTTCAAAGAGAGCGGCGAGCAATACGCTTCCTCTTTCTGCCGATCTCGCGTGCCCGATCGGCTCTTAAGGCACAAAAGTCCGAGGACGCCCGAAGTCTCCGGGGCAAGCGGGACGAGAACAATCGCGGCGGGTGGGGTGGAGGGAGAGAGACTCGACCGAGACTTCGCAAAACGAAGGCAGGGTATATTCAACATGTAAAGCTGACTGCGGTGCAATTATATCGGGCGCTGTCGGTGATTCAACGGTGAACGTTCACAGGCATGCATGGCGACCGCGATCTCTTTCCAATTCCTGGCGTTCCTCCGAGGGAGCGTGTAGACATTAGGAGAGCATTCTAAGAGCAACTTTCGAACGGAGCACACCGTCCTACGGATTTACTCGCTCACGGATACAGAAATCATGCAGTGTGACATACTGGTAGTGCCTAAATTAGCTACGCGCACATCCAGCTTTGATCAACGATAATTTTTAAAATGTCAGTCCCACGAGAACATTAGAGGCTCGTCTCATACCCGTTTAATGTCTAATCAGTTTTGTGTCTAGTCATTTCAGACGGCTACTAAACAAATAAAGACATTATTCAGTTACACTTCTTGCAGAAGATTGTCAAAAAATCTTGCCAGCCGCGTCACTCGCGATTGCGCGCTCCCGAGCGTGTCTCTTACAAAACGGCGTAACGAAAAAAAGGGAAAGAAGAACACTCCGGATATTACCAATGACTCTCGACGCCTAGGTGAATTTAGAATGCATACATAACAGGAACGTAACATTCGCGGTAGAGTTTCGTTCACTGTTCAAGCTACGCGATGAATCTCAACAGTGTCGCTCGTTGTTAATCGAATGTCGAAAGACGTATTACTGAATATATGAGATTAGATATAAAATTACTAGACTTTAAAAGGTTTATTTACCTGTAGAGAATGTTGAAGTGGTCCATCATATCCGGTCTAGCAGTTTACAATAATAAAAGTAAAATAATAGAATGAATGTAACGTCATGGTATTCGAAAATTTTGCAATGATACATTTCAGGCAACTATCTCAATGTACGCAGCAGGGCGCTCGCTTTTACTATCGGACGCCTACGTCGCATTACGTTGTTCGCAGAACGCCGGACAACGTATGGGATAGGTACTAAACAAATGAAAAAATAAGCTTTGAAACTGAAACGCTTGTTCTTTCTCTTATTCTTTTTTTTTTCTTTTCCTTCTCTCTTCTCTTAATCGCTCACTAGCGTCTCGATCGTCGTGCAAGACGGTTACGATTGATAAGAACCGTTGCTTTTATCACTGACCAAAGATGAATGTTGCCAGGAGATAATGAACATTTAAGCGGCTGTGATTGTCGTGGGATACTGACCATAGCGAAGTTGGACGAGTTGTCCGGCTCGACTTGGTCGGAGGACAGGTCGATCGCCGATGATTGCTCCGTTTCAGACGGTGGATACTTTTTCTCTATGTTGTCGCTGTGCATGTCGCTCCTCGACGCGTAGTTCACTAGGGCGAACTCGAGGAGCGCGCCGAATACAAACGTCAAGCATACGCCCGTCCAAATATCGATAGCCTTTGTATAAGAGACTGGTGGCAGTGACGCATTTATTCCTGACGTCTGCGTGGCCATCGTCAGTAGGGTAGTCACACCTGGTTTCAGAAACATGCGCGCGTGTACACGTCGATTAAAAGTCCCGCTGGGATCCGCGAGTCCTCGCCGCCGCGCGACGATCCTGCGCGTACAGGGTGTTGAAAGAACGGTGGTTTTTCACTGCTTTCAGGGGTGAATCTACAACTCTGGATCGATGGAGATTTGTAAAAAAGACTCGAATCAGAAGAATTTTGCAGCAAATTTTCTTCACCGCGTTTACCCCTGAAAGCAGCGACCATCACCTTTTTAACAGCCTGTACAATCACCAATTGTTCCTTGCATTACCTAATGACACTCGAGCTGGCACGGCACTCTGATCAAGCCAGAACGACACCCAGGACACAATGACAAGCATGCAGCAGGGGATGTAAATTTGTATGAGATAGTAACTGAACTCTCTCTTGAACAGCAAGTCCACCTTAAGGCAGCTGTACTCTCCTGCAAGCCGATCAGATCTCATCATTGCTGGTCGCTTCGGAGCCGTCAGCGTATAGTCGCTGTACTATAGTGAATGGATTTACAAACCAGTGTTAGTTTTGCTATTACAATAATCGGTAAGAAACTTCTCCAATGTGAACCGAGGTAGGTGTAAATTTTTAACAACTTGGACAGGATCCCCTTCCTTCCACAGGAAAACCAAGTCGTCGGTCGTCCAGCCATCTGGAAGCAGTCGGTCACGTTTAAATTACCTATCTTCTTGTACGTACTACTAGCTTTACTACTCGGCTTCGCCCGAAATTTAGATTCTGATTTTATAAAAAAATGCTTTTCTGTCAAAATAGTCACATTCATCTGGATTAGGGAGGCATAATGAGCTGGGACACATTTGGTGACCCCAGAGTTTACCGTTCGAAAGTTTTTAGGCGACAGACAAACACACAAACACTTTCTGCTTTATATATTAAAATCAAAGGCGTCCGCAGACTTTTTTCAAACTCATTTTGTAGGGCCAATTTAATTAAAAATTTACAATTGAAATTGAAAAATATTAACCTTTTTAGTATAATTTTAATAAAGACTAGTTTTTAAGAATAAACGATTCTTTCTCAAGCCCGGACCTTGCCCTCGCTGCGGACGCCCATGTCCACAATATCCCTGTTACAAATACTTAGTACAGAATGTCCACAGAGGGGCTATATTTTGTATTACAAATTCGATACTTACAACTTGCCATACGAAGTGAACAAGTCTGCCGATCCAGGGGGTACAATTTTAAATTCATTGGGCATGATAACGTCAGGGATATCCTACAATGCAAGAAACAAAGTGTGAGCTCCTCTGCAAGTTGGGCGTTCTCAGTTTTCTTTTTTAAATTAAAGTTTCATAGTTTACCGTATACTGTATAGAACGGAACCTTTGGGGAAAATACGAATGTACACGTTGGGCATAATAATATTGTGAAAATGTCCTTCTTTCTCGTTCGAAAAGAACAGATCTGGCATCCAAACACGACTCGCGTCCGTTAATGTTAAATATTTCAGACGACCTGTAACGTTACACATAAAGAATTTAAGGGAGCAGTTGGGCGATACGCAAGGGGGAGAGGGGTGTCGCGAGCCTCGCCGGGAAACCGGAAGTCATGCGGGAATTTCGCAATCCGTAATTACCTCCGAAATCATCGAATTTTAGTCGTTCATCCAGCCATTGTTCCCGGAATGTTAACTGTACAGAATATTCCTGCAGGCGAAAAGAGAAGGAAACCATTCAGTTAAGGGTATTTACACCTACGTTAGATAGCAGATAATTTTATGCTTGAAATGGTTGGGACTTCTATGGTGGTGAATGGAAAATATGGGGGTTTGTCCATTTGTGAATCGATACAGTAAAAAAGATGGTGGTTGCGGGGAGTATCGAGTCGGGCGTTAGAAAATGGGCATGAACCATTAAAAAATTCAACCAAGATTATAAGCTCTTTTAAAGGATTAATAATTCACTCTGGTAAAACATGGTAATATATTTAAAAAGGAACTACTTTGGCTAATACAGAGTTTTAGTTGAAGAAACTTTGGTTTCGTTTCTTACGTCGGATTTGAAGCTCCCCTAGTCCTTTCTAATTGTGAAAACAATCTACGTAAATCATTTAAGGTGGAACTTAAGATTGATGAGAAAGAAATTACGTGTTGTAGAAGAAGTAGAAGAAACGAGTGGGTCAATAAAACCGAGGAAGTTCGTAGAGCTGCTCTAGGTGTTTATATAGTAATATTTTCGAAAGAATAAATACATACGTGGGTTGCTTATTATTTTCGTAATCGGAGGAGAGAAAGGAATATTATAAAACTTATTCTTTCAGTAATTGCGGTTAGTTAAGTGCTGCATTACTGACCCAATTAACGTTCTCAAATGCACTACTATCATTGAAGAACACGTTCCATGTAATTATTATATTTTTGCGAAACTGTATCTTAGTCAATAAACTTGAACTACAATATCATTTCCTCTGAACGTGTCTTATTTTATCTTTGCCTTAATAACCCCTACACTATTCAATATTTACAATCTCCATAGATTAAAAATGCCCACAATCGTGATAAAGTCTTCCCAGAAAAGAGCACGACTAAAATGAGTGTAATAAGCTTGGAAAACGCGAAGAGGGTCAGTAACATTATTACACCCCACTACCTTGGTATCGATGGAGAAACGTTCGAGAATAATTAGCTGTTAAAATAAACAGAAATCTGGAGTGGCGCGCAGAATCGACGAGAATAGGCCGCAAAGAACAAAAGGCACAACCAAAAGGGAATATGGGAACAATTGAAACGGAATGAATATTTCCTACGAGAGCTAAAAATACTCCATCAGGTACTTTGGCGATTCTGCAACGATGCCCCGAGTATCCTACCTATTTCACCCCGACGCGTCTTATCATGGTGGTAGCTTTCTGAGTGCGATAAGATACCTAACCCAGACCCTTTAACGCTCTTCGAGGTACCCGTGGGCTTCGACGGAAGCAGCCGAATTAATCGATCACGCTGAACTTCTCCCGCGCGTATTACCGCAAGTGCGCTATTAAAGGGATTCGCAGGGAAATGAGTGCTACTTCAACCGGGCACACTTCCTCCGACGCCGACGTTTCCAGCGAAGGGGGAGAGACAGAGAGCTGGGCAGGCATATTACGAAGTCTTTCCATTCTTCCCTTTCTGCTGGAAGATTAAGAGCCCCGCCAAGATCGGGCGAAAAAAAGATTAACCGTGGGGGAACGCTTTCCCGAGGCTATTTCGAGGTAAAGAGCACTTGCCGGGCGAAAGGTCGCGTTTAATTTTTTTTCACCAGGGAGCGTTAAAGAATCAAGGTCGGCGCTGGTATCTTGCTGGAATGAAAAGTCTTGTTGCAAAGAACGCTCTGGGAATTGAAGAACGGTGTTCGGTATATGCATACACGTGGTATATGCATATACACGGTCTGTGTACACTGCGAGAGGCAATGTAAGAGTCATGCAAGAAGCAACATCGAAGCTCTAACTACGCTCAGATCTAACTATTGGTGAAAACTAATGCAAGATATATATATATATATATGTATATATGTATATGTACACAGCGGTAGACACAACTATATATATATACATATTTATGTAACGTATGTAGCATGCATGTTGGCTCACGGTTTCATTTTCCCGAAGCTGGAATCGTCCACGGCGTCCTGTTTCGTTTCTATTCGAGAGGGGGTTAAAGACAAGTGCTTCCACACTTCGCATTCTTTCTTTCGCTTTTCTCCCTGACGGCTCGTCCTTAATTCCGTGGCAGGGTACAGCTTCGACAAGTTTAACCGAGAAAGTCGGAATCTAGGAGATCCTTTTACCTCGACTTCGTTCGCTCATTCTTTTTGCACTGCTTTCGTTGTACTTTGCTCGCTTTTTGTTTTTCGCATGCTATATTGGACTATTTATTGCGCCTTTGCCGACCAGCTCCTGGCTGCAAAGACTTACGACTTGCCCCGCATGAGTTTCTGAAAATTCAGCAACACGTCGCAGAGGAGAGATCCGCGAGGACCTCCCGGGTTCTTTGTTCTCTTACTTTCGCAGTGACACTCGTAGCATTCGTCGCGCAACTGCTCTTGCTTTTCCATCGTTCCGTTGCGCCGTTAAACGGCCCCTTTCAATCAGGGGACGCGGAATCGCAGAATAAACAGGTACAGAGGATAAGATGTTTGCAAAGCCCACGATAATTCTGCGTGGTGGAAATATCTTGCGGAAGAAAGCGTGTCTTATTATACAGGGTGCTCCATAAGACACAGTAGTTTCGGGGTGAAAAGTGGCTAAGAAACGTTGAGGATTGCTAACGAGACACCGAGGGTCGTCGTCACTTGAAGGGTAAGGGGAAACACAGGGAATGTCACAAAACAGCTTTATCGAGAAAATGAAGTGTTTTGTTCCAGTGCAGAGTGGACGTTACCTGTTTTTAACAAGTATACCGAAACTTTGACGTTTTCTTACGAGAGCATTTGAACTTTATAACCCTTTGCGATTCGACACTTCTGTAGTCCCAGTTGTCACAAACAAAATCTGCTGTAAATCGCAAGGTCACGAAAAATGCACATCCCTCGTTTTTCCCCTTACTCTTCACTGCTGGAACTCCTGCTATTCTCCTAACGCGTGTTCCTTTAATTCCCTGTTTGCAAAAGATAGATGGATATTTGATCCTGCTTCGCTTCGAGTCGATCACCAGTAATTGAAAAGAGCAGGGAAGTTTGATAAGCGATAGCCGAGCGTCCTTAGGAATTCTTCGAAACTGTTCGAATTTAATAACAAATCCTCGATATTCTAGAAAGAGAACACTCTACTCTTCTCCGCCTGTTTTCTGTTTCAGCTACTATTATCGTCCTCGTATCAGTAGAATCCCTTATTACCTCATTCCACTTTTCTTATTATCTAATTCCTCTCCACTAGAAACTACCACAGCGGCCTCTATCGTGTACCAGGCGCGAACAAGCGACAATAGAAGCTCCTTAACATCGAGCTCATAGACTGCGCTTAATTATTCAATGCTACACCCGATCGATTTGGCACGGCGGAAGTGGCGCCTATTAATTCCCATTTGGCTCATTCACTTTCACTTTCATGAATACATTACACACAAGTGGCACAAGTCAGCTAATAATCAAACTCCGACCCCTAAAGATCGCGCCCTTAGTTACAGACAAAAGTGATCTCGTTGGGTCCACTCGAGGTCTCGTATCTTATCGCCCTTTCAATCTTCAAGCTTAACGATCCCACTTTATCTCAACTGTTTAACGATAGACGAGTGCCTGAACGTATGTAAAGCATTGCGCTTTATCATCCCCGAGGCTTTGGAGTACGGCTGATAGGCGCAGCGGTTAAGAAATTTTATTACGCATGTTGGTCCGATATTCCGAAGCTGGCCAAGCAATTACTTTAATCGCGCGCGAACGGTGGGCCAGGCGGATCGCTTCACTGACTCCACATGGAAAATCCCAGCTCAAATGAGAATCAAACGATCTCGCGACGCGGCGTGCCGGGTATTGCGCCGTTCGCGCCACCCTTTATTGCGGACTCGCTATCATAGGCTGGAAGACGTTTCTCGCATCCGTTCGGAGGCAGGGTCCTACCTAGCTCTTCCGTCACTCTCGGCAGAAAGAATTTTTGCCACCCTTTATATCTAATTGTGAATAATTACTTTAAAATATCAGTGAAAGATTTTTGACAGTGAGTGAAATTTTTTGTAGGTATTTGTCGAATAACAAAAGCATGTTGTTTTGTAAAAAGATTTAATATTCATAAATTACCAATTCAGCAAATCTTTGCCACCCTGAGCAATGGCCCTGCTCGGAGGTGAATGAGTGTGCGTGTATGCGTGACAGAGAACTAAAACGAAGGTAAGAACGAAACGATATGAAACAGTAAAGGGACAAGATCGTCCCACTGAAACGGGTACGTACCATGTCGTCCTTTCAAACGGCGAGGAAAACCGTGCGAAACGTTCCTGCATGGAAAAAGTGATTTTTCTCGGTGTACATAATTACAGTCAAGCCTCCAACGACGAGCTAAGCGCATCTGCATAATTTCCCTTCGTATATCTTTCACCGGGAACGATTCTACTCGCACCACGCCGCACCGACCTTCCGTTTTCGTTCATTTTTATCTCACGGTGTATAAAAAAAGAAAACACAGAGAATCGCGCGAGTGTCGCGAAAGTCGAAGGAAAATACCTCGGTTGATTCGTTAAGGGAACTTGTGTCTCGAAAATTGCCGTATCATGTCTGCCAGGGGCTCTTGATTCGAGGCTCTGATTTCTTAAGTAGTGCAAGTCGGTGGTTTGTCAGACCCTACTACAATTCCCTAACGCAGAGGTGTCCGCGAGGCTTGGGACTCTTGGGATCGCGTGAAGTGTGCCGAAGGGATTGATTGGTGAATGAAAGCTAAGAATTGCGTTTCCTACAGCTGCTTTTCTGCGCAGGCTCCAAGGGGAGCCTTCTCCAAGGGAACGATATCAATGGTGGACGATCCGTATCTTATTGGACCGAGTAATGAGCTCGTTCGGACTGTTCCTCTCAGTGGAACGACAACTTACACCACTTATTCTAATAATCCATCATTCTGACATATATTTCCCCCTCGCGGAGGTAAAGATTCTTGTTTTCGCTGATAGGGAACCCCATGGGGATGATTGTTTTGTACCATTCGTATTAAAACTCGAATGAAATTCACAGTTTGATGGTTGATAGAAATCGATGTGCACAGTGAAATAATTGATAAGACTCAATTAAATTTGGATTAATACGTTGACGACTTGTTCAATGAAAAGGACCAGCATCGTGTCAACGGTGGATCTACGACTGACAGTTCTGTCTGTCAATTTCCTTTCCAGGAAGTTGGGTGTCGTTAAACGATGAGAATTAACGTGACAACGGGGATGGATCAGAAACGATTGATACCCGATACGTGGCACAAGGAGTTCATTTGAGAGCCTTCTTTGGTTGAACAACGCTTGATTGATTCAACGAAATTGAAACAATGAAATTGAAACTGACTGAAGTAAGTAGTTCACTTAAAAATAGCGTCGAGGCAAATTGTAACATATTTAATGGCAGTGTATCGGGAGATAAAAATAAACCTGAACATAAAGCAGCAGAAAAATTGAGAAATAATGGAGCCTCTTCTTCTCTCCATTTATACAGCATTATAAAATCGATCGTAATATCCTTATTGCCTTTAAAAGCAATTTTCAGCCACGGAACAACAAGCTCTCTGTTCACGAACGATAGGGCAAAGTAGTCGCGTATGAGACCTATTTCTTAAGAACATCATAACATTAAAATTCGATACACGTTTTAAAAGTAGAATGTGTATTCTTTAGCAACCTACTGGAAAGCACTATAACAAAAATTAGGTTTCTTCATAATAAAATAAAAACGAAAGTCATTTAAATGCGCAGATAAAAAAAAATGTGTTCCTAATATGAGACCCAGTTTGTTTCGTCCTGAAACTTATTTTTTTCTTTCTTATTTTATAAAATCGGCATGTGAAATCTGTTTCTTTTTCTTAGTTTGTAAAGAAATAGCATCGCTATGACATTCAAGAGTTCTGTAGCGGAGATAAGCTGGGGTCTCGTATTAGGAGAGGTCGTCATATTCGGCTGTTTTACCCTACATCGACGCAACCGACGCAAAACCTTTCAGTTCGAACGAATCATCTTGAACGGGCAAGCTCATTGAATGAACCCAGAAACTCTGACAACTTCTTTCAATGTTCAATACGCTGGAACACTTCGATCGAATGGTAATTTACACCGCTCGCTTCGCTTTGAATTTTCTCGAGTCGACCTCATTGTTCGACCAAAGTGGACCGCGTGAATTCGCCTTAAGAATGCCCGAGGAATCAAACGCGCTCGTTGTACTGCCACGAGCCCCGGAAGTGCCACGACCGCGAGTCCTGGTGCGACTTGTTCGCCGAGAACCGTTGAGATCCGAACGAGCTTATTCCAAGGGCCGGTGTCCCTTTGTTCCTGGAGAATTCTCGTGGCAGAGTCGTGCGTGAACCGGTTCAATGAGACTCGGCTCTGTCTTCGCGAGAGCGTCGCTCCCCGCGTGTAAATGCGCTCCAATGACAAATGAACAACAGCGAGAAAGAGACAGACAGACAGATAGGCAGGTGAAAGGCAGGTAGAGCAGATGACGTGGACGAAGAGACGGCGAGATGAGCAGGATAGGGTTCACTGGGGTAGGTATACAATACATATGTAACATGCAGCCTTAGAAAAAAAAGACAAATATGCACGGTCCGCACAGGGCGTTTCAGAAAGGCTGAATGAAATCCCGAGGATGCACTCCAGCGATTTTCAGCCTTTATTAAAAATTCTGAGGCACGCCAAAAAATATATTAATATTTATGAAGGTCCCTGGATACCTCGAAGGTACCTCGCACGCGAAGTTTCTTTGTCGTTGGTACACGATGGTTATTTAATTCCATTATTAATTAACTTGTATTAAAAAGCTCTCGGATACACCTGTGGACCTCTCGCGGCACACCGGCTGAAAATCGCTGATGTATTCGACGGATCGGAACAGGAGAGATGGGAAGGTTCTCTGCTCGAGCTGTGACCAAAGGTACGAGCAAATATTGTTCGACGAGTAAGAATTAAAGGGGAATGGAAGTAAGTGATCGCGGAGGCCATGAAGTGGTTAGTTCATAGGACATTTAGTAATAAATACCGCGTTTCGGTTATTGCTTAAGTGCTCTCGACTACAGACCTCCTCCAAGTCAGAGGAGAGTCAACTGAGTTTATAAAAAAAGTCAGAATTTGCATGGCAAGCAGCACTTTCAATTTACTCATTTGTTTTATTTTTTTTTAAGAACCTCTTTCAGCTGCGAAGCTTCCTGGAGCCTCTGAAAGGTGTTTGAAGTCGTAAACACTCGGAACGCGATCTTTATCACGAACTATCTTGTATATTATTACATAACCACGCAGATAGCTGAGGTTGGGTGAAAGATTTTTAAAATAATTACCATTCTATTCGGTCGACTACCAATGGTAAAATCTATGCTCGCAGATAAACTGGTTCCTTTGATCGTAGCTCGAAAGGCGAACGTGTCCCGAGGATCTGTTCCTCTCTGTTTCGATACAAGGAGCTCGCGCTCTTTTTATCGACCACTTTGAAGCACCCCTCGTATATCCGAGTAACAATAATTCTCTGCCGTCTGAGATGTTCCGACGGCAGCTGGTGCGCCGTTGGAGAGCTGCGTCACGCGAGAATTCACTGTTCCATCATGCGCTGCCACATCGGAGAAAAGCGAGGGCTGAGGATCGAATCACGCTTGGGGGAGAAGAAAGAAACATCGCCGGTGGAGGGTGCGTCTTGAACGCGCGACGAGGTCGATTTTATTATCGCCACCCTTAGACGCGTGTTTGCGATGCTGTGCCGACGGGGGAGCGATTTTACGAGCTGACGAGGCATTCCCTTAAGATTCCCAGCCGCTCCTGGAGACGTTGGGACACGAGTTGGTACCTGCCGGACACTAAGCGCAGACGCTCGATCATTTTAGAAGTATTATGTTACTGTGTCTTGAAAATGTGAAGAATGATTTACAGGGGTGAGTATATGCTTCGGGCGGTGAATCCAGTGGCGCGTATAGTGGAGAGTGCTAAGGGACCCCCTAAAGAAGAGGCTTTTGTCAGAAGAAAAGAAATCTGGATCTTATTCTTTAAATAAAGTTTTATAACGACCCAATGCGTTTTATTGAATTCGCATTAAAAATATTTTTCCCCGTTGAACTCGGCCACCCTCGATATTAAATCCTGAGTGGGTCACTGGGCGAATCAATGTAGTGGAATAAGTAGAATATGTTATGGGGATATTGATTGTATTTTGGGAAGGAAAATTATGGGAGAAGATACTATGGAAAGAAATAAAAGAGTAACCCTTTTTCTTGCAATTTTATTAAACCTTCGTGGTCACGCAGGGTGTATCGCACTCCAAGAGCAATTGTCGAGTTCAAATGCCGCGCCTTCGCGACTTCCAAAGGGGATTTATTGTGAAAAAAAAATTAAAAAGTAGATAATCGTATGTACATGTATCACTTAGAAGTTAAAATGTTCAAAAATACGAAAATGGAGTGCAAAATGACCACGGAGGGTTAATTTCATTCCCCCTTTCCCTTGAATTCTTAACGATTGTAATCCTCGTTAATCCACGTCTTTAACTACTTGTAAGTTGAAAATCGTCGAACGTCTACGCTGAATATTTTACGCACAGCACTGGAAACTCGTGTGCCATCGTGCCACCAAAGCAAACGGAAATCGAAGGGGGAGACTTTGAGTCGTTGCCTCGTTAAAGACGCGCGATTTTATCCAGGCTTTGCAACGGCGTCGAAAGTCGAAAGTTCAGGCCCCGCGGTTCGTAATTCCCGCGTTAATCCTATTACAATTAAAGACAATCGTTGTCTGAACTGACTTCTATTCCTAGCTGGCTCGTCGTCGCAAAGTGTCCAATAGCAAACGTGTCGGTAATTAAACGGCTGATTAAAAATGGGGGCACTTGATGGGTATCGCGGGGCCATTGGTTATCACTTCCTCCTCGTCGTTTGACCTTTTCAGGTGGGAGCCAGGTGACGCGATTTCACTCGAACTGACAAATATCAACGGCTTTGATAATGCCACGGCTTTTTGGTGCGAAAGCGACAGGCGACGGGGACATATACTCGCGGAGGGATCTAACCAAGTTGTGAGATAAGAATCGAAGGATTTAGGGTGGCACAGAGGTTCGTGGAAATCGCTAGCTGGCTCAGGCCCGCGAAGCAACCCTGCAATCCGAGGGCGAGACCCCATTGGAGTAATTTCAACTTGTCCCAGAAACACTCGCGACTCGATCGAGGCGAGAGCAATTTGCAAACGCAGAAAGGCACGCGACGAACAATGGCAAAATTCGATGCAACTGATAACGATTCTTATCTCTGTTGCGGGACACGTGTCGTCGAAGGGCGAGTGTGCCGTTCGCGTTACTGCGACGGAAAGTCGTATATTACTCCAACAGAGTTGATTTGTGCACACAGGTTGGTCGAATGCTTTTTACAATCGCTAATGGGAGCACGTTAGGTCACCCTGTGCACGTTACGATCGCGGCTGGGGCTGGGATAAGACGATCGCTTGAAAGTTTTTATGGAAGGTAGTGCGTGTTACTTGCGCAGTGAATGTTTCCTGCCATTGCGGGGCGAGTGAGAATTGAATCGGGTGGGAAGAACGACAGATGTATCGTGATTGCGGGGAATTTTCCAATGCAGTCACGGAAGGAGAAACAAGGGACTGCAACTTTCGACTTCGACAAACCGCGTGCGAAGGAAGCTTTATCGATTGCTATAAAATAATGGTGGTAAGGTGGGAAGGTGTAAGAGGGATGCTGTAAGGGTTTGTTCCCGAGATAATATAGCCAATTGGATGGTGTCCAAAGCGAAGCTACGATTTGTGACTGGGAAATTGATAAGAGCTGACTAAGGCTAAATATTCTATGCATTTCAATGTCCCAAAAAGTCGACGATAGTCGTCGCAGATAATTCGGATGTGGTTTTCATTTTCATTTCAGAGATCCTTCGTCCACTTACCGCTACCATCCCGAATAAATCTCGTTACTAGGCTTACCAAAAATTGGCCGAGGAAAATGTACACACGATTTCAGAGAAAATCCAATCACGAAGTACCGCACTGACCAACGAGCTTTCAAATGCCACTCCAGTGTCTTCAATTCGCTCAGAATTTTGCGGGATACGATTGAACATCGCGCCCCGCAAAGCTCTAATGCGTCACTAACAAAATACACTGATCGAAGTATCAAATCGTCAGAGGCGGATTTTGACGTTTAACGCCCCTAGGCTAACAAGTGTTTGCCGCCCTTTCCAAGAAATGTCATCAAATATTTTAATTTAAAAGGGTCGAGACAATTTCGAAATTAATTCAATGTGGCAACTCGCATATGAGTTATTGCTGATTCGTTGTATGAAAAAGAAGTGAATTGTTTTTAGAGTTATCTGAAGCCTCTGTGTTTAAACATTTCCCAATTTCTTTCGCTTAATCACAAATCCGTCTCTGTAAATCGTAGACTATCGATCAAGGTTTCGCCTGTTTATTCGAGATGACGATGCAAAGCGCACCCCGCGCGAAAAAAAAATCGAAATAGCTTTCAGAATAGACAACCGAGCGTCGCTGGACATTTAAATTGCACTTCCTTCTCGGCAAATATTATCTTGACAGGCAAAGGTGTGGTTGAAAAAAAAAAACGGGAAGAAGAAAGAAATGGTGTGGGAGCGGTGACACGATCGCTCGCGCGCGCGCGATCAAGATACTAGAAAGTAATAGAAAAGAGTAATGCTCGAATAAGAAAGCATCCGCGGGTCGAGTTTTTTGCACCGTTCGATTATCCGTCGCGCCCCTTGAATGTCCAATTCTCTAGGCGAAAGATGTACCGTAAACTGGGGGAACATTGGCATAGTTTTGGGACATTTTGCTACATAATACAAAAATTAACACTTTCACATTTGCTTTAAGTACCTTATCATACCATTGCATCTTTTGTGATTGTACCACAAGTGTCAAAATGCATGAATTTCTTATCTTTTTCGTTCTTTAATACATGTTAATTAGCCGCCAATGTTACCCCGGAGCAAAAATGGCACGTCATATAAATACCATTAATAGCTAAAGCTTTTACCAAACTGAACTTACATTGACACTTAAATTTGTTTCTTTTTATGTTCAATGCGCTCTCTTTTATATATATATATTTTAATTTGCTTAAGTTATCCTATCACAACATCGCATCATTTGTGATTGCACTACAAGTGTGAAAGTGCATAAAATTTTTGCCCTTTTTCTTCTCTAATTAAGTAACTGCCAATGTTCCCCCAGTTCACAGTGCCGAACAAGGCGCAGAAGTGGTTGCAACGCACAGTCCATCGAACGTTCGAACAGTCAAGTAACATAACAGAGAGAACACACGCCGACCACGTAGAGAATTATACATAGTAACATGACAGTCAACGACATCGAGAAAAAAATGAACGAAGTGCGACCGGATCATTTAGCAGACATCCACTGGTTCCAGCGCGGCGTACGGGCCAACCGTATATATTTATTAGCGTGCAGGGCGAGGGGCCTGACGGTCCCCTTGCCCCGCACGTGTATACATATGCACACACGTAAAATAATACAAATACAAGTACAGACAAGTGCAAGTCTCACGGCATCACGTACACGTGACGTTAAAATAGATATACACAACGTGTGGATAATACAGATTGTTATGTAGGCCTTGTTTCGTGTCTACTTATTTTGTTGCACTCACCATCTTATAATCAACTATTTTGCTGATAGAGCGGAAAAAGATGTTGACCTTCACATTCGTCGGGCCATCTAACACGTCGACCGGAACAGAACAAAACAAATCGATTAATTAAATCAGTCACCGTGCACCGAGATTTGCGTGCTCGTTTCTTTTCTTTCTTTTTTTTTATTCTTTTTTTTCCAATTCAACTTTGAACTGTTACACGGTTTGTGGAGGGAGCAATGAGCGAAGAGGTACATAGACGTTGGTCGAGGATCGTGGAATTCGAGGGGTAGGGATGTCTGTTTCTCTCGATAAGGGAGAGAGATTTATGAGAGAAGTTCTCAAGCTCGCGATGCGCACGTTCGCCAAGCGGCGGCGCTGCTTTCCCAGCGCGTCTCTGTTCCCCGGTTGTGTGCGCGGCACGGTAGGGCAGGCCGGTGACTGTGAAGCGATACGAAGGCACCGAGTCGCACGGTCCGCGGGGACGTTTACCTCGGGAAACGTCCCGTTGAAGTTTAACGGGCCGCGGCCTATTTATGCGAAAGCAAATTGAATTGCAAAGTGAAGAGAGCTGTCCTTAAATTACGTAAGGGTAATTTTGGCGACTTCTTACCCCCTCCCTTCTTCGGTATATGAATTTGCAAGATTTTATATTCCAACCCCCTTCCTTGCGTAATATTTTTTGCATTGCTTTTTTTCAGGTATTGCAATTCTTTTCAAGGTCTATATGATTTATTTAACTCCGTTATATCGTTTTTTAGGCGATTTAGACGCCACCTGACTCTCTCTACCCCTTTTGTAAGAAATTCGTGGCCTCCCCCCTCTAAAGCGTTACGTAATTTAAGGACGACCCTGTAAGGCTACCGAGCGCTCAATTCTCGAGTTTCCGCGACGACGCGCGTGGTTCTTTCAGCGACGCTTGGCTTCTCGAACGATACACCAGTCTGTGATAAAGAATGCCGAGCCATTCTTTGAGCCGTCCTCCGTCAAACGCGCGCCTTAGAATGGCGAAGCTACTTTGGAAAGGTTCGATGAAAAATGTAAGCAAAATTTAACGCGCTGCACAAAGTGACGTTCAACCTCCTCCAGCATTCAACGTTAAAGAGTGACCTTTTTCTTGGAACTCGCAGCTTTCGACGGTATATCGCCTTACGGGATGTATATTCTGAGAAACCCGCGCCGTTGGATATTATTTTTCCTCCCCATGTTCTCCGAATTGCTTCACACTCTTCAAGCACGTGCTTCGCAGAAGAAGGGTGACTTAGCAGAGTGGTATTTTGTTTTCACTAAGAGCGATGTGTTGTTTTATTTAAGAGAAATGAAGTCCTCCGAATGAATAATTGTTCTTGATGATTCCTGGTAGAGCAAGAAGAATTATATTTCTCTGCGGCTTGTTCAATCACTTCGAAATAATTAATTAACGATAGAAATGACGTTCTGTGCACGTCAGATCGGATAACCTTGAAGTGATCCTTTCATGAAACATATTTTCGTATCCAGATCTTGAAATGAAGTCACGTTTACCATTTCCTCCTCCGATTTCTCTAAACAAGATCGACAGAAGGTCGTAATTCGATTGAAGAGAAAAAAGTGAAAAATGTCCCATTTGATAATTGCAGTAAAAATTTGTAGTTCAGCCTAACGTAGGATCAATATCGATCCTCAATGAGATGAAGTATGTATATTCGAAGCTACTATAGAACGTACTATAGAAACACCTACTCTAGCCAAACGCCCGCCTATCAGTGTTAATGAAAAATAAGAAGCTAACATCAAGTACCTTACTATCAGCTCCACAGTTTAATATTAATAAACAACATGGTACCGTTACGAATTTCTTATGAAACACCCTGTATAAAGTGGACTACATTCAAAACCTCTTCCTACTTAAACAGTCGCAGAATACTCCGCACACTTGCAATGCAATTTTTCCAGAACAATAATCATGTTCGGATCCAACTCACGAATCGAAGCGTTAAAACAAAAGAGCAAAAGGAACTGGACCACTAACCGAGCAATAATTCGTATAACAAAGAATACAGCTTATAGGATAGGCGTCTCAATTACTGTCCGTGTCTCCTATTACTTCCATTTTATTTATTTTACTTAATAAAAAGTCCCAATTAAATAATAATTTTTTTTTAACACTATTCATTATACCTCGCGTTTTTATTAAGCAAAATAAATAAAGTGTCGGTGATAGGGGCTCTAGCAGTAATCGGGACATCTACCCTAAAATACAATGAAGAGTGACACATCAAGATGATCGTTTGATAGCTAAGCAGCTTCCAGACGGCGATAAAACAATTCCACCCTCGTCGCCTCCCTTAATCACAACAAAGGGTTTAGAAAAGTCCGTGTGAACTCAGATTCTCGAAACAAAAAAATACACTGAAAACTTCGCGACGGAGGCGCGGAGAAGAGTGAGTGCGTCCGAGCTCGGATGAATTTTAAACAGTTTGTCAATCGACCGCGTATGCGTGTACAAGCTTTCAGCGGCTTAGGTGTCGTCGAGCGTCGATACCGAGGCACGGAGAAGAGGGCGCAAGATAAAATAGTGTTTTATAAAATATTCAAGCATCACCTGTTGAAACCAAGTCGAAGCCAAAGTACAGAGGCCTTACCATTTTTTATCGACAGGGCGACAACGTGCTCGTCGCGACGAGTGATATCGTAACTTTCCTTTATCGAACTCTATCGTAACTGGGTCTGTCGTTTCGGTGGTATCTCACGTGCGCCATTTTCGCAGGGTGGAAAGTCGGCGACTTTCGACCGCAATGCATTACACGCCGTGTAATAACCCAAAACACTGCTGGGCCGGCCTCGAACGGTTCACGATTGTACACACATCTGTACAACATGCTACACATGCCCCGCTATCATTTAATCCCTTACTGCACCACGTTTCTCCATTTTCCGTGACGCGACGTCGTTCATAGAAAATTCTCGTTATAAGCTCATTGCGACTACGCGTTGTAAGCTCGCCGCCAGCCCCGAGCGTGGAGCCTATAACGAGAATTTACTGTATTATATTCCTACGATGGTTCAACTACCGGTGAGAAAATAGACATGCATTCCTTGCTGCTACGTTACTACGGTAAACTCCTATAAAATAAACGAATTTCGAGTGTTTATTTTCTAATTTCGGCATACAGGCCCGTGAAGTCTAATATCGTGGGACGTTTCTTCTTTAACGACACTTTGCTCTCGCGGGGAATAAAAGGGGATCGGTTCACGAGTGTCTTTCGAAGCTTCTGGGGAGAATTACTTTGTGGCGAGGATCCATTGGGAAACGGGCGACATAGGCCCCTGTCTTTGCGAGCTGGCGAGATCGTCGACTTCGATTAAAAGTGATCGGGAAAGGGGAGAGGGAGGCTGGTCGCTCTACACGGATATATGTAATTGGGTACCACATGCGAGAGAAGTAAAAGAAAATGACTCACCAGTTTAACGCGTCTCGCACTTTGAAGAGAGCTCAATAGCTTTCAACGGTACGTACTTTGAAGAAGTACCCCGCTACCGTTCTAGCTCGAGGAGAGGGAGGTCGGGGCAAAAACTATAAAAATCTCTGCCGACGTACGATTATTGCAAAGCGAAAAAGTGGCCTCTCTAATCGTGACGAGTCGACGTGAAAAAGCGACGTGAGCTAGTTTCCACGGTTTAAAATGCCTGGCGAAGAGTATGGCACCAAGGAATTGGCACTTTATAAAAATGCGCCATTCTCGGGTGCCTATGGTTTCCGAAACGTATCCGCCGCTTGGCCTCGTGATACCAAAGCGATATTTATCGCTCTGTAATAAAAATTGAATCTTATTCCTTGAGCGCTCCTCCACGAAATGGACCTTTTTCTTTAAACAGCAGATCTTTGCTGCTCTCCAATTCTTTTCTCGATATCTTCTTTGCAGATCTCGTCTTTACGATATGCACATTTCGTGGGGGCTACTTCAGGAAGTAAAATGGCAGTTTTCATCGCAGAATGATCGATATCCTTTCGAACTCGGTCTACGAAACTCGGCATGTTACGATGAGCGATAAGGACAAACAGGGTTCTGTGCCGAGATAATTTGCCCCGGGAGGTGTGAATAATTAGGACGCCATCGAGCATCTATTAAACATAAATAAATGGACGTGACGATTGATGATCGCGAAGGCGACGCCGCGCGCGGCCAAAGAAAAAGGGAGCGGAGACGTAGAAGCATTACCAGCGACAAAACCGTGATTACCATGGCCGACAGGAACAAAAACGCCTATTAATAACCTTAGTACGTAACACAAAGTAACTGGTGCATCGGTACATACGTATGACAGAGAAACGGCCTGCGATTGATAGACTTAATGCAGCAGCTCGGAAAAAAGCACACCACCGGACACAATCGATTTATGCAATAAGGGATTAAAAAACAAATTGTATAGCGGCCGAGTCTGTAGATGTACATATATATCTGTACGTGTGTGTGTGTGTGTGTGCGTGCTCGTGTACGTGTGTATGTTGATATACTGTGTGAGCAATAAGTAATAAAAGGAGATAAAACGAACAATATCTGAATACACAGTGTATCTTTATGGGTGTACATGTATGGGTTGCTGGTGTCAGCCACGAGGCAAAAAACCTTGATGCCACCTTAATGGCTCACACGGCAAAAACGTAGTAAAAAGTATGGTAGTAAAACGTCAAGTTCCATTAAATCATCTACGACACAATAGCGTGAGGCGACAGTATGTGGTGTAGTTTTCTGATTACGTTCAGCACGACGTATATACCGCGACTAGCGGGCACGAAAGGAAAGGGTGCCGCGAGATTACACCCTGCTCGATCCACCATAATTTCGCCCGGCGGGAGGGAGGCGTAATTACAATACAATTTGCTTCTCGTGACACTTGGGTCGTTCTATGGATTATACCGTAAACGATAGAGCCAGCTTTCTTTCTCATTTAATTCTCGAATGGATAGCCGAAGGGGTTGGGGCGTCGTGCTGTCCGCAAGCTCCAAGTTTCTCTTATGCATAGAAAACATATGCTTGCTTAATATAACATACGGTAGTAGTGGAATTAAAAAAGTTATGATAGTGGGCCTTAAATACGCACGAGAGCCTGTTTACAAAAGGGACAGAGACAACATAAAGAGAGGTAAAAAAGAGAGAACGTGGTGTGTGTACATGGTCTTTTCTGTATAACGGGTGATAGACAAAGAGCAGAGCGTTATAGGATACTAATAGTAGCGAGTTAACAGTAAACACGAGTGTGTGTATATACAATACATTAATTAATATGTATGTATTATCATACAACCGCAACAGTAATATGATAATCATTGCACGTCTAGCTACTGATCTCGACGCTATCTCGTCGATTCCCGCTGGTGTTCTATCGCTGAACGTTCGATATCTGTCCGCGACACAAAAAGAAGACGATTCCCCGCCGAATCATGATATTGTTGCAGCGTCGGGCGCACGGCGTATCGAACGATCGGAGAGCTTCATACAGCATCGTACAACGTACCGGCGGGTGCGAACGGCGCGCCGAGCGTGGATGTATCTAACGCTACGGACCGAAACCGAAAAACAGAGGGAGCAGAATTTGCGACACTTTCGAATTCCAAATGCTCCTTTGCCCGACGCGAAAGGAAAAAGAAGAGGAAAAAAAAAAGACAGCGAGAAGAAGAGCGAGTCTACGGTATCCGGAAGAATGGCGCGGAGATTCGAGAAAGAGATCCGGTTGATCAGATGTCAGGAGACTATAGCTAACGATCATTGTCCTCTAGGGTGATTTACTCTGTATTTATAATACATACAGATTGCACAGGTAACGAACACTGAGTGTAATGTAATAATAATAATGGATGATAGTGATGGTAATAATAATGGTAATAATAATATAGTATATATAACGTGTAAAGGCGTGTGTCTGTGATTTCGGGGCATTAGATTTTTAACTTACCATAGTAACGTCATCTATTTTTGAGATACTTCGAACAAATATGTTGACGCGGACAACCGCGGGCCCATCTAACATAGCAAACAGAATAAATAAAATTAATCAATCGTTGAGTAATATGAGACGTATCTTGGGGGTTTGTGTAATGGCAAAAGAAAAGAGAGACGCCTCTCGGAGTCACGCTTCCGACAGCTGGACACAATGGGGATATAAAACGTTTCCATTGTCTTTTCTCATTGGGCACGGGTACGGCCCCTCGCGCCGATGGAGATCGCTTTTAAACTTTGTCGTTAGAAACAGCGCTTTTCATGTACGAGCGTGACGTTCGGTGGAATATTCGTGGCTGGAAACGACATGGAAAGAGAAACGACGCAGGGGGGGGGGGCGAATCTTTCTTTTCTTCCACGCGCGGAGCGTTTGCAAGTTAATACAGGCCGAGCCATATAACAGGGGCGAGACCTGCTCTCCCGTTTTAGGAACGGGGGACAAGCGACGAATAAGGTTACGCGCCGTTGCGAGGCTCCTCCTCCGCCGCGGCATTCTGCCCCTTCGAAAGCGCGACCACGCGTGCACGCGCGACGGGAGAGATACCGGTTGCAGCTGGCAGGCGCGTCGTTGCGTTCAGGAGGGAAGCGGAACCGTGGCCAGATAAAACTCGTGACGTTTAAACTCTCGCTATCTTCCGTCCGACAGCAGATACGACTCGCTACAATTATGCGATTCAACGGTTACGCGCTATATGCTTTTACAGGGCGTTTCATACAGAACGGCGAAATTAGAGAAACGTAGGAAATAAAGAGAACTTTAAAATGGGGGGGCGGTTTTGGAAACATTGAGAAGCTGGTATCCACTAAAAAGAGTGAAATATGTAGAATGTAGAGGGTGATGCATTGTAATCGATCGATGAAGATATCGCGGGAATTATTAGGTATATCGAAATATGTGCTTCCACTTTCACCGCGGTAGGTTCGTGGATATTACTAATAATCCAATGATATTTGAATGGATCGGTTAGAATCGGATATTCTATATGCTTTACTCGATTTGATAGGTACCGTATGCCCTCAAATTCTTGAACACCTTTCCCGTGACACCCTGTATCCCCAGACAACCGATCGTGGACCCGAATGCCTCGAGGGTGAAGCTACGTTGCTCGGAATAATTCAGGGATCAGCTGGCGGGCAATTGCAATGCGTGTACTAAGTATTGGCCGCTAGAAAGTACTCTATATCAACCCATAAACATCGAGCAACGTGGTCACCCTCGAGACAGACACGATCGAAGCTCGTATATCGCGAGAGTGCACAATACGGTCCACTTGGACGTTTTCCCGGATCCATCAGATGCTTCGAGAACAGCTCGAGTCAGGCTAAACACGTAGGCACGAAAGAAAGAAGCGAAAACGATCCGAGAGTATCGCCGAGCAAGTTCAACGAATGACATAAAGAAACTTACACGTCTCGTAGTTGCTGCTTCGCACTGAAATATCGCAACAGCGAAAACTCTTATGCGAGATTCAGAAGCGACTCTGGGAACGTATGGCCGAGCGGAACACTCAAAGAAGCAAGCTAATGGAACAGTATACACCGAGACCAGAAGCGTACCGAGCGAAAGGCACGCGTGTACCTACAAGTAGTTACGCTGAATGGCAAACAAAGCGACCAGAGAACGAAGAAGAGAACGAAGGAAAAATAATGGAAATAAATGGTAATCGTTACTTGATGGAGAATATGATTGAAACTCTAAGAAACTTGAAGCGTTGTTTCGTACGTACACCGTATAGGCTTTCCCAAGATGTCTGGCCACAGGGATAAAGCAGCAACGCAATTATATATACCGATCTCGATTTAAACGGAGTGATCATTTTACTGTCGACTCGACAGACCTTCGTATATATTGAACAAGCATACGTGTGACGTGTCTCCTCGTTAATTCGGTTAACAGACTCGCAACCTGCACTAGCGAACCCTCGGTTGGATTCGGGATTCAACGTATCCTAGACGAACGCTGGAATGATCGACAGATCGACGGGTCGCCTGTAACTTTTCTCAAGCGCATTATCTATCGATGAATTGTGGAACGTCACTCATGTGCCCACGATCCGATCGTTCTCGTGGCACGGACTTCGATTTAACGAGCGCGCCTCTATGCGGTGCGAACACCCTTGACAATTGATTAGCAATATCGATTGTAGGCTGAACGAGCCGGGCGTATCGTCCTGAGCCATACAGAGTGTCTGCGTAACATTCCGCCCTACATGAACCAGGACAAGACGTCGGACACGTTGCTCCTGTTCACAGAGTTCCTCGTCGATCGTGCTCATTGCGAGCGCGTCTACTTTTGCGACGAGTGACAGAGAGGTAACGCACTCCGTGGAAGTGCTTCCACTGGAGTGCTGGGACCATTTTAAGAGACCCCTCGACGAGGGCGAGGTCCCTTAAAAAGAATGGGCAAAGAATTCGTGGGCTTCGAATGTTTAGAAGAAGGGTTGCTGCACCCCCAAATACGGAGGAGTCTTAAGGGGTTCCACCTACCTTGGCCAGGCCAAGAAATACCGCATCTTTGGCAATTTATTTCCAAGTGACAGAAATACTTTTATCGATTAAAAGTTTTCAATAAAGATAGAGGCATCGATTCTTTTCCAAGTTTTCGTTAAAAACAAATACGGCGGTCGAGAGTATACCATGCTGTGTACGTTATTTCTGATGAACAGGTTCTTCAAACAAAACTTTAACAATGGAATGTTAAATAGAGCTAAGCTGTCTATCGGTCGCCGCTCAAATTTTCTCGATGTTCTAATATTTACCTGGCTTATGCGCAAATAGAGGTCTGGGTTAGGTCTGGGTCTATTTGCTTAGACACACGATACTGAGATTTTTGCTTCAAAGTGTAGCTACTTTGTTATGTTTCAAGCAATCGAAAAAATTGAACGTCGGCCGATAGACAGCTCAGTCTTATTTAATGTTCCGCTGTTAAAATTTTGTTTCAACAACCTGTTCATCAGAAATAACGTTCACGCCACATTTGTTCTTAAAGAAAACTTGAAAAAAAATTTGTACATATTACTCGAAGATTTAGGAATGAATTCCTAAAGACGAGGTATTTCTTGACCTGGCCAAGGTGGTCTAACCCCTTAAGTGAGGGATAGATCGTGATTTAAATACATATTTGCAAGCGGCCTTCGATTAAACGTTAAATCCTTCTGTTATCGACGACCAAAGTTGCAAGCTCATATCATTCCTTCTCTGATTCGCTTGGCTCTCGTCGTCCAGTCCTCGAAGAGGTCGATAACCAAAGATCGCGTGGAGATATTAACAATAACGTCCCACCTGTTCCGATCTAATTACGAGACGAGGGGCGCGTTGATACGAGGCCACTGATCAACAGCGATCACTCTCTGATTAAACATTAAACATTAAATCGTGTTTCGAGTGTATCAAGAAGATTCTCGTTGGCCAGACGTTCTCCGATACGTTTGGATACTCTCCTGTGGCTTAATCGCGGGGCCATTAAAGTCCTCGTCGACTCGCTGTGTTCGCCCACCCGTCTACCAGTAGCGTCGGGCACATTCGCATCGGTTCCTTGCGATTCTGACCGAGAAGCGGGCGCAGGGCGCGGCGCGCCGAGGTGAATCGTTGGATTTCGTCCATAGAATGGCTCCGAAGACGAGGGGAGGCCATCGATTACCATCGTCCCCCGTGTGATGCGGGTGTTGCAAAAGGCATGCAGAAAAATTCGAAGCATTGCAACCGCGTTGACGTTCCAAGTGCCATTTCGGCGCGTCTACTTCCGGCCGCAAACTACAAAACACACTCGACGTACGGCCTAATCCAAGGACCCCGATCGAGAAACGTCGCATTCACCGGGAGCAAGAAAAAAGGGGGTGGAATAAGCTCGATAATCCTGTATACTCACATCGTCTCGCGCGTTGAACAGATGGTGAGGGGGACGATCGGGAACGGATACTTCCCGTGGAACGTGTTAACGTAAATGAGCGTACTAATCATCAAGCACTACGAGGAACTACCAGATCAGGGAGAAAATTGGACGAAACCTATGAGACCAACTGCCAATAATCCTCTCTGTTTTTCTCCTCCTCTCTCTCTCCCTCTCTTTCTCTCTCTCTCTCTCTCTCTCTCCCCTTTCATTTCCCTGTCTCTCTCTCTCTCTTTCTCTCTCTTTCTCTCTCTTTTTCAGCCCCCATTGTTCTCATCATCCCTCAGCAACGTCTGTGCGCCTACGTAGCGTATAAACGTGTATGTACATACGTGGAACATAGAAGCTAGAATGCCGCATGCCTGTATCTATGCTAGAATGCTAGTATTTCGTTTCTGTGTGTGTGTACACGTGTGTGCGTGGATTCGTTCTAAATTAAGGAGCTTCAATGTGTGCACGGATGAGAAAAATAACTGGGTATCCGGGGTGGGCGTGACAAAACTGGGGATCAACAAAGTAGACGAATCGATGGGGGTGGGTGGGTGTGTGTGTGTGTGTGTGCGGGGGCAAGGGGGTTGGGGGTGGAGAGATCAGACTTGAACGGTGGCGAAAACAGGGGGTCTATGATGAGCGGTTGCGAGACGCAATGTTCCCAGATCGAAGGATCAATTCTGCGCAAAATCGTCGCTAGGTGTCTTTCACTTTTTTTTTTTCAACGCCATCGATGGAACGAGAATCGCCACGGCGCTGCTTGAGAATTAAGCGGCGAATCTGTTCACGATCGATCGCGTTAAAAATCTTTTCAAGCGCCTTTCCCGGCAATCTCATTTCCGTTCCGTTGCGAAAGATTCGCGCGCCGCGGAAATGGTTAATACGAGGGCGGTTACCCATGCAAGATCTGCGAGAAGATCCGGGATCGGATCTGGTACCACTGGGGGGTTTGGGGGCGGGGGGGGGGGCGAGACGGATGGTATGCATTTGATGTTAAATAAGAAACGTAACGGAGAAGGGACAAGATGCTAGCCTGCTGCCATTGCTGTTGTCGCCGTTCTCTGTCTGGTGCTGAGAGGCCATCGTAACGTTCTCATACCGAGCCTCTAAAACCTACGTTTTGCGCCTACATTGTATCTTGCAAGCAACAGAAAAATAAGGAAAAAGTACCCGCCAAGAGAGAAATGGCATTGCACCGCGTTAAAGATTCTTGGATTGGTATATGCATACTTACCATCTTGATGTCACTAATTGTCGCAATGCTTCGCACAAACAGGTTTACCCGGACAATGGCCGGCCCATCTAAGGGCAAAAACAACAGAGGGCCCTTTTAGTCAGTCAATCTTTTTCGTGTCTTACAATACTCTACTGGATATTTGTTTTTTTTTTCAATATTTTCTTTCATCATTTCACAGAGTTCTCTCGAGTAATGGAGTTTCCCTACGACCCAAGAGGATTTTCACTTATCATTGGGTGTGATTGGGAGTGATTTTAAGGGTGGGACGATTTAGAATTTAGACGAACCTCGAAATTCGTGCGTTTCGTATTCGACGCACACACGCATACAAAACGATGCACGGGATCGATTCGACTCGATCGTGGCGGAGACTAGCCTGCTCGCCGTGGGGAAGGGTAGAAAGTACGGGACGGTGAGCTTCTACCGTAGAAAAGAAAGGAAAACGTCTAGAAGCGAGAAATCGGTAGCTACGGGCAAAGTGCTGTGAGACGGGAGTTTGTGATCGTTTGTCGAGCCGAGATCGTACGCTTCGGCACAGAGGCCGGGGGAAACCTAGTGATCGGGTTCTCAACGTATGGTATATCTGCCGAGATACGGTGTACTTGTGTACGTGTATGGTAATAACTACTGTCGACGTTAGTCAGCTCTTTCCTTCGCCTGGCAAACTGCGTGAACAAACGTGCGCACCGTGTCTATAAGCGTGTGCACCCTAACGATTCTCTTCTTCATCCATCTGACTCCATCGATTTCCATTGAATGGCTCGCTGTCTTACCTGTGCCCGCGAATGGCGGTAGCATTAAATAATAGGAAAAGTTTGTTAAATGTTGCATTGTCTGCGGCAGAGTTTCCTTGAAATTCGAGGGACAAAGATTTATTTTCGCCCGTTTGCTTTCGAGGCAGAGGTAACTGGTTGCGGGCTATCAATCTCTTTTTATTCGCTTTCTGCCGCGCGCGTGTACGCCCGCTCCCCTTTGGAGGCATGCATCTGGTTGCTGGATATGCGATCGAGTGGCCGACGAGCATCGTTTCGATGGGATAATTAAAAAGCAGGCCCTGCGTGGAGGGAAATGTTTGCAACCTTCTCTTTTAATTAGAAATCATCCCTTTTGAGGCCACCCGCGGATCAGCGCGGGCCAAAAGTGACGCGCAAACACGTTCCCCGATAATTAAGAGAAAGAAAGAAAGAGGAGCGCGGCGACCGATGGATACGGGAAATGGTGAGAAGTCTCGTGTCACGGTGGCAACATCAAGCTTCAGGCGGTAGGTACGTTGTCGACTGTAATTATCGACGATATATGCATGCTTTCCCTGACCTATCGAACAATGGGAATTCGCGGTCCAATTTTTTCCGAGTCGTTCAATGCCGTCGTATAATTTTCGTCGCGCGACTTCGGGGACAGGCGGCTGTACAGGCGGCTGTACAGGCGACTGACACGAGCTGTGCATCGAATCACGGGGCTGAGAGTGAAACGAATTAATTTCGAAGGACGCCTGTTCGCGTTTCGTCGCGAAATACTTGGATAACCGCGTTTCGACAAGAATCACACTGTTTGGTAATTGCTAGAGGTATACGAGTATTAATCTCCGAGCAGTAAAAAAATAAATGGATATTGAGTTTAAACCAGTATTCAGGTGCACTTGTTATTATGCATACAGCTACTGCACATAGATATACTAAGAATAATATGATTAATACTATCGAGAATATGGATTAACTTGAGTTGTTGAAGAGTCGATTCGATAATCGCGATTCAAGTGCGAAGAGTACTCAATTCACTAGACGTATACAGTTTCGGCTGGCAAGTAGAGCAAGTCACGTATTAGTCAGACGCGCGCAGAAAGCTCCCGCCGAGGAACACGAAACCGTACAGAATTGTAATAGATTTCTAAATTTCATTTCCACAAATACATTGCGATACCACGCTTTCGAAAATGAAGAATCTATTGTTTAACAGACAATGAAGCGCACCGTGTCGAAATAATCGATGCATCAAGTGCACAAGACATAAATGTGTCAAGCAATCAACGCTTCCGTCAAACATTTCACGCCCCGATTAATTAAAATCGAAACACGCAGAAAGAGACTTTTGCGAACGACGCTTGAAGTTACAATTCTCGAATAAGTAAAGAGGCAACGCCGGAGGAACATTTCGGTACTCGATATTTCGATATACCTAATACTGCGGGCAAACCCAAATTCTTCGACTTAACGTCTATCCCCGAGTACAATTAAATCGCATGACACGGTATAAAAATAAAACAACATAACAAGCAATTTGTTTCTACACATAGAAGTGCACCTCTGTCCTCGTACATCGCATCGCGAAGCAGGACGAAAACCTTCGCCATCGTCCACCGAAGTGACATCCCTCCTTTCTCAGCAAGTTAGCATCCTCCCCTCCCTTCTCGCTCCATCTTATCCAAGCCACCTCCTACTGTAGATTTTAACGAATACACAGACACACGTTCTGTAGGATCAGAAACCCCCATACTCGAACGTAAGAAGGGACCCCGAAGGTGGTTAAGGTGGGGTTGGGTCCTCTGTGCGCAGGACCCCGAAGATCTCGAGTACTGTCCCATCGTCCGTGGCACTCTTTTCCCGCGGCGCCTGCAATTGGGGGATCGTCCGGGATGGGGGGAGCACCGATCGTCACCACACGAGGCCGACGACGCAGAGAGAGAGAGCGCTGAGTGCGCGCGACAGAGACGACGGGGGTGTACGCTCCAGACGAAGTGCATTGCGTAGCGTTGTATTGCGAGAGAGAGACGTCCAGGAGCGTACCCCAAGCGACGAGGAGTTGCGCCAGGGGGATATGGCCGAGTGTGGGATCAGGAACCCCCATACCCATGCCCAAGTGCGCAGAATCCCGAAGATCCTCGAGTTTCGAGTCCTATCGCCCGAGGCCGCTAACCTATATACGTATCTATACTGGATAAGGTTGGGCCTAAAATTTCTGTGACGATTAGAATCGCGCCATCTTTGGGAATAAACCACATGCGCCACCTGAACGGGGTCATCGGTACTACGCTTCTGGATTCACATGTATACTTATCCCTCGTATAAGTAGTTCGTAGAGCAATAGAAAATATTTCTTACAGAAAACAGGAGGCTTGGACTATAAATCAGTTCACCACGCAGGTAGAAACCGCGTTGAATAGCGCGAATAAGCACGTATGCGAATCGAAAAACTTTAGTACCAATGACCCCGTTCAGGTGGCGAGTATGGTTTATTCTCAAAGATGGCGCGGATCAAATCGTCACAGAGCCTTCCGACGGCAAGAAACCGCGTACCGTTGACCAATACACAGATCACTGCTAAGGCCCTCTTTTTCCACGGTTCTTGCAACAATCTATTCCCTTTCCCTTGCACGAGCTGAAGCTGCTGCCGAGGGCACCTAGAGCAAACTTCGTCAGCAGATGAAGGCTTAATCTTGATTAATCGCTTGAATACACTATATCGTTAGGTCTGGTAACACCTGCCGCGTATCGTCGAGGAGACTTTGAAAGATTCGCTCCGTCCAAAATCAAGGGAGACACACTTCCTACCGATTAATGGTACGCTCGCGACTCCGTCCTCCCGTTCGCTCGAAAATCACGGCGACTCGTCCAGAATGGTCTGACGTACTATAGACGTGTTGCGCTCGCGTTTACGTAAATGCCAGTTGCGCTGTGCAATATCTGTTCGACGAACAAATCATGCCGTCACTTTGCCAACCTAACGACAGCACCGTGCGCGCCAGCCCGTTGTTCGTCATCGTTATCGTATCGTTCCATCAAACATCGCGTCGCTCGAGGACGCGCTTCGCTTTATTAAATTCCGTCGCGAGTACGGCGCCGCCGGCGCGCTGCCAGCCTCGAACGCCTCTTTCTTGCTTGTCGCTCGTCTCATCGAGCCACCTCGAAATATAATCGGCGATCCCCTTAAACACGTGACCCCGATGGGTGCGGCACGAGACATTCTCTGTGGTTGACTGACAGTAACGACAAACCAACGGTTCGAGGGTAGGCGGAAACTGTGCGAGATCAGGGCTGCCCCCGTTTACTCAATCAATCCCATTCCGGGCGCGAAGTGTCGCCCGTTCGGCGAAAAATGAAAGGGAAAGGAAACGAAATCGAAATCATGGTTTAATTAAAGAAATGAAGAGTTGGGCCGAGCATTGCCAGAATTCGGTCGTAGGCAAGAGTTATCAATTACGGTACACCACCGTTCGTCATACATCAGCGTTCGAAGGTTCGCTGTTTCTTAACTACTTTCATCTGGAAATAATTCAGTTAGTTGGGCTCGTCTGTGTAACGACGGAGAGGGGGTGGTGGCGGTGTAAGGAGCAATTTCGAATCAGATGTTCCCGCGGAGTTTATGCGTGATCTCGATCGACTTCGTTGCAACAAGGGAGCGCTAGGACCTTCGGAACACCGATTTGGTCTGGACGTTACACGATTATTCGTAGGGGACCCCAAATGTAATACTTTTCTCCGAAGTAAGGGAGAAATTCACGTTTGAAGCATTTTTAATGCCTACTCAAGGGTGGGTAGGTTCCAAAATGAAGGGTTATGGGTTCGTTCCAGTCTCTCGTCGTACTTACCGCATACTTTCTTTTCTCTCCCTTTCTATTCTACTTTATTTTTTAATAACATCGATAATAAAAAGAAATAAGTATAAGTTTTCATTAAAGAACGTTATTGTGACAGAAATAGGAAGAAAACTTGGAATTTATTTACAATAATTAGGGTGATGCTTACTATAAAAGCATTGAAAACATAAAACGTTGCGAGACAGTGGAGATTGAATAAATGATTGATTGCGACAATTTAATTGCGTTTGTGAACAGTTTTTGTTCTTTAAAATGTCAAGGTAAAAATACACCTCATTGACATTCAAAAAATCTCCTTATTTTTTTACCAATCCTGATACAAAACACGCAAAATTTTAACATTGGCTCACAAATCGGAGCGTTCTCAAAATCTTTATGGCATCTCCTCGTAGAGCAATTTCCTGATATTTTACTCATTAAACTATGTTGTATTTCTTTGAATAAAATTTTCACTTGCCTGTAAAAACATACGTAATCACGAGGCTGGCACAGCGGAGTACATTTAATTGGAATTCCACCTAAATGAACTCCACTATGGCAGCTTTGTGATGTATATTTTTACAGGCGAGTGAATTTTTGTTTCAAAGAAAGACAACATAGTTTAATGAGTAAAATATCAGGAAATTGCTGCACGAGACGATACCATAAAGATACACTCTTTAATACATCACCAATTTTTTGAACCAATGTTAAATTTAGGAAGACTTTTTTGAATATTAATAAGGTGGGTTTTTGTCTCGACATTTTAAAAAACAAAAAAATATGCACAAACAAAATTAAATTATCAAAATCACGGTGTCGCAATATTTTATGTTTTGAATACCAAGTATCCTAATTATTGTAAACAAAATTCCATATTTTCTTCTCATTCCTGTCACAATAACTTTTTAAATTAAAACTTGTACTTATTTCTTCTTATTATAGATTTTATTAAAGTATAAAATGAGAAGAAACCCAACCTTTCGTTTTGAAACCCAACATCCGTCAGTTAGGCATTAAAAAAACTTTAGACGTGAATTTCTCCCTTATTTCAGAGAGCTTTGCGTTGTAACTCTGAAAAACTATTACACTTGAGGTCCCCTACAAATAACCATGGAGCGTTCAGACCAAATCGGTGTTCCGAAAGCCATGCGCTCCCCTTGTAAGACCGGTAGCGAGTAGCTTTGCCCATTTGCCTCAGCGCTCAGGTTCAGTTTAACTTATTCGACAAGAGCGCGAAATTTTCTATTAGAATTCTTCTACTCGCGATCAGATAACGGGTGGATCGTACGAACCCGTCGACAGAATGTTAGTTCCGAAAATAAAGCAATTTGGGATCCTCAGAGAAGTCTTCTTAAATCTAGAATGCAAAGCGCATCAGTAATTATATCAGCGCCGCGACTGACAGAATGGATTCTCTTTCTCCGTGGTATCAAGCTTGCTCAGACTTAACCGCTGTCTCCTTGGCATTCGTATCAGACAATTTACGACACGTTCGGTATAATCGGTCGGTGTTCGGTATGGGAGAGCGGAGGGAACAATGGAATGCAAAAGAAAAAGAATATATAGAGAGTGCATGTATCCGTATATTCACCTGTTGCGTTTTCTCCGCTGGGCCGGATACGCGCGTCGTACCGTCCTGGTCCTAGAATGGTGTCCAGCACTTCCTTCTCCTTCGCCCGGTAATCCACCTTTCCCCCCTTTTCCCGCGTACATCTGCAATCATAGGCGAACAATCGCGGTGAGAAGCATCCCAGCGCCGGCTGAAATCTGTGCGTTCTACGCCCAGCCAAAGAATGCTGAATACTGATAAGGCGAACTTTGATGTCCTGAAGCCTCGAGGCTCTAATCTCTAGGACCTTTGAGCAACATTCCCATCGGCGCTTACTATTCAGAGATTCAAGTGTACTGATCTAGATCGCGCCTCTCTCGTTGAATCGCTAAACTTGTATTTAATTTGAATTCCATGAATTTTAACACCGATAATTTTCAGAAACCCCGCGGCTCGCGCGGATTTCGAATAGGTATACCGAGAGGTGCATAGGGTGTTCCAGGAATAAGAGTACAGAGTTGGGGAGCTTCTTGCGGAAGCACTTTGGATCGCTAAGGAATTTTTAATAACTCGTAAAGAAATGGTAAGACCTTTCCCCTTTCTTAAGGGGGGAAGCTTGTGTAATCGGTCGAAAGAATCGAAATTTTTTACTTAATCGATAGTACGTCATGTGGAAAATATGTTCATAAAGCGTTCGGCCGAAATTTAGACGCTGAAGGCCCGTACAGATAATTTTCGTGCCCCCTCCATCCTCTCGTCGATAAAGCCTCAAAAAAAAACGAAAAAAAAATTTTTACCAACTTTCTTCCATAAACAGAACGAGAAAATGTTCTGAAATTCGCCGGTTCTTGCGTACCACCGCTTAAAAGCTCGTTATTTTCACAATTTTGCACTATTTTTTTTCTCCAACTGCTTGGTTTCTTCGTTGTAGGGGAGGCCGGGGCTAAAAGTTCCGATTTCGATAAACCATAAAAATGACTGGAAAATAATGTAGTTATTCTCTTCACTATGGACTAATTTCTTGTTAAATTTATTATATCTTCTGATTTTAAGCTTGTGTTGAATATATTGTAATAGGTTTCCCATAGAAAGTAATTTATTTGTGGCTGATCGAAGCGGAACTTCTTACCCCTACATGGGGCAAGTTGTTATCGCATTGGGGTAAGTTGTTACTATGATATAAGAGTTGCCTTTTAATGAAATATTTCATTTTCTAATGAAATAAAGCAGAATTTTATTAATAATGGTTATTTATGAAGGTTCGGACCAACAAAAATGTATTATCTTTAAAAGAAAACCAAAAGCGACAGTTTTTATTTATCTTTACGCATAACTTCGATCGAAGTCGTGTCCCTTTCCGCCTTTCATTCATATGTTCGCATCTTAAAGCACAGCGGAAACAATTTATACATTTGCGGTAGGTCTGTGACGACAGCACCCCCAAATTCGAATTTTCATAAAAACTCAACGGCATTCGTTTGTCCATCGTTTGCCCACGTTTGCCCATAAAAAATTTTTTTTGCCCACCCTCCAAAAAAAGTTATGAACAAAATAAAAAATTTGTCTTCATCACTCACGATGAATTCATTTCAATTTTTTAAAAGAAGGATACGAATATACCCGATCTGGCCACGTTTGCCCACTCTCAGATTTCATTTGCCCACCCTCCAGAATTTAAATAAAAAATAAAAACCGCGAAAACATGGGTATAGATGAAGCGATCGCGTTAAAGTTCGATTATTCTCGAAAATATTATCAAAATCGTTCTTTCAACGGTGCAGTTCGTTAGTTTAGATGTAGAAGAGATTTGCCCATCCATTAATTTCGTATGCCCACCCTTCAGAATCGAATTATTAATGAAGATAGCCAAGAAGTGCGGTACCCGTTAAAGCGATCGCGTTAAAGTTCGATTTTTCTGGAAAATATTATCAAAATCGTTCTTTCAACGATGCATATCGTTTGTCCAGATGTAGAAGAGATTTGCCCATCCATTAACTTCGTATGCCCACCCTCCAGAATCGAATTATTAATAAAGATAGCCAAGAAGTGCGGTACCCGTTGAACCGAATACCTTTCCGTTCGTTTTTTCCCGAATGAATTATCAAAATCAATTGTACTTACCGTAAAGGTTGAAGGTGTTTGGTGACATTTTATCCAAAAAATGTTGCACACACTTCTTTCTCACTTTATTGGAACGACACTTAAATTTGTATCGCTCATCGAACACTTCACACTTTTCACACATCTGCAGCATGTGCAGAATAACACCAGAGTGGTTATCTAGTCATTTTTCACTAATTACCGCAATGATATCGCACAACGGAAAATAATATAATCTCACAGTTACTTCACAAACCGTAAATGAATGCACGGTCTTGCAAGAGTTGCGTCCGAACTCTGTAGACCGACCGACTTTCGTGCGTCGT
This sequence comes from Andrena cerasifolii, assembly GCF_050908995.1. Classification (NCBI taxonomy): domain Eukaryota; kingdom Metazoa; phylum Arthropoda; class Insecta; order Hymenoptera; family Andrenidae; genus Andrena; species Andrena cerasifolii. Next base: position 11,579,111 of record NC_135129.1, read on the forward strand.
TGGAAGGAATTCGAGGGTATCGCAGACATCTGTTTACGTTTCGGCACGTTCGATGACGACACGCAGTGTTGATACCCTAAAGGGTAGCAGCGCCGAGTGCCACTGCCGAAACGTAAACAAATGTCTGCGATAGTCTCGAATTCTTTCCAACGACGCACTTCTTGGCTATCATTATTAATAATTCGATTCTGGAGGGTGGGCATACGAAATTAATGCATGGGCAAATCTCTTTTACATCTAAACTAATGAACTGCATCGTTGAAAGAACGATTTCGATAATATTTTCCAGAAAAATCGAACTTTAACGCGATCGCTTCAACGGGTACCGCACTTCTTGGCTATCTTTATTAATAATTCGATTCTGGAGGGTGGGCATACGAAATTAATGCATGGGCAAATCTCTTCTACATCTAAACTAACGGACTGCATCGTTGAAAGACCGATTTTGATAATATTTTCTAGAAAAATCGAACTTTAACGCGATCGCTTCACCTGTACCCTTCTTTTCGAGGTTTTTATTTTTTATTTAAATTCTGGAGGGTGGGCAAATGAAATCTGAGAGTGGGCAAACGTGGCCAGGTCGGGTACATTCGTATCCTTCTATTAAAAAATTGAAATACATTCATGATGGGTGATGAAGACAAATTTTTTATTTTGTTCATAACTTTTTTTGGAGGGTGGGCAAAGAAAAAATTTTTTATGGGCAAACGTGGGCAAACGAAGGACAATCATTTCCCACCGAGAAATCATTAAAATGTTTTCATGGGGGTGCTGATGCAAATTTTTTTTTGCCATAATTTTTTTTTTGAAGGGTGGGCAAACGAAATTTTTTTATGGACAAACATGGGCATACGATGAACAAACGAATGCCGTTGAGTTTTTTTAAAAAATCGAATTTGGGGGTGCTATCTTCATAGACCTATTTGCGGCGGGGCAAGTTTTTACGGTAACAACGTGCCCCAAGTCACGGTAACAACTAGCCCCTACCGACACATGTAGCAATTTCAAAGACTATTCTGCTTATACATGTATTCAAACGATAAACCCTATTACACCATGTTCTTAAATGTCATTTGATCCATAAGAACGATTCAATCTATAATATCGACGTTAAATAATTGAAATAGACCAAAATGTAATGATAGAAAAATTTTTACTTATCTGGTACGCGACTAACAGGTCCTTGCTTACAACCACACAATTCGCTGTCGCGGACGCAATTAAAATGGGCGAGAGAGTGGCGTGATCAACTCACGCGGAAAAAATAATTTAAAGTACAACGCTCTTTTTATTTTGAAGATAGAGCCGTCGGAACAACTTACCCCCGGAACTTTTAGCCCCGGTCTCCCCTAGTTAAGTACAACGGACACCAGAACCTACACCGATTTGCAACTCCAGCGGCGATTTTATAACATAAATTTTGTACACAAACATATCCCAAATTTTTGAAAAGATTCGTTGCGCTGGCTCTTTGAAAAAAAATCACAAATTTGTTCCTTTTTTTAATGCGTTTTACACAAGGTTCCGCCCTCGAGACGAGTAGGCTGAATCTCTCGAGGCAACTTATTCCTGAGACACGATGTACAAGTGGGAAACGTACCTTGATGTATGTAGCAGGGCCGTTAGTAACACCAGTAACTTCAATACTCCAGGCCACATTGCGGCAGCCTGCGAACAACAAATGCCTGGTTAATAACAGAATTTCACGACGAATCTTTCCAATGCTCATTTTATACATCGACATGGAAGCTAGAATCGCTTCGGCATTTCCACATAAATTACCAGCAGCTTTCTCGGAATCCAGTTCCTTTGAAAATCCCGTTCGGTGAATTCGAGTGCGAAAAAAAAAATGGGGGCGAAATTTGATCGAGCCGCTTTCTCCCTCGTTAAGCAAATAAAAATTCCCCTCGACCGGGGAAATTACATCGCGTCGTGTTTGCTAAAACTCGTTGGAGACGGAGCGGAGGCTCGTATCGACGCGTTATTATTTTCCCTCCGTAAGCACGTCGCAGCCTCATTCGCCCCGAGTTTATAAATATTCATAATTTACTTAACTTCCCGAGCACGCGACCAACCTTTGCTCCGCCGCGGCAGAATCCTCGAGAATTCGGAGGAAAATAGAAACGGCGGTGTTTCGCGTGCTTGAAACGGCGCCAACACCCGCGAATGGGGAGCGTTTGTTGCGCGAAAATTTTGCCTTGTTCATTAGCGCACAGTGGCGAAACATGCCACGCGATACTGCATTCCCACGGCACGTAAAATCGCCGTGGAAAATTCGAGGGGAATTGAACGCGCGGAGGTATTTCTTGCAAGCGAGAAGACAATTTTAACATTGCCGTTATGTTACTTCGTAATTAACAATTATCGTATTAGTATCGCGTTATTACGAAGGCCCCGGCTACGTACCTAATCTGAACGCAATTTAAGCCACTAACAATAGCTGTATCTAAGAATCAAGGGATATTGGAAAATTAGCGTCTCAGAAGCAAAATTGGCCAGCGCCACTTTCTGCAAATTTCTTAATTTTAGTACTCAGGAAGTGCTGGATTAAGCAGTAAGCAAATTAAGCGCGCGCTTAGGGCATTAGGAGAAAGGGGGCATCATATAAATCTTTTGAATTTTAAAATCTAACTTTTGTGAGAAATACTTTTTAGTGAAATTGTCGAATTAGTGCTTAACATATCAATTTCCTCTATTTTTTATTTCACGGAGTGGATCAGCTTGGCTCCTGAAGGGCCCATACTCCAGTACACATCGCTATCCAAATTTCAATGGCCAACTTATTGTTACTAAGAAGCTAAAGTTGAAGAAAAATATTTGGATAATGCGATTGAACACGCCTGCTCAAGCAGGGAATACCCATGCGAGAGAAATAACAGTGGTAAAGAATTCGATATTCCCAGATTTCTGGCTCGCCCGACAATGCGCCGACCTATTCTACTTGCCGCAGCCACGATCGCGATACTCGAGGCTCCGCGCGCTTCCGTCAAAGTCGATGCGCGACTTGTGTCGAAGGGAGCTGCTGTTTCGCGGCCGCGAAATATCGTTAATTGGACAACGAAATTGGAACGATGTTAACGAGAATGGGAAACGGGAAATTAGAGCACGCACGGCGCTCGCCAAACAATGGGAATCGGCTTCGAAATTATTCAAACGAAATCTCACTCGGCTAAGAATTATTTGCTCCCGACTGAAATAACAGAGATATGCGCGTTACGGCCGCGTGAAGTGCACCCCCTCGACGGACAACAAAACAACGAGTGTTTTTCTTCAATTAAAACGATCATTAAACACAGTGCCCGCATTCCATCGCGCCGCTCCGTTCTCCTAACGCATTATCCGCTGTTTTTCTGAATACTGGGTTACTCGTAGCATGTTCGAACGGTATACAAAATGATCCCCAATGAGTAGGTGTGGTGGTAGGTTGATGTGTGTACATAACATAATAAACCACCAAATTAAATATTATTATGCGTATTCTTCGCCACTGATTCCAAAGGGCCCTACAGAGATTTTACTCAGGGAAAAGAAATTTTAAAACTTCGTCATTTATTTCACCCGTGCAGAAGTTCAGGACTTCGAACCCCCTGCCGCGCGCGACCCCAGGAATTCAATTTTATTCGGCGGGTATCTATATCGGCGATGGAAGCGCATAATTCGAAAGCTCTATTTATAAGGATGCCATTTATGAGAGGCGGCCGTGAATGCCCACGGAGGATCGATGAATGGCGGCAGAAATTTGAAAGAGATCGCGGGTCGAAAGTTCGCTCGGTAGCGGGCGGCCGACCAAGGGTTAAAAACTCGATGTGGATCGAACGGGGAGGGGAATCGGGCAAGGCGAATGTTTGACGTCGCGCGGAACGGCGCTGGTGGGTTAAACGGTCCCGTTTAATTACGGGGATCCGCGGTGATACGTTAACAGCATTTCGACAGGACGCGAAAGGCAAATGATTGCCCCGCGCGCGCGTCCCTCTGTATGGTCGCCGCGAATTAGGTCACCGCCGGCGTGTACGTGCGAAACGTGTTTGTATTCCTATTCCTCGAGAGTGCTCGAGCAAAGAGCGAACAAATTTCTTTATCAAACAAATCCTCGATGTACAAACGCGTTTTTAAGTAATTGCTTCCTCCTCCCCCCGGCCCCCTCTGCCCAACGCCGCCCTGTATCTACGCGCCAACTCCATCCGGCGTTAATTTTAATCAAACGAAATACGCGCGGGGCGTTTCGGTAATGTAAACGCGAGCTTAATCGAATGACATGCGGGGAGCAAGAAAATTCTCGGTGAGCGTAGATCGGTAAGTTGAGAGATACTCGCGATGATATTCGCGATGGAATTCGGACATGGATGTTGGCATACGTCGTGTTTGTATTGGAATAAGTTGTACTTGGAATCCGACAATGAATAAATGAAAAAACACGGGCACTCGACGAGCGCCGCCGTACTACTGGAACTGTAATTAGCAACTAATCTATAACAAGATCCGTTGTTCTTTATTCATTGAATACTCCTTTTGAGGTCATCCATTAATTGTCGACACGCCGAGCTCTCGAGGTATCAGCCGATCTCTAGTGCGCGTAATGGCACAAAGGACTATTGGCTTAGTACCTGAAGAACTGCATATCTCGGACACTATTTCTTTGCGGCTCCACGTCCGGCAGAACATTTCTGCCCCATTTCGTGCGCTCCGTTAACCGAGTAAGCTTGTTATGGCGAAAGGGGGCCTTTAATAGGCGAGCGGTAAGAGAAATATAATAAATTCAGAGATGGAGACTCGTGTCTCAATCTATCTCCAACATTTTAATGGAACACAGGCAGTAAACGCTCAAGTTATCTTTCCGCAGTAAACATATTCCATCGCTAAAGCTCCCCAATGGTAGACGAAAATAATTTCCCGTCCGATAATTGACCCTCGCACAGCTCTGTGTGTTCCTTGGCAAGCTAACGCTGCGCGCACGGCTCTGAGTTATTTTATACTCCTCGACGCCTGAGAAGGATTACAGTCAAAACAAATACCGGGGCGATCCGTTTGATCGGTTACAGCCGAAGCCAGCCGTAGCGGTTACAAGGCGAGAGATAGCGCCGCGCGGACGCTCGCTAACGAGCCAGGCGAGCAGCGGAAGGGAGTGAAAATTCAGGCGGTTTCGGGTTAAGCTGGCCCGCGACGGTCAAGCGTACGGTTCGCAGCAACTGGGCAAGCAACATTCATGCGGGAGTCGAGGGATCCATATCTCTGGCGTTACACGCGATCCCCACCACAGCCTCCCAATCTCGTTTCGTCGTTCTATCGTCGCTATCCGCAAGCCCCGTGATCCTCGTCGCCCTGTCCGTCGAACCGTGCACCTTGCTCGCCCAGCGAGCACCGTCCGTCCGCCGATTTTACTATCGATTCCGGTCCCCGCATCCTACCACCGTCACTTCCATCAGCCCCGGGAGACGGACAGGGCCCCCCCACCGATCGCAACCTTCCGCGCTGCTAGGAACCGCACCGAGTCCGCTTGGATAAAACGAACCAGTGCCATGGCTAACGCCGTTACCAATTCCCCACTCGGTTCTACGTTTCGCGATCTACGGTGTGCGTGGGTGGTGGCCATTCGAGGCACCGATACGCGCCCGACGAGTTTCGAGACGAAAGTTTCGCTGTCCGGCTGCTAATGGGCGTTCTCGGTTTTATCGAGGTGAAACAGGATGTTGTCCCTTACCTGGAGAAGCTGATAATCCTAGGCAACGAGGCTTCCGTGGCGCAGTGATACTGGCATGGCGCTCTCCGGTACGACACTGGAGCTCTACTCGACTCGTCAAGTGTCCTGCCTCGGGAAGGTTCGTCTCCTGGACTGCCACCGTTCAGAAACCTACATACACTCACACCTACTACCTGGTTGCTGCCACGCTATTGATCTCTGGCCCAGCCAACCCGCCGACCCACGCACGCGCTCACAGTTGCCGCGTCGCTTTAGCAACATGACGTCATTCCTTTCCCCGGAAGCCCAAGCCCCCCGCCGGCCCCCCGGCCGTAACCAGCTTTCACGCTTCGTCCTTTTCTTCTCCGCTTGGTTCTCGGTGCCGGTAACCGGGAATCGCGAGCGCCGCCGCACTCCACCTACCATGTGTCCCACCCACACCACCGACACCCGCGGACGCTCGCGACTCTCGGCAGGATCGCGTCCAGCCGCAATCACGCGCACCAGAATCTCCAGGGCGTCGAGAACCTCCCGTCGATATCCTGTTCAGAATTTTTAATTCATTCCCCGCGGGACACTCCTTCGGTGAACGCGCCTCTATTTACTTCACGCTTGTACCTACGTTGTTTAATTGCAAAATGTATTAACGATAGGAGTCGATACGAAAAGGTAGTTTATGGCGAGAGTAGGATCGATCTAAAAGCCATCGGGGCTCGATTGGCGAACACGAGCGATCGTATTGTCACGACTTCGATTGTTCCTCGATCTGCTTTATCGATCGCGGGGGTGGCTATCCTGACATAACCTTAATTTAATTGGTCCCGTTGCGAATTTGGAGGCTTGTATGTATATGTCGATATGTCGGATCGAATGAGAAACTGAATGCAAATGTAGCTTTAATGAATCACTTTAAGTACTTAGAGATGGATTTCTAGAAGCGTCTAAACTCCTCGAAGCCGCAGAAACTTTCGAGTTTCGAGAATTTATATTTTAACTGTAGTCAATAGAGATTTATGCAAAAATTATGCTCACATCGGTTCTTAAAGCAAAATATTCCACTCACAACTTTCGAGAGTTTTAAGAATTAGGTCAAACCCACCCCTAAAATTTGTAGATGTTTTTTGCAATTCGCGGTTGCAATGCTATTTACACAAGCACTAGGCTGTATATATAAAGACACTTTAGATTGTAGGTCAGTAATTATTCAGATTAACCAGTATGGAAATCGAGATAATAAGAGGTCAAGAACAGTATTACAGAGAACGCTACGTTCTTCTATAATACCGTTATGCGGTATCTCCCTATTAAAGAAACAATGCATATTTTTATAATTATTATTCTGTAATCAGTGTACAGTACATGATACATTATATCTTACAATACATTTATATGCAGTCTACTTGGTTTCTCCGACAATGGTATAAATTGACTGTAAAATCAGTCAAATAAAGGACTTCTGAATGCAACATTAATCAGAATCGCATATTTATTAACAGCTAATTAAATGGTGTGAAAACGCATTACAAGATGTTCCTCAAACCCGTTCTAAACATACCACCTCTAACGTCACGCCCAGTACGTAGTTTATTTCGTTCAGCTGCTGTCGCGAAGTTTATGGATTTCATTAAGTTCTCGTCCAAAGTAATCTGTTAGGAAGAGGAAACAACGATTATATAGTAATCAAAGAGTAGCAGAGTTTATTGCAATTATCGGAAATACACTTACGTGGGTCGTGAGGCGTTCCTGCTTCTTAAGATTCTCGATCAATTGATACAGTTCTTCCAATCCTTCTGCGTTTTCACCTTTCAAGTCATCTTCGAGCGCATAGATCTGATGCACAAAAGTAAAAAGTCAGATTGCGTAAATATCTTCAAAATGAATTATTATTTCATACATTTGATCGGGTCGCTCGATCTTTTAAACTACGGTCGTGTTCAGATATATTGGCCGGTGAGTTCGGTTTCGCGAGCAGCGCGCGAGGAGAAATCAGCCACCACCACCTGACACGATCATGGATTGGCAGTTGAAGTTGCTGCCGGATCTCGTGCAACGCCTGGAGAAAAAAAAGTGGGGGGAACCGGCTGACCCGGGGCCCGACTCCTGCGGCTCTCGGAGTGGGGAAGTTCGACACTCCTGTTCTACGCTAAGAACTCGGTTTGGCCTACGCGTCAGGAGCTTGGCGCTATCGTATGGTGGGAGAATACCCTTCACGAAACTCACCGGCCAATATATCTGAACACGACCTCAGAGAAAATACTTGATACATACCACGTCGGCGAAATAAGTTTGCCTGTTGGTAGGTGTAGTGTCTTGTTCCAATGTTTGTTTAAACAGAGGGATTATTTGTACATATTTCTTCAAATGCATGTATGCCAGAACTTTGATACACCTGACGTCGATGAAATGTTGCCTCCTCACCGTAGATAATACTTCCACCGCTATTTCCGGTGAATTTTGCTTTATCGCTAGAGCCGCTAATAGCGTAGTACTTCTGCACGAAGGCGGAAAGCTCCTGTCCGTCATACATTTCCAGTATTTCAAAGCGCTTTGGAATGCCTCGGCGTTATTCTGCCGGAGCAATCAACCAGAGATGTAATTAATGTTAAACAATGTATAAATGCAATTCTGTAACGTAATCCTTACTTGTTTATAAAGCGCGCCAAGCATTACAACAAGGCAATAACTGATGAGACCTGTTTTCATGTCGGTCTCTAACGCGGATTCATAAATCTCTTTCATTTCATTGTACATATTGTGCTTGAATAAGAGGCACATTAAGAGTTGGAACGTCGCTCTCTGATTAAAGAAGTCGTTGAACGACGGATTCTTAAATGCGGACAACGCGATGTTCGGTTCGTTTAAATAATAAAACATCCTCATCACCACTGGCCCGAAGGTGTACGTTCCAAATTTCAGATCCTTGTTACAAGCGAGGTACTTCTCTATCATTTTAATTATCAAATGCATATCAGTTTCAGTGTTGTGGGCTAAGTGTAGCATGGCTTTCAGGTCCTCCGTGAATATCACACCATCCTCTTTGTCGCAAACCTCCTGCATTTTATTACGAAACGTATCCTCTATTGACATAAATTGATTGCGGAAAAGGAATCTTGTGTTTTCATAGGCGGTCACGCCTAACGATTTTTCCGAATAAAAGAACCGAACTCCGGCTAAAGAAGACGACAGAACATGTATTATTTGAAATGAATTAGGAATGTCTTGGGATACGCTGAAACGTTAATCAGTTTCAGTGAACATTTCGTCGGTATTATGCTACACCTGCACATATTAGCTTATCAACAGATAACTTAAATTCTCACTGTACGATTTGAGGTTAAAAAGATTACATACCGTTAAGAAAGTTAGGTTTAGTGAATACATTGTTTGCCAGACCAATGTTTAATCTGCAGAGTCCTCTTATACTGATTGCCATGATTCAATGTGTAAATCAATGTTACGTCGCGTACGAATTACTCTTGAATAACTGCAGGAATGAGGTAACGATCCAACTGTACTTCGGATGTGTACGCAAAAGAACAAAATTTCTCCCGTCTCGGCGGAAAACGTTCTACTAAACTCTAGCACGTGGCTTCCGTTTTCGTATACAACAGTAATATATAGACTAACTATGTTTTGTTTAACAACCCTTTAATACAGACAGTTTTATCATGAAATAATTGAAAAATCAGTACGTTTCGTTTTTACGAGATCACTTCGGATTGATAAATCAATATAACACATTCAATAAAAACGCACACGCAATGACTAGTGTTTCTTTTAAACTCCGTTATTTTCTTGCAAAACGTAACAATTCTATAATTAAGATAAAAATAACTTTGCCATGGAAGATCGTTTTGTCCGTTCATTCGTATCAGTCGACTATCTTTGTGCTGTTTCAGCAAAAAGGATGAATAACTTTCTACTTCAAAAGATAATTTTCGCTCCTACGAATTTTACGATTAATTAAATGGAAAATACAATTTCATAAAATGGTCTTGTACTAATAAAATAATAAGTAGGATAGCTTTAAAATAATAAACGTTTAATACACTCATGAGTTTACATTGCAGTAATTCTTACTCCGAAAAGTAAATAACATTTATAATTTTCAATTGAATAAATCTTTTCAGTAATAATGTTATTTATTCTATTTAAGATATCGCACAATTACTGAATATAGATTTTTATTAAGCCTTTACTTCCTCTTATGTTACATTATACCACAATACAATTTATTCTTACTCATCCGCATTTCCATAATCCTATGTTAATCACAATTTTTATTGTTTTTAACCCTATAATATTAAATTATTATATTTTGCTTACTGATTCCTGTGCAATTACTTACATCGAGCAAACTCATTCATTCCAGATCTCCGTTAAATAAAGTACACTATCAATTAGTAGACAATTAGAGAGAAAAGTAATTGGATAAATTTGGATTAGCTTGATTCTTTGAAAATACAAAGAATGGGCAGTTAATAAGATTAGTAATTAAAAAACCTATCAAAAATATTGTGAACAGAACACTTTGTATTATATATATATATATATATATATAGTTAATATTTTTTTGCAGGGAAATTATTAAAACATATAATATTGACTAATTCAGAGTGTTTTCTGGTTTACGCAATTGTTTCTCTTTTGTTTTCTCTTTTCTTTTCAATTGATATTTATTTGAAAGAACAACGTTGCGTAAAGTAGAATGAAGGAATCTTTTATTAACAGATTCCTTTGGTTTTATCCATCCACTTGGACCCATTATCTCCGCCCTTCTTGCACCGAGTTTCGCTTCTTCCAATAATGCTTCAACTGCAAGCCTAATATATGATTCTTATTGTCAAAAGGTTTAATATCACCCTAAATTTAAACGATCACTGTCACATTACCCGTTTACACTGTTAAATAAGAAAAATGAATGCATATGCCGAAGCATTTACAGTGGACTTACCTGTTTAAGGTTTCGTCATCCATTTTACAGAAATTTAAGCAATTTCTACGACCTTTGTACTCGAAATGTTAATGCCTTCGTTGGTTAGAATTCTGACTGATTGTAAAACATCTTTCTTAATTAAATGAAAGTACTGTAAACGCAAGTGATAAATGTACCTGTTGAAACAAATATGCTTTACAATAAAGTTCGATCGCATTCGAAAGGTGAGGGAAATAGTACTATACAGATTACCTATATCAAAATTGCAATTATATTTCAGGTTTACATATGCTTGTGACATAAATAATAAGTGTTAAACAAATTAAGCAGAGGTTAACTTGACGTCATGACTGTAAACGATTCTTACGAAAGTCTGCACCTGCGTTCTCGCACGCGTAGCTTCGTTTAAACGATTCCGAATTAAATCCGAGAATTAAGTTTTCAAACATTACACCGATGCTACTTGAAATTCTTTAATTATTATTTATTTTGGCTACAGATCAGCGCATTATTCTGCAGAATCTCTTAGTCGTGCGAACGTACAGTTTGAGACATTCAAAGTAAGAATTGTTGCGTCGTAAAAAAACGTAAAAATCAATGAATAGAAGGATTGTTTACAAATGTATCACGCGCAAATCTCTGTTTTACAATAATGCGTAAAACGAACTTGATTGCAAAGATTTTACGGAACAATTCAGATTTTTAACAACTTTCAGATCACGTTATTTTTAAATGATAATGGAAGATCCAGAATTGATCCAATTGCAAGATTTGAAAGCAGAGTTACTTGAGAAGGCACACGCTTTAATTGCAAAATTGAAGAAGCAAGAGGCAGATGACCAATCATTGATTACTTTAAAGTTGTATCCCATTAATTTCTCGTTTATAGTTAATTATTTTACGACTGTGTATTTATAAGTGACGCGGTAATATTGTATTGTCTTTTTTTACAGAGTACCAAATAATATTAATAACGCTAATAATTCAGAGACAAAATTATTCGGCCAGTACGAACAGAAACTGTGCGAAGTTTCCCGTCAGGTCTCTGGCATAACATTTGACAATGTAGATAGGAAGTTGTTGCGGGATAATCTTTATCAATACACAACCAAGTTAGTAACAAAGAGTCTCACCTGCCTGGTTGAGTTGAGGGTTCAGTTAAAGGTACACGTACAAAGTAACAGAACTTTAAACAGCGAAGGCAGAATTCATTATACGCTATGCTTTTATCTTATTTCAGGGGGAAGTGGAATTTAAAATTGACGATATAACGTGCCACTTTACAGAACTCGATAGATGTTACATGTTAGAGATCAGTCCATGGGTACAGAACTTTACTAGAATGAAGAACTTCTCTTTCCTTACATCTGGTATTCTACAGCTTCTGTAATTTATTTGCGAGACAAAAAATATGCGTTACCATATGTTTGCTTTTTAGCAATTTCACAATACAACGAGCAGAATATATTAAGAATGAAAACAGTATGTAGCTTGGAAGATAAAAAGTACGTCACCTCCAAACAGAGCACAGAGAAAAATGGTGGAATTTTGGTGCACGTACATTCGCCTGAAAATGAGGAACAACAAGTGTATTTGGAATTTCAGTGGTCGCTACAATTTATAGAACGAACTTGGCAGATCGAACATTTCTTTGTTATAGAACCTACGAATGCAGGTAAGACATGCAACAACCTCGAGAAGTTACTTGTAACATTTTACGATAATTGTGTATTACTTTCAGGGATGGAATTCGCGAAGGAAAACCAGGACCTGCTGCAGAATTTTTGTCAAAAGAGTATCAAGAAACCGGAGCTCTTGGATTTGTGGCAAAAGCTGTGTTCGGTTATCGATACATATGAAAGTAAGAGTAAATCCCAAATGGATTGCGATACCGACTAATTAATCATGATCAGTGTATTATCATCGTTACATTCAATCGCGTAAACGCTAATAAAGAATATAAAAATTCATGTACATTGTCCTGAAATGATCAATAAAGATTTGTTTCACACATACCCATTGTGTTACGTACATAACGTTAATACATAATACACAATTCGAGGATATACATAAATATACATCTGCGCATTAATCATATATTTATACTTGCTGAAACTGTAAAAGCAGTTTCCACATTAGGCCGTATAACGTCTTCGTTCTGTAAAAATAAGGTAACTACAGTATCGCAGGTTATGTTTACAATCGTGAAATTAATTAAATTCATGAAATTCGAGAAATCGTGTATGAATATTACATTATTTATGCAGAGAAACTATAAAATTATATATTTTGTGATTCTTGTCTGATTTAAAAAGTATTCCTGGACCGTGACTTTATATGCTGTAATAAGAAGCAGGACAGTAAGAATCCCCAGTGGCGCAATCGGTTAGCGCACGGTACTTATAAGACAGTAATTCTGTGAGCAATGCCGGGGTTGTGAGTTCGAGCCTCACCTGGGGAATGTTTTTTTCATTTTTTCCCTTCAATTATCCGAACCACTCTTTGCATGGAATTATTGATATATATATATAAATAAAATATATATGAATGAATATTACCCAACTATATATAGGGTAAAGGTACCAGTAATTGACCACTTTTCAGAAAAATGTGAAAAATAAGGTTTTTAGAAGTGGCGAACTGTGGGTATTAGGAGCCACGGCGTGCTGTTGAAAAGAGATAATTGCACTTCTAAAAACCTTTTTTTCACGTTTTTCTGAAAAGTGGTCAACTACTAGTACCTTTAGCCTAAATTGAGTGTGGTTAACTAAAATTTTGTAAGTGTAAACACTGTAAACTAATGCATTTTTTATCTCTTCAAATTCCACTAAAAGTAACTTGCAAGAATTTGTTAATATAGCATTAAACCAATATGTTTTCTGTCCGTAACAATTTTATTTATACATGCCCATTATTTACAAGATGAATGCGAAACATAAATAGAAGAAAATAGGAATTTTAGCCTGTAGACTCTGCCTTTGCATCTTTGTCCGAACCAACTACTGCGGCGTCTCTCCGTTTTCTCCATGCAATCATATGCGTCCTTGGATGTACAGGAAGGAAGCCAGAGAGTCCTAAGAGTTCAGCGACTGGTTTTGAAATGTCTACGGATGTTTGGCCTAGCCAATACTGTATACGCTCCAAATTCAGAGCGACTAATTTTTCGTTGTATTGGTTCGGTAGAGGATCATAACTGCCCAATTGTTCGATAGGCGGTTTACGTTGCTCTTTTCGTGTCTAGAACATAATCGCTTACTGACCTATCTCCACAAATTCAATAGAAGAGTTTTATCATAATAAGTATAATTTCTATGAAATCAGTATGAATATTTGGATCATCAGAATTTGCGTGCTGCTTTATTGTGCGTATAGAAAAAGTCAAAATCTACTTAGTTAATACATATAAAAGATTTTCTATTATAGAGAAACATGATTATCCCCAGAATGACCAAACATTCAGAGAGAGAGAGAGAACTTACGTCCATTACAACAATATGATAGAATGGTCTGTTTGAGCACCCGTAACGGACAAGCCTTATCGTTTTATGGAAAGGTGTATTACGACCAGTCCCAGAGGCAAGGTGTAATGGTAATCGTGGCATTCTTCCAAATATCTCTTTGAATTATTCCGTTCGATTATTCTTTCACTTATAGATTCAGGTTATGTTACGCTCAACAAATTTTTCAGCAGAGCCGATATTAACAGACACCGCCTATTCGCAGACTTTCATGATGTAAAACGATAAAACTGTAATTCATTTCATATTTCTTACATAAACTGCATAAAATAAATGTATGATATGGAAAAATAAGAAACTCTCGGCTTCTTTTAATTACGATCACAAAATACAGTGCAGAGAATAGAGTGGAAACTCACATCACGGATGACCACAGCAAATTCAAAACAACGAATTCGGTAACCCACACTGACTCTGCACTGATGCCAAAAAATGACTTGGATTGGTTGATTCTTATAGAGCTATCTTCGTTTCTATCAGAAACAACCAATCCAAGTCATTTTCTGACACCAGTGCAGAGTCATTGCGAGTTACCGAATTCGCTATCAGAATTCAAAAATCTACATCAATTTTTGAAAAATAAATTCATTCGATACAACCGATCGAAATTATTCTTAAAATCCTGAAAATTAAATACAGATCATTAGAAATGGCTCAAAAGTTAAGAAAAATACGGAAAGTATGCAACGCACCTTTCGCACGAGACAACCACGATACCACCATCTACCGACAAATTCAAAGAAGCTATCGGTATTCTATTAATTATTACACAGTACCTACATTCATAATTTTAAATTTCAATGTACTTTAATTATTTCTAAAAGCCATTTCTAAAAGAATTCGCAATCTTTTTCGTCTATACATATATACACATTTAAAAGGAATCCAAAACATATACATCGTTTCATAAACTTATCAATCATTTAAACCAGTTAGCGCAAGAAAAAGTGTTTGCTTATATAATTACTTTTCCATAAAACATCGAGAAAGACGCGTAAAAATTTCTCCCGAATAATAGCCTAGGAATCGAAGGCTGGTATAGAGTCGCGCATGTGCAGTACGCGATTCTCCATGGCCGTTCAGTGATCACCGTGTGAAGGGGCTGCAGAGCGTCGACTCGTGGAGCGTGTTGTCAGTTTGACACGCAGTGGCGTGGTGTACAGTTCGAGCTCGTGCGATGTTACCGATCCCCCGTTCGTTGCGGCGTTCTCTCGTACGGCGATATCGAAACGAAGAACAGAACCACGCACGGCTCGCGATCTCGCGGGTAAAGGAGCACAGGCTTATTCGTTGACGCCGCGGACGGCGGCACGCTCGTGGGAAACAAGCGAGAACCGCGAGCAGAGCAATTCGAGAAACCGTATCGCGGCGATCAGTCGACGGTGTGTTCGCCTTCGAGGTTCGCGGGATGCGCGAGATCGATGCTTTTCCCATCGTCGTCGTCTAGTTTCCGGGTTAGACACCTGGAAGGGAATTAACCTCGATTCGGAGGGCTGGTTTTTGTGAACGATCGCGAGCGGGCCACGACGTCTCAAGTAAACATGGGCGATACGCCGGGAGCGCCGAAAGTGGAGTTCGCTCTTGGCAGCGAGGTGTCACTGGAACATTTCTTCAAGAGCAGCTTCGCGCGTGCCTTCGTGATCAATTGCCGGGACACCAAGTCGCTGGATTACGAGATGCTCGACAACACCGTTGCCGGGGAGACGGAAACCAACGGCAACAACTTCTTCTCCCTCGTGAATTTCGGTAACGGGAAAACGACCCCTGACAATCGCGTGCCTGCCAAGGACAAGACGAACGTTTGGAAAACGAGCGAGGTAAATACAACTCGTATGTTTGCTTATTTACTCCGCGGGAGCAGCAGTGTTGCTAGTATGTATTCGTACATTTTGGAC
Organism: Andrena cerasifolii; assembly: GCF_050908995.1. Classification (NCBI taxonomy): domain Eukaryota; kingdom Metazoa; phylum Arthropoda; class Insecta; order Hymenoptera; family Andrenidae; genus Andrena; species Andrena cerasifolii. Next base: position 11,595,137 of record NC_135129.1, read on the forward strand.
GCACAAGTTCAATATCTCTCTAGTTTCTGGTTATAATATCGAGGGAATTCTACAATCTCCTAATCGTTACCAGCTTTCCAATGTTTATCTCAGCAAATTCCGTTCGCTTCGCATTTCCTGCGCAGGAAAGACACTTAACCTAAAACATCGACTCTCCGCGTCTCTTTTCGTAACTGTGAAATATCATTTCACGTTTTTCATCTCAATCTGAAGCATGCATTTGAAGTCGAGCGTGGAAACACATTCTGTGGACGAAGTTTCATAGATCTAACGAACGTTTTCTTTCCCACAGGCGGTTCAACCCACCGCAGATGCGAACGAAGTAGGAAAGCTGCGAAAAGTGAGTTTGCATTTACTCGAATATCTTCGATCATTCCCATAGAATGATCGTGCATTTATAAGGGGCAGTTGTGCCCAGCTGCCGTTCGATTAAGATTCCTCAGATATTTCTCGATACGTCGCGGCGTGTAACAGTGAAATGCGTTTAAACGCGGATTTTAAATAACCGAGCTATGCGCTTACGCTTGCGCAGAAGGTTCCGGTATTAGCGCCTGAATTCTATCGTACCGCTATAAGCGACAGTTTTTCTCGTCGATATTCCCTCCCGACCTTTTTGCTCCGCTCTTTCATCCTTTCTGCGAAACAATCTCCAATCCTGAGCGTCGTTTGTCGACCTGAAACCGTGGCTCGCAACTGGAAACGATCGCGCCGGCAATACTGAAAATAACCGAGCTTGAATGTTTCACAGACGAGAACGGCAGGCCAGGCGGGTCAGTTCAGTTATTTTGACACTTGTGTGTTTCGCTCGTCTAAATTTTCCAAGAAACTCCGAATGTTCGGTTATTATCGTCGTTGTTCCACCACCGGCTTACGTAACGCTAGGAATTCTATCGGGCCAGCTTGACGGAAGCATAGTTCAAAGACCCTTCTTAATCCATCGCGGAGGAAAATTAAATAAAATCTACAGCAAGATTTCGTTATCAGAAAAATCGATCGGTTAACGAACTCTGCTTTATCCGAATACCAGCCCCGCAGTAACTAATTTCATACGCGAAATCTTGAATCTGTAACTCGCTTTTTTTTCTCGTTTGGCTGCCTCGCGGGCTGTCTCTACCGGCGCGCACCGGAAGTTGGACTCGTCGAGTCACAGATGCGTGAAATGTCGCTAACGCGGTCAGATTTTTTTACCTCTCGGAACGCTCGGCCGATTTGTTCCCTTAGTCGTCGAATTGAATTCGTCTCTAAATGCTGCGCAAATTTTACAACAAAATTAAATTCGAAGGTGCCGCGCAGCTTGCGATTAATTTCTTAATCACATTACCCTTGTTAACCCTTTTAGTGCCAGGCGAAAAAGAGGTGCCTATGCGAGAATAACCGGCCGAATTTCACGGTTTTACTAGGGTTTGGGAAAATGCTCGTAAAAACCGAACAAGAAACAATATTTACATGATTCAAAAAGCAGTATATTAAGGACGAAATAGAGAACAAAACGGTGATACTAGTTTTTCTATATTCATTGAAAATTATATAAATAACAAAGGTATAAAAGATCATAAAGAAAGTAAAAGCGAATAGTAAAGCGCTATAAGGCGCGGGCCGATATATCGGCCTCCGGCACTGAAAGGGTTAATCCAAATCAGCCACTCTGGCCACGAATGGCAGCAGTGTTTGTTTTAACGAATTCGATGATGCACGGATTCATGAGATGGTGATGTCCCGGTGACTTGAACGCCCGAAGCTCAGGGGGGCCGTACACGTCTCTGCTTTTCCACGGAGTTTAAGTGGACACACGTGGCGTTAGGTGTTTGCGCTCGCTCGTAGGGAACGCTGATCGGGTAGGTTTTGCCGAGCGGAAGTTCGCTCGAGCCCCTTCCGTAATTATCAGTCGAGATACCACTCCGCTGGCAAAGCTTTGTGCGTTTTGTCCGCGCTTACATGCGAACGGGCGTTGCGTGAACGTGTGTTGCCTTTTCTCTCCCCTCGCCCCTTTCGTGACGTCATCATCCTGCTCTTTTTCGATGCCACGGGCGGCAGGATGTCGGTGCACGCATATGCCGCGGTCGAAATTGCTCTGCCCACCTTCTTCCCTCGAGGAAGTCCCTTTTCACGCGGCCGAGCGACGGTGGCTGGCCTTTTCGATTGCCCGCCGCGTGTCGGGGACCAGCCGCGCCGCCAAAAGGACAACGGGGCCCGTGCCTAAAAGTCGCTGCTTCAAGCTGAGTGAAAGCTTGAAGGATCTCGCTCGGAACTGAGGCATACTCGTAGAAAGCTGGCATTTCCCAGGCAACGGTTTGTGGGTTCAAAGTGCAACGCACTTAATTTTCCTCCTCAGATTGTTCGCTTTATTGCTGGCAACTCATTGTTAGCTCAAATCTGGAGCACTTCCTTTGTGCCATTTACGATCCCAAGGCACCGTAGCAAGGGCGGGTCAGTAGAAGTAGCTTCTTCGCCGGTTTCAGTGCCTGTGATTGGAATAAACTAAATTGCCCGATGGAACTCCCGGGTTCACTCATCTGAACGAAGCGACACGTTCTTCGTCGGAAGCCTTCGCGGTCTCTTATTAATAATCACGGGTAACCACCCTTGGGCACGTTATAATGACACGAAAAGTAGAGAACGGACAAGTAAGGGGGAATTAAAATTAAGATTAAAATAACAAATACCAATGAAAACGGCAGAAGGAGATGAAATAAGATAAACAGCTGTTGCAAACATAAGTATCAACGTTGCAACTGAATTTCTGAAAATGGGTAATGAAAAGGCCAAAAATTATGAAAAGCTTTGGAAATCTTTTATAAGAATTTCAGAAATATTAAAATCGAGACTCGGAAATAAAAACAGCGAAGGGTATCGAGTGCACAGCAAATATCAGATTTCTGGCAGATTACACCAGGTGTCCCATAATTCCGAGCACCGGCGCGCGTGGATCAGTGTGAATTATTCCGCAAAGGCCCCGGCAGCTGAGAAAAGAGTCGGAAAGGTGAATGTTTAGCAGACAAACTCCGTCTATCTTAAGCCAGCATCGAGTCCAGCAGGAGTGGTTGGTTGCTGGGGGGCTGGCGGGCGCACCGGAAGGGTTTGATTGATGGTTTGTTCATTAACGAGCGGTGTGGATAGAAGCGGTAGCGGGAAAGGTTACCTAGTTGTCCACGGCTCTGGAAATAATCATCATCCTGGAGGACGAGTACGCGGCAAATTACAATGCCCGCGACAACGGTGCGCCTTATGCTCTACACTGGTTCATTGCAAAACGCATCGTCGTTGGACGTGCGTGTACGCGCCGATTATAGACGACCCCCCTGCTCCTTTCTCATCGTGCGCAACGCCAGCACGCTTTCGCTCGCCACAATCGAATAGTTCCCACTGGGAAAATTCCCGCAATCCACTCGAGTCCCGGGTGCTTCCCTCTGGGCCGGGCCCGACGGCGAAGGCGAATCTAGGTGAAACTGGTTTAAAATAACACTCCGTTAGCGGCTGATCTCCGCGAAGCTGTGCCATCAACATCGCGCGCTCGGGACGCTCGCTCCAGGGTACACGCACGGTGAACACCCTCCATCATCGACTGCATCCTCATTCCTAGGCTCGCGCTCGCTATTTTTCTAAAGTCCCGCAGCCTCTACTCGGCCTCCAGGCGGTTTGCGCCGGATCAGCCCTGAATCGACGTTGTAACGACTTACCGAAGCCGCGCCGCGTCCTCTGTAAGTCGAAACTGGGGTGGAGAAGTCGCGAGGCAGCGCCACTCGAATTCCCCGCGGTTCTCGGCGTCCCCTGACAAATTGGAACCGAGCGGGGGACCCTCGCCCCGACACTCGGAGGTGGATCTTTATCTTCCGTGAATCCCGGCCGCTTTCGCTTGCGCGGCGATAAAAGCCGGGGTAGATTAGATATTAAACGCGTGTCTAAGGGAAGATCCCGAACCCGAAAATTCCAAAAATTCTGAAACTTTGCGAATATGTAGGGGATGTCCTTCTGATTACAACGCAATTTTTCTTTGCTGTCTAAATTCACTCGAAGGAGGTGAAATTAACCCCCGAAAATTCGGCTATTTTCCGATTTTGTGTTATAACTCGTGAAATGTAAGAGACAGAAAAAAAGTTTCGAGACAAAAGTTACTTCTTTTAATTAGATCTATCGTTTGGTAAACACAATTATTTTACAGTTCACGAGTTATAACAGAAAATCGGAGAATAACCGGATTTTCAGGGGTCAATTACACCGTCTTAGAATGAATTTAGGCAGCAAAGAAAGATTGCGTTGTAGTCGGGGGGAAATTCCCTACGCATTCACGAAGTTTCAGAATTTTTTGAATTTCCCGGTTCGGGATGTGTTCCCTTGTAAGTAGGGAGGACGAGGAAGGAGGCGAGAGCCGGGAGGTCGTTTTCCCACGGTGTTCGCCAAAGCCACGGCTGATCTAGCTGGCTTTCCTCCATTTACATTCACCGGCGAAAAAAATACTGCTGGAATTTCGCGCCGCCCGTGATTCTAATTCCTCGCCCGTGTACCTTTCGCCATCGCGCCATTATGACGCCGCAGCGCCGGGCTGAAACACTGCCCACGATTCCTTTCACAAGTTATACAGGGTGGCCCGCGCCGAAGCAAATGAACGATCAGCTGGCGACGGGCGATCCTCGCGGCGTCTCCAGCCGCCGCGTCTCGATCTCCTTCGAGGCCTGTCGATCCAAATTTAATCCGAATTGCGCAACTCGCCGGACCCCGGGCGTCCAACTAGCGCCCGCCTGTCTTCGTGGGCTCCGTGGGCCGTTGGTGGGCCATAGACGTCCCATCCTTCGTTTGCATTCGTCTTATTTCGATCACCAGGATGCGCGCTATCTGCGAAACACTTCTGTAACACGAACAACTGATGCATAACTGGCGCGCGCAATCCACTTACACCGTGGGGCATCGGTGACTCACGCGATCCAGCGGTCGCCGTTCAATTGCTTGCGGGAGAGTGTATCTCAGGTTTAATCTGAATTACGTAATTCGTTTGGAGGAAAGTTCCTGGTCTCGTGATCTGTTCGACTTTCGGGGTGAAACGGTCGTTTAGGATCGCGGCTCGATCGCAGGTACTGTTAACGTGGCTGCATGGTAGCTCGCATCGCGATGGACCAGGTAAGCTGATCGTGTTCTACGCGTAGTTTTATTAGATTCCTCCGCTCGGACTCGAAGCTATCCTGTTATTGTGACGCCGCGTTCTCGTGACCGACTCGACCAGCGATATCCTCGTCGAAGGCGTGCTTTACGATCTGATATTCAATATTAAGATCATTGGACCGTGGATGTCCGCGCGGCGTGTGATATTACAGACACTCGTGCAGACGCCCTGTATCCGCGTCGCTCGGAGCTGCAGCTTTGCAATCGATCTCATCCTCGTGAGATCGGGAAACGTCGGTGAAGATGAAGCTCGAAACCGACCTCTTAAGGGGAGGTGCCACATTGGCCGCGTCAAAGTCGCAGGTTTATTTAGCGATTCCTCTCTTTTCAACATTCACGTTAACAGAAATCTGATTAATAGCATTTAGGTAATATATACCTCTTGAAGATTAAAAAAATTTGGTTTATTATTTTTTTCAGCCTTCAAGTGATGTATGACAAATGCAATTAATTAGATTTTTAGGGGATTTGTTATTTAAGAGAAAAAAATTGCTAAAAATTAAATCTTTTTTTGTGAATTAATTACGAGGAGATGAATGCGAATTGTGATTACATAGTATTTTCGGGCAATGTTTATTGATACTATAAACTGTCCGAAAAATTTCAGTCGCTCAAACACACGTGGATCTATCGCGAAACTTGGTGTTCGCTAGGATCTGGAACTTGGATGACTGGTGCTCGTGAAAATCGCAAATTCCCAGCTGAAAAGGCTTGGTGATTCATCGGTGACTAACATTAGCCAAATAGCGCCGGAAATCTTGATACCAACGCGATAAGCTATTCCCAATTGCGCAAATATCGTGTCACAATGTCCTCGCGGTGGTCGCGGAGGTAGAGCGGGGCAAAAGGAGCAGCTGGGCGACACCTAGGCACGGCGCGCGTAGAAACGCGATTAGCAGCGAGCATCGGGTGACAAGCTGATTGATAAACCCACCGTCGAGCCAATTTATTTCCGCTTTAATTATTGGCCGCGCAACACCGCCGAGGGAAATTACAGGAATTATATCTTCCAGGCGTTTCGCGGCTCCGCGAGAAATTCGTTGGATAACAGTAACAAGCTGCATTTAAACGTCATTAAGGTCATAATCCAGCTAGAAGGAAGCAATGTCGTTCAATCAAGGATCCAGCGGAGCACTTTTAGGATTTTAAACGAGGTCTTCGAGGTTTTCAACGTCGCTGAAAATCTCCCTCGTTCTTCTGTTTAAACAGAAGCTGAAGTTGGGAAAATTAGGCGAGTATAAAATTGCTACTGGAATATCGACTCTTCTTTTTCCCCCTTCGCGGACCATCGCGCCGCGATTTCGCCGCTAACGAATCTCAGAAAGCCACAAAGAGGATAGAAAAGAGGCTGAATCTAATTTCGTCCCTAGTTCGGCCTTGAGCGTCTTCTACATCCCTAGCATTCCTACGTTCCGGCGCGGCGCCTTCTTCTTTTTCCTCGAAAGCCGTGGGATCCGTGTTCTCTTTTACGTTCGTTTCCTTCGATCGGAGCATGCCCGTCTCAATTGCGGCCTCGTGTCTCTGCAGGCTGCTCTTCCATTCCTCTGCATTCTGCACGCCTCGATTTACGAGCTTCTTTCGATCGGCCGCGACGTTTCTTGGTCGACGAGCGTGATTTCTGCTCGTCGATTAAGAGTTCTGTCGGTTCGTTCCCGTTCATCCCTTGGGTCACCGATGACCCAATGGGTGCTAGTAGCACCTATATGTTTCGTGACTTGTATCGTTAAAACATGAGCTCCACAGTTGTGTTATTAATATACGTTGTAAATACGATTCACATTCAGTTTGCAGGGTGTACAGTAAATAATTAATTTGAAGATTTAGGTAACGAAATTTTAAACATTCTTCTCGCGGTTGGTATTGTATATTTCTTCCTCCCCTCGACTTCTTCCATCCCCTATTTGTGGATGATATTTCATCGAGCAAAGTGCTAAGAAAGTTGTTCTATGGTCTTTTTAATTCTACGCACCGTCTGGATTATTTATCAGTTTCCGTGTAAGTAAATGGTGGTTGACCACTATTTCGTGTCGCTTAAAAGATTTTCAGACCCCCTTATACAGGGTGATCACTTGAACGCAATGCGTTTCCTCAAAAAGTGCTTCTGACAAAAGTTGGATTTTAAAATTCAGAAAATTTCTATGGTGCCCCCCTTTCTCCTGATGCCTTAAGCACGTGCTTATTTTGCTGATTGGTTAATCCGGCAGTGGTGCGTGGTGGCTGAACGAGAATCGCTCGAAGCAGCGGCTGAAAGAAGGTTTTTAACGCGCTTGCTCGATGCTAGAGAGCATCGGCGATGCATCGAGGAAAGTTCGCCGGCTGCAATTTCCTACGGCCAACCAGACGAACGTATTTTCTGCATCACTGAGCTCCTCCTCCCCTCCGTCCTTCCACGCGCAATTCCACGTTTCACGATCCTTCCGTTCCTGAAAGAAACGCTCGTATCTAAAGCCGCGTTTCAGCGCGCCAGCTAAAAAGGAGCGAACTGCATCGAACCTCCTATGAAACGGAGCCCCTGAGCGTTTGCTGACTGATCATTCCGAGCACAATCCCGCAGCTGGCTACTAGGGACTCGGTGCTCTGCAGAAAAGTAGAGGCGAGGTCGAAATCGGCCTCGCCGAGGAAATATTGCCCACCGGTGGCCCCTTCGGACCTCCTCGTTTCAAAATTCTGCACCACTCCTCGGTAATGGGGTTCGAGAGCTGAGGAATTATTTAATTTCTTCATCTTCCGATGACCCAAGTTCCTAATTACTCAATTCTTTAATCTTATAAATTGCTAATTTCTCAGTTTCCTAATTTTCTTTTTTCCGAAGCTCCCAATTCTTCCAGTCTCTAATCTTCTAAGCTACTAATTTTGCAGTTTTCCAATTGTCCAACTCCCTAGTTTCTAATTCCACAATTCTCTAATCTCTAAGCTGCTAATTTCTCAGTTTCCTAATTCTTCATTTCCCTAAGTTCCTAATCCCTCCAGTCTCTAATCTTCTAAGCTACTAATTTTGCAGTTTTCCAATTGTCCAACTCCCTAGTTTCTAATCTCTAAGCTGCTAATTTCTCAGTTTCCTAATTCTTCATTTCCCTAAGTTCCCAATCCCTCCAGTCTCTAATCTTCTAAGCACTAATTTCTCAGTTTTCTAATTTCCTAATTCCACAATTTTTTTTAATCTTCCAAGCGGCTAATTTCTCAATATCCTAATTTCCTAATTCTGCTAATTTCCCAATTTTCTGGTCCCTCCATAATTCCCCAGTTCCTGAATTTCTTTCTTTTTTAAATTCCTCGCCTAAGTGGTACACCAGCGAGGTATACACGTATATTACTTTCGATATTATTATTCCCCAGTTTCGCTTCGTTAGGCAAAGGATATAAGATTTTCCCGCGACCCAACACGTCGAATCTCCCCGATTCTAATTAAACGAGGCTCAGGCGTTGGCCAGTACGTACGTCGGTCGATCCGATATTTTCTGGTCCCACGGGATTCTCTTCAATTTATTTTTAATCATTGCATCGTGCACCGTGCGAACACTTTTTCGACCATTGTTTTACGTAAGCTTCACAAAGGGATCCACTCATCTTGCTCCACTCCCCATCCACTTTCTTCTAATAACTGGCAATGCGTAGCAATCGGTTTGTTGCTCTTAATTAACTGATTAGCCACGGCAAACGTGTTGCACCTTAATTATCTAGAATTCTGGGGGATTGTGTTTTGCGCTAGGGAACAGATAAGAGTTTGATAGCGCGGTGTCACTGAAAATCATTCTCACGGTTCACATCCGGCATTCGCGGTCGGCATTGTCTGACAATGTGGTCTAACCATCGCTCAATTTTCGCACTATTAACTGCACGTCCGCTGTTTTTTGTCTCCCGTCCCATCTTTGCCTTTCGAAGAACGGTTCTCTTCGATGAACCACGAAGATTTCACGAAATACATTCTCCTTCCCCTGATAAAACATCTTCTTGAATAGATCTCTAACGATCGATTTGATTAGCAAAATCTATTATTAAAAAGGTTGGCGCTCCAAACGACTTGGATCCGCCCATTTCTTCAAAATTTCTTAAACAATCTCACTCTAATCTCACGAGATAATCTCTTCCCCCATCTTTCCCTCGCAAATTTCACGAAAACAGGTCGACTCGATATATCTGATTAAGAAAATCGGTTATATATCTCATTAAGAATAACAATTTGACTGGGCCTTTCCTCCGCAATTTCTCACGATATTCCAGAACAACCAATCAACGATTTCACACCAGTGTCTTCTTATCTCGCTCGCTTCAACTTTTCCCTCTTTGAAACCAAATAGGGGGGAACACGAAAATTCTGCCTCGAAGAAAAGTCGCTGGAGGTCCTTCGCGCATAGGCGCCCGCCGAGGATAGAAAAGAAAGTTCCCCTGGAAAGTGTTATCACTCATCGGAGTATCGAATCCATTGACGTAGCCAGCGCCAGTCATTCGTGATTCATCGTCCGCGATTTGTATTCAACGTTCGCGTTGCCGCTACATCTTATTGTCCGCGGAAATTACATTTTACGCGAGTATTATGCCGATGGAGGCACGATTCGTTGCTCCCTCGTCGCGCGTACTTAAATCCCCTCGTTGGGAATTCGAACGTTCCGTCATTTACTCACCCACGCAGCACGCGATACGTTCGATCGAAGAATTAAGGGTATATTCTCGTGTAATCCCCTCAAGAATTTACCATTTTTAAAAAAGAAAAACTTTTTTAAAACCATTTTTAAAAAAGGATAACGTAGTAGATGTCGATGGAATTAATGAACGCATATTTGCGCTATATTGCTATATGTAATTTATCGAATTACCGGTAAAAATTTTAGGGTATTTCTCACGATTTACCGGTATTGCAATCCCTAGTAGACGCGTAAAGAGATGGTACTAAGAAGCAATACAAGAAGCTCGACATCCACGCTGGGTCAAATCTGACCCACCGGCCGCCCATGCAAGGATCAGCTCGCCGAGTGGAAGCCGCGTCGCGTCTTTTTAACACGAATGGTGCTGATAACGATCCCTGAAGCTCCTGGAAACACGTTCCGCGGGCTCCGCGTATTTGTTTTAATAATTAGCCCCGTGTCTGATGAGATCGCAGGCAGCGATCGTCGCGGCGCTGTCCGCGTGCTTATCGAAGGAAAAACAGCCGGCGAGGAAGGCCTGCGGCGCTTGGATATGCGCCGCGAGCGGAAATGGAAAGAGAGCATGGCGACGGCGGTGGAAAAATAGAGGAGAGAGAGAAGGGAAAATAATTTCAGTATTCCAACAAGACAGGGCCGCCACGCGGATCCTCCTAGCGAAACTCATCGTCTGCGGGTTAAGCTCCCGCTGGTGGGGCCTCGTCTGTTCGTTTCACTGGAATGCCACCAAAAATAAATTCGGCGGCGGAGTGCCATCTTGGAATCACCCCTTAATGCATTTGTCTCCCCCTCATCTCCTACGGTCAGCCTTCTTTTATAACTTCATCCTGTCACATATTTCGCCTATCGTATCGAGTTTCCTGCCCCTCGCGCCTGATGTGCACCTGGACACCTCCGGCATTCACGGGATTACCATTTTCCCTGCCCATTCGTCCCGTTTTCTTTTCATTCATATTCTTCTTCGCCATTCGCAAGCTGATTCCAGGGCGCATCAATTCTCTTGCAGCTGTCTAGGCACTTATAGGGACGGGGCGATGTAAATTGATTATTATAGCTTCTGATTACTTTAAACTATCTGCGTTTACGATCACCATTCGAGGTTTATACTGCCGAGACACTATTTTTGCTGAGCGGTCACGCGAAAAGGTAAACGAAATTCGTGTAAAGTAAATCGTGTATCGTCTGGTACATAGATGGCATTGCTTTAAATTGCCAATTATTAGTTAGAAGAAGATGGCGTACTGTTTCAAATTTCAGATTCGGTAAGCAAGTGACAAATTAGCTCTCGTTGTAAGTTTTCTAGAGTTGTGTGTAAATTTCGTGCGCTGAAATTGTTACACGATTTTAAAGAAAATTCTATATGTCCTTTCTTCTCGCTCCAAATGAAATAGGGCACAGTAATTATGTATCCGGTGGTAGGCACTTGGGTTACTGTTTCTCGGCCGTATCAAATCTCGAAGGTCCAGCGCGATTTCGAAAGATTGGATTTTCGCAATCGACGTCGAGTTAAACACTTCGTTTGCCCGCGGAGCAAAAAGTTCCCCAGCCCGTGTAATTGCTCGTTAATCCGCTGAAATGCGGGGAAACTGTTTGGTCGATAAAGCCTCTTGGACCGATAAGAGGCGCGCTAAAAGCGCGCTGCCTCTTGATTTAAACCGTTTATCTCCGCGAAGGTCCTTGGGTCATTAATAAAAGATTTCGTGAAACGAATAATCGTACAGTTTCGTGTCCCTCTTGTTTGACCATCGGGCAGCTGAAAGAAAATGTAATCGAACAGTGAGGCGCGAAGCACGCACAGATTCGCCCTTTAAACTAAACACTTCGTTCGCAAGCAAAGAGCTTAGACTTCGTGAACTACATAAACTGTTAATCTCAAATGTAACGGGGATATTCCAGGCCAGTGGCGCACTCAGGATGTAATCTTGGGGGAAGCCGAGTTGAACGAATAAAAATATTTCTAATGCAAATTCAATAAAATTCATTAGGCGAGTATAAACATCTATTTAAAGAATAAAATACAGTTCTTTTTTCTTTTTACAAAGCTCTTGAATTACTCCAGTCGTGGTTACATTAATCTCCTTTTTCCTTAATTCTTCGAGGGGTCCCCGGACCATTTGGATTGCGCCAGTGCTCCAAGCTGTGCGGTTTGGGCACCCGATTCCGCAATATTTCAAACTAAAAGCTATCTTCGTTAACCTTCCACTCGAAGGCTCCTCGTCAAGCTTCACCGGCTCCGATAATTACACCGCTATCTGTATGTTTAATCGAGTCCTCGAGCGGAATCGAGGACTTAGGGTCAAACGATCTATGGAAAAAGGCAAGGTAAAAGGTCCTTTGTCTCTCGCGAGTACGCCGGGCGGAGGGAAAGAGACCATGTGAAATCTGGAAACGAGTGGAACGGTGTTCAAGGCTGCGATCGAGAGGCTGATAAATTCGACCAACCACCAAGGGAAGCGCGCTAGGTGTTAGGTGGTTGATTCGACTCAGTTTCTGCATATCTTATCATAGCTGGTGCGAATCGCGCAACTGAACAATTTCCAAGAAAAACTCAAAATCAGCTCCCGGTTCAACTTCTGCCGTCTCGAAAGCAAAGCCTCGTCACTCCTAATTTCCCAGCAATCGTGCCACCCAGCAGAAGGCACTGTCCATCCGAAGTTCGAGGAAAGCCAGTGACCCGACACCCGATGCCACCTGCTTCCAAGTATCTAATCGGCGACGATGTGCCTCCGATGTGATGTCGCGCGGCGTTTATACGCGCGCAGAGAGAGGGCCGTTAGTGCGTACAAAGAGACGGCTCGGTGTGTACAAGTAGAAACGAAGGAATACTGAATAATTCAAGCAGTGACCGTAGCGAGTGACGTCACGATAGTATTCAGCCGGTGGACGGTTCAAGCTGAGCGACCATGCGGAAACCCCATCCGCTCGGGTCCCCCCGCTGAAAATTTCAGCTTTCCGTACAAATTCACCTGCCAGCGGCGTGGCACTATACCCCGGAGGGAGCCCGGCGGAGGTCAACGCGAGCAAACCGTACGCAAAACCTCGCGTTTGTTACTTAACTGTACCGTTTTCACCTTCGCAAAAACGGAGCAACGTTGCTCCTCGCGATCGCCCCGACACGCTCCGCTCCTGCACGCGTTAGGGGACTTTTCTTCGGGGAATTTGTGGTTCAGATCGAATTTGGAAATGTTGATGCGGACGGAGGTAGTAGGGATTTCAATTTTCAAATTCATTTTAAGATCTGGCGTGGCGTAAGTTTCCGAAGCATACCCAGAGACACTGGGGCAACACTTTCGATGCTTTCTAGAACAGTGCTTCCTAAGCTCTTTTGAGTAGCGGTAGATTTATTTAAGGTACATTTATATAATAAGGTAAAGAACACACGTTTAAAGCAGGTATTTCAGAATATAATTAATAATATTAAACTTAAGAATGTGATTAATAATATTTAAGAAAAAAACGTGACCATCCTCAGAAAGCACTTCGCGACCCCCAGATTTGGAATCACTGTTCTAGAAAATATAAACGCGACAGCAGTAAAGCACGTTTGAACCACGGGGTGCAAGTCCCTTGGCGCGAGAACGCGCCCACGCCAGCCGAAGTGTCAGAGGCAGTCGAGGTGGTGTGGAAAAATTGCGTAAGAAACTAAGCGTGGAAATGTTTTATTGATGAGTTGTAGAAGACCGATGGTTCACTGGGGAACTCATCGCTATCGCTTTAATAATTCCCGAGAAGAGTTGATAACCCGATTAGAAGTGAATATGAGGCAGGTATCGTTTGCACGCATTTAGAACCAGAGCACCGTTAAAATTGCTCGCAACGGACCAGCGTGATCGGAGGTTCTGCAAGAGCCTGAGCTTTTCCCAACCACCGATCTAACAACCACGGAAGGTGGGAACCTCTCAGATATCTCTGGTATATGACAAGCTGCTCCCCAGTGTTTACTTGGTCGTAAATAGGGAATTCGATCCCGGGGCTGTTTTTTTGGATTCCAAAACTCCCGGGATTTGATGCATCAAGTTATAACTTACCCTGAGAATTTCAGGAATTTTTAAAAACGCAAATTACTTTATGAACAACTGAAAAATATAATAATGGAATCCAAAAAAACAGCCGGGATCCCGGGGTTGAATTCCTTAGTCGTGAACCATATTTTTCACCTGACCCCGTAACTAGAAGTTTCCCTGGCGGTAAATCCTGCGACCCGTGCGGGGAAACAATTGGCCCCTCGCGACCGGTGTAAAGCCGAGAGAATTGCTTATTTAGGGAATCGAGAATGCTCCTTTGAGAATGGAACAGAAGGGCAATATTAATATAACTGTTATTCACCTGTTTCCTAGTCGATGGTTCCGCCCAGGGAACCTTTGGGGCGAGAACAATGGTCCCTATGGCGCACCGTTCTAATCCCTTGCAAGGGGTTATCAAAGCACTTTCGAATATAGTAAGGTGTTCCTTATTTATATACCACTTGCTCAACACACTGCGCGCAAGTCTGTCCCTTCATTTTTTGGATATTCTGTAGAAAAGGAGTAGAATATACAGGGGCGTAGGTAGGATTTCATTCGGGAGGGGGCGATATTTCATTCAGGGGGTACAATAAATAGTAGGTACAGTGGCTCGCATTAATATTCGGACACTTTTTAAAATCGCATAACTATTTTAGAACTGGTCCAAACAACTTGAGTTTTTTTTCGAAGAGGAGATTGAATATTATTCCAATATAGCTTGTTGTCGAGACTAAGCGCGACAAGGGCACCGCTGAAATTACCATTTAACGGAATGCGTCTATACGCGACCGCCACTCATCCTCGTGCAGTGTAATTCTTCAATAATCGTTTTATGGCGCCATTAAACTCTTCAGCAGCCCCTTTCAACATAGATTATAAGCGTCAAGACCATCCACTGGGCGACTAGGAGTGTCCAATGTTTAAAATATTGGAGGCAGGTACTTACGTACCTTGCGGAAGGGACGCGAAACGTGCCAGAGTCCTGCCTCGGAACGTGTAATTAAGGAATTAATAAAATGCCTGCAGGTTTGAACAACCGAATCGGTTATTTGAACGGGTATTAAGCTAATGAAATATGGAGTACATGGTGATTATGTAAGCGTACAGCTAGTTCTAATTTCCAGTTGCTAGCAACTCTGTCCAAGTGCTGTGAAACACAACATTGCGAACTGTTACAATAGCTAAGCTGTGTTAACTCCGTCGAAATCGGCCGAAGCTGTTGCCGCAGTTAAATAACTAACACACCTTTCGTCGTTTAAATGGTAACGCGCCGTCTCTCGGTAAATAAGAAGTGGAATAATCAAACTTTATGGGAGCTATTCAATCTTCACGTGACCATTAAGTTTGTTGTGGCTGGAGGATAAATATTAATGGCAAGTGAAACTTTCCTCCAAAGGAAAAAGGAGGATTTCTCGATTCGGTGTTGAAATTAAAATAGAAAAAGTAGTTGAATAACACAGCTACTACTTTTCTATAATTAAATATCGCGATCTACTTTTCTTATCACTTTTAAAAGTCCCGCTACAAAATCTGCATTTAAAAGTCTGTTACGGAGCGTGGAAATTTCCAAACTCACCGAACACTTCTCCCTCGGAGCCCTCACGCGCTTGCGCCGGGGGGCATTCTTCTTCGCTGTTTCAATAAAAACGACGACAGTTGAACGCAGCGACCGATTCGAACGATGAACGCACGATTCTTTCAACATCTCCCGCGTCCTGGGTTCGTTATCAACCATGGCCCATCGCCGGATATCTCGCAACCCGTACCGTATTTTTCCCGCCATTGTATGGAAATGTCAGGAACCTCGTGTTCCTACGAACTCCTTTATGCCCGTCTTTACGGCGAGCACCGAAAAGAAACAGGGAGAAAAATGCAAATGTCCAGCCACGGAGGTGGAGGGCCTCTCCACAGTGTTTCGAAGGTGTGCATTGTTGGCCCCTATGCTTTCGAGAGGCTTTCAATGAGCGATTGATCGTCGATGTATAATCGTTTGTCTGATAATGCTTCCGTGACTCGAATCACTGAAAATTCGTGGCTGTTCGCGGTTCTTCCTCTCGCGCACCTCTGTTAGAATTCTATTGGAAGGCACGATGTAAATACTAGCGATACCTCGAAAGTTGTTCGTACGATGAAAATTCTATTGTTTATTAAACACGCGCTGTTTCCTTTCTCGCTAATATTTAGTTGGTTCATCGGAGACCCCAGGAATTATTCCCCTTTGAGGAACAGAGAACCCCACTTTCTCTGAGACTACCGTTGCGACCAGTAGCGCACTGAGTATTTAAACTTGGGGGGGAGCCGAGTCGAAGGGGTTAAAAATATTTTAAATGCAAATTCAGTAAAGAAATTTTAAAGAATAAAATCGAGTTTTCCTTTCTTTTCGCAAAGCTCTTGAATTACTTCAGTCTTGGTTACATTAATCTCCTTCTTCCCTTTTCTTTGGGGGTAGCAAGGCCCAACCCTCTCTGGGTGCGCCACTGGTTGCGATAATCGAGCACTTTGAAAGCTGTACGTTCTATGTGTGTAAAGTAAACGTTTAAGGAAAAGCCCACAGTTTCTTTAATTTTATTCCGAATGTTCAAATCATTCCTCGAGCAGGACAAGTGTTCCTTATTTTGAGCGCTGCAGGAATCCCAGTTTTCTCTTTTATTGCGTAACGGTGGTGGATATCGTGGCGAAGTAAAGTAATTGATAAAGTGACTGATAGAAAAGAGTTTTGATTTCTATGTGGAATATGTTGCCGCTGTAAGCGCGATCTTCGTGCAAGCAAATTGTGTGTACGCTCTGCTAACGTCGGTTTGTGTTCACTCCACCGTGTGAAAATCTCCTACGCAAGGTGAAAACTTCTACTAAGGGGGAACAACACCTTGAAGCCCGGAAAAAGTGCAATTTTTTAAATTTTTTGTTAAATACCCACACTTCGTAGGAAAGTCATTGATATGAGGTTTAAATGTGCATGCAGTGGACGGTATTTTAGAATTTTTGCGCGACAAAATATACAGTTTTAATCAAGTTATAGAGGTCACCGTAGAGCGTCGAACACGATCTGATGGTTTCCCACTTTATCTGAGAAAAATAAAGGAGATCATTTTTTTAATCTATATTAATATAGTTACAGTTAAGCGAACGGAAATTTAATTACATTAATTTTTGGAGAAATGTCGGAGCTTAAAGGGGAAAGTTCTAAAATTTCGAGTCATTTTAAAGGAAAAAATCAATATATTTTGGGGTGGAAAAAATAGTAAAAATAATTTATATTTAATTTCCGCACGATTACTGCATTCGGGAGAGCTGCTCGCCGGTTGGATAGGTGGCATTCTCACCGCGCGCGCGGATTGCAATCGGGGGATCTAGAATTTCAGATCTCCTACGCTCGTCCAAGTATCGCCGTTCCTAATCGCGCTATCTCATCCTGTTTCCAGCAATGCCAGTCGCTGATCGAGGAGAACCGAAGGCTGCAGAACGCCCTGACGTCCAATCAGATGCCCCACGTGCAAGTGATCGACAATGTTTTCCTTCAGACGCAGATCGAGACTTTGCAGTGGCAACTGAAACAGGTTTGTATGTAATCAGGAACGACGGTCGTTCCGAACATGCTTCAGGTACAAGGGGAACTGGTAGTGCTCTAGACCGGATTACCTTGTTCCGATTATTTAATCCTCTTCGTTCGGAGCCGAAAAATGTTAAGGCGAACCGGCAGGCTAATTCCTTACCCAGAAATGGACGAAACACATTCGATACAACATTCTCGCGATAGCCTTCGTTTCCCGCGAGATGGGCTCTGAAGTCGGGGGGTGGCCATGTACCCCACGATCTTCAACATCCATTTCCTCCAACGAAGTCTCCATCTTATTCGATTCTCAATTATACTATTAACTCCAGATAATGTAAATAATACAAATAATTTTTGTAGTAATTTTAGTGAATTCTTAGTTTTATGTTCTTGAGCCTAAGCTGATTAATAGTTTCTACTGCTGCCTCGCCTTTACTCTAATCTTATTATCTTTATATGCATTACTGGCAAACAACCCCGCGCTTCGCTTCGGGCCTAAGAGATATTAGGGAGTTCGAGAAAATACATTTTACCCCCTTTCATTCGCTTGGGGATGGAATTTCCAAGAATCCTTCGGTTTGAGCTGGGCGTCGATGAGTCAGTCAGTCAGTCAGTCAATCAGGACTTCTTTTATATATAATACAGATATCTTCCATTTAAGAAGTAATAAAGTCGTAATAATAATAACACTAATAGAAATGTAACAGGATGATAGTGGAATAATAAACCGACCCAGCTTTCAGTCTCACTTGCAATGCGGTTCATTCATTTCTCTGTTCATTGAAATTGCAGATCGAGGCGAACAGGCAGATGTATCGTTCCCTGATGGAGCAAGTGGTGCGTTTCCTGGATCGGGCCCGCAAGAGCCTGGATATTCTTCACGAGAAGAGTAGTCTCAAGGACAAAGGTTCGGCGGGGCGAGTCCCTCGCAGTCGCAGCGTGCACGCGGTGCACGGAGACTGCTCGCCGAGTCGCGCTATCTCGGCCTCCTCGTCTTCCTCGTCGGACTCGTCCCGTTTCACCAGGGCGAAGTCCGTCACCCAGATCTCACCGTGCGCCACGGGCTGCCGCGAGTTCACTTGGTCGGTTCTCCGCAGAAACGACCCCGTGCATTGCACGCCGCCGCGCAACAAACCTCAGGACCTCAATAAGACGCACGACGGCGTCGTTTATAGAAGACCGAAGCAGCCCGAGCTAGATCCAAACGAGGTGCCGCCCGAGAAGCTGTCGCAGGAAGCATTTAGGTACGTGGATCTTGTCAGCTTAAGTTCCTACCCCCAGGTTCGATTGACGGAGTCTGTGAATGAATTGTTGCAGGTTAATGAAGACCGTTCAGTCGCTGCTGGCGATGAGGGAGCCCGACCTGGCCAAGATCACGCCGATCGAGAATAACGAATCGTCTCCGTCGCCTGTAGACCATCATCGTCACAATCACCACAGCGAGGCTTTCTCCTCCCTGCAGAACGGCAGCTTTGCGAATTCTACAGCGTTGCAAGAGGTTACCGGGTTCCCCGCACGCCCCGGCAGCGGCCTGCGCGCGGAGAACGACAGTAGGACTTGTTTCTTGAAAACGTCGTCGAACGTCGCCGAGGTCGAGCGAAGCCTGCAGAGCCTTCTTCCCGGCGTGAGGAGGTCCCTCGACGCTACCTCGCTCAACTCGGCAAGCAGCAAAACTACGGAGGAAGAGGACGCGCTACCAAATAATAATTCACTTAATGTATCCATGCCAGAGCATGACGGCGTGTTCATGTACGCGCCAACTTCTACGCCAAATAAATATACTAGGAAGATAGAGAAGAAAAAGAAAGAGAGGTCCTCGAAATCGAAGCCAGCCGTGAGCGTCAGCAGCGTGGAAGATGAAAGCGGATTCTCCTCTATGAGCTCGTTCCAAGAGATCGGTCTGCCTAGCGCGCTGCCGACCTTCCCCATCAGAGGCTGCCACGCGGAGGTGGGCCTGCCGGAGATACCTTTGGAGAAGGCGAGGCACCGCAGATGGTCTTCGACACCGGCTGAGATTCAGGCTCTCTTCAAGCAGCATCGAAGCAGCTTCACCGCGCCGCAAACTACTGCCGAATCCCTGAGCGTTTGGGTCTAAACGGCCCCGCGCGAGCAGTTGCGAACGAAAGTAGCCCTAATGAATCAATGCATTTCACACGTTGGAACTTACAAAGCGAATTGACTGAACGTCGAATACACTCGAGTATCCGCGCGTTGTAATTTTGTTTGTAAATATCTCTTTTAAGAATGTTACCTACTCACTTTGCATCTTGTTTGTTTCTCGCCGGGAATATTTAGCGGGGCAGGGTTATACGACTGATTCGCGCTTCGCCTAAAACAGCCCGTTGCTTTCTGTGCCTCGGCAGGAATTTCGCGAACGAGTCGATGCGACCAAGTAGAATACAAGTACGCTCGGGGCTTTGCTAGAAAGTTCATACGTATACGAGTGTAGCGAATACCTTACGTGATTCTTGTTAGCTACGCGCAGAAGATTTCGTGCAAATTTGTATCTAGCGTTTATATTAATGGGATAATCGACAATCGTAAAGCATTAACACCGTTGAATTCTGCGGATACCAAAAGCATAGTAGGGTTCTAAGCAGTGTACAAGGATATATCCATGCTGTACTCGAGAAACTTCTGTTTCTATGTAAGTTAACAATGTTTAGGAACGATCTTCAGTGGACCACCTTCTGACCATTAGTCGAGAATAGTTCAAGTTAGACTAATTTACAGATACGAGATATTGCTGCCGATTTGTATGATTCTGTGTTCAATTTGCATTTACGAGTATTGACATGCCACGGTTAATTTATCAGAAATTGTAATCTGTTTTAAGTGTCTTGGATTTGTATATAAAAAATGGCTCATAAAATATTCAGCATACAAGAGAACGGGCTTTCTTAACCAGGAATGAAATCGTTTTTAGTCAAGTCATTAATTACAAACTTATTATTTATTTCATCAACTGATACAACTACATGCATCGTATTTGCATACCTCGATCTACCTTTTGTACGTTCAGTGACTGGAGGAAACGATTTTAATCCTGCAATGTAATTAAATTTCAACGTTCTTCTCATTATGTACCATTAGTCTTTAAAAGTTGTTCCAGGCCAATCGAGGAGAAAGCTTGCCTAATCTTTGCGCAATTTGGAACGAGAAAGATACTTTGAAACTTATAAAAGAAGAATCGAAAAGACAAGTACGACTATATTTTCCACTCCGTGGATGCGTGAACCCAAGAAAAGTGCTCGAATGAAAAGCAAGCGGATCAACCGTTAGACAATTCGACCTCGAAGCCCCTCAGTTCATTCAGCAACAATATTAACAACAAGAAAGAGCAATTCGATATAAAGAAAAGATGGAGAAAAAGATCGTAATCGGAGATCCCACGAAAACCGCTAGATTGCTAGATCACGGTCGCGAACGGTCGCTAAGGCAGGGCCGGCGGTGGGGGCAGCCAGATGGAGTGGCGCGGCGGGTTGCGCGCGCATCGCGATAAGGCAGGAGTAGAGAGCGTTCGTTATCAGTACGGCAGGCGTCGTTCACTTGTCGCGAGTCGGTCCGTGGGGCAGCCAGGAGATCGCGCCACCAGCCGAGCCACTTTTAGATTGATTTTCAAGAGCACCGTGCACGGGTAGCGCTCCGCGTTTATTTTAACGGTGGCCAGAGTGTTCGAACGGGCCGCGGCCGTCTCGGGTGATAGCAGGAACAATCGCGACGAGGTGAGAGGTTCGGGTGCGGGCGCCTTTTCTCTCCGCCGGTCTGGAAGAACGTCATTACAATTGTGTCCCACGGGAGGCACGTCGCGGTCCCATCGTGTCACGCTCTCGCCTGTGTGTTATTAACACGGTCTGGCCGCGTGTGTGCCGTCTCTGCTTCCCACGTATACAGACGAGGCTCGCGTGCACGCATATAGGCCCCTCTGTCTATCTATATATCCGCGACTCGGTCGGCTCCGCGCGGTGTGGCCGTGTATATACGGACGGTGTGTGTGCGTGTGTACCTCGGAACGTGCGGCTTCGTGGCGCAGTGCGTGAAATGAGTGACAAGGACCGTTCATCTCCCATCCTCGTTGAAAACAGCCTCAAGTCTCTACTCGATCCGCCCAATATCTTTCCACTGATCGGTGAGTATCGAAACATCACTCTCTCCAATTCACAAACGCGCATGTTATATCTTTAGAATGCCCTTCTTAACGCGGGCTCGATATATCGCCCTCCCCCTCCCTCTCCCCCTCTCGCCGTCCCCTCGCCTATCCTCGCCGTCGTCTTCTAGAGCACGCATTCTTGCTTTTCTTCGAAATTCGCGCAAATACTACTTCAGCGCTGACTGGCGGCCGTCGAACGAATACCAAACGTGCCACTCTTTTTTTTTTTGTTCGCCGTCCTGCACGTTTCCATTGACTCCGGCCTAAGTATTCGATATTTCTTGATCCAGCGCGGCGTGGCCTTCCACGGTGCGACGTGACGTTTACGTTTTCCCCGGTACCGCGCCGCGACCTTTTCTTTCTTTTTTTTTGCGTCCGTTCGCCGCTGTCACGGGACGCGCGGGGAACGGCGGGGAGGGTTAAGAGTTCGACGAAACTACGCGTAAAAGCGAGTCGCGGGAAAAAAAGGGACAAAGGGCAGTAATGCACGCATTTGTGTTCATTGGTCGCGCCGGCGCTCGGTTCTTTGGTCTCTCGATTAACCTCGTTAGGACCCCGTGGCGCACCACGTGATAGTTAACAACCTAACCTCACTTTCGCTAGTTCAGCCTGCAAGTCTATACACGCTCGGCTCGGCTCGGCTCGATACGGCCGTCGGGCAAAGTATCCGTATCAATTCTTACTTCGCTCGACCATGGAAACCAGCGTCGTTAACGTCGAGCGATAGGCTGCTCAATGGAAATTTGCAATTTCGAGTCGGGAGTCATTGACGCGTTTATCGAACGATGATTATTTCCATGACATCTAGCGCATCGTTGCCCACGCGAATAATTCGGGGCAGAATGCTAATATTCTCTTCCGGTCGCTACCATCAGGCCTCTCCTTGGAGTGCGTGCTTTTTTCCTACCGTTTATCAAGACGACAGGGTGGGAGTGGCGAGACACCCGGGAGGAGGAGGGGCAGTGAAATAAAGTGTTTGTTGCGTAGTATTTATTTAGCCTGTTATTCACCGCGATATCTCGAACGACGATCGTAGTTCTATGTCAGGCTCTCATAAGCGGAATTAGAACTGCGCTCCGCTCGGATAATTGCCCATTAACTGTACTTTTGCAATGGTGTCAATTCAGGCTTTAACGAGCGATTCTTTCGTTTCGCGAGTCGTTGAAGCGCGCGCAGGCTTGTTTCCTTACTACTGCTTTGGGCTGCGCGCCGCGTTGACATGTAAATCGCGATACAAAGTGCAGCCTCGATATTGCCGAGGTAATAATAATAATTCGACTTTTTCGCCGCGCTGCTTTATCTGCGGCACAAGGTTCGCGTCCACTTCAAGTAATTGCGCGCGTGCGCGCTCGCGGCGCTCCCTCGATTCAAGTTCGCCCGCATCGGGGCAAAAAGACACGGAAAGGGGAGGGCGGGGGAAGTTGCCACTTGCGAATTCATCTTAAATACAAATTACGGGAATCACGTCGGTGTTAATTGCCCCGGCAAGCGTGGCTTACACGCTAATAATTCGAAACGTACAGACGATGAATTAAGGACAGTTCCCTGAGTCAACGTAATGGCTTACTTCCCATTCAACATTGCAACCAGTTCCATGCGCCTCGTTTGCGAATGAAATTGGTTTCGTTGCAAGGTGGCATCGAAATAATTCTTTCTTCGGAAAAGTACAATGTCTACCTACGACTTATTTGTAATATTCTTCGGTCAAGATTAATTGGCGAAAACGAGATGTACCACGTAATTGCACTGCTGATAATAGTCGTTTCAAATCTTTCTGTGAGAAAGATGGTATTTCGTGAAATTCAATCGATTTTACAAATGCTTCAGCAGCACACTGCCAGCCAATAATCTATGTTTATTTTGTAATACATATTATTTCGATCGAAGATATCGCGCGACGTGAATGGGACTGGTTATTGAGATAGCTGTATAGGAAGACGGGAGCCATTATCGTTATCAATATTTTGATGCTCGCGCCTTCCTGTTTTACGTTCCTTAATTCTCGAAATGTTCCCTTAACCAGATATAAATGTAAAACGATTGCCTTTACTAAGAGGTTCTCTCCTAAGCTGGACCTTTACTTTAGAAGTTCGTAAATTTAATGATTATCGATAGCTACCAATCCTAGGCGCTAATTAGCGAGTTGTAAAATTGCTTATTTGCAATCATGCAATTCGAAAGTGACATAAATTCAGCTCTCCGATTACCAAGAATTTTGCCCAAACCACCCTTAATTACGATTCTATAATGACCGCAAATGTAAAAACGCAGCTAAAAGCCGTGAATTAATTTGCAGATTTATCACAGCGAATAATTTGCACAACGGGTGCATATTAGCGACAGGGGGGTTTAGTAATCGTAATTATCACGCGCGAGACTTTTGCGGCATATCAATTTTCCAGAGGCCAGAATTAACAGTTATTTTTTAAAATTTTTTCGAAAAACAATCATTGAAAAAAAGTTAATTTTTATTTAAATGGAAGTCGGTCTTCATTAAATACTGCATCCATTTTCCGAAAAATCAAGTGATTCAAAAATATTAAAATTCATCTATTTTGGTTACTGATAACCATTATTGTCAACGGAAATATTTTTTAGTCACTAATAACCATTATTTGTCGACCGAAATATTTTTTGGACTCTACCGATCGCAAATTGTTTTACAAGAATTACTCAAACCTCCTCAACGAATTTCTCAAAGCCGATTAATTAATTTTGACAAACCTCATCATCTTGACTCCATCCCCTGAAGTAAAAGACACCTCTATGTAGATCGATAAAGCTCAAGAATATCCTCATAAAACAGAAACTCAAGAAAATTGGATAAGCTCGCCGCGAGTCACTGGATATCAAGCGTTCCTCTAAGGACATTACAAAACTTCGTTCTATTCGGTTTATCGCAGAGGACTATACTGCGTTCCACATTAGAGCGTACCAGTTTCGCGCAGGGATACACTGGTGATTGGTAGTAAACCGGCAGGGAAAGTGCTACGACCAATCGCGTGTGTCAGATCCGTGGGAGCTGCACAGATCGGTCGCAAATCGGTAGAGGCGTTGGTACGCTCTTATATGGAACAGTGCGTACTTAACTCGGTTTGGTTAGTTAAAAGGTCAACGAATGATTAAAAAGTGTCGGCGGGTAATATCGTAGCAAGCTTCTAACGCCAAAGGGATACCGTGGAAACGTCTAACTCTACTGGTAAAATAATATCTTCGTACTCCCGTGAATACAAACATCCCCAAACAAACATCGCAATTACCAAAGCTCGTCGCCCAGTTCATCGAGATTTACACAACAGCGCATACCTTCCCATACGAAACTAGTAGAAGATTCCCTACCAACGATATCCCCAGCCGAGTATCCTACACTTCTACAAGCAACAAGTCAATCCAACCCTGGATCCCCGTTCGCTAACTCCTGGCCGGGCCCAGCGATCTGCTTCCACAGTTTCCTTAGACGCGTGTTCGCGCGGCTATCGTAGTCCACGAGGATCGTTTAAGCTGGCCATAATTCTCGCGGCGGCCGGCACGCGGGCTCGTGTTGGAGTAATCAGGAACGATAGCGCGGCAATCAGGGCGGTTGGTAGGTTGCTAGCCGCTATCGTAGGGTTTGGAGCGGGTCGTTACGGTCTCTTCTTCTAGAGATGTCATTTGAGAGCGGTCTTCAACTTGAGAACGGTCTGTTCCCCTCCGCTGAGGCCTAGCGGACGTTCGGAGCGGCGAGGCCGGTCGCCTCTGGCCTGCTGTGGCCTCCAACCGAGCACCGCTCTTCTGGCAGCTAGCCAGAGCTTATGCCAGGTTTCAACATACCGGTCGACACGGATATTTTCGGGTTTGCGGCGAAACGACAAGCTCTACCTTCTCTTTCTTCGCTTCTGACCTCGTCGAGGCGCGCGCGACCAAAAACCGATCGCGGCCACCCCCTCGCCTTTCGATCCCCATCGAATTCGCCGGACGGGGGGCTGCTCCCTACCCTGCACCGCGGTGTGCATTTCCTTCGTGGGCTAGAGGCTACCTTCTATCGATTCGAGCCGCTCGCCAATCGCCCGTTTGCTCGCGAGCACACGCGCCTGGAGTTTGTTAATTGCTGGCGATGCTTGTGCCGGGTGGGATGAATGGAGACGCGGAGGAATGCGGAGGAATTTCGGATGGTGTGGTCGTAGGTCACTGCAGAGGAACACTGGGGCGAGTTGGTGAAGTTGAAGTCAGGCCCGACTAGCCCCTATAGGCAAAACTAGGTCGCGAAGCTGGCGAAATGGTGTTTCCACTGTTGGCGTTTTCTAAAATAAAGTTTTCAGCTGCGAATAACAATTCGGAGTGAGGCCATCAAGAGGTTCAAATAAATGTATTATAAAGAAAGGGCGCAAAACGCTAGTTTTGCTAGTTACTGGTTGAAGTAATGTATGGATTAGTCTGTTTGGTATCTTAGAGTGTTGTCTCTTAAGACAATTAGATACTAGTTCCCATGGGTCTTATTTAGAGATCATCGCAGAGATTCGTTGCCTTCCCCTCTCAATTTTTGATCAGAACCTACCACGCCACCTTCGCTTCTACTCCTTTTCTTCTGCCAGCTGGTTGGCCCAGTTGACGCAGTGTTTCACTTTCTTTCACGGCGATCCTCGACCACCTGGGGCTCTCCCCGCTTTTACTCGAATCTCCCCAATTCTGAGCGCTGCCTGTGGTTCGCCAATGGCTCCAACGTTCTTCCTTCCTCTCAACCGATAAACGTCGAGGTATTGCTCCCCGCTCGACACGCGATCTAGCCCCATTTTGGTATCAACTCTTCCTCCACCGTTCAGCCTCCGCTGAATTATTCTATCCCCTTTCTGTCGACTTCGAAGACGTTTGAAGCGATCGGTCCGTCTCGCGCGACTCGACACGAATCGAACGGAGAGCTCGATGCACAGCCTCTCCAACTGGAAGTTCAACGAACCGGCTTGTCACAGGTGTAGAACACTTAACCGGGGAGAAAGAGGGCAGCGGCGATGAGACGCCGACTCTGCCCCTCGCAACTACATCTGCTTTTCATCCGTTCGAATCGTCGCGGGCACGGCGATAATAAGCTGGGCAGGCGAAGCGAACCGGGCACGCTTATCTGGTCATAAGTTGCTTACTCATTATTCCGCCGCTTTAAATAATTTACGGCCCCGGCATCAGGGGCACGTGGACAACGTTCCCCGCCTGTTCGCGTTTACGATCCTGTAAAAGGGACTCGAACGATAAGATAGCGCTGGTAATTTAGAGCTGACGGGCTGATTAGGAACAAGAGCGAGCCTCCACGTGGGACGATATGCAACGTCGATGCTCGACGATGGAGATCTCGATTTCGAGGCCTGAATCTCTCCGATCGAATTCTGAATGGCGACTGGCAATTCACAAGTGGAGCGTGCTTCTCGGAGTTCATTGATCAGGACGATAACATTGGCATGCCACAGTTGTTATATTCGAACGTATTTTACGCAGATTACGCTCACCTACGTGGAAAGATAAGTCGGACGGTGTTCGAGGAGCTTGGAATTTGAGTTTCTAAATTCGTAACTGCATCCTTGGATCGTCTGTTTCGCGAGCCGTTACCGGGCCCTGCGGAGGCCCGTCAAGTTCATCGACACCTCCGCTGGAAATCCTTCTCTCCCCCAGCCGCCCTCGCGAGACCCTTCTTTCTCTGTCGCTTCTTCGGGGTGTCATAGTTTAAAAGAGACAGTCAAGATAATGTGATTGGACGAATCGTACAAGTGTGCGGCGACGCGAAGCCTTTACGCCGTGCCTGAAGATATGGCTTCCCACGTCAAGGTTCTCGCAGATGCGCCGCGAAGTCGCAAGGATCGAAGACACTTCTGAATCACTGGTCTCGTGACTGCACCGCCGCGCCTCGAGTTTCACTCGATTTTAGCGCCGCGAATATAACGGGCAAGACAAACCGTACCGCTCTACCTACGTATTACTTTCGTCGACGAGATAACGTAATTGATGATGTTACAGTGACTGTATACACGTACCCAGGCTTAGCCTTCGGTTTCCTTGTACTGAAAGCGTTCTCCATGGTCCGCCATTGTTACAATTCAAGTGCTGGGGAAACGGAAGAAAAAGGTGCTTCCGCAGGTGGCACGACGGATCGTTCGATCGAGAATTGGTTTATTAATTTATTTGCAATAATCACGAGAAATGCTCTCCCGAGTCAGAGATGGGCAAAAGTTTTGTTTAAATAAAAATGTCGAGTAAGGAATAATAGTTAAAGAGATTATTAATCACGCGTAAAGTTAAAGTTGAAGATAAAGATGAAAAATTTATTCGATGCTGAAACGCATTCGTCAAATAATCTAAAATTAAAGTAACTTCTATTTGATCTGATATTTAAATAATGTTTTATTTAGTTAACGCCCAACTCTGTCTCGAGTACGATGACTCGGTGTAGGAAAGAAAACAGCTCTCGTTTCATCGGCTTTATGTGCAGGTGCGCGTTACCGACAAAGTCAGCGGGGATAATACTCGATTTGGAGCGGGGCCAAGCGTAAAAAGCAGATTTCGGCTGGGCGCATCGGTGCTATTTCACTTGCACTCGCGTTACCATCGTGGAATACGCGCCGGTACGCGATATGCGCCTCGGTCCGCATGGAGTCACGTGCTCCCGCGTAATACAGAATATTTCTACTTATTGTTAGCATTAACGAGCATGACGAACCCGCGTGCTGCTTCCGTATTTTCGGGCGCCCGCGTTTGTCCACGTGACGGGATTTCGGAAGTTCGAAATCCTCGGCGGTAGCTTCGAAAAGCCGTCTCGTTGAAGAATCGCTCCGTGTTCCTTGATATTTAAAGAGAACGAGCGTGGAAGCTTGGGGGAATTCTGAGAGATAATTAAGTAGATCCCTGTCTATTTTTTTGTGCAAGCGATTAGGGACCAAAGAAATAGTTCTCCTTCGTAAAGCCTCGCGTGCTGCGTACGGCAGATATTTCTTAATTTATTCGTCACAAATGGGCTCTCTTCCGTTATTTATCATAAATAATTCTGCGACACAATAACAAGAAGAGTTATTAAGAATATTATTATCGTTGGAAGTACAGTGTTTCGTTGAATCTTGACATCAGATCGCGTTTTCGGAATTTATCATCAGGTCGCAAGGAATACCGAAGTGACGGGATTAACTTCGCGAAATATTCCTTTCTCACGTCATAGTACGTGTTCCGCGTTATTTGCCAAGCCCGGTAGACTCGCGAAGTCTGCAAATCTGCGGGAAGCTTATCTGTCTTTTGGACACGTTCGTGCTCGCGCGATGCAATTTCGAAAGTTCCCCAAACATGAGATGTAATTTATATTAGCATGAAATATTCCAACCTACTCTATAGAATCTCGCCAAATATTAACCCTAGACTGGGAATCCAAGCCTCTTCAAAATATATACTACCCTCCACAATTTTCCTAAATCCACCCGCTTTTTCACCTGCACAATTATTTTCACTTTCCACACCCATCGTCCAAAGCAAATTAATTACTCACCCGCTAAGGGTTAATAAGTAGGGGAGGCCGAGGCAGGTCGATGCAGAGAAATTATCTCTGTCTAGATAAAAATTTTATTTTTCAAATTTATTAGTGATCTATTCATTAAGGAGTCTCCCTACTTTGACGGCCTGAAAAGGAGCACGATATTGGGGATTTTTTTAAACCGAAACCCTCAAATTATATTAATTGAAAACTTTATGCCTATATTTCCACACATTTAATTAAACAAAAAAACGGTACCTAAAACTTTAAACGCGTTTTTCTCAAAACGATGTTTTTCGAATTGTTTAGCATGATATTTCAAAAACCAATCCCTCGATTTACTTCAAACTTGGTATATATATCATCGGTAGATGTCCCATTCTCGTTGTTATTAAACCTAAGTAAGTCGGTCTGCAAGGCGCTGTATTTGAATCGCTATAACTCCGGATATAACCACTATTTTTGCATACAATTTTTTTCTTCATATTCTCTAAAGATTGACAAATAATGCCACAAACCTGCAAGTAAATATATTTAACGGTTGTGTTTTAAAAAATTCCAACACCAACTTGCCTCTGTCTCCCCTACATAAATATAAGCCAGCAAAGGCGCAGTTGCACGGCAAAGCTCTTCTGCCAAGTAGGGACCCCCATTCTCGAGTTTCCAACGAATCACCTTCGACATCTTTCTACCCGAAGAAGGCTCGCGCGTGCTACATACTGCAACATCCTCCAGGCTAGCGAAACTTGTCCATCGCAGGCTGCGTACGCGTCGCGCACAGCCGCCGTGCACCTTGCACGCGGATGCAAAGGTAGATACTCGCGTCCTTGTCTGCTCCGACAGTGCCGTCGACTGCGAAGTGACAACTCGCAGGGATCTCTAACGAGATATCTCGAGCGTCTCATACGCGGCCGTAAATCACGCTTCGTCTCACAATACCATGCTAATGCAGCGCGTGTACCTGCACGGTTACCCTTCTTAACGAGCAATTTTATCTCGCCGCTCGAGCAATTATGCGACCGGCGGTCTCACTCGAGCCGCAGTTATCGGTGCGCGCCGATTGTTCGCGTATCGGACGCTTGATCTTCGATATTACAAACACGCTATGTCTTTTAAAACGAGAAGTATTAGCTGAAGCTTTGCCTGCGTTGGGAAAAGGCGAGCGGTTTGCTGCGAGATGGTGCAGTCCCTCTGAATCACTGGAACGATCGGTGGGAAGAATTCTGCTTGACTCGTCAGATTTCGAGAATAGGGAATCAGTCGCAGTTGTAGGCTTCTAATACGAGGATACAGAGAGCAAGAGAATGGGCGTTTTATGTACCATCTTGCTGCAAAGTAGCGCATTAAGTGAGGCATTGAGAACAGAAAGGGAATGACTCACGCTTTTTGCGAAATTTAATCAGTAGCAGTAATGTACTCCAATCGGCTGTACCTACTAATCATGTAAAGTAGGAAAAATTATTTTCTTTAATTTAAATCCATATGGCGTGACAAAATCACTTGTTCCATTGAAAGTTTCTGGTGACATCTGTCTCACTTATTATAATAAAATGGAAAATGAATTGTATCTTCATTAGGAAGCATTTCGAATAGTATCAGAGCCGAAAAATTATTTCTGCAGGTAGTGGCATCAACGCCTGCGATAAAAGCTGTTGAAACCCTGTTTTGTAGATCGCCTATTTCTCCGTTTGCGGAGCGCAGCACTAGGGTTAGCTCGTTGTTGCTCTCAACGCCTCTATTTATTATTCTCTTTCATCATCAATGAAGATACTTGTCCCAAAACGATCGCTCCACAAGAAAAGAATTCTAAACACTTTCCAACCAAGTACCCAGCCATTCCCCACGAAATTCACTACGCTCGTGCAGAAAGGCGATCCTCTAATTGTTCCATGGAGCGCGGCAGAGCGCCGTATTAAGTTTTAGGGGGCGAGCGTTATTACAACGCCGTGCGCAGTAAAATGTGTGTTGAAATTCGAATAAGGAGGATGGCAGGGGCGACACATGCGCCTGTTCCTGGTTGACCACACTGTGGCTACATTATTGTCAAATGTCTCTGGCTCGGACGATGCTCGTCTATCCGCTCTAGCAGCTAGGCGAAATAGTCACGCGTTACAACCACACGTGTGCGTGTGCGAACGCATCATTAGCAAGACTATCATTAGCCAACAAGGCCGTGAGCAGGGCCGTCGTTGTCGACGGACTGCCACGGGCTCTGTCGCCAGAGAAGCTGGCTCCTCTAACGAACGTTCGTCTCGACAGATGTTCACCTCGAAAAGTCCTCTCTTAAAGAACGCAGGAGAATTTATTCACAGATCCTAGACAAGTATTCTTACAGGAGGAATTAAGAGAGAATCACCTAGAGCCTACCTGCTCCGATAAATATACACCCAACGAAAGTCACGCTCCTGACGATCTGTGTACCATTAAGATGTCCTTTTGATACGGTGGGCTATCTTCGGTGGACCATAAGGGAAGCTGGTATTTAGCAGAAGCACGAAACGTTCCGCAGTAAATCGCATGAGACAACATGTGCTGTGCACCGGTGAACCGAGCCTCGATGAAAAACGTGTTCAACAGGAAAATGGATTCAAATGGATTCACGCGAGCCATCTACCAGACAGCTTTACCAGCTGCATTTACAATATTTTCCGTTTCTCTTGCTGGCTGGCCCTCTCTTGTAGGATCATTCGCGTTTCTCTTGAGAATATCCACAGACGGCTGATCCCCTCGTCCCGTAGACTCTCTTTACTCGAGAGGCTGTTGCTTGCGTCGGGCTGTTTGGTCAACGCCTTGAGCTCCGGCCCGTCGATTTCTTTGGGCACCACCGCTCTCCTCCTTCGTCCACCGCGTCTTCTACGGGATCGTCTCCTCGATCTTCTTCGTGATCTCCGTCTGGATTTCCTTGATCTTCTTCTCCGTGATCTCCGCCCAGATTTCCACGGTCTCCTACGTTTTCTGCTTCCCGATCGTCTGCGTCTACTTCTTCTGCTTCTTCTTTTGGAACACCGTATATCTACGCGAGCGTCGCCGGCGCCAGCGCTCGACGTGGATCCGTCGAGGAAGTCTTGGTTGTGCGCGTAGCTTCCCCTGGAAGCTACCGCGACTTTCCCTATATTCCTTGCACCCACTGTTCCAGCCATTCTCTCTGTATACTCCTTCAGATCCTGAAGAATCCCGTGTGAGACGCCACGCGCCAGTGCCAGGCGAACGTGTCGCTTAACGTCGCCCGCTGGGACATCGTATTCCTCAGCGATATAATTACAAATCTCTCGAGGAGTCGACCCTTGGAGGGCCCGCAGCTTCTGTATCGCCTCAACAACCCGAGCCTCGATTCTCGGGAACCTCCTGCCTGCCATGCTACCAATTAACTGTCATCATTAATGGTGTCTGCAAACCAATTAATTTATCCAGATAGGATGCCAAATTAAATACTGCATTCTGAAGAATTCTGTTGGTGCGCTTACATTTTTTGAAAATCCGACACGCGAATTTTGATGAAGTTTGGTTTTCATATTAAACAACGCGGTTTCCAAGAGACGATCGTCGTTGCTCGATTAACTTTTCTAATTTCTTCGTCGTTTTTCCATTAGGCATCGAAGTGAAAAGTTGCTCGACACCGAGGGCTTCGATCTATTTTTTTAGGTTTCTGTCTACTTCCCTCCCCCCTCGATGAATCCCTCTCTCTTTCTTCTATGCCTGCTGGTTTCTTTTCGGTCTACCAAGCAGAAATAAAACAGTGGCGAATAGCGCCAGGAGAGAACGACAGACCTTTAAACAGTGACGTCACCGAGGCTGTTTTCTCATGCCTTCGTAAATATAGTACTCTTCCGGCTGTTTGACTTGCAAATTGAGTCCGCAATTAGAGAGCTCCTCGAAAAATTGCGGTTCGAATTATCGGGGAGCTCGCGAGCAGAGTGAAACCAGGCGAAATGTATCGCGAATCGTGCGTGTCGCTTAAATGGCATCCCCTCGCGAACATGCACTAATAAAAAAATAAAGTAGGCTTCGTTGGATTTTCAGAATTCCGGTACACGTTGCCGCCAACTCTTCGACGTAACACGATTTGTATCCACTTTTCTATCTACAGGTGTAATGCTCTTCTACCTCGTTTCGAGTAATTTAATAATTGAAACAGCATAGAGTCCTTTGTATAAAATTATTATTATTACTATTTTACTACTTTAGTTTACAATGATCACAACTAAAGTAAAAGGATTGCATATAAACTAAAGCTAAAGCTAAAGCTAAAGCTAAAGCTAAAGCTAAAGCTAAAGCTAAAGCTAAAGCTAAAGCTAAAGCTAAAGCTAAAGCTAAAGCTAAAGCTAAAGCTAAAGCTAAAGCTAAAGCTAAAGCTAAAGCTAAAGCTAAAGCTAAAGCTAAAGCTAAAGCTAAAGCTAAAGCTAAAGCAAAAGCAAAAGCAAAAGCAAAAGCAAAAGCAAAAATTAAAATTAAAATAATAAAAATTATAATATAAAAATCCTATAGAAAAATATCATAGAGCAAAAAGTAAAAAATGGAAAATAAATTTAGAAGTTGCTTATTCTGTAACGATATCTCACTGATGAAGATCGATGTGGAGTAGTTTAGTTCGTTTTTGCACAGACGAGAGGAAAGAAAAATTGATGAATATGTTGATCGATGGTTCGATATATTAAGCAGAAGACGAGAGTATAGTTTGTTATAATCCCTCGCGATCGTTATTATCGATTAAACCGTGTAGAAAAATGCGAAAAGCTACTTATGTAATTATTTCCTCAAGTTGGTGCATTAGAGATAAGTATAATAATTACAGATTACAAGCCCGCCGTGCAAGTGGATCGTAATAAATGTCTCGCAATCTCCCTGCACCGTGTCCATCGATTAAATCGAAATAAATTAATCGGGGTATAGCTCTGATACACGTTTTACGCGAAATGATTTATACGTGGGTGGTAGGAGGGATGCAGCTTCGTTCGCGTCGCAAAACTTGATATCCGATTTTAAATATAGATCCGATCCTTTTTCCTGTTGATGTAACAGCTTTTCAGTTTTCCTTCTTTTTTTTGTTGTGGCATAATGTATTGTTTTGTTCGACCGCGTTACGAGAAAATATCAAGGGAAACATCTGAATCTTGAATTAAGTGGTGCAGTAGTTCGAGACTCGGCCGTGTAGCGAATACAGTGTCGCAGAAATTATAATAAATACTATACAATTTACTATAGTTATTACACTGCATTCCTTACCACGGTATATTAATTCTCCGTACCAAATAATTATTCCACGCTTGACGCAGTCTCTTCGATAACACACAACTGCGTGTCCATTTTTCTCGGATAGAAGAAATACCCTTTGAACGAAGATCGCACTGATGTTTATTCAACGAAACGGACAGGATAAAGTGGCAGCGCAGGATTTATTATACAACGCATGCAAATTCGATATGACAAAGAACTGTTTACTAGAAAGTCAACAGGTGTCGATATAAAAATTACTGTAATAACCTACTAGCTGAGACCACGGGAATACAGAGCGCGGGCGTCGATTGTGTATCAATCAAGACGTTGCCTCTCATTATCGATCGTGATCAGGAATCCTTAATTACGATCACCTCTGCACCGCAGGCCAGGCAGATCGGAAGGTCAAGCAGGCTGTTTGAAATCGAATGATAAATCCGAGCTCCTTAATGTAATCGAGTCTCGAAGAAAACGCTATCTGCCATCGGTGCTTTCTGTCTGGCATTTAGAAACACATTCTTCTGCCACGCGGATCGATCATGCTCCTCGCGACTATACCTATTCCCCTCGCGCCACGATGCATTATACCGTTCAATTTGCTCGACAGCAGGCTCGCTTTTAGCTAAGTTCGTTCGTGTGTAATTAATGGGATTGCGGCCGATGAAAGTTTTGTCTCGTTATAAGCATTGCTGCTTCGAGTGCAGCGTCAGTTCGCGTTCAGATTGTCCGATAAAGGAAAAAGAAATCCAACGTGCAACACTCGAAAGAAGTATCGCTCGAAGCGATAGAATTGCGATAAGAAGAAGCTTCTTACAATGTTACTAGTATCTCCTGCAGAGAGCAGCACAATCAGACCCAGACTCTACTGGCATCTGGCACGGGTTCATAGAATTTCGTGGCACCATCGGGAACTTACCATCGGCGTATGGAATAATCGACGACGGAAAAAAACTCGTGGCTGGTTCGCCCATTTAGGAACTCGATAATCCAGCTTACATTTCGAGATTAAACTCGCGAAACCACTTCGCTGGTGTCTAGGACCAGAGGAAATTGGTAGCGATGAGAGGAACGAAAACAAGACCCCACATTTATTATTATTATTATTACATGTCTTTATTGCACCATTTCAATTACAAATTATTATTACCGGCCGCTCTACTGCTTAACTCAATGGGTTTAGGACAATAAAGAAGGAAGAGAGGAAGGAAAATTAAAGAATTGTTAAGGAGAACGTGAAAGGAGAAAAAAAACGAGCACTATATTGAAGTACCCGACGACAGGGAGCGTATATTAGGAGGAATAGAATTGTAATAATAGGAGGATGCGTATGAAATGGACGCAGTGAACTTACAAGTCCAAATTCAACAACAAATTCTCTTTATCGATAGAATTGAGACACGTCGCTCTTCCGGTGACCAGTCTCTGCCGAAAACTGATTTATCGATGCGGTCAAAGTTCCAGGGGCGATCTATAGAGCGCTCTGCGCGATAATCGAGCGGTTGATCCAGCTTCCCTGAATTTTCAAATTAGTCTGTCGTGACCGTTGCGCTTGTTAGTCGTAAAAGTGCGAAAAGCGTGTGTAATTATTGCGGGGAAAGTGTCGCGTAGACTCAGGCGGAGGTTGGAACTTGGAACTAGGAGAGTGGCTGGCCGGCAGCGCAGATTTGGGACCTGCCGTCGCATCTCTCGTAAGTGGAACATTCAAACCCTGTAAACAGTGTAACCGATGCTTTCTCGTCGTGCGTTGGATGCGTTACGAGGGCCGACTTGGACGCGCGGTAAATTCGAATGGCGAAAGGGCGAACTTTGTCGTAGAAGCGTTCGATGCTTCCTTGTGGAAAGCGTTTTTTTTTCGCGAGACACCGCGAAATGAATAGTCTGGTGGACGTGCAAGGACACGCGCACCGGACACGATGCATCCATCCGTGCTGGGACGGCCGCCATGACAGTTGTTTATTGTTAGCCGGGTAACCCGAGTTCCTGTGCAAACCGATTGTCCGAATGATTCTAAATTGCCTAGGTTCGCTCGCAGGAATTGCCGTATTAAGTTTAATGAGCATTGCAGACGTTTTAAAGGGGCTTTTGGTGAAGCACGTTTTCTGCAATATTCCCACCGTTAAGTGGCGCATGCACAGTCACTGTAACGAGCATGTAGCTCCGATCGACTACGTGCACGGTGATTAACGGAACTGATAGTGCGTTTGATCGGTTTCTGTTGCTTTCGTTCTCTGTTTCAAAGAAGCTTGCGAGGTTAGAGTAGATCTGTTAATATTCGAATGGCCGAACTATTTGAATATTCCTAAATTCGAATAGCTGAGCTATTCGAATTAGGGCTGGGACTATTCGAATAATTTAATATTCGAATATTTTACAAATATTCGAATACTACGAATACACTTCGAATATTTGAGTATTCGAAAGTTATTATTCGAATATTTGAGTATTCGAAAGTTATTATTCGAATATTTGAGTATTCGAAAGTTATTATTCGAATACTGATGTATTCGAACAGTATGGTGTGAATTATAAATCAAGTTCTTTAGGTTCATTTGTCAGGGTGAAATTTTGTAAGCTAATTTTGACCCACTTCACACCATACTATTCGAATACATCAGTATTCGAATATTTAAGTATTCGAATAGAATTCGAATACTTGGATATTCGAATTATATTCGCCAAATAATTGAACAGTTGAAGTATTCGAATATTCGAATACCTACCGAAAAATTCGGCAAATAGTCCCAACCCTAATTCGAGCACTCCTAATTATTTGAATAATATTCGAATATTCCAATGCTGCTAATTTATTCGAATACCCTTAATTATTCGACTAATATTTGAATCTCAAATTCGAATTCTATTGGTATTCGAATACACTTAGAATATTCGAATATTCGTAAGAGCTAGGTTAAAGTACCTAGTCTCGGCATAGTTCTATTGAATTCTAATTTTTGAGCGCGATCGAAACGCAAAGACTGCGAGGTATACTTGGCCTTAGAATTTTGAATTCTCCTGAAAATTCTTTTACATTGCATTTATATTCCGGGAGTAGAAGATATACAAGTTTCTTCGGGGGCAAGTAGTGATGGGTTTGAGCGGCGTTCGTTAAAATATTTCGGGCCTTAATTTTGGTACGGGTAACCACGTAATTACCTTCTTGGGTATTACTTTCAATTTGAATTTTAATATAGAATCCAATTGCTCGAAAACTTATCAGCCATGAAATCTATCGTCCCTTCACTGTCATTGGGAGTACAAAGCTGAAAAGATTCATCGATCTTCCTCGTCGCAAACGAGCTTTCCCTTTTGTTCGTCCACTCGGTACCGTTCGTCGAAAATCCGCGTCCAATGGTCGCGTTACTCGTGAAGGATGAATTCGGAATGGCGTGGCGAGTCTGGCCGAGGCGAAAGTGGTCGTATAAATGTCGGGAACAGAGAACGCGACTTAACGAATGCGGAGAGATCGGTGAACCGGAAGCGAAAGGCGCGCAGCTTCACGATTCGGTTGGTTCGACGGCACGTATATGTATACGCGCGTAAGATCGTTAGCCTTCTGGCCTTTAATGCATCTTTAATGCACGCGAAACGAGAAATCTCGCTATTTCGCGATCTTGCATTTTCTTGCACTGATTTCGGAATTCCTCGATCGATTTGGGGACAGTTAAATCACGGAGAATTTCCGTCCTCCAATTTCCAGAAATCTTCCATCAGTCGTTAGCTTCCCGTCCGGTTCGATCGTCACTTACAATCTCATCTACAATGCTTCCTAGAACAGCACTTCCTTTCAAAATAATATCATGTTTAGGTACAAACATTTCTGTCTCTATAAAGCCGGGAATTCACCTGGAAAATAAGCTAAGCTATGCTATGCTAACAAGGGGAGGACACCATGTGGTAGATACCGATTTTGGTGAGCCTTGGCACGATGGATCTATGTCGAAAATAAGTAAATAGGTGTCTGAGCGTTATTCTCTGTTATTAAGGCCCATTAGCAGAAACACTCGGACACCTATTTACTTATTTTCGACATAGAACCATCGTGTCAAGGCTCATCAAAATTGGTGTCTACCACATGGTGTCCTCCCCTTGTAAGTTCCAAAAAATTAGCTTCGATACATTCCTATGGAACCGTTTCTACAAAAAGCTAAGCTAAGCTGTGCTATGTTTTTATTATGTTTTATAGCACAGCCATAGCATAGCTTGGTTCAACTTCCAGGTGGATTTCCGGCTGGAAAGTAGAAGCTCGATTTGAGGGGTTGCAAATTGTTTCGTTCGCGCTCGATGGTGGCTGCAGATCACCGAATCAAAGGGTCGTGATCGTAGAACCTTTGCTGTTAGTACTGGCGATCTTCTGTGCGGGGAACTGTTTCCTGAGATTTATGAGATGGAAATTTGCTTGTTCTCCGTTTAGAATGATAGGTTTGTAAACAGAGGGCTGCTGCACCGAGTGCTTCTCTGTCGGTATTCGTTTATAGGCCGGTGGTTTTCTGATATTTGCGAAAGCCTGTCCGATATAAATCAGTGAGAGGGTGACTCAGATGTAACACTTAGAAAACCCGATTGAATGAGATGCCTAAGGCTTACGCAACAGCGACGACATCCGCGGGACGAGTTGCAGCAGCGATGTTCACGATCTGCAAGGCCATGCCTCCAGAATTTACTGGCTACCATATTAGTCGACTAGTAAAATTGATTGTCTGAAGTAGCAGGCGGCAAGGCATCGCATAAAAATAAGGAGCTCGTGGAGACGAGGGAGTGAGAATGGAGTCGAGCAGATTCATAGTTAATTAAAGTCGAGAATTTTAATATACAAAATAAATATACCAGGATGGTGTTAACTCTCACATCCCTCGAAGCTTAGATACTCCCCCAGACACTTCTTCTTCGAAATTTACTGCCTTCCTTTCCGAAATCGACTGATGTTTGGCAGGGAACCAAAGATAAATGCTGATACCGTAAACAGGACAAATATAGTTCTCTATCAAACTTCGTTAAGGGGGGAGGCCTACCTAGAACGGCCAAAACAACATGCTTCTTTGGGAATTTTTTCTAGAAATACCGATAAACTTTTATTATTAAACATTAGTCTATTGGAAAGAGTACGTCTTACGGACATTTCGGTATTTTTTGTGGTAAAAAGTATTGAAAGGTTTGTGAGTTATTGGCGATGCCAGAGACGTCCTTTTTTTAAAGCGCTTTGCGGTGACAAGCGTAGCTCAGTGCAGGATTATCCAATATTGAAAATTCGATTTTTTTTTAAAATAATATATGAAATTATCTAGGCGTTGTCGGACCCGATTTTGGAAAAATTATTTTGAGACAAAATGGCGACTGTGCAAAGTTGAAGCATCGATATTTGGCGCAAAATTGTTCGTTCTTCGAGTGTAAAAAAAAGTCTAGGCAAAAGAAAAAGGAAAGCTCCCGGTAGCGTTTAGATTTTTAACCCTAAAATAAGCCTGCAAAGCCTCGAGTAAATCGGTTCATTAATTTTTGAGTTACGTGTGTCACCGACTTTGAAAACATGATTCTGAGAAAAACGCGTTTAAAGTTTTGGGTCTGAGCGTTACACCGAGAAACACCTACCTACTTACACGCGGATAACTTTGTCAATTTTGGTCGGATTAACTTGACACCTTCAGGAAATATTTTCAAGATGTTGATACTTCAAGAAAATATAAAAATCGATTTTTCGAAAATTACTCGTAAAATTACTTGTATCTAAATATTACCTCGCATATTTACTTATTACTGTACAGTTTGTATAC
Organism: Andrena cerasifolii; assembly: GCF_050908995.1. Lineage (NCBI taxonomy): Eukaryota > Metazoa > Arthropoda > Insecta > Hymenoptera > Andrenidae > Andrena > Andrena cerasifolii. Next base: position 11,635,094 of record NC_135129.1, read on the forward strand.
CAGGGGCTAGTCCCGTTTAAATGAATAATAATACTAATAAAAATAATAAGAGGAGTTCATATGCACGTGATCGTCTTCCTACGAGTAAGAATCAAGCGAAAAACCCCCCTAGACAATAGCTTTTCGATCTCCAGTTTCCTAGATTAGCGAGGATTGTAGTTGAACTTGACGTACCTAGCGCAGTAGATCTCTACGTTCAAAATTGTCCTCCATTAGAGGATTCAGCTTTCTGACTTTTCTCTTTAAATACCACAGCAGCCCAGTTCCGCGTTCACGATTGAATGGAGCACACGCAGGTTGCGCAACAGTTGTGCCATCTTTTCGGCCTTATCAGTCGCGTTGCGCCGACAATAGCACCGACACTGCTCAGTGGCCAATGAATCGAGTACCCAGCAAGTTGTTATTGATATTTTAGCTCCAACAATTAAACACCCCTTTCGTATCACCCTTCTTTCCATTTCTTTCCCTTTAGAATCCTCTTTTCCATTCAGCATTCAAGTTTCTCTTCAGCGATGATTTCCCACGTTGCATGTAGGGTGCTCCGTAGAGATTAGAAACACCTGTATTTGCACACTGGGAGGAGTATCATCCAGGCAAAGGAACGTCTAAAAGGATTCCCTCGATCCGTACGCGGCATCGTAATTCTCTCAATTTTTCTGAATCCTGCGTAGAAAGAGCCGGTGCCGGACGTGCCGTCGGCGAAGGTCGCTCTCCGGACGTGACATCACTGGCAATCAGTTTTTCAGACACGTGAGAAAACAATTGTTCCTTACAATGCCGTAATAAAATAGTACACGCCGGCTGGATCAATTTAACCGGCCTGGACGGCACACACCGCGGTCGCCAGTCGCGCCAGGCTATGAATCAGTATCGCGAGTCATCTAGCACACGCTACTTACCAACTTTTTCACTGATTAAATTATTTCATGAATCTTTGCATTTGAAGGGTAGGGGGGGGGGGCGAGGAATGTCCATTTTTCGTGATTTTGCGATTTGTAGTATATTTTCTCGGTGGCAACTGGGACTACAGAACTGTCGAATCATAGAGGGTTGTAAAGTTCAAATGCCCCCGGAAGATAACTTTAAAGTTTTGGTATACTGTTTAAAAACAGGCAATGATAAAGCTGTTTTGTGACTTTTCCTGCTTTTTAATAATAAACTGTGCATCATCCACGACTTGACAGTTTCGTCCACCCCAGTGATCAACGAATCTTACAAATAATGAGCATCCGAGTCCTAATTGGGTCACTTCTCGACCACAGATACTTAGCTGCACTGTGTATTTCGAAACGTATCGAAGGGATCGTCGTTTAAAGTCCTTCGCTGATTTACTCGGATTCTTTAAGCCGCCTCATTAATTGGCATAGATTCTATAAATGCTGCGCGTTCGTCGAGCAAGTGCGTGTGGTATTTAACGGGAATGGAAAAACGCGTTGTGAATGCCGCAAGGACGTCGATGCACAGCACAATGCTGCCCAATGCGCACGTGATACTTTCCCACGTAATTAGCCGCGAAACTATCGTGCAGCAACGAGGAAGAGATAAGATGGAACGTCGATGCCTCGCGAAATTTTGCGGGGGAAACTGGCGTGATTTCCCAATCGAATGGAAATTTTAATCACGCTTCCTTATCCCAGAGAAAATCATATCAAGTATTTCTTTAATAGGGGATGTTTTATTAAATCGGCATGAACCAGATCGGTTTCTGTCTGTAATGATTTGGTAAATTTTTATAATAATGCATATAATTATCTCAGCAGAGTAGTGCGTTAAATTTTAAATTTAAAATATGTAAATTAATTTATTAATTGTATATTATTTAATTTATATTATATAATCATTTTATTACTACTCATAATGATCGGGCTCGCTTTTTTAACTTTGTTCGAGCGAAAATTATTGGGGTATATTGAAGATCGTGTAGGTACTAATAAAAGTAGAAGTTTTAAGGTTACTACAGCCTTCTAATGATGCAATTAAATTGTTAAATAAAATAAATTTATATTTATATTATCTCAAGGTTATGTTAATTTTATTATTATCTACAATAGCGATGATTACTTTCAACATTCGCGGGAATAATTATTGAACAAATGAAAGGGCACCCTCGGTTCTCATTTCTATTAATCCCTCTCTCATAAAGAATCACTCCTTTGGCAAGTACCCCTGTGACGCTGTAAACCGCACAATACTCGAAATGGAGTTATTCTATTATTAACATTCTCCCTCCCAAAATGTCTCTCAAATCACGACACCACCGTGGCCCCGATTCGTGCCGACTGCGCAGGGCGACTTCGTTATATAAAATCGAAGAAGCGGTGTATAAACGAGACGCGACCTCTGTATCTCCACTAGCTCAGAAATATCTCGAGTACAGAGGATGGCTCGATATCGCGAGCAGAACTCCCACGTGTCAGGTTCACGTGGCGGGACACGTGAACGCCAGCGCGGAATGGAAACCGTGTCGAAGGGTGGTGGCGGTTTCATGGGGGTGGAGGCCCGTCCAACTATTAAATGCGAAGCGTATACATGCAAACGGAACTACCTGCTTATTAGCCCCTCGAGGAGCTGTTACGCAACCGGGGTTTGTAGCCTGTGCACAATGGACCGAGTCAAGACGTTCCTTTTATATGAAAATATCGTCACCGACTGGAAAACGGTACCGGCGACCCGAGTCAGTGGATCATTAACGAGGGTTGGACCGGCTGCCCCGCGAATAAAGGAGTATAATTAACTATGGCGAATATATTTTGCGCGCTGCCCTTTGGAAAGTTCATCTTCGCGGGCTTGAAATTATTGCATTTTTGTATATACGCTCGCGTGAAGATTGACATCCGAGCTCTACTGGTGCTATGGTGCAGGGCAGTGGCGCACTGAGGATTTAATCTTGGGGGTAGCCGAGTTGAGCGGATAAAATTCATTAGGCGAGTGTAAACATAAATTTAAAGAATAATACCCAGTTTTGTTTTCTGATCACAAAGCTCTTGAGTTATTTCAGTCGCGGTTACATTATTCTCTTTTTTCCATTTCCTTTGGGGTGCGCCCCTGCAGCAGGGTATTTTGGAGTGGAGATAGTATTCTGTTCATTCGTGGAATAATTAGTGGGCAAAATATAGAATTCGTGACGCGGTTAAAGTTTAGGTGGTTTTTGGATAATTTGTTCCACAGAAGCAAGCCCTCATTTTCGAGGGAATCAGGTTCAATAAATCAGTGCACCGTCGATTACCACTTGATTAACATTTCCGCCTGTTACTCAATATTTACGCTCTTATTGAAATCTCTTATTGCAAACAGATTTCAATTCGGAAATGAAGGAAGAGTAGAGTAGTTCGACGCACTTCGTAGCACGCAAGTAGAATCAGCTGTTCACAGACAGACGCGTTATCACTCACACTAGATCAGTTCCTTCGATTCAAAAACTCTCTTAAAAACATTGCTCCACATTTCCCATTCATTTCCACGCCAGAAATATACCCCCTTCTCGGTTCTACCAGCACCATGACTCACAACCCCTATACAACTCTACACCACCAAAGTTTCCTCTACATTCCTCGTTAATCGCCACGATCCACCTCTCGATTTCGCGAACATAATTGCCCCAGAGAAGCCCCGGGAAGCCCGTCGAAGTTGGTCAGCCTTCCGTGTCTAAATCGCAGCCAGCGTGGAGCGGTTATTATCGTTTAGCATCCTCGCACTATTTGGCTAGTCAATCGCAGTCGGCTCGAAACACTTGATGAACGTCCCGTGCAACCCCCGGTGTATTTTCTGCTCGGCCGACCGGCATATTTAAATCTCCAGCTGGACGGGATCGTTCTCTTGGGCCAGCTTCCAACAAGCACAACAGGGGATGGGCTGCGTTTGTCCATTCTCTCTCCCTTCTCCGTTTCCTTCCGTCGAGATGGGGGTGGGACAGGCAGATGGGGTAGATGGTCGAAGCATCGCCTGGCATTCGACAGATAAAGGTGTTGTATAGGTCGATTAAAATATAAATTGCGTTCGTGGGCCGCGACGCGACGGTTCACCCTCCACGGATGAGGTCATCCTTGTGCATTCTGCGCCCGCCTCTCCGGTACCCGCCTCCGGACGAGCATCCCCCCCTTGGAATTCAACTTCCCGTTCGGGGAAACTTGCCGTTTAAAAGATACTATTTCGATCTATCCGGCTCTGTTTAGGTAGCCTTTTGTATGCTTCCTCTATTATTCCACGCGTTCAGTGTCCCCGATGAGTGGCCTCTAATTCTCCACTGCCACTAAATAGAGCCGATCTGATCTGCTGGATGGCGCTTGAGAAGTAAGGGAAGCGAAAGTCTCGAAAGTATCGAGTCGCTACGTTTCGGTACCTGGCAGGTTAATTGACTCCTTGGCAATCTTTGCGAAGCGAAAAGCTCTTCTTTCTGTCACTAGTTGAGTTTTAAAAATCGGTGCAGCCGCAGGCGGAACACAGGTGCGCCGACAGCTCTGCGCGATTAATCCGAGGCACAGCGTATCGGATTCAGCGGCTGCGACAACGCGCAACGTCAGAACACCTACGCTCCTGCGCTGACATAACGAACGGTCATCTACACGGCACACATTTATCCGCATTCAATACGCGAATGGCAGCCGCGCATAAAGAGTCACGAAGTTTAGGGAGCTCGCCCCGCTGTTCAGCACCGTTTTCGAACGTAACACTTATAATTGGAAGCTATTTCACCACTGTTCGGGTCGGTTCTCGCCTCTTTTAACCTTTTATAGACGCCTCTATTTTAGCTATTCATCGGTCGATTGGTTGTTGAGCAAAACGGAATTCTCTGAGACCCTGCGAGCCAGTGTCTAAGATACACCTTCAGATAGTTTAGGGAGTCTACTGCTCTCATTGACAAGCTTACCAATTATTACTCAATTATTTTACACACACTTCAGTAAATGGTATATTCCTTCGAAATTATAAATCCTCTGTACAGGGTGTGCCTAAATACACTCCCGGCCAGAAAGCCACTGCAGATGAATTTTAGGACAATTTTAATATAAAGTATAGTTATTGTTTATTATCCACTGCAGAGGATATTTTCTCCTCGTCAGTGCATCCACCTCGTTTAGATATAGGTAGCCTTGCGATTAATTTCTTCCACCTTTCCAATCATCTTGTAATCTTTTCCACAGCTTCTCCGATTTCGAGCAGATTTTTCTCATTTTGCTATCGAGTTCGTCTTACAATTTCTCGATTGCCTTATTACTGCGAACGCTACGGCACGATTTGCACTCGATCATTCTTTCCCAATTCTTTCAGTTGTACAGATCTGCGAAATACCAATTTCCACCAGTCCGGTGGAATTCACGCGTTACACGGTTTCAAAGAAGGAGCTTTGTAAAAGGAAAAGAAAATATGATTTTATTCTTTAAATAAATTTGCATGCTCGCTTAATCAAGGGCGGATGCAGAGGGAGGCGATAGGGGCGATCGCCCCCCCTCCCCAAGAGTAATAAAAGAAAAATATTACGACACTGTGTACTATTCTGTATAAATAATTAATGTGACTGAAATTATTTAGGTTATAGTATCAGATAGAGATATTAAAATATAAAATACAAGGAAATTTTAAATCTTCTAAAAGGAGATTAAAAAATGTACTTATGTACTTTTACATATTTCGCCCCCTCTAAGAAAGGCTAATGAATCCGCCACTGCGCTTAATGAATCGTTATTGAATTTGCATTAAGTGAAATTGCATTGAGTAAATGTTACTTAGAAATATCTTTATCCGTTGAACTCGGCTCCCCCGAAGATTAAATCCCGAGTGCGCCACTGATCCCACCATTTCGACGCGTCTCGAGTGGCGGGAGCTCCTCCATCTTGTTGATGCGCCGCGCACTCGGGCCCCAGCTGCGCGCAACCGTTGGGACAGCGGCGAGCCGAAGGCTGAGCGTGGCGGGGTTTACGGCGAAATAGCCGTAATGTTTTATTAATGGTACATGTAAGATTAACCAGGATAAATGAAGTAGCGCATTAGACGGGCGCCTGGGGCGCCTCGAAAAGCAGCCGATGACTGCGTAACACGTCCCGCCACGCTATTCTTCGTAATTCCTCGCCTGTATACATACATCATCGGCCCCCCCAGTCCCAATGATCCGTGCATCAGATTACTTTGATATACGACAGTTTCTCGTCCGCGCAAGATTGTCGCAGGTCAGGTCGATTCGGGTCAACGTACTCCATCTCCTGGCCACCGTGTGCCCTCTCGCTCCCTGTCTCGCTTCATTCCATCGCCGTCGCTCCCCTTCTCCCGTCCTCGCCAGACCACGTGCTGCTCCGGGCCTTCCGCAGGGCCAGTCGGCATCAAGTCCGCGGCGAAACGTTCGCCGGGCCTCGCAGGGGATGGCCGAGCCGCCCCTAAACGGCGGAACAAAACTCGCTTCAGCGACATTTACGGGGAGCGGACTGAATCCCGCGTAAACGGGAATGAGATTGCGATCGGCGTCGCTCGCCAGCGGCCTACGCATAATTGCTGGTATGACGCAGGGAATTGATACGTGGCACGGTAATTTGCATCGCGGGGAGCCGCGTGAGAAAGGTCCGAACGAGCGACGTCGGCTCGATGGTAGGAAAGATCGAGTCGCGGATACGCAGGGGATATTCAATGTTATTTGATAATACCCGGCGGTGCCGAGTGAAACGGAGAGGGGACGGAGTTTTAAGCATCGTTCCGTGGAAGAATGAAGGAATCGGAGAATCAAACGTCCCATTTAAAGCAGTCCTCGCCTCCTCGAGCTCTACTATCAATTAGTCGCGATGATTAATTTCAGGATGCATTATTCATCGCGGGGCTGGCGAACGTGACGCGCTAATTAATGCTCGAGGATCCACGGCTCACGGCATCGTCGGCGTGGAATCGACTTCATCACTTAGGCCGCGTGCTTCAGCTAACCCCCGCGAGCGGCACTTTTAACAATCATCCCTGCGATCCCTGCACCTCCGCGCGAGCAACGATCCCCTAAATGGCCACTGGGCTACCAAACGTGCCACGATTATCCAGCATCGATCGTTCGACTCACCCCAAAGAAGGAACACTTCCACCGGGACGTTCCCCTGAAAGAAGGGAGCCCAAGGACAAGCCACAGCTGTTCCGATGGCGATGGCTGGAGAGCTCAGGCGTTGTCGCGCTCCCGATATCAGCGATCCCCTAGGCGCGTGCTCGCCGCTGGATGAAGAATACATTAACCTGGCCGTCGCTCGTCTACGGTCGAATTTCATTCGTCCGGCGTTAACTGAAATAAACTGGAACACGGCGACGGCGTCGATGGTCGCGTCTCCGCGCGGGGTGCAAGCGCGACACGTGACCGAGGAACGTGCCTCCTGGTGCACGTGGACAGGGAACACATCCCCCGACATCGCCCTCCGCCATCACTCGCCGTGCCTCGTGCCTTCAACCCTCTTCTGCTCGAGGAGGCGGAGGAGAGGAACCTGTTCCTCTCAGTCATCCTCGAGCCTCTTCAGGCTCTGCGCGCCGCGACGTTCTTGGACGATCGGGTACGCGACGCTCGCGACAACTTTTTTCGGCTCGTTCTCTTTAAGGAACGTAAGAGAGAAGGGGAACGTTTTGCGTTATACTATGCTCCCGTGCATACGTACGCGCGTGTGCATGGTCCCTGTATACGCTGCACATACAGACACACACACACACACAGGCATATACACGAGCGTAACAGTGTACATAGGTATATGTACATACGGAGGCAGATATGTGACAGTGATTGCGCATATATACAGTGACTCCCGCGGATTTGTTCGTCAGGGACTGTCTGCTTTGTATCGTTCGGATACCACTCGGAGGAATTGCTTGAGGAATCACGAGTTCGCCTTGGGACATGGGATGTCCCACGTGTAGCTTGGTTTTTGGTTGTTGATCGAAGGATTTGCTTGATGATTTGCAAGTCTCCGGCGGTACGCGGGGCATTCCGCGTGCAGTTTAGCTTGCGGGTGTTGGGATCCAGGGAGTTGCTTGACTGATGACCCATTTGCAGTGGAATATGGGATATTCTGTGGGCAGCTGGGTCTTCGTGTGTTGGAATAGGCGGAATTGGTCGGTAATTTGCAAATTCGCAGTTTGATTTTCGGTTGTCAGGATCGGGAGCATTGATCGAGTGGTGAAACGTGTGCAGTGGAATGTGGGTATGTTCTTTGTGCAGCTGGGTTTTCCCGGGTTGGAATCGAAGGACTTGCTTGATAATTGCCTCGCTTGCATCAAGATGTGGGAAATTCAAGTTGAGCTGGGAAATGTGAATTTATTGGTGGTGTACAATTTCAGTTGACGTAGGCTCCTCTTGGATTATTGGTGCGAGTGACTTCTCTCCATCGTCTTGGTAGTTTGATCGTAGCATAAAGCAAAGATATAGCCGTCTTAATGGGGTAGGTTTTCTGAAAATTGGAGAAACAGAATCATAAGAACTGTTTCGCGAGTAATCATAGTTTTGAGGTTCTGTGAGCAATCCTGCACGAGTCACTGCGCTACGTTCACGTGTGTAACTGTACGCGGTGGTCTGCTACTAATGACATAATTAGGAGAAGAGTGGTGTTTTGTCAGGAAGAAATGGTGTAAAGTTTCTGCAAGTGTGCCTTCGTTTCTCGAGAGAGGCGACCTGGAGCATCCATCGGACACGCGTGCAGTGGGTTATAGATTAGTACGGCAAATCTTGTTAGAGATACACATCGATAGTACCTACGCTAGAAACAGCGTGCGATAATTTAATTCGTAAAGCATAGTCGCGTTCCTCTAGGAACTTAGGTTCACTTGCAGAAACTTTATTCCAAAATATTCATTCACCATTCCGCGAAAGAGCAGCCTCTTCTTAATTGCACCACAAGTATCCAGCTACCCTGTGCAAATTTCTACACACACGCGACACGACACGCACATGTGCAGTTTTAGCTTCGTGGGATTTAGCTGGTTTCCTCCAAATCTAGGGTGATTTTGTCGTCGTTACTCGCGAGCGTGTCTTTGAAACTTGTTGCACAGACTAGTGAATGATTGGAATAAAGTTGAGAAGTGCAGGACTGTGCTTTGGTCTTCTTCTTTTCTCTTTGCTATATTTCGTGATCGAAGATGCTTGAAAGATAGCGCAGATGGAGATTTGCAGCATTCTGCAGAGTTCCTACGAGCTCGGCTTCTACAAGTTTGAATAACTACTCGAGCCCGTGTTTCTAAGCAAAGGTTGCACTGCTTTTCCTCGGAGATACCTGGACACCGATCGACTAAATCGTATTTCTATTCTACAAGCTGTTCCACTCAGAAGAAATCTGCTCGCATTCGCAGAACGTTCTCCCGTCGCTAACCATCGTTTAAGTTCGATGTCGATCGTGACGCACCGCGAGCGTGAAAAAGCGTGCGTTTATAAAACCAGCGTGGGCACGTGGAATCGCGGCGCAACGTGTGCATTGTCTCTCGATTCTTTTCTGAAACGGTAATTCATGCTCGCTGGGTCCTTGGCGACTCGTTCCTCGAGAACATGCTTCAATTAAAACTGACATAATGTCCTACAATCAAACAGGACGCGAACCATGATATTCCATTCTCCGCGAGCGCGTATCCTCGACTCGAGTCTGCGCGACACTTTGATACCTCGCATCGAAACATTTTTCGAGTTCTCACTTTCACTGCCGACCCAGCCTCCCCAGGAATCATTCCGCACGCTGCGAACTCTCGCGGACTTGAGAATTTTAGAATATCAGTTACTACCGATTGGTTGCTACCTCCTTATGGCTCGCATATAACATCACAGCTGTTTTTTAATCGGCCAGCTGAACAATTAAAAGATTGCGAGGAGCGTGTTCCAAGCGGCGTTGCCTCGATAGCCAGCGTCTCTGTTGACGTTATTTCGATGCTTCGTTATCTCCGAGGATCCCCTCTATTTTCGGGGAAGGTGCCCCTCCGTCTCGGCTACGAGCTGAGCTTAACAGCCCGCTCTGGCGCGTCTCTCACGTTCTTCCAAACTTCTCCACACACACCCCCAAACAATCATTCGCCGAGGAGACATTATAACGAGACGAATCCACCCCTTTGAACTCTTACCTCACACCCGGTGCAGCGGGATAAAGCTAAGCGTTCCTCGTCTCTGTTTGCAAGATTGTCGAACTTTCGTTACGGCCCAGACGGGTACCAGCGATGTCGCCCATCAGCGGTACACCCTGAAGCTCTCCAGAGACGTCCTGGAGAGAGCGGTACACGCGGACAGTTGAAAGGACAGCCTGGATCGGGATTCAGTGAGCGATCAGTGAGCTGTTTACTGGGAGGCGGGGTGTGTCTATCGCCGAGGGCCAGTAAACTGGCATCTGAAACGGATTCCTGGCCGTGGTCTCGAATGGGGAGCGAAGAAGGAGGCGATGGGATGGCTAATGTGGACGCCGCCGCTTCCTGGCAGCAGTATTACACCTGGTGCGCCCCGTACTCTCATCCGCACCCTCATTCGCACCCGCACTTCACCTCGCATCCGCACGCCCATTCGCATTCCCACTTTCACCATCCGAGCCACCCGAGTCAGTACCAAACCGGACAGTATCAGCAGCAACCGTTGCCAGCGTCCACGGCCAACACCTCCGGTCACTATTCCACCTCCCAGCAGTACCATATGCAGCTGCAAGCTGGCCAGACGCCGCCCCCGCACCAGCAACAGCAGTTCCACCCCGTCAGGGGGCAGAATGCGCCGAGGAGGGCCGCCCCTTACGATAGACAAGGTATCGCCATCCAGATTTCTGTTGTTTTCCAGCGCTAACGAATGCTCGCGTGGGTGGCGACGTATTTATACGCGGACGATGCGCGGCAGTGGGGAAGAATTCGCGGGAGGGATTGATTAGCCACTCGATAATTGGTTCATTGTGATCGGAGCTGGGTGAAGGAAGTTTAGCGAAGATAGGTACACTGGTTTATTCATGGAGGGTAAAAGGAGCGTGGAGGTAGCGAGGGGGTACATTCACGGGGGTTAAGGGACTTAACCCACACTTCGAGTGGCGCAAGGTTTTGGATAATGCGCCTTCAAGTCGGTCAGCTGTTTCCAAGCGGTGCTTCCGATATTTTCTAGAAAATATCCACGTGAAAACACGCCCACTACTACCGCATACTCTGCGGACTTATATATTATGAATTTTAACAAAAATTCTTTTATTGGATCCACTGTATTTATTCACTGTATGTCCTCTTGTATAAGGGGTTATGTCTAGTTTGCAGGCGAAAAAGAACTCGATTTTCGGGAATTTTTTGACGAAAATTTAATTTATATTTTTAACAACTATTTGCTTATTTTAAAAGTACATGTATCCAGCAACCCTCGGCAATTTTCTTGTAGGAAAATATTAAAAAATGAACGAATAACAGCCACTCTCGCGGGAGCTGTTTTTATAAAGGCGCTGCGCGGTGAGCACGATTTCTCCGAGCCGGATCATCTGAAATCAGAAAGTGAAGAAGATTCTGTTAATATATGAGTTTATCTGAACGAAGGATTTAAAAAAAAAACGATTTCAGACAAAATGACGGCCTTTTAATGCAAAATCATGATTTTTCGATGTCTGTATTGTTCGTTTTTCGTGAATTAAAAATAAAGTTTCCATCAGAAACAAGCGTTCGTTCACGAACCAGATAAACTCGCATATGTACCTACCTACTAACAGAATCTTCTTCACTTTTCGATTTTAGATGATCCGACTCGGAGAAATCGTGCTCACCGCTATAAAAATAGATTCCGCGAGAGTGGCTGTTATTCGTCCATTTTTTCAATATTTTCCTACAACAAAATTACTGAGAGTTGCTGAATATATGTACTTTCAAAATAAGCAAATGGTTGTAGAAAATATACACTAGATTTTCCACAAAAAATTGAATGGTACTTCGAATTACAATGCTGAATACCATTTAAATGAGAATAAGAGGCACAGCGCACGTGTTATTCGATGAAAAGTTGGCCAAATTCTTCCCCGTCATGGCAACTAGTCGGCATTCTAGGCAATCTTGTCCTTGGCTTCCGTGTAGCCATTATCCTGCTCGCAACCCTGGAGGATTCCACGCGAAATTGCATAAAGCGGACGCCGGCCGATGGTCACGCGACGTCAATCACCAAATGGGTCGATCCTTTTGGAAGAATTAATAACGTCGGGCGGTTCAGCTTCGTTCGTGGATACCGCGTGTATCGTCCTGATTAAAATACCGTTCTGTCGTATAAACGGCGCCCCGTTTATACCCCCGAGGGATCGCGTTCCCTCCACGTGAGTCTCTTGGTACCGGTTGCTCCTTCAGGGATATATCGTACGAACCCAGTGCGGAAAGGGAGCCGAAAGATTGGCCGATTACGGTAATCGATCAATCGAGCGCTCTGAGTGCTATCTTAAAGCAACTATTAACTGGTCCCTCGTATCGTCTACTTATCGACATTTTATTTCTCATCGGAGTGTCTACGTTTTATCTGCCATCTATTTCGAGGCAACGTTTACAATCACTATTGATTTCCTTGAAATTTTGAAAGTATTGGTGGTTGGCCGCATTTGCTGTTTACCTCGTACGGTTAGGAGTTTATTCAGAAGCGGAGGGCTCAGAAGCCAATCATTGTAAAGTCCAACTTTCCCTGGAAATGAGTTACGTAGTTCAAAAACCTCTTTACTGTCAAAACTTTCAGCTGATAAATCAATTAAGCCACTACTTTCATACGGAAGCAATAAATGGCGGTACTTACATTGTAAATCGCGGTTTTTATGGTAATGAAGTGAGTGGCTTATGAGCCCTCTAAATATCTTGTAAAGTATCAGGGGTCTACGCAAATGTCTGAATGTACATAGGTAAAGGGGGTGCGTAATACTCGATGCCATTTCCTCGTTAAGACCATACTAAGATCGCACTAAAGTAAAGTCCGATCCCAACATCAGGTATATCAGTTTCAAAGTGTAACGTGTACCTATTCGAATAAAGGGGAAAGAAGGAACTCGCAACCTTAATTCTTAAATCACGGATTTAAGCCTCGATTACGCCCACATCTCGTTTTCACTTTTCCCCTTCAATTTTTATTTCATATCTTTATCTCTTTATCCTTCATCTTTCGTAGCCTATTACTGTCTCCCTAACCTATTCTAGTTAATTCAAGCTTAATAGTAGCGAAGCTGTATATATCAATACCACCACCCGCATTCTAGAAAGTCCATTTCGATCCCCCACGAAACATCATTACACCCAGCTCTACAAAAGTCATCCACCTGAACGTAGAACACTAACATCCACGATTTGCGCGTCGATAAATGAATTATCAGCGATGTCAAGCGTAGCTCCATCGACGTACGACCAATCGAGCCCATCGACAAGCCACTCAGCTACGCGATAATCATTATAATCAAGCGCAATCTCACAGCAAATGATCATCGTCGCGACCAACAAGGCGCTTCTTCGCGATGCATCCTGCAGCCTACGATTGAGGGGTTCATTGGAAAGGGGCCGTAACATTCATGCTGACGAAGAAATTGCTAATTCAAAGCAGAGTTGGGCATTAACTGAATAAAAAATTATTTAAATAACAAATCGAATAAAAGCTACCTTAACTTTAGATTATTCGACGAGTAAAGTTAATTTTTTTTTTATATTAACTCGGGTTAACTTTATTCGACGCATGACGTTTTGTTAACTTTTACTCGTTATTCGAAATTTTATTTAAATAAAAGTAAGATGTAATAAAAGGCGTGAAATAGCATGAATTTTGGAGCCAAGATTTGGCTGTAATTGGCATTTACCATCTACTTCAATTACCAGTGAAAATAATTACAATTCAGTACCGAATCTCCCATAAAAAAAGATACGTTTCCTGTAAATTTATAGTATTGTGGCATTTGCCAGCGTTCCTCTGGGCCCCTCAATTTTCAACTGTAAGCCCCGGTATCGCTCTGCGGCGACACGGCTCGGAAGGCCTGGATCGAGGCTCTCGAGCTACGCGTCGCGTCGCTCCGAAGCCGGCGGATCCGATTTTCCCGCAGAGAGGCGCGTTTGCGTAACCGCGGGACGCAATCTACGTGTATCGCGGCCGAAACAAAACCGTCTCGACGAAAGGGACGATCGAGCGACGTAAATCCACCCTGTCTGGGTGGCCGTGACGGAGGGTTGAAGCACGGGGGAGGACGTGGAAGCCTCGACGCAACCGCCGGCGAAATCGCACGCTGAATTATTCATGGGGGAATCTGTTGCTTTTATTCGACCGGTTGCGTTGTCGTTTGTACTTTGAATTTATCAATGGTAAACCGCTGGGTCGGTTGGACATTACCCACAATTGCGGCGCTCAGGGGGGACACTGTGGCTAGGTGTTGTCGATTAAGCGCAACGGAATGGAAATTAAACGGGGCTTGTTGTAATTGTCGCCGTAGCTTCACTCTTAGAAGATAATGTACACTGTCGTTTATAAGAACTAAGACACCTGCTGTATTCGCGCAGAACCTGATAGTTTTCATTATTCCAAAAGAAAGTGAAATGTGTTAAAATTCCTTAGTAAATTTACAAAGTTTCTCACAATCATTCCACACGAAGCAGGCGTTCTAAAACTTACGAATGGCAGTGCATTAGGGGGGAATGAAATGGTAATTTAGAAAACGATTGTCTTGATTATTAATAAGAGGTGGAAAGGCTGAGTAGGTGCACTGTTACTTTTGAACGACAGTTTATGTTCGTCGAGTATTAGAGAATGCAGCCTCGACTGTTATCGCTTTTCTCAGCTGATTTATTTTAAGGAACTGGTAGAAAACTTTAGTTCATTCATGAAAGCGGGTGTTTTATTGTACTCACGATCCTGAAGGGAAGTGCTTTCGTTTACAAAAATTCCACGGGCACAGTAGTGGTCGAAGGAAGGTCCGACCTGTGAATTACACTTGAGAATTTATCGAGGGTGGGTGTTAAGTTACGCAGGCGTGTAGAGATGTAAGTTTTAAAGTTTCTCTTCACTGCCACTGCATCTGAATTTGGTGGAGATTGGTCTGGATGGGAGAGGGTGTATTTTTCACGACGCTGTTGTTCGTATAATTCGAGAAGATGACCCAACGAGTAGTCTCGCGAATGGACAGTGTACGCGCGTAACAGAGATGCGTGGCGTTATTTTCCTCCCATGGAAATCCACGATAATCCCGACGCTGGGATAAACAGCAACGTCCATCATACGGAGCGACGGTACATGAAAACCGTATCTAATCGCTCCCTATTTCCATGAACACTGTCTTCCAGTGGCCTGCCCTCTCTCGCTCGTAGTTTTACAGTCTTCTTTTATTCAAATCGGAACGTGGCCAGTGCTTGGCTCACGCATATACAGAGTTCTGTGGATTCCTTTCAGTTACTTCATCCGCGATGCTTGTACAATGAATTTCGCTATACATCCCTTCCTCCACGACGATTTGTATAATTCGATGCTATTCAAGTTGGTATTTTCGAGAAAGCTGAAAAGATTGGGCTAGATTGGTATTTGAGTGTTCTGCATTGCTGGTTGAAACAAAAGTGGCTGGGGAAAATTAGAGCAACTTTATTATTCAGTTTTCTATGATTAGATGGGATTCAAGGTAATTGTCGCAGGTGGCTGTTGAACTCGAAGGGTTGATCTCACGTAGGCTTCCATTTTCTTAAACTTCTTACAATTCTTTTTCTCTCTTCATCCGAAATTTCAAATCCCTCGCAGAGTTTTGAAGCAGCATAAAAAGAAAATTATAATAGAATTAAAGGAACTCTACTTCCCCCGTGTCGAGATTAATCAACACACTGCAATCACGAAGGATCCCCTAAACCCATAGGAAGATACAAAATACTACACTCTGGAAACTTCAAGGAACACCCGCCAAGAATATCAAAGTATATTCCAGTGAAAGCAGAGAAATTACCACGGCGGAAGGATCCTGTGAAACGGGGACGACCAGAAGCTACGAGGTATTTGAAACGGAAGTGGGAGATTCAGTCGCCCAGACCTTGTGCCAGAGAGGAAAAAAAGAACCTGGAAAATTCCCAGCAGCACCGGAAGTCGTTCAATTTCGACTCGACACGCGAGTGCCTGCTAGCATTCGTTACAGTACGTCACGAAAATCGTCGCTGGGATCACGAGAAGTGGTTGAAACATCGGAGGATCTCTGGTATCCATGAGCTCCCTTCGTTATCAATCACCGGAGGGTCCCAGTCGATCTTGCGATCCCTCGATCCCCCTGTTTCTAGCTAGAATGTCAGTGTAATCGATCGAGGATCCTGGAGACGCGTTGCCGACGCTCAAGGACGTCGAAGGCGTTCCGTCTCGTTGCCGAGGATAATGCAACGATTCAGGATAAACTCACGGTGGCCAGTGTTTATTTCTTAGCGAACGATCGCGGGATACGCGAGCCGGCGAATAATCGATTTCCTCCTGCACGTTCTCCTCGCCTCTCGTTGCCCATTCCCACCTCGATCTACGTCGCTTCTCTATACCCCTCTCCATTCGCCCGTCGCAGATTTTCCCACCTCTTTTCCGATCTTTTCCTCCCTGCAGCACGCCCACTTGTCGATCAAGGATTCCCTCGAAGGTGAGGGAGATATTCCCTCTCGAACGCTTCAAAGACCATTCTGATCATGGAGATCCGCGGTCTGCTTCAACCGGAGCTTGTCTGCTCGAAGAATTATAAAGTACCGAGTGGGAGACGAATGCTCCTCTGCTCCGAGGAATTAGGGGAGTGTTTTCAGCAACTGTTATCAAGTGGAGGTAGATTCGGTGAATGAGCCGCGAACCTTTTCGTCCTTTGGCCAGGCTGCACCCTGCCGCATCGGTGCGTGCATCTGCTTGCACATGCGAGCCGTGGCAGCGCGTGTGGGCCGAGCAGATCTTCCGGTGGATTTCGCGCGATGACTCACCTCGCATCTCGTTCCTCGAATCGTTCGTTATTCTTCGAGCTGGTCGACGACGCGCGAAAGGGAAGAAGAGGGCCGCCAGTCGACCGTGCCTCGAACCTTTCAGATCAGAGTTCTGAAGGTGCAACAAAAGGGATAGACCGCCGGTCAATGTTGGACGTAATTTTACCCACCGATGACCAAGTTTATCCCGGAAACGAGCGACTGCTACCGAGACCTGCGCCACCGATCACGACCCCCATCGTAACTTTCCTCGCAGCGAGGGCACAATTATATCCCTCCTAATCCAGTCACCGAGTCGGCTATTTAAAGCCCACAATACCCGATCACTTTTCAACACTCAAACACAATAGAAGCTGCGCACCTTCACCCTGAATCTCTGACACTAAATATTCAGGCGCTATGAAGGACAAGAGGAGCTGGCTGGGTGTACAGAGGAGCCCGTGACGTTGCGTCGCGGCGCAACTAATTTTACACTTATTAGTGGCGAGGTGAAACAAAGCCTAATAAAAGGAGAGAAATAGCGGGGCCGGCGAACAAAGAGGAGGAAGGGCCCGGCGAAGGTTGCGGGCCGCGAGGACGGTTGCCTGGGTCCTAAGCGGACCCGCGCGAGCCTCCCACTTGCGCATTATGCGCGGAGATACCCTATCTGTTGCGAGAGGAACGTTTTCCCGTTCTTTTCTGCGGGGCATGCCTGATCCCTGACCTCAGGCCCGCGATCACGGCCCAAAGGACCCTCCCTACTCCGCCATGCTGGGCCCACGCGCCGCCAGGCGAGGCCCCCCTCTGCTTCGCGCTGCGAGCTCCGCTCCGCTCTTCCCTCGACTCCACGACCTTAAAATCGCCTCGTCCACCACCCACGTCAACTCCTCTCCTCTCTGCGAGCTGGTGCTATCGCTCATCGCAGCCACGAGTGATTTCCGCGTGACCTTCGAGTGATTCGGACGGCTGGGCCCAATAGTCCAGAAACGATGCGCCAGTGTACATAGTGTTTCTGGTGACCTGGCTCAGCCTGGATGAACCGTGTTTGTTCTACTTGGATCGCACAGCGCTGGGAATATTTATCGCATCGCTTTCAGATTTATGTGGCGGTATGATCGATAAAATGATTCGTATCAAACTTATTTTAGCCAAGATAGCGAGCTACACTTTTTTGCGATTATTTTTCCTTGGTATAAGTCACTGGTTCTCAACCTCTGGGTCGCCACCTCCAACGGTCGCAAAGTGTTTTCTGAGGGTCGCCGCGGTTATTTTTAGGTAATATGGTTACACTGCCATATTCTATTAATAATGTAACACTGATTTTTTATAATCGAGAAAGGAGAAGTTGGTTGCCCAGATGCAAGCGCAACCATCGCGCTAAATAAGATAATTAAATATATTACTTAATTCATGTATTAAGATAATGAAATATTATTAAGTTAGAATTATATTCCGAAGTACCTGTTTTTCACGCGTCTTCTTTACCTTATTAAATGTACCTTAACTTATACGGGAGGGGCGCAAGTTATTTGAATATTATAAAAGCCGGTCGCGACTCAGACAAGGTTGGGAAACACTGGTATAAGTAACAACGCGTTTAATATTCGAGCGATGCGATGAATATTTCCAGTACTGTATGTCTTCATTTTGGGGCTGGGAGAGTAATTATCTACTATTCGTAGAGTAATTAAATAATAATCGTAACTTATGCGAGGTTCAAGTATCCGTGGTCAAGTGAAAATGAGGATTAAGGTGATTCATAAACTCTTTTTAGCGCCGACAGGGTGTAAACCCTCTGTCACAACGATTCTATAAATTTCTTTTCAGCGAGTTGATTGGAATTGCGATGCTCGTGTGGCCCACATGCGTTTTGCACGCCACACGACTTTGTTACATAGAAATTACCACTTTGCCAACATTTCAGGAATCGAACGGCGGAGGATTAATTTAGAAACGATAGCACGCGTGTAATGAGAAGAATATCGGACACCTCTCTCTCTCCTCTCCTCTCTTTCTTTGATCTTTCATCTCCTCTAGCTCGATACTACGCACCCATCAACTCGATTGTTCTCAGCAGGAACGCTAGCTGATTCTCATGCAGCCCCTCTCTATCTTTCTCTGTGCGCTCTTTTTTTTTTATTCTTGATTACCTATCTATTTTATCTCTCTTCATTCTCATACATGACGTTCACGCAATACTGTACCTTGTGTCGTTTTCAGGTGACCCCATGATAACATCCTCTCTGAAGGGTAAGTGACAAAACGACAGCTCATTCTTTTCTTCTTTTTTTTCTTTTCTTTTTTTGGTTTTGTTTTGCATCTCTCCCCCCCTCCACGACCGAGGCATCGTCCCCCTCGGACCGTCTCCTGGAATTTGGAGCGAGGGTGACGGTGGCACGCGTCTCTCATTTGCATGGATTTTTTTTTTCCTCTCAGATTTCCATTCTCGCTTCTCACTCTTTCACACACGTACACACACGCCCGCGCGCGTAGGAATTAGAAGGGAAATGAAACGTGGCGTTCTGACACTTCCGACGCGAAGAAATTGAGAATCTTTTATCGACGGAGGGAGTTTAAAGGAGTGGGCATTGTTTTATTATATTTCTGCCTTGATGGCCGCGTTGTTGGTTCGGGCAGAGGGAATTTCATCGAATTGCGCGGCATTGACAGTGTCAGAACGTCGTCGAAGAATTTTCTGGCGATTAGGACGATATAGGTAAAAGCAGCTTGAGCACATTAGTTCACAGTAGAGTATGGAATACTTAGGTTCGGATCGAAGGGTCCTGTTAGAGCGTAGTGGGGAAGAGAATTACAATGATGGCACGGTTTGACAGAGCATAAGTACGTAGCGGCCAGTTTTGCGCTTTAGTGGGAATGGAACGTGTTCTCGGTAAGAGAGCAAGGCAGTTTGGCGCGGATATGTTATTGCTTAGGTAGAATATGGCATGAAGAAGTTATCCCAAGGGTAAACTCAAGTAGAGTGGTTGCCAAGATCCTTACACGATCAATTTACCTTGCTTGCTTCCAGTAACTCCGATCGATCCATTCAAACTGTGATGAAAAACAGAGACTTGAGTGAGAAGAATGCTCGGTTGGGTGAATTAACTCGTGTGATGATATTTTCGGTGGTTTGCGAGAAATGATTCGTAACATAGAAGGGATGAAAACTTGAATGGGTGGAAACTTGAATATTCAGAAAGCTAGCAAACTAAAGGCACAAAAAGAATAGAAAAGATTCATAGAATACCTTCATTCAAAATACATATCAGCACGTGAAAGTAGTTTTCATATACCCATGAAGACTCAAGTCCTCCATTATTCAGCTACAGGTCATTTAAACCCAATAGGTACCAGAGATTCGAACAACCTCTTCGTTATATCGAACTTTAAAGTTCAGCGCCGAAGAATTTCAAGATAAAGACAGTTCTTGGCTTCTAAAACCAAAAACAGGTCCACCAAAGTCCCTCGTCCTTCCTTCGCCAAATCCTCTTGAGTTTCTAGAATCCCTAGATTCCTAAAATCTTCAAGTTCTTCAAGAGTCCACCTTTAGTCATCTCGAATGGCATGGATCCGTTCTTAAAACCAAAATCACAAATCCTCAACTTCGTCCTCCCTTCGTCCCCCAACTCGACTCGTCAGCTGACTCGAATCGAACCACGACGAGTCGACACCGAATCCTTGGAATCTTCATCGCAAGTTCATCGTCGTGCCAGAAAATTGATAGCTTCAGCCATCTCGAGTGGTATGGGTTCGTTGTTAAAACCAAAATCACGAATTCCTCAATGTTCTTCGCCCTCCCGAGTCTTCCCGAGTCCTCTTTCGAGCCCCAGCTCGAATCGGCACCGAATCCCTAGAATCTTCAAGTTCATCGCCGCGCCGGGAAACTGATAGACGCCCAGTCCACCTACAGCCATCTCGAATGGCACGGATCAGGCGTCGAAAGGTCCTCTGGATCGCGCGGAACGATCGCCTCTCGCGTATATCCGTTGGCCGTCGCGTCGGTCTGTGGAGCATGTCTCGGCGACGGTATCCAGATATTCTCGTTTCACCGACAACATCGCCGCCTCTTGCATTTTATCTGGCAAGATGTGGCAATGCCGTGTTATGGCCTAGCTCGGCTGACGTTATGGAAGGATAATCCCATGCGGTCGACGGTTGGTCTCAGATTTCGCGTCCAGACCATAATCTCGTGAGGGGGGACGAGAGAGAGAGAGCCTGGACAGTCAGCCTTGCCCGTGCATCGGCGAACTCGGGCACTTCCACAAAAATCGCTCGACACTCGAGGAATCGACGGCGCACAAGGGCGAATCCGGACCACCGGCGAGGGTGGGCTGCCACCTTTCAAGGGTGGCCGAAGGTTTTTTCGAAATTCACGTCGATGTGGTAGCTTGTAGAGATTCCGAGATGCAGGGGAGCAGGAGGCAAAGTTGAGGGGACCTTGGAGTGTTTTGGTGACAAGTTAAGAAGCCGAGGAACGCATTTCTAATTTATTTTTGTTTGTAATTGGTATACTTAACCCTGATTCGTTCCTCATTTCACGAACTGAATCTGTCCCTCGGTGTCAAATTGACACAGTGGTGAAAGATCGACGGAATGACAATGTAAACAGTTATTTTTCGATATTTTTTTATTCAAATCGATGAGTTAACATCTACGTCTTAGATTTTTCACAACTTTCGCATAAAATAAAACGATGTGCAGGACATACTGCTTGTTTACAAGAATCACAAATAACAGAACAGTATAATTTATTACGGGGAAACTGTGTCAAATTGCCACGAGGGATGAGGGTTAAATTTTGGTACTAGAGTGGGTTCTGGGTTAGCCACTATATCTCTTCAAGTTTCAGACTTTATTATCTTTCAATATCTTAGATTAGGTTCTTAGTTACCGCAAGAGTGACAGTGTAGGTACACTTGATTGAGAATAATCCTCTTCAAAGTCTGCCGATTTGTGAAAGAAACCATTTCGAGAATATTTAATTCATTCCCCTTGTTCCTCACTTAGACCCTCGATACCTTGCTTCTCTCTAAAGAAACACACAATTTTCCACCCATGTCCGACATTTCACCCCCAGAAATCGACTCACTCTTCCCCCTATTCCCAATATCACTGAATTTTTATCGACATCCACAAGCCCCAGAAAGCTGTACCAAACGTCAGAGCAAATTGGAAGCAGCGAAAGTCAGCTCTTGCACAAATTCCTCGGTAGATCGACCCTTGACTTTCAGCTGACAAAGGAAGCCCTAAAGTTGCGCGCGTACGAGCTGCAAGGGGTCGCGTCCATCCTCGAAGCCACTTGGATTCCTTCCCTGTCTTATCTTCCCTCCATCGCGTATCACCGAGTCTTCCCTCCGCATTCGAGCACAATACACCGCCGTTTCTCCTTATTAAACGGGCCACTTCGCCGGGGTACAGAAAAATCTGGACTCCTGCGCGCATTAGAGCCGCCTCCACTCGTGTGCATACGTTTCCATCGTTTGTGCAACGATGAGCTGATGAAACGATCAGGCGTAACGCGAGACGAGCGTGCGCGACGGTATTATTATTATCATCCGGCGTAATTATACGTCGCAGCTAACGAATCCGCCTCGTCGTAATCATGGAAAAGCATTTAAACGACACGAGGGGGATGGGGAGGCGAGGCGCAAACTCGTGAATGCGCGCTGCTGTCAGGACAGACGCGTTTCTAGCGAGAACCGGTCGTTAGATTCTTATAACGTACGTTACTATCAGTCGCTTTTATCGCGACGTCCTTTTTAAGCGTCCGTGGCGTCGCTCGAGCCCCTCGAAATCAATCTGATCGCGCCGAACGTGGCTCATTAAGCTGTCGCTCCAATCACCGGCTGCTGGCGGTTGTCTTTGCGAAATTAATTTGTTTAGCTAACAAGCGTACCCTCGATTTTCTTGCCAGCAGAACCGTGTAATTTGGTGCTGACAGTAGAGTCCGAGGTTAATTGACTTTCACGGAGGCATGCCTCTGTTTGTTTAGTGGAATTTAATTTTTTTGTGGAACCTTGGCTCTGTGCGCCATGACTGTCTGTTGTGGTAGAATCTCGCTGTGGCGATGTTTAGGGAACACAAGCAACAATCTTCGGGAAGGTTCACGTGCGGGGAATCACAGAAGCACGGGAGAAGTAAAATCTTGAATATAGTCGATTCAGAATACTTCAACTCACTTGCAATATTCAAGTCTCGATGTTAAAAGTCTACGGGGATCTTCAAAGTTTCGATGGGTCTCCAAACTGAATCTATTCCCTCTCCATCCTCATTGGACGACGATAAGTCACCAATAGAACATATTCCCTGCACACATGCACTCTGGCTAAACAAAACCCTCGTCGAGACTCCCGGAACTTGTCCGATTCTACTAGAACAGCGTTTGCCAACTGGCGTCCCGCGATACGAAGTTTAGGGTTCCGGGAAAAGCAGGGGCGAGCAAAAACTTTATTTAAATAAATATTTCGAATAACGAATAAAAGTTAAAAATATTATTCGTCATGTGCCGAATAAAGTTAAAGTTAAAGGTAATGTTAAAGTTAAAGTTAAAGTTGAAACATTTATTCGACAAAAACAAATATCTTTATTCGTGAAAAAATTTAAGTTAAAGTGACTTTTATTTCATCCTTTATTTAAATAATTTTTTATATAGTTCATGCCCTATATAATTTCTAATTTTCTTATTTTACTTGTAAATAAGTGATTTCGATGTTACAATCCTTCGTATACAAAGAAGAGAACCGTCGATGTTAGGGGCTCCACCACAGTTTAGTGCATTTGGAGAAACTTAGCAAACGCTCTAGCTAATAGAAAATTTACTCTGGACCTGATCGAACGATTATCACTAGCTCCGACAGCATTCTAACGAAACCCATGGTTCGACTTGCACAATCGTCACGCCCTTTACCATATCGCGTCCTTCCAATTTCCATATTCAACGTATTCGCCGATCGAGCGACTGCGAGGGTTGCAGCCGACCCGTTCGCGCCGTTTTATGTAACGTCGCGCAGGTAGGTCGCGACGTTGCTCCAACGGCTCTCGATAATTGATCCCTCGAATCCATCTTAATAATCGTAGCAAGAGATAGAGCGAGATAAGCCTGTTGATCGGCCGGCTTTATCGTCGTTCCCTTTTAACGAACGGCCCCCAGCGCCTCGCAATTACCGTTTTCCCGCTATCGCGGCGGCGCGGCGCGGCGCGGCCGCGCGATCGGGGACGAAAATAATTTCCCGCGCGGCCGATAAGCGGGCCAACCGATTATATAATAAATTTATTCACAGTCCCGGCGTCCTTCTGTTATTTCACCGTGGTTTCTGGTGCACGCCGCGCCGCTTATAATTACGAGCCGCGAAGAACTCGAGCTAACGAGTTCACCTCGTAACGAGCCTCGGGGCCATTACGGGCCGCGATCCCGTCGCGAAAGAATCGATCGATCCTGGCGTCTCCGATGGGATCGCTAACGAGGAGTTTTCTTTATCTTTTCCTCGAACAGACGGGAAAATCGTCACGCGTCTTATTATAGGCGTTTTCCACCCACGCGCCGCGTGCTTCATGCGTCAGGTTCGAATGTGCTCGCGGCGCAATAAATAGCTTTTAATTAGACGACCGACGGTAGGTACTCTTTTCCAGGATCGTTGTTCGTTATGGGAATCGAACGAGCTGTGATAAACGGGAGGAGATATTTTTATATCGCTGGTGGTGTTTAGTACTCCGGATTGTAAGCTTTTAATCGTTCTGAACATGTGATATCGGTTTTAATCGCTACAGACGCTGGAGTGTTAGAATTTTAGAGCTCCCTAGGTGTTGGCAGATTTGACGAGCTTTTCGAGGAGCTTTCAAGACCCATGGAATTTTGGATAGTTCTAGGGCTAGTGTGTCAAGCGAAGCGATTCAAATTCGTCAAAGATCTCAGGCTCGTTATTAATATTTCAGTCCCCTTCGATGCTCAGAAATAGTGCTGTTTTAAAATAGATAAGGAGAGGTTGAAAATGGCAGTTCACTTTCCTTGGACGGATTTAAAAGCAGCAGGAAGCTGGGCTCGCCGTTTCGACCAGTTTTCAAACGGGATACACGAAAATAAGAAAGTGAAAGCAGTCCGTTTATGGAACGAACGTCGGCAGAGATTGAGATAAATTATGCCTGTACGCGGATCCTCGGCTCGTCCTACTTCGTCCTCGGTTCGTCGGCGTTAGCGTCGATCGTAGGCTGGCGCGTGATCGCTGGATCGTCAGGTGTCGGTGAAGCACACAGGCCCCTTTTTGCTATCTGTAACGTAAACATTTCGCGACGACGGCAACATCTGCTCGTCATATGTGAAATTATCAAAGGGGAGTCGTATTCTCCCGCCAATGGGACATAATTCTGTTTAAAACGAAACAAGACGAGTCGAACTTTGCGGCTACATCTAGCAGCCTCTGCGGAAGATGTAGAAATTAGCAGTTCCGCTCGGGTATCTCGTTTCGAGATCCAAAAATATGCTTGCTCTGTGCTCCACTTTGTTGGAGACATTCACCCACTCCAGTCATATTTAAATTTCGTATCATCATCACAAAGAGATCTCTATGCTTCGTGTATCTATACTAGTCACAGAACTGGGCGCAAAAGGCACAAAGTATTTCGTTATTGAAAGGCAACTATCAACTGCAACTTCAGCGTTTTGAAAGCAAAAAGATGCTGGAAAACTTTGCAGCCCCAGGTTGAAAATCGGGCAGACCACGTCCCGCGATCCAGCACTTTCAATTTTCGTGTGCTTGTAAATGCCTGGCGAGAGCAGAAGAGGATGGCGAAAGAATTTGGAGGGAAGGAGAGGTGCGATATTCGCGACAGTAGAATGAGTGGCTCAAGACCGGACCAGACGTGAAAACGTCGACTTTCGGCGGGTCACTTTCTCCTCCTAGTGAAATGTGGTCCTGCCGTTCCCCTACCGTGATTCCTTTCTCGTTTTTCTGTCAGGAGAAGGCCCATCCTAAAATTTTCGTTAAGTGGGCCACGAAAAGCGGAACGAACCGACTAAAATGGGACCGCTTTCTTTCTGCCCTTCACACCCGTTAGACGACTGTTTCTAGAGTGTTCGTTTCTGGTCTTGAATTTAGACACTTTGCGCGGAGTTTATTCGTATTCCATTGGAACGAATTCTCCTTATGAAATCGTGATTCGTGAATCCAAGGGAACGCGCATTCGAAGATGCTTCTGCAAAATAATTGGCAAGTGGAAGCGTTTCATTAACCCTTTTGTATATTTATCTTCACAAATGCAAATAAATTATACGGCTAACACGATGGACATTATGAATTCGTTATACTGTGAAAGGGTATTCTCTGATTAATTCGCCAATTAACGAAGTAAGTAACATTTGAAGCGTCCGCGATGCAAGGAGACACAAGTGCCTGTCTACTTGTAAAACAGCCCCAATTCGTATATATATCTCCGTGATCGATTCTGGAACATAAAGAGTACCGTGTCGAGAATCGTTGGAACGGCTCGCCTCTTCTTTCTCTTCGTTACAGCTCGCGGTGGTCGGGAGTGAAAGGAAGCAGCAGGATCAACAGGTTGTCTCGATTCCCATTTCGTGTAGCATCGTTAGAGACCGTAGCAACAGCTTAACCTTTAGCCAGGAAACGAAAGCGTCTCTCCTCGCATCGAGATCTCCGGGATTGCTGGAAAAAGCCAACATCTTGTTAACATCTGACGGCATATTACCGTGGCAACATGTTTCGGATTCATCCAATTTCCACTACGATCCCTAGCAAGCTTATACAGTCACCGTAACCAGCAAAAACTTTGCCAATTTTCCTATCGCCAGCTTCAATCAGCACTTATTAATAACAATCGCCTCATCGATTTCCAAGCTACTTTTCAATCACTCTTGCTCGACGAAATACTTAAAGTTCATTGAAATATCAAACTTTGCTTCTCCCGCTTTTAATTAAGGGAACGAGAAAACGGAGAAAGGGTTCTCCAAACGACCTTCCACTGTAACCATCGTTTCTATTATAATACCACTATACTTCCACAATTCCTCGTCTACCTATGTTCGCTGAATACAAGATCTACCTTCTCCGCCAAGAAACCTTCATCCTCCGCTACGGCTGACCCACGCACAGCCCCAATCCACTGTGCGACGCGACTCGCAGCGGATACGTACCCGAATTGCAGCGACCCAGCTGTTTTCGCCGAATTCGTGCGAATAGGACGCCGTGGAGGGAACCGTTGGCGGTTATAATCGCGTTAGATACAGCGATCGTGAATGAAGGCAACATCTGCGGGATGTAACAAAGGAGAAAATGGAGGAGGAGGCTGTCCTACGTGCGCGTGCAGGAGGAGGAGGACAAAAGGGAAGGCGGTGGAAGAGAGAAGGATAGAGGAGGAAGAGCGGCCACGACGAAGGAGGAGAAAGGAATCCTTCCGTGACCCGCGCGAGGCTGTTGGGCTCTCCTCGTGGTTTCCGCGTTCGCACAACAGACGTTCACGGTGTACGGGGACCGGTTCACCGGTGATTCAGAGCTTTGTGCCTCTTCCAGCAGAATTAACGTCTCGGTATCTTCCCTCTGCCGTTGCTCTTTTTCCCTTTCTCCAGTGCTGCGAGGGAGCGACGGAGAGAAAGGTTCTCCGCGCGAACGAAAAGGAAACTCGTCCAACTCTTTCGACATATCCTACTGTTTTCCAAGCAAACGGAGAAGATTTTTCGCGGGCAAATTCGAGGGATGCGAATGAAGGTCTGGTAAAGTTTAACGACCCGCAAGATTGCCTTCCTCTTCCTGATGAATGGAAAGTTAGGGTTAATCGAATTTCCTCGTGCTTGTTTTGAGATCCCATTGGCACCGAGACTGGTCTGTAAACACGTTACACCCGGGAGTTTTGTTTATTTATCTCACGGTCCCGGAGCACAGCCGCTGTACTGGCTCCAACCTGGTATCGCCGTGAAATCGTGTTACCGTAGCCTGGAGCGAGAGCTCCGCAGCTCCATCAACGCGTAATAAGCTGAAAAATTTCGTAACTACACGTTAACAGGTCGTATCGCCTGAAAAGTAAAAGAAAAGAGATCGACCGCTATCGTCGCGATATCACGGAAGTCCCGGCCACTCCGCAAGTCGAAACAGCCTTAGCTAGCTACTTTCTACATCGACGTCCGTTTACGAGGTCCCGGAGCTACTTAAATTTCATTTAGAAAACGACACTCGCAGCTTCTCAATGAAATTGCCCTTTCGGAATCTGAAATATCAGTCATCGAACTTCCCCGAGGGGCATGGTTGAGTCACAGTTACCGTTACCATCGACTAATTCAGTTCCACGATCATTCGAACGGAAAAAGAGCAGCAGAGTGGTTCGCGTCTCGTTTAATAGCCCAGAAAGTCGCTGAGGGAGCAGGCAGAGAAGGTGTCGGACCCAGCGGCGAGCCATTAGAGTCTTTCTTCTCGAGGAACAACGAAGAACTCTCACTGTGCCCCACTCGAGCCATCACGAAACGGTCCTTCTCCCCCTCTAGGCGCGCTCGGCGTGCTTGGCGTCGCGGCATTTCGCCACTTTCGATTTTACCCGGCGGAGCACGGCCGCGCGCCGCGTTACCGTTAATTTCATGGATCGGTCACGATCGAGCCACGCACCAGGAAGTGGGTCGAACCGACATAGAAAACGGGGACAGGCAGCGCGGCGGTCCTCGCGGTCGAACCTGCGTTCCAATTTTTTCGTCCCCTCTTTGTCGTCGCGTCACTGTCTCCTTCGACGAGCCGAGCCGTCGATTCGTTCCTCTTTTAGTAATCGTTCTCGGCTGAGAGAACTAGCCCTCGGGGTGCCAACTCCGCAGGGCTGGTATTTCAAGTAGAACGACCCCGATTATGGTCGGGCGGACCTAGCAGGGGAACGTCGCGGACTCGAGAAAGGACACTCTGCGTGGAATTTTATTAAAGTACAAAAGTTTCGAGGGCGGTATTCTCAATCGCTACTTATTCTTAAGCAAATGCTTAGGCATTCTACTAGATTAGTAGAGGATGCGTGCATTTGCTTAAGAATAAGTAGCGACTGAGAATACCGCCCCGAGAGTTTCTACAACTTAATGATATTATATAATTCTGGACTAAGTAGCTGCATTTTACATTCCCAAGTTGGTTACTGTTACTTATACACCCTTTAGCAACATATCCTCCTTTCCTGCGCTTCGCGCGGAGAAGCTGAAGCACACCTCCCGCCAGAAGGAAGCCTTCGCGCACAGAAGGCCACTGCACCTGCAGAATCGCGTCCCCGATTGGTCTAGCCCGCCATCACCGTGGTAGCTGACAGCTAAAGCGATCTCAGGGCAGGGAAGCTTGTGGGCGTTTAAAAACGTAAAAGCAAAGGGTGTGCCCTAGGTAACCCAGTCCGAGGAGGAGGTAAACGGGATCCTGGCGAGTCGAGAAGGACTCGGATGGATCGTGCGGGAAGCGAGGAAGTGGCATCAGAGTGTTAGCGCGCTCGAAAGAGGGGAGGGTACACAGGGTGTGCAGGGTGGGGGGTGGGGGCGGGTAAAAGCGGATGTTCGGCGAGCGCGGGTGAGAACGGGCGAAGGAGGAGAGGGCACGTGTGCGTGTCTGTGGGAGTGAAATCCGCTGGCGGGGCGGCGAGGGGATACAGATAGCCAGGGAGAGGGAGCGACAGAGAGAGAGAGAGAGAGGGTAGCCGAGCGTCGAGCGGAACGGAGCGGGGCTCGCGACTACCTCAGTGTCTTTCTGGACGCCGCAGGTTGGAGCCGCGCAACGGCCGCGTTTCCCTCTCTTCTCCTCTCTTCTTCACTCCTGTCTGCCTACCTGCCCGTGTGTAACAGCCTGGCCTCTCCTCCTCGCGCGCCCCCTCCGCTCCTCCTTCAACCCCTCTGATCCTCTTTCTCCCTAGCCGGCAACCCCCTGTTTTCCACCCGTTCCCGCCCTTGCTCGTGCCGTCTCTCGCGATCCGAGGCACTCGGTCCCCAGGACACCGACGTCGCAGATCGTCATCGTGCTCCAACGGCTCTCCCCCACCGACGAGGACAGGCTAGCCAATCGGAGCAACGCTTCCGGCAACGGTGACGGCCCAATGGGCGACCACCTACGACGGATAGACGCCGACGGTCGCTGATTTTGACAGTCGACACACGACGACGGCACCGTACTGCTCTCCTTCCGTGTGCGCGCGCGCCTCCGCCGCCGCTCTTTCTCTCTCTCTCTCTCTCTCTCTCTCTCTCTCCGTGGCCTCCCCCCCTGGCCTGCAAGGACACGCTCCGGTGGTACGCTCGGGCTCGTCAAGGACTATCGTGTTTACTGTGCTCCGGCTCCCCTTAGCAGTCGCTTCGTCGCCCGTCCCCGAGGACCGTTCGCTACCCCTCCCGCGGGAGCCGCGCCGCCAGGAACCGCGTCCGTTATCGTGCAGTGGCACCGTCTCTCCTCGCATCGCTGTCGGAGAGGAAGAAGGGAGCGTCGGAAGTGTAGACGGATCGCGAAGTGGCCGAGCACTCGGAGGATAGTTGAATCGAGGAACACGTGGCTCGTGGACCACCGCGGGAATTCTTACCTCGGGTGCCGGTGCTACCAGGCAGAGACGGGCTCCAGAGGAAGCTACCAAGGCGGCGGGACCCTTCCCCCAGGGTACACTCAGTGGGATTCGTGTTCTCTAATTTTCGAGTTTTCTATCGCCCACGCGTCGATCGTCTTTCAGTGGCCTCCCTCGGTTCCCTTCCTCTCTACTCAGTGGCTGTCAGGGCTAGTGTCCGTTCAGTGTGACCGCGAGGATACCGTGGGGATGACAAGCCTCGACTAGGATACAATAATACGCGGATGCAGAAACAGAGAAGCTGCGGCAACCGCGAAGCCTCGGTAGTGTCGCCAGTCGTTCTCCACCTGGGACGTTAATCGAAACCTTTCCGTCTGTGCGTGGGATCCTTCTCGCGTCCATAGTCCGTGGACTCTCCAGCCCTGCCGAGGACTCTGAGCGACCAGGGCGCAAACAATTCGGACCGGAGACTTAAATGCGCGCGTGAAAGAAACTGATGAGCTGCGCTATGGAGTACCAGCAATTGGTGCCACCGCCGGTACCAGGCGTGCTGCACCAAGCGCACCACCAGCAGCAGCAGCAGCAGCAGCAGCAGCAGCAACAGCAGCAGCAGCAACAACAGCACCAGCAGCAACCGGTGCAACCGCCCCATCCCCATATCGTGGTCGCGCCTGCGCACCAGCAGCAACCCCAGCAACCACCGCCACCACCGTTACCGCCGTTACCGCCCACCTCGCACGGACATCAGGTGCACGCACCACTTCCGCCTATCCACGACGACAGCACCAGCTCGCGTTGGACGCAGTACCAGCACCTTTGGAGGCAGCATCATGTCTACGTGAATGGTAGGAATCATCCCCTTGAGATACTAAGGGCTTGGGTGACTGTTGGCCTCGTTTCACTGCGGCCACGAGACTGTTTCAGGGGTGGCATTGTAGGGAATAGAGGAATGTTGTGGGTGTAGGTTCTGGTGATGGGAAGGAGAGGTTTCGAAGACGACTCGTGTGTCTGCAGTATGCTTCCCGCGAAATTGAGGGCGGTTGAGGGAATTCTAGTCACTGCTATGATGGGAACTCTGGCATTCAGAGCAAAAAGCGCACTGACCCACATTTTTTACGAAATTAAGTAGCAATAATGTATTCCAATAGGCTGTACTAATCATATAAAATAGGAAACGCACATTTTTGTTCAATTTGGGTTAGTCCGTTTTTACTCCGAATGCCTCAACTGTATTTTGGATATGGAATCGTGATGGGTATCTAGCTTCTAGAGTAGTCTAGTCTCTGAACTTGTAATGCAATGTCCCCTTCTGCTCTCCACTTTTTCTGCCAAGTAGGAGGAATATGCGATGCTCTATGGTAGCTAGAGTGGTTAACTAAGTTCACGATTCCACGTGGAGTTGACGCGAGCAGAAAGGGATACATTGAAGATCGCGCCGAGCTTGATTCTTTATTCTGAATGACACGGAGGGCTGGTGTCTATTCATCATTTCGGAGACACGTGGTACCAGAATTATAGAAACAATAGGAATTCTTGGGGTTGAAGTTGTGAAAGGATTACAGAGATCTTGAATCTACGATCTAAGATAGTTAAGCACCGGTATCTCTGATTTTGCCTGGAATCGAGGGCAGTTTTCCGCTCAGCACTACCCGCAAGAATATAGATACATCCACGTTGAATAAGCGAATCCAATCTCTATTCACTTTCAGCAGCGGAATTCTTCTCCTCGAGTCTGACAAACAGCAAAGAACAGACAGCATTAACAAACGACACGTGCGCAGGTTCCTCTCTCACCTCTTAAATTTCTCCGTGGTAGAATTACGACATCCTTTACGTCACCTGCCTTTAAACACGAAGCACAATGAGCTCTGAATATTAGCAACCGTTCTCGCACGTTCCAAAATTTCGTGCACATTATTATATTCAAACAATTTTAATTACAATTCACGCGTAATCGCTGCCATCCCCATCTCGGATTTCAGAGACGCGTGTCGGATCGACTCGCGATTTAAGGGACGCGAAGCGTGATAAATTTAGCCCGCGACCACAGAAATGTCGCTCCTCGAAAGCGGCGAGGAAAGTGCCGTGGAAGTCGGGAAAAGGGCAAAGAGAGCGATCGCGAAATGGAAACTCCCACCTGTTGCTTACATCAGATTGCCCACATTTTATCCGTAACTATCGCGGCGTGATCCAACGGTCTGCTTGGATCATAACGCGCCGGCGACTTTCTCCTCGCGACTTTTCCCTACGGACTTCTCCCCGTCGTGAGTTATTACCTCATTCAATTATTAAGCATTTTCC
This sequence comes from Andrena cerasifolii, assembly GCF_050908995.1. Classification (NCBI taxonomy): domain Eukaryota; kingdom Metazoa; phylum Arthropoda; class Insecta; order Hymenoptera; family Andrenidae; genus Andrena; species Andrena cerasifolii. The sequence goes on from NC_135129.1 coordinate 11,667,710, forward strand.
TCGCGACGCGATACCAAACCCGACGACTGCGATCAATTAATTACCGTCTAGGGGGATTAAAATGGAGTGGAATTCTCGGAATGATTAGAAATTTACAAGCACCGAGCGACGATCAAAATCTTGCTCACTCTAAATAAGATTTCTATTAAAAAAAAAAACATTTTCATATCCCCGATGAGAGGTTCTGCGGTAAATTAGTTTTGTGTTTAAAAGTTCACGCGTATTCATTTGCGTCATATATTTTACGTAAAAGTTACTCGCGGTTTGTTGTAGAAACTGATTCTATTCGAGCAGAAGAACGACTGAATGACGATCACGGGATGTGTCATGCGTGGCTGGCTGGAAATGGTCGCTGTGTTGGTCGACAAAGCATTCTTCCTATTAGCAGTGCAGTCAGTAAACATAGATACACTCCCTTTGATCTATTGCCTTTACATGATCTTAAGCGTATCAAATATTCTAAAATCCGTGGGGGGGTAATTTCACTTGTTCTCCTTATTTCGATGACTCCTAATCATTGTCCACAGATGGCAACCAGTTAGAGATAAGAATCTAAATAGAGCAGTCGTGTACTTTTCAACGAGAATTCGAATACAGTCGATGCAGCGCTTATAGAAATTTCGACTTTAAGTATCGTTTATCGCTCGCTGGTCTAGCTTCAAAGCCATCTATGGTTTTATTCATCTCGCAGGCAACTCGATCCCCCGTTCCCCAGTCGCGAAAGTTATTTATCGGCTCCACGTCGATGCCAGTTAACGGGTTTGAACGTGAATGAATCATACACGCGAACGTGCGAATTCACCTATGCGCCTATCCTATTTGCGACGGAATCGACTCAAGGCTATTAACATTTGCATCCTCCCACGTCTTCCACTCGAGTCTCTCTTTCTCTTTCTCTGTCTCTCCGCCGATCCTCCTGGCCTCGTGTCTTTCCTCTCGGCCGTTCTTATTCTTTTGTTCGAAAGAGAAAAGACCGACGGAAAAACACGGAGCTCATCCGAGAGGAGCCGCGCGTAGAATGGCGTTTAGGAGAGTAGAAATGTCAGTTCTTCGGGAACGAGGCTTTTCCTTCTGTTCCAGCTACGGATAAACTTGTGAAATTTTCTTTAATTCTCATTCGCTTTAATCTATCATTATTGCGAACATAAAGTTCCGTGAAGGTGTTTGAAATTTTTTTAAAAATTTTGGGAACTTTTACTTTGGTCAAATAGCTGCTGTGTCTTCGGTAGCCAATGCATCGAGTTTCTAATAGCGAATAAGATCTCGTTCAACGTTTCTAATAACCAAATAGCTCCCCTTCCGAGTCTTTAACACCGAAAAAGCTGTCGCTGCGAGTTTCCGAAATTCAGAACACCTCTTGTTTCGAACCTGAAACAGCTTGGGAGCTCTCGTTCACATTCTCTAACAGCGAGGAGGCTTTCGCTCCCAGCTTCCAGCAGCGCAGAAGCTCTTGTCCCGAGTCCCCAGCAGCGAAAAAGCTTTCGTTGATCATTCGACACACGGCTAAGCATTGCCCTGTTCTAAACGCCGAGCGACCTCGTGAGCTCGTTGCAACTGCGCTCGCTTACGCCGGTCGAATTGTCGTCGGACACAATGGATATCAAAGTGGTTCGAGGGGCACAATGCTAGGGATGGGCAGACCATCCCGTCCTGCGCTTTGACGTTGTCGCCACTCAACAATGACGAATCCGGGGATCGTGTCATTCCCCGAAATACACACTTTTTTTTTCATCGCGAACGCAATACACTTACGCAACTCGTCTCTCATTTCCCTTTAATTCAAACGACATTTTGGGGAAGGGGGCTCGAAACCACTTTGCAAATCTCGAAGAAAGTTCCACGTGGACGTGGCAACATGTTTCCAAGACAGTGCCATTTTCCTTTATGTCCGTCTGAAAGTTATTCCTACGAGCATGGCCCAGTAACACTTTGTCGATCGTCTTAACATCGAATTCCCTAACGATCTGATATGAATTTCTTCGCAAGATAGAATAATAATAATAAGTTCCTTTCTCCTTTACTCTGTCAATAAAAAATGATAGACTTCTTCGCGAGGGATTAGACTCTATAAGCAGGTTAATTTTAGTAGCGAAATAGGGTACGTGAAGGAATGAGAATCTGGAACTAGAGTTCCAAATAGAGTCAAGACCTCTGGACCCAGGTATCCGAAGAAAAATTCAACGCGTCCAGTCAAGAGAAGAATGTCCAGGGACAGTCTAGAAAAACAGTAGAATTTCTTTCTAACAATGACAGCAAAGGTGACGACGATGAAGCAGCAGCTATTCGACGCGCTGCTGGCTTGCCGGTGATTTTCTTTCGCAAGAAGGAGCAAACTCCACTGTGCACCTTCTCCCGCATACTTCGCGCAATTCTGTCAGCGAGCAAGCAGATACATCGAAGGGTATTCGAGGCACGTGGTGGTAGCTTCAGGTACAGAAGCAGAAGCATATTTGTGCCCGTGGTTGGACATTAATATCGAGACCACCGACGTTTCTATGAAGCAAAGTAGTGGCCGACCTGTGTGACCTCGATTCATGAAACGCATCGCTCGGGCTCGGTAGATCGTTCTCTGCGCCCAAACAGCCTGGCCGGCCTGAAAAATCGCTGTCCAGCAGCGCTAAACGGCCGAGCATTAAATGAAAAGAGAATCGAACGAGGCTGTTGGTTGCGCGCGAAAATATAGACAGATATTTCGGACGTCGAGGCGGCGGAACAGGGAAATATCTTTGCATGCGTTTATTTCTGCTCCCGCTGAAATTAGATTTTAAACAGTTTTCTCTTTCCCTCCCGGTTTCGTGACCTAAATCCATCTTTCTGATCGGCGTCTTGACCTCTGCTAACGCGCGTCCCTTTGCGCGTTCAGGCGAAGCTTGCAAAAATTCGTGTTCTTCATTTTCCTAGATTCCCTTCATATTGGGAGGCAGCATTTGTTCGGCTCAGTTACGGTGAAGTTTGCAAGGCTTGTTTTTATATTTAATGGCGCAGACTGGGTAAAGGTAAAAAGCTGTTTGTTACACTTTGAAGTTTTACGTTTCACGTATTAGATTAGCCAGAATTTGCCTTAAAACTAATGGCTGCCTTATGATTGACGGTACACTCGAATTTCGAATATCCGAAGAAGCTTGACGAGTCCTTCCTACAACAACCGCAGACACGTACGTCTTCAGAATATCTGGACACGCTTCGCGAGACCTTTCAAAACCTATCCAGACTTGCAAGACCCGCGGAGACTTTAAATTGTCGAGCTTCATACGCTGATATCATGCGCTCGAAGCGAATCGAAGTGCTTCGAGTCCCGTCGCTACTCGAGCCTCGCCACGCGTCCTTGGCAACGGAAGATTAAGTAAGAAATCCCATCCGAAGCTGAAATAATGAGCCAGCATCCGTGTCACGTTATTATCCACATCGGAAGCTTGTCTTGAATGGGATCGATCGCGTTCGACCCTTCTGGAGCGAGCGTGCCGAGCGAGTGTCGCGGCGAGTTAGCGTTTCCTGAAGACCGTGGCACATTGACCGTCACCCGACCTTCTCGAAGGCCGCGCTTTAATCCACGGCCTAAACGAAGCCGTAAGAAGTCGCTCGATCTCTCGTGCTCGCATCCACTCGCGTTACGTGCCCTCCGTTTGACGCGTGCACGTGTTACTCGCGGGCCTCCGGTGCAGCTTGCACATGCACACGCGTATCCATCTGACGCACCGTTGAAGTTTCACGTTTCAGGGTCGCGATTTCGCCTGACAGAGACACAGACGGAATTTCAAGCACTTAGCTCGCCGCTTCGTCCGCTGACAGTTTGCTCCTGGAACGCCCTGCTCGAATTTAGAGAGCGCGGATCCTCCGAGCGCATTGGTAACAGCTTCCAGCGGCTGTCTGTAGCAGAGTTGGGCATTGATTTCGGGGATTTTCGCGATTTTAAGCGTTCTAAGCCTTATTGTGCAATCTTTAAGCGTTTATAGCTCAGACTAACGTTAACCGATTTTGATGAAATTTTAGGCACGTATACAACTTACTGCAATCTACAAACGGTTTTTTTTTTTAATATTCATTACGAGCTCACAAAAAAAAGTTTAAAAATCCACCTTTACTATTCTTTTCGCTATTCCAACCAAGTGCATTTTTTTCAAAACGACGAAACGCGTCAGTTAGCAAACTAATCCTTCTAGCTTCTTAAAAAAAAACTCGAGTTGTTTGGACCATTTCTAAAAAATTTATGCGATTTTAAAAAGTGTCCGAATATTAATGCGAGCCACTAATTTTTATAGACCTCTCTTCGCGGTCAGAATATATCGAAAAGTAACGCAAGCCCAGTAGCGACTCTGCAGGAAGTATTAAAACGACCGAATGGTTTGCAGCATTGGAACAGCATTTGAAAAGGTGGAACGATAACGATTGATACGCGCCGCTCGTAATCCACGCTTTTCGATTATCCGCGCTTCCTCTTACATTCATTACGCTGGATTATGGATGCATAACCGCCGATGTGTTCGTGGAGTCCACCACAGTCGCACGTTCGCCTGTGCGTGCCCCTGTGCACGAGCCAGTCCCGATGAAGCGCACAGGCAATAATTATTGCACATAGGGGAGAGGTAGGAGGTCACGCGACAAATATAGCGTTGTTTATTTCTAGTTTCACGCGAACACGGCGGATAGAAAGAAAATTCTCAAACTCTTCTATCGATTCTTCTGAATCTTCCACGTGTACTCGTGTCAAGTTTATAAAGAGAACTAGCATAACACAAAATTGTGCAACATTCGCCACGGAATGCTCGTGTCATTAAAATATCTGCTCACTATCTCTGTTTTCGATCGTTGCCTCACTCTTGCTTCACCATTCTCGTGATAAATTCTTCATTTTCACTCGCTCATCCATGGCGAAGGAATGCTCGGTACTTAGCATTAAAGGAAACCATAATAATCCCTACATTAAACACAAGGAAGAGGCTTAAATAATAAATTCAGTATTTTACACCGCTGTTAGACACACTGTGGTCCTCAGGAATTGTGCTCCTAGCAACAAACTCCTGTTTTCGAGTCTGAAAGGAACCGATACATCAAAGAGTCTCAACTTATCGCCCGATTCGACATTTTCTGCCTTCCATTCATCGATGACTTTTCCTCTACCTCCTTTTAAATCCGTCCCCTCCCTTTCTTCATCCTCTGCCGTTTCGTCACGTTGAAAGAATTAGCTCGCGAGACACGAGTGTCATAGGCGTGCACGCGGACTATTGATGGACAGTGTTGTACTCGCTCGGTGGCCGGGCGCAAAAGAGGAGCAGCGACTGACGGAGGGCAGAGGGACGGAGGCGCGGGCAGTTCTGCATATACGAAGAGAGCCACGGCACGCGTGCATCCACGTGCTCGGAACCCGGAGGGAAGCCGATCCGCGAAATTGGATTTCGCTCGGGCGCATCGATCGCTGGCAAATGATTACTCAGGAGATTCTACGCTTCTTTCTTTTTTCGTCCGTTCCGCTGGTCCCTTTTCACGGACGCCGTTTCTAGCGCTTCCCGCAATTCGAGGTACTCCTTGGCGAAGCTTTCACGTGTCCCCCGTTTCCCTCTGAACGCGTCGATGAATTACAAAAACCTTCGCAAGATAGCAAAGCTAGGGTAATGATGGTCGTCGAGGGGCCCTTTTCGATCTAGACCCCTGGCATCTCGAGTATTATGGAATGGTTTCCGAAAGGTGAAATGAAACTTGGAGAAACCCTTTCGATGTTTAGTAACAGCACGACAGGCAGGACAAATATTCCACGAGATTCTTTGATGCATCGACGAGTCGCAGTGCCTTGAATCTTTCCTTTGATTTCTGCTGCGGAGTCTGGCATCCAGGGTCGATGAATTTCTTATTTGGAACTGTTCGTCGATCGTCACTCTCTCCGATGAAAAATATGTTTGCACAGAGATATTTGGAGGAAACGCGTGTTTTTGAGGAACGAAAGGCAGACAACATACACACACGTGTGATGGTAAAACCGAGAGGAGTTTGAACTCTGTCGATTGATAAAGAATTATTCACGCCACGGGGAGCTATCTCGTAACAAGCATCTCTATACATCACTGAATCCCTGTCAATCTTCCAGTGAAACTTGAACCAGCCAAAGAATCTTAATTAAATAAATAAATAGTAGAAAGATCGTTCCACGGAAACGTCCAGTAAACTCACAACTTAAAATAAACTATCCTCCATAAACTCGTGGATTCTCGTACTAAAAATTCATTAATGGCACAGAAAATCGGTGTTAAAAGCCACTCGCATTACTCCTACACGAGAAATATTCTCTAACGAACCTTCGACTGTACACGATCTCCCACCTAACATATCGATTAATGCGTTGCTTTTGTTTCTTTTTGTTTTCAGGTAAGCCACGCGTCGAGATAACCCAGTTTAACTAGCATGTAGAATTCCTCAAGTACGTGTAAGTAAAACTTTGCACTTTTTTCACCAAAGGTTCCCCAGGATCTTGTACCATTCAAATCTTCGTTCTGCAAAATCTATTTTCCTCTTCGAACCAACTTCATAGGCTTCGAAATCGCAGTGATTCTTCTTCGCTTCTTGAACCTGAATTTTCGTAATTCCTCCCATTAAATCTCGCCATCTAGGGTTGATTAGCAATCGTTAATACATTCGAAGCTATCGATATGTTCCTACCGGTGAAGAACCAGAGCTAGGTGAATTTTGAAGGAAAGATCTGTCAGGAGCGAAGCGATTTGCATGGGAGTCTGCGATTGGATAGGCATGTGATTGTGATAGAAACACCACGACGTAAATAGACAGTAGTGTTATCGTACGACCCGACTGCACGATAACGTCGGCCTCCTCCAGGACCTCGACGATAAACTTTTCGCTCGCGTCTAATACGTACTTGTCGGGGGCGAGCACTCTTACTCGAGCAAATTGAAATTTCTCGAAGGAAGAGTAGACTCCTCCGGCCACCGGTTCTTAATTCATATTTGCCGAGGAGTCTTTGTTTATTTTATTATATCAAGGGGCCAAGACCCTTTATCAGGGTTAACGATAGTAATACGCAGAGGCAGATAAGGGCAAAAATGTTATTTAAATAAAAATTTCGAATTAAAGTTAAAACTATTATTGTCAAATGATACAGTTGACTTTACTCGTCAAATAATCGAAAATTAAAGTAAATTTATTTGGCCCGTTATTTCAATAATTGTTTATTCAGTTAATGCCCAACTCTGAGCAAAGGTGATATATCGTGGTGCGTAGAGAAAATTGAGAAGATAGATAACAGAATAATGCGCAACATATTACGCTACCTTGATAAATAATAAATATTCTTTCGAGTGCTTCGCACAGGCCTGTGTCGTCTTCCCATCGACTGGAAAATTTTTGCCGAAACTTGCTCGGTAGAAGGGACGCGTTAAAAATGCCGCTAACAGAGTGTCGCGTGTTTGATCAGCTGACGATCGTGCAACATCTTTCGCGTATCGATAACTTCTCTCGCGATTGCTTCTTAGAATTATGAGGCGATCGATGGGAGCTTTTTGCGCGAGCTTCGAGAAGAGCCTGCGAGTTTCTGTCGACTTTCAGAGGTGATTCGGTCAGGGGATAGTGTGACTATATAGGTGACGTAAAACAGTAGACACTAGGGGAAGAAGAAATTAATCAGCGAGTCATTGCTTCGAATTTATTGGTAATGAATCATTGCCACTCACACTTATTGCTTTGTATTTAAAGTGAGGGCATTTATGGTTTCACGGCGTTCGATTTTTATTGGTATTTTATTGTCTCTTTCTAAAGAAGCCATTTTATGTACTTTTTTTTTTATTTAATTCATACTTTTCTTTGATTTCAAATTGCTAGGTTATAATTACGCAGAAGTTTTTTAATATATTTGGTGCTCTTTATAAAATCGCCACTTCCAATACTCAGCATCGGCTTCGAAATATCTTCCATTTTGATTTGCTGTTATATCGAATCTATGTCGTGACCTTGAGACAGGTCACAGAGAATTAATGTCAAGGTCGTGGCGTTTACGTAATCGTGTAACCTCTTCTGCAGCATTGCCGATAAGCGTTTCTTTCCCTCTATCATTATCAGTTCCAGCTAATAACGCGTAATAACGCACTTGCCGGCATAATCGACTCAATTATTCTGAAAAGTAGGAGCGTCCATTCATTATTACAGTGGAATTGGAGCTTATCCAAATACTCCTTTTAAAAATGCAAAACTTGGTGCTCCACCTTCTCCTTGCAACCCAGAGTCCACGAACCCTTACTATCAAAACAATTCCTATCAACTATAATTTCCAAAACTGCACTTCCAAAAAAATACCTGCAGATTCCTCAAACCTCCCCCTGCAAAACGCGCAGCTCGCAAAGAGTGTAGCCACTTGGAGCGCGTAGAAAAAAAAATAATTCGCAGGATCTGCAGCACCGAGTGCAGTTCAAAGGCCCCCAGTCTCCCCTGTAGAAACTCGAATTTTTTTCAAGCGTACATTCCAAAATCTGTCACTCATACAAATACACGTTTCGTAGAACAGGGTTCGAAGAATCAGTCGACATTTTTTATCACGCCGTAGTGCCTATACTTTCGACCACACACCCCTTCGCTTCGTAAGAACACTTCACTGTCGAAGCAAAATCGCACTCGCCAGGATACGCGTTTATTTCCACGTCCAGGTGTCCGGTCTTCGCGACGCTGTCGTTCTAACGTTCGAACAGTTAATTACGCGGCGCGTTATCGTTTCTCGCTCAGGTGTTATCGCGCGCGCAAAAAAAAAGTGGCGTTTCGCGAAAAAATGGTCGCCTCGCGCTCATTACAGTAACGATGACCTGGTAAAGGGAACGCCCACCATTGAAACGCCGCTGGCCATGAACCAAATACCGTGTATCTCTCGCAGGCATATCTTTGCAAAAAGGAAAAGAAGGAAATTGGATAAGTGCTCCCGTAAAAATCGCGCGAACCCGTGCACATGCGCACCGGGGGCACTCCAGCGAGTCTGGCTCTTGATAGCGGTTCTTCCAAGACACCGTAACGCGTGTTACGTGTAAAAGTAAATCCACGAGTGCAACGGCCGCTGGCAATTTCACTTTCCACGCGACGAAAGGAAAGAAACTGTGCTTCTCGTGCACTGGCGTGAAACCGCACTGCCGTCCGGGTAATCGTGAAAACGAAGACGCGAGCACGGCTCCGCTTCTAATTTCCTTCTAAGTCGAACGATTTATCGCGTAATCGGTGGTGCTTTGTCGAATCTGACAAATTTCCGCCTGTTATGGGACTGCGTCCTCGATACCGCATCGTTTCATCGCGTTTCGATGTAAACAAACGTTTCTGCCTTTCCGGAAAATATTTTCGGAAAATCGGGGATTCTTAAATTACCTCGCAATCAGTTTCTTAATTACTGTGGTTCTTTGTCTTTATTACGCCGAAAGCACGAGAGAATTGCAAGTTTACGTTGCGAACCAACCGCAACCGAATGCTGTTTTGAAACTTAACCCCACTTAGGAATTCAATTCGACTTAATTCTTCGGGAATTAACAAAAGAAACAAGTATTGCACGTGGGTACCATATTCCCGTAAAGTTAAGTTTTTTTTCCAGCCGCGACATTAGGAACACCCCTTAAGCGGTTGCTTGAAAGTTGCAATTAGACGATTATAGTTCCTTAAGGTGTAGAAATGATCATTTGATCGTAGATTTACAGCGTGCAGCTATGCAAACGACGGTCAGCCGATGATTCACCGATCGAGAAATTATGCAACAAGTTCCGAACGACACTTTAGCAACGCGCCGTTTTTAGACGAGAAAACTAAACGTCGCAGAGTGTCATTAACGCGTGAGAATACCTCCGCGGCGCACTATGTATTGGCGCGAGGAAAAATACGATCCATTTCGAGCAGTAGGTACCTAATTAGTAGCTCCACTTCGATATTACAGCCATCGTCTTCTTTCGTTTTTTTTTTTTACAGTGAACGTTTCAGCTTCGCTCAGCTTCTCGTTGTCACGAACCACTGGTCGACAATTAGTGGAATCGCTCGTAGTTGGCAATGACACGCACCCAGCGTTTCACGATCTAGATCCTGCCATTAATATCATTATCACAGACGGATTATTATTAAATAACAATTCCTGGTTAATTGCCTATCTCCGTGCCTGCGGCGTGTATTTACGTCAGTTTGATCTAAACATCACTCAATGACTATAATTCAGAAAATTCGCAATGCTGTTCTGCGACTATTGCATAGCTCTATTGTCGCCTAGAAAATACAGATAATGTAAATACTCAGAATATTTCATCTCTTAACTTTTCAGAACCAAAGGTTTCTCGTTGCATCAGAAAATCATGCATATACTAGGAATTACTAAAGGAATTACTAATTTTATTGCACAAAAATGTTGACCAAATTACCGTAGAAGTATGTATTCTTCCTATTCTTCTCAAGCCTATCAACCCCCAACGGTCAATATTTCAAGCAATAGGAATTCCATCTTGGAATTCGGGGGATTCTGGAAATTCGTGAAATTCTTAATAAATTGTTGCGGTATTCCCTTCTCGATTCAAGTGACTCGCAACGGAACGCGATCAGTTTGAATCGAGTCGCGCTGGAAGATCGTGCTCCCCGTGCCCGAGGAGGAGGCTAGTCCTTTTTTCCCTAGTCGCCGTCATAATCGGCTGTGTTGTACGCCTTTAACGTTCGCCACGGCGGAACCGGTTACAGTTTCTTACGTTACAGGAAGTTTTGCCTCGCTCGATTTTTCCGACCGCTCTTTTTATCCGCCTCTCTTTTGTCTCTTTTGCCGGCTCGACTCAGCGGCGTGTCTGCACGCTTTCTGGAAAGCGAAAATCCAGCCTAGCCGCGAAAATCGCCACTTTCTCGCGCCGACTCGATTACATAACCAACGAACCGCGATTGTTATTCCCCAGGTTGCACGACTCTTGAGTGAATTCGCTGACCATTTCCCGAATTAAGGGTTATGCCTACCTGCAAGGTCTGAAAACACAAGTATTTTCGGGATTTTTTTTTAACAAACTCGAAGAGTTTTTTTAAATAAACTTGTATGTATTCGAAAGTGTACATGTTAAACTACTTGTGGTAATTTTTCCGATGGAAAATATAAATAAATTAAAAAAATATCAGCGATCTCCCGGCAGCGATTTTTTTTCAGTAGTTTGCGGTGACCACTCTAATTCTAACCTAGTTCATCTGAAATAAAGAATTCGCGGGAATTTAGTTAGTATATTGGATTATCTTGTCCTTGATCGTTCATTATCCAAAAATATTATTTTGCTACAAAATAGCGGCTTCTCATAGCAAAAGTATCGATTTTCACTACAGAATCGCGCTCATGTTTCATCATTTTTCATCTGTGAAATGAAAACTACGCAACGGAAACGAAAAAGCCACGATTAAGGACAAGATAATCTAATATACTAACTAAATTTAGTCGAATGTTTTATTTCTGTTGAACCAGGTCAAAGCCACAGTGATCACCGTAATAAAAAAAACTACAAGAACTTTAAAATATATACTTTCGAATATACAACCGTTTACTTAAAAACTTCTGCAAATTTAAAAAAAAAATCCCGAAAATACTTCAGATTTCAGGCCATGCAGGTAGGCATAACCCCTTAAAGGCAGATTTATTCGAAGCGAGTCTGCCGGACGTTCTAAGCACAAATCGCGATCGCGAAAGATTCTCCAGAAGAGGGGGTTCTTCCAGAAATACTACTCGCTCCCACCTGTTCAGGGAACTCCACAGCGTGACATTTAATCCGCCGCGAGACAACAGGTCTCATCCCAGCCGCGGATGAAAATACACTGGATCCGCGAGTCGCCTAATCAGAAACTAGTTTCCACTATGCAGTCGCGTGATAAATCAGCGATATGTCCACGTCGCGCATAATAAAGCCGCTTATCGTCGGGATCAGCGATTTTCATTGCCATTGTTGTATCTGCCTCGCGATCCTTATCCCTTTCAATTGGAAAGACGCTCTGAATAGAATAAGCCCCGCCAGCGAACAGTAGGAAAGCGTGAAAAATAGCTTCTTTCCATCCTCCATAATATCATTTAACTACCCATTCAACGTAGCAAAGAAACGAGGATACAGATTTTTAATACCATTCTCTCACGACTCGCCACTGTCTCCTTTCTCTTTTTTCCTTCCCCCACCTGTATTTATTTTTTTTTGTATTATAGATCAGTTTCGAGGTAAATTCTCCGCTTTTTCGTCGAATTGCGCGCACTTTTTACGGCCTCGTGACGCAACGCGAATTCGGGTCGCCGTCGAATTTCTCCTTTCGTGCCGGGGTGGGCAAAAAGTGAAAAAGAAAAAGGACAAGGGGGAGGGGGGGGGGGCGGTCGGGGAAAAGGGCCACGCGAAAAGAGAAAGGGGGAACGCCCGTGCCTCTGTAGGACCCGTGTACTTTTTATATTTAAACTCGCACGACCGAGCGCCACCGCGTATAAGATCCCCGCGCGCGTCCTCGTTATTTCGGTGAAAGTGAAAGTTGCGTGGCCGGCGCGCTCGGCTTCCTACTCCGATCCTGTATCTTCGAAGGGAAAACGCGATGCGCAGAAATAACGAGTGGATCCTCGCGTAAAACGCACAACGCGTAATCGGATCTCGATCGATCGATTATCCGGCCGCCTCCGAGCGCGCTTCGTCACGGATCGCCGCGATATTCACGAAAAGGCCGGGCCCTGGCCTGTCCAACTTCTCAGCCTCGACGTCGACGTAAACAGCTGGCGATCGAAATTCAGATTACTTTATCCAGCCTATGTATTCGTGATTCGATGCATCGCGGAATCTATTAAGACGAAATCATTCGAGGTTATCCATTTACAGCGGTGTCGCCGATTTTTAGAGCCGAGGCGGTCGTCGGCGGAAGTCCCGCGGAACGGTGCGTGGACTCGATTAATTAGAGGCTCGGAAAGTGATTGACGGTGATGGGGGATAATTAAAGATCGATAGGGGCGATCGGGGCGCCTCGTTGCTCGCGTTTCGCTGACTTTCTTCCGTGACTTCGCGGGCGATCTCTCTGCTCGGTGGTAGCCGGGATGAAACTGGAATGCGGCCTTGACACGACATAAGAATAATAAAAGATAGCAGAAGGAGCGTGTGTCGCCGGCTAGCAGCTGTGAGGAATTAATTTTAGATTAAACAACCGGTGGGTGCCTCACTAGGTCAACTTCATTCGAGTCAATGAGCGCCGCGATGGCCGTCTTTTCTGCGAGCCCGCAGCGGATTAAGCTGGCAACGTTTCCGTGTTTCCCCGCTACCGAGGAGAACAGGGATGCGAAATCACTGTTCCCGCAGAGTTTCGGTGGAATCGGCCACAGTGGCCATCCGTAGTTGTTTCGATGTAAACATGCCTGTAAATCGTAGACTACTTTCCTATGCAGAGTGACCCGGGGAATCTTTCGAGCTACAAGAAGTGAATTTTTTTTCATTTAAATAAAAAAAATTCGAGTAACGGGTAAGAGTTAAAAAAAATTATTCGCCGTGTGTCGAATAAAGGTAAAGTTGAAGTTGAAAAATTTATTCGACGCTGAAGTTGAAACCCTCGACGAATACAAAAATTAACTCTATTTGTCGAGTAATCTAAAGTAACTATTATTCGATCCGCTATTTAAATAGTTCCTTATTTAGTTACTGCCCAACTCTGATGCAAAATATTGTCTTTGTGCACTTCGGAAATGGTTAACAGATTTCTGTACCAGATGTCCCCACTTCTCGTTACCTTGTACAGTAAATTGCACAGCAATGGTGGGTTCTACTGGTGAAAACATAGCCTCTGTCAATCAGTCGGTCGACAAATTCGATGCCAAGAGCTTTTGATCTCGCTTCTTGCTTCAAGTCTCGCTGTATCGTACGTACACCGAGGAGCGTGCACGCTTGTATGTACGCGGCCAAGGCAAGATGTGTCGAGACATCGCCATGCAGAACTGACATTTGGATGGCCTCCTTTCTCCGCGTGGCACGTGGGTTCACGCTTTTCGGCGTGCAACGAGAAAGTTGTTAGGCGTACCGAGAGCGATTCTAAAACAGCTGGCCAACCTTCGAGACCTTATTCCGTTTGTCTCCAGCTATGGGGATTCTCCTAACGATGAGTCGATAAGATCGATAAGAAAGTACGCGCAAAAGAAACTGCTGAGATTTAGATGGGCTATTAGACTTCCAATCTTTACTAATTGTAAGTACCACGTCGATGGCTCAGTACACAAATATTTTATATCCCCTTTTAACGTATTCGAGGAAAATGCGTTTAAACATACAATGGTACATATTACGAACGACAAATTTATGAAGCTGATAGAAATGTGATTTTTTTACAGCATAAAGAAACAGTCAATAACTATTTTTTGCATATAAAAACTCAATTTCACAAAAAGTGGATATACAATATCTGTGTACTAAGCCATCGATGAATATCGCATTCATCATATTTTTTACTGATTTAAATGACTCATGGTCTTCCTTTTCTTACCTTCTTGCCGTTTATACAGTAAATAAATAAATACAGTATTTCGAGTACTGTATTATCAAGATGTTCACTAATTCTTCAATTGAGAGTTTCTTAGTCTCTGTTCCAAATAGTGACTGTAATTTTGAAGGATATAGGTATCTCTGTTTGTTATTCCGCACTCGAGTAAATTCCATTCACAATAGTTGCCCGTCTACTTCAAAATCTTCCTGTATATAGGACCTTCTTTTTTTTTTTTAAATAAAATCGATTTCCCAAGCCTCAGCGATCTCAATCTCCAAGAAGCTTCCAATCGCATACTCGTTTATCGAATCAATAACTTGTATAATTAATAAGCGCTTGGCGACGCGAAAACATGCAGAATCATGTACTTCACTCGCAGCTAGGAAATAGCTTCTCGGTAACGGGAAGAAAAACACCGAACAGCCGCAGACGCAGTTAGCGGCTACTTCTTCCTCGTGGAAATTCACGAGTACCTCTTTCTTCGAGGATTCCGAACTGTTCGCGTTATGCCTTCGGCTCGGCCAGCTGGAAAGTCGGCACGGCACGATTCGCTTGCCCGGCAAAAATAGACGAAGACACTAGACTGGACTAATGACTTCGTCGACAACAGCCACTTCTAAATCGGAAACGGAGTAATGCGCATCAAGTTGAACGGATGATTGCAGACTCCGACCTGTTTCTTATCGGGAAAGTAACCCTGTTACTATTGCCAAAAATAATCAACGCGAGAATTCTTAGAAAGAAAGAAAACGTTACTCGATCTTCCACAAATTTCCACTTTAACTCTTTGCCTGGCGTGGGCGTGCTCTCGCGTTCATATTTCCTGGAAAGCGGGAAAGGGTCTTTTCCTGGAGTCGAGGAGAACTTTCTCGTCAATATGAGTTGTTCGGAAAACCTGGGCATGTTTCAAAGAATGATTTGCTTAATAGAATCTTACTTGCACACTTTTCAGACGAGACATCTTTCCTTTAATACAACCGGCGAAACGAAGGTACGAGTCGGGTGGCTCGATTTGGACAGGAATAATTGGCACGTCTTGATTATCTCCCTAAGCCTCGTCCAATTAAAAGTGTCCCGTAGAGGGTGAAGCGTATCAATTAAAATCGCCCGTTCGGCGGTCGATCGCGTCGAGTAAAAAGAAGCGGCAGTAATTGTCAATTATCGTCGCAGTAAATTACACAGCTGATTGAACGCGAGGTCAGATAAGAGGCGAATCTTCGGAAGAGGATAATTATCGACAGTCGATCGTACGGCACGCCGAACAAGTCGCAGGAAAATAGTACAATCTCGGGCAGACATACAGTGCGTCTTCTTCCCCGTTCTTCTCTGATCGTTGTACATGTTACGATGGACAGAAGGAAGTTTAAGGGACGATGAAGATCGTCAGCATCGAAGGTGTAGCGAATCGGTGCTAATTTCGCTCGATACGAAGCGAAGCTGCAAGTTGAAAACTGGGAACGTCCATTTTTCGTGTTTTTCCGATTTATAGCATATTTTGTTGGTGGCAACTGGGATTACAGAACCGTAATTTTCTCGATAAAGCTGTTTTGTGACATTCCTCCTTTCCCCCCTTACCCTTCGAGCAGCGATGTTACAATTCAGGCTTTCTAGGGATTCAGTGTCACCTTTTAAAATAATGTATTGTCAAGGTTCTCAGGGTGAAGTCGACCGGGGGTTTCCTTGTATATTTGGTAACAACTTATTCTATCAACCTATATAGAGTGAATTCGTATACATTATGAAATGAGAGTAGAGTGTGAGAGGGAAGTAGAGTTTACGTGGCAAGGAGAAACGGTTCGTTTGTGGTCAGACGTGGTTTAGAACTGGTAGTAGGAAATGTATTCCTGTAATTTTTTTAATATGTACAGCACCGTGGAAATTGGTTCGAGTATTAAGGATATAAATTAAGAGGAACCTTGGGAATAAATAGAAATTTAATAGGAACTCTATCTGAGATTGTTTAGTTATGTTATTTTTCGTTCCTTTAAGAGGGATACAAAGTCTTCTTCGGTTCACCTCCGTGAGTGTTTTCTTTTCTTACACATGGGAAGATTGAAGGAATAGAAGTTTTTCCATCCACTTTTTACACCTGTTAATGACATCGTTATAGTTAACCATTAACCTCTTCGATAGCAGTGTTGGTTCAATGTTCGTCGTGTAACTAAGCATTCGTGGAGTTCGACTTCTCCCAGTGATCAAACGATACACTTGATACGCCAAAGAGAAGTAGAATTGAATGCTGCGAAGATCACCATAGCACCAACTGGAGATTCGATATCAATTCCATTCATAATAATTCTTTTCTGAAGAACGCCAAAGCTTCCTTATCCTGAAGCACAGTTAACAAAACGATACCAGTATCATTGACGTTAACAGTATTTACTTCACCGCTTTTCCTGCATTTAATCTTTCGACAGGGTAATCAGAACCAAGTTACACGTTCCGCGGCGTGAATTACGACGATTGAAAAGGGTGTTCTTCTTAATTGCTAGTTTCCATACAGCCGCCCTAAATCGACAAGAAACACACGTCTCGCGCTGCTTAATTAACGGGGGACAGGAAAACATCGGCAGGTTCGTAAATCCACGGCGAAAAGGGAATAACGAAAAACCCGTCTCCCGTTTCGCGAAGGCGAAACAACCATAGGAGAGGCGGTTTGATTTATCGCCGTGGCAGCGAATAATAAAAGCGAGAGGACTTCCTTAACACGCGCGGCAGGCGACCAGACTTCCTGCATAATATCCAGATCGAGTTTCGATTCGATTCTTTTCCTCCGACTTGGCTGGCTCTCGAAAGCTCCCGCGGACAGTTCGCCAGCCGATTTTCTTCGTTGTCGTTGTTTATTGCACGGTGGCTAGGAAAGTTGATCGCCAAGTAGAACCACCTGCCTAGATATTTCTGTGGATCACTGATATCCTTCGACCCCTCCAATCGATATGTATTTCGCCGCTCTGAAAATCATTCCGCCAATGAGAGTCTGATCCTCGAGAGCTTCCGGAGGACTTGCCACTGTTCTTCCATTCGAGAGGCAGAGAAATTATGGCATTGTTTAAATTTCAAAGTGAAATTACAAAGAAATTAATTTAAATGCACTGCGAGGTTTTAAGGTAGGCGCGCCACTGTTCGCAGTTTCAGAAAGGAACTTATCTTTAGGTCTCTTTTCTATGATAAACGATAGGGATTATCGCGAAGTGAAATGCTTAAAATGAAATCGATCCGAATGTAAAGGAGTGGCGGTGGTGATGTATCAGGCTATTTACAGAAGAAAGTTGCTACTGCTGTTGTTATTTATCGTCCCGAGCTGCAGCGACGCAAGTGCACGGTGATGTGTACGTATTTCTGTCTCGAGCAGATTAGTACGCTGCCCAACGTAGTTGCAATGTAATCCTTTTTGCGGGCGTGAGTACCAAGTGGCGTGTTTACAGGCACTTCGAGGAGTCACGCGTTAAATACGGATGAACAGCGTGTTCAACGAGGAGCCTGCTGAAGGGAGCGAAAGAGAATATTTTTAAATCGAACCGCAGCTTCTTTTTACGTAATAGCAGATTTTAGTATTTCCACCTCCGCCTCGGATGATGGTACTTTTCCGTTAATAGCTTGTCAGATGAATTACTCCAGTGTTCATGTTTCGTTAATTGAGCCGCGGAAGACATGCAATCGAAGAATCCAACGACCGATCGACTCTCGTAATTCCGCACATCAATTTCGCAAATCAGCTATTTAGATGATATTTTTCCTCGTTTGTGGTATTATCGAGGATAATAGGCGGGCAGCCATTCTATATTACACTCTGGAACTTGTTCCTCTGTAATATATTATGATCGACGGAGAATTAAGCAAATTACACGTACTCCACTACTAGTGACAGTCGACGCGGACGCACATAGATGCGATGCTTGGCAGAAACCGGGCAATCATTATTCCGCAAATTGTGATGGAGCATTTCAGTATGCCAGCCATTCAATCTCGCGTGTGCGCGATTTACAGGGACCACGTCTGTTGGATAGTTAAAAGAAATGAAATTAATATCAGAACTACCTCCTTTTCACTTAAACGCTTCCTCCATGACTCAAGCCTTACATCGTAGAAATCACGATTCAAAGAAATCGTTTTCCTTTTACATATGTTCCTCTCAAAGAAATCACATAGAATGTCTACCTTCCCAAGTCTCTCCATACAGTATTCGAAGATCTTCCTAATTCACCGCTAAGGGGAAGAGGAAGCTTCAATTGACAATGCGCCTTGGTATAGTTCAAAGACAGGAACTGAATTTTGCGTGGACGATAGCTTCCTGGCAGGGAGGAGCCACAGGTTGTCGCTGGCCCGTCTACGCCGGCGCCAATGCGTTCGAACAGAGGAAGCACAAGGAAGGGGACGAAAAGGCGGCAAAGCGGCGACGGGGAGAGACAGATAGGGAGAAAGGCAGGAAAAAAGGCGAGGAACCGTCGCCGTCGGCCACTTCCGCGATCTGAAGCGATCTTAGGCGTTTCCCAGTCGCGTGACCGATCTTTCCCCTCGCGCTCCTGTCAGACCAACGTGTTCTTCCCGTACCGCGTGCCTTACGTCACTGACTCACTTTTGCGTCGCGGAGATCGTTTTCCCCGAGAAAGTTCCCCGACTGCTTTCGCGGCTGCTTCCTTTGACATCGCCGCCACGAAACGGCGCCTTCCAGTGCAGCAACGACGCCTGAAAAGCCTCGATTCGAATAGCATTCGATTGTCAAACCTTTCTGTCGACCTGAGAAGACGAACGCTAGATCACTACCGTGATTTTCATATTTCCACATCCCCCATGTGAGTTAGGTATCTACCTGTGAGTAGAAGTACAGACAGAGATGGGAAGCTGAAGTTCGGGGGGACTTTGTAGTAATTCCAAGAATTATGAACTATCTAAATATTAAAATTTTAAAAATCTAAAAAATCTTAAAAAATCTAAAAAATCTTTCTTTAAAATCTTAAAAATCTTTCTTTAAAATCTTTATAAATCTTTATATATTTTTAAAATCATCAAAAATCAACGATCACAGAGGTCTAAATTTCTGAAAAGGACGACATCTGCCCTGGAAATCTCGTTGATTCTTGGTAGCTTCCAAGAAGAGTCTTTCATCAGGATTCCTATCCTTGAAGTTCGTGGAAAGCAATCGCACGGCTGGGACCTTTCTTCTCGTTTTCTAGGAGGAAGCGCTCGCCAGGACCAATTTGGCCAATTTTATCGGCATGCCATCGGATCCTGGGCCCGTCCAAGGACGCGGCTCGGCGCATCCTTGCGAAACGCCACCGCGGAGGATCCTAGCGAGCGAATGTTTACCGTGTTACGTAACTCTTGAAAGTCACGGGAATAATTGCGCGGATGATCCAAGTTGCATAGAATGCAACTTCGACGGAGGATTAACTAAAAGGACTGCCGCGTGTTACGTGGAACGCTCCGCGATCCACGTTCCATTGCCAAGGACGAGACCAGGAATTATCGAAGGACAAGCGCGCGCCTTTCGAAACCTGTTGCCGACCAAACCAACTGGCCACGCCAAATCAATTCGTCGATTCCGCGTTCCGCCTTTGTCCGGCCGGGTCCATTGGACGAACCGATCTCCGTCGGGCCGCGGAATTTAAATCGATCATCGAATCGGCGGTCGGGGAAATGGAGAACGGAGAGACGAAAGTTTCTCTTCAAGGCTGCTTAAAAGGACTCTTAATTTAATAGAAAGAATTTAATTGGCGTAGGATGACGGTCTGTGGTATACAGGGTTGTTTTGAAGTTGGGGTTTTAAATCTGGGCCGAATTGTAGAAATTCTGTAGCTTCGTCGAGATACGTACATTTGGAAACATGGCTTAGTGGTTCTAATGATGCGTTAGAATTGTTGCATAATAATTGAGGATATGCCAGTGTTCATCTTTGGAATTCCGGCCCTACGGATTCTTTCGTTTAGGGAGATCTTGAATGATTAGTGTGTCCGAAACCAGTATTCATTTACACGTTGGTGACAGTATTGTCGATGGTTATCGAACGATTTCAAGCATTCCGAGAATTCTTTAACTCGTTTGATAATCCATGAAGAGACGTGGGTTTGCATCATTGCTGGGGAAGATAATTTATTTTAGTAGTTTCTTTGGTACTAGAAGGCTACCTTCAGCTGACTGTTAGTCGAACAGGAAGCATTATATTATACTGTTTTTGACCATTATAATGATAGAGGTACCCACTCTCTGCGTGGAAATGTTTATATGATATTATGTTACATCGTGTTAGGTCGCTGTACTAACATAGTCTTTTTCCTTCTGTTCCAGGTAAGTCCACCTGAACACCTGTGGAAGCTGTAGCAATCATTGCCACTCTCGTAACCTCATACGGGTAATATTTACTAATTAATCATCGCGTCGATGCACGCCTGATAAACGCAGGTGCAACGATCATTTTAATTGATAAAAGTAACTTCTCAATTTCCAATGTATGAGTAACATACGCTGGGCCGAAGATTAGTAAACACTGAAGCAAGCAATTCGAAGCCTTAGATAAATTCATAACGTCACACTTTTTATTTCAATGACAGTGGTTATTGGCGATGCATCGGTTACCATAAATTTAATTTTACATTAACTTATCTACTCAGTAGCTTCGTATCTTTAACAAAAGAGGACTGAATACACGAATTAATGAAAAACCCAATAGTAGGTGCTCCAAGTTACCACTAACACTTTCAAATCAAACTCAATTAGGACCGTACGCAAAACAGTCACAGAGACAATTGAATTTTACCATTTTCTCAAAAACTAGTTTACGAAAGCACCCACGACGCGACAGGCGGGAACGGTCAGCGATAAGGACGAAAGTCGTGAACGATGTTCCAGCAACTATAACTCAACTATAACAGCAAAGATTACTCGCCTTGGTCGAAGCTTGTAGCGTTTGTCCCAGGCAATTGCGCGAATCGATAGGGGAAAGAGAAAGTTCACGGAGGCGCAGAGCCGATCAGAAGGAATCCAATCGCACAGAGGTGTACACGAGCATTGCGCGAGATCATACGCACATTTACGCAACATCGCAGCAAAGTCTCGATACTTGCAAGTATCTTACATGGAATCACAGAATTTTCAATCGTTTTCTTCGAAAGAACCCTCTAAGCATTCCATGCATCAAATTTCTGATACCGGTGCATGAATTTAAGGATTCTTCCTCGTTACCTAGTTTCCCGAACTCAGAATTAAACCTACAGCTTCCGCGAGGGCTGGCGAATAAGGGAACTTTCCCTTTTAAACTTAGAAGAGAAATGAAAGATAGAAACTGTCCTTTCCTTTCCAGCTCCTTTATCTCTACTTACGACAACTATGCGCGCAAGATCTAGATAAGCGAACGCGGACAGTTGTTGAGGAGCAAATCTCTGTGTCACTCCTCGCTAAGGACCGCGTGCACGATTTTACAGATCGTTTCACGTACGAATACACGATTCCCCGGGAGATTAAAGCTGTCGTCTCGCGAGTTTTCCGCGCGATATGCCCGTCGTCTGTTCGGGCGTTGAAGTCCCTTCCGGTTCAAGAGGTCCTCAGGATCACACGCTGGAGTGTCTTGCCTCGACGCGCGCGGCCGCACCGATCCTCTGCTCGAACCTGGCCGCAGGATTTCGATGAAGTTCGACGAACTCAAGGGAGTATCGTTAGAACCACCAGTCGTGACTTATTCGCCGCGCGTAATCGCGAATTTCTAATTACTCGCCGTGTCTGTAGGAAGCTGCAAAGTAAACACTTGGCAATTACGTTCGGAGAAATTGTTCCATTTGCCAGCACCTGTCTATTACGTTCGAATGGCGATTCTACTTGCCGGCAGAATTATTCGCGCGGCAGTTTAATCGTATCTGGACAGCTTCCTCGATTTCCTTGAACACTTCTACGTGAAAGAAGCTTCCAGTATCCTCGATCTCGAGCCAGGGACGGATTTGGAGATCTGGCGCGCCTAGGCTAACCAGTGTCTGGGTTAGGTGCTCCTTTCCGTGAAAAATCATCAAATATTTGAATTTAAAAGAGTCGAGATTTAATTCAATACGACAACTCACATATATATATATATATGAGTTATTGCTAATTCGCTATATGAAAAAGAAGCGAATTGTTTTTTAAAATTGTCTCAAGCTTCTGTGGTTAAAACTTTTTCAATTTCTTTCGCTCAAAATTTATTGCTTCTCAAAATTTGTCGCTCTCCCAAATTTGCCGCTCTCCAAATTTTATCGCTCCCCAAAATTTGGTGTTCCCCAAATTTTGCCGCTCCCAAAAATTTGATGCTTCTCCAAAATTGACCGCTCCCCAAAATTTGCCGCCCCAGTCTGCTAGCTTATTCACAAATCCGCCCCTGCCTCGAGGCCGTTGAAATCGTTTATCCCGCGGTGGTCACGGACCAGCAAAAATTCCCCAAGATTTAAGAACCCATTGGCGCCAAGGAGTTGTCACTGGGCGTTTCGAAAGTCGGTAAACGGGAATCTTTTTCGGCGGCCTGACGAATATCCAAGTTCGATCGACACGGATATAAGCGCCGATCGATTTGGAAAGCGAGAGTAGGGTTTAGTTGTATCGATATCGCTGAGAAAGCGCGACACGCGGACAGAATTTATCGCCGACGGGGGCAGGGTTTCGCGGTGGACGATGATTTTTCGAGCGGGTTCGATCGATTCGGGGCGGTGGATCTCTGGCATTCGCGGCTGGATCGCGCAGCCCGGAAGTCGGGGCCTGCCGCGATCGCTCGGCTCGCCCGAGGGGAAAGTGGTTTGAGCAACTTTCACTTGCTGCCAGTCCAAGCCACGTCTCCGCTTCTACTCGCGAGCATTGTGTCGCCGCTTCCACTCAAGCCCATTAACGCTGAATATTATTCGAATCCCACCGCTCTTACGGGATTCGATCTTCGACTTTTGAAACTTTGCGAGAACCTCCGGTTTCAACAAAATCTCTGAGAAAATCACTCCTCGGTATTCCCCATTTCTACTCTCCATAAAGCACAGACCGAGAAGCGTTATAAAAGTATCCTGCTGTCCAAACAGTTGCCTTCAGGTCGGCTAGTGGAGCTCCTACTGTACATAAACTTTCATATCCTCGTTCCCCATACGTACTTCCTAAAACCCAGAAATAACAAACCATCAAGATCACAGAAGTGGGAAGCTCAGCTCCAGCTACCATCCTTTTCGCCAATGCTTCTTGCAAAATACTTAGAAAGGGGTGAAAGAAAGCCCATGACCAGTGGCGGATTTAACGGGCGGCCCCTGCCCAGAAGGCCCACCCAGGGCCCGATCTTCAAAAAAATTATGATTTTATCCAAAGTATATTATTTTTTCTGTATTATTACACTGGGCCTGTTTTTAGTAAACTACCGCTTTATTTTCCCGAAAAACGGGCCCCCGTTCAGAAGCCCTAGCCTAAGGCCCGATCTTCAAAAAAATGATGAATTTATCCAAACACTATATTTTTTCGGTACTACTATATTTAGTCCGTTTTTAGTAAACTACGATTTTCCCGAAAAAGCGGGCCCCTCGGAAGGTCTGCCACCTGTGCCATTTCCCTTAAATCCGTCTGTCGACTGTCGACCCTCTGGTCCCATATCCAGCAATCGATCCACTCGTCCCGACCGATCGATCGAGAGTGAATCTAGCCGTGGAAGAAGCGAGGATCCCGGATGAAAGAGAAATCTCGCAGGTTGGAGGGAGGCGCTGCCCGCGGTTCATTAAAACGAAGAGAGCCGGGGGAGGAAAGTCTGGCGGGGAGGAAGAAAGAAGGAAGCAGCGCGGCTGGTTCGAGACAGGAAGGGAAGGAGCGCTCGACTTTTCGCCTCTCCTCTCTTTCCCTGTCTGCCCGCGGCCTCTCTCGTTCCTTCTCGCCTTCTCACGGAAGCGGGGCCCGTTGCGTGCCTGGGACTCGCGCGCGCGTAACGCGCTCGCGCAAGCCGTTCCTCCAGGTTATCAGGAAGCGAAAGAAAGCGAGCGGCGGATTCCTGGCATGGCCGGCCGAATAAAAAGCCCAAAAACACGAAATTTCTCCGCGCTCGCGGGGGCACGGCGGTGTACACACATTGTACCAACCACGTTTCTCTTTGCCGCGCCGCGCGAGAACGCTCGCGCTTTTTGCCGCCGGTGGGCACGGTAGACTTTCGAGATTTCACTGTGGCCAGACGACCGACGTAAATATCGAGGGTTATCGTTCGTCGAATGGTCGCCATTATCGCGGTGAAATTTGTCACTGATAAGCGTGTTTCGTGCCGGGGGGGGGGGGGGGAAAGCTGGGCGCCGCACGGGCTCGGTTTTCGTTGATCTTTCGAATTGTCAGCGTTTTACCGGGGAAATAGAGGAGCTAGTAATTTCGCTGGGAAAGATGACAGACACTAGACCACGAGTGGCATTATTAAAGAGAAAAGAGGAGCGACGTCGTTCTCAGCTTTACAGGGCGAAAGGTTTCTTTCTTCTTACTCGACCTCTGCGTCTATTAATAACAGATTCAATGCTGCCGGTCGCACCTGTGCAGGTAAAAAGGGGATAAAAAGAGAGGAGGCAATTAGTATCTAGCTTATTCAGCCTTGGCGAGGAGAGTACTCACTCGCGGCGGTACGTGAATAACGATCGTAGATCGGTTCTGTTCCATTCGTACCGCTATTTGTTCCCGTTTCCGCGGTGGAACGCGGCGTGTACCGTTTCGGTGTATCAGGAAATGCGTGTCCCGTTCTCCGTTGCCTGTGTGCGCAAGGGAAAGTTTTCGTTCTTACCAAATTCTTTCTCCTCGTGTCCGCCACCCCCCTCCGCTCTCGCCTCTTCTTCCCTACCCCTCCCCGCTACAAGCTGTCCGCGGGACACCGTCGAAGAGAAACTCGAATCACCCGGTTTACAGCGACTCTATATTATTTTCTAGCGGAGCGCCTGTTCGTTTTGACGACGGGGAAGCAAGAGTTTGCAAGGCAGGGGCAGCTTGATCGCGTCTCCGACGAGCGTCGGGCACGCGTGTCGATGGGAAAGAGGTGGAAAGGGGACACGATTTAATGATAGCGCTCGTTACAGGTCTAGCGAATATTTTACGAGCAACCCTCGGGATATTCTCCGCGGTATCGCGAGCGCGGGGACGTTTATTGCCGCGCGGAGAAAGCGAGAACGTTGGCCGAGGAAACGGATCACACTTTAATTCGATTTCTTTCAAGCAGATTTCATAAAAGAAGCTTCACGGAGTGGAATAATATTTCTTCTAGAAATCTATGAGCATCGATCCTCGCTTAGCTGTCTTTATAAATTTAATCGAATTGAATTAAGTAGCGTTCGATTGATGTCGGATCTAGACTCGTCCCTAAAAAGTAAGCACGAACAATGTCACCGTCTACGTATTCTGCTGCGCCAGTTTCCTGGTAGCTTTACGCGAACCGCTAGCCTGGAGATAACGAAAGCGAAAGATAATTGCAGACAGGCGCGACCAGGCGTGAATTATTTCACCTGGACAGGTTTGCAGCGCGAGTCTCGGGGGGGAAAAAACCTTTCGAGGAACAAGCTGCTTCTTCTCCTTGACAATCTCCTTCCTTGCGCCGATTGACTAGCTACTGGGAGTCACCTTTTTCCATTCAGCCTATTCAATACTATCTCGCGGCGATCTCGAGTCGCCAATGAAGCACCGGTTTCTGCCATTTTTCGCAGATTTTCCGAATGCTAGGTGTTTCTAAACCTGGATAGTTTAATTATCGAAATAAATAAGTCTAATTTCCAAACACTCCTCAGCTACCCTAATTGAAATCGTAACAGCTCTCGGCGCACGCGCCGCGGTTATCGTGGTATCGTTTTAGCAACCGCGAACCATGCTATCGTTTATGTTTAACATAACTATAGAAAATCGTGTTGACGCAAACCGTGGGCCCGCGAAATCTGGCGCGCGTGCGCCTCCTCGCGACTTGTTCCCGCGGGAGTGCGAGCTGCGAGCGTTTCTCCGTGCTCCTCGTTGCACGCTCGTGTGCATCGATCCATCGAGTGGTAGGAAACGATTTGCAGGAGGTCCCGAGGCTATCGGAGGAGCGGCCAAGGACGTGTTCGTGGCTCGCTGCGTTTCAACCCGTTACGCGCCAGCTCGTAACTCATAATCGCAATATTCGCCAACGCGGCCAGAGATGAGATCGAATTCATTATATCGGGCCGGCGCGGACGAAATCGCCGATCGCTGATGGCGTAAAAGTTCCTTTCTTTGCGGTGGGGATACCGTAACAATTGCTAACGCTGGCTTGCTCGGGAAACGTCACGGAAACTCAAGAAACTAAACTAAATAGTTGAAAAGCAAAAAATATATACAATTTATCTAAGGTCTTCAAAAAAAAAAAGAATCGCGGAGAAAAATCGTTCGAGGTATGCAGTTAAAGTTGTATTTAGCGCACACTTTGCACATTTAATTGTAAAAGTGTCTAAAGCCGAAGAAAGTTATAATTCGACTCTGATATTGATCAATTCTGTATCGGAGATCAAATATTATCCATATACCTATTCGTAGTGTTTGATGAAAGTCTATGATTGGGACTCGCAGTCTACAAAGTTTGAGGTACCTTCTTGTGTACGCACACGTTTCAAGATTGAAATACATCCTCTGCTCTCGCGTAACAGGAATAGCGCACCCTACAAAGATACTCGAATAAACTTCGCCCTGCATCCTCGTAACAGCGATCACGTTTTTGAATTGAAATCGACTTGGAAGCTCCGCGTCCTCGTGTCTCCGCTATCCCGTGTCTCTCGACGCAAAAACGGCTGCAGAGCCGACGGGAAACGTGTCAATTCAGTACGTGTGTGTGGATATATATTAACTTAATTGTCGGTCGTCTGTGTCCTTGCGGCACACCTGTATACACCTTGTATTAAGCTGCTCGAACGAACGGACGGCACGTTTTGTGGCCGAAGCTTCAGAAAAACGCCAATTTGCCGCGCGTGTTCCGTGGAACGTATGATCGAAAACGTGTCTGTCACCGACGACTGTATCTCCGTCGTTCTCGAGCACTGCTCTACAAAACTTTGCTCCGCGACACTTCGAAGTACCTGCCTTTAAACGAAAGTGAATTCGCTCCATAAAACTCGAGAGTTTCGAGGCGGAACAGTTTGAAAGTTGACGCGGCTCAGAAGCCCAGGTTCCGCGCCACTTCTCGATCGAGGAAGAGGAGTTAATTCGCTTGCGAGATCTTTTCTCTGGCTGTGACGAGCAGGATTTTCATCATTTCCTCGGTGCACGTGACAATGGACGATCCAGGCGTCGTAATCCATTTCCCTTTCCCCGCGCGCACGTAACTGTGTGTGTGTGTGCGTGTGTGCGCGCGCGCCGGTAATTAGAGAAGACCGCGCTAATTGGAGCGTGCTTTGAAAAGTGAAAGCATTTTAAGGAACACGCTTCCGGCAGTTGAAGGAGGATCCCCGTGAGCCCCGTTTCCCTCGTACCTTTTGCTCGGACATTACGCAAGCCCGCGCGACTTTTCCGCCGATTCGACGAGTGTGGTTCTTCCGTCGCGCTCCCTGCACCCCCCTTTCAACCTCCAACCAATCGAAGCTCCGTTTAATCATCTCCCTCGTTAAGGAGAAATATTAGAAACATTGAAGCTAGACCGATGCGTCCCATCGCTGGCATCGGAGAAACTCTATTTTATTACTTTATTTTTACCCGTGACAAACGCGGAGTGGTAACGAGCCTCCAAGCTGCTCGTACCTCCGATCCCCGAAACAGTAAATCCTCCTCCGCGTAATGATCATTAATGCTGGATTACCGCCAACAGCCGCCGGCATCGAAATTCGATTCTTGCTCCCTGCCGACACGCGCGGCGGAATAATCGCGAGCGATACGCGTGCTAGAGTCGAAGGTGATGGGAATGTTTGAACGCTCCGACAGGAACTTTTGTGTCGCGGCTGACCACTCATTTTATTCGTAGAACGAGACGCTGCGTTGCGTTGGCGAAGTGGAAAGAGGCGTCTGACTAACGATCTGTAAATCTCGGCCCGTTGTCAGCGCCCTCGATGATTTATCCGCGCGGTAAGCCGCTGTCAACTTTCTTGACGAACGGTCTGTAAATCGTGTCATCGTAAAAATCTATTAAACACGCCACTCGATGATTGCGCCTTGTTCTCTGTCCGAGCAGGTACGATTTTACGATCGAGATATCCTGTGGACGGCGCTTTGTTAGCGTCGGACGCTCATGCGCGCACAGCGCTGACGAAAAGTCTGAGGATTTTTGTTTCTGGGCTTCTTGCAATCGGTTGCGGCGTAAAGATCGTCGCGCGTTTTGGCGAAGCGCGGCGATACGGAGAGAAAGGTTTATAAACGATTGATGACCGAAGCGCACCGACTATTAATTAATTAATATTAATTTCTTCGATCCGCTCCGCTCTGCGCTTTTTATTTTTAAAGAAGGAAGAACTGAAGGAAGGGTGGATGCTGAATTAAACCCTGTGAAACTTTTGTGTCGGGTATAATATAATATCTTTGTGTGGAATTGAGTCGGGGCTCGATAGTGAGTTCTGTTCGGGCTAGACGCGTAAACTCGATCACTAGTCAGGCCTTGATCACGGATTTCTGTTTCACCTCGTATTCGATCTATCGTCCGAAATAGCCGAGTATCGGGCTACCAAGGCCACAGGAAACCATCGCCAAACGAATGCGATTGTTTATTCGCTGCAAACAGTTCCACGGCGCTATTGTTGCCCATTACGTTCTTCGTGGTGTTTCTTTTATTTTCGCCGACAGCCGCGGGTGAACCTTCGATTCTTTCGCTAGACCATTTTGAAGTTTGCGAGCAGATAGCGCGGGGAAAGTTCTGGGGATACGTGCACGGTTTCTGTGGGATGGAACTGCAGCGCCGCGTCTGACCACCGACGATCCGTTTCCCCTTGCTCTCTTAATTCTGCCCCTTCGCGGTGCGGTCTCATTTTTTTATTATTTACAAAGGCTCGCGAGCCCTTTCTGGAAAAGGAAGCTGCTCTAAATTTTCTGAAATTACAACTCCAGCCCCGTTGAAAGTCTTCTGCCCTGGAAAATGCGCGCTTCGTGAAATGGAAAGGAAGAAAGTCATTTCGGTGCACCGAGTGCTTCCTCTGAGCTAGTGAAACAGATAAGTCTCCTAATGACTAGTAGACGTATGTGTACGGAAACAGATTTAAATCTCTTAAACAATCCAACGAACAATCTCGACTGAGAATTAAATCAAAACTGACACTAAAACTAAATCTAAACGAATTAGAAATAGAAATTAAACACAGACATAGACCGAGACGTGGAAGGGTGTGTAGGTATGCTAGGAATAGTGCTGAAGGATTTATAAACTTTCCGAAAGTGTAACGTCGTTATTGTGTGGTTAAAGTTACAGCGAGGAATCGTACAGGATAATTGATATGTAACGGAGATAACCGTACGAAAGAAACGGAAATCATCGTGAGTATTCATTAATAAAAGCACGTACAGTTCCGTTTCACTGGTTTATCGCGAATCAGCCAGGCTGCTCTTTCCGTGGCAGCACAATGCCCGCGATACGAGAACGCAACTGCGTGAGACTGTTAATGGTAATTTTATTCGCCGGCTCGAATTATTGCCTGTCAAATTAAAATTTCACCGTGCAGCGATTAGAAACGATGCTCGTCAACGATTTCACGCGAGCCTCCTGGAGGTGGCGGCCTAAAATGCCGAAGAAAGGTTCTGAAAGATGGGACCCGTGGGTTTAGCCTACTGCAATGACGGTCAAAAGAAAGTTTGAAATTCATACGTTCGTATATTTGCACAAGTGACTTCGCGCTAGGCTTTAAGCATTATATTAAATATCATAAGTTAGGAGACATAATTCTTTCTAATCGAATTATCTTATTTTTTATTTTATTATTATTAATTTATTTACCACTACTGCAGTCGAGTCACCTCCCTGCAGATTTCAGTCTACGCTCAGTGGATTTTCTGATTTTCTTTACCTTTTCACGAATCACCCTTTTCCTTTTGCACCACGAGCTCGACTGCACCCTGAATATTTACATAGGAATTGAACGCGATTAAAGAAGAGGGAAGGTACACAGTAGTATCTTCTAAAAGAACTCTTGGAATAAAGGTTGCTGAGGAATAGACCAGCTTGAACAATAAGAAAGCAGGAAAGCATAAAGATCTTGAGTCCCTTATTTCTACAACGATCTATCTGATCGTTTAATATCTTCCAAATCTCGTGGACGAATAGACGGCGACGATGAATCGTTACGACTTTTCTATCACCTCTCGGGGCTCGTGACTCATTCCGTACTTGAGCCAGGTAAAACGCTCGCGTGTTGCCGATTACGTAAAGGAGTATGTTGCCGAGGGCGAGGGGGGCGGATCGGGATGACGGAGAGGAGATGAGAGGAGAGGACAAGACAAGGAACGTAGTAATTAGAGGCACGCTCTCGGTGTAACGAAGGAGTAGAGCGAAGAACTGGTTCTCCCGTTAACGGAAATAGTCTCCGGCCTGACATTCGGACTCGGAGCTCAGCTGCCGATCGCGACGAACACCCTTCTCGCTGCATCCTCTCTTTCGTTGCGTGGCATCCCTAAGCAGGAACTCGGCCAGCTCGATGATCCGCCACCCCTTGGATAAGATTCGGATTCAGACAAGATCCTCCGGCTGATTCGAATGCTGATCTTTCATCGCTTCGCTGATAAGTTATCTGTCACGGAGAAGGAAGCTGACATTTAATATTCGCGGCTGAATTATAGTTTTCGTCTGGTGCCTGCAGTAGTTTTCCATGGACCGGCGTCCTTTTTCGAACGGCTGTAGCTGTCGAGCGCTTGATTCCAATACGAAAAGTTCAATTGACTTATTGAAGATCGCGCATCCGAGTTGCTGAACCCGATTTAAGAACGTAGCCGTCAATACGTAGCTCGCGATCGACTAATCGAGTGAAAAGATTCAGCCTGACGTAGCGTCGAGAAACTTCATTCAACGAGTTCAAAAATTCACATCGAGTGAGAAGAATAGCCAAGAATATTTGATGTCAGCAGGCGACATCGTGCTGTCGAAACGAGATCGATCATCTGCATTTCGTCCGCAGAGATTCTTTTGAGACTCTACTTTCTACGTTGGCAGAATCGTAGTTCTCGATGGAATTGCATTAAAGGCTTCTTCCCTCGACTAGTCAGATTATTCCACAACTTCACCACTAACTTCTATTTCCCTTTGTTTGCCTCGCGCTTCACCACTTCGCTTCTCCTCGCCGATCGGATTTACCTGAAACCCACAGTGCACCTCGCCATCGTTAGTATTCTCTCCGTTTCTTCTCGAATTTCACCGACTCCACCGCTGCGCCCGTCCTCCGCCACCTCTTCGGCCCTCGTTTCCTCTGTTCCTACATTTATCGCCACCTCCTGCTTGAAATTCATCAGCGTTGCGTGTACTCCCTTCTTCTATTTGCCACCCCAACAGTGGGATTACCTTTTTACGCCTTCACCTGGAGGACCATACACCTTGCATCTCCCAAAATCTGAAGCGTTCGCTACTCTGCCTCGTTTCTTCTCGCGTTCCATTAATTCTATGCACTCACCTGCATCCTCCATTTCTCAAGTTCAACTTCTCCCTTTTACTTATTACCCTATTACTCTATCCCTTCGTCCTCCATCAGCTCTCCAGCGTCCTCCTTCTTGGGATACATTCACCAGTCCCCTATCGCTCTTTGTTTCGCTGCCCCACTTTCCCCCGTTTCCTTCAATTTCCCTCTCGTTTCCACTCTGTTCTCCAGCGATTTGGCTTTCCTAGGGCCCTCTGGCTGCTTTTCCGCCTCGTTCCTCCTCGAATTTCACACTCTCCAGCCTCCTCTCGTTCGGCTCGTCTGCCCTCCCCCCTCGCCCGTCGCTTCGGCGGCCGGCTCTCGGTCCTCGCGTTCTAGGCGGCCGCCACGCAACGCGAGATTAGTTCCGCAGAGCTGGCGACGACCAGCAGCCTTGAACCAAATTGCGAGCTGTCGTTGTTTAGTTGTTTAGCTGGCGTGCACGGAGAAACCCGGCGGCGTAGTCCGTGTATGGTTATTAGCCGTTTAAAACCGTCCCCGGAGCTTTTAATCGCGCGCCAGCCTCGGATCTTCCACGGAGAGGAGATCCCTCCCGCGCACCCTCGGCCTTCCCGGAGTTTTGAATAAACAGAAATGGTCCTCTTCGCCCGAAACGCTCAATTAAAAACTATTAAAACAATTAAAAACTAAACTCGCGGTTGCGGAGCGGGTTGCTTACGCGCGGGGGGCGAAGGGAGCGTTAACGGTAGAGAAAGGATCAATCGGATGGTCCTTGAGAGTAACGTTCTTTAAGAAACGAGCCTTTGAACGTCTCTTTTGAGGCTCGGGGAGCCTCTTTGATCCGCGCTTTTATCGCGGAGCCCGACCTTGGAATACGCGACGACACGTCCCCTCGATTCCCGCGCCATTTTCTGCCCCGTTGTCGGAAGAGGTCCGTCAGAAGTCGCTTCGTAGAAGAACCGAGAAGGAGGAGCGCGCGAATGCTCGACGGCCTTGGAGATGCTCCTCCAAAAATAGTGGGCCCTCGCCCGCCGTCCTCCGCTCGGCTCTCTGCCTCTTCCTCGTTTCGCCGCCTTCCTTCCGCGTCTTTTTTTGCCCCGAAACTGCGTTAATTATTCGCGATGGTCTCGAAACGTCGCCGGACGGCTATATCCTTGAACGTTTCGCGATTCTATCGCGAGGATCCTTCCTATGCGTCTTTAGATTCGAGAGCAAAAAACAAGTTAAAGAAGAGACAATGGAACAGCATGAATTGAATCAGTGGCGCACCGAGGATTTAATTTTGGGGGAAGCCGAGTTGAAGGGATATTCTTAAAGCGAATTCAACAAAATTCGTTAGGGGATTATAAAAGTTTATTTAAAAAATAACATCCAGTTTTCTTTTTACAAAGCTGTTGAATTACGTCACGCGTGGTTACGTCAATATCCTTTTTCCGTTTTCTTTGGGGGTTGCCAGGGCTCCTTGGCTCCCCCCTCTGGGTGCGTCGATTGAATATTTGATAATTGTATCGCAAAGCGAACGAGCACTGTCGCTTTCGAAGGGGAATCCTCTTTCACGCGTTGGTAACGCGGTGGAACTTGTGTTTTTACAGCGAAACAAGGCAAGGATGGGTTGGATGAGAAGAAGGACGCAGACGGAGAGCTATGGGGCAACGTGGAAGCGCAGGCCGCCTTCCTTGGCCCAAATCTCTGGGACAAAACTCTGCCCTACGATGCCGACCTGAAGGTATTGAACCATGTATGTACAAAACGCGATACGGTAAGCCCGCCTAGAAGAACCCAGATCTAGACTGTAAACGACGGAAGACAGCACTGGAATGCTCTTTGTGATTTATTTCGCCTTCCCCTCTGCTAATCATTGGTTATCAAAGACACTTGCTTTGCCGATCCCCTTGCTGTAGAAGCGTAGTGTCAGCAGTTCAGTCACCTAGTTCACTTCTTTCCCCCGGGTTCTATGCAGAACGTAGAGAATGATTCGTAGAATTAGAGCACACAGAGCTTTAGAGTAAATCGACACCACGTCCCTTCTAAATAAACGCTATAAACTTTTCCCCCAGGAGAATGATTGCAAAATACCCGACTCGTTTAAACGTAAAGCTACCCGAAAGGGGAGATCTCTTACAACTAGTTGAAACAAGATGAAATGCTCGATAAATATCGTACGATATAATAGAAACAGTGGTTCTCGCAGCATTTACGTTTAATCCAGTCCAGCGACACTCCAGAGACCCTGTCTGCCACTTCTTCTAGTACCTAGCTTACTAGATCGCACCCCGAACGTTCGCAAACTGTAACCACCCCAAAGAGAAAGTAACACGTCACTTATCCCTTTCCCTGTTTCAAACACACACATGCAGCGCGTTAAAGCCAGCAACACTTTCGAATCTCCCCGCAAGTGTAGCCCTGAAATTGCCTCGAACCTCTGCGGAGGATCACCGCGGTGGATGGCTCGCCAGCCAGCCTCGATAGCGACGATCGACCCTGTTCAGCAATCGCTCGAATCCGAAACGAAAGGAGACGATGGTCTGTTGCAGTACGTGGACCTGGACGAGTTCCTGTCCGAGAACGGGATCCCCGTGGACGGCGTGGCTGGTGGCGGGCAGGGCACGATGCAGAGCGGGCAGCTGCACAAGATGAATAACACCGAGGCACCTGGCCACCAGGGGCCCGCCGGCCTTCACCTGGAACCCATCACCAAACGCGAGAGATCACCGTCGCCGAGCGAGTGCTGCTCTCCCGACACCATGAACCCACCCTCGCCGGCGGACTCTAGTAAGACTCTGCTCTATTAAATAGTCGCGTTTCCCAATTGGTGCTCCGCGAGACGAACTCGTAATAAAATTTAACCCTCCGTGGTCACATGTTCTTAAAATATAAATTTTGCTATGATGAGATTTCTAGTTGAAAAAAAAGTAGTTTTGGAAAGAAGCGATTTTTTTCTTTAGAATTCTCCAAATTTTTAAATTTTAATATTAAGGTCCAGAAGTTTACAGAAATATTGGCAAGGGAAAAAATGCACCCTGTGCGACCACGAAGGGTTAGATACGAAAAGTTAATATAATTATATATATAATTCTTTTTTAGACAACTATCGAAGTTGGGGGTTCCGCTAAATTTTAGCGAGCTTGTAAGGGTTCCGTGGGAGAATTTAATTAGGAAACGCTGAGATAGACTAGCGTCGGCATTCTGTCGGTTATCCCCTTCTACGCGCGACAGATCCCCAGCACTCGTGACGGCCGGAAAGCTACAATATGCTTTGTCTCTTGCAGCGCTCTCGATGGCATCATCGGGGCGAGACTTCGATCCACGCACCCGGGCCTTCTCCGACGAGGAGCTGAAACCCCAGCCGATGATCAAGAAATCACGGAAGCAGGTGAGGGTCACTTCTCTTGATCCAGTACCGAGTGGGATCGTCGAGTCGAATCGTAGAATGATTTTGGTGAGGGGAAGTGACTTTTGTTGCAGATGAATTGCTTAAATGTTTGAGGTTTCTCTGGGTGGTGTAAAGTCGTTCGCCCCGTTTAGAAGGGGGACAGCTGTCGACGTTTCACCGGCACTGCGATCAGCTGCGATCGAGGGCAGTGCTGGCGAAGTGCCGTCAGTAGCTGGGTAGCTGGAGTTCTGGCGAAACTTTTTCACCCATTAACGATTGTACGAGGGCACTAGCGTTGGCACCTTATGGCTCACAGAGACCTCCTTAACACTACTGGCGCGTTCGAATTAAAGGAGCGGAAGATTTTCATTGAAGAATTCGCGAACGTTAATGGGTCCAGCAAGTTGGCTAGGAACTGCAGCTACTCCGAGTATGTAGTTTGTAGTGGCCTCAGACCCCTGGTTGCATTGATAGGCGCTTAGAGACCTTTTGTTCCCTATGATCCGCCACTGGTTGCAGTTCGTTCCGGATGACCTGAAGGATGACAAATACTGGGCGCGTCGTAGGAAGAATAACATGGCAGCGAAACGATCACGGGACGCGCGTCGCATGAAGGAGAACCAGATCGCTCTCAGGGCCGGCTTCCTCGAGAAAGAAGTAAATCTTCCCACGCCTCTTAAGTTAAAGAACACGCGTCGCTGCAAAACTCGAGCCTTCAGGTCGTATCGGTGAAGTTGCAGAGGTGCAACGGACAGGGGAAACCGTTCTCGGTCTGCTCCTCCCATTTCCAATGTAAATCGCCTAGAGCGTCGAAGAGGACACTTGGCCTCTTCCACAGCGGAGGCCGAACTCACTGTGCAACTTCACCTGATCCTTCCAGTCGGGAAAGGATCGTTTCCCTTTCGCGCCACAGTGTTCATTACGCTTCGCCGTGCGTCGAACGTCTCAGCGGAGCGAAACTAAAGATCCGCCGTGCGTCTTTTTTGCAGAATATGGGCCTACGACAGGAGCTGGATCGGCTAAAGAACGAGAACATGCTGCTGCGCGACAAGCTAAGCAAATACACGGACGTCTAACAGCGCGGCGTGCAAGCGACAGCTCGTTCCAGCGATTAAAAATGATGCAGAGACGAGCGTTTGTTGCGCCAGCTCCTCCCACACTTCATAGTCGCAGCACTTAGGTATCGCCAGTCCGGAAGAGAAAAGAGGAAAATAGAAAGGAATGGAAGGAGCGCGCCGAATCACAAGACCATCCTCGACGATTGAAGACAGAGCCGACTTTCCTAAGGAGTCCCGAAGATACCCTTCGGGGACTTCTACCATTCATCGATTCCCTCTCTTTCTCTCTCACACACACACTCACACAGACACGACCTCCCTCTGTCCAGCCCCTCCGAGGGGCGAATCCTCCTCCCGTCCCTCCCCAAAAGTGTACATAGTTATATATGTATAGTTAGATTATATGTATACGCGCGTACATACACGCACGTGTGTATGCCCTGTCTGTAAAGCGTGGGTCTGCGCGCGCGTGTACAGGTCGCCCGCACGCCTGCAACCGTGCGTGCACGTGCAAACGAAGGCGCAATGCCAACGGCGACCATTGGTATGCATGGCTCGCTATAACAGTATCCCCGTCACGTGTATGCACACGTATACGTACGCAGACGTTACGTATATATCTGCATACACAGAGAGGCGTCTCTACTTGTACACGCGAGGCGGCAGACAGGGACGTAACCAGTGCGCGTGCTGCGCTCCTCGTCAGACCGAATTGATAAGTGGATCCGAGGGAATCTGCTCGATTTCACCGAGGACGTCTGAATCGCAGGGCAACGCCGGCACGCGCGCCGCCCCCGAAAAATGCCTCGTGAGCCGGGCTGGAGCTGATTAGAGTAATAAGCGAGAAAGTGTATAAATATGAGCACAGACAGGCGCGTAAACGATCGTCTGGTTGAAAGAAGCGGCCGCCTAGCCACGCGTTGGCTCCTCGAGCTTCTGTTTCTTTCTCGTACAACCGCGGTCCCGCATCTGATCGTGGATAAATCCTTGGTCTAACGTTTCCTCAGTGCTTTCTCGACCGTCCCCCCGCTTTCTCCGGGCCATTGCTCGTTTAGAGAATCAATGGAGGGACCCGGGCAGGAGATCTTCAGGGTCACGTGCACGAGGTGTCTGTAGAATCACCTGTACAGATGTCTGGGGATAATAGGATCACTAGAGGTACCTAGAATCACCTGCACATGGGACCTCTAGGGTCGCCTGTGTAGATCATTTTCAAGGTCGCCTGTACAGCGGGAAACATTTACGTTCGCCTGTACAGGGACCTCCAAAGTGGCGTATGTAGCGTGTTCAAAGAGTACCCGTGGCTCTTCGTTTTGCGTCCGATACCATGGTCCTGTAACCTACATGCCCACTTTGAAGGAATGTCTAGCGTTCTATAGGCCCGTGAAGATACTCGGGTCTCTCAGCCCCATGCTATCAGAGCACGTCTACTAATTTCACTTCCGTAGAAGAGTAGCCTTCTGTTCGGTTTAACCTTGTACAAAACCTAACTTCCATTTGCATTTTGCACAAAAAGAGAGTGAACTGCCGCGGCAGATAGTTGATTCTAGTCGAGTTGTATTCTTCTACGCCACTACTAATCCTTCGGCGTGCGCGTTCCGTGGAACGACCACTTTCGGCGACCTGGAGAAAGCCCGGGGGGGAGGGAAGAATGTCCAAATCGGCGATTTATTAAAACAAACATATTAAGAAGGATACTTGGGAGAACGACGCTTTTCTACGCACGGACTAGGGTCCTAGTTCTCTAAGAAAACGTTAATTACTGTAGCGTATCCCACGTGGTGATGGTACACAAGTGATTCTAGTTGTTTTTATCGTAAGGTAGATCAAGTGCTTCTTTCCTTTTCATACGTAACACGTTCTGTCACTTCTCTATGTTCGTTTCGGCGCTCGGTTTTATGCCATTTGAAAATCGCTCGATGCAGCTCGAGTGCGGGGAAAGCGTCGCGACGCGTCTCTTGATTTTTTTTTTTTATTAAATCGTTCTCGCCGCCCTTCGATTGGCCGACGGACTCGTCGAGCAACGGGTATGAAATTCAATCTCTTCTTTTGTACATATTTTAAGGGGGGAGGGGGGGGGGGAAGAAAGGAAAAGAGAATCGTACTATTAACTTCTTTACAATTCAAAGTATAAATATTCTTGCGAACTTCGTAGCGTAAAGCGAAAATGTTATGAGAGGAAAGTTATGAAATTTATTCTATGGACGTCCGGTAATTTGTTTTAAAAAAAAAAGGGATGCTTCTGTTTAAACGAATTGGGGCTGTAACCTTCCATTGTTAACTTTGAAGTCTAATCGCTGAAATTGTGCACCAAGGAGGGCTACCTTTAGACAAACCGTGGAGTGCATCTCTATTCGTAGCTGCTTCCTCTTGTACTACGAAATTCCGTATGTCATCGTGAGCGGGGAAAAGAAAAGTGATCACGAGGGAAGCCCACTCAAGCGCCTTCATCCATGGATAATACATGCGATTAATATTTTACATACTGTTGATGCGTTAAATAAGCGATTCTGCTCGTTGCAACGCTCAGTGACAATAATCAAGTATAATTATAAATATATATATGTTTTTTAGCACTTTTTGCGACGTGAAATCGACACTGAGAGTACGCTCCCAGTAGAAGACCTTTTTACATTACGCTTGTTATCAGTCGTTTACATTATTTTTTATCGGTTCGATCGGTTTCTTCATCTTTTTACTCCGCGAACCCTCGAAGAGCTTCTAGCCTTATAATATTATATCGTATGACGTATATATGATGCATATACGCGACGTGTATGTATATTTGTAGATACAAAAGCGAGGAAATTCGTTTCGCGGAAGGCCTTGTCAATGACAGATTCGCTTCGGACAATTTCTTTCTTTCTTTTTTTTTTTACACATGAATCATTGAGAAGTGCATTGTTCGTCGGGAGCTCCATGTAATCAATTATATTTTACGATTGTAAATTTCTTTTTTAGACGGACTGCGACGTCCGTGCTAATCGATCACGTCGACGTTATGGAAAATTGTTTTACGCATTGTTATTGTATACATATATGTTCATTTTTTTTTGCCAAGATTTTATGCATGTTGTACAATGTAAAAAATTTTGTAGTTGATTAGTGTATTATACGCGGGCGGATCTCGCGTCGCCAGTCGATTATAAGTTCAGCCCAACGATTCGATTCTCCAGAAGCGACTAGAGAATTCGTTTGAACGTATCTGTTCGCTTGACTGCGGAAGAATGAACGGTAGAAGTAATAAAATTGTTATCTGTTCCGTAATCAAAGTGTGTAATCACTCGATATCGCGACAGCTGTGAAACCGGTGGACGCTGGGGAGCGCAAGTGTGGCGGTGCGCGATCTCGAGGGAGCAACGCGATGCAAAAGAGCGACTGGTGATCATCGACGATTCGCATGGGTCGTTCGAATTCAATTGCAGCGCGACCCGCGCCGTTTTTTCTTTCTGGTGCATAGGCAAAGCTTATTCGACGGAATCCATATTAGATCGTATTCGACAAGTTACTCAGGCGCGTCGGTTCTGATAGTCGTACAAACAACGGGCAGAAATTTCCCCCCACACCAGCGAGAGAAAATCATTCGACCCTACATGGCAGCAGCGAGCGTATAGCAAATCGCAAGTGAGAAATTCAACAGGCATTTCGATTGTTTTTCCCCCCCTTTCTTTCGATCGCCGTGATAGCTGACGATAGTCGTCCGATGTAAAGCCGAGAAAAGAAAGAGACACTCGTTCGCGTTTCTCGAAAAGAATCATCAATATTTGTAAGTACCTTCTAGTACAAGTTGCTATTAATTAATTAAAGTACATCCGTAGCTTTCTAAGTGGCCGGTCTTGGATCTCGGCACAATTCGATATGATCGAAAGAAACGAGAGGCGCCGATAAGCAGAGCAGACAGTGCCGGGGCGCATGCGTGCGCCGCGACGCCCACAGCCCGCGAATAGTAAAACGTAAAGGGATGAAATCGTAGAGGATTTAGACACACTGGTAGACGCAAACGACAGCTTTTTGCTCCAATTAGAGTTAACGACGATGATAACAAAACGAGGGAAAATTAAC
This sequence comes from Andrena cerasifolii, assembly GCF_050908995.1. Classification (NCBI taxonomy): domain Eukaryota; kingdom Metazoa; phylum Arthropoda; class Insecta; order Hymenoptera; family Andrenidae; genus Andrena; species Andrena cerasifolii. Next base: position 11,708,122 of record NC_135129.1, read on the forward strand.
GAAACAGGGAAAAAAATGGAAAAAAAACAGAAAGGGAAGAGTTAGATGATGTCGCTGCGTCTGTAATGACACGCCATCCGATCCATTCAAACGAAAAACAAAAAAAAAACACATGGGAAGTAAAAGAATATGACCACCAACGTCAAAGTGTATCACATTTCGAGAAATATATGTATTTGTTATTGTTTTCATTGAATTATATTGTTGTACCTGGTCCCGCTTCTCTCCAATTACGTTTAGCAAATAATTTATACCGTTGATCCTAGCATTAATATGGAAATTCAGAATATAGTTTGCAGTAGTTCGGAATCCATCAGGATCGAATCCGAGAGTACGGAAATTAGCAGACTTTCATCGCAGATACCTGGGAACGATTCAAACATATTCTGGTATTCAATTCTGTTCACTAAGTACAATTTCAACAAAGTGGCGAAAGATGGGTTGGTAACACAGTTTGGGTGGTGACACGAAGTTCCACAAGGTGATAGCACAGAACAGGTATAGGATAGACCTATCAGGCATAAAACTATTCAGTACCTTAAAAAATACCGGTAAATTACCGGTTAATTGGTTTGAATTGAAAATTTTACTGCATTACCGGTAATTGAAAAAGTCGGTAAATATGCAATCCCTACTCGCGAGCCCCCTTACCATTTTCATGCCGCACCCAACATTAACGACTCAGTCTAAAATAAGATTACAATGCTACAAGTGGTAGGAATTAATATTAAATCTTACCGGAAACATATAAAATCTAAAACGACTAATTTCAATCAACATGTTGCATAATAAAATTATTCCCTTTACTAATATATTTTCATACGTGACAAAATGTTGTAACGTTTCTCCCATTTTCAATAATAGACAAGTCAAGTTACTAAAAATACTTTTCTTCTTACAGGTTTTAACTTCGGATTACTTCGACGGAATGATGGAAACCTTGATACTAATCACAAGAAAATAGTGACTTTATATACCTTATACTTTATTGTAACACTGTAAAGGCCTTTAATGCAAATATATTGAAAGATACTTGAAACAAACTGTATTATTATTCAGAAATACCTTTTACATATTCCTATCCAAATTTCAAATATCTATGGTATTTCCTCAAGAATACCATAGATTTCCTTTGTTAATAAGTCGATATTAAAGAAAATTTTGACATGGAAAGAGATGGCACAAAGTAATGTCTCCGGAGAGTAAATTAAAGAGCGAGAAGTGGCGCAGAGGTTTCGAGGCAGTCACTGTTTAACGAAGAGACGCAGAATTTTGGAGCGCCTCTTATTTGCAACTTTAAGGCGATGCCTTCGAAGCTGAAATTTAGTATACCTCCTTTCGCTTCATGTTCTCCTGATACCTGGGCCAAAATCTGGCAAAAATTTTCAGAATGCACAAAATTGGGCTTTGTAACAGGAGAACATGATGTCGAAAGAGGTGGCACTAAGTAATGTCTTCGGAGAGGGAATCGAGGATGCCTTCGAAGCTGAAATTCAGAATACCTCTTTTCGCTTCATGTTCTCCTGATACCTGAGCCAAAATCTGGCAAAAATTTTCAGAATGCACAAAATTGGGCTTTGTAACAGGAGAACATGATGTCGAAAGAGGTGGCACTAAGTAATGCCTCCGGAGAGGGAATCGAGGATGCCTTCGAAGCTGAAATTCAGAATACCTCTTTTCGCTTCATGTTCTCCTGATACCTGGGCCAAAATCTGGCAAAAATTTTCAGAATGCACAAAATTGGGCTTTGTAACAGGAGAACATGATGTCGAAAGAGGTGGCACTAAGTAATGCCTCCGGAGAGGGAATCGAGGATGCCTTCGAAGCTGAAATTCAGAATACCTCTTTTCGCTTCATGTTCTCCTGATACCTGGGCCAAAATCTGGCAAAAATTTTCAGAATGCACAAAATTGGGCTTTGTAACAGGAGAACATGATGTCGAAGGAGGTGGCACTAAGTAATGTCTCCGGAGAGTAAATTAAAGAGCGAGAAGTGGCGCAGAGGTTTCGAGGCAGTCACTGTTTAACGAAGAGACACAGAATTTTGGAGCGCCTCTTATTTGCAACTTTAAGGCGATGCCTTCGAAGCTGAAATTTAGTATACCTCCTTTCGCTTCATGTTCTCCTGATACCTGGGCCAAAATCTGGCAAAAATTTTCAGAATGCACAAAATTGGGCTTTGTAACAGGAGAACATGATGTCGAAAGAGGTGGCACTAAGTAATGTCTTCGGAGAGGGAATCGAGGATGCCTTCGAAGCTGAAATTCAGAATACCTCTTTTCGCTTCATGTTCTCCTGATACCTGGGCCAAAATCTGGCAAAAATTTTCAGAATGCACAAAATTGGGCTTTGTAACAGGAGAACATGATGTCGAAAGAGGTGGCACTAAGTAATGTCTTCGGAGAGGGAATCGAGGATGCCTTCGAAGCTGAAATTCAGAATACCTCTTTTCGCTTCATGTTCTCCTGATACCTGGGCCAAAATCTGGCAAAAATTTTCAGAATGCACAAAATTGGGCTTTGTAACAGGAGAACATGATGTCGAAGGAGGTGGCACTATGTAATGTCTCCGGAGAGCAAATTAAAGAGCGAGAAGTGGCGCAGAGGTTTCGAGGCAGTCACTGTTTAACGAAGAGACGCAGAATTTTGGAGCGCCTCTTATTTGCAACTTTAAGGCGATGCCTTCGAAGCTGAAATTCAGAATACCTCTTTTCGCTTCATGTTCTCCTGATACCTGGGCCAAAATCTGGCAAAAATTTTCAGAATGCACAAAATTGGGCTTTGTAACAGGAGAACATGATGTCGAAAGAGGTGGCACTAAGTAATGCCTCCGGAGAGGGAATCGAGGATGCCTTCGAAGCTGAAATTCAGAATACCTCTTTTCGCTTCATGTTCTCCTGATACCTGGGCCAAAATCTGGCAAAAATTTTCAGAATGCACAAAATTGGGCTTTGTAACAGGAGAACATGATGTCGAAAGAGGTGGCACTAAGTAATGCCTCCGGAGAGGGAATCGAGGATGCCTTCGAAGCTGAAATTCAGAATACCTCTTTTCGCTTCATGTTCTCCTGATACCTGGGCCAAAATCTGGCAAAAATTTTCAGAATGCACAAAATTGGGCTTTGTAACAGGAGAACATGATGTCGAAGGAGGTGGCACTATGTAATGTCTCCGGAGAGCAAATTAAAGAGCGAGAAGTGGCGCAGAGGTTTCGAGGCAGTCACTGTTTAACGAAGAGACGCAGAATTTTGGAGCGCCTCTTATTTGCAACTTTAAGGCGATGCCTTCGAAGCTGAAATTCAGAATACCTCTTTTCGCTTCATGTTCTCCTGATACCTGGGCCAAAATCTGGCAAAAATTTTCAGAATGCACAAAATTGGGCTTTGTAACAGGAGAACATGATGTCGAAAGAGGTGGCACTAAGTAATGCCTCCGGAGAGGGAATCGAGGATGCCTTCGAAGCTGAAATTCAGAATACCTCTTTTCGCTTCATGTTCTCCTGATACCTGGGCCAAAATCTGGCAAAAATTTTCAGAATGCACAAAATTGGGCTTTGTAACAGGAGAACATGATGTCGAAAGAGGTGGCACTAAGTAATGTCTTCGGAGAGAGAATCGAGGATGCCTTCGAAGCTGAAATTCAGAATACCTCCTTTCGCTTCATGTTCTCCTGATACCTGGGCCAAAATCTGGCAAAAATTTTCAGAATGCACAAAATTGGGCTTTGTAACAGGAGAACATGATGTCGAAAGAGGTGGCACTAAGTAATGCCTCCGGAGAGGGAACCGAGGATGCCTTCGAAGCTGAAATTCAGAATACCTCTTTTCGCTTCATGTTCTCCTGATACCTGGGCCAAAATCTGGCAAAAATTTTCAGAATGCACAAAATTGGGCTTTGTAACAGGAGAACATGATGTCGAAAGAGGTGGCACTAAGTAATGCCTCCGGAGAGGGAATCGAGGATGCCTTCGAAGCTGAAATTCAGAATACCTCTTTCCGCTTCATGTTCTCCTGATACCTGGGCCAAAATCTGGCAAAAATTTTCAGAATGCACAAAATTGGGCTTTGTAACAGGAGAACATGATGTCGAAGGAGGTGGCACTAAGTAATGTCTCCGGAGAGTAAATTAAAGAGCGAGAAGTGGCGCAGAGGTTTCGAGGCAGTCACTGTTTAACGAAGAGACGCAGAATTTTGGAGCGCCTCTTATTTGCAACTTTAAGGCGATGCCTTCGAAGCTGAAATTCAGAATACCTCTTTTCGCTTCATGTTCTCCTGATACCTGGGCCAAAATCTGGCAAAAATTTTCAGAATGCACAAAATTGGGCTTTGTAACAGGAGAACATGATGTCGAAAGAGGTGGCACTAAGTAATGCCTCCGGAGAGGGAATCGAGGATGCCTTCGAAGCTGAAATTCAGAATACCTCTTTTCGCTTCATGTTCTCCTGATACCTGGGCCAAAATCTGGCAAAAATTTTCAGAATGCACAAAATTGGGCTTTGTAACAGGAGAACATGATGTCGAAAGAGGTGGCACTAAGTAATGCCTCCGGAGAGGGAATCGAGGATGCCTTCGAAGCTGAAATTCAGAATACCTCTTTTCGCTTCATGTTCTCCTGATACCTGGGCCAAAATCTGGCAAAAATTTTCAGAATGCACAAAATTGGGCTTTGTAACAGGAGAACATGATGTCGAAGGAGGTGGCACTATGTAATGTCTCCGGAGAGCAAATTAAAGAGCGAGAAGTGGCGCAGAGGTTTCGAGGCAGTCACTGTTTAACGAAGAGACGCAGAATTTTGGAGCGCCTCTTATTTGCAACTTTAAGGCGATGCCTTCGAAGCTGAAATTCAGAATACCTCTTTTCGCTTCATGTTCTCCTGATACCTGGGCCAAAATCTGGCAAAAATTTTCAGAATGCACAAAATTGGGCTTTGTAACAGGAGAACATGATGTCGAAAGAGGTGGCACTAAGTAATGCCTCCGGAGAGGGAATCGAGGATGCCTTCGAAGCTGAAATTCAGAATACCTCTTTTCGCTTCATGTTCTCCTGATACCTGGGCCAAAATCTGGCAAAAATTTTCAGAATGCACAAAATTGGGCTTTGTAACAGGAGAACATGATGTCGAAAGAGGTGGCACTAAGTAATGCCTCCGGAGAGGGAATCGAGGATGCCTTCGAAGCTGAAATTCAGAATACCTCTTTTCGCTTCATGTTCTCCTGATACCTGGGCCAAAATCTGGCAAAAATTTTCAGAATGCACAAAATTGGGCTTTGTAACAGGAGAACATGATGTCGAAGGAGGTGGCACTATGTAATGTCTCCGGAGAGCAAATTAAAGAGCGAGAAGTGGCGCAGAGGTTTCGAGGCAGTCACTGTTTAACGAAGAGACGCAGAATTTTGGAGCGCCTCTTATTTGCAACTTTAAGGCGATGCCTTCGAAGCTGAAATTCAGAATACCTCTTTTCGCTTCATGTTCTCCTGATACCTGGGCCAAAATCTGGCAAAAATTTTCAGAATGCACAAAATTGGGCTTTGTAACAGGAGAACATGATGTCGAAAGAGGTGGCACTAAGTAATGCCTCCGGAGAGGGAATCGAGGATGCCTTCGAAGCTGAAATTCAGAATACCTCTTTTCGCTTCATGTTCTCCTGATACCTGGGCCAAAATCTGGCAAAAATTTTCAGAATGCACAAAATTGGGCTTTGTAACAGGAGAACATGATGTCGAAGGAGGTGGCACTATGTAATGTCTCCGGAGAGCAAATTAAAGAGCGAGAAGTGGCGCAGAGGTTTCGAGGCAGTCACTGTTTAACGAAGAGACGCAGAATTTTGGAGCGCCTCTTATTTGCAACTTTAAGGCGATGCCTTCGAAGCTGAAATTCAGAATACCTCTTTTCGCTTCATGTTCTCCTGATACCTGGGCCAAAATCTGGCAAAAATTTTCAGAATGCACAAAATTGGGCTTTGTAACAGGAGAACATGATGTCGAAAGAGGTGGCACTAAGTAATGCCTCCGGAGAGGGAATCGAGGATGCCTTCGAAGCTGAAATTCAGAATACCTCTTTTCGCTTCATGTTCTCCTGATACCTGGGCCAAAATCTGGCAAAAATTTTCAGAATGCACAAAATTGGGCTTTGTAACAGGAGAACATGATGTCGAAAGAGGTGGTACTAAGTAATGCCTCCGGAGAGGGAATCGAGGATGCCTTCGAAGCTGAAATTCAGAATACCTCTTTTCGCTTCATGTTCTCCTGATACCTGGGCCAAAATCTGGCAAAAATTTTCAGAATGCACAAAATTGGGCTTTGTAACAGGAGAACATGATGTCGAAGGAGGTGGCACTATGTAATGTCTCCGGAGAGCAAATTAAAGAGCGAGAAGTGGCGCAGAGGTTTCGAGGCAGTCACTGTTTAACGAAGAGACGCAGAATTTTGGAGCGCCTCTTATTTGCAACTTTAAGGCGATGCCTTCGAAGCTGAAATTCAGAATACCTCTTTTCGCTTCATGTTCTCCTGATACCTGGGCCAAAATCTGGCAAAAATTTTCAGAATGCACAAAATTGGGCTTTGTAACAGGAGAACATGATGTCGAAAGAGGTGGCACTAAGTAATGCCTCCGGAGAGGGAATCGAGGATGCCTTCGAAGCTGAAATTCAGAATACCTCTTTTCGCTTCATGTTCTCCTGATACCTGGGCCAAAATCTGGCAAAAATTTTCAGAATGCACAAAATTGGGCTTTGTAACAGGAGAACATGATGTCGAAAGAGGTGGCACTAAGTAATGCCTCCGGAGAGGGAATCGAGGATGCCTTCGAAGCTGAAATTCAGAATACCTCTTTTCGCTTCATGTTCTCCTGATACCTGGGCCAAAATCTGGCAAAAATTTTCAGAATGCACAAAATTGGGCTTTGTAACAGGAGAACATGATGTCGAAGGAGGTGGCACTATGTAATGTCTCCGGAGAGCAAATTAAAGAGCGAGAAGTGGCGCAGAGGTTTCGAGGCAGTCACTGTTTAACGAAGAGACGCAGAATTTTGGAGCGCCTCTTATTTGCAACTTTAAGGCGATGCCTTCGAAGCTGAAATTCAGAATACCTCTTTTCGCTTCATGTTCTCCTGATACCTGGGCCAAAATCTGGCACAAATTTTCAGAATGCACAAAATTGGGCTTTGTAACAGGAGAACATGATGTCGAAAGAGGTGGCACTAAGTAATGCCTCCGGAGAGGGAATCGAGGATGCCTTCGAAGCTGAAATTCAGAATACCTCTTTTCGCTTCATGTTCTCCTGATACCTGGGCCAAAATCTGGCAAAAATTTTCAGAATGCACAAAATTGGGCTTTGTAACAGGAGAACATGATGTCGAAAGAGGTGGCACTAAGTAATGTCTTCGGAGAGAGAATCGAGGATGCCTTCGAAGCTGAAATTCAGAATACCTCCTTTCGCTTCATGTTCTCCTGATACCTGGGCCAAAATCTGGCAAAAATTTTCAGAATGCACAAAATTGGGCTTTGTAACAGGAGAACATGATGTCGAAAGAGGTGGCACTAAGTAATGCCTCCGGAGAGGGAATCGAGGATGCCTTCGAAGCTGAAATTCAGAATACCTCTTTTCGCTTCATGTTCTCCTGATACCTGGGCCAAAATCTGGCAAAAATTTTCAGAATGCACAAAATTGGGCTTTGTAACAGGAGAACATGATGTCGAAGGAGGTGGCACTATGTAATGTCTCCGGAGAGCAAATTAAAGAGCGAGAAGTGGCGCAGAGGTTTCGAGGCAGTCACTGTTTAACGAAGAGACGCAGAATTTTGGAGCGCCTCTTATTTGCAACTTTAAGGCGATGCCTTCGAAGCTGAAATTCAGAATACCTCTTTTCGCTTCATGTTCTCCTGATACCTGGGCCAAAATCTGGCAAAAATTTTCAGAATGCACAAAATTGGGCTTTGTAACAGGAGAACATGATGTCGAAAGAGGTGGCACTAAGTAATGCCTCCGGAGAGGGAATCGAGGATGCCTTCGAAGCTGAAATTCAGAATACCTCTTTTCGCTTCATGTTCTCCTGATACCTGGGCCAAAATCTGGCAAAAATTTTCAGAATGCACAAAATTGGGCTTTGTAACAGGAGAACATGATGTCGAAGGAGGTGGCACTATGTAATGTCTCCGGAGAGCAAATTAAAGAGCGAGAAGTGGCGCAGAGGTTTCGAGGCAGTCACTGTTTAACGAAGAGACGCAGAATTTTGGAGCGCCTCTTATTTGCAACTTTAAGGCGATGCCTTCGAAGCTGAAATTCAGAATACCTCTTTTCGCTTCATGTTCTCCTGATACCTGGGCCAAAATCTGGCAAAAATTTTCAGAATGCACAAAATTGGGCTTTGTAACAGGAGAACATGATGTCGAAAGAGGTGGCACTAAGTAATGCCTCCGGAGAGGGAATCGAGGATGCCTTCGAAGCTGAAATTCAGAATACCTCTTTTCGCTTCATGTTCTCCTGATACCTGGGCCAAAATCTGGCAAAAATTTTCAGAATGCACAAAATTGGGCTTTGTAACAGGAGAACATGATGTCGAAAGAGGTGGTACTAAGTAATGCCTCCGGAGAGGGAATCGAGGATGCCTTCGAAGCTGAAATTCAGAATACCTCTTTTCGCTTCATGTTCTCCTGATACCTGGGCCAAAATCTGGCAAAAATTTTCAGAATGCACAAAATTGGGCTTTGTAACAGGAGAACATGATGTCGAAGGAGGTGGCACTATGTAATGTCTCCGGAGAGCAAATTAAAGAGCGAGAAGTGGCGCAGAGGTTTCGAGGCAGTCACTGTTTAACGAAGAGACGCAGAATTTTGGAGCGCCTCTTATTTGCAACTTTAAGGCGATGCCTTCGAAGCTGAAATTCAGAATACCTCTTTTCGCTTCATGTTCTCCTGATACCTGGGCCAAAATCTGGCAAAAATTTTCAGAATGCACAAAATTGGGCTTTGTAACAGGAGAACATGATGTCGAAAGAGGTGGCACTAAGTAATGCCTCCGGAGAGGGAATCGAGGATGCCTTCGAAGCTGAAATTCAGAATACCTCTTTTCGCTTCATGTTCTCCTGATACCTGGGCCAAAATCTGGCAAAAATTTTCAGAATGCACAAAATTGGGCTTTGTAACAGGAGAACATGATGTCGAAAGAGGTGGCACTAAGTAATGCCTCCGGAGAGGGAATCGAGGATGCCTTCGAAGCTGAAATTCAGAATACCTCTTTTCGCTTCATGTTCTCCTGATACCTGGGCCAAAATCTGGCAAAAATTTTCAGAATGCACAAAATTGGGCTTTGTAACAGGAGAACATGATGTCGAAGGAGGTGGCACTATGTAATGTCTCCGGAGAGCAAATTAAAGAGCGAGAAGTGGCGCAGAGGTTTCGAGGCAGTCACTGTTTAACGAAGAGACGCAGAATTTTGGAGCGCCTCTTATTTGCAACTTTAAGGCGATGCCTTCGAAGCTGAAATTCAGAATACCTCTTTTCGCTTCATGTTCTCCTGATACCTGGGCCAAAATCTGGCAAAAATTTTCAGAATGCACAAAATTGGGCTTTGTAACAGGAGAACATGATGTCGAAAGAGGTGGCACTAAGTAATGCCTCCGGAGAGGGAATCGAGGATGCCTTCGAAGCTGAAATTCAGAATACCTCTTTTCGCTTCATGTTCTCCTGATACCTGGGCCAAAATCTGGCAAAAATTTTCAGAATGCACAAAATTGGGCTTTGTAACAGGAGAACATGATGTCGAAAGAGGTGGCACTAAGTAATGCCTCCGGAGAGGGAATCGAGGATGCCTTCGAAGCTGAAATTCAGAATACCTCTTTTCGCTTCATGTTCTCCTGATACCTGGGCCAAAATCTGGCAAAAATTTTCAGAATGCACAAAATTGGGCTTTGTAACAGGAGAACATGATGTCGAAGGAGGTGGCACTATGTAATGTCTCCGGAGAGCAAATTAAAGAGCGAGAAGTGGCGCAGAGGTTTCGAGGCAGTCACTGTTTAACGAAGAGACGCAGAATTTTGGAGCGCCTCTTATTTGCAACTTTAAGGCGATGCCTTCGAAGCTGAAATTCAGAATACCTCTTTTCGCTTCATGTTCTCCTGATACCTGGGCCAAAATCTGGCACAAATTTTCAGAATGCACAAAATTGGGCTTTGTAACAGGAGAACATGATGTCGAAAGAGGTGGCACTAAGTAATGCCTCCGGAGAGGGAATCGAGGATGCCTTCGAAGCTGAAATTCAGAATACCTCTTTTCGCTTCATGTTCTCCTGATACCTGGGCCAAAATCTGGCAAAAATTTTCAGAATGCACAAAATTGGGCTTTGTAACAGGAGAACATGATGTCGAAAGAGGTGGCACTAAGTAATGTCTTCGGAGAGAGAATCGAGGATGCCTTCGAAGCTGAAATTCAGAATACCTCCTTTCGCTTCATGTTCTCCTGATACCTGGGCCAAAATCTGGCAAAAATTTTCAGAATGCACAAAATTGGGCTTTGTAACAGGAGAACATGATGTCGAAAGAGGTGGCACTAAGTAATGCCTCCGGAGAGGGAATCGAGGATGCCTTCGAAGCTGAAATTCAGAATACCTCTTTTCGCTTCATGTTCTCCTGATACCTGGGCCAAAATCTGGCAAAAATTTTCAGAATGCACAAAATTGGGCTTTGTAACAGGAGAACATGATGTCGAAGGAGGTGGCACTATGTAATGTCTCCGGAGAGCAAATTAAAGAGCGAGAAGTGGCGCAGAGGTTTCGAGGCAGTCACTGTTTAACGAAGAGACGCAGAATTTTGGAGCGCCTCTTATTTGCAACTTTAAGGCGATGCCTTCGAAGCTGAAATTCAGAATACCTCTTTTCGCTTCATGTTCTCCTGATACCTGGGCCAAAATCTGGCAAAAATTTTCAGAATGCACAAAATTGGGCTTTGTAACAGGAGAACATGATGTCGAAAGAGGTGGCACTAAGTAATGCCTCCGGAGAGGGAATCGAGGATGCCTTCGAAGCTGAAATTCAGAATACCTCTTTTCGCTTCATGTTCTCCTGATACCTGGGCCAAAATCTGGCAAAAATTTTCAGAATGCACAAAATTGGGCTTTGTAACAGGAGAACATGATGTCGAAGGAGGTGGCACTATGTAATGTCTCCGGAGAGCAAATTAAAGAGCGAGAAGTGGCGCAGAGGTTTCGAGGCAGTCACTGTTTAACGAAGAGACGCAGAATTTTGGAGCGCCTCTTATTTGCAACTTTAAGGCGATGCCTTCGAAGCTGAAATTCAGAATACCTCTTTTCGCTTCATGTTCTCCTGATACCTGGGCCAAAATCTGGCAAAAATTTTCAGAATGCACAAAATTGGGCTTTGTAACAGGAGAACATGATGTCGAAAGAGGTGGCACTAAGTAATGCCTCCGGAGAGGGAATCGAGGATGCCTTCGAAGCTGAAATTCAGAATACCTCTTTTCGCTTCATGTTCTCCTGATACCTGGGCCAAAATCTGGCAAAAATTTTCAGAATGCACAAAATTGGGCTTTGTAACAGGAGAACATGATGTCGAAAGAGGTGGTACTAAGTAATGCCTCCGGAGAGGGAATCGAGGATGCCTTCGAAGCTGAAATTCAGAATACCTCTTTTCGCTTCATGTTCTCCTGATACCTGGGCCAAAATCTGGCAAAAATTTTCAGAATGCACAAAATTGGGCTTTGTAACAGGAGAACATGATGTCGAAGGAGGTGGCACTATGTAATGTCTCCGGAGAGCAAATTAAAGAGCGAGAAGTGGCGCAGAGGTTTCGAGGCAGTCACTGTTTAACGAAGAGACGCAGAATTTTGGAGCGCCTCTTATTTGCAACTTTAAGGCGATGCCTTCGAAGCTGAAATTCAGAATACCTCTTTTCGCTTCATGTTCTCCTGATACCTGGGCCAAAATCTGGCAAAAATTTTCAGAATGCACAAAATTGGGCTTTGTAACAGGAGAACATGATGTCGAAAGAGGTGGCACTAAGTAATGCCTCCGGAGAGGGAATCGAGGATGCCTTCGAAGCTGAAATTCAGAATACCTCTTTTCGCTTCATGTTCTCCTGATACCTGGGCCAAAATCTGGCAAAAATTTTCAGAATGCACAAAATTGGGCTTTGTAACAGGAGAACATGATGTCGAAAGAGGTGGCACTAAGTAATGCCTCCGGAGAGGGAATCGAGGATGCCTTCGAAGCTGAAATTCAGAATACCTCTTTTCGCTTCATGTTCTCCTGATACCTGGGCCAAAATCTGGCAAAAATTTTCAGAATGCACAAAATTGGGCTTTGTAACAGGAGAACATGATGTCGAAGGAGGTGGCACTATGTAATGTCTCCGGAGAGCAAATTAAAGAGCGAGAAGTGGCGCAGAGGTTTCGAGGCAGTCACTGTTTAACGAAGAGACGCAGAATTTTGGAGCGCCTCTTATTTGCAACTTTAAGGCGATGCCTTCGAAGCTGAAATTCAGAATACCTCTTTTCGCTTCATGTTCTCCTGATACCTGGGCCAAAATCTGGCAAAAATTTTCAGAATGCACAAAATTGGGCTTTGTAACAGGAGAACATGATGTCGAAAGAGGTGGCACTAAGTAATGCCTCCGGAGAGGGAATCGAGGATGCCTTCGAAGCTGAAATTCAGAATACCTCTTTTCGCTTCATGTTCTCCTGATACCTGGGCCAAAATCTGGCAAAAATTTTCAGAATGCACAAAATTGGGCTTTGTAACAGGAGAACATGATGTCGAAAGAGGTGGCACTAAGTAATGTCTTCGGAGAGAGAATCGAGGATGCCTTCGAAGCTGAAATTCAGAATACCTCCTTTCGCTTCATGTTCTCCTGATACCTGGGCCAAAATCTGGCAAAAATTTTCAGAATGCACAAAATTGGGCTTTGTAACAGGAGAACATGACGTGAAAAGAGGTAGCGCAAAATAATGTCTCTGAAGAGAAGTAGAAGCCTTGAACGAAAGTCGATAGAGTTTGAGAGTATTGAATGGCATATTTAAAGTAGTGCTTTATGCGAAGATTTTTAAAACCACTCTGCGTGGAAGGATCTTTTTAGGTGTTCTTTTTAGCATGTCTTTTATATGTGATTTGGAATAGGAAGGAGTAAGTAGTGCTCGTTAAATAAAAAAACTCTTTTACCACTTAACTGCAATTTATTCAAATAAGTGAAATGCAATACAATGAAATGTTACAAGTGTAACTGGGTTAGGTTTGGGTTAGGGGAGGGTTAGGGGTATCTGTTAGGGATTTCTCCACGAAAAAAAAAAAAAAAAGGTCCAGGTGAGGGTTAGAGGTATCCGTTAGGGATTTCTCCACGTAAAAAAAAAAGGTCTGGGTTAGGTCTGGGTTCGGCTGAAGCAGTATCTTGTGCAAATTTCATATCAATGAACCCAGTCGAAAATGCAGCCGGTTTAACGTCTTTTATGTAAAAATTCCTTACCTGTAAAGCAGAAATATACACGATTAATAATCGCTCTAGTTACAGTATGTGAGATTAGTTACATCGCATTGGCACACTCTAAACTCTAAACATGTCACACATATACAAGCACGCAACACGCACAGCATTTCAACAGATTTCAGAGTAGGTAGTTGCTGAATTGGCCGCTTCTCGTGTCGCACCCAACGTTACCGACTGATTCTAAAATAAGATTACAGTGCTACGAGTGGTAGGAATTAATATTAAATCTTACCGGAAACAAAATCTAAAACGACTAATTTCAACCAACATGTTGCACATAAAAATTATTCCCTTTACTAATATATTTTCATACGTGACAAACTGTTGTAACGTTTCTCCCATGTTCAATAATAGACAAGTCAAGTTACTAAAAATATTTTTCTTCTTACAGGTTTTAACTTCGGAATATTTCGACGGAATGATGGAAACCTTGATAGTAATCACAAGAAAATAGTGACTTTATATACCTTATACTTTATTGTAACACTGTAAAGGCCTTTTATGCAAATATATTGAAAGAAACTTGAAACAAACTGTATTATTATTCAGAAATACCTTTTACATATTCCTATCCAAATTTCAAATATCTATGGTATTTCCTTAAGAATACCATAGATTTCCTTTGTTAATAAGTCGATATTGAAGAATATTTTGCAACTAGTGCCCATGGAATACTATTCAGAAATTACAACACTGTATGTGTAAATTTGGAAGCCGAGGTCTAACAATTTAAAGATTCAGCTTTTGTATTTCAAGACTCCCTTTGTATTTAAAGTATTTTATTTCACCACACATTTTCTGTGTTCTCTTTAGTTAAGGTAGCTATTAAGTAGACGCAGAGTCCACACATTACTGACAGAAATCCAATAAATTTCTGAATAATATGAATACGAAAATGAATAATAGCGGCGCGCAGAATTATCATATCGAATAATTATTTATTACTAGTGAATTATACATAACACGCGCGCAAAAGTTATTACTGAATATATTTACAGGATTAAGTCATGAGATGCAAGTTTAGAAGTGCATAAATTACTGACAGAAACCAGCAGTTTATAGTAGGAAATTAGCAACATACTCACATATTATTATTACATTCGAAGCCTTTGAAAACTATAAAAATACAAATCTTCCCTTATACAATATACAACGCACCACTTAATTAACGTTTATCTTAATATATTGTTATAATAATCCGCAAACAATACAAATTACTTTAAACACCATACAAATTTACAAATCTACGATCTCCACAAACTCATTATTTACAACACTTCGATCGCAAAGTATCTTAAGCAATATACACCACATAAATTTACAATTTACATTTAATATTCACAACTTCTAAATACATGATTACAATGCCCCTTAACAATTTTAAATTTAACTGGCAGGCACATTGTCGACTAAATAACAAAATTACCTGAAGGTCCTAAAGCATTACAAACTTTCCACATACGTTATAGGAAGAACAAAACAGAACCAACTAAGTACCTTCTCATACGTACCAATTCACAATTTTACTTCACGTTCCTCGACGAATCCTTTCCCTGTAAAAAGACAAGGAAAGCAGCATTACTGTCATCGTACTTCGTTCCTCGATTCGCCTAAAAATTCCAGTTAAAGGGAGCTCGAGGAACGACGTGGGAAAGAAAGCAAAGGGCGAGGAGTTCTTTAAACAGTGCTTAGGATGAGAATGCGACGCGCTGGAGCGCAGAAGCCACTGCAAAGTGAAAAAGAAACACTCCGCGCGATTATGCAAACGATGCATTAAAATGCATCCCCGCTGAAATGTTCGACGTTTCCCTGTGGAAACTGCAGCCACGAGCGTTAAAGCCGTTGCTCATACTCGAGCTTTCCACGATCAGATATCGTTTGAATCTTATCTTCCCTAAACGATTACCATTACCTGAAAAGGAGCCTCGTTTCTTCATCCTCCTCTTTTGAATTTATGTCATACAAACTTGTAAGCCACCCTGCTCCTCGATTCTGACTTAAATAAAAATTGAACAGACAAGGCTCAGAGAAATAAATAATTACATCGATAACGAAAAGAAAGTTTGAAAACATAATTGCAGAAATATCTTATTTTTCCTACAAGTTTCCAGTGTTCAAGCTTTTTTGTCCCCAGTGCTGTTAATATATTTTTGTATTCTGTTTTTTTTTTAGATTTTAGATGATCCATATAATGAAGAACTGTCACTGGATCTAAAGTATGAGAGTTTTTAATCTTGCTCAGAATTGATTCTTTGTCGACGTAGCTGCTTTAAGAGAAGAGGGGACCTAGGAGACAGCCCACTAGGTGCGGGAGTGACGTAGAAAAGTAAAGTGTCGCGAATGGGTTGGTCCAGGAAGAGGATCGGTCACGTAGCGTCGAACACAAATACTGGACGAGTACCTGAGAGTATTTCCAAGTCCACTGAGAACACTTTAACGCCTTTCTTCGGGGATAAAAGGCGGAGACACGCAAACACGATGTTTATCCTCGTTCTTCTAAGATTCTTTAAGCTGTCAAGTCTTTCCGTTGGTTTTCAACGCCTGTGTAACGATAGTTGGAACGCAACTTCGTTTGTGGTGTTATCATTGTGGAGTTACGGTCCATGATCGGCTGTAATTAAGAAATCACAGTCATATTGACCGTGGTCTGCGATTAAATGTGTAATTATTTTAAAGTTTGAGAATTCAAGTGGCTAAAATGTTTAGCTCCGAAATTTTCAGACCCTTGAAATTTTGAAGCTCGGAAGCTCGCAATCCTTGACGTTTTAAATTTAAACCTGAAACGCTTTTACTGTTCAGCCACTATATCCTTGAGCTTTGAATTTTCATCCCTCGAACACAAAATCAGTATTTATTAATACAGAGACAAAGATAATAGTTGTAAATGAATCGTTATTCCACTAATACACACGTGGAAACGTGTGTGCTGAAGAATAACCAGACACAAATTAGGAGAAACAATTATAAAGGATAATAAAGAACAGCAAAAGCATTTTAATTTACTACAAATTTCTTTAATCCCCCCTTGGAGCGCAATTAACCAACTCTCCCCTGCAAACAGCCGCAGAAATCGTGCGAGGGGTTTACCCTTCAACAACCACATCCCTGGGTTGTTGACTCCCCAGCGTCCCACGGAATTGTTGTTAGTTTTACGAGCGTAACTTTTCTCCCCCTGGCTAAGCAGAAATCCATATCGCTACCCCGCTGCGCGCGGGGGTGAGAGACACTGCCCGATTCGGCGAAAGGAGGAAGTGGAAAGTTCCTCTTTCGAGAAAAAAGTCTAGCCGAGGCAGATGCGGGAGGAGGGAGACAGTCGAAGATCACAAAGGGACGAACGTTAAGGGTTGATTTATGGACAGACGCGAAAAACTCGCGGACCAATGCACCACTGGAGGATAAATATTATCCGCCTTCCTCGTCGATCCTCCTTCTTCGAGTTCCCTGTGTCTCCCCCCACTATGCAATTTTTAACACGCCGCAGAGACGTCGAAATATAAAGAAACTTTCTCCACTCCACCCCACTCTTCGTATTTCCCTCAATTCGATTTGTTCTCTTGTCTATCGACAAACGAATTAATCGTGATTAGTACTTTTAATAGTATTCTGTAAGGAGGAGCATACATAATAGCAACAAGTGTTTTGTATCATTTTTAGAGGTTTCTGGAGTAATGGGAACGTGATCGGGTCGGAACAGATTGGAGGGTTGCAGTAGGGTTGATTTTAACGCATCTGTTGTTTGAATATTCTGTGAGAAGGATTAAATTTTCCGCGAGTTTCGTCCTTATCCGTTGTTTGCTACAAGAGACCATCGTAATGCTTGCTTCGTGGAATGTCGCAATAAATGTGCTCTGTTTAACGTCGACGAATATCTGCGATATTAAATGGTGATAGGAGGATCCTGAAAGCATTTGTAACGTGTACGGGATTGACGGGGATATATCAGCTTCCAAGCTCGTGGAAATTCTTCCCAGGGTAAACAAATTCTATTGACCATCCGAATTCCTTGGCGAACTCCAAAACATGTCGCGCGCAATTATCTCTTTACCGAAAGTTTCGCGAAAACACCCCTTCCCTCGGGGAAAAATATTGCCGCTGGACTGCATCGATGCGAAAATTTCATTCCTCCATTTGCTCTATCGAGGTAACTTTGAAATTCGATTAACTTCGTCGCGAAATGATGGTTGCAGCCCTTTCATGGTATACATTTTGTTATATCGTTTATTTCCTCGTAATTGCTTCTATATTGACTTCGTTGCTGGACGAACTTTTATGCCATATCCACAGAGAGCTTCCATTTTAAATATTACATTACACCAGCTTCAATTTTACAACGAAACGTAATCTCTGACGTCAGTGAAATAATGAATCGATGTTGGAACAGAATATCTCTAAAAAGAACACGACTGCTCATTACCTTTTCAATTAATTCCTCGAAAATAGCACAGGGTTTACAAATGAACGCGCTTTCATCTTCAATGAAAGTTTTTAAACCTCCCTTTTAATCCGGCAACTAATCTGTAATAAATAACAAGCAAACTATTTAATTTCCTTGCAAACAGCCTTATGTATCCTTCTTTAATTCAATTACCAGAATATTCTCCGATAGAATCAATCTTTTATTCTTTCCTACGTTTCCAAATAGAATAATCTCCTTTAAGATCTTAATCCGCAAAGACGCGAAAAGATCGTAAGAATAATTTACCAATGAGTCTCAATGAATACTGAATAATTTGTGGAATTATTTCAAAGTCAGGTGTGGAAGCTTCGACGAGCCACGAAAAATCTAGGAAGATAGAAATCAGGCGAGTTGAACGTGTCCGAATTAAGGGGAACGAGGATTAAGTAGAGAAGGTCGAGGAATGATCAGACGCGGGCCCTGAATACAAGCTGCTACGATTTCCTCGCCGGCAATATAAACGCCCGAGTACTTGCTTTACAGCAGTCGGCACGTTCCGAGGGTTCCGCGACGATTTCGAAGCACTTCCGGCCGGGAGTTGGCGAACTTTCGCGCAAATACCGCGCCGAAAAGTTTTCCAAAATTGAGCAAGACTCGGTGGAGGGAAAGCCTCGTTCGTTCTCGTTAGTCTTCCGAAGATCGCGAAAACTTTGATCTCGCAAGTCGGTTTCGCTGTAATTCCTCGCCCGTGGCCATGTGCGCGTAACAACTTTTAAGAGCAAACTGTTACAGTCAATTATTAGCATCGGTCCCTGAGAAAATTTGATAGAACGACGGAAATAATATTGTTCCGTAAAAATCAAATACATGGAAATATGTTAGGTACGCGATGAAGGATACTTATATGTGACGCTTGAGGGCTGTCCTTAACCCCCACCCTTCCCCGGTATAAGAATTCGTAAGATTTAATATCCCAACCCTCTCCCCCTCCATCCTTACGTAATAATCTTTACATTGCATTTTCTCAGTTATTAAAATTCTTTTAAAGGTTTATATTATAATCCATTTAACTGGATTTCGGGAAATTGAAACTAAAATTACTTTTCCGGAACCATTAGGTAAGAAAACGTACCCAAAACCTTACGCGATTTAAGGCCGACCCCACCCCCCCTTTGTCAATATTCGCTGTGAGAAACGAAAGAGAATACCGTGGAAATGTAGAGAAGAGTGAATTCGCAAGGCCAGCTCGAGTTCGACAGGTTGATCGTTCTGGTCGCAACGGGCAGGGCGAATCAAGCAGCCCGTACCTCGAGATTATACATTCGTCTACGGAGGAAATTCGAGCTGTCAGGAAACGGACGTCCTGGCCGGGACGTCTAACGTCATAGGCAAGCCCGAGATCGCGTAATTAACAGGATATATCCTTCCCAATCCTCCGGCCGTGTCGGTGGCAACGGGACCCACCCCCAAACCCCTGTCTAGCAAACGGGGATTCAGATCGTGTTACGGCTGCTGTCGGTTACAGGAACCACTTGCTAAACCCGCCTAAGACGACTACTAAGACTGATTGGGGATTTCGGGGGCTGTGTGCACGCGCGACGTCGCCTCAGCCACTCAGAGGATTGTTTTTCAATCGTAATCCCTTTGGTAGACTGGCCCCCGCCGCTTTGTAATTGCTTTGCAAACGGGCAGGGAGGATACTACAACTGGGATCGCTATTTTCAGGAAAAATGAAATAGCATCTGTTTTTACTTTTCTTCCGACTGTACAAAGGCGGATGGGAAATAGATTGATCGCTCCTGAAAGTAAGAATATTCGAGTTGTTCGTTCTTTTGAGAACGTAATGGTATCGCTTTGTTTAAAGCAATACAGATCTTTTTTCATCTGACTGGTTCCGAAGTGGAATTGTTATTCGTAACAGTGGGGCTATCGACAATGCTCCGCTGGAATATCATTGGATCCTCAAATTAATTGGAATAATAATGACGATCGATACTTCATCAACAATCACTGGGGCTACAGAGGCAGCCCTCTAATGAATTGTTATATTATACTGCAACGATATGGATATGGATATTGTAATTTAGACCGCGCGTTTATCGATCCCCAGTTTCCAGAATACTGAGGCGTAGCATTAAATCTTGCAACAGTTTTACGGTGCTTTCCGAAGACTTTCAGCGACCCAGAAAGTTTGTGTCCACATCGTTTTAAAAATGCGAACCAGCGCGAACCAGCCTAATTATATTTTCACCGAGGAGCGTTGGCATTCAGACAGAGTTGGAATCTCTAATACGATTATTTAATAACTCCCTCCGCAAATATGGCATGATTAAATGCACGGTTAGTGCAAGAAATGGAAAGTTTCGAACGAGCGCCGCTCTGTCCGTGGAGTTTTATTGATCTTCCGCGAAAATTCCGCGTTTACCTTTGCACGTGAAGGCGAAAAGTTCCCGCGGGGCGGAACTTTCGCCCCGAGTAAGGGTGCTGGCAGCGCGGATAAGCCTGCACACCCCGAGCAACTTACCCCGGAGCAGAAGGGAAATATCTGAGCGGAACCATCATTGTCGTCGTTGGAACAACGCTGCGAAAATACTTGGTGAAATCTCCTTCCCTGAAAGAAGTTACAGCTACCGCGCCACGAGAATTCGAAAAGTCATTTGCTTCGTTATCTTCCCCTCTGCAAACTGTTTTTTGCTTAATCTGCTGCTTCATTAAAATGCAGCTCTTCGTAGCTCGAAGCGTGTTTAATTATTTCTCTAATCGCACGATCGATCGATTTTACGAGGTCCTGGTGCCCAGACTTTGGCAACGAAGGGTAAGTTTGTCGTGTTTTTTATTCGGAAAATCGTTGCTTTCTATGCCGCTGTGTGCAGGGAGAGTTTTCAGATCCCAGGAGCCGCGAATGTTTTGCTGCTCCTCGAGACAGGGAGGGAATTATTGGGAGGTTTCTTTGAAAAACTGTGAAACTCGCTGGGAGATGGAATACCGATATGAAGACGGAAAGGGAACGTTTCAGGGAACAGCTTCATAATGAAATCAGTGGTGGAAACTCTTGGGCGCGCGACGTAATTAAAAGACCTTCTGAATCTTTCAGATTCGCTTAATGAAACTACGGGGAAATTGATTTCTCCGCTGACCATCGCTTTGTTCCCTTTTTCGTACCCTGCTCCCGTTCCACGGACCGTGACACTATTCACGGTTTCAATGATTCAGAAGCTGATAATCGGGAGCTAGAAAGGTTTCAGAAACGTGAAATTGAATTAAAGATATCGTCAGAAAATTCTTCTTCCGCCATGAAATTCTCGTAGCATTTCCTCTGTCTTTCACTACATCACTGCGAACGAGAATTTCAACAGTCTGTTACTTTCCCAATGCTTCCCTGATTCTTACCAAGCTGCTGGAACAAGAGAAGAATAAGATCCATAAGGTAACTTACTGGAATAAAATCAGAGGTTTTCCAAACACTTTCTACGGTTTAAAAGTGCAAGTTTGCACAAAAAACAAACAACTATTTAAAAGGTGTGTCTTTAAGTGTTCGCGGTGGCAGAAAGGTGGATGAAAGGAGGGATGAAAGGGCTTCGATTGCTCGTGAGAAGATTAAAGAGACAACGTTTCTCCAACAGAGTTCATTTCATTCTCTCGTTGCCCAATAAACGGTTAATGGTGCAGGTGCGCCCTGCAAATAGACAGAGGAACACATGCGTATGAAAAAGCACACTTTTACAAAAGACAACTCTCTTGCACGCGCGGAAAACACGTTCGACGAGAGGGAGCGCTATCCCTCTATTTTTTTTTTCTGTGAAAAGTGAAATTTCCTGTAAAAAACTTTGACGCACAGCTCCCGCGCAAGAATGACACGAAGTGTCCATTATTGCCACTGAAACCAATAAACTTTACGACAAACCGCAGCCTTTAACAGAGCCCCGAAGGAAACTGTCAGCCGCGAGGCCTGAGATCGAGCAAACTTTGACACACTCTTGCCACGAAAGCCATAACGACGCGGCTCTGTTTCATACGTACACCATTTCCCTATTCTCTTGTTTATGTACACGGAAAGCAGGAGTTCGCGGGTGTTTTTGATTTTTGAAACTGCTCTCGCGCGTCTTACGATATACATACACTATGTACAGTCTCTTTGTACAAGTTTCGTCTTAAAACAGAAACCGAAAGGAAGAAAAATTGGAGGGAGAGGGATAAGAATAGTCTCCTGCGCTGAAACTGAACAAGCAGCAACGAACGCTATTGGAACCTAAGTTGGATCGAAGTACGGTGACTGATTCATTAGTCTTGGGAAGGGATAATTAATAGTGACCAATTAAATTCGCCCTTTCTTTAACGACAATTGTCCCCCGCGGGGGTATAACGCGTAAGAAACACCATGGTCGCTCAGTCGTTCACCGCGAAGCCTTTTTACAAGTCTTTCTTTTTACAGGTTCTTTTTTACAACGACACTGCGCCACGACACACCATCGCGACGAGCTAGGACGCGTTAGGACGTGGCGTCCTGGGGCCTCTCGCGGATCACCTGACTCGAGTCCTCCCGATTCAGGCAGTCCCTGATCGCTTGGAGTATCACGCGCACCCTTCTGTCCAGGGCTATGAGATGGGGCTCCCATAGAACTGGCGCCACGGGGTCGTTCGCCATGCTTTTCCGCAGCGACGTGCTTAGGGACACTGGCCCGTTGTGAAATCTGAAACAGGAATTATAATTCGAGGCTGCAAACGAAGCCATGATCCGAAGGAGGCTGTGAGTCGGGTATTCAATACACCTCTGTAGGATCTCTGTTGCCTAGAGTGGGAAATTTTCAGTGAAAAGAATTGAAAACTACTTTTAAATTAAAATATTTCATGATATATCGAGGATAGGGTGCCAGACGCTCGTTAGCCCAGGGGCGCCAAATCTCTAAATCCTCCCCTGAGTGTAATATAATCTTTTTCTTTCGTGACGAGATACGCTGGATGCGCCTATGTCCTCTACTATCGAAATAGACACGAACTTAGAACTTTCAACTTTTTATAACGATCGAATTCAATACCATTTGCACTGTTGTATAATATGCAATGCCATTAGATAGAAAACGTGCAGTATTAACTGCTGGAATTTTCATTTCTTGCACTGTTGGTTATATTAACTTTTCTGAAGCATAGAATAAGCACCACGAGGAAAGTAAGCGTTCCATTATTAAAAGATTCCTCTATCTGAACAATCAGATCTACCTAATATTAATCCAGATACCAGAGGATTTATTAAAAAAATATACCTCCGCTCTGTTTCTATTTTTCAATCAACGTATCTCGACCATACGGTGCCTGTAAAATGAAGGGGAAATGCTTTTCGCTCTGGTAGCCGAAGCCTGAAATTGGTCAGTGACGGCAATGAGACCGCGAGCTTTGATAATCTTCCCAAAGATTCGAATTTATATTCAACGTGTCACCGAGCAAATCTGTCAACAACTTGCTCGCCGAGCCTTCAGGGTTCAGGCAGAAACCAGGGTCCATCCAACCCCCTCGGCTTTCAATATTCACGGAATCAGACTAAGTCGATCGTTTTTAATAAACATGCAAATCCACGGACGCAGAAGTCGTCGGGACTCGAAAGATTAAAAAACGTGACCCTCCATCGGACACCTCTTCTGGATAAATCGATCGGCCCCGGAGCGCGGTGTGCAAGGAATTTTTCAATAAAAATGCAAATACTCGTAATTAGAAGTTCGTCCAGCCCGATGATACGTATCTTTGGTTCTACCTCATAGGAAGATTGTTTTTTCCAGCGGGTCTTAAAGTTTCCAGACATGTTGGAGCGCCCTTCGAGATTTCGAGACGTGGTCCGATAATGGAGGAGCCGGGTCCTCCTCGCGGAAGAGGCAATGAATAAAGTATCGACTCAAGCAGACGGATCCTGGATGTCATTTATACTACGTCTAGGGTGATGCATATTCACTTAAGTCGAATTCCTTCTGCGGTACGATGTAATGCTACCCGTTCTCGAGATTTAAATTAATGCAGCCAAAATGTGGGGTTTGATATTTTGTCTAAGAATTTTGAATAAATTTTTGCCGGCTATTGTATGTATCACTTAATACGATATTTCTTGTAAAGTGTATCGTTGCAAATAATTATATTTTGTCTGTGATGGGCATAGGATTATGGAAGGTCGTAAGGAAATTTGTCACTTCTGAAGAAATCATATTAGAAGGTTTTCTATCGCAGTGATGAAGGAAAAAATTTGGGTCGTTTTCAAATAGCTGTTGCTTTTCCAGAATTTTGATTTTGATTTTTGCACGAGTTTGTAATGGGACACCCTGTAGATATGAACGTATAAGTATGTCTCAGAATGCATCCTCAAAGAAAGTACTTTTCTGGCTAGCCACTTCTCGATGTCACAAGGGAGCCGAGAAAAGCAGACCTCGCGAGCAGAGGAGGATAAAGACTTGATCGAGCAGCTTTTATACCGTTTGAAGGATTTTGGTCCCCGAGGAAATTGATGACCCTGGACGACAGGTCCTTATAATATTTACCTAATCGAACAAAGTTGAATCGAATTCCATCGCCTGGAAGTTTACCATGATATTTCCTTCAATGCAGTCTCGCGTTGCCATTTTATTCACACTTTCCTCGAGAAATATCATTCTAATTTTCTTACAAACATCGGCATTAAAGAAACTTCATTTTCTTTCATCGCATCGTGCGACCTCTAATTAAATAAAAACAGAAGTTTCTTTCTTCGCTAAGGCAAAGAACGGTGCAATTATTCCCTAGGCAAGGAATGAATCTCAAAGGATGAATCTGAAAATCTACGTTGGAATTCCCACTATGTCTTCAATTAATTAAGCGAACGTATCGAGGTATAAATTTAATTGCTGAATAAGAGATTCGTAGAACCACAAGCATTCATGATTCACGGTATGTATAAGTGTTTCGTACGAGTACACATCGAGCTCGGTGAATGGGGGGGATTGAATGAAAACGAAGTCATAATGAAAGAAGCAACCGTGACTGACACGATGAAGTAGCCGCAATGAAGTCGCCACAGGATGCAATTATCCTATAATATCGGGTTTAACGGGCAGAGTGTGGGCTTCTTTAATGCGTTTTCAACGAGCCGAGCACGATTTCATTCAAGAAGCTACTTGTATTCGAGATCTTCTCCTCTCAACAATGACCGAGGCGATCGGCGATCAAACACGATTAAATTCCATAGGAAGAAATCAACCACGAATTATCGATCTTCTGCTTCCAATCTATCCTCTCCCTGTTACACTGGCTCCAATCTATACGACTGGAAATTAGATTCTTCTACAATAGCTATTCCATACAAACACACTGTTTCATAAAAACAAGAAACTGAAGTTACATTGTTGGTGCTAATTCACAAAAGATTCACGTTCAACTATACTTAGTGTTAAAATCTTCGTGAAATGAAATTCAAGTCCACTAAGGTCCTAAGAGTTTCAGTTACGGAGGGTCTTAAGAATCAACGGAGTAGCATAATCATTTAACGCCGCCGCGGCACTTAGGATCCCGTTGAAGGGAAAATACCCCGTTTTCTTTTCAAATGCTATATAAATTTAAAGACGAAGTTCCTCCTAATAGAGCTATCCCACTTTCGTTACCGTTCACAGTTTAAACTTCAAGCTTGCCGCCAGTACATAATCGTTGACGGAAATTCAGGAAAGTGTACTAGATTGAACGGCAAAGGGTTGAAGAATTCGCCTCTATCTGCCTCGCTGGGATCCCTCGAAGGCCGTACCTCGCGGGGAAATTCAATCTGCGGAATGCTCCATTTTTATCGAGACAGTGGCAGGTGTCCCGGGGAGAAATACGCGCGTTCTGGCCGAGGGGAAGATATCGGCCTCCCGAGTTTCCGCTCGTAACGCCGGCTTAAGCAGCGGCCAGCCACCCCCCTCAGCAGATCGATAATCGGCCGACGGAATCGTGCATCGGTCACCGGCCATACCGCGTGCTGTATCTCTCTACGCGTGTCGACGAAAATCCGCTCTCGTCGAATTTATCGCGCCCGTAAAAAGCCCGTCCCCGTGAATCCGCATCAAAGCGGAGATTCACGAGCGTGCCGGTACCGGCGGGCAATTCTGGTAAAACGTTTCACTCCGAAATCCGCCTTATCCGGTCCCCCTTGTGCCTCAACCACCCCTCCCCCTCGCTCCACCTGGGCCAACAGGGGTCGTAAAGTTTTCCCAGCGTTTCCCTTTTTCGAAATCCGCTGGGAGGCCGTCGAGCCGCTGTGAATTGTAAATTCCCAGCGATCGATCTCGCCGAGCGACCGCGGCGTGATTAAAAGCGCGGCAAGATCGACGATCGACCGACCGATTCTGGATCGATCTTGAGGAATTAATGGAACGGGGGGTGCGCGATAAAGATGGCGAAATATGGGCATGTTGCGGGAGAAATTGGGTTTGGAAATTGCAGCGTTGCTGGGTTGTTTATCGAGGCTGGGATTATTCGGGGCTGCTGTAAGTTTTGCAGCTTCGATGGTGTCGAAGAGTGATATTAGCTGAGCGAACAGTGACGGAGCTTGATTTGATAAGAAGAGTTTTTAGTAGAAACTTACTTTAACAGGGTGCCGAGAGTGGACTGCCTGATCATGCAGCACTGCAAGATGGGAGCGAGGATGGAGATTTCGTCGTGGAAGGGTCGGCCGAACCCTCTGCCGTGGTCCAAGTGCAGGGGGAACGTGTTATTGCCGAATATCTTGAACGTCTCGT
Organism: Andrena cerasifolii; assembly: GCF_050908995.1. Lineage (NCBI taxonomy): Eukaryota > Metazoa > Arthropoda > Insecta > Hymenoptera > Andrenidae > Andrena > Andrena cerasifolii. The sequence goes on from NC_135129.1 coordinate 11,734,722, forward strand.
AATGGTGCCTGTCCATGTTCCCCATGAGGAAGTCCAGGACAGCCATGTCCATTAGATCGAGCAGCCTCCGGCCTTCGTCGTAGGGAGGTATTTCTTTCACTAAGGAACAGTAATCGTCGTCTGGAAACGATACAGGACACGACATTAGACACGACTTCTGTCACCGTGGGAATAATGAACAATGATAGTCAAAGCCTATTAGAAACTGAGGGAACGATATCTGCAAGTAATTCCAGATAGACAAGATTAAAGGAACCTGCGGATGTTTCATGCATTTTAAACAATACCTAAAGATTTATGCTTGGGGCACGCTGAAAAGATCCACTGCGTGCACGAAACCCTGGTATCTAATAGTTTGTGCAGCACAGTTATGCATGGGTTATAAAGACAACACGATATTCATAAATTTCCAACGAATCGAGGCGTCAAGTATTAAGCAAACCCCGTGAAATATTTCATTTCACATAGCAGGCATTAATTACGTTTCTTTTACCTCGATTAATCGCACGTACCGAAAAGTTCCTTTATTCCATCATTAGAATCCAAGAGTTGAAATTGCAATGCGCAAAATAAATACAATTCTACGACACAATTGCTATCTATATAATTAAAACTCATTAATAAAAGCTTCAGAAAGAATATTAGCCTAAGGGTACGTTCGAATGTACGCGCGGAACGTATTAAAAGTGCTAAAACTTTGAACCTCCAGTTTTCCGAAATTATCCACATCTTGTGAGTGTGAAAGGTACGGTTGGAAGCAGGGAACCTTCCCCTTTAGAACGTACTTTGTTTCACCACGATAAGACTTTCCATCGTCGAGATATCGTCGTGTAAAGAGAAGTATAATTTTCAATCCTTCATCTATGTCTGTCTCACTCGCGCACACGGACCTCTCACTCGCACTCGTCACCGACCTACCCCAAGCTGGGCACCTGTGCGCTGGTCAGTGACAGACGCTGAGTCAGCAGTTTTGTTTACTAATACTAGACTTGCATACGCATTTCCTGGATAAGAAGTAGGTCACTGGGTCGCCCAGGTTTGGGCCGCCCCATCACCCCCGCGGGCACTTTAAAGCCTCATATTTCGGGAACCACTGAAGATAGGGACTTGGAACAAAATGCACCATCAAGGGCATGCTTTCCTCTACACTTTCGCTCTTCCTACCACCACCGTTCTCAGGTTAATTACGAATATTATTGTTGGTTAATTGTAGAGGATAAAGTATTTTCTTTTGAAGTAACTTTGTTGAATTTCAGTTTCCCTGAGTTTCTAATGTGTATTAGAATATTGGAAAAGTTCGTGTGTATCTACTTAAATGCTGAAGCACTCACCGTGCTCCCACTGCGCCTTCTTCCGTTTGTGGTAGCTCCTTCTCCAGGGGTGTCGCCAGGCCTTCCTCGCGGCGATAGATTTATCCGGCAGAAACGCGGCGAAACTCCCTTCGAGGGTGTCCGGATTCCCGCAGATCGCGTGAGCCGTGTCACAGTAATAACTGCACTTCCCATGGAAGCAGATATTACCGGCGGGACTGACGAAGAACGTCTTCAGCAGCTCCCCGTCGGCGATCTGATAAATCTCCGTGGTCAGGTTCAACGTTCTGCCGGTTACTGGCATCGCCCTTCGGAATCCCAATAATCTGCGAATAAATCGTTCCGCGGGCAACTCTTTACCATCGTTCAAACGATTGCCGCGAAATCTGTTGAAGTTGCGACGACAAATCTTTCAATGTTCCTCCGAATTTTCCCCAATTTTAAATTTGATTTAACACTAGAACCGAGAGATTGTAGAACACGGTGTTCAAAACGATGAGGGAGGCTACGGTAGTCAGTTGGAGGGACAACTTAAACTATGTAGTTTAACAGTTAATTGTATCAAAAACTTAATGGGAGGTCCTCTAAGGAGTTGGGTTTCATTATTAGTAACACCATCGCCGCGATTTCATTGATAATACAATACGAAAAGTGTATTTAATTACCTGTCTAAATGGAAGGCTGCTATTTCGGCTGTATGCCTCTCGAAGTCAGTGAAGTAAAAGTGATTCGGCAGGGTCTGCTGTTCTCGTGGAAACCTGAAACAAAACCAAACACCATTGTGAGCAAACACTTGCATAGCCCCATTTAAACTGCAATGCTATGCTCCGTAACTCGAAACGTTTCGATATGTTCTACGATACTAGGAACAACAAAGAAAGTTAACTATTATCTCAACCTCACTGCCATTCAAACGTTTAGAAAATTAAATCTCCCAGGAATCGCGAGTCCTGAATAGAAGCGCGGGCGAAAGGTGTTTCTCGGGAGCGAATGTTTTCCCTCCACTTCTCTGGTTTGCCAAAAAATATTTCTTTCGTTCAAGGGCACACGGCACGTACCATCTCGAGGAGGAGCCTCGAGAGATGTCGGGGTCTAAAAGGAGACGATTTCTCGGGGAAAATACCGCCGGTACGGAGAGCACGGGGTAGAAACAGAAGAAATGGCCCTCCCTTCTCAGTCTCCGTTTCCATCGTGGAAGTCGACGGCGATAAATAAAAAAGGCATCCCGGGGGAATCCTTCTCGTACGTGGGCACCTTTCCTTGCGGAATATGGGATGGAGGAACAAGAAGCTTGAATTCCTCCGATGTACTGACGTTGAACGGGTGTCTTCCAACGAGACTCCATGGGAATGTAAATAATGGGGAGAAGTTCCCGGCGAAAACAATCGTTTCCGACCGCGGCTCTGTATCGGGAACGTCGATTTACGGCGGACCAAACAGAATACTCGTACCTTCGCACTGATATTGTTTCCTATCAAGCAATGTAACGATAACTGAACGAAAAATATAACTGCTACATAAAAATCGCACACCAATTCATTCTTATTACCTTCAAATCTCCAATTATAAATCTCTCTCCTCCCTAAATCGAATTCCAAGTCATCATTTTCCAACCACCAGCCACATAATAAATACAATAATTCACCGTGACCGTCGAAGCTCTTTCTATCCAAAGGAAACATTCGAAATTGTAATATTTTCTCCGCGGGGGAACGAGACAGCAATCGGTAACGAAGCGAAGGAGTAAGTCATCCAGGAGGAATCTTTGCCCGATCAAATATTTACTCGCGATCTCCATGCAGATTTCACGAGCCACCCGGCACGTAGCAGATCGATCTCCGCGGCCATCCAGGACCGAGATGCATCGGAAACATTCGCCTAAGCTCGCCAGAATAACGGTCGATTTAATGGCGCCCTTGAAGGAGGATGGTCTGTATCGACGGACGGGGCGAGAATTAAATGTCGACCGTGTAAAACAACGAGGAAAGTTTTAATTCGTTCGGTATCGACGTGGTAAATTATTCGACGCCGCCGGGACCGGGTTTATTGTTCCCTCGGAAAATGTCAGTCAAGAAGTTCACCGTTTTATCGCGACGGACGGTTTATTGGCAAACGCGGCGGCGAAAGGTTGGTCGAGATTGCAACCGAAAATAAATCCCTGGGATGATGATTCCAGTGGGATGATTTCGTCCTATCCCAACGAACCGGGCAATGACATAAGGCTGCGCGGTGCTTGGAAACATTTATCAGAACACAGGGCTGCACGATCCTTGGAATATTTCATAAAGTTAGAAGGGTATGTGACATTTCAAGGGGCAACGCATATTTGGCAAGAAAACGGGAGTTTTTTTTAGATTTTTATGGTGGAGGTTCGAACGATGATGCTTCGAATAAATTATACAGATATTAGGAACTTGGAATGCTTCCCTAGATACATTGGAGGTCTGAAAGTTGAACTAGAATAGCAAATTCAATGGGGTGAATATAAAATAGAAAAGGGAACTTTAGACCTCTCTGTGGAAAGGTATTCATCGCGAAGGGTGGAAGATTGACAGCTGTGAAAAATGATCACAGGTGCGGTTACACTTAGAGCACGTTGGGCGAGCCGAGATGGGAAGAGAGCAACGGGATCTGGAGAAGCGTGGCGGCCGGCCGGGGAGGAAGTTTCGCGGAGCAGGCAGTGCTAATTAATACGACGGTCGCCCGGTAATTAGCGCGTAATTTGCATCTGATTAAAAGTTAAACGGCGTCGCCAGGCAGCCAGCCAGGCCTTGCCTCCTGACCTTCCGACTTCCCTGGGCATAATTTTGTTTACCAAGCTCCTTCGCCCGCGAACTCGCGTCCCACCATCTTCGCGTCCCGCGAAACTGCGCGGAAAAGATAAGCGGGCATTTGGTTGGAATAATTGCGCGGGAATAAGACCCTGTCCCTGGTATTTTCTATTCAAATGAACCGTTTCGGCAGAAATTTATTCGCTTGAATATTAACGGGAGGCGTTCCTTCGAACTTCGAAATTCGCGGGGCAGATTACAAGGATCGTTTGGAATTCTTTTTGCGAGCTTCCTGCTGTCAGAAGCTCCCGCCACGTTTCCCGCATTCCTTTTTCACAATGGCTCGGATCTTTCGAGGCTTAGGTATTTTCAGGCATGATTTAAAGCCACTGGCGGCTAATTTTTACGCGCAGGTGATTATTAAACGGCTGGCTCGAATAGCGGGCCTAAAGCTAATTACTGGTGAGTTAACGATGTAGGTCGATGGTAATTATTGCTGGTCGATCGCCCGACGAGTGGCACGAGCGAAAGAAAAATGTCTGCCCACTTCCTTCCAACGAGTTACCTATAATTATTCAACATATCGCGCGAGTACAGAGGATGAATTAATTCTGGAAACGTGAAGGGAGCCGCGTTGCGTTTCGTGTGTAAATTCAATCTGGAAAATATTAGAAATATTACTCGAGCTTCTGGCTGGATTCAATCCTAAAGGTGTCTATTTTACGGAACGAACGCTCGCGATGAAATGAACATTCGTAATTTTCCGCTCCGTTCCGCGAAGGAGACCCGGCATTTTTTCTGAAACGAGCCCAACAAGATTATCGAAATTTCTCGGCTGAAAATGCTGCTCCCAGGAGAACGCGGGGGACAAGTGGAAGCTGTTTTTAATAATCGAGTGTACGGAATTCAAACGGGAAAGTTCCGCGCGAAATTTAATAACGAGGAACTTTGAAACGCGCGCGCGAAAGTACGGCAAGAGGGAAAACTCTGTTTTTAATAAATCATCACAAGCAATTCAGAAAAAAACGGGAGCGCGAAAGTTGCATTTTGAATAAACTGTGCAATCATTCTGTAAAAACTTGCGAAATTTTTACTATCAATTCAGACTTTCACCCTTAACATATCACCACTAATTACACAATTAATAACAGCAATAACTTCCCAAAACCTAATCGACAATCAACGTCCGAAAACTATGAAACTTAAAGACAATCCCACTCCACATCGGAGAGATCAAACCCGAACAAACCCGAACACGCAACCTCGCTGGACGCACCCTTAATGAAGAATAAAAATTAACGAAAGCCTCGTTATCCGAGCGTCAGAGAATGAACGTGGACTAAAAGAAGTACGTTGGTACATCCGCAAAGTATCCTGCGGGCCAAAGCGGGCCAAAGTGCGCAATCAAAGGGCCTTCACGCGGGGAGCAATAAGAGGCTCCAGGAAGAAATTATTTTCCGTCGCGAGAAATTGTCCATTCAATGAATCTTGGCGAGCAAGGGGGAGGCAGGAGGTGAGAAGAAAGCCAGGGCTCGTTCGTTTCGGGACGAGAAAAAGAGGTGTCCTCCTTAACGTGTAACGAGAGCTTATTGCGGGATTGGTGGCGTCTCGTCCGGGACGCTCGCAATTTCGCCTCGAAATTCCCTCTTTGGTCCCCTCCCCCTTCCCCTCTCCCAAGAGGGTTGTGGGTGGCGGCGGGCGGCGGTGACCGAGGGCGGAAACTTTCCATGGAACTTATTGCCGAACTTATTACCGGAGTTTAAGCCGGCCTCGGCCACTTATCGCGGAATCTTCGGCCGACCGGAAGTTTAAAGGGCCAAATATGTGCGCCCAGAGGAGCCCAAAGGTGCAGCAGAGACAAAAAGAGTCGCAATAAGCGTCTCGACGACCCTCCCACCGCCACCCTGTCTCGAATTTCCTCTCCACTACTGGATATTACGTTTTCTCTACTTTATTCCTTCCTTTCCCTCTCCCCCTCCGCTGCTCCGCGCCATTACTGCCCCGGTAACTCGTTTCGAACGATCGAGACGCTGCGCTGATTTCGTTGGAGCACGTAGATCGCTGCACGGTCGCCATTCGGGGGTGGAAGAGAGTCTAAAGGATTTCTTTTAGCTTCAGAGTTGTCGAAATGTCGTTGCGATAGTTGTTACGTACGAAACGCTGCGACGCAGCGACGAATCAGCGGTAATAAGCCGCGATTGAAAAAATTTGGCGAGAAGATATGCGAAATAATGAATTATTAATCTTTTTGGAAGCCGTGCAGAAGCGTTGAGAGTGAAATCCTGAGGGTGTGAAGGGTGGTAGATTGATAGCGAAAGTTTAAGTGACGAAGGGGACGGAGAAGATCAGCGAAGATTTCAAGGAAGGTGAAGGGTGATAAAAAGTATGAACCCATCGGCGGAATCGCGGGATTAACGCCGCGTTTTCTTTCGTTTCTCGTCCCCCAGGAAGACGCTTCTTCCGTCGCCTGTATCTCTGCGGTTTTTCTCGTGGCCCAGGGCTGACGAAGTTACGGTGGATGGGATTACGAGCACAATTACATAAGTGGAGGCCCAAGTGCCTCGTGCCGTGAGAGAGCCACTCGAACTGTCCTTGCCTCTTCTGCTCAATTATCATAGCCCACTCCGTCGCTCCCTTTCTCCCTGTAGAAAGCGCGATACGTCACATCCTCTCATTGTCTGAGACCCAGAAACGGGGGGGGGGGAGGGTTGGTCGTGGCTTCTCGGACGTGCCACTTTTACTTTTCACCCTCAAGTGCAGGGATTCGGTGGATTAAGTGGCTTCCAAGCGATATTGCACGGGGGAGCGTGTGGTTTGCAACTAATGCGATTGTTTGCATATTTACATGGATAGGATCAGGTAAAAAAGCCTCTTAGCGAACTTATATTCTCAATCCTTGTACAAACCATTCCTTTGTTAGTAAAACTTTATGAATTTCAGCTAGTATAATAGCTTGATTAATAAACACTGTTATAAGATGAAAATATAAGAATAAGTATATAATTACAAATTTGCAGAAATAAGTAACCATAAAGGAATAATATTTTAACGAATCGTACACATCTTTTACACCTGTTCTATTGACAAAAGGCGTCAGTCGAAATTCGACACTCATCGTCTATAGACAGCAACTTATTCCTCTAACTATTTTCATGAATACAATTTTACCCCAACTTGAATCAAGAAACATTTAAACATTGTAATTAATAATTTGCAATGTGTATAAACAGTAAAAGTTTAAGAAATCGGTGAAAACCGAGCCGGTGGCTGCGATTGTCAAATATTTTATAAGAACTTCATTAAGTTTGAATACTTCGATAGAATGTAAGAATAAATGTACCTTGAAATGTTTGAATAAATCTTTCCTACCCTTTAAAAAATTTATAAAGAGTTGTTCGATTATTCCCACTCCAGAATATAGTGTTAAGCTAGAAGGATAGGTGGAACTTACAATTAGAATATTTGAGTAAGATGCTGGAACAGATGGAACTTTGAAATTTCTCTAATTCATCTCTGTTCCACCTGTTGCAACATCTTACTGGAATTTTCCAAGTTCCAACAATTTATCGAGGTGGTCCAAGGTCTGTCTAGTTCGATTGGATGTCAGGCTAGATGGACCTTGAAATGCTTCGTTGTGGAACTTTCAGTAATCTACTTAGAACAGATAACACTCGGAAAATTCTCGAAGTCCCATCTGTCCCAGCACTTTTTCCAATTTCTTTCATATCTACTATAATTTCCACGACACGTGTACACAGAAATAAAAAAGCACTAGCACCAAAATATTGTCCTACATCCAAATTCAGTTCCCTTTAATCAATTATAGGTGCTTTTGCATCATTATCTCACCGAAATAAAGTTTCCTTTGAAACCGATCATCCGTGATACCTTTACCCCGATATCCATCCATTACTTTTCCAATTGCAAGCGACTTTTCAAGCTACGTCTGCTCTCGATAGCTTTCCCACGGGTTCGCAATGCCCTAGGCGAGCGGTTGCTCGCGTCGCTCGGCCACCTGGTTCGACGGGGAGTCGCAAGGACCGATATTTCAGGGTTAATTCGCCGCTTTTATCGTGGCAAATCTATGAGGGACGGGTCCACGCGCCCCGCGAGAATTCGCGACGAGAGGCCACACGTCACGGACAAACTGCCGAAGTAATTTCGCGCTGGCTGCGAGCTCAAGATACCAAACTTTCCTGCCCTATCTTTGCGTGGGTGCAGCAGCCTGCACCCTAGCGTCTCAGGTCAAGGAGCTCGATTTCCACCCTCACAATTTCCACAGAATTGCTCCTAATCGCGCCAGTCGTTCGCGATAAATAATATTCCTGTGGGACGAAACTCAAAGGCTGGTTTATCAAGCGATATCAAACGACGATGTGTCAAAAAACGGTAGGATCCAGTGACAAGAAATACGAAAATTTGCATCAGTTTTCAGTTAAAATAGACACAGAGGAGATGCATAAACCAAGTTCCGTGAAGCTGAACTCCGAGGGTTGAACGGCATAATTCGTCCCAGAAGCGTTCGCGCAAGTTCGGTAATCAAATAAATTGTTAATCCCCTGAACTAACATCGCCGCGTTCAATCCTGTCGAATTAAACGCGGCTCCTCCGTTTTATCGTGGCAGCGGAACGAGTCTCGCGGATTCGATTACCGTCGAAATAATCCAAGGTAAACCCCGCGGTCCCATCGCGGGAAACTTTCCCCTCTTATCTTCATCCGCCAAGTTTTGCGCGGTCGTTCGTAAGGCTGAGCAGTGCATCTGCTTCACCGGGATATGCTGGTTACAACTCAAACGGGTTCGTCGAGAGATAAGCGTGGCAGGCAGCTTTCGGGAAACCCCAGTCTCCTTTGATGAACCGATCAGATATATGGATCTCAAAAAAGCAGGAAAATATTCTAACGACAGGTTTATGAAGCACCTTACACCTTGGAAAACTTTCTTCGAGATTCCTGTTGCACTTTCTATGTTGTGAAAAATAAGGATCAAGATTGCAAATTCTTTTACAGTGCTCGAAGTAGGTATCAATTAATATTGAGTATGCTAAGAAAGAATGTGGAAACCGTAAGTGAATTGGTAAAGAAAGGCAGCATCACACGCTCCCGTTTCACGTTGATAAGCTTTCAAACCGACTGCTCGACCGTGGCGCAAGCTTTTTTCGTTCGACGAGGGATCATTGTTTCGCCGTGAAATTTAATTGCACTCACCTCATGGGCTTGAAAAGCGCCTGCATGTGCGAATAGTCTATCTCGAGCTTCAGCTGGGTGCCGCCTTCCTTCTGAACTGAAAGCAGAAACGGGGGAAAGCACGATTATTTATTATCCGCTTCCGTGGAAAAGCGCTCGATTACACGGTCCAGCGATCGAATCCTACAAATTGCTTAGGAGTAGAGTTTTCCTCGGCTGAATTTTCTCGGTTTAACAGAGCCTGAACAATCGAGACTTTCGACTAAATTGGCCCAGCAGCGATTAAGTCACGGTTAATTGCGCTCTCCTAGTTACGCTGATATCGAGCAATAATTAGAAATGCGCGTCCATCGAGGGGCCGTTTTAAACATTGTTTCGTACTTATTCGCCGTTTCTATTGCGAAACTTCGAAAGAATCGTTCGATGTTTACTAAACATTTCCTTTCACGTTTCCATTCATTATCCACACTGCTAATGGATGTCTGAACTCGTGCCTGATAGTAATCGGGAGATCGGGTTTATTATCCACGACGGATCGGAGATTAAAGAGAAACCAATCTCCATTTAATGCCATAATAATATTATCGAATTTCGTAGTTTGCGCGGTGTGATCAGAATTCAAATGATCGGATCTTTTACGGCGACGGCCGTGTCATTTGAATACGCGAAGCTTCGATTTTGAACAAGCATTTAACGATTCGTTTAAAAACAACAATTTTAGTGATCCAGAGTAGGTATTATACATTTATCTGTGTGATTTTAAATTAAAATGAAATCAAAGTAAGAATATAAATGGCGAAGATAAAGGATTCAGTGAATTTAGAGTCAGAGGTTTTAGAAATCAAGACTTGTCAAAGTATGACAAGTAGACACTGTGAGTTAGAATATCGAATGATTTTAGTCTTCGATATACGTACGTTTCAATTAAAATTGAATAGTGTCTATTTTCTCAAGCACTCGATATTCTTGGCAAAATAATTTCGCGGCGGATGCGCTGTCATGCAAGTGAGCGAAAAAAATTCTTGGCAGCGACACACGAACGAATATCGATCGCTCGTCGTGCACTGTGTCAATTTCATAAATGATATATGTCTAATTTAAGTACCAGCCGTGCCGGTTACCCGCAGTCAATTTATCACACAGGGCAATTAATCGTCGACCTCCTGTCGCGTCGTCGATATTATTGACCCGAACTACTTACGCCTGCACTCCCACTTGCAACCGACAATTGGCCTTTCCCTCGATTATCACAACTGCGAGAGTGTCCCAAACTACTCCATTTCCTAGTAACCATTAAAAATAACTTTCGGAACGATCATTAACAAACAACATAGTCCGACGTGGCTGTGTCAGCTGGCAATTAAAATTGACATTGAGGCGTCAGAGCGCGCGTTATGTAAGTAGACGCGCGAAAACTATGAATTTCTGTCGCGAGTTTATTATTACCAAGCGTGAAACTGTTGCGGTAGAAATTTCTGTGGACATCTCTAGATGCGAGTGCGCACTAACTCCAAACGGAGACGTGCATCGATTTTCGAAACGAATCGAGTGGAAAGTTCACCTTGAACTCGAGCGAAGTTCGAAGGTTGCTGGCCTGGGGGAAAAAAAAGAGAGATCAGGGGGAACGGATGAAAGGGAAAGTTCGTGGAGTATCCTCGGCGTGTTTGCTGAATATTAAATGCCACTTAATCAACACCCGCAATTACTGTGTTTCGCTGGTGGAGAACCGAGGAAGCTTTTTGTTCGAAGTTGGAGATGCTTGAACCTCCAAGTTCCCTGTAACTTTCACCCGGCACTCGAAGGTATTATTAATCTTGAATATCGAATAAGGGTCGATGTAAATGAAACGTTCTTTTGCTCGAGTCGAAGTCCGATTGAAACTTTAGTCAGAAGTGGAATGGCGAGCAGGAAACTTCGTTACCGAGATGCCTGGTCGATTGCACGCCCGATTCTGTGGATCCTGATTACGCGTGGAAATCAGCTTTCATCGTATCGAACGGCAACAGCCTCTTCGCGCAATTTAATTATTGTTTAGCAACTTGGATCGACCTACTTTGTCACCGAGATGCTGGGGGAGCCGTCTTTGTCCCACCCTCCCTTTTGATCGACGATCTAATTTCCTACGGCAGCTCGATACAGGCTAATAATTGCATCCTCGGTAACCTGGGACTCCTTGGTGCTGATTTAACTTCCTTCCCGTGCCACACGCCTCCACTGTTACCTCGCGATTTGTTCAACAAACTGTCGTCCCAAAACGTGATCGAAATTCCATCCACCTGCTCGTTGGACGACACTCCTAATTTCGCTGCTCGCCGAAGAAATCGATTTGAATTTCCTTCCGACATATATACTACGGCATACATACGTATTCCCAGGATATTTGAATACTTCAAATCGACTAGAAATATCCCATTAAATTTGAAAACTATCGACTCTACTGTCGCCATTTCTTCGTGAACTCGCGGATACAGTTTACTGAAATATTAATCGAAGCCCAAGCGAGTCTTACGAGCTCCCCCGTTTCTCGAACATTAATAAGGTGGCTACGAAGTAAAACGAAGTGATTGGAATTGACGTTGAAGCGGCGACAAGTCGGAAAAGGCGAGCGCGAGCGCGAGCGCGCGTGGCGAATATAAATAATCGAGGAGGAGAGTCGACGCGATGATCGAGCCGGAAATTGCGCGTGCAACGTCGTGCCAGGTCTAATTTTAAAACGTCACGGTTCGCGGGGCCGCGAGCAAGCTTCTCTGTTTCTCTCTTTTCACCCTTCCGGATCGGACGATCGCTACGGCATTGTTAGTCAATGAACCGCGTCGCGGCAATTACTAAGCACAAAGCCACGGTCACAATAACACGCCGGCTTATTGACTGGCTTCATGGCCCGAGGAGAAATTAATTCCACCAGAGAAGAGATTATCGCGACGCCGTTTCCACATTAATTTTATGCCAGCGCTGCGCCTAATTCCCTCCCCTGCCCGTTTCATTCGCCGCGTACGCTTCGTTAGCGGGCGCAACGGCCATTCCGCGTCACAATTTCGTCACGCGAAATGTCGCTCGGTTCGCCGAGAATGAACCTTTATCGAGATAATTCGCTGATCGAACGAGGCATCGGTTAATTTTCGGTGCCCACGGGAATCTCGTTTCTCACTGTTTTCCGCTGGTCGATAACTTGGTTTAGAGTGCGAGGGAATGTACAGATTACTCTTAGATAATTAGCAAGCTTGATAATCGAAATAATTGCATTAATCATTTTGTTTGAATTGCGTGGTATTAAAACGCCACGGAAGATAGAGAACTGTTGAAGAAATTAATTTTGGCGAACATCCACGATTCCCTCGACGCCACTTTCAATCGACAAAGGAAGGCCCATCGATGGATCGATTTATTTTGAGCCACGTAAAATTTAATAAAGGTCCGCGAACGGGCGCTCCCCCATCGTCGATTACTTCGCCGTAGGAAAAATTCCAGGCACGATTTGCGTGGCCTGACGCTTCGAAAATTTATATTACAGCACGCTCGATCGTGTAATATTCGAAGGGTGGCAGGGGGTTCGATTGGAAGTGGCCGAGAATTTCGATTGTTATGCATTGGCGCTGCGATGGAGCGTCTGACCAGTGACGGCTGATTCTACTGCGGCGGATCTGTGCTGGCTTGGCCCAGAAAAATTCCAAGAAACACAAACGTGGGATCTTTCTTTCTAATAGCAACATTTGTCACGAAGCACACCACTCTTATCAATTTCATTACGTGAAAGTTCCCATTTTTCCGAAGCAGTACAACTCTGCTCGATAGAAGCCTACTACGATGATATTTACTACACAGCATTCCGCCACTCGATAGCTCGATAAGTCTACATTCTCAGTACTGCGAATTAAAAGAGACACTCACCGACATGAAGAATAGGCTTCGTCGCGATTTCGTACAACAATTGGTCCACGTACTTGGAGTCCGCCGGGTAGAGTTCGGTTCTGGAGATCTGCCAGTTGAACTTCTCCATGGTCGAGCTGTTCCTCCTGAAAGCAACGGAAGGGAACGGTGTAAAGTAACTCCGTACGGAGGAGCGTCGCGAATACAGAGAGGGGTTTGTTCGTTTAGGGTATCGAACGCGTGGGAACGAGAGCCGACGGATCACGAACGGTCTCGTGACGCGCGCGACCATCCAGGAAACGTAATTCGTGGCCCTTTTAAAATGCATGGAATGCTGTCCACGAACCTTGCCCCTCGTTCCACGGTAGGTCCAAGGGTCCCCTCTGCCTTTCTGATAGGCTACCCCATCCCAGAGAAGGGGTGTTCTCTAAGGCGCTACGTGAACACCGTTAAGGGTTGGTTCTCGGCTTATCTACGGCTAGGATAGTTGAGTTGTGTATGCGTGACACGCGTCTCCAAGAATGTAGATCTCCTTGGTACCGTCAAGGATCACTGTAAATCATGTCTTTTGTCCCCTTTAATAACGCCCCGCCCTGTGTCTCTTCCCTGACAAGTTTCTTTCTTTATTTTCGCGTTCCATAGGAGCGCTCCTTCGTATCTACTTCCTCCTTGAAATGTTTACTGAAAACCCCTGGCAATAGAATGAATTGCCACGAAAAACTGCAGACTAGAATGCAGAATTTCGAGAAAGGAATATCTCGCCAGTAAATTCATCCCCTTCTGCCAGCCGAATCCCGAGATAATTCAGCGTGGTTTAACGCGACGTCGTCGAGCGGTTAGTATGCAAGCCGCAGGGGGTGGCGCGGCCATCGTCTTGCTTGCATTTCCATGGAAAAAGGAGGAGAGCGAAGGTGAAGATTTTCTGCTGAAGCAATGGCTCGTTGGCCCAGCCGCCGTGAAACAAGCCCTCTCTTTCTTCCTTTCCCTAGCTTCCTCTTTCGATTCCACTTCCTGGCCACGTGGTGGCCGCATGCAAATTGGGGCTGCGGAGTCCCAGGGGCTGGGGAAGTGCTTTCGGAACGGCGCGTGGTAACCTCCCTTGGACACTCGGGAAGTCAAGGTTGGAAAATAGCTGGGTGAGAGAAGCAGGTGCTTTCTCCGCCGAAAGTGGACGAAATGGGTAGGACACGTGCAGATATCATGCCTCAACAATTGAACAGTCATTTTTATATACTTAATTAACTTATAAAGAGTCGCACAAAAGAGGAACAATTAAAGAATTCAGTTTCAAACGATTCGTAGATTAATAGCTAGTATACCTATTTCCTTCTCCCATTTAAGTTGTCTTAACGCTTGAAACCAAATCGCGTTTAAGAAACGAGTGTCCTAAATGCATGAATTTTTCCAAGGAAATTATGCTAAAGAGTGTAGCCAGACTTTTGTTCCCTTTATCGATTAACTTTTACACAGGCAAGCGAAAGAGCGAGGCAGAACGTCGTTAGGTCGACCAGCCACCGGTAATTATTTACTCCAATAAAAATAGAGGCTATCGTTCGGTAACTTTTTCCAGGCCAGTGGAGGGAGACCAATGCTTCCGGGAAGTTTCCCAATTTCTGTCTCCTCGGAACGTTGGTTCCGTTGCCGCTTGTTTTCTGCTCGCCTGTGGACCGGCTCGCGCGTGTTCCGCGGTCGCGCGTTGCGCGAAAATTCGCCGTCCGTCACACGGCGGGAGGAGCGAAGGGGGACGAGGAAAAAAGGAATATCTGTCGCGCCGCGATTAATTTACCACGGGAATTACTGCGTGGAAATGAAGCTCGCTGCGTCGCGATATAATTTTCATGGCAGATTCGCGCAGACAGGAACGTTGCTTTAAAAAAATGTCCTCGTACCTTTTTCCCTGGCGCTCGTCCTAAAAGATAAATACTATAACGTCGTAAACACACTGACAGAAGTTTCCCCAGTTTCCCCTGCCCATTTTTCGTTGGAGATTCTTTATTCGATCGTGAATTAAATTTCGCTGGCTAGACAGTGCAATACGATGCTTCTGTTGAATACGGTGCAATGTTGTGACGGAGATTCGGTGGAAAATCCGTCAGGTGGTAAATATAATATACGAAAAGGGTGAGAGTAGTTTGGAGCTTGGCAAGCTGTAATTGAAATTCATCCCGTGTGCACGGACCTCACCGTCTTTCGGTCTCTCAATCTTGGTAGCTCGGCTGACACCTGACACGGCGTGTTTCCAATAGCATCTAGTTCTTCCGTTAAATAAATCATTACGGCCAGCAAGCTCTGGCCGAATTCGAGCTTTCCTGTTTCTGTTTCCAATTAGGCACATGATTTATTGAGTCGTTTTTAATGCACCAAGCTTCTTTTCTCTCCCCCCCCCCCCCCTAACGTGCCAAGAATTTATTCCTCCATTATCTCACTTACAATAAATTCGTTTCGATCTCTATCGCCCAGTTTAAAATTCACCTTCCCCCTTCTCTTAATTAACCAACGATACTTCATTCGTGTACACCTTGTTCAGAGATTTCCATATTTATCAGCCAGCAACAAATCACAGATAACCTACCTCTGCCCCTATTCTCTGTCACCCAATCAGCACAGAATAATACCTCTACTGAAATCACAGAAAAATCTCTAGGTACTCTACTTTCTCCGCCGCCAATACAGTCGTTTAAAAAACACTCATCCAACATTGTTCCCCCGATTTTTTCACATAGAATCTGATGAAAAATCAAATGAAATCGCTACTTGCCCACTCGTGCCGCTACGTAACGAGCGGCCGGCGTGGTCGCCGTTAGAAAAAACAGTCGGCCAACGCACGGTTTCGGGCGAGAAGACGATTTTCAGCGGCGGGGGCGTGAAAATCGATACGAACCAGCGGTGTATACACATATTGGCCAGGTCGCAATTGATGAGATCGTTAAAGTAGACACACCGTGTACATCTAGTTGGGGTTTCATACAATTCGCGCGGGCGCTCGCGTCCCTGTGTGCACAGGTCAGAATGCACACAGCCCGCCTCAATATGCAGTGATCGCTAATGCAATTTCATGGCGGCCTGCATGTGCAGTAACGAAGGCTTAGGTCACGCTTTCATGTACGCTGACTGATTACGTCTTGCGACTGTAGACGTGCGCCCAGGGTGTAACCAAGCCCGTCCGAGTGTCGTTTTATGAGAACGATTCCACACGGGATCGAACCGAGCCCCCGCCCCCCGCCTGCACCTGTTAATTAACTTCCCGTTTATTTTCGCGAGGCTCGAAAGTTTACTGCGAGAGGAGCTGCACACTCGACGAGGAACGACGCACAGACGAACTCACCGGCGGAAAGAATCTGTGCGTACCATCGTTTATGACTTGTGAAAGCGAAACGAGTGGAGGATAAGTGAGACAGATAGTCTCCGAGAATTCATGTTTTCATAGTGGATGAGTAGGATTTCATTGAGACACTGACATTGTGCATTTAAATATTATACATACACACATCTGTCAGTAAATCTTAAGGAAATACTAAACACTCTGCTTTATTGCCATTTTCGGTCCTGACAGATGTCTCGGTCGCCCAAAATCTTCCCGTGCATTCTCAGAAACACTTCTCTTCAATTCGATGCTGTAGAATAGATACGCTATATAATTTAACAGATCCTTGCACTCCTACAGTATCGTCAAAGCGACAGTTCTTCCACGGTTGTACATACAAAGTGAGCAGACAACGATTTCGAGGCGAGCCAAGATCGATCCCCCTAACGAATCCGGCCAGACATCGACGATCCGATGTTAACTCGTATCAAAGACACCGTGGGGCGTTTCCGAGGATGATTCTAATCCGTTGCGAGAGTCCCCGTGCAATCGTATTATGAATTAAAGCCTCGTCTAGACGCGAGGATCGCCTGGGGGATAATTGGAAACAGAATCCTGAGGAACCAGCGCCGTTTACCCCTTTCGACGATGTTAAGACGATCCCCTGGCCGTCGCGCGAAATTACCCACGATTAAAATACACCTGGCAGAGAGGCGTAGTCTCCTGTGTTTCTAGTCGAAGTCCGTGAATCCAGGATCAGGAGAGATCAAGGATTAGGTTCTTCGTGATCGTCGATACTCTGAATCGAAGTCGCTATTATCATTGAAAATTGAGAATACGGTAGACATGAGATAAGGTGAATGTCCCAATTTCTGCTCATATCCCTATTTCTGATCATTTAGTATTTTTCTTATTATTATATGCGTTACGTTTGTACTATAGTTGTAACAAAATATTTCTAAATTATTTAAACATTTACATTAATTATCAATTATTATACATCGCTATTTTTCATGAGCAGAAATACGAACATTCAGAGCATTATGTATTTAATTACAAATTACTAATAGTTAAACGTCTTGAAATATCTTTCTTAAATAGTTTTTGAATTGGTTGATTTATTATTAAAGAATTAATCAATTACTCTGTAAATTTTCATCGCAAACAAATTTTGTACACCTTCTCTATGACGAGTTACCTCTTAAATGAGCAGAAATTGGGACATTCGCCTAACCACTGAAATGTGGCAAGTGCAACGACCGGGTTTCTATAATTTTAAAGCGCCCAAAGGCGTGCTATCGTAATTTCCAATACTGTACTGCTTATAGAAGTGAACTATTATAATATCCACGATTTGTAATGTCCCTCGTTTAATCGGGTTTCAGTGATGGTCGGTTGACGAAAAAATTGGTGACAGGTAGCCATTGAATCTGCGAAGAACATACACGTGATTTAATTAAACGCGGGCGCGACGTTAATTGAAACCCTAGCAATTAGCAGGGATGCTCACCGAGCCGGCCAATTCACTGACAAGGCAATTTTACCGAACGTTGACATCACAATGGGGAGGAGGACCGTGCAGTTTTGCAGGTAATTCGATGCTTTGGCTAGCATCCCGCTTTAGTACTCGATAATGCACGTGGCGCTGGGCGCACGGTAAACGCATCTATGCAGAACTGATTGTGAAACGACATGCATGGATTAGAAGGAACAACGGGCGAGAGAGAAGTCGCGGATCCTCAGCGAAAGAAACTGGAGCAGATTCCTGCCGCTGCAATGTCACTCGACTCCGTTCTACTCCCATAAAATTGTTTCGTTTATTCTCCCCGCGTTACACGCCTGTCGCACTCACAAGCAACATGACAAAGTGCGAGGCTAAGCGAATGTAAAGTCACTGACAGAATGCAGAAAGTGTATTGCAATGCTGGAAGGAAGGAATGCTCCAAGATAACGACACGATGAGTCGACACTCTGTGAGCCGTTACAGCGTCGAGTACATGCGGCGAAATTACACCCCAGAGCAGACTTAATTATCGATCGATGCTCTCGTAAGAAGCTTCGACGATCAGCGTGATAAGAGTAAGCGCGGGAGAAAGACAAGGTGAGGAGGAGAATTGAGGGGTCACGTGTCGATCGGACGACCCTTCGGTCCACGTGACAATATTCGCTAACTAGTATCGCGAATCTTCGATCTATTCACCTGTTTGGGTTAGGTCTGAGCATCCTCGCTTCTTCCGAAGCAGAAGATACTGAAACTGGTAGAAGAAGCTTGATATAATAGCCTCGTTTTATTCCCATTTTCCAATTGCACGATTGGTTAAAGACAGAGAACAGGATGGCTAACGCTGGAAGAGAACCTACACTCGATGACGAAGAAAGAAGTTAGTCAGCCCAGCGACGATTATTTTCTCATGAATCTTTGAACGAGAGATGACATGATCGGTCTGAATCATAACCGCATTAATATTTTCCTCGTGCTCGCTGTTATTTATAAAACAGCGCACGACAGGCCTTGGAATCGACAATAGTCTGAACAAAGAAGATTAGCATAAGAGAAACCATCAAGCTCCCCCCGCGACTGTTTCCCGAAAGTCAACCGATCGTCCCTCATCAATCTTCCTCGCCGCGCGTCGGAAAGCTGACGTCTCGAGCGAAAATCCCGCGCAAAAGCCGATCCCGCTCGCGAGGGGCAAGAATTCGGCTGTCCAAATCGTGTTCGCGGTAGTAGAGTTTTTTTTGGGACCAGTGGAAAAATCGATGGGATGTTAAACGAAGAGTAACGGGGGTCGGGCACTGAACCATAAATAGAGGAGGATCGTGTGTGGACAAGTGGATCGAGATTATTTTTCGCGCGATGACTGGAGCCTCCGTCCCCATTGGAAATATTGGAATGGAACGGTGAAATGAATGGACGTTCACGGTGACTACTTGCTAACAAAACAGCGAATGGGAGTGAATGTTACAATCGTCTTCATTGATCCAGTGAACGTTCCTTCTTTCACCGTAGAGCACCGTCGCTAATGTATGCCATATACGAAGGCTCGAAGCAATTAATTCAGACACCTCTGAAGTTCCCTAATTAAGGTGTCGCGAGATCCACACCCCCTCTCAGTCTCCTTTGAAGGTGATTCCCCTCGAAGAAGGCGTGACACCTTCAGCCCCGCGGAATCCACTTATCTCGCCAAACTGGCAATCTCTTCTTTCTAGTTCCGACATTCTACTGCGCTGTTACGTCGAGGATCTCAAAACCAAAGAAATACAGCCGAGCGGAAATTGTGAATCACCTCTGGTTTGATCTCTCTCATAATTATTCTTAGAGTAACGGATGTTAATTCACAGGGAGACAAAATCCTCGCATTCCACTTCATTTCTATTTCTGGCAGTACAATTTCTATGCAGCTATTCTGTACTGTCGGGAAGATCCTAAGATTCCATTTAGGTATATCATCGAGAATATCTCATTCGAGAATTTTCACACTTACGTAGAATAATAATAGACTTCAAGTATGTCACTGGTATATCAACCTCTAATTCATAGAATTTTTCAAACATAATTCCTCGTAATGGAGCAATCTTAATATTATTACCAACTTATTGAAAATAGAAGTTAAAAGTTCGCGCAACTAGATCACACTAAAGATATCTGTTCCCCGCTGACCCACGATCGACTAAAACAGCAAGACTAGTGGCTTCATCATCCTCCCTGGTCATTGGTGAATTATTAAATCAGCTAGCAGCGCCGATTAATTCGAATGCCTTTGAGACGGCAGGCAAACGAGCCCGTCCTGATTACGGGATTGTCTGATTAGTCTGTTTCCCAGGGAGGCGCGGGGTGTCGGCCGGAAGTCGTGGAAGCACCGCCGCCAGTCTTCTCCAGGGCGCGGCTGCGGTGCCCGCGGAACACGCCAAACTGCAAACCGAATCTTCCGGCGTAGATTGAGTTCGGAAACACACGCGCCAGTCGAACTAATCTCGCAAGCCGCCCGCCTCGTCGCCGAGGAGCTGCCGGCAACTCCTTCCACGGGGTCTGTAACTCCATCAGGGGGAGGATTTAAGCTTCGCCCGCGTGTACGACCGATCGTAAACCAACAGACACGGGGATCCGGCCACCTGTGTATGTCCGGCGTCGGAATTACCGCGTCGAGGCGCGCGATGAATCCCTAAACGATACCTGTCCGCGGGCACCTCGCCGCGCGGTGCCATCGGGCCAAGTTATATTGAATATCAGCGTTTTCCGGGAGCCACTGGAATCCTTCAAACTTCCGAAAGCTTCAGATTTCGCCCAGCTGGCGAACGAAACGACCGTGGTAGATGGAATCCACTGAGTCCTGCCGAAGAATTCGGATGCTCGTGGTTGGTCGAGGGGTGTTATCCGGTGGATGTAGATTGGGAGGGGTAGTTTAGATTCGTTCGAAATTTCGGATGCTCGTGGGAGAGTGATGGGGGTTTGTTGGTGTGGAATGAAGGAGACGTTTAGGGGAAAATGTGACGAGGGAAAAGAGCGTTGTTCCACGAAGAGAATTCAAGAAACTATGAAGCAAAGGGGGTGGTTTAATAGGGAGCGCTTACCGCTGAATTTTTCAGCGTGACTCACTCACGCTGGAGAAGAGAGTAAGGAGAGCATGGAGCAAGCTCAGACGAAAGGAAGAGGAGGGAGGAAGGTGGTGTTCATTTGTTATTCATAGGGTCGCCATAGCCTCGGCACGTCGTCGAACAGGTTTCGAACACGTACACGAAGGGCCACGGAGCCCGCGAACTCATGCAGCAACTTCAATTACAAAGATTTCTTTTATCTGGCCACTCGTGAGCTTGCAGACTCCACCGCTCTTCGTTTCTCCTTTCATTCTGCCTTCTAATATCTACGCCCTCGAGATAATCTTCTTCCTTTTCGGTGATAAAGTAGCCGGGACTGAATTATGTCCTGGGGTTAATAATAATGCAGCGTTGTTCTTTTATATTAATGGCAAAACGATGCCACTGTGTACGCGCAGGCGATTATCGTTTACAATGGAACAAGATAGTTTCAACAGGCTCGCACGGTCGTTTATACCTATCAATTAAGTACAGCGTGAAATTAGCAGGTACGGTAAATCAATGTTTGCCAAATTAGCAACGGAGAGCAGCTTCGTTGATTACCAGGCAATTACCATCCCAGGAATATACTTTCGCGAGCCATCATATTCGGGTCACGAACAATTCGCGCTGACCTGAATTGCGTAATACTAAACCAAGTCCCGGCAAGTCACCGTAACGTTTACATGGGGAGAGATGGTAACTCTTCAAGATGCAAGACGCCACGTTTGGTGATACAATTACAAAGCTTCATATTGACAAGCACTATCTTCGCAAATAACTTACAAGCTCTCTAGAACTGGAAAATAGCAAAGGGTAAATCTGATCCACGTATTCATCAATGATTTCACCGAGAAGAGAACGAGCTCCGATAAAATCTCTGTCCTACACCCGTCGAACATCCTGCCACAAAGTCAAGCGCCAGCAACTCGTTTTATCGAAGTCTCGCCAGTGTCCCGGGATTAAAATTAGCGCGGAATGAAGCTGCGAAGCTGCGGGAAATGGCCCTCGCTAGGGAAGATTTATTGGTCGAATAAAACGGAGGACAAAGAGGCGCGACGCGTATTTTACGGGGCATCAGCAATTCTCCTGGGCAAATATGCCGGTTGTTTGTTCTAGAGGTGGCTCGCCGCGATTCAACAAGCGAAACGTTCGTCTTCTCGCGCGCGAGTTCCTGGACCCGCGAATTCTACCAGCGGCGTCCAAATTTATGCACCACGAGTGCGACTCGCGTTGTGCTCGCGCCGCGTCGAAGTCACCCTCCTCTCCGGACGGTTGTTGAACAGAGACGCGAGGAATGCGGCTAAATGAATTAATGCTCCAGAAACCCTTAGAAATTCCTCGTGTAATTAGAGCAGTTAAAAGATAGCATTCACTCTGCAATTTTCTTTGAAATCCCATGCTTTTATCATCTATCAGCAGTTTTTTGTTTTTACGCCACTTTCGCGGTACACCGGAGGTCCCCGAACGTCAAGCTCGCTGGTTTATTAATCTCGTAATTATCATCAATCAAACACAGCCATTCGCAGGCCAACGCAGCACTCAGTGATCACTCAAAGAATTGTTTGCACCGCTGGCAGACGAGTCGAATGTCACGAAAAAGTATCGATTACTGAAACGAGGCGCTACGAGTTGGGCTCATCTAAATGTCACTCGGCGATGCTCGATACAATCCCTACACCTGTCGATCATGCAATTCATTTTTATTAGGACACATTCCCTGCTCCTTCCTGCGTTAATAAATTGATTGCGATAGGAGGAGCTGTTAGAGCGCTGGAAGCTAGTGAATTCTGTACGTCGCGGTGAATTATAGAAGGATAATGAAAAGTGGCACTTGTTACGAATTTTCTGTAAAAGCAGTTCGAATTTCCAATAATAAGGCGTTCGGACTTCGCGTCGAAAAATAATGAACCGTTATGGCATCATTGCGCCGTTTCAGGGAGGTCAAATTGTATTTTTATCGGGGATATTTGGAGGAATCCGTAAGGCCCCGACGTAAGAATCGGTGATAAGTAGGACGTTCTATTATTTATACAGCTCGTAGTCTTCCCTGGCCAGACGACGCGACGTGTGTCGTGGAATCGAATCCTGACAAAGGAAGAGACACTCTCACCTCGCAGCATTGCTATTCCCGAGTCGATGATATTTCACCGTGATGCAGTCCAGATCTGAGGTAAGTGCACAATATGCATTATGCATGCCTCATCCACGTCCTGGCGTGGATACGTGTGCGCTGGTCCGCGATTTTCGATCGTTTTACATCGGCGCGAAGGGAAGTCGTCTGCTTCTCCCCCAGGCTATTATAAAACATGCCCAGGATCGTGGAAAGGAGCGAATTAGGTGACGAATATGAATCTTTGACAGTGCACAACTGTCGGGTAGAACGATCGACACTCCCGCCAATGATATTTAATTCAGTAGCGAATCAACGAGTGGAATTGAAGCTCTTCCTAAAACGGAGGGCAGTTCAAAATTCAGGTCTTTATTTTTTGTGACCATCATGGATTTTCAAAAGAATTTCTGACACTGACACGGTGACCTCTTAGGGAGAGTGAGGCACACTTGTTCCGAGGACCATATAAGAGATTGTAGAAATATGGAGAGATTTCTGGGGCAAATTATTCTATTAGATTCATTCCGAGTGCAATCGATTGGGGAAAGATGTAGGAAGACCCTTCTTTTATCAAGGTAGGCAGATAAAACAAAAAAGTAGCATTTTCACTCTGTCGATGAATAGAACTTCCACAGCGAGTGCATCCTCATGCATATGGACCAGCCATTCGTCACATCCTGACGGGGATGGCCTCTTCTTCTCACTTCAATCGCTCTTAACCTTCTCGACCTTTTGGAACGTCTCTAAAATCACCATCTCATAATACTGTAATCTATCAGACGATCTGAGTGACTGTTCTATATCAGCTGTATAATCTGATAGATTTCCGATTCGATCTTTCAAACGATACAGTGTTTGCTTCTCAAAAGCCAGTGCACGTTTTAATGAATCACAGGGAACTCATTGCTACCGCATTGATTACACCTTCCACGCTGACTACAACGTGGAATTATCACACCAGACTGGACCAGTAAAAACTCGAAACTGTAGCCTCTATTTTATTGAATCTCCTAGCGATTATGCGAGATTTATTATCCCCCCTATCGTGATTGCAAGCCCGTGTAAAATCCTCGTGGGATATCATCCACCATTTTCTTCGGCAATTACGGAAAAACGAGCGCAACAGCGGGAAAAAAGTGTACAGAGTAAGATCCCTCGGTTGGCCGTAAATTACGAGAAAATTATCGTGCCCTGAAGGATCTATAATTACTCGATGCTGGGCGGATCGATATTGCCGGGTGGATCGGTGGAACAATCGTGGCGCGTTAAGAAGCTCTTAAACTCGACGGAAAGCTAACACCGCGGGAGAGCTTCCCAAGGAAGCGAGCCTTTCGTTCTTTATTAATTACAGGAAACCGGCGTAAAATCACCGCGGGACCCGGCCCCTCGTTCCTTATCAATTACACGCGGAATCGTCGGGCCAGCGTGACGCATAAATTTAATATGAATATGCATGCGGAATGTAACTTCTGCCCGTGCATCGTCGCCGATTAATGCAAATTGGATGCCGCAAATTAACCGCAAGATGACAAGATGGCGGGACCGCAATAACGGGGCTGATCGGAGTAACTGGAATCATGTGCTCGCTAACTCTTTCTGATAGCTATTACAGAACCTGCCTCTAGCGATTATTATCTGAGAATGAACGGGTTAAAATATATCTATTTTATTTAACGGAAGATGCGAATATGCGGGGGACTTGGAAAGATGGAGGAGACGAAGAGGAACAGGATAGCTTCTTTCGTTTAGAATTAATGATACGAAGGGATTTGAAAATTATTTGTGTAATTTTAGTAATTCTGGAGTAAAATGATTTTCATGACAAAAGGGGTCTCATTATTATGGATTATTAAGATAAATTGATGGGCGATTAGAGTGATTAAGGTGTCGGCGAAACGACCATGATTTTCAGGAAAATCGCCCTCTGCGTCGCTGTTTGTCAGTTTGGAAATGAGTGTCTCTAGAGTTCGAAGACAGAAATTGATTTCCACGCCGAGCAGGGAGCACGAAATTTACCGAAGTTGCCGGTGAATCGGCCGAGAAAAAGGACGCAATTTCGACTCTTCCCTCGTGATACTTCGAATCGATTGCTTCGGGGATACGACGTATTGTTCTTCGCGTAAACGGGCGAATTCGGAACTCGTGAATGCGTGGAATTTCAATTTAGAGACTCGTCTGTCTTCGTGTCTCGCTGATGTTTAAATTCGCTGTTTAAAGAGGGCGATATCGATTCGATTAAATTAAACCAACACCGAGCAAGATGCTAAATGTATGCGAACCCTCACGTTTCTAACATAAAAACTCACTAATTCTCAGACATCCAGGTTTTGCACCAGAATCTGTACAGTAGACTCTACTGTATTCGTCTTTTCTATTTCTAAAACATTGTAGTCCGCTTTCTATGCAATAAAGCCCTCCTTAATTAAAATTACTATTCAAATAAAAAATCGAGTCTTAACCAATCAGCAATGCAAAAGGCAGACCCGATCGGCCGAAAGAATCGCATTTTCCTTGAACAGTTAACGCGAGTTCGATAGCAGAGGATCCACCCGCGCGATTTACAGGTGCATCGAGTGCAATCGGTGCACGCGGCGCAGAAAAATGAAGGAAATTTCCTTCAGCGATTCGTGGACGATTCGCCGACGGGAGAGTTGATTTTCAAACGAGAACCGATTGCTGTCGTTGGATGGAGACTCCAGAGCTGCGCGCAGCGTGCCATTCGAGCGCCAAACTTCTGGCGACGAAAATATCCGCCAGCCTCTGTAAACACCTGTCAAAGTCGTGATACAGTTTTAATCGGAAACTGATTAAGCTCGCGACCTTTTCCGTCTGGCGCAGGGTGGACGTGTGGAATATGATTATTTAGCATTTCCCGCGCCATATCGTTTCATTTTCTCGCGTCGTGTCACAAGTGTATTTTCATTCTCTGACGGACCGAATGTTTCGAGAGTAATAAGGCACTAATTGCCCACCTATCAAATCATCGACCCGCCGCTTTCCAACCCTACAAATTATAATATTCCCGCATTATTTACACGTAACGACACGATACCCGATAGTTCTCAATTTCCACGACGCGACACTTTACACAGGCTATTCGGGCTCGCGACACTCGATCGTGCGCCCCGTTAATTGCCCAATTAATTAAACGTTATTGGCGCGTGCAAGTGCTCGTGCAAACATGGCGCACGGTTCGCGTGACCTTTGCTTCAGTTCGCTGCCAATGAATGGCACGTCTACGCGGTATGCTCCGTCATTTTAACGACGATCCCCTCGACTCTTCTTCATTCTATTCCGAGTTTTTAGACTCGGCTTATGTTACTGGCGTTTATCGAATTTGTCCGGTGCTCGATAAATTCACGTTTACGCGCGCTGTATTGATAAAATCAGAATGCGCATTGCACAGGTGTATTTGGCCAGAATCGACGGTAGCTAACGGATTCGTTGGGGCCACAGAAATACGATCGCAGGAGTGCAGCAACTGCTGGCTGATTTCGATCAATCAGTCGCGCACTGCAATATCGATCCCAACATTTATTGAATCTCTGTGATACGTGTAATTAACTAGCCCCGGGCGAAGTTAATTTAGCGGGAGAGCGAGATCGCGCTTTGATTGGCGGACTGTAAGCCGCTGAAGGACGAGGATTTGTCGGCACGAGGCCGTCTACTATCGATTCTTCTGATTAATCAACGCATCGGGCTTGCCCGTCGGATTCGATTAAAAACGGGGTCGGTAAAAAACTTGCTGCGCGATACCCACGTGCATATGTTGCATATCTTCGTCCGATGGAATTTAATTCGACTCCTATGCCGACTTGTTTGCCAAAAATCGGCGGCACGACGAATTAAACCGGGCCCATTGAATTTCCACTCGAAAGAAATTCATCAGTCCGACGGCTAATGTTTCGAGCTTAAGCTCGATCCTCGACCGTAATCCCCCGGAGAGCCTTCCTTCTCGTTTTATTTAATTTCCGGTATTACAGGCGTGGGGGGAGGGGGATTAATGTTTCGTGAGATATTTAAACGTAATTAGAAAGAACCGCGCGCTCCGCTGGATCCACGGTATACACTGGCCGTCCACTTCGTTCCAATTCTCGCGGTGTACAAAGTGTCGTTGCGGCTCCGAGGCCCTTTTCAAAAGTTCTGCGGCTCTTTCAAGGGGTCGTCCCGAGTCAATAGGCCATCTGGGTTGAAGATTCGGGCGCACGGTAGAACGGCGGAGGAGACAGAGGGAAAGGGAGGAGTTTCCCGAGGAGAAGAAAATGGAGCGGCTCAAATATTTGACCAAAGAGTGACCAGCAAGGGGGACTAGAAGATGGCTATCTTTAAAATTCAGTGCTCTCCAGCTGTAACGGGTGTGTCGAGAAGTCTCTGCCTTCCCTTGGATATTCGCCCCGGCGGAAATCGTGTCTGGAGCCGCGACTTTCTTCGGTCAGAAAGGGAAACGGATTTCTCTAGTCCTCGTTTCACGCGCAGGCTCTCTAGGTGTATACACTTTTTTTGGAACTTTAAGGATAGGGATTTTTTAGAAGGAAGGTCGTATGTGCAGGCACGTGGACCCGTGACATCGAGGCGAACTGATTTATCAGAGTGCGGGGATTACATGCGCTAGTGGCAGGATTCTCCAGTGCTCTCACGCTCTCTCGGCAGAACTGTGGGATCCCGCGCGATGGAGAGAAAAGAAGGCCCCCGCTGGATACGCGCAACCAGGTGAAGAAACAATACTGGCTCGTTCAAAGGGAAGGACGTGAGAAAAAAAGGTCCACTGCTCTCGCTTTGATGCAACTCCGAGTTGCTGCCCTGTCGGCGTCGTCTGTTCCGACTGTACAACCGACGATCCAAGAATTTCAAAGCGACCGTCGATGAAGTGAACTGTACTTTGTCGGGTATGTAAGAATATTATTCGGAATTGTTATCGAAACGCTGGATCGAGGGGGGATGGATTGTAGCGACGCGTCGCTGGGATTCAAATGGCAGATGACAAATGCTAATGCAACGGTATTCCATGGGGATTAACATATGTAACTCTATGGTAATGTAATGATATTCTACCGAAAAGTTGCGCGTTAAATCATGCGTGATATATTTCAGAATAAGGCAGAGCTACGGGGACAGTGTTGTAAGAGTATGTAGCTGTGGTTAGAGAAAAAACAATGGGTTGAAAAGTGACTCGATGTGAGAACGTTCGAGAGCACTTTGTGTTTAACCCTCGCTTGGAGGCACAGTTGGGCATTATTCGAATAAATTTTTATTAATTCCTCTGCTTCGAGGATACGGGTCCATTTGGAATCTACGTGTATTACGTCTTGTTGTTAGTATTGCTTCTTGGAATAGATGAGGTTTTTGGATGATAACAGAATAATCATTGGAATTATAACGAATGAGATTATTAGTCAAACGCGTCGTGAAACTATCAAACTATCCACCGTTCAAGAGTTAATGCTAAATTGCACCGTCACAGGTACATGAACTACTTGGAAAATTACAAATGAACGTGGAAAATCGCGCACTTCCCATCGTGAAGCAAAGTGAATACATATGTTAGATCCTTAATCATCCTTCGTTACACAATCAGATTTCCTTTTTATCTCAAACATGAGATTAAGCTACGACTGTTTGCTCTCTCCCATTATGCGTGCAGCCAGCAAACTATTAGCAGGTATGTAACGCCAGGCACGCGATAGAGGAAACTCCCGCGAGATTTCTCGAACGATCGGGCCAAGGAACGATAAAGAAGGAGAAACACGCGCGATGCAACGATGCACTCGATCAAGACACGGTCCCAGCGTTCCCATTAATGACGAACAGGGGTACGAAGCGTAAAAGCAGGGTCGTTACGCGTTCAACAAGAATCGCGGGCGAGAACGCTTGGAAATCCATCGATGATTCTGATTTTCACAGCGACTGCCTCGTAACTTTCGCCGCAGGCCCTTCCATTATTTCCACTATCCCCATTATTTAGTGGACACGAGCCATTCATTTTTACGGTGTCCCATTAAACGAGGGGGGATCGGGAACGAACAAACGAGATTATACGGTCTGCACCCCCGTAAGTTTTAATTATAATTAATATACCCTACATGGAGAATCACCTCTGCAGTTTTACGTCACACACAATCACCTTACTTGAACGTGATCCTTGGCGGGTGTTTGTGCGCACTGTATTTAAGGGAAAATCGATATATGGAATTTTGTGTATGGAGAATACACGGGTTTGTTAAAAACTTTCGATGGAAACGATCTACTCGGAACCGAATCAGGGTTTAAGTCGAAAGAAAAAGTAACTTTAGCAGAATTCGATATAAATCACATCTTTGTAACTGCTAATAAAGCTGGATGAAATGTACGGTAATGCTGAGTTTTTCATGTTGATTCTGCGACAAAGGGGAAATTTATTATTCTTAATTTGCAATAATAGAGGGAGAGGGGATTAAAGGTGGGAAACTCGAGGCACTGGACTCGCTGTATTCGCCAGCTCGCTAACTCGCGATATGTAATTAATTGTTGGAGCGTTTTTTATTTACGCCGACCTATTTAACAGCTCCAACTCCGTAGGTAATTACAAACTAATTTTGAACTTGGAAATACTGCGTCCACCGCGTGTGGCTGACGCGAAATTGAAAATCCATCCGTAATCGAAAGTTGTAATTTATTCAGTCGCGTTTTAATTACCCCCCATTCGAGTTTCGCGTTGGCCTGGGCTCCCTATTAATCAGCGCGGAAAAAAATGGAAAGTACTGTGACAAATAGAATGTCGAAAGCGCCGCGATTCTGTCGCTCCACACTCGCTTTCGTCGAAATATTATTCCATCGTACACTTCCAATATTTTTCGCCCATGATAAATCGCAGAATGTTATTTTCGTGATGAGAACTCAGTTCAAAGAATAGTATAACAATGATCGGTAACTATCATTAATCTATTGGAGGAAAATCGAGGATAAAATACAACAGATAACTTTTATAATTATCACCACCACATTGGACGAGCTCCATTTGCATTTTATAATGGCCCCAAAAAATATTCTTCCCTTGAAATTTCCTAATTCGACCTCCATGCGTTGAATCTAAAATTCCCGCCGCTATCAAAAGGGAATTCGCGAGGAATTCGTGAATTTGAAAATCATTTATTTCGTACAGGAACGTCTGGAGAAAAGACCCCTTGCTATTTATTCGTGCTAAACGTTCGACCGCTTTTCTGCACGAAACTTCCCGTGAAAGGGAAAACCAGAATGGCTCGGGGAACGAGGTTCCTTTTTATGGGCAACTTTTGGAATCGTTCGTTACCCTCAAAGAGGAAATGTCAAAAGAATTCATAATCTCGGAAGGATCTCGGAGCAGCGAGGAAGGTCTTAATGCAAAGGAGCCTGAAGAAAACAGAAGAGAGTCCCACCCTGTGTGTCGCCGGTCCTTACCCCCAATGCGATTCCTAATATTTTAATACCAGAAGCAAATACCGTGCGATCGCAGAGGCTTTGCGCGAAGCCAAGTGAAAATTACAATAAACAAAGTCAACGATTCCTATATAAAGCACGCAAAGACGGCATGACCTACTCCAAAATCGATGTAACCGGAGAGACATGAAATAATCTAATGGTTGGCTGGTTCCTGAAGCGTTTTAAATTCTATTTATGTCACCAGAAGCTTTATATGCGGCAGGGGCGATCGGTTTAACACGATCGGTAGAGGTTAAACGTGAGGGGAATAAGATGCCGAAGGAACGGATGCACGAAACAACCCAAGACACCCTCATTAAAGAAAGAACCGTCGGTGTTCTATGCCTACCAGAGCGGAAACAGATACATACATTTACATATGGAACAGCGTTTTCCGGTCGCTGTATTAAATATCTGAAACCCTCCAGTACTGATTCGACGCCGTTTAGCTAGAGATTACCAAGGCCATGTTTTACGGTATCAGCAAACGTTGGTGGCCAGGCGAGAACGAGGATATTTCAACGCACGCCCAGCATCTCCATCAGGCAGGCACACAAGCTGGAAAAGCAGTCGGGCAATTCCAGGAGGCAGCCTAATTGCGGATGTGCTGCGAGGCGCGTACGAATAACTAATCAGCGCAAATGTCACCGGTTGTGTGCACTGGCTGCACGCACGCACACACAGGACTTCACGGTTCCGCGACACGAGGCCTTGCGCAGCAACCTGCCGACGAATATGCCCAGCACGTGCAAATTACCCCAGCCAGCTGACGTGCCGGACATCATCGTCGGATCGAATCGAAGGACCGCGCGCGGATTAGAATCACGCGCTCCTCTACAATATTACCATTATATCGCCGCGGCTCGAATCGTCGGCGACTGAAAGGGCGCAGCAGAGTTAAATGCTTAGACCGGAGGTAATGATCTGGGTAACAGGTGATCGGGGATCGCGTGGGCTGGTAAGGAAGGGGACACAGTGGGAATTATTCTTGTTTGGGGAGGTTTGTAAACAGGGGAATTAATGCAAATAATGAAACTAATGATACTAGAGGAATTAATGAGGCTAATTAAAATAATGTGCGATCAGAACCCCCAATAAGAGGAAGCCCGGAATAAGAGAACTCGGAGGATCGGCTTTGGCGACATTGGTAAGGCGGCTGGCCAGTAGCGCACTGGACCCGAAGACCGTGGGTCCGAGTCCCATCGCCCGAGGCCCATTTTTTTCCCGAACATATAAGAATTACGAAACCCATCCCAACACGAAGGGTGCAAATCTGCTCGCGGGACAAGCAGGCAAAGTATGATTGCAAAATTTTTCTGCGACTTTTAATGCGACCACTCGAAATACTCCCGTTATCCACGCTCGGGTGCACAGGCATCGTGGAAATGCATTTTCGAAAGTGACCAAGTTCAGAGGGAACGACGTAGAAGTGGGTCAAGTTTCCGACGGAATTTCTGCGATTATTGTCGAACGAAGATGGAAACTGGATGCTCCCGCGATTGCGGCGGATGCACCAGCGACGCATTCAGAATCCCCGAGTCCCGTCGAGGACGCATTTTGCGTCGCCGGATGGAAGGGTGCATTAACTGTAGGGAGTGCGACAGTGTCCACATTACCTGGGATTTCGAACTCTGCTAGGGGGGCGGTATGGAAATGGCGAATTCGACGAGCCAGCGAGAGCAGGATCTTCGCTCCCTGCTGTAAATTACTGCTCCTGATTTGGCGACTGGCTGGGGAAACTCATTAGTCATTAACATCCCTGAAATGAGATCCTCCGAGTTCCCACTGTGCGCAAACCTTGCTCCGCTCGAAAATTCGGGGACGAATTTTCTTTTGAACGAATCAAATTGCTCAGGTTACGGCAAGTTTTTTGCAAGGTGGGATGAAAATTGTTTCCCCAGCAGGGGGATTGGTATCTGGGCCAACTGGATGAGAGGGAAGATCTCTGTTCCACTGTTCTCTCTGTCCCAGAATTCCACGTATTTGTTTAGTCATTCACAGTAAACGGGACTATCCTTTTAGTGCGAACACGGAGGACGGAAGAAATATACAAAAGCATTTCCCCGCTTACTACTTAGACCGATCTGACTGAAAGGCGCCCAAAGTATTGAGTAGTTGCAAAGAAATCGAGATCTCGATAATCGAATCAATTCTACTTTTTATCCATTCAGAAACTTGCTCGACCCTCTCGTTTTGCATCTGCAGTAAGAGAAATTTCAAACGGAAGGAAGGCGCATCGGGTGGCTTCGGCAGGAAAAAATGTCTGCCGAGGCTTCGTCTTAGCGTCCATTAAACAGAAAGCTTTCCATCGACGAGTGAATTTTATTCCATGCATTCGTGCATCCCAAGATGCGTCAGCCCGACACGATACGAGACGGATATAGCAGCAGCGCGGCGCGGACAGCGCCGAAAGATAAACTCTTCCGGTTCTCTTGAAAAGGCGTCAGCTAAAAGACAATATCGCGTTTCCATTGCGCCGCGGCGTTCCCTACGTAGCAAACATGTTCCGCGTTCGAAACGTCGAACGTGATGCATCGAGTAATTTTTTTTCTCGCGCACGTAGCTTCCTGTCGTTGCCCCTCGACGCTTTTGCATACGCAATTTCTCACCCGCGGGCCGAGACGTTTGCTAACTTTTCATATTGAGGCTTCTGTGAAATGAACTCGCGTTGCGCACAGCGGCGTTCAAAAGAAAGCTTCAACTGTGAATGCTGGCAAAAATGAGACAGCTCTGTTAGAAAGAATTATACCTTGAGATTTATATCCCACAGAACGGGGGCTTGTCGAAGTACAATACGCAAAGCCTAGTATCAACGCTTCGCATTATAATTTCACAATTCTATTTCATAAGTGCAGCATTGAGAACGGTTCATTGAAATTTTCTTGAAATATTTTTGCAGCTCGCAAGAAATCAATGGTAACGGAATGAAACGCAGAAGAATATACGCCAAGTAGTTCATGGAATAATCAATTACGTAAGCCTGCAGAGGAACATGCTCGCCGATGAAACAGGAATAATAGATCAGACGTACAGGATGTCGCGTGGCGGATGTTGCCTCCATTACATAAATTCCTGATTTGTCATCGTTCCTCTCGTCTCGCGCCAGAGAACCTGCCGCGCTCAACCTACTCCAACGCTCGTGGAAAAATGCTCCTACCCGAGGTTATTTATTTAAAAGACAAACTCTGCGAGGGACCAAACCTGATCGTATTGAAGATACAAATACAAAACGTAGGAGGTAAAAAGAACATAGTCCAATCGTAACTATGCGATTTACATCTGATTGGCGAGACCAATCGCTCTATACCTTCATTCCCAACATCTTCCATCGTTTCTTTATTCTCAATCACTTAATATTCCAATGCAGACTTCATCCAGCACACGCTTTCTTCGAGCACAAGGTTTCCACAGTCCATTGTGCGAGGATTTTCCACGCAGAGGTACTTAATTCTTTCCTCTTCGCGCTTAAATCCCCTTTAATGTAAATGCAAATCTCCCGTGATTTATGTGTACAGCGGTGCAAAGGGTGTTATCTAATTACCGAGCAGTCGAAGGTCGACCTGCATCGAATTACACGCAACTCGTTCGCCGAGGGCTGCATAATCGTTGGATAAGGCGAGGAACTACAGGTGGTCGCGGTGCGATCTGTTAATTCGCGGGAAATCGCTGGCCATCTTGCACGTTCGAAGGAAAAGTCCTCGCGCTAATAAGCGAGCAAATTAAAGGCTCGCTCGCTGCGAGATCTATCAGAACGATGCACTCGCTTGGGGAATCGTTGGGAGGCATTTTCCTTCGCGTTAACAAGTGTGTACATAGGCGCCGGCCACCGGCTGTTGAACGGAGCGTAATTAAAAGGGTGTAAATCTACGGGGAACGGACGGAAGACGGGCCTTAATTCGATGCTGGAAAAAGAATCCGCGACTACCGTGAAGCGATATGTACGTAAGCGCTGGAAATGTAATCTTGCGAGCTGCTCGCGTAATTAAGACTTTCGCGGCCGATGACGCGGTATTACGTCCTCGTCGCTCTAGCAATTACCTAACAGGCAACGTGCAGCGCCTATTTCGTTACTAGTTACATATGTAATTCAACTGGAATGTAACTCATGGCTATTTCGGTTCGCCGACTTTTCCACGCAATGTAGGTATTATGATTATCTAAGCGTGTACAGTATACATATAGTACCTTCTTGACAGTTCTGATAAGGATGGGCATTATTTTCAATTTATGAAATAAAACTTTTACAGAGTGCGCCACGAAAAAGCTGAGATATGCATTCAATTTCTCATTTCGTGCCACAGGGTTTCATTGATTTCTGTTTTCGAAAATACGTTTCAGTTATTTCAAAAGGTCCTTAAAGTTTAATGTCGATTGGCAATTTTTGTATTAAGCTTCGCTACGGAACTAAGCTTCGCAGGAAATGGTTGACAGAATAACCTCGCCAATTTTATCCTCCCCTTAACAAGACACTGTGCTCTGATTTTCAGATATCATATATATATATATATATATATATATATATATATATATATATATATACTGAATCGACGTTGGTGTTACTTCTATTTCCCAAAGAATGTATGCTAAAGTCCAAACAATTTCCATACGAGGTGACGGCAACAGAGAACGACAAATGGGTGCAACCACTTTCCCCATAACTCCATTCCTAAAGCGCTCCTCCTTAAGTGAAAATAAACCTCGACTCCGCGGCAATATTTCAACGTCCCCTCGCGAATGCACTTCGCGCTCCTTTTTACGCGAAGCGAAACAGGAGGAACCGTTTCGTTTTCACGCGCGATTCTCCGCTTATACCGAAAACACCGGCAAAGTGGCGAAACGCCTCGACGTTCGTTACTCCATTCGAACCAATTACCGGCGGGTCTGCTCCGCGGATTCAGCGGCGATGAAGGCCGCGTGCGTCCGTCGAACAATCGAATTCACACGCGAGGGAAAACGAAAAGAAATTGTGTCACGGTTATTGGGTCGCTTCGTAACGCGAGCGCGCCAAGTTATACCCGATAAAGCCGGCTGCTCGACCAAACGACGGGCGCCTGCTCCTCTGCCAACGTCGAAGGCAACAAACGAGAGGAACCAGGGGAATCCCGTCGTGCCCTGTCAGAAGCTCGGAAGAATAAAACGGATTCCGCGGAGGTTCGTTCGCGTCGAATTATTGTCAACAATCGAGGAAAAGTCTGGCTATCGAGCAGGTAATTTTCAAAAGAAACAGTATTATATCCCGGCAATCCCCACACTACTTTACATATCGAAACACGATACGACAGATTAAAGTTTCGCCGGATAGTAGACAGATAAGAGAAAAGCGACCATAATCAGGACACTAATTCCTCTCGAAGACTGTGCGCCGTCACTGGGGGGAATTGAAAATTTTAACGGCGAAACGAGTTCCATTCGGGCCGAGAAACAACTCTAACACCAGTCCCATAGGTGGAGAACGAGGCAAACGTTGGCACACGGGGCAGGGAAACGACCAGCGACGAAATCGTCCATAAAACCGCGGCCACGTGCTGCGAGAACTCGCGAATTACCCGAAACCGCGTGTACTCGCTGAGCCGATAGAGAGAGAGAGAGAGAGAGAGAAAGAGAAAAAAGTGTGTGGTCGAGGACGATCGTCCCCAGGAGGATTAATTACAATGCAAATTGATTCCAGCTACCTTTTTTTCCATCCACCCCCTTCGAGCCAGGGAAATAGATTTTCCGTTAATTAAATGTCGCCGTTCGACCCGATCCTAATTAGGATTCTCTCTTCGTTAGCCAGCGATGTCCCTGGGCCACACTTCCCTCCGCGCTTTCTCTGCCCCCTGATTCTCGAGTGGCTGGATCCGAAGGGCCTCGAGGAGATCTCGAAAGCTTTCAAACAGCTTCTCTCTGGCTGAGGCGACAGGCAAAAAAGAGTGGGGAACGGGGCGGAGAGAAAGAAATCCAGTCGGAGGTGGAAAGGGGTAGAATCCACCAAGCTTTCCGCGCGAGCGGACGAAAAAACCTGGAATAATCGATGGACCCCGTGGATCGATCCCCACTGTGGCTTTTTCCACGGCGAGCGGAGTCGGTCTGGATGTAACAGAGGAGGCTGCAGGAGGCGGGAAGAGGCTGCGAGGCGAAGCTGATAGCGCGAGAGAGAGAAAGGGAAACGGAAAGGGGCAGGGGAGCGTGGGTGTTCCGCTCTGGAAAACAGAGATGCATTTCTCCCGAGGAAAAGCCATTTTCTCGCCTCGCGCCGCTTGTTTACCCCGGGTCATTTATAATTTCCATTGCACGCTCGCTGCGCCTTGTTTACGACGTCCCGACGAGCCCGTCCGCCGAATCGACGGTTCCGCTCGCCAGTGGAGAGGGGAATTCGGTGACTTCGAACGGGGGGCGACTTGCAAACTTGTTCGCTTCGGTTTCGGGAGTTTCGATTAGCTCGTCCCCAGACAAATAGGAGTTTCTGGCGCGTGCCAGGCACGCGGCTTTCACTCTGCTGTTCTTTCAAGGAACACGATTTCATGCGTTGATGAGTATTTGGAAGGTTAACGCGAAAGAGAAAAATTCTACAGCTCCGCGACGTCCAAGTTCTTCTTCCTCTTAGAATTCCCTTTGAATACAACTAACAAGGAGAGTATTTCAGGTGTCTGCCTCCAATCGTTTTGATTTTTGGATATGTTATAGAGGACCGAAAAATAAGAAATACGTGTTTTTTTATTTTTCCCCGTTTTCATATTTGGGGGGTGAAAACTGCGTTCAAAGTTAGGGTTGAAAAATCATTTTTGTGGATTTTTGATAATCTGGTGAGTCACTCATATTTCACATTCAAAGACACAAAATTCGTCCATTGACACTATTCCCCTATCTCTAATAGTTCTCGAGATATTCCACAAAAATGATTTTTCAACCCTAACTTTGAACGCAGTTTTCACCCCCCAAATGTGAAAACGGGGAAAAATAAAAAAACACGTATTTCTTATTTTTCGGTCCTGTATAACATATCCAAAAATCAAAATGATCGGAGGCGGACACCTAAAATACTCTCCTTGTAAGAAAGAATGTAAGAAAGAACGTTTAAAGAGAGACAATAGGTGTTGAAAGGAAGTGAAAGACCGTTACAAGCGGGAGACCCTGTGCAATGGAAATTCC
Organism: Andrena cerasifolii; assembly: GCF_050908995.1. NCBI lineage: Eukaryota > Metazoa > Arthropoda > Insecta > Hymenoptera > Andrenidae > Andrena > Andrena cerasifolii. Next base: position 11,772,409 of record NC_135129.1, read on the forward strand.
TTCTCCCGAAACCGACTCGCATCAGCTTCGACTTCGAAGCCTTCAATTTACCAAACACGCCTATCAGCCTCGTCGAAATCACAGAACTAGCAGCATCCACATTCTGAAATTCGGTGAGCGCCGCCGAAACGAATCCGTTCCAGTTTCCAGGGACGCGATTTCGATGGCGCAAGACGGCATTGTGTTCGTTAGCAAGGGCAATTACGAAGGAAGGAAGCGACCTAACAACGCCAGGCGGATCGCGCCTCGTACCGGGGCGTTATCGAGCAACGACACTTCAGCAACTTCCATCCCAACCGTTCAGACTCTCCCACCTTCATTTACGGTTTACACGACTTTCCCCGCTGACGTCGTTCTTTACCAGCCAGGGGACAGAAGGAAAAGAGGCAAAGAAACTTGTGTTCGGAGCACGTGCGACGTATGTACGTGCGTTCGTTCCCCCCGCGCTAACTTATTACGGCGCGTTAACGGCTGCACGGAGGATATTAGGGTGGCTGTGAAAAGGAATCCGGAAGAAACCCTCTCCAGAAGAGGCATCGAGCGGTCTTGTTGCGAATCATTTCGCGGGGATCGTTTCAAATTGAGTGCTTATCGGATAAACTATCTGACTGGGGAGAAAAATATCGTCAACTAAGGTAACTATAACAACAGAGTGCATTAAAATCGAGTTCGATAGCTCGTGGTGTTTGAACCTCGAGCGCCTTGTATACTGAACAGCAGAATAGCCTTGCCATCTTAATTAATAACTACATTATTATTATTATTATTATTAACGGGAAACCCTTTAGTGTGCAGAGGTACAAAATTATTACCATTACTACGTGGAAAGATAAAAATAAGAGAAAGAAATAAAAAATATATATATAAAATAATAACATAAAATAAAATAAAATAACAAAGATAAATTAAGATGAGATAATAATAGATAACAAAAACATAACATAACATAAACTTTTTAAATACTACTAATAATACATATAACAGTCCGCCTGTTTATGCCTAATCACGGAGCAAAAGAAAATTTTACATATCGAAGCCATAAAGCGATCCCATCGTGGGTGGTTTAATATCCCTACACTCGGTGCCAGGAAACTGCCAGCCCACGCGTCGAAACAACTGTTTCCACTGGCCTTCGAGGATCGTTCGAGTCTCCGGTGTTTTCCCATTTCTCGAGGGGGAATTGCTGGAAATCAGACTTCCGCGGGCCAAGCGTCCGATTAATTTTCGTCAAGGGGCACGGACTCGAGTAGCGTACGCGGAATTGCCTCTAAATCGTCGCTGCAAGCCGGATGAAAAATGTCTCGGGTGTTACAAGCGTCCCTGGAAAGCGTACACGGGTGCATGTGCAATGCCTGCACCTGCCCCCCTCGCGAGGAACGAGACAGGGCGAGAAAGGACCAAACCGCTCGCCTAGAATCGGACGCTGCAACTTTTACGATATATTTTAACTCCACGCCGCTGCACGGCCTCTCTTCGTTCTCCCTTTTCTCGTACGGGAGGGGAAAGGAAATATGTGTCGGACACGGGAACGTTCCCCTTCGTCGGGGAGCAGGCTGAAGAATATCGTAACGTATTGCTGGTCGTTGAAATCGAGAGACTGCTGATTAATGGCGCTGCTCTGCGAAGTGGGATTAACGAGGTTAATAATGAACCGCTTGCGACGAACGTTTTACTGGAAGGGTAATATCGAGGGCCCTTGGGCGAGATCTAAGATTGATTGACAAGTCGATGAGACTGGGTGATTCAGGATTATTGTGGATGGAGTGAATATATAGCATCGAGGTGTTAAAGTGTATATAAGATTTGCTGTGGGCAGCATGAGTTGATTTGCCGCCTCCAGTAATTTTTAATTACTCAGAAACGTTTTTGTTACGAAAAGAGTAACCCACGAGGGAAGTTAGGCAACCCGGAGATTCAGAAAACGATGCAACTTTGTGTGCAAGTAGAGTAGTTCATCCGTAACACAACCCTATTTTTTGTTAGTGCCATATTGCGGTTTTAGGGAGTGAAATCACCCCTTGTAAAAATACAGAATTTCCTTTTTCGTGGAATATCTCGAGAACGGGAAGAGATATCGAAAAGAAGTTTAAACAAAAGTTGTAGCTTATATGCATATCTATAAACCCGCGTAAAAATAATTATTGGATTAAGGATTGGTAGTGGGGGTAACTCAAAAAGTATGGATTTTCCGATAATTATTTTTTTCCTAAAACCGCACTATATCGCCAACAAAAATAGGGTTCTGTAATGGATGAACTGCTCTACTTGCACACGAAGTTGCATAATTTTAGGCACACGTGTTACCTAAATTCACTGGCCAGTTTACGAATTAATTTGAAGAGAAGTGCACGTTGCTCGTATCGTTTAGTTGGTTCACCAGTCAACGTCGTCCTGTCCGATATTTTCGACATGGTATCGAGTCTGCGGATACATTCTGTAACATCCTCGACACTCCTTCGGTCGATTTCCTCGCATGTCCTCTAGCATTCGACATTTCTGTGCCTTTTTCTCGGATTCTTTTTGAAGTTCACTGATGCAGACCAGAAATAACTTGTGCGGGCAGCAAATTTCTGGTAGCGCCTGTTCCCAGTAAATAATATACGAATCCGGTTTGGTATACTAGATAATAGGTAATTCGAGACTGGACCGGCTTCGCGTTTCCAGCCCCGCCAGAATGTTTCGCGCAAGAGTCTAATACCTGTTGTGGGTCGAAATTACGTAACGCAGTCTGTCGACGAAATGGTATTTTGAATCACTGTGAAATTATGAATGAAAGACCGCAGAAGCCTCTGCACCCACAAAGCTGCTTCATGCATGTTAAAACCGGATATTCTACCGGAGAAAAAATATTTTCCAGCTCGATATGAATTTAAAAGGCTCCATTTAAAAGGCTCTCAAGGTAGGTACTACCGATTTTCGATCGGAGATCCGAATATCGATGCCCTCGAAAATTGATTTGATCGATGAAATATCAGTGGAGGATCGTGGGGAGCGCATAGGCCAGTGAACTTCCTATCCCTTGAATTCTTTGTAAAACTATCAATGGGGGATCAAAGGAGCTCGCAAATCCACAGATTACTGCGCGCGTGTCTCAAACAGATATCCCATTGAAAAAAGTTTGCAACTTCCACTTCGATCCTATTTAAAAGAGTCTCAAAAGATCGCGAAGGTCGCTTCCTGTCACTTGAACTCATCTAAGATCATCGACAGAAGATTAAACAAGCCAGTGAAGCCAAAGAAACCTTGACTTGCATTCCATTTAAAAGTATCCCCAAGTCCTAAAAGGTGTGTTTAAGGGAGCAGGAGGGCATCAATGCCCGGGGAGATGCCTTTGGTCGCTGGGGAAGTTCGTAGACCATGGAGGTTGCTTCCCATCACTCGAATTCACCTCGCGAGTCGACCGAGTCACGGACGATGAATTATTTCCAGGCAAACATCCGACATTCGGTTCGAGCAGCTTTGTCATCCTCGCCCTGGAGAGTCGAGACTCCGGGGGCTCTGTGTTTTCCTGAAGTCGGCGATGTTTGGGTGATCTGACGGAAAATTCCGCCGATAAATCGACACGACGCGGGTCTGGGTTAACCTGTTTCGATGATGCGCCATTATGCATGTTTGCTCGCGCGCGTGTGTACACAGCGCGGTGCGGTGCATGCTCGAATATGTGGGCACGCCTCCGCCTCGTGCACGCTATTATACACATGTAAATTCATGAATAATAACGTGTACACCCGCGACGGTAATTTGCCCCGCGTAAGGACAAGCCCGCGGCTGAATTACGCCTCGCTTCGTTACACGCGCAAAACCTGACACCGCTGGCCGAGGAAGAATTATTTCGTTCACTGGCGAAGATAATTAACAACGCCGTTCAACCGCGTAAATAGACACGTGTCCACAATTCCGTTGGACACGTTGCATAGTTGCTGCTCGACCCTGGAGATGTACTATCAGTTGCAGTTCGTCAAATAATCCTTCGATTGCCACATTCCTCACTTGTATAACGTCGATTGGATCCTCGACTGGTCTACTTCTTGCGAAACCTAACTAGGCGTCTTCTAATAGGAAAATCGGAGCGTAAGGTGTCCAAAGGTGAAGACCCGCTACGATGTTCTACTATACTAAAGTGACTAGACTAAATACAGCGACAAATGATAATACAAGGCACCAGATGCAGTCCCCCCTGTCAATGCTCCACTCTAAAAATGCCTATCCACCTTGATATTCCCAGGACTTGAAAACAGTACTATCCAAAAAGTACCCTAGAAACTCCTATTCGCTACCAGCACCGTGCTTTTACGACGTCGCCGCGTCTATCCCAGCAGCCACGCTAACTGCATTTCTTCCAGCCCGCAACAACCACCATAAAAGACCAAAACTTGCCAACCGCCCAGTGTTTGCACGGAACGTTCCAGCTAGAGAAGCTCCGGGACCAGTTTATATCGGATGTTCGGGAGGAATGTTCGGAGGAAGTATCGCTGCTATGGACAGAACGTATCTGTTGCTTGGCGTATCGGTGCACGAGTCGCTGTGCAAACGGTTTGCCTCGGCGTTGTCTGCACGTCCACGTAGCCTATTCAAAGCAAAGTAACCCACCCTCGAACGGGGACATTAAGGTATTGTCGGCGCTCGTGCGCCGCGAAACAATGGCTTATTCCCCAGGCGGTGGGGGTCACTAGAGCTGTCTATCTAGTGAGAACGTAGAGATCCCCGTGCTCACGAGGAAGCTTACAGAGTGTAACCTTCGGGGAAATGCGGCTCCTTGTTTCCCTCCCTTGCCGCCCTGTACCGCGGACTAGCAAACTCTTGTCCCTTGCCCTCGCGGGGATCGATCTTCCCAGAGAAATGCAATGAAAAATGCAGTCTGCTGGATCTCAATGCCGCCCTATCGTCGCAAGTTTTTCATGGCGCCCGAGCTCCGCGATATCCTTGTACGTATGTAGATTCCAACCACCGCTGAGCACGAAGGCTCCGGAAAGGGTGGGGGGCGGGATTGGTTTTTATGGGCACGTGAACGACACCGGGAGGCCGAATTCGATTAAACGGGCCTCCGGTAGAGCTTCCTGCTTCCTCACAATTTTTTATAGCAGTGTTCGATAGCGCTGAGGAATAACGGTGATTATTCAGTGGTTTCTTTGAACACAGCGTGGCCTGATTCCTGCTGCAGAGGAATTGCAAATATGCTGGTGCTCTGGAGAGATGTCAAGCAATATGAAAGTCTATGGGACTAATCGCTGAGCATTGCGAGTGACATGAAAAAATATTTTTACCATATCGATTATGATATTTCAAGAATTTAATGACCCTTTACAACAGAAAGTGCTGAAATCGGAGATGGGAACAATCCTGTAATTTAAATCCATCGAATTATCAGACTGACGGGGCTGCCCGCAGCCCTTACAAATCGCAACGATTCCGCGCGTCCCGAATCGTATTGCCCTGGATAATTACACCGAATCTGGCGCGAATTAGGCTTCGATGAAAGGTAACGCTCGCGAAGCGAAGCAGAGGGAAAAAGGGGGATGAAGGGAGGAAAAGTTTCCTCTTCGAATCGGAGCGGCTTCGCACGATGAAAGCGACGTCAAAGCAGTGGTCAACCGAAATGCACTAGCGCAAACGCATCTGCGAGTCGCGCCTACGCCTTCTATCATCGGTATAATTACGTTTGCCGTTGGGCAACTTGTTTGCGCGAGAATATGTGCTCGGGACCTAGGCAGGCGCGCTCGCGTGCGAACGCGCACGCATAAACAAGTGGAATCTAATACAACGCACGTGAGCGCGTAGGTTCGCGCGACGTGGCTGATATTTGCTCGAGGGACAATGGAATCACTTAAGCCGAACCAAGCGTATCGTTCAGAAATTGATTGACAAAGAGGATCCAGAATCGAGTTAAGAAATACTGCTAATAAAGAATAGGTGGATGCTGCCTGACGCTGGCTATGGTGAAACTTGCCCACACCAGATAACTTCTAAAGTATGAAGTTTAAAAGAGCAGTGAATTTTCTATAAGAAAGTACGAAGCTTTATTCGTCCTAAAGTTGATAATAATTACAGGTGTATGAAAGTGTAGGGCAAGTTATGCTACTCGCCCTGTATAGAACATGAAAAATTGAGGAGAAGCGTTCGTTTTTAGCCGCTATGACTCAAACTCGAAGCGACATAATTAGCCGTCGGTTTTACTTACTCGACGTTTATCAGAAACCGACGTCCATTGGTCGAGCGAAAGTTGAAACAAAACCAAGGCTCATATGGTATTCCGGGTGGACAGCTGGTCTGTCGACGGTGAAAAACGAAATTCGAATATGAGAAAGGTAAAATGTTCTGTTAGGAGTATATTTTTTCCTGTCATATAGAATTGCCGGAAAAATCTCGCAGTATCCGAGGACCGCGCGTCCCAAATGGTCCACGTATATTTAACCCAGTTCGCTGCGCGTCACCTCGCTATTTTCGAGTTTAAACAGCACACAAATTTCCCCAGTTTCGCGGGGACATATCAAAATCGAAGCCAGAACGGCGCGGACGTGGATGCAGGAGCGTGTCAGTCACCCGGTATTTTCGGCGATACTACGAGTCGAACCGTGGCCAGAGTATTTTCCAAATAAACAGTACAAGAAATTTCCCCTCATTTTTCATCCGCCCGAATGAACGGAAAAATGGGGGGGGGGCGGGGGAATATTCGTGGAAAAAAAACGGATTAAAAGCGTGGAACAGTTTCGCCGGGCGAGAAACACTGTACCAGCGACAACACAATTTTCAGCTGGACGATAAGGAGGAAAGGGACCAGCTGCAGAGCCAGTTTCCATTTCCACCCCATCGTCGGCAAAGAAGGGTGAAAAGCTTGCGCACGCTCCCGGTCCACGTATTATTCCCGCGGATAACGAGCGAAAAGCGCGCGATCGGCGCGGTGCAGCGCAGCCAGCGCGAACAACGGTCGTGATCCATATATCGCGACTCGAGCCACTCTTATCTAGCTGTTACGACAGAATGACGTTCGTGATATTTCTGTGAATTACACGACGAAGACGTGGATCGCGATGGAGCGCGTCCGAATCACGATCGAAGTCCACGTCCAACTCGATTATTCCAACGGAAGCCCCGTCGCTAGACTAATTGTTTCTCTTCCGCGGCCTTTCCGTTCAGACGCAAGGAAACTTTCCCCAACTGTGTAGAGAGAAAACACCGGAGTCCGCCCCTCCGCCCCTGGTTGGAGCCTGGATGGAAATCGGTTTAGGAGATTTCGATGCCCGTCCTTGCGAGATTTAAACTTGCCGCTTTCGGTCGTTATTCCGCTTAATTAGCCGACCGCGTCCAGGCGGCTGAAAAGTTCGCTTATCTCGGGACGAAACGGGGACAGATATTTTCATTGGGGTCGACGGCAGCGGAAAATTCGGAGACCTCTACGCTGACTGTACAGGGTGTCGAGGTCGATTCGAGATACTGGGAGGAGATACCAGGGGAAATGGTTTCAAAGAATGTAGATTCTTAATTTATGGTCGGTGGTGCGAGTTGGCAGGGGTTAAGAAAAAGCTCGTGACTTTGTAGAGATTCTAGGGAATACGTGTTGAGCATGCTGTTGCATTTGAGAGAATGGTGCAGCCGGACTTGTGCAATGTATGAGAGTAATGCTGGAAGTTACAGCATCTGTAATCACTCAACTTTGCTGTGTACTTCTTCACTGTTATCTCGAATCGATCAACGCTGTAGCTTAACCAAATTCCGTAGACAGTCTGTGAATACTGAAAGAGCAAGGACGACGACTTTTGCCCTGAAGAGTTCAATCTAAATGCGAATATATTTTGAGTTTATAATGAACTATTGAAGTGATCGACCTCTTTCGTTTTACCTAATTACTATTCAAACGGATGTTAAATCCGCCTCAATGTATGCATTGCGGCTGACGTCAAGTTAATTCTGCGTTTAACACGTTGGCTGCCACGAGAGTCACCAATGACCACAACCGCGAATTTATCTTTAGAGTGCTGCTTCGTATTTCTGACGATACCGATATTAATTAATCCGCGCGAGCGAAGAACGTGGGGCAATCGCGTAGCAGTCGATGCGTCGACTACTTCGATCGACAGGACCAAAGAACAGGGAAGCATATATAGCACAATAAAAGAAACGTGACTCACCTAAGGACCAACCTCTTCAGCTCCCCCAGGGTAGGATTGTAGGAATGATCCTCCCCGCTGATCCTGGCTACTCCTTCGTAGACACTAACACCGTAACCCTTCACCACGATGTCCACTAAGTCAGGGAAACTGTCGTGCACCACTGTCTTCTCTGTCCTCGTGTCCCTGGACTTAGTGCCATCGTCCTTGCCACTGTTCTGGGTGGTACCAGACACATCGCCACTGGTCTGTTCCTTGCTGGCGTTCACCCTCTGCAGGAACTTGCGCCGAAAATTATTATAAATGGTGTCTGTGTTTGGATCGTCGCCGAAACGAACGCGACCATGGCTGGGGACCAGATGGTGGCCGCTGTAGCCCAGGTCCATCTGGAGATCCATCACCAGCAGGATGGTGAATAGTATCGCGAACGCGCTCAAGCCAAGCATCAGCTTGTCGCGGATCCTCATCATCCTCATCGTAAACTTCATCTTCCAATCGTTCGAGTCGCGGATCCTCTGGGACCTACCAGACTTGAACCTCTTCATGCGCGAGCACCTTGCCTGAGGCTTGCTCTGAGGCTTGCTTTGAGGTTTGCTCTGAGGCTTCCTAGGAGCCTGATCGACGTAGCTTGGACACAACGCAGTCTGGGTCTCTGTTGCAGTCTTCAAAGCATCGCCGGCGTGGTCCCCAGAGGCTCTCCAATCCGCAGTCCCATTCGCGACACTATCAGGAACGTTGACCAGGACTGCCGCGAGGTCCGAGTCACTTGTAAGCTTCGATTGGGGAGCAGGTTCGTTGAGATCGACTACCTTCCTGATAATCCGTTCATCGTTTGACAGAGGCAAGGGGCTGGGCTCTATCTGCACGCTGGAGCAGGCACGTGAGCTCTGTTCCGGACGGTGGACAGACGTGAATGGTTGAAGAACAGCGGCAGGATAGGCGAGACTCCTGGTCTTCGCCTGCCCGTCGACTAGCTCGTGTTTACTTTGCTGCCCCTCAGGCCTGCCGTCTGTTCTCCCCCTCTCGCCCCCCTTACCGTGCTGTGCATCCGCGAAATTCGCAAGTTTGCATTTTACGCCGGGCAACGTGGCTGGCTGCCGCGCGTGCAGCTCCTCACTGGCTGTCCACCACTTCCTTTCTGAAACTAGCTTATCGGCTGACCCGTGCTCCTTATCAATCGTCCACTGGGGCCTCGTCGACCTCTGACCAAGCCAATCGTCCGGCGGAGGCGAACGTTTCACTTTCAGCGACTTCCAGCGCACCTTCGCCTCCTCCCGCCACTCCCGCGACCTTGTCTCCACAAAGCCTCTATCCTCGCGCGGTATCTGGGGTCGTGCGCAACGTCTGTGCGTAATCGGCGAGCAATTAGCCGCGACAGGGTCAGCAGAGTCCCCGGTGATAGGGAAACCGTGGATCCGCCCGATCAAGCTTTCCTCGCTCCAGGATCTCCTCTGGCTGGCGTCTAGGGCCCGGAGCAACTTCGTCGACTTCTCTAAGCGCCTCCTGATCAGAACACGCTGCTCCAGTAACCGTAGGTTGTCCTCCGACCTGATCAGATCCTCCACGTCCTCGACAGACACGCTCTTCGACGAGTCCCCCTCGTCACGAAATGCACGATGGTTCTGAGCTAGCTCCGGGGAGATTCCGTTAACGGATTTGCTTGGCGGGTCTTCGTGGTCCTTGGCGGGAGTTTGGGGAGTCTCGTTTGGTAGAAAGAGACTGCTTCCGTTGCTCTGGATACTCGAACAGACGACTGACAGCTGGACGTTCGTGGATTCCTTGAGAACATAATCCCTGAAGGATTGACGAACTTGGTCGTGCCCCTTCGATTTCTTCCTCCTGACAGGAGGCACTGGTTTCTCCTCGCAGCTGGCGCCAGATAAGAACTTCCTCCTCAGAACCAGAGGACTTTTCTGAATGTTTCTAACCAACCTCTCGCAGCCTTCTGCGATGTTGTCCTTCGAGCTCCTCACGAGCTTTCTAAGGAAGGAGTCGCTCTTGTGCAACTTCCTGCGATCGAGTTCCTCCTTCTTCTCCCCGGAATCAGGTGTACCGTCAAGGCTCCCCTGTTCTTCAGCTTTATCCGAGGACCTTCTGCTCTTCTCGCTGAAGGTGAACTTGAATCTAGGCCTGCCGAAGGAGGCAGTTACCCTCTGCTCGTCCCTCGACGACCGCACGCGATCGCTCAGGCTCTGCTTGATCCTCCCTTCGTTCTTTCTAGATCGGAATCGCGAGTCCTCTTCATCCCCGGCCGAGAACCCGACCTCGGGGCTGAATACCAAGCTGTCTCGACCTCCGACAGTTCGTTCAGCCGATCCGGGCTCGCTACCTTTGAATGTCTGGCGGCTTGGGCGTGTCGTCTCGTCTCTGGGACCATTTACGGGACATCTCCTCTCGTCCAGAGTTCCTTCCGCGGGCGAATTCCCAAGGGGCTTTGGAATATCGATCGCGGAACGTACGACTGATCAACGAAATTCCCGCTGCCGTCGTTTTGCCGAAAGTCTGTTCACCTGTGTCACTAATCACCGCCTTGGTCGGCTCCCTTGCAGCTTCTGGAATGTATCGACTCGCTCGACGCTCACGGACCGGCTACTGGACACTGTCAGCCCTTCGATTCCACGGCGTCGCCGCCTGGAAAATAAACGGGAGAGAAAACGTTAGGTCCCGACACGAAGCAGAATCACAAGGAGCAACGAACTATAGCGGCCAAAGGAGCGTCGCCGGGGCTCGCTCGAAAAATAAATCGGGCCTCGATGGCGTAATAATATCGCTCGCGGCCCTTTATCGAGCTCCCCTGCAGGTGCAACACCACTCGTTAGATGCACTGGGTCAAGGTGCAGCCTTTAAGGGGGTGCTCGGGGGATGGGGGACGATGGCGGTCGTAGCGTCTTGAAAGAGGAGCGATATCAACCGTGAAATAGAGTGACGGTAATGGCGTGCTTCGTGTTGCGAGAGTGGCCATTACAGTTATCGCCAAAGTCGCGTCATAAAGAGGACGGTGGGGGCTGCGCGAGGATGGCCGAGTGAGATCGTAAAGGCCCGTTTCTTTCCTGCCTTTTATACTGACAAACATCGTTGCGCCCAACGGAACCGCATAATTCAATATCCACGGCCGTCCGCCGCGACTTTAATGACGGCAAAGCAGATTCGAGCTATTGGAATATTCTCGCCACTATATCCACCCTTAAACTATTTTGCTTTCCGGAGTTAGACGATGCTTGGGGGACAAGATACCTGCAAGATTCGCATTCTGAAATTTCATAAATCTAGATCTACATCATCTAGATCAGAATTCTAGGGTTTCTCTCCATTTTCGCAGTCCTGGAGCGAAACCCGAGGATTCCAAGGATGTCCCAAAATTTCAAGCTTCCAATTACCCCAGCCCCGGCGCGCCAAACTCCAAAATCTCGCACACCTTGTCCTTTATATCGTAGCTTCACGACCCCGGGCGACGCGTTGCTGCGATTCCAAGCATCCCCCGTCGCGGGAACAGGGTTAACCCTCGCGCTTTCAACAGGCTCGCCTAAAGCGGATCGATCGAACGCGACCCAGTCATTCAGCATCGATAAAAACAATAACTTGACCCGTCAGCTCGGCAAACTGATCGCTCGAGCGGGATCCACGGCCGAGTTAGGAGTTCGATCACGTGTAAGTGGGAGCACAGAGCAAGGACGCGCGTTACGCGGACCACGGCTTTATGGCGAGCACTCTTTTACCGCGGGAGAAACGTCAATGGCCGTGGCTATCTTTATTATCGTCGAAGGACGCGCGGAATTTCAATGGCGCTTCGATTCGTCCGTGGGAGTATCAGAGGGGGCCTCGAGAGCTACGCGGGAAAACCCTCCCCTTCGAAACGACCCCCCTTTGCTTCTTCCGAGTGGCTGTTCAGATCAAAGATCCCAAACACCGGAACGACGTCGATTTCCAATCGTTCCGAGGATGTATAAAGGGAAGAGGGCACCGGCCGCTAGTAAATCGCCGTGTAACAAGCTCTTCTTCGGGGCATTAACAGAGGCAATTCCAGCGAAACTGCGAGCTCAGTTAGCGAAATCGTCCATGGCCGTGCAGAGGACCCCGATACAGGGAATATTTTTCCATCGTGTCCTCGTGGATGACGTTCTACGATAATCTACAACGTAGCCTTCGAGCCTCCTCTGTTTTGTGGAGTCAGATACGTTGATAGTGAACCAGGATAATTATTGAGAAATAATTAATAGGGATTTAAAGATTTGAAAATGCATATTACAGTCGATACCGAACGTCAACTATTATGGGTGGTTTAATCAGCACTCGTTCTCGCGCAGGAAATTCGTATGAAATTAAATTCCATAATTTCTCCATAAAGATATATTTGTCAAAGTAGAACAGATTGATCTCGTTTCAATAAATGGTAGAAAAAATATCGAGGATGCTATTCTGATCTCTAGCGAAAAACATCCCCCAAGCAATTGGATTAAAACTATACTAGATTAGCCAGGATAAGCTGCACCGATCGAATTAACATTATATTAGGGAAAGCAACTGGAAGAAACGATAAATGTTGTAACTAAAAGGTCATGAATTAGGTCAGACGAAAATGTCAAGTCGATTCTCTCCTCCAGAGGGTGCCGACTACGAACAAACTTCTCTCTCGCCCCTCTTAACGCAAAGTTTCCCGAAAATTCGCGCGACCTTTCGGAAGTATGTAGTTTTATCAGTTTTAACATGGAACACACGTGCGAAAACGGGCGACACGATTCTTCTGGTTGAACGACGCTGCATGTGCGCCACTCGCGAATATAAATACGCCAGCTAATTGTAAGCTGGCGCCGATTTCATACGATAACGCTGAAAGCTCCACTTGCGTGCTCCCTGCTAATTAGAAATTTCGATTATTAAGGCGAATACACGGTCCCCCAGTAAAGGTAATTAGAAACCATTGGATTAGAAGCCTGAGCTACCAGCGTTCGTAGAAAGCTCGCAGAAATTCGAACACGCTCGACCACGTTACGAAATTTTCCGCGAAGATCCTCCATCGCGGAAGGGACGCTCGAAGAAATTCTAGAACGTTGCTTTGACGGCGGAACACGAGCTCGGATGTATCAAGAGAACTAAGTAGGTATATCAACTTCTCCGTTGCATTTTAAATACTGGTCTAGGGAAATGGAACTTGCACCGTCGTATTACAACCTTGATGCTATATCTTTCCAGACTCGACCCTGAAGATCTAAAATCTAACGTGTTCATAGTCCCGAGATCGATAATGAGGAAAGCATAGTGTTTCTGGAGAAACTACCTTTCATCGATAGAGAGTCAAACTTGTCGATCGAGACGTTGAATCTCGGGCTTCTGGATGACAAAATTGAATAACTTTCTGGCCACGAAAGTCAAGAAGCGATCGAAAGCAGATCAGGGGGCCCTCGGCTTCGTCGTTCCCTAAAACTTTCCCGTCGCCTAGTGTTTCGAAGGAAGTTGTCGGCGATGGCTCTGGGGCGAATACGATCTTCCTCGCAGGACCTGTGTGTAATGCCGGGGAGAATCGCGAGGTGCACTTCTTATTTCCACCTGACGCCAGACGAATAATAAACGCGGATGTTTCGCGCGATACACTCGCTAACAATCGCCCAGAGATTCTATTTCGAGCAAACAACACGGGCGTGGAATTTCGTTTCCAAGCGTGCCGAGGAATGGTCGTTCCGTTCGCCGCAGGAACCACTTCTTTTTCTCCATTACGTTCGAACAACTACGCCGGTCGCGAAACCTTCCCCGCCGATTCTAACAGACCGGAGGAAAGAAACAAGGGGCCGAGGATAAGTTTCACCGCGCGGTAATTTCATAGTGAACCTTGGACGACGGATGCGGGATCTATTTTGACCCACACTTCTATTCATATAGGTGTACACCTCGGAATAAGGTTTTATATTGAAATCTAAAATCTTTATCTCCATCAAGTAGTGCAAAAGTTCTTTCGCTTTATTGAACCAGATTTTTAATCGAAGTGAAAATATATTATAGGTATTTTAATCAAAGTAGTTTGTACAGACTTTGCAAACACTTCGAACATGAATTCTTTAAGAGCTTTTCTGTGATACTCCCGAAGGTACGCGACATAAAGAGTCATTTCGATAGCAGAAAAAATACTTCGGATGACAGTGGGGGCATCCGAAGTCGATAATCTGCCGCATACAAATTCGTTGCATCGCAGGAAATGAAAGATTAATCGAATAAAAATTCCCGCGAGCCAGGCAGGTGGCAGAAGACGTTCGCGACGGATCTCATGAAATATTGAGGAGTGGAAAAATTATGAAGACAGCTTAACGGCCGGGGCGCCTCTCCTTGGCGTCGCGGCGCTGTAACAAGGGCAAAGGGTATGCAAAGCAGAGGGATGCAAGTGGGCAGGCGGGACTGCGACGGCCGTTGGAAAGAACGCTGCCTCTATAGGTGCCCGAGACTCGTGGATCATTTAAATATTGCACGGGGAATGGTTAAATAAAGCAGAAGGTCGAGCGTACGGGCGGAATCTGGAATCAGCTCCCTCGAAACATCCGAAAAGTCCATGCCGGTTTTATCGGAATGCCTCGCGTGTCCCCCGGTCATAACGTGCTTCGACGTTCGCTTTCCGAGTCCTGCTTTATTGCAAATTAAAAGAGTCTGCGGTGGGAAGGGGTCCCTCTGATCTTCCCCCGAAATCGTTCTGCAATTTCTTTACGAAACAGCCAGGCACAAGAAGCTTCGCGATCAAAATGTTGGATCCCGAGAGCTGCCGTGAGATTTATAAATAAAGTGATGAATGGTCGAGCTTCGGCATTCCTGCTGTTACGAAAGCTCACCTTAACAGACTAGATAATAGGCTTAAAGTTAAAGGATGTGAACCTAAGACTGGGAAATGTTAAGGGAACATGAGAAGGATGACAACGAAAGAATTTCCAGAAGGATGGAATAGTTAAAATAGCAGCAAGGTGCATAGCAGGGCCGCGCTGTAAATTTTACAGCATGATTATAAAATAATGTTTCTTCAAGATTGTATAATACATTGTTTTTCCCAGCCAGTCTTCCATGTTCCTGTTAGTATCTATTTCCAAAGTCCCCCATCGCCCGATTTAAATAACAAACACGTGGTTATTCGAGGTTAATGGCTCTTTTGATTTTCGAGTTTTCGTTGATCATCTGCTCTGCCGAAATGCGGGTACTAGAACGGGAGATTCCGAGGAGGGGTTATCACGTTTCGCTTTATTTTATTGAAAGCAGATACAGATATAGAATGAACGAGCAAGTTTCCTGTGCTGTAACAGGAATCGCCTACGTTACGGGCCTCGACTCGGGAATTACAATAGTTTGATGCGTGTTTAGTATTCCCGAAGTCGAGCAGACTGGTTAAAGGATCCTGTTCGACCGGGCAACGACGATTTTACCAAATACTCGTCAAGGCTGCGAGCGTGGCCTGCGAAGCGTAAGTCCTGCACGTGACACCTTTTAGCCGATCGTTTCGTTTAGAATCGAAAGGTTCCTTTAATGCCCATTCGAGGGGCAAGAATTAAACCCCGGCTCGCTTTTCCTTCCTCGTTTTTCAGCCGCGCGCATTTTCCTTTCATTCTGCAGCTTTCCCTTTGCGCGGGCCCCGCTTAAACGCCTTAATTAATTGCAATCCGTTGCCCCCAAGCCGGAGAGCTCACTTTGCCGGGAAGAATTGTCGCATTAAAAAGCTCCGCGGTGTTAAACCACCCCCCTGGCCACCCGCGGCGAATTATTAAAAGCGATTACCAACGGGCAAGGGAAACCGGGCAGCGGACCTCTCGAAAAGTAATTGGAAAATTTCCACTCTCCGCGTGGAGAAGGGGGATCGAGACGATTCCCTGATCCAAAGACACGCGTAAATTCTAGCGCGATTTATATTGCTGAATTAAGAGCGAGCGAGGAGGAGGGAAATTGTATTCGCCAAGGTGGCCCTTTGAAACTATCTAAATTTTCTTTTATACACAGTTTTCGTATTCTCAAATTTAGGGGAAATGTTTGCTAGGGACGCAGAAACGAAAAGTTACAGCAGAGAAGCGATATAGAGGAGAATTGAAATGAGAATCTTGGGAAATGATTTAAAAAATTCCAGTGAATGGAGAAGTTATTGGAGCGAGCTCTGGTCGTAACGAAAGTTTAGTTAATCGAGGAAAGTTACGGGAAAGTGTTTGGACGAAATAGAACTGAAACTCCTCATTCGTTGATGCAACTTTTTCACGCCCCGACATCCACCCCTAAAATCCACACCTCCCCGTGTTTAAGCTTTGCTAATTAATTGCAGCCTGTTCTCGCCCGCCTGCTACGGGGGTTTACCCTGCCACCAGGCATGCTCTTTAATTATTATGTTAATTAATAACTCGATCTTTACGGTTATGAATCACAATTTTCTTACCCCACGTCCGCCACCGTTCGACGCACCATGAATCTATATCATCGCTGCACACTTTAATTTCCTACAGTATCACGGTGTGCTTAATTAATGACGTAATTAACTCTCTCGTTCGCCAAACGCGCTGCTACTAATATTCTCCGAAAAGACGCAATTACGGGAACAAAAGGGCGTTACGCGCACAAAGGGCTGCATAAAAGGATGCAGGCTTCCTCGATGAAAAGAAAGAAATATAACTTGGAAAAGGAAATTTTTTTAACAGTGACGAAGGCGTTGAAAGATTGTTGAAGAAATTTATGTGACTCCGTGGCAACTATTCCCTGTATTTCTCTTATGTACTTTACTTATTTCTGATTATTTGTCTTATGTAAATTCATGTAGAAACAGAAATGTTTCTTTTGTGCAATAAATCAATTTTCACACGATTTGTTTTTAAAGAAACTCAAGAGTAGGTATTTATAAAATGTAAATTATTAGGTGGAATCTATAGCTTTTACAAAGTAGATCTCTCTGGAGAAAAGATTCGATGGTTCTCTGATTTCCATCAGAAAAGCTTCGCGAAAAGAATCAATTTTTCTAGCAGAAATAAGATCACACTAGGAAATTTGATTCTCTTTGTCATTCACCGTAACAGATTGAAGTTTTGTCCTGATTCATTCACGGGCAATGACTCTATTCCTACACCACTTTTGTCTTCCATTTTCCAGCACCTAATTACGAGCGCCACACGCTTCGTTACTTCCTTATCGTTCATCTTTGGCAGCTAGACTCGTTCTTGCTGTTATCAGCGTAAAATCGCCACGGCAATTAAGACCTCTCGTCAGTGACAGTTAGGGGTCACTGTTGTCACCATTATAATTGTCCATTTTCACAAAAAGAATATAGTGAGCAATAATTGTATTCAAATTAGCCTTTTCAACCACCGCTGTAATTTAGATAGAATTACTTTTTTATAAGAATCTTCCGGGCTCCTTAAAAATTCCACCTTTTCCCGCAATTTAAAATCCTATTACAACAATCTGTAATTCCGCCGATAATATATCTAAAAATACAAAGGTTCTGGTGGCCGTTCCTTAAGCAACTCCAGCCAAATGAGCGAACAAACAAATCCTGCGTAATTATACGGAAACTGCGCCTGGCGATGTCGAAAGAAAAACAAGTAAATGTCAAAGGATGCGTTTGAAAAGCACGAACAAACGTCAACGAGGAAAATTAAACGTGGACAGAGTGGGGGGCCCAGTGCATTACAAAATTAAACGCGAAGCTCGCGGAACCCAGCGTCCACGAAAGCTCTTTCAAAGTTACATTTTGTTGTCCACCAACTGTGAATAAAATTTTCAGATTTTCAGAGGCTATTTTGGCTAACCCAGAGATGTTTAATTAACCGCCAACCGCGTTCCTATTAATACCCCCGAAACACTATTTCAGTTATCAAAACCTGGATTACAGACCACCAAGCCCCTATAAAATTATAATTAAGTTAATTCGAAATTGTCACTCGGCTTCACCGAGCCGTAAGCTTCGACCAGCAATCTGGTTTCCCTCGGTGATTGAATTGCTGCCTCCACTGGCCCTTCATTTACACTCGTTCTCAGTTGAAAACTAATTTATCTGCTTCTACTGACGTCTGACTGATAAATTTCCAATATCCGCACGCCATGTCATCTCTGTTACTAATTATTTCATTCACAACGACACCGAAGTCGCCCCACACTCCCAGGAGCTCTGCCATTACAGGCGTATCTTCTTCTAACTCGCACCATCATCTACCAAACACTCTGCGTAGAGCCACGACTGGCGATGGCGTGCAAAACTTTCTCGACTCGAGGGGGCCCTTCTCTCAGAATCGCAACGATGAAAGATGAAGGGGATTGACGTGTGTGCGCGCTTGCGAGGGATGCAATCGAAGCGTCGCGCGTTGGGACACCATTCCGGGCGACGATCAGCTAGGTGTTTCGTGTAGGTTGCGTGGCTTTCCGCATCGTCTTCGAATTATTTTCGGATGGCAACGTGAGTGCCTCTGCCAAGAATACTCGCCGCGCTAATAGTAGGTTGACAGGCCGCGCGTATACGAGAGGAAAACGGGAGCGCTCGGTGACGCGCGAGCCGAATCCATAGTACACAACAGAAGCAGCAGCTCGTAAACGTCCAATAAATATAAATAACATCGGTCCACAGCGCACCGTGCCGATGAAAATCCGCCCCCACACCAAGAAAACCGTATCGTCCTCGTCCATAAATATCAATTCTAATATCTGCGCTGTGTGTTTCGCGTATTTTTTTTGTTTTTCCGCCCAAGTCCCGTTCTTCATCATCACAACGGGCGCCCTTGTCGCATGAAAAGCTGCTACACGGGTGTCGAGGAACAGTTGAACGTGACAGAGGGGAATCAAAGATATCGATTCTTGTTTCGTGTCAACAGATTGGGGAAAATGAATTCAAGTGGATCTTGAATGTCTCCAAGGTAGATTAATTGAATCGCAGTGGTGATTCCTGTATTTGCTGTCGTTCGAGGCAAGGGATCAGTGTTAACGACAAAAGCGAAGGATAATTAGTTTGTCGACGAGAACGGCGAAATTGGATTCGTTTCGATGTTATTAAGCCGACGCGGGGGGAAAACATTTCTAACCTGCATTAAACGCGACTCCACCCCCTGGGCATTATTATGCCGCGGGCGATAATTAAACGTCCGTATCGCGCAATGTTTATGATTAATAATGCGCCGCGCGCCATGTATCACATTATGTCAAACGAACGAATGCTCGGTCACAATTCAAGGGGGAAACGAAAGGACGGAGTAGATCGACGTCAACACCGAGGAATCTATTAACCAGCCCTCTCTAATTTATGCATTTTAATAAATCCACTGCTTATCAAATAATGGTACCAGTAATTCGTACAGCAATGATAAATCCATCAATTCATTTTTCACTTTATTTCGTGACTTGAATCCGTACCGAAGACTGCCACTTTTATCAAAACATTAACGTTAGAAAAGCTTTGCTACGCTTCGAGCAAAGATGGAAGAAAATTTCAGTGGAAGCACTTTCATATTTCTATCCAAATAAAGTGGATTAGTGTTTCTTCGTTTTTCTTTAAATAGATTTAGTTAAAACGAAGACAAACGTTCGATGAATTTCATTAAGCGAATGAAAGTAAATTTATCGAGAATACGTGTCGCCCTTGAGGCGATGTGTTAACTAAAGCGTGCTCCCCATTTTCTGGCATTCGGACAACGATGATTAACCACCGCGGGATCAAAGGCTTCTCCGAAGGACTGCTTAAAAAAGAAGCTTGAAGCCTGATACTTTGAATGAGCCCCATGATTTTTAAGTGACTTCTCTCGTATCCAAGCTCGAAGACGACGAAATTCACTATGAACATATACCATTCCTAAAACTCAATATTTTAACTGAAAATTACGCTCCGCTGTTACATCTCGTCGAAACAGAAACGCGGCCCCTGTTAACGAGATTCAAATTTCCTACGCTTCAAGAGCTTCGACCATTTTTCCCTCAATTAAGAGAACTGTGTTTGATACCGTACACACTATATCCCGTTACAAAAAATTCTGTTTCATAGTAATTATACCCTTCAATTAAAATCTCCAGCCAGGAGTGCTCGAAAATAAAAACTCTGATAAAAAAAAGGGTTTCTGTACGTAATTGAACGTATCATTTATTAAACCTCCATGTATCGTCCATTTAAAATGGTCAGAGGCTCCATTACAGGATATTTTCACTCCCATCGGAAGTGCTTCCTCGTGTTTGACGTTTCCACCCAGCAGTTAAGAAAACTTTGCCGCATCCAGTGTCGTGCTGTTTCGCACAAAAGCGCTCCTCTCGTCTGCAATGCTTCGCGATCGTCCGCTGAATATTGCTCCAGCAGTTTGCAGGTTGCAGCGAGGCGCCAAGCACGCCTTATTTATCGTCGACTACATAGGCTCGTCGCTTTGACGTTCGCGAGCTGTTCTTCGCGGAGGAGCATAAATCTACCAGTGACGTAGGGGCCGAGACACAGAAAAGGCGGGCACGCAGCAAAACAGGTACCGATTCACGCGCGGCTTTGTCTCGTCGACCATCGCTGAGAACACGAAGGAGCAGACCATAACGAAGGCTACCACTGAACGAACAGGTATACAGCGCAGGGGGGATCGACCAAAAGACGCTGCAAGCACAGTGTCTGAAGCTTACCAGCCCTGAATGGCATAAGTCGGAGGGAAAGAACGAAGAAAAAGTATATTCTGGATCCAATCAACAGATCTGCAATTCACGCGCAGAGGTAGATTGAAGTGCATCGTGTCAATCGAGGCAATTCAACTGGCCTTTAACCTCTTTCTTTTGCGTTCAGCAGTGAAAGTACCTGGAGCCTCTGAAAGTCCCAATCTGACAGAAGGAATTACGACTAATTGACTCCACTTGTTCCTGGATATTTCGAATAGCAGAGGTCGAGCCACTGGCCAGAGTGGGTTACGCGAAGTCTTGGAACCTACTTAAAGACGAACGTGGAGGTTGTTTTTGGAGTAAGGGTGATTGCAGGAATTGGTGGGTTTGATTTGTCACGGGTGGAACTCGACTACGATTTGGCACCTACGGCGTCACTTACGCCAGAACGATCATACACGAGGGCACAGGACAATTTTAGACGGCGAAATCCATCCGCATCAAAATGCAACGACCGCGACACGCGCTTACGTCGACGTGTTACATCTTGTTTTCGTGTCGCCTTTTTGGTTCTCTGCTTTTCATTATTTCCTTCGAACGTCCAGGCAGGATATACCTTCTGGAGGGAAATATTGAAACATCTTCCAAGAACTAAAAATTTCCACCTGTTAACTGAGAGAGGACTTTTTAGTGGAGCCACCTTTGAGAGATGACGAAAGAGCAAATGTATCTCCTGTTTCTCGGTAGTATTTTCCAGTGTTTTCCTCTGCTCTTTGGTTCGTGACCTTATGACAGCGTAGGAAAGCAGGAGCCGTCCCAGAGTGAACACTTCGAGTGGTGCAGGGATTTGGAAGATGCCCTTTCAAGTTCCACAAACTTCTGCTTAACTTTGTCGCAGCAAGCATTCAGAGGCAAGGAGAGAATACATTCACTGCTCCTCAGAAAATCAGCGAGTGAGCTCAAGGAGGGCCAATGTCAAAATCGACACATTTGCCTGACGTTAAAAATTTTGCAAAAGCTTTGTTTACGCTTTTAATTGGGCCCCTCTCGAACTCGCCCACAGAAATATTCCGCGGTGGAAAGACGCCGAGTCCCACCGAGGAAAAGCCTTGTCGCGACGTTGAACGTCGCGTGTTTCATCGACATCAGGCGGCGCGCGCCCGTTCAAACGAACCAGTTGCATGTCGCGATTCATCGGCACAGTTTAAATCATGCGAGCCAGAAACTCGGTGAACTCTTCGATGGGAGCAGCGGAGCCCCGCTTCGATGAGAAACTGGCGCAACGCGAATGCACTCGATCGCCTAGAGTGAATAATTAATTGCGCGCGTTACTTCATTGTTTGCGTTACGATCGTGTGCACGGTGACCGCGTATCGAAAGCACGAGGGGCACATATTCGCCAGGCGGTGGATAGAGCGCGGTTATAGACGCGCTAGAGGTTAAAATTAACTTGAAACCAGCGAATCCGCGGAGAAAAGAAACGCGGTTACACACAATCGCTCTAGCCCAGTGTTCTCAATAATCTACCTGCTATCGACACTTTTCGTTTGCTCCACGAATTCTCCGGAGCGGCTTTCTCTTAATTGCCGTACTCGCAATTTTCCCTGCATGCCTGCCTCAATCGAGCGTCACTCTTTCGTGACGCGGTTCTGGGCACTCTAGCCACCAAAGCAGCTCGAAAACAGAAAAATCTTTCTGGGTAGATAATAAGAGACGATTGAAGGTGAATATTCATTTCTGTTTTGTTCGCGATTAGATGATTAACTGATATCTACAGAGGGAACCGAAAGAAAGTCAACGTCCATAGATGTTAAGATCGAACCTCCGTGCATACTATACCCACTACCGAGGATACCATTATCCTGGTAACTCGCGACTGCATTCAAGGAGCTAGATAAATATCTCTATAGCAGCCACGCGAGAGACGTAGCCGCGTTGGGAAGCGGCAATAATGATTCGCATGAATATGCAAATAGCTGTTCTTCTTCACGAAAGCGTGGATAGCAGAGAAAAAGGCAAATTAATATAACGCGCGGGGGATTAACATTCAATGCTGCTGTTGCGGTAAGCAGCTGGGATCCTAAGTAGTAGAATACACCTTTGCATCGTTTCAGTGAAATATTAATGCGGTATCCAGGTGGCCTGGAAACCTTAAAAGCTGCGAAACTTGGAAACAATTGCTTTCGAATGTTCGTACGAATATCTTTCCAATTTCACCTGGAACACACGATCGCCACTGATCCCAATCAAGCCCGATCAAATTACCAGCAGGCCCTTAAAAAATTTCCTCGACGAGAGAGTGGAACCTAAAAGTTGACGAGTGTAAAGGAAAGTCGACATTGTCACCGGATTAAAGTTGCAGGGGAACCACGAGAGGCCTCCTCGTCATTATCGAGCCGGGGGTGTAGCCGCGTTTCAATGAGAACGCGGCCTTGAGGATCGTTCGAATCGATAGGGTGGAAAGAGTGATTGCGGGAGGAGTTTGGGATAGGTCGTCAAGGACAATGGTGCAGAGGCAACTCTAAATATAAACGATATATCGGCCAGGCCATTATCTTCAATTATCTCTCGGGGCACGGTTGACTTGGTGCAGGCGCTGTCACGGCGGTATCGCGACTGCACTACGAACTAGCACGCGAAGGGGCTGGGGAACGATGTCCCAGCGTTCGTCGGGGGCTTGCACTTTGAACGGCGGAAAAGTCGACTGAAAAGCGAAGCAACAGTTGACGCGCCGTTTAATTAGTTTCGCTTTCTGCGTCGCCCAGCGAACCAGCTTCTCGCGCCACCCTCTAAACTCTAAACGCTTCCGTTCCCTGTTTCGGGAGCATCCGCCGCACTCGCTCGCAGGCGAACTTTCCAATGGAATTCGCTGACGAACGCGTCGAGGCAAACTCGGCGGCCCGTCGCCTTCTTCGCGATCGATGGGTCGGGTTCATTCATCCTCCTACGGAATGAATGAGACTCGACGGCACTAGATACCTTGTGTCTCGCGACACGCGAGTTTGGGAGAAGAAATGCGGCACGATTTCTTTGAACATCCGTACTCCCCGGGCTGTTTATGATTCGGAATTTATTTACAGTTGCTCAGACTTCGGCGGCTTTGCTTTGGTTTAATTCTGGTTCTCTTGTCCAGGAGCAGTCGATGATAAATCCGACTTTAGGTTTATCGATGCGGAGTACAGTGGATCGATGAATCCTTGAGGAAAAAGGAGCCAGGGGAAGAGATGAAGAAGTTTCCCGGGGAATTCAGAGATCGAGATTTGTGGGGATAGTTATCGAGTTTACAGAGGATCGAGTTCGGGATGGAAGGGACGAAAGGGTTCTGAATTCTGGCGAACAGAGTGAATTCTTGGTTACAGAGGCGAGGTTCCGCGACGATGAACTCGATCTCGGCGGAAACTTGCAGCCAAGTCTGCCCTTGCACAGTCAAATTAAAGGCAGGAAGCAATGATACAATTACTCTGTAGCCATTTATTAAACAGAGAGACCTGGCTCTGCGTTCAGTCGTGATTGCTCGAGAAGAAACGGAAGTCAGTGAAATCTGAGCGGCGTCTCCCGTTGCACGAGATTAGTTTAGCGAAATCGGCGCGCCTTGATTAGACTGCTGGTGGATTACGAGCATAAAAAAACACGCCGATTAAATTCTCGCCGCTAAAGGAACAATTTAGGTTTCTCGTGCAGACACCTCGTCCTCTCTCAGTGGCCGACGTTATATAAGGGACTTCAATTTGACGCTGGATAAAGCGAGCAAGTAATAACTGCAAACAACTGCGGAGCAATTACTGGTAATTACAAAACTACTTAGATTCCCAAGTGTACAGAGTCGCACGATTGTCACGAAATAGAGGCGGCGTAATACATTGAAGGACGGGAAATACATTCAGCGCGATAGACAGCTGAAAAATGGTGGAGCTTCCGTTGTAACGAGCGTGATCAAGGATGATGTGCTTAATTACAAAGTAATTGTGGCGAGCAAATGTTTCGTGCCATTCCGCAGCTGGTGTGCAAGTATATAAAGAATTATTGTCGTACAATTGAAGTTGCTACCGCATGACTTATAAAGGTAGCAGAGGTGGAGATATGTAAACAGGGAGACTCGAGTACCTCGACGAGTCTGAGGTGTTTGGATAATGTTGAAAGGGTTTAGCAGCTTCTAAATTTCACGCTGTACGAGGCAGGGCTTCTTTCCTGCTGGACAGGGCAACAAATACAAATTCTCTCGACTTAATTCCACCAGTGGTCGCGTAATTGTCCCAGGGGCTAGCTGAGGAATTCCTAAACGAAGATCGTTCGAAGAGAACCGTGGTTCCTCGAAAAGGCTGCACGTGTAACGTGTCCCCTGTAAACCTCGAATGCATCTTCCACTCGCGTTCCAATGGAAAAATTCGGAGACAGCCGCGGAGATAAATGTACGTCGAATAAATCACTTGTGCTTGAACCTGCAACGCTACTCGCGACAATAATTACTCCTTGGAGTCCTCGGGCTCCGGGAAGATATTTCCAAAATTCTTACTTTCCTGGGCCTGTTGAGTCCGCTACGATTAAATCAGTTCCACGGTAACAGAGGTAGGCATTTGTCAGAGTAAATTGGCCATTTTTAGACTCTTCTGTTTTATTTTGACACCAGTGTGGGAGATAGCACAGATACACGAGCTGTAGGGAATTTGTAAACACTCAATGAGATAGTCGGATTATTAGGCTGGCGATAAAAATTTCCTATCGCGCGGGGGCGTTTAAACTTTCCATCGACGCTGGAACAGCCTTCCAGCGTTTACGAGATCCTCGAGATTTACGATAACCGACCCGGCTGACAACGACACGATCGCCATGCCGTGGAGATAAAACCCATGCAAACTGCCTAACGCGTCGACGAAGAAACTCATCTGCGTAACGCTTGCGACGCATTTTTTACAACTTGAGCTCTATATAGTCCCATCCACTGATTCATACTTCCAGCTCTGCGTCTTCGAGTTTGCACAACTATATTCAAACTTCCAACACCCCACCCATCGTCTGTTTTCACTGATGATTGCAAGACGGAACGTAAATCGTTTGATGGCTTCTTAAAAATACGCGACATAAAAACCAAAGAAAGGAGAAAGGGAAATCACAAAGGCAATTTGTAAGACGATGTTAGAACCCTATGCAAACGTGCTGCGATGCACCGTTATCGTATGATCACGCACTGGTAGTTGAAGATAGAATTTCTAGGCGTCAATGATTTGTATCACAGAAAAACGTATTAACACTTTATTATTATTATTATTCTTATTATTTATTATACGGGTCTAAGCCCTTTTAATTATTGCGCGTCAAGGCGAGTGAAAGATGCATAAGTTGATATTCGCAGATAGATCTTAAAAGACAATGAGAAACCTAGGCAAATCCAAGTTTTAAATGTTTTAGAGCCTACAAGAGTCCCAAATTCTTCAAGGAGTTCAAAGTCCTTCAGCATCAAGATTTCCCACACTCGCCACGAAACGTGCACCTAATTCAAGCACCTAGATACTCGATTTGAGTTGTAAAAGTTAAGCCTATCCAATGATTGCCGGGAATTAAAGCAGAATTAAAAGTCTCCCAGCGGAATGATAAGCAGGAAGCCACCATACTGTCGTCCCCCATCATCGTTTTGTTCCAGCAAAGTTCAAAGCTGGACTGGTTACGTAAGCCAGTAATTACTCTGAAGTCCAGTTGCACTTTAATTGCCAGCCCGAGGTATCCCGCGTCTCGTCGCCGAACTGGTCTTGGATTTTTCGACAACGGTGATTTTCACTTTTCTAAACAGCTGGCCGATCAAGTGGCAGCGATGAAAAAAAAGGCCGAGAACCAGCTTCGGAATCGCTGCTGGCCGCAGTCCCTCTCGCTTTCCTCGAGAAACCTGTATCCGTTGGATCTTTTCAAGCCTGTCCGCGACACAGATCGGTGAACGCGCGAGCGAATTACTCGGTTTTCCTTAATAAACCGCACCGGTGCCGCAGGAAACGTGAGAACGTAACGCGACGACGATTCAAGGAGAGAATTTATTATCCCAACTGATCTGCCGCGAAAGGATATTCGCAAGTGCGCTCGAAGATTCAGACTGAGGGCACGTGGATCATATTCTTTCCGATGTATTTAGAAATACCCTATGAGATTAGAGTTTCCACGAACCAAGGGAAGAAAAGGTGCCTTGAGGCATTGAGGAAATCAATTAAACGGAACCTCGCAGCGAGGTTTTCGCAGAGGGGAATGAACTCAATGAACCCTCCGCCTTCAGATATCCAAAGGATCAACACCACACAGTCCTCCAAAACTCTATCAAGTTTGCTTCAAGACGAGGGACCCTTATCTCCCCCAGAGAGAGAATTTTCCAAGCATCGACATCACATGAAATTCCAACCGTCAGTGATACCCGCGTGGAAGCAGTTGAACCCTTTGCCTTCACGCGTCCAAAGACACCGCCACCCCTCGCTCCCTTTGCAGCTGCAACCCTTCTTTCCACGAGCCAGGGCTCGCGAGATGGAAGCGGGAAATCAGGGAAAAACGTCTTCGAAGCTCGAGAATCCTTTTTTAATGCGCGCTTGATACACTCCGCGTGGGGCGGAGGGGGGTGATTCTGATTTATCTTTGATTCTCGGGCGTGAACTGGAAGAGCGCTCGAAAAGCCAGAGAGAGGAAGGAGCTGCTCGGGTTGCACACTAATCCCTTAAGAGATGGTGCCCAAGTTGCGAGCAGCGAAACGAGGCGGGGAGAAAAAAAAGGCGCGATACAATCCTGCTGGGACCGGGTTCCATTGAAATGCCGAGGATGCTTGCTAGAAAAACAGCATCTAGGTTAAATTCGCGCGAATGTTTCGGCGCCAGCCGGCTTTCCCGTCGCGGCTGATAGAATTCCCTTCTCTCCTGCCAGAGGAAACGACATCGACGGGTTTCTCGTTCGCGAAAACGACGAGGACCCGCGGGAAATAACCCGCGGATGGACCCCGCGGATCCGCGAAACCAAACTGGGGAAAAAAGAATCTCTGCTTCGGACGACGAGGTTGGTGGCTGCTCCTGGATGGAACTGAGTGTTTTTGATTGTTTGCGAAGGAGTAGGCTGGTTTGTACTACAACGAAAGTTTTCCAGCAATATGGTAAATAATTGCAGTATGGTAGTAGCGAGGATTGTGAACAAGCGCGACGGGATATTCGCACATTACCGCGGTAATTCGTGACTAACGAGTGCCCCGTCCCTGTCGATGGCAGCGTTTCATTTCCAAAGTGCCCCGATAGAAGTAATTTTAACCACGATTACCGAGAAAGATATTACAAGTATTCGCCCGTTTCAGCACGATTCTCATTTAATTTCCTGTGACTTCAATCCCCGCCGTTTCATTCGACATGATTTTTACCTTGCTAATTGAAGAAGCTATTACAACTGGGACTCTTCCCCGCCCCGTCCCGTTCGACTCTTAATTAACGCGTGCCTCTTCATCTCCCTTTCGCTGGATATTAGCCTTCCGCTCCCACGTGCTTCGATCCAATAACTGCAGCGGAGGAAAGCGGTCGAGCTTCGACGAGCAACGCGCGCCTGCATCCATCGTCTCGCGTGAAAAAAAAAAGAAGAAGGCCTCGTCTAGGGAATCAGACGGTGCTCCGGTAAAAAGACTCTGCAAGGCGACTTCTGACAGTCGAGATACTGCGCGGAGAGGTCGAATCATTACACGGTACGTGACCGCGTAACAAATAGACCGAGGATACGCAAATCTCTCGGCTCTCTGCATCCTTGAATCCCGAGAAAAGTCAAGCTACGGACGGCCGACGATCACGAACCGTGACTCGGCGGAGAGATGAGTCACGGAGGCGTCGCGATGCTAAACAGCCGCGGAAATTTCATAAATGCAAGCGCCGGCTAATTAAACGGCTCGCAGCCTGCAACGCCAGGGTCCATTTATCGGTGAGGAGAAATGAAGCTCCAGAGGCAAATCTGTCTTCGGAGCCCCTCGGCCACTGGTGGAAAGCTTAATTTGTACAGTTAAGCGGGGATAGGCAGCGAAGTAATGGTATTCTACGTAACGAACACTTTTTGAGTCGACGGAATATTGATGGGAGTAAATGTTTCCCTGTGGAGGAAACAGGCTTGCGAGATGATACGCCAGTTTGTTGAAAGCCGACAACTTGCCAAGTGCTTAAAAGTCTAATGCAAAACTCGGGACGTGTTGTGACGCAACAGATTACGCATGGAAGTTGTGTTTAAACAGCGAAGAAACTAAGCAGCACGTTTGGAAATGAAAAGTCAGTGTTAAGAGGCATTGAAGATTTTGTTCTGTGTTTCATTGGGAAACTGTTTAAATCTGAAGGTTGTAGGGCAACCTTGGTAAAAGGTATTGGATTGAAGGAGTTTTCGAAGTGAAGAGATATTTGACGAGTCTGATTTATTTTTTTAAATTGTTGAATTCGGAGTGAGATTCTAAGGTATTCTTTTGGTGTTGCGAGAGAAACTTGCTCCCTAAGCTGTGATAAAAAGGTTTGCGTCGATGGAGCAGAGAGCATTGAGCGCGAAACGTGGGCCAAGCGACATGGCTCGAAGACTAGACGCGCGTTCCGCGTGCACGCCGGAAAATTATGCGTTCTTATGCACAGGCACGTGCATCGTGGATTATGCAAGACGGGTATACAGCCTCGTGCCGATCGCGGAGAGCTGCTTAAAATGCTCGACGCAGCCGACCAGCGAGTTACCTCCGCGATGCTCTTCATCACGATCGAAATAAAGAGAAGTCAGGCGAAAGCCAGCGAGACACCTCCGTGGGGGCCATTAAATTTTCAGAGAATCATCTCGGGACTTATCTCCGTGGTCCAGCGGAATCCCCTCTCGATTCACTTCCAGCCACACTTTCTACTCAAATGCTGGGATTTTTTTTTCTAAAATTATGTAGAATTCTATTGAAGCAATCACGGCTGGAGGAGATTTAGAAGAGGTATAATAAATACCTCGTACTCGTAAGTACGTGGTTATCCAGCAAAGAATTTTTCCACTTTAAATGTTACGTTTAATGTCAAAATGCTATCGACCTGTAAAGTAACTTGTTATGAAATGCACGGCATGGACACTAGTAAACACGTGTAAATCGATAAGCAACGCGAGGGATCAATCTATTTTAAGCCTTGAAATATTACTCTACTGAACAGTATTTTTGAATTCAGAAAGCCCGTGTACAATCGACAAAAGTGAAACAATTTGCACAACTTTTTTCAGAAACGGATGACTCTTCGGAGCGTCACGGGGCATTCGATTCCCACGGAAGTTTGAAAGAGCAGTTCCCACTCGTTAGTCGTGCAACTAGGTTCGTCGCCGGGAAGAGGAAGGAAACGAGGAACGGTTGGCCGAGGTGAAAACTGGAGGGACGCGCATACATCCAGCGGGATGCGAGGCAGCGCTCGAAGCGGCATCGAAAAAAGTATCTGGTCGTGGAAAAAAAGAAGCTGTAAGGCTGGGCGTGAAGCTGAAAAGCGAATGAATGCGCGATAATTGACGCGGCAAATGGAAACCGACGCTTGTTTGCAGTAGCTAGTATCTGCGTTCAAATCAGCCACGTGTTTTCCATTCGACGGGACCGGGTCTCCAAGAACCCCGACCAGCTCGCTCGCCAGCTCCGAGACGCGACGCTGGGGACCACGATCCAATGTCCATTAATGCAATCTAATCGGTTGATTAATCGTAACGAGCTGGCACCGAGAGTAACTTCTCTTTCACGCAAATATTAGTCATGCTTTCAAACTTCTCCCGCCCCTCGCAGTGTCATCCTTACCCATTTGAACCCTCGGTTATTCTACTGTAAATGCTTTCCATTGAAACTTCTTATAAATTATCTCGTTCTATCGCCACGTCCACTACTTTCAGTTCAATTCCGTGTAACTCTGGTGTAAGTACTGGTGGCAGCTCCGTGCAAAATACATACAATCAGCAAGAGTACAAGACTTGTTGATTCAACAGCTAATATTCTCTTTAACCCAACTCCCGTTGATTCTTTTATCCCACATAGCGTTTCAGTCTGAATTATAATTGACTTCGAGTTTGTAAAAATTCGTAAACAAAATCTACAGGACACTAGTGTTGATACATCGGTTTCGTAAGATGTCGTTTCCCCAGGTCGATTACGCGATTACTAATTACAGTTTTTATAATAGAGGTGACTGAAAACTAGTCGGACTACCAAGGAATAGAAAATAATCTACTATTTATTATGGGAGGCAGAATCTGCATCGAAACCACTCAAACAATGATAACTTTCGACGAGGGACGAGAAAGCTAGCCTGTCTTCAACGTTTGTGGTTAGCAGATGAAATTGTACGAGGCTGGGCAACGCTCTCCACGTGACAGAGCCCGAAGAAAGCAGCGCGGCTCTTTACAGCCGACGGTTTTACGACCTCACCCTGGGCCAGGGACACAAAACGAGCAACTACGAAACAGAGTATCGTATCGTCGGTGTAACTATGTGTTTGGCTAATTTCTTTCGCGGAACGAATTCAGAGAACCTGTTCTTAACCCTCTTCGTTCGGCCAACCATGGCCAAAAAGAGTAATTGCTGCTCGAACACGTTTGGGCGCTCCACCTTCGCGCGTTAATATGATAATGTACAAAAGAGGCTTTTATGTAATTCTGAATTTAGATAGCGATTGTTTGCTCTGATTCTGAACTTGATTTGATTCCAGCCTCACTTAGCTTGAAGCGTAACACGGTTTCAATCTGATCTCCATTTCGAGCTTGATTCGATTTTGATCCGCAAACGATTCCGAGCTTGATTCAGTCTCATTAGAACTCTATATCAAGCTAAACTCGCCATCAAATTGGTTCTCTGTTTCGACCTCCTGGCTTGTAATTGCGTGTATCTCTAGCCCGAGCTAACCAAATTTTGAGTATAATTTAGATCCAATTTAACGTTCTTTTCGGAGCTTAGATCGATTTAAATAGAAGCTTTGACTCTTCGGTACATATTTAACTAAAAAACTCTGTTTTCCCATCATACATATACAAGTTGTATGCCTATCTAAAGCCCCCTCGATAAAGAAGCATCGTTACCACGGTCAGCTCCGAATAATAACACGATTACTTATATACGAAATGGCCATTGACGAAACGGTTTCAAGGCGAGCGCATGCGGTTAATCGGTGAAGAAAATTGGGAAAATAAAACAGCTGGATAAAAGTGAAAATCGACTTACCCTTCGTGGCTCTCGGAACGGTCCAAGTCGACCAGCAGGCCTCCTCCATGGTTACTTTCGCGGTGTTCATTACATGGCGTTAATAACACGTTAATGCGGCTCTCACTCCAACACTCGGTTAATATCCACACTCTGTTAGTAGAGAATCATCGTCACTCTAATCGCTTTCCGTCCGATCTGAAAAATTTCAACAAACACCTCTTCAAGCCACTTCCTCCGCACTGGATCCCAAAAGGTTCGATCTAGAATCGATCTACGCTTTGAAATCGGTGTTCTTTTATTTCTATTTTGGATATCATCTGCTACCGTGTGACTTGTCTCACGCTAATAAAGAGATATCGCGATTCAAACTAAGGAAAAAGTGTGCAGAAAAAAAAGGGATGTTGGGAAGGCGTTGAAATCCGTGAAATCAATGAAACACACGGAAACAATCGCGGCCCCTGGACGGATCCAGCGATCGAGGGGTGAAAAATGCGCGGAGCGAGCCGTGAATTCAAATGAAAGCGGGCTTGACACTTGGACGATGACGCAAAATCGATCGGATTAGCCGTTGGAGAACTGAAAGGAACGAATGAATGCTGGTGAAAAATTGAGAGATCACTGTGTACCACTGCGATGGTTTTCACGTGGCAGCCATTCCCGTTGTAACAAGAAGAAATCGAAAGATTGTGAATCCACGCATAGAATTGCAAAGTAATGAACAAGTTACAGAGTAACTTGACGATCGATTTAAGAGTAGAATGAAGAAGGTACGTATCTGCAAGTTAGACCAACAAACGAGGAAGAAATATCAAATTATTCGCCACGATTAATAACCTAAATGAGAGTACTCACATCCTCCGAAAAAATAGTAAAAAATCCATACAGAATTCGATGTTCTAAGTTCCTCAAAAAACACTTTGGGTTTCATGCAGGCGGACGTCTCGCGAGTCCGCGAGGAGCAATGCGAAGCCCCGTCTACCTACTCATCGATCGACGAGTGTTAACGCGA
Organism: Andrena cerasifolii; assembly: GCF_050908995.1. Taxonomy (NCBI): domain Eukaryota; kingdom Metazoa; phylum Arthropoda; class Insecta; order Hymenoptera; family Andrenidae; genus Andrena; species Andrena cerasifolii. The sequence continues at coordinate 11,805,227 of NC_135129.1, forward strand.
AAACAAGTGCCTATAAACAGATGAAATATGACGGTGGATAAACGGGTAGTGCAAAAGATACGTTCGCAACGGCACTGTGCCCTGGCTAGAGCATTTCTATTTGCGATAGGTATCCAGAAAGCCATTAACGGCGGCGTATTTTTTCGTCGGGTATCACCTCAGGGAAGATTATCCACGTCTTTCGACGCTAACTACCGCGAAATATGTACGGCGAAACGCGGGGCGTTCGAGGCAGACGATAACGAGTGATTACAGCCGGCTATACATTATTTCATAAATATCTGTGGAACCATTAAGCGTTCTCGCAATTTACGTCAGCCTTGAGGATATCAATTAGAGGTGTAATTAGATATGCGCGTTCCGTTTGTTTCGCTGGCAAAGAGAGCTCTTCGCTGCGAAGCAAAACAATAAATAAAGCGCGGGGGTGCTCCAGCTCTCTTTTTATATTCATATTAATTGTGAATGAAACACGATGGTAATGTACCATCAGAATAGGAAACTTTCTTACGCTTCAGAATTGCGCGGTGCTTTTCTAATTGAATGGAATGCTGTCGAATGAGTATGAACGCAATCTCACTTGAATTCTTTCGTATCGAGTATCGACTTATTGTTCGTTCTAATGCGATGAATTACGGTGTCTTCTTTACACAATTCATTATTTCGTTACTGTTTTTACAGCCAATACTCAATTACAATAACGAATTTCGATTGCAAATAAACGGCCGCCAATTTCCCCGGTTTTCCATTTCCGTCGATGGAGTTTCGCACTCGTGGAAATACATTTGTGTGCCACTTCCACGGCCGAGGTATTTATTGATTGTTAAAGAGCAACGCAGCCGAATACTGGTAAATAATTCAACGACGCTGTTGTTCGATCAGCGGCGATAAAAAAGTTCCAACGAAACGATGGGTGTCATCGTCGAGCCTATTAAATCTACAGCCAACAAAAACGATATATTCGACCGCAAAGGGATTAAAGTTCCAGCCAACAGAGGGATTTTTTCTGCCCAAACTGCAGCAGGCGAGCAAATCCCGTAAATGATGTTCCACCAAGAAACCCCCAAATATATACGCTGCTTTCGGGGAATTTAATTCCGTCTTGTGATCAACGATGCCACGATCATATGGGTTAAGACGCAAGAACGTTTGCGTTGAAATTATGCGAGCAAATATGGCTGCAGTTTGTGGCTTTGTATTTTTATATCTCGAGTATTTTGCACCTTTTCCGATCCCCTTCGCTGATTAATAAAATCACGGAGCGAAGTAAAAAGGTTGCAACACTTTATATCCCTCCAACCCTTCAACACGGTAACTAAATACCTCCTACTACAAATACTTGAATTCTATCACTAGTATTTCCCTCCAGAACCCCACATTCCGACAACACCAACGTCCTCATCTTCCACTGATTCTACCCTCCCAACACCTCTCTCAGAATACTCCAATTACCATCCACAAAGAGCAAACACTCAACACACTTCCAACAACTAAAAACAAAGAATCCACCTAAATTACCAGCCCATCTCCACCACGAGACAACCCAGCCGTCCACACCCCCAACAAGCGATCCTTCATCAAGATCTCCCTATATCTTAAACAAAACCGCCTAGCCCCCAATTCCTCACCACCCTCCGCAGCCAGAACCACGAGCCCAAAAAGAAGCTGTCACTCGGCACAAAAAGAGCAGCTCCGCGAGCTGCTAGCCCGAATGGAATGAAACGGTGCCCATTCTACGGTGAACTGCACAAGGCGAAAACGGCGGAATCCCAGCATCAACATTCTTACGGTGCGCGGAATCCGCGATCGCCACGGGCTACGCGTTCCCGTCGACGACTTTACAGGTGATTACAAGCCGCCACGGGATTCCTTTCTCCGCCGGTGCAACCATAACCGTACACATACGCGTGCACACCGTCGAAATTGAGTATGCAGAGCGGATCGGGCCTCAGTAGCCATCCACTATGGATCCTCCGCTAGAGTCGCCTCTAAAGACGATCGCCGATTTACGAGGCTGAATGGAGGCACGTTGAATCGCGTGTTTCACGGCTGCCCGCCGCCGCGCCGGCTCCGTTTCGCTGGCTGCGCCGGCTAAAAGCACCGACGTCGGGCCCAATTAGTCTTTCGTGAAACGGAGCATCGGTAACGCGATAATACTTGCATCGTTCACGCTGCGGCCCGCGATCGCTTTAATCAACTGGTTTCGGAGCGGTTTTCGAGTGGTGGAACGCCACCGATTGGCTCCGCGTACCGCGATTATTTTGTGGACGGTGCTTGAGGAGGGGGCTACGGGAAGCCGAGGACGATATGACGGAGGAAATGGGAGGGGAAGATGATAGTTGCGGGGTGGAGATAGAGCTGACTAATATTGGGGAGTTTGTCTTCTTTATGCGCTGAGATAACACTTTGCTGATTTGGTTGAGAAGGGTCCTTGTCGCGAGGGTGCGTATGGGAACGTAGCATGGGATTCCCATTTACTAGCTGGACATTTTTCAGTAAATAGTAGAGAATTATTTTGAGAAATCTGCCTATTCGCGCGTTCGCCTGCTCGTCCTCGAGCTAAATGGATACAAAGCTAACAGCACGCTTAAGGCTACAGAGAATTTACTATTCCAATAAGGAAACATTCTGAAATCTAAATCTTCTCCCGCGCCTGTGTCCTCAACTATCCAGCAATAAACTCTGCATCGTGTAATCCTCTGAAATAGTAGAAGACTGCTTCGCGGACGATGGAGATTGGACGAACTTGTGTGCAGAGTCCGGCAGAACAAGTTTGCGGTAAGTCTTGCTCGAGCTGGGAAATAAAGAGGTGCGCAGCGAGTCGGGGGTGTCTCTCTTTTCACGGGGAATCAATAAAAATCGCCGGATCCACGGCACCAGTAAACACTTGGCCAAGAAAGGGCCGCGTTCCGCGGGTGATTTGACTTTCATCAGGCTGGAAATGGGAGCTGGGGGACAGTGGCGACGGAATATCGACGACTTTCAAATTCGCCGCCGCTAATAACGCTCGACGGGAAGTGTCGACGAAGCGCGTGAGGTTTATTTGCTCGGCAACGAGCTGGCCGATCGCTTTCAGAAACCGAGCATCCAGCCAAGAAAGTTTACTCCGCGTCAACACGCGAGCCTCTTGCCGACGAGAGGGTGGATGAGGGAAAAAATGGAGTGAAAAGGAGGAGGAAATTCTGGAAACTCGACCAGCTACCGCAAGCTTTAGGCCACTTCCTTTCGAAAGATTATCTAAAAGAATTCGCGAAGAAGTGTGTCTGGATGATATCGCGAGTCAAACAAGAGATTGTAAAAAAGCAACAAGTGTACGAATAAACCGATGAGTAATACTAGTGAAGGGGCATTAATTTTGTTTGCTAAAGTGATCGCGATGCGTTATCTTGTACAGCAGTTATCAGTAGCCGCGTAAAAAGAAATAACCCGAGATACGATAAATCTGATCTCTGCTAAATATTTGCGAACACCGCGGGCAAGATGGGCGTCATCGCCTACACTCTGCGCGGAGTAAGTAACTAATTACAAGCTGCCCGCCACAGACTCCAAGGATTCCGTCATTAAAACTATCTATTTCCACGAGGGAACCGAGAGCAACAGGCTCGTCATCGAATAAAATGCCAGGCTGCGTCCGAAGAAACCGCACCGCAATTATTATGCAACGTGGATCCACGCAATCTTATTGTTACTTAAACTGTGACGAAAACGTCGCTTAATTACTTTCACTCCGCTGCTGTTTAAAATACCTGCGCAATTCAGCGTTCGTGTCAACCACAAAGTATTCGATTCTGCGATCAAATTTACTCGAGATATCATAATCGCGGTTCAGTTTGTTTTGTCTAAGAGTGTCAAGAATCCGACTTCTGGGAATGATAAAAACAGCACTGTTTTGTGCCGGTAGGAAAATAGGTGAAAACCTCTCCATTTTCAGAATAGAACCCACACGCTATTCGCAAAATTGATTTCATAAAAATTCCACTGCGCCCAGCAAAAGACTGTCGATTCTCTGGAAGGAGGCTCGTCGATCGGTGTCCCGACCGATAAAAGACGGGTCAGGGAGTCGGATTAATCCTAACGATGGCCGGGTCACCGGAGACCCGTGTGTTGCCGACTGTTTACATTCGTAGCGATATCGCCGTGATTGTCTTACATTTCGAAGCGAACCGGCGTGTCTATAATACGGGTCACGAGCGACCCGGCCATCGGCTTTTACCGGTCGATACCTATATTTCTTCCAGCGTGCAGATAACGCGTAATCTGCGGCCTGTCCGCGATATTCCATTCCCTTTGTCTCGTTTCGAAACTCGCTACGATAACGTAGCGTTCTCCGCGAGGATCACCGACGAGACCTAGGAAGACACTTGAACCATTGTTGGCACTGACCATGCACCAAGAAACGAATTAACTCGTTCCAATTACCTAAGCGTCGTGGACAGTTTACGGCTTCTTGCTAATTACCCTCCGGTAAAAAATTCTCGTAAAAGGAAAAATCGCGGGCCAAATCGCACGACGAAGAGATTTACGATTGGACTAGCGGCACGCGACTGATATACGCGCGGGGATATGAAGCTTTAAAGTCGCGATTGGAATTAATTAAACGACACCCCCGTTCACGCGCGCGCGCTGTCGATCACGAGCTTTCGACTAACTTGCCGAGACGTGTTTGTCGCCACTGTGTTCCAGGAAGTTTGCTTTCGTTCGTTGCGAATGGGACCTTTTGGAGATCGAACTTTCGTGGGGCGTTAATTAGATTTTTTTTTACGAAAATACTGCACTTGTTGGTGCTACTTGAAAGGTTTCGGTGAAGCTTCATTAGGATGTAATTTATCACCTTCAGAGTGAATGTTTGATGAACGATTTTGGGTAGTTATAATTTATCTACTAGAATTTTTCCAGATTTGAAGTAGTTACATGTAAAATGAAATTTATAACTGCCTATAAATGGGAGGAAGAGAAATCCCGAAATTTCTATATTAGTTGCGCATCGTGTACCGTACGAATTGATAAATAAAAAAATTTAAATCACGCAATACTCTACCTACACTCTGAGAGGACATATTCTTACAACACCTTAGTAACCTTTTCACCGAACAGGGAATGAAAAGCTCTGCTGTCTGCCGCTGGGTAATCCAAAAACGAGGGATCAAACACGGTGGGCCTCGGCGAGTGCTTTCGCCAAAGAATATTCCGAAACTTTATTATCCTTCATTCAGTATCACCTGTCGAACCGCTCCCTTCCCTTTTTCCTCTTCGCCTTACTCGCCGTAACGAGGTTACTGCTTTCCACGCGACAGTTTCGAAGCAGGCGTTGAACGAGATTTTCCGATCTGACGGACGGCGACCAAGTGAAAGGTAATCGTGAAAAACGGTAACGAGTTTCTTGCGCGGCGCGGCGGCCGATAAAGGCGATAAAACGCGGTCGATCGACGTTCACGCGCGGAATTCGATTGGCGTCGACGGGAATCAAACGTCTTCGCGATAAGATAACCGACGGCAGTCGAAAAAAAACAGTGGCAAACAGGCTACAATCTGTCCAAACAGAACGGGTACCGCGTGCAGGCGCAATCAGCCCCAATTAATTCAAACAGCGCCAGACGGATTTACGACCCTTAATTAAGACGATCCTCCAGGCGACATGTTTGCTTCCATCTGGAAAGCCTTTCACGCTTCGACAGAACAATCGGAGCAAACCGCGCGTGTTTGAGTTTCCTGCCCACATCAGCCGGATTAATCGAAACATGGTTCCATCGCGAGAATTCATAAAATCTGTTAGTCCAGTTGGTCCAGTTTACCGTGACTGTGAAACAGAGCGTCTATCCTGCAGAAAACGTCTCTGTACGGGCAGCTGCTTCCAGGCCCGTTAAATAACGCAGAAACTGCTGCGCGATTGGCCAACATCGCGCGAATCACGGTTAATTAAATTCAGTGCCGAGTGTTTCAGATGTTTCTCTGATTGTCTGCATTTTAGATGGCTGTTTCCTATTATCCATCCACGAGAGCTCCGAAATTTACTTCTTATCAGAGTTCAGCGAATCTAGCGGTTTAAAGGCGTGACCCTCTGCTCGCCCCAGTGGAAGGAACAAATCATCGTTCCGAGAAACACAATCATCGGCTCGAAAACTCGCCATCGTTCCGAGAAACGTTTGTTCGAGCAGAAGAGGAAGGGTCAAGGGGTTAACTCGACGAAATCGTCGTTTTCCACGCATCAACGCCGAGTGGAATGAATTTATCGCGACTAGTGCTCGCTGGGAAATCGTAGCTCGCGGTGTTCTCGCTATTCACGCGTGCTTCCCTGTCTGCGATTACACCCTCGAAATGAAGCCCTCTGTCTCCATTTTCCGGGGATAGGGCGCCGCGTCTCTTTGATTAGGACTCAGCTCGGGCGATGTCGAGGCTGATATTAAGATGAACTGGCGTGAAACGAGGGAGGTAGGGAGATCTCGAGCAGAAAGGGTTGGAAGGAAAGTGGATGGAGGCAAAGATCGCGTGGCTCGATTTCGTGGAAAGGAAAAGGAAGGGGTGTTTTGAAAAATCAGATTTTCAATGCTTTGAACTCTTTTGGTGATGGAAATAAGGGAATTTTTATATTAAAATGTCTGTATAACTAACTTAACCCTGAGCTTTATGATTCCAATTATTATCCCTATTATTACCCTACTTTGTAGAATATAAAATGTAAGGTATAATTATTTATAATGAATCTGTCTTACATTTGTAATCGTTTAGAATTTAATCGTTCGTTTCACCACTACCGTGAGCTTGAAAATTCGGTTGAGGCAATATGCAAGTTTATTTTGTACCAAGGGTGGGACCAAGAGGTAGCAAGTTAATTCGACCTTACAAAACCGCCAGTCGATGGAGGTGGGTGAATTTTGATTGAAAATATTCCGGGAAGTTTGGCAAAGTAGGAGATCCCAACTAAGAGGATAACTTAGTTCACGAATTTTACGAGACATTAAGTCTTCGAGCTTCTATTTTCTTGTGGCTGAGTTCGGAACACCTACTTAGGACCGTGTGAATTGGGAATGTCGGGTAACATTGACGGTAAGGATTAATTCTCTTTGTTTATTTTCGTGGGAGGTAACTTCAGGTAGCTAACCATTTGCAATAGAAGATTACAAAAGTGAGCGCATCTTAGGCGCGGAGCTTACACCTCCTCGTGTTTGAATTGAAATAGAATTACAGTAGAGTTGAGTGAAGAAGGGCATCTTGCTACAGATCAATTTCATTTAGTTCTTTGTCGAAATGAATTCTAAAAGGGAAATTTTAGAGAAGGGAAATGGTGGTTCTAGGAACACTATCATCTGATCTTTAATCTCCATAATGAGGAGAATATTCATGAGGAGAATAAGTTCCCACAATTCGTCCACCCTTTCTATTTCTATGATACCAGTCCTTACTTTTTAACACATTAAGTACCTCTCAGTACCGAATTATATATGAACCAAATTTCCCAAAAATCTCAATCAAATCGATGACACTCGACAAGCAACTCTCTATCATACACTAACAATAATAACGACTTTATTACACCAGAAAAGGCGAAACAGATAAATTTCGATGAATAAACTCTGACTCGCGAGACCTAACCCTAACAGACAAAACAATACACTCAAAGCTGAAGGGTAGGGGAGGCCGGGGCTAAAAGTTCCGATTTCGATAAACCATAAAAATGACTGGAAAATAATGTAGTTATTCTCTTCACTATTGACTAATTTCTTGTTAAATTTATTATATCTTCTGATTTTACGCTTGTGTTTAATATATTGTAATAGGTTTCCCATAGAAAGTAATTTATTTGTGGCTGATCGAAGCGGAACTTCTTACCCCTACATGGGGCAAGTTGTTATCGCATTGGGGTAAGTTGTTACTATGATATAAGAGTTGCCTTTTAATGAAATATTTCATTTTCTAATGAAATAAAGCAGAATTTTATTAATAATGGTTATTTATGAAGGTTCGGACCAACAAAAATGTAATATCTTTAAAAGAAAACCAAAAGCGACAGTTTTTATTTATATTTACGCATAACTTCGATCGAAGTCGTGTCCCTTTCCGCCTTTCATTCATATGTTCGCATCTTAAAGCACAGCGGAAACAATTTATACATTTGCGGTAGGTCTGTGACGATAGCACCCCCAAATTCGAATTTTTGGAAAAACTCAACGGCATTCGTTTGTCCATCGTTTGCCCACGTTTGCCCATAAAAAATTTTTTTTTGCCCACCCTCCAAAAAAAGTTATGAACAAAATAAAAAATTTGTCTTCATCACTCACGATGAATTCATTTCAATTTTTTAAAAGAAGGATACGAATATACCCGATCTGGCCACGTTTGCCCACTCTCAGATTTCATTTGCCCACCCTCCAGAATTTAAATAAAAAATAAAAACCGCGAAAACATGGGTATAGATGAAGCGATCGCGTTAAAGTTCGATTATTCTCGAAAATATTATCAAAATCGTTCTTTCAACGGTGCAATTCGTTAGTTTAGATGTAGAAGAGATTTGCCCATCCATTAATTTCGTATGCCCACCCTTCAGAATCGAATTATTAATGAAGATAGCCAAGAAGTGCGGTACCCGTTAAAGCGATCGCGTTAAAGTTCGATTTTTCTGGAAAATATTATCAAAATCGTTCTTTCAACGATGCATATCGTTTGTCCAGATGTAGAAGAGATTTGCCCATGCATTAATTTCGTATGCCCACCCTCCAGAATCGAATTATTAATAAAGATAGCCAAGAAGTGCGGTACCCGTTGAACCGAATACCTTTCCGTTCGATTTTTCCCGAATGAATTATCAAAATCAATTGTACTCACCGTAAAGGTTGAAGGTGTTTGGTGACATGTTATCCAAAAAATGTTGCACACACTTCTTTCTCACTTTATTGGAACGACACTTAAATTTGTATCGCTCATCGAACACTTCACACTTTTCACACATCTGCAGCATGTGCAGAATATCACCAGAGTGGTTTTCTAGTCATTTTTCACTAATTACCGCAATGATATCGCACAACGGAAAATAATATAATCTCACAGTTACTTCACAAACCGTAAATGAATGCACGGTCTTGCAAGAGTTGCGTCCGAACTCTGTAGACCGACCGACTTTCGTGCGTCGTTGGAAGGAATTCGAGGGTATCGCAGACATCTGTTTACGTTTCGGCACGTTCGATGACGACACGCAGTGTTGATACCCTAAAGGGTAGCAGCGCCGAGTGCCACTGCCGAAACGTAAACAGATGTCTGCGATACAGTCGAATTCTTTCCAACGACGCACTTCTTGGCTACCTTTATTAATAATTCGATTCTGGAGGGTGGGCATACGAAATTAATGCATGGGCAAATCTCTTTTACATCTAAACTAATGAACTGCATCGTTGAAAGAACGATTTCGATAATATTTTCCAGAAAAATCGAACTTTAACGCGATCGCTTCAACGGGTACCGCACTTCTTGGCTATCTTTATTAATAATTCGATTCTGGAGGGTGGGCATACGAAATTAATGGATGGGCAAATCTCTTCTACATCTAAACTAACGGACTGCATCGTTGAAAGACCGATTTTGATAATATTTTCTAGAAAAATCGAACTTTAACGCGATCGCTTCACCTGTACCCTTCTTTTCGACGTTTTTATTTTTTATTTAAATTCTGGAGGGTGGGCAAATGAAATCTGAGAGTGGGCAAACGTGGCCAGGTCGGGTATATTCGTATCCTTCTTTTAAAAAATTGAAATGCATTCATCGTGGGTGATGAAGACAAATTTTTTATTTTGTTCATAACTTTTTTTGGAGGGTGGGCAAAAAAAATTTTGTTATGGGCAAACATGGGCATACGATGAACAAACGAATGCAGTTGAGTTTTTTAAAAAATCGAATTTGGGGGTGCTATCTTCACAGACCTATTTGCGGCGGGGCAAGTTTTTACGGTAACAACTAGCCCCTACCGACACATGTAGCAATTTCAAAGACTATTCTGCTTATACATGTATTCAAACGATAAACACTATTACACCATGTTCTTAAATGTCATTTGATCCATAAGAACGATTCAATCTATAATATCGACGTTAAATAATTGAAATAGACCAAAAAGTAATGATAGAAAAATTTTTACTTATCTGGTACGCGACTAATAGCTCCTTGCTTACAACCACACAATTCGCTGTCGCGGACGCTATTATAGTGGGCGACAGAGTGGCGTGATCAACTCACACGGAAAAAATAATTTAAAGTACAACGCTCTTTTTATTTTGAAGATAGAGCCGTCGGAGCAACTTACCCCCGGAACTTTTAGCCCCGGTCTCCCCTACACAACAAAATCTAGGACTAAGAAAATTGGACAAGAAGAATGGAGCGTACAGTAAATTGAAAAGCAGCGAGAGACGACAATAAATGAATTTCCAGGGGAGTAGAATTAAATACTCCACGATACCCTGTAAAGATCGGCGTGAAACAGGCGATGGACGAAATTTTCCAGGCCATGGGACGCATGCAAAAAGGAGGTTGCTTAACGAGAAATGTCCAGCGCGAAAGGGTAGATGGATGGCCGGGCCGTTTTACGTGACAATGCAGCGTCTACTTCAGGTGAGTTGTTGCGTCTACTTTTGCCTCGGTATAAGGCCACGTCCCGCCGATTAGCCCTTATCTCGTCCACCTGGCAGCGATGTTAATAACACCGACTTCCGTATGTAATCCACGTACAGTATCATAACGCGCCAGCCAGCTCGATGAGGCAAGAAATGCTAAAAGCCAGCGAACCAGAGAAGAGAATCCAATGCAACATGGCTCGGGCAAATATCGCCACCCTCCAGCCCAGCCCCCTGTTTACGGCCTGCATCTTATTAAAGCGTTTATCGGCCCATAAATCGCGGCGCATACGGGGATAGAAGAATTTCGATGTGCACCTTGCCGCGGGGAATTAAAAAAGAGGGTCTAAGAAATTAGCGGAGTCGGGGGAAACGAATGGAGAAGGGGACTCTCGAATTAATGCTCGTTTCTTCTCTTTCCGTTTGTTTTTCGAAGGAGGTTCAAGTTTCGCTGTAGGTAGTGTGTCTTGTCGCTACTCGTAGCAAGAGAGGTCTTTTTATTGCGAAGGGAAAAATGTTTCGCTAATTTGATTCTCACAGAATTTTTATTCATTTGCACAGGGGATAAAGTGAATCGAGGTCAGCGGAGAGAGTGAGATTTTTTTGGGGGGATTGATTCGCGAATTGGAACTTGTTTCGTTGATAAGATCCTCGTCCGAGGGCTGACGAGGTTAAAAGGGGAGCAGGAAGGGAAGTTCGCGCGGCATTGTTGCGGAACAAACTCGGCAGAAGACTCTGTGATCGAGGATGCGAGGACGGAAAAAGGCGGGAGAAAGAGAGGCGAAGTTGCTCGAAAGAAAACTCTCCTCACCCGTGGCAATGTAACGAGAGAATTCCTGTTTCGCGAAAAACTTCATTTATTCGGCCAAGTTTTCCAATATCGAGATGAACAGCCTTGATACACCTGCCCGGCGCGAAATATGGAGGGGACAGGGACGATTCGAGTGCTCGTCGCGATAACGCGAGCAATTCAACTTTCCTCGCCTACCGTGGCCATTCCTTTAAACGCCCGGGCACCCCAGGGGCTGGGCGTCGAAATTTTTAACAGAAAAGTTCTCTAATTTCCCAGGGAAACCTTCGAATGCGAATTTGAAAGCTGTTACTCCTTCTCGATGAAAACCGAATCGCAGAAAATGAATGGCTAAATGAATTTCAGCGGGCACTACTTAGGAATCTCGGTGCTAAAATTCTCCTGCAAATTGATAGTGGCTGGGAGTAATATTTCTGTTGAGATTACCAATGCTTGGGAATACTGCGATTTGAAAAACAGAAGCCGTTAAAGGGTAAATGAAACCACCGGAGGTGTCTCAGGCATTGGAAAAAGTTGTTCGTCAACTTTATGACTACTTCCGTGTAGTTACATCAGTCTGTTCACGTCGTCGATTACATTCGTGCGTAAGTAGCAATATGTCTCACTTTCCAGCCCGTGAGACGCGTATCTTCTTGATTGCCTTTTATCCTGTCCACCCACGCAGGTGATATTAAGACGAGTATGCGGAGCACGCGTAAATGACACACGGCATTCGATTAGCCTCGTCAATTCTCGAGCAGCTTAATTGCCTCGAGGCACTCGACGATCTAAACACCACAGCCACTTCGCTGCGCTTAAGGAGCTTCTACATGCGAATTGCTTCGGGAATAAAAATTATCAGAATTCAAATACTCTTCGATTCCCAATTGAGTTTTAATATCTCAAAAATTCTACCGTCACTAGTCCCCGAAGTTTTGTAACTCGATAATTACACGCCCACGCAAGGGCAGGACGTGGCATTAAGTCGAACGGAGCCAAACATCATTTTGAAATCCACGCGAGCCATTTGTGGCGAGAAAATGGCAGAATCAAGTGTTAAAAAGCCACGTGCGAGATTCGCCCGGAGACTGCCCACCGTTCGGATACCAGCGATAAAAGGAAGAAGCGTGTCACTCTGCGACCAGCGGCCGACTCGCAACGAAATGTCGGCCACGCGAAATTTTCGCGCGATCTGCAGAACACGATGCACCGGCGTTAACAGATTCTGTAAAGCTTGGAACGCCCCCAGGTGGCGATAAAAATTTTATACCTACAGAGCTTCGATTATCCATGGCCCAAAGAAATTTCCCGATATTACGATGGTAAAGCCGATACGCGTGGCGCGTGGCAGCGGAAAATGCAAAGTTAAGGGAAACGCAAGAGAAAAGACGGGAGAAGAGGAGGGAAACGTTTGCAGCATAGAATCGTGCCTCGAGAATAAATAATTAGAAAAAAAAGCATCCATATATATTTTGATTATTTCCCTTTGTCTTGGATAATTTGATTTACAAAAGCTTGCAAGCTGATTACATTGGATCTGCTTTATTTTTCGTTTATCGAACAGCGGGTAGAGGAACGTATTCGTCGAGCATCGTAAAATAATTTTCCGCCATCAGAAATGGCGACACAGTGGAAATTTGCACTCGTGCTGCGCATATGGGAACGTTGCTTGGTAGATAGCGTGGGAGGATTTTATTGTGTCAGGAGGCAGAAGGTAATGGTCAGGCGAAATTTAATTCAAGTTGCGTATGCGATATAAGGGGAACATTCGAATCGATTCATTCATGCTGAAAGCAATCAAGGCGACATCCAGTGATGTATACAAAACAAGGATCTAAAGGCGAAAATGAAAACGGCAAAATACAAAGCGCACCCTGGTAATCGAGGTAATTAATCTCGAGAAGCGTGTGATTGGTTGATAACAATCGCTAAAAGCGCGATTAATTTTAACTGCTCCAAGAAAATTCCTCTAACAGACAAACGTTTAGAGACGAGATAATGATCGAGTCGACAGAACAAAGTTACGTGCTAGTGGTAGAAGAATATGCTCGAGACAATTTCGCACAAATGAAAATAGTGGCTGATAAGGATAACAACGTTCTCTTGCAGCATCAATTGGTAACACAAAATAATTTTTAGAACGAAACACGCCACGTAGGCGTGACGCGAAGCACGAGCCTTTAAAAGCAGGCAACAGAGATAAAGAAAATGAAAAAGAATGACGGTACAAATTGGACGGGGCAAACGAGGGACCTTGACTTACACTCAGCGCTTCAAGCACGTTAATAGCAAGTAATTAACACGGCGAATAATTTCCAACCTGCTCGTTCGAGCGCCTGTGCGACAAAGAGCCTGATGGGACGAAATGAAACTGTCGAGGGTCGATAAATGACGAGTTTTTCTATTCGATATCGAGGAGAATAGTGGACCGAGAGAACCGATGCTTTCCACGGGGTCTATGTGCTTGCAAATAGAGGAAATGATTTCTAATCGGAAGAAAGAAAATGATATTAATGTTTCGCTCTATCTCAACTGTGCTTTAATTTGATTATGTTAATTTCTTGTCTCTGTATATATATATATATATGTATATATTATTATTATGACTTTATTACCCGCGAGATGAAAATGCAATATGAATTACGAAAGAATGTATAAGGAGAGTACTGGCGCAGAATGAAGCTTCGCGAAGCCACTAAATTTGATTGTGATTAAAAAAATGCTGGTCTGGATGAAAACGGCGGAAATCCTTAAAGGAAGCGCGGGGAACAGAGTAGGGAAACGGTTCGTGCATGACGTGGCGAAAAAAAAAGCGAGTCGATGCGCCATCGACGATGCATTTTATGCGATCGCAGAACGGCAGATCGATAGGTAAAATTCGCGGTTGTCGAGTCGGTGACTTTCACTTTTGCCGTGCGCGGAAATTCGCAATTTCTCGCGGCAAGGGAAAGAAACGTACAAGAAAGGAACCAAGGAGAGAAGAGAAAAAATTCAACGACTTACCGGTCTGCGCACCTGTCGCCTGCTTCTGCGCGTCGCGGAGCGTCTCTGAGAAGCGTCGATCTTCGAGGATCGAGATCTCAGCCAACCAGAACTATTCTCGAGCGCTGCTTCTATTTTCACCGGGCACTCGTTGGATTTTCGACCTGCGAATAAGAACGACCTTGAAAACTCTGCACCTTGGCGTCCACCTCGTGATTCCCGCCAGTTACGAGCCTGGCCGTACACGTTTACTCAGAACCACGATCGGATGCTGCTACATCACCAGAGTGGTTCAATTTCCAAGTTAAATACCGAGGAGACCAGTTGACTCGATCTCAAAGGCGATTCAATTACTGGTTGATCAACGCCTCTTTGCGCCGCTGGTAGCAATGCATTTTTTTAGGGTTTCGTTGACGAGAAAGAGGGACCTTTTGGTGGTGGAACGTGGATCGACGGTAGATCGATAATTGAGGCTCAGTGGCTGAAGCTACTTCCCTTTGTAATTGGAAAGCAAACAGTAGCCGCGAGTTTTTGAACCGTGACCATGGGCGAGCACCTGCGAGACCGTAAAACGTCGCTTTTCTAATAACTCACGCAATGTAAAGCAAGCCCCGCTGGTTGCCGTTCAAACGGCAGTTAACTCGTCGCTAATGTGACCTTTAGAACCTTCCATTTCCCTCGCGGCGAGGTGGAACCGCGCTTGTTCGGTACATACAACGAGCGCGAAGATTCGCCGCGACTTTCACGGAATCTTTCAATGGCGCGCCTCCGTCCATCGTTAATCAAGACGTTATGCAACTGGCAATGCGCTGCTTTGCACGCGCTATCGCGGTGCTCGATGCACAGAATCCGCAGGGCGACTGTGTGCAAACTAACACTGATAAGTGTATTTCGAACTTTGGATCCAGATTGTTTCGTTTCACCGAGCACGTAGAAATGGTCCATTCTGAAAATTCAGCTGACTCGTGGATTTCCCAGGCTTCTTCCCTATAAATCGTTTTAGCAGCGAAATTTCGTAATTAAGTTTCTGCTCGATTTTACCCCAGTTCCCCACTAATTTTGAATAGAGGCGTACGTCGAATTTCCGTTAATTTTCTAACGCATTCGTACTGGATTTGCATGGGACGTCCAGGGGATATCCCGCCGCGGCCAGGCTCCGCAGAATCGACCGATACGCGACAATCGATCCACAAGTTTGAAAAAAGATAACGCCACAAGAAGCCACAAATCTTTTGGCGGATAGCCTCTGCGAACTCCGGTATTCGAAAGAGCAAGCATTCCCAGCACGTAGTTAAAAAACTAACGTAAATCAGCCTCTCGCTGCTCCCGGTGTATATCCACCCTACTAATTCCACCGTTTGCACGGTTATTCGCTAACATAGGGTAGATGTACCGTTTGTGGCCATTGCACTGTTTTCGGCCACGTGCATAATTACCTATCTTATTTTTAAATTGCTTGCAAGTCATTATTACGTGGAGAATTTCGACATCATAAATATTTTGTTTCGTATACCGCCAGAAATATAGGGTTACACTTATTGCTTACACGGGAAAATATTATATTTTTTAAATGGCCAAAACTGGTACAATACCTTAAAGTGGCCGCGAATGGTGCATCTACCTTATTGCGGGGACATCCATAATATTCCAGCCGCGAAGGTAGCGCACCCCGAGATTCGACGTGTTCGTCAACGAGAACGATAAGATTCTCTGCGCTCCGACAAGCGCGCCTTACATCACCGTTAGCGAAATGACAATGAGACGCAGCGATGCGAGAGTTTGCTCGTCGTACCTGAAGAACGTCCCAGCGCGCGCCTTATCACGGCACAAACGCTGTACAATTACTGTAATTGCGCAACGAACACGCTCCCTGTCCCACCAGCACTTTCGGTGTTAAGTTGATCGTCAACATCGGCCAGAGCCAGCCAGCAATCCTATGTACTATATACGTACGAACGTGTGTCCACGTGAGGAGACACCGTTCGACTGCACCGGGACGCGGTGCAGCGACAGAAAGGATTTGTAACGTGGACGACGCGATAAACGATAACAGTCTCCCATGCTACGTACACAGCATACAGAATTATTTTCATACGCTGGCTTTCAGAAGTAGAAGAACTCACGGAGAATCTTTAGAACCTATGCAACCCCTAAGCTATCGAATTTATTGGAATTTGCGAGGGGAAGTCGGCATTCCATGGTGCAGGATAATATCGCTTACCGTCGTGGAATTTTATCCAAGTGCGCTGCTAGTAGTTGGTACAAGCTTTTAATAATCCCACAAAGGCTGCCTTGAGATATTACCTTGCCCAAGAACCGTTGCCCCCGTGCAAAGTATACTATAACAACTCGGTGATACTATTAAACTCCTCCGAGACTTCGAACCTCACCCCTCGAAATGCATACGAAACGGTGAAGAAAAATTCGTTTTGGCACCGGCAGACCACGGGCGCGATGCTCGCTCGCCCGATAAGCCAGTTTTATCTCTGTGCTTTGACACAACTGCGAATAGATAGAAACAGATCGCTCCTACGTGTGCAGAAGTATCGTACGATTATGGCAAATAAGAATGGTGGAAAAACGTACAGAACGGGGAGACAGAAGTGCAGGCACGACGCGCAAAGTGGCTCAATGTGATTCGGTGCAATTTGAATTGCGGTAAGCTTCGACCCGGTTTTTCGTTGGTCACGCGAACACGCGATCACGTTCGACGCCGATGCACCTGTCGCGATTTTCCAGCTGAGACGGGCCGGCCAACTTTTTCTCCCGGCGACAAGGTGGAAGCAGGGCGGAGAGAAGCGCGACACGACGAGGAAGCACGTGGCTCCGCCGTTTCCGAGAGACACGTAGCAAAACAATGTTCGCGCGACCAGAGCCCGCTGCTCACTGACGATACGGTGGCGCGCGCGCGGTTACCTTATCCCTCCTATCACTCCTGCCCCCACGATCCCGCCGCGCGTGGAACTTGCCGCTAATGCGATCAACACGCTTGCAACAATTTTCGATGTACATTAACCAAGGATTATTCTTCCCCCCTTTTTTTCCGCCGAACGGCGGTATGTGTATCTGCTATTGTTTCGCGAGGGTCGAGGGTAGCGATGGGTTCGAGAGGCGGTTCGAGCAATTAAGAGCGTATAATGAGATATTAATATTGATCATTGGTAGCGATGGGTTTGAGAGTGACTGATGTTTCTGAATTAATTTTGATAACAGTAGTGACGTTTTCGTGGATTTCGGATAACGCGACAAGGATTCGGGAATTTAAGTTTATTTTCGAAATGACACGGGGTCGTTTGAAAATTCGCGGGAGAGCGAATGAACGGGCATCGCTGCACGTTGCCACGATTGCACTGCCCCGCCACTTGCAACGTCAGATGCAATTCCGCGCGCATCTGGAAATAGTTCTTGACGGTGACGTGTATATTAGCGGTATACAGTTTCTTCTCGATATTACTGTCGGGTATGCTCGCGTGTTTCTTTGAAGGAAGAAATAAAGAAATTGGGGGGGGGAGAGAAATTAATAAGCAGCCAGATGAGCTGGAAGACGCGAGGGTAGTAATAACTTACGCGTCTTAATAAAACTCAACAAAGAATATGGTTTATTTAAGGATGTAACACCAAAAACTTCTTTAGAGTAAAAAATGTTGAGCGGACGAAAAGCACAACCGCCCAAGACGCTTGCTTCGAACCGAATGCCGTCAACGGTCGCGTTCCTTCCCAATCCGAAGAAAACGCGTGCCGCGTGCAAAAATAGGAAAACCCCGAGTCCTGAGACAGGGGAGGTTTCGTCGCCTGGCAAAGTCCAAAAGCCACGAAACCTTCGGTGGAACTTTATTACCCTACCTGGTCTTCTGCTTCGCTCCAAGTCCAGTGCTACGCGCGCTACACAGAGTTTCACCGAAATTAGGGCATTAAATGAAACATGTACAATTACCATATTAAAATCGAGCAATTACATCACTCATCTCTGTAATTAGAATCTTAACACGTTCGCTACCGCGCGTAACATATGCACATATGTGTGACGCGTTGATTCATCATGGGAGGCACATTTTTCCTGTTTACGTGTGCATAAGACAGAATCTGCGGTATCTACATCGTGCAAAACTACAAAAGACAAGCGAACGTGTTAATTTCAACGAAGAAGCCAGTTCCATTCCCAACCGCAAACGACCAAAAAACCCACGAGCCTCCTTCAAAAGCTAACTCAGACCCAACTGATCCACCCCCAAATAATAATAACAGCAGAAAACACCCTTGTATCCCAACCAACGTCCCATCTATTCCCAAGAAGATGGAGGCCAGTAGTTGCGCATGAATCGATTCAACCTGGCAATTTCCATCGGCTCCTGACAGAGGAGGCGATCGATGGTACAGATTCGTTCGCATAATTACTACTAAGTGACGGGGTTGTGACAAAGCAACGAAGCCGACGTCGATAACCGAAACGCGATGATGACTCTGACCGTTGGAGAGACAGCTCGAGAGCCAGGAATGCTGGCAGCAAATGCAAACGACTTGACCCCGAGGGAAGATCGGGCAAAGACAAGACACGTACAGGCCGTCCTCTCCATCGCTCGACTCTAGTGTCCGTCTCAACTTCGATGCACGAGTGCATAGGGCTGCACAAAGGAACGTACAACGATTGGGTTTAGTCGGTGTACAGTTGCAAATTCAATTACGCTCCGGCTATTAAAGTCCACGTGCACCGCGATCGAGACACTTCGTCTCCCCTTTCTTCCCTGTCCGCGAAGCCTCCATGATTTATACTCCACGTGTTACGCGCGAATCGCACGGATTCGCAATGTTTCGCGTTAACTGCAATTGTGGAGCAGCGCTGTGCAGACAGATGTAGTAAGAATATTGGGCGGTTTGATTGTGGCGCGTAAGGTAAATGGAATTTGATGTGGCTGGAAGCCTACTTTGCTCCAAATGGTTGAATTAAATAGGAAGTAATGACTGGTAGAGAAGTATGCAAGGCGGGGGATTCTGTAGGTGCCTAGGTACCTAGTACAAATTTAAAGGAGTTGCCAGGTTTAATTGCTCCGTGTCATTTGAAGATCACTTACTGCGAAGAGGTGTTGGAACTCCATTAAGTGTCGGAATTGTTAGACTACCTATGTCGCTTCGCAATGGCTTCGAGAGGAAACTGAAGCATAACCACTATATTTCTTTCCAACAGTGGATT
Organism: Andrena cerasifolii; assembly: GCF_050908995.1. Lineage (NCBI taxonomy): Eukaryota > Metazoa > Arthropoda > Insecta > Hymenoptera > Andrenidae > Andrena > Andrena cerasifolii. The sequence continues at coordinate 11,824,779 of NC_135129.1, forward strand.
TCTGATATGCTAGACTGTTATCAAGGGATCGCGTTAGCGAAGAGAAATGTGTCCCGATTCGGGAGAAATAGCACGGTTTCTTGCGATCGAGATGACTTCTTACTTTCTTCCCATTCCGTGCCACCGGTTCAAATCATTTTTCAAAGCAGAGTGCTGACGTTCGCCGAGATTTTATCCTGAAACGAGCAAGTTGGAGAAGGATGTCGAAAGTGAAGCACGACGATGGCTTGACGGATCGTGGTCGAGTTTGACCTTACGATAAGTCTGTTTACCGGAAGCAATTCTAGTCGATGGAGCTTCGTGTTATATACTACTCCTACAAATTCAAACTACGAGTAACCTTAGTCAAAAATTATCTTAGATTCTCGCAACCAAAAACGAATTTATAACTCCCCTAAAATATTTCGTTACGCAGGTATTTTCTTAATAAATTACACAGTGATTAAGGGGTTGCGTACCTTTGCCTTGGAAGAAGAGACTGCTCTGGCATCATTTCTTTTAGAGGAGAATGCCGCTTAATTTATATACAAAAATGATGTATGTCTTGATTTTTAAATATAAAGTTTTTTCATATGAAAAGAAAATCACATGAAAGTAACCCTACCTTCCGACCTGTCAAAGATACGTAACCCCTTAAGTCCCAACATCTCTACATTTGAGCATTTTAGGGCAACGAAGGGTCTGTGTTCTTCAAACGAGACGTTCTGCAATATTTATTCCGATGTAATGATGTTCATAATTGAAAAGAATAAAGCAACCCGATTAGGAACCGTTCAGAATGCGACAATAGGGTGGCGCGAAGGGAAAACCGTGCAGCTGGGCACGAACCACAGATTTTTATGCTGATCTGCCAAGCAAACAACCCTAAGCGTCCAAATTTTGCGACTGCTTCGACGAAATTTCGATGTTTGCTCAAAGTAGCCTGCATACCAAGCAGCGATCAAGATTCGCATCTCGCCGCGAATCGCTCGGAACATTTTCTAGGAGCCACGTATTCTGTACACTCGTTGCGCATAAGGTTCGCGAATTTTATCGCGATCAAATCTTTCAGAGACTATTATTCCCTCGCCTTATTCCCTTACCAGTACTCGATTATCTTCCGGAGCTCTTTGCAAAAATTATAATGCGAATTCTGCTCGCCATTAGCAATCGTTTCATCTCCATGTACACAACGGAAAATTTATTTTCGAATGACGGGAAGAATACTGATTAACAATTTATTATCATTAGTAACACCTGCAAGTAAAAAGAAAAAAGACATTACGTGGTACGATTACACTTGTTACAATATTGTTGGTCCACGGACACCTGACGCTGACGAACGAATCATTAAAGTCATTAAACACTCGACCCTTTTATCCATAAAACCAACATCAGCAGAATTTATGGTTTTTCAAAGTGTTTTCCAGCTCACTGTCGTAAATAATCGATCATCCATCGCGTACAATATTCACGACGATTAAATGGGATTGCTGTTGGTACATCGAATCAACCATCTCGAATGAAGCATCCAAGGACGATTGTGCACAATGAGGCGAAATGAAATTAAGACGACCGCGCAATTTCTTCGCGATAAACACGCATATATTTGCACAGATGATACGCTCTTACAACGCCACGCGAAAGAATCGAACGAAATTCACATCGAGGACATCGAAGTCCTAGAACCTTCAGCTAAATACTTAAAAACACACTGAATCCACCACAAGACAAGTATCAATCAATCCCCTCCTGTTCAATGATCCGAATTTTTTAAAAATAGAAATAGAAATATTTTTCAAACACCAAACGATCCCTCAAGAAATGCTTTCAATTGCCCAGTGTAGACCTTCCCGATCGCTTCACAGAAATGGATAAACAGGCGCGTGTGCTCGTTTAATCCAGCAACAACGAGCGGAAGAAATAAAAAAAAAGGGATGCGCGGACTGAACGGGGAGAGGAATAAAATCGTGATCCCGATCTGGCTCCGGGGCTGATTGTCGTGCAGAATCACGTTCCGCGGTGTAATCTCTCGCATAGGAGACGAAGGTAAAGGGGGATACGCATCGCGGCCGTCTTTTTACGACGAAACGTCGTCGTCTCTCCATTTTTTGATGACACCGCCTCTTAAAGTTTCGCAGCTAGGCGCGCTGGGATACGAGCAATTCAAATTTAATGCCGCTTTTACACACCCCCTGAGCCTCCCCCGCGCGCACCCAAGCTTCTCCTCTTTCCATCCACGTGCACGTCCATCGCCTCGTCCCCGTCACGCATTGTCGGGGCCCACTGGCCTCCCTCAATGCGTCCTCTCACAGCGATTTTTATCTGCAGATTGTGACTACCAAGGGAGCAACGGCGGCCACTCTTTTGGCCCACTTTGAAAAGACCAGGGCCTCCAGGAGCTGACGATCCATTTAGATAGAACGCTGTGTCAACCACGGCCAACAAGGACTCGCCTTGACCCGACATTTTTATTCGTTTCGGCCTGCTCGTCAGGCAGCATGTCGCGCAGTATCGCCCGAGATCGAATCGCTTCAGGTAGTCGGCCGACCCTAGGAATTCCAAGGGACTGATTTAACGCCGAACCTGCGGTGTTGCATGCAGTATAGATGCTTCAGAATTTCTTTGACTCGAAAATTTGAACGTTATTAGCTAACAGTGGACGTAATTTCAGGTACATATATATACACTAGGAAAATACCCCGCGCTTCGCTTCGGGCCTAAGAGATTTTAAGGACTCCATGAAAACACATTTCACCCCTTTTCACCCCCTTGGGGACGGAATTTCCGAAAATCCTTCCTTAGTAGGCGCCTACGTCATGAAAACAATGTATTTTCCAAATTTCACGCTTCTAGGTTAAACGGTTCGAGCTGGGCGTTGATACATAAGTCAGTCAGTCAGTCAGTCAGGACTTCTACTTTTATATATATATATAGATGCATCTACTTAAGTAAGCTTGAAACTTGGAAGTGTTACTATGGACAAATGAGAATACGAGGCGGAGATCCATTGAGTCACCGACGAAACATCGTAGGGCCCCGCGGCCCAATATTAACTCGGTCGCGCGCGGCAATGTTAAATAAATGCGCAGTGTGACGATGTTTTCCCCGTAGGTCGAAAGTGTCGGAACGGCGACATGGGAGGAAAAATAACAGAGATCGTCGCGAGACAATAGAGTTAACACGTTCTATCATCATTATTTACGTATATACACTCGTATAATCCTTCCTTTCCTTTCAGTTAATAAACATTTAACAAAGACTATTGTACGCGAAGTATTCCTCTCGATACCCCGCCTCCTACAATACGTACTATAATAACTTTGCGCCACTGAACAATTTAAACCGCCTTGTCAAGCAGGGAAAAGAAGAATTCGCCTTGAAACGGGATTGCTAATTCAGACTAGCGGATCTGGGAAACGCGCATCCAGAAATGAGATTCTTCCATGACTCGTTTTCCGAGCTCGCGCGTTATGTATAAATTAATAAGTAAGTTGAAGGACGGTGTTTGTCGTATCTGTTCGGCGTACAGAGGCAGAAGGGTTGGAAAACTGTAGCCTAGTAGTTTCCTCGATCGAGAATCGTTCCGCGGAAAATTGCTCGGCGACACGTGAAACGTGTTTACGAGGACGCGATAAGCCACGTGTGTATTAAAGTAATTTGTACGCAACGACATTCGGGGATCGGTTAACATCCACGGTATGCAAATTCCGACTCCGTGCAGCTGGCCATTGTGTAAATGATCATTAGTGGGTTATCGTCCCTGGATATCCAACGATACAATCGACATTTTCGAAGGGGATGCGTAACTAGGGCGGGAAGTGCTTCTTACAAGATGGAGTTAGCGTTAGCCAATTGGTATTCCGTGAAAAGTTATCTCACAATTTAAACATTAAGTTAATTTCTAAAGTACTCAACGAGAAAGATACACTTAACTGCGAATTTTGAAACGGCGCGGGATCGTCAGCGCACTATTTACAAAAAAGAGAAGCTGTTGAGGTTGGCAAAATTTCATTGGGAGACACTTGTGAGGTAGAGTATCGCCACGAAGATATCAACCCTGAGTTGATACCACGGGGCTCAGTACACACCAAGGAAGTCTAACTGCGCAGGCTTTTTTTTTTTAGAAACATTTCAATGACCTGAGTCTTTCTGTGCGACGAAGGTAGTTCGTGTTTTTTCTCACACAATTTTCAGAGTAAGTTCAATGGGTGCTCTTTATGAAGAACGTGAATGCAACAATCACCTACGTATAATGAGACATGAAAAGGATTACATTCAAAAAGATCCCTTGGTAGTAACAACATAAGCAACGTTCATGGTACCTACTAACGCAGAATTGACGATATCACTTCGAACATCATTGCGCGAAATTGCGACGATAAACACGACGGTCGTTTTATTTAAATTCAAGCCGTTCCATGAATAATTAAACTCCATATGCCGAGGGTCGAAATAGTTACGGCGTGTTTGCGAAAATAAATTGGGATCGAGGGAGAAAAATTAGAACCTGAGGATCGATTATCACGATTAGAATTCTAGTAATGAACACACCGGTTTCGGGTTTAAACACCGTTCCCGACGTTGCTGAAACGAGCAAATTGCGTTTTCCGTCGCGGGCAATGCAGTTGCTGCACGCATGGCTTCCGGCTGCACGACGAGATGTGTGAAGAAAGAACGCAAAAGCAGGAGTTTGCAGGAATTTTATTTGTAAAACGCAACAACATAAATAAAAGTATAATTGGATGACTGCTAGACACCCATTTACTCCTGTCAATGCCAATTCACCCACCCTTTTGATTCCATTTGAATCAGCCTGTATATTTAATTGTACCAAGTATTAGATTCATTCGACGCGTCGGGTTGCAAACACCGGCGTAACAAGCGCGAAAAATGGCGATTTTTCAGCCGCGCTTCCCGCCACAAAATTGCCGCGATGCAGACCGAAATCCACCCCGCTGAATTATTCACGAGGGTATCGCGAGGCCACGAAAATATCAGTCAAGTATTTTTTCCTTCGCCCCTCCTGGGCAAGAGATTAAAAAACCAGACAGGAGATTTTCGAGAATTCCATCTGGCTCCGTCTGGTCATAACTATGCGAGCTCTCGAGTCCTGGCGAATATTGGAATCCGTGCGAGACTCGACCAACCTGCGCGAGACATCGGCAGGCTCATGCATGCATATTCGTCTCGTGGCTCTTATTAACGTAAGTTCTGCTGCGATACTCCCCTTCTCTTGCGTATCAGACTCCGCTATTAAATTGAACAACGTCGCTGCATTCTATATCTAAAGATTATGAATAATACTTGGTGGAACGAATGGAGCACAGGTTGGCTGCACTTCGATAAAAAAACCTCGATAATTGTAGGAACATTCGTGCAAGTATCGAGGGAATTATTTTCAAGTGGCAGCAGGTGGCGCCAGGATATCGATCTCAAGGAAAACCCAGATGTTCGATGAAAGGAATATGATGAAACGTGAATCGATAGACTTGGAGATTCAGATGTTGAACCTACATCACGTATAGATCACTCTGAACACGAGTCACTCACATTTACCAAATAGGTAGCTTCTTTCTAAACCTGATATTCCAAAGTCCACCGAAACAGTTCGTACGCCAAACTTCCTTCCAACTTCAAGAAAATAAATTCGCATTAAAACGGTCCATTTGATGATTTTCTTTTCTGTTACCAAGGATCTCTCGGGAAATTAATCCACATCCCCCAAAATAGATCCCCGAATTTCCCCTTCCCCGGCGAAAAATCAGGCGGGAAGTTGAGCTGCGGGCCCCGTATTTAGAGACTCATGCTCCACCGTTCCGAATTCGATGTCGATAAGGAACGGCCGGAGCTGGTTTCTATCGTTGCCACGCGGACCGTGAAGATAATGCTCGGATACGTCGATGCGTTAGAAAGTTGGTTGTAACGAGCACTCGTTAAAAATCACGGGAAACGATGCGGAGGAAGCGACGACGGTAAAACTGGCGATGAAACGTGAAGCGTGTCGCGACAGATAGAAATCTCTATGTCCCGGTGTAATTTCGCTTCCGATTGCTTCCCTGCCCGTTTTAATAATCATTTCTCGCGGGCGTATCGTTAGCACGCCCGTTTCGTGCGACGCGACCGATTCAGTTCCCACAAGTCGCCCGCTTTCTAAATGGCTCCTGACAGCCCGATGTTTGCCGCGGAAAATGGTCACGCGAGGCCCGTCGAAATCGGGGGATCAAATACGCTAGCGAATCGAAAGTCAAAAAAGAATGATAGAGTCCAGAGGGTTGGGTCGCGTATGGTGCTGATCGAAAGAATATTTCACGCGTGAGCGATGGCAAAAGTATCGCAGTTGGGTCAGGGAGAAACTGTGATGGCTTGAAACGAACCCAGAAGTGGATGCCACGGAGCATTGCATTGTGTTATTTAATGAAATGTGTAAATGGTGAAAGGATTCTGTGAATATATTGAAATTATATCTCGTTCGAACACCGGAGCTATTAGTTGAGAGTTATTTTAATTATGGCCACTGCAAGGCACGTAGAGAAATTATTTATCAACCCTGTTTTGCAGATGCTGCTTGTCGAGCAAGCCTACTTCCACGGATATGCTAATGGTATGGTATCTTTTCCGTAATGGAGGAGTACAAAGAAGGACGTTGCTTATCGCCACGCCAAGATAAAAAACATTTACGAAAAAACGATTATCTGCCACGGTAAAACGCTGCACAACTGTTTAGCCGTTATCAGAGGTTTAGCCAGCGCGCGGATAAAATACAAAAATGCTTCTGATAATATCACCGGTGAACTGTGTCATCGGAGTAACAATTTATGTGTCCGCCGCTCGAACGATAATAAAACGTCTACCGTGTATGTATTTATAGCGACGACCTGGGGAGCACCGATCAACTTGGAAGATACAAGTACGATTTAAATAAAAGAAACAGACATTTGCAAATAAATACAGGTCATGGTAAGTTGCCCAAAGCCTTAAACATAGAGAATGCTGCAATCTCCGGCTGATCGTTCTTTTCCGCGGAGTAAGAGAGTGATTTTTCTAGAAGATTTCTACTGTAAAATGACTTCAGGAAATTGTGTTATCGAGCGAAACCCCGTCCTTCTGCGTCCAACTTCGAAATCGATTTCAACAGATGGTGTTCCCGTCGTAGGAACGGATTCTGACACGCGAACACGCATTCTAGCGACGCGAACAGTCGATGACGAAGAGGGAAATGACTTTTTGACAACAGAGACTGAGAACCGATTTCGGGGCAAATTCTGTAATCGCGAGCGTTGATACTGTTACTGTTTCGAGGGGTACAGTTTTGTGGCAACGTGAACGAGGAAGAAGGCGGCCTCCAAGATGCGTCGAAACGATCAACTTTCCAACTATTAGCTATTTAATAGCAAAATGAACGAAAATGGACACTTTTAATGAATCATTGATTGAAACGTTACGCGCAAAGGGGCAGCGTCAGATGGCCTTAAATTTAACATGACAATTATTGCTAGGAGTTAATTAATTATAAAGTATTTATGTAATTAGTCCCAAAGTATTTATACGAAACATTCGATGGCATTAATACCCCTTAAACAAACCTTTCCGGTTGAGAAGCAAATGAGATTATCATAGGCCATTAAGCAAGTGTGTATATACGTTAGTGTAAACCTCGAGGGACGTTTCCAAGGAATATATAGAGAATCGGACAGGATGGGATCAGAGCAGAGTTCTCAGGGCGGTACCCAGAATGCTAATGCCAGCAGGGCAAGGACTACGCCTCTTAGACGTGGTAAAAGTGTGCCGAATAGGGAGAGGGTACCAGAAGATACGCCACCAAGATGTACTAGTCCTGGTGCCAGCATTTGTTCGGATTCCGATCTACCATATATATCATACACTGTAAACAGACCTATCGGAGATTCACCGAAGATGACTAATAAACAGTCTCAGTTATACAGAGGGAAGAGTTTGGGAGCTCAAGATATATCGAGGCGTAAAAATAGCTTAAGTTCCAGTAGCTACAGGTAATGTGCTAATATGATTCTTATAGCGAATTCGGTACCTCGCACTGACTCTGCACTTGTGCCAGAGAATGACTTGGATTGGTTGTTTCTGATAGAAACGAAGCTAGCTCTATAAGAATCAACCAATCCAAGTAATTTTTTGGCACCAGTGCAGAGTCATTGCGAGTTACCGAATTCGCTATTATCGACTTCTTCCAACACTGTATTTGTATTATCTTTACATAATTGTAACTATTGGTCACAGGAAAACTACCTCTGATAAGATTCACAACATAGTCGTAGTGAAATCAGCTGCCGCCGATCCCACAGCTGAGAGGGATCCCGATCTGGTGAAACTACAAAGTATTCCAATGTTTCTGCCAATTATGCGTGGCACTCTGAATTTACCTCCAGGCGTCAGGGATCCAGAAGTGCTGGAAAGACTGGATCCCATTGGTCTGTTCAATTTATGCGCACGCTACCAACATCATCTTAATACCAACGCTCAAATGATCGCGGGGGAACAAGCTACTCTATGCATCAATATAGAACCGGAAGTCACCAAGATCCTCAATTTGGCGGTGGAGAGGCAAAAGAAATTTGCTAAATTCGCCGAGCAACTGAACAAAGTGCAGGAGCTTAGTAAACAGCTGACTAAGTGTCATTCTCTTCTCAACCAGACATTAGAGAGTCTGGAAACGCTGAATAATCTTTTACCTATCGAGGAGAGATTAGAACCATTTGTATGGACTACTGGGTAAAATGAATGTTGGAAATGCTAAGAGGCAGCTGCAAAAGCTAAATTCTATCTGAAGCATATTGCACCGGTGCTAAGACAATTTCAATAGATTCGACACGGTACTTGTTAGAAGTTTTTTTATTTTATCCTTCTTATTGTTAGCGATGAATCCTTGCTACCACTCTGCGTCTAAAGACTACTAGTACCTATACATGTCGTGCACAGAAAACACTTCTATATATCTATTTTCGTGTTAACCCTCTAATTGTACGAGAAAAAGAATGTGACGTTTAGTTTGAAAAATACATACAAATTTCCTATGATCAAAATATTGTACATTTTATTAAACAAAAAAAATCGCGATTACAACAAAACGATCCATAGCGTCCATGTGAACACCAGAGAAGAAACAATCCACGTAAAAAGAAGTATACATTTCATGATCTCTGAATGTGTACGTACCCTAGCCATTAGCGCCAGCAGATCGCTCTGCTTTCATTCTTTTGTAGGCTGCTATGACATCGCTTTGATCTCTTTCTAGCTGCCTTCTTTCTCCAACCGGCAAATTCTTACGTTTGCCTGATCTGTCTATGGACGCTGCTTTTCCAGAATCCATTTTCGGCCCCTCGCTCTTTCCCAGCAACGAATGCAGCAATAGACCCTTCTTGCCAGGCTATAACAGAAAAAGGAATATTTTGTTAACGTCTATGTACGAGAAAACACTGAAGATCATCGCGAGTATATGCACCTTCGAGGTACTCGTGCTCTCAGCCGTCTTTGGCCAACTCGTTAATCGAGGTGGTTCATGAGCAATCTCGCCAAATTCAACCTGATCTTTAAAATTTTCGAACTCGTCTACACCTTCCTGCTCCCTCTTTTCCTTTTTCACTCTCAATTTCTCCTTCCTTTTCTGACTTTTTGTCAATCTAATCTCGTCAGAGTTCTTCTTCTTCTTCTTCTTTCTAATGTTTTTATGTTTCGCTCTTAGCATCTCAATCTTATCTAATTCGCTTATGCTGCATTTCGTCAATCCCTGAATGTGCCCAGTTTCTGGGTCCCGCTGCACCTGAACCCCGTACTTCTTCTCGAACGTAGTTTCGTTGACGAAAGCGTGCGTCTCCCTGTCGACCCTGTGCAGGAACTGTTGCTCGCTTTCCCCAGGCCTCTGCTGAAATATAGGAACCACTTTCTCTGGTTTAGCTTTTGGATGCGGAGGTCTGGGGTTCTGCGCACCCACAGATATCAGTGCGCTCTTGCTTTTCTGTTTCTTTATTTTAGCTATCTTTCCCAACTTTATTGCCTCCTTTAGGTTCACCACCCTTTCCAAACTTCTAGGCACCGCTTGCTCGTCCACATCCTTCGGAGGTGCGTTTATCTTCGTTTCCAACCTACAAAACGCGAGGTGCTAACCTATGTAAATAACTCGAGGAAGCCTTATTTAATCCATCACTCACTCTGCCTGTCGCCTCGCCTGTTGCTTGAAAGGATCTTTTACACCCCGATGCTTTTTCCCCGGAATCTTTCGACCCATTTTTTAGCAATAAACAACGAGACGCAACTCTCACGTGGTCGACGGCGTCGTCTGCTGACAGTGCTGACCAGCTGGAACGACGCGCGTTAATGTCGCATGTTTAAAACCGACACTTGAGAAACTATACTTCAGATAATACAATAGACGTATGTATTCGAGAACAATCGCTTCGAAAGGAATAAAACTATTAAAAATGAATACCGAAGCTTTGTATTGATGAAATTCACTCGCACCGAAAGCGCGCGAAAAACAACACGAGCCAAGAATTCAAACACGATAAAGAGCGCCACATTGACGATCAAAGATAGTAACTTTAATGATTTAGTAATTTATAGGCACCTTCTATATACACATATTAATTACAATGCGCCAAAATAGGTGTTAAAGTTAGAAAAGATTTGAATTGTATAACAGCTGTATACATGTGCCTGTCAAATGCATCGCGACCAGAGACATCTAGAAATGACTACAGAGGCATATTTGCAGTGATTCAAGGAGGTTAGAAAACAATCTCCGAGCGTTTATAAAACGTCCGTGTGCCTGATCCGTACGTTCGTTTAATTGTTTACTCATTTACTGTATCAAAAGCTCGCAGTACACGGGGCGAGCACTAACGTCAACAAACTTTCCACGGTTCTGTTACTACATGCGAAATCACTTTTCTCAACGATCAGGTGCATCCGCAAAGAGCAAAGAGGACAAATATGAATATAGTTCGATCGTCCCTTTTAATTGCGAAAAAGCAATCATGCGATTGTCGTGAAATATATTCCGTGTCTAAACGGTGCATCCATGGTACGTGGAGCATTTTATCACCCGAGAAGGGAATCGATAGAAACGAGCCCACGGATACCAGCTCTATAGACGACCTAACAGAACCCACGAACTGCTGCATGTCGGGGTGCACGAATTGCGTGTGGATTCAATACGCGGACAAACTGAGTGCCGCCATCGAGAAGAGCGACGTGGACGTGCAAAAGTTAATCGTAGACAAGGTACAAGACCCCAACATGAAAGCATTCCTCTCGATGGAACTTAGATGGAGAAATATCATTAAGTAACAAAAAGGGCGATTCTGTATATAAACCACTGTATATATGTACATTAGATGCAACCGAATTTTGTATAATAAAGTATAACGATTAACATGTACTCGTTCATATTCAATTTACATTTTTGAACCCCTTCCAAGTCTTGTGCAATCGAAATATATGGAAACGGAAGTGAAGCCACGCTTTCTACGACTACGCCGGATATAGTACAGAAATTTTAAATACCGATATGAGTTGATCTCGAGTGCTGTGTTTTCTACGCGTACGTCCTTCGGTTCTTCGAGGTCACGGGTTTACTTTAACACGTTTTACTCTCGTTAAAATTTCTTTCGAATCTCCACGCGAGACCGCCCGCGTAACGTCGAATTACAAACTAACATGGCGTCTGCTCTGTGCTTCGCGCCTTCTGCCTAGGTGGCACCACTTACACGAAAGAATTTAAACTTTGAATATTCCCACTAATCTGTAATAATAAAAAGAAAACGTTGACTGAGTTCTAAATCGTAATTGATCGCGCATTCTTTTACTGTTTAAATCGTTCATTCTAATTTCCTCTTTGGGGGAAGATAACTAGATTAAAATGCTTATTAATTTGAATGTAACTTCTAAGAGCGCGAAATTGAAGGAATTTTCCAAAATTTTCATTCCTTTGGAAAATTAATCAGTCCTGCTTGCTGCATCAGAATGCAAACTTAGATCCCTTCATCTAACAAATACCTCACCCACATCAGCACCGAATTTCTTCCTAAATTAGAAATTCCAAGTGGTTTGGGTTAGGTCGGGTGAAATTTCGCGGAAGAAATTTACGAAACGAACTCGATCATACCAAAGTTCACGAAACGAGTACAACGGCGCAAGAAGGCGCCACTTTGTGTGTTTTACGTCGTCCGAATTTCCACTGTTGCGCAAAGTGTTTTGATCGCCTTGCTCGCCTCTGGTTTGCAACAGGCCGAGACTTTCACGCATTTTAACGGGGACTAATTAAAAAACAGGTATGCAGCCACGGACAGGAGCTTTCAGCGAGGCGTTTCGACGCTGCTTGTCCCACAGCGTCCCGATAATCGCGCGTATTTCTGCGCACGGTTTACATTACACGCTCGCTTATTTACATTGCATACATATGTATAAAGCCACTTGTGCCGCTTACGCTAGCCGAGAGAATGTGTGACACGTATGGGGCGTGTTGGCGATCGAGAAGGAACATACCTTTCGTTTCTCTACTTATGTTGCCCAGTAACAGATAAATCAAAGAGGAAAGGTTCCAACGAGACAAAAAAAAAAAAGAAATCGTTCGATCGCGATCGTGCATAAATCGATATCACACATACGCGGCAACGCTAAGGACCATCGTCAAGCTTCTAAAAGATTTCCTCCTCCATCTGTGTTTTCGAGACTGTTACAAGTACAAGTACTATTTGCAATAGGTACCTGCATTTACATTAATGGTACAGTGGGACTTCAAAAGCAATGATAACGAAGGAAGAAGTAATACAACATAGAAAGCGCGCATGTAGGAATAAGCTGACGGAGCTTATTGTTTAAAATAGTCGACAGTTTTTGTCACACTTCCTAGAATACTCTCTTGACCTTCCTCGACGCGCTCACAGCGGTAATGACATACGTGGCTATGTAGATTGTTACCGATAAAACGGTAATTATTGTCGCTTGCATGCGCACAAAAATATCGAAATTGTCCCGCGACCAAGAACTTGAAGAGCTTATTTCAAGACTCTAATAATATCCGCATTTTCCCTCGCGAATATTCTGCTGAAACAGCCACCTCTAACACAAAAAGGCAATCCTTTACTACTTCCCAGTCCCCCGGTGAAACTAAATTTCCGAAAACCCTCGAGCTTTACTCGAACAAAGCGACCACGACGAGGAAAATCCAGCGGGAAATAGTATCACCCGTTATTGCAATAAAAAGTTCGTGTCGAAAAGCACGGTGCCCTACAATGGCGCGGCATAATCTTATCTTCGCCCCTGCCCACATGTCAACTGTTTCTGCTGCCTCCGCGGGCGCGCACACTCTCGCGGTACGCTCCTCGACACGCACGCAGAGTCCATTTCCATCGCGTCCGTGCGCCACGTTTTCCCGCACACGCGTCCACTTCTCCACATGGCCCCACATGTCCCTGCACACGGACACCGGCTGCCATTCCTGTGTGAGTGCGTAGACGCCGAGGGCCGTGTGCGTGGATTATTTTCGCTTATGCCGCGGCGCACGCAATCTCAGAAGTGGTTCTCCCGTTGACAGGTTCCGAGCGAGTTTTCGCCGGCCTCGAAGCGGCGACGAGTCTAGAGTGGAGCCCGAGGATCCCGAGGATCCGGAGGACCGTGCACCCTGGGACCGTGGGGGGGCCTGACGCCGCGTGGACACACGACTGGAACGGCGAAGAGGAACGTGACGGGCCCGGCACGCACGCCAGCCGAGTTCTTATGCAACGAGGAAGGTGGACAGGTCGCATGGTCGCGTCGTGGGTGCACGCGCGCGGCTAGCAGTGCGATACGTATGTACGCGAACGGGCGGAGAGACGGAGGAGCGGAGAGACGGGTGAATTATGAATGATTCCCGCAACGAGGAGGATCGCGCGGTCCCGTGTGCCCCGCTGGTGGAAATAGCGTGCAAACCGCGGACGGAAACGCCGCGATACGGACAAACACGCCCGCACCAGCGTCGTGCTGCAGCGTGCTGGCTGATCGGCTCGTGACGAACGGGGAACAGCGGCGTCCTGGTGGGCCGAGACCGAGGAGACGAGGACGCACAGGACCTGTGGATCGAAAAAGTGCTACGGGAGCATTCATGTCCCTGGGATTCGTCGACTCGCGCGGCGAACGAGGAGGCTGAGAGTTCTTCTGAGTGGAGGTTGGTAAACGGGAGGGAGGAAGGATGGTTGAGGAACTTGAGGATCATTTGTGAAAAGGATAATTGTAGCGAAGGGGGAGGAAGAAGCTCTAAAGATCTGTGAGAAGGAAGCATCTCTGCGAGGGGGGATTTCGAGGCAGGAACGTCGTTAATCGCGCGACCATAGCGGTCGATTGATAAGAATGACGAAACGGCACTGGGAATAAATATATAGAACGCGATAGTATGCGCATTTGCGCGAGAAAGCGCGCGGCCGTTGCGTGGTGGCGTGAACGTGGCCGTGGAACTTGGAACGCACGCGTGATTCTCAAGCTGGCTTGATCGCCGTCCCGTGTAATTCGGTGGTTAATCAAGACGCTTAGCGGCGGCCGTGGATGGGCCCCGGTGACCTTGAAACCGTTCCCGCTACCAGGGGGCCACCGATAGAAAGTCGCGCCGGCGATCGGCAAGCAAGAGCCGGGTAAACCGGAACAAAGGGGCTGAGCCGCGGCTAAATCCGTGAGATCAAGGAACCGTAAGTGGCGGATCGTCTCGTGGGAAATCGTAAATTCGAGTGACGTCCGCGCGCGGCGTTCGGCGAACAAGCGCGTGCAGGACCGTTCGAATCTCGCGTCGGATTTACGGCCGGCCTGAGTCGGTCGAGGGGCCCGATTAGAAGCGGGTCGCGGGGAGCAGGAAGCGGATTTCAGCCGAATGGCGCGATACGAGAAGACGCCGCTGGTCGTCGGTTCGCCCGTCACGATCGCCACGGGGGGTCTATAAATACGGCAGGCGAAGGAAGAGACACGGGTGGCATCGAAACATCGTTCAACGAAATGCTCATGACCGAAAAAGGTTCACTCACGAAAAGTACCGACGAGGAATTGGACGATCATTCGACAGCCACCAGCAACGCCACCCCGTTGGACCAGCTACTGGTGAACTCGACTGTTCCTGCGGTCGCGGTCGCGGTCAAAGTGTGCGAGGACTCGGCGGACGAGACCAGCAAGAACAACGGCGGGAAACAGAAGCGCGGCATCCTCAGCAACTTCCAGAGGAGGACCTTCAGCAGGATCAGCTTCAAGGGGGAGACTGGACCTTTACTCAGCAGGTGGATTTCTTTTTCTTTTTTTTTTTTCGCCTTTAAGATTTCACCTCTGCGAACAGGCTTTCATGTTCCTTTGCTGTGTATACCCACCTCGTTTCAGATGAATAGGAAATATACGTGGAGATATTCCGAGCGGATCATTCGGAACAAATGATTATCGTTTGGGATTGTAGGCGGGATATACGCTTTCCAAGTTCACTGATCCTCGAACTTGTTTGTTCGTAAAAATTACGCGCCCTTCTCGGTCTTTCGTAGGTTCAGTGGCAAACTGAATTTTCTTAACACTTGGTCGAACTTAATCAGTGAATTGATGAGTCAATAGAATTGACGAGCTGATAATAGGAATATAAAAAGCACGAGTCCTTCGGAAAAGACAGAACAGCGGATGTGAGTTTCGTGGCTCGAACATGCGGTGTGGGAGGTCTTCCGGATAGAATGAATATCTTTCTCGATATTCTCGCTTGCTTTCGTTGCTTGTAAGTACCTTTGACCGTTGTGTGCAACATTTGTATGGAATAACGTGAATTTATTCGCCCCGACGAGTACAGGTAGGGTGAAAGGGGGTAATGGCGGACACTTAAGCTATAATTGTAATACAACCAAGATATAATGTGATATATTTCTTGAAAATCATTTTTTTATAAACTCAAACTATCAACCTATTTGTAGGATACGAAAATAATTAGTATTATATTGATTTATTCAGTAAAATTACGAGATGCACAAAAGATGTGTGCTGACCGCTATTGTCCACACCTTCCTAACCCACATTTTGCGAGCAATAGAGGTCTACAGGCTGCTACATTTTTTGCACGTGTAACCATCGGCTGAGTCCCATCCACAAAATTCAGAATGGGCCCAGAGGTCACAAGAGATGCATCGAAACCACATTTCATTATCATGGCCAAACTGATAGCAAATAATACACTTGTACACTGTTTTTTCAAAAGTTTCGGAAGTCCAATTGGCTTTTCCAGTTGTTCTAGGACGTATTTTTGCCACATACGGAATAAAATTGCTCCAATGAAAAAAGTTATGTTTATTCTGCACTGGGGAATAATGGTAATCATGTTGCGGGCACTAACGATCAAGCGACCATCATGGCCCGCACATGTTTTCATTGATAAAATTGAAGATTACATATATAAATTAAATATATTTATATTAAATTTCATTCTAATCCTTTGCCTTTACAGTATATCTGTATTTACGTAAAATTGAAATGTATAAAAACTTCAAAATTAGTATTTATCTTGTATTTATATTTATCTTGTATTAAAGCACAAAAAGGCTTATTTTCCTTAGTTGCTTAGCCACGATTAAGGCGAGGTGGTTCGACAATATAATCAATGATGTCGTGGAACGTAAAGAAAAGAAATTGCACATTTCGGACACGCGGTTTTATAATAACAATACTGACCATCATTGCCCGCTGGCCGCGATTGTCCCATTCTCCCCTACCCTTTTACCAGATTATTTCGCGATATCGTCGGGGGATATCATGAATTCTATTCATAGTCACACTATGGAGCCGTTGTCTGTCCAGTTTTATTTTAACGAAAAACAGATATAAAGTCTCTGCGGGTGTTTCGTTACGCAATTTGTTGTTTACGAAGAATTCCCAGCGAAACGGCGCAAGCCTGTCGACTCGGACTGTTTTACTAACAATATGGCTCGACTCTGCAACAATTCCAATTGAACATACAAAAATAACGTATAATTCTATTCCTCGGGCTTGTTATTTCGAACTACGCTCAATTCACCAAAGCTCCATTCACTTAAGCTATCGGTACTCTCGTAGAATACTATTTTCATCCGCGATATCGCTAACGAATGGAAAGAAGCCAGCAGCTTTTAGCATCCAACATTGAAAACGCCTTCTTTATCACAATCGACAAGTTTTTATGATGTGCAAGCCACTCCTTGTTCAGAAACAATACATTCCATTTAAAAACAATTCTTCCCTTGCCTTGCAATCTCCCAGCGGTTGCAATCGCGGAATTCAAGTCAGACAGGAGAAACAAATAATCATTAATCCTTAATTAAACACCCCTTATTAAATTCAACCACGACACCATGAAACAACGTCTGTTTCTATATAGCCAACATAAGGCGAGTCTGACCCGTTATAAGGCGAAAGGTTACTCGCCACTGTGATTCACCGAGGCACTGTCACTAGGAATCGAGACTCGAGAGGAATAATCGTTCGATGTAACGGAGAAAGCCCGTCGAAGTCGCCAAGACGGGAACGAAAGCGAAGAAAGCGAAGCGCTCTAAGTCCGTGAATGGCGCCGCGCGGTTTCCCTGCGGCGCCGTCGAAAATACACGCGTCGTTGAAAACTGGACCACAATACGTGGCTGGCGACCCCGCGAAAATAGCGACGGATCGCTCCCGTTTCCCTGCCGCGATCGGCAGAAATCCCGCTTTTCTGGGCCGAGAATAGAAGCGACTAATTGCGGAAGACGCCTCACAGAGAAGCAGGGATTCCCGACGCCCGACGTCGCGGTCGCTTCGTGTCTACGCACCCACGATACAGACTGTTCTGCCTCGCAGAGGTTAACGTGTACGTTCGAACGTCTCTTAAAGTCTGCTTTGCTTCACTTGCTGCTATTTTGCTGGCTTGCTCCAATGCAATGCTGGCGAACAGGTCGAGAGACTCGGTCGAGTTTCATGGTTTAAGGCTGAAGCTCGAGATGTTTTCATTGAGGATTCTCTGAGCGATTGTAACGAACCTGGGGGTAGAATGAAAGCTTTCAGTAGGGGAGTTATAGTGGAGGTGTGTGGGGATTACGTAGAGTTTGGTATCAGGTTAGTGCGAGATTAAATGCTCTACGGAGAAGGGGGCGTATGATCGAGGGACTGATAATAGTCAGACATAGGTCTACACCTAGTGATCGATTGTTTTAGAGAGACTGATTCCCTAGGATCTAATGATCACGTGTCTGAAACGTGTATTCGCTTGGGCAGCCATTATTGCGCACCACACTCATCGCCTGACACTGCCACCACGAATTTATCAATGAAGGGTACAAGATTACGTGTTCTGCATCCTAGATCGCACGGTTCAACGAGATGGCACAGTACAGCTTCAATGAGCGACCGAGGATCTATGTGCCCTTCCACAGCTACGCATACTGTGTATGTACTTGAAAAGTCTCAACTAAAAAGTCCAATGGAATCACACACCTGCGATCTACACTGCCTCTAACCAATGGCCGCTATTTCCCTCGCGCGCGACTACTCGAGAAAAAAAAGCGACGTCCATTTCACCCCTCGTAAATCACAGTCGTCGATATCGAGCACCCTCTAATCACCAGACAGTCCTGGCGGGAACTTGAAGAATGGTATAAAACCAGCACGTAGATCCATGAGAACGCACCCTGCGGCAAGTTCCCCTCGCTTGCCACAGCCACCGCGTAGATCGCCGCGAAACTGGACGCGGCCGTCCGCGAGGATCGGGTCCAATGATCTGTTTTGGGTCTGGGGCGTCGATCGTCAACGAGGCTCCATCTCTAGCGGGCGCAACGAATCTGGCAGGTCGCGAGCCGTGCCAATCTGGCGTGCAAAGGCAAAAAAGAAAATCGCTCGCCAAGGGTCGAAATTGGATCGCTCAGTGTACACCGAGCCACGGTCCCCTAACGATCCTCGGTTAATTAAACCGCGGCCCCCGGCTACCGCATCGGGCCCCGTTTCGCCAGCCCCGCGCCGCCTCGGGCCTTCTTTTCCGACCATTTCACCCGGTGACGCGACGTTTTTATAAATAGTCCCCTGAAAGTGCGTAAATCAGAACGCGTGACAACAGATACTCGTTTCCCCTTTTCCAAGAGGGCTGATCCCTCGATGATTTAGTAAGCGTACTCGTCGAGCGCTACCGAGGAAATCGAGAGAAAAGAACTGCCAGTGCGGGACGCTCGCGAGTGTTACGCAAAGTCTGTTCCCGACCCGGGGGGTGAAACGGAGTGCACGAGTGTCCCCGGGGAAGGATGGAGCGTGTCTGTGCGGTGAATACCAGCTGAGGCTTCCTTCTGGTCGCAGCGACCCGAGGGGAGGATCGGCGGGACCGTGCGGTGCGGCAGGGTGATACGCGGCGGTCGTGGAGTGACGAGGCGGGATCGTGGATAAACGGATGTGGTGCAAAAGGCTGATCTGGATTTTCCAGTGGCTCTGGACAGGCTGCGATATTTGGCTCTGACGATGCGTTCTTTATTCGCTGCGCCGTTAAGAGCATCCGCTAGAGCAGCGGCCTCGGCCGAGAAAGCTTAAACTTAGACGGCGAAATTCCGGTGCGAGTCGAACCGAAATACATACAACCGTGTTCTAAGCGCAGCTACGATCGGCTCTATTGTTCGGGCCATCTTTCCCTCGCGGATCCTCCGTACCTTTTCCACCTATGTATTTACATATTTAGACAGCGCCGCGAGTAGTTGCAACCCTAAATAGAGCAGCGCGGACCACGTGTCGGTTGGATTCGCAAGCATTTATTTTTACGATCGCGCACTGTACGATAAGGGGAGACTGCAGGAAGGCCTACGCGCAATCGATGCCCTCGCGCCCCCTGCCATGCGTGCCAATACCGCGAAAAATCGCAAGATCGTCCGTGTGGCGGTCCAGTGAACAGGCACCGAGCAGGGACCAGGCGTGCGAACGATCCCGAGGGTCGATCGATGTGTAGCCAGTGAAATGGATGGTTCCACGTCGAAGACGCTCTCACCGAGTTCTTCAGGCTCCGGGAAGGTCCACTTGGGCGAGGGGATGGCTCTGTCCGGCCTGCGGAGGGCGCTCTCTCAAGTCTCCATGCTGGTCGTGAAGGCGACCACCTCGGGCGAAACTGCGTGGAGGGAGGAACTGCAGAAGTATGCCGCTTTTTTCCCCCGCACTATTTTGCGCACAGGGAAACGATCGCTTAAATGCCTCGTCGAAGCGGCTAGTAATTACTTCAATTGAATCTGTATTTCCAAACGGGACTCGTAAAACTTCCCACGAATTACGCAACGAATTGGCGAATGCCGGGGAACCTGGCGAAAATTCCACATCTCCGGACTGTGGTTTCATTGAGACTACTGTCTTTTCGATGAAGCGGTACAGGATGATCGCTGTAACGCTTCAAGGCGGAAGTCTCCGAATCAAGGACAACTTCCATCGGCTGGCGAGTTAATCTCGCTCGTCTTATCTCCACGCGGCATTCTTTAAACAACAATCTCTCCGTACGGTTTATGTCATTAGCTTTATTGCGGCTAGTTGCCCATAATCACGGCCACTTTCTCGTCTGCTCTGAATCGCTCTGTTTTACTAGCCGCGTGGGCAGGCCTTTCGAAATAGCCTTTCTGCAGAGCATGTTTCCTAACCGGTGGTTTTGCTGATTATTTAACCGCGATAATATCCTGTTCCGTGGACGACTTGGTCCTTGGAGACTCGGAGGTTTCATTAAGTCCTGTAGCTTGGAAATTCTTATTAGCTCTTATCACTGGTCGAAGCCTCTGCAAGCTTGGCATAGAACGAAAATCAAAAGAGAAGGAGAAATACAAGCGACCAGAAGACAATATACAGAGGCGGTGAATAGAAAATTAAAAAAAGAAAACTTTAAGTGTTACGGTGATATCACTCGCCTATTCTAGCAATTCCTCGTCCATAGAATTTAAAGTACAACTCTAGCCGACGGAGCTGCCTTATTTTTCTTACCGTTCGCAGTTAAAGCTTCCGTTTTATCGCTACTGTAACCGCTCTTAACGATTGATTCCCTACGGATCGCAAAGCTCGAAACCAGCGTTCCCGAAAGCGCGTTCGCGCTAAAGCAGACACGTTCCACGCGGAGGAGAATCCCTCGCTAACCGCCACGACATTTTCCAGCTTCGCTGATCGCGGCCTCCCGAACAGGTGTGGAAGTCGTAATCTATTTTCATCTCGGGTCAATATGTCAGGGTTGAACGATGCGAAACCACACGAATTTAGAACGTCGTTTGCCAGGCGAACGAACCAAGCCAAATCGAACCGCGGTCTAGGTCCCTTCGAAAAACCGACCGACTCTGCTTCCCTTCCGAACCATCCGCCACCCATCAAACGTCCAGGTCGCTGCCCACTTCTTTCCAACCTCCCATCATCGAAATCGAAGCCATCGGAAGCATAAGAAGTTCGTCAAACCTCGATCTTTCTCGCGAAAAATCACCGCGCGCTCAGGGATCCATGGGGAACTGGCAGAACGACGAGTGGAGGAGCGAGGGACGTTCCTCCCAGCTCGCTTAGGATAACGAAGCGAGCGGACCTTGCGTCGTCGCGCTTTCAAGGCGAATATACCGCGGCTGGTTTACGTTCGCGGCCAACGCGCGTGTCCGTCGTCGAGAATCGGGGAGAGGATCATCTACTGGGGGCTAAGCCGAGGAGAGACAAGTTCAAAGAGACCACGGACCCCTGCACTCTGCCAACAACTTTAGCGCCTCCGATACGAGGCTTGTAATAATCCGTGGCTGCGCAACACTGTCTGCGAACAGCGCAGCCGTTTCTAATCTCGATCGTCTGGCTTTACGAATTTTCGGAGCCACTCGCCGTCGGATTATTTCGGGCGGGTGTCGGTCAGACGGCGGCCACTGTGTCGTCTGGCACGGTATCCGAGCGGTACTGGAGCTTCCAACGTCACCGGGAACCTCTAGATACCGACAAGTGTTTTCGTCTCGCAGCAGTTTCGAGGAAATTGCGTGGGAATTTCGTGGACCAGCGAGGAAACTTTGAACACGGGATTTAGCAATATTATAGGGGTTGAATTGAGTCGGAATTGGAAGACTGCGGTCTTATCAGATCTATAATACAGATTTCAGGAATTTGGAGATGTAAGTGAAGCCTCAGAGTCATGGATGATTATTGATTATTTCTTATTCCCGATGCGAGCCAATTAATCCTTCATAGGTGTCGTTCGTGCTAGGTCGTTCGCACTTCGATCCGTGATGGAAACACAGTTTTTCATCGAGCGATCTTTGAACGAAGGAGTGACTGTCTTTTTACTCGAAATTGCGAGATTTCGTGGGGAATTAAATTTGATGGGCTTCGAAGGGTTGGTCGTCCTTTTTGGGGGTCGCCTATCTAGTTTCTTAATCTTATCAAGTGAACATCCCCTAAATTTGCTTTCTCGATGTAGCCACGAAAAGGTTGGCCAGAAAATTAATAGGGCTCGACTGGGAGCGCCTAGCAGCTTCTCCAAACATTTCTATAACACGGCTAACGTCAGTGACCCAGATAAACGGGATCGACCAAATATTTGGACAACTCATGTTTCGCAATAAGTTATTTTCATGTTCGCGGGAAATCCTGCGCTGGGACCATTCTACTGGGAAATCGAAATCGACCGTGTGTTAGGTCGGTTGGCTCCACTTGGATATATATTCATGGTAATCGGTGAGGGGTTGATCACGGGATATATTATCTAGTAGTATATTCTAAACTGCAATATGCGTGCGTATGCAAGTAACTGCACACAATTGTACCCTCTGGGATGGAGCATCCCTTTCTAAACCGAAGTCACGTGAACACAGAAAAGCACTGGCAAAAACTAGCCAAGCTTTTCGAAATAGCTGTGCGCATCCAGATGTGTTTGGATAAACGACAATTAAGATACTCGAAGCTCTGCTTTTCCTCGCGTTAATCCACTTATATCGTCGCTCATAACTCGCTCTATCATCTGCGAAGGAACGATTCTCGCGAAATAGACGACGTTCCTGAAGGTTCACCCATTCCATGCAAATGAAACGGCGATCATGAAAGTTTACGATTAAACGAGTGAATCAGGTAGAGCCGGAAGACCGTCGGGTCTCGCTTGTCTGTCGATTTTTTGGCAAACTGCCCCCGATCGGTCCATCCTGGCGCGAACAGAAAGATCTTCCGACCGTAAATTATGTCCTCTGGCATTAAGCTCCGTGTATTTCGGAGCAGACGATACGACCGTTTTAAACGGCCTTTAGAGAACCCGTGGGAGAAGAGCCGGCGTCTCGTTTCGCGTTTCACGCGAAATGCAACACCACGGGATCGTCTTCTTCGCAATGTCAGAGGGAAATCGAATTTCGAAGAGAATCGCAGGTCGCAGGGATCTCTAACTCTCCAGTGGCTACGGGACGCGTTACCAAAAGGGCGTAAAGGAAGAGGATAGCGCAGACAATGGATGTTATAAATGGCAGCACTGTTCGTGTTAGAAATATTTGTTTTGTCCTGATATGCAGAGCAGAGGATACCGACAATCGAGGACATCCGTTTATGTACCTTATAGAGATCCAAGTCCAATGTTACTTGTTACTATGAAGTAAATCAGAATGAAAGAATCGATTCTGGGGATTAATAGTTGATATGGTAACAGTAGTAGCGGCAAAATTGGTCGACAGATGTGACTTATTGTTAGAGGCTGGCATACTGGATAAGTCTTGATCACCTTAATTAAATCTCCTCCTCCACCTTCAATAATTTATTCCCACGTGTGATACATTTTACAAACAATTCATTCCTCAGTCGATGCTTCTTAACAAACATCCCACACAGGACTCCCGTCATTCTCATCGACTCCGCCCGCCGTGATGCTGCTCCGAATTAAGCTCGAGGTGCTGACCATCCGCCGTTGCTTTCAGATATCGCCAAACCAGGTTCAGCTCGAGGAGGATACGCAAGAGGGTGGTTTTCAAGCACGGCGATTGCAATGTCGTACAAGGAAATGTCGCCAAGCGACGACGCCGTTACCTTCAGGTAATTTTAAAGTATTTCTAAAAGCGTACGGCCGTGCTGAAGCGTATACGTCGCTCAAGGCGATCCCAGAAAGTCTCTTCTCCCAGCGAACGACGATTATACTTGGACATTTCACGCGTTCTGACGCTACACTCTCCTCCATCGACCGCCGAAACGAGTCCCTTTTCCTTCAATTGCCGTCGAAACGACCCCCTTCTGCACCAACGGTCAACTTCGATCTGTATTTTATAAGGCCGATCACATGCCAAATGGCTTCATTCTGTAGCGTCTACGTCCATGCGACCGTTTCGGCTCGATTCTCTAGAAACCTTCCCTCCAACTGTTCGCATCGCTACGACAGACTAAAATTACCGTCACTTCCCGATGTAAAAGTTAACAGTTACTAGCGACGGTATTCTTGGACATCCACTTCATCCGCAATTACTCAATCCTCGGTCTAAATGGGATACAAATTCAAAACGAAGTCTTCCCTTCTTTTCTACCATTCTGCGAAGCGAACGAGTGGGTTTCCCCATTTTCTTTGAAGCCAGCGAACGAATCATAATTGCCGTAAAATGATCATCCAATCTCCTGTACCTACCGCTCATAATTAGAGACCTATTATGCAAACATTTGGTCTTCGAACTCTGGAGTATAGACTATAGGAGAATCTCTTTTTAATTTGTATTGAGATAATATAGATTCTCGTACTGTCCCTCTCGATCTTTTCTGTAGATCTCCAAATTGGTATTCTGCTTTCCTTTTCACTTCTGCGAAAACGTGTCTCTTCTTTGAGTTTTCCTTTCCTTCTGTTCAGGGGCGAATTTTGAGATTTGGCGCCCCTAGGCTAACAAGTGTCAGCTGCCCTTTCCGCGAAATATCGTCAATTATTTTAATTTAAAAGAGCCGAGACAATTGCAAAATTAATTCATTATGGCAACTCACATATGAGTTATTGCTAATTCGCTATATGAAAAGGAAGTGAATTGTTTTTAAAGTTGTATGAAACCTCTGTATTTTCACAAAATTTGTCGCTCCCCAAAAGTTGCCGCCTTAGGCTGCAGCCTACTTATTAGCCTGTAGCCACAAATCCGCCCCTGCTTCAGTTATTCCGTATCCACACTCTTTCGTATTTGTGCTTGTAGGACATTTTCACGACGCTGGTGGACGCACAATGGCGCTGGACGTTGCTGGTGTTCTCCATGAACTTCCTGCTATCGTGGCTGGGCTTCGCCGTGATATGGTGGCTGATCGCGTACAGCCACGGGGACCTAAATCCAGACAACTACACCAACCCGAACCTCACGTTCACGCCATGCATCGTGGACATCCGTGGCTTCACCAGCTCCTTCCTATTCTCGATCGAGACGCAGCACACGATCGGGTGACTAGCCACTTTCCATTACGATCAAACTTTATGTCGGATCAGTGATTCGAACGAATTTCAGACGCTTTCGGGAGACCCTATCGCCAATGATTTAATTAGTTCACTTAAGGACTCGCTGCGAGTGTAATTTCGTAGGATTCACGGTGAATGAGCAGAGTAAGAATAGCAAACGATCGAATAGATTTTAATTTTGGAGTCTGCTGGGTCGAGAAGAGTATCGGTAATAGCTGAGGCTTGTGGATCTGTGCATGATACTTATATTAAAATTATCGTCGAGTGATTTTTAATCGTACGTGGTAAATAATTGAACAAAGGACAGCAGGCGACCATTGTTATTAACTGGATCAGTGGAGAGTTAAATTGTAAGTACTCTTCTCGAGCTGCTGTTCCATACTGTTACTTCCTCCCTAATCTCTAACACTGGAAGAAGAACCCTACTAACTGAAACGACCATAGAGGTACGTGAACATCTTGCAATTTCCTCGCTGAGTTGCTAAAATCGAATAACCATAAGCCTGGCGTCGAATAACGTCCCCAGCATTGATTAACGAGTACGATTCGTCGCTGGATTTCGGTAGCAATAAACACTCACTTTCGCGCCTCTAATTCCATCGAGTTCCAGTGTCGAGAGGTTCGAAGATACTCGTTGCTTCTTTCCATGGTCTAGTCGACCGCAGACACAATTCTACGCGAACAGATCGCGATGCTTTCGGGACCAATTGGAACGCCATCCTTCTACCATCAATTCCTTTCGATTGCAGCGTTTAATGCGAGCGTATTCTTTTAGATATGGCTCGAAACACCCGACAGACGAGTGTCCAGAGGCAGTGTTCGTCATATGCATCCAATCTATGACAGGGGTGATCCTGCAGGCATTCATGGTCGGCATAGTGTTCGCGAAGCTGTCCCGACCGAAGAAGAGGACGCAGACGTTGCTGTTTTCAAGGAACGCGGTCATCTGCCAGAGGGACGGCCAGCCTTGCCTGATGTTCCGTGTCGGTGACATGAGGAAGAGCCACATCATCGAGGCCCATGTCAGAGCTCAGATGATCAAAAGGAAGGTGGGAGTTCCTTTCCTCCGCAAATTGAAAGCTTTCAGTCCGCACCTATTTCCAACGATTCCAAGCGGCCACCTTCAGAATTCAATTTAACCCAAGAATCACAATGAAACCAGCGGAATATCGTTGGAATTCGAATCGTTAAGTGTAACTTAACCCCCTCCTTAACTCATCTCCTTGGCGCTATTTCTATTTATAATCGAGCGAGTGAAGCTACATAAGCTTCTAATACGCTGCGAAAATTCCAGGTAACCAGGGAAGGAGAGCTCCTACCGTTCTTCCAAACGGAGCTGAAGGTGGGCGGTGACGGCGAGGAGGACAAGATATTCTTTATTTGGCCGACTACCATCGTCCACAAGATCGACGAACAGTCGCCGCTTTATCACGTATCAGCCAGCGATATGCTGCGGGAAAGATTTGAGATCGTCGTGATATTGGAAGGTAAAGAGGCGACAGGAGGAAGCAAAGTGTTCGCAGCTGTACATAGCTATCGTTGAAATTTAACATTTCTTTTTTCTTCTCTCTTCATGATAACTTTATTCGCTTAAGACAGTAGCGCGCACAATTACTAAGTGGAATTAATAGAAGATTAATTAGTAGGATTGTATGGCAGGAGGAAGAAAATTTGAAGATCTTGCGCGTTTGATTTACATTTAGCAGATGTGGATGTAAACTGTAACCAATTGTGTGGATGGTCCAAGGTTTTTTGAAAGGTTGGCCTACTTTTAGCCTGGGTACGATCGAATCGTGGTTGCAGGCGTAATCGAGTCGACTGGCATGACCACGCAGGCAAGAAGCTCCTATTTGCCATCGGAGATCCTATGGGGGCACAGGTTCGAGCACATAATCACGTTCAAGAAGGAGACTGGAGAGTACGAGGTGAACTATACGCTGTTCAACAACACCTACGAGGTCGACACGCCGCTCTGCTCGGCGGCCGATCTCGATAAAATCAGGTCGATGCAACGGGCGAAAGGAGGTACGAGAGGAATTCTTTAATCTCGGGATGGTAATGGCCGCTAGTTAATTCCTGGGGCCCGTTTCAACCACCGACCGCGACAGTAAAAAGTGAACTGCATTTTATGGGAGATAGCGCGGTTGGAGAAACGTAATTGACCCCGATTAACATGAATCACGTTTATTGAATCTGTGGCGATGGTGAAATATGCGCCGCCACTCGATCTTGCTTCCTTTTCATTTCCTGCTGATAATTCATGATCGAATCATTGAAAATTTTACTTGAAATACATCTTGCCAATGAGGAGCTAGAATTTCACTGTATAAATGCTTCCAAGTTTCATTCAGATTGAGGAGAATCAACCCCCCGTGCGATATAATTTAATTACCAAATCGAGAAGAACTACGCACCTGACACGAAATGTCAATGTTTCAATATGAAATATTCATATTTGGAGTCTTTGCGTGTCTGTGTGTTTAAATTGAGAACGGTGCTAATTAACTTGCTGGGAGGGAAACGCGAGAACGGTGAACGGGATTCCTGCGTTGCGGCTCTCGAATGGTCGAGTGATTAAATTAAATGGAGGCGCGGTGATTTTTCGTGCGCGGACTGGTCAGCAACGGATTTAGATTCTTGGAATGATTTCAGAGCGCATGAGCACCAGCGGATTCGCTCATTATCGGGACGCGTCCAGCAGCTCCTTGACCACTGGATCCGGTTCGAGCTTGGCATCATCCACGGGTGGATTGCACATGCACGTCCCAATGACGACGCTCACCGCGATTCCAGTTATGATCACTGGCCCGGACGGTTCCCTGAGACGCGAGAGCATGGAGAGTATGCAAACGGACACGAGGCAGCCGATATTTTACACGCAGAACGAGGTACAAGTTCGCCAACCGATCCTGTCGCGTTCCAACATTTTTCTCAGAGACTATCTCACCGGATTTCCAAGTGAACGGTCTTGGAGCAGGGTGTGGTGTAAGAAAGAGATTTCAGATACAGAATAATGCGTAGATTAGAATTCTAAGAACTTCAAATTCTTTAAATGTTCCAACAATTTGGAATTATAGATTCTATTATGCGCAGTTCTGTTTTCTGTATTATAATTGAATATTCTGAAGGTGGCACAGGTAAGGGAACAGGAGCAGTAAGAACTCCAGATTAAGATTCAGAAGTAATATCCATGAAATTTGAACGTAGAAATATACTGGAAGCCTAGCGATTATGAGAGTGACCATTTTCCTCTTACAATACCTACAGCAAACCGATGGGAACTGATCACGAATTCATTTTACCTGACTGCGCAGTTGTCGGATAGCGAGCCTCACCCTATGAGCCACGCGCAAGAAGAGGCCAGGAACCAAGAAGACTATAATCGGGTGCTGGGGGACATCAACGCGACGTTGAGGAGGAATCGGGGGCCCAGCAAGGAGGACAAAAGGATCCACAAGGATGCGTCCAGAGGCACTTTAGACTCGAGAAAAAGCGAGAGCAGATCTAACGCGGACATGATGAGGAGATCCACCTCTAGGACGGGGATGGATCAAATTCCAGTTCTCATCAATCCACCCCTAAGATCAGCGTCTCGACAGCATTTAGACCCCAGGTGAACACATTACCAGCTGCACCTTGCAACTTAACATTCCAAGTCTGTCAACACCTGCGTTTCACCTGCGTAGGCACGCAAAGTTCACCGAACCCAGCGAAGTATATCACGAACCACCGCCCCAATCTCATCCACCTTCGAGGAGGCCCAGCTTAGGCGACAATCACAAGTCGAAGGAGTCGCCAAAGAAGACCAGCTTCATTCTTGACGACGAGGAGCACGCGAAGATCGCGGAACCAGCCGCTTCCAAGGTGACCCAGCATCGGCGAGACCCTGAATCACTGGACACCGATTCAGCCAAGGCGAACCATCATCCTCTGAGCAAAGCTCCCCAGGAGCAAGTGTAGGTGAGCGAACCAGTCGTTGCGTCCACGTTTCGCATTAATCAGGGAGAGCCGATCTATGATTTCGTTCTAACTAATGGCAAGTCCCGTGAAAGTTTTACCCAAAGACACTTCAGTTCCTCTGATAGCCGGACACCACGGCTCGTAGTGAATACGAGGGGAATCGTATTCCTATGGGGAAATCCAGCAGGAGTAGAATGACACTGATAAATGACATTAGAAAAACACGTGGAGTGTGGAGGAATTTTTGAATAGTAACGAGGATGACACTCGGGGAAGCTGTTTTCATTCAGTGAATCAGAGTTATTCACTAGGGTTAGGGGGCTAGAATAATGCGGTGTAGGAACAGGAGGCTAAGGTACCCTAATCTTGAGGTAATATTCCAGTATGCAAGCAGCAATTTCTTTTCCTGTGAAAGGTTACCCTTAAAGTTATCGCGTTCTTTCGAACTTCGTAACGCTGCGAGATAGAAGGAAACTTTCAATATAAGAACTGTTCAGTTTTTTATGCCCTATCACGCTAGCATAAGAAAACTAAAGTTATTTTAAGGAAACGAGAAGAGCGATAACTTTAAGGGCTGATTTCACCTCCTCGAAGTGAATTTTTGCATACATTTCATTGAAATCAGAATTTTCGGGTAGGTGTTCCATTGTAAACCGCCGTCGTGTGCATTTGCGTCATCGGGTTAAATGGCCCCCGGCAGCTTAATCGATGGGCTTCCGTTCCGTTCCGCTATCGATGAACCGCAGCGAAACGAGCGAAGGTTGAGGTTTCGTTGCCGCAAATTGCCTTGCTGGAGGATCAATTACAACGATTCGCAACGATCGCCCTCTTAAAACAACTCGACTTCACCGTAGACTGGGCTTCTAAATTGTTCTAACTGGGGCACAAAGACGTCATGCGGAGTATCTTTCATACATATGCGCCGTTGGCTAAGTTTCTCTAACTGGGCTGCATCCGGTCCAGTTCCAATCGCCAAATGCTGGCTGCTCCTTTCCTTCGGACCGTTTCTTCCCTCCACTCCCTCGGCTATCCACGTGGACGTTCATTCTGATCGAAATTATCGCGAACCAGCTCTGCACCGAAGCTTCTCTACCGCGAAACGAGTTCGAGGTACAATAGGACTTGGCTTCTCCAAACATGGAGGACACGACGGTTTAGGTAACTGGACGGTTCGGATAATAGGTGACCACTGATTCTCCCTTCCATCGCATCTTTTCTTTTACTGGTCGGATACATTGATACAAGGAAATATTTATATACATTCTGTGCAACGATACGACTTCATATACACTGCCGTTCATAAGTACAAGGGTGATTCGAAAACTTCGCTGCCTAAGAAAGAAGGAGTGTACATGTTAAGAATTCTTTTTGCCATTATTATTCAACATTAGCCCCTTTTCGAATTTCCACACTTGGTCCATTGCTATTGCAATGCCATGCTCCCGGTTTGGTAACAGTTCTCGCCCTGGTCTCCGAAATGCTTCTTTAAGGCCGCAAAGTTTTCAAATTACCCTCATATTAGGACACCTGTTGTACTTGCAGAAAATGTGATATTTTGTACAGATTTCATCCTTTTTCACTGCTTTTAATTTAGAATACCAAATAAAGGAATATTTCTTAGAGTTCTTCAATAAATTTCCAACATTTTTCACAATTATTCCACACAGAGCAGGTGTCCTAATACTCACGAACGGCATCGGCAGTGCAAGTAATACGCCGCAGGGTCCGGCTTCGGATAACAAGAGCTCGGCAAGCATGCTCGGTAAACCAGGTACTGGGACAACATTCGTTCGGATAAATGGAGTTCCACTGTACTAGGAACTCGGATGAAAAGAACTGGAAGGCATTGTGAGTCATTTGGAATCCCGTTCAGCGATTCACTGCTCTGATACTGTATTACGAGCAGAGTATTAATAGAACAAAGTCTGTTCGAGCTCGATACCATCGGCAATTAGTCCCCGTTGAATCTCAGATACTTATCCACGTTACTTTCTTGGAAATGTTCAAGGACACTTGAGCAAGAAACTCGGGTTTCAGTCCCTTTATTGTTTGTACGCGTTCAGATGTGTCGGGTCGACGTAGGAGTTAAATGGAGCTGGAATTAAAGGTGAAAAGGAAAGCTGCTTGTTTTATGCTAAACAGCTGACGACGCGTTAATCCGCGTCGCGTAGGAAGGCTCAGCTGATTCAGGAGGCGTGATCGTAAGTATCGATTGTGATCGTATATACCGAGCGGAGTCTCCGCGGAAAGGTCAGACGGTGTCTGGCCTTTGGAAAAGCCATTTCGTTTAGTAATCGCCTGGTGGTTAAATTCCACTGGCCTCTGTGCCGCGCGATTCACGGGGATGCGTTTGTTTCATACAAACAATGTAAATGTACGCTCGAATACGCCCGCCGGTGGCGGTCGTGGCACGCTTCGTCGATCCGAGCGTGTGCTTGTAGGACGAGGTTAAACGAGCCAGGAAATCGCCAGTTAAATGACACGAGTAGAACGATCTTAACAGCCACCGGCTGAGAGAAATTATCCCCTTCGTTCAATTCCACGGTTTTCGTATCGGGGGAGTCGAGTGCGCCACTATCGGGCTCAACGTGATGCATCGAAGCTCTAACACACTTTACCCAGAACATACTGCCAAAAAAATGGACAATCCGAAGCTCCTCGAATAAAGTGGGAAACTTAACACTTTAAATACGGTCGACGTAGGTACACATAGTGTGTATTTTCATCCTACTTCGAAAACAAATCCACCTCGAAGTTCCCTTTGAACAACACCTCCCCAAAGGGACACTTTCCGGAAGCCTTGCGCCGCCGAAATTGCTAATAACCAAGTCACACCATAGTTTCTCCGAATTCTGTCATCCAGATCCCTCGACGCGCGAGTGAGCTGTGTTTGTAGGTAGTCAGCGGTGGCTGAACGTCGTGGAAGAACGTTACAAGAGCCAAGGTGAACGGTGGTCGTCGGATTGTCGAGGTATTCCACGGTACGTGATGCAATACGCGATGGCTGAAGGGCAGATGGATGAGTAGAGGATTAAGTGGATCCAGAGAGGCGCAGGTTAGACGACACGACAGGATGGGTTTAGTGGCGGGAAGTGCCCTCGTTATCACGCCAGTCAATTGTTTAATCTCGGCCCGACCCTCGCCCCCGACTCCTCGGGCCAGGTTTCCACGTACACCGGCACACCAACGCGCGAGCCATGACACCACGCGAAACACGCTAAACCGGCTATCAAGTTCCTCGAGCACGTAGATTCGTGCAAGTGCACGGACCCCGTTCTTCTTCTGCAGCCTTTGCTTTCCACCTGCCCACGAGCTCTGCAAGTTCCGCGAGCTCGACCATCGTGGAAATGAGAATCGAAGCCCTCGGTCGTGTCCCACTTTCGCCACTTGTTGCTGCTTCTCTGGTCCCTTCCTCCAAGAAAGGGACTTTTAGGAGGATGGAGGATATGCCTTCTACGGAGGGAGTGGATAATTTAAGAGAGAAAGGATTCGTAATCCTTATGATCCTCTCGAGACTTAGATCCCTGTGGTAATGGCAGAGGAGTTCAAGAGATAGAAAGTTTGATTCCTGCAGTTGGGAGGTTTCACTGTCGAATGCAAAGAAGGTTGAGGAATAGGGGTTCCTACTTTTATTAAGTCGAGTTGGGATCTTTGAATATAAAGTTCTGTAGAAGAAAAGGGGGCATCTCTTTCGAAGATGTTTGTAGCAGGCGTATTTATGCGTAAGGGGAAGCAGGGTTTCTTATTAGATGAGCAGTGTCAATGACCTTAATGACAGGGCGCGGTAACTCGACGTCAGGATTATTTCAGTCGCTTTCCGCAACCGTGTTATCGCGAATCTTTTCATTTCTTATTCAAAACAGCCATTGTCTAGACGACAATGAGCTCTGTCTAGAATGACAGCCGAGGCGCGAGGATAGAAAAACGGCGAAGCGTATCACCTTGCAGCGCGAATTGCGACATCCTCCTCCGGTACTGTCCTCGGTCTGATACGCTGATTATACTCGTGATATCTTGCGAACAACGATTCGCGTGCTCCCATTCACGCCTCGCGCGCCCTTCTTTCCGATCAGGCCGAATTCAATCCACCGCGCGTCATGCTTCAAATGCGAGCTCTCCGGTGCTCAAGCTATGCAGTGGAATACCTATGCAAAAACTTGAACATTCCATCGAGGAGATGCAGGATACGAGACCAAGTCAAATGCAAATCCTCAAACACTGAAATTACCCAAAAGCGCAAAAACTTAAGCTCTAAATTCTCCAATACTAAAATTATCCAGTAGAATACACAGGAGCTTGAGTATCATACCAAACAGACACCCGTTACAATTACACTTCCATCGCGAATGAAATCGAGAAACGGCCCACTCGAATGCAATGTAACCGAATGAAAGAAAACGTGAACTATCGTAAATCAACCAGGAGCACCCAGAAAGTGCAGGCCATGCATTCCCCTGTCGCAAGCGAGCGGCGAAAGTCAAGAAAGGGTACCGTAAAGAAACGCCCGGCCTCCTCGAGCAGTACACGTCTTCCTTTAGTACCATATCCTGCCACGAAGAAAGGCTCGGCTTTCTCACGACGGAAGCACCGTGTTTTTTCCCTGCGCGTGAAAAACACTGATTACACGACCAACGCTTTTATTGCACGCTTGTTTACCTCGTTTTCACGGAGCTCGTGACTAAGATGGCCGTGCCCGAAGGTCGTCACACTTTTGTAACCGAGTCAGCGTAAGTGTTACAATAGTCACGCGCACGCTGTGCGTTTTCCTCTTTCTCCGTTGAACCAGCACCGTGCGAACGTGAATTTCGAAGGAAACAGATGAATCTTTCGAAGGAAATCATGAATGGATGACGCTGCGGTCGTAATCAACGAGGTACACGCGAGTGACTAAGACTGACTCAACGGAGCAAGGGGCGCGGAGCAAGACTGTCATAAGTCATGAAATAGCAAAATATCTGGCGGCCGCTTTTCGCGTCAATTCCACCTCGTAATGAATCAGCTGACCGAGAAATCCCAGCGTGTCCACTGTCTCGTTAACGCGTGAGTCATCCGCGGAGGAAAAAAAATCAGGAAGGCGGCACCCAAATTCGAGATTCAGAGATTGGATCGAGCTGATCGATGTGCTCCATGCGTCCTCGAACGATGCTGGGATGCTCTGTGAGCAATTTCTCCAAATGTCATTCAATTTCGTCAAATAGAAAGGTATTGATTAAACGTTCTTGGAGTGGGATAAAAGCAGCTCTTTAAATACATAAAATATACTCAGTCTGGAATTACTGAAGAATATCATCAAGATTTAAGACGAGATTTAAAACGCATCAACTTCTAAAAATGAATTAAGAATAATTAAAAATCTGTACCTCCCCTAAAAGTTATTAAATTTCCTCCCACGAGTATTTGAGAATGCCTTACTGTCATATGTCAATGATTGGAATCAATCGGTGATAATTTGGTCGTCAAAGTACTCCATAGATTACCTAATTATCAAGTGTACCAAGATTGATTCTCGATCAAAGTCACCGATCCTCCCAAAAGATACATCGTTAGTGGTGCATTCAGGATTGAAATGGTTCACTCTAGCAGACGAGCCGAATCGAAGCACAGTAATCGGCGTACACCATCGTGCCAAAGTGAATTGCAAACTCATCCATGATTTCGGCTGGTTCTATCCAGTCGATGACGGCCGGGTCGTCAAAGTACTCGTAATGCTCATCGAAACGTCACGGTCATGCCCTCCGGCCTCGTTGAGGTAATTGGTTATTATCACGGCGAAGTGTGTCCCCTATTAGTGGATACCAGTGTACACACTGTCCCTTGTTAGTGCGCATTAGCGTGTACAGCGTGGACCCAAGCCGATGCACCGTGGACGCACGTGTTCCGCCCGCGAAGCGATCTGGCGGCCATGGAAAAGCGAAATAACGAGCACATACCGTGAATCCGCGAATAAATACCATGGACAGGGAAACGTCTGAAGTCGTCCGAAGCAAAGTGAAAGAAGCAAACTCTGTTCTCCGTTCCAGCAACCAAATTGTATTCGGATTCCACTGGATCTCGACTTTTTTCCTTTTAAAAAGCAGTTGTGTATTCCGCGCTGCTGTTCAAACACAGCAGAAGATGGATCTGTGTTTGCTTCATACGCCTCTGATATCGATTAGAGTACGTGTCCCCCATGTGTCTCAAGTAACGCCTCACGCTTGCTGATAAATTGGTACACTTTGACTAACACCGCGACGCGCATAGCGAAGCAACAGCGTCTCGGGGACGACTCGATCAGCGCGCGCCCAAAAAATCCTATACGATGCTCGTTAAATATGCGCAACACTCGCGCGGAGCTAGCGTGCTTTCTAAACACCGACCTCGTGAATTCTCACGAACCCTCCGAGGTTTCTCGGTCGAAACCAGCAGGCGATCCGACAAAACCGCCCATACAGACTGATTAATCAAAGGTCATTCCCTTCGAGTCGAACCCAGCGGGTCATTAAACTCCAGCTAAATAAAAATTCTCCGCAGCTTGTCCAGATATAGATCGGCAAGAATGCCACGGTCCGGGTCGAAAGCGATAGGTGTCCCGACAAGAAACGATTCGTGATCGATCCACGGGGATCGACAACGGCGCGTGCACACAGGCAAGGCCCGCTGTCAAGACGTTTCTGTTGCATGTGCGTGTGCGTGTACGTGACTCGATGCTGATCGACGATCCTCGATCTCGTTGAGAAGTAGGAGGAAAAGGCTAAGTAAGAGAGAAGAGGGAAGGGATAAAGGCGGGCGAGGAAGGTGCGTTGACGTCACTGGACAAGCTCGCTGCTCGGTACGCTCGTTGGCAACGCGATAGCAGTTTCACGAGGTTTCAACGTCGACGTAGAGGCTTCTCCGACCGGTTTTCATCGTTTCCCATCGAAATAAACTGCGAGTCGTCCGCCTCCGTCGCCAAAATACCCGCGGCAGTGCGCAGTGTCCCGGTGGGCGGGAGATTTGAAATTCAAAAAGTGACGTAGCCAGATCTAACGACATCTGTGTGACGGCCGGGGACCACGTGGCCAACCGTGCTCGTCGCTCGTGCCCAAAGTTCCACGCCTGAAATACAAGATTTCCGGGCCACCGTGCGATTTCTCGCTTGCGAGTCCACGAAACCGACGTCGACATCGAACGCGGATCGTTCTTCGTGCCGTTGCGATCGAGGTGTTGCCACTGATTCTAGCGGCGACGGTTGGCACCACTGCCACGTACGAAAGGTAAACGTCGATGACGTGAGGGAATGTGTTAATTGATCGGCGTGATCGTCCGCCGTGCACGGTTCACGTGATCCGCGGGCAAAAGACAATGAAACGGCCGGTCAGATGATCGGTGATTAATGGCAGGCAGGACGCGAATTTTCCGACATCCGATCGCGTGTCGACCTCGTTTTCTTCTCTCCACGGGCGAAGCCGCGGTTTCGTGCGCCGGGTTGCCACGGCGATGATGAAAGCTGGGGAAGCGGCGCGGCGTTCTGAACGCGGGAACCTGGGTTGATTTTGAAGAATTTTCGTGACGGAGAGCTGCGTCGAGGGTAATGTAGACGGTTGCGTGTTGGTTGGGGTGCGAAGGGTGCTTCTGGAGCAATGGATGGGGTGTAGGAATGTATTCTAGTTGCGATGGGTTTAGAAGGGTGTCGGTTCTGAGTTTGAATCTGTTCGAAGCTTGAATACTAGGGAACGTATTTAAAGTTCAGAGTATCGTGTTCTTCGCGATGGAGGTGACTCTTTCATCAGAGCACAAGTGTAATTTTAAGAGTTCAGTGTAACTTCCTAGACCATTCCAATCAGTACCTTTAAAAATCTCTGTGTTGAAAACGGAGCATCAACATTCCCTCCATCGTTACAATAAATAGAATAAATTCAAGCTCGAACCCCTATCCCAGAAACACCTTTACGAGGATTCATTAAAATTCGAAAGAAGAAGCTCTAGTACCCATCAACGTAGTATGCAAATTTATACATCGAAGCAGATTTAAATAGTTAGGTATCTCCCTTCTGCACGCTCGTTGCTCCGGGTCATGCAAGCCTTACGTAATCGCCTCTGGATTCGGCCCGGCGTGGCCGAAAGCGTCGCGTGCGGAAATTTCGCCGCGCGCAAAGGATGAAGCTCTGTAATGACCGTCCCGCGTGTAACGCGATTAACGTGCGCTGGGCGGCTCGACGGATGCGGATCATCTGCGGCGCAGCATGCGAATTCGAACGTCGAGCATCTGCATCGCTCACGTGCCCAGGTTTCTGCATTCTCCCTACCGGAAACGTCCCTCTTCTCCCTGGACCGGCGAGCGCCACGATCGCCACGCATACGATTAAAGTCATTAAACGGTCAATTAAATGGCCAGGACCGACTGGCTCCGAGATGTTTGTCAGCGGGATCCTCTCTTCTTTGCTGCACTTTTGTCGGTGCTTGATAAATTCTAGGGAAGCTGAGTTCCCAGGAGGCGCGAAGATTATTCAAATTAATATGTTGGGCTTACAAAGTATTTGTTCTGTAAAGGTATGCTTTTCAAGCGAAGTATATAGTCAAGGATCTATTTGATAGATATGGGAGTCTGCTTGATTTATCTTCGTCATTTACTCTGGGTGTTGGGATAATCCACTTATTGGGTTGATGCATATGAAATTGCCGATAGCCGGTAGCATAAAAGTTTCGTTGTTTATGGTGGCGATACAAGTGGCTTACTACTCGAGAAATCTCACAGAAACCGAAAAAAGTGAAATAGTTAGGAAGCAAATAATATTTTCATTCAAACTTCCCTACGCGAAACGTTCTTCGGTAAACGAAAGGTAAAGGTTTTTTTTATCCTGTATCCATCCGAATCTTTTCTGCCAAATCTACAAGAAGGTACAGCTCACTTATTCTTTTAATAATTATCATTGCTGTACATCTTTCTTCCACAAATTCCATATAATTTCTCAAATTCCACAGCTACCATCTCTTCTATAGAATCGTCTAGATCTAGAATGTGCCAACCCTTCTATTACTGCCCAGCCTATTACTTCACGGTCCGAAGGTAAAGAAATTCGAAAGGCATCAAGTCGAGATATCGAATTACGCGCCTAATCGCAGGACTGCAGTCAGAAGTTTCGTCGGCGAGAAGCATTCGCGTCGGGGGCTGGCATCCGGCGAAATTCGCGAACAATCGTCGTGTTTTGCAGGCTGGTTCACGTAGCAGCGTGTGACGCGAGCGTGTATCGGTGTTCACCGTGTGCCTGCATTATCCCCGCCATAAGAGGGAAACGCCATGGCATCCGTTGGCACAATCTCGTGCAACGGGCGCGAATCTGAAACAGTTGCGTGTGCGACGCGCTTACGTGCGCTGCTTCTGCTTGGAAAAACGCGGGAAAACGATCCCTCCAACGAGAACGCTACGATCCAGTGAGAATCTACCTCTGCTCGCTTCTATCTTCCTTCCTCCAACTCGCTCTCTTATCTCGTCGTCAGCTACGAACTGGAATTCGCAATTTCCCCGCAAGATTTTCGATTAATTTCTCGAGACTTCGGAGCCACGTTCTTTTAACTTAAATATGGAATTCGATTTCATTCGATTTCTTTTTTTAAGAAACATTTGGACACTTGTTTCTTCTACGGCCAGTGGTTTGGAGTTTTGGTTTTGAATTTGCTTTCAATGTGCAACGAAATTTCTGGCCAGCGTTCTTTTTCGACAGTTGGAGTTTTATCGTGGTATGTTTCAGAATTTTGAGTGAAGAAACTGGGGCCTTTGCTATCGTGTAATTAATACGTCGATATCGAGGTATTTGATGAGTTGAAGTTGTTCGTTTCATTCAGGATTAGTCAGTTTCAATTCATGTGCATCTGTTTGCATTGAAATTTACAAAGGAACCGGCAGAATTCTGATTATTTTTCTGTTTCTTGAGAAACGAGTTTTAGCTTTCACTTTTCATTCTTCGACCAATGAACGGTTCGTCTGCTTTGCTTTTTGACTATCCTTTTTGACAAATCCGAAGACGCCTGCTCGAAACAGAGCGATAGTCGCTGAAGGATCTTCTCGATGGTAAATGTAAGATAAGAGAATATTTACGAGCAACATAAAGCGAAGACAGAAAGCTGAGGCATAAATTATTTCACCACGAGCAATAAGCTAGATAAGAGACGTTTTATCAATATTTAGATCTCTCATATTCGCCAAGGTGTCCACGATGAAGAGTTTGTAGCTTTGTAGCGACGATTACGCTATTATTCCTGCAACGAGATCGATTAAGTTGATAATAACGTGATCGATGAGTCGGAACATCGTAAGAGAATAAGGAAACGCTTAATAAGCTTCCTAATTGCCAAAGAAAATTCGTTTCTCACGAATGTTACGTGGTTGGCGCGATGATTCAGAAACTACGACTCCCTGTAATCTGTAAATCTGCAAAATAATTATGTAATAGCTCATCGAAGCCTAAACTAACCGACGTCATCCTTCCAAGTATTCCTCGATGTGCCTGTCACTACTAGTTTCCCTCTTCAATCTTCAAGTAATCGCCAAAAGTCAGTGGGGCTTTGTTAATCTCAACTTCGGTTTCGTAAGAAAGATATTTTGAAACAAAATTCACCTAGCAAAACATGTGACGATTTTGAAGTGTCCTATGTATGCAAAATTATTACAATTTCAATCTCCGAAATTATATTAACTCCTTTTCAAATTACACACTCGTTTCATTATCTACAGACGTGCTACAGAATATCTAATAAAATCACAAGTTTTCGCGACCCATCTCCCTCTATCTAATTTTATAAGCCCATATTTTCGACTTTCCCTGTGTTCCCCAAATCTATCTCCCCAATTCTGAGTATAGAATAATATACGTCCAATCTCAAGACCGTTCCCCTTACCACAACCCACAATCACTACCATTTTTCTCGCTAAACCCATATCCTCGCCGTCCTTTCAGTCCCCATTCTTCACTAAATGCCCCTGCAAGTAATCATTCCCCTCGTCC
This sequence comes from Andrena cerasifolii, assembly GCF_050908995.1. Lineage (NCBI taxonomy): Eukaryota > Metazoa > Arthropoda > Insecta > Hymenoptera > Andrenidae > Andrena > Andrena cerasifolii. The sequence continues at coordinate 11,865,039 of NC_135129.1, forward strand.
GCACCGATAACCAGAACCCACCTCCGGTCTCACAATTTAATCGACCAACCTCTGCATGCCAAACGCAAAGCTAAGACAGAGAGAAAGAAAGCAGAATCGTGTGGACTGAAGAGTGACGTCGATTGTCCGCCATAGGGACGAGGAATGGTGGGATTCCAGGAACGGAAGGGCGTTGCGGATGCCGAAGGAAAGTGAGAGGAAACGAAGAAACGATGGCAGAAAACGGAACTTTGCTGATCGTGGTCGACAGCCGTGAGTCATCGTCGCGCGGTGACATCCAGCAGCATCGACTTCACTCGCATCCCCGCGGCGAGGGGGACATCTGACGTCTCTGTCGGTGCGTAACCGAATCGAGGACCGAGCACACGAAACGGGACGTGTCTACGCGCGCTTGCATACGCGGGGAACGAGGGAAGAGGACGGGAACAAGCGGCACGCGATGGACGCGGCTCCGTGGGATTGAAGAGGGACGAACCCAGTGGAAAGCAAGGGAAAAGGGGGGAAAAAGGGGAAAAAGGTAGGACCACCCGATGGCGAGTGATCTTTGCGCGTGAACCGACGAACAAGTGGCATGGAGGAGCCGCAGAAGCTCTTTCGTCTACCTGGTACCATCGAGGAGGAGGAGGAGAAGGACACCGAAGTGCAAGGACACCTGACGCTCCCAGAGAACCCCAACGCAGCCGACTCACCACTGCTGGGACCGCGGAACGTTCCAACCCTGTCCAGCCTCCCCAGGAACGTCACCCTCGTCAGGGTCAGCACCCAGAGCAGCAGCATCGGTGGCGTCGGTCGGCAGGACTCCACCAGGTGAGTCACTTTTGTACTCTGGGGTTCAATGAGCTGAGTATTTCTCGATGCTGAATAGTTCAGTAGAATTTGATGATTATTAATTTGAGAAAACTGGATAATCGTAACTTTTTACTTGTCTATATTAAAACGAATTAATAAGGATATCTAGTGTGCGCGAAAATTTGTCAGACGTAGAATCGAGGCAGAGATGGCCGAATAAAAGAAAAAGAAACTCGAAGGAATGATTAAAGATGAATAAAGATTTTCTATCCAGATAGTGGTGACTCCCTGAATTGGGGTGCCTTTATCCATTGCTCCCTTCGTTAGCATCTTGATTGTAAGGAAACTAACGAAGGGTAACTTGTTGGGGAAACGGAAGCTTCGTTGAAAAAGAAAAGACTAGCCCCCTCGCACGTGAAATAATAGAGTTTAATAGTTACAAGGAAGCTCACATACTCGCAGCAAAAAATTATAATTTTCCATACAAATTTTTCACGTATCTAATAACCAGAAGATAGCCTGATCGAGCAATCTTTCGACACACTTTGACGATCAATCTATTTACATAAGTAAAGGATCCCCCGTGAAGGTCCCTCGGTCGAACCGCGACAGGAAATTTCTACTTTGCATGCGAGAAGTCAACGTATCGCCGACACCAGCGAGCCAGCTATAATCACGCGACAATTACCAAACAAAACAGCCGCGAATAGTTAAACTATCACGTGCCCAGTCCCCAAGGCGTCTCGGTACACAAGGATACCCTTCCACTGAAAGGCAGTTGCGTTCTATTTGAAGGATTCATTGTCGACGCGTCCTGGCGCCAGATGCTGTGTGCCACCTCGAAATAGACACGCGAGAATGCCGGAAAAATATCGATCACCTCATCGATCTCGACGAACAATCGTAAACATCCTAACCAATTGCCCAAACACTTCCAGCTGTCCACCGAAAACAGGAACGGAACGATCCGCGAGAGATCGAGCTGCTATTACAATGCAGATGGGGCGAGAACCAGCAACAACGTACGGGAACGACGTGAAAAAAAAGAAATGGGGGATCCCGTAATTCGGTCGTTAAAAGAACCTGTAATCTTCTGTAATCACAGCCGCAAAGGATGGTGGATTCGCGTTTAATCGACGCGTCGCAACAGTTCTGCCGCGGCGAGCCTCCGCGCCGGTGTTTTCATAATTATTGTCCGTCAGCGAATATTTACCGTCGAGGCTTTTATTACGGGACAGGTGCAATTTATCGGGCAGGCACCTATTAACGTCGACGCGGTGCAATATATTTCTGAGACATCGCCGCGAGGCCGTGCAACCAGCCTCCACCGAGTTTTCTGTTTACCCTTTGCCTGTAATTCGCGAAGCCGTCACCGTTTGTCAGAGGCTGGATCGCGCGTTACGCGCGCAGGGCCACGTAACAGCCGTTGCAAAATTTGCGAGCGAACCTTGCCCGAGCACCGCTAATCCGCGTCTTTGTATTAACACCTTATGTAATATGCTTCCGGGGAGAAGTTCTGCCCGCTGGCAAAAGTTATTCGGGCATTTACCAGAATGGGAATTTTGGGATAGATTTTAATAGATAGGTGCGAGAAGGGTTTAAATAGTTAGGCTCACACGCGGTGATAGATAAGGATAATGCTAATTCTGTAAGTTTTCGTGTACTTACGATTAGCACCTTTGCTGAGTTTCACTGATATTCAGTGTTCTTGGATCGGGTTGCAACATTAGTCTCTTTGCATCAGCGTTTCCCAATGGAACCCTTGCAAACTCATTGAAATTTCGCGGAACCCTCAGCCTCAGCAGTTTTTCTCCTTTTTATACAGTCTGCTGACGACGCCACTTCAAATTTTCCTGTCAGGTGTATGTTTATCGTTGACTAATTCATACATTTCTTTAATGTTTAAATGCTGCTTTAGGTAACGAAAATTAGCTTGAATGTCTCTAAATCCCACTGAAGTTCTCTTAATGCCCATAGCTTTATGCTATCGTACTCTATTTACTCTGAACTTTGATATCTATTATCATCGTGCACGTTGAGCCATCTTCCTCAAAGCCACTCTCGAAATAAATCAGCTTCAAGTGCCCCGACCCGATATTCATCAAAAGGGCAATTAATCAGTACGCGGTTCGTGGCTCCGTTGTCACGTTATCCTTAAACAGCTGAACATCGGAGGAATCACAACCGTTTCTGCCCTGGGGTTGATAAATGCATGCCTCGCGAGGTTGTAATCGGGTAATCAAGCGCGCAAATACCTTCCAGTTGCGCATAATTAATTCGGCAATGATCAGACACGCTGCACACCCGTTTCCAGCCGAAAGGTCAGCAACGGTGGATTAATCTGTGATCGCGGACGAAGTTAATCGCGGAAACTCGCAACGATTTCCCGCGGTGTATCAGATTTCGCGTTTCCTGGAGGAAAGACGATACCCCGCGATTTCTACTTCTAGTTCTAGTAACTTCTCAGCCACCAGGCCTCGGCTTCAACTCCAATTCGATTCAGAATACTTAGCTGAAGAATTCAATTATTAACTAACCCGTTTCTCGACCAGGATCCTATCCACTGAATTTAAATTGCCCTGAAAGTAATCATCGAACTTTCGAGACCAGCTATGTAACTCGTCTTCCCAGATTAATCGTTAAATACCGGATGCCTGTCAACTGCATGGAAGATTCTAATTTCCCTTATAAGTACACATCCTAGGACAAGCTTTTATATTAAATTTTGATCATGACCTGAAATCCTTATTTTCTAAAAAAAGTGGTACTAATAATAAATAATAAATAGACTCTGTATTATTAAGCAGACGAGGGTTAAATGAAGGTGTTCTTTCAACGTCTTACTTGCTATAAAAAATAAAGCATTATTATCTACCACGTTTATCTGAAGTGTTATCATGGAGATATCAAAATTATGAGATCTTTTTAAACACTCAATCTTTTGTAATACTAATCCAGGCATCGAAGACCTCTGTGAGAACTATTGGTAAATACATTCTCCTACGATTATTGTATTTTCATTGTAATACGTAATAAAGTCGATATAACAGTAATAATAATTGTTTTACTAGGATGCAGCCCGCGTAAACTTGATACGATACAATAAGCAGGCGCAAGGGGAAGGGAGGACTGGTAATCCAATTACCAGCGCCTGGCCTAATCTGACGTATTTATCTGCAAGGATTAAACGTGCAACAGATATACTGAACAAGCCAGAACAGCTTACAGTAACTTGAAATCGATATTTCATATAGAAACGAGTCTTTTAAACCAATTGCTACTGATGCTCCAAAAATAAGCGACTTGCCAAAATTCTGCGACCTCAATTGGCAGCCAAAACGAAATTGATGTTGATAATATTGCACAATATCAGTGATAAGTAACATATAACACGTGTAATTTAATATTTAGAATGCGAAAGGGAAGGGAATTAATTATAATTCAGTGATACATACTTTCCACTTCACTTCTTACTTCTCCTTATTTTAGGATCTTCCCAGAAATACCACGATGAGGTGCGCAATACCCAAAAGATTCGTTCTACTGGAACAATTTGAATTAAAAGATGCAATTTCCTAATTCAAGGTTGACCAAATTCAGAGCCATTGAAGAATGGCAAATTGAATTACAGAGAGAAAGAAAGAAGCACAGATTCCGAGAGGCCATAGAATCCGGCGCGACGCGGCAAGTTTTCAGAAAAAAATCGAAAGACGTAGAGTTCACTCGCGACAGACACGCGAATAAGAAAAATCTTCGCGCGAGCCTGGACCTCGCGGCTCGTCCGATCTCGTTAGTTTAATTAAAAGCTCGTTACTGGCGACGTTGCGTTCGCGACGAGGCTCCGCTGGCAGTGAGCTTGCACCCGATGGCACATTAGCGCGACTTTTAATCCCAGAACGGTTTGGTGGCAGAGGAAGCGAGGAAAAGTTGAAAAGTGTTCGGACCTCTTCATGGCGAGTCGTGGAAGACCGAGCGCCGCTTCCGGCAGGAGGACGAGAAGAATCGACGCGTCTCGATCGAACTCGACCGTGAGTCGACGCCGCGAGAAACGAGACAGCTGGTTGGTTTTGTTCAAAGAGGTAGAATATGCGTTGTTTTTATCATCGAAGCTATCGAATTCGAGTGAGAGCTGCTCTGATGGAATTGTTAAATGGTGAATATCGAGTGAATTCCATTTCCCTGTAGTATCGTGTCGCACAAGTAAATTTCCTTTCCATTCTCCAAGCTTTGGAGATTTCACACATTCCTACCGATACAGAAGACAAATTATCTATGGAGATATTAATGCGGATTATCAGGAGCACTGATTTTATTTTACAAATTAAATTAATTCATATCGACGGGCATAATCTTTTGACGCCCCTATCGACTTACTTTCGCTCGCCACTAATCAAATTTCCAATCTGAATAAACTCTAGAGACTGAGATTAAGTAATTGGAATTAATTAATCACTCTCTAAAAGACACTCTTTATTCACAAATTCTTCTCCCAGAAATAAATCCAAGGAGCAACAGATAATTCACTGTGCTAGTTTAGTGTTAATTAAATCCAGCCTTATAACGACACCACGTTCATTCGTGACATTATCGATGGAAAGCGAATTCTCCTGTTTTCTGATGCAGAAATAAAAGTAATTTTCACCGCTGTCGGCCTATGTTGACGGCACTGGTGTCAAGTGACCGGTTGCTTGCTTGAATTGGCAAGTATATTTCGTGACTGGCTACAGAAACACGTGAGGTCGAGTTTTCGAGCCACCGTTCCTCTAGAATTAGCACCGTTCTCAATTGACGCCTACAATCGGCACGATCCTCTCCTATGGAATAGCGCCATTATAATGCGCCGAATAAATTACTTGCCCGGGCGAATGGGATTCATCGCTGCGCAGTGCTGATCGAGCCCTTCCGGCTCCAATTTCTTTCATCGACCAGGCCCGCACGCTTCTGAGGAAGCACCAATTCATCGACAAAGGATCGAGTTAGCTGCCCTCGAAAACGGTCGACCGAATCAAGCTGCGAAAATCTTCCGAGCCGAGTGGCAATTGTGGAACGAGAAGGGCCCATTCGGCGGGCACGTTCACACGAATTCATCGAAACGAATTACACCGTTTCAGGTCGATCAATCAGTGAGTCACCGTGCGAGAGAAGCCTGTTCACACGTGATGCTTCTGTGCACCGTGGCTGAGGTTTCGGATCTATTCACTTGACAAAGATGGTGAAAAGACCTTTAGCTCTGTCTTATACTGTGAGATTTTACTGCTTTATAATAATACAGTCGTCTCCGAAATTTTGAGGAGGCACTGTGGAAAGGAACGTGAAATTTTAAATCGACGAATGTTACGAGCTGCAGAATTTTTAATCGTCCTGCGTTTCGTGTTTTCTAACGAGTTTCCAGTAATATCGTAAATAATGCGATACCAGGGTCCAGCAGGTCACAGTGATTAATACTCTCACGTTCAACAAATTTGAATAATCAAACTCCTGCCACTCTAGCAGAACTAATCAATTTCACTCGAGATAGCTTCTGCTTTACAAATAAATTCAGATCAACAAATACGTGTAGCCCGTCTTTGGGTGTACAACCTTCACCCATTCATTGTCGCAGATCTTGTTCCATTGAACGCCACATTTTGGGCACGCGACTAGTCCCAAGAAATTCGATCGTGCAAGAGTTAGCTCCTCGTCGGTGGACGAAACGCGTGCGTTGCGTGTGATCAGCGATTTCGCGACGATTCGCAAAGTGTGCTCCCGATAAGGAGATACCGTGTCGCTGATAAGACATGCCGCCGACTCCCAGTCAGTCAAACGGACGACCTATCGCGGCGGAGACGTCTCAATCTTGTTAGCGTAAATCCTACGCGAGCCGACGAAACACTCCCAACACATTACCGTGTAAATAAACGAACAGCAGGTAGCGTTAATTGCACGAAACGGAAGGTGCAAATGCATCTTGGGTGTAATATTCTTCCGTCCATGGGAATTCGGTGATCTTCACTGTGATCTCGTGGAAAAGTGAAAGCAAACCACAAGTTTAAAGATACCGCAACCTTGGGCGCCTCTGAGCGAGGTTCAATGTAATTGTTGATAGATCCTCGATCCTTCGAACGATGAAAATCGAAGGGGTTCGTTTTCACTCGTGCTGACCAGTTAGAGTGGAGAGAATTGATTTTACCAGGAGTTCCAAGTGTACACAGAAATATCGTGTCTGATCATTGAGGGACTGATATCACTGGGTACTTCCCTGCGTAGATCATCTCGTAACGACTGTGACGCTTCGAATGCATATTTTATACAGATTCCAAAGAACATTGAAGCGGAAACCGAACCTGTATTCTCTGTCCACGAATAACTGCCTTAATAGTTATACAGAAAAGAGGAGACAAAGTCGTCGAGATCGTGTCAAAGGTATCGACGCCTCGCACCGCAGCGCAATAAAGATAGAGCAGGCAAGGTTTCCAGCTACGTAAACGCGTTGGACAACAGCGAAGAAGTTGCAGATAGACGGAGAACATATCAGCAGTTCAAGGGTGACACTTGAATTTCAAAAAAAAAAAAAAATCACCGAAGACTTAACGCATGTAAATTCTAATTAAAAAGAAACACTGAATGCATCGACCTAGAAATTCAAGAAACCAAGCTGCAGTCACAAAGCCTTGTGACAAAATATCAATGTCACACCCCTCTATACAGAATTCGAAATTAAAATAATTCACAATTGCCATTCTCCCTTGTCAATGAAAATTAAAATGTAAGGATAAAATCGACGGGAGTGGCAGCGGAACCAGCCGCCAGGATGTTAGCTAGTTCTCACACGGTGTCTGTGATGAGAAAAGGAAGATACGAGGGATCCTTAGGATGGAATCCCTGATAGGACGCGGCGTATCTCGAACGGCGCTTCACGTGACGCAACCAGCCCATTTTCGCGCAAATGAAGAGAGCAAACGTTATTGTTAGTGACTGATAAGTGGAGACCGCTGGTCAGGTATTGGCTACGTACGTATAAGACGTCCTACTTCGTTGCACGAACATCAGTAGATCCTCCACTAGCAAACACGTCGGCTATGCATCGTTTTTGTCATCGCCGACACTTGTTCCGCTGACTGCGTCCAGGACCAACCTTCTTGTAAAACCGAATAAGACTCGACGGAAATTCGCAGAGAAGAGAAGAAGTAGCGACACGAGCTCGAAGAGGACAACGTTCGATCTGGATCCTTCAAAGGAACCTCGCAGTGAGTTCGTTGAAAAAGCGTTGGATACCAAGAGTGATCGATGGAATGAAGGTAGAAGCTGATTTATTAGACGCTTCGTAGAGCAGAATTTTAATTGAATTGGAAGACCGATCATTCGATTCCTGAAGGGAATTCTGCAAGTTAATTGATGGAGGCATCGAGCCTGGACACCACAGTTCCATGGTAGAAGCGGCTCTGTAGCAAGTTTTCCAGGCTGTCGCAGAGTAAATGGCAACGGCATAATAAACCGATCGATGGATCTCTGGGGAAAAAAATCATCAAGGAGAAAGATAATCGATAAAAATGACGCGGGACAGGATTTTATCGAAACGATCGTCGCGATAAGCGCGAGATCGGGCGCGATAAGTGAAAGGCCGTCGAGCAGATAATTAATTACGGGGAAGTTAGTGGCGTTCCTCTCCCAACATTTTTCGTGATCCACGGTGTGCATCGACCCACCCACTGCTGCAACGATTACGATTACGAATGCTGGAAGATAAGCGGGATTCTTATCGTCGACCCTGCAGGAATCTTGTAAAAGATCTTGCATCCTCAGGTCCTTAAACGCGCGTTCAAAAAGATATAGTTTGACGTGTGGATGTGTCACGTATCTGTAATCTACGGCCATGCAGAAAGTCTCATGAAATGATACACTTGCTTGATAAAAGAAAATATCTTTCGATTATTGATCCTCGATCGATAAGAGGCGGGACACTGAGGCTGCTGTGCAACGCTGCTAATAACGATCCAAGTGTTTTATGCAAACAGGCAACATTGAATATTTTACTGTTGAGTTTTAAATTAAAAATGGGTCGATGTGTAAGGATAATTCTGAATTGAATAGAGGAGTTTAAAAGCTCGTGATCGAATTGTGTTCGAATAGAAGGGAAGATGAACGGAGACGTTCCAAAAAGTCCAATTTCGAGCGTGACGTCGTCGCCGGCGGATCATGGAGAGAAACAAAATCTTTTACCACCGATCACGCCGACCACCCCCATAATCGTGAAAGTGGCGAGGAGCTCGAACACGTCGTTCAGAAGCAGGTAAATCAATTTTCATGGATGACCGCGCGATCGAGAGGCATTCTTCGCTGCGCAATAGCTTCCTCGTTTAATAAATGGAACTGTGGGATTAATCATTATTCATTAATACCGCGAATTAATTTCCGCGTGCGCGTAACAAGCACGCGTTCGATATTCTTTTGGATCGACTTCTGTCGCCGGTCTGTTATTTATGGCCGTCGCGTTAATTTGATAAGCGAGTGTATTTTTTCTCGGCTCCCTTTGTTCCTACGTTTGTTCAATTGCTCGGTCAAATGGCAACGAGAAGGCGCATTACGGAAATGTTGGATGAATTTACTGGATGTTCTGTTTTTTTGTGGACTCTTCTATGTTTGAATCGATTTGAATTCATTTTATTAATTCACTTTCTGATAGATAGATTCGATGGTTTGAAGGAGAAGTAGAAGTTGAAATTTTTGAAGGTTTGAGAATTATTAAAGGGGAAGGGAGTTTTGGAATTTTGTGGGAATTAAGACTCGTTTATAATATTCGATGCAAGTTAATTAACCATAGGTATTACGGATTGGGTTGATCATTCAGTACCATGGAATCTCTTCAATAATTCACGACTAATATTTCTTAATTTATGAGTAAAGGAATAACAGGGATTTGTATTTAATTTGAAGAACAATTTCTTTATACCCTGGGGTCTAAAACACCCCAATGCTATCTACCAAGAGTCACTTCACCAGAAATTAAATATCACTGAGCTCAGACCAGAAAATCTTGCAAAAGTCCTAATTCCAGGTCAACCAAATCCAAAGAAACATCATTTTGTTAGGAACTATCCTTATCACTAGCTATCCGATAACAGAGAAACTCAGATTCACCGATATCTTCACAGCAGATTGTTCGAGGTCGTGTAAATTCCTCTACACAGAGATCCATCATTCCATCAATAAATATTCAATGAAAAACACCTACCATTCGCTTCCAAAAGTAATTATACAATCTCATCGATCCATTTGACCTGTTGCCATCGCTCCGATTCAATCTACTTAGAGCTGTCATGCAACCAACGCCAATGCATACGCATGTTAATTAATATCTTCCAGAAATTCGAAAAAGGCCCGCCACGAACCAAAACAACAAAGGTATAAAAAAAATCACACGAGCGAAAGGTTTCCAGCAGAACTACCGCGTATTAAGAAGTTAAAGGATATAAAGGATATCGATCCCCATAGGGATCGCCCCATGCCGTTCGACCCGCGATCGAGGGACGAATGATCGACATCGCGTAGCTCGCTGCGTGTCGACAACTCGGCTGCTCTACGCGTGGCAATACATAAATTGGCAGATAACAGTTGCTCTCGGTTATCATTCGAAGTTAAAATGGCGACTTCCTTTGTGCGGTAGGAAAAGGGGGCGAGCTCGAGGAGTCTCGGCTGGATCATCGAACCGGACACAGCGGTGTATTCTTGCACCACCGTCGCTTTTTCCCGTTACTCTCGCGATTCCCGCTTAAACCGACCATCCGCGAGAATCGAAGTGCAATTTCGTTTCCTATCGCCCTCGTAGCCGGCGTAGCCCGGAACGATTACTGGAGCTGCCTCCACCTCGATCAGCCGTCGATTTCGCGCGTAAACTTTATCACTGGTCGGTCGGATTAAACGAGTAAACAAGCCTGACAAGTGGCAACAGTGGTTCGACGATAAGCGATTGAGAATATCCCAATCGTATCACCGAAATCATTTTCGCGCGATGTCATCAGTGGCTAGAAGCGACTCGATGAAAGCCGTCGGAGCGGGCACGGATTGTTGCGTGTTTCGTGTAGTTATCAAGACATTGAGGTGAACCCTAGGCGATCCACGATAAACGTGATATTAAAAGAGAGAATTGGGTCACGTTTAAGATCCATCGCTCGTCGTAGATATTCGCGTGGGACAGTGGATTTCGGTGAGACTGGCCAGAACTCGACATGGAAGTGATCGGCGACGATGACGTACAATGCGAAGAGACCTGTCGTGAGTATTTTCCTCGAAATGATTAGCCACTCGCGGGGACTCATCCGACGGATTGTTTTTCCACGTTTCATTGCGCCAGAGGATGCGACTCTTCCGGCGGAATTACGTTAAAGTACGTTCTATCGGGAGATGAACTCTCGCAGAGGAGATTCTCCTATCTCTGCTCCATTCACGCAGATCTACTCGCGTGCTTCAGACTCTTTGTGGAGTTTCGATCGATACAGGCGCGTACAAGAGCCTCGATTAATTCGCGCGACAAATGAGATGCGTTGAAACGGTGTCAATCGCGAATCGTACATCTCGAGCACGCAGCAAGTGTCCAGCAGATTCGAGATCGGCTCGTTACGAGAAAGGGAAGCAATCCGCGTAGAAGCTGTCAGTCGATGCTGGGAAGAACAATTGCGATCCTCCGGATTTGTTATTCAAATCCTCCATGATCTGTTCGAGGCACGCAGACGTTGCGGCACGCGCGCAGAAAAGTCGAAGTAAGCCGCGCGAAGGCCTTGGCGACGATCTCCACGCGCGCCTTACATCTTCAAATAGTCGAAAGATCGTTCAAATAGGCGGCAAGGTGTAAACAGAATTGGCCAGTATTAGCAATTGGGACGAATGTAGGGAATATAATGGACGCTGCTTGTATTATAATTAGAAATTGATCGAGTATGAACTGAAGCTTCTGAGTAATTACGAAGACCCCCTTCGATGGAGAATACGAGTATTGTCTTGCCTTATTCTCCACTGCAATCGAGTGGAATTTGCATAAAGCTGCGTCAGGTATTACATGAGCGTAGAATCAGTTGCGATCTGCATATGCACAATGATCGTGTTCCTAGACGATTCCCACTCGTTTCAATTTTGATAGGAATTGCGACGAGAGAAACGCAGATTGACTACATCAAATTAGGTACTCGAAGTAGTCGTCCCAGGGTAACAATGACAATGAAATTCAACCTCGTATATACTTTTGACATGACGGTCGCTTGTAATCCCCCCATCTGAATGTTTGGGAAACGTTTCAGGAGCCGTTACAGAGCAGGCCCGACGCGCAAGCTGCGCCGTCGCGCGGTCCTGAAGAATGGCGACTGCAACGTCCTTCAGTCCCGCATCTCGAGGCGGTCGCTGCGCTTCCTCCAGGACATCTTCACGACCCTGGTGGACACGCAATGGCGCTGGACGTTGCTCTGCTTCAGCCTGAGCTTCGTGCTCTCCTGGCTGGGCTTCGCCGTGATCTGGTGGCTGATCGCCTTCACCCACGGTGACTTCGACGAGCGCCACCTGCCCCCGTTCCAGATCCAGAACAACTGGACGCCCTGCATCTACAACATCTTCTCCTTCACCAGCTGCTTCCTGTTCAGCATCGAGACCCAGCACACGATCGGCTACGGGAGCCGCTCCACCACGGAGGAGTGCCCGGAGGCGATCTTCGTCATGTGCATACAGAGCATCGCCGGCGTGATGATACAGGCGTTCATGGTGGGCATCGTATTCGCGAAGATGAGCAGGCCAAAACAGAGGACCCAGACGCTTCTATTCTCGCGGAACGCGGTGATCTGCCAGAGGGACGGCGAGCTGTGCCTCATGTTCCGCGTCGGGGACATGAGGAAGAGCCATATCATAGGAGCCGCCGTGCGAGCGCAGGTGATCCGTTCCAGGACGACCAAGGAGGGCGAGCTGCTGTCCCAGAACCAGCAGGAGCTGGCCGTGGGCACGGATGGCCAGAACGGTAACCTGTTCTTCATCTGGCCCACGACCATCGTCCACAAGATCAACGCCGACTCCCCGCTGTACAATATGTCCGCCGAGGACATGCTCACCGAGAGGTTCGAGGTCGTGGCCATCCTCGAAGGCACCATCGAGTCGACTGGCCAGACCACTCAGGCCAGGTCCAGCTACCTGCCACAGGAGATACTCTGGGGGCACAGGTTCGAGCCGATGGTCACGTACTCGAAAGAGAGGCAGGGCTACGAAGTGGATTACTCGCTGTTCAACAGCACCACGCAGGTCGACACGCCGCTCTGCTCGGGCAGAGAGCTCGCCGAGTTCTACAAGGTGCAGGAGGAGCTTCGCCATGGGAACGGTGAGTCTCCTTGGACGGTTAGATTCGATAGTCGACGGTTTAGAAGTCGGCTGTTGGGTTGCTGCATGATGAACGACGCTTTGTCTAGAACGCTGCTTCTTCTGTTCCGATAATTGCAACGCGATGAAGGAACTGTGAGCCTCTAGGTGGCAAGCGATTATTCTACTGTCACCCTCCAAAAAATTTCCATCTTTCACCTATGTGCTATGGAATTAATTAATTTCTAGCTTAACGCTGATTGCCCTCGATACTTCAACACTCAGGTCCCCACTAGTGTGCATTTCCAGTGCTAAACGGTATATGAAGATTAACTACGGTAGAAAGTCAAGTTACATTTCACTACGCAGCAACCTAGCAGCTCAAGCATTCGTTTGTCGATAGAGAAGGTAGAACGCACTCGCCAATCGGAACCAAGTTACTCGATCACCGTGAGACTCAACTCTAAACTAGACAACCTAATTAAATCAAGCCTCCACTTATCACCCACAACAATTACTAATGCAACTTCTCAGCTAACCAATTCATCCCTCCACCTCCGTGACCACCCCCATAAAGTAGCGAATAGGTCCCTGTACGCCGCAGAACGTCCAACAACGTCCAAGTCCTCGCTCCACCAGAATGTGTGTCGCAATGAAAAATTTCCGTCGTGCGTCCGCCAGCATGGCATCGCGCGATAACGCGTTACAAAGCAATCACTAACGATACAGCAAGGCCGAGGCACGTCCTCTAATTGGGATGCACACGCGAATCAAACTAATCGATAGCAACCACCCAGCAGCCTCGTGGATCGCTTCTTCTTTCGCTTTGCTGTGCTTGGACTCGATCCGCTTGCTTCTCCGCTTCTCCGCTTCTTAGCTCTCCCCTATGGCTTTCCGTGCAAGCACTGGTTCTTTGTCTGACTGTTGGTGCTGGCTGTACCCGTAGATGGAGGCCTGAGGAAAATTCCTAGCGAGCCGAAATCCGTGCTGATCGCATCGAACACCGTGAGCCAACACGACACCTTGGAGTTCCTTGTCCCCCAAGGGCACTCTTCGCTGAGCTCATCGAAACTCCACATTGACATTCCATCGATCGACGACTGCCCAGGCGTCTGAGCGAACCCGGGGCTCGAGCAACGACGGCAGGCAGTGAAGGAGAAAAGGGAGGATGAAGTAGATATTCTTGTGAAAGAGAGTAGCCCGAAGAGTGGATATGGACTCCATAGGGAATCGAAGATACCTGAAGGGAACTGTAGATTCATAGACCTCGTGTCTGCTAGGCTGATGCCTCATAGGTGTGAAATTCAATCGGGGATCCTGGTCTGCCTCTATCGCGCTTGTGTCTGTCCCTCGTGTTGTCCTGTCTCGTATAACGACGCGCCCTGGCTGAAGATCGTCTCGTGACACGATGCCAAGCGATCGGGAGGTGGTTGGTTAAGGGGCGTCGACTCATTCACAACTGTACACTTTCTGAATCGAATCTAAGGTAAAGCAGCCAGATCTCAGAGATGCTAATGGGGGACGTGTGAAGCTTTTCGAGAAGTTAGGGATGTTAGTTATCATTTTAATAAAGTTAATATTTTAGATTATTAGAATATTTTGAATTCTCGCTAACGATTGGAATAATTTGATAGAACTAAGGGGCGATGGCATAATTGAGAAATACCGGATTAAACGATCTCGCTTAACTTTTTGAGAATGCGGAGGCGGAAAGAATTGCGAAAGATGGGGGGTTATTACCGGGACAGACTTCCAAAATTGAGGACTGTCCCATCTAATCGAGGACGACTGGCTGCTTTACTCTAAGATGTCTACTACTCTATAATTCTTCCGACCACTGTCCGAGTCTGGGTCTAGATCGAAGCATGCGTTTCATGTGTATCCCGCGTAATTCTCTAAAACAATTAACACCCGAATAATCGAAAACTACTTCGAGGATGAAACTTGGGTGACGAACTGTGCGCTGCTATAACGAAAGCGTCCGTTGGGAGGTTGGTTAACATCCACTCATCAGGGAATCAGGACCAAAGCGTACATCCTTAAACGTGACCTAAACCAATCCACTAAGCAGCAGGCTACTTTCCAGGTGTGATAGTCGACGAGGATTTCCCAGCAGAATCCTACGCGGACAGCCAGTGCCACTGTGGTCATCGGCCAGCGATCCTGGGCCACCCTCTGACGCACGTGGACAGCATCAGGAGCGAGGCGAGCGTGGACGAGACAATCACCTCGCGGAACGCTTACAGGGACCCGTGCATCTACCAAGGAGCTCCGCCAGGACTTGCCAGTAGAGACCACAGCTACTACAGGATCCTGGATCTAGACCCCGACGGGATCCAGGTAATGGGGGACGTCGATATGCATCAGCTGCCGGAGGCGGTGAACAGGGAGATCGTGCAGAACAGCCGAGAGATCATATACGAGGAGCCAGAGACGTCTAGAGAAGGCAGTCCGCTTCTGCGACCAACTGCTAGTCGACGCGCGATCAGACACCCGTTATTGGACGAAGAAAGGAGATCCCTGAACAGCTGTAGAAGGATCGTCCCCCACAGAAGCCTTCTGCGAGGCTCGGAGGAGGATAGAAGGTCCCTGGATGGCTCCAGGAGGAACTTGAACGGCTCCAAGAGGTACCTACTGGTCCCTCTGGATGGCAGGACACTAGAGGCCAGTGTTAAAGAGCATTTACCCAGAAGACACACGGGGAGCAAGGAACACTTGAACGCGATTAGGAAGAACGCCCCTGCGAAGGAGTCGAAGGAGATACCTGAGGTCGATGCGAGGGAGAGGCTGCACTCAAATGATGATCGATTGATGATCGAGATGGAGAGGTGCTCGGATCAAGCGTCCCCTTGTCTACAGGGGACAGTGTTGTCCGAGGGCAACAGGGCGTCTCTGTCTGACCCTAATTTATCACCAAACGAGTACACGGGTTCTCCAAAGTGTCGTCGATCGCCTGTTACCGGGTCACCAGTCTCGCCCACGTCGGACCTGTCGCCAGAGTCGGGGTTCTATGAAGGGGCTCAGTGGAACTCCAGCCCGGAGTGCGTGCAAAGAGATCTGAAGCTTCCTAACGATTCCGCAGTCACGAGGAACAGAAGGAGCTACGAGAACGCACAGCTGCAGGACGTGAACGAAGCCCTGTCCAGGCCAGACAGCGAGAACAGCTCGCTACACAGCGAGGAGTCTGCCAAGAATTCGACTAATGACAATGTTCAATCGAAATGTGGAGAGAAGAGCGTTGTCGCGAAACAGGCGATCTCTTACACGAGCGTCTGACCGAAACTATCCCGCGACAGTCACCTGTGCCTTTCCACAAACGTCATCTATTACGACCAAGTGCCAGTGCAACCGTGTTGTGTACAGTCGAACTAGAGTTCACCTTGGAGACGAGGTACTCGTAGCTGGCCGTTGTTTCACCCTCGATCATAGATCACTGGAGATGAACCGCGCGCAGGACTGAACGGTAACGAATTACGATCGCTGCAATCGCGGTATTGACATTTTTTCCAAATTCATAGCCGGGTGCGTTTGAAGCCTGGCGACAGGCGATCGGAAATTAATTCAGGAGTGAAAGGTGACGAAGTATGGTGACTGCGATTTTTCAAACGTTTAATTTTAGTAAGATTATTCCTTCGAATAGCTGAATATCTTTGCCTTTAGTTTCTACGAATTTTTACATTTTTCATTTGTCTGGCGTGGAATGGAGGCTTAGAGGAGTGCGCCTTTCAGTCACTTCTACGTCGCTGTGCTCGAGGGTTGAAAAGCTAGGCGCGAAGTAATAGAAACTGTAGCAACTAAGATGCGCAACAACATTCGAACTACTCTCAGTCTAAGTGAATTTATACTATATTTTTCTGATCCACTGTCGTTGATTGTACATCACTGTAAAACCGCGGGTCGGTTCGCGCGAAGCTTCCATACGAGCATCAATTAGAGAGTCGCTTAATTTAGCGAACGTTATTTAGAGGTGGTAAAGCATCGACTGTAAAACTGTGCCTTTTCCTTCCAGCTTTCGTGAGTTTCTCGAAGGCTTCGTTAGAAATATTCCTAGGGTAGGCAGAGACCATGCAACGCTTTGATCGTATTAACCCCTCGATTCTTATCGCCATTCAAACTTTCCACGATCAATGAAACACGCCCAGTGCCTTTTCGGTACCATTAAACGGCTACTGTTCGTCAACGGAATTCAAGTGCTCGAAAGCAGCATACTCGTTGGCTGTAGAACGTAAAAGTCGAGTAGATCTAACCGGAGTATTTAGCGATGGAAAGGAAAGTATATTTTTACAATTTGAAACGTACAAACGCAAATCGTCGACACGTCAACTCTTTTCGAGCTCTCAATGTAGATGAATCTTTGTTATTTTAAAAACAAACACGCGTGTTCATGCAAAAGTGGCCAGATTTTCGGATCGCAAGCTTAGTAAAGAAATTCCTTGGACTTTTAATGTGGAGGATCTGGAAACTTGACCTCGTGTCGACGATGGGGGATGTAAAAGAACACGGGGAAGTGTAAATGTAAACGTGTTTGGGAGAAGTGCCTCGTTTCCCTCTCTTTTCCAGCTGGGGAGGTGTAACGCGCGTCGAACGTCGAGATAAATTAGCGTAATTGATATTTATTGCTTCCAGAATATTGTAACTACTAGCTGGACGTTTGTATGTGACGTGACTGGAGGTCAAACTTTGAGTGAATCGTCGATTGAATGTGGATTCGCGTGAATGGACAGCTACTTTAAATTGCTATCGCGAGCCAGATTATTCTGATAACAGTTAGGCTGAGTTCGCTGGAGAAATCTTGGCGAATGTGGTACACGTGGGGGAAATTAGCCATGGGCACCTGCCATCGTGACTTCTAGCAGAAATTGTGAAAATGTCATTTGTAATAAAGAACAATCGAAACCTACACCACCTGCTATTTCCTGGACACCCTCAAGTTATTCTACAGCAACTGGAGATATTCTTCTGGTAAGTATCCCAAGTAGTTTGGAAAATTCTATCTGAGGTCAAATTATATTTGGATACCGATGGAAACTTTCTACATAAAGTTTCACTGAAGTAAGCTACCACAGCCTTTAATACAATTCTATATTTCACATGATGTCGAAGAAGGGGAAACGCACGTGTTAGCGACAACTTGAATAAATGAAAAATGAAAACACGAGTGGATCAAACTACTTGTACCGAAGAATCACCATTGCCCCAAAAAACGCGAAACAGCATTTCAAATAAAGCTTACCTTCAGCCCGTTAACCAGGAAGAACGAGTTAACTCATTACGAAAGTTTCGTAATTATACCTAGTCTCTCCATCATTCGCGCTGTACAAAACGATTCACTTTCCCTGTAATCGTTTCCAAATATACAGAACGCCGTTTCTAGTTAACATTCCCACTCAAGGAACTAAGAAAATTACGTAAGTACCCCAAAATTTCTCTACCCAAAACACCAAGCAAGAGTTTAACACTATGATGGGGAAATTACTTGGTCCCTACTTGAATACTTTGAAAAGGGAAATATTTTGCTCCTAGTTAAATACTTTGAAGAGAAAAACACTTTGCTTCTTCTTTAATTACTTGAAAGAGAAGAATTCTTCGTCCCCCATCTCGACGTCGATAATCCTCCAAACTCTAAAAGAAAACAATTTGCAAAGCCTACTTCGAGGCTGTCGACGCTCGAATCTCGCGAGAAACATGCCAAGGATCACGAGACGCGAACAGTTTTGTGAGTTTTGCGTGACGATCGGACTCGCGGAGCAAAGGAAACAATCGAGGAAAGGGGCACGATAACCTTTCGATTCGACGCCTGCACGCAAGAATTACCGATTTCGCGATCGAGCCCGCTCGTCCCCTTTTCGTCGCCGACGCTCGTCGACGCTCCTCGACGCTCCACTTTGAACGTTATGCGCCAGGCGTCCACCGGGGCAAGCCCACCTCCGTACTCTGGCGAATCGTCGTGACTCGATTTAAATACGGCCAATTATTGCGAAATGCTGACTTGGCGAACGATAGTAGCCGCATAAACGCTCCGAGACGTGCACGGCATTCAGCAGTGCGAAAGTAACCACCATAATGACCAACGCGAGGGGTAAGTGATAGAGAACCATGACCGAGGTGTGCAGACGCTCATTAGACGTGTATCTGTGGAGAAGTCGCGAAAACAGAAGGATTATGGGTCCTGTCTGTGTGGGTTCATCAAATTCGAGATAACTTGCGGAAAGTTCAGACGGTATCAAAACGTTGCAGTCGTCAGAAGATAAGCTGTCTTTCTTCTTAAAGTAGCCGAGCGACTACCGCGTTGTTTGTACTCCCTGATACTTTGGCAGCGTTTCAATTAAACCGTAGTGAAATGAATTATTCTTGAAAGCAGATGTATATTCTGGCAGATCCGTTCGGCGAGGACGTGTCCCTGCTTTACCCTGACAGTCGCGGCGAGAGGTTCAACAGGCTCAGCGAAGGCTACTGTGAAACACCGATAGTCAAAGGGGTTGTTAGCCAGCTGCGAAGATGGCCAGCCGATCTGTTTTACGCGTTCGTGGCTGCATGTTTCATTATTGGAAGCCTGGTCTTCCTCATCTTCGTCACGGTGGCCGTTTGCCTGCCCACCGTTGCTGGCAACAGGTATCGATATTAACAAAAACGTCCCCTAAGGGTAATATAATAGCATCGCGAAGGCTGTGTTACTTCGTCCCGTTCCTCCTTCTCCAACGACAAATTCATTATCGAAAAGACATATTTCGCCAGTGTTATTGGACAGGGAAACAGAGTAGCGTCACATTGGACATTTCAGATTAGGAGAGATTTCAATCCTGGAGATCGAGACATCGCCCAACGTCTACTTCTTCAAGCTGGGTAACCGACAATGGTCCACCAGGGAGTTCTGCTACATCGAGACCGCTGCTCACAAGCATCCAGACTTAAACGTAAAGATCCCAACGAACGACAAACGTTCTCCCAGGTACTGGTCTCTAACAGGCAACTGAATCCTACAGGTTTACTTGATAAACTTATTGAAAGAGGAGCCGCTGGGGAAACGCTCGAACGAGGTGTCTAGGAATGAAACGAAGCTGGAGACGAGACTGAACGATTCCTTATCGACGAGCCACCTTTCGCCGGGGCTAACTCCAGAGGAAAGACTCAGGGAACGACTCGTGCTGGCGAATGGGAATATCAGGATTATCAACGTGTCTGTGGAGAAGTTCTTCAAAGGGTGAGAGGTGAAAGTGTTGAGTGGCATTGGCGTTTGCTAATTTCGAACGATCCCTGTTCAGATCGAAGCTGTCGATGGGCGCCAGAGCTTTGGACGATGAAAGTCTGGAAATGGCTGCGAAAACGCATCTTCTATGGAGCATCCCGGGGATCGCGCTGAAACCCAGCATGTACTGCGCCCTGGACTCCGTGAAACGGTTCCTTTGCAAGTGAGTAGCACGTTGATGGCGGAGTCGCATCAATTAACACGTGAAATTAACTTTGCGAAAATTGCGGGATCCTGTGTACTCTCAGCAGGAATAAAACTGAGTGCTTACCGGACAAGCTCGCCACCATCGAACCAGAAAATGGTATTCAAGCGACTGGAGTGCCGTGCCAGGCGTTCGTGGGATTCCTCCTGCAGGAAATATCGAAGGGCCATCTTCGTGGAAAGTACACGTTGAAGGACGCCGTAGACAAGTATTGTCCAAGGTGAATAACGTAGATATCTTCGGCAAAGTGTACTTGGAACGAGTTCTCTTTTAATCGAGTGAGAAGTATGCCTAAGTATCCCAGTAGGCTGTTTGAATATCAGTTCTTCAAGGAACTGGTGGAGTAAATAAATGCAACGTTGTAATAAATGACGAAGAACTTGTTCGGTAGGTCGTGCAGGGCGTAATATACGATTCTTTTATAAGTAGATGAGTTGTATCTGAAGTCACCACTCTTCTTTTTCTTTTTAATACACTCGTGTACTTTTTTTTAACGTTATCACTAACGAGTTCTTCTATGTTGATATGAATCGATTAAAATGCGATAGTCTCTATAAAATTTCCAACCATTACGCTACGTTTCAGAGCGCACTACTGCCCCGAAATCCGTATTCTGGACGCGACAGCAAAGTGCCCGACCGAAGCGATCGACTGCCCCATCGTTTACTCGACCACCATAAGTCAAGTCGATCCGAACCCCGGGGACTTCGTAACGTGACAGTGGACGAGCCGATTTATTACAAACTGTATACATGTAGATTATAAAATACAATATAGAATATCGTTTCTAAAAACGCTCCTCCCGTTCTGCCCTCGAAACTCCATGAATCCCATCGAAGCGAGTGTCACTTGAACGTTCTCTGCTCGTAGAGGCGAAGAACGCCCAGCCAGATCCAGATCTCGCCAACTAAACGATGAAATGTTAACTGTTCGTCTACTTTCCCTTTAAATCCAACAACTAACACGCACGTATAAACAACACCGTTCCTATAGTGTAAGACAGAGCAGTTGGTAGTGGGAAATTGGAGAAAAATAACCAAACCAAAACGATGGCGCTGCTTATATCGTACACCAGGTCAGTCAAGTAGAGGACTATCGATGGGAGACTCCACCGTGGCCTCTTCTAAAATAATCAACGACAATCGTTCAGTGAAACCCACCTTCCGATCTTTTACCTCGAGCGAACCTTAGTTCTCAACGTGTCTCGATGGAGAAACGAAGGATTTTTAATAAACAGTAACGTCACACGCAACGACTCACCGATAGAAGAGAATAAGCGAGCATAGCAATCGCCAGCAAGGAAATTAAAGAATAGTGCGTAGAGTAACCCAGACTCAAAATCATCACAGCTTTGTACTTGTACCCTTCGACCACTTGACCATTTTCCAGGAGACTGTACTCGATCCGACCGTGGCGAACACTGTGGTAACTCAACAGCAGCACGCAAGTGGACAACAGTAAAGCTTGACAGTATCGTAGTATCTCATTCTCCTCGGTCTTTCTCCAAAGCAACGTCTCCTGCTTTATCGAGACACTGAGCACGGATGTGCAACTCGCTCGGAATCGTCGCGGTGCAAATCCATAATCGAGCACCTGGAAAACGACCTCGAGTCACAGAGAATGCTTCTCACTCGATGGATCGAAAGGAATCGAATCTCTGATACAAGTGTCCCGATTAATACTTCGACTGGCGTCGGTGTGCTTTTTTTACGTCGATGTTTTCTGGATAGCGTCGGGCGTACAGTATGTATTAAAAGTTCCCGGGCTCAATAATTTATTGCGGCGCGACGGTGAGCTTGTGCTCCGAAGAAAACGTGGATGCTTTCAGTGTTTACTGTGAAAGAGCCATTCTCAAGTGTACTAAGGTACACTGGGGTTCATAAGTATTGGGACATTGGAGATCGAATACTTTTAATTTAATTTAATTCACAATAAATTTCCAACATTTCTCATAATTATTCCATACGCAGCAGGTGTTCTAATCGGTACTTAAGAGTAGCAGTGTAGGGTATCATGCTTTCCCTTTACTGTCCTTCGTTCCATCAAAATAAATTATGAAACTCGGGGTTCAGGAACTGTCGATACATACTGTATTCTCCGTGAGTCATCAAATGTTGACTTTGAAAAGAAACCAAGCTCGTATCTTCGCTTTGCACAAAGCTTTTCCAACAAAAACTATTGCCCAGAGGGTTAGCCGGATGGAAGGGGCATTTTCCAGAACCCTGCGCCAATTAAAGTGTTAATTAAGTGGCTCCAAATGACTCACTGTCGACGCACGATGCCCCTCGCGTATCGTTTGAATTTTTTCAGGATATCTGTTCATCGTCTTGGAAAATTTGCGTGCTTTGTGCCGGGTAACCGAAAGCTGGCTGCTTGAAGTGAGACGCGGTCGCGAATGTTTCGTCGTTATTCATATTGTTCGCTGGCGAGGAATCGTCTAAACGTAAATTACACTGTTGTAACCTGCCGCGTGAAATCTCGGTGTTGTCTCTCCTCTGGGAAAAATGCTGCAGCGTCTCAGCTATGCGAATCGCGGTGGAGCTTAGAACATGGCGCGTCATCGCAAACGCTGGGCTCGGTCCGCCGTGGGATCACTCGTCGGGTGTAGGAAGAATTCGGTGGGTACTCGTGGCTCACGTGTGTGCAAGTGCACACGTCGCTTTAACGTCAACTGCATTGCACGCGTCGTTCACGAAAATGAATCTACGCGAGTTGATGTGAAGCGCATCGATAGTCGAGCACTGAGAAATCCTCTATCGAACTGGCTGGGAATAACTACCGTTAAATATTGCGCTTCGACCTGTAACGTGATTAAAGAGTTTGCAGAGAGACAGTAGAAACTACGGGGGCAGATTTGATTAACCTTAAATTTCGATTAGTTAATTAACAACCGTTTAAACGCGCTCGACGAGCTATGAGATTTCGAGGCAGGCGGAAAACCAACAAACACGGTGGACCTTTAGTTAGTGATTTTATCGGATGTCGAGTGATTTGTTTAATTTTGGTAATAGTGAATAGAGAGCGAAGGATGATGATTTGAGAATCTTTTTAGACGATCGGACGATTGGCGTGCGCCCTGTGCGATCATTATCTGATGGGGAACTCGATCTACGTCATCATACTGGGCCTGATTGGGACCGTTAGTCGATCGTAATACTCAATGTTTTTGCTTAATAGAAAGACTGAGCAAGTTCACGAATCGGTCTTAACTAAATCACTCAGACGACGGAACGCTGATTCGTGAATTTTCAGATTTTGTTCCTTAATGAATTCTGATCTAGTTTCTAACGTCGCGACTTACGGTCTTCAAAAATCAATGGATTAACGTCTGTGTGAATAATAGGTGATCACGGCTTTCGATATTATTCGCCTAATGAACACCAAGATGCCAAGCAGATCCGCAACGCATTGTACGAATAAGAAGGCTGGTATGTTATTGCAGTGGTTGCAAATTTTAAAAATATTAAGTTAGAAGTGCCATCTTTCATTTCTCGCTCTTTAGAATAGTGATTTTCGACTTCTTGCTCTCAAATGCGTAACCTGAGTTCGTTAACTGTCTAACTCAAAGTTTATTCGATATAAATATATATGTATGGTTCGATCGTGAACTCAATTACTCGAAAAATTCCTCAGTAATAACTGCTCCCTTTCGTCAGTTCCCCACGACGTGCAGAGGGACCTGAAACTGATGACTTCGATTCTGGGAATCGAGCACTACACTCTGATCGTGCTGGGCGCAATCACGGTGAGCTTTTCTCGAAAGGTTGCTTCTTTGGAAGTCGGTGCGCCTCGAACAACGAGATAACTTTCTAGGAATACCCGATGCTACACACGCCCTGGCTTTTAATGCAGCTGTGCGTGGTCATCGTGGAAGTCATCGTGTTTTGCATCCGCGTGTTCTTGGACGGCCTTCGCATGAAAAGCGACGAAATATTGGTGTGCATTTGGACCGTGTACAACTGGCTGCAAGTGTTCTGCCTGTTTCACAGACAAGTGCGACAGTCTCGCTGACGATTCGCTGATTTACCAATCAGCAAGCCTGACGTCGAGAAAGATTTCAAATTCTTGTGGAACTTTTAGTCTAAAATGTCCCCTACATTTACATCGCCCTGTACCAGTACAATAAACAGCCATCCCATTGAAATTGCAGACTGAGTGAAAGCTACCTCTTCTTTTGTTTGTTTACTACAATCTTTGCGATACGAAGAACACGTGGGGCAACTTTAGCGTTCAGATAACCAAAAATCGAGATATATTATGTAGAGATAAAAATTCACGGAGCCCAGTAACAATGACGCTTAAATCGAAGGAAAGTCTCAGTCGCGTTTGCGTGCAGGGTCAGATGGCAAATGGGAAAGGGAAGACTGGGAAGATTTCCTCCAAGGTAGAGGAGAATGAAATTTGTAAAGGGATACAGGGTAGATGCACCATTTGTGGCCACTTTAAGGTATTGTACCAGTTTTAGCCGCTTCTTAAAAAATATAATATTTTTCCGTGTAAGCAATAAATGTAACCTTATATTTCTGGCGGTATACTAAACAAAATATTTATCATGTGAAATTCTCCACATAATAATGATCTGCGAGCAGTTTAAAAGTAAGATAATTATGCACATAGCCGAAAACAGTGCAATGGCCACAAACGGTACACCTACCCTAATATCGCATGATGAAAAATGCTCAGTTTAGAAACGTGACCGCAGGTAGGAGCACTGTACGTGGCAGTAATGTGTTTCGCGACTCACTGTTTGAGTTCAATCGCTCTGAAAGCTGGAGGCCGCTCTCCCCTTGGGAGCACAGTGACCAAATCAGCAGCTTTCAATGCCCTTTTCCGGCGAAGTTACAGTAACAATACTTGAATGATACATTCCCTTAAGCATTAAGCCACCGGGCCACCCACTATCCGCTCACGAACGTACATCCCTTTTAAGTATCTTGCTTCCGAACTAATCGCGCGCACGTTGCCAACTATCCAGAGTATTAGAGTTCCAATTCACTCCACCACTTCAGAATCTTCCCCTTACACACACGAGCCTTTTAATGCAAAAGTGGAGTAAGTCAATTTTTTGCCTATTTGCTTTAACACCACATCTCGACAGTTTAACCTTCGTTGTATTTTGTGCGGGGGCTTTTTTTTTACTTACACCACTTTGACATTAAACGGCCTCTTGTGTAATGGGAGCAAGTTATTTAATATTTTTTTTAAATTTGGAGAGAAAGATACTTAAAGGAGGATCGTTTCTCTCCAGCATCTATTGGCATTCTCAGTGTTGAACGTAGAATATTTTAAATCAATGGAAATGTAATTTGATAAAGTTTGATTGAGTGTATAAAGGTGCTCGTCTGCCTATCTCGCGCGAAAGTCCTCAGCAAAGAATGGAGTTATTTGCAGATCTGAGGATCGTGATTCTTATAACGAATGTAATCACGGGACTGATAACCACGGCGATGATGACCGTGGGTGATAAGTACGGTATCCCTTATCTCTATCTACCCTGGCTGGTGAGCACCATGAAGGGGATGGCCCTGTGCGAAGGGCCCACGCTTTTAAACCTGGCCAACGCGCTTCTACCTAACCTTACGTTCCCTGCTGGGACATTCGTGCTCGCAACTTTCCTTTTGTACGGTAAAAAATCACGTTTTTGCTCAGTTAATATCGTACATCAGCCTGTAAGGAATGGTTATTCTAATTACGAAGCTAATTAAGTCTCAGTTTGGTATCCAAATTCAATTTAATTGAAATGACTCCATGGACGGTTAGAAAGAAATTACAAACTATATTCGGCGTGTTGTACAGAATTCTTCCTATTCCAGTGGAAGAACTTTGCATTTGGAACAATACTTTTGCAAGCTTCAAACGCTGCTGGAAGGACTACCATTCGCGGAAGCAATACGCGGCGATGAAAATGACGGAGAAACTATTCGAGCCGCGTAATAAAAAATTACTTTACCGGGACAAAGAGAGGGATAACTTGAATATTGCTGGTGGGAAATTGAAAGCTCGACGAGTACCTGTCGAGTGTTATGGCAAAGATAGTAGAATGTCCATGGATTCCAATGTGAGAACCGTTAAAAGTACCCCCGAGGGCAATGGTAATCAAACTCGATTACTGGATACAACTGGATAATTAATTTCCGAATAACTGGACAATTTTATCAAGTTTCAATTCAAGTTAATTTTATCAATTAAACGCCATGATTTCATATATTCAACATTTATAAATTCAAATCTCAAGATGCATGTCACTCGAATACTTTCTATCGAAGATTCTGCACGACTGACAAGGGAGGATCCCGAAGCCGAAAATTCCAAAAATTCTGAAACTTTGTGAATATGTAGGCGACTTCCTCCTCGTTACAGCGGAATTTTTGTTTGCTGCCCAAATTCACTCGAATTGTAATCGTAAGAGATAGAAAAAAAGTTTCAAGGCAAAAGTTACTTTATTCAATTAGATCTATCATTTGGTGAACAAATTATTTTACAGTTCACGAGTTATGACACAAAATCGAGAAATGACCGATTTTTCTGGGGTTAATTTCGCCCCCTTCGTGTGAATTTGGGCAGCAAATAAAAATTTCGCTATAATCAGGAGGAAATCGCCTACATATTCGCAAAGTTTCAGAATTTTTGGAATTTTCGGCTTCGGGATCTTTCCTTGTGAGAAGCAGAAACACGAATTTAAACTGAATTTAAACTACGAAATAGATCGATCCATGTATTCGAAATTTTCAAATAAAGTAATATCCCAATTCTAATTACGAAGAAATCAAAATTTCCTTGCTCAGATTCCAAGAAACTTCAAGAATTAATTTTATTCCGCTATTCTTGAATCCTGGCGTTTAACAAATGATCTTTTTATTTCAGAATAATTGTTAACCTTTTTACGTGCAATTGTAGCTTAGACGTTTGATATAACGCGATTCTTTGTAACCATACTTTTAAAACAGAGTAAACCACGCGAGCAATAAAAATAGGAAATGAGACCACTCACCATTGCCTACTTTCGACGATCCAACAGCTGCTGCTCCACGCTTTTGTCCCTTCTGCGACGAAAAGGCCAAAAAGGCTCGCGATGACAATTTAACGTATCCATTGCTGAAACTGCGAGCAAGTACTTAGTAGTGACTGTGGTTTCTCACATTTTTACATCGAACAAATATTTTAGATGCTCTGTGACTTGTATTACTTACGAGGTCTCATTAAGACGAACATTTCTGTATCGCTGGATCGATGAAACACTCTAATCTGCCACTTTAAACGCTCTGAAAAGACGGAGACGAAATTTCCCGTGACGCGAACCGTTTGCCGGCAACCAACATGGCGGCCACTTTCTAGATTTCCATAATTTCAACTACAATTTACCCGCCATTTTACCATATGCCCCTTCGCGAGATGTTAGTACGCTAGTTTTGCATTTAATGGTATACCAACGCGAGTGGCGTATTCCTAACCTATTATTCGATCGAAAATTACGGTAATTCTGGTTGAAACTGCTTTCTCAAGGTGAATGTGTTTGATATTTGAAAAGACACGTTGAAAGTTGCGTCGTGCAGTAGAGGGCGATCGACACCTTGACTTTTAAACCAGATTCGACTACATTCCTTCGATATTTCCTCATTAACCATGATTTACCTTAGAGGAGTAGTTAATTAGAGTAACAATTGTTATACGGTTCGTGTATACTCCCCACCTTTCAATCAACAATTCACGATTTCACCGAAAACCAGCGGGACGACATGACACAATACTCTGCTGCAACGAAACTGCGCAGACCGATGCGCGGACGCTGCGCAAACATTCAAAAAAAATTTCTCAACGCGCAGATCGCCAATATCGACGCGTTTTCATCGATCGCGATACATAATGCATTATCGTAAAACATTCCCTAGCCTCGTTATCGATCCATCGTACACATCTTACTTTACCCATAAAGTTAACAATAACAAGGAAAAAATGTAGATTTCCTTTACTGTATCTCTAATTACACCTGACAAGTTCCACACATCGAACTTCAACAGGTACGTACGTTCCTCAGAATTAATTCGAATAGACAAACATTGATAAACTACGTTCCCAGGATTTATTACAGCTATGAAGAAATTCGTAAGTAACTTTTAGAATACAACCCTGGCCGTGTTAACCGTCGATTACGCTCAAGCTACCAAGTCTCTGAAATGAAACGTATCCCGCCTCCAGACGAGAAATGGCGGTAAAACGTGCGCGCATGCGCGCCAGTTGTTTCGTTCACATCGATGTAGTCCGTGCCGCTGTGCTCCTGTTGTGCTTGACGCTCGCACAAGTGATACGCATGCCGGTAATAAACCGTTGTTTGGCATAACGGTCGTTCCATTCAATATTCCCAGGCTTTGTACATAAACTACGTAGTGACTGTTAACGTAGACCCCGTGATACCCGGAGTTTCCCACGCGACAGCCGGGGGTAGCAGTGAAAGTGTGCCTATCATTAAGAAAGCGTCAAACCTCAAACAATTCGAAGGAAGCCAAGGTACGTAACATTCTGCTCGTGCCTCGCGCACATCGTACGTCCTACTCGATCCTTTCGTTCTATAATCGTCGTACGCTCCGCGTAAATAGAAAATGTCACGGCCAGGAGCTGTTTCGTATAGATTAAGGTTGCTCCCATTCGAACGGTTTTAACGGGCAATATATCGTGCGTAACACGCAGTTTATTTCCGTACCGTACATTCTCGAGTTCCAATGAGTTCACGCTTGTACCACCTTTGTTGTTTACTACGACAAAAAATATAATCTGTTGAGTCGGTGAGCGAGCGGTAACGGGTTGGTGCACTCACACACGCGTGCGTGGCTAAGTACGCAGCGTAGCCGGGGCGTGTGTGTGCGTGCGCGGCACGTCCCGCGTCTATCACACATGCAGGACCGGTCACGTGTCCTCACGGCACAGGCTGACGTCGCGTATGTGTGTTTGCCCGTCGAGAATCTCGAGATCCATATTTTTTCACGAATACCATTTGCGAAACATAACCTCTTGTTGACGTACAGGCACCAGTCCCAAGTTCAGTATTGCAACAGTGCGTTGTATTTCTGAAAGTATGAGACATTCCCCAGTGTCGATCGCGTATTATTTTTAAAAATGACATGATCGAAAGCATCCAGGTGACTCATAGTATAATATTTATCCATGAGATTGTATATACAGCCAGTGGCGGATTAAGCATCACGGAGGCCCCAAGTGTAATCTGAATTCGAGTTTAGTTATGGAAATTTTGGATACTGTAATCATTTGTTTTCCAAAGCGTCCTTGATTCCGAGACTATGAACGCGCATCTTGGGCTATGCGCGACGATCTGCCACTGAATAGAGCGGAGTGAAAAGTCAAGGGTATCGGTATTGTTCGTAGACAGCTTATTCTTTTTATTGCAATTATGATACATTAATTCCAATGTAACAAATAACAAGGGTCAGGTAAAAAATACGATAATCAAGAAAATATTATCAGAAAGATGCGTTCCGTTTAAATAAACCCTCGGAGAGAAGTTTTGCAAGCGTATTCGTATGTTCACCTTATCTTATCGTTGACGCTGCAAAACATTGTCTCCGGGTACAATAGGTGCTCTTTATTCTAAGCACTTTTATTTCCCTTAAATTTTAATGGACGAATTGCGTTTCACAATCCTTCGTATATGATACATTTTTTGTTGGCATAAATCCTCCTCTTCCGCTGTAACAAGTCGTAGCAAAAGCTAAATTCTTCTTGCGAACACGCTTATCATTGCTTATATTGGCTCGAACAAGTTTACCGCTATACTATGCATATTACAAACATGCTTATGTTTCTAATTATAAGGCGATCGAATTATACTATAGGCGTCTATGTGTTTATTATGCTCTGTATTTAAATTCCCAAGCAAAATTTCAACAAATACCTGTCCAGCTTCTAAAATGTGTGGAAACACTGAACCTAACAACAGAATTTCACACGAACATAAAAGTGTCTATCGTAACTGTTAGAAGAAGAGCGACTTAAAAGTTCATGAAAAGTATAACTAATTAGCCAGACTACGGCAAGTAAGATTTCGTTATTTTCATATTAATTGACTAATCTGACTGCACATCCAAACTGAGGAGAAGGTGTACACGGTTCTGCTCTGTTCTAGTTATCGTAATATAATGCTTTTCGGTCCGAAAAGCTGACTTCTCTCCTACACGTTATCTTGTATTCATGCGCCTGTAAATATTCTATGTTATTCATAGAGATCTATATGAAAAGAAGGCCTTCGTTTACGCAAACTCTCGGATGCAATTGAAGTGTAAAAAAACTTACGAATAATGTACAAAGCTTTAAAATATGACAACTTTAAATGTATAGAATTCAGTGTCCGAATACTTTGCCCGCTATTGGAACGAAACCCTCGCCCAATCCTTCTTCGCGTATAGTTCTCTAATCATTTAAATCCTCTTCGTCGAAGGCTAGATATTACTTGGTAAATGGTACAAAATGATGGACAAACACCGTACTCCTTACATTTCCCATGCCTCGCGCAAATTCAAGATAGGCTCTACAAGGTGAGCAAATAATGTGCACCGCACATTACCTGCTGGTGAATGTGAAACAGATTTCGCCTTCGAGGTGGTCATTCGCAATCGTCATTTCATCTCTGAAAAAATACTCTCAATATTTGTCTCAATGTCGCACCCTGTCGCCAGGTTATTTCAAGTACCAAATCCTCTGCGCTGTGTCTAAACTCAGTTTCCAAGATACGATCCATGTTTAAGCCCTTTCGATAAACCCCTTCGCTTAGCACTCCATGCCATCGTGGGGGATGTTTCGTGTTGGATTTCGAATAATCAGAAACTTCACCTGGTTCCCTTCGGGGATGAACATGTTCTGTACCTCTTAAAGCCACTCACTGTCAGAGAGGGTCGTCGACATCGAAACGCTCTGTCACAACTGATGGAAACGACCTTAGACCTCGAAGGCCTCCCACTGCTACGCGATCATGGCGGCGATGGGGCTGAAACGCATTATTTTGCTGAGTAAAATCCACGCCACCGAGGCGAGGGCGCAGAGGGTGACGCCACCCCATCCGAAGTCCATGCTCCAAGAGCTGTTGAATCGCCGGGCCTTGAGGACGTTGCGCGGAGCCGGTCCACCGACCACGCCGTCCTCTGGCCCGTTCAATATCCGCGCCCCGCGGTCCTGGGCCCTCTTGAAGTGAATTATCGTCAGGGTGAACAAAGCGAACGTGGCTGCAACAATCGGGCTCCACGTTAGAACTCTCCTAGAAACTATCGTGCTCTCCCTCGTCGAAGCATTTCGATTTCAAAGAGAAAGCTTCTGGGAGGATACGCGCTCGAGGACGCCTTATCAGCGATAAGAGGTATTTGTCTTTTATTAATCTCCGGATGCAATATTCAGGAGAGGGGAAGTACCGATTCGAATATGTACTATTGATTGCGGCTCGCTTGTCTGACAGTGTTTTCTTCCAGATAAGTACCGCGATACTCCAAGAAAAGTTCTTATTTATCATTGGCGTGTACAAGCAGGATTTAAAAGCAGATTCAAGTGGGTTGATTGAAACGCTACTCGGAGAACCCGACTCGCTCTGAATACCCGTAAGTTCCTAACGGTCGTTAGCTTGTTCCTTCGCAGCGAGCAGCTTATTTTGCGGTCGGCTTCGCGAGCGCTCGGAGATCCTTGCGGTCGCCGAGCTTGTCGACCGCGACCGCAGCACGCTGCGCTGATGAAGTTTCCTCGGTTAACGCGATTATCGTCTTGGCGCTACCTGGCGGTGCCGAGAAACTCACCCGCCAGGAGGTACATCACACCGGTGACCAGCACCGCCGATATTTGGTGCCTGCACAATCCAAAAAATCCAATGAGAACCGCGGTGCTCAGAATGATCAGGCAAACTAGAGAACAGGAGATACTCAAATTCTGCATCCCTGTAAAAAAGAACACGTTCAACTAGATACGACAAACCTCTGCACAGTATTTATTCAGCAGATCCTTCTGACTCGAACTTTAGGTATGTGCACCGTAAATTTATATCGCTTTAGCTTTCAAATCGTACGACGCGCACGAAGATTCTCTTAAAAGCTAAGTAGAGTATGAAGATTTCAAACGAAGTCAACTGGGTATTAACTTATCCCAAGCGCTTCGAATCGTTTACGTATTTACTGGATCATCACTGGCAATAAAACCAAATGCAACACAGTATGATGGGCGTAGCTTCAAAGATCTTATGACGCTGGGCTCTCGTGCAAGTTTCAAATATATTTGTAGCGTTTCGTTAAGTGTCTACAGTAGGGACTTTTTAAATAACTTGATAAGTGACCACGGAGGCATTTAAACCTTCGTGGTCACGCGAGGTGTATCGCAACCCAGAATATGTCTTTGTCAATATTTCTGTAAATTTTTAGACCTTAATAATAAAATTTAAAAATTTCAACGTATCAAAATTTACATTTCTAGAAAAAGACTATTAGAGAATTATGAATGTATAATTGTCACTGAACAGTTAAAAGATTCAAAAATACAAAAATGGTATCTCAAAAATGACGCTGGGGTGCAATGAATCCTATGTGACTAATATGTGATTACAAGATGTGACCACGGAGGGTTAATTGTCCTGCTAAACGCGATAGAGAAGTTCATCGAGAGGCGATTATTTCGAAAGTAGGTTTTAGTTTTAATCGCAACGGTGGCGGACGCGTGGGGAATTCTTTTAACACAGATAATAACGATTGGAAGCGACGAAAGTAGAGAGAAAGAGGAACGTGGATCGTAACTCACGGGTTTGCCAGGCGACATGGATCTCCTCGTGTGTTTCGTCGGGCGACAAGTAGTTAATGCACCTCTGTTGTGGAAAACCTACCTGACCCAGTAGTCGTATTTCCTCCTCTGAAACGTGAGAATTGAAATGGAAATGCGAGCTCGACGCGCGCTTTAACGCCGTTCTCGTGTACGCAGCGAGACAAAACTGAACGCTCATTTCTCTTTTTCCGCTCGATCTTTAATTAAAACGATCCCACGGATTGCTACGTTCGAATGGAAAAGCGAATCAGTAACTCTTACGCTCCGTGAATCAAAAGAGTTTCATGGAAAAAATACGTCGAGGCTATGCACATTGCACGCAATTACGAACGATTAATTGCTCTTTATAGAGAGTGTCTAAGAAATAACTAGCGAAATTTTGGTGGTTCGTTCTATTGATTTTGAGGATGAAAAAAGCTTATACACTCGATAACGTTTCCTTCATGAATTATAAACACTTTTTATTCGCTATTGGGTTTCGCAAGGACCTTCACATCCCTTAATCGCTTATTTCTGAGACACCCTGTGTGCGCGAAAGTGCATGTTTAATTGAAATCAAGGAAGGAATGCGTGGAACTCGGTTTCCAGTGAACGCATACGTTGGCCTTAATTTAAAGGCGATAATCGATTTTTATGATCGCTTAGAGGTCTCGTTCCCGGATAAATTCGCGCACGACTAATTAACTCGCCAGTTGGGATCGAGCTGTACTCGCGGGGGGCGTAATTGTTGGGGCGTGAAATTCGATATCAGATCCCGAATACTCTATCGGCTGGGGTGGGCCTGGGAACGCGTATTTCCGTTAAATGTCGGGAAGAGTGGTCGTCGAGGCCACGGAAACTTGGGCAATAATAAATCCTGAAGGGGAAATAGATCGACTCAAGTTCACTGGGTCTAGGTTTCCTAGGTTATTCTCCCTGAAACTCGAACGCGTATCGAGAACTCGCGATTCCACTGGTTATAATTGAACATGAAATATCCTCATCCCTTAACTTTGTAAGCTTACCCCAATTTCTGCAGGATATCCTAATCTTTAATGAGAATCTATACGAGTCGAGGATATCCCGTTTCTTTCGACCAAATTAATTAATCGGACCCCTTATTATTACCTTCTAGAGGCTAAGGAAATTCTGAACCCCTTTTCTAAATGCCGTACGTGTTACCAGCCGATTCTATTAGCTCTCCAAACCGTTTATAGCCACATTATAGCAGGCAGCGCGTTGTGATGGAAATCACACGTGCACGCTACAGTGGCAAAGTTGCTTCAGGATTTATGCGTACAGTGTTACTGTCTGATTTTCACAAAAAGGTCGAGGAGGCAGCTACGCGTGCACAGTCTGCTTCGGACGGCACTGTTCCGTGCTTGGCGTGATCAGGAACCATCAGAAAGTTCCCCCCAAAAACTAGAAGACAATATTAGACGAGCAGATTATTCGGACGCACGCGTCAATCCAGTTCCTCCAACGTTTTCGAAGGTCGAACTTAACTCACTGGAAACTCATCCTATTACCCGATGCAACTTCCATGCAGGATTCCTGCAAAATTCCACCCTCGTAAATCATTTCGTGCATATTTCGAGCTCCCGGCTCGGAATTCATCCTCTTTCGCAACGAAATTTAAATCGTCTCCGCTCCAGTTGATTCTGTGCACTCGATTTTTAGGACACTTTTTCATACGACGAATCGCGAATGAGAGTATTATAAATCTTCATATTTTAGATGCATACAAACCAGCAGAGGCTCTCCCGAATCAGCAGGTACGTCGGTTCCACTAATTCGTTTTCGACGACGACTGGGCCAACCGAGGGAACGAGGAATCTGCGAGCCCGGACATTTAGCG
This sequence comes from Andrena cerasifolii, assembly GCF_050908995.1. Taxonomy (NCBI): domain Eukaryota; kingdom Metazoa; phylum Arthropoda; class Insecta; order Hymenoptera; family Andrenidae; genus Andrena; species Andrena cerasifolii. Next base: position 11,900,217 of record NC_135129.1, read on the forward strand.
AGTGCTGGAGCAGGGCAGATTGGAACAGTAGCTACAGCGGGCGGCTCCCATTTTTCTCCGAGATTCCCAACGACGCGGGAGAATTAAACGTTCGGGAGGTACAATCAGTCGTGATTGCACGCCCACGCGTACAAAGACGTCGGGGCCGCGTTCGTCGTGGAAAGCCAAGCTGCCAGACCCTCTCCTCGATTAAATGCTGGACGACTGTGTCGAAAACGATTTCGTTACTCGTCACGAATTCTCACGTCGATACGGCTCGATCGTTATCGAAAGGAGTCGCGCGCTTAATGAGGACGATCCGTGAACGTTAACGAAGCGGTCACCGAAATGCGGAATAATTGAATTGCTCGTTAGTAGGGGCGCGGTGGGGGAAATTAATAATAGAGAGTTCTAGATATGGAACGCCTAATCACGCCCTTCAAGATGAGATTTGAGAAACATTTCTCTCTCCTTGGAGCACTAGATTTCAGTTTCAATTCGTTGGAGAGGATTTTGCAATCTTCCCAGGGATATTCGATATTTTATCGTACGTAGACGTCTCATTGGTTATTCAGTATGACACAGCGATACCAGTCGATTTGAATTCCTATTCAAGCCAGTGCTACATTATAAACACACGAGCTAAAGAAGTGGTGCTCTTAATACCTCATCGAACATCCCGGACTCCCTTCCTCTCGCACACCACTGTGGAAGCTGGGGCACAATGTCGCGTAAATGTTTAACCAGGTCAGGAGTCGTATTTCCATCCGAGGAGACGTATCCAAACGAGACGCAATAGACCAAAGAGCAAGAACTAATTTACTTATCGCGCGCTGCACAGTTTCTTTCAAACAAGTCTCTAATCTTCCCCACGAGCATTATCGCGCGAAAATCACGAAAGAACGAGATTGGTCCTGTAAGCGTTATGAAACTACGGTTTAATCCAAGTTGTTTGCCAGCTGTGATTCCCTTTGTTTGGCCAGTTGTGTGCGTCACACCCTTTCGTACTTTTCCACGATTGACTTTTTCTGGGCCACTTTGTCCGTTCTCTCTGGGGAGGAGGCGACACAATTTCTGCCTGGCCAGTGTTTCCCTTCAGATTTTATGAGGCCACGACACTCGGGGCTTTCTAAGCTGGATAAGGAGACGTGAGAAGACGCTGCAGGTGGCAGAGGGAAACTACGAGCAAAGCGTCCTAACGCGTAAAACAACCCCCTATTGTTCTTTCCCCGGCGTTTTAAGGTAACGAAACGAACGCACCACGGACATATTGATCAACCATGGCGCGTCATTGTAATTGGAAATGAATTCTGCAGGAGCAGGCGAGTTCGTTTGTGTTCTCAGAGTCTCTGTGTTTCTCCGCGACTGTGACTTCGCAGTGGGAGGAGTGTGTCTAAGTAGTCAGGTGGATTTTGCACCAGTTCCCATGGTAGCATTAATTTAAAGAACAGCCAGGCGCAATTAGCGGCCCAGGAATACGCGAAAACGACTCCCAGCCACTAGCGACAGGCAGCACCAACGTCATTAACACCGTTTCCGCGGTAGCATCGCAATGAACACGCGAAATTTTACGAGTAACGCGAAGTAGAGCTGAAATATTCATTGAAACATTTAATTGCGAACACTTTGTCGGGTGATTTTACGAGGGAGATTTATTCGAGCGAAATGGGTGCAATTTGGAGGGGTGCGTCAAACATCGAAGCGTTTTGTTCCCTTTTAACTGCGTTCGATTCTATTAAGCCTGAAATAATTACCGATTGGCCGAGTTCAGCGAAGGACCCCAAAATACCTAAAATTCAGTGTTATTTTGAAATTTAGGTAAAAACACATAGCACTCAGGATTATTCGAATATGATTCGAATTTCTATTCGTCGACCGAAAAGTACGAGCCGGAGGAATCGAAAGGTCGCCGCGATTTTCGCGATTAATGTATTCCCACGCGTTCGATCAAACAAAGGGCATCCTTCACCTCGAACACGAAGCTTCTGTTCCATTAATAGGGAGTGGAGATCACTTCGGCTACGATAGATGTGAACGGCGCTACAGCTCCCAGATGCTTGCCGAACATGAATCACTGACTGCAGGGGTTGAAAAGGAGGAACAAGCAAGCTTGTGTTTCGATGGGTCGAAATTTAAACCGTTGCAATTGGTACGAAAGTGATTGCCATGAGGTTTTAGCGAGGGAACATTCCAAGATGTTCACGGTCACGGCATACCGAGGCAGATAGCGTGATATTTCAGATCCTAATCGACTGGTCGATAGCTTGGTCAGAGTCAAGGTGGTATCCTCGTATAGAACACGTTCGTACAGCAACCACGTCATTCCGGTCTCCGGATTCACAGCCGCGATTACGCGAATAGCTGTGCACGCGTGTCGCTCTCCAGCTTGACGTTGAGTTTGAAACGAAATTGGCTTCCATGGATTTTTGAATCATGAAGTAGTAAATCTAGAGTTACCCTGGGCACAGCCCAAGCCTGAATTTTGAATGAAGATTCGCAGAGAATCCTGGATCTCTTGAATATTCTAGAGGTCTCCTTAGAGTCTTGGTCCTCTGCCACCACAATACCATGCATATTCATCCACTCGTACAGCACTACACGTATTTACTATCTATCTCTTAGTTTTAACTAAGTATTTCCAAGACATCCGAGACTTCTAAGCACCCCTATTCGTTTCAACTAATCCTCAAAGCCCTCCGAGGCTTTACATCCACAAATACCCTGAGAATTTTCAAGGAACAGGCTCGGAGGATCTGCCCAGACGATATTACACGAATCTTCCCCATTCCCAGCACTTACCCGTGAGTGAAACGCACATGATCCAAATGCCCCCGTACATTGGCACGAGGAACGTCGGTCGTCTGCCAGAATGATGGTTCCTGTGAGCGGAAGCCGAACCCAGCATCGCCACCTGCCCGTCCAAGTACCACGTGAGTGTAACGTTCGTGCGGGTCAGAGCCTCCTTATCCCAGCCCACCTCCTCCCAGTGGTCCGACATTATTGCTCCACATAGCAGTCCGGTCGCTGGAACAGAGGAGCAGAGGGTTCCGCCGTACAAAAGTGCCATTATCAGACCCCGCGGCGCCCGCTTTGTCTGGACGGCCCCGTTACTTTAAGTCTCTACAAGACTGGTAATCGACCCTCGGGCTATGTGCGTGATAATGGAACGGTGTCGGAGGAGTTACGTAATCTCGGAGCCTTCTTTGTGCACCGGACGTGGAGGAATGGCGAGAATATCGCCAGAAGGCACCGTCGAGTACCTTCAACGATCTGCTGGCGGGGGTCGAGTTGTGTCGCTTTGCGAATTCTACTTTATTATTCAAGTGATGCTCGACGAATGAGTTTATTGGATTATTAGCTGGCGATTTTATCTTCGCTCAAGGTGGAAGATTATGCAGATCTGTCCTCTGATGAAGCCAGGGAGGATAAGTGATTCGAAATGGCTGTTGCAGAATGTGCAGTGGTGGGGAAAGGAAAGTTTAATCGTATTTTTACGTGTATCTAACTTAATACTAATTTTAATATGAATATGTATTTTAAGAAATAATTCTCTCTCTTTTTGTTATCCTTCACAGTTTATACTTTCTTTTCACCATTACTGTATAGATTTATTTTTATGTGGATGTGAATATGGACGAAGAAAATATTCTTCCTGCAGGTTAATTGCATCTGAAGAGGTATATAATAAACAATTAGCATGGCAAAGAGTTAAGAGAGAAGAAGAAAGGAACGCTGCAACTGTCCACTGATGGGGCGTCTGACCAAGCGCAGGGATATACTACTTAACTCAGCCTCGCTGCGTCTCCTCGCAAGTCTCCCCATAAAACGCTGACGTACCCCCTATAAAAGCGTAGCACACGACCTTCTCCAGCAAGTAATCCCACTGTCGGCGATTAAAAGGATCGAGATCGATGGCAATAAACGAGAATTTCCGTGCTTAGTAGTACCCTGCACGAGGATCTTGGCAAGACTCTTCGGGCTTTCGCGCCTCACAGACACCCCCTATGTGTGCTGCAGAAAATGTCATTGCATAAGAAATACAGCGGCGAGTGCCCTCGAGCATAATAGACCACTTCTCTCGAGTGACCATGCTGAAAAAGTGTCACGGGTGAGTTCAACCGGTGGTTGTTGCTGCATTTCGTGAATCTTCGAGTCGAGACCACTAACGAGGATATGAGAAGACTCCATCGAGTCTTAAAATGCAGTCTAAGGAACTTGGAATCCTCAATCTCGATAAGAGAAGCGGTAACATAACTTGCTTTCGTTTGGAGTCTTTCGATGCCGATTTCGTGAAACAATGAGCAAAAGTGCCTTCGTATTTTGCACAGATCGCAGGTGGATTATCCTGTTTACAGAGATGATCCAATTAGAGAGGAACGAGAGACGAAGCCTAGAAGACACACCGCCACTGATCGCGGAGGATAGATTTCATCTACGCGAAGCGTGGGCCTGAGATGAGACGCGGTTATGGTTTCGATGCATCGAAGCAGGAGCACGTGCTCCGGCCTATCGATTCGCTTCTTAACGATCATCACGTTGCCGCAGCTCCCGATGCAAAATTAATCCGCACGTCGACAGGAATGGACATCGATTGTCCGTTAACCCAAGCGAAGGTCCACACGTTCGTCAAAGACCTCCAAATATCGACAAGCTCCATTTACATTTTCCCTCACTGTACAATCCAATCACCGAATAAAAGCATCCTCTCCCCATCAGTTCCAAAATCCTCCAGAAGCAACCCCTCGCACTTCGTCCGCAGCGTGCAATAAAAAGGAGCTACCTGATCCTGCAGATCAGCTGATTCCCTGCGAAGGGAACCCGCGTTCGGTGAGAAAGAGAAAGCACGAAGTTCGGTGTGCATGAATGGGGACCCAGGGACAAGGGATGATCCAATCCACGCGATCACGAACGCCGGTCGCAGTGGGATCCGAAATATAAACACAGGAGCGGCGAACGAGTGGAGAAGAGGGAAAGGATCGTGGTCGATGGTTTTGGATGGGCTTAGATTTTACCTGCGAAAGTGAGAGCCAGTGTGGCAACGAGGAAAGCGAGACGTGGACCAGGGGCCCTGGGTACACGGGTAGGCTCCATCCATGCAGGTGGTGCCCAGGGCGACCGCTGGCAGCCCACTGAGAAACCCGCACACCGCACCGACAGTCGCCAGTTACGCACTGGCCAATCGACACCCCCGTTCTGTTTTCGGCGACTCTCCAGCACGTCGACGGGGGCAAAACTACCAGGACGCCCTCTCCGTTCTGCGTCGAAGCGCACGAAAATCGACCGACGTGCCACCCCACCCGGATGCTGCGGACAACCCACTTCTGCTTTCCTCTCCAGCCCTTTCTCTTCCCTCCCTTTTCCCTTATCGCCCTTCGGCTCCTTATCCCTCCACTCCTCCTCGCCTTTCTGCACCGCCAAAAGGACCAAGGGTGTTTGACCAGCTTCAATTCTCTCTGCACATTGGCCCTGAAGGGCAGGCTTGAATAGTCTCTGCATTGTCCATTGCATGTTTCGTTGCGGATAGTCTTCTAGTCTGCTAGCAGTCCCTTTTCCTGGTCCGTTTGAGGTGGTACAGTCGTGAGTAGGTTCGTTTTAGGTTTCTTGGTTACTTTGTGCTTTCTAGGGTTCTGTGATGGTTGGAGAGGCATCGCTTGCCCGTCTTCCATTTTGCGCTTTTTGAGTTTCCTTAGTTTGTAAGCGTGTCTGGTAGTTGAGGCTTTTCAGTTGCTTTTTGGGCTACTTCGCGAGGACCAATCTTCTCCTCTGATCGTTCGTCGTGGAAAGCTGCATAGCTTGCTCCCGCTGGGCCCTGTTTCAACATTCATGGAGCACTCGGCAATTTCGCGCCAGATATAATCAGCTGTCAACTTCTTTCGAGGGTGTACAGTTGCACAGCCAGATGACCGCAGTGAAACTGAGAAATTCAGGAACAATAATTAACGTCCCTGAATTCGTCGCGATCAATTTCCTCTAGACACCAATCGCTTTTACGATTTTATTATTTTTCTATGGGTGTAATACAGGGCAATGAATAATTTATATTAATATCTAAATAACCACCACTCTTATTATCTGTAAACAATCCCAATGCCTCGAAACCTATCAAATTCCTAACATCTCCAAAGCCTCGTTTACGTCAGAGTTATTGCCTCCTAACGATCCGTTTGCAATCGTTATCAATACTGATACGACACTCGTACGTTTAAACGTCTCTGATCCTTATCCTGGCCGTGCGGTGTTCGTTAACGATCGTTAGAATCGCGTCAATACGGTGTCCTCCGCCACCCATTAAGTCAACGTTGACCTTAACGAATCGTACGCACCGTGTCGCGTTTGATGTGGCCCACGTAAGAAGCGTGGGTGGAATATTCTGTACACGTTTTAATCTCATAGTGGCGTTAGGATGTCGCCGTGGGTGGACGATCAAAGAATCTTTCTTTTCATTTTCCCTGCTATCCTTGACGCGGGGTGGTTCGTCGAGCACTCAGGACCATAGAGGCCCTAATAACAAACCACGTGCCCCATGCTGCATCGATGAAACTTCTATCGAGTGCGATCACACCCTCCCAAGCGGTGTGCAATTACTACGGGGATGTTTACTCTGAATTTAACACTTTGAGCGGCGTTCGCGTGGTTTCACGTCGAGGAATTTCCACCTGTCGGCATATAAACCCAACTTGGTACGATATTTGGCCAAACGTTGCGCCAGTCAAAGTGTTACTACACCTTACTCTGTAGTTGAATAATTCTTTGTTACACCGAAGTAGGTACTGTATGCATATTCTATACTAAAGCTACACACTACCCCTGTTTGATCTTAAACTTATAGCCCGCGTTATCAGTTTTCATTGAGACGCGTGTACAGTTATGCTACAATGAACAGATTTCATGGAATCGAAAGTCGAAGGGTGATTTATCGGCTGGATAAGCGGGAACTGAGTAAGGAAACCATTGTTCGTTTCTCGTTACAGATGGCGGACGTGGCTGAGAATGCAGCATTCACTGACCCAGCGACCGCGATATCCCACGGGAAACGGCACCTGTTAGTGCGGGATTACACGATGGCTGTGGCCGCGTTGGCGCAAGCTTGCCAGCTGCTGGCTGAGAAGCACGGGGACACCGCGGACGAGCTCGGCGAACCCTATCTGCTTTACGGTCGTGCTCTACTGGGTCTGGCCAGAGAAGAGGCTGGGGTGCTGGGCGGCGGGGTGCCCGGCTCGGAAGAAGCAGAAGAGGACGAGGACGAGGACGAAGAGGAGGCGGAAGACGAGAAGCTGAGCAACGTGGACGAGGAGGACGAGGAGCGCCAAGAGAAGGCTTCAACCAGCGAGACAAAAGAGGAGGCTGCCTCTGACAGTAAAACCAGCGAGTCGAAGGCCGCGGAGCCACCCACTGAGTCGAAGGCGGAAAAGAAAGAGGACAAGAAGGAGGAGAAGAAGAGTGTGGAGAAAGAAGAGACGGAGAAAAAGAGTGGAGAGAAAGGAGAGGTGGAGAAGAAGAGTGGAGAGAAAGGAGAGGTGGAGAAGAAGAGTGGAGAGAAAGGAGAGGCGGAGAAAAAGAGTGGAGAGAAAGGAGAGTCGAAGAAAATTGAGGATAAAGTAGAACAGAAGGAAGAGAAAGCTGTTGCTGGATCCAGCAAGGACACGAAGCACGCCAATGGACCCTCGTGTTCGAGTGGACAGAACGGTGACGTGAAGGAGAACGGGGAGAACGATTCTGAGGACACTGGGAAGGAGGAGGAAGAAGACGAAGTGAATAATTTACAGGTACATATACTTATATTTGCATTCTTTATACATCTCTTTCTTAAATATATTTGTGTCCCTTGCTCGTGACCTCTTTGGTGGTGAAAATGTTCTTTTCTGTAGCACGATTTAAACTATGGTCTCTGTTAGGCATTGCGAAGTTAGCACGAATATTTACCCTGAAATTAAAGGTGGCCTGGGAGGTTCTGGAGCTGGCGAAGCTGGTGCTGTTGAAACGCGGTCAGTCGGGGTGGAAGCTGCTAGCTGACGCATATCGTCTCCTGGGCGAGGTGGCCATGGAGGGAGGGAACTTCCAGGGTGCCCTGAGCGATCTGCACCGTTGCCTGGAGCTCCTGCAGCAGATAGAGCCGCGCGAGCCAAGGGCGATAGCGGAGATCCACTATCAGCTGGCGCTAGCTCACTCGCTGGGAAACGAGTTCGACGCTAGCATCGAGGAGTTCCACAAGGCCACCGAGCTGCTGGAGGCGCGAATCAAGGAGCTGGAGGATATGAAGGACCCGCCCAAGTCCGACGATTCGTTCTACACCGTCGAGGGGGAGATACAGGAGCTGAAGGAGCTGCTGCCCGAGATCCAGGAGAAGATCTCCGACATGAAGGACTTCAAGCAGGAGGCCTGCAAGCTGGTGATAGAGGGCATCAAGAGCAAAGTGGCCGGCGGCTGCTCGAACGGCGCCGGCCCCAGCGGCAGCGAGTCCGGCTCCGCGTCGAAAGTTCAGAAACCAGCCAGTGACATATCCCATTTGGTGCGCAAGAAACGGAAAGCCGAAGAGCCAGAGACAGAAGTCGCGTCGCCATGTAAAAAGCCGACGCCGGAGAAGGCCGTTTGAATTGTGCAGTCTACCTCGGTGCGTTTGGGACACTCTTGATCGCGTTGCTTGGCGGTGGAAATTTTTTCGAGAAAAAAAAAACAAGAGAAAAACAAAGACCTGTACCACAGAATTTTTAGTATTGGACCAAGATAGGGTAACCACGGTCGGATCCGACGCGATTCGACTGGACACCGTGAAAGAATATTTTTAGTGAACGCAGACGGAAATACCGCTCGTCTGACTCCTCGGTTCTTCCCATTCTCTTCTTTTTTTTAATTCAGTAATCGTAACCGACGTATGTGTTTCTTTTTTCGTTCTCTCGTCCCTATGGTTCGTTTATTTATTGTAACTGGTAAGATCTGGGCGGTGAACTTGGTTACTGGCGTCGCCGCCTGAATTGCGATTGTTTTTAAACTTATTTTCTAGGACACGATAACAAAGTAGCAAGGAGTAAGGTTGTTCTTGTATAAATCTGATTAATAAACGTTAAATGACGGTTTTTTCTAAATGCTTCTTGATATCCACAGGTACGTGCCCGGTGCGTGAATACTAACATCTCAAGCCACACAGATTGTTCACAGTATATTTTCCAAAGTACAGTATCATACAAATATGTTGGGAAAGTTAAATAGCACCGCATGCTTAACCCACGATCACATTTCTGGACGGATTGATACTTGGAGCTCAAAGAAAGAACGCGCGTATAGTGTCTACTCTATGCTTATTCGCCTAAGAGTTCCTCGATGTCGTCTTCCTTGTCAGAGCTTTCCTGCCGTTGAACTTTCATCTTGTAACCGAGCGATTCCAACACGCTCGCGTTGTAATAGTAACTCAAGTTAATGCCAGGTACCAAACGCTTCAGTTCCTCTATGGCAGCGCGTGCTTTATCAGTGTCTCCGATATCCATGTAATGCTGTGTTATAGTGGCGAATAAGTCACCGCGACGTACAGACTGCTCCAAATCGGATCCCTGAGAATCGAGCAGCTGGCGCACCTGTTGCATCGCTGGCCCCGTTTCACCCCTGTCGAACAATCTGTAATAGTAATTCACGCTCCATTAACAATAGTCCTCTATGCATCCTGCTACATTATGAACAGAACCACATACTTCTTGATATCCAGATAACGTCTGATAGTTGCTATCCTATTGTTCACCAAATCGACAGCTCTTTTATGAATGTCAGGATCCCTGGGTGCGGCCACTTTTGCGAGACACCTGCTGGCTTGACTCAGAGCATCGAGAGCCTTCTCGTAATTCTGGAACTCGTCTATTTCCACTTGGGCGCAAGCAACGTAGAAGTTGGCCAGCAGATCCATCGCTTTCCCTTTCGAGTAGAAATTGATGATGTTCTTCAATACCTCCGGTTGGTTCTGCCAGTCCAGCGACTGCAAGTAGTTCCCAGCCATGATGTAGATCTCCCTTTGCCTGGATACTTGGGCGAAGAAGCATATCTTCTCTGTGTCGCCAGACTTTAGCAACGCCTTCATGGCCCTCAGTTTATTGCCAGCTTGGGTAAACTTCTTCGTCGCCAGGTGATAGTTGCCCTGCTCGAACGCGATTTCCCCGATTCTTTCCAATAACGAGATGCGGGTTTTCTCGCGTTCGGTGTCGTTGTCGACCTTGTCCAAGGTCATCTTCTCTGCCAGATCCTCCGCCAATAGAATATTGTGCTGCTGTATCAATTCCAGTGCCTTCATGTAGTTTCTTCCAGTGGCTAGTAGATCCACAGCCTTTTCAATCTGGTCGTTTTGAACGAAGTAGTCGGCACATTTCTCTATCAAAGCAGGGTCAGAATCTGCATTAACATCCATGATGATCAGCTGCAAAGCACTGTACTGTTTGGTATTGAACGCGATGTCCAGAGCCTTGTGCAGCAGGCCGGCTTTATGATACAGTAAAACCGCCTTATCTGGCTGATCGTTTTCCTCGTAATACTTTGCAACGTCTATTTGCGACTGCCTTGGCGCCAATATAGCCAGGGGCCACAATTCCTCGAACATGCTGTGTTCCTTGCACAGTCGGATCGCATTTGTGTAAGCTTTAGCGATTGTGTAAAAGTGAGTGGCTTGTGCTACATTGTTTTTTGATTCGTAGTGGGCAGCTAGGTGATAAGCAGAGGCGGCATGATTCGTTCGAGACACCAGATCGCTGACTTCATCCTCCCTGCCGAAGTAACAAAGTAGCCTCGTGGTTGCTAGAGTGTTCTTAGCTTGTTCGTAGAGGCGCAAGGCTCCCTCCATGTCTCCCGTCGATTCTATGTATTGTGCATGCCAATTTTTTATTTCTGAATCGTCGGAATTGTTCAGATACGTCAACAGCTCCCTGGGCCTCACCAGCAGCATCCTTGGCACTTCAAACCTGTGACAGTCTGCTTTGGTATACATATCAATGGCCTCTGCTATTTTACCTTCCTGCTCGAGAACTTTTGCATGATTGTAGTAGCTGGTTTTCTCACAAATTTTGTTCTCGTTCCTGGCCAACTCTGTGGCATCTTTGAACTTACTGCGAGCCTCAAGAAGCTTGCCAAGCAGGTCCAGTCGCTTTGCCTCGCGGAACAGACGCTCAGCGTCAGTGTATAACCCAAGTTCTACAGCTAATATTCCAACCTTTGCATCCAGGTTTAAACTATCATCTTGCATGGCTTCTCTGAGAGCCCTCGCTGCTTTAGCTTGCTTCATGTGACCCAGACACAACAGCGCCATGTTCAGCTGCTTCGTCTTGACACACATCCTTGCCAGACTCTTCCAAATGCCTTCATTCTGAATTGACTTTATCGCCTTGAAGGCCTCGTCCATGTTAGCAATGCTGATGTGGAAACTGAAGTCCAGCACAGCTTTCTTTGTCATTGCATCGCAGGTACCTAGCTCCTCGAAGTCTCTCATAAGGAACTTCGCCACTTTGCTGCTCCTGTCTACAGTCTTTTCAGAATTCAAGATGATAATGTGTGGAGCGTGCACACCCAGTATTCTGCAATTCTCATCTTTGATTGGCTTTATATCCTGCACGACGATTCCGTGGTCCGATGTAGCAAACATTGACACGAAAACCACAGTTGCCTTCGAAACGTCGTATTCATTTTCATTGTCCTGGCTCGATGTAGACTTGGAGTCTCGCATGTCCAGTCTCTGTGCACGGCATACAAGCAGCCTGGGGTCTTCCACGTCCCAGCAATGAGCGGTAACTAATCTTCCTCTGCATTTCACGGCTAGAGCAGTGTCGTCTTCGTCTATGTCATCGGATTCCGCGAAATCGAATTCGTGTATCTGATCGCTTTCTATGTCCCAGACGTATAACGTCGAGCTGGGCATCAAGTTGGTCATAGCAACGGTAATGGACACGCAACGGCAGTCCGCGTTACACCTTGCCTCGATAATCTCGGCGAAATCACTGATCGCTTCGTAAGTTGCCATTGCTCTAGTGTGCAGCTTCGCTTCTCGCTTGCTCAAATCCCAAATCTTTAATATACCATTCAAAGACGCAACTGTTAGGTACTGTCCGGTGAGGTCCATTGTGATGGGTTCCCCTTCTTCTGGCAATATGGGTAGCATCTGGATCACCGTGCCCTCCATTGATCTCAGTTGTATAATCACTGGAGTTAGGACGATTAATGTATGGTCGCAGATTAACAGCTTCTCAGTGTCGCAATTGAAACTTACGATCACGCTGGTGTTAATGGAATTCTCCCTGTGAATTCTGTAAGTTACAATCTGCCTACCCGAGGAGACAGCAATGTACTCCTTGTTAACAGCAACGAGTTGCACTTGAATGTCGGTTTTCAATGTACATGCTAGGTCATCGATTTCGATTAAAATCTGAGTGGGACTAAGTTGACTGGCACAGACACCGTCGTTGTACGCAGCACACATCGGTTGTTGATGCAATACAAATACATTAGTGATACAATTAACTGCGAGAAGCGGGCTTCTTAATAAGCTAGCGCCCCAAGTAAGTTGTTTTACTGTGCCGTGAATGCTACAACACTCTGGTACATTTGGCCAGCCAGTTTCCTCACTGTCCACTTCCGCTTTGCGCTTCCATAAGTAGATTGTCCCCAAATTTGTCCCAGCGGCCAAAGTAGCTGTAGAATATTAGCAATGAGTTCGTTTCTATGCTTTCGATACTGCAAACTGAATCGAGTATCAATAGTACCATTGTTTTTACAGAAAGATATGCTTGTACAAATCTCTTGTGGAGTAGCCATATTTCCAGTAGTTGAATCTGGCGGAGACAATACATAGGTATCGCCAGTGTGAAGATCCCAACAACGAACGCCCAATTCTCCTGTAAGAATTGCTAAAGTATTCCCACCAGCCCAACATAGCACTGGACTAGCTCGCGATATATCGCACCGACTGCTAAGTTTCACCTAGGGAAGCAATGAACAAATCTGTGCAAAATGTATATACTGTGTTACTGAAATGCGAGCAAACGTAGACATTGGATTACTTTCATTAATTCAGTGAGACGTCCAGTAATGGGATCTGTTTGAAAATGCCCTATGTTCAAACCCTCTGTCATAATAATAATAGAATCCCTGGTTTGATGGTGCAGTAGAAACTGTAATGCAACGCCGCTTGTGCTAAGAACTTCTGTACACTGCCCCTGATTATCGACAAAATATATCACGCCACTGGTGGTTGAAATGTAAAAAGCATGATTATCCCTTTGCGATAGAACTGCTGTCGGCGCAGCAGTTCTAGGGCGCCAGGAACTAAAAATATCTAATGCTCTCTCGTCTCCTGCAACTGCAGCTTTTGCTAAACCACTGAAAGCAATTTATAAGCTTTTAACTATTTCCAGGTGGAAATGTATGAATGCAAAACAGTTCGTACGCACCTCATATCCATGGTCGGTTTTGGTGGAATAGTTTTAAAGACTATATGAGCGAAGGTATCTTTTAACTCGTGGTGAAACATCATTAGTAATTGACCCCTAGAGTCAATTTTCCAGCCCACTATGGAACCAGCTGAATCTGCGGATACTAATCTTCCACCATGCTGACTCCATTGTAGAATATTAATGGACTCCCGATGTGGAGTCACTATTATATTGAATTCAATGCTTCCAGTGTCGCCCGGCCATATCTAAATAATCATTCACATAATTCCAAACAACGGTGCTTTTACTCTTATCGCTTTAATATAATTCTAAGAGATCGTTAACCCGCAGTTCTCCGCTCTCCCATCCTGCTGCGAGCCACCGCCTTTCCGGATGCCATCCCAAAGCAGTGACCTGAGCTACGGAGTGCCTGGGTGATTCCACGTCCTGAAGCTGCTCTCCTTGATCATCGTAAATTGTCACGAAACCACCTTTGTCCTGAGAGTACGCGGCAACTCCGAGCAATGGATAATTAGCGTGCCAAATTGCATGAGTACTTATAGAAGCTGTTTCTGGATTTTGTACACGTGTATCAAAGTACAGTGACATTATCGTTTTTAATCACTTTATTGTGACTAATAAACTTGAAATTTTCATACGGATAGGTTACTGTATATCCAGCCAAGAGTACTTAAATTCTAAGAGTCCCTGAACTTCATTACTAAGAAATTCTTCTTCGGCAAACAGGTAACAATGAAAATTTATGTAAACTTAAGTACACATTTGTCAACCAATATTAAAGGTTACTTCAACAAGAAGGTATCGGATTTATGTAGCAGCTATGGATTGATAAGTCTCTTTATTTTAAATATCAGTGAAGAATTTGTTAATCATGTATGCCAATGAACGTGCCGATGCTTGTCCGTTATTTTAATTCAAAAAGACAAAGTTTGCTGCTACATCTGACAGTTCACAAGCTTTGGTTGACATACAGGTTGCCATAGCAATGTTCACGCCAACGCCATGCTTCATCAATTTGTAGGGAACATAATTAAGCAGGAATGTTAAAAGTACAATTTCTCATTACTTTTATACTCTTTATTGATAAGAAGTAATGTATACAGTTACAATAATTATAATGGATTACAAACTACAGTATAAGATTCACTGTTCTACAAGCATTGGTCAAACCTTCTTCGTGTTAAGTACTCGATCTTCTAAGTCAGCTATTCTCTGGAATTTTCAAGCAGCTTCTATTAGCACCCGACCCTTCTACTCATTGTTATTTTACTGCCAATGTAACATTCATGTCGCACAATACCCTGAGATATTCCTGGGTCTGAGTTTCCCTCATCGCTTCTATTCCTGCCAAGTGTGTCCTGTATTGCTTCTCCAGCAACGCCAAACTATTGTCCATTTCGCTTTGCTTTTTCATGCTCAGAGATGTGCACAGTTCGTTCCTTTGCTCTTGTAACCTTAGTTGCAAAGCTTTTATTTCCAAGTCCTTGTTCTATACCGTTAATAAAATAAAGTAGTAAAATATTGCATTAGTAATGATCTTAGTTTGATTACCTTGATCGCGACTGCCATTCTCTTCTCGTAATCATGCTCAAGCTTTTTTTTAGATTTCTCGAACTTTCCAACAGCTTTCTTCAATGCAGAAACCTTGGAAATTAAATTTTGATTTTGAATCTGGGTTTCGTGGTCTATCTCGTTCCTTATTTTGTTCAATTCTTCCTTCATCATCATATGCTGCTCGACTAACATTGCCTGTAATTTGTCCTCCTAAGAGAAATACAATATTACTCGATAAGATACATCGCTCGGTAATATTCTATACTGTTCGTAGGTAAATACATCTTTAATCTTCATTTCCAGTTTTATTTCCAAATCATTAATCTTATTAATTAGTAACGCAGTTTCCTCTTTCCTCCCTGCGTTAATCTGCAACAGTTCCAAGTCTTTCTTTTCAAGTAGCTCTTCTTTCATTTGCAACTCTTTACTCTTTTCCTCCGTAAATGTATCAAAACGTTCGCATATTACTTTGATTTTATTCATCCAATGCTGGTCCAGTAATTTCGTTTCTTCCTCCTTGAAAATATGTGTTGTATTTCTTGCTTTACAAGTGAAACTTCTACCTCTTACCTTACCATGGATGATTTCTTCCAATTTCTCCATTATTGCAATTATGTTGTTATCTAATGACTCGTTCTTCAATCGAGTCTCCTCTAATTCTTGTTTCAACGCGGTAACTTGCTCTACAGCTTCGTAGTGATACTCCTGAACAACCTCTTTATAGTCTGTTTCAAGAGCGCTTTTCTTTCTCTGCATGTCTATCAGCCTTTAACAATGTTTCATCGTTTGAGCTTTATTGTCTCTTTTAAACCATTTTTAATGATATACTAACTTAGCTTTCAAAGTAGTGACGTCGGAAGTTAATTGACTAATACTTGCAGACAAATGATTATCCGTGTTACTACTGTGATTTCCCGGGCATTCCAATAATTGATTCTTTAAATATTCATTTTGTGCCTGCAGTTCTGCAATGATAGCACTCAATGTATCGATACGCTGCTCGTGAATGTTTAGCCGGCTATTTCTTATTGCATCCTGACTATGAAAGCGAACAGTTGGTGGGATTTTAGCGGCATGCATGCATCGACTTGTGCCTGTAGTATCCATCGAGCGCTGCTTTAATAACACAGTATTTCGTTGATGCTGGATACATTTTGCACTTGGTTTTAAGCAACTACGCTGAGGTCTCACGGCATAGTCAGATAAGTCACTTACGGACGAGCTAATACAGACCTATATTACATACAGATTATTTTCATTCGTGAGGAGAAATTTCATAAACCCTAGTATAGGTACCATATGATATGACTTGGGCAATGGTAGAAGGAGTCCGTTAGGTGGAGGTTTGCTAAAAATTCCTTCGATATGACCTATCTTCAATTGCCTGCACAGTTCCAGGAGATATTCATTTCTCAGCCGACGCTGCGCGGTGGTAGTGCTCAATTTATCCAGCCAAACCTTGCACAACTGTGCACTTTCTGTAGATGTCAAGTTCAATACAAAAGGTCTAACTCGTGCTAGGGTTTCTTTGAAGCATTTGTCCAATTTCAAAGCTTCCTGTTCATTATATTCTCTAATTTTTCGCATGGCTTTACATGCGCCGGTATTTATCTTACTTTGTGGAAGGCGTCATTTATGATGCCAGGAAAGAGGCATCTTTTAAGAAATTTGAGCCTTTTCACAGCTCGTTGCTTTTGTTCTTCGTTCAATAGCGGAAACTTCGCGATGGTGGGAGATTATAGATAGAAATAGATGAAAAACGGACGCGGAATACGTGCTTCGGGTTCGGGCCGTATCAACAATCATACAAAAGAAAGATTTTATATTCAAATTTATTGTGTATTTATTACTATTATTCACATCTACGTTTTAACTACATTTAGCTTCTTCTACACGGATAGTTTTATGTTACATCACTATACTTTGACAAGAACTACTATATTAGTTCGTATATTTAGTGATATGAAAGAGTCAATGAAATATATATTTGAGATTACGTGAAATATGATTTCCTGAAAGTTCTCAAGGAGGTATTTTTAGGAGTACAAAAAATATTTGCACATACTATATGTGTAATAAACGCGTATATACCATACCATATAAGAGTAGACCTACGCCCCCACCGATTTGCAGGGGCGGATCCAAGAGTAATAAAATAGAAATATATTATGACATTGTGTATTATTCTGTATAAATAATTAATGTGAATATAATTATATAGGCTATAGTACCGGATTGAGATATTAAAATATAAATTACAAGCAAATTTTATATCTTGTAAAAGAAAGTTAAAAAATGTACTTATGTACTTTTACATATTTCGTCCCCTCCAAGAAAGGCTCCTGAATCCGCCTCTGCTGATTTGCAACCGATCCGCGCAGCTCCCACTACTGCCTACGCACGCGATTCTATGCCGTTTTCCTACCAATCAACAGCCTCCTCAGAGTCGTCGTTGCGCGAAACGAGTCTACTCTTAAGTGGAATTCAGTATAGGTAGAAGCAAATATAAGCACAATAGCCAGAAGGAATGGTTATTGAGCTTTAGTTACATTATAATCCTTTCATAGCCAAGTATCACAGAACAGCTCACGAAACGACAAAGCTCGATGACGAAGTCATCGTGACAAGTTCGTTCGCTCCTAAGTCAAATATCTTATAAAATTATGTCCCATTCATGTCGCCCGATATCACTTTCTTTTTTTTTTTAAATCTATCTTTCAGTTCGCTACATCTATTTATAAGGTAAAATCGTACAATTTACAAGATGTACAATTTACTAATCGTAAGTTTTCTCGTACTTTGTTCATCAGCCTATCGTTTCCTGTTCGTCACCTGTATTCGAGTTGGTCATTAAGATCTAAAGCAGAAACTCCGCAAATACGTGTTAGAGAGACTAAACCCGGCTGTTCAATTTAACTTGATTTTCTGCTGTTTGTTTCAATTCTACCAATCGCCCTTTCATGGGTTGAATATTCGTGCCGATCCATTCGTCGATGGTCGTTGTGAAAAAGATACTTTCCATTTGAAACCTCAGATATCCCTCCAAAGAAGATAGTTCCAATACCAATCTGCAAAAGATTGTCATACAATTTTCCCATAAACGATGGTAGTAGGCATCGATCTTACTCTGTGAAAGCAGGTATTAAATTCTCCAGCTGCATGGGATTTGTGTAATTGTTTGCAACTTGCCACGGATTCATCCATGTAGATATTCTGTAATATCGTAGAAACACAGTCATGGACGTTCTATGTTAAAGCATCCCGACTTGCTCAGTTCCACTTATCTACACTTACTGTTCGCTAGCAATAATGTTATGGTATTTAGCTCTAAAATTCAAAAACCACTCTACACCTACTGCGACCTGCCACCCAGGGAAAAGCAAATTACTGGGTATCGGCGCAGGTCTTGGTTGCGGCGTTATATGGAGAGGGTGATCTATGTATCCTAAGCTCTTAGCCACTTGATTATGAATTTGTTCAGAGTAACCATGGATCCAGATTTTCAAGCACAATGCTAATGACGGTAATGCTGTGGGCAATAATTCGCATAATGTTGCATAATGGTCATACCTGAAATTAAGAGTGGATAGAACTAATCATTTAAACGCATGCTTAAACAGAAATTACCTCGACCATCCAGTGAAAGCTGTCCCCCGAAATTCATGAATTTTAGTGACGTGAACGCCCAATTCCTCTATCCATTTCTCATGGTTACTTATGTGGTGCCTTATGACTGGTACATGTTGCGAAGATCCAGTGGCACCTTTAAATGCGGTAGCTGCCCATACACGGGGAAAAATCGCCGCATACTTATCCCAGAGCCCTGACGAGACATTTTAGTACTATACAATATTTCAACGTTTGCATAACGATATCTACGGTATTAAGTAACGAAGGTCGTACCATGAGGTAGAGCAAAATTGTCTCGAGGATTGTAGTGCCAAATCATAGGCTCCACATATTTGCCGATATAATGATCTGCAAATAACATAAAGCCCTTTTATGAGCCAATATGTGGCGCGAAATAACAAACAGATTTTCGAGATACCGTTCAAAATCTGCATATCTATCGATCTTAACATATCGTCCCATATGATAATCTTTAAATAAGGATATGTTTCTTGTACAAATTGCGCAACAGCCGAGATGTGCTCCAAATACAACGCTGCCTTTCCGTACTTGCTGGAAGCAGCCCTTTTCGTGCAAACCAAGCAAAGGCCTAAATGCCAAACTTCGTCCGCACCTATGTGCAGATATTGTATGTCTGGATGGAAGTTAACAATCTGCCGGATCAGAGACTTCACCAAAGGCAACGTCCTCGGATTGGACGGACAAATGGAGCTCGGAAAGTGCTCCACTTCCCTTAAGGATCTCCACTCGTTATGCTTTAAAACGAACTGAAATTGTTTCTGGATTAGTCACCATGTTTCCTACGCGGGACTCTTTTCAGCTTCGTATACCTCCATGTGACCGAATGTCTGTACTAAAGGAACAATCGCCAAACCACAATCTCCTGCGATCTGCAATATGTGCTTAGCCTCCTGAGCCGTGTATCCGCTGGTCAAATGGCTGGGTCCATTGCTTCCTATGTGAGAGAGCTCTCGATTGTATGGGAATGTGTCTTCCCACTCTAGGAGAAGACCAGTGGCACCCCATGTCCTCAAAAGTGGAAATAACTGCAACATCGATAACTCATACTTAACAACTGACTTTAACAAATCAGTATCAGCGATCGCAGTCAATGTATTATTTATTTGTAAGATACAAATGGTGTCATTTCTGACGTTTTAAAAGCGATGCGAAAAGAAGGGAAACTATCTTAGCAGAGTAGTATATACAGTGGCTATATACACAAAAATTTACATAGAATATTACGCCTTATTACGCGTACGTGCTCGTTCTGGAAAAAGAAAATCCACGGACTTTTCGTAACTGAATAAAGTCGCGCGACCGGGTGAACGAAATAAAATTCCAAACATTAATGACACCGACAAAACAATGAAAGAAATAAGTGTCATTAGGATTAGGAGCCGAAGATGCTGCCGTCAGAGAAGAGATACTGTGTGTAAACAATGCTGCTGTTCATTCGAGTGACAGACCTTTTCGAAATAACAAACTCGTAGTGGAGCACCCTTCAGATCCAAGTGGATCAGTCTGCAAAGGTAGAAGAATGTTTCAGTGACGCGTCATTTATTGAATCGAGAGTTTTTTTTTTAAATTTAGGAGAATCGATCGCCCACTTACCTGTGCAAGCCAAACGTCAAGCCGTCCATCTTTCTTCCATTACTACAACGTTAATTAAAAGGGGCACAGTATCAGATTTCGATCGACATTTTACATTGAGAAGATTGCAACGAATATTTTTTTACTCCCTTTTATAATGCATAGACATTGACCTTTCGTCCTACAAATTTTTGGCCTAGTTTGATAAGAACGCGCGGGCCAAAATTTTAAATTCGAACGCCGACCGTCGTCGGAACTAGGATAAAAAATTCTTGATTAGAATTCAATGAATAACTATAGTAGCTTCGCAGGTTTTTTGCTTTGAATAGATTTGAATGCATGGGTCGTATGAATATTATTTCATTGTGACGAGATTGCATTATACGCGATAAAAGGATTATCGATTCAGTGTCTGATACGGTTGATAAGAAACATTTGGTGTACACAGGAATTAGGAAAGGTACGGATGAACGAGAGACTGCGTTCTCGACGAAATATAGTTTTATTTTCTGTATACGTTTACTTCAGCCTTATATAAAATATTACAACTGCACATAGTATTAGTCACTCCCAAACGTACGGTAGTATTGGTCGTGCGTCAACGATACATGTTGAGAATGGGTGCACAAGTGCAGTTGTTGCATCGCGAACGATCGATGGTAATGTCGGCCGATGACAATATTTTACGGTACTTACTCTTCGCCTTTCTCTTCGCGTACAATGTTCTCTCCTGTACATAGTAGTTGGCCAGGGTATGCCACTTCCTTATAGACAACAGATTACAGTTAGACGAATTTTTTGAGCGATCTTAACGTCTCCACAATTAAATTGTACATTCATAAGCGAACCGTCCGACTTAAACATTGATTGACACAGTACGAGTTAGGTGTCAGCCGCAAAACCATTCTCAGGCTAGTCGTTCAACACCAGAGAAGGATTGCACGAGGCTAATGTCTCAGGGAAACCTTACGTAAAATTTAATCGATGAACACAATGTAAAAAAAAAACGTTTACAGAGCAGGGCGTCGCGATAACGATAAGCACACGGTTTACAAACTAAAAGTGCAACGAACACTTGGCACTTTTTCTCTAGGATCATTTGCATACGAAATATAACGTAAAAACGTCGAAAGCTGTCCGCCGGTTCGATTAACGGTGGATTAACTGATGCGCCATTCTTCCGCTCGCTCCAAGATCGTTACATTCTAAATCGTTGCGTTATAAAAGAAACGTAAAACGGGCAACTAGAAAAAGAAATTTGTTAAACAGTGATAGTTTATTATACACAGTCGCGCGAAATAATTCGCCTTGTTCGGATAAATACCATTATCCACTTTATCTTTCCCTTTTCGCTACACGATACTTCGTTTGTACAAAATTGATTCACCGCAGGATGGCTAACACGACGAATCACACGAGAAAATGTTTTTAGTTCAACCTTCGCGTCAAGTCTAACATATTCATTTAGGACACAGTTTCTCGAGGGGTGCATTGAGGGAAGAGTATAATTAATATAAAAAAAAGAGAAAAAAATCCTAATCGTGTGATCCATCCTTGGTGTTTCGTGTATACAAGTGTCAGGGCAGGAATATAATAACAGTCAGCGATATACAAAAATGCGATCGGTCGTTTTAAAAAAATTGAGCTAATCTTAAAACTACGCTTACGTTACTTTCGGACACGAACAGGGGAATCGATCGCCGTGTGCGCCAGCCTAGACTTCGTCGAACGTAAAAAGACAACGGTCGAAAGAAAGAGAAGGAAAATGAAATAGCAGCGAACACGATGAATCATTACTTTCCAGACTGTTGACAATTTAAAAGTTCGAACATCACGACAAACATCTATGCTAACAGAGCGACGTCCGGTCGATCGCGACTATCATTAACAGCGATTAATTTCTAGTTTATCCATCTTAATCGCCACGATCAAAAAGCGTAATAGTGTAGTCAATCGTCGCCGGGCTCGTCTAATCTCGAAAATAGTCCCGCGCTTCGCGTTCTCTCAACCACCGTCATTTCAACACGGCGGAGTTGGAGATTTCGTTCTTCAGGCCTTCGTTTCTTTGTCAGTATTAGTTTCTGTCACATAGGATCGTGGATCGTGTACACGGCCGGCTGATTAGCGAGCCTGCCGTAAGTGGTGTGAACAGATTTACGAGACAGTTTCCAGAACGGAATTGCTTGTTCGTATATCTCTTAGCATGCTAAAAGGACTTAAATCTATCGCCAATGATTCCTCGGTGATAAATAAATTAATTACACGATTTAACGTTTACATCTTGGTGTTTCGACCGTACTCCAAAATTTGTTTATGATAAAAAAGAAGATACCTGAAAAGGAAACGTTATTTCACTGGGGCCTTTGGTAATAATTACTAACGGCAGCTGTTAAACACTGCCGCGGACTCACCCCTCGCTAGTCAGGACGTCTTTTAATCTTGCCCTGGTGATCAAATGATCGTCGCACTTGAACCATTGATCTCTTTGCTGCCGTATAAAGGCAGTGTAGTGCCCGGTCTCCAGCGAGCCCTCGTGGTTTATCACCGCGAACAAAGAGTATCTATTGTCGCTGAATGCCATGTCCTCTCCGTTCTTTGGCAGGCCGTCCATCATGGCGCTGTTGTTGTTGCCGTTCCGTCTGTGCGACATAAACGGCGTCATGTCCAGCTGTTCCGGGAACGAGATGAACGTCGAGATCTTCTTGTCCTGAATGCTAGAGTGTTCGAATCGTTTCAAGTGAAAGCTGGCTACGATGGGTAGCTGTTTCATCGTCAATTGCTTGGTGCTCTCTTGATAAGTCTGGCAATTGCTGCATTTTATTTTCGCGCTGGATCCCAAATGCTCGGCACGCGTGAACCTTTCTAGGCAATCTAACAACGAGGTAGGGGGGCCAGAACTATCGGAGCCGGACGCGCTAGCCGTCGGCCCCAAATCCAATGATATATCCCAAAACGGGTCTATCGTGGTCGACACTCCGCTAAAAAAAAATGATCATTATCAGTACAGGTTCTTTTCATCCACGCCTACGCTTGCGCCGTGAGATTTTGTGTCGTACTTGCACGCCTGACAGACCACGTCGCTCTGAAGCCCTCCGGTAAAGATTTGATCGATGATGCAGTTGCAATGATGAGGGTTGTCCTTTACCAAAATCGGCGCCGCTTCGCAATGCCTATGCAGCACGTCGAGCGTGGCTATAAAGAATTCATGGGCATCCTGCTGTTCGTAGCCTGCTAAGTGCCTGGCGTGCGTCCAGATCAAATGGAGAAGCTTGTGAAGCGTCAGCGGCGCTTTGCTGCCAGAATAAAATTCCTGAAAAAGATGAGACACTTCGCAGACCAGACAGCGAGTGGGTTGAGGGCAGTGGTGACGATCAGCAAGGAAGTAATCTCTTAACAGTGGCGTGTGTATGAGTGCCTGTACGATGCAGTTCATGAAACATGTACTTCCAAGATTTATAAGTCCCCTGAGACCTAAAAATATTATGAAAAGTTTTAATAAACGCTTGAATTTATTGGTACATGCGATTATCCTTGCGTCGGGTTTTGTCACAGCTCTTACCTATAGTGGAATTTTCGACGACACGCCTCCTGCGCGGATGCTTCCTCAACAAGTCTGCCTCTATCTGCGTCGGTTCCCATGCTCGATAAAATTCTCCAAAGCTCAGCGACTTTGCTGACTCGCTCCACTGTGTTTTAGCCACCCCCAATAATTCTCTATCGTATACATAATCGCCGCATTGGAAGCACAAAATATTTCCGTAACAAAGATCAACAGCTGCAACATAACGTTAGTGTAAGATGCACGCCTCTTTGGGTACGATACATTGTTGCTTAAGTATAATTACCTAAAAAATGCTTTTTCGTCTTCGCATGTTCCTGTATGTGACCTTTTACGTAGCAGCCAAAGAATATACAGTGAAGACACGAATGGAGGCGGTCTTTGTACGTTTTACATGTATGACATAAGCAGCTCACGGCCTAAAATATATAGGAATCGTATTTTCATTCTACTGTATTGGAAACTTGAAAAGACCGTGGTACAGACAAAGCAAGTTGTACAGATTAGATAAAAGCATCGTTCCAGGAAAGTTATGGTACGCTCTCGTAGATTAAAGCATGATAGGAAAGTTTATTCAATGAGACATCATAATTGCGTCGGACTATAAACCAATGCAAATATTCATCGGATCAAACGGTACCAGCCGAATCATAAATCTGCAATACCGTTATTTTACGCGAGCAAATCTGCAAGGAACTTTGTACCGGCGGAGTAACCAGGCACGGCGGCCATTTTTAAATCCATCATTATCCACGAATCGTCCACGAAAGTAACAGTAAAGGCCAAACAAAAGGAATTATATTATCAGCCCAATTTTCCTGCATCGTTTATCGCGGCGATTACTACCGGTTGCATGACTAATTCATTTAACCTCCGCAAAGGCAACTTGATTCCAAAATTACTCCATAACAATGGCTCCCTATCGAATCGAACGGTTTCGTGTTACAGTAATCGAAACCCCGCAGTAGAAAGGAGACGAGCAAACAGAGCGAGAAAGAAGGCCGGGGAAAGGGATCGCAGGCGGACAGTGGAGTTTAAAATATATGTACATATAAATTCTATTCAATGTTTCCAAAGAGCGCGCATAGAGACTGATCGCTAAAATCGACCGTTGCACTCGAACAAGTAAACAAAGGCATTTTGGAACGAACGGTCACCTGACCTCGTCCCAGCGGCCATGAATGAACGGGCGAGAAAAAAAAGGCGAAGCAAATACGAAGGTGGCACGCGGCCGCTTTTTAAAGTTCTGCGAACAATACGTGTATGTTTGCGGAGCGAGTTGTCATTCTAGCTAGAATTTGCATGCCCCGTGACTAAAGATCGCGAGTGGGATCGACAAAGTTAGAGGGAGAGAGATAGAATGATCTGGCGACTTCCGAGATTGCGAGGGTTCACGGTGCCGCAGCGATTCCTAATTTTTCCCAATTGCTCGTTTTATCGGCGCGACGAGACCGTCAGGGATAACGTCACGGAAGACGAGAGGCGGGCGAACGGCAACGGCGTAGGATGGCGAGATAGAGAGGGCCACAGACTGGAGGCGAGGAACAGAGGCAGGAGAAAGAGGAAGAGAGACGGAGACAGAAACAGAACCTTGACCACGGATCACGCAAGAAAAAGATAGTCGCACCTTTCTTACGCGTGCCTCGGTCGACGTGCTGGTCACAAAATAGGAGTGTATCACTTTGTAGGGCTGGATACCCTTAGCTGCTTTGAAATTATTCAAGTGTATGCAGCCATGGTCGCTCATCTCAGGCTGGCGCGAGCGACGCTGCCCTGTCTCCTCCTCGGCCTGCTGATGGCCCTGCGCGAACCCTCCGACCGTCGATCGGGTAACGATGACCACGGCGCCGACGTGCAGGCAGCTGACCACCGACGACGCGACGCGGACAACGGGCCGACGAGGATGACAGGCACGGGCGCTACGCGGAGCGGTCGCTTCGCGGCGACGACGGCGGCGACGGTGACGGAGGTGACGGAGGCTGCTCTGCGCGGGGCGTAGCACGCTGGCCTTGGCAAGAGCGCGCGTGTCGTTGACATGGAAAACCGCGTGAGCCTTGGAAAAAAAGAGCGCAAGGGTTGCCCGTGCAGTGTCGTAGCTAGTCGATCGCTGTCACACTCTGTATATACCGATCTGTCCCCGTTCGTCGGACAGAGACGGACCGCTGGCGACGGAGAAGGGGTGGGCGGGGGGCGGCTGGAGGAGCAAGAGCCTGGCAGACGGGGTCGAGAGACGGAGAGACGCGCACCGCCAGACGAGACGATCCTTAACACCCACGAGAATAACGACAGAGGCTGACAATGATCTAAACGTCCACCTCTTCCAGGGAAAGCACCGCTCCGAGATTCTTACGAGTCGTCCTGGCCACGTTTTCGACACCCGGGTGCTAACGGACACCAGCCGGTCACTGCAGGCGCCGCCGGTACGAGCCAGCCCCTCTTGTGTCCCCACCATTAACGGTAGACCGTTCCCAGGGGCGGCCCGTCCGGGGGAGTCCACGGGTTTGTAACGCGAATCCTCTTTCATTTTCAGAACTCTTCGGTGAAATAGTCGGTAAAGAGGTGGCTCGTTATTTCGGCATGGATTGCGGGAGATTAGGGAGCACTGGAGGAATTTGGAATGATTGCGGAAGATCGTTTGAATGTCAGACGCTTCCTGATTGGCGGGCCTCGCGGGCTTTCGATTCTTGAAATCGACGATGATCGCGTATCGAAACAACAGATTTCAGCCAATGACGAGGTTCGACGAGTCGCGTATTGCTCTGTGATTGGCTGCTATATTCTTCCCTGCTCTTTTTCAAACATTGTGGTTATTGGTAATATTTGCAGTATGGATCCACCGGTTTTGTCGCGTGGTTCATTAAGTAGAAGTACGATTTTGTTTAGTGTTTGTGTGATTGAGTGCAGTACCTAGTAATTTATTCAGTTAGAAGAGGTTATTGGAGTTCAACGAGGTATTAAGAATTGTATGATAAGTTTGTAGAGGTCCATTTTGGTAGAATTTTTCATAAGTGATATTTTGACTGTGCCACTTTTTGAAGCTTTATTTCTTATCCCTCGTTAGGCGGGTCCATTTTCACCCATGCTGAATATTCAGCTGTATTATTAGTAGTACTTCCCAAAGGGGATAAGGATTTTAATTCAAATCAGGATCGAAGTCTAATGTAAGACTAACGCGTGCCAATAAAAGTCATGGATTAAAATGGACCCTGAATTAAAACGCGAAACAGTGATACAAGTAACAAATTTTACGAAAGCAAAATAAGAATCTGTCATGAAACAACCTTTCAATGCTTCCTTGGTATCTTTCCTTATTTATTCTCTACTTCTTTGACTCTATTGCCAAATGTATACTGGGAGAAGTCGACAGTGGCGAGGGTTTCGAAGAAAGTAGATACGCCTTTGGCGGTCCCGCTTCCCTAACCCCTCTCGCCCAGAAGTAACAGCTGCGCACGATATATGTACATACATCCCTTTAGGATCGCATTCCCCATTGCTCGCAAAAGCAAAACCGCCAACTGATAATTCCCTCGTTGCGTGACCTGCACAGATTTAATGCTATCCTATAGCTCCGTCGAGTACCAACAATAACGTATCAATCAGATTAGATTTCGATCAACTCTAATCACCTAACCTCGGGAAAGGCCAATACGACGATTTGTGCGCGTATTGTGTTGCATCGTTCTCGCTGGAATTAAACGGTTCTACTAATAAAGAAGGCTTCCGATTTAGTCTTTAACAGTGTCATCATACGCATTTGCAGATTTTTGAAGATGTCGAGTTCGTAATGAAAGAAAAACACGTGTGTTCTATCCGAAGTCCAAATATATTCTAATAAATAATTGCATTACATAATTGCATAAAATATTAACTTAACTACCTACTTTATACATTTTAGAAATTATAAATTCGCGCGCAAATCTGCCACACATGCGCACTCATGCGAAAAACCACAGAAGTACTGTTAGCGTCATCTACGGTGAGTAATTAACACGCTTTACTTGATGGGTTTCGATACTCGTAGTATAAAATAGAACAGAGGTTCGAAACTGAAGTTTTATTTCCTTGTTTACCGCCAGTCGATAAATACACGCGCTGCACTTTGGAAATAATTCTTATATCGTTGTGAGAATTTGTTTGATTTCACACCGCCCTGACAATATGAACGCGCGTGAATCAACAATCTTACCCATTACTCAGGCATTTTTTTTGCCACCGAGGATCGCTTCCTTTTTCTGCGAACGCGCATCCTCTATTTCGCTCTAACTTACCTTACAATTAGTTACCGACGCGTGTACAGCCCCACCGAATAGCGGTGCGTTTCGAAACGCATCGGAGCCGCAAACTCGTTAATACTTAAGTGGGCATAGTTACGTAATGCTGAATTACGGGCTGAAAGTGACGATGACACAAAGAAGCCAAGGTCTTCTAACATCTACCTCTTTATTAATAAGACATAATTTACATGAACACTATATAATAGCGACGTTACACTCTAATACACAAAAGTAATAAACCATTAACGATACGAGCCTCCGTACATCTTGCTCGGATCCTATTACATCTTTATGCTACTTAATATACAGAGTGTATCGCGATAAGTGGTACAACCGATCTGGCTCTGATTCCTCGTTCGAAAAGTACATCGAGAATGTGGAATAAAAATTTTCCGTACAACTCGGATCTGCTCTATTCTATCCGCAACACGATCAATCGCACTGCGCAAAAAGAAATATTACACACACTCGATCCCACTTTTCCCACGGGATCACCTCGCTCCCGTTTGCGCCACCACGATAACACCCTGCGCACTTTAAAACTATAGAAAATATATTAATCTTCTCGGTGTAATAGATCGGTGTAACCGTGTAAAACGACGCTGAACGAGCATGATAATTAACGTACTTGTGCTCAGTTTCGTCTCGCCCATCGAGGATCATTCAGTCAATCGCGATTTTTCAGCCGAATATAAAATCACCAGCTATTCCCCGCGCTGACCTAAGATCTCAGTGCCCGAATCGGAGTCCTCGATCGTAAGGCGGCTCGCGGGACCTGCCCTCGACTAGAATTCCGGAAGACACGTCGACGCTCGGCGATTCCGTAATTGCAGACGGACTTTTTGCAAAGGTGTGTTACAATAGACGGGGCTATCTTCGACGTAACGCTTTCGCGAGCACGCGTCTCGTGACGGAGAAAGCAAATCCATCGCTAGGAATGATCGAGGGATCAGTTTGCTCCGGTTACGCGATCGGTAATTTCCTCTGATTAAAAGCTAATCGCGAGATAATCGCCGGACGATGTCGATAAGTAATGGGACGCTGATCGTCACTATGTAGACTTTCGTCGGTCAACGATGGTCGACGAGCCTCTCTGAACTCTCGGTTAGCGCTTAATCATCCGACGAATGAATAGAGGCAGCCTTGAACCATGGTAACCGCCGAATTCCGTCCGTGAGCCAGAGTCGGTTCTCTTTTTATAGTTGCGCTGACATCATTTGTTGCAACTACAATTGACCGCCAGAGTCTTGCTTCGAAGGCTACGTTTCCCTCGGGTAAAGTGCCTCGTGAGTCAGAGGCGCTGCCTTTGGACGCGTTTCAATGAATCGTGAGCTTCGATTGATATTTTTCAGATACTTAAAGAGGGAAGGTGTGCCCTGCGGTTCGAGCCGTTTAAGAGACCAACCGCAAGATTTGCACACACACCGCAACACATTTCTGCTGGGCGGGCAAACGAGTATAAGTCAAATTGTGCCTGAAGCTTGACCAGTTTCTTTTCCGTTCTTTTTTTCTCAATCCAAGTTGAAAGTAAAAGATTCTTTTAAGATTCATATTAAACTTTCACACATAGTCTTCCCGCAAAATTAATAATTCTCCCTTATACTCGCTTGCTCGCTCACCAGAGCAGAGATGGACAGAAATTTTATTTCAATAAAAATTTTGCCCATCTCTGAGACGCAATCGGACGTGTGTTGACCTAGTTTGACGTTGACCATGAATCTTTGACACGGTGGGCTGGATCCTCCAAGATCTTCAACTAATCCCTCAAGCTTCTACAATTTTTCTCTCCACTCTAGCTTATATACGAAACGATACTTCCCCTCTGACACGATTCAAAAGACTATTCTGGTCCAACTGAACCCAGAGCCTCCCAACTTCGATCATCGCCCCTCCAAAAGAAAGGCGCCTCGAGTCTTTCCCTTCCACTCTCGACGACTCTCGATCACCGAGCCGCTAAGTAACCACGATCTACGCAACGAGCCTGAAAGTGCACCTTGCTCCCAGATTCTAGCGATTAATCTGAGGTGTGCGGGCGCTTTCTCGTCGCAGTTTTGTAATCTATCTCTCTCTCCCCCGCGGCTCTCCCCGGCCGTTCGTTGACTCATGGTTCAGGGCTAGGCCCCGGCATCGCCTGCGCCGCGCGTAATAACGTGCGTGCGGCGAGCCGAGCCGCACCGCAAAACTGGGACGCTGCGTGCTGAAAGAGGAGACAATTGTGGGAAGAGGCTGAGAGCGAGATTACCCGCAGCTCCTTCGGCGAGGTTTTCCCTTTTCCGAGGTGGACGCTCGAGCCGCGACGGCCACGGCACAGATGACACGTTCCTCTTTCTTTCCCTCCCACTGATCCGCAGCTCGAGACCAAAGTGCTTTTAGGAGGGCTTAGGAGCGTGGCACATACTTTTTAGCACGGGTACAGTAGAGCTGATAGGCTCTTGGATCAAAGGTGTAAAATGGGAAAAGGTTTGCCGGGGATGGGATTGCTTAGCGCAGGGGTTGAACGAATTTTGGCGAAGGATTTTCTAGAGGATTTTAGATCCATGGCTTTGGAATCGAGGGACCCAGTGGAAACCAGCCACACGCCACTGTTTCGCTATCATATCAGGACGTGGTGGAATTACAGAATTTCGTTGGTTGCACGGACGAATTAATGGCACGAAGAATGGGAAATTTATGCGCATATGCATGCGCCTTGTTTTCCACCGAGCGCCTCTATTCTGGAGGATCTAGTGGTGCTTTATAGTCAGAGGTGGAATTTTTAGCCGAGGAGAATGGTACTTCTATTGATTATTCGATTACATCTAGCCAGTACTTGGAACTCGCCCTCTTTAAAGGTTCGTAGCTTTCCACGAAAGTCCTTTAATTCAGAAGCATACGCGAGATTCTAAATATAAAGGCACAGCTGGCGGATCCTATCTTCCACGCAGGTGAATGATAATTAAGTAGGGGAACTAAAGCATCAAGCATCAACACCACATTGGTCTCGAACTTTGATCAGTTACACGCTGTTACCATACTCCCCCGATATACGCGTACGCGTGCTCCCAGGCGACGGGCACCGAGCGAGGATGCGAGCCACGATGCAAGCTTCCTTTCGGCAAAGATTCGTACGGACTACTTAGTGACCTAACATTCCTGGTCGAGAAAGGGGACCGATCGGTGCAATGAACGGCGCGAAATGGCGGAAAGCTGCGTGGACGAGCGCCTAGAGAAATGAGTCATAACCCGCGTTTTCCCGACGCCCCGTCGCTCTGTCCCCGTGTACAGTTTCAATTCATCGTCGCAAATAAGGCCAGATCCATTAAACCCATTCGTACATACGTGCCGCATGTACCGTGCACACTAATTACACGCCGCGCGTATGTACGTACAAGCGCACAGTGGTCACAGTTCGCAGAGCGCTAAGGCAATCGAGAATAAGGTGCTGCATTGATCGCCGTCTTTCTCCCTACTCCGCGGTACGATTAACGAGCGAATCGTCGGGGTTTCGGGGCATCGATTTCCTTCCAATTCTGCATAAAGCTGGCGCACACTGTGTAGAATAATTTAGCAAAGTCACCGGATGGGGCGCGGAAGATTTCGCGAGCAAATCGATTTCAAAGGGGCGCGGAAAATTTCGCGAGCAAATCGAATTCAAAGGGGCGCGAAATTATGCAGGTATTTGCGGGTAGATAAGGGAATTTACTATCGTCTGACAAGTCGAAGTGAGGATATTTTAAATAATAATTTAATGCAAAGCCAGTGTATATTAATTACTACTTCGGTACTGTTACGTTGGGTGCAGGAGAGAAGCAGCACTTTGAACTCGATTTTCTTGCGAAGTATTTGGTATTAAGCTGCGCGTTTTTAATATATTATTACATATTACGGTGTTCATTAAATGCATGCCAATTGGAGAGAAATCGGTGGCTGGAACTCTATACAGTTCCCTTGCAAGTGGCTGCGTATTATTTAGCATTTGGTCACGATCGCGTAGATCCTGCCCCGTGGCTAGAATACCGGAGTTCTATGTATGCACGAGTAGCGAGTGTAATTCGAGTGGCAATATAAGGTAACACCTTTGTGTGATAACGTTTTTGCTGAAGCGAACTCTCTGTAACCTACATTTCTGAATCTACTCCAATTTGTATCGAAATTGGCAATAAGCTTGAAACCGTAGGGAATAACTCTTTACTCTCTGTAGATGAAGATCTTGGTAATTTCCATTTGCAAATAGAGTGCTTAGACATTACTCTGAATTACTTGGAGCAACGTGGAGCGTTTACTATTGCGGGAGCAACCTCCCTACGCGTCTCGATAGCCATTGATCGATAAAAATGCAAGAAATTGAAAGATTACACGTTGCCAGTGCTCAATTGCAGTCGCAGTCATGCTCGGATTCAGCGAGAAGCTTACAGAGAAATAATTTCTCGAATGAAACACGTTAGAAGGAAATGATTCATTTCTATCTAGAACTATGACCCTCTTATATCACACTCGATATTGGTATTTCCCTCTCTGTGTTTCATTCTCATCGGAACGGTGATAAACGTCCCTCTTCGTTTTTAAGTCCATCGTTTTCCTTCGAATTTCGCTTGGAGTCGGACTGGATGCGTCTTAATCTGCCTGGCAGATTTAATAGCCCCCATTGGCGATGTTAATTCGAGGTCAATTAAGCGCGAACGTGTGTCGAGGGCGAAAGTTTCGACGCGTATGAAGGCCTAATTGTTTTCTGGCCACGTGCGCCGATGCAGCTCGATTTCCTGTTCGGACACGGGCTTGATGCAGACTTGAAGCGAATGCTGATAGGATCGTCAATAAATGGTAGCTGTGGTGAAAGTCCCTCTCGAGGGTAATTACTCCAAACCGATTCGATATTATAATTCCCCTCTCTGAAATACAGGGGTGAGAAGCGTTTAACATTTATCACGTTACCATCAATTCTTTCTAAAGAGTGTTCAAGCTTTCTCTCACCATTACCGCATACACTTCGCTATTTTCATGGGAGATCGATTTGCGATCTAATTTACCTAGATCTGTGAAGACCTTGAGAGACAGTTTTTCGTTGATTTTAGGGTCTCTATATGAAAATGTAATTTGCTTGAGTCATGGAGAAGAATCAGGAAGGCTATCGTTAGTATTAGAAAGAGACCTCGCGACAGAGATCTTACCCTCGTCCCATTGATGAGAATCTTATTGTTCGATGCTAATCAGAATGGCAACAGCCTCGAGAGGAACCTGGAGGATCCGAGTTCCCGCGTGTTTCAACGAAGCTCCGATTCGTCGGATCGAACGGTATCTCGCGGCCGTTCGTATATTTCTATCCAATTATTCGTTAGTTGATAGGATTCGCGACGCGCCGCGCGGGCGCCGACTGGCCGAGCTTCGGCGTGGCTGATACAATTTCCTTGCTTAAAAAACGAGCCGACGTTCCTTTTAAATACTATTTCCAATGTCGCGCCATCCGAGACTATTAAGCCGTCGTTTGATATGCAGTCTAGACGTTCAAGGCCACCAGAAACACTGGACGGAGTCATCTTCGCGTTATCTGACCTTGGCGATGATCCGAACGTCCTCGAAGACGACTGAAACCGTCTTTGGTATACCTCGAGCGAGTGCAGAGAATGAAAGAAATCCGGCGTGCTACTCGAGCCACTATCAAGTGGTGCATTTAATTCCCCTTCAAGGGTACAAGCCAACCAAACGTCCCTCCCCTAACATTCCAACGTTTTCCAACCCCACCAACGTCCGTCCACGGGATTTCTTCCACCCCCCTGCCCGAGTACAGTCCCTTACACGCAGAAGTGAAGGAGAAAACGGTTGAGAAAGACGTTACTGCGCGACGAGGGTCAACAGAACCGCTATTCCAGTGGCCACAACGAGGCTGATCCTGTTAGCCGACGAGGCGGGTATCTCCGGCTGCTCCGGCGCGCTACCGTCCTCCATGTACTGGTAGCTCTTCACCCCGATCTTCGACCTGACCACCCTGTAGTTCGGTTGGCTGACGTTCACGCGATTGTTCAGCACGTTCTGCAGGGAGTTGGTGACGCAGTAGAAGTTCCCCTCCTCGTCGAACGCGAACGTGTCCGGCCACTGCATCCTCTCGTGGTCCCTGGAGATGACCCTCTGCCCGGTGGTGAGCGAGACGGTGGTCTTCGTGTTCCACATGGCCACTGCGTCGTCGGCCAGCAGGCCGAAGTACAGGACGCCGGTGGAGGACATCATCATGCCGTCGGTCTGCGAGTTCTTGGCGCCCAGCTCCTGCACGTGCAGGTCGACGTTGCTCGAGTTGCTCTTGAGCGCGTGCGTCGGCAGGGAGTACACGTCGAACGACGACAGAGGCGAATAGTAGATATGCCTGTTGTTGCTGCTGGCAGGCAGCAGAGCGATCCCGTCCACCGGTATCGGCACGTTCACGGGTGTCTTGGCGACCATGAACCTGACAGCCTCCGGCTTCGCTTTCATCGAGTCGTGACGGATCTTCCAGGAGGTGTTGTTCCGCAGGGAGTAGACGATGATGCCCGGGTCCTCGCGGTCGCTGTCGGTGATGTACGCCAGGCCGCCGTCCTCGTGGTCCAGCACGATGTCGTTCAAGTAGGCGGTCTCGTGGC
Source organism: Andrena cerasifolii (assembly GCF_050908995.1). Taxonomy (NCBI): domain Eukaryota; kingdom Metazoa; phylum Arthropoda; class Insecta; order Hymenoptera; family Andrenidae; genus Andrena; species Andrena cerasifolii. The sequence goes on from NC_135129.1 coordinate 11,934,808, forward strand.
GGGCCACGTGCTGTGGGAACTCGTAGGACAGCAGCACCTCGCCGTTCTTCTCCAGGTCCAGGATGGCCAGCCGTGGCGGGCAGCCGGGCTTCGTCTCGATCGCCATCGGCGCGACTCGACCGGAGTCGATCACCCACATACGCCCCATGGGGTCCACCTCCATGCTCTGCACGTACTGGAAGGCGGTGCAGTCGCCCACCTTCTGCATCTCCCAGCTGGGGAACGCCGTCAGGTTGGGAGCAGTGACGCGGTCCACCGGGGTGGCAGACGTCACCGCCAGCGCCACCGGGACGCCGTCCCACCAGCGCGGCATCGTCAGGTACATCTTACCCTTCCAGAGCTTCACGCCAGATATGAAGTTGTTCGCCGGGATGTAACTGCCGTGGGCAACCGCGTACTCGTGCTCCTCTTCGGAGGGCCACACCACGTTGATGGTGTTCCACTGGAAGATCACTTGGAAGGGCTCGTGGCAGGTGGCCATGGCCACCAGGAGCAGTAGAATCGTCGGGCTCTTCATGGCGGTTCGGATCGGATCGGGGCCGTAAGTCACTTTCAATCAGGTCGTCGCACTTGCTGTCTTTGACGATGGATGCTGGTCGCGGCTCCTCTACGAAGCTCAGCGGCAGGAAGCAGTCGGAAGGCAGAGCCAGTTGGAAGCTAATATCCGGAACCAGGCGCGGTCTCGGTGCCGGGTCTTCTTCGCGCGGCTTCCGTCTATTCTCGTCGACGAACAGGCGTAACGCGCTCCGCGGAGTATCCGTGGCTTGCCAACTGTGCCGGCTGGCCAAGTGCTTCTGCCTGTCGGCTGTTCAACCTGGTGTCACCCAGCCAACTATCGCGTATGCGTTCTACCGGCTGCAACGCGCTTCTCAGCACAGACCCATCACGCTGGGACGATCGCGATTTGACTGACGAAGACGCGCACCGTCGCTTAGAGAGGCGTCGTTCCCCCACCCGAGCCCCACGCTCGCACACACACAAGCGTGCTACCAGCAGAGGCGCGTCTATCACGGACACCCGGTACATCCCCACCAGCGGACGCGCGAAACCTAGCCACCGACTAGGCGACTACTTACAATTAGCCGTGTCGAGGATGATGCATCGTGGAAATGCAAATTAGAGGTCTCGCTCGAATCACTGCTGGCACCCCGCGGAGATGCTACCAGCAGCTTCTCCGTATTGTCTAATTCCAAGCGGTGATCGCTACCGCGCCGCTTGAAATAGAGCATCAGCTGTCCCAAATCGATGGTTCGATGCACTCGCGGTTCGGGCGTTTGGTAAACGCGTGGGCGTTCTCAGTGTATATAGAAACGGTATTTGAGGAAAGTTGTAGGTGGAATTGGAACAATGGTGAGCGTTTCGACACGAAGGATTGGCACGACTCATTGGTGATACTGACTAATTGCAGATCCCAGACTGTAGATGGATTTGTACTCCTCTGTGTCATTGCTTCCCAAGAAGGGTTTAGAGACCTAGAAACATCAGGGCCCCCGATTCCTCCACCGCTATACTTTTCATCTTCGTTGAATCGACCATTTCGACGAGCTCGTACGACGATATATGGTGCACGGTGAAATTGTCTCGTAAATTGCCGTCGAATTGTCCTCTGATTCTCAATTTCCATCCACGGTCATTGGGTTTAATGCTCTTCTTAGTATTTCGTGATTTTGTTCTTGCTTAGCCCATTGTCGGGCCAAACGAAAGACGTTGAGGCTGAAATGGTACATGGATCGGCACGGTCCAAGGGATAAAGGATAGGTTGTATGGCCGGGCCTGTTTGAAAAGAAGAACGCTTGAAAGGGGTGAGCTAGCTACGGGCTTAGAAAAGACGGTTATGCGGCGCTTTATCTCCCCTCCGGGGAGATGATCCCGAAGATCGATTCAACGACCGTTTCTTCGTCTTCTCCTATGTAGATTGTCTGGAGCTCTGATAAAACTGTCTTCCCTCTCGGTTAAATACCAGCTAAGCACACAAATCAAATGGGTCTTGAGGTTCAGGAGCTCCTTCGATGGGATTCTTGGTAATTCACGGTGAATTCTGGCCAGAACAGCACAGGATAACTTGTCTCGATTCAGTGTCTATCTGTTCGAGCAAACTGATCTTCCACAACACGTGTTTACCACCGATGTCGGTCATCGTTCGAATGTTCTATCGTTTTATCGACACTGTCATGCAAACCGACCACACGCTGATCAGTTTCTCTGCTTCGTGGTCCATTGATCCCAATAGAGTGAAATGGATCATAGAATGCACGAGACGACCGCAATGGATATCCATCCTGCGGTCTGCGACCCCGTCGAATCCAGATTTCCTTTGAATTCCTTCGTAAAATTGATAAAGGAGCTTAATAAGTGTATCGTGCAACGCTTCGACTACTTTCGATTATTCAGGGTGAAAACACCCTTGGAAAAAAATACAAAAAATTGACAGTTCCTTGTATCGGGGTGCTCCAAAATCTGCAAGCTCCCAAAGAAATGCACATATTACTCTGTGGAAAAAAATCGGGATAAAATCAAATGGAACAAAAATTATTCATTTATTTAGCAATATCTGTTGGCAGTCTTTAAAATTTCAAAGAGTGCAAAGTAATCTGTTTTTCCGATCTTCACTGCAGCGTTGGAACACGATTTTTGTAGTGGCTTATAGCTCATCTAGCGAATCTTCTTTTACATACCTCCACTGACTCGAAACGGCGTCCCTGTGACGGAAGTTTCAATTCGGTAAACAGAAAAAGTCGCGCGGTGTTTGGTCAGATGAATGCGGACCTTGTGGAATGATATTCGTCGAGTTTTTCGCTAAAAAGCAGGGCTGGATAAAATAAACTTTTGTAATAGATAAATAGAAATAAATACCTTTATTCCTTCGAGTGACACAGGATTTGGCAAATAAGCTTTTCTTTCAAGTAGTAGATAGTTACATAAAGAAATAGTATTTCAAATATATATTTTAATACTAACTCGTGCTAATACTATTGTGAAATGAGTATTCATCATTGAAATATAAGAAAATTGTCTGTTAAATACCTCGTGTCTCAAATAATGACTGATTGATAACATAAAAAATGTGCGTAAACATACATAACCTTGATTTTTGATCGACTTTGGCGCGCACTTTTCTTTCTCTTATTTTTCATGTCTGCAAACACTCGATCCCGAAGGCTTCTTGCGACATTTCGATGCTTTTCCAACGGTTAAATTCGCTTCTAACAGAAAATTCAACGTAAACATTGCAAACTCTGCTCGATTAGTTTAGACGCTTTCAAAATCACTGAGCCCTCGAATCACGTCTCGCATAAACATCTGTCGTACGCAAACTATTCGCCAAATCCACTGGCATCAACAACAGACATGCCAATTTAAGGGGTTATACCTAGTCAATTTTTTTTGAAGAAGCGAAAGCGTATATTTTTCACACAACTTTTTACGCTTAAAAGAGCAACATTTAAGGATATTTGGTAATTTTTTTGTGGAAAAATATTTACGTTTATAATAAAATAACATGCGACATCCAAGAAGCATTTTTAAAAATTTGGTTTTGCGGTGAGCATTGCCATTCGTAACCAGATTATCTAAAATGAAAAAACAAAAAAGATTTCGTTAGTATATTAATGTATCCTCAGGTTGACGGAGAGAATTTTCCGAAATATTCAGTTAAAACAACATGGCAGCTATTTAAAGTTGAAATCCTGATTTTTTCGCGTAATTTTTGTTTTATAAACGTAAATATTTTTCCACGAAAAAATTACCAAATGTTCTTTAAATGTTGCTCTTTTAAGCGCAAAAAGTTCTGTAAAAAAATTCACAAATATTCGCCTCTTTTCGACCGCCTGACTAGGCATAACCCCTTAACGGAGCAAAGCTACTGGATATTACGTTTCGTGGTTTTTCTAAGTGACACTTGTCTTGAAACTTTTGAACGTTCCCCCGTAACTCCTGTAAGCCCATCATTTCCCTAAGTTCATGCCATACTTCCCTTCAATTACTCGAGTTGAGCGCAAGTGCTCGATGCTCGAGAATGACTTCATCTATCTCCAGCGAGCAATTTGTCAGTAAAGTACACAGTATCTTCGAAGCTGCTCACTCCGAGCAAGCCAAACACTCAGCGACAGTGAATGCTCCATCTTCATCATAGACACATGGAGCTCTCAATAGTTAAAATAATCTAAGCGTAGTCCGCGAGCCGCATCAGGATAATTCCAAACAATTCCGACGTCCAACGCTGCTTGCTGTCACGAACTGACAAACAATTAATATTTATGGTCGGGGCGGCCTTTCCGTATCGACACGCGCGGAAGAAGAACGCGATGGCCCTGCACGTGAAGCGTGATTAGATAATTATGCAAACGCGAGGATCATTGTCGAGCTAATCTCACGTCAGCGGGCGTGTTGATGCGAGCCTCAAAAATAGTCCCAATCGCGGCCGGCCTCTGATGGCCCCTGGGATCTATCGGTTGCGCGCCTCGCGTTTTCGAAACGACGCGCGTGAAACGAGTACAATAATGATTTGGCAGCGGATCCGCGGGCACGTGCGCGACGTGCCCTCCGTGGCCGTGGCGCGGCTATTTCCCTCATTGATCCTCCATTTGCGATCATCTATATTCCATGACGAAGAACAATGAATTTTCTGAGCTGAGTCTTTGCAACAGATGTTTCCCTAAGTGACCGAGGGCTTTGTATTTTGCACCAGCTTCAGCGGGAGCCTTGATTATTGATCGGGAGGGTTTAGATATATATCAGGCGGAAGGATCAAAATAGAAGGGATTCACTGGGCCGTTTGATGGAACTTTGAAGAACCATCGAAGGCTCGAATGGAGCCAGATCGCGTGCACATTTCGTTGGAGCAGATCAGTTTCGCCGAAAGCTGGGGATCGATGAACGAGGAGCTGAAAAAGAAAAAAGAAAAGTAAGCTGTTGGTCACCGGCAGCGTCACTGAAATAACGAGGCCAATAATATCGTCCAGGAATTATTTGGTTTCCGTTGCAATCGAGCTACTGTTAATAATTCCTAAGCCGAGAGCGGGAATTATTTCGCGCGGGCGTAAGTGTAGCTCCGGCTAATGAAAGCAAATCGGAGGAAAATAACGATTATCATCTCGAGCCAGGTAATTCGATCTGAGCTGCAGAGAGGATGGCGTAAATTTCACCTTGGGAAGCGTGCTGTAATCGCGGGGGAATATTATTGAAAGCAGCGAGGCGCTTTAATTGATCGATGAAGATGAAGGATCGATCCTATGGAATTGCAAACGCGCGAAGGGCATCTAGAGAATAATTGATGAAACGACAGCGGATAAGAATGGTCCAGTGGATCGCCCGTGGTGTCCGTACGCATCTGGGCGACCGTGATGACGAAATGACCGCCACCTATTACAGATACCATCGCTGTACACGTACTTTATTACCGTTATAACATTACGTTACAAGTCACATGATCGTGAGTCAACGGCTATGCTATACTAGTCACGATTGCGAGCTACCAATCAGACCTTTCTGCCATGGATCATCGTTGGGTACTGTTTGCCTTTGAGATTCGCCTAATCTGCAGCCTCTCGCAGACTGTTTCCATTAAACGAGCTTCTAGTACTTTGATTTTGAAGAATTCCAAGCGTATTTCATAAAATTCTGCGTGGCTGTGCGCAATATTTGTCCCATTTGTTATTTCACTCGTTACTCGCGTGTTATTTACATACTCAACTGAAAAAAATTGGTAATGAGTGCTGCACAGCCTCAGTTTCTGTTCCTCGTTTCATTTCAACCGGTTGAAGAAATATCTCCTTGACTGTCGATTGCAATGCCGCGTCCAGAGGTGGCCCTAGCACCCCCTAAAGAACGGGCTTCGTAAAAAAGCCCTTTAACGCTTTAAATAAATTTATATAATTTGCATGAAAAATATTTTCATCCCCTCGACAAGTTGCCAACCATTATTAAATCCTGAGTGCGCCACTGGTTGATTGAATGAAAGTTCTCTGTGTAATAGCTAAGTAGTAGAACTTGTCGAACTGTTTCGCGTTGCCATCCAGAGAACTAGAACAGCAGGTAGAGGCCGGAATTACAGATTCATGCTAATTGCTGGCTTATTAATATTGCCGGCGCGAATTGGTCGCTGTTGCCCCTAGATGCTGCGCCATTTTCAGCTGTTAGAAGCGTTCGACGGACGTGCAACTATGTCAGTTCTAATTAACACTCTGCCTAACGGTGACAATCGAGTTCTCGTTAATTATTCGTCTCGCAAGAGCGTTACGCTTCCACGGTGCCCCAAGAGGCAACGAGCCTCTCCACCAAACGCAGCACAACGTTCTCCTGCGTGCCATATTTCGTCTCCCATAATACTGTTCTCGAAAAAAGAGACACGTTCTGTCGCCTGGGGTTATGCTGAAATTCTCCACTCTTTTCTTTTCATCGATGGAGCGAAGCATAGTTCCGTTGCGAAATCAGTTGTCATCCGAGGCTTCTATGGAACGCGAGGAGAGAAGCGTGCGCGTTTGCCACTCGTCGTTTTCATCGTTATTTTCCTTCCGCGGATATCTGTCCCGCGTTTCTCAACGTCTGACTTCACCACAGAGCAAGCATGTTGCGTCGCGGTAGCCTTCGAGATATGGAGTCCACAGCCGCCCGCGAATCCTCCTCTCGAGGCACCTGCCTCTTAATTATCCGCTTGTGGATCTGTTTCTATCGGCACGGAGTTCCAGTATTATTATATAATTCGCGCGTTAGCTCGAGGCACGGATGCCTGCATAGAATCAGAAATGCTCGCATGAATTTTTTACTCCGCGAGAATTATTCCAAGCGCTGAGTGTTATATGGAAAATCACCGGAGATCATGTGCACAGGGTGTCCTGTAATTAATAGCGGATAAAACAGGTCGACTTTACGAGTGAATTCTCCGTTTCCATCGCGGCATCCACGTGAAAAACGAGGTAAAGGCCAATTGAGTTACGTCGATTGGTGCAGTCTGAACTACGCGGATCGCGACAATTAGGTTACACAGTAGATCTAATAACAAAGCACCGTCGAAAATCAACAGCATCCTGACTGCTAACCAAATTACCCAGCGTTCTGAAACTCTAAACTTTTCTTGCCGAACAAATGCAGCTGTTAATAAAATCGATCCACTTCCAAACGTGGCCCTGGTGCACATCTGCTTAACGGTCCAGACTCACCCCCGAAGCCCGAAGGCACCCGTTTTCCTAAGACTCTTTGCGGTAGCTTGAGGAATGTATATGGTAGAGCGGGGGTAGCCTGAGCTCGCCTTGGGTTCGCTGTAGCCGAAGCGTCGGATGTTGTTGAGCTTTCGGACAAGGTTTATACTTTTTCTGTAGTTCACGGTGTCAAAGTAAATAAACGCCTTTGCGCCAGAGTATTATTAATTACCCGTGCACAAGTATAGGCACTTTTAATCCAACATTCCCGACTTGTCACCGCGGAATCATCGGCATTGAAGCAGCAGCGCCAATCACGGGTACACCCTATACATACTAATAAACCTGGCCGTTGCGCAATACCGCGAGCCGCGCTGACTAATTAGCCACGTACGGGGCAGAGTCATGAATAAAATACACGTAGGCTTGAAAACGAACGGTGGCCTTGCCGCGCTTTTACGTCGACGCTGTTTCGCGTCCTCTGCGCTCGGCCGCTCGGGCTCCCTGAAAAAAATTCCGTGTCGCGGCACACTTTTCCTCGCGGAGCGGCGTTAATTCAGCCCGGCCGCTTTGTCTTTCCATTGAGCCGTGCGCCACGCACGCTGCCCGTTAATTCCTGTTGCTCATTGCCCGTTTCCTCTTCGCTCGCCTCGCGGGCACAGGCGCGATTCGACTCACGATCGGCTGTAACCTTCGCCGAAGGGGCTTTCACTTCTGCCCAGCCGCGACGGAACAATTGTCTCTCCGCTAAAGAATTCATTTCGTGTGTCGTGCGTTTTGTTAGTCGAGGATACCGGGAACAGAGGAAGTTGCAAGCATTCCTCTCTCTCTCTCCGGAGATAAGAATGGCAGGGTGGATCGGGGAGCCGCGAAGGGATGCTCGAAGTGAAATTATCGCGGTAATTAGTCGCATAGGAACAGAGCTCGACGTGGGGGCAGGCGAAGCGTTGCGAATAGTTGGGCACTGCAGGTAGCGATGGGATGAAGTATATCGGAAGTAGCTTCGAATCTGACTGGGTGGCTTTGAACAGTTCGCGAGTACTTCGAAGAAAGAAAAACGATACTTTTAAGCAGACACAAACCTGGACGAAATAGGTTCGAACTCTCTATAAGTGCTTTGAGAAATGTTAGCGCTATTTTCAAGTATAATGGAACCCTGCACCAAGGCGCAGCAAAGGTGGAGCAGGGGTGGGCGCTTGCCCCCGCCCCGCACAGGAAAAAAGTAATGAGTTAGTCGTTCGTGCGAAATTAAATTAATCTATTACAAAATAAAAGTAAATTAAATTGCGAAGTAATTCCGCATTACGTGACTCTATACTAACTCCTAACCACGTTACGTAAATTAAAATTTCGGCTTCACTATTTATTGCTCCGCTCTGAATGAAATCTTAGCTACGCCCGCGTGACCAAGTAGATTCGAACCTTTTATGAGTGCTTTAACCAGGACTTTCCTATTCTAAGCAATTGTGTGATTTGTGCTTGGTTTGTTTGCGGAGCTGTCTTTCAGGGTGCGATTACTACTTTCACGAAATGTATGCTCTGAGTACTTTAAAAGTACGCACAATTGAGCATGATCATTTATGACTTTTATGAGTAGCAATCGAATCCCATAAAGTGAACTTTTTTTTATTGGATTCGAGTTGCTTTCGTGAGTACATATTGAACTTGATCTCATACTTAAATGCAGACACATTCCGCTGATCGTGACGAGCAGTTATTCGAATCTGTTCATTGCTAACCCGCTGTCAGCGTGACAGTCGTTTATCTCGGCGTTTGTTAGCTAGTCTAGCCGGCGTTGGACGTTTCGCCAGCCAAGAGCTTATTCGTTCTCTTGATTTATCGCTATCAGCCCTCTCGAAGGCATTCTGACGCTTCGCCCGCCGGATTTTGCGAGTTCGATGGCTCCGAAAATTAGGCGATTCAACTCTGAGTATTGCAAGCTTCCATTCGTAAATCATGCTAAAATTCTACGGTTCTGTAATCGAGGAGGAGGGACTCTCACCCTGTGCAGAGCATTTTTCTGCTCCCACGTTGATATTTTCTGAAAACCACCGAAAATGTTCCTAAGTAAGCATTTATATAGTTAAGGAAAATTATTTTTCAAAATCTTTCGTCACCCAAAGCGTTGGAGAAAAGAAAGCTTACAGCTCGCATAAGAACTCAACGCTATGTATTTCATGTTTGTATCACCAACCTACTTTACAAACCCCCTCCCAATTTACAAACCCCCTCTCAATTACAAAATTTGAAATATAAAATATAATCCTTCCTAAGGGGTCGTCCCTAAATTACGTAAGCCTTTTCTTACGTTTTCTTAAAATGAGGGTAGGGAGAGGGAGTCTAGTAGCGCCTTACGTAATATTTTTTCAACCAAATTTTCAGTACGAGCAGCTTAAAAGCGATGTTTCGTCGCATACACGAAACCGAGGTTAAATCTTACGAATTCTTATACTGGAAAAGGGAGGGAGTAAGTAATCGCCAAAATTGCTATTACGTAATTTAAGGACGGCCCCCAACGGAACTCTATTTTCTGCAACCGTTCGTGATAACTAAACCATTCCTTAACAGGCAGATCGATTCGCGTCGGCCAGTGTCCTTCACAATTTTACGCGCCGTATTTATACCTCTAATCGACGTGCGATACGAAAAGTAGCACGTTTCATTTCTCTTGCGAAAGCACATTCCATCGTGTTTGACATTGCACGTTTTGTCTTCCGCCACGAAGAAAACTAACATATTTCACTGCTTCGCCACGAAGAATACCACGTTTTCGATTATACTGCAGAAACTACTTAGTATCACGTTTTAGCGCGTGGTTAGTTTAAATTGTTGAAGTGCACTTTTGCCTCGAAGAATTCTACTTTTGAAAATATTGTTTAATAAATAATAACTCCATCTAATCTCCAAAAGGAAACACACATGAAAAATTGAATCTACATAATTTAACTACGGTATTTTAATGTTTAATAAATTATCGACTTAGTACTAAATAAAAATCGCGTCGCTATTTAAGTTGACCAAATATGCTGCTTCTCGTCGCCATAGACGGAACATGCTACTTTTCATGGCAACCCGCTCGTGCTAGTATTCGCAGCGAAAGACGAAACATGCTATTTTTCGTGACAACGAAGACAAACGTGCTATTTTTTGTAAGAAAATTGCAACTCGCTGCTTTTCGAAACGCACTTCGTAATATTCCGCGGAATGTTGAAACAGCAAGAACTCGGAGTGCTAAACAGATGCGCGATAACTCAGCAACGGTCGAGCCAGTTTGTGCATAATTCTGCCTGGGTTCTCGCGTGCGAGCCATAAGCGGGCGAAGCGGGCGCGGGAAATAAGTCTGATTTAACGAGCATAAATACGCGAGCCGGCATATAGGCAAAGGCCGCGCCCTGTGCATCCGTTTCCCTCTGGCCTACTAAAATCCACGCTCCGCGGCGCTGATGGAAATAGAACTGTCAAAGCAGGAAAAGGGGGAGAAGCTACGAGCCGTTTCGCGGATTAGAAACGTAAGGTGGAAAATGAGAAGGGACGTGCGCGATAGCGCTGCTATCTCAGTCCAGTGGTTCTTAAACCGGAGGAACCACTCGGGGGTGAACGGGGGTGTACCTACGTTTCCATTATTCTAATCAAAATTTTAGAAACACTCTTCGATTACAGACGTGGCTGTGCTATTTATCTGTAACACTCTAGCAGCTGCCTTTCGATAGAATTCATTTCACCGTCTTACACGCCCGAAATAACAATTCTAAGGGAAGGTGAAGAACCACTACCACAGGTCGATCCGAAGGGTAGGCAATCCTCGAATCAAGATTGAACGAACGCGAATCGTCTCCCAACCTTTCAGCTAATGGATATTGTGGGCTGCGGGCATCGCGTGCCCCTGCGCGCGGAACTTTGTTCGTCCGAGGATATAATGCTCGCCGCGATTGTTCCTGATTCAGGGATTCCGATCGAAGGCGTAACGAGGAGCGCTGCTTTACGAGTTGTATCCGTCGTCCATCGACGGACGTCATTAAGGGGAATGAAGTGGATCGCTTTCGTCGAAACTTGATTGGAATCGCTCGAAGAGTTCTGTGGAATATTTGCTGATCCAAGAGCTCATAGAAATCAGGAATAATCCTTGGAAAAAAAAATTCGAAATTATCCTCTCGGAAGGAGTCCAAAATTACCCCTCGCTGTCTCGGTTATTGGCTAATTGTATTAAAGCGTCAGTCCGCAGGCATCGGCGGGATTACCTTTGATTTCGAGCATCTCGGTAGCGTGAAGCAAGCGTTGGCCAGTGAGCGATCCTTAGCCGCCCGTGGATAACGCGCGAGAACGTGCGTTTCCTCTGTTTCGAACCGCTGGACACCCCCCGGCGTCTCAAGGCAGGAATGCCCACCAGCCCCGAGAGCTTCGTGTCAACTTTACTCTTTATCGCGGCCGCGTAATTTCATTACCCTCGCGACGGGGGCGGGACGGCCGCGCGCAAGGGGTTGGAACGAGGGTGCAGGGGCAAACAGGATTTAAAGTGACGAAAGCACAATGACGTTAAGCGATTCGGTGAATCACGCGACACAAGCCATTTATAAAAAATTCTATGCCCCCCTGGCTGCGAGCTTCTGCCCATGCAATTCTTCACCCTTCGTCGAACCTGCAGGAAAACGCTTCTCCGTTCGCGCTTATTTCTTGCGCCTTGTTTTATCGAGCAGTTTGACACTGATAAGTATACGTGTTTGCATAACTCGCTTATGTAATACAGGCTAAGCTTTAAAACCCTTGAACAGCGGATAGTTTGACCACACGTTCGACGCAGAGCCCATTTTGCCCTGTAATTTAATTTACGTACACCTCGGGATAAGCTTTGCAATTGGATTCTCAATTTGGTATCCAAATCCTCGTGCTTTTCATAGAAGCAGTATTAACCATCGGTTATAACACCTACTTTTTGGAACTTAGTTGCCACACTGGGTCGATTCGAGCCAAATGAATTTTCAATCAAGCTGCTGTTTAAAAATTATCTGTTAAATTAAATAGCAAGAATTATCAGACAAAGTTGGAGCCTGTATCCGTCAGGTGAGGGTTAAGTATTATGTTCTGTCAACCCTTTAATCTACGAGATATAGATTTGAGAGTTAAGATTCTCGTTCCGTCGCTACTGTGCGCGTCCGTGACACTCCATCTTCTTTCGTCACCCTGTCCAATGGTCGGGCCGGTGTTTTTCTCGAATATCTGCCCGCGCCCCGTAGAATCCAATTTAGGTCGTTGCATCACGCACCGCGGACAGAAGCGTAAGAAGAGAGAGGAACGGAGATAAGCGACGACCTCGTCATAATGCTGTTAGCGAAACGTTCGCGCGACATGCTTGCTTGAGAGTTTGCACGAGGCTGACGCACGGAATATATCGTGATAAGGAGTTTTCGCGGCACTCGATCGCCGATTGGCCGTTTTCGTGACGTGAATAGGGTGCATTGTGCTGGGACCAGGGAAAGGGAGGAAAAGTAGAACGAAACTAGGACTAATGGCACCGTTCATTTCTGGATAGGCTTCCAAACGCTTCCAATCGCTTCTAATAATGGCTTCCGATCGTTTTAACGGGCCCCCAAAGTCTGCTCGCGGTTTAGGAATAACAGTGGTCATCGAATTTAAATCGTCAAATACTCGTTAAGGGGCTATTATACGGCTAAAATAAACGGTTCCTTCTGGATTGGATTGAAGGACGATTAATAACTCATACCATTTGCACGTTTCGCAATAGTTTATTGTGGATATAACGCGCATTTTAAAACCAGCAAACCTAAAAAATATTGAAAATTGAAAGAAATGCAATTCTCTGACTCAAAATCTACAAGGTGGAAGTTCATTGAAAAATGTTAACAAAAATTCCCGAAGTTATTCGTCAAATATCAACTTTGCACATTTTCCCTGATACAATTCTCAAAAGAATGTTTAATAAAATTTATCAGATTTCTACGACCTTAACGAGCGAGTTCCAACTTGCGGAGAAAAGTGTTTTGTAGGTTCAGTTAAAATTTCAACTAAAAATATTGATTCGTTCTCGAGTTATGATGTTCACCGTCATATCGCGAGCGTCCACTTCAATTTTTAATACTTTTAAGATTTCCTGGCCTTAAAATGCGCGTTGTATAAAAACGTGGATCCGCTGGATCCCGATCAAGTTTGAATTAGGGCGATTCCTGTAGAATTCTGATCCGTCGAGGCTTATTCCCTTCGAGTCGCCTAACGTAAAATATAAACAACATCTGACAAGCTTCCTGCCGATAATGCAAGGCCAGACGGGCAGGAGTTTGCGAACGTTTAGCGCGTTAGCACCCCGATTCGATCATTACCGCCTCGCAGCCCAAAGCGGCAGAGGACTCGTGGCTTCCACGGATTTTCACGGTTCGTCGAGGAACGCAGCCGGTTTAATGGTATCGAGCGACGTTTCACGGAAGACCACGCGGCCGAAAACTATCGCCCTCCCTTTGCCAATAAACCGCGCGACACAATTAAGAATCGTCCCCGCTCGGAATCACATTCCCGTCTAATCGAATGACGTTTTCGATCTACGCTCCGTTGCTGCGAGACCATCCCCCGATGCGAGCTCCGCTCGTCGCCGGTAAATTCGTTAAAGAAGGGAAGATTGGAACAGTGCGATCGTTGGGGAGCGCACAGAGAAGCTAGAGACGCATTTCCTCGAGAACAGTGGGTCACCTATTCTAGTCGGCCCGATGTCGGCCAGATGAAATCCTAGATCGCCGGTTACCATCACGACCAACGGCTCTCCCTTTATTATTTTTCCTACCCCACCGCGCGGACGGTGGAGTTCCCTTGCGAAACCCCTGGCCCCTTTCGTTCGCAGCAATTGCAGGACGGGATATTCCATTCAGGGACCCCAGGCTCCTATTTTTTTTTGGGGGGGTGCTTTTCTATCGCGCCGCCTGCTCGCGACAATTCAGGGACGGATTTCATTCGACGAGGAGGAAAGAAGCGTGGAGTCGACTCGTGTAGTTGGCAATAATATTTACAGTGGTAATAGAATTTTCGATTAGTGACCTTGGATCTCATAATCTTAATATATAAAGCAGAAAGCTTCTAATATGTTTGTGCGTTTGTCTGTCACCTAAAAACTTTCCACCGATATACTCTAGGATCGCAAAATGTGCCTCAGCTCATTATGTTTGACTAATGCAGATAAATGTGACTATTTAAAAAGAAAACTAAAATTAAATTTTTTCTTTATAAAATCTGAATCTAAATTTCGGGCGAAGCCGAGTATTAAAGTTAGTTAGTATATAATACGTATTTGATTAGTGGAAAAAAAGTAATGGAGAAGAATATACCTTGGATGCGTAACTATTGCCTTCTGCACACCTTGGACCTTCCACCATCTTTCCTCATAATCGACTCGATTTCTTGAATCTCAAGTTGCAAACGAAGCCACAGAGCTCCCCGAAAGTCCTCGACACGAATTCCCAAGCAACCGTGTTAAGATCTCCGCCCTGACGATTCAAGAACCGCGATACCTCCAACTGAAAAAGGTGATTCAGAATTGTTTCATAGCCCCGTGGTACGTGAGCCCACTTCAAAGCAGTCCGTCCCTCGGTCATACACTTTTCTTCCACCGTTTGCTCGTATAAGGAAACGGCGACAAGCTTTACGCAACGCTCGAGCACGCGTTGAGACAGCCTCGAGCCTCGGCGGGCCCCTCCGCGAGGTAATACGCGTGCCCGATTGTTTGTGGAAACATTTCTAGGATGTCACGAGTGTCGCCGAGGAAAAGGTCCGACGACCAAGGTAGCCGAGACCTTGGTGGATGGAAACGTAAGTAACTTGGCTGTTTAACAGCGGCCATCTGTCGTGCGCGCGATGACTCGCGTCATGCGATTCCTCGCGATATTATTGCGCAATTTTCATCTACAACGCGTTGTACGTTGTAGCCACTCCCTCGATCGATTCCTTCCCACCTGGCTTTATGGACACAGATGTACCGACGCTGTAGAACGAGACCAACTATGCCTGACTTATGAATCATCCGTGGAATAATTAATGGGAATCGCAGAACGAGAATTTGTTGTAGAGAGACTCTGCCGAAGAGTCAGAGAGTGTCGAGAAGGTTCGACAGTAAAGCGAAAAGATCTGGGTGATTTCTGACCCGCGGTGAAGCTTGATTGTGTGAACTTTCTCAGATTTTTAATTCAATTCGAAATGTTAATTTTAGTATTTTATTTAAACGAATGATCGCTGGTCTAGGCTTCTGGAAGCGTGCTACTGTGATTGCGCTGGAATGTAGAAGAGACCATTGTTCTCTCGTGGATTCAGATTCTCAGAGGGGAGGCTCTCGTGGAGAAAATCTATTATTTTTGCAAGTGTGACCTGTCGGGGACAGGAAGAGGAATTGTGAAACGGGTTTTCGTTTTGCGTAACGTCCTGGTAAAATAGCACCGCGCACGAATCTCTGCTACCAATTGTTCTTCCCTCGGAGTTACATGTGTGTATACAGCTTCGATTTTATGTCATCGTTTGCTCGGAAGGAGCTGTTTCCCTGCTTTTTCAAAGCTTGGGTTACGTCCGAATGGTCAGAAATACGACTCATCGCACGCAAACGTGCGGCACGATCTGCTCGCGGGGGATAATTATTTTCACCAGCGTCGACGCAAAAATCTCCCATGATTCAACGACTAATCTTCTGCCGTTCTATCGTGCTATGGAACGGAAGAAGCTTACGTCATGGATTTTCTTTTTATGTAACGGTGCAACGGCGCTGGAAGGGAAAATTAGTGTTTCAAGTGTGGAAGCTTCGCGAAGTAATTAGGTGTTTGATGGTTTAAGAACTCCTCAGATGTATATTTAGTAAATGTATTTGAAAGTTTCCGAAGGAATAAAGAATAACCGAGTTTTATACCATGTCGAACCACTCAGCAGTAAATGGATGTCATTACTCATCCTCGTTACAGTGCCAGGAAAGTCGAGCAAAGGAAATGACAGAATCTTTTCGCAGACTTGATATGTCAGGCACACAATCACTTACCATTTACATAGTCCATAGAGGTATTTGCTCCAGTATTTCTCAGTATTATTAGCAACAGGTAATTAGGTACTAGTAAAATAATTCTTCCATCTATAAAATAATTCTTCCGTCGGAGATACTTCCTCCTTCGCCCTTCTAAATTCTTGCAAACGTCGAGCTGAAGCGATTAAAGGGTGCAAACAGAGTGTATACTCGCTGGTTACATCAGTGCAGGCGCGAATGGCACAGTGCAAATGATTCAATTTAGTAATTAAGCCGCCATACAGTTCACCGTGCGAGAGTGTACACGGTGTCCCCCTGCTCCACTCTGTCATCGTGTTACATCGTTAGTCACGAACCCAATAATAGACGTTAATGAAGGGGGTGTATTTAACAGCATTGTTGGCCAGCCGATAGGCTCAGGAGCAGTCGATACAACGGGCCATAATAGTGATGTGCCCAATATAATCGCCACGTGATAGGCGCATTCTTATGATTCCAGGGTTCGAAATAAAGCAGAGGCAGAGCATCCACGTCGTTCGTGGAAAAGTGAACGCGGTTACGATCGAGGAAACGAGATTCGTTATGTGTTCTTAGTCATGTCTCTTTGCAACGCGAGCGACATTAGTCAACTTTTTTTTATATAGATAAAACTGTGAATTTCCTGTAATATTGGACTCATTACGTTCTGCGATTAATTAGTTACGCTTTCGTATGTTTAACGAAAAGTTTCATTCTTGTGTCGTTTGGGGGTTTATTTCAGGACAGAGGAGGATTATTTAAGGGGCTGATATTTTTTATCAGTGTATCCTTGTGTACTGTATTCACAGACTTTTTAAATGGGCCTTAATTCTGTTTGATGTCTACCTAGTTTTTCACATATATTTGATGATCGTAATAATTAGCGCGGTGGTTGGAAAAGCTGATATAATCATTCTCACGTTAGGGGCTGTTTTATGGAAGCTTGTATCGGGCAAACTAAGATATCGACATGGTGTGAAAATAATCAAATTAGGATCAAATTGTTGCCTTTGTTTTCGATCGTAGCTAATCGACATCTTACCATATGTAGCTATTGCTTTTCTGTGATCGATAATAAGGGAATTCTGCCATTTTTAATTTTAATTCTTTCCGCCAATGGCATAGTTGTTCCATGCCAATATAAATGATTAAGGGGGTAGACACGGGTAATGCAGCGCGCTGTATACCGACACAATCTGGCCCGAAACATGGGTTTGGGATTTTTCGTTTTTCATCCTTATATGAGCAGATTTGGGGCTGGGCGAGGTTTCATTCGAAAGAGGAAGGTTCAATGCGGAGCGCTCTGCTCATGGTTCAACGAGATTGTGTTGATATGTAATAATATCAGTGTCCAAAGTAAAGCAAAAGTCGACAAAATATACCCGCAGAATTCAAGCATTTTTAGGTCACTAAAAGAGTTTTGTGACTCAAACGGTGAGCAGAGCGCTCCGCATTGAATCTTCTTCTTTCGAATGAGACCTCTCCCAGGCCAAAATCTGCTCATATAAGAACGAAAAACGAAAAATCGTGACTACATTCCCAAATCAGAGTTCCGCCATATTGGCGATAATACATAGCAAGTCACGTGACAAATTTAGTTGAGGTAGTAGATACGAGATGGCGCCTACTCGGGAGGACTGCCAACGTGGATTTATAGCAAAACTGAAGCGATAGCTGGATATACGAGCTACAATAAAAGCATGATGGAGTCAATGTATGCATTTTCGGACGATTGTTGTGGTTATATTCATTTTAGGCATACATTGACATAGGAACTGCTGGGAATTGTATACATTTACTAACTTAACGATTTTATCGTTACATATACATCACTTGAAATCGCTGTCGTATTTATATCATAGTAATTCAGGCAGTTAGAACAACAACGGACTAACCTACATTAAAAAAAAATTTCCTATTGTACATCGATGGCTTACAATTAGTGCACACATTTTGTATGTCCACTTTTAGCGTTTTTGAGAAAAACAGGATCAAACATTCAATGGTACTTTATAATTACATAAATACTTTTTGCATTATTGTAATATAGGTATCACTGAAAGTATGTAATTAGTAGTATAAGTTAGAATCTGCAAAATTATAATAATAACTCGACAATAATGCTTGAAAGTTGGACATGCTATTGTAACCAAGTACAGAGGAGGACATACTATACTGAATGATATTATATAAAAATGAATGAAAGGAATTATACTGGAAATAATCTCACTACAATATTATATTTATTTTTAAAGTAACAGGAATAAAAAAGTAATTCGCGGTAGATATAGGAAGACTTTAAAATTTTTTTATTTTTTGTTACATTTTTCCAAGACTACTTTCATCCAGTAACGTCTCCGGAGGGCAAATTAAAGAGCGAGAAGTGGCGCAGATGTTTCAAGACAGTGACTGTTTAACGAAGAGACGCAGAATTTTGGAGTGCCTCTTATTTGCAACTTTAAGGCGATGCCTTTGAAGCTGAAATTTAGTATACCTCTTTCCACTTCATGTTCTCCTGATATATTGGCCAAAATCTGGCGAAAATTTTCAGAATCCACAAAATTGGACTTTGTAACAGGAGAACATGCCGTTGAAAGAGATGGCACAAAGTAACGTCTCCGGGGAGCAAATCAAAGAACGAGAAGTGGTGCAGAATTTTCGAATGCCTCTTGAAAGGCCTGCGCCTCTTATTTGCAACTTTAAGGCGATTCCTTTGAAGCTAAAAGGGTGTAGCCGGTTAAGATGGTCAAATGTGTCCTTGAACCGAATTCGACTCACGATGAATCATTCGAAAGCTTATTAAAAAAGAAACATTTGTGGCAATTTTCAACTTCGTATCTCCACCCGGAGGGTAGTAAAGGGCAAAAATAGGAAATCAGGTTTTTGCCAAATTTCTCCTATACTAGGGGATGAATAATTTTGAAAAAAATCAGAGACACTTCTGTTATCGGGGCATATATTAGAGAATTGTTTCAGATTTTTAAATTGAAAAACCAAGCCGTGAAAAATAAAAAACGCCAAAAAATGCTGAAAAATGCCGATTGTGTATCGAAGCAGGCTTGGCACTATAATTATATTTTTACTGTAAGTACGTATGATTGTTACTATTGTCCTGAATTTTTTTCAGATTTTTAAATTGAAAAACCAAGCCGTGAAAAATAAAAAAAGCCAAAAAGTGCTGAAATATGTCGATTGTGCATGGAAGCAGTTTTGGCACTATAATTATATTTTTACTGTAAGTACGTATGATTGTTACTATTGTCCTGAATTTTTTTCAGATTTTTAAATTGGAGAACCAAGCCGTGAAAACTAAAAAACGCCACAAAATGCTGAAAAATGCCGATTGTGTATCGAAGCAGGCTTGGCACTATAATTATATTTTTACTGTAAGTACGTATGATTGTTACTATTGTCCTGAATTTTTTTCAGATTTTTAAATTGAAAAACCAAGCCGTGAAAAATAAAAAAAGCCAAAAAGTGCTGAAATATGTCGATTGTGCATGGAAGCAGTTTTGGCACTATAATTATATTTTTACTGTAAGTACGTATGATTGTTACTATTGTCCTGAATTTTTTTCAGATTTTTAAATTGAAAAACCAAGCCGTGAAAAATAAAAAATGCCAAAAAATGCTGAAATATGTCGATTGTGCATGGAAGCAGTTTTGGCACTATAATTATATTTTTACTGTAAGTACGTATCATTGTTACTATTGTCCTGAATTTTTTTCAGATTTTTAAATTGAAAAACCAAGCTGTGAAAAATAAAAAATGCCAAAAAATGCTGAAATATGTCGATTGTGCATGGAAGCAGTTTTGGCACTATAATTATATTTTTACTGTAAGTACGTATCATTGTTACTATTGTCCTGAATTTTTTTCAGATTTTTCAATTCGGTGCGTCGCAGTTAAAAAAATTAAAAACTGATTTTTTCGTCTTTTTTTCCGTGTCAGAGTAACTTATACGTCGAATTGCTTCATGAAATAAGTGTTTTATACGATCTTCAATATTTATGCGTACAGCAAAACATCATAGGAATTAAAGAAACTGAAAAAACCGAATCATTTGAAACTGTTATGCCCCTGACATTACTCTGACACGGAAAAAACCATAAAGTTGCAAATAAGAGGCGTTCGAAAATTCTGCGTCTCTTCGTTAAACAGTCACTGTCTCGAAACATCTCAGCCACTTCTCGCTCTTTAATTTGCTCTCCGGAGACATTTACTTTGTGCCACCTCTTTCGACATCATGTTCTCCTGTTACAAAGCCCAATTTTGTGCATTCTGAAAATTTTCGACAGATTTTGGCCCAGGTATCAGGAGAACATGAAGCGAAAAGAGGTATTCTGAATTTCAGCTTCGAAGGCATCCTCGATTCTCTCTCCGAAGACGTTACTTAGTGCCACCTCTTTCGACATCATGTTCTCCTGTTACAAAGCCCAATTTTGTGCATTCTGGAAATTTTTGCCAGATTTTGGCCCAGGTATCAGGAGAACATGAAGCGGAGAGAGGTATTCTGAATTTCAGCTTCGAAGGCATCCTCGATTCTCTCTCCGAAGACATTACTTGGTGCCACCTCTTTCGACATCATGTTCTCCTGTTACAAAGCCCAATTTTGTGCATTCTGGAAATTTTTGCCAGATTTTGGCCCAGGTATCAGGAGAACATGAAGCGGAGAGAGGTATTCTGAATTTCAGCTTCGAAGGCATCCTCGATTCTCTCTCCGAAGACGTTACTTAGTGCCACCTCTTTCGACATCATGTTCTCCTGTTACAAAGCCCAATTTTGTGCATTCTGGAAATTTTTGCCAGATTTTGGCCCAGGTATCAGGAGAACATGAAGCGGAGAGAGGTATTCTGAATTTCAGCTTCGAAGGCATCCTCGATTCTCTCTCCGAAGACGTTACTTAGTGCCACCTCTTTCGACATCATGTTCTCCTGTTACAAAGCCCAATTTTGTGCATTCTGAAAATTTTCGACAGATTTTGGCCCAGGTATCAGGAGAACATGAAGCGAAAAGAGGTATTCTGAATTTCAGCTTCGAAGGCATCGCCTTAAAGTTGCAAATAAGAGACGCTCCAAAATTCTGCGTCTCTTTGTTAAACAGTCACTGCCTCGAAACATCTGAGCCACTTCTCGTTCTTTAATTTGCCCTCCGGAGACATTACTTAGTGCCACCTCTTTCGACATCATGTTCTCCTGTTACAAAGCCCAATTTTGTGCATTCTGAAAATTTTTGCCAGATTTTGGCCCAGGTATCAGGAGAACATGAAGTGGAAAGAGGTATACTAAATTTCAGCTTCGAAGGCATCTCCTTAAAGTAGCAAACAAGAGCTACGCCTTTCATGGGCCTTTAAACAGTTCTCGGTTAATGTGATGCTTTTGAAAGACTCGAAGCTTGTAATTTCTGAATAGTATTCCATGGGCACTAGTTGCAAAATTTTCTTCAATATCGACTTATTAACAAAGGAAATCTATGGTACTCTTAAGGAAATACCATAGATATTTGAAATTTGGATAGGAATATGTAAAAGGTATTTCTGAATAATAATACAGTTTGTTTCAAGTATCTTTCAATATATTTGCATAAAAGGCCTTTACAGTGATACAATAAAGTATAAGGTATATAAAGTCACTATTTTCTTGTGATTACTATCAAGGTTTCCATCATTCCGTCGAAATAATCCGAAGTTAAAACCTGTAAGAAGAAAAGTATTTTTAGTAACTTGACTTGTCTATTATTGAAAATGGGAGAAATGTTACAACATTTTGTCAAGTATGAAAATATATTAGTAAAGGGAATAATTTTATTATGCAACATATTGATTGCAATTAGTCGTTTTAGATTTTATATGTTTCCGGTAAGATTTAATATTAATTCCTACCACTCGTAGCACTGTAATCTTATTTTAGAATAAGTCGGAAACGTTGAGTGCAGCACGAGCAGCGGCCAATTCAGCAACTACCTACTCCGAAATCTGTTGAAATGCTGTGCGTGTGTGCGTGCTTGTATATGTGTGACATGTTTAGAGTTTAGAGTGTGCCGATGCGATGTAACTAATCTCACATACTGTAACTAGAGCGATTATTAATCGTGTATATTTCTGCTTTACAGGTAAGGAATTTTTACATAAAAGACGTTAAACCGGCTGCATTTTCGACTGTGTGCATTCATATGAAAGTTGCACAAGATACTGCTTCAGCCGAATAACCCAGTTACACTTGTAACATTTCATTGTATTGCATTTCACTTATTTGAATAAATTGCAGCTAAGTGGTAAAAGAGTTTTTTTATTTCACGAGCACTACTTACTCCTTCCTATTCCAAATCACATATAAAAGACATGCTAAAAAGAACACCTAAAATGATCCTTCCACGCAGAGTGGTTTTAAAAATCTTCGCATTAAAGCACTACTTTAAATATGCCATTCACTACTCTCAAACTCTATCGACTTTCGTTCAAGGCTTCTAGTTCTCTTCAGAGACATTACTTAGTGCCACCTCTTTCGACATCATGTTCTCCTGTTACGAAGCCCAATTTTGTGGATTCTAAAAATTTTCGCCAGATTTTGGCCAATATATCAGGAGAACATGAAGCGAAAAGAGGTATTCTGAATTTCAGCTTCGAAGGCATCCTCGATTCTCTCTCCGAAGACATTACTTAGTGCCACCTCTTTCGACATCATGTTTTCCTGTTACAAAGCCCAATTTTGTGCATTCTGAAAACTTGTGCCAGATTTTGGCCCAGGTATCAGGAGAACATGAAGCGAAAAGAGGTATTCTGAATTTCAGCTTCGAAGGCATCGCCTTAAAGTTGCAAATAAGAGGCGCTCCAAAATTCTGCGTCTCTTCGTTAAACAGTCACTGCCTCGAAACCTCTGCGCCACTTCTCGCTCTTTAATTTGCTCTCCGGAGACATTACTTAGTGCCACCTCTTTCGACATCATGTTCTCCTGTTACAAAGCCCAATTTTGTGCATTCTGAAAATTTTTGCCAGATTTTGGCCCAGGTATCAGGAGAACATGAAGCGAAAAGAGGTATTCTGAATTTCAGCTTCGAAGGCATCCTCGATTGCTTCTGCGAAGACGTTACTTAGTGCCACCTCTTTCGAAATCATGTTATCCTGTTACGAAGCCCAATTTTGTGGATTCTGAAAATTTTCGCCAGATTTTGGCCCAGGGATCAGGAGAACATGAAGCGAAAAGAGGTATTCTGAATTTCAGCTTCGAAGGCATCCTCGATTCTCTCTCCGGAGGCATTACTTAATGCCACCTCTTTCGACATCATGTTCTCCTGTTACAAAGCCCAATTTTGTGCATTCTGAAAATTTTTGCCAGATTTTGGCCAATATATCAGGAGAACATGAAGCGAAAAGAGGTATTCTGAATTTCAGCTTCGAAGGCATCCTCGATTCCCTCTCCGGAGGCATTACTTAGTGCCACCTCTTTCGACATCATGTTCTCCTGTTACAAAGCCCAATTTTGTGCATTCTGAAAATTTTTGCCAGATTTTGGCCCAGGTATCAGGAGAACATGAAGCGAAAAGAGGTATTCTGAATTTCAGCTTCGAAGGCATCCTCGATTGCTTCTGCGAAGACGTTACTTAGTGCCACCTCTTTCGAAATCATGTTATCCTGTTACGAAGCCCAATTTTGTGGATTCTGAAAATTTTCGCCAGATTTTGGCCCAGGGATCAGGAGAACATGAAGCGAAAAGAGGTATTCTGAATTTCAGCTTCGAAGGCATCCTCGATTCTCTCTCCGGAGGCATTACTTAATGCCACCTCTTTCGACATCATGTTCTCCTGTTACAAAGCCCAATTTTGTGCATTCTGAAAATTTTTGCCAGATTTTGGCCCAGGGATCAGGAGAACATGAAGCGAAAAGAGGTATTCTGAATTTCAGCTTCGAAGGCATCCTCGATTCCCTCTCCGGAGGCATTACTTAGTGCCACCTCTTTCGACATCATGTTCTCCTGTTACAAAGCCCAATTTTGTGCATTCTGAAAATTTTTGCCAGATTTTGGCCCAGGTATCAGGAGAACATGAAGCGAAAAGAGGTATTCTGAATTTCAGCTTCGAAGGCATCCTCGATTGCTTCTGCGAAGACGTTACTTAGTGCCACCTCTTTCGAAATCATGTTATCCTGTTACGAAGCCCAATTTTGTGGATTCTGAAAATTTTCGCCAGATTTTGGCCCAGGGATCAGGAGAACATGAAGCGAAAAGAGGTATTCTGAATTTCAGCTTCGAAGGCATCCTCGATTCTCTCTCCGGAGGCATTACTTAATGCCACCTCTTTCGACATCATGTTCTCCTGTTACAAAGCCCAATTTTGTGCATTCTGAAAATTTTTGCCAGATTTTGGCCCAGGGATCAGGAGAACATGAAGCGAAAAGAGGTATTCTGAATTTCAGCTTCGAAGGCATCCTCGATTCCCTCTCCGGAGGCATCACTTAGTGCCACCTCTTTCGACATCATGTTCTCCTGTTACAAAGCCCAATTTTGTGCATTCTGAAAATTTTTGCCAGATTTTGGCCCAGGGATCAGGAGAACATGAAGCGAAAAGAGGTATTCTGAAATTCAGCTTCGAAGGCATCCTCGATTCCCTCTCCGGAGACATTACTTAGTGCCACCTCTTTCGACATCATGTTCTCCTGTTACAAAGCCCAATTTTGTGCATTCTGAAAAC
Source organism: Andrena cerasifolii (assembly GCF_050908995.1). NCBI lineage: Eukaryota > Metazoa > Arthropoda > Insecta > Hymenoptera > Andrenidae > Andrena > Andrena cerasifolii. Next base: position 11,959,643 of record NC_135129.1, read on the forward strand.
TTGTGCCAGATTTTGGCCCAGGTATCAGGAGAACATGAAGCGAAAAGAGGTATTCTGAATTTCAGCTTCGAAGGCATCCTCGATTCCCTCTCCGGAGGCATTACTTAGTGCCACCTCTTTCGACATCATGTTCTCCTGTTACAAAGCCCAATTTTGTGCATTCTGAAAATTTTTGCCAGATTTTGGCCCAGGGATCAGGAGAACATGAAGCGAAAAGAGGTATTCTGAATTTCAGCTTCGAAGGCATCCTCGATTCCCTCTCCGGAGGCATTACTTAGTGCCACCTCTTTCGACATCATGTTTTCCTGTTACAAAGCCCAATTTTGTGCATTCTGAAAACTTGTGCCAGATTTTGGCCCAGGTATCAGGAGAACATGAAGCGAAAAGAGGTATTCTGAATTTCAGCTTCGAAGGCATCGCCTTAAAGTTGCAAATAAGAGGCGCTCCAAAATTCTGCGTCTCTTCGTTAAACAGTCACTGCCTCGAAACCTCTGCGCCACTTCTCGCTCTTTAATTTGCTCTCCGGAGACATTACTTAGTGCCACCTCTTTCGACATCATGTTCTCCTGTTACAAAGCCTAATTTTGTGCATTCTGGAAATTTTTGCCAGATTTTGGCCCAGGGATCAGGAGAACATGAAGCGAAAAGAGGTATTCTGAATTTCAGCTTCGAAGGCATCCTCGATTCCCTCTCCGGAGGCATTACTTAGTGCCACCTCTTTCGACATCATGTTCTCCTGTTACAAAGTCCAATTTTGTGCATTCTGAAAATTTTTGCCAGATTTTGGCCCAGGGATCAGGAGAACATGAAGCGAAAAGAGGTATTCTGAATTTCAGCTTCGAAGGCATCCTCGATTCCCTCTCCGGAGGCATTACTTAGTGCCACCTCTTTCGACATCATGTTCTCCTGTTACAAAGCCCAATTTTGTGCATTCTGAAAATTTTTGCCAGATTTTGGCCCAGGGATCAGGAGAACATGAAGCGAAAAGAGGTATTCTGAATTTCAGCTTCGAAGGCATCCTCGATTCCCTCTCCGGAGGCATTACTTTGTGCCACCTCTTTCGACATCATGTTCTCCTGTTACAAAGCCCAATTTTGTGCATTCTGAAAATTTTTGCCAGATTTTGGCCCAGGGATCAGGAGAACATGAAGCGAAAAGAGGTATTCTGAATTTCAGCTTCGAAGGCATCCTCGATTCCCTCTCCGGAGGCATTACTTAGTGCCACCTCTTTCGACATCATGTTCTCCTGTTACAAAGCCCAATTTTGTGCATTCTGAAAATTTTTGCCAGATTTTGGCCCAGGGATCAGGAGAACATGAAGCGAAAAGAGGTATTCTGAAATTCAGCTTCGAAGGCATCCTCGATTCCCTCTCCGGAGACATTACTTAGTGCCACCTCTTTCGACATCATGTTCTCCTGTTACAAAGCCCAATTTTGTGCATTCTGAAAACTTGTGCCAGATTTTGGCCCAGGTATCAGGAGAACATGAAGCGAAAAGAGGTATTCTGAATTTCAGCTTCGAAGGCATCCTCGATTCCCTCTCCGGAGGCATTACTTAGTGCCACCTCTTTCGACATCATGTTCTCCTGTTACAAAGCCCAATTTTGTGCATTCTGAAAATTTTTGCCAGATTTTGGCCCAGGGATCAGGAGAACATGAAGCGAAAAGAGGTATTCTGAAATTCAGCTTCGAAGGCATCCTCGATTCCCTCTCCGGAGACATTACTTAGTGCCACCTCTTTCGACATCATGTTCTCCTGTTACAAAGCCCAATTTTGTGCATTCTGAAAACTTGTGCCAGATTTTGGCCCAGGTATCAGGAGAACATGAAGCGAAAAGAGGTATTCTGAATTTCAGCTTCGAAGGCATCCTCGATTCCCTCTCCGGAGGCATTACTTAGTGCCACCTCTTTCGACATCATGTTCTCCTGTTACAAAGCCCAATTTTGTGCATTCTGAAAATTTTTGCCAGATTTTGGCCCAGGGATCAGGAGAACATGAAGCGAAAAGAGGTATTCTGAATTTCAGCTTCGAAGGCATCCTCGATTCCCTCTCCGGAGGCATTACTTAGTGCCACCTCTTTCGACATCATGTTTTCCTGTTACAAAGCCCAATTTTGTGCATTCTGAAAACTTGTGCCAGATTTTGGCCCAGGTATCAGGAGAACATGAAGCGAAAAGAGGTATTCTGAATTTCAGCTTCGAAGGCATCGCCTTAAAGTTGCAAATAAGAGGCGCTCCAAAATTCTGCGTCTCTTCGTTAAACAGTCACTGCCTCGAAACCTCTGCGCCACTTCTCGCTCTTTAATTTGCTCTCCAGAGACATTACTTAGTGCCACCTCTTTCGACATCATGTTCTCCTGTTACAAAGCCCAATTTTGTGCATTCTGAAAATTTTTGCCAGATTTTGGCCCAGGGATCAGGAGAACATGAAGCGAAAAGAGGTATTCTGAATTTCAGCTTCGAAGGCATCCTCGATTCCCTCTCCGGAGGCATTACTTAGTGCCACCTCTTTCGACATCATGTTCTCCTGTTACAAAGCCCAATTTTGTGCATTCTGAAAATTTTTGCCAGATTTTGGCCCAGGGATCAGGAGAACATGAAGCGAAAAGAGGTATTCTGAATTTCAGCTTCGAAGGCATCCTCGATTCCCTCTCCGGAGGCATTACTTAGTGCCACCTCTTTCGACATCATGTTCTCCTGTTACAAAGCCCAATTTTGTGCATTCTGAAAATTTTTGCCAGATTTTGGCCCAGGGATCAGGAGAACATGAAGCGAAAAGAGGTATTCTGAATTTCAGCTTCGAAGGCATCCTCGATTCCCTCTCCGGAGGCATTACTTTGTGCCACCTCTTTCGACATCATGTTCTCCTGTTACAAAGCCCAATTTTGTGCATTCTGAAAATTTTTGCCAGATTTTGGCCCAGGGATCAGGAGAACATGAAGCGAAAAGAGGTATTCTGAATTTCAGCTTCGAAGGCATCCTCGATTCCCTCTCCGGAGGCATTACTTAGTGCCACCTCTTTCGACATCATGTTCTCCTGTTACAAAGCCCAATTTTGTGCATTCTGAAAATTTTCGCCAGATTTTGGCCAATATATCAGGAGAACATGAAGCGAAAAGAGGTATTCTGAATTTCCGCTTCGAAGGCATCGCCTTATAGTTGCAAATAAGAGGCGCAGGCCTTTCAAGAGGCGTTCGAAAATTCTGCGTCTCTTTGTTAAACAGTCACTGTCTCGGTTTAAGTCGGTCATCTTCGGTTGCTGTCAGCTGCACACGCTACATACTATATTATACAACTTGTAATTCATTCAAATGAAGCTCATTGCTTGCAATGGTCAATGGATTGGACAAGGCGTTTATGAATGATGGGCTATTTTCGTAGGTACCTTCTCGCGGGTGTGCCTGGTTCCTTGGTCATATTTGCAAAAGCATTGCTATTTGTAAAATGGGACCAAGCTAAAGCCTACGATCTAAGTCAAGATGCCTAAATCGAATCAAAGTACGTTACGCAACATTGATCCGGTTTAGATAGTTTATGATTTAATAATTCTAATACATTCGACTATGCTCCTACTACATTTGTCCGCAATTCCTGTACTATTGCTACGCCATTCCTATGCTGTTCTTATACCAGATCTCCAGCTTACCTTAGATATTCCCACATGGTTGCTAGACCATTTGCATATACTGTCCCTTCAGATAGTCCTATACTTTTTCCATATAGTTTCTACATTATTCGTAAACCATATCCGTACTCTTACTACATAATTGCTTCACGATTTGGAAACCAGTCTCTTATTATTGCATTTGCTTTTAACTTGACTGAATTTCAGCTTCTACTAACTTTATTCAAGATTTCTTTGCGCGGTTATGTCCGCACTGCGCTGCAGCATCCTGTAATACCGACGATATGCCGGAATTGGGGCTGAAAACTGTCTAAAGTAATAGGAGTACATGATACTAGTGGAGGTGGCACGCCCGAGGTGTGCGAGAGAGAGGGGGAGAGGGTGCGACAAGGACAGAGATAGATGGCGTGCCACCAACTTTGGTTGTATGTGTCCCAGGTACAGGAGCAGGATCACATATAACTAGAGTTGGTGGCACGCCATTTTTCTATCTTCCTCCTTGTCGCACACACTGGCGCTCTTTCTCGTACACGCCACCTATTTCCCTCCTTGTTGCACGCATTGGCGCTCTCTCTCGCACAGCTCGGCCGTGCCACCTCCTCTAGTATCATGCATTCCTGTTACTTTAGAAGATTTTTCAGCCCCTATTCCGAGCATAGCCCAGCCATATCGTCGGTATTGCAGGACGCTGCAGCGCAGTACTGAAATAAATTACCACAGGAAGAAATCATGAATACTTACTTACATTTACGTAGAATATGCGTAAATAGTAAAGATGCTTACATAGAAAAGCATGAGAATTTATTTATGAAATCATTTGCTTCTATTGAATAGTAATAAACATGTATAATCAATGTTAGTAATGAAACTTTTTACTTCCCGGTAATGTTCTTTCCCAGCTTGTAAGAGTTCGATTATTATGACCACGGTAATCTGTAATTGATAGGTCAGTAATAAAAGTACTTCGATTAATAGAATGACTCCTGTTAAACTTTATTCATGATTATCTACACCTTCTGTGTCGGAATAGAATGCCGGATTTACATTTTCAATTTATAAAATTGGTGACCAATCTTTTTGTGTTACAATTTGTTCCACTTAGAGCGTGCCATCTTATTTACTATCAAATAAATAAATAAATGAAACAGGTAACCAGTCGATCAAGTCAATGTCATTTTTAAATACACCATTCTAATATAGACGATCTTTATCACACTTGCTACTTTACTGCCACTGGTTTTCAAATAAAAACAGATAATCTTCTGTCAACGGAAATTTCGTGACATACCAGTTTCAGAAGAGTGACGAGCTCCCTGCGTTCTAAGATAGGTATATACATACTTCACGAGGGAGTTCTCTAGAATATATGAGCGAAAAAAGTGTACATCGTACCGTCGTACTACCGCGCCTTTTCACAGTTACCTCGCAGCAGAACAAAATTCGCCACCGGGGAACGACGCGTCGCATACATAATTAAATAATGCCTGAAGAAGCTCGCGGCTGGGTTCTCGAATGAACCGCGGATATCGCGAATCGCGTATCATTAACGACGGCTAGGTGCGCGTCGCGCCGCAGACTACAGAACTATGGGGCTTACAGGGTGTGCGAGAAACTTTGTGCCAAGGTTTTCTGACACAGTAGGTACTCGGCAAAGCAAACAGTAAAATGGCTTAACAACACATCTGTCTATTTGAATCTCGAGAAATTTTTAGTGAAACGCCCCTAGGCTTTACGAGGACTGCACATGCAAAATATCCGAATCTCATTCATTACTCTGGTAAATGGAAAATCTTGCACGACGCACGTAAACGAATGTTTTTGAACCCATTTTCTCTAAATCTATTTCGTTTCTCTGAATGAGTTGTACGTGTACGATCCTACAGTTTGACGCAAGTATTTTTGCACACCCTGTACAGCCGCGATAGAATAAAGGAGCAGCAGACGCCTCTGGTTAACTAAGTTCTGTAGAATGAAACGCTATTCCGCGGAGACCTGAGCCTCGACGAATGAAATAACTTCGCGGCGATAGTATATCGGCGGAGCCTGCGTTACGTCCTATTCATAATCGTTGCCCTCCGCATTTGGAACGAGCTTTAATCGGGGCACGGTGAAATTCCCTCGGTTCGATCGTGTTACATGAAACGTTTGCGTACACAGGGTCGCGGTAAATCGGAAACGCGTTAGACTCTCCACAGATTACAATGTCGCGCGTGCATGCACGCGGGCCGGTTCGCAAATATTTGCAACGACACGGTGTTGCCTTTAAATTAATCGAAAGCCGCAGGCGTGCATTAATTCTCGCATTCTCGCGGTACCGTGGCGAACAGCAATTACAAATATCACGATCTTCAATAGAATTAATCGCAGCTGCAAACGGTATTAAAAATCAATTCAAACGGGCCATTCTCTGTTTAACGATTTTGGAGCGTGATTCCACTTGTTAAAGTTACAATCTATAGCATTCCTGCACTCTGAGCACAACTATACCATTATTACCACGATCGTTCTGTGAACCACATGTTCCAGACCACTTTCGCCGTTACAGTTTAATATTTGGCGAACAAACAGACGTATTCGCCGACTACAATCGAATTCCACGCAAGTGTCTACACTCGGCATCGCAAATACAATCGAATAGGATCGGATATCTATTATCTATCACGCGGCAGTCACTCTTTTCATACTCATATTTGCTAAGAGACCAAGGGGTGAATCCCGGATCTGCGATCATAGCAGGAATATTTGAGGATTCTCCGTGTATGCGTAGGGTAACCGCCCAGATTCCGCCGGAGACACAGTAATTTCCGTGATGCCTTCTACAGGGATGAGTTTTTGGACCGATTCCGGGATACCCGGAAGAGGCACACTGCGGTTAGGAGGTATAGGAAGGCGGGTCGTGGAATTAGCATTCACTGACCCGTTTGAGGGTCAGCCATCCACTCTGCTGGTCGAGTATATTTCCCTGGCGCACCAAGGGCCGTGTTTTTCTCCTATGATTAAAGCCCAGCGTGCACGGTCCCGTCGTGTCCTTCTCTTTCAGAGAAGGATCTTTCGAACGATCGATAGTAGAGCCTCCTCCGTGTCTCTAGCAGTCGGGCTGTCGCAGACAAATAAATCCGGGAATCCAAGCGGAACGATCAAATAAAGTCTGGTCTCGCGGAATTTACAGAGAGGAAGCGGGTTGGGGAGAGAGAGAGAGAGAGAGAGGGGGGGGAGAGAACGTCTAGCACGCTGCGGATGGAAACAAAAAATTGCCCAGAAGGGGTTAATAGCGTGCTCCAGCGGCCACCACCCCTCTCTGGCCCTCTACTCTCTTTGTAGGTTAAAAGGGCGAGCCCTTGTTCCCGCGAAGGGCGAACAGACGGGGAAGAAGGACTCGGGAAAAATGTCGTGTCGCGTTTCGTCGATATCGCGTGCCACGAGTGGATGGCGAGACTGAACTGCAGGACGAAAAGCCGCCAAACACAAAGGAATATGCATAATCCCTTTCTCTCGCTTTTTTTCGCTTTATATACGCAACGAGTTCTCCCCCCCCCCCTCTCTCTCTCCATCTATCTATCTCTATCGCTCTTCAGTTTGTATAGCGACGTTCGTCTGGCGGGGCAGCGGTGTTCCTCTTCCACATGTACACCCTGGCAGGTTGAATGTATATATATGTACGTGCGTATGTGCACACCAGGCATATAGATCCCTGCAGGAGTGCAGAAAACGGGGTGACGGAGGCGCCGAGGGGCGAGGACGTCGGGGTACTGCTCTCACGGATATAGATCCTAGCCCGTTGTACCAACACAGGCTGGTCCAGCTGCTAGGGATGGCCTCGAGGTCGCTCTGGATCACCTGAAATATGTGGCAGGCGAGTCAGAAGGGTTGCTTCGCGTAAGGAGTCGTATGATATTCAATGTTTAAAGTCCCAAAGGCTGTAAATCCTTAAATTAACAGCGAAAGCAATCGCGAATGTTAAGAAACTTAGATTTCCGCGTTTCTGTCACTTCGGAGCTCTCGAGGAGCATGCAAACTCTCGAGGTACTCCACGTATACAAATTTATGAATGTCTTTTAAGACTGTTAGCTCGTTACGAGGGTACCCTACGGGCGCCTTTTGCAAGTAAGAATTGTTCGAAAGCTAGCGGGGAAGGGTGCTCGCTAGCCATCGCTATCGGGGAGCACGTACATTCACGACCACCCTCGCGTGCTTACGTCAGATCCACCCCCTGTGTATAGGCTGCTGTGTGCGCGAGCACTACACAGGCAAGCCCGTGCAGCAGCAGCAGCCCATCCCCTTTTCCCTCTCTGTGTACGTGCACCACCCACCCGACGTGGGAGGGCGCGAGATTGGTGGCACCTCAGTGACGTCAGAGCCGATCGTCAGGCGCAAACGGGGTTGCCCACCATACTACGTTAGACTGACGAGCCGATAAACTACCCACCAGGGTTTTCTGCGGCGGGCGGGCCAACGGTCTTCGGGGTAAACAAATTTCTTAATAATGATTCATTGTTACATTCGACTGGGCGGAGGTTTGATTGTTGGTAACGCCGTGAACGTAGCTGGTGAAACGTGAAACCGTCCGAGAGTGACGCCGAGGTGGAGTTTCCAGGTGGTGGTTGCTGGAGAGAGTTCTGGCTTCTGGTTTCCAGGTGGTTACCGTTGGTTTGGCCGACGATGGCGAGCTCCGGGTCGGTGGTCGACGGCGTCGGCGAAAACGACGGTACGGCAGGCGTAACCGGTGGCGGGACCAGGAATCCTTTCATCTGCGGCGTCTGCCACGACTACTACAACGAGCCTTGTCTGCTGTCCTGCTTCCACACCTTCTGTGCCCGTTGCATACGCGGCCCTCATCTTGATGGAAAGGTCTCCTGTCCCATCTGCGGGTAGATAACAACGACTGTTATTGCATGGCGTCCTTAGGGTGGGTGACGATCCCAGGTCTGGGTTAGGTTTGGCTACTATCTTGCATGTTTTTCTATCTCTTACTAATTTTCATCTCTCTGTACATCTTGTTCGCTGCACCTGCATCATGGCAAGTAAAGCTTGTTCTTACACAGATATGGATATGTAACACTTTAGGAAAACACTGTGCTCCTTGCGAGCTATGAGATAATTAAGTAACAGTGACTTCTTGATCTATATTACTTTATTTTGTATACTCACATTACATTTAAATGATGCACACATTTCTGCATGATATTTTTGGGTTGCGGTCCCAGGTTTGAGTTAGACTTGTCCACCGTCTCCATGTTTATACGTCTCCCACTGGTTTCAGTTTTTGTGCGAATGCTGCAGAATCCTAGGCATTCCTGAAAATGTATTTTATGCTCTGCGTGACACATTATTTACACAATTTTCTTATGCGATACTTGCTGTATCTCCCCCTTTTCATTTCTTGACTCTTTTTGAACTTTGCTTTTATAACCATTGACTTACCATTTCTCAACGCTCAAAGTTTAATTAAACATTGATACTTTCAACGTTAGCAAGCTGACAATATATTACCATGCGCAGGCAACAGACACAGCTGAAGGATGGGGCACAACTACCACCACCCGATCAGCTGATACTACAGTTGGTTGAGCTAACGAACTCTGAGAATCCACCCTGTGCCAATTGCGACAAGCATGACAAGTCTTCTATGTTCTTTTGTACAACATGTGGTAGGTACCAAAGAGATCAGTATCCAAAATTCGCAGCAACCCCAGCGGAGGCCACTTATTTACCATGGAAACCGTTTGCACACAGGACAAGCACTGTGCACCCACTGCAGGGAGAATACTCACCGTGCGAAGATGTTCTCCACGCACGAGGTGGTGCACATGAGCAAATGTGCCAAGGACAACCAGCGTCGCTGCCCCCTCCACGGTGAACAGTACATAATGTACAGCCAGAGCGCAAAATGCATGCTCTGTGCGACGTGCTTCCGCGACACGCCGGCGGACGCCAGGCCCCACTGCGTAGACATCGAGAGCGCCTGGCAGCAGGCGTCGAAGAAGATGGAGAGGGCGGTGAACTCGATCTGCGAGCTGCAGGCGGGCATCAGGGACGGCGTGGTGGCCCTGAAATCGCAGCTGGACGAGCTACGGCACAGCAGGGAGTCGGAGCAAAGGGCGCTCAACACCTTCTGCCAGGGAATGCAGGAGGTGATCACGAAAACCCACGGGACGGTACTGACGGAGCTCCAACGGCAGTTCGAGAGCAAAGAGAGGGTGGTCCGTGGTCAGCTGTTCTCCCTAGGTAGCGCGCTTCCCGTACTACAGATGCATTTGATGTTGTGCACCGCTTTCACCAGCGGCGCGACGAAATATCAATTTCTCGAGCTAGCCCATCCGATGCTGGAGCGGTTGAGCCGCGTGGCCCAGCTGGGATACCCGTCGAGGCCGCCTTTGCTCACCGCCCACCTAAAGACCAACTACAGGTGCGAGTTCGCCAGGGCGTTGCAGCCGTTCGTCGGTCAGTCCCAGGCGTCCAAGGAGTCCCTGTACGACCAGACCCACGGGATGGGCCAGCAGGAGCCGCCTGTGATTCAGGTACCTAAGCCACGTTCGGCCTGATCGGCCCAAACCACTCTCGATTTTAACAACACTATGTGTCGTTTATGTTCATATTGCAAGTTTCTTTTCCACTGCATTTCTCGCGCACACTTCTGTGTAAGTACTTTCGTTCACAGGACTTTTACTCTATGATGTGGCTTGTACTTTGGTCAGTTGTACGTGGTGGTAGTCCGTAGCCCCAGATTAGACAGCCGTTTGCCTATGACGTAGCGCAGACAGGCGACTTTCGTTTCCCGTTAGTTTATTTAGCCGGATGTGGTAGTCAGAGAGTCTACTCAGGCTTGCGTAAAGAGAGGGAGGGTGACTTTTCGTAAGTGAGACGATGGGCGATCACGTAAGACGCTCTCCTTTCCGAGCAGAGCAGCAAGACCACCCAGAGGATCCCGCCAAAGAGTGGAGGCGAAAGTGGGCCCTTCTCCCATCACTGCCGAACCTTTGACACTCAGCTCAAGGAATTGAACCAACAGTTGCTCACGGTGAAAGAAAGGCTGGGGGAGCTTCATCGTGACGTGGCTCTTCTCCGAAGGGCCAACACCCCCCCGTTGGGGACCCGCTACGACCACGTGGCCAGGGACTGTCGGGTGTTGAGGCAGCAGTTGGAAAACCATCAGATAGAGTTAGAACGGCTCAAGAACGTCTTCGACACGTTATGGGACGAGCAGTTGTGCAGGATCCACATAGAGAAGGACATCTTTCATTCTCAGGTACCTACACCTCTATCCTCCGCCCATTCCTCCAGCGACGATCGAATCCATCACTCTCGCCTTCCTCTGCCCAGATGAACGACATCCTGTCGCTGAGGAATCAGGTGAAGCAGCTGCAGAACCTGGCCCAGCAGCTGGAGCCGTTCATAAAGTCCTTCACGACCGGAGTCAGCGCTGGCGAAGTGAGCATGTCAGCCTCGGACGCTGCCAGCAACCAGCAGCTACAAGTGCTGCTGGAGCATTTGGCGCGCTTGCAGATGCAGGAGCCGCCGCAGCAACCGCAGACCCAAGCTCCCACCAAGGAGCACCGCCACTCGCGTAACACTTCCACCAGCGCCGACAACGCGCTCTATATGAAAGGTACGTGTCCCGGGCGAGGATACCCTGAAATTTCCTACAAAACTTATTTCAGCACCTTGGTGCTCAAGGACTCCTGTACCGTGCCAAAGTGCTTTCTTTTCCCGTCCCTCCTTAATGCGGTGATTCGAGTAACGAGTCCAAGTACTTTTCTATGCAGAGTCGAAGGAGATGCCGACGCGTTGTCGCACACCCTCGGGCGGTGTGGGTGCAGTGCTCGACTCAAGCGGGAACATCGTGGTTTACGGAACGGCCAAGTCCACCGACTCGAAGAGAGGAGTCCTGAGTCAATTGATGGAAAAGGCCTGGACCAAGGAGGACCGGAAGAAGTCGCCGGGTAGAGAGGAGGGCCGCGATCGCAGCCAGAGCCGGCGATCGAGGAAGTCACCGGACAGCGCCAAGCCGAAGACACCGCCCGGCCACTCGACCACCAGCAAAGTACGCTCCCTGTATCGGTCCCTGAAGGGTGGCAGCGGCGACACCTCCGCCGAGGGACTCGACCAACCGGAACGGTGCACAGACGCCCAGAAACCACAGTCACACACGGCTGGTAAGAACAAATCCGTGAGGATCGCGTGCACGAGTAAATAGCGTTCGGATGAGAGGTGGCGAGGTAGGGACTTTCGACTTGTCCACGATCCGCCAGATACGCGCCCCGGCTTCCACAGGATTCATGTAGATAGCATTATAAATCGATGTAAATAAAACCCTGATGAACGCACACGAGAATTATTGCACCTCGTATCGCGCCCAATTCAGGATCGACCAGCGCAAAGTGTTTTGTCTGGGTAGTCGAATCGATACCGCCGGTAAACGACGTCACGCGCGTATTATTTTCGTAAGCATCCTAACGATCTTCCGCAGCGAATTCGACGGGCTCGCTCCGACGATTTTTCATTAGTATAACGAGCCGTCGCCGTTGCCTTTGTCTCTGCGCAACGTCGCTTAAGTATCCTTCTCATCGAACGCCATTAAAATCGCAATTAAAGGGACGCGTCGGCGGGCCTGCAATTCAATTAAATCCAGCGCCCGATTGTCTCTGCAAAGCCATTCCCGGTAGCTCTCTGCCGCGGCACAAAACGATCAGACAAACACCTTGCGCGGCCTGGTAAATTAGACACGGCGCTCTTGTGGATCAATCGAATCGTCTGTTCTGCAATGGTTCTACGTGTTCCCACATGATGGAACAGTGCCACAGTTTCCAATTGGAAGTTCGTGTCTGCTACCCCCTTTCAGTGATCAAAGAACAACTTAAAGTAGTCTAACAGTCTCTCCCTCTCGTCACTAAAGTTCTACGCGGTAGCAAGGTACACCTAAGCGATTCACGTGCTTGCAGCAGGCGAGGAAGGGGAGTACCAACGAATCTCCGAGGCGTCGAGCCTAGGGGAGGCCAAGAAACGCGTGCAGGCCCAGGTGCATGCGGTTCCTGACGAGCAACCGCTCCCTGCTAACAAGGGCACTAAGGTGTACCCTGCCAGCGACCCGGAAGACGTCCTCTACGGAGACGATAAAGCGTCCACGGAAGTGAGGAGGCGTCGGCGAGCCAGCTGCGACAGCCTCAGCACCACCGGGTCCGGCAGCAGGCGGTCAAGCATCGCGGATGGGACGGTAGGTGAATCCGTTCCGGATCCAAGGAAAACGCTGGTTGTGTTGATCGGGCCTACGCCTGCGAAGTCGTCTCTGGTGCAGAAGCAGCGCTCCTGGGAAACGTTCCCCAGGCTAAAAAGCAAGCGCAGCAGTACCACTGCTGCCGAGGGGACTGCTTCCTCTTTCGGCCAGCTGAAAAAAGCAGACAGCTTCGAGGGACACGAGGAAACGGTGCGCACCTTGGTGGCAGCGGTGCAGGAGACCAGGTCTCACCTGCGACACCATCACGCGTACCACCATCGCCATCACCGCAAGAGCAAGACAAACTAAGCGCGCTCTTGCTCGTGTGGGGCGAAGGTACGAGAAGCTTGTCTTCAGAGGAGTGCTCGCTCAGATAGTGAACGGGGGCGAAGCACCAGAGGCTTCTTCTACGGCCATCCTTGAAGAATTCAAGCAGAGATTTGTTACGTTTGTTGTCCCTGTAGCTCGGCCGCGTTCGGCTATCCGGGAGAGAGCCGTCAACCCTCCAGAAAACGCCTAGCATAACACGTTCGGGAAAGTATTATCGGGGGGACTATACCCTTCGGTCACATTAGTGCATTGTTATCAGTAGGAGGAGTATTGTTACGAAACGCGAAAGGGTACTACGAGAACGGTTCTTTTTCCACCATTTCGAGCGTTTTATTAGACGTATACGACACACGGTCAAAGGGCATTCCCGCGTGGTGTACATATATTTACGGACAAGCGCGTTCCTCGTCCCAGCTGCCGCTAAACGGCAGGCCTCGATAAAGTGCACCGTTAAACATTACTTTCACGAAGACTGTACAACCGACGTTCTGTTGGAATTTCTTTTTCCCGGTCCGGACCAAGGTTTTCGACGGTTTCTATACACACCCGTTTCTGTGTCTGGTCGGACTTGTCCCAGGGTCAGCCAAGCCTTCAGTGTAGGACACGCATCTCCGTTTTTTATTGAACATATAGCTTTTTTATTGCACTTTGAAGCGCCGAAGGTGGCGATATATCGCTGCCAATAGGAGAGTAATACGCGAGAGTGGAGGCAGGGGTGATGTACGCGCGTAGCTCAGTACTCCTCGTTATTCACGGGGCTCTTCGAGCGACACGACTCGCGCGCTTAGAGGCTCGGTATTAGAATTAGCGGGATACGTCGATAAACTGTGCATGCGTAAACACGGCGTTACGATTCGAGTTATTGTAAAGGGTGCGGAAAGAAGGGGGGGAAAGTAAAGGATTACTATGCTGCTCAAATCGGGCGTCTAGGTGGAGTGGACGCTCCGTGGGGAGGATAAATCGAACTGATTCGTTGTAATTTAGGGTTTATACGTATAGTAATACCTTCGATTCGAGGTACTGTATACCCTGTATACTGAGTCGAACGAATAACGCGACGTAGAGAGGGCAGGAAACGTCGGTTAGCGAATTTCAACACTGCCAGCCACCAGGTACATTACGAATTTAAACGACGGTGCATCCTTTCTCTCGTACGCGAACGAATAGCCTAATTGAAAAGATAAAGAGAAACATATTCGTGTAATCACCAATCGCACGAGGACCCGTCGTCCCCGCCGCTCGCTCCGATGAGGGAAGAATCGCGACTGACGAATTCAACGATCGCACGTTCGTCGAACGTCCCGCGCGATCGTATCGCACAAGGTACAAACACGAGATTCCATTTCCACAAGGACGAGCGAAGGTTCCTCGTGAAAGTTTAACAGGATCGTTACCGTTCATTTTAAGCGACTAACGAGCCATAAGGACGTTACAGTTATAGAAAATGTACACGATTAAGCATGTATGAGAAATGTCGAGTCGCTGATAATAGAGAAATATACAAGTTACAGAGTATGCAAACCTTTCAACTATTCTTGTACGTTTCTTCCAATCTACTCTCCTTCCCTTTTTACATTTCCTCATCGAAACCTTCGTCGTTCTAACAGAGAGATCCTCCGACATCACACCTCGTTGGTTTTCTTCGTTCTTTTATTAACGGACAATCCTTAAATTATAAAATCAATTTAATACTATCGATGGAGTTTGTTAAACAGACACAGTAAAACTTTGAGGTATAAAAATGCTTTCTATTATTTACGCATCGCTTGGATAAAAGCACACTTCTTCAAACGCTTTGCAATAGTTATACCGAATCTGTTACCTTTTAATTGCGTCGCTATTTGTATTTTTATACATCATATAACTCGATATAACATTTTTTCCCATCAAAGTGTACGTGTGCTTTTGTCCCAAGATGCAATGCTGTTTGTTCGACATATTGCGTCGCTGGTCAATCATAAGAAAACTGCAGAGACCTGCGCCAAGTACATTTAATTCCTATGGTGAAATGCATAAGGAGGGGGTAGATGGCATCGTTTATACGTTTTACAGATTCGATGAATCGTGGAAAAACCAAAAACTCAGCTACGACACACTGTTTGGATATCTTATTATTTTATTATCTCTTTCAGCTTGTCAGAGTCGTCGAAACTGTTCTCGTCTGTTAAGAATTCATCTTTAACTAATTCCGACTGTACTGATTCGGTGTCTCTATCGCCATTCTCTTCTTCCGCATTCTTGACAGGTTTACTGACATCTTTAGCACTGACATTCGTCAAGTCGTAGCTCTTCAGCGTTGGTTTCGAAGACTGTTTCATCCGAATCAATCCAAGTAGCGTCACAATGGTCTGCGGTCCGTCTTTTTCAAGTCCGAGCAACGCAGTCCGAACGTGGGCTTTTATTTTCACTATTTCGGCCGCAGTAACGTTTTTGCTAACGTTTAACGTGGGCTCGAACGGGTTGAGAATGTGCAAAGGCGCATTGTCCCGTTTTAATTTGCTCCTCCCCTCCCGAATGCATATCGCGCGGGTAGTGAAGTCGAATGTGGCGTAATAAGCGAAGAAACCATATAAAAGGGCATGCAATGATTCGGTATTTGTACCGGTTTGGGCCTGCATCCGTTTCACGCACGCAATAAATTCAACATCGAACGTTCCATTACTAGATGAGAACCCTGAAAACAAACACGTAAGTTTCGATTTGTGGAGAGAGCAGGGGGTGAAGAATCCTTTCCACGTACATACTTACTTGCATATTCTCCCAATTTGTTTAGAGAGGGCAATATGCCCTTCAACTGGAAATAAAATATTATAAGCAGGGTGAGGGAGAAATTCGTTATCCACTGCCCCGACGTGTCTGTTGTTATGTAGTGACATTTCGCCCATTTGCGAATAGTACAAACGAGAGGCTTCACTCGAGGATCGATCTCACCGTAAATGTACAACACCTCGGACATGTACAACGCAACCCTGGAAAGTTATTGGTCTCAGAAGCAATTACACTCGATAAGAGGACAAGAAATATTTGACACATACATCTGTGTGCTACTAAGATCGCAGTGTATACTTGTACATTTGTTCGTAAATTTAATTATAGGAACACGGGCTTGGAGAATTTTGTTTACATTACTGATGCCAGGAATAAATTTATGCATTATGTGGGCTAGTATCGATAGAAATTCCCTCTGATCCTGTCTCTCATAAGCAGCGTAAGGTTTTGATTGAAATACTAATTTTTGCGTAGTATCCTGAAAAAGATGTTCGCAAAGACAAAGATTCATATAAAATTAATATAGCAAGCTGTTAACATGTACATATCGACGTGCGTTACGAAAAGCAGCACGTTTCATTTTTCTTACGAAAAACAGCACGTTTCAGTTTGCCACGTAAATAAGCACATTCCACCGTTTGGTCTTCCGCCGCGAAAACTAACATATTTCACTGCTTAGCCACGACGAATAACACGTTTTGGGTTCTACTGCAGTAACTATCACCTTTCGGCGCGTCGTTAGTTTAAATTGCTGCATTGCATTTTGCATCGAAGCATTCAACTTTTAAAAATATTGTTTAATAAATAATAACTCCATCTAATCTCCAAAAGGAAATACGTGTGAAAATTTTAATCCACATAATTTAAGTACGGTATTTTAATGTTTAATAAATTACCGACCATGACTAAATAAAAATCGCGTCGGAAGGTATTTAAGTTGACGCGCTCGAAGTTTCGTAGCTAACCATCTAAATGTGCTGCTTTTCGTCGCTACAAATGAAACATGCTAGTTTTCGCAGCAAAAACCGAAACGTAATAGTTTTCGTAACAACGAAGGTAAACGTTGTTTTTCGTAAGAAAATTGAAACGTACTACTTTTCGTAACGTACGTCGATATATCGTGGCTTTTACTCACATCTGTCTTTCCCTTCTTATTATTGAGTTTACACACTAAATCAAGATCACATCCTACCAGTCCGAAACCATTTACAGATGACCCAAATGGTACAACAGAGATAGTTGGAAATAAACTCGAGAAACAGAGTTCCAACTGATTGGCCGTATAAAATCTAAGTCTCACATCTAGGTCTGTGAAGGACAACATTCTATGGAGCATGTGTACTTGCTCCGTCACCTGTAAAATTCAACAGTTACACACATGCCGCATAGAACCTCGTTACTTTTACTCGATATGCTTGTAATACAGAATTTAACGAATGCAGGTTCTCCTTGATTAAATTAAAGGAAGGACTCAGGATGCTGCTTCTCGGGATTTCGTTCGTCAGTTGCACCCGCTGTTTAACGTTGCCGCTTTTGTTCAAATGCAATTTATCACGGTACCATAGCACTGTTGTTTGTATAGGAATATACTCAAAATTGCTCATATACGCCGAAGTCCTTCTTATCTCTTCGACAGAGAAGTTCGATTCGAACTCCACCAATACAAAATTTTGCTAGAAGCAACGTTAAATTACAAGTACCTTATGTAAACTCGAAACGGCGATCGTTAGAAAATATACATACAGCATCCAACCTCGACATGTAATGAAATATTTTCGCGATCTTTCCATACTTTTCACAGTAACGTTTACATTCGGCGGTAGAACTGTCCATGTCCAATTGCACCAAAATACTTTTCCTCGCTTCGGTCTGTCTAAAATGGAGTATCTCATAAAAGGAGCCTCTTGGGAAATTTTCCATCTTTGATTTAGGGGCTATAAAATAAGTTTTATACATTTCACTCCATTTCGGTGCTTGTAAACATAGCTGTATCAATTTACCATTGTCGAATTATACGAACGAAACACTTGTTACAATTATCAAGTCGCACGACCCTGTAAAAGATCGCGCCCGATAATTGTTTAACTTTAATATGTTACGTCTTTCCGATTTCTTCAAAATGTATTCATTTTTATCCGTTATTCCATCGATTACGTTATCGACTGTGTTTTACAGCATTTAATGCGAATGTTTTTAAAATAAAATAGGTTAGGTTTGTAACATTTGGTGAATCACGTGAAATGTAACAACGAAACGGACAGAAAATGAGAGTAAATGTATCTACTCTTACCATCCACGTTTGGAAAAACGTAAATATCAAAAAAGAATAAAATAATCGGGAATACGAGTGATTAGAATGTCCCGATTGAGGTTATACCGCCACCGATACAATTTTATGAAAGCATACCACTGATCTTTTTCGATGATTCGTTGAAACGCTTCTTCGACTTGAATCTCGTTATGTTTACTGTACATTTACAGTAAAAGGTGCTTAATAAAGGGCAAAAGTTCGTGGTGACACGATATACGAGAGCCATTTTTAAATGTTCTGCTAGTATGTGAAACACGTGTTACACGTATGCGCGACCGATAATGTACCATAAGGAAAGCGCCTCTTTTGTACAAGTGTGTAACACTATCCTTCGCCAGATGTCGTTTATTCAATTATAAAAAATTACCGACGGAACTTAAAGTTAATTTATCGAGCAAATGTATTTCATCAAAATACTCGACACTTGATTAGTTAAAAAGTAACATTTAGGGTACACAATGAATTCTAACTAATCTTCAAGTCCATAGAAGTATATCTTGAAGTTATTATCTTAGCCGAATAAACGAAAAGAACGTAATGAAATGACCACGCATAAGGTGTAGGAGTTCTACACTTTCTGATCTGACTACGTTGCTTCGTTAATAACATCGTCCGTGATCCATCGATCAGTTTGATTAATTAAATACAGAAATGGTGTTGAAACATATTTCGCTCGAGCGAATCGAGAAGAATCGCGAAGTCCACATCCCCCGAGAGGAGCGTGGTAGAGCGTCTAACCCGGGCGATGACGTAAATGCAGTCTATCCTTTCCTCCTCGACGTTCCCGGGCGTTTTCTTTCTCCCATTTCATTCCTTCTAGCCCTTTTTCGCGAGACTCCTGCCGCTAGTGATGGCTTCGAGTTGTATCGAGTCGAGCAGCATTCACCCAACTCGATACAATATCCAATTTAAACAATTTTTAGTGGAGAGCCCCAGGATTCTTCAACAATTTTGCGGTACTAGATCGCGTATATCTTCGACTCCTTCCGATTGACGAACGTATTATTAAACGAGATGTTTCTCAATACAGTACGTTTTCAAAAATGGCAATTAATTTAACTTTTAAATTAAGTTTCAATAGTTCTAATTTTAATTTTCAATTTCTACTGACAAGTCGAAGTAACGTAGTATTAGGTAACGTAAAATTCTCAATTCTTTGATCCAGAAATAGCAAGTTCTACTGTACCAAGGAATGCTATTATTCGACCGCTCAAATTTCATTCACCGAGCGTCTGGGTTAGAGTCTACATGTACCATTCCAATATTCGCCAGCTACTCCCAACTCTAATTTCCATCGCTAGCCGTCGTTGGTGGATCTAGCGACGAAGAAAAAGAATCGAGCGCTGCAGTGTCGCTCTCTGCCGTTCGATCGTTGAAACATTTCATAGATCAATTACGAATTCTCTCTCTCTCCGTTCGACCAACGTCCACTCTCCTCTCCATCTCCCTCCGACCCACCGCACATCCTTTCCCTTTTCCGAGAATGAGACCTTCGGAAGGATTAGGAGGAGCCTCTGCCCCCGGTTCCCCAAATTTTACTCTCTGTTCACGACTGCAGTCCCCGTCACCTCTTTCTCTCTCTCTCTCTCTCTCTCTCTGCTTGCCCCGTGTCCCTCCGGTTCCCTGCTGCCCCGCCGTGGGGAACACAGAGGCAACGGGGACCGCGGACTCAGGACGAAGAGCCAGTGCAGTCTCGAGGCCCGCGTCGACCGCGACGGATTTATTTTCCGCGGCCATCTCCATGCTCGACTGCTTCCCCACGGAGCGACGAACCGCCGGCAGGTGTGTGGTGCAGTGGCGGAAACGAACCGCGTGAATAGCCAGAAATTTCTCAAAAGCCCCCCGGACAAAGTCGATTCGAGAAACGGAAGCGTGTAAACCGCGAATTCGATAGAAATAAAACGGACAACCGAGAGAACCGACTCCCCCTACGCAACAGCATCCTTGAAATCTTAGCTAAGAATTCAAACTGCTCCGCGCATCGACGATCGTGAATCTTCGAGAATCCTCTGGTCCTGGTGGATGGCTGGATCCTGCTCGAGGAAGTCGCGACGACTCCCTAGAATGACCATTCCTCGGGACCGTTGCGTTTGAACGTGAGCGGGGCGCGTTCCCAGCAACCGTCTTCGGCAGACCCTGCGCGTTTTGGGGATGTGGAGGCGCGCGAGGCGGACTTTACGGCCGGCGAGGACGCGTGTTCGACGCTGCTCGATGAGTCCCGTGTGCTACCGGAAGTGCTGATGATGAACGAGCCGGGATCCACGCGGTAGATGAAACAGGTGATTCGTGGAACGAACCTGACCGGTGTCTGGCTTGGAAAGTGATTCCGTCATTAGACATCTGACTGTTTTCTCCATCTCCATCCTTCTGCACGCTTTATTCGTGGTCTCGTAAGGCGACGAAGGTCCATTATTTACAAGATCGTCGGTCGAAAAAGGGACAGATCCGTCGCGGTGTTTGGGAAATCTTGGCTGGATCACTGGCGATCGAGGCAGGTGAGGCACTTTCAGCTGTTTGATACTCGCGGGACGACGCATTCACTCGATTTGTCGGGCAGATTAATCTCGACAACCCTATTAGGCGGATCGAGAAGACGTTATCGGAGATATCGGTGCGGAGATATGGAAACGAAGGGTTGTTTCTAATCGCGGTGACACCAAGATGGCGCAATAGCTCCTCGCGAGGAAAGACTGCGACGACCACGTTGGCGGACGTTCAAGGGCGCGGAAGGCGCCTGGAGGCGATCGGAAAACGGGCGTAGAGAAAAAAATCCCCCCGTTACGTCACTGTCGCTTACGTATATTTGCGTTTTAAATGGAACTGTCCGACCCAAGGTTGTCGAAAGTGGGCACGCGCGTTTCTCAACGATCCAATCCACTGTTTTATTTGTCACTCGGCATGAATTTTAAAAATAGGTACACGAGAAATTATCCCTCGATTATTAGTGATATGGGGAGCGGTTAAAACACAGGAGGCTTGAGACAACTTAAAAAACAATTCGCTTCTTTTTCATATAGCAAATTAGCAATAACTCATACATATGTGAGTCGTCATAGTGAATGAATTTTGAAATTCTCTCGACTCTTTTAGGTTAAAATATCTTGCAATATTTCGCGGAAAGGGTAGCAGACGCTTGTTAACCTATTCCCTGCATAACAGCTGACGCGTGCTTTCTTACCGATCTCCTCCCTTAAAGTGGATTCCTGGTGACTTATCAAGGTAACTTATAAAATAAGAATCCGCGGCTGGCGAACGCGATGTACCGTTCCAGAAGGGAGCTCGAGGGGTGGTGGGGCGTAGGCGGGGGAGGTGGTGCAGGAACGTTCGAAAAAGTTGGCGCGGCAGCGGGGCACGGGAGGGCGAGAACGGCTGACAGCTGTGCCAGAGTGGAAGCGACCGTTTCCTTTCTCGAGTGCACGCAGAGACACAGACACGCACGGAAAACGGAGGGGCGAACCACGGCAAACGGCTGAATGGGTAATGTGGACTTAATAGACGGTTTAATGAAACGGCGTTATGCAACGGAAACCGCGCGAAAACGGGTACAAGGCTCGTTTGTTCATCCTCGTGTGGTGGGTGGCACCGTAACCAAATACGCGGGCCCCAAGGACCCTCGCCCACGCGGCGCTCGAATCGGTTTTAATCGAGTCGAAACCACGAGGCGGAAGCACGGCGAATAACGAAATCGATCGCTCGCGGTCGCTCTGGTTGCGGCTGGAAGATTGGGTGGACTACTTTGCTCGGGTTCATGATGGTTATAATAATTTATAATTAATAGGTACCTGTGATTTCGTAACGGTGCCAACGCATATATCGATGACCATATCCGTCTCACGCGCGGACAGTTGAAGTCACTGGTGACTTCAACACGCGGCGAGCTATGACGTGGGCACGGTACGCGACGACCCGTGCGATTCCTACGCGTCGTTCGCGTAACGGATGTCACTTTGAAACCCCAATTCCCAGACAAGCTACTCACGAACGTTTCTAAGAGGTAGCTAGTAGAGAGCGCTCCTGAAATGCATTTCTAAGGGAGAAAAGGAAGGTGAAAGGCAGGAGAACAGTACGGCCCTGGATTCCCCGGTGCAGCGAGCACGTAGCACGAGCCTGTCCTTTCTGCCCGCCCGCGAGAAAAGGTGGAAAGAAGGTGGCAGAACCTCGCGGGATGTCGATCGACCAGCCTCGTAAATCTCGCGATTCGTGTGGCCGCGTCGCCGTGATCGATCCAGGGACGAGGGAAAACGGTTCGGTGAAAATGTATGGTGGTCCAGTGTGCCCGAGGTCGTTCCTGTTCCGTGCACCGGCCTCTCCTCTTGCTCGAAAAAGTGAACGTTGCGTTATGTTCGGCCGCGTTCGCGAAACACCGCGTCGCTTTCTCGAGCCGCCCGACACGGCTCTACTAACCACCTCGAAAACGTCCACCTGATCCCTTCGGGACCCTCGAGTGGACCTTCTCCACCCTCGCGAGCCTTCAGCCAGCTTTCGCGTTCCTGTGACCCGCGAGAGACTTGCCCACCGCATCACCGATCCCGTGGATCTAGGGAACCGCTACGGACTAGGGGAACTGACACATCAATGGAGAAACGTGGTCGCGGTAGTGTTCAAGTTGCGAGGAGTTTGTGTCGCGAGGGACTAACGATGGATAGAGTTCGGATAAAGTAGAGCCTGTGACGTTGGATAGTCGAGGCGAAGTGTATCGAGTGGATGTAGGGATTAAAAAGTACAGACGGGGTTGTTTAAACTATTTCTTGTGTTCGTCGCAAGTGTACTAACGCGAGAGATGTTTGCACGCGGTCGATCGCACTCATGGGAGTTCGACCCAGTTATTAATAAGACTTTCTCTTTTATTTTAGCCATGGACTGGCGGGGGGTCGCAGTGACGTTTCTATTGGTAAGTAAATGGACAAATCTTCTGATTATTGTACAGGGGAGACCGGGGCTGGTAAGCCAGTTAGTTTGGCTATCTGATTAAATTATTAAGGCGACTTAATGTGACAGCAATTAAGGTATTTTAATGTTTTTCTAACACCTTCCATGCTGGTCAACCAGCCCCATGATCGGGGTTAGTAGACTTACAGTATGGGGTAGGTTGACTATAGGTACAATTAGTTACGAAAATGTTATTAGCAACTTATCTCAATTGTATTGTAACAAAGAGTTCTTTCATTATAAAATGTTAATTATCTTTTGTTCATTTTTTAATAATAAACTGCAAATTTTTTCAACTTAAACGGAAATAATAATGTATTTACAACATATTGCACTTTAAACAAAAAATAAAAATCGCTTTCCAAATAAGAAAATACCAATTTAAACCTCATTAACGTTATTAGTTCAATTATTCATGTATAAACAAAAATACTACGTCAATAGATCGTCTAATAAACAAACTTTAAAACAGTCCCTTAACATTTATTCAATTGTAACTATATAGGGCGTGAAAACATAAAATCTTGAAGAAACAATGTTTACTTACGTAGTCAATTTTTCGATAAACGCTGATAACTGTGAAAAAGCACGATCGCTGGGTCGGACATATTTATGGCGTAGTAGAACTGACTTCTTTCCACAGTGAATCTTTCCGAAGTAGAGCATATGTTGGTGCAAATTTACTAACAATTAGTCAACCCCTTGCGGCAAACAGCCCCGGTTTCCCCTAACGTTTCCCTTGGAACTGCTAACAAGGCACCTTCGCGTAATGTACATACCTCCAATTCCCATCGCGACACTAACTAATGGCCACTGTGCTCGCCACGCTTAACATAAATCATCTAAAAGCCAGCTCGGAATGTGATCCGCGACTGCAATACGCAGGCTGATCTATAAAGTCATCTTGCACGGGGCGTGGAGCAAATTATAGGAGAAAGCTTCATCGCATCGTTAATGAATTGAGAAACGAAGGACGCAAAAAGACTACAGATTGTGTAACCAGTTCGCCGTTAGGAAGTGTCTTAGATAGCACTTGACGTTCGATATTCCTCTATCGGTGGGTGGAACAGCTGGACAATCGAGAAACGAGAGGCGTCCATTTTCGTTCGATTTCGATTTCGATCGCCGTCACGCGTCCACCTCGCGTGTGCGTGCTCATAATACTTTCTCCCGTGTCGTGTCGTACGAGAAACAAGCGTGGCTGGCGTAGTATGTTGGCCAGGAATGCGGGGAATTATGTAACCCTTTGTTGGCACAACGTCCCGCGAAACCGTCTGCCGGGAAAATTCTGCCGAGCTTCTGCAATAATTTTCCATGCTCCGCGACTTTTCAACTCGAATAATTAACGCCCACTGGCTGGTAACTACTCGGCCCAATCGTTCCTTCGGTTTATTGAGTTTCAAGCCTAAGCTAGTAAATTCAGTAGTTTTTCAGAAAACATGTACTTTTGCTCGAGGAAATGGAATTGTTTAATTACTGGGTTACCTAAAACAGTGGCAAGGGGCAACCCAAAAGAAGGAGCTTCGTAAGAAGAAAGGAAAACTCAAGAAATTTCTATAATCACCTAATGAATTTACCGAATTTGCACTAAAAATATCTTTAGCCCTTGAACTCGGCTCCCCACAGGATTAAATCCTGAGTGCGCCACTGACCTGGAAGATTTATGAATCCATTGTGAAATTTGTACCAAGACCCTTCGAGTAGTAAAGATCGAGGATCGAGTCTATCTTCGATATGCAAAGAGGAACGGCAGAGAAAGTAGTTTCGCAGCTTTCCAGCGATTTCAAGGGAGACTTCTTAGACGTGGCGGAAGATTTACGCGTTTTTCCGCGAGCCTGATAGTAGATACTACGGTTTTTGTTCGGTGGGTAACGAGCGTTATTAGGCTTCTTGTCGTCTGAGAATGGGCACCATGGAGACGAAGGTTACGCGAGATAATTTGGGGAAACGCTCGTTTCTCCCATGGCAATCACGGTAAACGCCGTGGAGGAAGACGAGGCGGTGCCCTCTTGACAAAGACCAGCGGATTTAGCGTCGTTAACTCATTCGGAAGCTGGCAATCTCGGGCTTGTGCAACGCGTAATAATTGACAATTACGTTTAAACTTGGCGTTTACGCCGATTGGGACCGCGGGAGGTTCTACCAAGTGCGCGCAATTAACTAAAACAGCTAAATCACTGTCTAGCCCGGCAGCAGCTCTGCCACCGAGCGAGCTGATCCAAATTACGGACACTTGCACTTGGTCCCTAAACAGAATCCTAATAGTAATATGTTCTTCCGAAGCTCGATGCACTGGAGACAATCAATTCCACTTCGACGTGGGAGCAAATATTTATAGCGCACGAAGAGCAAGAAAAATTCTCGAGTCGCCGAGAAACACTTTCAAGTGCTTGCAAACATTTGCAAAACACAGGTTCTTCTACTCGACTAATATTATAGCTTTAAAAAACCTCATCACCAAAAACACCAAATTTGGAAGACTTTGTAAATATATCGGCACATTAATTGAATTGAAAAGTAAAAAAATACAAATAATTCTTTTTCAAAAAGTGAACGCTCGCGAATGTTTGCACTGGCGTTCTGCATAGGAAAGACAATCCGTTCGGAACAGCCACGCCCACTTTTACTTCGCTGTTCTTTTAAATATCGGCGCGGGATGTCGGCGAGGCCATTTTCACAGACGTTTCACCACTGCGCGGCCGGTAGGAGAACCGATACCGGAAGCGCGCCGCTAAATGCTCTCTTACGAGCAGTTCACACGTCTGCGGTCGACGGAAGACTAAGAGGGTGCTTCTCAGTGTTTACACAGCAAACCCCTGACTGAGGGAAGCTGGCTTTTCATTTTGGAGGATTCTTTACTTGCCAGTCGAATTTTGGGAGGAGGTGGAATTGATTCCTGACCATTAACTTTTATCGATCTCAGTTTTTCTCTTAATAAAAAATCTAGGAGGAGGATATTTGAGGATCTTGCAGCAAGAGGGGTGCAGCTCTAGTTTTTACAGTTTTTTACTTACGACGTGTAAAATTTATTGCAAATAAATAAGAATATTAATATTAATATTAATATTTTTATTATGGAATATATTTTAGCCAAAAATAGAAATAAAATATATATATATATATATATATACATATATATTTCTATTAATGTTCCCTTTTTAATATTAAGTCAAACCAACAAATTCATAAACAGTTTTTTTCTTATTTGCTCCAAGTTACTCTCGCTGCAAGGTTCTCAATCGCACGTTTCCAAGAACCAAAGATTTTCTTTCCTTTTACTTTCAAAGCCACTCGCACGATAGAGTGCGCCGTGTTTACAAACAGTCAATAGAAAATTGCGATTATTTGAGTTGGGAGAAAGTGGCCAGTGACGCGAGTAGGTTTAAAAAGCGCGTTGTATAAATCATTTCCCCCCGTTTCGTGGAATAGCATCGCATCGCTTGTTTAGGGACTTCGAAGGAGGTAGAATGTATTGGAAGAGGCTGAATTTGGAGGTGCCTGTGAGATCAGCTCAATGACTGGCGTGGAGGTGGCAAAGGAAAGAGCGTGGGCGTTTCTTTAAAGCACGGAATTTCACGGAGAGCCTGCAATCTCTGCCAGCGCCTACGTAACATCGATGACTTTCATGTTTTTTTCCGCCACGACGGCGTCGCATTTAACGACATTCCCTTGTGATCTCTGATCTGCCTCCTAATTAAACTCAATTCCTAATTTACCGATCACCTTTAAAATTCGTATCGAGATACTGTAGGAAAAACTTACTCTTAAGCGAACGTCGTCAAATTCCACGAATCTTATGCTCCAAAGTTCACGTTCACCTGTGCCGAGCAATCGTAAATGGGATCTGTAACAAAATTGACGCACCCTGTGTTAGTTTTAGCCCTTACCGGTAACGTGGAGCCTGGAAGACTCCTGCAGAATTATTTTTCCTATATTCTCCTTCTTTCAAACTCGAGTTTAAAAATAAATTTAGGCTTGACAATGTGAAATTATTAAAAAGGAGTTCGTGTCACAAAGTGGGTCGTCACCGGTTAGGGGTTAACGAAACTTCGACTGGATATTCGCCAGATCTGGTTAAGAAAAGCCGAGATAACGAACTCAAGAGGGTTGTGCAGGGAAATCGTGCCTCTCTCGTCACCTTCGACTGGAGCATGTTTTATCCGAAAGCTTGCAAGAATGACGTCATTCGGACTCGGCGATCTCTTAGAGGCGAGTGACTAATGTAACTCGCGTTATGGCAGCAGGATCCAGCGACGTGGGGAGGCGTTTTCAAGGAGATCCCTGCCTACGCTTGATCCGCGACCACGTCGATCCGATTACCCATTGATCCACTTGATAATAACCAGCCTACCCAAGGTAGATTTCAACGCACGAAAATACCTAGCTGCGCTCTTTGCGCGATCGTTGCAGCCCGCCAGTGTTCCCATTAGCTTTCTTTTTGCACGCTGTGGACCGCGAAACTGGCCGACGCTGATCGTCGCATTTACGGCTAATTATTGTCATCTATCGCGTAGGGGAAAACCCCTTTGATAACGACACCACGATTAGCCGCGACTGAGTGTAGCAAATGGTCGCTGCGTTTCGCTTGGTTGTTTTCCGAGCGGATAATTTATCGCAGCAGTTCAGGGAACAACGGAGTTTGTTATACCGTCCCAAATTGCAGCTCCACGGGTGCAGGCAAATTGCAGAGGAGCAGGGGACGCCGGCGCGGCGGTCTTGCTTCGAAACAAACGCTGAGAATGTTGCTCTTGTGCTTATCATTAATTTCATAGGCCTTTTGCGTTTCTCAATGGAAAACTGTGCTATAATCTGCGTAATGTTGGACGGAGCTTACAACCGGGAGTTTGTAACGTGTGAATACAAGTATTTACTAAATTGCTGCTTCTTTGCTGTATAATATAGTTCAGTTTTACTCAAAACTGTTTCACCATCACTGCTAAGCAGAATTAGCCAGCTGCCTAGGGCGCAAAGTTGACAGAGGGCGTTTAAAATAAAGTTTTAAATGAAATATTCCAAGTTGTACTATAAATATTTTAAGCTACGAATAAAAATTCCGAGTAAATTCGTGGAATTTCGCAAGATTCCCTAGGGACAAAAAAAGGCTCGAGCTATCTCTGACCACTGCCGGTTCCTTTTTCGAAAGAACAGTAGAGATTCTTGTTTTTGCGAAGTTCTCCTTCATCTTGAAACAAAGATCGAACATCGTTTCTCAAAGTTCCATCCTTGAGCGATAAATGCGCGTAGATCGAAGTAGGTCTGAGCAGTTATACGCAGCCCGCCCATCGATCAATCTCATCCTTGACGCAGCCACGCATTTTTGCGACACTCGTCGCGCACTTTGCACCGTATCGCTGCGATTATGTGTATTTATGTGTAATTGGATCGAACACGAGGGGAGCGCGCGTGGAAATCTTTCCCTGAGCGCTCGATGGAAACGAGACTTTCTGCCTGTCGACCAGCAGCAACTCGATTCTGGCCATATAAGGCAGCCGACAGTTCCATCATCCGATGGAATCCTGCGAGGCATCACCTTCCACAACGCGAGAGCATAGTAGGTAACGACAGTTCCCTCCAGTTTTTCGGTTCTGGGACCATTTGTCGCCCAACGATTCACTACTCTGTGATCAGGGACGGATTTGTGCGGCAAATTTTGGGCGAAAGAAATTGGGAAAGGTTTAAACACAGAGGTTTCAGCCAACTTTAAAAACAATTCACTTCTTTTTCAATATTGAAATTTCCTCGACTCTTTTAAATTAAAATACACGATAGTCCCGGTCTGTGACAAAATATTCTCCAAAACGCCTGAGAAAATATCACAAAGTGCAAACCTCGGCTGAAACGTTCGCACTTAAATTCCCTCCCGAGAATATACAACAGCGCGTACCCACGAAACGGCTGCAGACTCGTTAAACCACTTTCATCGGCGCACACCGTCGCGTGTACGTGCATTAACGGCGTCAGTGTTTATTAGACAATTTCTCTAATACGCGTTTTCGTGTCTACGAGCAGCCGTTCGCGAGAAACACACCGTGAAATCTCACTTTCCATTGAGACACATACTATTCGTTTAGCTGAGTATTATGCCGCTTGGTTTTCCTGGTAACGCGAAAGCATCAGCGCACCTTTCGTTCGTATGGAAAAATGGAGACTAATTAGTCGGCGGACGGCGTTCCTGGCTGGGGAATTAGAACCAGTTCAGGGTTGCGTCGATCTGCCCCGGAGACATCAATGCGCAAGAAACGAATACGCGTAACGCGTTGCGTCTGTGCAGCGCGATGCAACACGGTGCAAGAGAGCAACCACGACAATTACCCGCTCGCCTAACCCGTGATCTGGTCGACGTGCCAGTCGACTCGTTTCTGCCGTTACCTAAATCGGCATGGATCGGAAAATAAAAGTGTGTCGAGGGAGTAAGAGGTGTCTCGAGCGCCCTTGCCTCGCTCGCCGTTGCTCCACGCTCGAGAACGGGTACAAACGCTACAAAGGCTTCGATCTTCTGAGAACGCTCGTATCATGGGACCATTTTACCCAATTTTAAACGGAGGAAAGTGAATTGTAGAACTGACACGAGACTCAGTGGTTCTGTGAATCGTTAGCGTAATATTTCTTCAGAGTTTATTAAAATGAGCGCGTGCTTAGGATCGTTCTCTTCCTTCTTACGTGACGCGCGATTTCCATCGTTGTTTCTCATATGCAGGGGCCGAGGAACAACTGGGGACGCCGATGATAACGCCAACAAGGTTGCAATTACGCGACACACTTGTAACCAGTCGCTGGTAATCTGAAAACAGTCCCGCGGGCTGACGTGTTCTATCGGATAGGGTAATTAGGAACGATCTCAGGTTTAGAACGTGTTCTAAGCGATGCTCGTCCTCGCCATTATCCAATCGACAGCCTCGCCATATACAAGCACTTCGCCTTTAGATCTTATTTACAACCTTGCGCGACGAGCTCGGGTTTCACTAGTGAAATTAATCATCCTGCTTCATCGTTTCCTATTATCCATCAGATTGTACGCCTTCGATTACGCTTTCGAGTAACTCCTGCCTCTGTCAAGGTCTCGGTCGCCGCGCTGGCAATGAACATCCATCGAGGAGCTCGCGCACAGCCTTCCCATTATCCTCGAAATTAGAATTACTCCGCAGGACTGTAGCCAGGACTGCGGGCTTCCTCTAAGAGTACATAGGTACTTAATTGATGAGAAACAGGCATTGTGTGCCTCCCAGATAACGCGTCTTCGATTGTCCTTAAATCCCGTTCCATCGACACCTTTTCCACGGGCTTCCCGCTCTGCCTGGGTATATAATAATGGAGCTTAATCGATGAGAAACGGAGCCGCGTTTCTGCGCGCACTGCGCCTCAAATTGCATGATTCATACTCGCCGCGAGCGAGAAAGAACGGCGAGAGTCGAACGAATCAAGTTTAGCCTGACATTTTCGCAAGGACTTTTCCGTCGATGACGCTCGCGATTCTGCGGCTGATAAATTTTCCTAGCATCCTTTTTACAACATCCTTTTTGCTTTTATTACAAGTTCTATATTATTCAGAAGTGAAGCTAAAGTGAAACGGAAAACGGATAACTAAAAAGACTAAAAAACGTAAAATAATGTATGAAAATACGTAGAGCATTATAAATATTTACAGAAAAAAGACATTTCAATATTTACGCCCACGCTTTTATTTTTAGTACATTTTAAGAAAAGCTTGTTTTTAAAAAAAATCTTTTTACTATAAAAAAGCTATCGCCATTTTACAAATCGACCTGCGAATGTTTACGAACTAACTCGCGGAGTTTAAGTTGCGTGGGCGGCGACGCTGCGTGGGGTTTTTCAAAGCCGAAGTCACAGTAGCCTGCCGAGTGGTTCCTTAATGATCGTTGCTTTAGTCGCGAATAGTTAAGTAGGAGTGGATTAAAAACTGGCGCAGGTGTAATGAAAACGCGAAGG
Source organism: Andrena cerasifolii (assembly GCF_050908995.1). NCBI lineage: Eukaryota > Metazoa > Arthropoda > Insecta > Hymenoptera > Andrenidae > Andrena > Andrena cerasifolii. The sequence continues at coordinate 11,990,765 of NC_135129.1, forward strand.
CTTTCCAAAGTCGTGGGGCTGGCGCGACGATCCCACGCCTACCGATTGTTCGCCGCGTTATCTAGGGACAAACGATCCCCTAGCCGATCTAACGAACGCCATTCTTTCTTTTGCAGATCACAATAGCGAGGCACAGCACCACACAGGCGGCCCAAATACCCCAGCAACAGCCTACGTGTGAGTATACGCGCCGCTTTCTAATTGTCAGCCACCGCGATAACTAATTAGCCGGGGTCAATTAACCGAGAACCTCTCGAGAAGAGTCCTAGGGACTTGGCCCGTCCCCTGGCCCCCCTACAATTTTCCATTTCCCACCCCCGCTGAAAAACGTTTCCTGGCGGATCAAACGGCGACGATCAGATAACGAACAGAGTGGACTCTTTCCACGCGCTTTCTACAGCACAATACCACGGCGATGACAATGATTCTGTCGGGAACAATGAGCAGCTTATGAACGGGACTAATTAGCCTGACGGGGAGCGGTCCACTGATCCATCGGGATGTTCAATTAATTACGCTTCGGGGTAATTGTCTGGGAGGGGAATTGTCGCAGAGGTGCTGTGAATCTTTCCGATCTGGAAATTAGGTGGTAGAAGATTACCAGAGTGCTAGGACACTGATAGAGAATCAATTTTCCAAGATAAGGAACTCTGCGTATACCAAGGATCGAATCTTCCATTTTATGACAGAAAGAAGTGAAAAAGACGCAGAGTAGAAAGCAGCGTTACCAAAAAACAAACAGCTTTAAGCGAGGAAAGCTTTAAATTATGAAATAAAATTAAGAAATTATGAAATAAAGACTTGCGATAATTGAGAACTTCTATCTTGACTTCTGACAGTAGGCTTAAATTTCTTCTTTTCTAAAGAGACGACAGGTTATGATAAATCAGCGAACGTCCGACACTCGACCAAAGGTACAATCTTGAAAAGGAAGATGCGCACGTCGCAATCGCTGCGCAACAGTCATCGAAAGAAAGGGAAAGAATGGTCAGAGAGAAGAGAGGCTTTCCAGACGAGCGACGACCTTCCTTGGAAGACATTGCTTTGCTGGAAGGTGAACGCAGCCGTGCGACCTAGATTCTCATGTGGCGACCAAAGAAAGAGAGATCGAACGAGGGAAGAGGCGCCGAGGAAGATGCCGCGACCAAAAGGCAGCGGGGCGAAACGAGATGACGATTATAAACGAGAGACGAGCACACGATTTCCTTCTCGACATCGATGCGAATCGAAAGTCCCCATGTAACCAGCGGCCAAACACTTTCAGCCTTTTACCTTTTACCATCGAGTTCCGCCGGAATTTCACCGTCGAGCGCCGGGTTACGCAAATTCGCCAAAGGAAAGAGGAAACGTCCACTTCTCTTTCCATCTTCTCCCGCGGATAACAGTGGAGCCTTTAAGTCCTCCAAAACCACTGATCTTTTGAAACTGAATAATTTCTCAGAATTAGGCGACGTCCAAAGTTGCCATTCCCATTCCTTCCTGCTACTTTACTTTAACCATGTCACAAGCCCCCGTCGAAATTGCCCAAGTCTTTCGCAAGGATCCTCGCTCTTTTGCGACAGATCGAATTTCCAATTCACCTCGAATCCCGAAAACCCAAGGTGTTGTCAGCGCTGTAAGGCGCAGAAAAATGTGGCGAATAATGTGACGCTTAAGATGCACGGTGCGGCAGGATTTACGTAACGCTTTCAACGATTACGTCGCTTCCAATGGACGATTAACGAATCGGGGAGGCTTTTTACCGCGACGAGTGGAAAGTGCTCCGCGGCTGTTGCTCGCCGCGGAACACGCCACGTGTTCCGCCCTGAAAAGCCCGCCGATTATTAATTTGTCACTTTCAATGGCTGCTTGACGATAAAACGCGTCTCTGCTGAAAGGAGAGTGTGGTTTCCGCGTGGAGGAGCATCGAGGATACAGGAGAAGCTCGCCGAGCAATTTCTCGAGCCTTGACTTTTATTGGCAAGGACATTAAACAGCGAAGCGAGGGCTCCCTGGCCGTGATCAAGCTTCCACGTCAGTATCTTAATACCGAGCCTTAAAATCTCAAGAACAACGGGCTTCGATTCGTGGGACACGAGCCAGGAGGAAGCGACAAATTGGAAAAATTGAAACGAGTTCCGTAAACGTCGCTGTCCGCGTGATTGTTCATCTCGAGGCTCGTTTGTTCGAGAAGAGAAACCGCGCCTCAAAAGAAAGCGGTTTTTTCCTCTGTTCAACGGGTGTGCATGCGAAGGAGTTCCATCCTCGTCGTTTGTGACTATTATTCTCACCGAGCATTGTGTTTTCCTCGTCTTTATGGGTTGTTTGACGAGCCGAGTGTCATGGTAAACATTTATCACGGAGGGTACTTTCAAGTTCGCTGGGAGTGGGGCACGAATTCAGAGGCTCGCGTGGTCGATTCAGTTGAATAGTCAGTGGCAATGAAATAGACTGCATCTAGATGCACTCTGAACGCGATTATTAGTCATTCAATTGGACTTTCTGTGGGAACTCGCCAAGTTTCTTTTTCGAATAATGAAAAAAGTGTTCAGTGTCTCGGTTGCATTTGCAGCCTGGGAACAGTCAATCCACTCGATCAACGAACGCACAAAGATTTCCCTTTGCCCGACCGCACGTTCACTTTTCATTCGCCTCTGTCGCTCGCTGAAGGTAAGCTCCAAGGCCGTTGGCTGTTCGCGTGCGTTCAGCGCGAGCCCAGTTTCAATTGAAAATGGCAATTTCTGTGCAAGTGGATGCGCCGGGGCCTCGCGATAAGGCAGACCAGAGGCCCGACTACTCCGGGTCGATCGGAGATCCTCTCGAACGACTGCCTCGAGGCAGCCATGCCCCTAGGCAGGCAAAAAATCTAATTAATTATTCGTTCCCATTATTACGCGTCGATTAATCGAAGTCTTGGTTTCTAATTTACTTCGCATCACGCGCACGTCATCGATACGCCTGGCCAGATTATCTTTCAATCGAGGCACAGTGATTCCACATTGTGCGCAGCAGCCATACCGCGGTCAGGCCAGGAGGTCTAAAATAATGACTCGGGTGATTTTTACGAGTCCACCTTCCATCCATCTTCCTCAGCGCGAGTAACAAATCCGTGATTAAGCCGAGCGACGATCAGCTATATCTGTTTGCCTGTCACAACGTACGATGTTAATTTCGCGGTCGAGCCGCTGGTTAAGGCGACGCTGACAGGCTTTGGGCGGATGGTTCAACTCTCCTAGTTAAATATAACTAGTTGCTGTTCAAGGCTCGAATAGATGAGCTACGAAGGGGGAATCCCAGATTCAGGGACCTGGAAAACGATGGTTCTATGTATCTCTGCCTGGGAGATAGCAGATCGGTGGGAGAACCGTTATTTTCAGTGACCTTTGGAGGATCGGCGGGCCCTAGGATCGCGAAATATCCGTATTTGCAGCCTAACGCGCGTAATAACACACGCTTCTAACTGTACGCTCCGCGAATCCATAATTATCCAGCTCGACCCGCGGTCAGGTGGCCCATAAACAGGATACGCGGAGGGGGTTATAAATGATCCCGGCTAATGACGATTGCAAGATTATTAAGCGGTCAACGACGCTTCCTTCCTCGAGGTTCCGTTACTCGTGAATTTATTCCAAACGATATCGCGCGCAACGTTAACCTCGCGTACATAGGCAGGTACGTCCAATTATTCGTACATCGATTGCAAAATTGATGCAGTCCCTCGAGCTATTTCTACAGCTACTTGCACCAGCTTCCCACTTCTTCCCGCTCCTAAATCCACGAATTTCCAATCCAACGCTAGGTACCCCCAAGAACAAAGCTCAGAAGCAAGGCCCAACCCCAGCGCTGAAATTGCAGGATCCAATTCAGAGCGACAAAAACTCGTAGCTTTTTTTCCTCGCAGAGGGACGAGGAAAAATGGCAAAGTGCTCGGAGCTCCTCGGGTAAAAAGGGGATCGTTGGAGCAGAGAAGCCCAAGCAAGGAGGATGCAGGCTTCCGTAGAAGGGACGCAATGGATCGTAACGATCGCGCGGATCGGTGGATCCTTCGCAGCGAGGCCATCGATCACGGGCCTGATCGCACGGAAGATCGCTTCTTAAGTGATTCATTGTCTTCCACCGGGTTACTCGTTCCTCCGCTTCCACACTCGTCAGCCGAGCTCTTTGTTCACCCTGGACAAATAACTCCGCAGCGTCATCAGGACCTGCATCGTCACTGGCAGACCAACAGGTGTCTATCTAGACCGACTTCAGAAGTAAACCCCGGATCTAAAATGAAGATCACCGATCTCCCCTATCATACCGCGCTACCTTAACACGGAAGCTATTGCAAAGTCCCGCGTGCAGTGGTCAAGGGGCTCCGGAGTAGAAGAGTCTTGACAATGGCTCGGCGAGAGGACAACGGATTCAGCGAGCAGAAAAACCGCAAGGAGAGGAGCCCACCGAGGAATACCGTTCCCTTGCTCTGACGTGTAGCCCGACACCCGATAACGGTACACAACTCGCGTACGATCCACGACAATTCATCCGTGCCGTTCCCTCGCTAGTATGTACGTCCTTTGCGTAAGAATCAATTTGGCTGCGCAGAAGCCGTTAGGGCAACGAACAACAGTGTACACGCGTGCTTGACCACGGCCTGCACTGGCCGTTACCTGCTATGTACTCGCTTCAATTTCTCGCGACGCTTCCTCGATCCTTCTTGCTGGTCACGGGACCGTCCACCGAGTAATTAAAGTTCCAGGGGAGACTAAGTAGCTGCGTGACAGTACTGTTAGGAGTTAGAAGCTGGTTGGGGGGACTTGAAAAGGAGATGTGATTTCTTAGGATACGATATGTAGAATTAGAATTAGGGCAGTGACCACCAACCGGTGGGTCGTGAAGCGACTTCTGTTCTTTTTTTTTTAATATTATTAAATTAGAATTATATTCTGAACTAGCGAAATACATTTCATCCATTTTCACCACCCCCTTAGGCGTTGATTAGGGAAAAATCCTGAAATTGGTTTTTAGGCATTTGCGTGGGTAATCTTTGTGAGCAAGAACCAAGTTGATATCTAATAGAGACTACGAGATATTAGGGAGCCCAAAAAATATATTTTACCCCTTTTCACCACCTTGGGGATGGAATTTCGAAAAATGTACCTTCCAAATTTCACGTTCCTAGGTTAAACGGTTTGAGCTGTCTTTTTTCTCCTAATTCAACAGTGAAGTACACCGCGTAGCTTGAATTCTCTGTGAGATGTTATCATCTCCTGATGCCACTATCAGTGCCAGCGCCTAGTCACAATCTGCCAGACCCCTGGGAGGCGCTTTATACGCGCCACTCTTTAACGGTATTGCGCGTACGGGTCTAAGGTCTTGAGGATCTGTATTTCAAGCTCGAATGAAACTCCAGACTCAAGGTTTAGAGTTTAGCAAATGGTATAGGTAGAATGTGACGATCGTGTTTCCCAAGGCGATCTATGGATGTTCGCAGAAGAGTTTGAAGGCCTCGTCACAAACGAACGCGTCTCTAATTAGCGTTGATTAGCGTGCAACGGCTTCGATCTCGGCGCGGATAATTTATTCGCGGATTAGCCACGGCTCGAGCACAAAAGGATTTCTCGCAGGAAAAGCGTCGAAGCGCGGGCAGAGTCCTTGGTACCCGCGCCGAGGATCATTGGATCGAGTCGGCCGCATCCGTCGGGCGATCAGCGCGGCTGGAAATAACGATGACGCCGTTAATTAACCAGGGAAGCGTCAAAGTTAGTCCGCGGTTCTTGCTAGCGGGAAATCGGAAGGCTGGAAGCAGGAGGTGGATGACGAACGGCGCTCCTCGAGACTTACGCGCTTGTTAGAACGAAGCTGGATGGTAAACGAGAATATCTCGTTTCAGGAAAAGGGGACTTGGAAACGGAGATCGTTCGAGCGGCAAGATTTAACTCCTTGTTAGCTCGAACCTTGAACGCTGGGACGTTTTGTTTCTGGGGAAATCGACGAGTATAAATCTCTCGTTAGCAGTTGCTGTTACAAGCATCCATTTCTGTGGAAGAAGGCTCGAAGCGAGCACCGGTGAGTCAACGTCGGGCTCCGTGTCAATTTGTACCGCGAGTTTTTCCTGGGGAAAGGAAGGAGATTCAAGGCTGACACCTTGAATTACTCAGATTTCAGTGAAAAAGGAAGGTTCGGAGGGACGTCTTTACTGTTCCGTAATTAATAGCTGCGATTATTGGACACTTGCATCGCTGAGGCATTGGAGGAGGACGACCTTCTTCGTCGGGAAGGAGTAACGTTTCAATAATGGCTAGTAACCACGGCAAATTGCGTGGAGGAAGGCCACGGATCGATGGTATCGGCAGAGGGAAGCGTGTCGCGATTAATATAATCGGTGAATCACCCGACTACCTTCCGACTTCTCTGCAGGCGAGCGTTTTTATTGCATCGGATCGCCTGCAATTACTGCTCCGTGCTCGTTATCCTTGTGAAACGGTCCAAATCGACGTAAAAGCGGCAGGAAAAATCCCACCGAAAGAGTTGATCCCGCTGAAGAGTTTGAAGGCCCTGGTGCACAGATGTTATCGTTTAAACAACGTATGCAAATTACCGGAGGAGAATCGACGAATGAGCAATATCTAAGCGCGATGGAGGCTCGCTAACAGAGTTGAGCTTCGGAGCATCAGCTACCGTTACAGAATCATTATCCTATTATCAGAGACGTGGATCGTTGAGTATCGAGGAGGCTTTATTTCCATGTACTCATTAAACGAAGTATGAAAGAACGATTAGCAGAAAATAGCCAAGCGCAGGCGAGGAAGACGGAGAACCGCAAGAGGAGGCCAGAGGTCGTTCAAGAGTAACGTGCGAACCCTGTTGCCTCTGAAACTACTTAGCGTTGAGTGTTACACCGAGGGTAACTCGCTTAATCCAATTTGGTATACGATCTCAGATAGTAACCCTTACTCCACCCCTTTAGTATTCTTGGCCAAGTCTCTCAAGAATTTCCCCAACAAACATATTCTTCCACTGGTATCCGCGTCAAGAATTTCAAAGTCGATTTTCTCGAAAATCAAGCGCAATATCAAGAAATTTTATTCCTTTTTCTCGACTTATTTACTTGTTACAAGTCGAAAAGAAACAGTAAGTTTTTTTGATACCGCGCTTCATTTTCGAGAAAATCGACTTTGAAATTCTTGATGTAGTAAGGAAAAATGTACCTTTACGCTTCCATCATCTTCCTCGAGCACCTGTTGCACCTTGTAGCTTCCCTATCCCAACAAAAACAAAGCACGCAGGCCTGTCCGCCCGTCGCCGCAAAGGAGCACAATCGACGCAAGCGCCACCGGAGGAAGAGGATCATGAATAAAGGGAAAAACGGCGGCGCAGCCAGGCCTCCCTAGCCGCATAGGCGGATGCGAGGCTCGATTCGCAAGCACACATACACGAGGACGCAGCGAAGCGTGCCGAGGCAAGGCTACGAGAATCGGCCAGGTCTGGAAAGAGCAGCAGGCGCTGGTTGAAAACGTTCCCCTCGCCGGGAAAAGACGACGGGGGCCCAGCCAGGGCCGCACGATGGATCGATACCGCCGATAACCATCAAGCACGCGAGCAATCGACGCCTTTGTGCGTGGCAGAGAGTCCTGAGATAAGGACGAAGTTGCTGGCCAGTCGAAAGTGGGTCGAGAGCGTTTTTCATCTTCGGTCGCTGGCTGCCCGGCCGACTGGCCATTGTTGTTGGACGAGCAGTTGCGTACAACTGTGGCAACCACTGCCGCTTGTCCTTAATTAGGGGATGGCTATCTGTGCTTCCTCGATTATCCTCGAATCTGTGCTTTTACCTGAAACATTCTACTAGTGACCAAAGGGCATTCGTTGGAAAAAGAGATTCCTCCTTTGGACCGAGGGTGACATTGGTCGAGCAACTGATTATTTAACCTCCATGACCCAAAATTTAAATTTCAGTTCAAATATCTGAGGGACGAAATTTATATATATTAAATTTTTTAATTAACGTAGCATGTCTCGAGTCAAGTGTAACCACAAGTTTTTAGCTGAAAATATTACAAATTATAATAGTTATGTTTTTTTTTTTAAACAAACCAATTTTTTCTCGAATCTCTTTTACTTTAAAAAATTTTGTTAAACATGATGATAGGTACTTTATGTATTAATATTCAACGATGAACAATTCTGCAGTGTTTAAACTTTATCTGAGAATTTCTGCGACTTATTTTAACAGATAGTTTTTAAACAACAGCTGTCTAACCAACGTGGACAGCTATAACGGTGCCGCTGGACGATGACCAATGCTGTGTTTTCAGATTTTCAGTCAACACCGATCAATCCTCCGTCTAACTGGACCCGCAATTAAGACCGCGATTCGTGCAGGGGCTGGCGGCAGCCCCGTCCAACGCCGCTTTTCTGAATAAACAGGTCCAACTGGGTAAAAGAGTGTCAGCGGTATTAAAATCGCCGCAAAATGTTAACGGTTCACCTTTCGCGAACGCCTATTTGAGTCTACTCTCCGTTAATTATACGCCGTTGGCACCATTCTAAGATCAGCGGGGATCGATTACAGATATCCAGCTTGTCCTCCGACGAGCACCGATCGCCTGGATTCTACGATTCGCACGGCTGATTTTTTGAGGACATATTGGCTATTACAATAGCGGAATAACGATCTCGGTGGAGCTTGTTGGTAAAAATAATGGTGATTCATAACGGTCCGTCGGTTCTGCTCGTAAGCGCTATGACCGTGGGCCTCCTCTTACGGCGGAGTTACGGTAATCTTCGTTACTATTCCGCACCTCGATGCAGCCAAGTGTTCCTTCCTCGCGATCGTAAAGCTCCGTGCACGCTAAAACAACGTCGTACACCTTGGTCAACGGCGAACGATGAACTGGGTCTCACTCGATTCGAGCCTATTCTACCTCGATAGAATGTGCTGTTACTTCATTTAGCCATCGCTGGTGCATTTGCACCTGGTCTTCGAAACCGCATCGTAAACCTTGATCGAGGCAGAGGGTCTGGACGATCTGCCAATTTTCCCCAAGGCCAGCTCGATTACCCCGGCACGTCAGCAAAATCGTTTCTGCGAAATCATGGACAGCGTTCTGTGAGCCGGCAACAGGGGACCGTGGAGTCTGTAGTTTAGCCGATCCGAGTGGAATTCCTGCAGAAATCGCTTCCGCGATGTGTTTTGTTCAACGGGTCCTCTAATAACGCGATTACCTTCGTGGAAGTCAGGCGCAATTTAGATTCACTTTGCTCCGAGTTCGAGTGCCATTAGTTGACCTTAGATTATGGGATCCCTCAAAGTCCCAGGTTGAAGTCTTGAAATGCTTGCATCACGCTCCAAGCGTCATTTCCACCCGCCGTTTCAATTAACGTTCTTCGGACCGTTCACACCGAGCTCGTTCCAGGAAACTGGATAATTTTACCACGGAATCCCAGCTCCAGGAGCAATCTAGACACCGGATGATCCAGATCGCAGCTGGTTTTTCGAATCTCGTTAGCCGACGAAGGTTTACTAGCGTCCTCCATCAGCTGAAGCGCTCGAGAGTCTTTGGGGACTGGTTCTTCTCGTTCCATACGCGGGGCACGTCCGACTTATGCAAGTGGAATCGTAATCTCGAGCTGGACACTTATCCTGGCGCTCGTAGATCCTGCGCGTCACCTCGATCTCGCGCTCCTACGTTATCGATCCTATATTCGGATACGCCTGACAAGTGGGGAGATTAAAAAAGAGAAAGAGGGTTCACCTAAGAAAGTGATAAAAACGAAAGCGGCGAGCGTGGGTGAAAAGAAATTTCTTCCAAGCGGGAGGAAAGTGTTGATCTTGCGAAATGAATTTCTTTTTCATTAACATACCTATTTATACTTCTGAGGAACACTCGAAGCGACATTCGCTAAACAGAGAGCATCGACCTGCAGATTTTCGTCGCTATCGTAGCCCTTGCCGTAGAAGTGGAGGCATAAGGAAGGTTAATTACGCGGAAAGCGATCTAGGAAAGATTTATTAACCTCGATTATTCCCTCAAGTCGCCTTTCCGGCTGCTACGACGCCCCGCGGGACGGATATTACGCGACAGAGTTGCGAATAATCGCTGCGATTACCCTCGTGCAGGAGAAAAAGGAGGATCGGAGAGGCTTAACGGAAAACGACGGGATCTAGGCGGAAGCACGTGTTTAAGCTCACAATTAGACGCGTTCACTTAGAGCCGCGTCTTTTCAATCTCGCATTTTTGTAATCCTCGCGCTCTTTCAATAGTTTGCACTGCTTCGTTAAAGAATATAACGAAGAATAGCAGTTCAGATTGGTAAAATTTTAGCTGTTAGTGCTATTTATGTGATGTGTCAAAGAGATAAATATCCATTTTTAATCACAAAGCAAATCTAAATATGTTAATTTTTATATTATATAACAAAATGTTCCAAAAACATGCAGATGTTCTCCCAGTGAACGTAATCTGTGGGGAATGAGCTATCACAGTGGCTAAGTATTACATATGTCTACCTCATGGCTGAGTTAGCAGTGCTGATAAGCAGGGACTTAATACCGGTATTATCGAAAACCGGAATAAATAGGTACCTGTATTTTTTCGGTTTTCCTCTTGTAGAAATGGTAGGTTCAAATTAAGACAGATACCCGCTAGAAACTAAAAGTACATTAATCAATTATCACTAGTTAATTAAAAAGTAAAAATAATGTAATAAATTAAAGAATACGTAGAGTACATCGTATTCCACTATTTCACTGCTTAAATATGGACTAATTAATTAAGTGCGCAGCTTGGCGATCGAGCGCGCGCACTCCAGATAGTTCTGAGTGATTCAGAGCCCACTAAATGCTCCACCCTCGCGATGCAACCGAGAATATTCGCAACTTCCATTGTCCGACGCCCTCGGGCGGAACGGCACGCATGGCTCCTCTGCTTTGTTAGGAAAAATATATTCCTCGTAAGAACGGGGAACGCTAAAGTTCATCTGAATCGGTAAAGCTCGCCTGTTAATCGGCGAGTAGCGTTGCTGGGGCTTCCGGTTGTTAGCGGGATCACGTCGCGGAGGATGCAGACGCGAGTCGCGTGCAATATGACAGTTATAATGCCGAGCGCGAGTCGACGGAAACGCTTTTTGCAAGCATAACGGAAATGCGCGAGCCGGAGTCGTGCAAATTCTCAACTCCAAAGTTTATGGAAATTGTGCAGCTCGAGATCCATGGCAGCAGCTAATTGTTAGAGTTCGCTCGCCAAGATAAACCTAAGATTACTATTCCCCCAAAAAACTTGAAAGAACCGTGGTCAGCCAAGTGCGATATGTAAATGCTCGCCTACTGGGCACATCCTCCCAATTCCCCTCTGATAGCTACTCGAAAAGCCACGAATTTCGCAAGGCCCGAGGCTACGAGACGGTTCGGCGATTATGCAAACTGGAGAGTTAATGAATTTCTGCTCGTTAACCCGCTTCCAGCGGCGAACGATCTGCAATTGTGCTGGTCGTTCGACGCTGTTCCAATCGAGATTGCGTAGCGAAGAGACTGCGCATACCTAGTCCCATCTTTTCGCAAGGCTCGCTTGGACGATTCGCCAGATGGGAGTCTTTTCATCGATAGAGTGAATTGATCCCGGCGACAGGAAGTTGGCTGGCGTGGCCGACGATCGGTTACGTCGCCGATATGTTATGCCGCTCGTGTTCATCGCGGTGCATTAAAATCTCACGCACGGAAGCCACAGAACGGTTGCATAACTGTGCGTCCCGCCACGCCATCTTTTCGATCATATTCTTCGAATACATCGAGACTCGATAGACATCGGATTCGTTGGGTGACGGTGTTCCCTGAGTTATCTGGAGCTAACCTTCGCTTAACCACCTCCCACTGGTGGTTCCAGGAACCCATTCCTCCCCTTGGCGGTTCAGAGAACATCGGCAGAAATTCGCAATTAAATCCCCGGCTCTTACACAGCAGCTGCCACCGCACAAAGAAACTACGCAGGAATCCTGTTCCCTGAGAGAGGCATTCGCGAGTTAAATCGTAGACACGTGCTCGCGCGCCGGAAGTCGAAGGTACTTGACCTTAAGGTCCGCTTTCGTGAGCGCAGGACGCAAGAGTCGTCTTTGCCGCGCGTTCCGCCTTCGATTTCCCTTTCTTTTCCCATTTCTCTCGGTACTAGCTAGCCACTGGGATCCTCCTCGTCTCCACCTCGTCTCCGCCGTGGCGACTGAGTCACCGCGAGGTCTCGCGGGGTGAAACAAAGGCGTGTACCCGACGAGCACCATTTGCAAACGACACGCGAGCGGCTCGGTTTCCGGTACACGGGTTCCTCTCCTTCCAAACGCTCGCCGCGACCCGTGAGAAGGAAGAAAAGACGCGCGAAACTCTTTCCTAGAATCGCTCGGCTTCGGTTCTTTAAGCTCCACGTACAGGTATCACTTCCGTCTGAGTACTGACTCATCGTCAGTACCGATTGTGAGTACTGGAAACAGGGCCGGTGCGAGGATAGTTGGCTTCTTTTCTTCTCTATTTAATATATTTTGCCTTTACGGAGTACAAAAAAAAGAATTACATTTACATTTTGTTTACGTGGCAGTTGGATCTCTTTAATATTAAGGGGCCATTCCGGTTAGACGGGTCGAAAAAATCGATTTTTTTTTAAAACATTTTTCAAAAGTACATATCCTCAAGAATGTAAAAGAAATATTCTGAGTATTTTAGTTTCTACAGTGGCACTTTGTAGGGAGCGTTAAGGCTCGGCCTCTATAGATGAAAACTGTGAACGCGTTTTTCTCGAAACGTCATTTTTTCACATGGTGAAGATAAAATCTGAAAATCTATCGAACCGATTGCTTTATAAATTTTACTGCTTATTCTGCACACCTATGACTTTCGCAGGGACTACAACCAAGTAAGAAAATAGCAAAAGAGAAAAGCTGAAGAAACGTGTTTCTTGCATGTTGCCTGCCATTTTCCTAATTTTGGAGATAAATCACTAATTATAGTCCGAGAGAAAGCAACAGTCATACTAGTCAAGAATCTGTTTGGATTTTTTGGTTCATATAAGCCTTCACGAGCGAGGCATGAATTTTTGAAACATGTCATCAAGACCGCTTTCAAAAGCATTTTAAAAGCAATAATTTCATTACTTTTATATTTTTTATTTACTGTAGAAATGTAGTTTAATAAATAGAAAAAAGTTTATTCCATTACTATAATTATTTTCGTCGCAATAAATTCCTGAAAATCGCTTTACCTCCCAAAAATGTGGCAAACCCCAGAGCTTGCAAACATTCCTATATCCCTTCTAGCTACTGTAACCGATCTGTGTGCGTAGACCTTTAACCTCCCAAGCAAATACCTGCAGAACGCACGAGCTGACAATTTCAGAGGGACAAGAGGAGCGTTTTCTCGAGCGCCGAGATCGAATCGTGACGCAGCAGTTAGTCGCAAAAATCATTGCTACCAGGAAACAGATGGGTGTCCGGGAGCGTGCAGAATCTTTCTGTTTCCTGTTGCTTCTCCGTCCAGCGGGAATCCGCCACGGAGGTGAGGGAGCCGTTGAAAAAGCCGAAATGAATCGCGCGGAAGCGTGAAGAAGATTGGCCCCAGGTCGACGAACCCGCCGCGGTTTTTTCGGCTCCCCCTTCGATACTTCCGTCGAGGGAACGATCGAGCGAAGCGGCGGCCTGTTGCGAGAAACACTCGCTGGATATTCGCGTGCGGCTAATTGGCTCTTTCTCTCTTTCTCGGCCGCGCCGTGGAAACGTTCGTATCATTCGCTAAGAAACGACGGCTTGATTGCGCCTGGGAAACGCTTGTCAACCTTAAATGTCCCCGCGAGTGTGCCAATCACGACTTCCTTAATTACCGCGCCACCCCTTGTTTCGCTAAGCAGGACCTCCTCTGCGAAACTCGCGGTCGCGGGTCTCATGTTCCATCGATCTTTGCCAAGCATAACCGCTAACAGGGATTCCTTCGATTAAATAGCTACTTGGCCGTGCTCCGTGGATAAACGAATTGAGACAACACTGTCCCAGTCAGGATCATGGAAAGAATGGAGGAAGAATTGAAATTTCTCCAAGCAAATTGGCGTCGTTAGAGGTAATAGAATTTGATTGCATCGATCTTGCTGGCCAGGGAATCGAACGCCTTATTCGGCCTTTAACGACAGCGTTTCCTTTCTGATATATCTACAGCCACGCGATCCTTTTATTGCCCGTCGATCAGCTGCTCTCGCGGTATACGGTTGGTGGAGTATTGGTGATTAGGGGAGCCAGGTTTGGGCCGAGGTAAGACGAGGAAGAAGCCGCGAGGAGTCAAGTTCACGACTCTCTCATCATTGTCTCGGGTCCCGAGTCCACGATAATACTAAGCCAAACATGATTATTGTCATCGCGACCGCTGGCTGCGACACCGAGGATCCTCTAAACGAAGACGCCGTTAAGCACGCGCAAATTAATTGCACGCGAGCCACGAACCCCGGAATTCTGTCTTCATTCAAGAACCGCGCTGTGCAATTAACATTACGTACTTTCGTAATCGAGTTACCGCGTTTCGCAGGCTTTGTTCGGAGTGCAGCTGAAGATGGGACTGTTTTGGGCAGTGGAGCACCCAGAGCGAGGCGGGTACCCGAAAAGAAAACTGGATTTTATTCTTTAAATAAATTCTTATAATGATTCTTAAAATATTTTTATCCCTTTACCTCGGCTCCCTCGAGATTAAATCCTGAGTGCGCCACTGGTTTTCGGAGCTGCGGAGATCCTTTTTTGTATTAAACAGAAGTGAATCTTCGGTGAGTTTCATTTTCTACTTGATTTCTAGAATTCCTGGTACCTACTCCAGGTAACTAAGGATTGTGGAGAAGTCAGGGCTGCAGTTCTGCCTCATCTTCTAATTAAAAGAAGCCACGATTATGTGCCGGTGTAACGGTGATCACAAAGCCAGCGACTAAAGTAATATCGTTAGATTGCCGGGCGATTAAGCGCGCCGCGGCGCGAGGCTGCAATTTCAGGGTGAACGTACTCGCGCGACTAATTGGTCGCAGGTCATCAAATAATACGGACCAGGCCTTCGTGGCCGACAAATTGCAGGATTTTCCACGATCGAACGGTGGAAGTGTTCCTCCTTTCCTCTGTAGGTCCCGTAAAAACGGTTACCTTATTCCAGCACTTCCTCGAGCATTCTTCGTCTCGGGATGGATGATTGTCGTTCGATAGAAAATAGATCCTGATCGAACCGAGTACGTCTCGAGAAGAAAAATGCCAACTATTTGTAATCGATCGGACTGGGATAATCGGAGGGGTACCGTTACCCATTCGCACTCGATGATCGAGTCGAAATTTACTGTTACACGTGTATTGGGATTTTCGAGTGGATCGATACCTCTGTCCTGTCCATTTCTCATGTTTCCAAGTTCATTTACCGCTGTATGGAGTTTAACAAAGAGGGCAATAATTTGCCCCTCCTAATTCTTAACTACGAGCCCTGGAAGTATGTAAAATTTCACTAAATTCCTACTCTTTCTGATATTTCACAGCGACCGTGGCGATAGCGAGCACCGTGCAAATCGAGTGCGCGAGCGAATCGATAATCGTCCACATCTCGACCGAGGGCAACACGGATTTCCATGGTCTGGTGTATCCAAGGGGTCTGTCCAAGAACAGCTCCTGCCTGCAGGAGTACAGGAGCCAGGCCACCCCCATCACTTACAACCTGCCCCTCAGGTCCTGCAACACGATGCCCACCGAGCTGGTAAGTGCTAGAAAACGCGTAAAAATGCCTGCATCGAGGATCGTGACAGCGCGGCATGGCTAGCGATCATGGGATCGAAGGTGTGCTCGCGATAATCACAGACAGATCGACCATATCGTAACTTATTACCCTGATCGATGAGACCAAATTGCCGCTTGGATCGCGTGCTTTACGATAGGCGTAGATCCAACACCGCCTCGACGAAGGCGATATATTAGCTTCTCGCTTGTTCAAGCTCTGAACACTGGTCGACGAGGACTATTTCGCGCGATCTCTTGCCGAGGTTAATGCTGATCGATGGTTCCTTGGAGTTTCGATCTGAGAGTTTTTCTTCCGAACAGCTATGCTATTTTGAAATTTGCTCCAAGAACTCCTCTTTCCTCCCGAAGATCTTTCTCCACCAGATGAATCAGGCTCGTAAGTCCAAGTGCGCCTCGAGTACACCGTGACACGTGCAGCATGACGTCTCGCGGCGTTACGCGCAGCGGAGCCGCGAAAGAAGCGGAGTACAAGCACGAGGAAGCTCGATCGGCGATCACGATCGCTCATGCGACTCGACGTGTACACGCGTACCGTACACGCCGGGCGAAAAAACCCACGGAGGCGTGAATGCACGCGTGAGTACACGCTGGCGAGGGAGAGGAGGAACGAAGAGGAGGCGATAGAGTAGGAAGACCAGCAAGGGAGGAAGGGAAATACAGAGTGGCGGAGGAGGGCAGGTTCGTGTAACGAGGGAATCGTGTGTCGAGGCGAGAGATCGCTTCCTCGCCATACCATAACTGGACCGTTATGTGACCGGACTTACGGCCTTCTTCTTACGAGCGTTACCAGAGATATGTAGTATGCCAGCAGCAGCAACAGCAGCAGCCAGCGTTGCTACGCCTTATGTCAGCCGCAGATACATGCAGCGCGCATACAAACGCACGCTCGTGTCCTTAACGGACCGCTGGTTCCTTCCAACCAGGCCCGATAATGAACTGCTGAATCACGATTCGCAGCGGAGTAGCTAGATACCTGTTGGCTGGTGCATCTGCTTGCTCGAATTTCCAAACAGTTTTCTACCAATCGACGAGCCTTTTCTTTCCGAGTTCCATCTTCTCAAAGGATGTTGGTCACTCGAACGACCCGAATAGACGCTCGCAGAGTAATCTGGACCTGTTCGATTTCTAATACCAGCAGGACGCAAGAAAGGCCACTTTTGCCATTCGCCACGATCGCTTTCCCAGATACGTCCGATCACTGCGCCCCGGGTGCTCCGTGAAATGTTAGATCGCCCCGAGGATCCAGCAATTTTTCGCCACTCGGTGTGTATTTCTCCGCGGCGAATGCCCGATCCCTATCGCGAGGCCTCGGCGGAGCGATCGGGCGTTTCTTGGATCGATCGAGCATTCGGAGCAGCGGTTCGATTTCTTTCCAATTTCGTACCGCGAGCCCATTGTCTCCGGACAACGCCCACGAGCGAGAAACGCGGAAGAAGCGGGCCAGCCCTCTAATGCGTACCCGTGAAAGACTCTGAATCTTTAACAGACCCCTTTAAAGCCAGTATCCCGAGCTGACAATGATTGCGAGCCTCCCGGAGGGCAAGGCGCCTTGGCATATCGATGATGGAAGCGTTCACCGAGCATCGTAATTATAATCGCTCTATCGTATCTCTGGCCGAGTAGGAGCGAGTCTCAACACCTGGTGGTTAGCTCCGCCGTCCACCAACAGAGGAATATACCTTCGAGATACACTTTGTGGCTAGAAACAAGAATACTTCTTTGGCGGGAGTTGAGGTAGGATCGAAGGAAGGAAAAGGAAGTTGCTTTTCGTCCCGGGCCTGCTGGTGGTCTCATCGGTAAGACCCAGCCTCGCACTGGGGCTGTAACGAATATTCAATTACCAGAGAATTTGAAATTCGAATATTCGAATACCAGAGAATTTGAATTTGAGATTCAAATATTCGAATACCAAGGAGAATTTGGGATTTGAATATTCAAATAATCAAAAGTATTCGAATATTCAAATATTCAAATATTCGAATAATCAAGAGTGTATTCGAATAATTACAGGTCTAACTTATACGCTGGGATGCTAGCAGATTGGACGAAACGGGTATATATTCGAATGAGTAGATGAGGGAGAGCGAACCGGCCCCATCCCTTCGCGGCCCAAGTGTATCGAAAACTTGACGAAACAACGCTAGATCTGATTCCATGGCGGCTCTATCTTTAATTCCATCAGAAGCATCCAAGAAAAAGAATTTCGCGTGCGCGCGATTGGAGAGATCGACTCCGCGGGACTAATGGCGACGGGCACGAGGGTGTATAATTTAAGGGTTGGGGCGCCGTGGGGAACAATTTGTCCCGTAGGAAACGGCCGGACCTCGGCAAGGTTGAGGAAGGTGAGCAGAGTCTTTGACCTCCCGCGGATGGGTGATTCCTCGAGATCGTAGTGGGCGTCGGGGGGACTGTGGGTAGCCCCGACATCCTGGACGCCGGCGATCCTCTCGCGTGGATCGTAAACTGAACGGTTTTACGGCGCGTTGGTACTTCTGCGAATTACTGCCGCGGGGCTATCGACTTCCCTCTTGAACCGCTGATACGGTGTAATTGGTAGGAATATCGGTACTACTAGCTCGCGAGAGGCACGGTGATCAGAATACCTCGAGCACTTGGAATATTTAAATACCTACTCGATTCATCCTCTCGTCTAAACCGTCCGCGGCAATTGTAGCTTCAATGTTCCCATTCTATCCGAGCGGATCGTGTACTCGTGATATCGAACGTGTAGTATTTTATTTCTCAGATGCCTGGGCGATGTCCATCCTATCGAGGCTGTCTAATCGATCCCGAGGCATCGAAATATTCAGCTTATCTGGCAAGCTAAGCGATGCTTGCGTTTTATGAAGCTTGGTCTCGGTTGTGCGAGCAGCGGCTGCAAGGTAACGGGACGGCGCATTAAAATGGCACCGGGCGAAACGGCGGCCTAATATGGCCAAGCCGGGACCACAGCGTTTTCGATGCTTACGCAATCGCGTTCGCGTGGCGAGTCGCTCGAGCGTCGGTCCAGTACCCCGTTACGTAACGGAGATACTCATCGCGAGCAGGGAATAACAAGATTACCATTTCTTTCGCCTCTCTGTGCGGTTCTTATCTCGCCCCGAGAGCAATTTCCTTTGCTAATTTCGATTTAAAACGTTCCGGATGGTCAGGATCCACTCTGTAACCGCGAACCTTTCACGAAGGTACTTACTAGCAGCGGACTAAAAGCATGCAAAACGACCGAGTAACTCGCTTGCGTTACTCATTAATGGCGCTCTATCTCCACTTGCGCTTAGCCTCTCGCCTCCATTTGTATTCCTTAGCTGGGAATATGTAGGAGCTCGTGGATGCCAGAGGTGGGCCCATGCTAATTTCTTCGCTTTTCGGTAACTCAAATTTTTAGAGTCGATGGAGGAGGAGAAACTTTCAAACCATCCAGCGAGATTGTTTTCGCGACGTTTGCATCGTCAACAGGACCATTTCGGAAGTGGCTCGTGTCGCGAAAGTGCCCTCATGCATAATTCCATGGAAAATCGATGACGAAAGCTGGATAGGAGACCATCGTTGCTTCGTCGTCCTGAGCGTGCAAAGGTCGTTTGTGTTTTTGGCGAGGTGACCAACGCGAAAAGTCCTTATGCTGACTGTCGAGTGGGTCGATATCTCGTGGGCAGCGAGGCGAGCATTGCCCACGCTCGAATCGTAAAAGTAAAAGTCTACGGTCGATTCCCCTTGTCGTGTGCAATTCCACGTATTCCAGGCTGTATCTGTGCTATTTAGATACGCACGCATCACACCGATACAGGATGCTCCAGGGAACCTGGACAAACATTTTACTGTCCCACGCCTACTGTCCTTGGCGAATCGACTCTGCTTTCGGTGAAGGGAATTAATGCAGGCCTCCAAGTGTTTCCAACTTGTACAATTAACATAATGATATTCGTGGAAGAATTCACTGGGCAAGAGGAGAAGAGCTGAAATCGTTCAGCCAGTCTTTCGAAACGGTGGACCTGTTCCCGAACTTTAAAGACTGTTACGTAAACCGTTGCGAGGATGCCCTTCCTACCACGAAATTTCAGATTCCACGGCTGCTTCTGCAACTGACTTTGGACAGAAGCTGGATGACTGAAGGTCCACTCACGCATATCAGTGCCGTCAGTGACAATAGTTAACAACTGCTCCATTCCAAAACAGGGAGAACTACGCGCGCATAGGCTTTTAACTGTAGATGCCACGATAACTCTATCGAAGGAACCACTTCGACAGATTGAAATTAAACAGCATCAGCTGCAACGCCGCCGCCCCCGCGATCCTGCGAATTGCCATCCGCAATATTTATCCTCTTCTGTGTCTCTCTACCTCTCTACCGCTCTACCTTCGTGTCTTCCATAAAAGAACACACCACTGCTTCGACTCCGTTGCATCTTCAACCCATATCCACTCCAGAAAGCCTCCCCGCCACAAAGTATTACCCAGAACCAGTCGCGCGTTTTTCCGCGTCCGTTTAACAAGAAGCAAATTAAATGTTTTTGAGCCGTCCGGTTGATGAATCGAGCCGGCGTTAATCATTCCCCGCGCGGAGTGAAACTGGCCATCGGGCCGCCGCCGGACCTCCTTCCAATAAATCTTGCGCCGCAGAAAAACGCCGCAACAGTCGCGGAGACGGGCGACGATCTATCATTTCTCAACTGCAGTCGGACGGTTAACGAGATCGTGGAAAATCTTCGGCGATAAACGGCGAAATGGCATCCAGTTTCTACGTTGCTGCCACTGATATCCTTGAGGATGGCCTTGTCGAGCCGCACTCTGATGCTCGCCACGCCGCGTACAGTTAGCGGTGTCTGTGTTACGTTAAATCGCCGGAAATTCGCACACCGTGAGTCGCGGGCTGTTTAACGCGCCGAGATTTTCCAAGCCGCGCTAATTGACGCGCGCGTGAATTGAAACTAGTTGGACGACGCTTTTCGCGCCGCGACACGCCGTTGATTTTGTTGCTAGGCGGTCTCTGGCTAGGGGCGGGGTGGATCGCGTGGATGGAGTGCACTGGGTGCGGTGAAAGCAACAACTTATTTCTTATAATCTCTAATTGGTCGCATGGGCTTCACTCCACCCTAGCGTCATCTTTGACTTACCATTTTCGTATTTTTTAATCCTTTAACTTTTCAGTGATTTTTTTTTCTTAAAATTCACCACATTTTAAAATCTTATTCTTAAGCTCTAAAAATGTAGTGAAATATTGGCAAAAAAATGCCTGGGGTGCGGACACACCCCACGCGACCACGAAGGGTTAAATTCTCAGGGGTTCGGTTCCTTCCATGTTCTCTACTTAATAATCCTCCATTTCTCCATACACTCAAGCACATTAAATCCATTCTCGCTGAAAGGGTTTCCCAGAAGCCCCCATAGCGGTCTCCCAACATCAAACTAGCAGTTTTTCACTTTCCTGTCTTCGCACACGGGTTAAACAGCTTTTCCGCATATAAAGAACGATCGGAGCAAATCGTTTCTCAGAGGGATTCGCATGGTCCAGACACGAACCGATCGCGTTGCTTTTTTCTGGAGATTCTAGCAGATTTGCCTATTGAGTTGGAGAGCAGGTGGGGCGCGTCCGTTTGCAGCCACCATTAACCGAGCAAATGTTGCCCTTGCCAGGTTGGATAGGCCAAGGTGGATAATATCTTCCTAGTAGCGAGGTGTAACCACCGGTTGCAAACGGGGATGGCGAGCATCCTTCTCCACGAGGTCCAATTACATCGTAAAATCGCGTAGCCCGGGGCCCGCAAATTACGCGCGAGCTTCGCCCCTCTGGCCCCTTTGAGCCCCTCTTTCCTTTGCTAAACGACGAGCACCGTTTTTGCCCCCGACTCTCCGCCCAGAGGGATGCGTTTCTTCGAGAAAACTGTAATTCGTGACGGGAACAGCTGCAACTTTGTATCTTATAGAGGACTTCCCGTTTTACGTAGCCCCTTAATCTTTGCGCACCCAAGGGGACGAGCGCAGCTTTTTCAATATTACTATACACAAATAGATTCCACTATGGAACCGATGGAGCACGAATCGTCTAATCGCCGACCGCTTTTTGGACGTTTTGCAAAGAAGATCGAAAGGCCGCGTAGTGAAAATTAAAAGCAGGGTACGAGGGATGGTTCTCCCTGCAATCACTCGCGTGTGGAATTATCGTGAGAACGAAAGAACTCTAGGATGTCCAAGGTGGTCATCTCGCGATTATCCATACTCGCTGGCTACGTAAGGATTAATGGTCGACTTTCACCTCGTTCGTTTCCCCGCCCGCGACTTATCCCTTCGACTCTTGCCAGTGTCCCGCTCGCTCCTCGCTCGAGTGCTATTATCGCGGTCCGAGAGGATCTCCATCGGCGAACCCTGATATTCATCCGATCCAATCATTTGTCCAAGTTAACGACGCTTACGCAACACGTTGCTCTCTCAAACATCTTCGGAGCTACCATATCGTGGGCGAAGGAGAATCTCTTCGGATCTATTCTAAATGAAAGTTGATGTCCACTTATATATTCATCCACACTTTCGATGAATCGAATTATTTGAATTAATTCATCGTCAAACTTTCATCTTGATTCTCTCCAAGTGTCCCGCATAATTCAGTGTCTGAACACCGCGATACATCGTTTAAACGTGACGACCCCTGACCCTCCATGGAAGAGACGACTCTCGGGACGCGGAGGAGCGCACGCAACCCTAGCGCCCATTTGCGCGTCCCTTAACCAGAAACGAGGTGTTAAATCGGGCAGGGCTGCTCGTGGAATTGGCTTCTCCGGCGAATCAGGGGGCTCCAATCACCTCAAGGTCACTCGTCCGGCAACACCGTGCAGCTAAGTGGCATAATGGCCGACTGCCGTCCGCTCCAGCAAAAAGGAACACGGGGAATTTTAATGCCAGCCAGAGCTTCTCTGTCACGCCGTCATACCCCTCCGATGGAAACACCGTTACGTCACCCGTTACCTTTTTCCCTCCCACGATAATCGGCTGGATAAAAATGCATCGATCCACTACCGATTTCCTGTGTTCAAAGGATCGATTAGCCGAGGGAACCTTCGCGGATCTTCCAGGATAAAGGAAGATGGTCTCTCTCTCGAAATGTGATCGTAGGGAAGAAGAGTACCCAGAAAGGGGTGGATGAGAACCGCTGACGAAGAGACTGCAGACCTTCTAGGGTCGAAGAAGCTGCATACTTGTTGCCCACACAGTGGATCAGGCCTGTTTGCTGTAGGACGCTTCGTCAAATAGCCTATTGTTCGCAATTTCAGGCCCTTAAAGTGAAACTGGTGCCCTAGCTTGCTAACGGCGTCTATCGACGTTGTAGCGTCGGTATTGAGGCGCATTTTGGAATAACAATGCGACTGTGGGTGGTGGAATGTCGCGCAGAGGTTCAGGGTGGTGCACAGGCTTCGCAGGAGTGGATTATTCCCTGCTGGAAGCCTGTCTGCATGGTAGGAGGTTCAGCAGTTTCGACCTACTGAGCTACTACGATCTTAGCTGCCTGGATAGCGAGACAGTAGGTCGAGGGTGCAGTGCGACGTGTTGAAATTCACTAAGTTACCAGAACCATTAATAAGATCACCAACACGAAAATTCAAAGAATTATGAAACTTTGGGGATATGTAGAGGATCTATAGGTATGTAATACGCAATTTTTCTGCGTAACCCCTGAGAATCCGGCTATTTTTGATTTTCTATTATAACTCGCGAACTGTAAAAGATAGAAATAAAGTTATAACAGAAAATCGGAAAATAAGCGAATTTTCAGGGGTCTTCCCTTGTGAGTGCACACTTAAAGAGCAGAGTGTGTCAAACGATGAACGATACAAGTGGTACCGCTCGGAACACTCAATTATCTGACGATCTTGTCACCCTGTCGGGCCCATTTCTCGCTTCACGACGAGGAAACGAGATCAAGGCCTCTGAGAGCCACTGACAAGCGGAGAGAGGAGAGGAGAAGCGAGAGACTGTATCGGGCCACGGGGTACAGGTCCTCCAACCTCGTTGACCTCTGACTGAGGGCGAGCAGCCATATCTGCCGGCCAGTTTTTCAGGCGGAGGACGCTCGGAACGCTGGCGCAAGGATACGGCACAGCATCGCCCTGTTCAGACCGGTCTCGTCGTCTCCTCTTTTGCTGAAGAGTCGCGCCCTCTCTGTTCCCCGCGCCGACGAGCCTCCGCCGCTGTCTTTTCCTCCTTGTCCCGACGAGACGGCAGCCTGATCCGCTGGACAATGCTGGCGCCGAGGTATCGACGACCCCGGACAACCGGAGGTCGTCGCACCAGCTTCGAACGGATAACCCTAAACCCTGCCGATTTCCCTCTGACGATCGATCACTCGCTCAGTCGTCACGAACTCGATGCTCCTCGAGTCCAAACCCACCGACCATGGGGCGTGATCTCCGAGCACTCTCAGTTATTAATAGAAGGTTAGTGCGAAACAAGTGGTGCAGCTCAATCTCAGCCGCGTCAGCCAGTGGAACGAACACAAACGTCAGTTTTAAAAGTCAAAACCAAGTGCCTTAAACCTCCCCGACAGTTTGACGACAAGTGAAAGGAAGAAACTGATTAATGCAGCGATTAATAAGCCCAGCGAGCCACTTGCCCGCGATTACTCGCGATCGGATGATTTCTCCCGGATCGTTGAACCCCGCCATGTTCGGTATCATCGTGAATCGATGCATGAAGGAATCCCGTGGCTTATCGTCCATCTCAGCCTCTTCCCCTTTCTCCCCTGCACCACCTATATGGAAGTAATCGCGGTAATCGAAGCTCCTAAAGGTCCTCCGTCGATCCCTCCCCGGGGGCGCACCCGCTACACGGTGGGAAGAATTAATTGCGAGTAACGTAACACCGCGTCGCGGGCTCTCGCCAGCGCGGATAATGATACACGCTTCCCGGCGTACCCGTTCGACCCTGCAAACTCATCCTGTTGTAAAATCGAGCATCGGCGGGTCGCGTTTTAATCAGCAGAACCGGATCTTCGGGAAACGAGCGGGATCGGGTTCGCCCATCCCGCCTGGCCCATAAATCCATCGGCTGGATCACGGAATCGTAGTTCCCGGCCGGGAACAGTCCTATGATTACGAGCTTGCCTAGTGGAAGCCAACAAAGGACAGGGCGAGCGACGCACCGTTGATTAAGTCGTACCATCCCGGCCACGATTTATGTTCGATTCTATTCGACTCCTTGAGACGCAGTCTCAAGATTATTCCGCAGTCGACGTCCGCAGGAGTTACTCCCGACGAACAATCGTGGGGGACGGTTGCATCGCGCTTAGAATATCCCTGGCGTCAGGAGAGACTACCAAGGACTTTATAAACGATCTACAGGGTTTCTAAGACCTGTAGCATCGTTTGGAGCAGAGGAGCTGATAAGGAGGCGCTACGAGACCGAGATACACAGATTGTTTTATGTTCTAGCGAGGCTTTTTACTTTGTCAAGCTTCCTGAGACGCTACGAAAGCAATCACCCTCGAGGGTATTCCATCTTTGCTTAAACAAAGATGCCATTAAATCGATCGAGAAGCCGGGGAAGCCTGTTTGCCCCGATGGGAGTTCCCGTTCGAGGAAACTCGCCACTGTTTGCCACGCCGGGGGAACGGTTTCGCGTTTTTCCTGCCGGTGAATAATTGTTTATTAAGCGTGGAACGTTGCGGAGGAGACGGGGCGAGAAGACGGGATGGCAAAGAGAGAAAATGGACAGAGTGGACGAGAAGAAAGCAACCCCGGCGACAACGTCCAGGCTAGCTGCTTCTTCGCGTTCTCGCGTCATTAACTCGCTGCCCGGGCTCTCTTCTTCGTCCACCCTTTTTCCTCCTTTTCGTCGTTAACCCGTTTCTTACCCGGGGCCTCGATTTTCTATTTATCTTCCGTGTTCGATACGCGGGGATACGTCCCTCCGCCGAGCGACGTTTTGTTCCAGAAGAGGAGAAAAACTCGCGTACAAAGTGCCTCTATCAGCTTCTCCCGGAAATTTAATTCGCGATAAATCCTCGGCCAGCTTCATCATCCGGAGATCCAGTCGCGCGACTTCCAGATTACTTCTCGCGTGAGAAGCGATCTTCAGGACACAGGACACTTTACTCCGCAACTTCCAGAAATACTGTTACTCTATAATATCCTCGTTGAACGACGAACTATGCAACAGAAAATGCAAGAACAAATACACGACGAACGAGTATCCCGTCCAACAGCGAGCGTGTTACGAAATCGACAAATAATTAGAGGACCCGAGGTAACCAAGAGCGTGTTTGAGGGAAGCTGAACGACTTCGCCAAACATTACGTTCGTCGATAACCGAGAAGAAGAGGACGGTTTCTACCACGAGACACTTCTGTCGCCAACCAGGGAGCACTCGATTTCTCTGGAAAGGCGGGGTCCAAGGACACCAGGGAGGTCAGAATACGTTGCGATACCAGTTTTTGGGCGTCTGTAGAGCTCCACTGGAGTTTGACTTTCACCTACCGATTAGAATTAATTTCCACGACACAAAGATGCATCCTCGCCCCCAGGTACTCCCTAAACGATTAGAGACGGATTACGATCGCGTAATTCGCGTGTACACACTTTCGAATGCTCTGATCGACCAGTCCAGCTGCATTTCACTTGACAGTGGCTGCGTGTAAACTTCGCTCGCTGCGGGCCTTTTTCATTTTCGTGGATGGCGAGGCATGCAGAGGTATTCGAAGCTGGTTGGCAAGTAGATTATGTAAGGAGGCTCCTCTTTGGTCAGACAGTCCAGTCTGCCTAGCCAGCCCCCGCGGCATCCCAGTTGCCGCGTACAAGGCGCATTATGTCTGCTCTCTCATTGCTACGCGTTCCACGGCACATTTTGAATTTCATTGACACACTTCGGAAAACTGCAGCCCAAGGTGCGCTCTTCGTCATATCGATGAGGCCTCTTCGGTCATTTCTTTCAAACAATCCGATGACTCGTGTATTACGCAACGCTTGTTAACGACACGCAGTAAGGATGCAATAATGGTAACACTTGCGATCGTGCCACGATTTCTCTTAATTGGAATTCAATTGAATTCGACGATCTCTGTTAGGTAATGGAACATGTGGAAGTTACAGCGAATGTGCGTAGCTTTTATGGTATAAGAGTCCATTGACAGTTTCGCGTAATACTTGTCGTAAAGGCTTGCCGATCGTGATGTATAACATGAAATAATAACGCAGTAATAACGCCTGGAATAATAATGACTTCTGAGCGTGTTCGAGGTACGATCCCGTAACCGGCGCCATTAAGTCACCAGGGAATTCAATCTTGGCCGCTATCAGAGATCGGTAGCCTCAATTTTCCTTCAATTTTCATGTCACCCCGAACCTCTCGCGTGCCTCTTAATTTCCGGTCTCGATTGCAGCCGGCAATTAGCCGCGATCCACAAAGCTTCTGCCTACCAGACGCGATCGTATCGCCGGACGATTGAGTGCTCTCGCGAGTAGTAAAAAGGGGATGGAATTGTTGCTGCTAGGGGAACTGAAAGGGATACTGCTACGTTCAATTTATTTATATGGAAATATCCTATAGATTAAGTATTATTATTTAGCAAAGATTCTTTTTGCGGCCATTCGATAATATGGGAAAGAAGATTTATGGAAATTTTCTCTAGATATTAAATAGGTATTATTATTCAGCAGAGATTATTTTTGCAAAAATTCCATAATCTAGGAAAAGTATGGCGACGAACTGATTTTACGGCGTTATTACCAGAATTCCATAATGTGGGAAAAGGTAAGATGACGAAATGATTTCAAAGAGTTCTTAAAACAGCTCTTTACACTAGTCCCAGTCGTCGCTGGAGCCTTTCTGCGCGGCTGCAAACACGAGGCCGACATTCCTGCATACGCAACGAACGACAAATATTGACGAGGGACATATTTCCACGCGACCAGCGTGTCTTCCTTTATCGTTTACCCGATGTGCACACGCAGAGCGTGACATCATCGGTTGTGGTCCGGCTCTCGCGAACGCGCCAACTGCGTCAGGATTATTTATAGCGACACATCCTCCCAGGGAAACTGTAACTGTACTTTTACCGCGATTCGATTAATCCGAGTGTCCCGCGCAGCGTTCTGGTCATCTTGTTGCTCGAGAAACTCGATCGATACCATCGGATGAAAGGAACTCGATAAAAATTTCCAAACTTTCTTGCATTTTTCCACGCCGTGCAATTTCAAGGAATTCCAGTCTACTAACTGCCAAGCAAACACAGATCTACGATCCATTACCACTCAAGAGCCGAGCTGCTTAACGATCGCAAACCAAAGTATCCACTCCATTAAAATCGCTCCCCCGCGGCTCTCCTCTCCCAGAATAGATTATCAACAAGCAAATATCCAACGCAGCATCTATACTTTAAGCCTCGCATTCAAAGAATCCTCCAGCACCATCAAAACCCCTGGACCGTGAATGTTCCTCCCCCTAGGGACGGTCAGAAATCGGTTTGGACGAAGCGGGCGCGCCGAGCAGAGGGAAGCAAGTCAGCTGGAGAGCATCCCGAGATCGTGTTTACAAGGATTACAGTTGGTAGCGCGTGGCGCGAGACTTGGTGCAGCTGCAGCTGGCAATGGCAGCCTCGACTGACCGGACGTCGAACCCAAGAAATGCTCCAGCCCGCTAGATGGATCGTAATAAGTCCGCAAAGTATCCCG
The DNA here is from genome assembly GCF_050908995.1 of Andrena cerasifolii. Lineage (NCBI taxonomy): Eukaryota > Metazoa > Arthropoda > Insecta > Hymenoptera > Andrenidae > Andrena > Andrena cerasifolii. The sequence continues at coordinate 12,019,156 of NC_135129.1, forward strand.
CGGGCAGGGCGAATCCCGCGAGGATGCTCTCTCGCATTTGCATACGTCTTGCCGACTGCTCGATCCATCTTCCAGCCGCAGCTCGCGGCGCAACGGCTCCAAAACGACACCGACTGCTCGGCAGCGCTCGGTATCCCTTCAGGAAGTAGGTACCCTGCGCCGCGGAGTTTGCGCCAGCCCTCGGTGCCTCGATCTGGTCCCGCGGCAGTCGCACCCACGCGCATTCCGGGGATACTGAAAAGCTTCCTGCAGCCGAGCCACGGAAACGGCCACTTCTCGCGGACGTTACGTAAATTCCGGATAATAAGATCTCCATCTGGGTTCCTGGTCGAGGGGGAATTAATATCGCCGTCGCGGGTGCATATAAATTTCTGACAAGGATCGCGCTCGTGTAGCAGCTTGGCGGAGTGGGCCCTGTGTGCAATTTGTGGCGCGGTTGTGGAGGATCTTCCCTCTCGAGGACCTTCGAGATGGGTTCTTGGAAGATTAGTTTAGAAATTTTTCTTAACGCTCTATTGGCTTGTTTAGGGGTAGGTAAATTAATTCTCTAAAAAGTGGAGGAAGGTGCAGCAAATTGTGGTACAAGGTATCAATGGAACTAAGATTAAAACGTCTCCTTGCAATCTCCTTTTAACGATCCCAGCGTTCAGCTTTATCTCTCCAGCGTTATCGGTGCAACGGTAAATTTTTGCAACCTTTCCAACATTCCTGGCGCGTCGAGTGAACGCCGGCCAGGCTGCTATTAAAATTATCCTAATTACAGGTGTGGGGCACGATAAACATTGCCCAGAGGCGGGCAGCGAGTACCGCGGGTGAGAAAGTTGTAGCGACATTAATAATAATAATCAAGAGGCGGTACTGATGAGTCGGATGATAGTTAATTTGCATGGGACCTCTGGCTACTGTGGCCCTACAGCACCACGGGCCAAAAGGCGTACATTTTAAACCCTACACTCTGGGATCCTCCGAAGATCCCAAGATAACCGCGATAATCCACCTTCGCACCATTTCGCGCGATGCAGAACCTCTTTCCCTCGCGATTTTACTAAATTCCACCGTGGAGTATGCTATCGCGAACGTTCAGAGCCCTCAGAATTCCTCTACATACCAAAACTCCCAATACGATCACCAAGAGGAATGCGCCGTATCTGAAGCTCTCATCGAACGAGGATAAACTCAATCAGCGAGCGCCTGGAGATCCACCGGAGGATATAATCCGGTGCAGGAAGTGGCCTGGGAATATCAGAGAAGCATGCCTCGATAGTGGCGTGTCTTTGAGGGCACTACCGCTTCTGCGCCAAGAATAGCGGCGTTTTTCCCGATACTCGCATTGGGTGGTCGAGGATCGCTGTTAAACTTTGACTCTCCCGACGGTGGACGCTGCCTCGGGATTCCAGCGGCGGGATTCAATTGCCGATGAGAATCCTCGGACCGCGGCTCGACGATTCTTCTCCCGCTCGAGTGAGTCGTCATAGAGCGCGTGGACAAAGGATCACCGGTTGGGAATCGACGTATCCAATGTCGGACGGTATGTACGTGTATATGCCTACGTGACCGTGCAAGAAGGGAATACCGTGGATGCCTTGCGGTCTGATAACTCCTCATCCGCGATGGAATTCCGACTGCTGCCGTTCCTGTTGCCTCGTCACTGGCTCACGGAGGGCCCGGGCGTCGCGATAAACCGGCAACGGTATACCATACGGCCGATACTTTTCAAGGATTTTTCAACCGTTAGAGCACGTACCGCGGAACAATGCCCGAGCCTCCTGGGGGAAACGGAACGACGTATGATCGGCGGGCAACGGTACTTGATAAGAAATTCCCGCTTTCGGCCGATCCGCGAGGACGCCACGAGGCAGGAGCTGGGTGCGCCCGCTTCGAATCAGAGTGACTTTTCGGAGTTCTTTTCGCGGCGGAGGATACGAGTTGCAGAAATTGGCTTCGAGACACTAATTCCTCCAGCGGCCATCGATCATCGGCTTATTCCAGCTATTAGTGGGGAGGTTGGTGCGCGGAGTAGCTTTCAAGTCCATCAGACGTGTCCGAGAAAAGCTATCGTCAAGTCCCTGGCCACGTCCACAAGGAGGTTCCTCTCGGGCTCATCCTCTTTCCCTTTCCATCCGTCTCCTCCGGAGCCCTCCGTTCCCTTGCCGTGCCTCTACGTATAAAGGCATGCAGGCTCGCTTCTATGGCCGTAAACGCGCGATTCCTCGGCCTCGCCAGACCCGTTCGTGTAGGTGGGATTCTCATATTGGCGACCTCGAAAGCTCCCAGCCTCCCTTCCAGGATGTACCAAGTCCAGACGAATCGCGGGGAGACCAAAGGCCACGCAGGCTTGAATACATTAGGCACGATGGATGGACTTCTTTCGCGACTAATCGATGGCGTTTCATTCAGCTTTTCCATGGCAGACTATTATAGCAGTATTATACCGGTATTTCCTGGGATCATTCGTTAAGTAGCGATCTGTGTCTGCTTACCATTAGTCGTCCCCAAATTTTCCCTTCTTTTGCATTTCAGCCAAGTCCGAAATTCAAGAAATTTAGTTTGAAAGTAGGTTTATTTCTTGTTATTGTTTCACAATGTTTCTTAATGGATCATTAAATAGCGAGTAGTTTTTTAAGCCTAAAATGGGACTGTGTATAATGTGTCTATAATCTTTTGCAAACTGAAGATCCATGCTGGCTTTAACTAATTTTTTGTCATTTTGAGGGTTGGTAGCTTTCCGCATAACTTGGTTTCGAATCCGAAAGCTCAGTGCAGTCGGCAGAATGTCCGAGGAAGTAGATCAAGAACAAGATCGCGAAGGAAGGGGCTGACAGACCCCCGATCAAACAGCCAGCGATCTAAGACGAAGATCGATGGCCACAGGCCGTTACGTAACGCCGTGGATCGAATTAATCGAGGACCCGTGCGACCTCATCCCAGGCAATGAGCACCTAGTGGTAACCACGGCGCTGCAGGCACGTTTATTGCGTAGTCATCGACCTTCGGTAATGATCCTCGCAATTTGTGGTAATACAGATTCAGGTGTACTCCATCAGCGATAACCAACCGCGCCGATCCGATCTGCGGAGGCTTAGACGCGATCTCGGGAGTGTCCAGGCACCGCCCAGCCTCAAATCTACATCATCAGCCACGGAAATTAGCAGGCTGCTGTACTTACATTGCCAGGCTGGTGCGAACTTTAACACCTTCCGCGAATGCTCGCGCGATCTATGGACCTCTATGCGATTCCGACGACGAGCGCTAATGAAATTACATCACCGAAGCCCCGTTCCTCTAATCGTCATCCTATCCCTCAACTTCCAACAGCCAAACATCTTCTCCTCTGAATACAATTCCCTATTTCGAATGCCCGAAGGGACACGAGACACCTTCGAAGAATCCCCACGACTCTTGGATCGCAGAAAAAGACGCGACTCCCAGAGCAGAGAAACGGATACACTCGATCGACCGAGCGACAAAGAAGGTTCGCGTTGCTCGAGGAATTTTCCTTCCTCGTCGCGTCGCAGGGTCCGCAACTAAACCGCAGAAAAATCCTCCCCTCTGGCGAGCACCGGATCGCAAAAATCCCAGAGCCTCGACAGGGTGGTCTGTAGGAATACAATACCGAAAAAAGCCCCTCTAGGTGCTCCTTTTGCCCGTGTCGGATCCGAGTGTGGGGATCGTGTGACAGGAGCATACGCGACTTCGGGGTGTGCGGTATACTCGAGAAATCATGGTCAGCCGTGTAAACAGAGGCCTCTGGTCCCATACCAGCCCGCTGACCGTAAATGCGCTGTGCGTGCGCTGGTCCCCGACTAGGTGTGAAACGTAAAGTCAGCGATCTGACGAGGCTCCCTCGGGCCGATGCACCGCAGATTGCGAGTATCCTTGCTGAGGTCGGACGCCAGGCTTCGTCGAAGGTCGTTGCCTGCTCCATGTACACGGTGTCCCGCGAGAATCTGCGTCCGGGGCTCTTATCGATTCGATGCGGATCTCGAAGGTTAAAGGGAATCTCTTCGCGCGGTCTTACGGTTCCTCGACTTCCCTTGTGGAATACAGTGGATCGGTGAATAGAGGCTCCGTGGTACGTGGTGAGCTTCGTACCATCCTAACGCAATTAATCTTCGACGTAGGTCCATCGACTTCGCAGCAAACTGGCCGCCATAATCGGTCCCCCACGAAAGGACATCCGCGAGGACGACCTTGGGGCGTCAGCATCCGATGATCCGCGTCCTTGGAGGACGATCATCCTCCGCTGATTACCCTCATTGTCCGCGGAAGCGGCAGGAAGGCCTGATTGCAAATCACCCCCATTAACGACGATTATCGTCGGCATTAACGGTAATGGTCCAGCGGCCAGCTCGTTCGAGCAGTTCGAAAGTAGCTCGTCGATGGGGAAAATTAAATACCCACGAGCAGTTACGTGTCTTCGCGGGAAGAACGAGGAATGGAACTCGAAGAGACGAGCTTGGCGGACTGAAACTTTCCTACGATTGCCGGTGACTCACTAACCAGCGAGCGCGAGGCTCGAGAGGATTAATAAGTAATCAATTTCATCGGTTCCGCGAAGCTTCAGGGGCAGAAGAACAATGGCGGAAAAAGGACGACGAGGCTGATCCTGTCTTGGCAAGGCAGTTTGTAAGACAGGGGCGAGGAAAGGAGGCGAGGAGAGAGCGGTCTGGTTTTTGCTGGCTGGGTGCAAGGACAGACGGATTGCTCGCAGGACTGAGAGTCCAGGGGAACGCAGCCTCGGTTACTGTGCCCGAAATGGTCGTAAGCGCGACGAAGAATCACCTAACAAATCCGATACCTGGTCTCTTATATGTAGAAAGGCTGTGAGATAAGGATCGATCGTACAGAGTAGCTCGATTTATTTTTATAGTACTTAGCCGGAATATAGTAGTCGTAAAAGTTGCGGGGGTCCCAAAGTTTACAGATTTGCGGTTTCGTAAATTTGAAACCTCAAAGCTGTAAAATTTCTCACTCCCGGATCTCAACTTCTTTCTTTCAGGTTTCGGAATAAGAGATTTCGCATTTTTTTGGAGAGGTCAAGTTTTGAAACCTCAAAGCTGTAAAACTTCTGACTGCCAGCGCTCAATTTTTTTCTTCGAGATTTCGAAATAAGAAGTTTCACAACTCTTGAGAGATAAACATTCAAAATCTCAAAGCTGAAAACTTTGTGACCGCCGGAGCTAAAGTTCTGGGCGTTGAGAATGGAACTAGGGTGGAGTATTAGGTCGCTAGATGACAATGCGAATGCTTGAAATTCTGATACAATAGTTATCAATGGTGTTATTCTACTACTCCAGATAGGTGTCTGCAAGAGGGTCTATTTATAGATGGTTATGTATTCTGTTCCAGGACGACGGTGGAATCGAGTATTTCAACACGATAGTGGTGCAGCCACATTTGAAGCTGGTCACGAACCAGGGCAGAGGGTTCCACGTGAGATGTCGGTACCAAACGCGGGACAAGGTGGTGACGAACGACCAGACCCACGTGGCCATGCTGCAGTCCCTGCCGTTACAGGTACGACTCCCTTTCTTTTCAATCTCCAGTAAAAAACCAGCGAAGACGAGGACGTCCGCAGACTTTTTTCCAGGGAGGGGGGTGGAGCAACTTTGAGAAACGGTCAAGTTGACAGGTTGTAGGGCCAATTTAATTAAAAAATATTCACCGTTTTATTATAAACATAAGGGGTCTGCCTACCTTGACGGGCGAAACTGATGCGAACTTGGGAATTTTTTAAAACAAAACCATTAAATATATTTTTCTCCAGCTTTGTGGTTTCATTTGTCGACCTTTACAGAATATAAAAAAAAATTATATGCAAAAGTACCTAGTGGTTATATCCGGAGGTATAGTTGTCTGAAATAGATTTGTACGAATGTGGCTATCGCCCGAACTAGATTAAATGAGAAGTATTGAAAATTTAAAAAAAAAATGGCAGCGTCTAAAACAGACATCGATTTCTGCAAAGAAATTGCTGCTTTTTAAGTTGCAAAAGCCTAATTTTGCAAAAACCGACTTAGTATTAGTACCCGCGAGAATGGGACAGCTACCGAAGATATATGCCAAGTTTCAAGTAAATCGAGTGATTAGTTTTTGAGATATCATGCTAACAAATTCGAAAAACCTCGTTTTAAGAAACACATGTTTAAAGTTTCAGGTACCGTTAAATATGTACAAATATAGGCATACAGTTTTCGATTAATATAATTTGAAGATTTCTCTTAAAAAAATCCCAAATATCGCTCTCCACTTCCGACCGCTTAATAAAGATTACTTTTTAAAACTAAGCTATATTTCTCAAGCCAGGGGGGTCAATTGCCCGATTTGCCCCCTGTTGCGGAAGCGAATGAGCGAAGAGTCTTTCCCTAATCAATGAGAAATCTCGCAAAATGCCCAATATTTCGCTTCTCCCTCGAAAAGTAGCTACGATATCTTAGGGTTCAACGATCCACAAGCGTCCAGAGACGAGTAATAAATATTCTCGACAGGCAACAGCCCCTATGCCAGGATGCACGATGAAGATCTTCAGCGGAGATCCAACGAGGCATCAAGTGGCGGCAAACGTGAAGATCGGGGACCCCCTGACCTTGGTCATTAGCATCGACGAGCAGGAAATGTTCGGCCTCAAGATCTCCGATTGCCTGGTGCGCGACGGCCTAGGATGGGGGGAGCAGAGGCTCATAAACGACGAGGGGTAATTTTCTATCGCGATACTATAAAGCGACTCCCCGCGCGAAAACCGTCACGTACCCTTCGCCCCGTCGGCCATGTCCCATTCCCTCCACGAACACCTCTGATAATAGGCAGGAAAACGAGCAGAGGAGAAGAAACGAATTGCCCGCGTCAGAGCGTACGATGAATTATTCAAGGGCCAGGAATTCAGGGTACAAAAGCGGGCCCCGGTTCGCTGACTTCTTTTCATAAGCAAATCAGCTGATGCGACGACAGGTTGCACGAGCACTTTCCCTCTCGACCTGTCCCTGCCGCGTCCGCAGTCGAATTTCTGGTTCCAAGGACCCCCGATCCCATAGATCCACTCCTCCCATTTATGTAATTCACGTAAAAGTGTACCGAAAAACTACAGAGTTGCCTTTGCGTTTCTCGAAGTGGAGCGAGTATAGGAAACGCGCGGATGTTTCAGTTGCCCGGTGGATGGCGAGATCATGGGGCAATTCACGTACAGCGAGGACAAAACCGAGGCGAAGGTGAACTTCCAGGCGCACAAGTTCCCATACACGGCCAGCGTCTACTATCAGTGCAACGTCAGACTGTGCGTCAAGCACGGCGGAGGATGCATCAGCACGGTAACTAGAATTCCTCTGAATTTAGGGAAACGAGGACTGCTCTTGTGAACTCGGGGGCACAGTAAAGCGATTAAGCTGTCGCTCAATCGTGTCCCGAGTGAACGAGCAGCGTCGTTTGGAGGCTCTCCAAAAGAGATCATCAATATTCCGTGTTTGCAGCCGCCAGCGTGTAATTCGGTATCGAGACGACGCAGGGACACTACGAACGAGAATATGGTGAAGGGTGTCGAGGGCTTGGACGGAGGCACACCGGCCACTATCGAAGTTTACAGCGGGCTATACGTGAACGAAGCCTCGGACGTTGGCACCAAGTCGGAGTTCACCGATGATGTCTTCAGAGAAAGGGTAAGGTCCCATTTGTATTCGTCGCTCGCTGAAAGGCTTCGCGAATGGAAGCCTCGAGATTTTCATTGATTGTACCTAGTTTGCGGTAGTTGGCCTTGGGGGTAAAAGTGGGTAAAAGGTACGATTTAGGCAACCTGTCTACTAAATTGTACCTTCTCAACCTCCAACCTATTTGTACCATTACACGTCCTTTATATTCATTAATTATTGCGAAACTGATGATGTACGATTTAGTCTCACTGTCCGTATTCCCGTTTCCAGGCAAACGACGACCCCAACAGTATCTGCATATCGCAAAGGAGCTTCGCCATCGGCATCGCGATCGCTGGTCTGATCCTCATGCTGGCGGTGGTCGCGGCGATCTTAGTGCTACTCGCCAAGAGACGGCACAAGAGCATCTCGACCACGGGATCCTCCATCTACAGCGGGCCCTACACGAACACCGCGTACAGTCACAGCAGCTAAGTTCAGCCGCGAAGGAACCCCTCGATGCGAGAAATATCATACGAACGCGGAGCTCCGACTGCCAGCGATGTCGAAGCGATCGGTTCTACCCCGTCGGAATTTAGCTGGAATAGGCGAGGATACCTTTTGCTCAACCGCCGATGCTACTATCGTTTCTAATCGTTTTATATTCTCGAGGAAGTAGCTCAGACACGATGGGTCCAGACACGTGTTCAAACGTATCAGACCGGAACGAGTCCCTGCGCATTTCTGACGACCTTGCCACGGTCTTTTGGTAATCTGTCGCAACGCTACACTGCCCCTTTTTGAGAGTTTGTTAATCGAGCACGTGTCCGTGACCCGCGCGCTTTAGAGAAATCGTAGTCCAGCTCGTCTCGGCCTGGAACGAATCGACGAACGAATCCTTAGCGTTAACTTTAATATATATACTTTATATATATATATATTATTATTATTGTTATTATGATATACATATTGTATACTAGTCCGGTATACGCTGTCCTAGCTAACCTAGCAGCCGCACTTGGCACCGCGCTCTACGCGAGCATCCTTTGCCCATCATACGGTCATCCCGGTAATTTAACTTAATCACCCGTGCAGAACGACTCACTGTAGCGTTTAAGGCGAAGTCAAGTGGTACGCGGAGACTGTTAAGCGAATCAAATGCCCCGGTGGTTCTAACGACCGTTCCTTTTTTCCTTCCACTTCCGCGCCAGAGCTCGCGCGTTCCCTTCTCGTATTTATAGTCACTGCAGTTTTCCACGCGTTCTTCGTGCTCTAGAAACGGTCTCTCAGTTAATGGGGCTGGGGTGACTCGGGGAAGGTGGTACCGGGCTTGGAATTTTTTAGTCTAATGTCCGAAGCGCGATGAAGCTACATGAGCACTCAGCGCTGATCCTGTGCTTGGCGTAGCGGAGCAACTTGTTGGGTTCTAATTTCCTTGAGCAAGGATACCTAGCTCCAAATAATCGATTAGAGACGAGTTTATACGAGTTTAAACGAATTATAGTTCTCTTAACGGGCAACCGGAGAGTTCCATGGGATGTATTGGTTATTATGTGCTTCCGACGAGGCGGCGTGCTTCGTGTTACGTGAGATCAGATCCCGTTGCCGCAGACGCGAGGGAACCAACGTCGAGTCGTGTATTTTTTTAGGTATGTAGGAAAGGAGTTTTGGAAAATTCACCGAAAATGTTTCCTCGCGTTTGCGGCGGCGAGATGCTCGCATGAGTGTGGCGATAAACGAGTGTATAATCCGATTGCAATTCATTATAACGCTTAAATGTAAATTAGTTTAATTGAATCGAGGTGCTGCTCCGACGTCGGTATTCGAAGCCTGAGGTGTTTCTGGTTTCACATGGACCAAGTCCGAAAGCGTATAAAAGTATTGGAAATTTTTCGAAATTCTCAGTGACTGGATAAACACCTTGTAGCGACCCTGAAGATATCCTCCCTTTCCCATTTTGTATGCATATACGCATTTCTCCATGGAAATCATAAATACTTCTACGCTTCTCGCTATCTATTCGATTCTTCGGCAATGAAAAAAAAACATAGATTCTCCTAAGGCAAAAATTTCCAGCAACTGGTTTAGCAGTTACTTTTGCGAAGAAGAATGGAAAATAAAGCCCGAGTACTGATGCGCGGAGCATTTTCTAGTTGTTAATTGTCGAACAGGTGGAGATAAAACTGCCGAAGCAGTCGCGTAACTGGGTCCAACGTGGTGGTGGGTACAGATCGTAAAATTTACATTTAAACAGAGAAGGGGGGTGAAAAAAATAAGAAAGGACGGACACGCGGACGTAACTCGTAACCCATGAAACCGCTATTGTGCGACGATTTAGAGAAGAGAGCAAAAAAAATAAATGTCGATTCGGTTTTTACAGAAGCGATTATTACGCTGGCGACGTGTCGTTCTCTGCGGACTGGTCTTCGTCAGAGATTATGCATCTCGACTGTTAAACATCGTGTCGTGAGAATTTCTGTTTTTGTACTCTTTGGACGTCTTCGCGTCGAAAGGCAAACGTTTCACGGACTTAACTTTCTTGTCACGAGATGACAATTGTACAAATTTTTGTTGACTATGGACTTTGCGTCACGATGTTTCGCGAATATCTACCCCAAGTGCAATAACTTCGAGCAATCGACAGCCCAGAGAACTTCAATCGCGGAATGTGAAAAGACAAGCGAACGGATAACGAAGGAACGTTATCGTTCGCATGTGATACGTGTGGCATTGGTTCATAGCGACATTGGGGACGAAAATGCCTGTATAGAGACTCTTTTTTGTAAGGATACGCGATTCTACTTAGGTCCCGCAATGTTTCTCTGGACCCTTGTCAAATGAACTTACAACGAACTTGTGTAAATAACGACAAAACAATAAATCTTGTAACCATAAACTAACATGGCTACTTAATAACCCGAAAGACATTGCACCGCCACGATCACGTCATAAATCACAAATACAGTCGCTGTGAAATAGATCTGTTATTGTTTTGTACGAAATAACAAGTCCCGACAAAATAATATCAGGTTAGGTTTCGCGATGTTGAACAAGTAGTACGTTAGAACAACGTGTAAAGAGAATTATATGTTCTAAACACTTTGCACGTTAGCAATTAAAGGATCCCTATATCGCCAGACGCCATATTGAATCATAGATAAAAGATACATATATAAACTCACGCTTTGACGTTTGTAAATGCCCGAAACCTGTGAGATGTTTTGATTACAGCGTAGTCAGCATGGTCATCGTGCTCTTCGTAGTCACCGTTTTATACACACACTCGCGGAAGCAGTAACTTTTCAACGAGACAACGCGAATATTGCAAGAGCACGTGGTGTATCACGCGCAACTTACCAAACACCCCGAAACACTGACGCGATCGTTCGTGTCGAATTACTTTATAAACATTCGGGGTCTTTGCCCAAGTTACGCCTAAGCCCCATCACCCGACGCAATAACATTCCCGAGGCAGTGATTTCGAAAACAAATGGCCACGACAAGTTTACGTTCGAATTTAACGCATTGGAATTTTATTCTAGCTTCGTGCTTGCTTCGCGTTTCGATCGAGCGATCGATGTTTTAAATTTTACGTTAATGATCGTTAATACGCTACTGAGTGCGGTTGAATTACACGGGAATCCGAATGTTCACCTTTTTGAACGAGTAATCATTGTTCTTCGCTCGTTTTCCTTTAATTTTGCGACAGAATTGCTGCACACGTTCCCGCGTTTAAACATTCTGCTCGTTACAGTTCGAAACTGAGTTTCCTATTAGCGTTGCTAGGGAACGCTGTGATTTTCAGGGCTGTGCAATACAAGATCCTATGGGCTACTGAAGTTTTCTGTTTCTCCGAATAGTCTACTTTCTCGATCAATTTTTCCTCGATTTAGAATAGATTCTTTCTTCTATTGACTGCAATGTTAAATGCCTGGCTATAGCTTGCTAATTGAAAGAGAAAAATTGTAGAAGTTTGATGTATCCTAGAGAGTACCACTCGTGCTACGGCACTGGCTAGCTTCCTACGAAAAGAAGCGGGAAATTTGATTACGGTAAATAAGAAAACATTGTAATGTGGCTATTTAAAATTAAGATATAAAGAGAACAAGTCTGTAAATGATAAATATAAGTAGAAATAATACAGATTCGCGTTGGATCGCGGGAATAATTCACAGGTCTCGCGAAGTATCAAACGAGAGTGTCTTTTTTTATTGAATTATATATAATTCGTTTTTGGAAAATATGATATATATATGTATATAATATAACAAGAAATATAATTAGACTGACATGAGTTCTATCAAATTGTCCGGCTCTCTATGATGTTGTGCATCTTTGGGTTGGTAGTATAGCTCTTTGTTTTATTTCTTTCCACCATACGATTTCCAAATCGCGTTCACCTTCTCGGTCACCTTCGCGATGCAATTTGCAAACGAATCCTCCCTCCGATTCGTCGTAGCTCTCCTCGCTGTTTTCCCTTTCTTTCCACGCACGCTCTCCCATTCGTTCCGTTATCAATTCCCTCCTGCAACTCTTTCAAAACCAGAGTGTACTCCTTCTTCGACATTCTGTAACTCCATCCATCCCTCTTCGAACTAGACAAGCTGGCCCACTGCAAACAGAACACTCTGGACCGCGGAAATTGTACAACTCCTTGCTCAAACACTACCAAATATGGTCGCGGAAGAGATCACTCCAGCTCTTAAAGAGTCAACATCGTCTCGGCAGAGTACTTGGTTCACGACCAGCGAACATGTTTTAACATCCCTTCTGACAAATATAAAGTATATTCAATTGATCCACCGACAATGCTGCCCCGACGGCAGACAGGGGACAAGGTACAAGCTCAACACATCCTGCACGTAGATCTCAGTCTAAAAACAAAACTCTAAACTATATAGCGTTAAGCATAAAGGCACAGCCATCGTTCGTTCTTGTACCATGTGATATGTCCAACGGAAAAGAAACAATACAGGTATGAGAAAGAATGCAAGTACGCGGCGCGACCGGCTTGGAGCTTGTCCCCGTCGTTTGACGCTCGATTGAGATCGGTCCAGGGATGCTGGCCTCAAACATATTCGCTGCCCGAGCATCGTGCCCCGAGCATCTGGCTCGCTCTTCAACAACGAGACGTCGAGTTCACGCCAGGCTAAGGTCTAAAGAGATCGGCGACGAACGAATCCGGTATCTGTTTCCTGCGTCCCGCACAGTGTATGAACAGAAAATTAGAAAAGAATGCGAGATAACGAGGACGAGATGTCACCGATCTCTGATCTAATGCGCTACTTATTCAGCGTCGCGCGAGAAGCAGCTGAGATGAAGCTGGCGGGACCTGTTGGAACTAAAACTGAACGGTGACCGATTCTCCGAATGAATGTGCCCTTCCAGAAACCATTTACAAAAAGTTCCAGCTACTTCTCGCGGTGCACCGGGCTTCCTACGACGAGACGTACAGACAATTCAACCGCATTTTCAGCCGCATTCTGTGTATCGAGGATCCGCTAATCAAGCGCAGAAATCATACAATTTCGCTTAAAGGCTAAACGCGAGTCTTCGACGTGGCAGCGCGACCAACGGAAGGTGATCAGGAAGATGCGAAATTTTCCAACGAAAAATTCCCACAATGTTCCACGCGTACTAGTCTCTCTTTTCTCAGCCCCTTACACGCATTCTCATCCATTTCTCTCGCTCTCGCTACCGTGTCAATCTCCTTTTATGTCGCATACAAAAATAGTAGGAAACGAACGTGAGGTCTTGCGAAACTTACAATGACATTTATCACCCGTTCTCCTCCGATCGTTAGTTTAATAATTCCTCGAGCTGGTCACCCGGCGAGCGGGCGACTTCATCGGCGTGTCCCCCCCTCCAGCGACTCCCTCCTCTCTGCTTCCCCGGTTTTTTTAGAATAGCCCAGGCGATGTTACGAAATCACTTGTGGCGATCGAACGACGCTCGGTGCACCAGCCGACGAGCACTTTTTTCCAACCCTTCTCTTCGATATTTCTCGCCAAGCTTCCTCTACCGATCGAAATAAATATAAAGCGTTTCCCAGACGCACACGATTCAACGGAACGGAGTAGCGTACGTACCTGGGCGGGTGCATCGAGCGTCCGATTAAAAGCGTACACGCGAGCAAAATGAATATATAAATAAATAAACGTGACCGTGCAATTGGCGATTATGACTTTGGTTCAGCTGCTCCGTTTGCACGACGTAAGCGGGAACCGCATCTACGAGTAACGCCCATCGATAACTGTAAAGAGTCTCTTTTGCCACCCCGTTGTTTTCTCGCGTCTCTGTCTCGGAGATTCAATCAAAGTACCGAGACTCGTGTGAATGGACAGTGCTTAAAATATACACTGTCGATTCCTCGTTTCTTATCCCTTTTACAGGAGGGAATCACTTCCACCCTTCACAAGGGTTGCTACGATCAGATTCAGGGCGATAGTCGCAGGCGGTTTCTCTCGATAGACGATTAATCCTTGTTTCGTATCTTTTTTTTTCGCTTTTTTCCTCCTTAATTACGACTTAGAGAGATTCGTGAAATGCTGTTCTTTCCTTCTGTGTCTGTTATAGGTACAATTATCTTCATTAATCACTACGACGACTTTAGGTACGGTTAAACACTACAGTTGTGCGCCCATCTCTTTACAATCGAAACGTCGGATAGCTCTTTGTAATCTGCCTAATGTATACCGCTCAGGTCGCTCTCGTTTTTCATCGCTGCTTTAAACCTAACGACGCTCTAATTAAATTTATCACGCTCCCTTTCGAAGAGAGTAGCACGTATCTTTCTCAGTCTCCCTCCCCTCGTACCTGTTCCTCGCTCGTTCGCCAACTATCGATAAAAAGATAGGCACACCTTCACCTACGTCCTGAAGTACAATTCACCGTAAGCGAAGCTTCTGGATGGATTCCACTTGGTTTCTCTCTCGCAGAGCAACGTGCACCCCTTGCTCTTGCATGAAACGATTAGGATCGAATGATAAACGAAAATCGAAGCTTCCCTTCGCGTCAGGTTCAGAATCCGAACCAGAACGAATAAATAAGTGACCATGGCGCGAGAAGTGGTCCACGTTGAGCCGCAGATCGTTATTTTTTTTTTCACAGACGGAGACATTATTTGTAATTACGACGATCACGCGTCACCATCACCGCTGACGAACTGATAAACGCGTATTGGATTGTTCAAGAAAATTGGGCATGAAAATTATCGTCTATTATCCTGCGCTCTTATAGCTTTTACAGTGGCTCAGAAATCTATAGGATTCAGAAGCGTGCCGTGAAGCTTGGAAGACGAATCATAGTTACACCGTTTGTGAGCTCTTTAGTCGCGTCTCAGCTTTAAAGTAAAAGATCCTCGTCTCGGCTATACTTCACCGTCGCGGCCTGTTACAGGCGAAATGAAACGGAAGGGAAACCAATCGTGTCGAAGAGTACGCATGCGAGGCAGGTTTCTCTCGTGATAGCTAAGCTGTGATGGTTTCGCGCTACTTAACTACTGTGTCGAACTAGATATATAGACCATGGTACTGAATACGTTCACAGATTCACGGGATTATCCTTGGACGCGAAAAGTTTCCGATTCCTGGGAGTCTAGGGAGCGTAAGTGCCTTCGGTGTTGAAACGAAAGGAGCCAGAAGCGTTCTGCGAGATCAAGGGCATTAAGTTCGAGAGGTGGAAGATGTTCAATATAAAAACGAGGCGGCAAGTAATTTGATTCGGGAGTCGTGAATCGCAACTGATAGCAATTTTTCTTCGGTGGCAGTATACAGAAGAATCAGTGAGCAGTGATTATATTCCTGATTAGACAGCGTTAGCAAGTTGCTAGTTGTAAACGTACTCAGTAACATGTACATTATAATACTCGTACATTAGTTCTATTATAATTATTATAGAAGGATTCCCTTGATGGCCCCGCAGAGATCATCGCGATGGTCGTCCAAGGTAATCCCTGTACGTGTGTGTGTGTGTTTTGTGTGTGTTCGTTTTAAAAGTACCTTTTCCTTAAAAGTAAATCTCACATTCATATAGTTATCTGTAAAACCGCGATTAAAATATCTCCAGATATAATATAATATACTGTATATATATATATATATAATATATATAATAATTGTAATAGGTAAAATTCTGTTTCAGTAACTCTGTTTTGGTGTACCACTGTGTGCCTGCTCGTACCACCACGCAGAAAACAACGCACACGTTTTATCCTTTCAATTTGTACACATATATATATTATATATATATATATATATATATATATATATATCCCTCTGTTTTTTTCTCTCTCTTTCCGATTATCGTGATAGCTCAGATATTATTATTCGATACGCAACTCTTTAAGTTTAATCGTTTCCGAACTCCGCGTTTTTTTTTTATCAAAAGAGATGTAACGTACTTTGTTCTCGTTCTTCGTTTCGTCGATTTCGTGACGTGAATGATTATACTATAACGGTGGTGTGCTTTTTACCCTCTTCGCTTAGACGATTAAAAGTACGGTTAATATTAATTATTAAGAATGGTGTGTACGTGTGTGGGTGTGTGTGGATAGCGATAAATCACGCGTTTGTCGTTCGGTTCCCCTTATCAGCCCGTAACCGGTTGTCTCCTCCGTTCTCCCAGTTCAACGCTGCTTCTCTGCCCTCCCCCAGCTGTTCCAGCTACCTAATATTGTACCAGTTGATTTCGACGGGTGATTGTCACCTTCACGGTCCCTGCAAGTCAGAAGATTATTTGCTGAGAGCAGCATCGGCCTCCTCGCGTCGATCCTCGCGACACAATATGCCAGTGAATTGCTGTTTTGTGCAAATCAAGATTTTGCGTTTAACGGGGGGTGTCCCGAGGATACACCGATCACGGCTGATCTATAAGCGGAGTTGAATGGAGAAACCGCGCGGCGGATTTGCAAACGTGTGTGGAACGGTAACTGATACCGAAAGTATAATAAAAGACACGCACGCTTTAAAGAAGGAAAGAAGAAAGGAACAACTGATCGTTGTGCGATAAAGAACACATTCATTGTTAACTAATTGGTAACATGTCTGCATAGTAGTGTACCACCTGTGCGCGTGACTATGTGAAGCGTACAGTGCTGTAGTAAAATGTGCTCTGAAAACTTCTGCTCCCTGTGCGTCCGTTTTTCGAATGGACCAGGGTATAGCGAAGGTCTCGCGGTGACACTATAGATTAGTCTCAAGGAAATGGGAAGAATTTTCCAGGCACATTTCCACGTGACGGACAGATATCGACTAAAGCGGGAATAAACGCGCGTGAAGAAGCGTCTATGTTGCGTGATGTGGAATACGTCGTGTTCGTTTGTAGTATTTTATACTGAATATCTGTACCTTATATCATATTGTCTTCCACAGGTCTCGCTTTTAAGGGGGATACAAGAACGTGTGAAAAAGTTGTGTCACATATCGTTCTTCGTAAGCGGAACAAAAGTAGAATTGTAACAGAACCGTTCAAGCAACGTACCGAACGAGAGAGAGAGAGAGAGAGAGACGAACATCTAACTTAGACTCCCGTACAGATTTAATCGTCGGTCCTTACCTTCTCTCAGATCTTTCGGCATGTTCGACGAGAGCGACGGCATGGAAGGAGTCTGATAAAGATTGGGCCGAGCGCCGGTCGGTGGCAACGGTGCTACTTTGGACCTAACGAACAAGTTACATTGCTACTCTCTGTTTCCTAGCGTTCATAGAAGGATACAAGCGTAATCACTTCGAACAATCACCTCTGTTTACGAATCTTCGGGTTCCTCCCGTCGAACGAGGTGGGTGTACCGGCACCCGAGTTGTTCGACGAGTACGATGGTGGCCGGTACGGTCGTGGGCAACCTTGAACAACAGGTGGTGATGGTACTGGTGCATACTGCAGCCGCGGATTAGCTGGCACTCCCGGATGCATCAATCTCATATCCCCTGAGACAAGAATCGTGCGACAGTCACTCCACAGACCCGCGCGTAATGAATTCTCGCGAAGCGTAGGGTCATGAAACGGAGCTATCGTACCTTGCACAATATGGACACCCTGATACATTGGCAGTGGGTAGCGTGATTGGGGTTGTGCGCTTCTGTCCCCGCTCCCACTTCCGAACAGCTCGTGTGCTGGAGTCGGCGACCTGCTAGTCCTCTGAGAGTTGCCTGGCGTCGAGGCTCGAACACTAGCAACAACCTACGGCACACGTTCAACGAATTTTATCAACGAATTGCTGCGTCGTGTACCGCACGGTGCTTCAACACTTACAGGAACGTTTTGCCTGAAAACGAGATTGGGAACCAGCGTGGGAGTCATGTACGTCCCAGGTGGTGCAGGGGACGCTCCACTGTGCCCGACTTGGTGGCCAAAGGTACCATTTGACACCATCGTCGGCGGTGGATAACTGCCGGAGTTGACGTACATCAACGGCATCCCGGGCATCTGCAAATTAATCGGTTGCTGT
This sequence comes from Andrena cerasifolii, assembly GCF_050908995.1. NCBI lineage: Eukaryota > Metazoa > Arthropoda > Insecta > Hymenoptera > Andrenidae > Andrena > Andrena cerasifolii. The sequence goes on from NC_135129.1 coordinate 12,037,222, forward strand.
TTACAAAAACACTTCTACTGTTAGGATAAGCGTGCCTCGATGGAATACCTGATTAGAGGTCGGAGTGTTTGGTGGCGTAGGTACTCTGTACATGACAGGTGGTGGCTGAATGGTCGCTTGCCCTTGTGGATAATACGTGGGAACCATGTGAACCGGTGGCTGATACGTGTAGTCGCTTGGTGCCGGTGTCACGGCGGGCATCGAATTGTAGGGAACTGGGTAGCTGCCCACGTAATTGGCTGAAATAGAAACGGTATAATTAGATAATCGATAAACGGGTGACGCTAAAAAGAAGAGAAAGTTTTGATTTACAATTCGATTGGCTGGGGGGAGTCATAGTTTGCGCGTTAAAAGAATAATTCGACGTGAATCGTTGCTGCTGGTGCAGCTGCTGCCTATCACCTGGACCCTGACTGACCGAAAGCGCTGTACCAGGTGGAGGTACAAAGTACATCGTTTGTTGCGGCTGAAATAAAGTAACAATAAATATAGATGTAACATCGAGTTACGTCGATATACATAGGGTAAGAAAGCACTCCCTACTGGCATTGAATTTGGTGGAGGCTGCCAGTAATTCTGCGGCATCGTCTGCACGCTTTGCACCGTCTGATTCGTAGACGGCTGCGGTTGGGAATAGGAGTGCGGTGGCGTGGAGTGATTCTCACCGGGTACGCGCTGATCGTAGATACTCATGCCCATAAAATATCCAGACAATTCAGTTACTTCCTAAATCAAAGGGCATCACCATGTAACAATAGCTTTGAGCGACCACTCTCGTCCCTCCGATATAGAAACAAGTCCCTTACCGTTGTCTGCGACACTGGTCCTTGCTGCACAGGTACTGCATAATTAGCGTAAACAGAGTTCTGATTATACAAGACGTCCCCCTGACCATTGTTCTGTACATTCGCCTGACTCGGATGAGGAGCCATCATCACAGCCTGCTGGCCCACAGGGGGTTGGTAGACACCCTGGTTGTACGGTTCTGAGGTAGGTATGTAGCTGGTGTACGGTTGAGCTGTTTGGTTATGGTTACATGTTTGCACCGTCGATGACGATTTGACTAGAGTTTGTTGCTGGGGTTGCTGTTGCGGCTGATGCTGCTGCTGCGGTTGTTGCTGCTGTTGCTGCTGTTGCTGCTGCTGCTGCTGCTGCTGCTGCTGCTGCTGAGGCGGCCCTGGGTTCTGCTGAGGCGGTGGCGTGAACGGTAGACTCGGTGACGTAGCTGTGTTCGTCACGTGAGTCACCGTCGTGTTACCACCGTTACTGTTCTTGCTCGACTGCGCTTTCTTTTTACCCTCGTTCTTTCCATTATTCGTTACTTTCGATGGCTCGGATGGCTCCGCGTTTTTTACAGGCGACGCGTTATTCCCCTCGTTCTCGCGCGGCGACGCAGCGGCGGCGTAAAACTTGGGTGGATTCTCGGGATCGAACCGGTATATCGACCCGTCCGGGTTGGTGCACGGCTGATTGGTTTGTGGATTGATGATTATGCTACCGGGTGGCACGCTGGATATACTGGTGACCGCCCACATCACCGTTTGGTTGTTTGCTTCCGGGGAGGCGAGATCCTGACTAGATACTTGGGTGTGACTGCACGTCATGTTCGCCACGGGCGATGGCGACGGGGACGGCGAGATCGTCGCGTCGCTGCGCTGGCTCTGCGATTTGTAGCCGCTGCTCGAAGGGCTCAGTCGTGAACACATGCTAGCTCCCGAGTCTGTAACACGCCAATTCAATCCTCCATTCATGAATGAAAACATTTAACCGCTGTTTCCACAGAAGTGTAACATACATAGTTAGTACCTTAGTACCGAGTAGCTAAGAACTTGAGACGAACCTTGCTTCATAAGACGAGCTCCTGCGCTGTGAGTAGACGTTACGCTGTCCCCTCTGGACAGCATGCCTCTGGTGTAGCCACCGAAGCTGAAGGATTTCGAAACTGATGGCCTTAGTACTCCGCCCCGGCAAGACTCTCTCCCGTCGAAGGACTCCCCTTTCAGGAGCTTCGTTTGCCTGTTACATAGACAGCGTTAGAATTTACACAACCGCCCGATAACGTTCAGCGAAGCGAGGTTCACCTCATTGTATGGTCCGAAGGATGCAATAAACGATATCTCGTTGAGGCGTCGGAGCTCTCCGTAGATGACCAGTAGGGCCAGGAAGTAACCTCGCCGCTGTCTCCACTACTATCCTTGAATATCCTTCTCCTGGCACGTTCGTACTCCTCTTCCCTCTCCTCGAAACTCTTGTTCTGCCGACAATAATCGCCGGACAGCCTGTCGGGCGACTTGAAATTGAAACTATCCTCGAAGGAACTCGAGTCTCTCTTCAGGATACTCCTGCGCGGCTCCTCCGACAGTATCAGGTCGTCCCGGATGTGCTCCTTGAAACGAGTGTTCGGGATTCGCATGTTCTTCGTCCTGGTCACTATCACGCTCGACCCAGACTGGTCGACGTTGTGCTCCATGCCGAAGTACGCCGCTACCCGGTGCACCAGCATCCTGTTGTACGAGGACATGTTCGGGAACTTGTGGCAGACCTTCTGCTTGTCCTTGGCGAACTCGATCAGGTCCTTCTCGATCTTCAGCAGCACCGTGCGATCCTTCTGATTCCGGTTTATGGTCTCCGCGATGAAGTGCTCCAGGTCGATGCCGGTACTGTCCGTGTACAACTCCGTGCTGCTATCTGCGAAGGGGAATATTCATGCTTCTTGAACACAGAGTGGTTAGAAATTTCCAATTAGTGGCAACGTAATAATACACGAGAACGAACCTCGCGAGAGGCACGGAGACGCGCTGTCGAAGCTACCCTGGGAGGAATTCTGGTGCCTCAGCTTGTGCCTGGAGCCAGGTCTGCTGACGGACAGGGTGTTGCCGCACTGATTAGAGCATTGATTGTTGCAAATGTTCAAGGTGTTCGGTCTACGTTGCTCCGACTTCTGATTGTTCTGCGCGTTCTGGGCCAGGTTGGTGCACTTGGGCGAATGCTGCAGCGCCTGGCCCGACTTGGACGGTGACACTGGCGTCTGCAGCAGGCCGGGTCGCTCGCTCTGATTGTTCTTCACGCAGTTGTTGCATTTCTGGATCACGTTCGAGCCTGTCATCTTGGAGCGTTGCGACTCCGACTTGTTGCCGTTCGTTGGCGAGGTGTTGTTCTTTGGCGAGTGGACTTGAGAAGGACTAGATCGACCTGCGACCAACATAAGGCATACCTTAACGCGTGAACAGTACCCCGGACGAATGAAGGAAATTTTACCGGAAGAAGGAACGCGTACCATTTCGTGACGGAGCTCGACAGGTGGGCGAGGTGGCCGTGTTGCGCATTTGCTTCGGGGACTGGTTCGGGCAGAGGTTGCTGTTGAACATCGACTCGTTGTTGTTGAGCTTGGCGTTGGTGGAGCTGAGGGACAGACTGCCCGCGAACTTCTTCTCGCCGTCCACCGACTGAGGGCTATGCGGTGACGACGAACCGTTGTGTGGCTCCCTCGGGGGAGACGTCGACTCTCTCATGGCATGGCTCCTCACCAGCAACTTCACTTTCGTATTCGCCTGAAAGACGTACGCGCCATTAGACCAGCCCCCGGAATCTTCTAGATGAACTGGTGACACGTACCCTATTACGCAAGTTTTTGTTCTCGGTGTCAGGTTTATCGGGTGGACAGGAGGGCGAGGCGCGGTGGAGCGAGGGAGAAGAGCCGACATTGGGATTGGCATTCCCGTCTATCATATCCGAGTCCGTGCTGCTCTGGTAGGACACGTTCGGGCCACCTATGACGAAGCCTTGCCTGGAGGACGGCACCGAGGGCATTCCTCCTCGCACCACCACCGTGGGACTCTCAGGTCGACTGTGCGACCTGCTGCCTTTATGCACCACTATGCTTGGTACTGCAACAACCAAACCCAATGCTCACTCCGTCCTTCACCTGATCACCAAGCTCAGCTTCTCCGCAATTCCACGAGAGACAAACTGTTTAAGATATCCGAGGATTTCACGGGTATTCTTCGAGTCTCCCATGTGCTTTTAGAAGAGGATTACAAGAGAGTTCTTCCCGACAGTTTTCCAAAAGAACACAGCCTACGTCTCAGCTGATCTGAGCTCACCTAAGCTGGTCAGCCAATAGATCGCGAAGAAAGGAGTCTCTGGGGCACGGTGTCTCGCGTAAATTGGGAAGCTATCACGGGTGGCAACGACTACGAAGGAAGAGGCGAAGGGAAGAATCGTGAGCGTGATTGTACACTTACTCTCCAGGCGGGCCATGTGTTAAATGCGTCATGGGGTTACGGTGCAGGGCTCTGCAACTGGTGGGTTCAAACGGGTGCAACTGGGTTAGTACGTGAATCTTTTGGGTGGCGTGCAGCTCGTGGGGCTGATACAAGGAGCCAGACCACTGCACGTCCACCTTCCAACATCGTACACTCTGTAAGCAGATACAACACAACGGTCATGAGTTGGCTGAAAACGCGGGATGCGGTCGTCGTTCAGGCGTGAATGGATAATGAAGCACTAAAGTCGCTTGGTTCCTAGATTCTTTCATTACAGTCGTTACTCTCTCAAATTAACGTTTACATTTCGGTATAATGCTTTAGTGCGTGCAGGCGGTATCACGTGCAGGAAGTCCCAAAGCAAGTGGGGGAGAAATGACCGGGGTAAAATGAGCTTTCTTAATTTATCCTTTAACAATAGAATATATTTACCAATTTGGGTGACGTAATAAATGATAATTATGCACATTCAGATATCGAAAAATGTAAATTCATTTAAAAAATTAAAAATCAAGTTTTTTTATGTGAAAAAAACATCGTTATTTTTATGTGAAACTTGTTTTCAAAAAATTATCGAGGCCCATTTGAAAAAAATATAAAATGTTTTTGTTAAAAAATTTATTTAGATATAATAAGTATGTATGTATTTTAATAATAGTTACGTATTTGTTTTAGTAATAATATGTCGGATTGTTCATGTAAACAAAGCTCATTTAAAAACTCATTTTCAGAAGAAAATGTGTTTACGCAAAGTACAAATTATTCACGTTAAACTTGTATTAATGAAATATATTTTTCAAAGAATAGTTTAAATTGTTTAAAACTTCTAATAAAGCTAATTTTATAATTATATCCTTTGTTCAAACTCGTATTTTATTTTAGCTCACTTTACCCCATGTATGGCTGGGGTGGTATTGCCTTAAATCTGCCACTGCGCGTACTCCAGCATTTTATTAAACTAGTGACAGTTAGTTGGAATGAAAAAGCACGCTTGCAATGCTATTAGTGACGAAGGAGTCGTTAGAACAGTGTTCGCCAAAAGCTTCACTCCTTGGAGTGCTCGTTTGTAAAGCACCAAGTTTAAAAGTGAACTAGCTTAGTCAGGAACCAAGCAAAGTCCACGACTGATGCTCCACTAGCAGCGTGACCGCGACAGCACGCGTGCGTTCGAAAATATCGCTGGTCAGTGACAACAAAAGCTGTTCACCCGTTCCATTCAAGCCAAACATTGATTCATAAATCCTCCCTCCCCACGGCGGAAGTAAAGCGATGCGAACGAGGCATCGGAGTTCGATCGCTGTCGATCGTAGAGCCACAACCAACCTCCACAAGCCAGCCTCCGCGACGAGCAATTGACAAGCAGCGGGAAGCATCGCGGTAAAGTGGCACGTAAACAGCCGCGTCTTCCACTACGACATCCTCGCCTTCCCGCTTCTCACAAAATCTTGTCGATCCACCCTTACTCCGCGATTCTGTACACGCGAACGACGGTAAATTCCTTGCAACGCACTAGCGGATCGTCAATCATCGTCGTCACAGAGGAACCTGCACTTTTCGCGTGTCTAAGGATGCCTCCTGCTAGCTCGTTATCCTCTTTGGAGTCAGCAGGGTTTCTCGCGACAGAGACACGGACGTGTGTCGGGTCTTCTAAATTGTACAACGAAGGTAGCTCAGTTCTGGAGACTCTGAGGAGCAAAATGCAGGGGACTGCTCGCAGCAAGTGGCACCGCAAACAAGGTGCTCCGCTGCAAGGGAGGAATTTTCACGAGTTGCTCAGAGGTTAATGCGGGTTAACTCTCCGATCGTGAGATCGCCTCGAAGATCACTGGCGTAACAGGACGAGATCGACGAAGAATCAGAGAGCTCTCCCTCGATCGTTCAACTTTCATCGTACTCCTCGGCGGCGACCTTCCGCGGCGCTCTGTTTCACTTTCCTACAGCTCGTTACTCGCGTGCACGGAGCTCCTCGAGCCCGCAGGATCACTGGATCGGAGTGGATCGTGGCCCTCGGCGACCTTCCACCCGCGGCTTCCTCCTCCTCGTGGCGTGAACCGGAGACGCGCGTTGGCAAGCCACCACGGAGAGTCTCGAAAATAGCAGAACACTCTTTCTCTGTCGTCCCGCGGTCCTTCGCGCCTCTTTTCCGCGATCTATCGGCCTGCCCCTTCGACGGGGGCAGAACCGCGATTCCTGCTCGTCCGCTGGGGGTGGGTGGTCGAAATCGAACTCGCGAAGCACCGGGTGACTGCGGAGTCGTCCACCAGGAGCACAGAGACACGCAGAGGAAAAAAGAGAAATAGAGAGAAGCGGAGAGATCGAGGATAGAGAAAAGGGGGGGGGGAGAGAGAGAAAAAGAGAGAGAGAGAGACGCGACACGAAGAGACCTGGACCAGCCGCAACTCGTCGAGTGGTACAACGGCACGTCGCCACGAAACCGCGTCGCGCGAGAGACTGAGAGACCGAGAGAGGAAACGCGCGCCTCGTCGGTCCCCCCTCGATCGCGGGCTCGACGTGGAGAGCGGTATCGAGAGCAACGACGGACAGAGAGAGAAGCAGCCAACTCACTCGACCAGCTAGCGAGCAACGGGGCGACGGGACAGAGGGTAGGGGATGAAGAAGTCTGAAGAAGGGAGGAGGGGGCGAGCGCGCGAAGGGAGGGAAAATTTTTAGACAGAGAGGCAAACGGGAAACGATAAAGCGGGGATAGACCGAGGAAAAATGATTCTGGACAAGGGCAGAGGGGGTGCAGCGGGGGTGGGAAAGGGGCTACGTATGTCGGGCAAGTGCACGCGTGCGCGTGCCACGGTTCTACCGGGTGTGCTGCGAATAATGGCCCCCGTGATTCTAAGCGACGATGCTACTCCACCCGTGGGTCCTGTGCTTTCAGGATGTCCCGACCACTTGCACCCTGGAGGGTCGACTACTGGGTGATTCTAACACGAACGCAAAGTCGAGATCCTCGGGAGAGGGTGACCGAGTTACGGGGAGTAACGCGGGACGAAGGGGAGGCTACTCGATGAGAAGTCTGCAACGACTTACACTTTTCTCGATCTGAATATCTTTGAGGATGACGTTAAGCAGAGCGACTAAAAGAGCCAACGCGGAGGGTTGAATTCGAGCAAGAATGAGAAGAACTTCGTAAGCTAGCCTGCGCGCTGCAAAGGAAACTTTGGAACTCCTTCGCGCGCTGCACAAATTTTGCATGCACTTTCGAATATGCCCCCGGGGGAGGATCGTTTCGCGACTCGAGCAACCCCTTTCCCGTATCCTTCCCTTGAAATGGTCGAGCGTACGTCCTTCGCCAACTTACATTTATTTCATCGTTAGCAGTACGTTCCCACAGAGTTTCGACGGCCTTGCATGAATCACGACCGCGCCACTTCGTTGCCAGAAATTTATTCCCAGGGAAAAAAAGCTGATTTAAGCGAGAATGATCGATGCGACCACTGTTAACCGTGATTATGGCGGGGCTGCAGGTTACAGTCCGGCTCTGTTGAGCTTCACTTTGGCAGAGAGTTTCTCGACACTCCGTTCACGAAGAATTGTTTTTAAAAGCGTCCCCCGTGGTCCCCGTGGAAGGCACCGCTTTCATTTTTCAAATCTATCGAAGCCAAGTGTCCACGGCACTCGTTTCCCTAAGACGGTTTCGAGGACACCGCGCTTTGATCAGCCAACGATACGATCGACTAATTGTGGCAGAAGCCGATATCGAGTCCTCCGAAACGAGGACACGTTTGTTTCGCGATTTCGAGAATCCCTGTGAAAACGACGGCCCAAAAGCAAAGGAAAAAGAATCCCAATAGCTCGTTCCGGCTGGCCGTGGTTGTGCCCGCATTTCCGCTCGATCGCGGTTGATAACACAGTTCGACAGCCATCTGGACTTGTAACATTCAATAGCCGTTTCTTATAGGTTTTCGTGCCCTGAAAACGAATCCGCAAACCGTTTGTCGCCATCACCCTCAGATTTTGAGAAATTCGATTTTGCAAAAAAAGCCTGCAAATTTTCAACTTTCAACATCTTTTGTGTCGAAACGGTAATACTTATTCGGTTGCTCATTGCGTCAAATTATTCTATGAACCCTTCCGAATACAATGAAAAGGACACCCGAAATGCACCCATTTTTCAAGATATATTTCAATTTATTTGCAAAACTAAGGGTCTAGGAGAAAATCTAACCAATCCACGCGATGCAGCAGACATTTTTCCTTCGGAAAGCATTAACAGTAGTGGTAAGTCACGTTTCGTTTTCAACACAGAAGCGAAATAGTTTGGCAAAACGCGCGGTGCCGACAGTGGTAGTCAACGGCGGCGCGCGATCCACTGCCGCTCGGCGTAACAGAATCGCTTAACGCGCGTTTTACCAAACTATTTCGATTCTGTGTTGAAAACAAAACGATGGAAAAATGTCTACTAAATCGCGTGGAATAGTCAGATTTTCTCCTAGACCCTTAGTTTTGGAAATAAATTGAAAGATATTTTCAAAAATGGGTGCATTTCGGGTGTCCTTTTCGTTGTATTCGGGAGGGTTCATAGAATAATTTGACGCAACGAGCAACCGAAAAAGTTTTACCGATTCGACACAAAGATATTGAAAGTTGAAAATTTGCATTTTTTTTTTCAAAATCGAATTTCTCAAAAACTGAGAGTGATGGCAACAAACGATTTGCGGATTCGTTTTCAGGGCACGAAAATCTATAAGAAACGGCTATTGAATGTTACAAGTTCGAAAAAAAGTGAAATTTTGTCGAACTGTGTAATTGCAAGGAGGATCGTGCCCCTGGGTCGACTGTCAAACTTTTACTGCCCCATATTCGGCAGCCTGTGTTTCCGTGGCAACTACTATAATCCCAGAGCGTGGATGTGGCTGCGTGTACGTATGACTGGCCGCGAATGGTGTCTATGACCCATATAACACGCCCAAGCGTAACTAGGTCGTGCACCTCTGTATCCCCTGGAATAATACAGGGTGTCCTCCTTTGAAAAAGCACAGCGAGCCGCGACAAGCCTCCACCGAGTGATCATAAGTAATTCAAGCGACTCCGAGGGCCCGGCGAATCCTCTAAACCCTAACCTGATCTTCAAAGAAGGGAAACAAGCGTGCTTTACAGAGACAGGGAGAGCTCGACACCGAATCGAGCAATTTCTCTGCGAGATAAGATGCTACTCAAGGCAACGCAGTTGCCCCCGCCGTAATTGCTCCCATGTTTTATTCAAAGAAAACGGTGCCCCTCGCAACTCCTCTAGATCGATCTGAACACGCGACACAGCCCAGGCTATTCCTCCTGATGACGATACCCCGAGTCAGGCGGGACCGTGGACTGACACGGGGTGCGTTCCGTTTACCGATATCTCGACGGCCACGTTCCGCAAACATTCCCTTCGGCAAGCCTAGGAACGCCTAAAAAACGCGTTAGAGCGATCGATGTAGAAGGGAGCGCGAAGAAACGCAGCAAGAAGCACGGGAGCAGAAGAGAAAGAACAAGCCGCTGTTGGCTGAGCGTTTAACGCGCGAAAGGGGGTGGCGAGGAAAGTAGGTCGGGGCTATTATCGGTGGAACAGAATTAATTCGACCGGGAGGAGTGTTAATTAATCGCTTCGTCTGGGACGGAGGATCGTCAGGCCAGACTTAGACCAGCCCCAGCGAAGCCCGCGGGCCGAGAGGCTGGCCCCGAGCGGAGCTGCCCCGAAGGAGCCAGGTGGCCCAGGAGTCCTTGCCGCCCGAGGAATCGCCCGGAAAACCCAATTCCAGGAAGTAACCTAATTCCTGCGGGAGGGATGACCCAGCCAGCGAGGAGGCGGCCACGGTACGCCAGGATATTCCGCAGGAGGCGGGATATATGGGGGAGGTTAGAGGCCGCCAGGGGGGTACGTTCAGTTTAGCGATACGTGCCAGTCCGATGCACCCCTTGTCGCCATGGAAACGACCTACTCTCCCTGGACAGACGCATCGGCCACCCTCCGCGTGTTAAACATTCGAATAAGGATATCTGCCTGCTCTTTGAACCCGATGGCTAACCGCTTCGGGAGGATTTATAATCAAAACTGGCAGCCCCCCGTCGACACCCTCTCAACGATTTCCATTGGTACAGTGCGGATACATCGAATGGCGATTTGAACGTTTGCACCGCGGCAAGGTAGATGTTTAGTGAGAAAGGTCTAAACAAAGGATTTTTATGGAGTTCATAGGACTTTGGAATAAACGTTCCACGCGACGTCCCATCGCTCTTGCCAAAGGGGATTTCTCATCGGATTGTAAATCACGCGTTGTAGGTTCGATCGATGCGCGTGTCCCTTCTATAAATACACCGTAGAGCGTCTATTTTCCTCGGCGATTATCGAGCTTCCGGTGTCATCTCGCGCCTCTTCGAGGCTATTACCTTGTCAGCTAACTTCCTATAAGGACATCCCTTTCCCGGGAACACGTTTTTCGCGATCTGCCGCTGTCGGCTTCCTCTTCAGGCTTTGCGTCAGGACTCGAGGATCTACTTTCTACCTGCTTCCCAGCTTCTTAATTACTACGTTGGCACGCGCTTCTCGTCGATACGTACATTTATTAGGAAATTTCTCTGACACGGGAACAAGGCTCATCTCTCCCGAGCCGGGATCGATCCTCCGCGGCGGCGATCTCCAGGTGGCGAGTTCCGAGTCACTGTCGCGAACCTGGACGCAAAATTATCGACCGAGGTTCGCCGCTATTCTAGAACAGCAGGAGGTGGACGCCTGTTTCTCGCGCCTGATTTCCATCGGCGCCCGCGAAGGCAGAATAAATTCGCGTCACCGTTCGCCAGCTAAAAAGACAATGGAGGGACCGGTTGGCCCGGCTCCAAGCTGTATTATTTTAGCTGTATATTCGACGGCATATGGCGACGTGTCGATCGCCTATTACGACATTATAACGATCATTGACGTCCGTCGCCCTGCAATCTCGATCATCTCGCAAGCGCGGACGCTCGATACGCTCCGGCTTCGGAAATAGACGCTTGGGATACTCGTCGAGTGGAAGCAGCAGGGCCTCGATGGCCGCCGAAATTCCAACTGCTTCTCCCCGACACCGTGGATGAACGTAGGATGCTTAGCGACGGTGTCGGTAACGGCGGGAATGGAAAGCGAGTAAAGTGGAGCAGGGGGGGAAGTCATGGGGAATCGGTGTGCCGGGTAAATTTTATTCAGGTCAACCCGTACAGTGGTCGACCCGGGGTGCCGGAGGGTTGCTGAACCCCGTGACCCATATTCCCGCAAATGGGCCAGGGAATAAACGACGAAGACGGATCGAGCTCATCCCCGAGCGTATAGGTGCTCTCGCGTACCACCCCTTCGCTCGACAACCATCTTCTCCGGGAGAAGCCACCTCGAAGAGGACGACGGAAGCGATCTATCGAAAGAACCGCCTCTTCTCCATTGTGCAAGGAAACTCGCGATCGCTGGAAAAATGCTTGTTGATTTTGGCAGCAGGATGCCGGAGAACATTGCCGACTTGCCGTACTTGTTGAACGCTTTTAGAACAGTGACTCCGTGTCTCAGATCTTGCGAGGTAAACACTGACTTGACGCGGCGGTATGTACGTTCTGTGTTCAAGTTCCCTTCCGGATCGCCCGTAAGCGGAGGCATCTCCGCCTCCTTCCACGCATAAATCTTCATAATCCCAGGGAGGGGTCTTGTACAGCTTCTAGGTGGGAAAGCAAATCCTTCTTTGAAAACAAATCTACTCGACGCGGAGGCGAGATGCACTCGTCCGTGTATCTTGTGGTTCCCGCAGCCGCGGATATTGGGTCGCGATTGATTCCCGGGGAAAAAAGCATCCCGCTCGATGAGATTCGAGGGAGAGCATGCGAGTCATAGTTTCATTCGTCCCGCTGAAAATAAAAGAGACGGAGAGCAAAAGCTATTCCACTTTTCCCTGCAAAACCACAACGTTCGCTCGACAAGTACTAATTGAACGGAAGTTTAGCAAACTTAATCTTTCGGGAATTAGAAAAATAAACACCTATTACATTTTAAATTTAAGACTAAGAAAATATTTGTAAGTAAAATTGCCAAGAGAACCGTATTCTTATGGATATTTTTACTTACAAACAAAAGGATACGCGCAATACTTGTTTCCTTTTTTAATCCTCGAAAAATTAAGTTCTTTTCAGCCGTCACGCTGGGAAGGCCACTTAATAGAGAAAGAAGAAAGATTTTCTTATCGACCAGAGGCGGAAGCAAATGAAAACTTCTTCATCTCGAAGGGAAGTGTCCCCGAGACGAGTGATAAGAGTCGCGGGCTAAACGCTGGCCAGTAATCTCGTCAGGGTGAATATTTCCCGACGACAAACACGCCAGACGAGCAGGCGCTCGTCGCCGCGAGGAAGACACGCTCGAGCATTCAGCCCAAGCCACGAGCTTCCGTGCCGGCCCACCGCTATTTATAATGAAAATATTTTCACGACGGACCACGATGTCCGACCGCTGCCCACGTATCTATCGACGGATCTAGAGACGCGGTAGCGTCTCGACGCCAAGTACATGAAAGACACCCTGTATATCGTCACACGGCTATTCCAACCTAACCTGAAACTTACTTCATTGATATCTCATTACGCCTGCTATATTTTCGAAATTTAAAGGCATTTTTCTGGTGCAAACCGCTTATAAGCTTTCGAATAAGACCAAATTCAATAAAATCGGTCCACGCATCAGAAACGGTAAGATTTTTCTTCTAATTCTCCTTCTTCGAGCCAAATTTTCATCAACATAATACGTATACGCGTTACGCGGCGCACACCTTCAGCCAAAAAGAAACTAACACACATGTTTCGTTCTTCGTTCGTCGACTCTCGGGATTATTCGGCAGGGATCGTCGTCCGTCATTGTACATGTACCTATATATGTATACTATTGAATTTTATAACCTACCAAGTGTCAAATAAGGAAAGTTCTCAAAATTTTCTGAAATTTCACGAGTTTTTACGCTAAATAGGAGACTGAATTATTGTCTCAATTAATTTCTTACGTAGAGTCGCAGACTTGCAAGTTGTCCGGAGAAGATTAGATAGACAGAGCATCTTGTTTCGCACAAGTTTCTGGAAATTTGTCAAATTAGCGTAGCATTAAGAATTAAGAAAATTATGGCAGACCGCTTACAATGTAGAGCAAGTAACATTAGCCAAGAAAGTATGCTGAAAACGCATATCCTTCGATACTTTTCCATTCTTTGTGAATGACATTCGTGATACTTTAATATAAATTCCACAGTTGTTGCTGCGCTATTCATTAATTTTACTAGTTTTCCATTAACAATATTTCAATTCACCAATAAAAATATTGAAGCTCTTCGTTCATTACCATCGGCATTATTTAAATTCCCTGCGACAAGACTTTCTACCATATGCTCTCGCTTCCTTCGAATACATTATGTAGTCTCTACACTCGCTATAGCAAAAGGCCACTCTATTTCTAACTAAGTAAGTTCTACGTTAAGTTGCGCATAATTAAAATGTAGCTTTTATATATTTATACAGGTAATCGAAGCAGAAGATGATGCGGTGTGATCTACGTCAGACTATATACGCACAAATTTGTAGGTAGGGTTTTGCATACAGAATTATTCATTCAATTATTTCGACATATGAGCACGTGTGTAAATTATTAGTAAATGTGTCCTATTTCAGTTATCGATGCAGACAAAGAGGAAGTAACCCTACTGCACGAGCAAATGAAATAAGCTCTGATGTAACATACATATGTACACCCAGTTGTAGAGATATAGCGAAATAGCAGGTACATTCAGCAGTTAAGGAGGAGCTCTCATTGAAGACTACCCAAACTGTAGTACAAGTCGCATTTTAAAGTCCCATGCAGCCTCAACGGTGTTGAGATACTTGACACCCCTCATATTTCTGTGAAATAAATGGCTTGTTTCGATACATAAGGTGTATTTGCTATAATCCTTAACTGATTTCATGATTTTACTACATTAAAAATTACGTTTTTTTTTGTTTATGGTAAAACTTGAAAAAGTAAAAAAATTATGCCAAGAATATATATTACATATCGTATTTCCCAGTATAATGATTCAGTTAATTCATTCTATTCCTAATCATTCCTTTCATCGATTCTTCGATTCTTTTATGGTATATACTTTTTAAAATATTACTTTTTTAAAGTTTTTTATGGTATATATACATATACCATAAAAACATCAATAATTTTGTAAAGCTATTAATTTACGACAATGTTTTTAAATGGGATTCTTTTTGATGGATTAATAAAAATATCCGCGATACGAGTAATGGAATGTATGAACACAGGATTTTAGCTGTGAATATGTTGTGTCATCTTAAGCGCAGTTTGAAAGCACCTTTATGTACTTGCAGCTCATTTTGATTTCACATCTTTTTTTTGTGATTTATTTGATTTCATGTACTTGGCGTAATTTTTTTACTTTTTTCAAGTTTTTTATGGGGATATATATCTTGCCGCGCATTTAGCACCTACGCCCATCGATCTCTCAACGCCTTTTTCTCCCCCTTCGCACGACGACGTCGTCGATAAGTAATCTTATTACGAACTCCTCGACCTACGCTTCGTCACCTATCAATGCTTACTCTCCACTATAACACGATTGATTAATTACGCTTTCTTGAATTTCAATTAAACAAATTATGTCGGAAGTAAGTCTAAAGAAGAAAACTCGAGTGTTTACGGTGGCATTGAAGTGTCGCGAAATGATAGAGCTACGCTACTCGGTCCAGCGCACGCAAGTAGAACGAGTCAAGCACGGAGACGGTAGCCGCGAGCTCCCAGGATTAATCAACACGCTTGTTTCTCTAGCAACCTGCCTCCAATCCCCGAGCATTATCTCCGCGTAATTCCATACCCTTCCTTTCATTCCTTACTAAAATCTTCGACTCGCATGATCCTCGGCGTGGGACGAAGAAAGAAAGGAGGGAAGAATGGGAATTTGAGAATGCAGAGAGTCGACAAAGGACAGGGGTTTCCACGGACTACGTATCCGTTCTCGATACTGTTTTCCTGGCAGAGGGACTGCTGGTAAAAGGGAAGCAACACGTGCCTCCACTCGTCGCGGGACATAAATTCACGGATGGACAATCGGGAAGAATGCGGTGAAATTGAAAGGAGCTATAGGAAGAGGGGAGGTTTTGGGCTCGTGTCGGATCAATACCGTTCCTATCCGATTCCTCTCTGTCGACAGTTGCATCCCGCGTCCTTTCCACGTCCGTCGCTAACAGCTTCGCATCAGAGCCCATTAAGCCCCCGGAATTTCGAGGATCGCGGTAATTCGCTGGGATGTGCTCCGCTTGGACGTTCACGCGCGAGAACCTACCACGTCCGTCGAGTCCAAGCGGAATAATCCACTTAACGACTGGCAATAATCCCTCTTCGACATCCCTCGCGGAAACATTCGCTCAAGAGTGACTACGATTCTGTGGGATCAGGAACTGCTATAAGGAGCCCGGAATACGAGACCTCGGAGGATCAGCTTCGGCGACATTGGTAAGGCGGCTGACTAGTATATCCGAAGATCGCGGGTTCGAGTCCCGTCACCCGAGAACCGTTTTTTCTGTGCTTTCCGAACAGGAAATTACGGAACCTATTTCCTTCCATATCCATTGCTGCTTATCAAACTTCTACTAATGTGCACCACGGGAGAACGCCGTCAACATATATTTATTACACGCACTCGAGAGAAAACAGAGTTACTGGAATATTATTATAACATATTATCCATCCCCTCGTCTACGATACTAGAGAAGATTTGTGTTTCTCGGGATCGATCAAGATATTTGATCACCGCGATGGAGTTGATAGAACAGCCAAGCCCCCCAAGCCGAGGTGACAAAAAGAGTCGTGGGAGAAGGCAGAGAGAAATGGACGGGGGGGGAGGACACCCTGTTGATTCGGTATCCGCGATAGTGTAGCCGGGGAGAGCTGTATTTAACGAAGAAAACCGCCACACTAATTCGTGCGTTCCCGACGAGGCCTGGTCAATCTTGGCCCTGGTCCAGGGCTACGTCAGGACGGTCTCTGACGCCAGCATCAATGAAAGAACGTGAAAGAGGAAGAGAGAGAAGGCGAGAAACTCGACCGGTTGACAGGTTATATCTCTCTGTAGGCCTCTCGACCAAAAATAACGCGGGTGTTTTAACGCCGTGGCGATTTTCACCGAGACTCCTTGGCCATGCTAGACAGCCAGCCCACCTCTGTGTAATCATCCGCGGGTCTTCGCTAACTCAGGCCTGACTATCGCCACCTGAATGCCCCTGGCAGCCCAATCCTACGCACTACTACTTACGATACTCCGTGTCGCCTTGTGTCAGCGCGCTCTTCTTTGCTTCCCAGGAGAACGTCTAGTCTTCAGCTGCGGATGAACGTATGCCCAAGGTAAGGCTGCTCGAAGGAAGCGTACCCCGAGCAAGACGGATGAACGAATACTCGACTGAGGCACAGCTAACGGCGAAAATTGCCCTCCGCGATACGTTTATATAGAAGATCGCTCGGAGCCTGTGCATCTCGCTGGTCGTTGATGCATTATTCAGCCGTTCAGCTGCACTTCGCAGCGAGTTCGCAGGCACACGTGAGGGAATACAGACGTACCGAGCACACGGTTGCTTCTGGTCGAACGTCAAGCTACCACCACACTTGGCGATGAGACTTCTGGGCTTCGAGATTGAAAGGAATCGCTGAGGAGCAGATTTTTCTCAGAGAAAGGGAGGGTCGTCTCTAGCTGAATGCGAAGCGACTCGAGAAGCCCCATGGAACCTCCAGAAAAATTGCCAAATATTTCTACCTGTTCGAATTCAGTTCGGTTATGAACGAAGCTTCAACTATAAGACCTAATCGGTGGAGGAAACGCGTGTCGTCCACGCTGCACTTCCTCCTCGGGCAGTCTCGAGCAACGACAATTGTCGTATGAAAAATTCAGCGTGCACGTGCGGTGCACGCGGTCGTTGTATCTTGCGATCCGGGGGCGAGACGCCAGTCCGCGATCGAGCAAGGGGTTCGTGCAAATTTCAGGTCGTTGCCTCGGTCTTTCCCATCGTCCACCGATCCGCTCCCTCGCTCCCCCGCCGGCTGGTCTTTGGAAAACCGAGGGAAAACCGAGGGAAAACCGAGCGCCCACAGCTGAATCGCGCGGATCGATAATTCGACGATCTCATCGCCGGCCTATTCATTTTTCCTTCGGCAAACAGCGCGTCCGGCGATGCGTAATTATCGGTTCCGCGAAGCTCTGTTGTTCCCGCGACTCCGCCGGCCGACGGACCGATAGGAAACGCCTGCCCACGCGAATTGGAAAACACGACTCGATTCGACCAGTCACGATTCATTGTGGCACCGTGACGCGACGGTGCGCACCCCTCGTTATCCAGATTTTCCAGAACCACTGGACCACCCACGCCTAGAGGCCACGGTTGCGCGATTAGCTATGCTCAGCGACGGTGGGAAGGAGGCAACGAGGTACTTGGGTATTACCCATGGATCAAACGAGGAGTTACGCAACAACTACCAGAGTCGGCGTCAACTATTTTCCCAATTACAAGTAACGGATAGGCTTTCCGCCTGGATTCTAGACGCTGCTGGCATTTCGCCGACGAATAATAATCTCATCTAACCCTTCGAACCGTAGACCCACTCGCAGCTCGTGTGTGAAATAAGCCAGAGGGGTCGCGTGAATTAACCGAGTGAATCAATCGATGGCAGGTAGCTCGCTGATAAAGGACAGGCTCGAGGAGAGTGAAATCACAGCCAGCCACCCCGACTGAGTAATCAATTGCCTTTTTTTGTCCTCGTTAAAGCTGCCGTGCTACGAATCGTCAACATCTACACGAGCGGGGGCAGGGCGAGGTGGCCCTGTTGGTGGGAAGGAAGTTCCTGGAACCGACAGGGAACGATTCAACGATGTCTGACTATAGACGCACGTGTTCTACTCGCGTGACGTAGCTTTCAGGAGTTCGAAGTTACATCCAGTCACGCTATTAAATCTTAGAAACAGAGGAGATTTGGAAACGCTGCGAGTGGACGTCGCGGGACCCGTTCGGATCGCAGAGAAGTCGATACTGGATTCTACGAAGCGGTAGGTGCAGAAGAAGCCAACAGCTCATTAGAGGGATGGCTGGCAGGTCCTCAGAGGAGCAATTTTCGTTCTTATAGGGCACGAACACGCCACCCTCCTCGCTTCGAGGGCCATTGCAGCCCACTTCTTATCCTCGCGGACCTCGATGAGTCTCCTACACGCCCGCTATCGTGCTTTTATCGTCGAGCATCGACTGTTTTTGTTTATTGTCCCTGCTCCGCCAGGCCACCCCTTCTTAATCGCCCTCGACGAGGATTTATCGGCCCGAAACGATCCCCCGATGCTAGATGACCGTCGTTCCGTTAATGAAAGAGAATTGCCTCGGGTGGGGGTCCCGATCGGAGATTAGAAAGCAAGCTTGTCTACTGGGTGTAGAATCCTCAGGGTTTAACTGGGGCAGATTTCAGAAGCAATACTTGAACCTTCCTCTGGGGACTCGTAAATACGTACACGGAACTAGGAAAAAACTGCTGGGGTTGTTCTCCTTCTTTTGATGAATCCGCGGAGTGAACGGTAGTGGGGTTAGAATCTAGATGGTTGCAACGATGCGCGAATCACGGAGATAGGCCGAGTCCGACTGGCGAACTTGACCTTCACCTCGAACCGCGGGCTACCTTCGATCGAATCTTGCCGCTCGGGGGTCGGGAATTCCCCGAAAGAAGGTTAACAGAAGCTTCTCGGAGGGCGCGTGCCACGTGCGGTGCCGCATTAAGCGGAAGGGCCAGGCGCGCACGGGGCTGTCGTGACTGCTACCGCCGAGCGATTCACGCGCGGGACCGACCCGACCCTCCCAGCAATTCGTCTTGGCGAGGGGGGTTACGACGCGGATCGATCTCGCCACGATTCGGCCAATGGTGAAAGCATTCGGCGAATCCCGCGTGAGTCATCTCGTTTCGTTCGCGCTGGCGATGACCTTGCTGGATAAAGGCTCGTGTGCACTGCGACGCCGAGGACTACCGCGTGCGTCCAATGCGATTCTCATCGACGCCGAGGGCCTTGATCGCGATCGTTCGATGCCTGCTCCGGAGATCCGATCGCTTCGAGGAATCGGCCCGCGGGTGGAGCTGGTGTAACGAGCTTGTTGGCTGGGACGTGTCCACCGCCACTAATTCCTCGGGAGACTTACAGCTGCGTCTTGGCCTTGCTGTAAGTTTTCAGGGTAGGCGGAGAGAAGATTCTCTAATAAAGTTTCAACGAGACGCGACACTGCGCGGCTGGAGCTCGAGGAACAGCGGCGAAATCGTCTGGCGATAAGTAGCGGCCCAGGAGCCGGGAGGCCGACGAATAAGAGAAAAGAAACGTCTGGCGAGTCGAAAGAGCTATCAGCGAATCGATAAGCTAAAAAAAGAAATTTCCGTTCGCGTCGACACGCCACTCGACAATAATTACTCGTCGCATCGTTCCCATCGACACCGCGGATCCTCGGTGAAGCGAGAAATAACGCCCCCTCCGTGTCGAGTGTACCTCTGCGATCGGGACGAAGCGACTAATTAGCCGTCGGTCGATCCGAAAACGAAAAACAACCGGAGGAACGGGACAGAGGCTAGAGAGGAAAGCTGTATCCGTAATAGCGGCGCGTTACCATGAGACCATTACAGTCTGACAAGGTGGAAAACGGAGAACCGTATAAATATCCCGAGGCTGCACGCAAGACGATGGAAAAAAAGCCTTGCTCCTCGGGGCGGCTCGTTACAGGCTCTTCAGAAATAAACCTGCACCACGTGCAGCCTTGATCCTGTGCACGCAACAGTGCCGTACACACATGTCGCACACGTTAGCGCGTGCACACACCTCCCCGACGGCGCATAACATTATAAGGCGATTTATGGATGCTCAGGGAGAGCCTTAGCGAATTTACTACCGGCACACGCGATTCGGGGGGGGGGGCCTTCCCCTCTGATCGCGAATGCAGCAGGAGGAATGGAAATACTGAATTCGCAATCTGATATTTATAAGCCAGGGCCATCGAACGATAACGGCATTATCGTGCCCGAGCTGCCGGAGCAGTTCGAAGCGCCATTCGGCCACTGTGCCGCGGAGGAGGGAACTTTAATCGCGGAGAGCGCGCGAAAATTCCGCGAATTCGGCTAAAATCGGCACGCTTCCGCATAGTGGTGCAGCCGAAAAGCCAGCTTTTGATAAACAGAGAACAAGATCCAGGATTCTCGTGTGTGTCTATGACTCCGCGATACGCCGACGAAGGGAGCGTGGGGAAGTAGGGGAAGCACGACGGTAGGGAAGGAGGGATGAGGGGGTGGAGTAAAGTCATAAAAGTAGGGCAGTAGTGCGGTAGAGCAATCAATAGAGGCCGGATCGCGGTGGGGAGGGGGGCATTAAGCCACCGTGGAATTTTGGCCTTCCCAGGGGTGGAGGGATGCTCCCACAACCGAGCAGAAAAAATCATTTTTAGCGCATCCCTTCGACGTGGATCGCGTTATCGAGATGCACAAACACGGGGCGGGCGTGAAGTTGTACGCGAGCAAATTTATTAGTCGTTTACTATCTACGGAAAGTCGCGCTGCTTTTCTTTCGCGAAACTTGTATGCTAACTAAGGAATACGATAAAAATAGCCTAGAAGCAGTACGTTTTCTTTGGACAAGTCACGGGATGCTTGTAACCACGTGCTACTTTAACTTCCCGCGGAAATCAGCGAGCATTAGTAAATGCTAAGCAGTCTTGCACTAATCGCGTTTATCGATCTCCCGCGGGGATATTCGTAAAATTGTCCTAACGCGAATTGTCTACAGTCACTGATCTTCTGTATATGATTAAAGCGTCGAATCTAATGTCAATCAGACGAGCAGAGTACGCGTTTCCCCCATTGCCATTCGTGTATTATTGTCAATGTCGTTGTTGAAAAAGGGGAACAATTGATAACGTTCATAAATGCGAAATCGCTCTGTTGATCGAACCGAGAAACAAACGATTGACGGTAATTTCAATTCTACCAGTTTCTACGGGCCCCGTAGCGAATGCGATTCCCCATTTCCTATTTTCCTCTGTCCTCTACCAATAAACTGCACGCTGTCTTTATCTACGAGAGGCATGTACGATATGAAATCGCCGTGCGTAGAGAAATGTTCATACCTGTCGCGATGATCATGTGCGCCCAGAGTCGTGAAACGATTCACGATGTTATGCGCGGGTTGCGAAGAGGTTATGATCCACGAAGGTGCATAGTAACGGGCGACCAGCACGATGCGTTTCGAGGACCAGCAGTGCAATGTTTCCCGACCGACGAAACGAGCGACCTTAACGTTTTCATCCTTAAATGCACAACAAGCGAGCGATAAGACTTAGCAAGCAGACACCTACGGGGCTTGGTAAAATGTTTTGTAGCGGATTAAGGTGTGCTTGAACGATCACGGGTGAAAAGATGTGTCCTATGTTGAACGCACAGCACGCACCATAGATTGGCGTACAGCGAACACGAAACCATGCGTTGATTAACGAATAAAGTGCTCACCTGGTTCTAAATATACCCGCGACACAACTCCACCATTTCACCGATTTTTCACCGCACTCGAACGCGTTATTGTTGTCCTTTGCTTTTTTCAAACGTGCTCGGCTAATCGGTGACGCTATCTGTCCTCGCGTGCTCGTATTAAAAAACTCGTCGTCGAGGTGGCAGCACCCTGGCCACCTAGATGTCTCCACGGTACATGGCAACGCCTTCAAATTTCTTATGGTCAACTTTCCCGCCACTCCAAAATACACGATTCCCTCGGATCTGTTTCCAACTGTTTCAGCACAAGTAAACAGAAAATGTGATGTGGCCCTCTTTCCCTGGAGTCGTGGTCTTCTGAAAAACATGTTGCTGAAAAACTATATCCTAAAATTTTCATATAATTCTGTTGTATGTATGCACTATACCGCGCCTTCTACGATTTTCTGCATTGTCCTTTAATAGGCAGTGTCCACCAATGGAGGACCCGCGTTTTTTGTAGCGCAGGAAATAGCTGAAACGATGATTTGTAAAGAACATAAGATTGTTTATTGGATATCAAGTTTTACAAATATTATCACACACTTGTTTATGAATGTTTCATTGGAGATGGCTGCCTTACACGTATTGTACAAATATAATAATTGTATTTTATAATGGCTGTATATATAATATATATATATATAATATAATATATATATATATATATACTTAATTATCTTATAAAGTGGCGGTGTTCCTGTTTATATACATCAGTGGCCTGTAGCTTTTTAGTCTTGATTATCGACGAACCTCGATAATTAACCCTAACAAATCCGTGAGTTGTTGATCGAAGAGAAGAAGAACGATGAATGAAAATGAGAGAAATGGCATGAGAATGGCAATGGTCGTGGCGATGATAGATGGTACACTACGTTCGTGTTGATGGAAATGATTAAAAGCAACCAGCCTCTAGCATCTCGCAACATTCATTTATCCTCAATATTCCCAGCATACATAAAAATCAATAAATAATAATCATATAGATAAATATATATATACTATATATATATAATTATCCTACTATACTTTTGTGGTAAAATATTTCCGCAGCCCTTGTCGTAGGCCCATTTTCTTCCCCTTATAAAGAGCTAACTGCCCCTCAAATACCGCGAATAGTTACAAATTTTATGTATATATTACACATATATATATATATATATATGTATATATGTATGTATACTTAATGTACAAGCTGTTCTTTTTTTATCGGTATAGCTCGCACTTGCGCGTTTCCATTGGCGCCAATCGTAAATGTTCATAAAATAAATACTTTATATTTCGAAGCGAGTGAAAGATATTCAAAAGTTCTTGGAATTATCTCCCTGTTAACCTTACGGCCGCTTCGTTTCCTAAATCCACTTATTTAATTAAAGATTTAATCAGGGAATGAACGGAATCCGTAAATCTGCATGCATGTGCGTATGGGTCGAATGTCCTTTTATAATACTATTTTCGTTAACTTATACCGAGCTAAGCCGACGGCAAAAGAACTTCGTTCGCTTCCTGTTCCTCGAAATCGGGTGGGTATCCACCCCGTGTAGCAGCAAATATTCGAGTAATATGCAATACTCTGGGCATCAATGTCGAGGATTCCTAAAGCAGGAGTATCACATATTCCTTTGTACTGTATCCATATTAGACTGTCGCCACAACGGGAACGCTCGCTGGCGCGTTTCCCATCTCTCACAGTACAGAACTTTTGTACAGTACCATATCCAACGTTAGGAAAATACAAAAGTGCTTAAAAAGATGGTATAGTAAGGAATACTACAAGCGCCGTTGCCCTCGTTCAACTTTCTCGCTACATTATCCTGCAATCCCGGAGTCTCGCTTTCCATTAATACTAAAGAGACTTCTATCGCAGTAAAAACGGTGTACAAAATTTACGGATAGCAAATTTTCTAGCGCTGGAAGGAAGTAATGTATATATCTATGTATATCTCGACGGATATGGTAAAAAACTGTTTGCTTACTAGTCTATGTGAAATTCGCTGTAAATATACGTGTCAATCTGATAATCGAGCGATAGAAAAAATCGTTCCGTTGCTTCTAGCAATTGTACGTGGCGCGTGCACGTAATACGCGATTCGTCGTCACTGACAAATTGGTTTAGAACGTTCTCGAAAGAAACAACGTATATCTTACAAAATAACGATTTGTAAATATTCGTTAAAAAATATTTCGTAAAGACGAGTCTTGAATTTAATTTACTCTATTAATTAGACCGACACACGTACCCTTACCTGGACGTTTAGAACGTAATCGTTATTTAAGATAAATCAACCTCGTCGAAACGGTGACCGTCTCGACGCGAAGAAAAGTTACTGTCGCTCTCTGCGAAGATCCAATCACTGCTTTAACGTACGCTGTACAGCTTATATCGTAATACCCATACTCGATGTTCGCTTTCATTAATTCTAAAATAATATTTCTCGATGAGATCGTAATACTACATTGTTTTGTATATTCTCCCGGTGAATGAAACAATCTCTTAGCAAGCTGCCGAAGCCACTGAGTATAGGGCAATTCAACACAAAAGTTTTTAACGAATATTAAAGGTCTTAACAGCGATGATGAGAATCTCAGCCTGTTAAATAAAATTTATAAGATCACAGGCAATTCTCTTCGTAAAATTTACAAGCGACCGGTTTCTGTATCGATGAGACCCTTTAACGATCAGTTGCCCTTTAATTGATTAATACTAAATTAACTAGCTTGAAAGTACTGTACCGTACTGAAACCTACGATCAGAACTGTTATAAGAAAAGATTCTGGCGGATAAGAAAATAGAAATGACATTCCTACCGTCCGTCGTTTATACATTAAACTGTAAATTCTTGAATTAAGAGGCTCACGTGGTCTCGCCATCCTAAGCGTAAGTATGGCAGTCGACAGTATCGATATACAAAATGTACTCTCATGAGTATAAATTATAGAATCAATATGGCAAAGAGCACGTGAGCTTTCGGGTATACTACGATTTCTTCTTCTTCTTTTTTCTTTAGGCAAGATCATCATTTTCATCAAAGCACATAGAAGGCAATCCCGTCTGATCACCCAGAACTTTTACACACGTATAAGAATTGAAAAAAGTTAAAACTGTTTCTCTCCGCTACGGATTCATTGAGTTATTAATTTAACATATCCTAGCTCTCAGGAAAGAATCCCAGATAAGACTCGAACTTATCGGTGCCCTTTCGTCTCGACTGGCTTGCACACGCCCTATGCAATCTCACACGAAAATTCACCGTCAATACGTTCGTAATAAAACGTCCGATCCTCGCGTGAAAAACACTTTCAAACCGTACCACTCACGATCTTGCGAAATACAGGTTCATTACAATAGTGTGGCAGTGTCAAATTACATTGGCAAGTATACTTTACGCATCGCCGTAGAAAACAACGTTAGTACCGGAGGAGAAAGCAAAATTGACTAGGAAACACTCGCGTTCCAGCCCAGCGATACTCGGATGATATATAAATTTTCAGGCAAAAACCAGAGTCCGAAATGCTCGATACTGACGCCGTTCATCGGCCATCGATTTATCCGCTGCCAAATTCTATCGTATTTCCGTTGTACCGAAATATGATCGTCCCGCAGAGGCTTCGCCGTGCAACGTGGTCATCGCACCTCTATCTCTCAGGTACTAACATTGAGAATGTATCATTGCAGTCTATTGAATTGAGATGGCACAAGGTTTAGGAACCTCTTCTAGCACTCAAACTCTGACGCTGTTATGGCATTTAGATCTTTCATCAGACCCTCTAAATTAGCCATCTCTTGGTTCAGTTCTTCCGTACTGTACGAAGGCTGGAAGAAACGGCGAGGTTAATCAAGCTGTCTTACCTTACACGGGTGACTTATAAAAGGAACTGACACGTCGAGCCCGCTTCAACAGCGGATTCTGTAATACGGGACTAAAAGTGGCTCTTCTCCGTTTTACATCGCTCAAGCGTACAGTTCAAATGGTGTGTCCATTACCTTCAACCGTTCTACTTCCTCCGACGTGTGCGCCGGATTTGAAACAGAGGCTAATCGATTCTTGGCTAATTGCGTGGTACTTTGTGGCTTCTTGTAGGGGCTACCGGACATCGTGGGTCTTACCGTTACTTGAGAAACTGCGTAAAGTAGCAGCCATATCGTAATACAATATCTTAATCGTGAATGATCAGATAAAGAGAATGTAAAGTGTGACTAACCACCGTGTTTCTGCTGTGCCGGTGTCGAGGGTGCAGACTGAGGCGGTGGTGCTGGCACGCTAAAGCTTTTCAAAGGATGGCCCTGCATCCTCTTACTACTGCCGCTGCTGTCTGTTCCTCCGCCGCTACTTGACGGTTGATTGCTGTTGCCGTAATGGCCCGAAGCGTACTGAGTACTACCGGTATACGGTTGGCCGCTCGCGCCGTACGATAATTGCTTCAAATGACAATTGTTCGTATAAAATTGGGCGCGATGTTTATAGCGAATAGGAAGGACGTTGTTCTTACTTGGCTTTGCAGGGGCTCGTAAGAGCTCGAAATGTTACAAGAATCTGGACTCGATTCTGGCGTCGGTTCTAACGTTATGTGGGCTCGACTTAAGCTATACTGCGCCACTGTTCGAGGGTAGTTTTGTCTCACGGTTGGCGTGTCGCTGCAGGAAGTATGGATCGTTGGCTGCGACATGCTCGTGTTCACGATCGGTGTGGCAGTCGCTATGGCTGTAAAGGCCCAAGCACTTTATCATATAGCTTAAGTATCGTTGCTTCAGAATTCAAGTATGCTTTTAATAGTGCATCATCGGGTATCCGCTTTTTGTGTTGAAAATTAACACCGCTACGGATGACAAGACACTAGCTTTTCCGCGCCATTTAATTCACGATTTTACTTACGTTGATGTAAAGATGCACTGTCAACGGGAAGTGTAATGAGTTTAGGTTTGTGGCTTCCTCGACTATGCTGCCTGCTCAGGGTCGAGCACTTCTCGTCGGTGTTACCTAATATTGAGTGAACGAACAAAAACCGACACACAAAAATCAGGAAAACAGCGAACCAAATAGAATTCTACTAACTTGAATATTACTAACTTTAAACTAAGAAGAAACGTCAAGAAGAAATCATTAGAATTGTGTACTTAATTATGTTGGAAGTAAATCGGATCAGTTTCAGCTGTAGTGATAATCATAAGGAAACTCATTCCTGGCAATTCAATTAGACGAACAAAATACTGTGCAGTTGTGTTTCCATATGTCATGGCACGTGGCGTTATCTTCTGGAACTTACCCATGTAACTTGGCACGTAAGTACGTTTGTCCAATGAGCTAGAGTTCCCGCGTACACTTTCTTCATTGTAATCCTGATTACTTGGTCTGGGTAACGTGTTACTAGTCACGCCACTGGTAGAGGCTTCCCCATTTATCGAAGATTTCTCCAGGGCCTTGAGCTCCATCTGATCGTGATGAATCCACAAGTCAGGCGGTTTGATGTTCGTTTTTTGATTCGCGTCTTTCATGTATCTAAAACAGTTAATTCTACCATTAGCTAAAATAAGGTTCTCCGTAACCATGGAAATTGTACACATGTATGAGGATACGCACCCCTTTTTCCGATCGGGGGTGTCTGGATTGCGCTTACAGCACATTACTACGACTACAACTGCTACACCAGTGATGAGCACAATAGAACAGCCCACAATAATGTAGATCAGTATATTCGACAGTCCTCGTCCGTCTGTAAATTGAATTAACTGTTTAGCTATTATGTAAATATTCTAGCATTCTAACAAAATAATAAAAGTGTTTCAGAGTAAAATAAATGTTCACGTTACTTTATCATTCGCTACGCTTACTACATGCTATACTAATACACTAATATGATCGATAATCTAAAGGAGAATATCTTACCTCGACCATGCAATTCATCATAGACATCCATGCCATTGCCTAACATAAAAATAAGAAATTGCGATACTAGACAGACTCTTTTACAACCAACAGATTATCAAATACGTGCATGTACGCGTGTATACTGAAATATTTACTTTGCGGTGTCTTGAACGGGACAGTTGTAGAGAAAGGGCCGTATCCTTTTGAATTGCGTGCTTGAATCTTGAAATAGTAAGTTGTACTCGGTTTAAGGTCCTTCACGATGAAGTCGATTTTATCACCGATAACAGCTTCGATCGACCACTCCCTATCCCACTTTGTGTTATCGGTAGAATAAAAAATAATATACCCTGGAACAAATTTATCTCAACCTCCATTGTAAACTTAACGCTTCGATTGGAGAAAGTTCTTTAACACCTGTGATTGGTCCATTAGGCTGTTTAGGGGGTTGCCATCGCAATAAAACGGAAGTAGGACGGTCTTCGATAGTTTGAATTACCAAATCCCTTGGAGCAGAGCTTGGGACAGCTTCCTGGGTCTGATTCGAAACCACCATGCTCCACGGTGATTCTCGTTTTCCCTAAGAACGATGGTGAACATATCATTACCTAAACACTCATAGCTATTAATAAAAGACTCTTTAAATGGCAAATTATACACACCTTAATAAGTTTCACTGCGAATTCGTATAGCGTGTTTGGTTTCAAATCGTGTATCATGCAATTGAGATCAGTGGCGTTGTGATACCTGTACCGCGGACTACTGCTATGGTGGTGCGTATAACGCACAACGTAGTACCGATTATCCGTTACGAACTACAAAATTATTCTCCGTTAATAGAATTCATTGATTTACGATACATCGCTCGCGGTAATTCACGCTGTACTATCAACATACTTGTGTTTTCGGTAAAGTGGTGTCAGTCCAATACAGTACTACCGTAGTATCCGAGAGTACTGCAGCTTTAAGACCAACCGGCGGTATCAAAGGCACAGAAGTTTCAGACGCAGAACGTTCGGTTGTTCTCACATTCGCATATGCCGGTTGGCCGTCGCCGGCATCGTTTGTTGCTCTTAAGGATATAACGTACTCCGTCATTGATTCTGAGGGTAAAGAAGAAGTACTTATCTACCCAATTACTCAATGTTTTACTATAGGCATTAGTAAATCTACACAATGAAAATGTTCACCTAATTGGTCTATAGTGAAAGAACGTTCTTTCCCATCGAGGATTCGAACTTCAACGTCAGGCACTCCCCTTCCCCAGCCAAGCTTATACCCCTTTACTTTGATACTTTGATCCTTCGGAGGGTTCCAAAAGACTTGTATATAATCTGACATCACTTTTGCTATAATACACGCGTGCGAAATGGGCTTAGTGTCTCTGTGCTGTTTTTACCATAGAAATAATTAAGAATGCTTAAAGACCGACTGACTTCTTAAATTGCTGGGCGTATTTGGCACTCTTTTCTCGTCCGACTCGGTTTCGTACGTCTCTATCGGTATCCATTCTGTCCAAGGTCCAGTCCCATTCACGTTTAAGGCACATATGCGAACTTGATAGACTACATGCTTCTCAAGCCCCGTGAGCACTCGTGAGCGTTGATTCCCTTCAGTCGTTATAGTAACCGGCTGCGAACCCCGATCGTGTCGGCGGTAACGGATTTTATAGCCAGTGATAATCCCGTTTTGTCCCTCAAGCGGTGGTTCCCATCTTATTAAAATACTCTGTTAAGAGATAGGGTAAACAGTCAGTGATATTTCCAAACTTTCGCCTCAGGCTTGTAGAATCTTAAGTACGATGATACGCACTGTAGGACTAGCCGGTTCTACTGTAACATTGTGCGGTGGTTGAGTAGGTTGTGCACTATAAGTCCGCACTACGATATCTCTACTAAACGCGCCAGGACCGTTCTCATTTACAGCTTGAACTCTAATACTGTATTCTGTATAAGGCACGAGGTCTACCAATTCGTGCATGGTACTAGTGATTTCGCGCGTTATTTCCTCATTGTCACCCTTCAATTGAAACATCAGATATTCATTCGTGAAGCTATGCGGAGTTAATTAGTAATGGTTTCACATCGAAGCTATATACCTCTACAAACGTAATAATGTATTTAGAAATTCTGCCATTAACGACTTGCGGCTTTTCCCAAGACAGTGCGACGCTCACGCTGCTTGTAGCGTGGCCCTCTATATTCTGCGGAGGTCCAGGAACATTTGCCTGTTACAATACATTTACGGCGTTACAGTTGAAAAGCAGCTGAATCGAAGATTTACTAGTTTCTCTTAAATTCTGAACAGACCTCTGTGAGCGTAGTGACTTGCAACACCTCGCTAGAGATCCCAGGACCTTTTGCGTTCAAAGCGACCACTCGAAACTGATACGTCATACTCGGTTGTAAACCTGGTATCATTGCTTGCAACTTTCGCTGCGTATTTATAACTCTTTCTCTGTAAGATTTGACTGTTATGCACGAAATACGATCTGGGATGTTTTGAGAGGGCAATCTGTCGTGGAATGGGTAATCACCTTTGAGCACCCTCCTGTTTGTAATAAATATAGTAATTTAGAATATCCCCGTTTGTGTTTTCTGGTTCTTGCCACCGTAAAGTTACAAATCGGGCAGTGACAATGACGAGACTTAGATTCCTCGGGGCCGACGGGACACTTCCTTCTATCGACTCCAGGCTGTCTGTGTCGTCTACAAAACGGGATTTCGGGTCGTACAGGGAGTTGGGGAATCTAACAGATCCAGGAAGATCTGCGGGATCATCGGACGGACTAATGGAAAGCGGCGGATTCGGAGTGAACGCGGACAGCGTGTGACCTAAAAGGGTGCTCGGATGCTGCCAGGTTTTATTGTACAATTGACGATGCAGCAGTAGCTTCTTTTTGGGAGCTGTCTTTGGAGTGGTTGTCTTATGGGAATTCGCTTTTCCTGGATACATTTGTTAGCATGCAACACAGTTAACAAGGAGGAAACACAAATGGAAAAAAAGAATGAAGACAAAATTAAAATTTCTAACAGAAAGAAATGCAAACGATAACGTATGTCAAGCTTTTAAGCGAACAAAAAGATTGTAAATTAATAAATTGATAGATATGTACAGAAAAGAATGTAATTACGTAAACTTTACACCTTCAAGAATTAGAGGTACGAAACTATGAAATGGTTGGAACAACTCACTAGGTTGATTGATCGTTAGCCGTGCCGCGGCTTGTACACTCCCAGCAGAATTCGTTCCGATGCATTGAAAGATTCCAGCGTCTATAGCTAGTAGGCCGTTAATTCTAAGATAACTGCTGAAAGTAATCACGTAAGAGAAATATATTTCGAGGAGTTGCTAAGCTACTTCGGTCTGGTACAAGTTACAGCTCATAGACTCACCCGTTTATGATCTGCCAATACGCACTAAACGTAATGCGTTCTCCGTTCTTGAGCCACGTAATTTTTGGCTCCGGTTTCCCATAAATTTCGCATTCAAATTCTAAATCTTGATTCTCGCTAGCTACCTTGTCGTCCGGCTTTTTTAGAAATCTCGGTGGCACTAGAAATGTAAGAACAAGGTATGTAGCGTCTGAAGACAAAAGAAATATTATTCACTTAGCGGAAAAGAAAATACCTTGTATAATTAAATCAGCAGCTGCATCCAGCGTCTCAACTTCGTTTTCTGCGCGACACTGGTAAGAACCATCGTCTATTTCTTGGACATTACTAATTACAAGACTGGATGCGGCAACTTTACGATACCTGGACAATAAAATACAACGTTCCAATGCGTCACATTTCTTTTTACATTTCATTATTCATGCTTCCTCGCGCAATCTTTCCAGCTCACCTAGAATCAAGAGATGCTAGATCAATAGCGACACCGTCTTTCAGCCAGAGTATGCTTGGCTTTGGATAGCCATTGGCAGCGCACTCTAGGGTAACCGTTGATCCTTCGGTAACCATTTGTTGCAATGGTTTGGCAATGAAGACCGGCGGTGTACTTTCTTGATCTATGACACAACATTCCCTCTTTCACAAATCCCACGTCCGCTACATGTTAATAGTTTTCAAGCATTATACTAACCAATATCGCTCGTCAATAATCCTAATTGCGCTTTATTACTGAGCCTATATTGTCCATAACTGCTGGCATTACACCTGTACGAACCGACATCCTGTATGTTAACATCGTCGATCTCCAATGCACCTGCCCAAACATAGAACGGAACATGTATCTCTCGATTAAACACCTACGATAATGCAAGTAACGCAAACCTGATGGTAAGACCGTCATTCTACTATCATCAAGTACCAACGGGCGCTCATCTTTCAGCCATTGTATAGTCAATGAATTGTACGACGTAGGAAGCGTACAACTTAAATAAGCAATCTGCCCCGGGTAGATCATTGTATCCTGAGGTTCCTTTTCAAATCCTGGCAAACCTTTAAAACAAAGCACTCGCTATATATCTAGATTCTCATCACCCTGTTCGTGTGAACTGCGCATACTAACTTGCGAGTTTAATTGTAGCTGTGCGAGAGACAATAGCTCCGACATCGTCCACAGAAGCTAAACACTGATAGCTTCCAGTTAATTCTGGAATACTGCCGTAAACAGCAGCTGTATTTATATACAAGGATCCATTCGCTAGCTGAGATCTGTAAAGAGAAAAACAGGTATGGACGTAGGTTTCCATAATACCAAGGCGACATCTTAAAACTCGACATTCTTACCTATAAGTGTCCCCAATAAAATTAATCGGTTGGCCATCATCGGTTCGCCATTGAATAGTCTGTTTCCCAAGATCGCTCCTCGCTTCGCAGTCCAGTCTAGCTGAACTTCCTTGCTCGACCACCACATCTTGCGGTTCGATGGTAAAGTACAATCCACCTGCGCTAGCTGCGAGGAATAAATTCGACTTGTAATTTTAACAAAGAGAGGAACACGCATTTTTACATAATCAGAAATCACAGGTTCGTCATCGTATCCTTTATTGAGAAGAGAGATTTTCAACGACTGCTTAGTTCTAGATTCTAGATCGTTAGCCAATGCGAGGGTGAATTTGAAACGAGCCACAGGTATATCAAATTTCCCTTGCATTTCACAAGTTATTCAACACGTACAGGCGTTAAGTATTAGAATGGTAGATGTTGTGAAAACTGGCGGAGCTTCATCTAGGGAAGATGTGGATGTGCGTAGTAGTCGGGGAGGACAGAGGGGATAAAGGGTCGGCAACCCTACAGAGGCACCCTTCGGCCCTTTGGGCGAGACACCCGAGCCGAGTACCTAAATTCTCTTTTCTTCCCTTTCTTTCTTTTCCCTCCTTTCCAGGGGCTTTGCGATCGCCCGATACGACGTACGCAACCGCGATGCAGGACGATTCAACGTCGTTTCTGAATAGCCCTTCGCCGGGATCAAAGAAATAAGAGAATCTCGACAGGGCAATTTTATGGGACGCGATCCGAATGATTTCTAGCGAACGCAAGCTTCTTTCGCTGAAATACCGCGCAATCGATACGCCGTCAAGCGTTCCCTTCGCGGAACTATCCGCAGCAGATAAAAGAAAGTTATCTCTCCTTATAGATTCCTATCAATTACAAAAGTAACGTGCTTAGGATACCGCGCATTATCGATGACGTCTCCGCTGGAAAGAGTTGTTTAAATTGCTCAGCATCACTGCCATTATTTTCGCGTGGAAACGTCTCGCGTCCATAGAACGGGCGGCACTGAAGATCGACTCGGCCAAAGAAATTCCATCCACCTCGTTAAATTCTTTTCAAGAAATTCTTAAGACTCCCCGTGAAAGAGATACGCATTATATGCAGACAATTATGAATATCTTCCCGGGCTAACAATCTTCCGGTAGAAATCCTTCGCCTCTAGACCCTGGCACACTGCAAAAACCGTTACAAAAGAGCCAAGAAATTCAATATGAACGGGGAGCGTATAAAAAAATCCCGCGTGCCTATCGAAACTTACGCTGAGGAGAAGAAATGGTAGCCTCCAGGGGCGATGGTCGTATACGGGACCACGTATCCGTTTTTGGCGGGAAATCGGAGAGTACGCGTAATCGGCATCGGGCCGTTGATCGCTGGCGGATCGACTAATGCAATCGACACCTCCAGAAAATTGAGAGACACTGTCTACGGTTATTGGGTTACAGTTTCACGCTCACGGTGGTCTGTCACCTTTCCGTGCAACCTTCGCGAACGAGCGAAACACGTCTTCAACGATCGACACGTAGAGAGATAATTCTCTTTCGCCGAGTACATTTCTTTCGCAACTCGGACAAATCTCGTTGTTTCTCGATATCGCGTGTCTAATAATGTTTGAATTTTTACCGCCATTTCTTGCCACAAGCACGTCACGCGAATCAATCGAAAATATATCGATAGATTCGTGCTTGCGATTCTCGAATCTTTCCCTCCGAAAAGCCGTCACGCTTCAGTTCCGTTCTGCTCTCTTGGCCGTGGAGGGACGTGCGAAGTTAAAC
Source organism: Andrena cerasifolii (assembly GCF_050908995.1). Classification (NCBI taxonomy): domain Eukaryota; kingdom Metazoa; phylum Arthropoda; class Insecta; order Hymenoptera; family Andrenidae; genus Andrena; species Andrena cerasifolii. The sequence goes on from NC_135129.1 coordinate 12,071,407, forward strand.
GTCGATAAATAAAAAGAGGGAAGAAGGGACGGGGATGGAACGTGCGAAATTTCGCGCCCTATAGCGCCACGAAGCTGCATTCTCAAGAAAATAAACCGTTTGCCGTCTGACTATTTGATTTATGAGTGCGGGCGACAACCTACCGCACGGCATACCGAAATAGATCAAGAGGAGAACCATTGCGGCGTACGCGCGAGGTAAATCTGTCGCGGAAACAACCACTGCGCCGTATTGCATACAGAGCGTCCAGTAATTCATCGTGCAACCGAAACGGGGCGATTCCTCAAAATGTGGGATCAAGCTTGCCTGCGCGAGGCTTCGTTTTCGGCAGCCATCGAACATTTCGATCGGGGCTATGCTTCGTGCAAAGATCAAGGCACCGGTACGGCAAAACTTTATCGCACATTCTTTACTGATTTCTGCGTAAAGAATCATCCCCCGTTTCGATGCACCATCAGTTACTCGACAACACCTTGTATATAGGGTGTTTCTCAGACATCGGCTCATGCATTTTGTTTAGTAGCATAACGGTAGCGGAAGAGAGAGAGAGAGAGAGAGAGAGGGGGGGGCAGAGAGGGGGAACGAAAGTATCATGTACAAACTTACAGCGAGTCTTCAAGTTGCTATCTCGGACGAGCTAAATGTATCGGATAATTTCCTGCAGATAAGGTTCACACGATCGATGCGGGAATCGTTTCGCGAGGTGTTTTCTCGATGCTCGTCGAGCGATTACGCTGCCGCAAAAATGCTTAGAAAGCCGGCATACTTTCACCCTCTATCGGTAACCATGACTTTTCTTCCTTTCCTTCAAAACTGCCCGCCCGAAAAATGGCAAACACCACGTTACCAGCTGGGCAGTGGTGTTCCTTTCGTTCCCTGTTCCCAGCGTGGCGCTCGTCCCTTCGTCCCCGATATTTCCACGCGATAATAAATCCAGGGAATTTTTTCGCAGGCGTGGATTAATTCGCGGGGCGAGTTTGCATGCCCGCGGTGGAAGGAGAGGGAGAATGTTGAAAAACGCGGTAAAAGTACTCGACATGTGACGAACAGACCGTGAAGGAAGGCAAGGTACGTATAACACCGCGCCACCACGGATCTACGGGGTGCGCGCATAAATACTGATAGAGCATGGGGACGAGGGTGAAGGACATTACGATCCCCTCCTGCGAGGGAATCAATTAATCGCTCGCGACAGTTGGGGATCGCAGGGAGCAACCGTTTAGATACAGGGAAAGGAAAGCTACCGGGGGCAAAATCTAGGCTCGACTTTAGCGATCGATAAATGAATTCCTCGAACCGGGTTTCTTCTGTCCTTCTCCCTCTTATACTTCTCCGTACCGTGACTGTTACTTCCGTTCAAGGAGGTACAACTGTTCCGCGAAACACGTCCAAGAAAGACGAGAATCGGGGAAACGATGTACTGCCTTGAAAGGATAACACACACGACGGTATCGTGGTAATGGAATTACTGCCGTGACGCAACGACTTTAAGCGAACGTGATTCCTTTGTGAGATACAGAAAGAGTAATGTGGCCAGATTTACCAAACTCTAATGGGGGGAGCAGCGTGAACTGAAACTCCTTTCTTTCTCCCTTCAGAGGAAATACTCCAGGTACATCGTAAATCCCTTTAGAAAATCTGTACGTTTCCAAGCAGTGGATATAAAAAATTCAGGAGATCTGGCCTTGTCGCGGGAGGGTAAAGGTGAAGGCATCTAAACGAAATCAATCGGTGATCGATTTCGTTTTAGATGCAAAGAGTGTCTCAGGTAAATCACCCTATACATCAATATGCACGCGCGTACGCCGCGTGGGCGCTGACCATTAAGGTGTCGTTACGACATCGGTCCCGGGGTACACACGTTTGTAAATACCACTTTACATGGAACGCATTTGGACGCGCTCGTGTTGCACGATCGTCCCGTATTTGGACTACCAACGCTAGCGTACATCTTCCATGTGTCGAATCTACATCACCGGCGAGCCCTTATACGAGCACGTTTCGCGCGCAACCGGTACTCGAGTGCGCGAAAATCTCTGTTTCCATTTCTACTCGCTCGTCGTCTCTGTTTAAACGGTACACATATACTTGAGTACGTTCAACGAGAGATCGATGAACTGAAATCGAGGGGGTTGACGTCGGTGTTGAACTCATCATGTTCTGTTTGTACGGGCCCCATAATTGTTCTGCAGTGTGCTGCGCGCCGGTAGAGAGCTATATCTCGGCAGACAAAGCTAACTGGTTTATTTGAAGAACGCACCCTTTTAAGACCCCCCTTTCATTGTTTGAACGCCACGCCACCGCGATGAGCCGGAAATGGATCTTTATATCTAACTACACGGACGTATATTGTAATAATGGAAAGCAAATAACAAGAATAATAAGGGGGATGATACTCGTGGAAAGCCAGTCGTAAATACCGGCGAGTCGATCAGCGAAGATAGATACAATTTTTAACGTAGGCCGCTGGTACTGGTTGGTTACGATTGACGCAACGACATTGGACGTTTAGTAGATGCATTTTCTATCGCGATAAAATCGCTAGGAGAGGCATGCCGCATTGTCGGAATACTTTTCCTGCAGCGTTTAACGCGAATGCTTCTAGTAGTGCAACCGCTTTTAATGAATCTGCTCTATGCTACGAGCTAGAACAATGCTGTCCCTAGGCTTGCCTTGGAAACCTCTCCCAATTCATTATTACTTTTATCAGGGGACCTATTCCGCCCTCGTTATTGCGGGAGTATTGCCAAGGGATGTGTCTCCGCTCAGATCGTTGCAATCGGAAATACACCCCCAATCACCCCCTTATACGACGACATAACCTTCTCTGCATCAATAATAGTCGTCCGTACCGCAGTGCTTCTCAACTTAATTCCTCAAAATAATTCGAGGCACCAAATTCGATACAAAAGGTGCAGAATTGTGCCCTTAACATCGTATCTAATAATATCTTTTTCTTGAACAATCATATCTTAAAATTCTTGGATACAAGAAATCGTCCAGATTCGTTTACGATTCTTTGTTCGCATTGTTGTCGTTCGCCTGCTTTGGTATGCAGAGTCTCGATCCTTAAACGGCTCATTATTTAATTCAAAGTCGTAACAGTGGTAAACGGTTTAATGAAACAACCACTTGCATAATAATTGCACGTTATAAAAGTATATCGTGCGTAATGAATAGAGGTATAGTTTCCATTCCTGCGATCCGATCGAGATACATACTTCGCCAGCAGGTTCCCATCGTAGGTTTGCAACATTTCGACAATTAACGGAATGCCCCCGAGTCCTGATAACTCCGGCGCGTGGCTTCTGGTCGCGATTCGCGAAAAATCAATCAGGTATTTCACGCGCCCGGACAGATGAAATCGTCGGGGCACCGGTTCGAGAACGGTTCTCCGTGGTGTAATCTCGCGTCGAGCGTTAAGAGATTAGCAAACAGAAAATCGCGGAACGGCCTCGTAAATATTTGCCTACTGCTACGATCAGACCAGATGCAAACAGTGGCAACCGTGAACCGATACGCAACGATGTCCCCCGTTTCCACGTTCATCGATAAAACACCGGATAGAGCGCGAGAAAAAATCCCATTTTACGCTCTTATCTGTAGCAATCGGCGAGAAGGCGTGTTTTTACGGTATATACGCGAATGACAATGCCGTCCTGCGCAGACACTACATTTTCTCTTTCAAGACGCACGGGCACCTGCGATTTAAATGAATTTCCGATGCAGAGGGGCATTTCCGAGGGGTAATACGCAAAGGTACGACTGCTTAGGGGGAAGTAACGTTGGGGAATGTGCGTTTCTAGTGGGCATATATCGGACTTACCCAGTACGACGAATGTCAACAAAGCCAACGGGACAGCGAGAATACGCGGCTCCATTGGGCCAGCGGGTGTCACAGACTCCGACGCGTACGAAAACCCAGCGTTATTTCTTCACGCGATCGCTGCACAAGCATACATTGTCCTGCTGAACGAATACATGCCAAGTCCCTTTGACTCACCGTCGTCCGTGAAACGACAGATCGAGTCTCACATCCGTAAACTTCATTCTCGCACAGCACTGTCGCGAACTCGGCGATAGAACATGGCTAAAGGACGGCTATACACCTCCGCATTGTCTCGAGTCGCTCGACGATCTGACTCTCGCCGCCATTTTGTACCACCTCGCGATCATAGCGCCGCCGACGCGAGCCCGCGGTATTAGCAGGTGGTTTGAATGTTTCTTGATGCTTCGACAGCTCTTTCTATTACTTTGAAAGAGAAATGTTTGTAGATATAAATTGAAGCTGGAGGAGTATATAGTTATTCTTATTCCTTGCGAAATGTCTTGCTTGCCCCGATCAATCGAATATTAACGTACGTTCGTCTATAATTGATTTGTGTAATTGAAGAGAATTTTGGGATATGGATTTGATTCGTTTATATAATCAACGTTATTCTTCGAATTGGAGGGAGTATTAGGTACAAAGCTTTACGTTCTGCGATAATTAATATAAAGTTTATAAAACGGGTTGAACATCTTTTCCATGGTACAATTCTATCGAATAACTTGTTAACCTATCTATCGTTGATTCCATGGTGGCGGCACCAAGCGTCTTTCTAAGTTGAGGTTATGTTTCTGTTGTATTAAAAAAAAATACATAAATAAACGTTCATGTAGCCGTCAAGTACATATATTTTTGTCGTTTCATTGAGTTATTTTTGTAGAGAAGTTACGGTGAGTCGTGAAATCAAAATAGGGACGTTCTTCTATCCTTTTGATTCGGTTGGAATTGTTGCTGTTCCGGCTTATGTGTGGTTAATTTAGCATTTGTGTCGTTTCTATGACAAAAGTTGGTTTTTGCATTATTCTTTGCCGCCGAGAAGGGAGGGCTCGTCAATACAGGCGATCTTATTGTTGCCGCAGATATTTTCGAAACCAGCAAAATGTCAGGAGGCATGCTTTATGGGGGAGATGAAATCGGTGCTTTGGTGTTTGACTTGGGCCATCATTCTTTGAGAGTCGGCTATGCCCAGGAGGACACTCCGAAAGCCGAGATCCCAGCTGTCGTGGGTATAGGGGAAGATGGCAATTGTACAGCGACGAAAACCGAACCCATGGACATCGATGATAAAAAGCCAGATAATAACATTACGCAGTCTGGGACCAAGTATTACATCGACACTACCATACTTCATGTCCCACGAAAGAATATGGAAGTTGTGAGTTACATGAAGGATGGTATGATCGAGGATTGGGATCATTTTGAGAAGGTATCGTAAAACTGGGATCAAATAGTCTCCAAATAATCCCTAAGTTCTTTTGGTCGCGCAAGCATCAACTACAAACATGCATCCTGTAATAGGTTTTAGATTACACTTATTCTAAAGTAATTCAGTCAGACGCGGAGTATCACCCAGTGCTGTTTTCCGAATCACCATGGAATGTACGTAGTAAAAGGGAAAGGCTGACCGAATTAATGTTCGAGAAATATAACGTGCCAGCATATTTCCTGGTGAAGAACGCAGTTCTTGCTGCTTTCGCGAATGGCAGAGCAACTGGCATTGTTGTTGATAGCGGCGCGACGCACACTTCCGCTGTACCGGTTCAAGACGGTTTTGTATTGACCCAGGCGATAGTTAAGTCACCGCTCGGGGGAGACTACATAACTATGCAGTGTAGACAGTTTCTTCAGGTACAGGTGTAATTGGAAATACTAGTTCAGAGAGGTATAACAATGGAATAATTGTGTGATTCGAATAACAGGACAACGACATTGACCTGTCTCCCTCTTACATGGTGGGTAGCAAAGAAGTTGTTAAAGATCATGACAAACCGAGGTGGGTAAAAAAGAAGGGCTTGCCCGAGGTTACTAAATCCTGGCATAACTACATGGTGAAAAAACTGATCCAAGATTTCCAAGCTACGGTGCTACAAGTATCAGAATCTCCGTACGATGAGAAAATAGTTTCCACGATTCCTGCAGTTCAATACGAGTTTCCTACTGGATATCATCAGGTACTTAGAAGTAGCACACGCGCGTATGTGTGATCTTAAAGTGTATCGGTGCTTGACGAATGTTAATAACATTTTAAGGACTTTGGGAGCGAAAGATTTCGTATGCCGGAAGCACTTTTCGATCCTAGCATGGTACAAATGCGTGGCGGTATGGTTGGTAATACTATGCTAGGTGTAGGACACATCGTACAGACCAGCGTGGGCATGTGTGACGTCGACGTGAGGCCAGCGCTTTATGGAAGTGTCGTTGTTACCGGTGGTAATTCGTTTATTCAGGTAATATCGTGTTGCAGATATTAACAGTCGCGCGACTTTCAAAGACACTTTATTGACATTACTTTTAATACGACGCTTAGGGATTCCCGGAGCGTTTAAACAGAGATCTTTCTACGAGAATACCGTCTAGCATGAGGTTGAAATTGATTAGCGTAAATGGATGTGCCGAGCGACGATTCGGGGCTTGGATCGGCGGGTCTATTTTGGCGTCGATTGGTACCTTCCAGCAAATGTGGATCTCAAGTCAGGAGTACGAGGAAAGTGGAAAGAGCCAAGTAGAACGGAAATGTCCTTAAACTATTAAGTTATTTTCATTTATCTTCACCTAATAATACTATCGATAATTGTACAAACACCTCTTCGACGATCTTTTCTTAAGTAAACGGTCATGAAAGATTACACTGTGCATTACATTCAAACAAATCGAACGCTATACATAACAATGAGAGATATCATTTCTTCTGACATTTGTTTAAGACACGCGTGTTTTGAATATTGACCTGAGACGTGGATAAGTATATTTTACTTATACGTGATATTGAATAATGACTTGTAAAATATGCAGTCAAAAGTGGGAGTTTTATTTATTATCAGTGCACCACGTAAACGCAATAAAATTTTATAATTAATAGTGTATAAAAAGTTGTATTAAAATTTTTATAAAAACTTACGACGAAATTATGCTGTTTTTTAAATTAATCTACACGATCACCACACGGATCCTATGTCACGTATATTCACCTCTGAAATATACTTCGAATGTTAGACTGCTCTGCTCTCACGGGTACGGCAGCAAAGTATAGTTTTCTGTTCAAAGCACATCTTTCTTGTCATCAAGCGAGAAAGTGTTCCGCGCTAGAATTATGCCGTGTAAATAATGTATGACTAAAAGCTCCAACTTCAAAAGAAACCTTTCATTACACTAAACACATTTAATGAGCTGTGGTACTGGTGAAATGAGCGGTTTATGTACAACTATGTATTTACTTCTTTCTTAAACACTTCAGCACAAGATCAAAGCACAGAATATTCCACAAAGCTGATGCATCATTATGTCTTTAACTATTTACGCTACAGTGAAATTAGTCTAATATAGGGATGAAGTCCAATTTGTCCGATGAACTAGTCATTCGGACTATCGATTTTGTGAACAGTCTAACGCTGTTTCCTGAGAATATATTCATTGCACTTGATCAAGTGTAAAGTCAAAATATACTACTCCATTGTGTAACCTTTTTTTTTTTTATCAAAGTTCGCGACACAAATATAATGAATATTGAAACTTATACATCTATCAATCAATTAGTTCTAAAGTTTGTTGGACTTTATCCAATAAATATTGTGAGATACATTACATGCATCAGTGCTATTATTCTTATTGTCATACCGCTAATCGCACAAATCTACAATAATTTGGAAGATTTAAACGTTATTTTGGAAACAAGGTTTGAACGTGTATAGTATTAGTGTTAGAAGTTGAATGGGGATAGGAACGAACTAATTGTCAACTCCGTCTTTTCTAGTTCAGTATTACTTACAATTTCACTCGCTATACTTAAATCATTGATTTGGATATTTAATAGAAAGAATCTGGAAGTCTTGATCGATTTCATGTTAATAGATTATTGGGGAATAGTTCAAGCTGACGTTTTCAAACACCTACAAGGATATGCAACGTAAATAATCATTAGTGTCCAGACGAATGCTATTTAATGGATTTTAAATACTTATAAACCGAGTTTCGCATCTTTGCAGATGCGCTAAAAACATCACGAAGGGTTACTTGTTTTTAATTTTGAATGCATTATTATTCTTCTTCAGTTTGCCTACTATTGAAATACTTATTACGGCAAATCAAGCTTCAAGGAATAATCTTACTACAAAGAATTTTCCATTTGTTGCATCGTATCCTTTGGCTTTTTACAACTTTCCTTTCTATCAGGTACTATTCACCAACAGTTTAATTCATTAGTATGACGTTATAATTTTCAATTTAATCTGTATGTAGATTGTTTATGTATCTCAAATTTTGGCAACTAGTATGTGTGGTCTTATGATTCTTGCGACAGACACCTTAATTGCTACTGCTTTGCTCCATACTTGTGGACATTTCGAGATACTTAAAGAAAATTTGAAGCAACTCAATACGGGTATTCGCTGTGTACGTAAAATATTATTCATCAGACGAACCATAGCGGTCTTTCTAAAAATCTCATGTATTACAGGGAAATATTTTAAAGATTCAAGTGGAACATGTAATTAAGCATCATCAAGTAATTCTTTGGTAAATAAATTTAATGTAGATAAATGAGTTTCGGTGTTTTCTCATCTGCTCGAATGAAATTCAGGTTCTGCGACAATATGGAAAAGAATTTTCATTTAATGCTCTTTTTGCAAACTGTGGCTAGCAGTTTGTTACTTTGTTTCGTCGGATTTCAAGTTTCCTCAGTAAGCATGATCTTAAAAGTTCTACAAATTAGAACGGGATACAGGGTGTTATATAACGTATGTCGTACATTCTTTAATTGCAGACGTTAATGGAACAATCGAAAGTAATAAAATACTCCTCTCATTTAGTGATGGCACTTTCCCAACTATTGCTATTCTGTTTCCCTGGAGATATTTTAATCTCTCAGGTAAACAATCTCATAAAAAACTCCACTGTTTTATAATACGAGCATTGCATTTGAAATTATGTCCTTATTATGGCAGAGTTCTAGTATAAGTAGAGCTGTATACTCTACGCAGTGGTACGAACCGCAAGCTCGCATTGAGACCGAAGTGTGCATGATCATGTTACGTTCTCAGAAGCCTAGTTGCATTACGGCGGGAAAAATATATGTCATGCATTTAGAAAACTTCAGTTCGGTAAAAAATATATGTAAAACGTCGTTACGTAGTACTTGTCAGATTATTACTTTATCTACCTACATTCGCAGACACTCAGTACTGCACTATCATACTTCATGATGCTTCGAAGCTTGGGTGTAGAAGCTTAGAACTGAAGAATCCTCTACCTACCTCCAAGTGTTTGATTAATTATCATATTACGTACGAGTAACGAAGTATCAGGTATTTCACATATTGTAACAATCATTACATATATCCACCCCAGCCAAAGTACATTTGGCAAAGATTATCTATGTTCGTTGCTTCTAGAATCAGATTATTAGTTTGCCCCTCGACGCTGAGATTTAAGGCGATATTCTCTAGTTTCTTCCCGTGTGATCGAATAAGACCTTTGAGCCGTTGTTCAATATTCTTTATGTGCTCCACGGCCTGAAATATTCATTATTATATTCATACCGATGATTTCTTGCATCACCGTACATTTTAGACCTTACCTTCTCATTCGTTTTCTCGCCGCCGTCGCTGATTTGATTTTTATTCCAGCTTACAAGTGGGTCGTATACAAATGGAGTGAGCATACTCAGCAATGTGCTACACTGTTGCCGAAGAACCCTCATAGTTATCTCACAAGCACGCCTAAACGGCCCTTCAGTTTTTAACGTCCCCATAGCGTCTACCATGTTGTGTGTTAAACGAAACGGTACTCTTTCTGGCCAGTCAAACAGCTCCCCCTGATAATTAAGATTTCATGTTATAGAGAAGCATCTATTCATTTCTACCATGGTGGTAAATATGTACTGTTTAGCTGACATTCTGTTTAACTAGACACGGCATTTAATAAACGAAATCAGTAGATTTAGAATTGCTTTTCATAAGTACCCTGTTAAATAAACAATTGAAATCCACGTGCACACAATCTCCACATTTAGAGTCAAATAGTATATTCTCTCCATGCCGATCTCCAAGACCAAGAATGTATCCTACCATGGACATCACCGCTGTAGTTCTAATGTACGCAGTACGTGCTTCGTACCTATTTTCAAAGCTCTTTTTCATGAGTGTTATTCTCAAACAAAATATTTCTATTCTGTTCGCAGAAGCTTACCATCCATATGGGTCAGGGAACATAAGACGGAACCAGTCTCCAAGAACGGAAGGATGCCTCGGCAGGAGTTGCTCTAAGAACACCCTCCTCTTCTTCTCCAGTGGATCTTTCAACGCTGAAAAGCAACAGGCACGTAAGTCCCATTTTGTAGTATGTCACTACCTGTACTTACCGCACAACATGCTCCTGAGTTCTCTAGTTGACACTCCAATGCCTCTTTCTTTATACAAACTTATTATAATAGGTCTGAAACCGACCAGATTCGGTACCCATTCTATCAGACCGCATTCCTCATTTAAAGGCACAACACTCTGTAATGTTCACAATGTGGATTGCATTGGGTAGTAGCATTTTATCTAGCCTATTTAAACACTTACGTATGTTCGGATATACAATCTTCTTTGGCGCGATTCCGGATCATTTTGAAGATATTTATTTACGATGTCGTTGAATTCCATTAGTCTGAAATCCCTTCGCAAATCGTCCTTTGGCTTGCACATGAAAAGATACTGCTTACCATCCGATCCTTTTAAAGCAATGCGCCGTGGTCTTTGAAGAGATGGCATAATGGCTACGGTGTCTTCTATCCCCGATATATGAACCCAGTTACTGTATATCAAAGAATAGTTTTGTATTATTTGCAACAGACAAGTTATAATCCTATACGTACGTCGAAAATGGATTATGATTCTCCAACGATACACCTTTGGACGGTAAATGGAGTTGTCTAAACTTGGTGGTCGGCATCATAATTGAACTAAATTCCTTATTCGCAAGTAAACGAGGAAGATTGCACGACAACTGGTGGACCGTAGTATTCGTGATACCCTGTGACAAAATTATGACTGCGTAACATTTTCTTTACTGCAATATTCTTTTAACTTACATCCGGAATTGGATTGTTGGACAGTTTAATTAGTCTCTCCCACAGTTTGTGAAAGTCTTTGATAAGTTTTATCATCTCTGGCGACTTAAGCTTGGCATTATTCAGAATCTCTTGGCAGCGTCTCTGGCGTGCTGGATACGAAGACTGAGAAAGGCGGCTCAAGTCAGAATCATCTATTCAAATTGTTAACTGTTTAAGCACTCACATTGATAACTGATGCCATCATCCACAAGCAATGTTGGGGATAAACGTGAATTAGCTTCACTACGATTCCACAGAGGGTGTTCTGCACTTCTGAAGAAGGGTGACAAATTCTAGATACAAGCTGGCTGAATGCTGTCAGCCACATAAAGATCGGCAGCCTTTCTTGGTATACTTCTGCATCATGAAAGAAGAATATTACTTAATCCTTCAATCGCAAAATTGCATTTGGTCTGCTTAACACTCACCCATAATCTTCGTCATTTTGAGTAAAGCGTCTTTACTAAGTTTCGTAAGTTCTTGATTCCCGGAAAAGCTAGTTCGAGATGTCACGCGGGAAGCAAAGTCCAACCATATAGTTAACATTCTTGGTATAGATTGATGAATGTACTTGCAGCCATATTGAAGCGACTTGCCATAGTAGTTCATTGTGTGAACTTGCAAGTCTCTAAGAATATCGTACTCTAATATAATTATTTCCATTAAACGCACTATTTACCGCTGCTTACCGTCCTTTAATGTCTTTCTCTTCATCAGTCATCCTGTCTATGATAGATTCATAGTACTGGGCACAGAGAAGCAAGCTCTTCTCCCACTCTCTCCAAACTTCAATAGCTTCCTTGTAATTGATGATGTTGGCATCGGTGTCCACATTAACTGTTTCATCGTTATACTTCGCGTACAGAAGCTTCGCCTAAAAGCAGGTGAAAATTAATATCACTTCTCGATATTCTTCTTCTTTGCGAGCACACCTTCGCGCATTGTTTCCTCTCTTCCAAGCATTCCCCTGATGGCAAAGATTTGTAATATGAAGCTGATTGAAAGCAGTTGGAGAAAGATCGCTTCAATGTCGTGAAAGCATCCTCCTGGCAGCCCTTCTGCCAATATAACTGAGCTTGTTCTATGTAAAGTTGTTGCGGCGGGCAAGAATCGCTGGCTGACAAGGTATACATATACGCTTGCTGATGCAGTCCCCTCCTGGCAAAACACTTGGCTTGAGCACGTAATAAAATGGGTAAGGGTAATTAGTATTTGTAAGAAGATATGCATACTTCCTAGCAATTTTGGCACTTTTACGCCAAATTTTGCCAATTTCCTGCTTCAGTACAGAGTTTTCTGAATTGTTCGTCGCTTTCTGTAACTGGACTGCTAAATCTAACGAAGCTCTACGCATACTAAATACAAATTCCACTCCGCGGGAAGCTCTGACAAGTTGACCACGTTCTTCCCACTCTCCGAATATCATTGGTAGCTGCTCCACGCTAGTTAGCATCGTAGAAACTGCTTTGTCAAACTCATTCAAGATGTGTAGTCTGTTCGGCATAGAAAGGTGTCATAAATTCGTTCAGAATAGCCTTCAGCTTCGAAGACAACTATATATACCAGTCTTACTTCATAATGTACGAGTAACATTGCTGATAAGCTCCTGGGCGCGAAGCATCTTCGAGCAACGACACTAGATTCTTCTTTAACGATAGCAAATCTGGTTTTGCACCTTTCTTGAGGTCTTCAAGCAGGGTATGCTTTATATTCTTATGCGAAGTATCATCAAGTTCAGTAAAATGAGCCAGTCTCCAAAAGGGCTCGTTTTCGATTATCAGTGGCTCTAGCTCTGGTCTAGGATACACGATTTAATGTATTATTAAATCAACCAATTGTTCAGTACCTACATGTAATTACCTGCTGTTTAAAACTCCTTCAGTGATATGTTTGGCTGTGAAAGGCTGATCAAGATCAAGGTAACACTGGATCATGCCTTGTAAATACGTGTGCTTTAAAGCTTTCTTCTGCGCCAGCCTTTCGTAACACGTAGCCGCGTCCTACATGTTTTGCAAAATTTTTAGAACAATGTATAGCAATTGGTACGCTCAAAGATACGTTCTGTTGTACCTGAAGCTGTCCATTAACTTCATGAGCCAGAACCAATTGCTGAACCGTGGGAGTTTGATCCTGGCTAGCTAGTATACCAGATATACCATCTGGTTCATCCAGTTGTGCATAGATTTTCTAGAGGGAAACGTTCGCTGAGCTGTCTTTAAATTTACATCGATCTAGAGCTTACTTACAGCCAGCAATCCACCCTCCAGTGCTTCTGATAATCCTTTATTAGAGGAATCCATATGCTGCTCTAAATACATTAGCGCTCGATGATATTCTCGAGACTGATAACAACCTTCAGCCACTATTAATTTATCCAGTTTCTCGCAGAACTCTAAACGGGCATGAAAAGGATATGTGTTAGAATTTATCGATATATCTTCTGCTGTTAGTAATTCAGATTAATAGACACACGTTTCACTGCTCCATACTTATAGTTGCGATTTAACCGTTGCTCCCAAAGCCATCTTTGCAAGTGATCTAATACTGAAAATACGATCTGTACAAAAATTATAAAACAAATTATTCATCAACTGGCAGGAATGATGTTCTTTAATTTATATACCTGTGCACAACGCATGCGTCTGGTTTCTTCAGAAATTCTCGTATCGTCTGCCTTCGCGCTATGTCCATGCCTGAGCGGTCGATGGCGCGATAACTCAGGATCAAGCGTAGGTTTCTTCCTGACATCGATTATTGTCAACATTTCTCCTCGTATTGCGGCGTGTTCTTCTTCCGTGCCATTGGTTATTATGTATGCTGGCGAATGGAAAATGCACGTAAAGGCATGTACGTGCATCGCCAGAGTATTCATTAATGATATTACTTACACACAACATGGGGCAAACAGAATGTTAGTATTTTTATATCTCGCTTGAGTGCTAATTTACACGCACGTAATACACTATTAAGCGTTTCATCCTGAATATTGTGAAACATACTGCAAAGCCAATTAAAGGCCCAATTTTCAACTGAAGAGCCAGCTTCAGAACTGCAAAATAAAGAATATACCTTTTGCAGAATTGGATTTGCGAAAGACCATGTCCGAAGTACGTACATACCCGTAAATGGGATGAGGAAACTTTTTGTCGTCGCTGACGGCTGCTATCTTGTAATGCGAAGTCAAAAAGGGAGAGATAATCTGCTTCACAGTTAAAGGTAGATTATTCCACAGATTACTATTTCTCCCTTGAGGTGAAATATCGTACGTTTTCAAGATTTCCTAAAATCATATAGTGCGTTTAAATCTAGACAGGGTCATAGAAGACGACGTAGAGTATTCTATTACGTACTTGAATGGCAAGTGAGAAACAGTCCATGCTCTGGCTACTCTTTTGCATTTGAAATGCAGCTACATGTTCGAACAGCATGGCACGGGCGAATTCTTCATTCACGTCGGGGATAAAACTACTGTCATCTGCGACGTAGAAGCGTTTGATAGCATAAAGAACACATAGATGACGAAGTAATTAGTTGCATACCTCTGGAGATAATTCTGCGAGGAAGAAGGCTTGGTTCAATGGCACCCAATTCTCCTAAGCACTCTCCATACAGTAAGCGGATGAATTCATCCTTATGCTGACACCCAATTAATAATGTATCTAGTAACTGAAAGATTAATTCTGATCATTATGCATACATTATTAGTATATTTATCATATTTCGAAAGACAATCATACATCAACGATCAGTGGATGAATGTCCGTCTCACTTAAGATCATTTCGTTCAGTTGGCTACGATGCTCTGCGAGGAATTTCTGCAAATACATCAGAGCTTTGACTCGCACTTCGTCCGTTTCGTGAGTAATCCGTTTCAACCACAACTCTAAATTTGCTTCGAAACCTTTGGGCCTGAAATTTACATACCTCTCAGTATGGTGAACACATTAAAACAGATACAAGGGGGAATGTTTTCTACGTACCTGGCTTGCAAAATACGCGCTTTAATTATATTGGAAATCTCATTGGGAACTTCTATATCGTCTATAAAGAACAATTCCGCAATGTGATCAGAATTTTCTTCATTGCACTCAATGATAAGGAACCTCAACATGGGAATTATTTTTTGCGGATAAACTTTCAGTAATGATATTAATGATACGCATATGGTTGGCAATAATGGACCGAGCTCCTTAATGTCGATGCTGAAACATCGAATAGAAAAACGGTTACACCTTTTTAAGCCGTATGACTTATTTTAATTGCTGTTTTACATACTTGTGAACGAATGCATTCCATGCATCGCATATTAGAAGCCCAAATCCTGGTCTTTTAAATCCAAGCGAAGTTCGCAATGTTGCTAGGATCTTGTACCGCAATGGTGTCAAATATTGTGCACCCATATACCTCATTAGCGCAGCTAATGAGGCAAGCGCGGATTGCTGTGTATGCTCATCTGATTTGGACCCGAGTTTTATATCAAAGTTTACTAGTACACCGTGTAAACGTAGATTCAAATAAGATTCCTGAAAGTATTGTGAATATAATGCATTTGTCTTAAATTTCATGCTTCTTTTGTAGAAGAACATAGGCAAAGGTGCAGGCTTACAATTCCTTTCTGTGTAATGAAATTCTTCTCTGAACTACTATCATAGTCAGATATAATTTTTAATAATCCAACTATCTTCTCTGGAGATTCGTGAAAGTGTAACATCAGTTCTTCAAATATACCCTATTAATCATGTTTAGAGAAAGTGTTAGAATTAAATTTTAATAATACCGTAACTGTATTTGCATTACCATGAATGACTGCCTTGTCAGGAGTGATAAATTCATCTGGGTGATTCTTGACACTAATCTTAAACATTCTGTGGCACTCGCGAGAGACATATTTAAGAAGGCGTAGCTGCAAATTTGCTGAATACAACCGTATGAAGTGTTACTAAATAGTTACACTAAGAAAATTAGATAAATTGTCCGTTCTATATACGTACAGGGAAATATTCCTTTAACATTTGTTTTTCATCCATGCTGATTAACTCAGCGATGTCGTGGAGAAGAGCTTTCGCATTTGGCACGTCCACAATGAAGGGAAGCAAAAAGCAGACTGCATAATGGCCATCTTTGCGTAATAATTGACGCGATCCCTCGTATCCAATACACTTTGCAACGCGGTGTATCGATGTGGCAATGTTGTAGGAGTGATTTATAAAATTATGGACTGCGCATTGCATTATAAGCTGAAATTAGTGGAACATATTACTAGAAATTACCTCTTCGTACTTTATAATCTTACTTTATAACTTTCTGCATACCCTCAGGAAATCCGTTTTATATCGAACGTACAATACTTTAGGGGAAACGTTTAAAGATTTCGCAATGTCGTGGTACGCGGTTGTAGCAAACGCCACTGCCGCTGGAGATGACGTTGAATATAATATAGATATGAGAAATACATTCAAAATTCTCCTCTCAATTATATACAGTGGGACGCTAAAAGTAAATGACAGCAATTTATACATTATAAGTACGCAAGATAAATGCCTTCATGGTATTCGTCTTACCTTGCGCCATTTTTTGCTGTAACCAGTAAAGTATCATGCAGAGCATGATTGGAACTTTTTAAAGCTTTCATGAGGGCATTTGCTATAGTGTTAATTAGTAAATCGACAAATTCGTCTAAAGAATCAGGCATATCATTTTCTACCGCTACCCCAGATTTTGCCACTAAATGTATCTTATTAGTCAGTATTCCATTAATCCGCGCAGCGATGTTAAAACGGACCGCAGGATTCTCGTCTTCCATATATAAAACCCATAGTTTTGCTATTTTATTGTCGTTGAACGACTTTGTGTGATTTGAAAAGGAAAGAATGTTTTCAGAAATGCGTAAACGCACTGAAACAAAGTCTGAAGATAATAAACTGAAGTAGCGACTGAGGACCGAATCGTGTTTGTCCGAGACACAGTAGACATTAAAATTGACATTGCTTTCGGAACTCTCGATGCAACGTTTGCATCGTATTGTCCATTTTGTGCTGTCTGATGCCCTGTAGAGGAAAACGCTTTGATTAATCTTTTCATAAAAAGGCAAATTAATTAATAAAAAGTTACCTCATGAAGTCTGCACATCCTGATAAGTAACAACTTAATCTGCTCAAAACAATTACGAGCGTTTCGTGAACTCTTTCTTCCTTTGAATATAAGGCAGGTTCGAGAACATATTTCGAAATGTCTTCCAATTTCACTTCTCTACTGTTTAGAAGTAGAACACTGTTCCTGCAAATTTTTCTGTGTAAAAATGCATTTAAATTTTCGAGTACTGGATACTTACAGCAATGCCCCCACAGCCAATTCGGGTTCACAGTTTAATATACAAGTGTTTAATACTTTTAAACGCTCCATTCCACTACCAAATTCGCAAAGAACTTCAAGACATTTTAACATTGTCGCAATGTCAAGGGACGCAGCAGCTTCTTTCACGTGATTATTCCCGATTTCCTTAGGAATTTCAATATGTTGAATAAATGGCAACGTTATTAGTTTCTGAATTAATTGTTTATTTGATTCATTGTGCGCCATCATGTGAATGCAGCTTTCAAAAATAATCTTCTTCTGCTCACAGTGCTCTGAACTTAAATTCTGCAAAAGTGTCTTCAGTATATCGTCTAAATCAGTTGTATACAATTTCGTTTGCAATTTCAATTCTCTCAGCCAACATTGTAAAATACGCGAGGCTTTCAAAATATGCATAAGTCTCTCAAATCTTCCCACTTGGGTTGCGGATGTTAATTCGTTTCTCAGTAAACTCCATGATTCACAGACATCGCTGATCGAGTTACCAGTACCAGCAGTGCGTTTAGTATGAATTAAAATACAATGCATAAAAATGATAATGAGGTTCTGGAAAAATTTTATATCATCACTTTATACTTTGCATAAAAACCTAAGTAGATAGGCTCGTGTAATCTTAGCTGTTACGAACCGGGCAATATTCGAAACATGAGATAAATTTGATTGCCTCGGGACGAGTACAGATTCTTGGTTCCCTGACAAAGTAATGTCTAATTTTGTTACACACTTCCTCTTTAAGTATTTTTATAGCCTCCAGATTAACGGTGCATCCTATACGTTAATTTGCAATTTGAAGTTTATCGAGGAAAACAATCAAAACCATTCCGTTCCAGTTAACTTACCCGTTAATTCATGAACTATTAGATCAATCACCTGAAAGCATAATTCGATACTATTCGGAAGTATCGGTGACAACTGGATGAATCGAGCAAGTGTCTGTATAAATTCATGTAACTCATTTCCCGCTAGCTCGTTCGAGCCTAGCCAGGTGGGAATTACTTTGACAGTCTCAAGAACATAGAGAATCAAACTGTGGAGTTCCTTAAAACCCAAAGGAGAAATACAATTATTAACGCAAACAGTTAACATCTACTTACCTTAGGAAGATGGATCTATGTCGAAAATAAGTAAATAGCTGTCCTATTGTAATATCTTTGAGATATTTACATGTAAATTATTAAAAATTTCATAGCGGCCATGGGGAATTACCTTCTGGAGGCGATGGGGTGCCTTTTACAAATTTTTTTTTAACTTGGGGGTGTTAACTGGTTTTTTAATTTACTTATTTTCGACATAGATCCATCGTGCCAAGGCTCATCAAATTCGATGTTTATCACATGGTGTCCTCCCCTTGTTAGAGGATACTTGCCTGCTTATTCAGTAAAGAGAATTCCATTAACTCTACGCAAACATTTAAAGCTGTAAACTTCACAGTTGGGACGGATACGACGATAACTTTTAATATTGTATCCGAGAGCGCTTCCTGCTGCCAAACTGTTACTCCTGTTTTCATAATGATCTGAAAAGAGATGGAATTTTTATCGCCTCGATGTGAAACCCAAAGTTGTAGCATAGACATAGATATATTACTTTTAGAATGGACATTTGTACTAGTGGTATATTAGAATACTTTATTGAGACGGGAAATGCTTGCAGATCCAAATTCTCTATAACGTTTCTTTCTGTATTGAACTTAGCCAATACAAGTTCCTTCCCGTCTCCACTCATCTTATAAAATTCTGACATTTCTGAAATCCATAACAATCAGTTTCTAAACATTCAGTTTTATCATAACTACTTACCTTGCAGAATATTCATATATTCAATACTGATAGTCTCAAACATTGTGACATGATGCCTGGACAATATTCTAAGCATACAAGCTTGTATTTCTATACTATTAACTAGGATCTCGTTGCTTAAGGGCTCTCCGACTACGTAGAACATTGCGCCAAACAACCAAGTAGTAAATGCTACAAATACAACACGATATAAACAAAATCAGAGCATTCCAATCGTTACTCGTACTCGTCGTGTTCCTTACCAGCATATTGACATCTTATAGCTTCGTCTTGTATTCCATTACTAAACGGGGGAACCAAGACCGTAGTCAGAGTAGCAGAACCCTTAAGAATAGACTCCAGAAGGGACCGCAGCATTTGTTCGGTTGTTGCATTCTTCAAGTCGGAAAAGATTGCGATTATAGGGCTGTTGATGAACTTCCATACCGAATCTGCCACTGTTATTCTGGAAGAATACAATTTTATTCCTTAATCGTTATAACACACAGTATTTTAAACGAACTTGAAAATGATTTACCCGCTATTGTTTTGCCGGATAAATGAATGATCATTTACTTCCATGTTATGTCATCAGTTTTCACGCATCATAGAAAACGATAGAAAACACAGTACCATTTCGTGCCAGTTAATCCCGCCGAAGATGAAACGATTTGAAACGATTATTGAACATTGCGCTAAACAGCAGGCTTTAAGTATGACATAGATAGTGCGCTGATGACATTGCCAAGTGAACGTAAAACGCAAACGCCCCTTTTCATTCGCTGGAAGTCCAATTCCCCTTTGCTAGATATCTAGGGTTTCGATTTAGCGGTAAAATCATCAACATTTGAATTAGCGTCATTCGAATGAATTCGAATCCTCTCCATGAGAAGTCGGCTTTAGTGTTTATGCCAATCAACTTTAATGATTATATATTTCCCTCGATATGTTATTTCTGTCATGAAAAATTAATTTTTCTTCCGAAAGTACACGTCGTACACGTTGCCGTGCAACACCGGGCATGATTCAGTGCTACGTTTCATTTGCATTCAGTTGCAACAGTGTTGTTGTCAACATATTCGTCGTTTAACCTATTACGTTATCATTAAATGAACCTATGCGCTAGATTCATTAAAAATATATCGATCACAGTAAATATTAAATCTTTCCACAATCAGCCGTCCAGGTTCTCTTTATAAAACGCTATTGCACTTTGTATAACCTTCCAGGCAATAATGCAGTTATAGTTTTGAGCCTGAAGGGATCAGTTATGTGTTTTATCTGAAACTACCAAAATATTGCAGCAAGGGAAAAGTGTATATTAGAGAAAATGAGCGAAAATGCACCAATTAATGATGTGCCTGAAAGCAATGGAGGGCCAGAGCAACCTACTTTCAATGGAGAAACCGAAGAACATATTAGTAACTTGACTTCCACTAATCTTCAAGAATAGCATTTTACTTCTTAATAATAATGCTTTGTTTGTTAGACAAGTCACCAGCAAGTGGGGAGGATAAAGTACCAGACTCTGTGTGCGACAATGGGATGAAAAAGAATAATACAGCTTCTGGCATCGGAAGTAATACAACTAATACAACTAACAGAGCAAAGAAGCGTAAGAAAGCTCCTAGGGACGCCACCGCGCCAAAGCAACCACTCACAGGCTATTTCAGGTACGGCTTTACGCAACCAGAAAACGTAAAAAGAATTACCATTTAACAAACTGCGATGTAGGTTTTTAAATGACCGAAGAGAAAAAGTGAGGACCGACAACCCGACTTTGTCGTTTGCTGAAATTACCAAGCTCCTTGCCTCCGAGTGGAGTTCATTGCCTGCTGATCAGAAACAGCAGTACCTGGATGCTGCGGAGCAGGACAAAGAACGTTATAATCGTGAATTTAGCGACTACAAGCAAACAGAGGCGTATCGTTTGTTCAGCGAAAAGCAGTCGTCGGAGAAGCAGCATGAGAAGAAAGAAAGGAACGGAACTGACATGAATTCGGAGCAAAATGTATGGCGCTCGCTTTAATTCTCTGCTATTTAATTTATCGTTACAACCGGTCTGATATTCGTTTGGTTATTAGGATATTCAACAGGACAAGGACAATGACTTTACAGGCTTCGACATACCGATCTTTACGGAAGAATTCTTGGATCACAATAAAGGTGAGCAACGCAGCAGTTCGTATACTTGTATAAAAGAATATTTACAATTTTATTGGTTTCGCGTTTCATGTGTATTTACAATAATCCTTTATGCGTGCAGCATGTGAAACGGAATTAAGGCAATTAAGAAAAGCTACATCAGATTATGAGGCTCAGAATGCTGTTCTGCAACGGCACGTAGATAGTCTTTACGCAGCTGTAAATCGCCTGGAATCTGAAACAAATCAACAACGCACGACAAATCAAGCTCTACAACGTCATTTGGATTCCCTTCGTTCGCAATTAGCTGGTTGCTTCGCGACGATACCCCTTCCAGGTTGGATTTGTATATAAAGAGCAGGATAACTTTCTAATCGTTACAGCAAAAATGATGACCCGCTTACTTTCAGGCACAAACGAGGGCGCAACGTTACAAAATATCGACAGTTACGTTGAAAGACTCGAATCATTACTGAGCAGCAGTACAGAGCAATCTTTGCGAAATGCTGTGCGTAGTGCTGTATCTCGCCTTGAGTTAATTGGATGACGATCGCCTCCCGGTAGTACAACTACTACTTCGCTAAAACATCATCGTTCAAGACACTCGCATCGAAAATAGAGAGAAAAAAAAAGTGACTGTGTTGTTTTTTACATGTTTTGTAAAATGCAACTTTTTCCTCCTGAAGCAGAAATTCTCCCTTATGTATCGGTCAAAATTCCGTATGCTTCCTAGCTTGATAATTAACGTGTCTGTACCATATGTAATATTAAATTCATCTTTTCATTTATAGCTTTATGTTTATACAATTTCTTTTTAGGTGAGTATAATTTATAAAATGTACTTTCAGGCATCTATCCGTTATTATACAGTTTAAGTATACATAATCGCTCTGTAGCATAATAACAAAGTATCATCATGGTATTACCGACTATTTATTAATAAATTTTTTAAACTTACTACTGATTTCCTTTTACGTTTTTCATAGCACACTGAAGTTGATTCCAGGAATACCTGAAAGTTGAATGAGACATTTACGATAGTTGGAAAAGCTTCGCGAAGAACACTTCTCGCTATGTTCTTAGGTTCTTACCTTAAAGATGCCGCGTTCGGACGTCGATTCCTTTCCAAGTCAGTTAAGGTATGCTCAATTTGTGACGATAAGAATTGTACTATTTCAGCTCTCACTGACAAAATCGATCGTAAAAATTCAAAAGTATTATGCTGATTCGTTATTAGTGATTTCCCAATGGAACAAGATATGACATTGTTAAACTTTTCCCTGAAATTGTAAATTTCGTGAAACATAGGCGGAGCATATTTGTGGAAGCGACTGAGAATATGAGTACTAACTGTAAAGTAGGATTTTCTTTGTAATACGAGTTCTTAACGACACTATTTATAAAATCGATGGTGTGTTGCTTATGCGGATGATGATCGTGAACTTTCATGTAGCCTCCAATAATATAAGGTGTACAAATTGAAATAATATATTCTGTTACGTAACACGCGTAATTTCTTTCACCTTTGAGCAGACTTTGTAGAAATAACATTACCTGCATTCAGAGCATTTCATTTTAATTGGGAATCGCAGTAGATTTATAAGAAATGCAAAATGCTACTTACCAAGTAAGAGTGTTTATGCATCATGTTATCGCTGGAGATGCTAAAAAAGTTCGACATCAATATTTCAAACACTAGACATAAGAAATCTGGCTTTGCATCTCTGAAGCACTTTAACAATGAATCGGATACTTTAAAATTGTTTGTGTTGGTGGTGGAAGTGATTAAAAGTGACATGTACTGATCGAAGAGATCGCGAATTAGTATCTGCAGCGATATGTCACTTTTAACATTGAGAGCCTCCATGCCCAAAAGTATCATGGAAAATGTCTTCTTCCCTAAATTTTTCGAAAACGGATGGTCCAGTGAAAGGATAGTTTTATTCAATAACGTTTTGAACATGTTATTGGGTTGATTCTAAAAGAGAATTTAGATTAATATAAATCAATTAGCACTAGCTACACTTTATCTATTTATGGAAACGTGAACCATGCTTACTTTGGAATACAACATTGTGGAAGTACAAAGGATTAATGTTCCAATACACCTGTATACCCACAAAGCTAATTTCGAGTCTTTAGTCTCTTCTGTAATCGGCGTGAGGATCCACTTTTCTAAATGATTAAAGTACGATCGCCACTTCGCGTCATGTTGCATTCGCTCCTGTTCCGTCTGAAACGCATAAACAATTACCATTTTATCATCGATATTAACTTTATAAACATATATACCTTTAAAGTATTTCGTTTCTTCATAGAGTACATCATGAACATTAGGATGGACTCGTCACTGTCTTGAAATTCTTGAATATCGCGTGGTGTCGCAAACATCTGTTGTATTTCGCTTAATCGTAATATGTAATCTTGTATAATTTTTATTTCATCGTCGCTGGTATCATGGCCGATGATGGAACATTTTATCCACGCCTGAAATTAGTAGCACAATGTTAAAATCTTATTACTAAACATGTATCTACGCACGTACTTCGAATTCTTACTGACTTGCACGAGTATTGTATCAAAATTTTTTATTTCTCTCTTCAAAGACTCAACTGCTTGCTCCTGTTCGAGTATTAATACCAAGTACCGCTTTGTAATCCTAAAATGCAATTTTTATATGAGCTACTTAGTCATTATATTAGAAATAATTCGTGATTTTACCTGATGTCTTTAACAATTATGGACGACGCGAAGTGTTGGAACAAAGACATGGCTGAATGCTTATGCTTTTTCGCTGTTGCTGGATTCCTCAATGCTTCCAAAGTGAACTCAATAGCAAGTTTAGAGACATCTCGATAATGATCACCAGTTCTTGCAGGATCAAACACAAGTTGCCGTACTCTGCACGCAACATAACACCATAAAGCATCTAACATTTTTCCTACACCATCTATACGTGACAAATAAACGAATCACTAAAAAACGAGGGGGGGGGGGGACATCGATATACAATTAAAAAGCAACGAACCTGAAGTAGAGGGCTTAAGATCGAGGGAAGTACACTTCTCGAAAATGTTAACTAGAGTCTTTGTCAATGTCCCGACCATTTTACTTGAACATTCCAATAGATACCGATCTACCCAACCGCTGAGTAGTAAATGTTCTCCCAATTCCACTCTACTAGACGACATTATTATACTAAATACATCAATAAAATTAATCATCATCGAGCGGGAGGTATCATCTTTACGGCAACTTATTGCATTCACCTGTGAATATAATTAAAGTTTAACGAGGGTGTGAAACACGGAACGTGGTGGATGTAAATCGTACACACCGTATCTATGTAGTAAGGCGCAATATTCGCAAAACTGAGCCTAAGCTCGCTGTGCAACAGAAGAACAGCTAACTTTCCTTTCCAAATTAAATTATACTTTTTACTGGTCTCATTATTATATTCTTTTGTCACTGGTAAGAGATCCGACAACACTGAACACTGTAAAGAAAGAAGAATCGTATACTTGTTGTACAAAAGGGAAGGCAATTAAAAAGATCATAATACTCACCACGTTTGTGGTATCTGCAGTAACAGCTAGCGTTAAAAATAACGAAATGAAATTATACAAGCCTGTTACAGAAAATTCTTGGACTTTGCTCTTAGAAAATTTCGAATAAATACGACCCTTAATTTGGTTCCAATGCTTTGTATCACCGCTGCTACAATTTATTCGCAAGAAGGATCCTGTAATACGTTTTTGAAATTAATACATTCTGTGATACAATTTACTTTACACGCGATACTTACCGAGCAAACGTAAAAACATTCCATAACTGGATTCTTTGCCACATTCTGTGTTACTAATCCTGTCTCTTACTTGTTTCAAAATGTCCACAGCGGTCTTTCTATTAGAAACCTTTCTCATAGATCGTAATAAAACGAACGCATAGATACTTACGCAATCAGTTACTTACTTTTCCACTGATAAAGTCCAAGGACCAGATGTCTGTAACAAGAAGGGCTCATCTAATCTTTTATGAAAGCAATCCCAAAGGAGAGAAATCACTGAGACTCGTGGCTGCCACCAATTGATAACTATAGTATCTAATAAGGGTATCATTATGCGTAATTCTTCATCAATTTCGTCCCTTTCGCCGTCTTTCCCGCCCTTGGAGATGTACGTCTTCAATATCTTCTCAAGCTGCTCGTAATTAGGTCTAATCTTTAAAGGTGCAAATAAATAAGTACATTATCATCATGACTTTGAATCACAAAGATTACAAAATTAAAACTATTACCCTAGAACACTTAGATCCTAAATATGTACCGTCACTGTTGTATCCGTACAAAAGTGAAAGATTGTAGATAATCCAAAGGCAGAACAATTCAGAGTTCTTACAGGGTTCTAAAGTATAGCACGCAGATTGCTGCTTACTGTTGGGTGTATTCCTATTTAATAATCCATTGATACAATCATTTACATAATCCCAAAATGTCTGGAAATAGATAAATGTTTTATAGTTGAATTCGAAAATGTAGTCTTAAGGCGGTAGGCCCATCTAGAACGGTCAAAACAACATGTTTCTTTGGGATTATTTTCTAGAAAAACCGATATACTTTTATTATTAAACATTAGTCTATTGGAAAGAGTACATCTTACGGATATTTCAGTATTTTTTGTGGTAAAAAGTATTGAAGAGTTTGTGAGTTATAGGCGATGCCCGAGACGTCCTTTTTTTTAGGCACTTTGCGGTGACAACCATAGATCGGTGCATGATCATCCAAAATTGAAAATTCGATTTTTTTTAGATAATATATATGAAATTATGTAGGCGCTATCGGTCCCGATTTTGAAAGTTGAAGCATCGATATTTGGCAAAAAATAGCTCGTTTTTCGAGTGTAAAAAAAAATCTAGGCCAAAAAAGGAAAAGCTCCCGATAGCGCTTAGAATTTTAACACTAAAATAAACCTGCAAAGGAAAACGCGTTTAATGTTTTGGGTCTGAGCGCTACACCGAGGAACATTTATCTACGCGTATAACTTTGTTAATTTTGGTCGCATTAACTTGAACTTTCAGGGAATACTTTCAAGATGTACTTCAAGTAAATATAAAAATCGAAAAATCGATTTTTCGAAAATTTCTAGGTAGGCCTCCCCCCCCCCCCCCTTAAGGAGTAGCAGTATGTAGTACCTTTGACTTCATCCTTTCAGACAAGCTATCAGTGAATACTTGAACTAGCAGCCATAATTCACGAATACAGGTACAATTATACGGTGTTTTTTGTTGTATGTTTATTAGAGGCATCTAAAACATATTGGAAGAAATATACAGTAAATATATACGAGTATTTAAGCGCCACATTTTTTCTTGCAAAGAAGATAATCTCTTACCGTTTCAAATATCTTGAAGGAAATACAAATAAGATCATTTACTATCATCGCTTGTATATTCTCCAATTCACCAAATTGATTTTCCACTGAATAGTGGTAGTACATACTACGTGTATATACCAAGGAAATAAATAGCCATCGTAATTCTATGTGTGCATGGTACATATGATATTCGGGTTGTTTACACTGCAATACAAATGACTCGTGTGAATAATATAAGCAGCGCTGTAACTTCATACACGTTTTTTCTACAAACCTGATTGCCCAGCTTAGAAGGTGCATAATGAAATGTAGCATCTGGGATATTCCGCAATCTCTGAAGGAAACGTTTTATAGTAATAAATAATGTATTAAATTCCTCTTCGATATCTTCATTTACAACTTGCAAAGATTGAAGATCCCATTTAATACTGGAAATTCATATATCATTAGAGGCATAACTTAAATAACTAAGGTGGTTTTAAACAGCAAATCATCTCACCTGTTTAAATACGTCCGAATGTATAAAATGAATTCACATATAATACGTCTAATATAATAAAAATCGATGTCATCTGTCTTAGAGTATAAAACTTGGTTGTAAGTCTCGTGCCTGCTGAGTATCTTTAATTGCATGCTGTGAGAGAATTAGATGAAACGATTAAAGAAACCGATATAACGTAGAATAAACATTTATACTATTATTGCTTCTTACTCCAAACACTTGATAAAATGTTTCAAGTCAAACACGGCTGTTGCAGCAGGCACAGTGCAATCGAATAGTTGTATATCCATATCGGACAATGGATATTCATCTTGTGGGTAAAGAACGTTCTCCAGTTCTCCGCATAAGAACAAACTCTCCTTGCTCAATTCCCAATCATTAGAATTCACCTTTCCATTGCAGTTAAAAGTTAAACACAAATCCATCTGTACAGTGTGTTTTTCCAAACAGAATACGAATCGTTCAATGTTTATTCCAATCAAGACTCGTGACATACATTTGCCTATTAATAAAACTTAACAAGCACAATTTACGTACTTCATTCTTTAGAATATGTGAAACGCATGTAAGCAGACGCTTTTTCCTAAGTTTTGGCGGCAATCAGAGAACCGCCATCTACAGAGTGCACTATAGTGAGTGCAGACTTTGGAAGTATATACTAGATTTTGCATTATGTTAAAGTAAAATTCTTCTGTATTTCTGTGGTACGCGCATTTATTAATGTAACTGGAAAATGTAGTTTAACAATTGGATATCGAAGACCGATATTTTCCGTGACAGATCGCATGATCCTCTTCCATTCAAAGAACGGTCTGGGTTAGAAAATAATTATGATCGACGACGCTTCGCTTCCTTTCTTATTAAAAATTTTCTTTAAATGGTTCTTGAAACGCAACAACTGATTCGCTCGTCAATTGTCGTAATTTTTCAAGTACATTCAACAATCTTTTCCTTAATACAATTTTACGGGCCGCTTGAAGAAAGGGCAACAGCTTGCAATAACGGAGAAGCGATTGTCCATTTTGAGGCGATGTTAAAGTGACATGGGGATACTAGGAATAAATGCACAAAAAAACTGAAGGCCGAATTTTGAGAATATTACAGCGTCGTCGTCTAATAATTAAGAAAACGCGTACTTTCTGAGAAGCTCTTAAAATTCTTTGTTTTATGCCTCTGACCTTCTCTCGCTGAAACAAGTCTTCATCCACGCTCATCTTCATTGACTCTTTATGATCGTTCCATTCTTGTTCCCGCTGTATCTTAACTTCAATTACTTGAATCTCGCTAGCGCCACATGTTCCGTAATTTACTTTCGGCCTATGATGAATCCTCGCCTGTTCGTTTCCTTTGCGATAACTCTGTACTTTTAGCAAGAATTCCTTTAGCTTTCGTGCTTTCTGTTCTACAATCTGGTACATGTACGCGTTCAGTGGACCTAATCTCACGAAACAGTTTAATCATTTCATAGTCCGTACGAAATTCTTTAAAGTCCTAACCTTTTAATTCGTGCTCGCCGTACGGATTACGAATCTTTGAATTCAAGACGCAATTAACAGTATGCAGTGGATACAGAGGAACATAACAGCATTTCTTCACTAAATCTTTCTCGAAGCTCGTGCATGGCTTAGCAGGCTTTTTTATTTGGAACTTCGGTGCAGGTCTCTCTTGGGAAATTGATTTTCTTTTTGTACGGGACACTGGGATAATTTTTACTGGCTGCGTCGTTCTCTTAGTTCTCGGTTCGACATTCTCCAGCGATTCTCTAATTAAACCATAGTCACTTTCATTACAGGACTAATTGCATTCCCCCCTTTGCATAATTCTTTTCAGTTGTCTCACCGCAAAAGACCTGGCCGAGTGTACGCATGGAAATTTATGACGTGGGGTGTTTTGCACAAGTCAGAAATGAATATCCGAATATGGAAGTTCATACTTATGTATCGAAGGGGTCTGTAAATAATCATGAGTGTTACAGGCCTCTGTCCTGGTTTTATATGGCCTAAAAATCAATTAAATGTGCATTATGACGATGTACATATATTCTAAGACAGCTTGGTAAAGAACCCCGGCATAGAAAATACAAGTTTACCACACCGAGGATAGATGTCGACACATGGCTCATCTTTGGATGGTAAAACCGCGAAGGAGAATTTTTTCTCTGCGCAAGAGGATATCGATATTTTACAGCAGGCCCTTAAACAACGAACAATGATACTTTCCACGTGAATTCTATGGGCATCGAACGAGTAACTTACGCTCGACCCAGTGGCACATTTCCGAAGTTCACGTTAGTGGGAAAAGAAAAGTGACTTCTTATCTTTGCAGTAATTTTAATTCGTAACATTCGATCGTCGAAATAACGAATACTCAAGACATCGTTATAATCCCTCGATTCGTCGGGAATAAAAAGAACATTTATCTTGAGCACCGATCCTGGACTAAGCCATCTTCTCTGCAATAAATGCGTTTCTCAATCTCTCTACATCTTCAATTTCTCATACAAGTCTTTCTTCACCTGAGAAGCACCTCCAACCCGGAAGTAATTGGTTTCTAATGGGAGAGGCTGAACGGGGCACAATTTAGAGAAATAATTTGTGATTTCTATCGCTTTCTCTTGAACTTTAAGGTTTCCAGCACTGAAAGTGAATTTTAAACTCGGCGGCGCCACGCTTAAGAAAGCGTTCTTTGAATTCTCCTTGGGACAACTCGAAATCTTTTTCCTGTTCATGAGACATTGGGATGGGTCGATCGCATCAGCATCCATTTCGAACTAAACGCGTCACGATATTATCGGCGTACGATTGGCGAGAAGATTCCATTCGCTTAGACATTACCAGAAACAAATGAAAGTTAAATGCGCAGTACTTCGCGAGAGTCCGTGGCGAAAAGGACCGATGCTGTTTTAAATTCCGCAGAATAGCACCGAATTGAATATTTTACATCGAGGCTTCTTCGCCGACCCGTTTCCCATGCTCGAGTGACTTTTAAGCAGAACCCGGCCCAGAATTCGACGCCTATCGCAAACCTTATATTTTTTAATCATGTAAAACACCGAGAAATGTTTATTCTGTGTCGAATAGGGGGGAAATGCATAAAGCCCTTCAACTTTCGCGCGATCGCATTGTACATACATATGTATATGCATCTGTTTACAAGCTTCTGATAACTTGTCAGAAACAAAGATGGAGTGCGTAGGGAGATAGCTGGAGCTGTTTATACCTGAAGATAGGATCGTTATGCATATTTTGATAGTTATTTTCACGTAGGCGATGCTGGTGTTCGCCCGAAACGACAGCCGATTTTAATGACACGCTTGTAAGAAATCGTCGACTGGGAAATGAAAGTAATATATTCAGCTGCATGCATTGCGGTATGACTCACACAGTACCATGTCAGTTATTCGCAGTCTCGTAGCTGTGTTTTTATAAATACTTCCGTATCTGTATAAATCGAGAAAGCGGTTAATCATGAACGTGCAGGACCTACACGACGGGGTATGTTGTTTGATTTCTTCTTGCGAACGCATTTCTCCGTACAGTCTTTGAATACATTAATGGAACCGCAAAGCCGGAGGTTAGACTCATGTGTCAATCGTTCAATTTCGTTTCAATTCCCCGCGGTACAGTAGACTTCCTAGAGTTCTACTCCTTTATATTACCTCCTTACGTATTAACAACCTCGGGAAATCGCAGTTAATGGAAATGATTTGCAGCATTATGCGTTATGATAGTACGCGTCTTCGGGGCTGATTATAATTTACTGTTAATCTCTTTGCAGTCCCCTCTGTTGAGAGCTATATTTTTCGGAGACGTAGAGGAAGTTCTAGCATTATTGTCTAAGCAAGAGGATCCGAATTGGCAAGATTCGGAACAGCGTTCTCTTCTGCACGCAGCCGCATATTGGGGGGATGCGACGATCGTGAAGCTGCTCCTATTGCACGGAGCCGCAGTGAATGCTAAAGATAAGAATTGGCTAACTCCGTTGCATAGGGCTTGTCGCTCAGGGAATCATAATGTAGTAGAAGTTTTATTACACCGTAAAGCGAACGTGAATATGAGAGATCGTAGCTGGCAAACACCTTTACATGTAGCAGCAGCGAATAATGCGATACAGTGCGCGAAACTGATAGTTCCATATTTAAGGAACGTTAACGTAGCGGACAGGTTTGTGTCTTACATATTCCCTTATCCATCGATTTGGACACATATTGATAAGAACGCGTATGTTTCCAGGAGCGGTAGAACAAGCTTGCACCATGCAGTTTACAATGGACATCACGAAATGACGGAATACTTAATAAAAATTGGCTGCGTAGTAAACGCTTATGATAAAAAGAATCGCAGGGCTTTACATTTCGCAGCTTACATGGGGCATGATAATGTCGTGAAGACGCTTATAGAGCAAGGGGCAGATGTGAACGTAAAAGTAATATTATTTTTCTAGAAACATTCACGCGAGTTACAAGATGATATTTACGTATTCGTTTGTGTGTTAAGGATCGAGATTTGTACACTCCATTGCACGCAGCCGCAGCTTCCGGTAGCATAGAATGTATGCAGATATTAATTAAGGCTCGGGCGGACGTCGAAGCGAAGAATGAATATGGAAACACACCTCTACATATTGCTTGTCTGAACGGCCATGCAGACGCAGTTAAAGAATTAATCAGTAATACCGTGAACGTTGGTGAGATGGCATAAAAGTTTGTCGAGATCAATGTTCCTTTCCATTAAATTTCTAACAAATTATCGCCCGAACAGAGGCTGTCAACTACCGTCGACTGACTCCGCTACACGTTGCCGCTGTTAGCACTCGTGGCGTTCATTGTTTAGAAGTACTTTTACAAGCTGGCGCAAAAATAAACGTCCAATCGATAGACAAACGCACGCCTTTGCATATGACCGCGATCCACGGAAGATTCACGCGATCGAAAAGCTTATTGGACGCGGGGGCATCGCCGCACACCAGGGATAAAATTAGAAATACCGCTTTACACATAGCTGCTTGGTAAAGTACAATGTAAAATAATAGTCTCGTCTGTGGTTCGTCATTTCTTTCGGTGTCTATTTAAAGTTCAAATCTCCTCTAGGTTTGGCCACGAGTGCTTAACAACAACTTTACTACAGTATGGTGCATCACCAACGGCGTGCAACGCTGAACTACGCACGGCGTTGCATCTAAGCTGTTTAGCAGGACATATCGAGGTAAAGCATCCATACAAGTACGTCCCTTGGATCCATCGTTAATTCTCCAAATAATAACATCCGCAGGTCTGTAGGAAATTGTTGCAAGTCGATAGTCGACACATAGACTCGTGGGACTTCGGTGGTAAGACACCGTTGCATTTGGCAGCATTCAAGGGTTCTGTCGGCTGTTTAGATCTGCTGTTGTCTAGCGGAGCTAATTTTCGATTAACCGATAACGACAAGAGGTTGGCGCTTCATTACGCTGCCAGCCAGGGCCACTATCTTTGCGTTTTCACGCTGATCGGATTCGGAAGTGATTCTAATGCACAAGACGTAGACGGCGCGACCCCTTTGCATTTAGCAGCGGCAGCATCGAATCCCATGGATTCTGATGCTCAGTAAGCGTTCAATCATTAACGTACAGTTTGTCCAAGAAAGCCGTGCCTTCGTCATATAATTAATACCGTACTTTCTTTTTTTTTTTTAGATGCGTACAGTATTTATTGAAGCATAGAGCAGATCCACGTTTGCGTGACAAACGTGGCTTCACTGCGATTCATTACGCGGTTGCTGGTGGAAATCAGCCGGCTTTAGAAGCTCTTCTAGAAGCTTGCCCACAAGTGAACTTGACGACTTCGTCCAATTCCACAGACAAACAAGAAGCTATATCCCCAGCGTTGACGCCTCTACACCTTGCCGTAATGATTAAAAGCATTTTGGAAAGCTACTTTAACGCGTTCTGTCCTCCAACGTACGACTGTTTAATATCCGTGCCGTCTATTTGTAGGCATATTACGGGCACAGTGAGATACTGAGCTTATTGCTGCCGTTGTTTCCCAACACTAACATTAAAGAGGATACCGGTAAAACGCCTTTACATCTAGCTTCTTGTAAAGGCCATCGCCAGTGTGTTCAACTGTTGTTAAGACACGGATCTTTCGTATCAGTTCAAGTATGACCTCAAAAGATCCTTTTCGCTATCGCACGTTTCTCTCGTACTGACGATTGCCAATGATCTTGCAGGATTCTATCGCAAGGCGCACTCCATTGCACTGTGCAGCTGCGACAGGTTACTCTGGCTGTCTGGTACTTCTTCTGGAAAATGCAGAAGACCCAAGCGTTGTCGATCGCTACGACGCAAAACAGCGTACTGCTTTAACGTTAGCGGTGGCGAACAGTAATACAGAGTGCGTCAATTTACTTTTGAAATATAAAGCTGATTGTAATTTGCCAGACGTAAACAAACACACGCCATTATTTCGAGCAGTGTTTAGCGAACGTGATCACCAGCTAGTGAAGTTGTTATTGTCGCACGGTGCGCGAGTAGCGGTACAAGATACGAATGGTAAAACGCCATTGCATTTAGCCTCTGCGTGCGGAAGGTTGGTTCCTTTTATTCGATCGAGAGATCGCCGCATATTTCCACCCCACTTCAACTTCATTTCCCCCGCAGAGTGAAAGCACTAGCCGCTCTCGTTAAAGCTGACCCCGGGGCTGTTACCTCGAAGGACGATCAAGATTGTACGGTTCTTCATT
Organism: Andrena cerasifolii; assembly: GCF_050908995.1. Classification (NCBI taxonomy): domain Eukaryota; kingdom Metazoa; phylum Arthropoda; class Insecta; order Hymenoptera; family Andrenidae; genus Andrena; species Andrena cerasifolii. The sequence goes on from NC_135129.1 coordinate 12,105,418, forward strand.
GGGCTTGTTACAATGGCAACTCCAATTGCGTGGAGTACCTCCTGGATCAAAATGTAATCGATTCGTTAGAGGGTAAATATCTGTCACCAACGCGAGCTCGCATGCGCAAGACCTGAATCTAAACCCCCTATTACACGTGCAGGTAATCCATTCTCCGCTGTCCACTGTGCGGTGTACCAGGGATCGGTAGATTGCTTGAAGTTATTAATAAACAAATTCGGAGGGAAAGCTGTCGCTGCTTTAAGAGATAGTACGGGCGATCGCTTGCCTTTACACGTCGCGGCTAGTGCAGGGACCCTAGATTGCGCGAGGCTTATCTTGAACTCTGTCGGTGCAGAATTAGCTGGACTGGAGGTTCCAGATTATTCAGGTCGAACACCTCTCCTTTGCGCCGCTGTTACTGGCCAGTGTGGCGTTATCGGTAAGTTTCATTAAGTAACGAGTACTCCTTCCTCGATATCTCTGTATGAATCGTCTCGATGTGTTTCGATGGCAGAGTTATTGCTCGAGCGGGAAGCCGACGTGAGTGCTGTCGACTGTAACAGGAACACGGCGTTGCATTTGGCTTGCCAAAGGCGTCATTCCGCTGCCGCGTCGTTATTACTCAATTGGATAGACCCGGCCAATACGAATCCCGAGAACACGTCGCAGTCGCAACAGCAGCGCATCGCTGTCATTAACATGACCAATAAGCAACAGAGGACACCCTTACACTTGGCAGCGAGGAACGGCCTCGTAAAGGTAAACGAGCAAGTCCTACGAATTAAGTTGGTCCATTAAGAAGTACATTATTCTGCAAAGTGAACGAGACTTATTTTTGTAGGTGACACGACGCTTGTTGCAATTAGGAGCTAGCGTAGTAGCTGTCGATGCGGAGGGCCTTACTCCTGCACTGGCTTGCGCACCGAATCGCGCCGTGGCACGTTGTTTGGCTACAATCTTAGCTGCACACGGTATGTAGATAGTCACGATCGTCTTCAGCGTTCGATAAAGTGTACTCAGTTTCTGAGAAATCGACCCTGTTGCTCTTACAGGCCAACATTGGGAGGCTGCGCAACATTCGCCATCGATTCAGCAAACGTCGGAAGTGTATTTGAACGGCAGAAGCGGTGACTCGCAACACAGTTCGGATTCAGAGTTTTACTGACAATAATTCTCCCGTTTAGATCATCGAGCGTTTCGAATACTAACCGTCGACTCGGCGTATGAAAATGTCGACACTGCGAGATCAGCGCTCGTTCGACGGTGCCTGGAGATTTTTACACCTGGGCTTATGAGAGCCTGGCTTCACTGCTCCGCACGTAATAACGTGAAAGACACATTTATATTGGACACTCGACACGCCATGCCAGTATTCTCTCTACAGATTATAAAGAGGCGGATGTTCTTTTCGTATTTCTTTAAGTATTAGCATTGTTAAATGCGATGCTAATGCGGAGAGAAAAGAAGAAGATTTCTCTTGTCAAGTTAGCACAGTATCCCAAAAATCAAGGTGCAGTGATTACGGCTGTGAAGTGCCCCCTTCTCCCTTTTTTTTACCGAAAACACTGGGTTCGCACATAGAGGCACTTAATAGATGTGTGTTTCAATGGTTGTTACGTGTCATTCTATACTAATTATGACTTTTAACATATATACAGAGCACCCAGGACGCTCAACGGATTGTATTCTTTTTTTTTTAATGTCGAGCGATCGAGAAAGGTGTCGAATCATATCGTGTACGCTAAACAATGTATTTTTATTGTACATATTGATCGCAATAATTATCGCTTTAAAGAGACACGTTATCGTGCGCGCGAGACGATAGAAATTATTGAATAGGTAATAATCTACGATTTGTACGTAGTCTTTCGCAAACAGTGCGAGATTCAAATACATTATTTTTCTCTACAGAACAGGAGACCGTATGCGCTGTACATATTGATAAATATTTTTCAATACCAACAACCGTACAATATATAAACGTGAGTTCCGAGGATTTAATACCGTATCACATCGAAACTGCGCTATAATTTAAGTGCTAACTGCCAATATCATGCATCTGTACTACATGACCATTTGTAATCAATAAACGGCGTTACGTTTTATTTTTATATAAGCGTCTTATAATTTCTTCAGCCCCGTATTCCCTTTCCTACGTAACAGTTATTCATCTTTATCGCAAATCCTAATACCGTTATTCTTCCTATTCCTATTTCAATTATCCAGTAATTTATCAAGTTTGTAGAATCGGGGGCTCGCGAGTTCCTTTACCATTTTCGTGTCACACCCAACGTTATCGACTCAGTATAAAATAGTGGTAGGAATTAGCAGGTCGGTATTACAGCATTTTTTTCTGCACAGAAATGGTAATACCGATAGATCGACGATTACCCGGTGAACGCGAGAGGGAGCTGTTTGCTATTTCTGTATTCTATTCTGAATAAGGAAAGAAATTCTCAGCTGTTCCGTTATACTTATAAAAATTTAAACGGAAAGTCGGCTGGTACTGTAAACGTAGAAAATTCATTGTACATTTTAATTACTTGAAATGTGCTTATGCTACAATATTCTACGTTAGCAGTAAGGAACTCTAAATGAAAAGGGAAAATAGATGAGGGAATGTCCCCAGAAAATGAAATTTGTTAGGTTAGACATTTTTTTACTAGCAAAGCACCGAAACAGAACATGAAATACACTTATTACACGTCCTCTGCAGAAAGCAGTTATCAACAAACATTATATATACAAAATTGTATTGAATGTTGAATTGGGCTAGTGAAAATGCGCAGACTGGATGCGCGTGATTATTATGTGGTCGGCTCCTCGCAGTGACAGAAAATATAACCTAAATATATGCTATATGACAACAAATGTTTAGTGGCAATTTCAGCTTCAAAGGCATCGCCTTAAAGTTGCAAATAAGAGGCGCTCTAAAATTCTGCGTCTCTTCGTTAAACAGTCACTGTCTCGAAACATCTGCGCCACTTCTCGCTCTTTAATTTGCTCTCCGGAGACATTATTTTGTGCCATCTCTTTCGACATCATGTTCTCCTGTTACAAAGCCCAATTTTGTGCATTTTGAAAATTATTGCCAGATTTTTGCTCAGGTATCAGGAGAACATGAAGCGGAGAGAGGTATTCTGAATTTCAGCTTCGAAGGCATCCTCGATTGCTTCTGCGAAGACGTTACTTAGTGCCACCTCTTTCGCCATCATGTTATCCTGTTACGAAGCCCAATTTTGTGGATTCTGAAAATTTTCGCCAGATTTTGGCCAATATATCAGGAGAACATGAAGCGGAGAGAGGTATTCTGAATTTCAGCTTCGAAGGCATCCTCGATTCTCTCTCCGAAGACATTACTTAGTGCCACCTCTTTCGACATCATGTTCTCCTGTTACAAAGCCCAATTTTGTGCATTCTGAAAATTATTGCCAGATTTTTGCCCAGGTATCAGGAGAACATGAAGCGGAGAGAGGTATTCTGAATTTCAGCTTCGAAGGCATCCTCGATTGCTTCTGCGAAGACGTTACTTAGTGCCACCTCTTTCGACATCATGTTCTCCTGTTACAAAGCCCAATTTTGTGCATTCTGAAAATTATTGCCAGATTTTTGCCCAGGTATCAGGAGAACATGAAGCGGAGAGAGGTATTCTGAATTTCAGCTTCGAAGGCATCCTCGATTGCTTCTGCGAAGACGTTACTTAGTGCCACCTCTTTCGACATCATGTTATCCTGTTACGAAGCCCAATTTTGTGCATTCTGAAAATTATTGCCAGATTCTCGTCCAGGTATCAGGAGAACACGAAGCGGAGAGAGGTATTCTGAATTTCAGCTTCGAAGGCATCCTCGATTGCTTCTGCGAAGACGTTACTTAGTGCCACCTCTTTCGACATCATGTTATCCTGTTACGAAGCCCAATTTTGTGGATTCTGAAAATTTTCTCCAGATTTTGGCCAATATATCAGGAGAACATGAAGCGGAGAGAGGTATTCTGAATTTCAGCTTCGAAGGCATCCTCGATTCTCTCTCCGAAGACATTACTTAGTGCCACCTCTTTCGACATCATGTTCTCCTGTTACAAAGCCCAATTTTGTGCATTCTGAAAATTATTGCCAGATTTTTGCCCAGGTATCAGGAGAACATGCAGCGGAGAGAGGTATTCTGAATTTCAGCTTCGAAGGCATCCTCGATTGCTTCTGCGAAGACGTTACTTAGTGCCACCTCTTTCGACATCATGTTCCCCTGTTACAAAGCCCAATTTTGTGCATTCTGAAAATTATTGCCAGATTTTTGCCCAGGTATCAGGAGAACATGAAGCGGAGAGAGGTATTCTGAATTTCAGCTTCGAAGGCATCCTCGATTGCTTCTGCGAAGACGTTACTTAGTGCCACCTCTTTCGACATCATGTTCTCCTGTTACAAAGCCCAATTTTGTGCATTCTGAAAATTATTGCCAGATTTTTGCCCAGGTATCAGGAGAACATGAAGCGGAGAGAGGTATTCTGAATTTCAGCTTCGAAGGCATCCTCGATTGCTTCTGCGAAGACGTTACTTAGTGCCACCTCTTTCGACATCATGTTATCCTGTCACGAAGCCCAATTTTGTGCATTCTGAAAATTATTGCCAGATTTTTGCCCAGGTATCAGGAGAACATGAAGCGGAGAGAGGTATTCTGAATTTCAGCTTCGAAGGCATCCTCGATTGCTTCTGCGAAGACGTTACTTAGTGCCACCTCTTTCGACATCATGTTCTCCTGTTACAAAGCCCAATTTTGTGCATTCTGAAAATTATTGCCAGATTTTTGCCCAGGTATCAGGAGAACATGAAGCGGAGAGAGGTATTCTGAATTTCAGCTTCGAAGGCATCCTCGATTGCTTCTGCGAAGACGTTACTTAGTGCCACCTCTTTCGACATCATGTTATCCTGTTACGAAGCCCAATTTTGTGCATTCTGAAAATTATTGCCAGATTTTTGCCCAGGTATCAGGAGAACATGAAGCGGAGAGAGGTATTCTGAATTTCAGCTTCGAAGGCATCCTTGATTGCTTCTGCGAAGACGTTACTTAGTGCCACCTCTTTCGACATCATGTTATCCTGTTACGAAGCCCAATTTTGTGCATTCTGAAAATTTTCGCCAGATTTTGGCCAATATATCAGGAGAACATGAAGGGGAGAGAGGTATTCTGAATTTCAGCTTCGAAGGCATCCTTGATTCTCTCTCCGAAGACATTACTTAGTGCCACCTCTTTCGACATCATGTTCTCCTGTTACAAAGCCCAATTTTGTGCATTCTGAAAATTATTGCCAGATTTTTGCCCAGGTATCAGGAGAACATGAAGCGGAGAGAGGTATTCTGAATTTCAGCTTCGAAGGCATCCTCGATTGCTTCTGCGAAGACGTTACTTAGTGCCACCTCTTTCGACATCATGTTATCCTGTTACGAAGCCCAATTTTGTGGATTCTGAAAATTATTGCCAGATTTTTGCCCAGGTATCAGGAGAACATGAAGCGGAGAGAGGTATTCTGAATTTCAGCTTCGAAGGCATCCTCGATTGCTTCTGCGAAGACGTTACTTAGTGCCACCTCTTTCGACATCATGTTCTCCTGTTACGAAGCCCAATTTTGTGCATTCTGAAAATTATTGCCAGATTTTTGCCCAGGTATCAGGAGAACATGAAGCGGAGAGAGGTATTCTGAATTTCAGCTTCGAAGGCATCCTCGATTGCTTCTGCGAAGACGTTACTTAGTGCCACCTCTTTCGACATCATGTTATCCTGTTACGAAGCCCAATTTTGTGCATTCTGAAAATTTTCGCCAGATTTTGGCCAATATATCAGGAGAACATGAAGCGGAGAGAGGTATTCTGAATTTCAGCTTCGAAGGCATCCTCGATTGCTTCTGCGAAGACGTTACTTAGTGCCACCTCTTTCGACATCATGTTATCCTGTTACGAAGCCCAATTTTGTGGATTCTGAAAATTTTCGCCAGATTTTGGCCAATATATCAGGAGAACATGAAGTGGAAAGAGGTATACTAAATTTCAGCTTCGAAGGCATCGCCTTAAAGTTGCAAATAAGAACTACGCCTTTCATGGGCCTTTAAACAGTTCTCGGTTAATGTGATGCTTTTGAAAGACTCGAAGCTTGTAATTTCTGAATAGTATTCCATGGGCACTAGTTGCAAAATTTTCTTCAATATCGACTTATTAACAAAGGAAATCTATGGTATTCTTAAGGAAATACCATAGATATTTGAAATTTGGATAGGAATATGTAAAAGGTATTTCTGAATAATAATACAGTTTGTTTCAAGTTTCTTTCAATATATTTGCATAAAAGGCCTTTACAGTGTTACAATAAAGTATAAGGTATATAAAGTCACTATTTTCTTGTGATTACTATCAAGGTTTCCATCATTCCGTCGAAATATTCCGAAGTTAAAACCTGTAAGAAGAAAAATATTTTTAGTAACTTGACTTGTCTATTATTGAAAATGGGAGAAACGTTACAACATTTTGTCACGTATGAAAATATATTAGTAAAGGGAATAATTTTATTATGCAACATGTTGATTGAAATTAGTCGTTTTAGATTTTATATGTTTGCGGTAAGATTTAATATTAATTCCTACCACTCGTAGCACTGTAATCTTATTTAAGAATCAGTCGGTAATGTTGGTTGCAGCACGAGCAGCGGCCAATTTAGGAACTACCTACTCTGAAATCTGTTGAAATGCTGTGCGTGGGTGCGTGCTTGCATATGTGTGACATGTTTAGAGTTTAGAGTGTGCCGATGCGATGTAACTAATCTCACATAGAGGACTTCCGGTTTGATCGTTAACGAGTACACACGCGAAGTTTAGTGGTGAAATAACCAAAGTACAAATGTAATAAATAAATACAAAAATATCTACCAAATACCATAACTAGAATAGAGAAATTAAAAGTAAGGCCTTAACAACAGAACCTTCAATATCCTGACGTAAGGTAGGGAAGATTAGATAGTTACATAGGAAATAACCTACAAACTACACAACACATTCTACATCACAAACACGACATGGAAGAAATGGAAATAGAAGACAAAACAAAAAACAAAAATAAAAATACTTCTGACCTCAAAGATAGTCAAAACAAAGTAACAATGAACAACAACAATTATCAGATTTCAAACAACCAACACATGTTGGATATTATAGGAATAAACCCATCCTCATCCTCCAATAATAACAACCTAAATGTGGACAATAGCTTAAAGAGGACAATACATGGAGAGTCTAAAGCAGGAACTAGTGATAACACAAATATAAGTCAAATAAATAAAAAAAAAAAGCAAAACATTTTCCACGAAATGCAGGAAAAGAATAGATATGGAGACAATATCTCCGGACCGTATATAATTCAAATGACATCAAAGGATGAGTCCCAAAACCTGGGTAACTTACATCCTCTACAGTTGGGAAAAAAGATTGCCCCTCTTGCAACTCAACTCCAGAAAATAAATAAGCTAGGAAAAGATAAAATACAACTAACGTTCAACAACCATATTTATGCTAACGAGTTTATAGAAAAATCCAAAAACAAGCTAACGGAATGGTACACATACATTCCGGATTATAAAATCTATAGACGAATTATTGTGTATGACATTCCAAAAGAAATGGATTTAGAAGAAATCCAACAGGGAATAGAGGAGCACGACTATAATCCAGAAATAGTCGAAATTGAAAGGCTAATGCGTTACGATAACAAATCAGATAAGCTAATACCAACAAATGCTATCAAATTATTAATCAAAGGAGATCTCCTTCCTCAAAGCATCACTATTTGGTATGTGAAATGCAAAACAGCTCCAATAAAAAAAAACGTTAAAAAATGCTATAACTGCCTACGATACGGACACACATCTGCACAATGTAGAGGACAAAAAAGATGTCCAACATGTTCAGAAGCAGAACATTTAGAAACTAATGAATGCAAAACAGTAAGGAAATGCGCAAACTGCAAAGGGGAGCACGGTACCTTTGATATTAACTGCCCTTCACTCCAATACCAAAAAATACTAGCCACTACAATGAGTTATTTTAATGTGGACCATAAAAAGGCAAAAGATATAATAAGGAAAAACAATATTATAAGCGAAAATCAAATTATTAACATATATTACAAAGACATAAATAAAATAGCTATATTTGACTGGAAGGAAAAGCAATTTCTAAACCCCCAAACTCTAGAAGAAATTGAACTAAAAAAGCCCAAAACAATAGAAAACAAAAACGTGAAGGAAATAAAAAAATACGTATCAAAAGAAGACATAAGAACTCACTTGGACATAAATAGGAACATAGAAAATTTAAGTCTAATCAAACTAAATACACAAAATCCAATAAGAATTAATACAATCGAAGATAAAGGGAGAACAACCAAAATAGACGAGGCTTCCATAAAAACCTTTTACTCGAACAATACTTTTCCATACTCCAGGGTAAGTAAGAAAACAAATAAAACACTTATATTAAAAAATTCACCGATAATTCCAAGGCTTAAGGAATTAACAAAATACAACACCACAAATGAAACTAAAAAGATCGCATACGATCAAAAATCTAGATCCAAAACATTAGCAGACTCAGCAATCACAATCAATCCAAAAACTCTGGAACAGGAATAAAGAACAATAGTAATACAATTATAATGAAAATCCTTCAATGGAATTGCAGAGGAATTAGAAATAAAATTTTGGATCTAAGAAACATAGCACAAGATTATGACATAATAGCACTACAAGAAACCTGGTTAGATGACGGGAACTATATAAACATGGGAAATTTTAACATCGAAAGAAATGACAGACAAGCTATTCACCACGGAGGAGGAACCTTAATAGCAATAAACAAAGCCATATTATATGACAAAATTAATGAAGACTTCTCAATGTTCAACCAATTCGAAATTCAAATAATAAAAATCAAAACTAACACAAATAATGACCTATATATAACCAACCTTTACAAACCTCCTCAAGCAAAAACAACAGGCAAAATATGGTTTGAACTATTAAACAAATTAGGGAATATATCTAGCTACAAAAATCATATCATATGTGGAGACTTCAACGCTAATCATAAATTATGGGGAAGCAGAACTGAAAACTCGACCGGGAAGAATCTAATGTACGCAGTTAATAAACAAGACTTTTCAATAGTTCCAAAAAGAGACTCTACGATGATACCAAAAATAAACTGTAGTCCAACTGCACCAGACTTACAAATAATTTCATTAGATTTAATCAACAATATTGAAATTAACATCATAACAGACCCAATGAACAGTGACCACCATCCAATATCAATTGAAACAAATTCTCAACCACAAATATTTACAAGTGATAGACCAAAGTTATCAACAACAAAAGTCGACTGGACTAAAACAATAGAAGACTTAGAGAGAATAACATTCAACAATAAAATACTAAAAACTAACTATCTAGAGGAATACAAAAATCTAACAAATATTGTACAAGACACACTCGTTAAATATGGTGCAAAACAACTGAATACCCAACAACAAAACCAAAACAACATAAAAAACAACCATACGACAACTATAAGGAGGAACAAAAATAATAGACCAGCTCTCATATGGTGGAACGATGAATGCCAAGAAGCAACAAATAAAAGGAAAATAGCATATCTAGATTATAAAAACCTACCATCCAACGAAAACTTAATCAAATGGAAAGAAGAAATTAGCAATACACGAAGAATAATAAAGAAAGAAAAATCAAATAGTTTTAAAGAAACAGTAAATAAACTTAACCCAAACACAAATACAAAAGATATATGGAACACTATTAAATCATTCAGTAATAGCAAAATATGGAATACACCGAATAGCAGCACATCGGAAGATCAAATAAGATCAGCAAAGATATATGCAGAAAAATTTGCCCCTCCATCAACAGCAAACTACATTCACATCAACAATAAAAAAGAAGAACTACCATCAGTTTGGAAACAGAAGGTCTCAATAGAAGAAATAAAAACAATAATTAAAAACTTAAAACCTCTCACATCACCAGGAGCGGACAATATCACAAATGAAATACTACAAAAACTACCAATCAACATAATAACCAGGCTTATGGAAATTATATCGCAGATCATCGAGCAAGGAGAGATCCCAGCAGACTGGAAAGTTTATAACACCACACTAATACCTAAACAAAAAAAAGACAGTTACAGACCAATATCGCTAGCCTCAAACATATTAAAACTAACTGAAAAAATAATAAAAAATAGACTTGAACATTACATTGAAAATGACCTTTTGCTGCCAAATATACAATTTGGATTTAGGAAAAATAAATCATGCCAAGACAGTCTCAATCTACTTACCACAGACATATACCTAACCTACCTCAAAAGGGAATCATTGGGAGCCTTATTTATTGATGTGGAAGGCGCTTTCGATAATGTAAATCCAACAATATTAATAAACGAATTAAACAAACTGAAAATCCCAGCCAACATAATCAGATTTATACAAAATACAATATCAGAAAGAACAATCCATTTCTACTTAAAAGGAACACACATAGACACCAGAACATGCAGGAAAGGTCTCCCTCAGGGATCTATCTTAAGTCCATTACTATTCAACATTTACCTACATAATATACTAAATCATACAGGAAATAACTGTTTCACCCTTCAATTTGCAGACGATATTGTAATTTATTGTAGAAATACTGAGAAACTTAAAATAAAAAGAGACTTAACAGAATCAATAGAGACTTTAAACAAATGGCTAAATTCAATAAATTTAAACATATCGGCTGAAAAAACAAAATTAGTAGTATTCTCCAGGAAGAAAGAACCTCAAGATTTCGATATCAACATTGAAGGAAAAATTGTCAAACCATCCAATGAAGCAAAATTCCTAGGACTAATGTTGGACAAGAAATTAAACTGGTCACCGCACATCAAATACCTTAAAGAAAAATTGATTAAGGCAACAACAATTCTAAAATGGCTATCGGGAGTACATTGGGGATCACACCCGGAAACTTTACTATTAATTTATAAAGCAACCATTAGAACAATGATTGAGTGGGGCCTTCCACAGTACATAAATGGATCAAGAACTAACCTGAAAGGAATCAACACTCTAACTCAAACTGCATTAAAGAAGTGCTTAGGACTAATGCCATCAACTCCAAATGCAATAGTATGGCATATAGCAAAAGAAATGAACATATACCAAAGGGCGGAAATATTAACAAACAACTATTTAGCTAAATGTCACTCACATACATCACATAAATTAAAAACAAAATTACATTATATAGACAAATTATTAAAAAAATCAACAACACAAAGATACAATTTCTTTCTGATAAAAAGATGGAATTGTATAAAGCCCACTCTAAAAAGTATACACCATACAAACCTACCTATAATATACGAATTTCCAATACAAACACACCTCAACAAGTTTGAAGTAAACACAGAAATAGGCGAAATCATAAAGCTAGCAGAAAACCCAAACGAAGCATTCACCAAAAAACTATCTGAACTCCCACCTCATGAATTAGAAATATTCACAGATGGATCTGGACACAAAAAAACAATAGGAGATAACAGCAATGAAGAAAATACAAAAGCAGGAGCAGCCTTTTACATCCCCCAATTAGATAAATATGAATTATTTAGCATAATGAAAGAACATTCTTCAGAAACTCTGGAAGCAATAGCAATAATAGAAGCGATTAAATTCTTCAAAACTAGCACTCATAGATCCTGCAAAATAATATCAGACGCCAAATATCTTATTACTAAATTAAATCAAACAAACCAGAATACACAAGAAAATCAATTCATAGCAGAAATAAAATTCCTAGCATACAGATGTCAGACCATACGTAAAGAAATTCTTTTCATATGGTGCCCAGGCCACCTAGGAGTAGAGAATAGTGAGAGAGTAGACCAATTGGCAAAATTAGGACGAGAGGTTGGAAAACATATATCAACAAAACTTACTATAAAAGAAGCAAAAAATATCTTCAAAGATACAGCCATAACAAACTGGAAAAACGATCTAGAGATAAAAGCACAAACAAACAATAACAGTTACTTTAAACTAATAGACGAAAACATTAAGCTAAATACACAATGGTTCACCAAATATAAACAAAAACCAAATAGAAAAGCGATATCAATAATTAACAGGATCAGAAGTAATCACCACAGAACAAATGCACATTTATATAAACTCTCCATAATTCCAGAACCAAAATGCAATTGTGGTTATGAAGAAGAAGACCTAAATCACTTGATATTCACATGTCCCCTAAATAAAGACGCCTCAGACAAATTCATCAATTTCATTCAAACAAAGGGAATACAAGCTCCATACGATATTAGGGCCTTAGCCTTTAGTAATGACATGGAAACACTAGCCAACATAACACAAGCTTTTGCAAGCATGAACACACAACTATAATAGAAATACAACTAACCAACAAAACAACGAACAAATAAATTTCAGACGACAAGCCAATACGAAGAATAAGGAAGGAAGAATCAAGAATAAAACACTGTGGTATCAGCGAAAGCTAAATCCACACAAACATTATCTATCTATCTAATCTCACATACTGTAACTAGAGCGATTATTAATCGTGTATATTTCTGCTTTACAGGTAAGGAATTTTTACATAAAAGACGTTAAACCGGCTGCATTTGCGACTGTGTGCATTCATATGAAAGTTGCACAAGATACTGCTTCAGCCGAATTACCCAGTTACACTTGTAACATTTCATTGTATTGCATTTCACTTATTTGAATAAATTGCAGCTAAGTGGTAAAAGAGTTTTTTTATTTAACGAGCACTACTTACTCCTTCCTATTCCAAATCACATATAAAAGACATGCTAAAAAGAACACCTAAAATGATCCTTCCACGCAGAGTGGTTTTAAAAATCTTCGCATTAATGCACTACTTTAAATATGCCATTCACTACTCTCAAACTCTATCGACTTTCGTTCAAGGCTTCTAGTTCTCTTCAGAGACATTACATAGTGCCACCTCTTTCGACATCATGTTATCCTGTTACGAAGCCCAATTTTGTGGATTCTGAAAATTTTCTCCAGATTTTGGCCAATATATCAGGAGAACATGAAGCGGAGAGAGGTATTCTGAATTTCAGCTTCGAAGGCATCCTCGATTCTCTCTCCGAAGACATTACTTAGTGCCACCTCTTTCGACATCATGTTCTCCTGTTACAAAGCCCAATTTTGTGCATTCTGAAAATTATTGCCAGATTTTTGCCCAGGTATCAGGAGAACATGCAGCGGAGAGAGGTATTCTGAATTTCAGCTTCGAAGGCATCCTCGATTGCTTCTGCGAAGACGTTACTTAGTGCCACCTCTTTCGACATCATGTTATCCTGTTACGAAGCCCAATTTTGTGGATTCTGAAAATTTTCGCCAGATTTTGGCCAATATATCAGGAGAACATGAAGCGGAGAGAGGTATTCTGAATTTCAGCTTCGAAGGCATCCTCGATTGCTTCTGCGAAGACGTTACTTAGTGCCACCTCTTTCGACATCATGTTATCCTGTTACGAAGCCCAATTTTGTGCATTCTGAAAATTATTGACAGATTCTCGTCCAGGTATCAGGAGAACATGAAGCGGAGAGAGGTATTCTGAATTTCAGCTTCGAAGGCATCCTCGATTGCTTCTGCGAAGACGTTACTTAGTGCCACCTCTTTCGACATCATGTTATCCTGTTACGAAGCCCAATTTTGTGCATTCTGAAAATTATTGCCAGATTTTTGCCCAGGTATCAGGAGAACATGAAGCGGAGAGAGGTATTCTGAATTTCAGCTTCGAAGGCATCCTCGATTCTCTCTCCGAAGACATTACTTAGTGCCACCTCTTTCGACATCATGTTATCCTGTTACGAAGCCCAATTTTGTGCATTCTGAAAATTATTGCCAGATTCTTGCCCAGGTATCAGGAGAACATGAAGCGGAGAGAGGTATTCTGAATTTCAGCTTCGAAGGCATCCTCGATTCTCTCTCCGAAGACATTACTTAGTGCCACCTCTTTCGACATCATGTTCTCCTGTTACAAAGCCCAATTTTGTGCATTCTGAAAATTATTGCCAGATTTTTGCCCAGGTATCAGGAGAACATGCAGCGGAGAGAGGTATTCTGAATTTCAGCTTCGAAGGCATCCTCGATTGCTTCTGCGAAGACGTTACTTAGTGCCACCTCTTTCGACATCATGTTATCCTGTTACGAAGCCCAATTTTGTGGATTCTGAAAATTTTCGCCAGATTTTGGCCAATATATCAGGAGAACATGAAGCGGAGAGAGGTATTCTGAATTTCAGCTTCGAAGGCATCCTCGATTGCTTCTGCGAAGACGTTACTTAGTGCCACCTCTTTCGACATCATGTTATCCTGTTACGAAGCCCAATTTTGTGCATTCTGAAAATTTTCGCCAGATTTTGGCCAATATATCAGGAGAACATGAAGCGGAAAGAGGTATTCTGAATTTCAGCTTCGAAGGCATCCTCGATTGCTTCTGCGAAGACGTTACTTAGTGCCACCTCTTTCGACATCATGTTATCCTGTTACGAAGCCCAATTTTGTGCATTCTGAAAATTATTGCCAGATTCTCGTCCAGGTATCAGGAGAACATGAAGCGGAGAGAGGTATTCTGAATTTCAGCTTCGAAGGCATCCTCGATTGCTTCTGCGAAGACGTTACTTAGTGCCACCTCTTTCGACATCATGTTATCCTGTTACGAAGCCCAATTTTGTGGATTCTGAAAATTTTCGCCAGATTTTGGCCAATATATCAGGAGAACATGAAGTGGAAAGAGGTATACTAAATTTCAGCTTCGAAGGCATCGCCTTAAAGTTGCAAATAAGAACTACGCCTTTCATGGGCCTTTAAACAGTTCTCGGTTAATGTGATGCTTTTGAAAGACTCGAAGCTTGTAATTTCTGAATAGTATTCCATGGGCACTAGTTGCAAAATTTTCTTCAATATCGACTTATTAACAAAGGAAATCTATGGTATTCTTAAGGAAATACCATAGATATTTGAAATTTGGATAGGAATATGTAAAAGGTATTTCTGAATAATAATACAGTTTGTTTCAAGTTTCTTTCAATATATTTGCATAAAAGGCCTTTACAGTGTTACAATAAAGTATAAGGTATATAAAGTCACTATTTTCTTGTGATTACTATCAAGGTTTCCATCATTCCGTCGAAATATTCCGAAGTTAAAACCTGTAAGAAGAAAAATATTTTTAGTAACTTGACTTGTCTATTATTGAAAATGGGAGAAACGTTACAACATTTTGTCACGTATGAAAATATATTAGTAAAGGGAATAATTTTATTATGCAACATGTTGATTGAAATTAGTCGTTTTAGATTTTATATGTTTGCGGTAAGATTTAATATTAATTCCTACCACTCGTAGCACTGTAATCTTATTTAAGAATCAGTCGGTAATGTTGGTTGCAGCACGAGCAGCGGCCAATTTAGGAACTACCTACTCTGAAATCTGTTGAAATGCTGTGCGTGGGTGCGTGCTTGCATATGTGTGACATGTTTAGAGTTTAGAGTGTGCCGATGCGATGTAACTAATCTCACATACTGTAACTAGAGCGATTATTAATCGTGTATATTTCTGCTTTACAGGTAAGGAATTTTTACATAAAAGACGTTAAACCGGCTGCATTTGCGACTGTGTGCATTCATATGAAAGTTGCACAAGATACTGCTTCAGCCGAATTACCCAGTTACACTTGTAACATTTCATTGTATTGCATTTCACTTATTTGAATAAATTGCAGCTAAGTGGTAAAAGAGTTTTTTTATTTAACGAGCACTACTTACTCCTTCCTATTCCAAATCACATATAAAAGACATGCTAAAAAGAACACCTAAAATGATCCTTCCACGCAGAGTGGTTTTAAAAATCTTCGCATTAATGCACTACTTTAAATATGCCATTCACTACTCTCAAACTCTATCGACTTTCGTTCAAGGCTTCTAGTTCTCTTCAGAGACATTACATAGTGCCACCTCTTTCGACATCATGTTATCCTGTTACGAAGCCCAATTTTGTGGATTCTGAAAATTTTCTCCAGATTTTGGCCAATATATCAGGAGAACATGAAGCGGAGAGAGGTATTCTGAATTTCAGCTTCGAAGGCATCCTCGATTCTCTCTCCGAAGACATTACTTAGTGCCACCTCTTTCGACATCATGTTCTCCTGTTACAAAGCCCAATTTTGTGCATTCTGAAAATTATTGCCAGATTTTTGCCCAGGTATCAGGAGAACATGCAGCGGAGAGAGGTATTCTGAATTTCAGCTTCGAAGGCATCCTCGATTGCTTCTGCGAAGACGTTACTTAGTGCCACCTCTTTCGACATCATGTTATCCTGTTACGAAGCCCAATTTTGTGGATTCTGAAAATTTTCGCCAGATTTTGGCCAATATATCAGGAGAACATGAAGCGGAGAGAGGTATTCTGAATTTCAGCTTCGAAGGCATCCTCGATTGCTTCTGCGAAGACGTTACTTAGTGCCACCTCTTTCGACATCATGTTATCCTGTTACGAAGCCCAATTTTGTGCATTCTGAAAATTATTGACAGATTCTCGTCCAGGTATCAGGAGAACATGAAGCGGAGAGAGGTATTCTGAATTTCAGCTTCGAAGGCATCCTCGATTGCTTCTGCGAAGACGTTACTTAGTGCCACCTCTTTCGACATCATGTTATCCTGTTACGAAGCCCAATTTTGTGCATTCTGAAAATTATTGCCAGATTTTTGCCCAGGTATCAGGAGAACATGAAGCGGAGAGAGGTATTCTGAATTTCAGCTTCGAAGGCATCCTCGATTCTCTCTCCGAAGACATTACTTAGTGCCACCTCTTTCGACATCATGTTATCCTGTTACGAAGCCCAATTTTGTGCATTCTGAAAATTATTGCCAGATTCTTGCCCAGGTATCAGGAGAACATGAAGCGGAGAGAGGTATTCTGAATTTCAGCTTCGAAGGCATCCTCGATTCTCTCTCCGAAGACATTACTTAGTGCCACCTCTTTCGACATCATGTTCTCCTGTTACAAAGCCCAATTTTGTGCATTCTGAAAATTATTGCCAGATTTTTGCCCAGGTATCAGGAGAACATGCAGCGGAGAGAGGTATTCTGAATTTCAGCTTCGAAGGCATCCTCGATTGCTTCTGCGAAGACGTTACTTAGTGCCACCTCTTTCGACATCATGTTATCCTGTTACGAAGCCCAATTTTGTGGATTCTGAAAATTTTCGCCAGATTTTGGCCAATATATCAGGAGAACATGAAGCGGAGAGAGGTATTCTGAATTTCAGCTTCGAAGGCATCCTCGATTGCTTCTGCGAAGACGTTACTTAGTGCCACCTCTTTCGACATCATGTTATCCTGTTACGAAGCCCAATTTTGTGCATTCTGAAAATTTTCGCCAGATTTTGGCCAATATATCAGGAGAACATGAAGCGGAAAGAGGTATTCTGAATTTCAGCTTCGAAGGCATCCTCGATTGCTTCTGCGAAGACGTTACTTAGTGCCACCTCTTTCGACATCATGTTATCCTGTTACGAAGCCCAATTTTGTGCATTCTGAAAATTATTGCCAGATTCTCGTCCAGGTATCAGGAGAACATGAAGCGGAGAGAGGTATTCTGAATTTCAGCTTCGAAGGCATCCTCGATTGCTTCTGCGAAGACGTTACTTAGTGCCACCTCTTTCGACATCATGTTATCCTGTTACGAAGCCCAATTTTGTGCATTCTGAAAATTATTGCCAGATTCTTGTCCAGGTATCAGGAGAACATGAAGCGGAGAGAGGTATTCTGAATTTCAGCTTCGAAGGCATCCTCGATTGCTTCTGCGAAGACGTTACTTAGTGCCACCTCTTTCGACATCATGTTCTCCTGTTACAAAGCCCAATTTTGTGCATTCTGAAAATTATTGCCAGATTTTTGCCCAGGTATCAGGAGAACATGAAGCGGAGAGAGGTATTCTGAATTTCAGCTTCGAAGGCATCCTCGATTGCTTCTGCGAAGACGTTACTTAGTGCCACCTCTTTCGACATCATGTTATCCTGTTACGAAGCCCAATTTTGTGCATTCTGAAAATTATTGCCAGATTTTTGCCCAGGTATCAGGAGAACATGAAGCGGAGAGAGGTATTCTGAATTTCAGCTTCGAAGGCATCCTCGATTCTCTCTCCGAAGACATTACTTAGTGCCACCTCTTTCGACATCATGTTATCCTGTTACGAAGCCCAATTTTGTGCATTCTGAAAATTATTGCCAGATTCTTGCCCAGGTATCAGGAGAACATGAAGCGGAGAGAGGTATTCTGAATTTCAGCTTCGAAGGCATCCTCGATTGCTTCTGCGAAGACGTTACTTAGTGCCACCTCTTTCGACATCATGTTATCCTGTTACGAAGCCCAATTTTGTGCATTCTGAAAATTTTCGCCAGATTTTGGCCAATATATCAGGAGAACATGAAGCGGAGAGAGGTATTCTGAATTTCAGCTTCGAAGGCATCCTCGATTGCTTCTGCGAAGACGTTACTTAGTGCCACCTCTTTCGACATCATGTTATCCTGTTACGAAGCCCAATTTTGTGCATTCTGAAAATTTTCGCCAGATTTTGGCCAATATATCAGGAGAACATGAAGCGGAAAGAGGTATTCTGAATTTCAGCTTCGAAGGCATCCTCGATTGCTTCTGCGAAGACGTTACTTAGTGCCACCTCTTTCGACATCATGTTATCCTGTTACGAAGCCCAATTTTGTGCATTCTGAAAATTATTGCCAGATTCTCGTCCAGGTATCAGGAGAACACGAAGCGGAGAGAGGTATTCTGAATTTCAGCTTCGAAGGCATCCTCGATTGCTTCTGCGAAGACGTTACTTAGTGCCACCTCTTTCGACATCATGTTATCCTGTTACGAAGCCCAATTTTGTGGATTCTGAAAATTTTCTCCAGATTTTGGCCAATATATCAGGAGAACATGAAGCGGAGAGAGGTATTCTGAATTTCAGCTTCGAAGGCATCCTCGATTCTCTCTCCGAAGACATTACTTAGTGCCACCTCTTTCGACATCATGTTCTCCTGTTACAAAGCCCAATTTTGTGCATTCTGAAAATTATTGCCAGATTTTTGCCCAGGTATCAGGAGAACATGCAGCGGAGAGAGGTATTCTGAATTTCAGCTTCGAAGGCATCCTCGATTGCTTCTGCGAAGACGTTACTTAGTGCCACCTCTTTCGACATCATGTTATCCTGTTACGAAGCCCAATTTTGTGGATTCTGAAAATTTTCGCCAGATTTTGGCCAATATATCAGGAGAACATGAAGCGGAGAGAGGTATTCTGAATTTCAGCTTCGAAGGCATCCTCGATTGCTTCTGCGAAGACGTTACTTAGTGCCACCTCTTTCGACATCATGTTATCCTGTTACGAAGCCCAATTTTGTGCATTCTGAAAATTTTCGCCAGATTTTGGCCAATATATCAGGAGAACATGAAGCGGAAAGAGGTATTCTGAATTTCAGCTTCGAAGGCATCCTCGATTGCTTCTGCGAAGACGTTACTTAGTGCCACCTCTTTCGACATCATGTTATCCTGTTACGAAGCCCAATTTTGTGCATTCTGAAAATTATTGCCAGATTCTCGTCCAGGTATCAGGAGAACATGAAGCGGAGAGAGGTATTCTGAATTTCAGCTTCGAAGGCATCCTCGATTGCTTCTGCGAAGACGTTACTTAGTGCCACCTCTTTCGACATCATGTTATCCTGTTACGAAGCCCAATTTTGTGCATTCTGAAAATTATTGCCAGATTCTTGTCCAGGTATCAGGAGAACATGAAGCGGAGAGAGGTATTCTGAATTTCAGCTTCGAAGGCATCCTCGATTGCTTCTGCGAAGACGTTACTTAGTGCCACCTCTTTCGACATCATGTTCTCCTGTTACAAAGCCCAATTTTGTGCATTCTGAAAATTATTGCCAGATTTTTGCCCAGGTATCAGGAGAACATGAAGCGGAGAGAGGTATTCTGAATTTCAGCTTCGAAGGCATCCTCGATTGCTTCTGCGAAGACGTTACTTAGTGCCACCTCTTTCGACATCATGTTATCCTGTTACGAAGCCCAATTTTGTGCATTCTGAAAATTATTGCCAGATTCTTGCCCAGGTATCAGGAGAACATGAAGCGGAGAGAGGTATTCTGAATTTCAGCTTCGAAGGCATCCTCGATTGCTTCTGCGAAGACGTTACTTAGTGCCACCTCTTTCGACATCATGTTATCCTGTTACGAAGCCCAATTTTGTGCATTCTGAAAATTTTCGCCAGATTTTGGCCAATATATCAGGAGAACATGAAGCGGAAAGAGGTATTCTGAATTTCAGCTTCGAAGGCATCCTCGATTGCTTCTGCGAAGACGTTACTTAGTGCCACCTCTTTCGACATCATGTTATCCTGTTACGAAGCCCAATTTTGTGCATTCTGAAAATTATTGACAGATTCTCGTCCAGGTATCAGGAGAACATGAAGCGAAGAGAGGTATTCTGAATTTCAGCTTCGAAGGCATCCTCGATTGCTTCTGCGAAGACGTTACTTAGTGCCACCTCTTTCGACATCATGTTATCCTGTTACGAAGCCCAATTTTGTGCATTCTGAAAATTATTGCCAGATTCTTGTCCAGGTATCAGGAGAACATGAAGCGGAGAGAGGTATTCTGAATTTCAGCTTCGAAGGCATCCTCGATTGCTTCTGCGAAGACGTTACTTAGTGCCACCTCTTTCGACATCATGTTATCCTGTTACGAAGCCCAATTTTGTGCATTCTGAAAATTATTGCCAGACTCTTGTCCAGGTATCAGGAGAACATGAAGCGGAGAGAGGTATTCTGAATTTCAGCTTCGAAGGCATCCTCGATTGCTTCTGCGAAGACGTTACTTAGTGCCACCTCTTTCGACATCATGTTATCCTGTTACGAAGCCCAATTTTGTGCATTCTGAAAATTTTCGCCAGATTTTGGCCAATATATCAGGAGAACATGAAGCGGAGAGAGGTATTCTGAATTTCAGCTTCGAAGGCATCCTCGATTGCTTCTGCGAAGACGTTACTTAGTGCCACCTCTTTCGACATCATGTTATCCTGTTACGAAGCCCAATTTTGTGCATTCTGAAAATTATTGCCAGATTTTGGCCAATATATCAGGAGAACATGAAGCGGAGAGAGGTATTCTGAATTTCAGCTTCGAAGGCATCCTCGACTGCTTCTGCGAAGACGTTACTTAGTGCCACCTCTTTCGACATCATGTTATCCTGTTACGAAGCCCAATTTTGTGCATTCTGAAAATTTTCGCCAGATTTTGGCCAATATATCAGGAGAACATGAAGCGGAAAGAGGTATTCTGAATTTCAGCTTCGAAGGCATCCTCGATTGCTTCTGCGAAGACGTTACTTAGTGCCACCTCTTTCGACATCATGTTATCCTGTTACGAAGCCCAATTTTGTGCATTCTGAAAATTATTGCCAGATTCTCGTCCAGGTATCAGGAGAACATGAAGCGGAGAGAGGTATTCTGAATTTCAGCTTCGAAGGCATCCTCGATTGCTTCTGCGAAGACGTTACTTAGTGCCACCTCTTTCGACATCATGTTATCCTGTTACGAAGCCCAATTTTGTGGATTCTGAAAATTTTCGCCAGATTTTGGCCAATATATCAGGAGAACATGAAGCGGGGAGAGGTATTCTGAATTTCAGCTTCGAAGGCATCCTCGACTGCTTCTGCGAAGACGTTACTTAGTGCCACCTCTTTCGACATCATGTTATCCTGTTACGAAGCCCAATTTTGTGCATTCTGAAAATTATTGCCAGATTCTTGCCCAGGTATCAGGAGAACATGAAGCGGAGAGAGGTATTCTGAATTTCAGCTTCGAAGGCATCCTCGATTGCTTCTGCGAAGACGTTACTTAGTGCCACCTCTTTCGACATCATGTTATCCTGTTACGAAGCCCAATTTTGTGCATTCTGAAAATTATTGCCAGATTCTTGCCCAGGTATCAGGAGAACATGAAGCGGAGAGAGGTATTCTGAATTTCAGCTTCGAAGGCATCCTCGATTGCTTCTGCGAAGACGTTACTTAGTGCCACCTCTTTCGACATCATGTTATCCTGTTACGAAGCCCAATTTTGTGGATTCTGAAAATTTTCGCCAGATTTTGGCCAATATATCAGGAGAACATGAAGCGGAGAGAGGTATTCTGAATTTCAGCTTCGAAGGCATCCTCGACTGCTTCTGCGAAGACGTTACTTAGTGCCACCTCTTTCGACATCATGTTATCCTGTTACGAAGCACAATTTTGTGCATTCTGAAAATTATTGCCAGATTCTTGCCCAGGTATCAGGAGAACATGAAGCGGAGAGAGGTATTCTGAATTTCAGCTTCGAAGGCATCCTCGATTGCTTCTGCGAAGACGTTACTTAGTGCCACCTCTTTCGACATCATGTTATCCTGTTACGAAGCCCAATTTTGTGCATTCTGAAAATTATTGCCAGATTTTGGCCAATATATCAGGAGAACATGAAGCGGAGAGAGGTATTCTGAATTTCAGCTTCGAAGGCATCCTCGATTGCTTCTGCGAAGACGTTACTTAGTGCCACCTCTTTCGACATCATGTTATCCTGTTACGAAGCCCAATTTTGTGCATTCTGAAAATTTTCGCCAGATTTTGGCCAATATATCAGGAGAACATGAAGCGGAAAGAGGTATTCTGAATTTCAGCTTCGAAGGCATCCTCGATTGCTTCTGCGAAGACGTTACTTAGTGCCACCTCTTTCGACATCATGTTATCCTGTTACGAAGCCCAATTTTGTGCATTCTGAAAATTATTGCCAGACTCTTGTCCAGGTATCAGGAGAACATGAAGCGGAGAGAGGTATTCTGAATTTCAGCTTCGAAGGCATCCTCGATTGCTTCTGCGAAGACGTTACTTAGTGCCACCTCTTTCGACATCATGTTATCCTGTTACGAAGCCCAATTTTGTGCATTCTGAAAATTATTGCCAGATTTTTGCCCAGGTATCAGGAGAACATGAAGCGGAGAGAGGTATTCTGAATTTCAGCTTCGAAGGCATCCTCGATTGCTTCTGCGAAGACGTTACTTAGTGCCACCACTTTCGACATCATGTTATCCTGTTACGAAGCCCAATTTTGTGCATTCTGAAAATTATTGCCAGATTTTTGCCCAGGTATCAGGAGAACATGAAGCGGAGAGAGGTATTCTGAATTTCAGCTTCGAAGGCATCCTCGATTGCTTCTGCGAAGACGTTACTTAGTGCCACCTCTTTCGACATCATGTTATCCTGTTACGAAGCCCAATTTTGTGCATTCTGAAAATTATTGTCAGACTCTTGTCCAGGTATCAGGAGAACATGAAGCGGAGAGAGGTATTCTGAATTTCAGCTTCGAAGGCATCCTCGATTGCTTCTGCGAAGACGTTACTTAGTGCCACCTGTTTCGACATCATGTTATCCTGTTACGAAGCCCAATTTTGTGCATTCTGAAAATTATTGCCAGATTTTTGCCCAGGTATCAGGAGAACATGAAGCGGAGAGAGGTATTCTGAATTTCAGCTTCGAAGGCATCCTCGATTCTCTCTCCGAAGACGTTACTTAGTGCCACCCCTTTCGACATCATGTTCTCCTGTTACGAAGCCCAATTTTGTGCATTCTGAAAATTATTGCCAGATTTTTGCCCAGGTATCAGGAGAACATGAAGCGGAGAGAGGTATTCTGAATTTCAGCTTCGAAGGCATCCTCGATTGCTTCTGCGAAGACGTTACTTAGTGCCACCTCTTTCGACATCATGTTATCCTGTTACGAAGCCCAATTTTGTGCATTCTGAAAATTTTCGCCAGATTTTGGCCAATATATCAGGAGAACATGAAGCGGAGAGAGGTATTCTGAATTTCAGCTTCGAAGGCATCCTCGATTGCTTCTGCGAAGACGTTACTTAGTGCCACCTCTTTCGACATCATGTTATCCTGTTACGAAGCCCAATTTTGTGCATTCTGAAAATTATTGCCAGACTCTTGTCCAGGTATCAGGAGAACATGAAGCGGAGAGAGGTATTCTGAATTTCAGCTTCGAAGGCATCCTCGATTGCTTCTGCGAAGACGTTACTTAGTGCCACCTCTTTCGACATCATGTTATCCTGTTACGAAGCCCAATTTTGTGGATTCTGAAAATTTTCGCCAGATTTTGGCCAATATATCAGGAGAACATGAAGCGGAGAGAGGTATTCTGAATTTCAGCTTCGAAGGCATCCTCGATTGCTTCTGCGAAGACGTTACTTAGTGCCACCTCTTTCGACATCATGTTATCCTGTTACGAAGCCCAATTTTGTGCATTCTGAAAATTTTCGCCAGATTTTGGCCAATATATCAGGAGAACATGAAGCGGAAAGAGGTATTCTGAATTTCAGCTTCGAAGGCATCCTCGATTGCTTCTGCGAAGACGTTACTTAGTGCCACCTCTTTCGACATCATGTTATCCTGTTACGAAGCCCAATTTTGTGGATTCTGAAAATTATTGCCAGATTCTTGCCCAGGTATCAGGAGAACATGAAGCGGAGAGAGGTATTCTGAATTTCAGCTTCGAAGGCATCCTCGATTGCTTCTGCGAAGACGTTACTTAGTGCCACCTCTTTCGACATCATGTTATCCTGTTACGAAGCCCAATTTTGTGCATTCTGAAAATTATTGCCAGATTCTTGCCCAGGTATCAGGAGAACATGAAGCGGAGAGAGGTATTCTGAATTTCAGCTTCGAAGGCATCCTCGATTGCTTCTGCGAAGACGTTACTTAGTGCCACCTCTTTCGACATCATGTTATCCTGTTACGAAGCCCAATTTTGTGGATTCTGAAAATTATTGCCAGATTTTTGCCCAGGTATCAGGAGAACATGAAGCGGAGAGAGGTATTCTGAATTTCAGCTTCGAAGGCATCCTCGATTGCTTCTGCGAAGACGTTACTTAGTGCCACCTCTTTCGACATCATGTTATCCTGTTACGAAGCCCAATTTTGTGCATTCTGAAAATTATTGCCAGATTCTTGCCCAGGTATCAGGAGAACATGAAGCGGAGAGAGGTATTCTGAATTTCAGCTTCGAAGGCATCCTCGATTGCTTCTGCGAAGACGTTACTTAGTGCCACCTCTTTCGACATCATGTTATCCTGTTACGAAGCCCAATTTTGTGGATTCTGAAAATTATTGCCAGATTTTTGCCCAGGTATCAGGAGAACATGAAGCGGAGAGAGGTATTCTGAATTTCAGCTTCGAAGGCATCCTCGATTGCTTCTGCGAAGACGTTACTTAGTGCCACCTCTTTCGACATCATGTTATCCTGTTACGAAGCCCAATTTTGTGCATTCTGAAAATTATTGCCAGATTCTTGCCCAGGTATCAGGAGAACATGAAGCGGAGAGAGGTATTCTGAATTTCAGCTTCGAAGGCATCGCCTTAAAGTTGCAAATAAGAGGCGCTCCAAAATTCTGCGTCTCTTCGTTAAACAGTCACTGTCTTGAAACATTTGCCCCACTTCTCGCTCTTTAATTTGCTCTCCGGAGACGTTACTGGATGAAAATAGTCTTGGAAAAATGTAACAATAAATAAAATAATTTTAAAGTCTTCCTATATCTACCGCGAATTAATTTTTTATTCCTGTTACTTTAAAAATAAATATAATATTGACGTGAGATTATTTCCAGTATTATTCCTTTCATTCATTTTTATATAATATCATTCTGTATAGTATGTCCTCCTCTGTACTTGGTTACAATATCATGTCCAATTTCCAAGCATTATTGTCGAGTTATTATTATAATTTTTCAGATTCTAACTTATACTACTAATTACATACTTTCAGTGATACCTATATTACAATAATGCAAAAAGTATTTATGTAATTATAAAGTACCATTGAATGTTTGATCCTGTTTTTCTCAAAAACGCTAAAATTGGACATACAATATGTGTGCACTAATTGTAAGCCATCGATGTACAATAGGAAATTTTTTTTTAATGTAGGTTAGTCCGTTGTTGTTCTATCTGCCTGAATTACTATGACATAAATACGACAGCGATTTCAATTGATGTATATGTAACGATAAAAGCGTTAATTTAGTAATTGTATACAATTCTCAGCAGTTCCTATGTCAATGTATGCCTAAAATGAATATAACCACAAACTACAATCGTCCGAAAATGCATACATTGACTCCATCATGCTTTTAAACCGAATTCGACTCACGATGAATCATTCGAAAGCTTATTAAAAAAGAAACATTTGTGGCAATTTTCAACTTCGTATCTCCACCCGGAGGGTAGTAAAGGGCAAAAATAGGAAATCAGGTTTTTGCCGAATTTCTCCTATACTAGGGGATGAATAATTTTGAAAAAAATCAGTGACACTTCTGTTATCGGGGCATATATTAGAGAATTGTTTCAGATTTTTAAATTGAAAAACCAAGCCGTGAAAAATAAAAAACGCCAAAAAATGCTGAAAAATGCCGATTGTGTATCGAAGCAGGCTTGGCACTATAATTATATTTTTACTGTAAGTACGTATGATTGTTACTATTGTCCTGATTTTTTTTCAGATTTTTCAATTCGGTGCGCCGCAGTTAAAAAAATTAAAAACCGATTTTTTCGTCTTTTTTTCCGTGTCAGAGTAACTTATACGTCGAATTGCTTCATGAAATAAGTGTTTTATGCGATCTTCAATATTTATGCGTACAGCAAAACATCATAGGAATTAAAGAAACTGAAAAAACCGAATCATTTGAAACTGTTATGCCCCTGACATTACTCTGACACGGAAAAAACGACGAAAAAATGGGTTTTTAATTTTTTTAACGGCGGCGCACCAAATTGAAAAATCTGAAACAATTCTCTAATATGTGCCCGGATAACATAAATGCCTCTGATTTTTTTCAAAATATTTCATCCCCTAGTATAGGAGAAATTCGGGAAAAACCTGATTTCCTATTTTTGCCCTTTACTACCCTCCGAGTGGAGATACGAAGTTGAAAATTGCCACAAATGTTTCTTTTTTAATAAGCTTTCGAAAGATTCATCGTGAGTGGAATTCGGTTCAAGGACACATTTGACCATTTTAACCGGCTACACCCTTTCAGCTTCAAAGGCATCGCCTTAAAGTTGCCAATAAGAGGCGCAGGCCTTTCAAGAGGCGTTCGAAAATTCTGCGTCTCTTCATGCGTGGGTAGCGTTGCTAACGATACTGAAAGGGTTGAATAGGTAATAGGAATAGCCGAATAGGAATAGGAAGAATAACGACACAAGGAGTTAGGATACAGATGAATTTATTAATATCTAATCAATTATAATAAATATATAATAAAAGTATTATAATTGATTAGTTATTCAAAGGTGAAATCAAGGGCACAGCTCCTTCTGAAAAAAGAAAAAATGTAT
Source organism: Andrena cerasifolii (assembly GCF_050908995.1). Taxonomy (NCBI): domain Eukaryota; kingdom Metazoa; phylum Arthropoda; class Insecta; order Hymenoptera; family Andrenidae; genus Andrena; species Andrena cerasifolii. The sequence goes on from NC_135129.1 coordinate 12,132,970, forward strand.
TCATCATTGTTCGATACGAAATAACATTATTTACAGTTTGATCGAGTAGAATATATGTACAAATATCACGAAATATATATAATGTAATGGGCAACAAGACACACGTTTCAACATATAAACACCTCCATAAATATAACTGTACTCGTATACGCGTAATTAATTACGATAGACGCACAAGCGGTCGCTGACGATGCTCCTAATTCATCTCCATACAGAATACACGCCTCCAGTCGCGTATTATCCTTAACAATAGCAACCAGTACCGCTGCCTTTCACTTTGTCCATTAAATAACCAAAGAACACACTCGGAACAGACGTAGGAATGTTTGTAATACTGGCGAGTCGCTGGGCGAACGTGTGATACCAATTATTTAATAAATAACGTCGCGTCGACAGTGTCGGGAATATCACAAAGTACGAGTGGAGCTCGTGAGCACCGACTCGCAGTGTCTGCTCCCCTCGGAGCTTCAACAGTTGCACTCGCATTAACCAAGGATTGTTCGCGCGACACTCCATAGGAGACGGAGCACCTGATTGCTCCTTCGAATCTTGATAAGAGATAAGACACGCAGTGTGGGCCATGTGCGAAACAAACTGACCTATCAAACTATTCACAATTAGGTGCTCCATATCTAACGGACCAGCTATCAGAGTTACCCCGTAGCTGCGACCCTTCTACTTTGGTTTACAATCAGAAAAATAACATCAGAGATAAACGTGCTCCAAGGAGATGGCATGGGCAACGTCTCCCTTCGGCTCCGAGTCTTTCCTACTCTTTTCCGCGTCGTCTTGAGACAGATCCAAACAAAAGTTGTCGTATGCGTACACGTTGGTCACCATGTTCGGGTGCTTCTCTTCAGAGATTGACGCGAACTTCTGAAGCGTGACATTCCTCGGCTGTGAGACCATGCTTGGCCAGCTCTGGCTATCAATTTCCGGCCCCGGTTTGCTCAAGAATCCGCTTTCTATCTGGTCCAGACTGCGGCCTCTGGTCTCTGGGAGGATCGTCAGGGCGAACAAAGCTCCCAGAAGACTAGCGCCAGCGAACATCCACATGGTGCTCTCGATACCGACTAGCGCTCGCGCGTCCGGATACATCTTGATCATCGTGAACGTCAGCATCTGCACCATGCTGGTGGTGATGCCGCCCAGCGGTCCCCTGAACCTCAGCGGGTAGAGTTCCGAGGTCATCACCCAGGGTAACGTGAGGTATCCCAGCATAGACGACCCCACGTGTCCTCCTACGAACGCCAGAGTAGCGGCGGACGGTAATTTGAACCTGGAAGCAGAATGAATCGTGTCAAGGCGAGGAAACGCGTCCTAGCGTCTTAACTCGCTGATCTACATATTAATTAGGATGTTCGTTAGCTATATAAGTCCGTGGGTCTCGTGTGCGAACCAGGACACAGATTTTTCTCAGGACCCTGCAGTCCGGGCGCTAATCGCCTTAGCAATGTGGGAACCGGGGGCAAGTCCTGATAACGCATCAAAAGGACGCATTATGTTCGCCTCTCTGCTCTCTAGAATGATACTGCTGCGCAGCGAGGCTCGAGATAGCCGCTGGCTCGGCTGTTGTCTTGAACTTGGCCTGCCCTATCAATTAAAGAGTCCTAGTTAAGAGAGGAGCGCGCACCTGAAGGACGCCGCGACGCCTGCGGCAGAGATCGCCATTCCTAGGCCGCTGACGAAGGCCAGCGTTTTCCTGCCGAAGCTGTTGGCCAGGCCAGCGCCAGCGACCGACGCGAACAGCCTGATGACGCCGATCCCGACGCTCGCGGAGTACTCGTTCAGGTCGATCCCGATGTCTTCGAGAACGTTCACGGCGTAGAACAGGATTATATATATCCCGGACATCTGCTGGAGCGCGAAGAAGGTGAGCAGGATGAGGAAGGGCTTCCAGACGCTCGGCATGTGAAGAGCCTTCACCAGGCTCTCCTTCTTCTCCTCTCTCTTCACGTTCGTCTCGCAGAGCTCCTGGTATTCTTTATCGGTGGTGAGGCCTGGCCCTCGGAGCCACAGTAGCGACTCCTTCGCCTCCTCCGTTCGCCCTCTCGCCACCAGCCAGCCCGGGGTTTCTGGGATCATGCTGCAAGAAACACGAACTTTTCAAGTTTGGAAGAATGGGTGAGTGCGCTCCGCAACCCGATGATGCGATATTTTATCTAACAATTACCGTGTCAGTGCCAAGGAGAGGATCGCTGGACCGATGCTAATCGCCGCGGCTCTCTGCCACGTGGTGAACGCTCCCAACGTGTAGACCATCAGGACGCCTACGGAAACCAGAACGGGGCCGCAGCTTCCTAACCAGGCCCGCTGATCCGCCGCCGCTGCCTGAAATGGTGGCCATGTCGATTTAAAGAATACGCAAGTCCGAGTATCCTACTCTCGTAATCTATAATCTAAGAACGATAACCGCTGCGAAGCAACCACTGTTACGCACCTCGCTGACGTAAAGGTACAGGCCGTTCGCCATACCGATCCCGATGCCACTGATGAATCTGCCTGCGTACAGCATCGGCACGTCCTTCGATAACGCTATCAGTAGCCAGCCGGCGGCGTGAGGCAAGCTGGCCAGCGCGATCGCTGACCTCCTGCCGAACCATTCCGCACAGAGTCCAGCGATCACGGATCCCAGAGGATTCGAAACGACGCCCAGCGATGCTATCCAAGAGGTTTCCGACTGGTCCGCGAACCCGGTCTCCAGGAGCTTCGGTATCAGGATCGCGCTGAATCCCTGGCCCAGTCCCACGGACACCTGGCCCGAGTGGGCTGCCAGTCCCGCGAATATCTGCAATCGCAAGTTCCCATCGGACGATTCCCTTTTAAAGGAATAAACTCTCGGAGCAGGGTTAACGAACTCGGCGCGCGTAGGGTACGAATGTTAAGTGGGTAGAGTCAGAGACGCGAAAGGGGAACTCCGAAGATCCCAACAGCCTGGGCTCGGTAAGGGACGATCAAGCAATTAGGATTAGCATCTCCGGTGAGCGCTACGTGGCCAGAAATGATCCCGGAGTTCCGCGAACGTGCGCTGAAACGGTGATACCAGGTAGCGCCGAATCGCGCTCCGTTCGCGTAACCGACGCACGAATCGTTCGGAAGGAATTTTTAGTGCTCCTGGTGACGATAAATCGGCCAAGAGCGCGCGGAATAAGAAGCCCTGACGCAAGCCGTCGAATTATCGTTTCTGGGATACGTGCGCGATAATTTTATTCTTTAAATTTTTATGTCACCTAACCCAGTGTTAGAAGTGGGATCGCGAAAATCCCCCTGAACGGAAGGACGAACCTCTACGAGTCGTGGAGAGATGTTCTCGACAGATACGCGCAGGATCGGAATAATTAACGGACAGATTGGAATCGTCGGAGCGCATTGTTGTTACGCGTACACTTGTGCAACGGCCGCCACCGGCGATTCCCCGTTTCTTCGTCGTGGACACCATGGACGTCGAGCTGCCCGATTCCCGCCTCTGCTGCCTCCTGCATCCGACCATGTTCGAACTCACCGATTTGCTCGGCGACCGCCCGCTACCACGGATTACTAACCACTGTAACATCGAGCCCCGGTTCTCCTCTAACTAGTACCACCGAACCGCCACTATCTTCGTCGTCGATATCGGACGATAAGGCGTTTTCAAGGGACTAGCCGCCTAGTGGCTACCAATAAGCAATAAGTGACGCGAATCACTGATGACACAGGTGGCAGAGAGCTACCAACGTCCAAGGCGCTCAAGGGTGTCATAGATCACCGGGTGGGAAGGTTAAATTGCCTTACACCTTTGTGCTGTCCAGAATTCAAGAGCTTCCACCAGAGTTTCGCTCGGATGATCATCGTGCTCGACGGGCCCTGGCCAGTATCTGTAACACCAACGGGAAAAGAATACTCGCAGAAGCCACTCGACGATACAATGGCCTAAGTGGTTGAGAAATCTTATCTAAATGAGTTTTCTCGTTTGAGAATGGATCGATCGAGTTCCCCAGAAAAATCCGCAACAATTCTTCCCGTTTCCTGCTACGTGCCGTTTCTATCTGCTCTTGTGCAACGACGATTCGATGAAACTGCACTATCTCGGAGTAAAAACTCGCTTGACGTTTCGCGACAGGTACCAGAAGAGCCCCTCACGATTGCGAGCACTCCTTTCGAGTACCCTTCTCATTACGTCTTGCAAACTCACCGTACTCCGCCAGCTCGACGAGTACGCATATTTTCTGCGGCTGTCGAAACATTGTCCTGTATTTTTCTCGGCCACGCGTGAATGCGTGCTGAAATTGGATAATGGGCCCCGTTTAAACGGCCGCTCGCCCCTGCGCGCTTAATCCAGGAGCACGCAGCGTCCCGTGACTCATGGAACGCACGTGAATCCTATCACCAGCGGCAAGAGTGCGACGATCCAAGTCGAAATCGCACGTGAGCTCGCAATTTCTAACTCTTCACTCGGCTAATTCTATGTTAATACACCGCCCATTTACATTGTCCGCTCTTGTCCGCGATACCTCTTCTTCTCCTCGGGCGACAAACACGACGTGCCACTAATTCACGTAAGACCCGAGACGTAAGCATTGCGATACAACGACGGGACCGCTTGCATAAAGTCCGCGTTATGACCGGTATCGTGAGCCGGTGCAATTACAAAGATCGTGGACGTTCAGCAGGAAAACATAGGATAATGCCGATTCGTCGCGCAGATTCGCGATAGGCCGCGGGGAACGGTGAAACAGAGGCTTCGTTTTCAGAACAAACCAGACCTTTGTCGGCTCCGAGCGATTATGTTTTAATAACACAGGACATTTAATTGCGGATGCCATAGACTTTAAAAGCTTCTTTTCAGGCTGAACCGGCTGTTGTGCCGCGCAAAAAAAAGACACTATTGCTCGCGTACTAAATACCGCAAGCTGGTTTTGCCTCGAGAGCAGACAATCGTTCCCTCTTATCCGCACGTTTAACAGGCCGTGTCCGCGACAGCTGCAGCCGCGTAACAGGGTTGCGATCGAAGGATCGATCGATCGATCGATCGTGCTGGCTGCAAGGCTGAAATGTCAACCGAGCGGTACCTACGATTCGCGCGTCAATTCGGAGTCATGCACCCAGCTCGTCTATTCTAATTCGAGAGATGCTGCTCCGCAATGGTTTTGTTTTCGAGTCGGCGTGTTTACGTCGGCTATTTTTACCGTGCTTGAAAGCTGGCCCGATGCACGCGCAGCTCAGAGAGAAATAAGCTCGAGAGCAGGTGGAAGAACACGCGTCAACAAGTTTCTTTGCCACGTTCGCTTTAATTGAAAGCTTCATTGAAAACAAGTAGATAAAAAAGAATTTAACAGAGCTACTAGCTGACGAGCCTCGATCCGATCTAATCTCAAACAGCCAGAAGGGCCAGATAATCTCCAGAGCTCCTACCTTGCAGATGCGTCGCGTCTTTTCACTAGTCTCGGTCTCCCAAAGGTTGCTGCTCTTTCCTTCAAACTACAGCGAGCCCACCATGGATAAGGTCCCCCATGAATGGTAGCTGGTGGCCTGGCTCGTATCAGCCACCGCCGCGGGGATCGTAACTGACTGCTCGAGCAAGGATGTTACCGCGAGCGGGTAGAACGTGGGGAATCGGGCAAGCGAAATCGTCCTTGCCTCTTCCGCGTTCAAAATCGCGAGCCGGGAGTTTGCGCGCGTTCCGCGCACGTGCTGCGGAGCGACTCGGCTAGCTCCAACACAGTCAGGTCCGCGGCGGGTTTTTTCGCACTCGGCACTGAGATGATTTTCGCCGGCGCGTTCGCATTTATAGCGGCGGGAAGGCGCCTCTCTCAAAACGGCGAGGCTCTTCGCGAAGCGCCCTTCCAGGGCCGTCTCGAGGTCTCCCAGTCTCCCTGCTCGCCACCTTCGCAGGTACCCCTGATCCTAACATCGCTCCACCATGCATTTCTGCTTTATCGTTAAACTCCAGATTCCGTGGATTTCGAACTTTGGGTGTCTAAGTTGCCTAGGGCCTTTTTATCTAAATTCTGCCCGTCTCTAGGTCCACTCGATTATCAACGACCTTTCTTTCTGTGAGAGAGGTGGAAGAGGCGTTTTTAGCGGAGCTTACGACGAAGAGGCAGGGTTCGAGTGCGCTTTACACCTCTGGGATCGGTTCTCGTCAGCCGCAGCGCGATAATTAAGGTTTCGATCATTCACGCAACAATGGCCAGGTTTTTGCAGCTGGGCCAACAAACTCACGATGCAAGGAGTTACTCGTTTTTCTCCGCTCAGGAGCCGTCCGCGAGGAAATCAGTAGACAGAGACCTCACTTTTTCGGGAAACGAGCATCTCGCTACGAATTGCGGTAAAACTTGGATGAACAGTGCCCGAAGTCCACTGAGAGACAACGCGCGCCTTTGATCCAGAGGCTAAACCCGGGCCTCTGTGATATAGTATCCGTTCTAGCGGAGATAAGACAATTTCGCCAAACGGTTGCGTACCGTCCACCAGCTTACTGGTAAAAGGTGGCATTATATTATCCGTTGGCGACAAAATATGCGACCTCCAACGGTGATTGCAAGTCCCGAGCGCTCGCGATAAAAAGCGACGTTAATAACGACCCGTGAGTTAGTGTCTGGCGATCGCAAGCTACTCGCTCGATGTTGGAACGACGATAGCGAGTGTCTCGAGGGGAACGGCTGAGAGTTCTACCAGTGCCCTGTTTCCTAAGCGAATCCACAACGGTAACGGCGAGCATGCTTTCGTTTTTTAATTCGCGTAATTTAGATAAGACTGTGTGGTTGCAGGAGGTTTCAAAGCTGAGAACGTATGGGAACTGTTGGAAAATTCATGGAGGTAGACGAGGATAAGGGAATGTAAGAATCGATCGATCACGTGTTTTTCAAGGGTAAACTCGAAATCGCAGGGTTACTCAAGAATCAATGACGACAGAAGCTGTAACGGCAAATATGTTTTCGGATGAGTACTTATCACGTGGCATGGTCGTCACCAAGAGACATGCCAGATCGCGAGGGGTTATATTCGGAATCGATCTCACGTTATCGACCGTTTGTTGTCCTTTTGCGATCGCGGTTAAGTGTTATACAGTCAGGGCCTTCGAAATGAATTTCTGACCCAAGGAGAGAATTCTCGCGATTGACCTGGAAATCATTCTTCCCTACCAGCCTCCGCGTATCCCGAATCCTCTGAAAACGAGTGGTACCTACGCGTTTAAGGGGACCTTCCGGTCTAAAAGTCGATTTTCTTTTTTTTTTCATTTTTCGAATGTTCAACCTTTTAGGAATGCGTGTTTAAATGGATTTCTTGAAATTCATTAAATTCCCGAAGTTATAGGCATTTGAGTAGCGTAAAACTTTAAACGCATTAGTTATTATCCAATTCGACTAAAACTTTTTTTATTTTTAGAATATACTTCTTATGGCTAGGGGGGAATGTAATTTTTGCAATTTTACTGGTTTCCCCCCTAGCCAGAAGTATATTCTTCAAAATAAAAAAGTTTCAGTCGAATCGAATAATAACTTTTGGAGATACAGATTCCACCGAATTGGATGAATTTTTTTACGCCTTCGCTCTAACGACTGCCCAGTGCCGTCTGCAATGATTAATTATAAAACAAAAAATACATTTATATAATTTAAGACATCCTTAATACAATGCAAACAATCCGGAAAATTAGACCGGAAGTCCCCTTAGGGGGTTATACTACCTAGTCAGGAGGCCGAAAATAAGCGAATGTTTGTGAATTTCTTTTTGAAAAAGCGGAGGCCTATATTTTTACAGAACTCTTTGCACTTAAGGGAGCAACGTTTAAAGAACATTTGGTCATTTTTTTGTAGAAAAAAAAAAAATTCCAAGAAGCCTTTTTAAAAACGGTGAGCAAGATATCTGAACTAGGTACCCCCTTAACTCGATATCTCGCCGTTTCTCCAAGCACCTCGTTTACTTTCCGATTGTCCTAACTCACGACCACCCACAATCCAGCCGCACCGATTGACCTCTTAACAAATGCAAATCCCGCTTGGAAAGCTCCTTCCAAGGCCGGATTCACTTTTAAAGGCGAGATTCTGGGGATCCCAGCGCCCATCTGACAGAATAATGGTCACTCTGCAGCGAATCCATAACCGTGGAGGATGATCCGTGTGTCACCGTGCACGTGCCACCGCGGCGCATCCTGTGCGCGGGTATTTTCGAGCGTCCAGTTATATAAATCAGTCGAAACCGTCTCTTTTATATCCACGATGATTGACCAGGTTGACACGGGGAAGGAGCAGTTGACTTCCGGCGGGAGACGCCGAAGGAGGACGATACGACGAAGGAAAAGAAAATGCGGAAGCATCAGGGCGAATCGAGGAAACGGGGCGAAGCAGAATCACAGAGGGAAAGGGAAAGGTGCCTATCTCGTTGGATACTACTTCTATTAATCTAATCTAAGAGATTAACGACCGAGCACCACTATTATTGCCATTAGTTACTAACTGTTGCGCGTAGCTAGACAATACGCGCTATTTCTAGATCCGCTTGTCAATCTAAATGAGTTTACAAAGTTTCTAGTTAATCGCTGTTGATCCCCTCGCTTAATACCTACCCTGTTATCTTATCCTCCGTTTCCAGTCAATTATTTATCGCTTGCAGAATTATTCGGCTTTTTTCCTCGCCCCGCCAAGTATGCGCGTACTGCCAAGGCGTCGCGGACCATTTTTCCTTTTTCTTTTTTCCATTCCTCGCGAGGCATACCTTTCTTCCCAGACGGATTATGCCGGATTAATTATATTCTTTCGTCACCCGCCGCGTCTTCTTTTTTCCCGGTTTGTCGATGTCTTAGCGAGGACTCTGCGGCGCATAAAGTTGGAGAAAAAACGGCGCCAAGTGTGACCGGCACGCGCGTTCACGGAATTCTTCTGAGAGGCGGAGGGAGCTATGTTTATGGATCGCGCTCTAATTGATTTATTAGCCTAATCGTTCCATAATGCTTCCGCTCCTAATGACTAATGGATTCATTTGCATTTCACTCGCTACGAGTTATTACGTTCTCCGCCACGATGGATTTTCTTCCGGTTGTCAGCGGCCAGAGGCAGACGAAAGTATCGGGACAGGGTCAGCCGCGATATATGCGGAACACGCGCGAAGATAAATCGGAATGCTCTCGTTCCCATCGAGTAGTATGTAAAATTCCAAGGTATCGATTGGGGGGAAATTGAAGGAGACACGAGTAAGTGCCATTTTACGAATAAAAATTATTACGAGTAAATATTTATGCGAATAATTTTTTATTCGGATAAAAAAATAAATTCGAGAGAATAGAAAGTACATCTTTCCTTTCCCAGCATCACGGAAATTTCACGTACGATTACGTAACAAGTAGGGTGAGTGTATCAAGTATCGTTGATAGTATCGACGCAATCTCCTGTTTGGCCACGCGTCGTCCCTTCCCGAGGCCTTGCCATTGATCGAGCACGATGTGAATGAACGAAAGTCCGACTGTCCCGACCAGGAAATAAGTCCAAGGACCCGTTCGACTCAGGAAGCCGCTATCTCCGTGACGAATGGCTTTTATGTAAATCGAGACCCGCGAAAACCCTCTCGAGCCTTCCATTTCCGATTGACCTTTCTTTCTGCTCGCGGAGGCGGGTCCTTAATTTACGATCCTTAGATGCTAATCCCCGCGGAACTAGTTTCTCCGTGGGACGACGCGAAATGTTGCAAAACCTTGTAAAATGTCATCTCGCGATGATAGCCGCGATTAATTAATCAGCTATAACTTGTTCACCTACACTTGTACCTATGCATGGATGAAATAAAAGACGACTGCTCGGTGACTTTTCATTTTCGGAATTTAATAACTAAGTAGACATCTGGAGAAATTATCTCGGTCGGATAATCGCCAATTGACGGCGCTGACGTTGCCGCGTTTAGCCGATTACGTGGCTTATTAATCGCGTGATTACGTTAATTACATGCTCGACGAATTGCATAACGATTACTGGCGGCAGCTGAATTTTACAGGAGGCTGTTTTTCGAGCAAGGTGAAAAAAGATTGTCGCTAAGGTGATTACGAAATCGGCGCTGGCGAATGTTTGTTGTCAAGTGTGCGCGAAGGAGACGCGAAGGTACGATTCCAGAATACGATCCGTCGGCTCCGACGCCTTTCGCGCGCCAAACGATATCACGTAATAGCGATGTAGGTATGTAATACGAAACAATTCAAAGAAAACAGCTTGTACCGCGGTCGCGGAGAGCCAGCAGCGAGACCGGGGTCGATTAATCTGCCGTGATTTACCGCGAGTGCAGACGAGCGATTAGTGGGAGTTATCCAACTTACACCCGCTGGATTGTTTAATCTTTAATTATCCAAGGGTTAAACGAGCTTGCAGCCTAACGGAATCGTAGACACGCGTTTCGCAACGCGAGCCGCGCGACGAGCTTCGGTCACATAACGATACAAGTGTGCGCTCGCCGTATAATACCTTTTGAATTCTGCGCACAAAACAATTGGATAATCAGTCCGCCGCAGATGCATCGCGACAAAGCCGTCGAGAGCGTCATTTTCCTCGGCGAGCCGTGACGACGCTAGTAAACGGGGCGGATTGAAATTAGAGAACGCGCGCTGTTTGCAAGACTGACAGTGCAGTTTTGTGGCACCTCGGGCAGGAAGCGAGTTATAAATTTCAATTTAACGAACGCGCTTTTCCGCGCGGGCATCGCCGAAATATTGCGCAATGCATCTGAAGCGATCGGTAACTATCGCCTATCGACTGCGATATCGAAGCCGAAACGGCAAAGAAAAATGAAAATGCGATGGGAAAAAAAACTAGGAAATTCCGGAGAACGGATAGAGTATCAGGTTTCGTTCGGCATTATTATGCAACGGCGATGAACCAGCGATAGAAGCGCCGTAACCATAGAAACCGTGGCCACGGTATACCACGTAATCACACATAATAGTTTTTTAGATTTTTCTAAATGATCCGCAATTTCCGCGATCTCCTGCTCGCCGCGCCGGGCAAAATGATTGCTCCCGCTCGAAAACGCGGCAACTCGTGACGGAAGCCACCGATCATTCGCTTTCTTCGCCGCCTATAATCGTCTCCGGCGATCGGTAAGGTTCAGCTGAAGGGGAGAAAGTCGCGTGCCACGTAATAGCTAATAATCACCGGGGAACGCTGATCAATGCTAATTGATCACCCCGACGAATCGATTAGCGAACGATAAACTCCGAAAATTCATTCCGGTGGAAGCATTTAAAAGCTTCGTCATCATTTCCCTGAATATCGATTCTGAGTTTACCTAATCATTTTTTTCCTCCTACAATTACCTAGGTACTAACGTCGATCTTGCAAAAAATCCAACATGTTCCGTTGCATGAAGACGTACAAATTATCCACTACTTTAATTGTCAACGGGCACAGAAAAACGGGGAACAGCAGCGATGCAACACTGTAACGAGGAGCGATAGAATCTTCGTGCAATTTATGTCGATTTATCTGGAACGTAAATGTCCCGAGAGATTCTATATAAATATTCAGGAAGCAGCGTGGAGATCGGCACGAATTGTATACCGCGAAACGATCACTAAACGCACCCGCGAACATCGGACAAACGATTCAGGTCTGTTTAATGCCACCGGCGTTATTATTACGCAATTAATGCGTCAATTTCGATCGAGTTAGAACTGCCGCTACTGCGTTGCGTTAATTAACGATCATGCAAGCCTGTCGCGATCAATTTGCATCTATCGGCGCACTTCATCAGCCGCGGTGGGATCGGTTAACCGGGCCGCGAATTCGACGGATGCTGAAGACTGGAGTTGCGACAGTGACCCGTGCTTCGACTACCAGAATCCACGAGGCAACGCTTTCTAAAATCTCTCGAGCGGAATGAAACTTTCCCCGCGAGCCGCTCAACCGTTTAACGAAATCATTAGGACCGTTTACAGTCGCGTCACGAAAGAGAGCCGATAAGAAACGCGCCTCGTGCCCCGCGATCACGCGGGGGCTCGTCAAAATCTGTAATCGTTCTGTTATTCCCAGCGCGGAATTATCGGAATCAAAGTCGAATTACTTAGGGAATTAGTAGCTTCTGCTGGACAGAAAATATCATTTTAAAATACCAAAATAGAGTCAAATTTCCAAGACTTCTTCGATAAGATTGCAACGTCTACCGCGATTATTATTAAAGGCAGGTAGATCCCGAGGAAAGAGCGCGGGTTGTGCAGGTCGTGGCTGGGAAAATTCGGATTGCACGAGAGACAATCCCGCGTGACGCGATGGGAGGACCGGGTAATCGACACGGCGGAAGGAGGAGAAACGAGCGCGCGAATTAAACGAAGGAAGTGATCCGCGAGGAAGTGGTCCGAGCGCGCGCGCGCGCGAAAACTCTCCGCGGGTTCGCCGGCGGATGATTATGCAAGATGCAACAGTCAACCTTGGCAATGACCACTAACTACGAGTTGCGTTGCCACCGACGTACGTACGTCGGTCTGTGTCATTAACTTGCCGCTAGAATGATCGCAGATGGCCGATCGTGACAGCCACTGATTCGGCGGACTCTTTTCCGGTGTCTCGTGTAAAAATCCTGCCGTAAGGACCTTCTTTCGTGAAGCTTCCTTCGGTGACCCGATCCGTCTTAATTAATTGATTAGGGGAGGAGGGGCGGCGAAACCTGTGGCGATATGGATCACCTCCAGACGTCATCGTATTTACTGGTAGTTTACCTGGAAACTGGTTCGACACCGACGTAATCCTTTTTTTTAGTAAAGATCCCATTAATTAGGATCTAGACGCGATACATAGAAGTGAAAGGATGGGACAGAGGGTTGCGAGAAGGTTTTAGATCGAAGGGGAGCACGACTCAGATTTAAGCACCGGTCAGCTTTCTACGGAAACTTGGTGGAAATTCTAAGAACGACCGGGATAGAGAGTTATGTAGATGTAGATCGCTCTAACGGTACTCAAATCTACCGTGTAACGACCGTTGTACATATGTACGTATGTCCGGTTTGTTCGTAGACAAGCTACTCCTAGTCGTTTAATAGTAGGATTTGCGTTTAAGTTATTATTGACAAAGACTTCGGTATCGATGTATCTTTTTAAATGGAACTATATGTTATTATTATTGCCAATTTATTATGCATTTCAAGACGCGTTCAACGATGCGTATAAACAGAGCTGACGCAATCCATTATGCAAGTTATGAGCCGCATAAGGGCGGCAGCCGAATGGGGCGCAAACAATTATATCGCACGCTAAGTAATAAAGGAATCCAACTTCCACGTAAACAAAATGTAAATGTAATTCTTTTCTTACTGTACTCTGTAAAGGAAAAACATATCAAGGGAGTAGGTTACCCTCAACAGCCCAAAATCAGGCCCTTCTTCAAACGCACATTCTGAAGTAATAAATCAATACTTATAGAGATAATTTTTCTTTTACTTTTTAAGCGTCATTTCGTTGACTTTAATGCGCGAAAAGAAAATTTTAAATATATTTATAGGAAAAAAGTTATAAATATAAATGGTACGAACGTGTACGCGATGCACCGTTTGATGGTGAACACGATTCTGGACAGGTGAATTACCTAAAACACAAAGGAAAGGCATTTTTATAATCTGTAAGACAGTATCCATCTTGTGCAGGATGCAAAATTCTGAGTTTTTCCTTTTTTTTTTGTAGAAAAAAATATTTATCTTTTTTTAAGAATTTATATTGAAAATGTAATTTCTGTGCTCATGTGCCCGGTTGCGCTTAAAATACGTAGAAAAGATGTAGCTAGCGGAATATGCAAACATCCTAAAAACCAATTTTCGAAAATTTTCAGGGTAACCTACCCCCTTAAATAGAAAAGAGTAAAAATTTAGGGGCGCAAAATTTTTCGTGCATAACACCGCCTAACCATCCTCGCGTCGGCCCTGCGTATAAAGCGTACGTTTGAATAATAATTTATCGGATATCATTCACCTCTCGCCAGTGCAAGCAAACGGAGCGTAAACCTTAACGCTATATTAAAGCAACTTTACCTCAACACTGCACGAGAAAGATTAGCATGGATTAAGAGCGGCATAAACGAATTTTTAACCTTTAGGGGGCCGGTATTTTTTCATTGAAGTTGTAAATTTTATTTACTTAAAATTTATGCATATATACCACCAAAATGGCCGGCAAAGTATCAAAATTCTTAGGTGGCCACTATAGTGGCCAGCCTGGCCCTCTAAAGGTTAAAGAGAAGATGCAGTCTTCGTTTCTTACTCAGGATTTTAACGATAGATGGCGAGTGGCGATAGAAGTCACGAGATCTACGTATACCATTGATCGGTAGATTCACGTTCTACTATATAAACCGGAGAACCAACGATGCAAGTCCACCTCACTACGCTCGACTTCCTTCGACTCGCATCGCGCATATACATATTTGCAATAGCATAATCAGAATTTCACTGAATCCAACACAGAGTGCAGAAAACTTTCGGCGTTCTTTTATTAAACATTTTATGTAACGGATAGCGTAATAATTCCACGAGACGCTTGTCCGCGTTACGTGTACGTATCGCTTACAATACAATCTAGGAAACTGCCAAACGCTCCAGCGAATTACAGTCTCTGCTCGTCGATACGTTTCCTATATTCCTTAACCATCGTGGCCTGTATACCACTGTGATAACCAAACGCTGGGTAGTCCTGCTCGTTCCTTATGTACTCTTTAACCTGACGTTGTAAGTCGCGCATTTGTTTCACATCCATGTCGTGCACGATGAAGTACAATCCTTTCTCATACTCCATTTGCGGCTGTGCGAACAAATACCTCGCGAAAAGCCTTACGATAGGCGACTGTAAGAAAGAGTGCCGGTTAAACTCGCGGCGTTCTATCGAGCAAATATTTAGAATACCATTCAGAGGCAGCCTTACTCTATAATATTCCCAATGTTTCGGAACGTAGCCCTCTGGTATTGGTTCCAACGTAGCGGGGCCTATGAACACGTTCATCGCGAAGATGAATACGCTTATCGGTATGGCACCCACGAAGAAGTAGAAATGAAGCCAATCCTTGGTTTTATGCCATTGCCAGCGAGTCGCTGTTATAGTTAAAGTTTTGTGCCCTGACATGCATCGTACGCTGTCTGTGGAGGAAGAAGTTCAATCAGCCTTTGGGTCTCGTACTAAATTATTCCTTGCCTGTGCCATGTAGGTAAACGGTAAAGACCCGATAACCGGTCACGACACATGCGAAATTTTGTCGTTTTTCGAAGAGGACAGAGAAAAGGAACGCTATTCTGTAGCATTGAATAATGACAGAAGGCTAGGTAACGAAGAGTCGGAGGGACAGAGGTAGCGTTATACGAAACGTTCGAATTCGTCGAGCGTAGGAACGTTGCGTAACAAAACACTATCGGTTTTCGCGAAGTTGCATTTTTCACGGGACGAGCACACCTCGCTGTCGCTCCTTTGTTTCCGGAGCTCGTAATTACCGTTCTTTGGCACTACCCTGGCCAAAATTCCACTGGGCTTCAATAATTTCTGACTACCCGAGAGGAAAAGCCTGCTCCACGCCGCCATCTTACACTCCTAACTATCTCAAACAAATCGAGACGCTCGATGGTAAAACAGGGCGTCGCGCGACTTACCGACGGAGACAGTCTCTCCGTGCCGCGCATTTTGAATTACGAATTGACGCGAATGGTATTCGGACACCCGAAGGAAGAAGGAAGAGCTTTGATTTTCCTTGAATCCTTTTTCCCAAATGGTTTGCATTCCAACGTGGTTTCAATGATGAAGGGAAGGAATCGGCGTTAGGCTATCGTGACGCGATGTAATATAAACGTATACGTCGTCAATGATACGGAGTCAAGTGAGTAATTGAACTCGAGGAACGATTCTAAATTACAAACACTCGAGGCTCCTCGTGACGGCGTTCTCGAGGAAAGAGGAAACAGGCGGCGAGTTGTATATTAACACCTGTTACGCGATGTTAAATATGGAACCGCCTCTATTAGCACCGTAATTAGCAGGACAAGCAAAACGATACGTGGATCGCGTAGAATTTCTGCGCCACAGCCGTCCGTATCGATTGGCGCGGTGTGCTCGCGCCGGGCTTGTGGAAGTTCTCGCTTTCGAAGCGTAAACTGTTGCCAGCTGGAGACGAAAATTCGATCGGCTGAGAAACCGTCCCGATACCCCCTGCCCTCTTTTTGTTTACGTTCAGTCCAAGACTCATGCTTGATTATAAAGCCAATGGATCGTGATACACACACGCGCGTAACACGACACGCGGCCGCGAAAATGCTTCCAGAGCGTCACGATAACGCCTTGCGTCTGCTACTTTCTCAGCGATAAGCCGATGGATCGCAGATAAGCCAAGTGCTAGCCAGTCGTTCGTTCTCGTATAAATCATTCGGAGCTTGCCGGTCTAAACTTGGCGCAGTTTACAATCCACGTGACACGCAACCGTTCGTCGCGGCGTTATCTCGCGCGGACAACGATTAAACGTTTTTTGCTGTCGATTAAAATCGCGAGGCGATACCGCTCGGTCACGATGAGTGACGCAGTTAAAGAAACCGAAGGAAGATACACCCACGGCGACCCTGAGAAAATGGGTTAAAAAAAGCGAGCCTTTCTACGTCGCAACGCCTTTCGAGTTTCCTCGATCCTCCTGGCAGCCAGCTTCATCCGCGCCATGGAGCTGGTGAACCATTCTCGGCCACGTGATTCACACGCCCCCGTGGCCGTTTTCGTAACGCACGGCGTCGAGCACGCGAAGCCGTACACAGCTGCGTCCGACGCCTCTTTGCAGAGCTAGTCTGAAACGCTAGCTACTTCTAATTAGGTACGTTTCCTCAGTGGAGTCCGCAAGGGGCTTCGAGGCCAGAGATACGAATAAAAGTTAAAGAAATTATTCGTCATTCGTTCGTTAACCCGAGTTAGCTTTATTCGACACATGGCGAATAATTTTTCTAACTTTTATTCGATATTTGAAATTTTATGGAGCGCGGAGCACGGAAATTTCTTTTAAATACTAATTCTCAATCGAAAAGGTAAAGAAATACCTATTGTTTGACTCGGAGCAAAGCAGGAGCGGAGCAATTAAAAAATGGATATGCTCCGTTGTCTACGATACTCGAATCCAAGCTAAACGTAGCAGATGGCTCGTCAATCTGATCGCATCGACTGGAATGACAAATAGGGAATTACCAATTCATCGCACACGATGATCCCGTGATACCGTGCCCGGCGGAGCTTTCTTTCCGCGCGCGCCAGCAACCCTTAAACTGTACGCTTTGTCGCTGGCGACGTACACCGGCGGCACAGGGGATAGCGGTGGTCGGGAGACGATCGACCGGCTCTCGGGGCAGGCGTTCTCAAGCGTTCTCAGGCCTCAGTCGCGTACGGGCCAGCGCGCGTTCCTCACGTCGCGAGCCGTAGTTCGTAGTCGTACGAACGAGGTTTTTTGCTCCTCTCGAGTAATAGGCAGCAACGGAGAGAGGGCGAAACCGAGGGAGAGAAGGGAAAGGACATTTTCCTCCAGGCTTTTCCCCGACTTTCTGATCGAACAGGGGTGTTTCCCTGGGGCTGAGGGGTCCGTTCCGAGGCAGAGAAACGGAGGACAGGCTGAACGGTGAGTTCTATTCTAGACAACGGGCGTATACAAGCGTATTTACAACGGGAGCTAAGTACGGAGTCTCCTTCGAGTTAGCGCTGTACGATAATAGACGGCACGTCGAAGGTAGAGCCTTTCAATGCGTCTCGTGGGAAAAATAACGATCGTTCGAGAACAGTCCTCGCTGGAGACTTAGCAGAGCTGACGGCGGACGTTACGTGCGTTTCACGCTCAAGTAGCCATCAACTACTGTTTCGAAAATAGACGCTCGGTGGTAATGGCCTCTGCTTATTTCGATACTGCGTGCAAGATAATAGGGGCTTTAAAATCATTGGATGATCTGTGGCTGAAAGAAAGAGTCTTAGGGAATCGTACGCTCGATCTACGGATCATTCGATCGGTTGATGTTTGGGTAACGTATGCGCGCAGCGGTGCCAGCCGTGTCGCGAAATGTTTTGCTTCGCGGCCGACACAAAGCTCCTTCTAACGATTTAACGATACACGGCAGCTACGATCTCCGTTAAGGTATCTCGACTTTAGCTCAGCTGATTTAATCGCGCGAATGACGCAAGTTTAGCCGTGCTCCACCTGCGGCCTGCGGGAATACGCGTTGCTTTGCCTGACGAGCAGCTCGGTTCAGCTCGACCTCTGACCTCGTACGGCGCACAATGCTCGGGAAATACGATTCGTGGCTTGCGATCGAACGACAAAACAGGGGAATTTCGTGTGCTCCGTGAGTCATCGCCTCGAGAAGCACAAAGTATATAATCTAAAAAATGTAGGAATTTATCTTGGTACTTGTCTTTCAGCGAAATAATTATTATTCTACTTCGACACGTTCTGGAGATAGCTATCGATACGTCAAGATAACGGAGCCGCTAAGTACCAGCTATCGTTTATTACTTAATTGATATTGCAGTATCGATGAGTCGAGATACGCGGAGGTGTAAATTCAACCTTAAGCCACGATAATAATTGGAAAGTAAGCGTCACATCAGATCGGATATTAGATCGCCCGGAACATGGTGGCGTCTGTCCTTAATTGTGAATCACGTGGCCGGGCCCAGAGCACGTGAATCGCTTATGCAACTGAGCGTAAGTAATGTCTCAGTCGATCGTGATTCATTATCGAATGATTACAAGAATCGTGCTCTGCTATTTAATCGATCTTGTTCTCGACGCAATGAAGCCGAGATAAAACAGACCTGGAGCGCGAAGAAACACTGAACAAACGATCCCCCAAACATCCAAGACACGCTGGAGATCGAAAGTCCAAACTCGATCGGATATCACCGGTTATAATTACCTGAATTAGAAGGTAAAGATTCCTGGGGAAAATAATTCTCGGGCAGGATTGACGTAGCTACAGAGGAAAGTGGCGAGACCTAAAGGGCCCCGTGCACGTCGAGATCTGTATCGATGCATCGGTATCAACTGGGATCATTGCCGTCATCAGGAATTAAAACAATATTATTTACAATATTATTGCTTTCTTTGATAATATCTTTACGTTTCATTTTGAATGATATTGATTGCATACGATTGCAAATTGTGAGAACTGAACCGATGTCTCATGATTGCGCCTCAACATGCACTTGTTTGATAGTTGATACAAATAATCATAATAATAATAATTCTTTACTGCACAGTAGACAGTTTTGGATTCAGATAAGTCTAACAACTGAAATCGTCTGCACGAGCGAGGCATGAATTTTTAAACATTTGAAAAGCAATAATTTTATTACATTTATATATTTTATTAAACCCATGGGCGTCCGGAGGGGGTGCAAAGGGGGCAGGCTGCCCCCTCCCTGGCTTTTGAGAAAAAATCGCTTATTTTCCAAAACTGATTTAAAAAACCGGAGGGGTATATTTTTCTTTACCATCATCCCAAAGTTGCCCCCACCCTCGCTTAAACCTACTTAAAACTAACACTAACGGTGTATACCAAACACAGATCATATGTGAATTGAGGGTCCTCAAGGGCAATAGAACGAAGAAACTCGGTTAAGGAAACGCGCGTCCCAGCGGCGGTGCAGCGCGGTTGTCGCCAGTCTTGCGTCCGTCGCGTTTCGCGGTACGAGGAGAAAAATCCGCGTTGCGTCGGACATAGAAAGTTAGTGTCCTGGCTAGGAGGCGGTCTCGACTACGAGATTACCGTATCATTAACGATGGTATTCAACGGTCTCCTTCGAGACGCGCGTTCGTGACCACGATAGGTACGTACCTATCGTAAGTACACGGCGAGTTATGCAAGCTGAAAATTGCCGGCCGCGTGACGAACGATCGAACGGAAGCGTTCGTGTTCCTTTTAACGACCCCGCGTGCGAGTGGAATTCATCGCGGCCGACTAACCAACGTTCCCCTTGCTTTCTGCCCCGTAGACCGTAAGATGGTGACCAAGTGCGACAGATCCGACCTGAGTTGACGCAGGTTCTTTCCACGAGAGATCGAATTGGCCAGCGCGTTAAGCAGAGAAGAGGAGAAGCGGCTGAGGGGACACGAGTCGAGGCTGTTGCACCGAGGAGCATAGAAAGCAATCATGGATCCGTATTCACTGAGGTTGGTAGTAACGCTCGAGGACACGCGTGGACCAAGCTCAAAGAGGAATTAAGGCAACGAATCAAGCATGCGGGATGAAAGAACCGCCCGTGCATTTAACGTCTAACCCATCTAGTTAACTCCGGGTTTAATTCTTTTGAGCAGCGTAAATTATAGATTGCACGTGTGTTGCTCGAAAGCAAGGGATGAACGTTCCCAGCCACCTCAGGGGCAACGAAATTTGAGCCTTACCTTTAAAATCCATCCCAGGTAATTCGTCAAACTCCTGGAACAGGTTCTCGAAAGGTGGTGGCGCAGCGATTCTTCCCTTTTCTTTTGTCACGACCAGGGCCATTCTTGAATGATCCAGCAGGGTATCCAAGGATCCCGTCCAAGCTGCACGCTGCTCTCCCTAGGGACAAAAACCATCCCGTTACGCGTGTTCCATTCAATAGATGTCCTCGCCTGCTTGGCCCGTCACCAGCCCGAATTTGGGGCAGGAATTCTAGAGTAGATACGCGGCTTTTATATTTCTCGGCCCATTTATTCCATAAAATTATCCAGTGCTTTTTGCGACAATTTGGACAAGCCCATAGAAAATAGTTTGTTCGTTTATAGTCGCGAATTAGGACGTGGCTTTGTTGTTCCTCGAAAAAGTGGTTATCGAAAGCGTCGATCGAGTTGACCTCCGTTTCAGAGGATGGCACGTCTCTGGAACTCGGGATAGACAACGCGCGTCGTATGGTGATTCCCCAGGTTGCTTAAAAATACGGTCCGCTAGCAGAGGCGTAACGCGGTGGTTCCAAGGCAGAGCGGAATCCTTCGCTGGCATAACACGAAGACATCGTGCAAAACCAGTTTCTCTCTCGGCCGGTGTAAATCCGTATTTTCATTCTGGACGGCGGAGAAGAAGCACGGTCGCTGAAACCGCTAGGCGTCAGCGTCTCTTTGATCCCTCGTCAGAGGCGCGGAAGGAGTCCTTCCGTGACGGCGCGAAGAAAACGGCTCGGAACTAGGGGGACTGGAGTTAATTTGCAGCCGTGCCCACCAGTCCATTTCGATAATTAACCTTACACCTATCTCGGCTGGTCGGCGCGTAGCTCGCGGCCCACTTGTCGCCGCGAGTGACGCAATAACGATAAGGCGACGCGTAAACGCGGAACCGGGCTGGGTTAATATTTGAAGCAAAGTGGCATCCAGGGGCTTAACGAAACGGGAAGGGCGCGTCAGCTTTTTTTTAAATTAAAACCGTACGCGGGGGACCTGCCGCGTCGCTAAGGCTCGTTAAGGGAGCTGAACGGACCGGGTTGCATTCTTCAGGCGCGATATAGGAAAGAAGCGTGTACCGGTAGATGATCCACTTCTCGGGTCCAGACTGACTAAACCGATCACGTCAGTCGACATAATAGAGATTTTCAATGTTACCGCTGAGTATCTCTTATCCTTTTATCTTATCCTGACGAGGAACCGACTAAACGCGCATTTCCCATCGCGAATTACATATATCTGCTCGCGATAATAACCGCGAGTTAAACATGCACGGGATTTTCCCGCGCCGATCGATTTACAAGTGCCACGCAACGAGGAAGGTACGCGGAAAAACGAGAAGAACTGTTATCTTTAGCCAGAGGGAAGTTACAGTTACGATGACAAAGCGCGATACAGCTCCTCGTCGTAAACTGCAGATAATTAGAGTGCGCGATAAAGAGGTTCTTCGATAGCACCGACCGGCTTAATCTCCTTTGTCCGTGTCGATCCTGGGCGATAGCTATTCCTTCGGACACTTGCTATTAAACCGTGTGTCGTATTCGCCGCTCCGCTTCGCCAAAGGCATGTATCTAGCCGATTCTATTCTTAGGCGCCACTCGCTACGATTAGGCAAGATCTTTCTTTCTAAAAGCGGTGACGCGCAGACCGTGTGTGGCAGTATTGCGCGAAGCACCGTGGGAACCGTAGTGCCAATGATAACAGGCTCGACATTCGCGGAAGGGAATTTCGACCGTCCAGAGATTAGATATACGAGAGGCTAGAGCGAATTTGTTCGGCAGCGGGCGTGCAGATGCACGACTCGCCCAGCATATACGCGCAGTACGTAGCTCATCGATAGCTGATGAAATTGCGTTATCGGTGTAGGTACCCCGCAAATATTTCCGCATATTTCCGCATATTTACGTAACCTGCTCGCGCTCCGTTCCATATAAATGAAAAAGGCACTCTCGTTAGTCCCGTCTTCGTAGATTATTATTATTAGATACTTAGTTGGCGGTTACACGAGCATCGGCTCGTGACGTAGAACTGATCGTAGAAACGTGTTGCCAGGAGACGAGTGGCCAGAGATGTTTTTAACACCGTCTTCGACGAGTCGGATCGATAGAATACGCTCTCCAGAGCAGTGCTAATTCATGGGGCGGCACTGTAAGTCGCTTTCCATTCGCAAATTTCGCAAGAGGCAGAAGCTTTAGCAAATTGGAGGAAAGAAAGTGGAACGAAGAGCCGATCGACCTTCGGCAGCAAGTGATTTCGCCCCGAGTATACTTTGTTGACGATCGCCAAGCAGGCAACGAACACTCTTTTCAAGCGATAAGTGTCTGGGCATAATAACGAGGCGATGGGTTCCTTGGGTACGATCCGTTTCTCGCTTCTCAATTATACCGTCCATCGAGGAAATTACGTAATCCGTGTCTCTCTAACTTCCCACGTGCTTGCGAAAATTAACCCGCCGCATCGTTTCAAGCGGTAAATGGATTAAATTGAGGCGAATCATCAGCGACACGCGTGACGCTTTACACGCAGCAGCGGCTAGATTCATCCGCAACGAAATCCTCGAATTAACGCGCATTAATTCCACTCGGGAGGTTTAATTGCGTCGAGTTAAAGCTAGGCAAAAGCCCGCGAGTAATCCGGGTGTCGTTACCCTTTCTTGGAACGGGAATGATCGCGAACGATCGAGAACGATCGAGAACGATTATCCGGCACTTCTGGGAGAAGTTCTAGCGCTCGTGATTCGCGGATAGACGGATCTTTATCACGGGGATTAAATGCGAATGGTATCGCAGACGTCGATTAAACGCGTCTGGCGTATTTAAATGATGTTCGAAACCGTTCCCGGTCATCGGTCGGTTTAAGTATCGGCAACTTGTCGCAATAAATCGCCAGCTGCCATAAATCTATTCGCAATTACCACAGAGCGGCAGACATAAACATGGCGCGTGCTCGATAAACCGTTCGACGCGTGATGTCATTGTTACGAAAGCCAGGATGCTTTTGACATTGCTGATAATTCGACAAGAGCAACTGGCGCGCGTGCAGGGGAAAGAGAGTAATTAACGGGAAAGTAATAGGTATCTAGGCTCATCAATATTTATAGAGTGAAACGTCCTTGGCATCGGTTATCGAAGATGCTCCAGAGCCGCCGAGAGCGAGCGAGATGCTGTATAGTACGATGTTGCGTTTGTCGTTTCAGCGTGGAGCGCGAGGCGTCGAAGAATATCGAGGAGAACGAGAGGGAATGCTTCAAAGACGCGATCGTATCGAGCAGGAGCCTCAACAAAGGCTTCGTCGAGCCGACCGCCATCAGAAATGCCATACCAGAGGTACGTCTATCCCTCTCGGACGAATAAGATCGAGCCTGAAATGTTGCGCTCCCTTAGATCGCCGCCTGCATCATATCCGCGTCCTTCCACATCTCGGTAGGGCTGAGCATGGCCTACTCGGCGATCCTCATTCCTCACCTGGAGGCCGCGGACGCGGAAGTGCACGCCACGCTGGAGGAGACCTCGTGGATAGGTGAGTACACCGCGTGACGAGCGCGCAAGGTCTTATCTTGGACAGAGACCCACGATTGCGTCACGAAATGGACGACTCATCCATGTTCCAGCGAGCGTGGTGGTGGTGTGCGCACCTTTGGGTGCGTTGATGGGTGGGTTCCTGATGGAGTCCTTCGGGAGGCTGAAAACTCTTCAGCTGGGTGCCATCCCTTGCGTGGCAGGCTGGATCCTGATAGCCCTTTCGACCAATATCCCGATGCTGTTGGTGGGCAGAGTGCTGACTGGCCTGGCCACTGCTCTGGCTACGTCGCCAGCTATCGTCTACATCACCGAAGTGGCGAGACCGGAGCTCAGGGGATCGATGATATCCTTCGGCCCGACTCTCGCCTCCTTCGGCATGGTGCTCTGTTATGCGAAAGGAGCCTACATGCACTGGAGGCTGGTGGCGTGGCTCAGCATCATTTACGCCGTGGTGCCTATCCTTCTGGTTCAGCTGTTCATCCCGGAGTCGCCCGTGTGGCTCGTGTCAAAGGGACGAACGGAGGAGGCGAAAAAGTCTGTGCAATGGTAAGCGAGCTCTGTGTCTTCTCCTCGTTCCTTTGGCAACGAATTCTCTAGCCCTGTCGCAACGTTTCGCCCCTTAGGCTGAACAAGTACGACGCGAAGGACGGTAAAGTGAGCGCGGCGGACGCCCAATTCACGACGATCATGAAGGAGAACGAGATCAAGCTGAGCGAGCAGAGGAAGAGCAAGCACGGCAGCGTGGCCGCTAAGCTTCGAGGGTTCCTCAAGCCGACGGGATGGAAGCCTATGCTGATACTCTTCCTCTTCTTCTTCTTCCAGCAGTTCTCCGGCATCTACATCACCCTGTTCTACGCCGTCACGTGGTTCCAGGTAAGCAGCCGATATCGCGTGCCCACGTTTCGCCACTTTCTCATTATTACTGTGATTATCGCGGTCCAGGAAGTCGGCTCGGGCGTCAACGAATACACCGCCTCGATTCTAGTCGGCGTGACCCGTTTCTTCTGCTCGATGGTGAACACGTGGCTGCTCAGGCGATACAAGAGGCGCCCGCTCTGCATCATCTCTTCCCTGGGCATGGCCGCTTGTATGAGCGTATCCGGCTACTACACCCTACTCATTAAGGAGGGCGATCGGTCTGGCTACTGGGTACGTATCGGAGAGCCAGCCAATTAACGAGCCGGGGAGCTATTAAAATCTGTTCACCAGGTGCCCGTCTTCTGCCTTTTACTCTACGTGTGCACGTCTATGGTCGGCATGCTAACTATTCCCTGGACGATGACCGCGGAGCTGTTCCCGACCGAGATCAGAGGGATCGCCCATTCGATCAGCTACTCGATAGCCAACCTGCTCCTGTTCGCCGCGCTGCAAAGTTACAGGAGTCTGCAAAACTTCCTGGGTGGTATGTACTCGAATATACTCAGTCTGGAGTGTCTTCCGAGATTTTTCCGCCATTTCATATGCTCGTTGTTTCAAGGATCGTACGCCGTGCAATGGTTCTTCGCTGGCATTTCGTTGGGCGCCGTCGTGTTCGTGTGGCTCCTGCTCCCAGAAACTCACGGCAAGAAGCTCTCCGAGATCGAGGAGTACTTCCAAAACAATTTCTTGGCCGCTGGGGCCGAGTCCAAGGCTAAGAAGGAACGAGCGAAGAGGAGAAACCAGAGGAACGGAAAGTCCTCCGCCACGGAACCCCTCAATCCATCGAAATCCAAGGCCCCGCAAAATGTATAGATGAAACGCCTTCTTCCGTAACGGGCTGGGACCACAACGAAGAAGAATCCCTGGCCAAGAGCAGTCCAATTGTATGTATAATGCTCGTTCTACACCGTGGCACGTGGATAATGGTTTCTGGTTCGAGTTATTCCTTTTGAAACGATAAGATTTCTGTGAACCAAGCACCGATCGCCTTGGTATCGTCAAGTGTCGGCAAGTATCGTCGATAGTAGAGCGTCAGAGTCGATGGAGGAGTGTCGTCGATGCGTTACGAATATAGTTTCGTATCTAAGCTCTGCTTTCGCTTCAGTCGCTTGCTCGCTCGCTACCGAACACAAGGAGCTAGATAGAAACTGAATGCCTCAAATCTTAGCAAGATCCAGTTGGTATCGCGGAGGAAATGTTTTATCGTTTATTAAACGAAGAGCTTGTTTTTTCTCGTTTATTACCAGAGTGGGGGGAAAGATTCCACGAAAAATCGTAATCGCGGTGTGATGCAACGAGACCAGTACATTGGCGGATTCCTGTGACTGTTCATTTTTCATTTCGTTTCGCGATAAGGGAGAAGCCATGAGAGGCAGGCGAACGCGCTCGCACGCGTCAACAACGGGAGCGGAGGAAATTCTACCAAAAAGTGGAAACCACGCACTGCACGCGAGACGCGAAACAGTATTACGCGTTGATCTGATACAGTCTTCCGCGCGTGCCCGCGCGTGCCCGCGCGTGCCCGCGCGAGTGGCCGTACAAGGGGACGATCAAAGTTCTTCGTTCGGAACAAACGTTGATTACGCGCTGTTTACAGACGGGCGGAGCATTCCTTTTGGAACCCGTTTTAACAACCTCACTGTGATCTAACAATATTTGCAAAGAAAATCGTACAATTGTACAGGGAGCGCCAACAAGAAACGCGATGCAGCCTGAAGGGTGGCGATTCGTTCGAGGGGGCGGATTAGAAATAAAATGAATCGTGGCCCCGTGCAGACTGCAGCGCGCCTTCTTCGGGTGTCCTTTATCAAAGCGCAGGCGCTAGGCTACGTAAACGCCACCTGTGGGTGGACTTGCGGACTCGCTTGTCACTGTGGCGCCAATTCAAACTGGTACTTAAGACCCTAACATTTTTCTACGACTTTTACTCAAGTTCTACGTTCCCATACAGAGACGCAGACGCAACAACCTTTTCTACGTCTTTACACCGAATTCCATACCAAATACGCATGGTCCGCGTTTTGGGCCATTAAACGACCGCACAAAGTACTTTTTTACGAGGTCATTGAAAATCAGAGAGTAAAGAATTAATCGAGTCACTGTCACAAGTTCGTGCGGATCGTTGACTACTAAGAACGTACATTTACTAGATGTGATAGTCATAATCGATCGACCAGATTGAACACGTCCAATACAGCTGATGTTTCGGGCGAAGATACTCGATAGATATGCTATAAACGCGATCGAAAAGCTTCGCCGACGGTAGATAACGTCGAACGGAAGTTATCGACAGTCAGCTTGTCCGTAAATCGTTAGGAAATATTACCGTTACAATATAACCAAATTCTCGATGATCTTTATGGCTGCCGCGAAGAGGGGATCTCGCGATTATACTCGCTTATCGGGAGAACAGCGTTAATTTCATTTTCGAAGATCGATGGAAGGATCTTCGTCGAGATTTCTGGTTCGACAAGTGCCTTCCTTTTCTGCCGACTTGTTAGATGGTTTTTATATATAATATAAGCGTGCCTCGATATGCGAGCAGAGTTTACGTAAGTGTACTTTGTATCGTACTATACAGCACGCTTGTATTGTACAAGTACACATATGCCTACATCTATATGCGTATACCATTGTAAAATTCCGCAAAATGTTTCTAATAAAACCATATTTCTGAAAGTCAGAAAGGCCATTGTCTATTTATTACACCAATTACAGTAGAAATTGTAACCATAACTCACCGATCCATGAATTCCTCCAATGGCCCCTGACGTCCAGTCCCGTTCCGGTCAACACTCCGATAATCAATCAATTATTCGGCACACAAGATAAATATATGTTCCAAGGACGAAGAAGAACTGCTGAATATCTCTGTAATTGAATTCCATGTGCTAATGTTACATTAATGGTCAATAAATATAAAAATTTAGGCCAACTTTTCGACAGATCGCGGTTCAACGACTACACACGAGATCAACTGAGAATTGCGGAGCGCTGATTGGTCAGCGTAGTGATCCTCCCGCGCATAATTGCATCTTTCGATAATCGAATAGGATTACTTTCATATTATTCGATAAATGGAAATTTATCATGTTTTAAATGAAAGAAATTTGTCGTTAATAACGAGGCATATTAATGAGACTTGCAAAAATTCTACTCACACGCGAAAAGCAAAATGTTAAACTAACGAGTGGCATGTATCGATATCGTGCGATACTTACGGCGGTTCACACTGAAAAATATAAATTGAAACTGTTTGAAAGTATACGACAATTGGCTTTATTCAGACGCGATATCGTCAATCAGCGAACGGAATTTAAATACGAGATTTAATTACAAGAGCTCCGTAAATGTACGCATACGTATATATACCATATAAGATCGACGTTCAATGATAAAGTATAAGCCAGACAAAATCTCGCAACGTAATATAGACGCATCGTACAGCTTTTCACTTCGCGACTATTTGCAGCAGTATTGCATATTAATTCTGTCAATCCCGATGCCGTCTCGTCCGCCAAAGGAGTATTATCTATATCATCGACTACCGGAGTCTGTATCTTTGATGATACGTGTACAGAAGGCAGAAGAGTTACAAAATAAAAGACAGACGATGCCATACCGCTCAACACGGGACTTAGAGATATTTTCAAATTTTGTTTATTGACAGACATATGAAGCAATCGACTATTCATCGGTCGCATATAAAATATATATTCTCTAATACTAGTAAGATCAGCGTTATTAAATATATGTATCGGCGATTAAAACAATTCTCCTTTATGCTTCTATCTCTCGACGATTATTTCCCGTCCCTACGGGGATCGAAAGAAAGATCACGATATCACGGGTGGTAGATCCAAGATAATCAACAAATATGTCTGTGCGTGCGAGAACTAGCAAGGGAAGGAAAAACGAATGTTAACAGAATTAATAGCCATGTCTGCGGTGCCAAAAGTTTATCCTACGTTCCGTTTGGTTGCTGCTTCAACCAATTGTTAAACAAAAGCGAGAAGAATCGATCCTTGGTTATCGTACGAGAACTGTAACGCCGAAACGGTCATTCTCTTTTACGTGGTCGAGAGAATTAGAATTTCTGTAGATTTCATTTTCGAACACCAATACCATTATCGATACGCCGCGGCTCCGTTAAAGCGTATTTTTGCTGCTCTTTTCTTTTTACGTCGCAACGATTTCTCACGACGGACATGTCCCCCGCTTTGTCCCTTCCATGTTTCCTCTTAATCGTTCAAAACAGTTAAAGCGCATCTCGTTTCTAACGGTGCAAAATTGAGCGCATGGACGCACCGACGTAGAAATTATTACGATTACAATCCCTCGTTAACCCGAATAACAATGAATTTCGCGCGCGTACTTGTTTCTTTTTTTTTTTATTCTTTTATGGAGTAAAACAAACGGCAGATATATATATATATATATATACCGTGTAAGTAGTCGATGGAACGAGCGACCTTACGCACAGATCAAATTCTTGTAGCCTGATCGTCGTCTTCGTTAATGCAAAAGTGGCAAGGACCTCGATATACGTCGCAATATATACCCTACGGTATCATACACGCATTAGTAAATATAATGTAAATCCTGTTGTCGATAATAATGCTCGAAAACTTAACAAAACAAGCGATTCCATTGTTTTATAAACGATCGCGACACCACGCAGAGTCCAGCGTTGGCCAAGACCCGCAGGCAGTGACGGTGAGCTACCTAATCCGTATTAATATTACATTAGGTTCTATATTATTTTATAATATGTATATATATACACGATCCGCACACACCAGGTCAAATCCCAAAACGTTCTTAAATAAACGGTCAATGACGAATGGATTGGCGAGAAGAATTTACCAATAAACGAACGTAGACGTGGCTGAAGGTTTCACGTTAGAAAGTGCCTGTGATAGAGCGCTGTTCCCTCGAGAACCCACCCGTCGAAAAGATATCGCAGAACATTGTAGCGTATCTCCTACGAAACGAAACGAAACTATCCACCCTGCCTGTGATCAAAGAGCAATTGGTGAAAACGATTCGCGTCCGTACAACTCGTCTCGCGGCTCTACGAAAATAGATGGATACAATTCTTAGACGATGTCGAGCACGTGGCAAACCGAGCTTCAAGAAGATAGAATAATCCGACTGATTTGCGTCACAAGACCAATGCGAAAGCTTTACGGAAAGTTTAATCGACTGTCCGATCCACGCGGCATCGACAAAGTACAGGAGAGGCTTTCTATCTACTTGCAGACTACAATCGCGTTTCCCTTTTCTTTTTACAAGACGATGAAAGACGATCCCCGAACAAATTTCCGCCCCGACGACGCCAAAGGCACCAAGTAAAATAGCCCTGACACCACACTCGAACGTTCGCAACCAATTGCTTTTTTCCCCCCTTTCTGTGACGCTTCGCCCGATTCCGTTTTTTGGCACTATTTGGCCGTCTATTATAATCGAAACGCATTTGTCACGTCCGCCCTTTAATCCCGAGAACATTTATGCCCGTCAACTGAATCTTACACGCGTCGATACTCTCGTCTTCAAAAGGACATGGTCGAATTCTGTACGCGCAGTGTCTGTCCAATGTTTCGATGATACACTTGCAATTTCACCGTGAAATTACTTCACTATCTCGACCTAGCAGTAAGAAAAGACGAAGGGTGATCACTATATATTAATATGTATAATTTTATCCTTATGTAGTAAAACAGAAACGACAATGGCACAGAATACGTTACTAAACTCGTTACGTTAGCTTTGATTCAGCGTTCGTTTAATTATTGGCAACGTGACGAATAGTTTTTAAATATTAACGTTAGCTTCCAGTAAATCGTTTTCTCCCTAATCATTCCTAGTCTAGTTTTTGCTCGATTCTGCCGCACGTAATCTTTCATTCACTCGCTCGCATTCTCTCCGCTCCTCTCGCAGACTCTCCTTTCTTCGTCTTTATTATGCCTGTTTTCCCTTGGAAAGTCCCGAGCCACACTCTCGTCTGCGTTTCTTCGGTCATTGTGCGTCCTTGGGAGTCTGACTAGCACATGGATTTTCGCGAACGAATAAACTAACGCCGTCCCTTTTCCACATTTCGACCTACATACACATAAAAAGCCACCGTAACGATCGTACATGTGCCCGCGTGAAACGTTGCTATTAACAGATACGATAATCGCGCGCGGGCCTTCCGTTAATGTGCTGAAATGCGAAGAAAGGATGTTTCTTTCTTATTAAATTTATTCATCCCCACTGATCGTACACAGCCGATACCAAACATATCGCCCATCCTCAGTCCGGAGAAACTGTCCACACTAATTGTGCCTGGCTCTTTCCGTAATCATTGCAAGGTGCACAGCAATCTATCTGCCCACGTGTGACACTGCCAGCGATGTTTGTAAATTGGCGAACGAAGCGTACAACGTCTCCCGGTACCGCGTACGGTCCGCTTACAATGTCTATATGATCCTCTCGGCAGTGATGTCGCACTGTCACCTCCAACTTTCACTCAGAACTGACAATCAGCAATTAATAATTCATGGAAAACACATCCCTCGCAAAGTCTCGCGATCAACTCTAATAGACGCACAACAATACACTGAAATATCTAGATACGTATATATACAATATATCTTAACGAGTAGCAAATAAAAATCAAAGTATATAAAATCACAAACTGGACAAAGAGGCACGATACTGTTTCCTTTTTTTTTCACGATTTTAAGATACGGAGGGAAGATCCTTAAAGCTTTCTGCGTCAGATACAACACAACGCAACAATCGGAGTTACGCGTATCTCGAGTGAAAAAAATCTTATATCTAAAGCGAGTCGCGATAGTCGTCCTTGCGTCTGTTGACTGAACATATAAAAATTGTTCCTACGTAACACGTATGTACTGGTGATATTTGATCGTCATTAAAAAAAAAAGAAAAAAAGGGGGGAATATCTGGAACACTTACTTCGCAACAGTTATAAATTTTTTTTGGCAAACAAAACAATATTCTTCGTAAACTTGCCCACTAAACTTGCTTTCTGTGCAACATCACTGTCAGGAGTTCAGCTATGTCGCACTTGCACACGCACGCACCTTGCCGCGAAGCCAGCCGTACAGGCCAATCTGTCGTGTCCGATAACTTCGACTGTGCTGGTCAGTTGCAGTTTGACAGTCCTCACGGATCGGACTTACTGAGGAAGCTAATCAGCATTCGTTCATGCCTTGCATCCAGACGAGCGAATCTCTTAAGTATCGCGATCCTAAGTGTCGCGGAATTTGTTGTTAGTTAGTTCTTGCTGTTACTACGAGGGCTTGCTGGCTGACTGTTCGCCTGTTGCGCGCGTTGTATGTAAATATTTAAAAGCTTCAGTTTGCTGGTGTACAACGAGCTGAGATGCGGCTTCAACGCTTCCTCGCCGACCGCCAAGTGTATCGCTACCATGCAGAACACAGCGCTCTTGCGCACCGCGCTTTCCTTCTCGTCGTAAGCCTAATAATCAAACTGATTGTTAAGAGTACAGTCGGAAAAATAGAAAGGAAAGGTGCACATCAACTTGCCTTAATAAGACCGGGCATAACTTTGGACAAATGAGGCTCTATCGCGTCGCGACCCCAATGCTCCACCACTTTGTGCAGCATTTTTATCGCGCCCATGTTCAAGGGGAACGGTTCGGTGGTGATTATAGTCGAAACCAAGTGGATCACTTGTTCTGGCTGTAAAACCATCGCTATCGTAGCAGCACACTTCTCCGCTGTCCAAAGGACCTATTTACCAATAGGATTAACTGAATTATCGAGCACTTCCTCCCAACCCTTATTTTACACACTTACTGGATTTCTCGAGTTGCTGCTGGTGGAGGTATCTTGCGCCTGGTCGTCCGTTTTGTACGCGTTAATCACTTTCAGGACAAGCAGCTCAGGGTAAAGGGAGAAACTGTCCACGAGCTCCGGGCACTTAAGCATCTCGATCAGCGTCTGTAGTACTTCCACCTGCATTTTCTTGTTATCGTTAGTCAAGCTATCTAGTAACATCTTGAGCAGTTTTCTAGAAAAACGAGAACGGGTGATTAGAATCGTAATAATCCGGATTTAAGAAACATACGCGAATGGAATCGTGTATACTTGAAATGTTGCTTGATGTACGATGCATCCCCATCACGAACGTATTGCTGGAAGTCTTGCAAAGCCGATACTTTTTCCTCGGTCTGTGTCACCTTCGACTGCAATGTTTTGATCATATGATCTAGCACTTCTGGCCTAGTCGACGAATCAGGCGATGATCCTGCAATAAACACCGAACGGATTAGATCTCTATGCCAACAGAATGATTATTCACATATTTGTTTGAACATGAAATGGCAGACGTACCATGCGTTTTGTAGCCATTGTTTTCCTGAGGTAGAATAAGATCTCCAGCCATCGTGTCGCTTGAACCATTTACCGTAATGTTCGTAACAGATCGACCTCTTTGCGTGGGCGAAGAAACGGAAGACGATCGACCCTGATAGTATCAGAATACAATATAAAATACAGACTATCTAGTAGACTATATGCTGTCTATCTAATTACCGAATTACACAACGTGAGACCCTCCATTTTCTCTTCCACATCGGCCATATTACTAATTCCACTGTCTTTGCTAGTGGTCGCCCTTTCTAAACGTTCGAAACCATAATTCTGTATCTCCGCTGTTGTGCGCCTTAGCGATCTGTGGGAAGTACTTTAAAATTAAAATAACAAAGAATGACAAACTACCGGGTGCCCGTGGCAGGCATAAATCATCAGCTTACTTGTAGACTTCTTCCAAGTTCTCATCCGCGTTATCGATATCGCCCTTGGGCTTGGAACGAGCCGGTGAACTTTGAGCTCTGGGAGGTGGAGTGCCAGGCGAAGCGGGATTACTCGAACCCGATGATTTTTTCAAATGATTTTGTACTAATGGTAGTGCCGCCTCCTGCAACATTCGATGTACATGTTAAGAGGCGTAAGGATTAGCGCGAATTTATTCAACAACCACTGTCGAATAGTCTCACTTGATAATATTTGGGTAACTCTGCCAAAATCATGGTCACTTTCGGAGGATTCAAGTTGTACAACGATATGACAGCGTTCTGTGCCTGCCTTCTAACGTCTTGACTTTTCACATCGTTGGACCAGTCGAGTAACCTGGCCAAAGCCGTGCCCGCAGAGTTATTGAGAGCAGACGGCTCCGCCGTTTCGGCGATTTGCGTGATGAACGTGAGCGTGGCGACTTTTACACGGGAATTGGGCGTTTGCGTTGGATCCGTCAAATACCTCATCACTGCGGGAAGCAGTTGCTCTCCTGGGAAACATTCTCTACAGGAGAAAAGGGGATTGAAATAGTTGCCGAGCATTTCAGGTGACTCCGAGGTTCATACTTCTCGTAATTACCTAACAACATCGAGCGTTTTGTGGATCTTCGCCTGTATCGATCCAAGCAAATCGGTGCCTAATTTATTCAGGAGTCTCGCGCA
The DNA here is from genome assembly GCF_050908995.1 of Andrena cerasifolii. Lineage (NCBI taxonomy): Eukaryota > Metazoa > Arthropoda > Insecta > Hymenoptera > Andrenidae > Andrena > Andrena cerasifolii. The sequence goes on from NC_135129.1 coordinate 12,167,257, forward strand.
CAGGACATATAGCCAATCACCGAGATCTTCGCTGTGAGTTGCCACCAGTTCGTTCAACGTGTCCAGAAACAGGCTGAACACCTTCGTATGAGAATCCATGAACATCTTGGTGAAAATGTCCGTGACTTTGCGCAGCTCCGACGCCGTCAGTGTGTTTCCATTCGAAAGGAAGTGTTGTAATCCTATTAAACCTTCTTTCCTATCTCCCCAATGTTTATGCGCACAGTTTTCAATAATCTCTTTAATATCCTGCAAGGTAAGCATTCATTGTGCATAATAGCGAGTACTGAGGACACCGCAGCAACATATATGAATAGTTTTATACGCAAAATAGATTTGTATTTTCTGTATCTGGCAGAAGAGTATAGTATGAGCTATCGAATATATATTTATATATATATATATATATATATATATGTACATATACGTATGGAGTAAATGGATATGAATATTAAATTTAACAAACCTTCGGGATAGATTGATCCCACATATCACGATACAGTCTTTGCTGAGAGCCACTCCACGAGAACGACTAATGGGTAGATGGACGATGGACAGATATGGAGAACAGAACGGCGCATCGCGTTAGTCCAAACCAAACAAATACGCCGCAACAAAACCAAAAGAAAAAACCAGACATGCGTTATCTACACTGTCGTGGGATGCTAAAAGCGGCTCCTCTCTTAAGCCTCTAAGCATCTAATAACTCCTCTATTCTCGAGATGATACACTCTTACGATCGACGACGATAGACAAACCCAATTGTGGAATAAAATTATACTCGGATAGTACGAATTCGCGTACATTTAAAGCATCTTCAAACTGCACAGCAAACTAGAGACCCCACAAATAAATCTGATATCGCAGTAATGCCTTGTTGCGCATAAACATTAGAGAAGCATTAAATAAAAATAATAAAGAAGCGTAATGATATAACAATCGTTCAGTATAAGTCTGTAATGTTAATGCAGAGTGGTACTTGTTATATAATTCACATGAGGTCGATATACACATATTTCACTGGAATGTAATTTTGTCACTGCGGGTCAGTCGCTGTTTTATTACTGTACTCTTCTACTGTAATCATATGACGAACGAAGTCTGCGACTCTCGTTCTACTTACATCGTTCGGCCGCCTAAAGCTGTCCATGCTACGCTCCGAGCATATGCTGCTGGTTTCGCTGTCGTCGCTGTGATCGCCCTTTCCCCGCGGTGTTCTCGTGTAGCTGTCGATATTATCCACCGTGAATGCTTCCGCTAACGCTGACTCCGCCTCGCGGGACTGCTGCAGCATCTTTTGCGCCATGACTGGCCTAGACTGGGGCCTGTCCGTTGGAGACATATGTAAACCTCTTCCACTAGAACAGCCAACGTTAGGTTTACACAGCGATCTCTGTCGAGACCACTTGACGTGGAAACCAACGGTATCCAGATGAATAATAACTCACCGTATCTTGCTTGCAAAACTCCTGTCCATTCCAAATCTCTGCGGGCTCGGTTCGCGACTGTTCCCAGTGCTTCGGATCCCGTGTCCAGACAACCGCCTAGGTCTCGCAATCAGGGATTCCCCTTCGCGATTGTACGTGGCGTAACTCAGCCTAGACGACGGAGATCCCGACCGACTGCTGGCTGTTACGTGAAAACATACGGATCGATTAAATCGAAACCGATCTGATGCTTTTAGATGCTCCTAAAATCGCCGAGAAACTGTCTCCTTCCTTTTCACTTACGCTGAGATTGCGACACCCCGGACATCCTTGTTCTCGTCCTCGCGGTTCTTTCTGGACTAGCAACCGTCGCGGTGTCTGGAGATTTACTGGGACGTGCTAAACGAAGAAATAATACTTGTCGCTTGGACGAAATGTAGGATAACGGTAACGATAGAGGCTTCAATAATTGCTACTCACGCAGAGATGCTTTTTGCCTACTGATATTTGCGTACACCATCCTAGCTTTTGCCCTTTGCGCGGCTTGCAAATCTATCGCGCTGGTGGACCTAACGCCCGGGGTTGCACGATCTGTGGAAAAGTTTCAGAGACGTTGATAAAACGAACAGGGACGTTGGCGTATCTATGGAGTGCGTTAGTGCAGCGTTCTAAGTCGCGGTGATCGTTTAAAGCCATCGAGCAAGAACGTAACAATTACAGTGATTATCAGTGGGTCTTTGGAGGACTGGAATACCAGATTGGCGGTAAGACCGTGGCAAGGACGGAGTACGTCTGAGCGGGCCATGTGGCTGACCCGAAGAAGTTTGATGCAAATTTTCCGTACTACCTTCATACGTTTAATGTAAAGGATAGTCACAAAAGCAGCATGAAAAAAAAAGGTGAGAAGTGTTTTATACCCCATTGTTCGATTACTGATGCTCTTTATAATTTACATCTAGTCCAATCGCTATCCGTTAAAACTACCACATCTCCTTGCTACTGTAGAATAATAACAGGATTTACCTGTGGCGCTCATTGCTGGTCTGGATGTTCGAGGGCTGACGCTCGCTGATCTCGTCACTACATTCAAGCTGTTAATACTACCGCTATTGCTAAGGGACATCAGGGACCGTTTGTACGCGGTATCGAGGCTGTTGAGCAGTGCCTCTGCATGATCCGGGAAATGATCTTTGAATGCCCAATACGATCTGAAAATATCCAGAATGGAGTAATGTTGTTTTTCTTTCTTTTTCTTTTTCTTTTTCTTTTTAGGAAGAACGGGACATTTAGTAGAGTATCCACGGGTATTTACTTTCTAGCAAAGACTCTTGCTTCCGAGTCTGAGTCCGCGATGCCCTTTTTGATCGTATCTTGCAATACCTGCACATGCTTCTGCAATATTTGAGTAGGCCACGTCTGTAGAATCAGAGTCAGGTATTCGCACGAAGCTCGACGTATATCTTTACTTTTGTTACTTAAACACGACGTGATAATTGGCACGTAACGACCGCAGTGTGTGTTTTGGAGGATAAACCTCACAGCCACAGCACCAGCTGATGCCACAACCTGAATACGCAAAATTGTTGATATAAGTCCCTCCGCGTCGTTACGGTTTCCCTTCTGTCGACGTTAACGGCGATTTATCGCGAACCTCACCTTGGCACTATTTTGTATGAGGTTCATCAACGTGAGTAACACCGCCTCGCCGAAGCCGGCGAATTTGTTCTTCAGGTGCTGACTAACAAATGCTAAAGTGATACACGCCTCTCTCACCACCTGCGACCTCAGATCCGAGCACGCGATCTCGAAAGATCTTTGCAGGTTTTTCAAGCACTCCAAAAAATTCTCGTAATTTGTGCCGCCGGCGATAATAATCGATCGTAACTTCTTCATCTGCAAGACAAGCAACTTATTCTCCATACGCTCGCTCTCGATTCATTAGCTTTCGGTACATACGTATTCCGTTCTTTGTTTCCAGTCCTTCTTGTCGTCGCCTACATTATCCTTTATAGCTTTCATTTGCTCCTCGAGATCCTTTGGCGAGAACAAATTCACAGATGGCACATCCTCGAACGCGGTAAGAAATGTCTCCTCGTCGACGGCCCCAGCTTGACCTAAGTATTAGATACCATTTTATACGTCCGTATAAACATATAAGTCTATATGCTACTTGTTACTAAATAACGTCATGTTTTTTCGTCTTGATTGTAGTATCTCAAAAATGTATTACCGTGAATGTATTTTTAGCGCAATCTTCATTGCATTTAGTAACATAAAAAGCGGTGCAAAGATAGACATATAGTATAAGCGTGTTATCAAACTTCACGCTCGTATCAAGTGAGATGCAAATGAATAGAGATAAAGCAGTGATATTGCGAGGGTGTTGTACCAAAATATGCGTCATATTAGTTGGCTCGAATTTCAATAATTTCTTGTCCTCTGTATGTATACCATGATGGATGTTCGCAAGGAAGGAAGGGAGAAAAGAATAACGTAAGAAGAATTCTCAAACAGAATACGTAACTGATCCCACGAGCCATCATGACATAATACAAAGTTAGTATAGCCAATGGAGTTTTTAGGTACCTGGTGTCGACTTTACTGACACGGTTCTTTTGACGGTTGCTGCCCTTGGAACCGCTTGTGGTGTATTGATACCAGGCTGAGCTGTCATGCAAGCGAATAATTAGCATTCTCGTCACCAAAACGTTCATACACTATCTATCGACGTATTTTTTTTTTTTTTTTTTTTAATTGGTGAACGATCGAGGCGCATCGTTAATACTGTTTAAACTGCTGAGCCACAATAAGGAGAAAGCGTAAGAGTAAGTTAGCACGCGTCACACCTGTGCACTAGTTGTAAGAGGAATATGTGCTTCGTTAAAGTTAACCACAAGACTTGCAACACTCATACGAAATAAGTAAAGTACGTATTTTATGTATAAACGGAGCATCCGCTCGTAGCACACAAAGCATTTTTACACACACAACAGTGAAGTAAACGAGAGTTCGTTGGCCAATGGTTAATAATTCAAACTGTTCGGAAAGTATAAATACAGTTGAATTGTATCGTGGTTCGTTTGAATTATATCTACGTTACTAGCGATTTCTCGAAATAAATAGGTTTAAAATATTGAAATGCACTAGGCTCACGATTTTTACGTACTGTGCGTTTAGCAAAGATTGCTACGAATTCAGAATTATCCTAAGATACACCTATTTTTTTATACGTATAATTTACCATGCTCAAAATAAGCTAATTAAAGGATTATCCTCGTGATACAGTTTAGTCTTAATAATTCATACAGAATTACATTTAATATTAAAATTGTATAGAACCTATTATGCACCTAAAGCGGAAGATGAAGTCTTTGCGGGTCCAAATTGTCCTCGCTTTGGAGGAGCAGCCAACCTTTTCACGGGAGCAGACTTAATCTATAACAATTACATTTATTCCAATTCAAATTCATAGAGCTGGACTGTAAAGTTTATCGATTCATTTACATCTGACACTTACCGCTCTGTCTATCTCGTCCGTGCCTTTCCCAACTGTAATTAAAAAGGTTAAAAAAGATTAAATTGAGCAGAAGTTTAGCAAAAGAATCTGTTCGGGGTTGAAGAAATTAGTGCAGAAATATTGTATGTCCACTAGGGTGTGGCTCTTATTTACACTTGGTGAAATTTTTTTCAAGATTTTCTTCGTGGCACCCTCCTCCAGAATAGTTCGAAATAATAAAAAAAAAATCTGTATAAAATTTGAGCGCGATCGGATACCGTGAAAAGGTGCCCCTGGGCCCTTGAGCATTTAAGTAATTGTTTAACAGCTCACAAAGTCGATTTTATATAATATCCTTCGAGTTATTGATTGCATAAAAAAAAATGTGTCAAACAAAAGTTGTAGATCCAGACAAGGAGCATATTTTATGTTCTATTACTTTTTCTCGTGCGACAAACGATTTTCGAAAAAAGTATGGAAAACTAAAACAAAAACTTTATTTTTCAATTTTTGTAAGTTTAAATCTTTCTCGAGCACTTTTTATATTTATGAAGGCGAAGAAAAAAAAATTCCCTTATTTTCGGTGTTTGATATGTCATGAATGTTTCTTGAAAATTAGGAAGTGAAATTTGCAAAAAAAAATATCGAAGCTAATAAGAAATAAATGCATTTTGAGTTTTGGTTATGATTTTAGTGAATTTAGATAAGTTTAAAAAGTAAAAATACTTAATAATACATGGCTCTGAGTATTTATGCACCAAGTCACCGATGTTTTCTTGCACATCACGATGTATTTGGAAGAAAGTCTACTTATTCTTAGAACAGTGTACCTAAGTCTGGATACAGCCACGGTGGTTTATGAATGTCACAATGGCACCCCCTCGCTCTAGCACCTGGGTGCTTAACAATATTATCCCACTGAAGGATCCACCTACTGCTCGGATCCCATATCTTGTGATCGATACTGGGATACTTTTTCAGTCCTCTGTGCAAGCAGCGGTGGCCGCTCGGCAGCAGCACGCCGGTATCATTCATTTTATAAATAAAAGCTTGTTCAATGAAACGCGATCACTGAATCGCACAGTTTCTCAATGATCTCGCGCGGCGTATAAAGCGCAACTTATATTTCAACATGATTCCAAAGACTGTCAAAACAAACACTGTGAGAAGCCTTCATTGCGAAACAGCAAGTGAGCGCAATCTTCCTGCATCCTTAAGAATTAACGTGTCGCTAATTAAGATGGCACACATCGATAAACGAAGCCTAACAAACGAAGAATTTTCGTAAGGTGGCGCAAAATATCTCGCATTCGCTTAGAAACTCGTTAAAGTGCTTCTACGATCTCCGCTTTATCATATATCACCTATGAAACCGTGAACAGTTATTGACAACAGTTCTAGAACGTAATACAAGGTAACGACTGAGATATATCGAAAGACGTCAGCGACAGTCGTTTCTCATTCACGCTCTTAATTACCCTTCGTTACGCAAGATCGGAAAAGCTGGTGCAACTATAATTAATGAAAAACCACTGAACAATCGTTCTCCATTGAGGCCTAGCGCGAGCAGAGAGTTCAACGCGCCAACGTGTGAGAAACTAGATTTGCATTCGTGATATCATTCGTAATAACCGCGGCAATGAGACACTGGAGTTATTTTCTCACGTTACAGATAGAGCACGCCCGGCATCCTCGTAATGTTTAGTTAGCCGAGATTTTCAAGCGAGCGCAAAATTTCGCCGGGAATTAAAGCCAGAGATAAGAAGTCACCGTGATGATGCTTCTTTGTGGAACGAAGCGTCGATTCGTGTGAAATAAAAAGAGACCCGACTGACATTTACTCGGCGACACCGTCTTTCCGTTTTACGTAAGAATTTTTCCGCGAGGCATAACGAAACAATCGTCCACGCATGTTAGGAAAAAATGAATTGCATTTCCAAGGATGATTGCGTCACGAGTACCGCGGCGACGTTTACGTGTAATTCATTACCGTGCACACACGTGTGTATACACGCGGTGTACGGGTGGATAACGAGGCTCGAGCATCTTCCATTTATCTCTAGAAACTTTACCTCCCGAATGGTGTAATAAAAATACTTCTAAATATCGGCGAGGACGATGGTTTCGATGAAAGTGAAATTCCTTCGGCGAGCGCGTGCGCGAGAAAGTGCATTAATAATTCAAAAGCAGCGAATTATTTTTTCCAATTCTGCGCTGCGAACCTTTTTCACCGCAAAGGTGCCGATGGAAAGTCGAGTGGTATCGGTTAATTTCCCGCGACCGAGCAACAATTCAGCGGTTATTTTCTTGCGAGTTCGGGGCAGCCGTTTACAGCCCGAAACAAATCGGCGACGGCGTTTACGTAGAACGCTGGACGGCGGAACGAATTTCCATCGCGAAACTCCTCGGTCACGATGACTCTTCCAACGCGGCGACGACACAATCGTCGAGGACTTATGGCTTGGTTTCTTTTTTCGCGAAATACCATCGGCGTCCGTTAGAAGCAACAGAACAAAGGGAACAGCATTCCACTGCTGCAGCAGCAGCGCGCGTCACACAATCACTAAGAATTCGTTGATCGCAGTCGCGAAAACACTTGGTTCCGGCGCACAATACCGAAGCGTTCCCCTGAACGTCCTAGCGTGGAACTGACGAGGGGCACGCTTCTGCAACGAGTGGATCGCCGAGGCGGTAGGGGCCAGATATCATTGGTGCGTATAACTCCGTCGCGTTTCGTCGCAGCTGCCGGCGATCAGGTAAACAAATAACGCGTGCCGGGAGAAACTAAAACCGATCGTCCTTGCCCATTGTCCGTGAACAGGCACGCAACAGGGCACGGCTACTGTGTATGCGTCTTGTTTAGGCACGCGCGTCACTTCTCCGAGACCCGATCTTGTTCGGCCCGTGACACAGAAAAAAAAGAACACGATCAAGATCACCGGCCAGAGACGGACACCGTGTTGCGACGAATCCAGCGAAACAGCCGCTTATAAAATGGCCTAGCTTCGACGGAGACACGCGTCTCTCACGTTGCTAAATGGCGACTCGTTTACTCTACGGAACTCTCCCGGTAAGCGCTTACCGCTGTTCGCCCGGCCGGGGGGAAGGGGGCCACCTCTTCCCCTATCGTGGCCCTGATTGGGGGGCCATTTCGAGGGACCCATCGGGGATACATCCTGCACAGTTTTTCGGTGATTAGACGCTGACTGTTCCATGGAAATGTATTCCTCTGCGTATGTGTTCTGGGTGACATTCAGTTCTAGTGGAGTATATCGAAGCAGAACTACCTATCACGGAAATATCGCGTTCGAAGTATCGAGATATCGACCTCGGCGGTTTCAACAAAACGGCTGACATTTCATTCAGCAATTGGAAAGAGTATCGAGCTGCGATCAGAAGAAAGCGTTGTAGTACGCGTCAGGCCCGACGCTGTTATCGTATTACCAAACACGATATCGAGGAATTAAGGGGAAATTTTATAGGCGGCGGCCATGATCGAATATCAGGTTTAGGGAGAAGAAATCTGTCGACCGCGTGAATAGCTGAATTGGTCGGCGCAGTCGGCCGAGAAACAAAAGATCCATGGGGTTTGGAGTCCCCACGGACCCCGGGCGCGGCAACTCGATCGGCTCCCATATTCGACCGGGGCCGCGCTGTTTTTTTCCCATTAAACTGGCGTTATCGATCCATTTATCCGGGCCGAATGACATAATTAAAAGCGCGCTGGGCTGGCCGATCGCATCCGAATAAAAACGCTCATCCGAGGGAACAAGAGGGGGTATTATTGCCCGGTTGCGAAAGCACCGGGACAAATTGTCAGTCCAGGTGAAACAAGCGGCCGTTTAATGCCCAGGCCCCCATTCAATTTGCGCCCGTTTGAACGTGACGCGTTTCCACGCGCGTGGAGGGCCGAGAGAAGCAGCCGAATGCGAGAAAGAGAGGGGCGACGAAGATTAATGTTGCCCGAAATAAGAGAATCGGGTCGTCCAGCGAAAACGGCAAAACTCGTACCTCGCGAGAACCTTTGCCTCTGTCCACCACTGCGCGATCGAGCGCCTAACGACGCGGCCGGCCTTTGTCTAAAATTCCACACCTGGTGGCCTGACGCAACAAAAATCCTCTGATAATTCGCCAGGGTTCCGAGATCTACCGCAGCAGAGCGAGGCGAGCCGGCGAGCCGGCGGGAGAGCCGCGCAATTACAATGTTTAACTGTAATAAGCTGGTCTACTGACACAGCAACAAGTTGATACGGGCAGGACCGTGAAAAAGGCGGCGAGCCGCCAGTCGGGGCCCTCTGATGAAGAAATAAACGTCGTGTTCTGGATCATCAATTACCGCGAGACCGTAATTGCGCCTTCCAAATTGAACTCGCGGCGTGCAATTAACCTGATCGCTTCGCGTTTCAGGAAAGCAACCCTTCACGTCATTGGACGCGCGAATGCGCGCGCGTAGGGTCGCAGCCTCAAAGATGAACCGTGGAGCTGTGCGTCGAATGTAGGTCACGACGATTTGTCTCTCGTTTTTCTATCGGCGAACGACAATCGGAAAGAAACAGGAAACTCGGTCGAATGGTCGCCCCGCCAGCCTGCCCCAGGGGACACGGGCGGCAAAAATATCGGCAATTACTCTCGTCGGTGCAATTAACGCGCAGCGTGGGCTCGCTGTTTCTCTGCTCCATGGACTGGAGGATGCTCTGCTACTGCTTAGAAATTCAATAGGAACAGAGGCGCCGGAATAAATTACGGATAGAAAACGAGCTGCTGCCGCGGCGGCAATTTCTTCGGGGATCGTACTTGGCGTCTGTCATTCGTCGGTGAAAGTGACTCGTTATTTATTGTTCCCGACGGCCGACGAGATTCGCTTCCGATTTCCCGCCGTACGAGGAGCGTTTTTCTGCGGGCCGCGCGGCGACGATGAAAGGCAAGCGAGCACTGGTGAAAAAAAAAAACGCGAATGCCCATTCCGCGGATCGGTCATTAAATGTTGCTCAAAGGGGAATCTCGCCCACGCGACTCGCACGCCGATGCCGATAATGGGTACCCTCGTTCGTTGCGCAACGCGAGCCGCGCGAGCGCTGGCGCGATAATGCGCTCGCGTCGCGGGTCAACCGAACCGATTATTCCCTCGCTCGGGTAATTTGTCGGTGTGCCCATTAACGGTCCGCAGGGGGGGAGGGAGAAGGATCGTTTTGCGCGATACACTTTCTTCGCACCGACATCGCCCGATGTCAGAAGAAAGCGTGCGCGACGGATCCTCCTCCGCGGGCGTTCGCACTTTCGATTTTCCTGCGTGCACTCGCCAGCGGAATGTCAGAGAGCCACCGCAGAGAGGATGAAAAAAGGGCATCCCGCGCGCTATTCCGCGCGTTTAATATCTGATCGCGCAGAATCGTGCTTGATCGTAGCACGCTGAAGATAAATCCGCCACCCTCCTACCTTTCACTTGGCTCGGGCGCACGTGTACACGCGAGTCCGTCCGCGTTGCTGTCCTCGGGGTAAGGTCGCGCAACGCAGCGCGAGTTCAACGGCGAACGTGTGGGTGCTAATTTCGATCGACCAGAGAACGGGCACAGGGTGAATAACTCTCTCTCCTCCGTGTTGCAGAAATACACCTCGATACTGTTTCCAGCTTCCTCGTACCAAGATGGGCCCTACTTGGTCCGTATGACGCAGTGAAAGATACGAAGGGGTATTCCTTCGGAGAAACCTTCTCCGCTCGAAGAAAATCTTGTCCGCGATAAATATCGTGGGTCACCAGTGACCCACGTGGCGCGGAACGCGTTAAGTAGATGCAACGCTGACGAAACCAAGCGGCGAATACTCTTCTAAAAGGACACGGCTTGCACCTAGAACGCGACAGACACATGATTTCTCGGTTACAAGCGTGCCGGGGCATCGGGATGGAATTATGAACTTGTTTGCAGAAATGCTGCGGCCGGATAACGCGCGACACCGTTAAGCGGCAGAGAAATCGGATAGTGTAATCGCGATTCAACGCGAACCTCTAACGAACACAATCCCGCGGCGGGTCACAGGGAAAGAGAGAGCGAGAACACGAGGCCTATGCAAATTTTTCCTTCAGCCATGCTCGCTCAACCTTTCCGTGTCGCGCGTACGCCTCGTACGAAGATACTCGTGACCGCCGAGCTGTTGCGCGCCAATTCCGCGGATCCTGGTGAAAACGCGCGGCGCCGCTCGGCCAGAGCCATTCCCAAAGCCGCGGACACTGGCTGCCTCTTAAAAATCAGAGCACAAGATCGAATGGGATAAGATCGCACGAGCGAAACTTTCAACAGGAAAAGATTTAGAAGCCCGCTACACGGAAGCTCGTCGTTAGTTCTTCACGGCAATTTGGCGTTCTATTAATACACCTGAAATCAAGCGAAGAGCCGTAACTCCTGCTGCCAAGCCCATCTATGACCTAATCGTGATCGGCGTGCGTACGCACAAAGAAGAAGGAGAAGAAGAAGAAGAAGAAGAAGAAGAAGAAGAAGAGGAAGCAAGCGTCCTCCAGTGTCCGCGCTGAGGCCTCGTCGCTTGACGATTGCGATGGAATAGAAAAGAATACGAGCTGTATTTTTTATATACCATCAGAGTTTTCGCATACCAGGATACTGGGGGATCGTGACGAGCATAGACACTTTCACCCGAGGAATGGGTAACGGTGTTTTGTAAGGAAGCGTCGAAGAGGCACGTTTGCAAAACAAGGCATCCTAAAAACACGCGTCCTTGGTACACACCGAGGCGGCTTTTTTCGAATGTTTACCCCGTTGGTTACCCAAGCAGAATCGTACACGGTCCTTTGATTTATCGTTACATAGGCGAAGTCGCGTAGCGGCTGATTTTTTGCAACGAGACAAAGATTGATTATACAATGGAATGCGTGTGCACATCGTGAGTCATCAGGAATCTCGGTTTACCCGGCCATTTTTTTTCTCCTCTCCTCTCTTCGTTCCATCCCTCTTTCTCTCTCCGCCCCGGCGTCGGAACTAACGCGCAAAGTATTCGGTTGCCGGCGACACGTAATATTTGCAATCGAAATTCGAACAGGCTGCCAGCAGTGTCTTACAATGTTACAAGGCCGCTGGTTCGAGGCGGGGCGGCTTTAATCCGCGGTATGAATTACAGACATCGACTGAAACAATACACCCGGCGATATTGCATGGGTGCACCGTACCTATCGCCGTATGTAATATTATGTAATATCGCGGGGATAGATAACGCGAATTGCCGATCGCATTGTGCCGGTTGCCCTAGGAAATGACACTTAACGCGTCAGCCTTTCCACTTCAAAGTAATTGGATCGCGCCAGTCGTAGGGCCTCGATAAGATGTCCCGCGGCATCAAGGAGACTTATGTACGACGCTGGAAATTGGCAGAAATGAGCGGCCGGCGGCTCTCCCGAATCGCGCAGAAACCCGGCCCCATAATTGCGCCCAAATTTGTACGGCGGATCAATCTCGAGGAGCGACGCGACCCGTTATCCTTCCACAAAAAGAAACAAATCCGCGGACAATTGAACCGCAAGTACGCGCAGAAAACGTGCCAGGGCGGTGTAATTAAATTCAAATTGGCCGTGTTTTACCGTGGCCGGTCGGGCAGATATTCTTATCACGTCGAAGAACAAGCGGTCCTTGCTAAATATTCATCGTGAGAGAGAGAGAGAGAGAGAGAGAACGAAGGTGTGGGTCTTCTCGAATGCGAAGGCTTGTGTTCGCAACGCGCTAGCGTTCATGGCTGCGGGATGGCAGCACGATCCAGCCGCGCCGGCTGAATAATATTACAGCGGAGGTGACGCGTGTTGTCACTGGCCTTTTTATGTACCTCCTGGCTCAATTTGCCGGATACCCGCTGCGAGAAGGAAACTCGATGGATGTACTCACCGTCCGAGGACATTGCCAGTGGCAGCAGGTCGCCGGCAGCCTTCAGCTGGTCGAACTTCTCTATTAGCAGCAGCAATCTGCAAGGCGAGAAGGTTGACCGTGAACCGGGCTGCTCGGAAGGATCAGAGGATTCGTTCTAACGGCAGCGAGCTATGGTCTCGAGAAAGAGGGACAAAAGAGTGGCCCCATTTGTTCGCCCCTATGAACGATCCTCTAATCGGTCCAATCGTTTAAAGCAGAGCATTCAGCGACCAGAAGGAAGCATCGTCTCGCGGCCGAGCGCTCGCGGGCCAGAGGCCAAGAATCGATTTCGTTCTTTCCACTTACTTAGCCTGGGGTACGTTGTGCTTTCGCTGCAAATCCACGCGCAACCTCTCGCCGACGTGTCGGTAGATGTCCGCCAGCGTGTTCAGAGCAGTCTCCCGCACCTTTTCGGACGGGTCCGACAGCAGCTTGACGATGCTGGGGATTACGCCGGATAAAATCATCTCGTCCGCGCCATGCCTGCAAAAGGAATCGTCGACAGAGTTATTTGGCTAATCGGTTTGATTGTTTGGACGAGCTCGTGGCGGCTCCTTACTCGTTCAGCGTCGTCGTCAACAGAATTAGGGCCTCCTCTCTCAATTTGGCGTTTTTGTGGCTGAAACCCGGACGCAGTCTATCCAGAAGCTGCTGCGGCGACATGCATCCCTTCTCCATGATCTTGAGCAGCACCAGCTGCGCCTTCTCTCGGGTCACATCTTTGCTGTCCCCTGTGCAACAAAGTACATCGATACTCCCAATAGCACCTCTCGCAACGCGCAATCACGCGCATGAATCGAGGAAAAGTCCAGGGACCGGTTCCGCGTGTATTTATATCACCTTCGTAATATCGCGGCTAAGTGCGGTCCGACTTCCGCGCCTGCTATATCTAAAGCTGCAGGAGCACGCGGTGAAGTTCAACCGATACGAGAGATTACGAAACGGCCGCGTCTGATAGGCGTGACGAAATGCAAAACACCGGAGTGTATAGGATGCCCCGCGGGCAAGTTTCCTTTACCAAGAATAATTTATTAACGTCCCCGGGACAAATGGGTACAAGATAGCTACAGCGACACCTACCCAGTCTATCTATCGTTGGCTGAATAATGGTGGAAATATAAGGCTTGAAGTCGTGACCCAGTCGATCCGCGAGGAACGTAAGGACTTCTAAACCGTTCTGGACCACCTGCAACAAGAAAGCGAGAGAACCGTTTAAACACGCCGCATAATCGGCCATTAACGGAATAACGACGATTGTCCTCTTTCGTTCGCGCAGCTTTCCAGCGAGGCGATCTTTGGTTTAACGGCCAATTTTAGAGATTGATTAACGGAGCCGCTGGAAATGTGTTTGCAACGGGAAATCGAATTATCGAAAGTGAATCGACCGAAATACCGATGCGAACGCATGCATTAGCCGCGTAGCTCGTTAAGGATACGCATAGATTAAAAGCTCGAAGGTGTATCGGGGAGTTAATGGCCCCCGTGGGATGCAGGTGTCGAAGCCCCTTGCAGAGTTGTTTATGTTTCACCACAGGGTCCGGCATATTGATCCGCGCAAGGTAAACTCTGCAAAGCGCTTCCCTTAGAGCTGAAAAATCCCAGACCCCTCGCACTTTCCCTGTTGCTCGTAATTATGCTTCGTCTGCGAGCCCTCCCCGTTGCACTCTTAACGATTACTTGCCAGCATTTCTTCTCCCCGCCGCCCGCTCCGCGCTTTCATCGACACGTAATTGCGGAGGTTCGTAAAACGATTAACAGCCGATTACTCGGCACGGTGACGCGATTACTCGTATAGATAGACGCGGTTAAATGGGTAATTATAGCTGTCGGCGATCTGAACGGCCAGCGTGTACGCGAGAAGTTGCACGTCGAACATGTGAACCTGCGATTCGAGGGTGAACGAACTGCTCCTCCGGGAGGACGAGCAGATCAATATAGAAAGTGCAAGTGTAGCGGTGGCTGCATTTATCCTCGCTCAACCCCTCGGCGTAAAGCCGTTGACTGGCCTCCTCCGTTCCACCAGCTAACGAGGGCTAAATTGATATTCCTCGGTGGTTCGAGACGGTTTTCTTCGCGATTTTCTTAACGGTCGCGATCGACATTGACACCAAACTCTCGCCTGTGTCCTCGAGTACACACGGCCAGTCCAGTCCAATGTCACAGTCCGTTACTCTGCCGTCGGTTTAACTGCGTTTAACGAACAGACACCGCTATACATAGGCGTATAAACCTATTTTAGTGCCGCGCGGGGTAAACGTTCTCTCAGGGCTGTCGTCTGGCTGTGACATCATTGTGCTCAGCGCCGCGGCTTTTCGTTTTTCCCTCTGCCTTAACTTCCATATAATTAGCGCTCGGTGATCAAGATTATGCGCGTCGATCTGCCTCAAAAGGCCAATTTCATCGAACCGATCGATTAAAACTCTGTGCCAAGGCTGCCGAAGAGCTGGCTACGAGGAGCCAGAGCACCTTGAACTTTACCCGACGAATCTCTGCCACCCTGCAGAACGGAGTCGAACTCCGAGAGGTCTTGTTCCTCTCGGCACGGCGACAAAGTGGATCGTGTGCTGCACATGCTACAATGGTTGGGAGTCGACGCATGGACGCGCGTCGCGTGGGCGAGTTGCCTGGTCTTAGCCGTCCAAGTTGGGAGCAGGGCCCGTTAAAACTGTTAAAGCCACGTGGGAGGCGCCTCGCAGAACCGCTTCGAGGCGCCCGCGCCGACCAGCCGAGCGACAAATGGAAAACTGACCTAGTCGAGGGGGTAAGGAATTCCCTGATCAAAGCTTGCTTTTCAGCGAAGAGCGGAGGGACACAGTGCTTTCTCACCAAGCAAATTCGATCTAAAGTACGAGCTCGCGCGCTAGGAAGACTGAGTTATTATAATCAGAGTGGAACACTGCTGGTTGTGCTACTGATGTAATAAATATCGATCGTAACTGGGTAATAAGCGCGGAGGAGTATTATCATCACCCTTTGGCTTTTCAGCAAGATTGGCCTCTAGCCGCCTTCGAGTCAGTCGCTCCAGTTGGACGCATAATTGTCGCCACGGGGTTATTAATAATTTATAAAACAACAGCAATCGGGCGCGGGGTGAGGCGAGCGCCTTGAATTCTACGCGATGTTATCTCGATCGCCATCGTTTTTACCGCGACCTTTCGCAGGAGCGTTATCGAGCGGGCCGTTATGCAAGGAACAAACCGTGCGTTAGCGCGCGGTGCATGCAAAAAGCATCGAGATCAGCCGCGAGGCGAGGGTGACGTCATGGTTTAAATTCGAAAAAGGAAACGTTCGCGACGGGGGAAAAGAACGGAGAGCAGTGGGCAGTGGGCAGAGGGGAGCGGGCGGCTTGAATTCGCGGTGTCCCTGTGTCCTTGACACCGATACCGGTGGCTCGCGAAAATGGTGCAGCTAAGATCTTCCATAACGAGACGCATTGTGATCCAATTGCATCGGCACGGCCGCGAGAAACGATGCCAGCGAGCCGAGGGGGGACGACACCCTTCGCTCCAACGTTTCCCGAGATCTTTGCGAATTTAGATTTCGTCGGCGTGGGGTGTAATGTAATAGCAAGAAAAATTCGACGTCGATGCTCAGTGGAGGGAGGGCTAGATTCAGCCGCAGTATAAGAAACTTTCGACCAGATCGATAGGCCGAAATAGGGAGGCTCATCGCGTAGCGGGCAGTAGGCTCCTTGCCAAAAGCACGACAATGCTGGGTCTGCCGAAAATTAAGAACCAACTGCAATCTGCCGTGTTGTAGATGCATCTTCTGTAAGGCATCGGTTCAAGGCAAAGACTCTTTCTACATTGTCTCCGAAGGAAGCTAGTGTGCGCGTAACGCGAGGTTCCGCCGCGTGTCGCGGATATCTTCGAGCTACATAATAGCGAAGCCTACAGCAACAAGTGGCACTAGATAATGACGGGCGAGTGTGCTGTACGCTCCTCGAACCTCTACTTGGGCGCTGATGCGGAGGTAGGAAGTTCCCAAACTTCTGGACCGCCGCGAGGAACTTTGAACCGCGCCGGGTCTTTTTCCTCTTCTTCTTTTTGTCCACGCCATGGGAGATACGCGCGATAATGAAAAGCTACGCTAAATATAGGAGTGAACGGGCCATTGTGCGCCGCGTGCGTGTGCAGAGGCTACAGGAAGAAAAGTGTAGGGAGTGCGGGGGTTCATGAATTATGGAACACGCTGAATTCAGACGGCAGAGTTCGGCTTTAGTCATCTCCTCGCGCGGGTCCGAGCAAGATGACGCACAGCTTATTGACCGACGAATCTCGCTGGTGTGAATTTTTCGGTGTCGCGCGCCCTGACGTCAGCGCGTACCGATTCCCGTCCACGGAATTTCAATGAACCTCTAGCCGGCGCTTAAAAGTCAACGTGGCCCTGTTCTCTTTTAGAGGAACCGTTGCGAACCGTTCTCTTCTCAACGAGTGTTCTCGCAGAAACGGGCGAGAAACACTCCAGGCGTTTAACCCCGAGAGAAAGGGGACAACATTCGACCAGACACGAGGAAATTCAATCTCCTGGTCAATCCAGGAAAGTACTATTATTTAGACGGATTATCCTTATCCGTCTGCTATCTTTCTAGCAGCCATCCTGCGGGACACTCATCTCCAGATCTTATTTAGGAATGTTCACCTCCCTTTATTAAGGGACAATTGTGCTTGCGAAATTGCTTTGCGATTAGGACTGACTATTTTCCAAATTCCTCTATGTGAAATACCCTTATCGAACGCGCCTCAACCTATTACCGGAGAGCGTTTAACCGAGCCTAATGGCTCCAACTAAACGCGAATCTTTCAGCGACATGCTCCGTGACATACTGTGCCAAAGGACACGCGCTACGTACATGGCGTGAAAGTTTCTCCCTTATACGTGCCTCGGGTAAAGCGGGGCCCGGGTTTCGTGGTATCTCTGGTAACAGGCGTATTCGCCGTAAATAATCCTTTTCATTTGTACGCCGCTCTGACATCCGGGCCAGCGATTATTCTAATTGGAAATAACTCGTCGCGATGCCGTCACGCGAGCAACGTTGTTAAAACTAAGGTCGTGATATCGATTTTCGGCCGGCTCAAACGAGGGAAACAAGCGGTTTGGAATGCAGATTGGCATATCACGACATCCCCGAAACAGTAGCCGTACTTAATAAATTTTCTGTAAAGAGCACTCGAGCGATCCCAGCCTCTGGATTGCGTTCAGCAACGTACGTAGCTGATTCCCTTAAATAATCCAGGAATGTGATCCTGTATGCAAATAGCCTTGAGCAACAGCCTCGTCTCATCCTCATAAGTGATCTAGAAACTTGATCCCTTAATCATTTCACCAGGCATAGAAAGTTCTAGGAACAGCCCGCCTGCACCAGCTAAAAATAATAATAACAGTAAGAATAAAGGATGATCTTTCGAGGGCCAAAATCGACCGTGATAACGCTCGCGAATCAAACCGCTCTCGACATCGGATTGAGCAATTGAAAGGTCGCGGGGACAAATCTTTCGTAAGGTCCTTGTCTAAAGCGAGGCTTGCAGCAGCACCTGCTTCTCGCATCAAAATGTTCTTTCTCCTCGATCTGTCCAGCGGGGATCGAACATTTCATTTACAAATCGGTCACGTTGCTATCGCGATTAACGTATCGTTCATTCGTGTGGGTATCGAGCGTAGAAAGTTTCGAGTGCACGGAGATATAGGTCGACGAAAATAAAATGTACACAAATACGATTTTCGGCCGAGCCGACTCGCAATGACCGCGATGATCCCGTCCAGTGCATGCAATTTAGAGATTATTCCGATAACGTGTCAGTGAATATAGCAAGGTATTCATGGGTTTGCTTGGCGATTAACGTTAACCTGACGATAAACGTGGATAACGAAATCGGGCAAATGAGCACCCCTGCTCGTACGCACACGATCCAGCCAGTTTGTCACCCGGCACACCCCACTGCCATTTCTTCAAACGTCTCCAAGTATTTTTCTCATTCTTTAATATGCCCAACAAAATGCTCACAAATCGACGCAAGGGTCCTACCTACCGTCGTCTATCTGTTAACGGTGATAAGTGGAAAAACGATGGGCGCTCGGCACGGTCTTGTTTACATAGCCGAGAGCAGTATCCACTCGTCGTAAATGAGATCGATCCAGATTCTTAGCGATATCTCAAGCTTAACGCTTTGACATCGAAGATCCATACTCGTATTAGCAGATACAGAAGGGACGAGAGGGCACCGTAAAATATATATACTTTCTTTCGCGAGTCAGCTGTACTTGTAGAAATAGAAATCCTAACCCAGAGAGACGTTGGAACGGTCAACTAAATTCAGGTGGGTAAGATCGTTACCTTGGGATTGCCGTTGGTGAGCCATGGTATGATGTTGTCGATGAACTGCCCAATATCTTGACACTCGATGCTCTTGTTACCATCGCCCAGATAATTCAGCAGCAGGCTGCCAACGTTCAACTTCTTCTTGATGTCCGTCGTTGACAGGAGCGGCATGAAACCGTCCATATCACGCGGATTCACCGCCATGGTGGCCGAACCGCACGTCGTATCCGCACACCCGCTCGCGAGTCTTTCAAACAAAACTAGATCTCACCCGACGCACTGGTCAAGGCACATAGTTGCTCGTGGGTTCACGATAAACGGAAACGTAACGCGCCACTCCCCTCGTCATGCCAACGACGTTTCTCGCCAGGAACACGGTTATCGGCGAAACGGGACTGTCCGTGCGATTTAAAAGCCATACGCAAAACAGTGTGCACCGTACCCCCCTTCGGGCCGTTTCCGCGACCGACGGTCGCGCTAGACACAACCGCGATCAATCGAGCACGCCCCAGCGATCTTATACGATCGTTAATTACCACAGATCCGGTTCAACGTTCCGCGACCGTACGCACACCTCTCGCATTTTATTTCTATTTACTGCGGACAAAATAATAACGAACACACCAACGCAACGAAAATTATCGGCACCGTGCACGCGACGCCATTTTCATTTCACCGATCGTCCGTCTCTTTTCATCCGTCCGGATCGCAGCGCACCGTAGTTCCAGCGGGCGTCGCTGCAACTCCGACTTTCGTTCGTAACTTGCATCCGGCGATATACGTTTAAATTTCTTCTGGAATCTTGCTTCATTATTTGCTTGCATCGTCATTCATTGCGATGTTTAATTACTCGATGTGGGAGTGGCAGAGATTAGGTGGATCTCGAGTCCACGCGAAGTACGTTAGTTTCTGTGTGTAGTGTTTCGCTATTCTTCCAGATTTAATGATATTCTTTTTATATAATGTCACCGGGTTTCCAACAGCGGAGTATCGTTAAGTAATCGACGTGTCACGTCAGATAAATCGAATTAAATGCTGTATAATGATTTTTCGCGATCGATGGTTTCGATGAATTTTTACGAAAAAACCGTTACTCGATACATATATTGGCAATGCGAAGGAGATGGGGTGTCGAACACTTGTCGGTTACATGTTTCTGCAACCGTATTTTAATGAAGATGACAATATATACATAGTTACAGTCACATATACAATATCATGTATTTACAGTCATTAATAATTATGCGCTCGCATTATATGCAACGTCCTTCCCGTTGCACTTTAGCCAAGAAAATATCTAGTAAAATATTTAGGAGCATGGCCGCTTTCGACTCGCGTCGAATATAACAACGTGATTACGTTAAATTTCGACGGCAATCATTTCGTACTTCAATATAATTTATTTATAACATGGAATTCAAGAATCTCGCTTCAAGATTCTTGTCTAATTTATATAAAATAACGCGGCTACTGTATCGCGAATACAATAGCACTTCTTCTGACCAATGAAGTCTGTTAAAAACTGAACCGGTTGAAATGAATTTTCATTTGAATTCTTCGAAAGAAATGCGGAATTGATGGTTGTAAAAAAATAGTTCCCATCAAAGGATATAAATTTCTGATACTTTTGTACAATTCGTGTATGTATATGTATACATATGTATATACATATAATGGATTACTTTAGAACCTTACAAACAATTCAGTATAAGTTAATTTGAACTCATGGTCACTGTTTGCACTTTAAATAGCCTCCTACTACATTCGATTAAGCAAGAACCAAACGAAATGGGACTATTAGAAAACTTTCATTTTAGTTTCTGTCTCTCGATAAATTGCACTTTGTTCATCTTTGGTAGAGATCTCTGTACACGTAATGGAAAGGCCATCTACTTATTTTACCTAAGATTTCCTCGCAGAAAAATCCGTCGACGCCTTATTCGACATACCAACAAATATTGCTTACACAAAATTATGCAATGAAAATAAATAATATCTGCATATATATATATATATATATATATATATATATATTACTCTTTGTAAATGGCATATTGCATGCATCTTTCATTTAAACTACTTTGTTACCGCGGTCAGACAATCCAACCCGATAGAAGACTGAATATGAACTCGAAAATGATTACTTCTACAACCAATTTGCGGTTGGACTGTCTACGCTCGTATATGATAATTACTTGAATATATTAATTATAATTTAATTACATATCTTGACACCTACAAGGTACTTAACTGATAAATATATCATCTATATAGGAAAGATTCATTCAAAATTTTCTGCTGAGCTTGGCGGATCAACACTATTACGATCGGTAATTATTATTAAAGCTTGGTATATGAAACAGTACGCTTATCGAAGCCGCCAATCTTCTATTTAGAATCATCTTCTCTTACCTAAACAACTGCTACTTAGCTGTCCCAAGAAGATCATAGAACATTACCGAGATTATAATCGCTATGTCATAATTTTCGGCTGACACTGCTCTCTCTCTCTCTCTCCCTCTCTCGCATGCTCGGCAATATAAAAAACGAATTGCTTATACAGTTGTACTCTTAACACAGACAGACGAAACGCTTCTCTAATGATGATCGATGAAATTTTAGTAGTGAATGGAAAAATTAGACTTCTTTATTAATGTCTCTTACGAAGGGAATAACTATTCTGCACCAACGATTCAACTATCTAACAATAAGACTCACTAGGTATTGCTTCTCTTCCACTACATGCCAAATCATCTTCATGGAATGATGCTTAAAGCGAACGTATGCACAAAAAGTCTCATTAGGCTGCAAGGTAGTCATATTATGCATACAGCTCGTCAATAATTAAAAACAAATAGTTATATATAGTATTAAAAAATCTCTACCGACGTCAAATATGTACAAATCATTTTTAATACGAGTGGAACGTAATTATCATGTATGACAGCTCGTGTGTCAACGTCGTAGCTCGAGAAATCGGGTAGAAAGATTCTCCTTGAGAAATTAAAAATTCTCTTTCTCTATCATGTACGAGTAATAAAAGTGCAGGAACTAATTACGTGGCAAATTCAATGATAAATAAGTCTATACCTTAACTAGTTCGTTCCTTTATCATTGTTCTTGAACACTTTCTGTTGTTGTATAGTCACGATATTCAATCCAGTCGATGCGTTCAAAGAAAGGAGCGTTATTGTTGTTGCTGTAGTTGCTGTAACAGTGGACAGACTTCGACTAAAGGAGTTCCTAGCACCTCCTGGCATACTTGGTTAATGTCGGGCTCCATCATCAGGGAAGATATCTGATCCTCCGTTAACATCTCCACGCTAATTTGAAGAAATTAACGTACAGCGACGATGAAATTCAAGTACAGCGACTTGCGTGATAAGATAGATACATGCTGGAAGAGCATACCTTGCTAAACTTTCGCTATCGGACGTCTCTTCGTCCGCATTTAGATAGGTCATTGTCTTTTCTAATGGACTAGGAACCTTCTTCCCTTTCCCTTCCAGTTTCTCGAATCTCTCAGACCTCTCTTTATCTTTCTCTATCGTCTTTGGTTCGCTAGATCGTCGTTCCGTAAGGCTGGATATGTTCAACATCATCATACCATGACTGAGTAACTCTTTCACGCGCTCTCCCGTCCCTCCGCTCCATAACATGTCCAGCGACTGCCTTCTACTGGAGTTTGCTATAATATTTGCAATAGTATCAGCCTTCCATTGGAAGCCACACTTACAACTACTTAGTAATCGCGACTGCTTACCTGAACTACCTCCACTAGCCTCACCACCTGCCGAACTTCGAGTTATCCAATTGGCTAAACTAGTGTCCAGCTTACTCTTACTCTTTACCGACGGACTCCTCGTCACTTCCGCCTTCATTTCGGCACTCAAAGTCACTTCGTTCCCCTTTGGCATAGCGGGCAAAGATTTTTGAGTCACCAGTTTCCTTCGACCAGCCTCTTCGCCCAGCGGTTCAACACCCGCGCCATTATTCGGTGGATGGCCACTATCTGGACTAAAGTCCATCGGCAGCGGCTTGTAAGGGATTGGATCCTCTTCGTCGGAGTACACCTCGTTATTGTAGTAAATCTCGTCTGGGGAATTGTTCAGACTAATCTCCGTCCATTCCTCCCCATTCTGTACACTAGGATTACTTTTGCTCGTCTCCAGCGGCATCTGAATCGTCACTCGTTTCTCTACGGGAGAAATGATGCTCGACAGGTCCGACAAACGGGATGTCGAAGAGCTCGTCTGATTTAACGATATGATATGTTTTGTGTCGGTGGTTGCTATGCTCTTTGGACGGTCTCGCTTGATATACTTCCGAGGTTCCGTGGATGAGAGGTTCAAGTTGATTAGGCCCAAATATTCGGAAGAAGGTTCCCTATCAGTCTAGAGAACGATACGAACAGCAGTGGTGAATTAAGTCGGGCCTGCAGGTTTCTAATGCTGACTAATTTGTGTAAGCAACGTGGGATATTTACTCTAGTAGGCACAGGACACGGTGTAGTAGGACTCATTTTGTCAGGAAGGCGTAGATACTCGTCACTGGTATAATCTGTACTATCAGGCGACCCAGTCACGCTAGAGTCCGTCGACGTTGCTGTATTAGCTTGGGCACCAGACTGGTCAACCGTATCTCTTGAATGTTTACTAAAATCATCCGCCCCGTCGTACCTTCTAGTCTGCAAACAGGAGTTTCCAAGATAATCATAGACAGCTACAGACGTAAAACGATTAAGCGTTACAAAGATCGGAAAAAAACAATTATACCCTATGAATTTCATCGCTAATCTTTTCTAAATTTCTCAGTGCTTCCGCATAAGTCATTTTAGCTTCACCCACTGATCTTTCTAGCGCGCTTACTCTCAACTTTTGCTCCTCTAACATTTGATTAAATTGCGCTTTCATTTCGTAGTACGGCCTGTATAACAAATCGTTTGGTAATTAATCTCTTGGCGAAGCTTGAAGCGCGCAAATCATTGTCCGAAGCTTACTACCCTTTAAAAATTTTGTTTACACGATATCGAGTAAAGTATATACAATACTATAAGAAGCATGTTTAAGGAAAGCAGAATTTACGTATTCGTTTGTTAAAGATTTGGTAAAAAATATAAGTCGTGCGTAAAGAGGGTGATATCCAAAGAATAAAATCATTAGAGGGGAGCTGTTCATAGCACACACATAAGAAATAAGTATCGTGTAAAAAAAATAAAAAAAGAATATCTATCCTACTTACAACATGAGCAAGTTGTGCCTGTAGGCGATACTGTTTATCAGAAGCAAGCTGCGACGTGCACCCATACTGCCAACATGAATATAACCAAAAGACATAAATATTCTAATATCTATATAAAATTAACATAACGTAGTAAACATTCAGAAATCAATTATTGAATATTTATGTGGGGGAAAAAGTAAATTAAAATGTTAAGAATCACAGGGTAAAACATAAATATATATTATTTTCAAAATGTCGCACTCTAAAACTCACGTATCTCTCTCAGTTAAATACAATACATTCCATGCATTATTAAGTAGACTAGAAAATCATTCGATCTCACTAGCTGAAAATTAACAAACGTATATGTCAAGTACGTACCAAGATTTCGCGATTGCGCGTTTTAAATCGCGTTGCAATCTTTGAACGTCATGTTCTGCCATGTGGTATAAAGCAGTGGTATGTCTATGTTCAGCTTCGGACAGAGCTCTCTCGTGCTCAGATTCATTGACTCGAGCAGTCGCGTGATTTAACATTTCCTACAAGAATTTTCAACACTGGATTTTGTAGATGGCTCGTAAGCCACGCAAAATCAAAGTAACCACTTACTAACTGAAAGAGATTAATCATTTCTTAATTACCTGCCAGGCATGGTCGAAACACCTCCCCTCGGTTCTCAATCCTTCCTCAGCTAAATAGACCATTTCCTTAGCAGCCGCGTGTTGGCTATTTGCTCTCTCAAATCTAATGGCAGCTTTTTGCGTTTCTTGTAGAGCCTTAAAAAAGTGGTTTACAAGTTAGACGAACCCTTCGTAGACGCGGCGTTACTTAATTCATTTCGAAGCAATCTCACCTCTTTCGCTTTAAACCTGGCATCGTAGTAAGGTCTGGCTTTTTCGATGCAAGCACCAAGTTTCTTAGCTAAGCTATCAATTTTCAATGTAGATTCGCAAAGTAATTCCCTAAATGTTACTCTTGCCTCCTAGAAGTTAAAAAAAGGCAGTATTTAGAAATTTGTGAAACTTTGAAGATACCGAGCATACGCGAAATCCAATACACAGCATGTTTCTTTAGACGGCGTTACAAATGACTATGAGACTGTCTTCGAAGCCATTATCCATTTACTCGTACGTTTCATAGCAATCACCTCAATGAAACGTAATCACGACCAGTTTCAAAAGTTGATACTAATTTAGGTCTCCCGGCGAGGAAGATACCGTTATTTTAATTTATCCTGATCAAGACTTATTCGTAACACAAAAAGCATCCTATAAAAACAGCTTGATCGTACTCACGTCCAAATCAACCTCGAGCTTGTTGATGTCATCGGTAGCAGTGTTCAATCTTTCGAGTTCAATCTGCAACGATGATTATGAAAGAGTTAATTCTATTAGTCGCTAGAGGTTCGAAGCAAAGTCAGCGAAAAGAAATTATTCCAAAGATGCATGCACTCGCACTGAAATACACTTATTCGCTCGCAGATTAATCGGGCAAGCTGGCATCGTGGTAGTATAGCAAATCGGCGACCATAGAAAGCAGGAATGCGAAAAATATAGAGCATTTTGCAACGTGGCAGACAGGACGCACATCGGTAAACGGCATTAGACGTTCGCAAGGTTCGGGAAAGATTTGAGAAACTGGATGATCACGGTACGTTTCGACGACTATATAGTAAGGTGGAATTAAGCGTTTCACTCGGAGCAACGTGGAAATGTCAATATCACAAGTGGCTAGCTTCTGAAAGCTTATGAATTATTCTCCTAAGAACGCGCTGATTTACCTGCACTCTAGGATCCACGGCATCGTCGAGACGATCAGAATCATCGGCGCTCTCTTTTTGCACACGTCCACTCATAATTAAGGCTAAAACCGAATTTTATTTACAATTTTTCATACCACCTGTATCGTCTGCTACATTATCAGGTGGCCATGTTGAATGTTAGAGCAAACTGACAGTGCCGTCCACGTCGAAACGGTCAAGGGCACTTGTAAACTAGGCGTTCTTTTAATCATTTCCTTTTTAAATAACCCCGTTAATTCTAGCTGACTTTCCGGAGCAAGTAAAAGTATCTTATTTTTATAAACACAACAATGTAATCACTTTCCAATCTTTCACCTACCAATTCCAATATCTCTGTCATTATCGGTGTCTACGCTCGGATCTCAGACAGAATTGGCTTCGCAGTTAAAAGAACACCGTAAATACTCCCCTTATATATATATATATATATATATATTTCAAAAGAATTTTAATCTTACAGGGCTAACGCTGTGGCCACCCACTTTACTGATGACAATGAAAACGCTTGCAACGCCCGGTAAAGCTAAGGAGCTTTCGAAAACTGTTTTTCGAAAACTGTTTTTGGGATGCGCAGTAGCTGAAAGCATCCGTTGAAATACTAGCAGGTACATTTCGCATTGAAGGAGGTCGTAGCTTCATGGAGCTTTCATCTATTTTCAGACAAGTACAGCGGCTGCTTTTAACCGGCTGTACGAAACATGCCGCCAAACGGCGAAGGAACATGGCCACCGTGGCGATCCGACATGGCGATCCGACATGGCGACCAGCGTGTCCCTCGCTGATAGAGGGGGCTACGTACTCGCCAGTGCTCGCCAGGCCCGCCTGAACTCTGAAACAGACTTTTTCCCATTGCCATTCGCATCGGTGGGTTCTGTGCGGTCGGAACAGGTGGATACGTTCCAGGGGAAAGCGGACGACGCTCGTAGAAACGTCAGTCGCCGAGTAATTCATCGTTGTCGCGGTGAGTGAAACCATTAAATTGCACCACGATCGCGGGAGTGATCGAATCGAAGCTCGTTCTCGACCGTTCGGCACTCGCGCGGTGCACGAGAGAAAGACGAGATAAACGTAAGTAGTTTTTGATCCGGGGGGACTTTCTATTTCGGCATTTTTACGCGCGTCGCTGCCGCCGCGAACACGAGCGGAATAGCGAAAGGCAACGGATACAAAGAGCGAGGGGATAGGTCCCGAAGATGAAGTACCTATAAACCGCCAAAGTCCGCGATCCTCGATCGAAGCCGGCGAGAACAGAATCTTTTTCACTCCTCGCCGGATTTTCTGCTTTCCACGCGACTCTAACCGTGGAGGACGTTTCAAACTCCCCCGATTCGCGGTTCTTTCCCTCCTGCGACACGCGTACTGCCCCGAATATGTTTCAGTCTCCGAGCCGAGAGTGCAGGAATTGGAAAGTGAATCGAAGCTGGCACAGCAGTTCGGTCGACGGCTCGAAATCGTAAACATTGGGAGCGATTTGAGCGGATTAAATCGGACTTCCGATGTCGCGCGGGGAATCGACTCAAGGACGGAACGGGAACGGCGGTTCCGTGAATGCCACGAAACGTGATAAAAGCCTGTTACCACCACTGCAGCCGTGTCACAGTTAGCTTATTTCGTATTCGTCCGGCGAAAATGTATCCTATGTCACGACAAACGCCACGGTACGCGAGCTGGTCTTCCCTTCTCGTCTCGTCGCTCCTGTGTGCCCACCGTGACGGGCAGATCGTTTACCGGTTTGGTCGTTGTTCGACGAGATAGCTCATTTCGTATCGCGCGAACGCCCACTCCTGGGGGGTCGAGTTGGAATTGTCATCGCTGTTCGATTCGTTTCCACTTCTCCTCGACCGTCTAGATCGCACCCGCTTCCGCGTTACACATCGCGGCACCGATGAATCGTAGCTTCAAACTCGTAGACTCTCGTGTCGTCGATGACTACGTAAACAAACAGAATCGATAATAATATGTACCTATTAGCGAGTGTCCACTCGAGCATTCATTCCCGAGGTCACCTATTAGTTGTTGACACGCTCAACTCTCGAGATATCTTTCCGAAGTATTTTACGTAAGCGTGGTGTCTCGGGAAAGATTAGTTCGCTGACCTACGCTCGTTAAAACGTGAGTTTTTCGCCCGGTCGACTCTGCCCATCGCTCGCAGCCGCAGCAGTTACGAAACACCGTTTGTACAATGGTTTAGCCGCACGGTAGATTGGTGCCATCTTGGGAGAGGAAATTTGTGCCGTTCTATCTTCAAATCGTGGATTACGTCAGACACTGTACGTGCAAAATCGTTGCGCCGTTTAATTCCCCGTTGAACATGGAACTCACAAAGCGGTTGATGTAACGCTCAATTCGTAGGTCTGGCCCATTACGTGACTGGTAGAAACGAGTAATAACGATCATACGGCGCGATCAACCATTTGCCTTTGGTTTCGCGTGTGCGCGCTCTTTTGTCCCGCGAATCCGAGTTCACCGTTCAAAGGGGGCCGAGTCAGTGGGTTTTGTGATACGGAATTTAAAGAGTCACCCGATGCACGCGTGGGAAGATCCAAGGGGCAACGTTTCGAGGAATAAAGCCAACGAAAGGGGGAGAGGGGGCTTATACCTGCCTTCGGGGAAAGCTTTTCTCTATCTCTACTCCATTGTGCGCCGCCTGTTACTAGCGCTGCGTTTCCACTTGTTGACACACTAAGGAAATAACTTTTAAAGGGCCTGGACGGTACCCATAGACGTCGTCGACACGGCGAGATCACCCGTTACACGAGCCGTCGACCTGTCGCGAGGCGACACAATGTTGGCGCACCAAAAATGCGGGCAGGATGGTTGTTGGCGGTCAAGAGCATGGCCGGAGGAACCAGCTGATTACGTGCGCGGTATACGGGAGGAAGGTGTAATTAATGCGGGACGGTGTTTTTGCTCGCGCATTCGTGGATAGAAGAGCCAGCCTGGCCATTCCGAAGAATAACGCGCTGTACTGGTAGCCAGAATCGGAGCGTCGCCCGTTACAAACACGGAAATCGCATTCACTCTCTGACCATTAACGCGTTAATTACGCTCGCGACTTCCTCTCGCCATGGATGCACGCAAATTCGTTGTTGCGTACAGCTCTATTACGCCACGAGGATTCTCGGTCCTTTTCCGTTTCGAGCCGCAGGGAAATTGAAAGCGTTTAACTTTCCATCGATCAGGAGCTTCTGGATGTGGCGTTTAATAATTATCGTACTCGGACTAATATACTTATTAGCCCAATAGTTGCACATTAATCGCATCGAATAGAAAATAGTCCTTTACGGAAATGCTCGCCTCCGCTCGCGATAACCTTCCTCTACGTGTACCGTCGACGCGGAAATTACACGCCGCGAATCTATCAATTCCATTCCACGCGGGCTCTTCCCTCTTCCGTAATAATAATCGTTGGAAAATCGCGGGCCCAGAACCCCGGCGAGCATTTCAATTAGGTACACCAGCAATTCGGTAACTCCGGCTTTCGTTCCAGCATTAGCAGAGGGGAAAGTACAGACCGAAAGGGACGAGTGTCGACGAGGAGGACCTTCGCCAACGTAGCCGCTGCATAGATAAGCGCAATCGTCCCCGACTATCTCTCTGGCTGCGCGGAAAGTCTGCGAGTGCATCACGGTAAAATTTGCCGCTTATCGAGTGGGCGTACATCTTCCATTAACAGTTTTTTCTCGTGGAAGCGATCTGCTCTTCCTTCCCCTAGTAAAAGGAAGAAAAATTCTGCAACGCCAAAGGATAAGTCGGAACGGCATTCCATCTATTCTTAGAAGCTGCGCTCTGGATTTTCTTCTCACGGCCGTGCCTCGACTTTCCAAGCCAACCGAAATTCAAGCCGCGCCACGGAACGCGTTCCTTGGTCGCTCCGGGTCTAGTAGATGCGTATCAAGCCGCGCAAAACCGTCACTTATGCGTTCCCGCTAATATGTGTGTCGAGCATAGCGAATCGAGATACACTTTCCCTGCTTTCGCGCGTGTCCACCGTCCCAAGACGAGTTCCCTAGCGATCCGGCATTGTCCGAGGTGTCCAGTGGCGCGCGCCAGTGAAACCGGAACCCGAGAAAGTTCCAAAAAGATGGAACTCTCGGACGGGGAAACTGCTCCGCGAGCGTAGCGCTAGCCTCGAGCGGCGGGGGTCCGTCGCGCGCGATCAAAACAAAAACTGTGCAACCGCACATGCCAAAAAAACCGGTTGCCCCGTCGATGCTGAATCATACCTGAAAACCTGTCCGTTTCAGGGTACAGGTAACTACGAGTGTGCCTCGTGGAAAACGCAACGACCTCCTGTTTGCGTTATCTCTAGAGATTCGAACCCGGTTCGTTCCATCACGCCGCTGTTACGTCTGTACTCTGGAAATTCCGTGAAAACACATGCCAACACGTGTATCGCCGCGCTAGCCATTTCATATCCACCGGATTCCGAACTTGTTACATAGTACCCTCCTGTCGCCTCGATCCACGCCGCAAGAACTCGGCCAGCCATAACAGACGCAACATGCAAGGGAAACCCAAGGATTTCTCATTGTCCGAGATCCACCAACGCGATGGCGCGTTCGCACGAAAACTTTTATGCGGCGCGCAGCTACTTTTTCATACCCGTGCCCGGCGATTTTGTAATTCGGCGTGATTTTCTCACGCGTAGACGGCTCCGTTCCCGCCGCGGAAAAAGGAAAGACGAGTCCGCGAGTAGCGCGAACCGGCCGACTAAATTTCTCTCGGTTTCTAGGAGACTCGTATCTCCTTGGTTGCCATGCGAATGCGTCCCTGACACCGGTGGTCACGTTTTCGAGCGATTCGCCGCGTACAGCGTACAGCGTACAGCGTACACTCGGAGATGAGACGCGTCCGGATGGATTAGGAGAAAACTGCATCGATCTTCAAGTATATAAATGGAGCCGGTTGCAAGATACGCTATCCTTCGCTCTCGATCAGCCGCGACAGAGGAGGACGGACGGCTTCGGTCTCGGCCGTGGCTGGTACCGCCATCCTCCTATCCCTTCTCGTTCCATCGGATCATCTACGATCGCTGATCGCGCGTCTCCGTCCGAGTTCTGCCATTTTCCGTTCCGCGTCTCCGGTCCGCGTCGTCCCTTGGCGTGTCAGAGGACCACGGTCTCGACCGTGGCTGGTACCACCACCTATCGGGCCTTCTCGTTCTACCGAATAATCAAGCAGCAGCACCGATTCCCGACTCCCACGACTGGTTCCGCCAGTCGAGTCGGTCGAGATCGCTCGCGCTCGGCCCGGCCCGGCCCGGCCCGATACCACTCGCTTTGCTACCAAGCTTGTCTGGTCGACTTGCTTCGGTTTCATTCGGTTAATCAACGCGCACCCCGATCAGTCCACCACGAGCCGTCGAGCGGCTCGCGTTCTTCGTTTTTACAAATTCCTCTCGCCGTTCCCCTTTGCGCTCGGACTCGTGGACCCTTTCAAGCCTCAGTTTTGCTCGCTCGCGAAGCCTCGCCAGTTCGACCGTGGGCATGTGTTACGCGCGGCTCTTTTGATTCTGTTGGATACACACCGCAAGCAGGATCCGTTCGGTAAGTTGCTGGTCGCGCGCCGCTGTTCCCTCGCGTCTCCGGGCGCAGGCTCGCCTTTGTCTCGCCCGCTTAATTGTCAGAGGAGCCTGGCCGTCGCGCGAATTCGAAAGTCATTCTTTCTAGCTGTTCGCAATTAACCGATCGAAACCACTGCACGGTTGTAGCCGCGGCTGATTGGCCTTCTATTAATCAAGGGGTAACGAAGCGATCCCTCTGCAAGGTACGAAAGAACTTTCTATTTCAAAGTTCAGATCGCAGCAAAGTCCTGAGCTGCTGGTGCAACGACCCAGGTCTCGCGAGCTTGCTCTAGTCGAATGGAATTCTGACAGAAGCGCTGGTGAAAATCTGCTAGGCCTTTTTCGTAGCGGAAAAACAAGACCGTCCACGGTTTCACTTTTCATTGACCAACATCGCGGCCGTTGAAATGGTTGACGAGCGGGATTACGTTATGCTTTTTGCAAGTGAAATCCCCGGCTCTTCTTTCGAACGTTCTACTTTCTACCAGCGTCGCGCTATTTGCTCTCTTGCGTAGAAATTGTCCGCGATTGATCAGCCTCGGCCAGTAGATTGTATCTCGCGTCCCATAAGATGGTCGATGAAAATCGAGTCGAGGCCATCGGTGCCTCCGTTTTCCGATAAGCAATCTTAAAAACCACTTAGCAGTGCATTTCCATGTACTTAGCGGGTACTTGTTCAATTAACGAGCGTCTCAGTCCTCGGATTTATTGCGTCTCCGAACGAATAGCGCATGCCGTGTTCTCTGATAACTCCGAGGCTATCGTCGGCTGCAGCCGTCGATAATCGAATTTAAGAAACGTCCAACGGTATATTTAGACGCGGTCGCATCGCAATCGCCTAATGGAGTCTCATTTAGCCACCAATGAAACTGCCATTCGCGGTATCTCCAAACTAACGACGCGTCACTCCTATGCAGGCCAAGAATTCGCATTTCGAGGCTGACTCGCCGATAAGCGGGTTTAAAGACCACGCTGCGCCGATTCTTGCGGAGCGCATACGAAGGCCAGACAGTGATCGCTGGCAAAAGGTCTGGACACGAAAACCGGAGTCATAGGTCGTCGTTGAAAGGCAGGCACGTGGCTCGTTCGCGGAATTTAATCGAGCGATAACGACCCGGCTGGCGCCTCGATTAACTTCTTTCTTCCTTTTCCCCTTTTTTCCTACGCCATCAGACGTTCCAGCACTTTGAACGGCGTTTGAAAGACGCAATCGCCACGGACAAAGCACTTCCGCGGTTCCCATTCAAACGCTAACTGTCGTTCTCGCCAGGAACATTGTTCGGAACGGACCATCTCTGGTCCACGCGATTGCGCAACCGACTCGCAGTCCCCGAGGTTTGCGGGTGAATTAAGCGACGGTGTCAGGAAGGCAGGGGAAACAGTTTCTTTTTCGCCAATCCGCGAGATGTGGGTCACGACCGCGAACCACCGCCTCTTTTTTTGTTCCCTCCTTTGAGTCATTCACGCTGCGCAGGTCCGAGAGAAAGTGCGGCCGCGCATTTTCTAATTGTCCGCATCCGCTGGAAAAATAGCGGCGATTACGGTTCACCCCGTTGGGCTAACGTCGCCGCGCAGATTCGCCGGGAGTAATGAGTCGCGAAAGGAGAGTGTCGGGATCGCGCCGGCGGTCTCGTCGAAAACACTTTCGACGGATCCTCGTCTAGCGAATAGCGGCGCGAATAGGTCTGATCGGCCGGGGGCTGAAAGCACCTGGCGCTCGCCTGACTGGGTCAGTAACACGGGGCGCTGGAAAATGCGCAGGGATGCTGGATTGCCGAAGTATCGAAGACTACGCTCGCAGGGACTTGAATTAACAGAGGCAACTAATTGGCTGACCGTAGAGATGGTGACCGCAACGCTGGAACGGTGGGGAAGTCTCACCTTGAACGTTACGCAAGCCGTCGTTAACATAGGCACAGAGAGCCAGCCGGATTGGTTGGGGTTAGATGGCTATCCGAACGGTGCCAGTGCCTCCACGGGACAATTAGAAAATGCCCATCTCTCTTGGAGCCACGCTTTTCCGCCTTCCGTCCTCTTCGGCAACCTCTGTCCATCCACGCGTTCTAACGGTCATCTAATAGAGCAATTACGCGGCTCGAGCGACATGTTTACAGTTAACTTTAAAGGAGACGAATTCGCTGGGCGAAAGTTATCCACATTATTCGGAGTACGAGTACGCAGTTCTCCCGCGCTAGCTACTCAGCTCCGGTTATTAATTATTCATGGCAGGCACTTCTCGGTAATTGTACATTTTAATGCTTTGTAAATAGTGGATATGCGTCGGTGAGGCATTGTTTGCGAAATGTGGCGTTGTAAGAGGATGGTGGTTGCGCGGAGGCAGCTGGGACCTTTGTCGAGCCAGAACGACTTAGGGAAGGTGGCTTGCAGTTAAACTGGACACCCGGTAACGCGATACTTAGCGAGTACACGCGGAACGGCTGTGACTTTCGCGTCGCGGCGGTGTTATTAGCATACATTGCTCGCACGCGATGCATCATCCGCCTGGAATGCAGAAAAACGCCGAGCACCCGGCAGCCTGCACGGCCTCTGTGATTTTCGTGGACACGGAACGATGCAGCAACCGCTGCAGCACGCGCGGTCGCCCCGTTTCGGCTTTCTAACGCGTCTCCTCGTTTCCTTACAACGCTTACAACCGCGCAATTTCTGCGCGCTCCGGAGCGAAGATTAATTTCGACACACTGCGCCAGCAAACTGCGGAATCACTCCGCCAGATTGCCGATAAGTGGTCGATTTTCCCCCGTTACATTCATTATTCTTCGCCTCCGTTGCGTTGTTCGTGAAACACTTGAATCGGAGACACACAACCGCTAACCAGCCGAGGGAACTGAAACACTTTTAGGCGATAGTATTAGGTTTTAAAACAGCAGGGATGCTGAACCTCGCTCGTTCAGCACTCGATTCATTCTGATCGATGTAATGAAATCAGACACGGGGTGCCTCCAAGGAATACCGAGGCTCTTTCCACCCTTGCTGCTCGAAGGCTGCCATCTAAACGATTAACCGCAGTCTCTCGCCAGGAGGTACCCATCCGCACATGCGTGCAACTTGCACGTGTCACGCGTAGCACCTTTGCCAGCGACTCCTTGCACCCCTGCCTGCGGAGTGGCCCGCATCGCCAGGCGTTTCCAACGCAACCCTCCGTACACCCAAGCGGTACAGGCTCGGCCAGTCTGCAACAGGTGGTGCACGGGCCGAACAGTTGCCCGCTGCCAGCTGTTATGCGCGCAAATCCCGCGGTAATTCGTTTCGTGCCGTTAGTTGCTTCAACATATATGTGTTTTTTAATCCTTTGAATGTCTTCGAAATTCCAAAAGCAATTTTTATTTCCAAATACTTGGTCGTATAGAAATATGTAGTTATTTCCTTTCTCACAAATTATTTATAGAGAACAAATTTAATGCCTCGCACCACTGTTGAAATTAAAATAAGAGAAATCTGAATTTTTCCTGTAACTCTGTTGACTTGTTTAATAATTCTTATAATTCCTTTAATTAGTTCTCATGCCCCTTGCTGCTATTATTATTACTATGATTTTTTATATCTACCTAGTTTGTCACTATCATTAATGGTTCTTTTCCGCTTTTGTACTTTCTAATTGTTTCTTCTACGCTCCTGTGACTGCGATTTGTACTCTTTAGAACAAACGGTTTATCCCGTTGATACGCTTGAATGAATAAAAATATAAGTACCGGAGAGGTCAGCAGAAGCTTCGCTTTCCCGAAGAACGCATTCTGCTCCAATTAGACCGATGAACTCGGCGCGATAGGGGATTCTCAGAGCCCCGCTTCTACGAACTGGTGGACGATGGGAAATCATTGTGTCACCGAGAACGACGAAGCCCAGTTCTCATGACAGACACGCACGTAGCGCTGTATACGTGGCTGGGTAGAGCGACCAGAGAGCGCGTGGCAAGGTACCACGGAAAGGTATCGGGGTCCCATTCGATCGTTGTGGTGGCCGCACGGGGCAACAAGAGCCGCGCACAATATGTACGCGCGTCGAGGAGCCAGCCGCTTTGGCCCGACCTCTTTGCGGCTACGTGGGTGGAATAGGAAGTCGTAGATTAAATCCGAACCTCCACCTTTCAGCGCTTAAACGCTTCTCTCGAATAGAATGCGCAGGAGATATACCGACGCGCCACAAAAGTTGGATCGTGATTACGCTCATTTTTCAGTTAACGCTCCGGCGAAGGAATTCCCTTCTTTCTTATCGTTGCGAGTGCATCGCGACTCTTACGCAGCGTCGTTGCTAAACGGTGGACGGAAATATGGAATTTCAGTGTGTCGGGAAGGATGCGACCGAAGTCTACAGTCTACACCTGTTAACTTCGTGGCTTCGTGGCTTCGTGGCTTCGTAACTCGTCGCGAGGTTGATCTAATTGAATATACAACGACCGCGCGAATAGTGTCATGCGCGAGATGATGAAACGCGAAAGGATTTAGCCTTCGTGTCCAAGGCTGACTGCTCGAACAGCGAACAATCGTCTGCACTTTAAGCCGGTTTTACGCGGTTTGCTGATCCGCTCGCGGAACAATGGAGCCCATTGGTCTGTCCTCCCCCTTTGCCGTGCCCTCTGCCAGCGGCTCCTATCGAGATTCTCGCACCCTCGCGGGGAAAAGTGGATCGATAGCGATCCGGGCGGTAATCGCGGGAAAGAATGTTGGCTCGCGTGACGCAGGCTCGCGTCGCGAAACGCGAGAGCGACGGGAAACGGTTCTCCAAACGAAACCAGCGAACCCACGCGCTGTCAGGATATTCTTCCGCGATTATTTTATCCGCGCGCGGTCGTCCGATTGTATAATCGGCGCGGGGCGAGGAGAGATCGCGCGGAATAGCTTCCCATGGCCAGGGAATGCTGGAAAGCTGGAAATGCTCGCGCAACGGCCCGCGTTCTCCTCCCGAACGGAGGAAATCAGTATCACGGACGGTGCGCGAGGCTAATAAACCTTCCACTCGCGATCGGGTCTCTGAACTTGAGGGGAAGGGTGACTCGCGGCCGCGGAATGCGCGAAACGCCCTCGCCGACTCGGATCGTTTCCATTTCGAGCGCGAAAAATAGGGTCGGTATGCGCGCGGCAGCTTATTTTGCATCTCGAGAGCGCATTCTCCAGACTCCTGGCCGCTGTGAACGCGCAAAGCTGTTGCTCGGAATCGCGGCACCGTGGAAAGTGATTTTCAAGAAAGTCTTTCTTCGTTGCAGGTGTCGGTGACGCAGGTGACAGTCGCAGGCTGGCAATATGAGAAACTCAACGCTGCTCAAGTGGGCGCAGAACTCGGCGAACAGCAAAAATCAGACGAGCAAGAATGGTGAGCTACATCGCGACTCGAAAGCGCGACCGATTCCTTGGAGCGCGCGTGAAATCGCTGAATTCTGTTTGCAGGAACGAGTAGGAACTGGATACACCCATCGGACGCGCTACAAAAAGGCCACATCGCCTACTTGGTCAAGGTACTGCTGCGACACTTTCATCGCTTCTCTTTCCTTCTATTCGCCTTAAGCCGGGGATCCACCTGGAAGCTAAGCCAAAGCTAAAAAGCATAAAAAAAAAAACAAAAAAAAACAGGGGACATTCTACTCTCTCGGTCGAAAAATCCGCCACTCTTCGCTGATGGTTTTTATAATGAAATACACGCTTAACGTAACTCTGGAAATGCAAGAAAAAATATTTAAATGTTTTCAGAATTGCTGGCGGTTGAAATTTCGGACGACTGGATCTCTCGGAAACAAAAAAATCAAACATACTTTTAATTTGCAGGAGTACGACTATCTCGCTAACCACAAATATCTTAAGATTTCTTAGTATTTTCCCATATTTTATTTCTATTGAACAGAAAAAAATGCCCTTTTCGGCACTTTCAACTTTCATCGACTCCCATTTCAATAATTTTGCTTGAAAATTGTTCTTTCGTGGAAAGCGAGATAACCATACTCCTGCGAATTAGAAATACCTATGTTTGGTTTTTTTTTGTTTCCGATGATCCAGTCGTCCAACTTCACTGCGAAATATTTATGTAAACAAATGAAATAAACAAACAACAAAGATTTTGCCTTGTATTCAAGAGCGATGGTAGAATATACCCCCAGAAAGTCGAAAACGTTAAATGTTTATTTCATTATAAAAACCATCATCGAAAAGTGGCAGATTTTTCGGCCGAGAGGATATATCGAAGGAAATTTACAATTAGCTTACCTTCCAGCTTGATTCCCGGCTGAAGGATCTATTGGAGTAAATTTTTTAAAACACAGCATAGCTTAGCTTAGCTTCGATACATCACCTTGAGGCTCGCGCTCCTCTAGATTACTCGTTACCAAGCGTTTGCAAAAGCCCGAACGATAACAAGCGGCTTCAGCATCGCACCGAGGTCGTAGCCTGTTGCAAGATCGGCGGAACGCGTGTAAAAAACAAAGCATCGATCGCGCCGCGGTGCACTCGATACTCTTCCAGATATCGGCCTCTCTGGAAAGGTCAAGACCACGCGGGGATATCTTTAAATTTCGAAAAACGCCGGCCTCGCTTCGAGGAGATCCATCTCCGGCTATCGTTGTTTAAAAATAGTCTCGGATCCTTTGATGCGCGCGGTTCTAGCGTCGTTGCACGATTACGGGTGACGCGATAAAAGGGGAGGCACGGGAAAATGATTTAGGACGGACCGAGGAGGCAGATAAGCGCAGATTCCCTCGCATTTCCTTCGCGCGAAAATAAGCCCCGCGAGGTAAATAAACGGCGCTTTATCTGCCCACGGTTTTGCAACCTGGCGGAGGTTTGTTACCGAGTCACGGGAATGTTTGGTTTCGCGTCCACCGAGATAATGGAA
Organism: Andrena cerasifolii; assembly: GCF_050908995.1. Lineage (NCBI taxonomy): Eukaryota > Metazoa > Arthropoda > Insecta > Hymenoptera > Andrenidae > Andrena > Andrena cerasifolii. Next base: position 12,205,830 of record NC_135129.1, read on the forward strand.
ATCGTATTTGGCGAGTTGCGCCAGAAGATTCGCGCGCACTCGGTGGCTCTTATGTTTATCATCATCTCCGCCGCTTCTCGTCCTGCCCCGTTCGCCTGCTGTCGCCTCGAAAATGTTGCATAATCCCCTTACGGTGTGTGCTCGCCTCTGCCTTTCATTTCTCCGCCGGGGAATCGTCGCCTGGCACGTATGTGTGCCTCTTTCGGAATACAAATACAGGTTCGTTGTACCTTGAATTTTGGCGAGCGAGGTGATTTCACTGCTCCATCGAGCGAAACGAATCGGCGATCATCGCGCTCTCAGCTTTCGCCGAAACATTATCGCGGGATATCTGGAGGGATCGGGCGACAGCTGCGTTTCGTTTCGGGGAGTTCAATGCCGCCCGAAATGCGACAGGAAGTCTCGGTTATCGCGGGCAAAGTGTCTGCCGGGACTTGGGATTTTTATCCTCGTTCGCTGTTCAGAGTAAATTTAGAAGACGAGAGTACACGCCTCCGCGGATCTATTTATACCGACGACAGCTGGAGCAATCCAATGCAACAAAGTGCTAATTAATTGCACGCGTTCATCGCGTTTAGTGGATCGACGGTAGAAGATAGGCCGCCTTGACCGTTGATCTCGACGTATGCGTTTGCACTGCACGCAGGACTGTGCGATTATTACGGAGCAATGGTTTATGATAATCCTCAGAAACGTATGCAAATAGCCGAGGAATGAGTAGAAAAAAAAGTGGAAGATGAATAATGAAAGGCGAATGCATGATTTGCGTGTAAATGTTTCAGTACTTGGGTAGCACGGAAGTCGATCAACCCAAGGGGATCGAGGTTGTGAAAGAAGCGATCTGCAAGCTGAAATTCAATCAGCAGCTGAGGAAGAGCGAGGGGACGAAGACTCCGAAAGTGGAGCTGACCATAAGCATCGATGGGGTTGCGATTCAGGAGCCGAAGACCAAGACGTCGCCAAAGGTACTATGATCTTTTCAACGCCTCGGTACAATAGCCTTGTCCAGCTCCTTGTCTAAGGCAACAATCTCTTTCCAGCGGATCATGCATCAGTATCCGTTGCACAGAATATCGTACTGTGCCGACGACAAGGGCGAGAAGAAGTTCTTCAGCTTTATCGCAAAGGAGGAGGACGCCGAGAGGCACACGTGCTTTGTCTTCGTCAGCGATAAACTGGCCGAAGAGATCACTCTGACGATCGGCCAAGCGTTTGATCTAGCGTACAGGCGGTTCTTGGAGACCTCGGGGAAAGACCTGGAGGCGCAGAGGCGCTGCATGGTGCTACAGCAGAAGATAAAGCGGCTGGAGCACGAGAACAACGTGTACCGACAGCGGCTGCAGGACATAGCTGCCATCAAGGGATCGGTTAGTTCAAAGAACACGAGTGGAGTGCGCCTTGGCTAGCGGTGTCTCACGCACGAATATTCCTCTTCCAGGCTGACGTGTCGGCTTACTTGTCGCAGCACAACCTCCCGGATATCCTACACGTGCCTGGAGCATCGAATGAGACAACGCAGGTAAACGGGACGAGTAGTAGCATGCCATCCCTTGGTTCGAACAGCGATGCTAATGGAAACACGTCCAACGGATCGCAGCAACCGCCGCCAGTTCCCCCGAGAAGCTTCGAAAAGACATTCGACGACAACTTTCTCGGGTATGTAGGAAGGTGCAGGGTGCTCTGAAGCGTAGGCTGGCTACTTGATAACTTGCTGGTTGTTTCGCAAAAAGAAGCGAGCCTGCTCCTACGCCGTCGGTTGGTACGAAGCTGGAAGGACTTCTGATGGACGAGTTCGAGGAAGATTTCAATCCAAGAGCGTATGAAAGCGCGGCGAACGGGCTTGCGAATCACCAGACGAATCACAGTTCTCTTCTAAATGGTCAAGTGTCCTCGAACTCCAACTTCTTTGCACAGAGCAATGGCACTACGAGTCCTCCTCCGTTATGTATGTAACTTGTAGCGAGGATAGGCGATGATATCAAGTATCGCGTTGCTATGTACCTCTGATTTGCGTTTAGTGGCTCCACCGCCCAAGGCAAAGGATTCCAGACGCCAGAACGGGGTGAAGGAGGATTTATTTGGCAGCATTCCGTTCAATCCGACACCATCCGTGAATGCGAAGAGCGAATTCAATGATCCTTTCGAGATGGGCGAGTTCGGAGCTCCGACAGCGATTTTTAATCCCAGCCAACAGGAACTGGAAAATGCTATTGGTCTTTTAGACAAAAAGCTGCTCGAAATGAAGGCAAGGCTTGTTATTCAACGCGAAATGGAAGCTGTAGCGTGGATGTTGTTAATGAGTGACATGTTTTAATTACAGGACGGTTTCAGTAGGGGTCTTGCTATCGATACCGATGATTTCTCGCTGGAGAGCTTGGACCCGCTGCGGAATTGAACGAAGCGTGTTCTTTGAAAGGGAAAGAAAGGCAAAAGCAATCGTGCATTATCGTATGTTCGTTAGAGAGCATGACAGTGCAGGAAATGAATAGGCAAATTGGGAACTACATTTATACAAAGCCAAAATTAGTCAATTATTATTATTATTATTATTATTATTATAATTATGCTAATCGTATATTTAACGTGATGTTTAATATTTATCACATGCCTACTAAATATCAATAGTAGCGTAAGCCTCGATACCGAAACGGTGCAGAGATTACTCATCGTTAAGAACCATAGAAAAACAAACGGTATTGATACTCGCATTATACTTCTATCAATACCGTTTGCTTATGTTTCTAACACGAAAATTCAGCTATTTTAACAGAATGTCGAATTATTATATCAGAATCTCATTATCGGTCGATTGATAAGACAGGTTCCTAAGTTAAGGAAACGCGGTGAGAGAAACGCATAAGCTACTTCGAGGTCCCCGTATTCCTCTTCTTGACTACTAGATTTATGAGTGGAGGAAAAGAATCCTTGCTACTTCTATCGCCAAGAATACTGTTACGTCAAGCGATCGTTTTTAATCGCAACATGTTTTTAATCGAGGAATGTCTGAAGGCAACGCGCAGTTGCCTCTACTACCATAAGCTGCAATTAAGAGAAATCCATAATATATTTTTACGCGGATTATAGTCTAACTTAAGGCCATTACGTCTGTGCATTTCTCGTCCACGCGAATTAATAGAAGGGAAAAAGAAATCGGCGCACTAGATGAAGTAGCGACCACAACTACTGATACGTAGACGATCGTATAAGTAACATCTGCAACCTGTTCCATTGGATTCATCGTCTTCTACATTCCTCTGATCGTTCTTCAACGTTCCGCGGTATTTTGTATAGCATCGTAAAGCACAAGAACCATGCATATAAACTGGCATGAGTGTTGTACAAGATTTTAGTCGTAGATTTTACAGGCTCTTATGCGTGCTAAAGGTCATGCAGTCTTGGAGATCGAGCAAAGCTGATATTTGATACAGCAACAGAAGGAGGATCATTAATTGTGTACATATGAAATGCTGTTTTATTATTGTTGCTCTATTGTTTAAGCATTATCGTTAAGAATATAATGCGTGAATATTGTAACCGAGAAATCCGTTTCATTTCACACGAAAGTTCAGTACCACGCGTCTCTCCGCCCTAAAATTCGTCTCTGTTAACTGCACGCATTTTCCTTAATTTATTTCCTCTTTTCCAGATACTTTGCGATACGCACGAACAATTTACAATACGCTTACTCAACCAGATACAGATGATACTTGGCGTAAAGGATTTGAATTTTCGCGCCTCTCGTAGCAGGTAGCTTCTCTACCGAACGAATTGCCCGCGGGGCCACGGGGCGGCGCCATTGTCGTAAACGTGGCGCGGCACGCGCTGCGTCAGTATTCCGCGAGCTTCCATCGCGTTCTGTCGGAGTTTGGTACGGAGGAAGGAGTCGTGTCCCGTTCGATCGTGTACTGCGGAGTACGACAAAAAGTGCCTTTCCCCATTTAACCGACGGAATAACGAAGCGAAGGATGGCGGACGACAGCCACGAGAACGGCACCAGCAACGGGGACGTGCCCGAGATCGAGCTGATCATCAAGGTGAGTCTGGCACGCGTGCAGAGCAAAGACGAGGAAGGAGAAAGAGACAGAGGGGAAAAAACGGCGATCGTTCCGTGCACGATATGGGCGTGGAACGGACTGGACTGGTTTCTTCCTGTACTCTCTTCTTCCTCTTCCACGGTGGATACTTCTGCTGGTTCGTTCCTCGGCGGTGACGAGAACCGCCGAAACAAACACGTCCCCGCGACAAAGACCGACCCGTGCACCGTCCATCCCGTTTTCCAAATGATCAGCGCTCCTCCACCGTGATCGTTTAATACTTGGTTCTTCGCGCGTCCGACTTTGACGGTTTTTTCTGTTCCCCTCCGGCAAATTCGTGAACGCTGTCCGATCGATTCGCCCGATCGATGCCGGACGTCAGAAATCTCGGCACGACGGACGGGTCTGGACTTTGCCTCGCGGAACATGGTGGAGGCGTCCGGCAAGAGAGCTTTTCGCATTCGTTGATGACTAATTGCAAGCATAATTTTGCTTAAACATGTTTTCTACGCGATCGGCTGGACTTGGAGCAAACGAAACCCTTGACTCTTATCTCGCGCGATACGCTGCCGTGGTAATGCTTTCCTTTTACGGTCGATCGCTTGTCACCGCTCGATTCATAAGTTCCTGCTGCCCGAGTTGCTCTCTTTTCCCGCGTGATTCGCCGGACAATGACGTAGACGACGCATTCGCACAGGCCGTAAGTATATTAATTTAACCAGATTAGAACCGTTTACGCGTGGTCGGGGGGAGGATGAGGAAGTAGGCGCTGGGAGCTTACATCGTGTTTGCGCTTCGCGGTAATTGCTAAGAGGTACACGAGGACAATTTGAATATTTCGTGAAGAAGAGGCAGCAAGTTATCGCAGTAGATTAGCGATAGAAGACAGATTGTATCTGTAAACCGTAAACAGACGTTTAGGTTTTTCTTAGCGATACGGATAATTGTGATCAACGCCGAGGCGATCGATTGGATCGAGGGCGAACTCGATCTAGCTTCTCGGAACGCTCTTTCACCGCGTGTGTTCCTGGGAAACGACTCCTTAAAGGGAAAGAGGCTTCCCTCGATTGTCCAATTACGCGTGGTCGTTCGATTAAACTTTCGCCAATCCGATCGGCTCTAGCTCGGGCCCGCTTCACTTCTGCCGCGCTCCTAATCGAGACAATGTCAAACGCTAATCTTATCGTCTCGTTGTTGCTCGATCGCCGATGAATCCAGATCACGGTACCTCGTTCGGAATATTCCCCGTAAACGCCTGCATTACCCTCTGTCCCTGAAAACTTGCAATTCCTTCGGAGCCTTGAAAATTGTATAAATACTCGGCTGGAATGCGCATTAAACATCACTATCGGCGCGAGTAAGAGATTAGAGCGACCGTTCAGAGATGGGTAAGACGAAGTTGAAGATGCGTTAAACTTTCACTGCGCGACTAAATAAGATACCACCCGGGATTCTTGCAACGCCGAGTTTCTCGATAACGTTCGAAGGTGTTTCGTGGCCGCGTTTGAACTGTTTGCACGGTCACGAGGCGCCTCGAGTACCATCGCTGGGCTGGAATAAAATTGGACCGCCCGCGGTTCATTCCGTGGTCTTGATTTTCATGCTTGGTGCGCCGCGGTTTTTTTTTTTAAATCGCGCCGCTGGCCAGAACCGCGTAAGTAGGATCCTACGGGATCGAGAGATAGCCGTCGACCACGTTTCATTACGCGAGCAGATTTAATGGTAACTGGCCGACCTTGCACTCGGAAGGCGATCATGCGAGGTCCCCGTAAGTGTGTCAAACGGGATGAAACGACGGGGGAGCTCGACGAGGTCCTCGAGATTCTACCGTTAAACGATGAACTCCTTTACCTTCCGCTTCCCTCGCTCTTCTGCCTTTCTTTTCCCCTCGCTGCGTAAACACCGACATCTTAGCCTCCCTCTTCTTCATCGCCGTTCATATTACGTATTTTCCATTCGCTGGTCAGCGGAGTGCCGATCGCCGACTATGGTCATCGTGCGTCTTTCACGGGGATGCTCGGGAAAATAGGAAGAGCTTAATCAAGTGGGATCTAAATCCCCTCGGTCTCTTTCCCTGTATAAGCAGATCGCGCTCCACTTGCGAATGCATCGCAAGCGACTTAAGAAACGCTTATTTCAGGCTAAACGAGGAATTCGCTTCGGTCGACCAGCCTCGTATGCGAAAATTCGCGACACGCGAATCCCGTTGCCGTACTCGGCGCTCGGGACGGCAGGACACGTTGCGATCGCGATTATTCGCCGCGATGGATGTATCGATTCACAAGGGCCGCGAACGTCGATTGTAATCGAATTTTCAGGCTTTCGCAAGAGAGAAAGGAAGCGAGGGGCGCGCGAGCCGAGTCGAGAGATCACTACCTAGCGTTCGAAGACGAACCACGTTCCAGCGGCTTCGTGACATTTCATCCACCGGCTCCATCGCGCGGGTGCCGTTGCCCGTTTACACGATACAAATGTTTCTAATGCTAATTCAAGAAAATTCAATGGGTGATTATAAAAATTTATTTAAACAATAAAATCTTTTCTTTTTACAAAACCCCTTGTTTCGGGGTGCTAGAGCCCCTGTAGAAATTATTGTCAAGAAATAACTACGACACAGCTGTGGGCAGATTTTTCCCATCGATCCGCGCTGCCAATTAATCATCCCCGTTTCTGTTTCCAAAAACACACGGAACTGACCAAGCGCAAAATTGCCGCGTTCTGGCCTTGGCCAAAAAGTCGTCGAGCTTGGCACTGGCTCGTTCCACGTGGGACGACGGGGGGCATGACTTGCTCGCATCATCGCTCGGCGTTCAAACTTGGAGGCCAGGCTTGCGTCATCGTGGAAAAAAGAAAAAAATTAAAGAAATAAGCGATGCTCGATTTCGGCAGCTTCCTCTCTTCCTCCGCGCTTCAATTTACTCCAATTGCACCGATACTGGATGCTCTTGCTTACTGTCCCCGGCAATTAAAGCAAAGTGCTGCCTCTTCCAACTAGCCCGCTTGCTACTTGTTGCAGCGGTCGAGAAAACTTGCAAGTATATCCCCGAGTAAGAAAGAAAGCAGAGTGCGTCGCCGAGGGGAATAAATAAACCGTGACATCGGGGAAAATGGGGGCGGAACGAGCAACGGCTAGATAGGTACCTACTCTGAATTTGCTCGATCAACCGAAGGAAACGGATACCGTTCCGCGTGCTCCCTGGCTGGTCGCGACCAGGCAAACAGCAGTAACGAACTTAACAGTTCGTCCACGGCGATCTTTAGCGAGTAACAGGATGCGAATTCTGTTGACAGGCATCCACGATCGACGGCCGCCGAAAGGGCGCCTGCCTGTTCTGCCAGGAGTACTTCATGGACCTGTACCTCCTGGCCGAGCTGAAGACGATCTCGCTGAAGGTGACGACGGTGGACATGCAGAAGCCGCCGCCCGATTTCCGCACCAACTTCCAGGCGACGCCCCCGCCGATCCTGATCGACAACGGGGACGCGATACTGGAGAACGAGAAGATCGAGCGGCACATCATGAAGAACATTCCCGGCGGGCACAATCTGTTCGTGCAGGACAAAGAAGTGGCCACTCTCGTCGAAAACTTGTTCAGCGTACGTACCGGGCGGCCGGCTTCGAGGAGAAACCGCGCCGTGCGCTTTCTCGAGCTAGCTACTGAACCGGGCGCCGATTCTCCTTGCAGAAGCTGAAGCTGCTGCTGCTGAACGCCAAGGACAAGGACAAGGACCCGAAGTCCTCGTCCCTGATGGCGCATCTGCGGAAGATCGACGAGCATCTCGGCCGCAAGGGGACGCGCTTCCTCACCGGCGACACGATGTGCTGCTTCGATTGCGAGCTGATGCCTCGACTACAGCACATCAGGGTCGCCGGCAAGTATTTCGCCGACTTCGAGATCCCGGACACTCTGGTGCATCTCTGGCGGTATATGCATCACATGTACAGGCTGGACGCTTTCCTGCAGAGCTGCCCCGCCGACCAGGACATCATCAACCATTACAAGCTGCAACAGGTGAGCTTCTAACGCTAACACGCAGCGCGGTCCCAAATTTTTCTCAACAATTCCTTCTCCCGTTGCAGAGCATGAAGATGAAGAAGCACGAGGAGCTGGAGACTCCAACCTTCACCACCAGTATCCCGATCGAGGTGAACGACGACTAGGCTGGACCTCTGCCGTCGGGTCTGCGATCTTGTCATTTCGATTCGGATAGATCATCGCCGATACCGCGGCGTGGACACGAGCGACGCAGTAAACGTTTTCGCGGTTGTTCCAATTCGAGTCCTTCTGCCCGAGGAGGGGTCCATTATTTATAAAAAAAAAAACAAAAAAAAGAGCGGCTCGCGCTGACAAATTTCCAGCGCCTCGGCTTAGATCCCGTCGATACCATGCTAAGCCGATTTATATAACACTTTTGCTACTTACATTTCATAAACTTACCGTCGACGCTGTTTTATGGCCTAAACCGACGAATATGGAACAAGTAGCTTTTTTACCGCAGGAGACAGGAGGTTATACGTATACATGTATGTGTAAGGCTTTCGACGACGACCTGTACGCGTGTCCAGAAAACTATATGATTTTTCCCCCTTCTTTATTTCTCTTCTCTTTCTCTCCCCCTTTACTTGAGTAGCATTATCATTAGAAAAGGCATTTTAATCTTTTACACGTACTTTAGGACCGAAACATCGTATATTTTTTTCCCCTCATTTTTAAGATACAGTTTAGGTGCTTTTCCCTCGTCTTTTGATGGCGAAAGCAGTACAGCGAATCGGAGAATGCAAAAGGGACGTATGCATTTGAATCGCAGATGATCGTTGATTATATTAATATATTCCTCCTTTTTTTCTTTCTTTTTCTTTTTCTTTTTCTTTTTCTTTTTCTTTTTCTTTCTTCCCTCGAGAACTGCCTTGTATTTATCGTGCATCTGGATATTAGTGAATAAAGCGACGCAATGATGGTTGTTCTTTAAATCACTTTGACCCGCCTAAAAAGGACGCTCTGGTACTCTAGTCTAACGCGCTTCGCTTAGCGCCGAGATTTCTGAACGGCTACTTTCGATTAGGATTCCAACGAAACAGAGTGCATACGTTTCTTCCCGGTTCTACGTTACAGCGCGGAGATTCCTAGGTAAATGTGTCCCGTCGTGAGACAATTCACGAGAGGACTCTTATCCTTCGTAGGTGATTTTTCAGGGTGGAAAGAATTTTGACCAGCAGATATCGCGGTTGTTACGAGCGCCATTACGACAGCGCTTGATTCTATTAACACAGTCCAGCGACTTAACAGACTGGGTATTACGTAATTAGTAATTGTATTATTATATTATAAATGACGATTATTATTACTATTATTATTGTATTACTTTGGTTTATACTCGTAGAAATGAATATACCAGTGTTTACAATAACGTTCTAACCTCGCAGGTACTTTTATTCACGAGTCCAGACACAGTTGCAGTTTGCGGGGTACAAACGAGCAATGGAACTCGTATAAATTTAACGGAATTATAGAGCAGAACCCCGCTGGAAACGAAAAAGAATACATCCATCCCGACGACGTTCCTGTCCATTCGTGCGAGTTTTAAAATAGCACGCGATTTCCCCCACACCGCCTCCGCGTCCAACTATTACGACGCGTCTTCCATTCATAAATAGGGAAGCACTTGTACCGGCGGCCATCTTGACTACGCGATCAACGGACCAACTTTTATTTTCATCCCCGACCGCCCATATTTCCGTACACACCGTTCGCAGGCCAGCAACGATATATTAAAACAAGTAAGTAACCTCTCCCCGATACATTTCCTACGGATCCGGAAGATTTGAAACGAAAGAGTCGCTGTGTTGATCGCAGTCGTGTCAGTACGCAGTGCACAGCTGATCAGTCGCCCCGACGGACGGTAGCCGCTCGTTCGTGCTTTGAAAATCCTCGAAAACGACAGAAAACTTACTGCCCGCCGCGTTATCGTACAGTGACAGTTGAAATCTCGGTGCTCGACACGTGAACGGAAATCCCGCCCGTCTGCCAAGTGTCCCTACCGAGTGTTAACGGAGCGTGAGCGTGCGTTGCCTTTTCCTCGTTCGTTGGACATTTCCAATGGTTGCCGTCCGGTGAGTTTCAAGCACACGATTCAAACTTAAATACCCATCTGCCCCGAGCAACCACCCCGCGACTCGATTTGGCGGTTAAAAATCCTTCGATCCACCCGACTCGTCGCTGCGCTGTAATTCTTAAAAACACGGGACACAGGAACGTAGGAGATACGAGCGGAAGATTTCGACTGACTTTTAGCCGCGTTTCCTCCGCGCGACGGAACGTACGAGAGATGCATTCTTCGGTGGATATTGTATAGATAGTTTCTTCATTAATCACTTCTCGTAATTAGAGTGCTCTCCCGTTCGGTAGGCGCGTTGATTCCATACGATGGTGGTACCGAAACGGTAGGTAGTGGGAGGAGCGGTGGATGTATACTTGCAGATATAGATCGATATCGATAAAGATTAACGTCACACGTTTTGTTGCCCGATGTTACGTTGTGTGTTTTATCGAATGTGTTTCGTCAGGCCGCATGCTCGATATGTTTATCCGCCATGTCTAATTATTACGTGTTTTCCTGCATACGTTCGTTATCACCCAAGCTCTCTATGGGCTGCGCAATCTTTTCATCTCGCATCCGAAGGAACCGCTTGGTATCGCGTGGACGAGTCAAGGAACGACTATACTATTCTATTTTCTCAGGCGTGACATAGGCATAAGAGGGACCAGGGTCAATCGATGCCACGAATTCGAAACTTCACCAACGATTTTAGCCGCTCTGACGTGCTCCACTCGATTTAAAAAGTAGATACGTGAGTCAGTCGGGGGAGGTTTTATCGAGCGCGGCAGACGGCGAAACCACCGGTGCACGGTATTACCTAATACGTAGCTGGTTAATATAAAAATACGCGTAAAACGGCCGGTAATGTTTACCCCCCCGCTCCTCCGCGTTATGTAATCGCGCGTTAATCACCGTTCAGCCACGACTCTCCTGTAATCCGATATAATTGCTCGATCGCGATCCCTCGGGGGGTGCGATTTTTTTGGCACACGCGGAAACAGGACCCCGAACGCCAGCGATATTTATAATCGCGTGAAAGAGCTGCTCGGAGAGTCAATAACGGAGCTTTACGAGGGCACGTGAATTATCGCGATCGTAAAGAAGCGGCGTATCGTTACCCACGTTTCGCTCCGACTGCGTGGAAACGCCGACAAAACAGGAACCTTCACCCTCGCCGATAGCATTATTCTCAGAATACTGTTTATTTTCGCGCCCCCCGTGACTTACCCCGTAACTCTGCATTCCTTGTTCCTTATTTTTCCACTGCTAGCAAACTCGACGGGCGCGCTTCTCCTTCGCAATTGTCGTTTCTTAGCGATAACTTAAAGTCACTGACTCGCGAACAATTGCAACCCGCTTTAATCGCGTGTTACTTCCGCTCGATCAACAAGTGTCCGGCGAAATTGAACAGGACCATTTTCTTGGCGTCCGCCTTATTCCCTTGTTCGCTGATCGGTAGGATGCTATCGCGACGATAAAGCCGGTCGCCTGCTCGCTCTCCTTAGACGCCTGGGACGCCAGACGTTTAAAAAGAAGCGCAGAAATTTATTCCAAATGCGTGAAAATACTCGTGGAATTCGCTTTTCCCCGCATTGCCAGGAGCAGACGAAAACAGCCACGCTGTGTCTCCTGGGTTATTTCATGACACAAATATCTTGCCGGCATGCTGGAATTCCGCTTTTCCTTTTTCCCCTGTCCCGACGAGCGACACTCTCGTTCCCCTCTTAAAATCCTCTCTGTCACCGATAGAAACGCCCCGCGTGTCTGGTGCAATTAGATCTTTTTCTCTCTCTTTATTGTGCTCACACAGACGGCAATAAAAAACGGCATCGTTATTCGTCTCCACTCGGTAAATTGGGTCATCGCGGGAATGATTCTATCTCGATCCGTCTCGAGTGCTTCTCGAAAGCGCGCGGAGTCGGTTACCACCTACCGTCTAATTAGATTATTAGAAGACACTCGCGGCTGCTTTCGAAAGCCGTGACGAGTGACGCGATTCGCCACGAGGGATTCGACTCGCTCTAGCGTTTCCGCGTCGAGTACCTTCCCACGCGTGTTTATTTGTAATTCTCGTCATCTGCGTGTCGAAGAATCGGCGCGTTGGCAAAATGTCCCCGCGGCAAGTATTTCGAACGGCGCGTCGAGGACGCCGCGGCGATTCCGTCGCTGGACACGATCAAGGTGCCGCGGGTGGTTTGTAATATCGCGTTGCAAGTTAGAAAGCCCCGCTGACGTCCCGTTTAAAAGAAGGGACCGGTGCCCGCTGGCAGACGGGGGCGCGTGCCAATAAACAGTTTTCTCTCTGATTGATGCCTCACTCACCTGACACTCGCTGGCTGCCAGGTGCGAAGCGAACGAAGAAAGAGAGAGAGAGAGAGAGGCGAATTATTAATTCTGCCCACCGCTTTATTCTCTCGCGTGGCCCAGCGCCAAATGCGAATCGCACGCGCACAGTCTCCAACCTCTTAGTATCTTCCGATCGGGCGAGCACCCCTCGACGTTTCTAAGTATATTATATTTTCCAATATAGAGCTAATAATTAGGCACACGCACGAGGTAATTATATTTGTGTGCGTTCGATTCGAGCGAGTTTCCTGAATATGGTATCGTTTACTTTTTCACTTCAGACGTGATTTTGGAATTCTAATCCAGTGTGATTCCCAACCGGTGGGTCGCGAAACTTATTCTGGAATATCTAGGGGATCGCGGATTCTATTGAATTCTCTGTTTGGGCTGATACGCGAGTGCAACTCGTTTATGGTTTAAAATTAACGCGCCTCGCTTCCGTAAGGGAATCGGCTAAGAGCGTCCCCGCTGTTATATATTTATAAGCCCTTCCGTAGATTCGGGAAGGGAGGATTTATTGAAATTTATCGAGACCGTGGGTGTGCGACGGGTGCACCTGCAGAAGGGCGCATGCGCGCGCGCGCGTGGGAGCGTGGCACGCGCAGTGCCGGCTAATTATGTGGCACTCCTACGTGCCACGCGGCACAGGTGTCCACCGTTTCTTTGCTCGCTGCCAATTCCGTAACCTAACGGGTGTTTCGGAGTTATCGACCTTTGAATTTCAACCGAAGAAGTCTTGCGAACCGGCGTACCTCGAGGTAGGTACTATTTATGCCCTAAAGCAGAGTAGGAAATTCGCAGGATTCTCGGTTCGCTAGAAAATCGAGTAAAATTATTGGGAATTAAAAAAATTCTGAAACTTTGCGAATCTGTAGGGCATTCCCTGCTGATTACAACGGAATTTTTGTTCGCTGCATAAATTCAGCTATTTTCCGATTTTGAAGCATTTGTACTTATTTAATTCTTGTTATTTATTATACGTATAAATTGATGAATCTGAGCAAAGAAAAATTGCGGGAAAAAATGAAAGTTTGAGAATTTTCTCGAGTGGATAGCTAGGAGGTTTTTCGGTGGCAGATATCGCTTACCAAGTGGTAGCTTGGTGGCCTTCGCTATAATTACGAGGCCGTAACTCGCACGATCGCGTAATATTTGAATGCATCGTCCGGACAAGTCGGTCGATTTGCCCCGGACAGGTTCCACGGTCCTCTCCTTCTCATTTTCTCACGACTTTGTCTCCATTAATCGCAAGGTCCGCTGATCCGTGGTTGAATAATTTGAGACACTCTCGCGCACCGAAAGCCGTCGCATTTTGGAGGGCATCCAAATCGTTTATCCACCGAACTGCAAAATTTCGACGATCTAGCCGGATTGCTGGTTCCCTCTCGCGTTCGTCCGATCTGTCGCTGCCCGGTGAACAGTGCCGAACTGGTGTAACGAGAGAACCTGGCACCCGCAGGTAGGCCTTGCCAGGAGGATGGGGGCCCACGATGGGGGAGTGCCATTGCTCTAACATCGCTATCATGCAGCTGTTCCATGAGCTGAAGCAGCAGTTCCCTGCGCTCCCTGATCACGTCGTCTCCCAGTGCATCGCCCAGGTATAGGTGCTCTTTGTCCGGCCCGCTGCTCCCGGACACTCGATCCGGAATAACCCCCGATTGCACAGAGTGTGCTCGTAACCAGCCTCATCCGTCGCCGCTAAACCGCAGCACGTTAACGACTAACTCGTAACCCTCGCGTAGCGAATTAACGGCACAGACTACCCTCTCCTATCATTGCACGAGCGTGGAACCTGCGTGTCTGTAAATGTTGGGCGTGTTACAAGTTACAACCGTGCCTCTTAATCAGCCGGGGTTGAACGCACTAAACAATAATCTAGCCGGGCGCTGGAGCGTTCTGAGGTTTTCGCTTTCGAGGAGCCTTAATCCTGCGTCGGCAAGAGAGGGTGCAGAGTACAGCGTAGCGGGTATGGAAACCTCAGAACTGTCCATTACCAGAGCGAGGCGTCCGCTGAAAGCCTCGAGCATCTGTCGTTGGGCCGACGGAGGTTCCACGGGGACCGGAAACTGGCTGACCCAGGTGCGTGTGTGCGTTGCAGAACAGTCACGACCGGGAAACATGCGCGAGAAGCCTTCGTGCCACCCAAGAGTCACGACCGTCCCCGGGCGCGTTCCCACCGGCCGCCCTTTGCAGCGTTCTCCAGCAGCAACCGCAGCAGCAACGTTGCTGCGCGATCAGCCAAGTGCAACGGAACAGCACCAGTGGCAACGATAGCAACCCGCGACCGCACAGGCCAGCGTCCCTGGACATCGGCGCGTCGCGACGCTGCCCCCTCAGCTGTACACGCGCCACCTGCACCTCCACCTCCGCGTCCTCGCCGATAGCGACGGACCCCGCGACCCCTTCCTCGGCACCGGCTTCCTGCACCGCGCGAGGCTTCTTCGACGATTGCGCGGGCACCGCCGACGCGGCCAACTCCACCAACCACGTCCAGAGCGCGGGAAACGAGCCAGCCGGATTCGAGCTGAACGTGAACGTTGCCTGCAGTCCTGCCGCCGGCAATCGCGGTACGCATCCACGGAGATCGCAGGCACAACCCTCCTTGGGCTTCGATTTCGGCTCGGGCAAATTTTTCTTTAAATAAAATTCCCTCAAAAATTATTCGTCGCGTATCGAAGAAAGGTAATTCGGGTTAACCACCAGCGAATGACGAATAATTTTTGCAAAACAAACAGCGCGGTTGCATTATAGGTTGCGTAGATAAACGTAAAACTGGTTTTCTTCCGCGTGTATCGATGCGACACAGCGACATTACATACCGTAATGCATTCCTTTTCATCCCCGGTCCACGTCGTTAACGCGATGCCTTCTTTCTGATTGCAACGGAAGCGCAGATTTTCGAACGGTGCCGACGATCAGCGGCGGGGCCTGTAAACGAACCGATCTGATCGTCGATCCACGACGGCCACATTACGCGGAACCGCTGCTGACCGTGGAGAACGCGGGGCCGCAGATCGATCACACTCGAAGCTACACATCGGTGAGCCTGACGCTGAGGCCACCGTCCTCGGAGCCACAACCCCCGATCGACATCAGATCGCAGGGCTCGAGTCTGATCTACTCGAGCTCGTCCCTTGACCCGCGGGGCTTTCAGAGCCGCCTTCGGATCAGCATAGGCGCGGGAGCCGTCGGCAGCGTGGCGGCTGCGAGGATCAGACCACCCATGGGCCCCAGCAGGCCCAATAGCTTAGTGCCACCGGCTCAAACTGGTCCTCAGAGGCCACCAGGTCTGTATTATTATTAGTATCAATCGTCCTCTTTACTACTAAAAAAAACAAAAGAAACACGAGTATCGATAAGGGTAAATGCGAGGCTGCAGCGGTAACACTCTTGGAAAGCCTTTTAAAATTTAACGGTAAAAAGTCAAAGGACACGGAGCACTTGTAAGACAACACTAAGAATAGCGCCGAAGCCGCTAAAGTAAGTTAGTGGACGGCAATTACTCACCCCTTTAAAACAATGGCAATTGCAGGGCTTCCAGCTGGACCACCTAGTCAGTTGCCGAGGCCCACGACGACTATGAGCGCCCCGACCACACCCTCTGTGCCATCCACGACAACCATCGTCCCTCCCAGCAGCCTCCCAACGACACCGTCAGGACCGACGACGACCTCGCCGCCCTCTAGCCCCATTGACGAACGGACACCGGCCAACTCCGATCAGAATCGATCGCCGTTAAATCAAGGTATCCCTCGCGCCACCTTTCCACCCTCCTGCGGCAACTCGAAAATAACCTTTAGTCTAGCTATTTTTATTACCCCTGCATCGAACGGCCGCCTTTGTTTTTCGTACACGTATATTTACCTGCGAACCAGTCAGTCCGTCGCACGTACTACGCCCACGCACGTAACACTGAGAACGATATTTACGCATTCCTGACCCCACGCTCCGTCTATACATAGCCAGGCTTGCGGTTACTCCACGCGGACCACCTGATCCGCTTCTCGATCTCGGCGACGCGTTTCCTCAATGTAGCCGCCCCTTTCTGCCCAACGGGGCGAACAGCCCTTTATTCCCGCGCGGGTGGTCGGTATTTCAAGGTTCCCTTTGCCGTCACAGTGGCGGATCACCAAAGAAAACTGCTCGCGGAGCAGTTGGCCAGGAAAGAAAGACTCGCCAGGGAGCTGAGGGCCGAGAAAGGACGACTCGAAGCGATGAAGAAAGAACTGCAGTCTCTCACGAGGCCGCTGGACTCCTCGATGCCGCCGCAAGTACGTACATCATAGTTGTCGAAACGATTTCGCTGCCAATCCCAGCGGCTATCGTATTGCATTGCCGATTTCGCAGGAGCTGAAGCAGAAGCTGCGGAGCGAAATCTATCAGCTGCGGGTGGAATGCAACACACTGGCGGATGAAGTGGATCAGTGGTCGGATCCAAGAGGTACCCCAATCACGGTCGCGTAACGTCTCCGGTACAACATTTGCATCTTTTTATTTTTACTCGCTAGTACCTCTGGGCGAAACGAACGAGGAGTTCTATCAGGACATTTACACCGGTCAGCCTCTGCCACCGAGGTCCGTCACCTCCAATCCACCCCCGCTGCCGATGCAGCCGCCCGCCTGGCAACCGGAACTCGGCGGGAACGCTGTCGACGGCGACGAACGGGACGGCCCTTCTTGGGTCTGCAGAATGTGTACATTTGACAATCACCCGCTGATGAACAAGTGCGAACAGTGCGACATGCCCAGGCTGCTGGATCGCGGAAACGCAGGTACGATTCCGAGGAAATCGATAAGGGACCTTGCATCCTCTCTAACACGTTTCAACATCGATCCACTGTCCCCGCCCCCGACATCAAAATAGTTGAACGAGATGGCGTGGCTTAACAGCATGTGTTTTTCTTTCGTCATAAGTTTTGCGGATCGACTGACAATTCTGCGCGTCGATACTGTCACGAAGTGCGCAACCAATGGTGATATATCTATATAATTGTTCGCTATCGTAAGATAAGTACCTGCTCGCTCGGAGAGCAGTGGCGCACTCGGGGTTTAATCTTAGGGGGAGCCGAGCTGAGAGGATAAAAATATTTTCCAAGCGAATTCAAGGTGAAATTCTTTAGGTGATTATAAAAAATGATTTAACGCGGAGGCCAGGCCAGGCCTACCTAGATTTGTTCTACAAAAACCGATAAACTTTTATTATCAAACGGTAAAAATTATTGAAAGGTTTGTGGGTTACAGGTGGGATACCCGAGGATGCAGGATCATCCAAAATTGAAAGCGCGCCCGATTTTCACAGAATTATTTCCAGACAAAATAGTGCCTGTGCAAATTCCAAGCATCGATATTTAAAAAAGCTGCAAAGCCTCGACTAAATCGGTTCATTAATTTCTCAGTTAGGTGTGTCACCGACTTTAAAAACATGTTTTTCAGGAAAACGCGTTTAAAGTTTTGGGTCCGAGCGCTACTTTGTCAATTTTGGTCGGATTAACCTCACACTTTCAGGGAATATTTTCAACATGTTGTACTTTTAGAAAATCGAATTGGCCCCCCTCTGGGCGCGCCACTGCTAGAGATATAGATAATAGATTACAGAATTATGCATTGATCAACGACACAAATAAAAGGTCTAAAACCTGCTTAAACTGCACTGCATGGGCGCGTGATATTTTCAATTCAGTTATTTAAACGTAGGGGCATGCCTGATTTATTCTCGCTTCCTAATTATTTTAATCGAATGGTATGAATAATTATTCCTCGTGTCGTGTGTGGTCCTATCGATTGCTGCGAAGAGTTGATAACGGCAAACTGCATTTTCTGCCGCGAGTCGGTAAGTGTCTTAAGATCGGTATGGGAATGCCTGCTTCGCTCTGTCGATCGGGAAATAACGATGATAGAATTCGTATGTTCGATTTGCAGGCGAGACACAAGATATTCATATACGAGTTACGCATCATCACAACTTTTCGCCAAGTCGTGAGTATGCTTTCGACTATACTTATCGGCTAAAGGATACTGCCGGAAAGAAGAACGCGACATACGATATGCGTTGTTAAAATAACTTTATTCCTTTTCCAGGCACGGTACATAGTTGGGTGGTATGACACGAACTGCGTTAGAAATTTCAAAAACTGTATATACAATTATTACTTAAATTAAATAAAACAAAAATTGTTGTAGGAAATCAACAGATCGCCAGAGGAAAACACAGAAATCTTACCAACTTGATTCAGTTGAATTTGTTTTTTTATTTACGATAGCGCCCGTCGGTATTGATATTAATATATAATTTTGTATATAAATCTGATTTTCTTGATACGCGATTACGAGACTACAACGCTAAACGTACCACCTCCACTTCTGATTACCAAGTGATCAATGACTTATTATCAGTAATCCGACTCCTATTTGTACGAGCTTCGAAATACTATTTAAAATACAAGTTATTTGTAGTAAGTCCATTAGTATAACGTTCTCTCGTTATATAGCTGTGCCCCTTTCCAAGTTCAGCTTCGTTTCGCGCGTGTACTCTCCGTAGAATCTCTCCAATTTCTGGTTGAACTTTGCGTTGCGTTCATTGATGTAATCGATATCAGC
This sequence comes from Andrena cerasifolii, assembly GCF_050908995.1. Taxonomy (NCBI): domain Eukaryota; kingdom Metazoa; phylum Arthropoda; class Insecta; order Hymenoptera; family Andrenidae; genus Andrena; species Andrena cerasifolii. The sequence goes on from NC_135129.1 coordinate 12,224,906, forward strand.
ATCGTCGTTGTGCATCCTTCTCCTGCTGTACTTATCCCTCTTTGCGATCCTGCGAGCACAAGAAACGACGATATAGTTCGTGCTACGATCATTTCAAGTACACAGCGCTCGAATACTAACTGCTTCTCCAAGTCTTCCACCATCTTGTCGATAGCCTCCTTTTTATCTTCGTGAAGTCCATGGAGTATAGTATTTCTGTCCCCGTAGAACGCCGGGCCCAATTTATCTTTGGCTTCGTCGTACGTGTCCATATTTGGCTTGATGTTTCTTACCAATCTGTTGTACTGACGTATAGCTGCCTGCTCGTAGTCGGAGAAGCCTGGATCTGGATTCCTTTTATTCATCTTCTTTCGCGCTATACGCTCCGCCTCTATCGCGCCAATGTGGAGCAACTTTGTTCTGTCGTAGTCCTCTCCCTGTAAAGCGCAGAATACAAAAAAGCATTCGACTCGTTCTTACTACCAACCGATCAACCATTATTTACTTTCTCCTGAGCGTCCTTTCTCGCAGCTTCATCCTGCACGATCCACTCGGCCTGTCTTTTACGCGACTCCCAATTCGAAGGTAGCTTCTTCCTCTTATCCTCCTCGACAACTTCTTTGTGGTTCTGTTGCCTAGCTTCGTTCTACAAAAGCAACGCTCCGTAAGACACACGTCTCCAGAAAAGCAAAAGGTAAAAGCATTTTTATACTCACCCTCTTCGTGTGAAGATCGCGCAGTCGTTTCATTCTCTCCGCGTGCTTTGACGCTACGGATTTCTCGGAAGCACTCGAGCCTTCCTTCCCCACTTCCTTCTCCATCGCGACTTTTATTTATTTATAAATACACAGGCAAATATTCTCAGCGGAGAAAACAAGCTTCTGTCACTGATTCGCAGGTTAGAACGTAATTATCTTCGTACCGATACTGAATCAGTCATCGAGTCACTGTTCGCGATGATTCGTCAAACTTCCGACAGAGGTCTCTGTGGACCGGTGGACGAAAAAGGCGAACTCCGTTCGTCCGACTTCCGTGGCTGGTGTGGTAGGGCCGATTGAAATCGATCTTCTGGTTCTGAGCGAACGGGTGCGCGATAAGCGGGCGGTCGAAGATTCCTAGAGCGCGGCGGTATCGTCGGGACTCGCGGTGTACATGTCGCAGGGAAAGACGGGCTGAATTTTTCGTCCGCCGGTAGGAGGAAGCAGCAGGTACCGGCCGTGTCGCGACATTTGGCCATTTAGCTACGCTCGCTCGCGAAGATCCGCGTTTGCGCGAACCCCGGCACGGTGGGACGGTGACGCAGAATTGTATACGCTGGCGGCTGGTGGCGCAGAGGAGAGTTCGCGCTACCGAGCTTTTTAAGCATTTTCCCGCGGAGCGCGGCCAGGGTGAGCCAGGGTGCCCGCGGAACGCTTGCGTCCAGGCGAATCGAAGCCTCGCTCGCCGCACGCGGCTCTACGCCGGAATCGCTGCCGCGCAACGCTTCGTCCCGGACAAATTAATTCTCCCTACACCGTTATGGAGACTCTCGAGTCGAGTCGCGTGTGCCGCCTCTGCGGCAAGCTATCCGGTTGTATCTCGATTAATATATTCGACAAGAATGAGAGCCACGTGAAGAAAATCAACGCCGTTCTACCGATCATGGTACGTGATATATGTATCTCTCTTCGCACACACTTCTCTCCCTTCGCCGCTTCCCTACGTGAACCTTCACGCGTGCTCAACGTGTCCTTTCCCGACAATCGTAAACGCCCCCCCCCCCCCGCCCCCTCCCTCCTCAACCACCTTCTTTTTCCCACAAATCGAACGTGCAACCGAGTTTTTCCGTGTAACTAGGCCACGCACGAGCGTTTCTTTCATACCGCGCTTTTCTTACGGGTACCTATCCCTTTATTCGCACAGGGCACATCGGTTCTTGCCCTCGGGCAATTCAAGGAATAGACGCGACACGTTCGGTCGAAAGTATCTACGATGCCAAAAGTGAGGTTATCGTTACAAAGCGCGCCAATATGTCTCATAAACGTTTTTAACGGATTGCGTAACTTGGAAATGCACTCGTTCCTTTTTACCCCTTCGCCGAGGAGTGCTAGCCTCAAACTTATCGCTCGCACGAACGTGATAAGCTTTCCAAGGAAACAACAGAGAGCGCGGAGAAACTTTGCTGCTTAATGTCGGGAGTATATCAGGCACCCTATTCTGCGAAATAATACTTGACGTTGGGTAGGGTTGCTGTACCGTTCAAACCAGTTCGAACTAGTTGAAAATTCTTTCGTTATCTTCCGTCAGTACTTTAGATGATAATTTACAGATATTATATAGGTGTGGAAGAAATTGCCGACGTTGTTAGCCGTAAGCTGATCGCCTACGTGATCACCCTACACTCGCAGAATGGCAGAGAATTCTAATCGTTGGGCACGCCGATTAATATTTAGACTAGATCGAATAATGGCACGTTAATTACGATTCGCAATGGGAGAAAGAACGCTCCACGTGGAACAACATGCGCAGCTAGTGAGTCAACAGGTTGACCTTGAAATGCGAAATCACTTCTCGCAATCGTGTAATTATTTATCTCCTCTTCGAACAAAGCACAGCGGCTAATCGTTCTATCGATATCATCGACCAAGTCATGATGCCGCTTTATCGGGGAAGTTAATCCGAAGCACGTTCCGTCGCGTCGTGCTCGGTGCTGTGCCACTCGATCTAAAGTAGAGTCGCGATTGATAGGCTATAATTTCGTTCCGCGAAAATAGATCCGAATGTACAATTATCCTTTCCCTTCTCTATCGGCGCTCTTTATTCGCGCGCGATCATATCGAATATTACGGGCTTACGAAATTACATATTTGCACTGGCTATGTATCCGCAGGTGCACGAGATGGACCTGTTGCCGAAGCACATGTGCCATCGGTGCACATACAAGCTGGAGGAGTTCTACAAGTTCTACGTCGACTGTCTCAAGACAGACGCGGGCTTGAAGAGCCAACTGTCCTGGATGGGGAAGGATGTGCCGACGGAGAGGGTCGGCATACCGATGGTGCACATAGAGAACGTCAAGATCAAGATCGAGCCGGGGAACTACGACGCGTACGATATGAACCCCATGGTCGATAACGTCAACTATATAAACGCGATGAGCTCGATGACGTTCCAGCCGAACGATATCCCGTACGCCGCGTACGCGAGATGCAGGTGTTGCTGTGATAAAATGGACCAAAGTAACCAGGCTGTACCAACCAACTACGAGAACAGGATATCAACGTGCAATAGCGTGGTCGAGGTCGAGGTCGAGGCGTGCAACAATAACCGCACCAACAAGCAGCAGAGCTCCACGATATCCGTTAACGAGAACAAGCCAACTTCTTCCAGCTCCGATCGCCCAGGCGGTGCCAGAGTCAAGTTCCACGCGACGAAAGACGTCTTCGGGAGCCCAATCGTTCGGAACTTGAGGCCTCGGAAGGGTTCCGTCGACTACGTAGGAAGTAAGAAGAAATCTCCCGGCATTTCGACATCGAGAAGCGCGAAGCCGAAGGCGTCGCCGAAGAAGGCGTCGCCGCTGCAGCCCGAGATCGATGCGACTCGAGTCAAAGTGGAGAAGCTCGACGACTTCGAGGGTCGGATTCTTAGGCCCAGAACGGGGACGATCGACTACTGTATGTCGACGCGGAAGCACTCGAAATCGACGGACAAGAACCAAAGATCTCAAGACGAGGAATACCGAGCGGCCAAGTACACGGTCCGAAATATCGCGAACAAGGTGAAGCTACCGTCGAGGGAGGTATCGAAATTAGCGAAAGATAGGATTAAGGTTATGGTAAAGGAGGAGCAACTCTCTGATCTCGACGAGACTGTGGACGAATTCCTATCGTCTGCGATGCTGCCGAAAGATCGCAAAGCCGTTAAAATCGAAGCATTTCCTAACGGTCACCTGGTAGGTTTTCAAAACGATAGGGTAAATGGTAATACGTTCGATGCTTTGAAATCGCCGAAGGGCGTGTCGAAAGGTAAATTAAAATCAGGCAAGATGGGTGCTTCGAGTCCGACTGCCGCCATTACGTACTCGCCGAAGTTTTTGCGAAGTCACGACTCCTACCTCAGGAGCGGGAAAATAAAGAAGCTTCACGCGAAAGCTTCGGCTAGGAAGCTACAAAGGAACCTTCGAAATGTCGCGACAATCACAGGTGTCGTGAGCGCCAAGAACATTTCCGCGTCGATAAACTTAATCGACAGCAACGTCAAGCACTACTGCGAGGATTGTAATGCCAGCTTCCTTAACAAAGAGTTATTTAAATTGCATACGTGTTATCACTGATCGATCCACCAAGCTGCGTGCAGTGTGCTCGACTAGACATTTATTTTTACTCGAGACCTTTTCTAACAGACGAAATAGTCGGTACTATCCGAATATACAAGATGGCAACAAACAGGTGATACGATGATCAATCAAGGAAAGTGTACTGACCTTCCTTGTGTACATTATCGCCGGCGTGTGCAACAACTAGTAGAACTAGTATGCATGATAGAACATAGTGTAATATTATCTTTAAGAAAAAATTTTTCAATTGCGAGTAATTGTCAGATGTTGACATAAAAAGTTATGACGAACGATTACGATATACGCTTAAAAAGTGTTTGTAGGTAAAAGATTCACGAACCGCCTTCAAAGTTTAAAAGATATATATATATATATATATCTTTTGTAAAATATAAGAGATAGATATAGATTCATATATACGATATTGTGATATGCAAGTGTTCTAAGTAAAACTGATTCGACTATTTCATTGTTTCTTTATGGAGTTCGCTCGCACGTGACGATAGAACCAATTTTTGTCATCGTCGTCGTCGTCGAACGATCAATCAGTGCATCTAGCCACGTATGAATGTCTTTCGAGTTTCGAATAAAGCTTTGATTAATCAATGCGTGGTCATCCTTGCGTATTTTCTAATCGACTGAGGTTCGTTGTCAACATTCTTGCTAGCTTTACGAGATTCGTGATAATCGGGTTTGTGCAAAATGAGTGTTATCGATGTTTCACACTTTCTCATTCAAATTCTTATTAAACTTCGATTCTATTATTCGTTACTATGGTGTGCTAAGTGTACTAAATAGTCTCCCTTTCTCGTTCACGTATGTTTACTATGCAATGAAAAATGTTCTTTACGATTATCTGGTAATTTAACGAATAAAACGTTGCGATTATTACCAAGACGGGGTAAAACCCACGTTAATGGAACGTTGAATAAATCATAATTGCAGGAGCAAAAGACATTTCTCTATTAATTGCTCTGTTTATTGTATTCCGTGTGATCTATCAACGATCCTATTCTCCATTCGAATTGTTTATTTTTCCCCGGTTTTCGCGAAGCTATTGTTACGCTACCGAACAGGTGAGGGCGCTGCGAGGCGACCATCGAGCGAATTACAACTGACAAACAAACAAAAAGTACGGGGCAAGTGTCAAACGATTTCGAAAAGATGACTGATCACTCTAATTATAAAGCCGAAAAGTGTTGTCAGTGAGAAATCCGAATGTCTTCGATTACGAAGAGATCCCCTCGTCTCGAGGACGTAAGTTTCATCGCTTCCTATACACCACTTACACTAACCTGTTCAGTTTTGGAAAATTTGTTTCGTCGAAATCGCCGCTTGTTTATAAAGTAACTCGTACTGGAAAGTTAAAAGAACACTGCGGTCCTTGTATGTCCGCGGCAATTGCGTTTTCATGCTTCTTTCATTCTTATACAGCTGATATCAACCGAAGATGATACCTTGGGTTCCTCTATAAGTCTCAGCGTGGGTGAGAACTCGATTAGAATAAAGGAGAAGCCTCGAGCGATCAAGGAAACCGAGCCAGAGGAGAGAAATGAGAAGGATAAGTGGTGGTTGAAGAAGCCAGAGACCAGGCTTGAAATTTCCAGTGCCATTCCAGTGGACGAAAGAGGGAAACTGTCTCCGTCCCCTTCTCCGGACGTTAGCTCGTCGATGAAAGAATTTCTGGAGAAGGAGAGGATGTGCAAAGTAATTGAAAGGATATAATACTTTTATCGTAGCATTTAGTTAAGCGAATCGACTAATCTATCGCCCTGCTCCTCGTAGGCCATGCATAAGAATGAGATTGAAATGAAAGACAAGGATGACACTTTGTGCGACATTCTGGCATCCGCAGCTTTCGACAAGTATCCGTCGGATTTCGAGAGTAAGTATCCTTATGCGTATCTCGCGATCTTTCCTCTTCGGATAACGTTTCTAGTGTAAAAGGTAGGATCTCCGTCTTTTGCGCAGACGCTACCGACGAAGACATCGGTAGTATGTTAGAAGAAATGAGCAAGATCGCTGGGGCTCTTAGTCCGAATTCAGGTGCGGATCGCACAAAATCTAGGAACTCTACTAAGAATTCTACGGAGGAGGAGAGGTCGGTAGAGGAGTTACTAGAGGAAGCTGAAAAGCTGGTAAGAAAAAATAGCAGTAGTTTATCCAAAAGTGGATCAAAGTCTGATACTTTAGTACCTGAGAATATTCAAGAGGACGTAGAAAGTCTTAGCAGGGTTAAGCAGTTAGAAGCGGATATCTTTCAATTGATAGAGAAGGAAGTGCATAAAGAAACGGAGAGAATCAGGAAGAGTCCAAAGAACGAGAAGAAAAGGGACGGTAGCCCTGGGTTTGACGTGATATACGAGCACGTGAATGGTTTGAAAGCTCCGAAAACCTTGGAACTGCAGAGAAGGAAGTTCGAAGAGCAGAAAGTGGAAGTGTCCAGCAGCTCTGATCTGGACGATCCAATCGAAAGACATTCCAAATCCGAGGACCTGAAAAGTATAAGAAAGATGGAATCGGATAAAGACAATCTACAGAAGGAGATAACCGACGTAGATAAGGATTTTTTCGAAGATTTATTAAAGAAATCCAAGGAGAGAGCCGAAGGCGGCATGTCAGGCAGTTCAAGCTTCGGGCAAGAAGATTTTTCGCACTTTTTGAAGCTTTTGCAAGGGCAAACTGATAAAAAGGAACAGGAATCGAACGAATCGAATCCTGCAAGTGCCATTTTCTCGAAACACGCGGATCAGAAAACGTCCAGCTTGGAAGGCCAATCCACGAACGACAGGAGCCCCGAATTTCCCGAGAAAGAGATTTCTGATATACTAGAAAAAGAGCTACCAGGAGCACCTGATTCAAAAGCGGAACATGAAATCGTTGAAACGGACTCCAACGCGGACGCAGAGGAACTTGAAGAGTCTGAAGATAAAAACGAATTGAAAATATCTCCAGACCAATTGTCTCCGAAAAGAATAGGTGCATCGAAGGATAGCAAGAAGGTAATTAATTCTAAGCAAGAGTTGTACACGGTTGGCCTCACGCCAAGATTAGAATTGTTCGCGGACGCGATCCCCAAGTTGCTGGCGGAAAAGTCCGTGGAGAGTACCACGCAACAGAGCAAGGAGGCCACAGAAGATGCTAACAGGAAAATCCGTAAAACAATATCGAGCACTGAGATTAAAATCAGCGCTAGTGCCATTGCGACTTCCCATCGTAGTAACGTAGAACGTAAATCCATTCACGCGGCCAGCGCGTCAGGCGCCAAACAGCAGAAGAAGGAGATCAAGTTTTCCAAGTCCAAGAGTTACGATCAAATTTCTAAACCGCCGCATAGAACTTCCGCGGAGAACCTCAGGGCGAGTAAAGCTTTAGATACCACAAGGAAACCCGTTAATTCTACAATCAGACGATCGCCGATACCGAAGCCAAAGCTGCAACCTACAATCAAACCGGTTACAAAGGTCCCTCCTAAAGTTAAGATATCCCCCAAGTCGAAAAAAGATTCCATCAAGACTGCTTCTACCCCCGCATTGTCTTCCACGTATAAAGGGTCGCTGGTAAAGTTGCCGGACAGCTATTCGAGGATCATGATGGCTGGCGGTGATACGAAACAGAATGCAATAAGACAGAATTGGGAAGTTCTGTGTAGAGAGGAGAGACACAAGAGTGCTCTGCTGAAGCAGCAACTGGAGTCTGAGACGAAGATGTACAAGTGCCAGATGAACAACATGCGTATATCCTTCGAGGAAGAACTGTTCGCACTGAAGAAGCAGAATATAATTTTAAAGGCGAAACTGGACGAACTCTCGTTGAACGAGAGACAGCCAGAACCTCAGGCCAAGAAGGACACGAAGATTATTCTTCTGGAGAAGGAGTTGGAGAAGCAAGAGAACATGATACGCGCTTACGAATCGGAGAATAAGAAGCTGATGCAAGAAGAGAAGCGTATGCAGGAGGAAATGAAACAGCTGCACAAGCAAAAGAGCACTGCACTGGAATCGGGTGAAATGCAAGAGCTCGCTGACAGAGTGAAGGATCTCGAAGAGCAGGCGTTGAAACTTAATCTAGAGGTTTCAAAGCTACGGGAGAAGAACGCTGACTGCGCCTTGACGAACGAGGACCTGCAGCAGCAAAACGGTCTGCTAAACGACGAGCTAGAGATGTTCAAGGACCAACTAAGAGCGAAAAACAATTTCATCACTGATCGACTGCAAGCCATGACCACGGCGGAGCTGCACTTGAAGAAGCAAGTGGAGGATCTCAGTATAAAGCTGAGCTCTAAAACGGAACAGCTACGATTGGTGAAGCAGGAGTACGACAAGCTTCAGTACAACGTGCTGCCTTTGGAGAAGGAGTTGCTGGAGCTGAGAGTGAAGGAGGGGAATCTCCAGGAGAAGGTGCAGGTAACGAGGAGCCACGTGGAGCGTGAGAAGCAGCTGACGCAGAAGCTCAAGGACCAGGTGATCCTCGACAGCAAGAAGATCACAGACTTGAACCGGCAAGTGCGCGAAATGGAGAGGATACTCAAGAGGAAGAACCCCGACTCGGTGTCTGCTCTTATACTCACCGCGAATTCGGAACAGGACAAGATTGGCGCGGAGAAGGTTAAGCTACTGGAGGACCGAATCGCAAGCCTGGAGAGCGAGATCAAGGCAAAGGACGACTTTGCGCAGCAGAAGGTGGTCGAGTTCCAGAAGAAGTTCTCCGACATGAAGGAGAAGTACGCGACGCAGATAATGGACCTGGAAGAGAAGCTGTTGGAGGCTGCTATCAAAGACCGCAAGGTGTACAACGATATGTTTACCCAAACGGCAGCGAAGCCCGTGGAGAACAAGGGTGTGGAGACTATCAGAAGGGAAGAGAGGTCTGGGTCGTTTGAGAAGGAGGACAGGAAGGAGCAGAAGCCACCGGTTAAGGTCAATTTGAAGTCTCAGAATTGCAAGGAGGACGCTCACCTTATAGCCACGATAAGGGGGCTGAAGTTAGAACTAGCTAATAAGGACAAGACCGTCTCGAAGCTCACTAAAGAGTTACAGGAGCTGCAGAAAACGAATAGACGATTGCAAAGGGAGAGGGAGAAGTTGCTAAACGATAGGAGATCTATCAAGACTATGGTGTCTTCGGATTCTAAGCTACTGACTCTGAAGGCTGTCGATGGGAACGATCAGAACTCGAACGTCTACCAGAATGGACACATGTTCGACGCGAACACGCAACGATTGTCCGCCTCTGTGCAAAAGCTCTACGATCCCATGCAGTACACAGAGAACGGAGATAGCCACCACCTCGTCAAGAGATTGACTGATGAGAACGATATCCTGAAGGAGGAGCTCAGCAAGATGAACAAAGACTTTATGGCTCTGAAGAATAAACGTCTGCACGACCTGAACCTCTTGCAAGAAGAACACGAGCGTGAGATGGCCACTTTGCTGAAAGAGTACAGCGTCAAATTGGGAGACTCTAAAGTGGTAAAGTTACAGGTTCGTAGTATTACGTGCAATATTAACTAGTTTCTTTCGTTTGCACATTTTCTTTTTCGTTCGCTAATGTTCGCACGTAGTACAAGTGTTTTTTTCACAAACGGTCCACCACTGACTGGGTCTTCCTCTTGGTTCCAGGGTCAGGTAAACACTCAGCTAGCGGTGATATCGCACTTGGAGCAGCAAATCGAGAAGCTGCGGGACTACAAGGAGCAAGTGGTCGTCCTGAAGGCTGAACGGTGTCACCTGGAGGCCAAAGTGAAGACGCTGACCGAGAAAGTCAAGTACTTAGCGTCCCCGGTACGTAGCAATCAGCGGTATCCATCTAGCTGTCAGTTTTATTCTTCGATCCGTAACAGTCGTGCTTTTGTTTCAGAGCACAGAGCAGCTGCAGTTGCTGCAGGACAAAATAACGATCCTTCAGCAACGGCACGAGAGCCGGGAGATGACTCTGCAGACTTTGGTGCGCGATTTGCTTCGAAATCGAACGCAGTGTAAGGACTGTAAGAACGAGAAGGGTAAAAATCGGCAGCTGTGCTACTTCCGACAAGAACTCGATCACATACTTGGGATGCTCCAAGAGATCGCTAACGTCCATTAAAGTGGTGCTCACGAAGCGTCGACAAGAATGCCAGTAGAGAGAGAGTAGAGCTGTGCGTGCTAGAACAAGACGTTTCTCGAGTTCGTTATCGGGCATTGTGATAGTTCGCCTGTTCGAACGTACTGGAAGGTAACGTACGTTTTTCTTATCGCGTTGTTAGGCACGTTTTATTGTAAGCGTTGTTTCCACGAAGGCGACGATTAGTAGTTGTTGCGACGAGGCGGTCGCTTTTGCAATACTTTTAGTCGTAATTCGATAAACCAGTGAAATCATATCGATCCTGGGAAAACTCGCGTTCAACGATCGACTGGGATCACTGCCAAAGATTAAAGAGAACAAAAATCAACGGCGGGATTACGGTTTTATGGTAATTCCCCGTCGACATTCCTTGCCAGTGTACGCGCGTGGCGCGTCGACTACGTCCATAGTCAGAGTAATAATACTAATATAATAATCGAATATCAAATGGACATAGAGATATTTTCATCTATATTTACCGAAAGCAGACTTTTTATTTATCTAACGAGGTAGGTTTAAAAAAAAATCGAACTGGACTGCTTCCGAATCGGAACCATAGCTTTAGCCTTGCTCTTATCGTTAAGATGACTCGACGGAGATAGAGGAAGCGCCATAAAAAAAAAAGAAAAAAAAGAACGAGACATCTTCCAAAACCTGGTAGAAGTTAGTTTTTTACACGAGGCTTTTTCAGGATACGCTGTGTATGAGCGTTCTACCGACTCGTTCGAATAGTCGTATTTATTTCCTATTTATTCTTCACTCACCCTTCGCCATCAACGAATCCATTTGTATATTTAAGTCGTAGAATCATTCGCAATTAAGGGTCTTATCGTGGGGCACCCACGAGAAACGAAGCACACGCATATCGCACAAATCGACGTGTCCTAACGAGTTCTCACGAGATCTCAGGACGAGATCCATACTTTTAGAACGATCGTTTGCTTTCAGGTTGTACCTGTTTTTTAATCGAATCTATCGTAATCACACCGAGTGTAGTTACTTCTTTAAGACTGGATGTATACGTAAACACCGCCACGTTTTTTTTTTATAATTACGTTTAAGCCGAACCGCCGCAATGTACAAATCATGAGATTATGACTTTAATAAATTACTTTTCTTCTCTTTGACCATTTAGTCTGATATATCTACGATTAAGGCAGCCTTAGCAGCGACGTTCCAGGGATACTCTGGGCTAGTGGTATAACACAGTGCTCGGATCTGATCTGAATAATTTATTCGGACAAAATACATCTCCTTAGATACATGCGATACATTTCTGTCTCTACGCGGGATAGATTAGCTGTACATTAATATACATTCAGAGGATTGTTACGCGACGGCACAACGCATGGAGCTATTATAAGTAGAACAGTGACTAGAAGCAGGTCGTGGAAGTAGCAGATCGTTGGCCCTCCATTGCTGGACAAGCTGGTTCCTCTACCATACGACGAAGCGCGGCGCCTGCCTGGCGACGTTGCTGCAACAGGTAATTGCATTTCATGAATCTGAACAGTCAACTTTTTCTATCGCCGCCTCTAGTTACTCGCTTACCTAATGAAAGACCGTTTTCCCTGGAACATGGAGAGACCGTACACCGCGCAAAGGCCGATCACGATCGCCTGGCGTATAACTTCGAACGTCAGGCCGTCCTTGATGGAATGCTCTTGGTTCAGGGTACCCGTAACACCTAGGATCTTGGCCCTGGATGCGAATAAGCGAGCATTAGCAGAGGGAACACGGGATATGCGAGCAGCCGAGTCTGAGAGGCGGGCGAGATCCGGATCGATCACGCGAGATCGTCTAACGTCGTTCAGGCTTCTGCTTCGGGGGAGTGCCAGGGGTAAGTGAATCCTATCTGTCAGTCTTTGTTCTCTGTTTAATCGAACACCGTTTGCAGGACCAGTGGCGCGAGTTTTTTGCAATCGGTTGGCGTCGAGCCTTTGGCGAATGGATCGCTCAGTTTGGCGACGATCAGCTCTGACTTGCTCGCGATTCTCAGAGGACCTCCTAGAGTCTACCACTGCTCGGCGTTCCGATCGTCGATCGCTGGACAGGTCCCTCACTCTTCGCTGCTCCAAATCGCGTTTAGAATCTTCAGATGCTCTTGCAAGACGAATTCGAGATTCACGGGCCTCCCGAGCCAAGTTCAATCGACTTGTCCTCTCTCGTCGCTCTAAACTATCGGTCCTAGTGCGTTCCAATGATCTAGCGAGGGAAGAGTCTCGTCTCTCGTTCGATCTAGCGTCCAGGCGACGATCCAACCGGGTCATCCTCTCTCTGCGCTCGCTCCTTACTTCTCGTCGTTCCAATCTTGCGGAGGATCTGCGATCCAAGTCCAACCTGGAATCCCGCCTGGTTGTCAGTTGCGCACGGTTCCGTCTGTCGATGTTTCTCAGAGTATCGTCGTTCCTCTCGCGACGGGAATCGGTTGACCTAGTTGTTCTGGATCGTGCGAGGGATTCTCGTTCCCTGGAAGCTTCTCTAGCACGGGATTGCAGCCTGCTCGATTCACGACGTCTTTCCATGTCCGTTGATCTCTTCGCGGATCTTCGATCAGGGTCACCTGAGACCCCCGAGTTCTCACGATCCAGGGATCGAGAGACTTGTCTACCAGCGCGAGATACCACCGTGGTTCTTTCAGAGCTGCGAGAGGATCGAGAGTCTATTAGCCTACCGTTTTTCATGCTTCTAACCGATCGCCTGTCTTGATCCCTGGAAGCAGCAGCGTATCGAGAGTTTCGTCTCTCGTCCGCGACCGATCGGAGGATTCGTCGAGCTTCTTCAGGATTCAAGCGACTGTCGCGGTCTTGCAGGCGCCTGTCCATTCGGCTCCTAGAAACGACGCGGTTAGGGAGACTTTGACGATCCTCACGGCGACCCTCTCGACGATCTTCGCGAATGTTGTCTCGGTTCTCATTAACGCGACGGTCCAAGTTGAGTTCGCGACGTTCCAGGGACCTGCTTCCTCGAACTTCGACTCGGTTTCCGTGGGCCGCTCGGCGATCTGAGGTCGCTTCGCGGCGTTCCACCGAGCGTGATCTGCGATCCCTAACGTCAAATCGATCGTTCAGGCGGCTAGTGCGTTCACGGCGTTCGGTAGTTCTGCGTTCAAGATACTCTCGATTCTCTCGTCGATCGGTGGCAGCCGGTTGTCTTCGCTCAGTGCTCCGCGATCTACGGTCCAAAGATCGAGCGTTGAATCGAGCGTCGTCCAAGTTGAGCGATCGAGACAGTCGAGTCGCGGGGTCTGACGAACGTCTGGCTGCGCGATCTTGGTCTCTAGCTCTGAGTCTGGATTCGGAAGCACGTCTGGAGGAGTCGATGCCTGTTCCCTGTCTAGCCAGTCTCTCCGCGCTCCTCAAGTCTCTTCTGGACTGCACTCGGGCTCTGGAGAGACGATCGAGGTTCCGTGATCGAGGCATTCCGTTGTCCGTCCGTACCAGCCTGGTTCTGAAGCTCTTAGCTTCGTCGGTTGACTTCAGAACCGTGGTCTGGCCTTGCTCGAGGTTCGAGCAAGAAGGCATTTTGGTGAATGGACCCAGGTTCGGACAGGCGTCCACTCTAGAAGAGAACGACGAGGGGAATGTATGATAGTTTGAAGCTAGACAATTCTAATTACTCATTTGACTGCTTTGGTTGCTAGGAAAGGTGGAAAATGGTAGTGTCTTACTCATGGGGAGCTCGGTGTTCGAGTTCGGGTCCAGCCAGGCTTCCTGCACGGCCCTCTTTGTCCCTGGAGACCAGGCCAAGCGTGAGGCAGGCAAGCGACACTATTAGAAGGCCGACGTACCGCCATGCTCGCACTGGCAGCGCTACGTGTCTTGTGCGCCGCATCCTGAGAGCAGAGAACAGATCTATGCATCACTTCCTCCCCGAATTCTTACATATTCTTATATTTAACTATTGTTTTTCACTCACCCGTCTGTTTCTGCTTCTCAACCAGCAACCAGTTTCGTCGACTGCTTTCTGTGCTCGCGGAGGATCCTGCGTGTTTCTCCTAGGAGCTCCAGAAGGCTGCTGATGCTCCCAGTACCAAGGCGCCGAGCTTTTATACCCACGCTGGCCACCCGCAATTCTATAGAAGTTCAATTCATTGCTTATCAGCGCCGACCACATGGGACCCCGTATCCCGATACGTGTAAATCACCGTGGACGAAATCGGTGTCGAGCGAAACCACCGGGACGCCTCCGTAATCGGTTAACCATCCAGAAAATTGCGAACCAGGCACAGCTGCGTGGCGACTGATATGTCGGTTACTCGGTTGGCGCGTGGGCGAGCTTCAAAGCAGTGGCTAGATCGGTTCCGAGCGATCCGGAGCGTTTCTTCCGCGGTTTTGTGAAACGTAGAGGGATTATTTATAACACAGAGGGAGTTCCTCCTCGGTGGATTGAAACAAAGATCTCGTTAAAGTACTCGCGGTTGAACAAATTGGTGGTAGACTTCGTGGAAGGATTAATAATTAACCCTCTATCCGCTATCGCATAGATTTTTAATTCAGTTGGAGAAATTAGACTAGTCTAATTCGGGGATGAAAAGACCGAATCCGATGTCTGTTTTGAATTTGGAGGACGTCTGAGCTCCCCAGGGCAGCCTTCCGGGTCACCGCCTTAAGGCGGGATCATGTGGCAAGTACAAAAAATGTAGTGTTTTTTTGTTTTTTTTTTATAAAATAAATACTTAAAAAAATATAAATTTTTCATATAATAGAGAAATTGTGAAATTTAAGAAAGCACAGAAGAATCACTAGAGGGTTAATGAGAATCTGCGGCGAGTACAGTTTTTACAGACTGGTTTATTTTTTATACAAAATCCATATAAAATACGAGGGCGGAGGCTCGTAGCGCGTGCACCTTATAAATACGTTCGTCGTATATTTACATTATATGTATATATAAATCGTGCTGGGACCGTCAAAATTTTTCGAAAATTTTGAGAGAGTTCGCCCGTGAATGCAACTCGATGATTCTCGTTCGCAGCCTGTTTCAAACAGCCGCGATACCCTTCAGACGGATATGTTCAGTAGTTAATGTACAGTGAGCGGTCGCGGTGCTTCCGGTCGACGTCGCACCGCTCCCTTCGAAGATTCTTCGACTTAACGAACGACAGTGACGAGGATCATGATCGCGACGAATGCGACGAGATCGAGGCAAGAGCTCCTCGTCGCGCCTGATGGAGTGCCGATCTCGCTGCAGGTCGTCTCGTTCGCTTCTGGCAGGGCCGTGTAATTCGGGAACGTCTGGATGTCCGCCGGCTAGAATTCAAGAATTTAATCAGCGCACCTTCTTTTTAGGAGCACAGTGAAAGCGTACTTGGAACTCGATTTACCAGGGCTAGCTTATCATCCCTTTTCCTGCAGAAGGTCATGTGCCTGCCGTGGTAGAGATTCCACTCGATGGACCTTGAGAGCAGCTCCTCGGTCCAGGGTAGTGCCAGCATGTGCTCCGCCAGAGTTCGACCTGTTGGCGATAGGAATACTTAATAGATCGATCGGCGATAAGCCGATTTACCGAGACCTCCACAGATTAACTACTTACCCCTGAATTCTGGAGGTTCTTCGATGACGAAGCGCGTGAAGACGTTATCGTTCTTATGCTCGACCGTGTAGTCCCACATGGCTCTCAACGCTGACTTCACCTCTTTGATGTTCTCCTCGTCCACGTCCTCGCTCGTCCTCGTCGCGGGATAGACGGACAGCTGCTGCAGACCCGTGGGAGGAGTCGTCACAGCGTCCGTCCTACGGAGGTTGCAGACAATGGTTAATAAATAAGTTGAGCGCATCGCGTGCTACGCTCTCGAGGAAGATCCCGGGCGCACGATTCCTCACCTGGTCGTTAGGAACAGCTTCTCCACGTTGTCCATAGTGACGCCCTTGAAGCTATACACACCGAGAGTCTTGAAGAGGTCCTTAACAGGAGTCATGCTGTAGCAAGCAGCGAGCGGCGTCCTCGGATAGTGCACCACGAATGCCAGGCACATCTCCTGGGACGCCGCATAGCCTCCCAAAGTCGGCTTCGTCCTGTCTAGAGTGCCGTAGACGCACTCGGCGACCAGCTCGTCGCCAGGAAGCACCTTCACCTCCTTCCCGAGGGTGTGAGACTGTTGGTACTCGAAGTCGAAGTGATTGTCCTGGACTATCCTTGGTAGCTCCTTGCCCTGGCGTATGTGCTTCAAGCTGAGACGTCGGCCAGCCAGATGCGAGTGCAGCGCGACGGAGACGACGTTTATCCCAGCTTCAGGGAACATCTGCGAGAGAAGCATTTCGTAATCTTGTGATCTGCGAAGATGAAGGGACAGTACTCCCGGGAAATAAACCTCAGAGGGCGTATTTATTTACCGTGTTTGTGCAATGAGGGGTGCAGTAGCCAGCGGTGGCGTACTCCCTCTGCTTCGGGGGGATCAGATGAAGAGGACTAACGGCCACGCCAGCGACTAAGATCCCTGCTTCCTGAGGGCGAAGCTTCGGAGTTAAATGGAGCCTGATGCCGCTGCTGTCCACCACCTTCTTCATGCTCGGGTTGTTGTAGTGCACCTCCAGCATATAAT
Source organism: Andrena cerasifolii (assembly GCF_050908995.1). Classification (NCBI taxonomy): domain Eukaryota; kingdom Metazoa; phylum Arthropoda; class Insecta; order Hymenoptera; family Andrenidae; genus Andrena; species Andrena cerasifolii. Next base: position 12,241,846 of record NC_135129.1, read on the forward strand.
AGGAGCCCTCGCTGTGCTCCGCGATGGGGATACCGACGTGCTCCGGAAGCCATTCCCCTGGAAGACGCAGGTCGTTTACTCGCCGGCAAACTTGATGCCTCCACAGTGTTCGGTGTCTCACCTGCACTGCCACGGGCCCAAGCTACGACTGGCTGCAAACATGATTCCCATTCTCGAGGCATCGTGGAACTGTAACACAGCGCGCCGACGATCCTCGCGTGCTGACCCAAGACCGACAAAGTCGACGCGCATTCGTACAGGATTATGTGGTGCACCAGGTCCTCGTTCGCTTTCTCCACCAGCGGCGTGTACTGGAAGTAAGGATTCGCTCGTTTAGCTAAAGCTTCTCGGTCGCGCGAATTCGAGGAAGCAGATAAAGACTCGCGACGCTTTACACTCTTGGCATATCGGATCGGATCGGATCGGATCGGATCGGATCGGATCGGATCGGATCGGTTGTTCCTCTTGGCAGATGCTTTTCAGAATGACATCATTCCGGGGCCCTTCTTTATTCTAATGACGTCCGTGCACACGACTGCCGCGTCCGGGATGGATGACCGTGATTCGTGAAGCACATACGAATCAGGCCCAACCTCGCCGCATTCCTCGGTACTTTGCGCGCTAGTATGTACACGGAACCCGCTACCGAATATCAATAGAGAATTTCGATCGTTTGCTCACCCCGATCATGTGGTGTTTCTCTTTGTGCGGCGCCTTGAAGATTTTGCACCAGTAGGTGGTGTCCGCGTTGTCTGAAACCGGCGGCTACGCACCAAAGGAAACAAATTAATTATACCGATCGAAGGGATTAGCATTTAAACGGCTCGTAGAGTAATAGCAACACCTACTTGATTCAATTTCACGTCCCAGTACGTGATATCTTGCGTGTGCTGAGGTGGCGAGTGCGGGGCAGGAGTCTTGAGCCTGAGAGCTCTTCCTCCGCGCTTGTCCCCGGGCCAGATCGCCGTGTTCAGCTCGGGATCGGTCTGGTGCAGGGCCCAGAGGACTCGAATGGTGTCCCCCTGGAAGGGCAGGCGATATTTCCGGTAATGTCTCGCGTTTCATGGGTCAGCGGCTCGCTCGACAGGGGTTACGTTCGTTAGGATGTATTTTAATAGCCTGGGAAGGGGGCTGCTCAGGCCCAGCGAGGGAGAGCCACGGGGCTCGCGCGCACCGCATGCTAAACGGCTAAATATCGCCGCGGGAATTCGACGGAGGCTCGAGGGCCTCTTGGAGTCGCAGGGTCCCTTCGTGCCGGGCATAAATCGAATGGGGGCCTCTTCGCGAATTCTACGGGGCTCCCGAGCCTACGCTGTAAATCTCGCCGGCTATTCTCCATTCCCAGGCTCCGCCAGCTGGATCGAATATCGGACAGCTTATTTTTTTACGGCTTTTAATTAGCCAGAATGGAATTATGGCCCAACACGGGGGAATAAATTCTCGGCCTTTGCAAATATAATTTTCTTTATGCGCCAGGGATAGAAGGGAGTGAAAGGAGCGGTCGCGGTTCAGCGGGACTAAACTAAACTCCACTGCGATTTTACATAAACCGTGCAATGTTGTTCTTTTATGATCGCAGGCTCACCGTAAGCCGATGATCCTGGGGATCGCAGGTCTGCCAGTTCCTCGAGAATATAACACTGGTGTGCGTCTTGTTCTGCGAGCCTCCGAGCACCTTCACGTCCTGGGACGCATCCGTGACTAGGGCTGCCTCCGGATCCTCGATCCCGTGCGAGTCCTGCAACAACAAAAAAAGGGGGGAAAGGTTTGAATCGCGAGCAGGGTGAACGCACGCGTGGTGCCGCTCGAGGGCCCCGAAACTGGCCGCTTCGCCGCTGGACCAGATCCGAGAAGTTTATCGGGTCAGGTGAGTGCCAGGTGTTTACATCCGACGGTGCACCGAAACTTTCTGTCGGGCCCGATTCGTTTCTCTCCCTCTTCTGCACTTTCTCTCTGCGTACTCTCGTCGCGGAGGGCTCGGGACGTAGCACGCGATCTGGCGAATGTCCGCAGGGATTCCAGGGTGTTCTCAGCGTCGATACTCTGGTAAAGTAAACCCTCCCTGTTCTTTCAAGTCCTCTACCAAGAAATGGCAACTTTTAGTTGGATGGAGGCAAGTTACTCGATCGTCAGCGTTAAGCGCGGTTATTATATAATTCACTGGTCAGGTGTCGTCATTCACCGCATCCTGTAACACCCTGTAACTCGCAGAGGACACCGCGAGCAGAGGGAGGCCGCGGGCGTTTGGGTCCGCTGGATTCCGATTGCGGTCGGGCGCCAAGCTCGTAAGAGGCCGAAGGGAACTCCTCTTCCTGCTCGTAATGAATCGAAATAATTGACCGAGCGTCGTCACGCTCGCTGCGTGTTTTGTAACGAGCACGTGCAAAGAGGAAACGGCAATAAAGGGACGCGCGTCGCGAAACTACAAAGGCGAACAAGGATATGGGCCGAGCATCTTGGTCGATATTTTCGCCTGAATCCCCTGACTCCAATCTTTTTCCATAGATACGGAGCTGATTTTCAAGGAAAAAAAATCCGATTGTTGGTGATTGCTTTTTAATCGCGATCATTCGGGTGGTGTTGGAGCTCTGTTCTCACGAAGTTCGCGGGGGTTTTCTCATGGCGCCCGGATATTCTCATCGTCGCCGGGCTAATTAGCACAACCCTGGCATTGCTGGATGGTGATTAAAAGAGTCGGAGATTCCAGGGCGATTTCTCGAATCGACGAATCTCGGACTGGCCGAGGCGACGGGTTCCTCCCTTTCGCCAAGGGGTTACGGTCGTGCAAATGATTACAGAAGCTCCCCGCGCAGACACCTGGTCTCTCCGCAACTGACAAGGAGAGTATTTTAGGTGTCCGCCTCCGATCATTTTCATATTTGGGGGGTGAAAACTGCGTTCAAAGTTAGGGTTGAAAAATCATTTTTCTGGAATATCTCGAGAACTATTAGAGATAGGGGAATAGCGTCAATGGACGAATTTTGTTTAAAACACTTCTTTCATGAATACCATTTTTCTGATCAATATGAACCATAAGGTCTGCGATAATGTAAACACATTGATTTGAGGACGTAGCGCTACAGACACCTCGTACTCGAAATGGCAATTTTCTTCACGCTAGAAGTAATATCTAGTATACAAAAGGAAATTATATGTTTTGTTTAGAATTTTATTTCTAGATAACTTGAGAACTACATTTCCCTGTAGGAGGACACCTTACTATAAGTAAACTTTAATAATAATTATATTTGTTAATTTGTAGGAAATACAAATTCTGATTTATCCGTATTTTCGGTTCGGCTGTGAAGTATAAGAAAATAAATTTCCATGAAAATAGATGAATTTTTTATGTATTATATAAAGAAATGGAGTTTTTGAAAATCTGGCGAGTCAGTCATATTTCGCATTCAAAGACACAAAATTCGTCCATTGACGTTATTCCCCTATCTCTAATAGTTCTCGAGATATTCCAGAAAAATGATTTTTCACCCCTAACTTTGAACGCAGTTCCCCCCCAAATAAAAAAACACGTATTTCTTATTTTTCGATCCTCTATAACATATCCAAAAATGAAAATGATCGGAGGCGGACACCTAAAATACTCTCCTCGTGAGTCACGAGAAAATGGCAAGAAGGAAGCTGTTCGCCTCTCTCGTCGCGTCCTCCTTTCTGAAACAGGTTCCGCGACTTTTGCGAGCCAGAAATGCGTGGAGCAGCCTCCACCTCCGTACCGTTTCGCGAATCTAGCGATAATAGACGGCACAGTGTCGAAGGCGAGGAAAGGCGAAGGGACGATATTTCGGTACGTACCCACCGATGCATGGGAAAGGAGGCACACGTGCGTGGATGCGGAAAATTAATTCGACGGATGTTACGTCATGGATCGGTACTCGCGTTTCCTGTGTCAGATGCCTGAGAAAGCGGCGCGTATCGGAAGAGGCTCGCTTTTATTCCTTCCGATGAGCATTCGTTGGACGCCGCTGCGAGAGAGCCGAGCAGAATCGAGCGAGACGTTCGCGAGCAACTCTCCTCTATCGGCGTGATCTATCTCGAGAAATAGTTTCCGATCTATATGGAGGCGCGGGGCAAAAAAAAGAAACGGTTCCCTTTGTGGCCGTGAAGGATCGTGGAGGATCGTCGCGGTTCCCATGGGCCCAGAGTTCCAGAAGAAAAAGAGAGAAATTCTCCCATGAGGCGCCACTAGGAGGACGATGCTTGCCAGGTGTTTTGGAGGTCTCTCTCATCCTCTCTCTTTCCCTCAGAACGCGTTCGGCCCCCGTATTCCTTTCCCTTTTACCTCCGTTCTCCTCGCACCGCCTTGCTCTTTCCCTTATCCTCTCTGCTCCGTCTCCTTTCGGCAACGCTTCGAGAAACCCGACCACTCCGGGTCTCTCTCCTTTTCTCGTCCTTCCCCCGCGGTCCTGGGCTACCTCTCCTTTTTCTAGTGGCTCTCCTTTTTACCACCTGGCAGAACAGCAGCTGGTAGCGCAAAGAGATCCCTCCGAGGGGATAAAGGCCTTCCTATCGTCCTCGGGGAACTCTGAGGAACCACCTACCGGTCACCGAAGGAGAATCGGCTGGACGGTGCGGACCAAAGGCGTCCCTCTCTCTCTCCTCTAATCGCTGAGAAAACGTTTGCGCGTCGCGACGCGTGTCCTCGTTAACGTCCCCCGCCGAACAAACACTTTCCTCAACCACCTGGAGGGCTCTAATTAGATCTCCGTTGCCTTTCAGGACGCGAAAAGCTGGCAAACGACTCGGCCGAACCGTCCCAAGGGCAAGAATGCGGCGCGACTCGTGGGACCTGGGCGATTTCCAGTCAAGTTTTCCGGAGTCATCGGTCCACGTTCCGTTCCCATAAGCACAGGTACCCCCTGAGCGTGTCAAGGTACGAGTCGATCCGGTTCTCACGTGCCCTGGTCTCGAGGAGGGCGCGCGGTTACGCGTAATTACGCTCGCCGACTCGTTACAGCTCATCGTGCTCGCTTTTACGAGCCTACGCGGATTCATAATCGAATTAATAGATAGCCCCGCGGTGCTCTTCTCTATCTAGAGACCAGCGCGATCTCAGCCTTAACGATCCCCCACCGTTGAATGCTTCAATCGCCAATCAATGGCAATTCACCCGCGTTTCTTTCCGTCCTTCGCATATTCGTACGCGCTCCAACATTCCACGCGTGCCTAGCTTCTTCTTCGCTCTTATGCGTTCGTGGCGAATTTATCGCCGCAGAAGCCGCGCGAGTTATTGGAATCAGCTTCCGCGAACCAGTTTGGCGCCGGCCGAGCTGGTGCTAATTCATGCCCGTTCCCTGGCCCTCGGGGCAGATGGAGAAACCCACGGGACAGGATCCTAGCTCGAGACCTCTCTTCGCCCTCCGGGCATCACTCGGGGGATATCGATCCTATTTAACTTGTGTACCCGGCCACGCAGCTCCCAGTAGTACGTCTCAATGGTTTCGTGATTCCGCGCGGGCAAGAAGTGTCTCGTGAGAATTGAATTCCGCGCGAGGGGCAACCAGACGCTGCCTGCTCGCCGCGTTCTTATTCGAGGGAGCCCAAACGGGGCTGCTTCATCAATAATGCATCTGGAAATTTGTCGAGGACAGGAATACGCCGCGGCCGGTCGTAAAGTAGCCGGGCTCTCGTGCGTCGGAGTCGGATTAAGAGAAGGAGAATACGCGGCGCGGTACCGCGACCGATAGAGCGACGGCAAGAAACCAGGACGGGTAGCTCGCAAAAATTCATTCGAATAATGCCCAACTCTGTCGATCCTTTGAACGGTTTCTCGAAGGCCTGCGACCCTTTCAGCCTCTGATAGTAGTAATTATTGGTAACACCTTCGATCTCACGCTCTATATACTTTGACGGTACTTTGGATTACGTCGGCTCGATCTGTCCCTCCATTCAGCTCTTTCTCCCATCGACACCCTGTCGATTCTGGTAGGAATCTCGTTGCGCAAGTTCCTTTATTCCTGGATAGAATTAGTCGGGTTTATTAATCGACGAGGGCCCCTTTGATTTCTCACGAGCGAAACTTGTTGGTCGTTGGTCGTTGGACGTCGCGAGTGGCCAGATTCCCGAGGACCGTGAATACGTTTATTAACCGTGAAAGAGGCTTAGAAGGCGCTTGTAAAAAAGAGAATGACCTACGAACTCGGAGCAACGGTTGCACAATGGGCATACGCGTCGCCGACCACGGGACTAATCTTAATCCGTGAAATATTCCCCTTTGCTGTCGGCTGAAATCTCGCCTCTCCTCCTGGCGGAGGGAACGATAGCTGGCCCCCGGATCGAGATAAAGTGGTAAAACCACTCGGTGAAGTCGCGATCGAGGAAAAGCCGTATGATATGATTTACGCGCGAAAGCCCGGCGGTTGGACAAATCTTTGGACGTCGTAAAGACATCGACACCTTTCTCGGGCTGTTTCAGGAATCCAAGCCAGCGCTGCGCCGCGAGTTTCAATGCATTCTCGGAGAACGCGATAAAAGGGAGGACGCGCCGAGTTTGAGGAATAATCCTGTCAGAGAGATGGGCGAGGAGTCGGATCGAAAACGGACGAAAACTGGTTGCCGAGGGTGAAAAAGGAACAGCGAAGCAAAGCACGTCGAAGATAATGAGAAAAAAATCACGGCGAAATGAAGGAAGGATGCGCGTCTATGCACGCACCGGCGGGGCCACGGTGGACCGCGGGAGATGGACGGATCGCAGATTGCCTGCATTTCAGATTCACTTTGCGAAACGCGCTCTCCCCCTGCCTGTAATAAATTACGATCGTAATCGTCGTACGTGCGCGTCCCTTTGCGAGCGCTGGATACCTTGGGCGTCGCTGAATTTCCGCAGCTTTTGGCGGTCACGGGATCCTCCGTTGCATTTCCAACGAGCCTCCACTTTTTGTCACTGTTTATCCAAAGCTGAAGAGCACGCGTGGGTCGTTGGAAGTTGAAAGCTCGTCTCGCTGGCGAGCTCCCTCGAAATCCATGCTTTTTCTCTCAGCAATGGTTCTGGGGCGCGTCCGGGGGCCTCGAGCGAAAGGTATCACGTGTCGGTCGGTTCATCGGATCCAGGACCGCTTTTCGCCTTTCTTCGCAACGATGCTGAAAGATTCGCGCACAGCCTCCCCCCTGGCCCGATGTCTGGAGGCCTTGACTGGACCCCTCTGGAAGCAACTCTGGACACAGCATGCCCATGCCTCTCGGCGGACCCCTCTTTGGGCTTTGCACACGACCGTGGCCGTGTATTCGTCGCGCGTTCGGTCACGCAACGTCTCTCACTCTCTTTACCTTCGCCTGTACCCCCTGCGTACCTCCTGCGTACCTCCTGCCCCGTTCTATCGTAAGCTTTTCTACGCGAACGCAGCGTATGCGGGTCGACACAGACGCCTCTGTTACAGGGATGATCCAGTTAGCGAAGGACCATAGAGGGCGAGAAATGGACGCGAACGCTTCAAGAGAGCTCCGAGAATGGTCGGCAGAAATTGGCGGAGAGACGCGGAGGAAGTAGCAGATGGGAGATTGGTCGGTCAGCTCGAGGATTCTTTTGATCTTTTGTCTCCTGCGGTGGTTTCATCCGAATTGGACGAGTCACGGCTACGCGTTCGTCGAACGGTCACGGGATTACGCCGGTGGAGTTGGAATTGGTGGCGGCTGGGAGGGCGGAGAGGGTGGATCGAGGGAAGCGGGACAGAAAGGCTCCGCTGCCCTCGACGGACGTAAATTTATCACGACTTTATCTCGACCGGCGGAACGCGCTGGACGTTCGTTAATTTTCTACCAGCCGCTCGGCCTTCTCGCTCTTCTCCCACCTGCGCTCACCGTTCGCTTCACGTCCCGGCCGTTTCTTTTTCTCTCGTCCCGGCCCCCGTGGACCAGCACCAGGTAAATCGAGCCAGGGATCCTCGCGTCCCTCTTTCGCGCCCGTCGCCTTAGATTTCAAATAATTGCCAATTTCACTTTACGAGCTATCTTTCAAGCCGCGACTGATTTACTCGAATTCCTCCGGTCCCGCCTCCTCCTCTCTATCAACGTGGGCGTACGTCTCGAATTTCCGCGATCTTTTCCTTTTCTCTAAGCTCTGCACTCAGATTCCCTAAATCTTTGCGTCTCAATCAGCGCGAGGGTTACAAAGATTAGTACAAATTTAATTAGATTCCGATAACCAGTGGCATTTTAATCCTTCCGTTGCTTCCGTTGCCCTGAATGGTTAATACACTCCCAAAGGGACATTCCACGCGTTTTCGTAGATTGCTGAAATTTCAATATGTTGTAGTCTTTAGTGATATTTAAACGTACCTCAAAGGATTTGTTCGAAATTTTGAAAAATGTCGATTTTACAGCTGTTTCAAGTTAAGTGCTACCTTTTCTTTCTCATTACATTATAGCTATGGAAGTAGTAAACGGATGGAGATGAGCTTTATGGTGCTTATAGAGAAGACATTCAAGTTTTAAGAAGAAATTATTTCAGTTTAAAGAAAAAAAAAATGACCGGCCGTTTTTTCAGCCATTATTGTTATTACGCATCGTGACGAGAGGGAAATCGCATCGAATCTGCCGTGACGCGTTAATTAAACGAACCTCATTAATACGGATCGCGCGAGTGGTAACTGCGACTGGGATCCCTTTCGAAGAGGATTCCATGGTTCCTCGGCCAAGGCAGGGGAAAGAGAGAAGAGAGGCCCCGATAGCCCTTTTGTTTTTCCTCTGCCCCTCGTTCTTCCTTGGAGGCTCACGCAGGTCCTTCAGACTGCTGTTCCGACCTCCCTTTCTGCCTCGGCCGCCTTCTTAATCTTCCTTTAATTTCCTGGCTTTCCGTTTCTTTCGCTCCTTTTTCATCTCGGTTTCTTTCGTCCCTCCTCTTCGTCTTTGTTGCTCCTCCTTTTTCTGCCCTCCAGGTCCCCCGGCCAGCGGTCCCTTCTTTTCTTCGTCAGCTCGATTCACGGCAACGAGGATCCACGTCGATAGATCTCCGGCTGTCCCGAGACCGGGGAAGAATCGCGAAAAACTTGCCAGTCCATTAAACATCCTCGCGAACGCCGATAACCCACCCAGACATTGCCCCCCTCGTCCCGCGAGCACGGACGTTATTCGAATAACTCAGGGCGAAATATTCGCCGTGACAGTCCAGATAAATACTCCCATCTATCCTAGCGGCAGCCGGGACGGAAATAGAATCGCGCTTGGCTCGAGAAATCGCGGATCGATAAGAAGAAAAGGAGTTCTTCCCACGCGATTACCGCCGGCTAACCGGTAGACGGGCTTTCCAGTTAGATCGTCGATTATTCTCACGCGTCCTATGCTAATTGACGATTAGAATATTCGTGCAGCGAATGCGAGAACGGTTGAGAATCCTTGGAACCGAGGGTAGCGCGACCTATCGACGCTCCCGACGCTCCCGACGCTCCCGACGCTCGCTAATAGCAAACGGATGAATCTCCGAATCTAAGGGGCAATTAAATATGTATATTCCAGCCTCTAAACTGCATCGTACGTCAGAGACTAAAAAGAGAGTCCGGAGCCTATCGATCACAGGTCCGAATACCTTCGCGTCCGGTCCCTCATCGATCACCGGTGATCGAGATCGAACGGTGGAGGACTCACCAGCAGATTGACGGTGCCCGTGTGATCGTCCACCCAGGCGAGAAGGATATCAGCCCCCTTCATGTGGTTCTTCTCGTTGAACCCGATGCCGACGTAGCCCAAGGTCTTGGCGGTGACCTTGAACGTGACCATCTCCTCGTCCGAGGGATCCCATTCGAGCACCACTTCACCGTCGTCGTCCAGCTCCTCCCGCCTGCTGAACTTTGGCTCCTTCGCGCTCCTCTTGGTTCTGTTCTCCGCGATCTCTTCCTCCGAGTACTTGCTGCCCCTCGACAGCTTGGCCAACTTGTCCAACGGCGGGACGTACTTCTTCGGCACCCTCTTCAGGACAGAGTCGTCGAAGAGGTTCGTAGCTCCGGTATCAGGCTCGCCTATCATCTCGAACTGGGAGTTCCCCTCGATTTCCGCGTCCCCTTGGAGATCCTCTTGCCGAATGGTCTCCTCTCGAGATTCACTGGCTGGCTCCAGGCTCTGCCTGCCGAAGGATGTCTCGTTCGACCCCAACGATCCTTCGTTGGACAGCTCGATGTCGAAGGTGTCCAGGGTCTCGTTGCTCGTCAACGTTACCACCGTGGTTTCTTCGGGGGATCTGTCCTCGCTTCGACTCCAGTTACCGAGCAGCTCGTGCTGACCAGCTTCCAAGTTCTCTTCCCTCGAGTTCGGGAAGTCCAGGCCGTCCTCCTTGTAAGGGATCTTCCTCTTCACCTTCCACTGCGCGTACCAATCCTTGTCAACGTCCAGCCGCTGCTTCTTGAACGTGCCCACCCTGAGCACCGGCTCCTCTCGGAGGTTCCGCTTTATCCTGGACACTACGTCCTTCGGGTGGTGCTGCCTGGTCCTGTAGGCCAACGTCCTCATGGTCTCGTCCATGTGCTGGACGTACAGGTCCAGCAGATCGCATCTGGCCATCCAGCAGATGCTCAGCGTCACTATCAGCTTGAGTAGCAGCATCTTCCTCTTCTTCGTCGGCTGTTCGTTTCCCCTCGAAGCTTCATACGATCGCTAGCTAGCTTGTCGTCAGCCTGGAAGCCATCCAGGCTTCTGGATCTCTCTCTTTCTCACCACTGATATTCAACTTCTCCGAACTCGCCACCTTCAAAACTGAAATTCTATCATGGTGCCGCGACGATTTATCCGCGTGGTACCGATGCTTCGCGCGCACCTTCCGAGCTGTTCGCGGCTAGAGGCACAAGACTCGGGAACGATTCCCTGGCATGTTACGCGGACGACAGTTGTGCCGGGACTAATTTAAGCACGAGGCTGCTGTTGCCCCTGTAGATGCTTGCAGCTGCTTACCTGCGTCGGTCCCCTTCCTCAGGCCCTCCTTCAGCCGCGTAGCAACTCCGCACGGTGCCCCTGCCACGCACCCCTCCAGGGCCCCAACAGGACACCGCGAAACCCTGGCTTTGACCATACGCGACACAGCTGTTCATTTTCAAGCAATTTGCTTGTAGACCACGGGCTGTGTCGTTACTCTCATTAGAGGGGTGCTTTGAAGGGGACAAGCAGCAGAGAGGAAGAGATCTCCCCTTATTATTCTTCTTACCCGAGTATTCTTCCCGGCTAGACAATTTGTTGGGAAAACATAGAGCGTTGAGAGTAGACAATAGGTAATTACCGTCGAGGCTCCCTCGTTGCAAATGGAACGTTAGGATCGATGACATTAAAGGGTGTCTGTTCTAGCTTCTCCAGAAGCCGTTTCATCGTTAAGTTACCGACGCAACTTTCTGGGTTTATATAGAGTGACTCGGGACAAGAACAACGGTGTGTTTCATTCGTCCCCTATCGCCCTTTCAGGGTATAAAGTACGAGAGAGAGAAAAAAAAGTTTCAAACAAAAGTTGGGTTAACAAAGTTTTTTTAAAAAGTTATTTTTCATAAGAAAAATATTATAATAAATAAAAATGTAGGATGTTTTTTTATGAATTGTACCCGGTACGCAGATAGTAAGTTGCATAATAAGACTCGTTCTCTTTGCTACAGGCTTAACCCATGACGGTGGAAAATATGGTAACATATGCTTTCGAAGATGCTAAAACATATTATGCATAATATATTTACTTATAACAAAAAAAGGAGATATTGCAGCTTATCAAGCAATTTTTAAAGGTATTAACGAATACGAAATACGTTCTATGTTTAATCATTTAATAAAATTCTTGATACATACTTGATTTTCATATTTGTTTCGCGCGATCTTATATTTAGCACGAGGCGTTGTCAAGTCTATGGTAAATTATTCATAATTTCATGCCGTTTCTGAAGAAACAAACTTATCTTCAACAGGGCTGAGTCGTGGATTTTTTAAAAATTCTCGGAGGCTCCGACTTCCTTCCGTCAAGGGTGAAATCTTCGGGATGGAGAAGGAAGGAAACGGAAAGGTCTGGTAGTGTTTCCTGCGGAAGCCTTTTTTTGAAACCGGAGACGCATTTATCGGTAGTGGTAGTGGTGATGGTGGTGATGGTGGTGATGGTGGTGTTCCAGAAAGAAGCCGAGGGGCTGCGAAAACAACTGCGGCAGATGTGAACTCTTGGCACGCGCCCTTCTGCTCCACAGTGGCTCTCATTTTCTTTCATTGTATAAACTCCAGGAACATTCATTTCCTCCTGAAATTTCTCCGTAAAACTACCTAAAACTTCCATGCTACAGTCATTAACATGGATGTTAATGGATTAACAGGGAATGATAATTCTCGATGCCCCATGCGACTAGTTCAACGAACGCGATCCCCGTTCCCCAAGTTCCAACGTTTGCGGGACGCCCATTGATCGCGCGAGCATCTACGGTTTCCTATTTGATCCACGATCAATCTCAGCGGCCGCGTTAAACGCATTATTATTCCTAAGCGTCCGCACGCGCGTTCGGAAGCCAACTGTATCGAGTTACTTCCTGCGACTGACATCGAAACTCTATACTTTGCAGAGGAAGGGTTACCGATCCCCATGCCCTGCTCGGTGGATTCGACGTGAAAATATCTGCGAGCCGCTACAACTGCTACCGGTATCCAGAGGGAATCCCGCATCTGCTGCTCCTCGTCGCTCCGCCGGAGACCCATCTGCGCGGGGAGAGCAAACTTAGATTACGTCAGCAGATGCGTTTCTGCGCGCTCGCGGCATACATTGCCTAAGTGGCTGTTAATAGCCCATAAATCGGATGATCGTCAGCCCCGATTAATTACTTGGCTCTATCCACTGGTTTCGACCAGTTTCGGCGGATGGATGTTTCGCGAAGGGATTTCGCGTTGTCCTCGCGGATGAGCCCTATTCGATTCGAGAAGCGCTGCGCAGGAAATCGAAGGAGGAATCGGTTTTCCGGGAATTTCTGTCGGTCAGGTATCGCGTATTGTCCACGGGGAAGAGGGACTTTTACCTTTATGCGAAAAGATACGCGCGTACACGCAACCGTCTCTCTGGCCGCGCTCCCTGCATTATTTCTTTGTTCGCAGAATGCCAAGGATCGGTCGGGATTCGTGCCAAAAGGGACGTTTCCTTTTCCACGAGAAGCTTCTACATTCCACGGGGACTGGAAGTAGCTGGAAGTAGCTGGAAGTAGCTGGAAGACAGTTACATACGTAGCGGCGGATAAAGAATCGGAGTCGTGGCTAGTTCAAGTCGTACTTACAGCGAGATCCGTCGAAGCGATTGATATCTACTTTTCGATTTGATTGGGCAGCTTTGTTTTTAGCTGGATCGGCAGGGGTGTACTGGTCGGTGCTAGACAGGGGAATTAGACGGGAGAGCTCGGCCGCTTAGTATTCCACTGGCGAAATTATTCGACGTCCTCCGGCTGGGTTATTTACCAGTGGAGGCGCGCGGTATCGGCTCGGACATCTCGACGTCCTGGGAAAAACCGAAGACCCGCGATGTGCACGGAGCATAAGAAACGAATGACGAGTCATTTTTATCGCGATCACGAACTACGTGCTAAGGTAAAGCCGATCGTGGATTCATAGCTCGTTCGTCTATCGATTGGGATTCAAAGCGAATGATTTTCGGAACGCTTTACAGTTATTAGCGGCGATAGGTGGCAGGCTATCTCTTTTTTACGCCTTCTTCTACTCGATGCCTCACCGATTTCGTTATTTTTCAGCTGCACGGGCACCTGTCGCGTGTTCCGCGGCTACACCTGCTTAAAAGTTACTTTCCATCGCGCCCGCACCATCTGCCCCGCCGAGTTTCGCCGGTCGATCGGCAGATGCGACAAGTCGAGAATCTTGGAAAGGTTTCTTTAATGGATCGTCGCCTGCCCCGCCACTTGTCCGTAAGTGTATCCCGCGGGAACCAACTACTCAAACTACTCGAACGTCCGCGCTGCGCCCCCCTCACGTGAAATTGAACGATGCAGTCCCACGAACCGGCCGGGCAACGATTTCCGCGTATTATTCTAGTCTTGCACACGGTGTATCTCGCGATACGTACGTGCACGCGTATCAGAGATGCGCCGACATGTGAAATTCGCCGAATCGACTTGGGAATTCCTGTGAACAAGGAACGATACGACTCAAGGTTCCGGTCGCTTCATTAGAATGCACTCCAGGCCAAAGGATTCTGCTGTTTTGTTCCTTGCTCCGCTCGAATTTGCGTGGATTCTTTCTGTTCGTTTATAGTTTATGGTAAACTAATAAGCGATGAAGGCGTTCAGCTATCAGCCGTGCAGAAGATCGTAACGCGTGTATCTCGTAATATAATTCTGTATGCTAATTCCATTTTTCGTTACTATGCTTACTCATACCCGCGCTATTCCTTAATTTATTCGATTTCCGTCATCGATTTGCGTATTAAGAATTTTTACAAGAAATAATTTCCATACCGACCCATAATTTCAGGACTGAATGTAGTGGCATCTGCTCATGAATAGCGTCCAACTCAGCAACTACTCTGAAATGTGTTGAAAAGCTAAAAGGTGGGACATAGAGGGTAGGTTTTTGCTACGCTATGCTTTGGCTCGGTTTGTCAACGACTCACGCGGATTTCTCTCCGAAAATCCATTTCGGGGATCAAGACACTATGGCGCTCAGAAATGGTAATTCTTCAAAGCCCGTGCAAGCTATAAATTGCAAGAAATGTCATCTTGGTTTATTAGTATTTTGCGTGTAGCAAAACCCTTTCACGTATCGTACGCCGAAAAGTATTAAAAATTCACGCTGTTACTCACATTCCCGCAACTTCCTAATGCACTGTTTAATCATTCTAGTGAAGAAATAATAATTCGATGCTATTTGCCCCGAGTATTATTGCTTTACCGGCAACACTGCAAATCGCGTTACTATTGAAACCCGCATTGGAAAATAAAATTTTGTTTAGTCCTGAGAAATTCATCGGTTCAGTGAAGTGTGTGCACGTCATAGTACATATTATCTCGTGATTTCTCGATTCGCGCATCAATTTCATCGATTACTGGACTATGTGGGAGATGGTTCAACAAGATTCTACTACATTATACTCAGTGCCCCCAGAGAACTATTTTGGAAAGACTTTACTCGATTCCACACACATCTTTCCACTACTGAGAGATATTTAAAAACATGAACTGCTTTTGTAATCGTGTGCAATGCGATTGTAGAATCAGTGCTTATTTCGCGATAAAGTATTTCATAGTGCACAATGGCCCTGCGTGTTAGTAATGTGAACGCGAAAGTAAAATCAGTGTTTTAATCCATCTTGAATTAATTCAAAGCACCAGTGCTCCTATTGCTTTTTCATCGCGAAAGTAATGTGACATATTTCGAAGTTGGACACATTCTATTTGGTACTGCTAAAAGGGGGTGCATGTCTGCATAGATAGCAGTCAGACTACTTTCAACGAACGGTGAGTGATACTTTTTCATTCTTTCAATTTTTCTGCATGCTATTGAACAAAACGATTGCTGTATTCGTATTATTGTTAGTATTCGTGAATAGTAACATTTAATGTGTGTGTGTTTCCAAATGTTTAATACACGTAGAAAAGTTAGGAGTTTTAATATCGTGTTTCAAACGTTCTAAATTTCTTTTCTTTAATTTCACAATCATTCGAGATGCTTAATGATTTGATTACGCTTCTAAGTTTAAATCTTTCGTATGAGTTATCTTATTAATAGTTATTACCTTCGAGTCATTAGATTCTCCGAATAAAACATGAATAGGCTGTGATTGTCAAATATCCTAAGTAGTTCTCGAAATGTTCGATTAAATCCTTCCTTTCCTTTCTTCCACATATATAAATATATAAAATAAAGATACGTGGAATTCTCAAGATACGTGAAATATTGGAGTTCAATAACGACGTTCACCAAAGTCCGGGGACGGATCGGACGGAAGAACTATTGAAATGCCATAGTATATCTTAATGTATTATTTCCATCGATTACTGGAATATGTGGGAGGTGGTTCATCAAGATTCTACTGCAATACACTAACAATAAGTATCTGGACATATAGGTATACATAGAAAGAGCAGCGGGCATGGCTACAGCCGCGAAAAGTACATTATTTGCAAGGGACATTACGATATACGATTATCCTTGGCCTT
This sequence comes from Andrena cerasifolii, assembly GCF_050908995.1. Taxonomy (NCBI): domain Eukaryota; kingdom Metazoa; phylum Arthropoda; class Insecta; order Hymenoptera; family Andrenidae; genus Andrena; species Andrena cerasifolii. The sequence continues at coordinate 12,257,949 of NC_135129.1, forward strand.
CAGAAATTTCACGTTCCATAGTAAACAGTTGAGGTCGACCGCAACCCCTACCGATATGACAACATTGACGAGAGGTGTAAGCCACGCAGTTGAACGTTAACCGCGGCAGCGATCGGTTCAGTGAACGTGCCTACATATTATTTCGTGATTTCTCGATTCGAGCATTAATTTCATCGATTACTGGACTATGTGGGAGATCGTTCAACAAGATTCTACTACATTATACTCAGTGCCCCCAGAGAACTATTTTGGAAAGACTTTACTCGATTCCACACACATCTTTCCACTACTGAGAGATATTTAAAAACATGAACTGCTTTTGTAATCGTGTGCAATGCGATTGTAGAATCAGTGCTTATTTCGCGATAAAGTATTTCATAGTGCACAATGGCCCTGCGTGTTAGTAATGTGAACGCGAAAGTAAAATCAGTGTTTTAATCCATCTTGAATTAATTCAAAGCACCAGTGCTCCTATTGCTTTTTCATCGCGAAAGTAATGTGACATATTTCGAAGTTGGACACATTCTATTTGGTACTGCTAAAAGGGGGTGCATGTCTGCATAGATAGCAGTCAGACTATTTTCAACGAACGGTGAGTGATACTTTTTCATTCTTTCAATTTTTCTGCATGCTATTGAACAAAACGATTGCTGTATTCGTATTATTGTTAGTATTCGTGAATAGTAACATTTAATGTGTGTGTTTCCAAATGTTTTTAATACACGTAGAAAAATACAACGAATAAATTTTAAATTCGCGCTAGGAGTTTTAATATCGCGTTTCAAACATTCTAAACTTCTTTTTTTTAATTTCACAATTATTCGGGATGCTTAATGTATCGAATACGAGTTACATTTCTCAAGTTGAACTCTTTCGTGTGAGTTCTTTCAAATCTTCTCTCTTAACAGTAATTACATTCGAGTCATTAGATTCGTTTAATAAACAATTACAGTCATTGTTGGTACTGCTTGGTCACTATGCTACTTTTACTTGCCTAAATATAAAGACGCACTAGTGGCAATATTACGAGAAATCAAAAATGCCACTTTTACCACCTGATATCTCGACCTCGCATGGTCCCTTTATAAAATAATAGTATAATAATAAATGACTGCTGCCGAAGCAATCATTTATTCCAAAATTCTCCCCCTCCCCCCTGCATTAAACTAACATTAAGCCACTAATCCTAAAATTTTATACATCGCGGAGGAACTTGCACAGGTGCTTAGTTTTAACTAGCCATAGTCTTAGCAGTACGTTTTAGTTTAAGAACTTTAGTCGTAAGACTTTTTCCAAATTTTCAAAAATGTATTGGTCGAATATGGACCAGCAATATTTCGTAGGTACATCCGCGTTGGTGGGCCTGGACTTGGTAACGTTTTCCAATGCCTTGCGTCTTGCAAAACGTTATCAAGCTGAAGCCTACGATCTAGTTTAAGGGTCCAGATCAAGCCAAACTTACATTCGGTTCAGTTTGGTTCGGTCTGGACATCTATTCAGAAATGCACTTGCGTACTTGGAGCGATAAGTTTCTGTTCCGCCTCGTTCTTTTTAAACCCCCATAAACGTGACTCATGTATGAAAGAAGCTAATTCCCTTTAATTCACGAAAAAAGTTCTCACGCAAAGATTGTGAAATCATCTTTGCTAATTCCAATTGTACCTTTAATTCACGAAAAACATTAAAAACATTCTCACGCAAAGATTGTGAAATCAACTTTGCTAATTCCAATTGTATTCTCGTTCTCCGTTCGAACACTGATTCCTCTGTCACTTTTTATACTTGACATTCCTTTATTGGCCACAAATCAATTGAGTGCTCAGATTTTCAGCTTCGGTTTTAAGGAATTAGCGGGCGAGGCCTGTAGTTGACACAAAAAGTGAAAATCGTTTTACGATGGAAAATAATAAAAACTTGGTAGACTTAGTGTCGAATTAGCTAAACGAATGAAAGTCGGTAATAGATTAATAGCACATTCGCCAACCTGCACTAGTGATATGAAACACTTTGTTTTAAGTCGACTTCATAGTTTTTTCTTATACAACGCCCGCTAATTAGCTTCACCGTACACCGTGTCGTTTCGCATTTAGTATACTTTTAGAGACTTGTCATAGTGTATTTTCCATTTCCTACTTTCAATTCTCTTTTCTTTTTTTCTGGAAATATAATTCGCTCTCGGGAGAGATCTTGAATTAGCAAAAGATGCTCGGGCACGATACACTCGCCTGTGCAAATTGTCGGGTTTGTGGTGGGTGCGCCTGTTGCAGCTGCATGTGATTTAATTGTGAGGGAAACTCCCGTTAATGAGGGGGCTGGATGAATGGTGGTCGCGTATTAGCGTTTTGTCTGTGCAACTGCAATGCGTGAGTGTATCGAGCAGCGACAGCGAATCCGTGTCCGTTTGTCAATTCCTTTTCTATCTCTGCAATGAGATACTTACAGTCTATTTGTCACTCGAAAGGAATGCAAGCGTACCTCTAAGATATGCGAAAGAAATTGTAATGGCATATGTGTAGAAAGATCGACGAGAACCTATCGCTTATCTTTCTTACCAGCGCATGCTAACCCTTTGGACTTTAAAGTCAAGTCTTTGGAAAGAATTCTAGTAGTCTTTTACCTTCTACTGCAATCACAGTCCTAAGGGTTAGTATACCGAAGCATAGTCTGTTATGCTTCCTCTGCAAAAACTAATTCTAGAGTATTGTGCGTGCTGCGAAACTTAGAAAATTTAGCCAGGCAAGTCTAGTTTTAAGCGCATCATCGAAACATTCGCCGAGGGATTCGCCAAGGTTTTCTCTGGTGAATTCTTTAATAAAGAATTCACCAAGAGATTCGTTGCTGGTTTCAGGGAAGTATTATATCTGGGGTAGGGTTTACTAATACTGTAGAGTAGAATAGAAATTATTTTCTGGCATTCCATGCCATTAGCGCCCGATGGGGCTGCTTCTTTTTTCTATCAGACTTAATCAGAATTAATTATTGAGCGCCCAATGTGGCTGCTGGAGTTTTTTCTCAATGTCGGAATTGCGTGGTGCCTTGCAATTTAAAGGAAACTTTTTCGAACTTGTTTTAATACAAATTGTCTGTTTCAGTTATAGTGTTTGTGATCGCCCGTAATACGATCGCAGAGTCAGTGTTTATTCGCGAGTAAAGCTAGTTGAGAGCACCGGTCAGAGAGGTGCTGGTCTCAGGGTTGCTGGTCAGAGGGTTACGAGTTTGCAGAGATGCAGTACCGACGACGACAGCAAGTAGTGAGTCATTTTATAATTATTTGAATGGGGATGCACGTGGTACAGTTACTTAGCTCTTTCGATTCTGGCCGTTCCAACACAAATGCACGACATGCAGAGGCCCTTTTCACATGGTCGGTATTCGTTTGGGGAACTCTTATGCAATATTTCGCGAATATGGTCTAGGGCGTCTAGGCAGTAGCCTTATGGCGTGGCTCTTTTCTAAACCATATTCACGAAATATCATAGAAATGTTCCTGAAACTAATGCCAATTATATAAAATGCGCCACAAAACGTTGCGCATGTGTGTTCGAAAGAGCAGCATCGATTGAGCTGACTATACAAGGTACTCGTAGATAGTGACATGCATGTGTCTGTCTCAAAATAAAAAATAAATAAATAAATACAATTGTTGCTCGCGATTTTTACAATTTTAAATCGATTAATAATAATAATTCGTAAAATAATCGGATCGATCGAGTCAAGTAGACTCACCGCGAAATTTTTTTAAATAATTCCGAACGCTTTTTTTCGCGTCCATATATTTTCAAGGTCGTCACGGCTCTTCTGTAGAGTTGTATTACCGCGAATGTAGAGTCAAATTTTTGCGGATCTATGATTTATGCAGAGCACGGAAGCTCCTGTTGTTTTTTCGTCGCGAAAGTAGAGTCAACCTTTTGCGTATCGCAAGTTTTTCCAGAGCACCGGTGCTCTAATTGCTTTTCCATCGCGAAAGTAGAGTCAAATTTTCGATTAGCTTCAATTTTCAGCTCAGCCCTGTCGGACCAAGGACCTAGTTTGTGGGCCCTAGAGAGGACCCAGCTCGTGGACCCTAGAGAGGGCCTTCGGCATAGGCTCTAGAGAGGGTCCTAGTCATGGGCCCTAGAGAGGGCCTAGCTCGTGGGCCCTAGAGAGGGTCTTCGGCATGGGTCCTAAAGAGGGCCTAGTATTATGCTAGCTTGGTAGCTAGCTAACATGTACTTGTATGCATGCCGTATAATGTAGAATACGAGTACCTTGTATAAGTGGGTCGTAATCTTTGTGCGTGCATTTTGGAAGGAAAAGCATCATACCTAATGCACGCAATGCATTTGGTAGGATAAGCTTCCTACATAATGCAAGCAAAAATACCTTACCCAACGAAAACACATTCAGAAACTAAGGAATGTGAAATAAATGAAGTGTGCCCGTTTAATAAACAAGAGCGCTAAAAGTTGCTGCTCTTTTTTCCAAGTAGAGTCAACCCTATCTTATTAACCCTTTGGTCGTTAAATTAAATGCTTTTGACAAAATGTCAGTAGTCTGTTTACTCTGACATCGCAATCAGTGTTCAAAGGTAATATATTCACGCGAAAATTCCAGCGAATCATCGGACGATTCGTCGAGAGGTGCGTGCGTTTAGATTTAAATAAGAGAATTGTAAATATGCGTGAGAGACTACAGAGATCGACGATTATCGTCAGTCTATCTCTCTTTCGATTTCGCTTTCGCGTTCGCGGTTGTCATTAATAGTAGAGTCAAATCGTCGTTTCCCTCATTGCAAGCAATGACGGACGCGATGAGTTTATTGAATTGGTGGGTGGATGGGATCGGTGTTTGTTTCGGGATGGGTTACTTTCGTAGGTACTTCCGCGTTGGTGTGCCCGGTTCCTTGGTAACGTTTCTCAAGCATTGCGACTTGCAAAACGATATCAAGCTAAAGCCTACGATCTAGTTTAAGGGTCTAGATCGAGCCAAACTTACATTCAGTGAGTTTGGTTCGGTCTAGATATCTAATCAGAATTTTATTCTCTTTCAGGTAGGTATTTCTTCGATGGTTTTGCATGATTTATTTCATTTCGTTGATTTCATCGATGGTTTTGAACTCTGTACGTCCTTGGCGAGGTATTCCACGTTACATCATGAAAGCATGTCTTCCACAAATAATGCTGTTGTTTATATAAATTTGTATGTTAAATAAATTTGTAATCTTTTTTTTTATAATCTCTACAACTTCAGTAGTCGGTACACATTTTAAAAATTTCTACAAATTCAGCAGTCGGTACACATTTAAAAAATTTCTACAATTTAGCAGACGGTACACATTTAAAAAATTTCTACAATTACAGCAGTCGCGATTCGTTTATAATCTCTACAACGTCAGTAGTCGGTACACATTTTAAAAATTTCTACAAATTCAGCAGTCGGTACACATTTAAAAAATTTCTACAATTTAGCAGACGGTACACATTTAAAAAATTTCTACAATTACAGCAGTCGCGATTCGTTTATAATCTCTACAACTTCAGTAGTCGGTACACATTTAAAAAATTTCTACAACTTCAGTAGTCGGTACGAATTTAAAAAATTTCTACAATTACAGCAGCCGCGATTCGTTTATAATCTCTACAACTTCAGTAGTCGGTACACATTTTAAAAATTTCTACAATATCCGCAGTCGTATACATTTAAAAAATTTCTACAATTACAGCAGCCGCGATTCGTTTATAATCTCTACAACGTCAGTAGTCGGTACACATTTTAAAAATTTCTACAATTTCCGCAGTCGTATACATTTAAAAAATTTCTACAATTACAGCAGTCGCGATTCGCTTATAATCTCTACAACTTCAGTAGTCGGTACACATTTTAAAAATTTCTACAATTTCCGCAGTCGTATACATTTAAAAAATTTCTACAATTACAGCAGTCGCGATTCGTTAATAATCTCTACAACTTCAGTAGTCGGTACACATTTTAAAAATTTCTACAATATCCGCAGTCGTATACATTTAAAAAATTTCTACAATTACAGCAGTCGCGATTCGCTTATAATCTCTACAACTTCAGTAGTCGGTACACATTTAAAAAATTTCTACAATTTCCGCAGTCGTATACATTAAAAAAATTTCTACAATTTCCGCAGTCGTATACATTTAAAAAATTTCTACAATTACAGCAGTCGCGATTCGTTTATAATCTCTACAACTCCTGTAGTCGGTACACATTTTAAAAATTTCTACAAATTCCGCAGCCGTATACATTTAAAAAATTTCTACAATTACAGCAGCCGCGATTCGTTTATAATCTCTACAACTTCAGTAGTCGGTACACATTTTAAAAATTTCTACAATTACCGCAGTCGTATACATTTAAAAAATTTCTACAATTACAGCCGTCGCGATTCGTTTATAATCTCTACAACTCCAGTAGTCGGTACACATTTTAAAAATTTCTACAAATTCAGCAGTCGGTACACATTTAAAAAATTTCTACAATTACAGCAGTCGCGATTCGTTTATAATCTCTACAACTTCAGTAGTCGGAACGAATTTAAAAAATTTCTACAATTACAGCAGTCGCGATTCGTTTATAATCTCTACAACTTCAGTAGTCGGTTCACATTTTAAAAATTTCTACAATATCCGCAGTCGTATACATTTAAAAAATTTCTACAATTACAGCAGCCGCGATTCGTTTATAATCTCTACAACTTCAATAGTCGGTACACATTTTAAAAATTTCTACAATATCCGCAGTCGTATACATTTAATAAATTTCTGCAATTACAGCAGCCGCGATTCGTTTATAATCTCTACAAATACAGTAGTCGGTACACATTTTAAAAATTTCTACAATTACAGCAGTCGCGATTCGTTTATAATCTCTAAAACTCCAGTAGTCGGTACACATTTTAAAAATTTCTACAATTTCCGCAGCCGTATACATTTAAAAAATTTCTACAATTACAGCAGCCGCGATTCGTTTATAATCTCTACAACTTCAGTAGTCGGTACACATTTTAAAAATTTCTACAATTTCCGCAGTCGTATACATTTAAAAAATTTCTACAAATGCAGCAGTCGCGATTCGTTTATAATCTCTACAACTTCAGTAGTCGGTACACATTTTAAAAATTTCTACAATATCCGCAGTCGTATACATTTAAAAAATTTCTACAATTACAGCAGCCGCGATTCGTTTATAATCTCTACAACTTCAATAGTCGGTACACATTTTAAAAATTTCTACAATATCCGCAGTCGTATACATTTAAAAAATTTCTACAATTACAGCAGCCGCGATTCGTTTATAATCTCTACAAATACAGTAGTCGGTACACATTTTAAAAATTTCTACAATATCCGCAGTCGTATACATTTAAAAAATTTCTACAATTACAGCCGTCGCGATTCGTTTATAATCTCTACAACTACAGTAGTCGGTACACATTTTAAAAATTTCTACAAATTCAGCAGTCGTATACATTTAAAAAATTTCTACAATTACAGCCGTCGCGATTCGTTTATAATCTCTACAACTACAGTAGTCGGTACACATTTTAAAAATTTCTACAAATTCAGCAGTCGGTACACATTTAAAAAATTTCTACAATTACAGCAGTCGCGATTCGTTTATAATCTCTAAAACTCCAGTAGTCGGTACACATTTTAAAAATTTCTACAATTTCCGCAGCCGTATACATTTAAAAAATTTCTACAATTACAGCAGCCGCGATTCGTTTATAATCTCTACAACTTCAGTAGTCGGTACACATTTTAAAAATTTCTACAATTTCCGCAGTCGTATACATTTAAAAAATTTCTACAAATGCAACAGTCGCGATTCGTTTATAATCTCTACAACTTCAGTAGTCGGTACACATTTTAAAAATTTCTACAATTTCCGCAGTCGTATACATTTAAAAAATTTCTACAATTACAGCAGTCGCGATTCGTTTATAATCTCTACAAATTCAGTAGTCGGTACACATTTTAAAAATTTCTACAATTTCTGCAGTCGTATACATTTAAAAAATTTCTACAATTTCCGCAGTCGTATACATTTAAAAAATTTCTACAATTACAGCAGTCGCGATTCGTTTATTATCTCTACAACTTCAGTAGTCGGTACACATTTTAAAAATTTCTACAATTTCCGCAGTCGTATACATTTAAAAAATTTCTACAATTACAACAGTCGCGATTCGCTTATAATCTCTACAACTTCAGTAGTCGGTACACATTTTAAAAATTTCTACAATTACCGCAGTCGTATACATTTAAAAAATTTCTACAATTACAGCAGTCGCGATTCGTTTATAATCTCTACAACTTCAGTAGTCGGTACACATTTAAAAAATTTCTGCAATTTAGCAGACGGTACACATTTAAAAAATTTCTACAATTACAGCAGTCGCTATTCGTTTACAATCTCTACAATTTCAGCAGTCATACACTTTTAAAAAATTTCTACAATGACAGCAGTCGCTATTCGTTTACAATCAGGTTTTTTTTATACTTTTTTATACTTTTCTTATGTTTTTTTATTACATTTTTATACTTTTCTTGAGTTTTTTTTATGTTTTTTATACTTTTTTTTTATACTTTTCTCATGTTTTTTTTATACTTTTATTATGATTTTTATGTTTCTTTATTACTTTTTTTATACTTTTCTAATGTTTTTTTTATGCTTTTTTAAATCTTTTCTAATGTTTTTTTATGTTTTTTTTAATACTTTTTACATGTTTTTTATGTTTTTTTTATATTTTTCTCTTGTTTTTTATGTTTTTTTTATTCCTTTCTTGTTTTTTATGTTTTTTGTATACTTTTCTTATGTTTTTTTTATACTTTTTAATACTTTTATTAAGTTTTTTTTATACTTTTTTATACTTTTTTTTATACTTTTCTCATGTTGTTTATGTTTTTTTAATACTTTTCTCATGTTTTTTTTTATACTTTTCTTGTGTTTTTTTATACTTTTTTTATACTTTTCTTGTGTTTTTTATACTTTTCTCAATTTTTTTTCTAATTTTTTCCACTTTTTTTACTAGTTTCACGGGGTTCGTCCTGGGTTAGGTCTGGTTTTTCTTGCTTGTTTATGGGTTAGGTCTGGTTTTTCCTGCTTTTTTGTAACCCAGACCTCCCCCAGACTGTTTTTTATACAATTTTTTCTAATTTTTCCAATTTTTTTTCTATTTTTTTCCACTTTTTTACTAGTTTCACGGGGTTCGTCCTGGGTTAGGTCTGGTTTTTCTTGCTTGTTTATGGGTTAGGTCTGGTTTTTCCTGCTTTTTTGTAACCCAGACCTCCCCCACAATGTTTTTTATACAATTTTTTATAATTTTTTCAATTTTTTTTCTAATTTTTTCCACTTTTTTACTAGTTTCACCGGGTTCGTCCTGGGTTAGGTCTGGTTTTTCTTGCTTGTTTATGGGTTAGGTCTGGTTTTTCCTGCTTTTTTGTAACCCAGACCTCCCCCACAATGTTTTTTATACAATTTTTTATAATTTTTTCAATTTTTTTTCTAATTTTTTCCACTTTTTTACTAGTTTCACCGGGTTCGTCCTGGGTTAGGTCTGGTTTTTCTTGCTTGTTTATGGGTTAGGTCTGGTTTTTCCTGCTTTTTTGTAACCCAGACCTCCCCCACAATGTTTTTTATACAATTTTTTATAATTTTTTCAATTTTTTTTCTAATTTTTTCCACTTTTTTACTAGTTTCACCGGGTTCGTCCTGGGTTAGGTCTGGTTTTTCTTGCTTGTTTATGGGTTAGGTCTGGTTTTTCCTGCTTTTTTGTAACCCAGACCTCCCCCACAATGTTTTTTATACAATTTTTTCTAATTTTTCCAATTTTTTTTCTATTTTTTTCCACTTTTTTACTAGTTTCACCGGGTTCGTCCTGGGTTAGGTCTGGTTTTTCTTGCTTGTTTATGGGTTAGGTCTGGTTTTTCCTGCTTTTTTGTAACCCAGACCTCCCCCACAATGTTTTTTATACAATTTTTTATAATTTTTTCAATTTTTTTTCTAATTTTTTCCACTTTTTTACTAGTTTCACCGGGTTCGTCCTGGGTTAGGTCTGGTTTTTCTTGCTTGTTTATGGGTTAGGTCTGGTTTTTCCTGCTTTTTTGTAACCCAGACCTCCCCCACAATGTTTTTTATACAATTTTTTATAATTTTTTCAATTTTTTTTCTAATTTTTTCCACTTTTTTACTAGTTTCACCGGGTTCGTCCTGGGTTAGGTCTGGTTTTTCTTGCTTGTTTATGGGTTAGGTCTGGTTTTTCCTGCTTTTTTGTAACCCAGACCTCCCCCACAATGTTTTTTATACAATTTTTTATAATTTTTTCAATTTTTTTTCTAATTTTTTCCACTTTTTTACTAGTTTCACCGGGTTCGTCCTGGGTTAGGTCTGGTTTTTCTTGCTTGTTTATGGGTTAGGTCTGGTTTTTCCTGCTTTTTTGTAACCCAGACCTCCCCCACAATGTTTTTTATACAATTTTTTCTAATTTTTCCAATTTTTTTTCTATTTTTTTCCACTTTTTTACTAGTTTCACCGGGTTCGTCCTGGGTTAGGTCTGGTTTTTCTTGCTTGTTTATGGGTTAGGTCTGGTTTTTCCTGCTTTTTTGTAACCCAGACCTCCCCCACAATGTTTTTTATACAATTTTTTATAATTTTTTCAATTTTTTTTCTAATTTTTTCCACTTTTTTACTAGTTTCACCGGGTTCGTCCTGGGTTAGGTCTGGTTTTTCTTGCTTGTTTATGGGTTAGGTCTGGTTTTTCCTGCTTTTTTGTAACCCAGACCTCCCCCACAATGTTTTTTATACAATTTTTTATAATTTTTTCAATTTTTTTTCTAATTTTTTCCACTTTTTTACTAGTTTCACCGGGTTCGTCCTGGGTTAGGTCTGGTTTTTCTTGCTTGTTTATGGGTTAGGTCTGGTTTTTCCTGCTTTTTTGTAACCCAGACCTCCCCCACAATGTTTTTTATACAATTTTTTATAATTTTTTCAATTTTTTTTCTAATTTTTTCCACTTTTTTACTAGTTTCACCGGGTTCGTCCTGGGTTAGGTCTGGTTTTTCTTGCTTGTTTATGGGTTAGGTCTGGTTTTTCCTGCTTTTTTGTAACCCAGACCTCCCCCACAATGTTTTTTATACAATTTTTTCTAATTTTTCCAATTTTTTTTCTATTTTTTTCCACTTTTTTACTAGTTTCACCGGGTTCGTCCTGGGTTAGGTCTGGTTTTTCTTGCTTGTTTATGGGTTAGGTCTGGTTTTTCCTGCTTTTTTGTAACCCAGACCTCCCCCACAATGTTTTTTATACAATTTTTTATAATTTTTTCAATTTTTTTTCTAATTTTTTCCACTTTTTTACTAGTTTCACCGGGTTCGTCCTGGGTTAGGTCTGGTTTTTCTTGCTTGTTTATGGGTTAGGTCTGGTTTTTCCTGCTTTTTTGTAACCCAGACCTCCCCCACAATGTTTTTTATACAATTTTTTATAATTTTTTCAATTTTTTTTCTAATTTTTTCCACTTTTTTACTAGTTTCACCGGGTTCGTCCTGGGTTAGGTCTGGTTTTTCTTGCTTGTTTATGGGTTAGGTCTGGTTTTTCCTGCTTTTTTGTAACCCAGACCTCCCCCACAATGTTTTTTATACAATTTTTTATAATTTTTTCAATTTTTTTTCTAATTTTTTCCACTTTTTTACTAGTTTCACCGGGTTCGTCCTGGGTTAGGTCTGGTTTTTCTTGCTTGTTTATGGGTTAGGTCTGGTTTTTCCTGCTTTTTTGTAACCCAGACCTCCCCCACAATGTTTTTTATACAATTTTTTATAATTTTTTCAATTTTTTTTCTAATTTTTTCCACTTTTTTACTAGTTTCACCGGGTTCGTCCTGGGTTAGGTCTGGTTTTTCTTGCTTGTTTATGGGTTAGGTCTGGTTTTTCCTGCTTTTTTGTAACCCAGACCTCCCCCACAATGTTTTTTATACAATTTTTTCTAATTTTTCCAATTTTTTTTCTAATTTTTTCCACTTTTTTACTAGTTTCACCGGGTTCGTCCTGGGTTAGGTCTGGTTTTTCTTGCTTGTTTATGGGTTAGGTCTGGTTTTTCCTGCTTTTTTGTAACCCAGACCTCCCCCACAATGTTTTTTATACAATTTTTTATAATTTTTTCAATTTTTTTTCTAATTTTTTCCACTTTTTTACTAGTTTCACCGGGTTCGTCCTGGGTTAGGTCTGGTTTTTCTTGCTTGTTTATGGGTTAGGTCTGGTTTTTCCTGCTTTTTTGTAACCCAGACCTCCCCCACAATGTTTTTTATACAATTTTTTATAATTTTTTCAATTTTTTTTCTAATTTTTTCCACTTTTTTACTAGTTTCACCGGGTTCGTCCTGGGTTAGGTCTGGTTTTTCTTGCTTGTTTATGGGTTAGGTCTGGTTTTTCCTGCTTTTTTGTAACCCAGACCTCCCCCACAATGTTTTTTATACAATTTTTTATAATTTTTTCAATTTTTTTTCTAATTTTTTCCACTTTTTTACTAGTTTCACCGGGTTCGTCCTGGGTTAGGTCTGGTTTTTCTTGCTTGTTTATGGGTTAGGTCTGGTTTTTCCTGCTTTTTTGTAACCCAGACCTCCCCCACAATGTTTTTTATACAATTTTTTCTAATTTTTCCAATTTTTTTTCTATTTTTTCCACTTTTTTACTAGTTTCACCGGGTTCGTCCTGGGTTAGGTCTGGTTTTTCTTGCTTGTTTATGGGTTAGGTCTGGTTTTTCCTGCTTTTTTGTAACCCAGACCTCCCCCACAATGTTTTTTATACAATTTTTTATAATTTTTTCAATTTTTTTTCTAATTTTTTCCACTTTTTTACTAGTTTCACCGGGTTCGTCCTGGGTTAGGTCTGGTTTTTCTTGCTTGTTTATGGGTTAGGTCTGGTTTTTCCTGCTTTTTTGTAACCCAGACCTCCCCCACAATGTTTTTTATACAATTTTTTATAATTTTTTCAATTTTTTTTCTAATTTTTTCCACTTTTTTACTAGTTTCACCGGGTTCGTCCTGGGTTAGGTCTGGTTTTTCTTGCTTGTTTATGGGTTAGGTCTGGTTTTTCCTGCTTTTTTGTAACCCAGACCTCCCCCACAATGTTTTTTATACAATTTTTTATAATTTTTTCAATTTTTTTTCTAATTTTTTCCACTTTTTTACTAGTTTCACCGGGTTCGTCCTGGGTTAGGTCTGGTTTTTCTTGCTTGTTTATGGGTTAGGTCTGGTTTTTCCTGCTTTTTTGTAACCCAGACCTCCCCCACAATGTTTTTTATACAATTTTTTATAATTTTTTCAATTTTTTTTCTAATTTTTTCCACTTTTTTACTAGTTTCACCGGGTTCGTCCTGGGTTAGGTCTGGTTTTTCTTGCTTGTTTATGGGTTAGGTCTGGTTTTTCCTGCTTTTTTGTAACCCAGACCTCCCCCACAATGTTTTTTATACAATTTTTTATAATTTTTTCAATTTTTTTTCTAATTTTTTCCACTTTTTTACTAGTTTCACCGGGTTCGTCCTGGGTTAGGTCTGGTTTTTCTTGCTTGTTTATGGGTTAGGTCTGGTTTTTCCTGCTTTTTTGTAACCCAGACCTCCCCCACAATGTTTTTTATACAATTTTTTATAATTTTTTCAATTTTTTTTCTAATTTTTTCCACTTTTTTACTAGTTTCACCGGGTTCGTCCTGGGTTAGGTCTGGTTTTTCTTGCTTGTTTATGGGTTAGGTCTGGTTTTTCCTGCTTTTTTGTAACCCAGACCTCCCCCACAATGTTTTTTATACAATTTTTTATAATTTTTTCAATTTTTTTTCTAATTTTTTCCACTTTTTTACTAGTTTCACCGGGTTCGTCCTGGGTTAGGTCTGGTTTTTCTTGCTTGTTTATGGGTTAGGTCTGGTTTTTCCTGCTTTTTTGTAACCCAGACCTCCCCCACAATGTTTTTTATACAATTTTTTATAATTTTTTCAATTTTTTTTCTAATTTTTTCCACTTTTTTACTAGTTTCACCGGGTTCGTCCTGGGTTAGGTCTGGTTTTTCTTGCTTGTTTATGGGTTAGGTCTGGTTTTTCCTGCTTTTTTGTAACCCAGACCTCCCCCACAATGTTTTTTATACAATTTTTTATAATTTTTTCAATTTTTTTTCTAATTTTTTCCACTTTTTTACTAGTTTCACCGGGTTCGTCCTGGGTTAGGTCTGGTTTTTCTTGCTTGTTTATGGGTTAGGTCTGGTTTTTCCTGCTTTTTTGTAACCCAGACCTCCCCCACAATGTTTTTTATACAATTTTTTATAATTTTTTCAATTTTTTTTCTAATTTTTTCCACTTTTTTACTAGTTTCACCGGGTTCGTCCTGGGTTAGGTCTGGTTTTTCTTGCTTGTTTATGGGTTAGGTCTGGTTTTTCCTGCTTTTTTGTAACCCAGACCTCCCCCACAATGTTTTTTATACAATTTTTTATAATTTTTTCAATTTTTTTTCTAATTTTTTCCACTTTTTTACTAGTTTCACCGGGTTCGTCCTGGGTTAGGTCTGGTTTTTCTTGCTTGTTTATGGGTTAGGTCTGGTTTTTCCTGCTTTTTTGTAACCCAGACCTCCCCCACAATGTTTTTTATACAATTTTTTATAATTTTTTCAATTTTTTTTCTAATTTTTTCCACTTTTTTACTAGTTTCACCGGGTTCGTCCTGGGTTAGGTCTGGTTTTTCTTGCTTGTTTATGGGTTAGGTCTGGTTTTTCCTGCTTTTTTGTAACCCAGACCTCCCCCACAATGTTTTTTATACAATTTTTTATAATTTTTTCAATTTTTTTTCTAATTTTTTCCACTTTTTTACTAGTTTCACCGGGTTCGTCCTGGGTTAGGTCTGGTTTTTCTTGCTTGTTTATGGGTTAGGTCTGGTTTTTCCTGCTTTTTTGTAACCCAGACCTCCCCCACAATGTTTTTTATACAATTTTTTATAATTTTTTCAATTTTTTTTCTAATTTTTTCCACTTTTTTACTAGTTTCACCGGGTTCGTCCTGGGTTAGGTCTGGTTTTTCTTGCTTGTTTATGGGTTAGGTCTGGGTTAGGGTTAGGTCTGGGTCTGGGTTAGGTCTGGGTTAGGTCTGGGTTAGGTCTGGGTTAGGTCTGGGTTAGGTCTGGGTTAGGTCTGGGTTAGGTCTGGGTTAGGGTTAGGTCTGGGTTAGGTCTGGGTTAGGTCTGGGTTAGGTCTGGGTTAGGTCTGGGTTAGGTCTGGGTTAGGTCTGGGTTAGGTCTGGGTTAGGTCTGGGTTAGGTCTGGGTTAGGTCTGGGTTAGGTCTGGGTTAGGTCTGGGTTAGGTCTGGGTTAGGTCTGGGTTAGGTCTGGGTTAGGTCTGGGTTAGGTCTGGGTTAGGTCTGGGTTAGGTCTGGGTTAGGTCTGGGTTAGGTCTGGGTTAGGTCTGGGTTAGGTCTGGGTTAGGTCTGGGTTAGGTCTGGGTTAGGTCTGGGTTAGGTCTGGGTTAGGTCTGGGTTAGGTCTGGGTTAGGTCTGGGTTAGGTCTGGGTTAGGTCTGGGTTAGGTCTGGGTTAGGTCTGGGTTAGGTCTGGGTTAGGTCTGGGTTAGGTCTGGGTTAGGTCTGGGTTAGGTCTGGGTTAGGTCTGGGTTAGGTCTGGGTTAGGTCTGGGTTAGGTCTGGGTTAGGTCTGGGTTAGGTCTGGGTTAGGTCTGGGTTAGGTCTGGGTTAGGTCTGGGTTAGGTCTGGGTTAGGTCTGGGTTAGGTCTGGGTTAGGTCTGGGTTAGGTCTGGGTTAGGTCTGGGTTAGGTCTGGGTTAGGTCTGGGTTAGGTCTGGGTTAGGTCTGGGTTAGGTCTGGGTTAGGTCTGGGTTAGGTCTGGGTTAGGTCTGGGTTAGGTCTGGGTTAGGTCTGGGTTAGGTCTGGGTTAGGTCTGGGTTAGGTCTGGGTTAGGTCTGGGTTAGGTCTGGGTTAGGTCTGGGTTAGGTCTGGGTTAGGTCTGGGTTAGGTCTGGGTTAGGTCTGGGTTAGGTCTGGGTTAGGTCTGGGTTAGGTCTGGGTTAGGTCTGGGTTAGGTCTGGGTTAGGTCTGGGTTAGGTCTGGGTTAGGTCTGGGTTAGGTCTGGGTTAGGTCTGGGTTAGGTCTGGGTTAGGTCTGGGTTAGGTCTGGGTTAGGTCTGGGTTAGGTCTGGGTTAGGTCTGGG